>NC_133163.1:43507500-46007500 GCF_040802235.1 Manis javanica | reverse complement strand
AAACAAGTTGGAGGACTCACACTTTTTTTTTTTTGAGAGGGCATCATTCTCATGAAATGGTTGTTAACAACAATAAAATTCTGTATAGGGGACTCAATGCACAATCACTAATCAACCCCAAGCCTAATTCTCAACAGTCTCCAATCTTCTGAAGCATAACGAACAAGTTCTTACATGGTGAACAAGTTCTTACATAGTGAATAAGTTCTTACATGGTGAACAGTGCAAGGGCAGGACTCACACTTTTTGTCTTGCTTACTACAAAGCTACAGTAATCAGGGCAGTGTGGTACTCACATAGGGTAGACATACAGAACAATGGAAAAGAACTGAGAATCCAGAACTTAACCCTTACATGTATGATTTTTGATGAGGGTGCCAAGACCATTCAATGGAAGAAAGAATAATCTTTTCAATAAGCAGTTCTGAGGCAACTGGATATCCACATGCAAAATAATGAAGTTGGTTCACTTACTTACACCATCCCAAAAGTTAACTCAAAAAAGGTCATAAATCTAAATGTGAGAGCTATACCTGTAAAACTATTAGATGAAAACAGAACTAAATATTCACAACCTTGGCTTAGGGAAAGCTTCCTTAGCTTTGACACTAAAAGCACAAGTGACAAAGAAAAAATAGATGAATTGGACTTCATCAAAATTAAAAACTTTCATACTACAAGTGATGTCATAAAGAAAGTAAAAAGGCAACACACAGACTGTGAGAACAATATTTGCAAATCGTACATTTGATAAGGACTTGAATCCAGAATGAACTCTTTCAACTCAATAGTAAAAAGATAAATTCAATTTAAAAATGGGAGAACATTTGAAAGATATTTCTCTAAAAGTGATACACAATAAGCACATGACATTGTACTCAAAATGTTTAGCCATAAGAAAAATGCCAATCAACACCATAATGAGGCACCGCTTTATTCCCACTATGATGGCTATAATAAAAACACAGATAGTATCAAGTGTTGGCACAGTTGTAAAGAAATTGGCACCCTCATGTATTGCTAGTGGGGATATGAAATGGTGTAGCCACTTTCGAAAACAGTTTGGCAGTTCTCAAAATGTGAATCATAGAGCCACTGTATTACCCAGCATTCTGCTCCTAGCTATACATCCAAGAGAAATCAATGAATATTTCCACATGAAAATTTGTACATAAAAGTTGAAACTCAAATGTCCATCAATTGATGAATGGATAAATAAAATATATTCTTATAATGGGAAATTATTTGACAATAAAAAAAGAAAATTCTGACATGCTATAATACGGTTGAACCTTAAAGAGATTATGCTAAGAAAAGTGAGTCACAGAAGACCATATATTGTAAAATTCCATTTGCGTGACTGTCCATTTACATGATACCAAAATCCATATGTAGAGACAGAAGGTAGATTAATGGTTGCCTAGGGTGAGGGCAGCTGGCAAGGGGTAGGGTGGAGAATGAGGAGTGACTGTTAATGGATACAAAGTCTCATTTTGGTGTCATGAAAATGTTCTAAAATAAATAGTGGTGATGGTTGCACAATATCATGAATATACTAATAACCATTGAATTGTTTAAAGGAAATGAATTATTTTTCATGTGAATTATATCTCATTAAAGCTGTGAAAACAGCTTTTGCACTTACAGTAGATCAGGTTGCACAGATTGCACATACTGTGTCAATCTCACTGATTGGAAGAGCATTAGACACAGTTTATGAAACCAAACATTTCCTCAGAAAAGCTGAACTTTGGGGTAGGAGGGCCCATGAAAATAATGAAAAAGAGACACTAAATAGATTACAGAGCCCAGGAAGAGGGGCAGGTCAGAGGAAGTTTGTGGGATTGAGGATTACAGTGCTTAGATGGCTGGAGAAGATGAGGGAGAGAATCTAAAATGGATATGAATGTTTGCACAATAAGCTCCTCAAGACTCTTGAATCTGGGTTGCAGGAAAGAAGAGAAATGAGTCCTTTGCCTTGGGGACAGCACACTGAGCCTGAGAGGATGACCACAGAAGAGAGGAGAGTGTTCTCTGTCTGCACATTGGTGCACCTCTTCTAGGTCCACTCTGTTCCACAGCTTCTGGGTCAGTGTTGCCTTCTCTGCGGTCTCTTCACAAAGACATGGCCACTTTGGAAGGGGGGTGCTCTGAGAAAGTTCTTGGGGAGTCTTGTTGACACAATGCTCACAGATACACTTGAGGAATAGTGTTTCATCAACAACACTTTGAGCACCCGGGTACAAATTATGGATGGGTGTTGTGCAAATGTTTGGCAGAAATAGACTTTCCTTACTTTTAGGCGTATCTGTGGCTTTTGATACTGTAAACAACTGACACAGCCATGGAAGAGTAGTGTATCTGAAATTGTTTATACAGAAGAATTCCATCTGTCAGTCTGTTTACAGTTCACATGCGAATGGGCAAAACCTTCATAATGAGAGACCCTGCAAAACAAATCCGGGATATGCTGCAAATAATCAGTTCAACAGGGTGTATTCAGTTTTCCTCCTCTTCTAAAAGCAGCTTGCTTGGAAATTATGTTCCTTGATGACTCTCTGGTAATTCAATGTTCTTTCAAGTAAAAAATTAGAAAGCTGGGATTTATGTGTGGTGTCTTTGTATATCAGGTGTGCAGAGTTCTCCAAAGCAGGTCAAGAGAATTAGACCGTTAAAGAGTTCTGCCTAAGGCAATGTGAGATGCTGACCCCAGCAACAGAGAGGATGTTCTTTTCAAAAGCATTGAAATATCTTCATCATTAAAGATATGATGAGTCCCTTGCAAACTGGAGTCCTGCTTAGTCTGTCCTTTTATCCTTGTTATTGTTTCTCTGAGTAACATTTTACTGAGAATTTATAGTCCTTACCCCCTGTAGCCCAGACATTTCATTTGGTTCATCCAACAGACAAGGACAGAGATGTAGTCACAGAGAAAACAAACAACAACAGGAGTGTTTGTTGTGAATTGTTAATGTCTAAGATTTTATTTTGAAAAAGCTGTTCTTTTGAACTGAGTTATAGTTGCTAAATATGGAATATCATCATCTGAAACTTCATTTGGTACTGATTTTTAAAAATTAGGATGCTCAGAAAACTGAAGGAACAGAACAGCAGCAGGTTCACAGACTCCAAGAAGAGACTAGCGGTTACCAAAGAGAAGGCTGTGAGGGGGTGGAGGGGTAGGAGGGAATTAAGGGGCATTATGATCAGCACACATAATAAGGGGGGAGGACACAGGGAAGGCAGTAGAGCACAGAGAAGACAAGTATTGACTCTATAGCATCTTACTACGCTGATGGGCAGTGACTGCAATGGGGTGTGTGGGGGGGACTTGATAATATGGGTTAATGTAGTGACCACAGTGTTGCTCATGTGAAACCTTCATGAGATTGTGTATTAATGATACCTTAATAAAAAAAATTAGGATGATCAGTGAATGAGATATGGAAGTTTCCAGCTTTTTAGTTTGTTTGAAAGGGTGAATTAGTAATTAGTAAGTCATAGTTCATAATCATAATCATTTGACCACAAGAAAAAAAAATCATCATAGGAACGATCTTGCTTGAAAAATGAAATACAGGGACAGACCTGGCTTCAAGTCACCTTCAGAATTACTTATCTCTATCTATAATATCATATGTATCTGTGTGTCTCTTTTCTTTTGGCCTTTATGTAAATTCTCTATATAGATTTGAAAACCTCCCTTAGTTATGTTTTCTGGTATGTTAGTATCTCACCATCAGGGCACGTTTCTACTATCTAACCTAATATCCTTGTACTGCATGTTTGGCCTATATTCCCTTGCTTCATGTTGTGAACACAAAATTATTTTTTAAGTTATCTAATTTATATTGGTTCAAATCATCCTTTATCATGTAATTGAAACCTTGGTAGATCATAAGTCCTTAACTTCACAGCATCACTGACATAGAAGAGACTAAGGCCATTTCTTCTTCCTTGTGCCTTTGCCTTCTCCTTTTATTTCCTTGCTCTCCATTGCTTCTTCCTGTTCTTCTTACATTTCTTCCCTTTTCAATTATATATTGAGTCCCTGTCATGTGCTGGGTACTAGGAATTCAGACACAAGCCCAACTGAAGCTACAGCCAAAGGATTTCCACTCTGATGGGTTGGACATTGAAGAACACTGATTATTAAAATAGCATAAATGCATCCACAAGGCAGATGGGAGAGGGACCTGATTCAACCAAAGGAGTCCAGTGAGGTTTCTAAGAGGTGGTGGCATTTGAAGAGAACATTTGAGACTTCTAGGAAGAATAGAAGCTGGCCGGGCAGAGGAGGTTGGAAGGGGAGTTCCCTACAAAAAGCATAGCACCAAGCAATTGGTTCCATCCTCCTTCTTCCCTCCCTTCTTCCCTCCCTTCCTCCCTCTACTATTTTTTTTCCTTCTTTCTTATCTGCTGTCTATCTTAGTGTGCTGGGGCTGCCATAACCAAATACCACCAACTGGGTGGCTTTACAACAGAAATTGACTTTCTCACAGTTCTGGAGGCTGGAAGTCTAAGATCAAGATGGCAGCAAATTTGGTTTCTCCTGAGGCTTCTTTCCTGGGCCTTTCTGCTGTGTCCTCACATGGTCTTTTCTCTGTGTGCACACACTCCTGGTGTCTCCTCCTCTTCTTATAAAGACACCAGTCTGATTGTATTAGGGTCCCACTTTTATGACCTCATTTAGCTGTAATCACCTCTTTAAAGGCCTCTCTCTATATATTGTAACTTTTTGGGTTAGGCTTCAAACATACAAATTTTCTGAAATACAACTCAGTCCATAACACTATTTATCTCTCTCAAACTACAGAGCATGCCTGTTAGTTAGTATTAAGTGAGAGATGATTTTAGTTGATATAAAAGTAACCATTACAGTGCTGCATGGATTATTCAAATTCTGCTAAGCTCTGTTTTTAGCAAAACACA
This sequence comes from Manis javanica, assembly GCF_040802235.1. Lineage (NCBI taxonomy): Eukaryota > Metazoa > Chordata > Mammalia > Pholidota > Manidae > Manis > Manis javanica. Next base: position 46,002,568 of record NC_133163.1, on the reverse strand, counting down.
TTGATTTTATGGAATCAAAAATCTCTGTATTGGAAGAAGCCTTAAAGATATCTCATTCATGTACTTCCTCTAATTTTTTGGAGGAAAAAATTGAGACCCAGAGGGTAACTACTTTCCCAAGATCATACAGTTCACCTGTAGAACTATAACCAGAGCTTGGGTCTACTGATCAAAGCTAAGGCTGGGTTTGCAGGTTGAGAACAGCATTTAGTTTTGTAAAAAAATGCCTTACTTCCATCCACAATTCAGAGCCTTTTAAGGTATATTCTGAGCTCTTCTAAGTCCCTAGCATGAGAATAAAGGAAAAGAGGCTAGTGGGGCAGAAGAAAGGAAAACAGAGAGAAGAAAAGGGAACACATGCTCCACTAGAAGAAAAAAGTCTATCCTCCTGGATTGGCTAAAACTGAGCTCATTATCTTCCTTCCTAATGTTTCTCCCCTCATTACATTACTAGGTGGCACTGCCCCTACTGACCAAATAGTAATTGGTAGACATCTTTTTTCTCACTGAGAAAACTTATCCCATTATTCCATCACAGATCCTGACAATTCTGCCTCCTAAAATTGTTCCAAATCTCTCCTGTTCAGGCCAATCCTACTACCACTTCTGAATTCAGGTCTTCACCCTCATTTGCATGGATCTTTGATAGCCCTATACCTGTTCCCTTTGTCTCAGTCTTGTTCTTCTTTATTTTATGCTTCATTTCTTTGCATAAAAAGTGTTGTTGCCTATAACAGCATTTCCCAATATTTTCTGACTTATTTCCACTTTTAGAATTATATAATCTCTTTATTTTCCTTGGAGTTTAATATTTATTATTTTTATAATGTATGTGGTATATAATAAAGAAGCTATTTTAAGTGTATCAAATATTATTTTATATTAACTTATTATTAATTTTATTTTAAATCCAGTCTCAATAATGTTCTTCATATATTGACCCATTTTGCCTGCTCCCCATTCCCAAGTGGCACATGTGACTTAATTTTCCTTCAGCAAATTATGTAGGAAAAAGCATAATGTGAGATCAGTACACTGAAAATACCATCGTACTTGGGTATGAGGACACATCTAAAGAAAAAAATATATGAAGGAATTTTAATTGTTATTAAACATAAAAAATAAACATATGCTCTTTTACTATCCAATGTTTGTAATTCTTACCTTTGGTGCTTTAATATCTTAACTGGTTTGATTTTCTGATTTTCCTGTTTTCTTTCTAAGTTTAAATCTGGGAGAAGTTTAGAGGTTGCCATTTGCAAGTGCTTCTGCACAAACAATATATTTCAAATATGGATGGCTTTACTGCCAATAAATTAAAGCTGAAGTTATAATTGTCACTTAAATTTCTTGTGACTTTTGTTTTTGAAGTACCAGAGATTTCTTCCATATATAAAAATTGTGATGAAATGAATTCCTTTTGCAAATCTGATGAATAAAATATTGAAGTGAATTTGCAGAATTATTATTTTTAAGCTCATTATTATAATTTTAACATCAGGGTTCCTTATGCTCTTGAACTTTGAAGATCAATTATGAGTATATGAATTATTCATACACATTCATTTCATTATTCATATGAATTATGAGCATATGATTAAAACAAATGAGAAATTATAAGAAGTTAACATTCCCCCCTCCATAGTATCAAAAATATAAGAATAATAATGGCTAATTTTTTAGTGCTTTCATAGAATAGCTCTACTATTGCTCTTAATAACCTCAAAAGGAAGTACTATGATTACTGGGATTTTGCAAACAAAAACCAGTTCATAGAAGATTGGTAACTTGCCTGAAATCACACAGCTAATAAGTGATGAAGCTGTGTTCCCAGTTTGATTGTAGAGCCTACACTCTTAACCATTTTGTTTTATTGCCACTTGCTGAGTAAGTTCTAGGCAGGCTCACTTGAGATATACTTGGAGTCCCTTAATGGGCTTTGTTTAAAAGAAAAATAAAAAGAATCATTTAATTTTTTTATTAAAAACAATAACAGAATTAGAGGAGAAAATTGCTACCATTAACAGCAATTCATTTCTTGTACATCCTTGCTGTAGCTCTGCTCCCTGGCTTTGCTCACGCTGTGCCTTCTTCCTGGTGTTACCTTTGCTCTTCTGTCTTGGCTAACTGACTAATTTTTTTTTGAGGTTTTTTTTTGTGTGTGTCATTAATCTACAATTATGTAAGAACATTATGTTTACTAGGCTCCCCCTATCACCAAGTCCCCCCCACATACCCCATTACAGTCACTGTCCATCAGTGTAGTAAGATGCTGTGGAATCACTACTTGTCTTCTCTGTGTTAAACTGCCTTCCCCATGCCCCCCTCCCTACATTATGTCTGCTAATAGTAATGCCCCCCCTTTTTTCCCCCTTATCCCTCCCTTCCCACCATCCTCCCCAGTCCCTTTCCCTTTGGTAACTGTTAGTCCATTCTTGGGTTCTGTGAGTCTGCTGCTGTTTTGTTCCTTCAGTTTTTTTCTTTGTTCTTATACTCCACAGATGAGTGAAATCATTTGATACTTGTCTTTCTCAGCCTGGCTTATTTCACTGAGCACAATACCCTCTAGCTCCATCCATGTTGTCGCAAATGGTAGGATTTGTTTTCTTCTTATGGCTGAATAATATTCCATTGTGTATATGTACCACATCTTCTTTATCCATTCATCTACTGATGGACACTTAGGTTGCTTCCATTTCTTGGCTATTGTATATAGTGCTGCGATAACCATAGGGGTGCATATGTCTTTTTCAAACTGGGCTGCTGCATTCTTAGGATAAATTCCTAGGAGTGGAATTCCTGAGTCAAGTGGTATTTCTATTTTTAGTTTTTTGAGGAACCTCTATACTGCTTTCCACAATGGTTGAACTAATTTACATTCCCACCAGCAGTGTAGGAGGGTTCCCTTTTCTCCACAACCTCGCCAACATTTGTTGTTGTTTGTCTTTTGGATGGTGGTGATTCTTACTGCTATGAGGTGATATTGCATTGTGGTTTTAATTTGCATTTCCCTGATGACTAGTGATGTGGAGCATCTTTTCATGTGTCTGTTGGCTTTCTGAATTTCTTCTTTGGAGAAGTGTCTGTTCATATCCTTTGCCCATTTTTGATTGGATTATTTGCTTTTTGTTTGTTGAGGTGCATGAGCTCTTTATATATTTTGGATGTCAACCCTTTATCGGATCTGTCATTTATGAATATATTCTCCCATACAGTAGGATGCCTTTTTGTTCTATTGATGGTGTCCTTTTCTGTACAGAAGCTTTTCAGCTTGATATAGTCCCACTTGTTCATTTTTGCTTTTGTTTCCCCTGCCTGGAGAGACATGTTCGTGAAGAAGTTGCTCATGTTTATGTCCAAGATGACTCATTCTTTAAGACCCACTTAAAGCCATTTCCTCCAAAAAACCTTTCAGCCTTCTTGCTCTTCTTCTTTCACATGGGCTTGGTGGCCTTTCTCTGCACCCCATAACACCCTTTCCCTCCTGGTAGTGGATTTTCTGTAGTCAAATGTCCCCCCTCCCAACTCCTGCCTAAGGCTGGGAACTATGCTTACTAGAATCACTCCCCCTGTACAGCTGAAGATTTAATTTTGTCAATGATAGAAGTGAGATCTGAGATTTTCCCATGAGATCTGAGAGTTAAAGTGAAGTGTATTTCACTGTCATCATCAGGGTGTGGGGTCAGACACAGCAGTTTCTCAGACCTCTCTGAGCTCCCACCTGTGGTTGTGTGGGCTTCACACACTTCCCTGCAGGCTCCCCCTCCACACACTTCCTGGAGAGCTACGGCTCCTTCACTCCCGCTGCAGGGCTCAGCTTGCGGGTAGGCTCTTGACCTTCAGGGGCAGCTTTCCTGGTGTCTAGTCTCCCAGCTCTTCCAACAGGCCTGTGGTCCCCTCATTTCATATTAAATCTTTCATAGAGAGGGAGTGGGTTCTGTTTCCTGACCAAACCTTGACTGATATGCCATCCTTGCCATTCTTCCTACCCTGTGGAGTTGTAATAGTTTATAATGTGTGCTTGTCTCTCCAACAAGACAGGTGCTCCAAAGGCCAGATCTTTCTTTCGGTACCAAATACCTGGCATGGTATACAGTAGACCCTCAATAAATATGCAATTGATGGAGATGCTTAGCTTCAGGAAACCTCAGTTACTTTAGGGAACAGAAGATCCATATCTGGGATCACCAGTGGACTAAGTCTCCAATGGCTGCCGCTTGCAAGCATAAGGGACACAAGGAGGGAGAGAAAGTTGGAGGGGGAAAAGGGGGCCCAGAGAGTAAAGACAGGGGAAGGGAATAAAGATGGTGAAGACAGGAGGAACAGCATAGAAAGCAGAAGGGCGTGGGCAGACAAGTGGCCTCCGTTATGGGCTCTGGGCTGGGGAGTAGCTCACCTGAAACAGGGATATCTCACCTGGAGTGGCTGTGCTGTGTTCTCCATAATCCTGTTCCAGAAGCACCTTCCAGATTTCTGCCAATGTCATCAGCCAAGCCATATGGAAACACTAAATATCAATGTTGGTCAAACCCTGGGATGCCAGTGACTCCTGCAATCTCGGGAACTGCCAGAGGCAGAGCCCTGCAGGGAAGCCCATGGATTGGAAGATGCCCATTCAGGTGTCCCCAAAGGGGTAGGGGGAGGCAGAGCCTGAGGGCAAAGTTTTATAACAGAGAGAATCTATTTCTAAATTTTCTTGAATCTCCCACTAATAATTTCAAGTAGGTTTATTTGTTTTTCTTCACTTGTTTACTAAGAAGGAACATTTTTATTTTGGACAAGAGATGTTAGAATATTTCAACCAAAAATATTAGAGGATTTTTTTAAGGATGCATTTTGTTAAGCTACTCTTTATTATTGGACTAAAAATTTTTGTGCCCAAATTTTCGCCATTGAAAAAGGTGGCTTTAGATGAACTGTGTTCTATAATTCTAATCATTTGTGTGGACTTCTTGATGCTTAACTAATATACTCTCCATCTATGATGAAAGAGAATCAGAAAATGGTCTTCTTGTGTGTTTGTTTTGCACAATACACATACTTTCTATCCTCTTTCTAATAAAGAAGCTACTTTCCCCCATCTTTTTTCCTCTTTCCAAGGGGAATTCAAAAAAATCAACTACCAAACTGAGAGCAGGTTGAAATCTTTGAATAGATCAGGATACATTTAAATTTCAATTTCAATAAATGGTTTGCAGTAATGTAGATTTTATTTAACAATTTTCTTTAAATTTGAGGATTCTGTGCTGCCTCCCCAATCCATTAGGAATATATCATCTTTAATAAAGATTTTTCACTAAAGTTTCATATGAAAAACATTAAAATTACTTTAAGCCACTAAATTTTTATGAAGTCCATTGGGCAATTTAAGAAATTTCATGCAAAGAGTTTATCTGTGTATCATTGTCATATTTTCTATGAAACTCTATGCTTAATTTTTTAAATTAAAATCACTCTCAAGTAGCAGGAAACAGTGAAAACTGAAAGGAAAAGTAAAAACATCAAAGAGGCAAACTAAGAATGAGGAGGCTTGTGTGGGGGGTGGGGAGGGTTTGCTGGCAGGGTGGGATAGGTAGGTTGGGGGAATTGAATAAATAGAATGTTTATATTTTTATTTTATTTTAAACTTGCTTTCTGCCCTGGTTCTTCTGATGTGTTCACAAAGACAAATTCAACATTAAAAGTAAATCAAGCAGTTAAAAAAATGCAGTCCCTTAGAGAAGTTGACAGGGCTGCCTGTTAGAAGAAGGCCAGAAGATGACCCTGGGTTGTCATTTCAGGCCCAAGGTGCTGCATCCTCTCCTTTTGGAGGTGAATCTGGGTGCAGGGAGCCTGCAGGCACCCTTAGGCTGGAGACGTAGACTGCATAGGAAGGGAGATGTGGCCACTGGGACCAGTTTCAAGAAACCAGAGCTCTCGGGTGTGAATGATGAGCTCTCTCCCAGATGGATGGTCTTGCAGGGAAAGAAGGGGGCAGGGTTCAGTTGTGAGGAGTTAAGAGGAAGCAGGACAAGGCGAACTTTCCAGTACTCAGTGTGAGCCATCAGTCCCTTCCCCTGCAGGCATCTGAGCTCCTAGGCGTCCTCTCTCCCTGCCATCCCAGGAGTGCTGGGCAGCAGCTCTCCCTCCTCCTGATGAGGACCCTCAGAGGAGCACACACATCAGAAAAACATAGCCGGGTGCATTACATCAGCACAGGGTGGGGCCTGGAGAACAAAACAGCCCCTCACTGTTTTGAGTGGGAATGATTCAACTCCATTCAGGAATGGGTCAAGGGGGAAAATCCACAGTTCAAACCTAATAATTTTGTCTCTTGTTTACAAAGAGTTTGAACTGTGAGTGAGGTAGAGAGTCAGAGCTGTTACAATCTTTTGTTTTAAAGGTGCCCCTTATGAAGATGCCTTTGATATTCCTTTGCTTGAATATTGGATTACTTTTTGTTTTCCTATACTCATCTTTAAAAAAAAAACAGCTTCAGTTTTTAATAGTCCTTATGATGCAAAGGGCCAGACTCCAGCTGTTCTTCCCAAACCTCTGGGAGAGGCCTGGTTACATCTCACTCTCATAAATCTTGAAACCAGTTCTAGCAAGTCTTTAAGCCTGACCCTGACATGCCCAGGCAGTGGATGATTAGAAACAGGAGAGGTGGAAAAGTCCAGTGCCAAGTTGTGTCCACTTAAAAAATACATCATCTGGCAATGGCCATTTCAACATGTGGAGTGAAGTGGCACATGTCTGTCTGTATGAAGCAATGCAAGGTTACATACTTAGAGACTTATAATTTAACTTTTATATTTTTATATGACTTTACTAAGAAGACCAAAGTCAGGGCAAAGCTGCTGATTTGCTAATGATATCTGGGCCTGTTGAGAGGCATCTCTGTTACCCTTAAAGCATACTTACCTGTTATACTTTGTGACAGAAATATCATTTAATAGATATAAAATAAATTATTTATTGACATATATGTCTACTAGCATCAATTTTATAATTTATTAATGTTAAATATTTATTGGTATTACTTATTCAGTATTAAGTAAAGTTAAACATTAAATTAATAACTGAATGTTCACCAAAATCCTTGGGTGGGGCTACATAGCTTGTGCTGGTCAATGCACTTTGAATGAAATGATGCATGTTAGTTCCTGGCTGAGGTCATTAAAAGCTGTTACTTAACCCTTCAGCTCTCTCTTCTTCCCCTACTTCACCCAAGGAGACCACCTGTTGATATGGTAGAACCACTCCTGAGAAGTATGTGGCCCTGAACCACCATGGGAAGAAAAGTTGTTACAAAGTCTTCAGAACCTAAAAAATGCACTTGTGTGAGCAAGAATTAAATGTTCATGTGTAAGCCATTGCAATTTCTAGTTTTGTTTGTTACTGTATCATAACGTAGTCTCTCCTGGCTAATACATCCTCACCAACATCTCTTTGCTGAAGGAGGAAAGATGTGCAAAGTGGAGAAATGCAGTAAAAAATGCAATTACAAAAACCGTTGAGGGGTGCATTGTTACGACATTTTTGGAAGGCAGTTTGGTGACATAGATGAATAAGTCAATGTGCAGGTCCCTTGGTCCAGCGATTTCATTTCTAGGCATTAATGCTTCAGGAATAACAGGTTTAAGTGTGAAAATGTATGGGTTTGAACATATTTAGTGGGAAATTATAAATAACCTAAATATCCAACAACAAGGAGTTGTTTAAATAGCTAATTATTTCTTTTCTACCTTAGAATACCATGTAGTTTTAAACATGAATAAATAAATTTATATATATTGACATGAAGTGATAGGCAATCTGGTAGGCAGCCTCTAAGATGGCCTCCAATCATCTCTGCTCCCAATACTCATTATCTGTTTTGATACCCTCCCCTTGAGTGTGGGTTGAATCTAATGACTTGCTTCTAACACAAAGACATAGCAAAAATAATGCGATGACACTTTTGAGATTAGGTTCCAAAAAAGACTATCTTCTGTCTTGCTCTCTTAACTCTTTTACTTGTGTGCTATTAGGGAAGTCAGCTGCTGTACTGCAAACTGACGTAATTGATAATGTGATTTATAATAAATATATATTTAGTTTTCATCCTCATTCCTGGCACAGGGCTCCTAAAGCCACTGGAATTTCCTAAATGAGAGAGACAGAGGTGCCTTTTGTTATGTTAATGAGACAATTTTAGAAAGTGTCTAGGTAACTTGAGGATGAGGGGGGTTGCTAAGGGACACTATCATGTGATTAGAGGGTTGGAACTTTTAATCCCACCCCACCCCCACCCCCGACTTCTGGGTATGGGAAAGGGACTGGAGGTTGAGTCAGTCACCAATGGCCAGTGATTTGACCAATCAACACTATGTAATTAAGCCTCCATGAAACCCCCAAAAGACAGGATTTGGAGAGCTTCCAGGTTGGCCCACACGTGGAGGTTCTGGAAGCGTTGTGCACCCAGAGTGGACATGGGGGCTCCACACCCTTCCCACATACTGTGCCCCGTGCACCTCTTTCATCTAGCTATTCCTGAGTTATATCCTTTTATAATAAACCAATATGGTAAATAAAATGTTTCTCTGAGTTCTGTGAGTGACTCTAGCAAATTAATGGAACCCAAGATGGGAGTTGTTGGAACCTGCAATCTACAGCTGGTAGGTCAGAAGCACAGGTGATAACCTGGACTTGTAATTGGCATCTGAAGTGGGGACATTCTTGTGGGGCTCAGCCCTGAAACAGTGGAATCTGATGTTATTTCTGTGTAGATAGTGCCAGAATTGAGTTGAATTGTAGACACCCAGCTGGTGTTAGAGAATTGCTTGGTGTGGGGGAAAAACCCACACAACGGAATTAGGTGCAGAATCTTACCAAAGGAGATCCACACATTTATCTCCATAGCTGTCACATAATAGACCTTCAGAAGATACGTGTTGAATATTTTTATTCATGAGCAAATATCTACTGAACATCTATGTACAAGTCATTGTGCTAGCTCTATGGATACAGTGTTGAGCCAGCAGACACTCATAAAGAGTACAGTCTAGGTAGGTAGGCAACATCAAGACAGCAAAAGGGGCAGCCTGTGGGAGAGTTACAGGATGTCTTGGAGAGTTTGGGGAAATGAGTAATGGTGGTTGAAGCTGGGTGAGGGGGTGGGAGATGGTGGGAGGTGAGGCAGGCAGAGGCCACACGAACATTCTCGACTTAATACTAAGTGCCATATGAAGCCACAGGAAAGGTTTTGGATAGTCAAGAGCCATTTATTTTGAAAAGATTATTCTGATTGCTTTGTAGAGAATAGGTTGGCATTGGGCAAGAGTGAAGCAGAAAGGCAGATTGAAGGCGATGGCATTGGTCCATGTGAAGGAGGCCTTGGAAAAGGAGGAAAGCAACGGGTTTGTTATACATTATGAGACAATATTGATAAGGCTGGTGATTTGGGTATCAGAGTTGAGGGGAGGGAAGTATCAGAGAATGTCCCCACTACTCAAGTTGTTATTGCACCATATACTGAGCTGGTGAACAATGGAGAAATGGCTGGTGTGTAAGGAAAGGTGAAAAATTCACTTTGAGATGCCTGAGAAATATTCAGAAGGAGTTGTTGGCTAGTCAGTTAGATAGTGAGTCTAGAATGCAGATAAGAAGTCTAGGCTGGATATAGCAACTTGGGAATGATTAGCTTACAGGTGCCTTATAGGTCCATGAGGAAAATGAGGAGTGAGAATAAAGCAAGAAGTTAGGGCTTAGGACATGAAATAATGCCCGGAAATACACTTAGCACTGTATCTGATACAGAGGAAGCACTCAGTAAATGTAAGTTACCATTATAACTCATAACAACTATTGCACACACCTCAACACCCAAAAAACAAATAATCCAGTTAAAAAATAGGCAGAGGATCTTCATAGACACTTCTCCAAAGAAGAAATTTGAATGGCAACAGGCACATGAAAAGACAGCCTCTTCAACAACTGGTGTTGGGAAAACTGGACAGCTACATTTAAGAGAATGAAACTGTATTATTGTTTAACTGTACACAAAAGTAAACTCGAAATGGATCAAAGACCTGAATAAAAGTCATGAAACCATAAACTCTTAGAAAAAAACATAGGCAGAAATCTCTTGAATGTAAACATGAACAACTTTTTCCTGAACACATCCCATTGTGCAAGGCAAGCAAAAGCAAAAATGAACAAAGGGGACTACATCAAACGAAAAAGCTTTTGTACAGCAAAGGACACCATTAGCAGAACAAAAAGGCATCCTACAGTATGGGAGAATATATTCATAAATGACTCATCTAATAAGGGATTAACATCTAAAATATATAAAAATGCCTCAACACCCAAAAAAACAAATGACCCTATCAAAAAATGGGTGAGCAGACACTTCTCTAAAGAAGAAATACAAGTGGCCAACAAGCACATGAAAAGATGCTCCACATCGCTAATCACCAGGGAAATGCAAATGAAAACCACAATGAGATATCTTCTCATACCAGTTAGGATGGCCACTATCCAAAAGACAAGAAGTAACAAATGCTGGTGAGGATGCAGAGAAATGGGAACTATTCTACACTGGTGGTGGGATGGCAAATTGGTGCAACCGTTGTGGAAAGCAGTATGGAGGTTCCTCAGAAAACTATAAGTAGAAATCCCATTTGACCCAGGAATTCCACTCCTAGGAATTTACCCAAAGAAAACAAGATCCCTGATTCAATAAAATACACACACCCCTATGTTTATCACTGCTCTGTTTGCAATAGCCAAGATATGGAAGCAATTTAAGTGCTTTATCCATCAGTAAATGAATGGATAAAGAAGAGGTGGTATGTATATGTATACACAATGGAATATTATTCAGCCATAAAAAGAAAACAAATCCTACTATTTGCAAGAACATGGATGGAGCTAGAGGGTATTATGCTCAGTGAAATAAGCCAGGTGGAGAAAGACAATTATCAAATGATTTCATTCATTTGTGGAGTATAACAACAAAGCAAAACTGAAGGAACAAATCAACAGATTCCAAGAAGGGACTAGCAGTTACCAAAGGGGAGGGGTTGGGAAGGGTAGGTGGGGAAGGAGGGAGAAGGGGATTAAGGGACACTATAATTCACAATTACAATATAGGTAGGTCACAGGGAAGGCAGTACAACATGGAGAAGACAAGTAATGACCCTATAGCATCTTACTATGCTGATAGACAGTGACTGCAATGAGGGGCGGGTGAGGACTTGGAATATGGGTGAGTGTTGAAAACACAATGTTGTCCATGTGAAATCTTCATAAGATTGTATGCCAATTTTATTTTAATGGAAAAAAAGATCATGGGGAAGTGGTGGGGTATATGGGAACTTCTGTACTACCTTTGCTATTTTTCTATAAATCTAAAATTGTTCCAGAATAAATTTATTTAAAAAAATTTAAAAAAACTATTGATATTGCTGTGGTTGTTAGTTGAGACAGAGATAAAAATCTGGAGAGCAAGGTGTCATAGAAGCCAACAGAAGAAGGTGTGAAGAGGAGGAGGTGGCCAAATGTCAAAGAACCAAGAGCTAGACATGTCACATTAGAAACACTTAACTGTTCATAGGCTGATGTACCTACAGGGCTCTAACTTTTCCTGGGTTCTAGTACAGCATTATTCCTGATTCGCTTCTGTCATTAAACCACCAACAGTCTTTTGCCATCTGAACAAAGTTTAGGAGACCCTCAGGATCCTCTCAAGCATCTGGGCACATTTTCATCTATAAATGAACAATAGAGTGAAGACTTTCTACAGTTATGCTGAGATAAGTTCGTTCCTGTTTGTTCAGGATAAAGTCAGATCTAGACATAGATAGATTTGGGCTACTTACACCATGTGAGTTTAGGGGCTCAGAGAGACTGCCCATCCAGCCTCTGATTCTCTTCTGTTTAGAGAAAGGAAGAAGGAAGGAGGAAGTGAGTGAGCACCTGGAGAATGAGCAGGTGATGGATCTCACTGTGGAGGCCCAAGGTAACTGAGAAGTGTACTCCAACACTCTGGAGACTGTGTGAGCGTGTATTACATGCACTTATGTGTGTGTGTCCAGATGCATGTGATTCTATGATGAGTGAACAAAGGGCAGTTATGGGATGGGAAGACAACTGAAGAAGGAGAAGGAATGGCTGCACCACTGTCTTTGGTGGCTGCCCAGTCTTACAGGTAAATCACCTTTGCAAGGATGGCCCAAGATAAAGTTTGGGACTGCCCCAACTATGAGGAAGGTGCCTTACCTGATCACAGAACCTTGTCACAGGTTGCTTCCCTGGGAGAAGGTGAGACTGGGACTTCTTATATGCTATATATCATAGAAGTGGCCCCATTTTAAGAAAATTCAATTAGTGAAAATCCAAATTCTTGAAATTATTTTATTGGAATCTAATTGAGGACAAAGATCACATCTTATATTTCTTTCATATCCTTTATCCATTAGGTCCTCAATAAATGCATGCTGTTCCTGTACTAAATTCATCTTGGGCTCTTGGAAATAATGAGTTCCCCCAACACTCTAAAGATACATTCCTATTTTCAAAGATTCCCTGGCAACTCTTTAGGGGTGTATATATTCTATAGTCAAAAATACATCTGTTTACAACTTTAATTCAAGTGCACATTTAACCAAACAGAATCAAATTCATACATTTATAATGACTTATCATGACATTGCTCAGTTTGTCAGTTTTGTTTTAATAGACAAATATGTACTTTATAGTAAATAATAATTCTATTCCTAGGCTTATGGGCAGAAAAAGGAACATAAGACCTACTCCATATTGGAAAACGGGCACTTTGAGTTGAGTTAACTTTCAGAAAAATAGTCATAAACTTTTAAGTTCTTGACTTTTAGAAGAACAAGTTTCTGGGGTTCGAGGATCTGCTGAAAAGAGAAAATGGATCTCCTGAATTCCAAGAACTTGCATGAATTCCAGGGGGTCAAATGCCCTGCCAACCTCTTGCTCTGTTCCAGTAGAGCAGAAGTGACTCACCGGGTGGTATGGCCCTCAGTCTCTGGGACACGGCTGAGGCCTGCTGCTGACTCTCTGTCATCCAGGCTCAGATCCTGGTATGCTCCAGCAGTCCCACATGGCTGAGGGGAGCTTTCCTTCTCCAACTCTGAAGAGGAAGAGAACTTCAATTTCTAGAAGAATCTTTATTTTGTGCAATTAACCAGAAGTTAAGAGGCCCTTTAAAAAAAATCTTTGAATATTTATTTTTTCTTTTTGAAAGTCTAGATTTTAACTTCTGTTACTGTTGGGCTTATGGTTGGTTCACAGATACAACTTCCCTTTTGGCATTTCTGTTGAATTTCAAGGAGCTAAAATGTTTCAGAAGAGTGGTGGGGAGGGGAGCTAAAGGGTCCTATCCTGTAAAGAGCTGGATTTATTTTGCTCTTTGGTTTCCTAACTTCTATTGTTGTGTGTCTCCTTGTACCATTGCTGTGGCACATCATGACCTCAAATATGCCTCCCCCTGATAGAATGCTGTGTAGCATGTTCTCAGAGAGATGAGTTGTTTGAAATGAGTATGTTCACCCCTTGAGCCATGCTAAGAACAGACTTTTATGCGCTTAATACCTGTATGGCCACCCAGACTGTAAGCATCTTGGAACTTCAGGGCTCATAATTCAAGGAAACCACTTTTATGCACAAATGAGAAATACATCCCCTGGTTTGTGCATCACGGAGGGCTGGGCATGAGGAAATGGCAGCCACAGCTCACGGAATTAATGAGAGAACCACAGCTTTGCTTGCAAAATTGGCTGCTTGAAGCAAAATGTGCTAGCACTTTGGGCAGGTTATATGCTCAAATTTGCTAAATCATTTATAGGAATCTCTTTTAAAAATAGAAATCTTTCCTTAAAGATCTGTGTTCTGAATTAGACACATCTCTATTTAAACTCCTTTAGGCTTTATTATTATGGTGAAGTGCAGGTGCAAGTATGGAAAAGCAAACATTTGAGAAAAGCTGTGATCTTCATAGAGCAGCCAGGGCTTAGTTTTCAATTACTTGATGCTTTCCAATGGGTGGGCAAAGACTCTAAAGAACTGCATTCTTTCTAGGACAATGAGATTATGAAATACTCCATTATTTTGACTTGTTAAAACAAGAAATGGAAAACTATTTCACCAATTCTCTTTAGGCACAAGGGTGTCACGGAAGTCCTTTCTAATGGACTATTACTCTGGAGTATGAGTGGGAGCTGTGTGCAGCTGGCCAGGAAGGACTTCTTGAAATCCAGCTAAAAATGAAGAGCTGATTGATTCCCCAGGTCTGGGCAGATGAGTAGTAAAGACCAGAGAATTCTGCCTAGGCAGAAGGAACAAGTAGAATACAGTAAGTAGGAATACAGGTGTTAAAAGAATTGAATGCTGGTCCTTGGGTGGAGATTAAGATTTCTTTGCTTGCTTTTATGCTTCCTGTTGTGCAAGGATTGACCTGAGTTTACAGGTCCTAGTTCCTGGCTGAAAGAAATGAGAGCTCTGTGGGGGATGACAGTGCTGATGACAACAATAATGATGACTATGCTTACTCTTCTAAACATTTTCTATATTTTAATGTACTAATTCTCACAGTGACTCTATGGCATAGATGCTAGTATTATTTCCATCTTACAGATACAGAACATGAGAGAGTTTACATACCTTTCCAAAGTGCAATAAGTGATGGAGCCAGGATTTGAACCCAGGCAGTCTGTCCCCAGAGTGTGAGTCCATACTCATAATTGTTTCTTGGCATATATTGTCCAACACAATTTGCCTTGCCTGTTAAATGCTTTTTCTGATGAACTCACTATGCAAGTTAACTTAGAAGCATAACGCTTCAAAATACCAATGTTCTTTCAGCAAATATCCCCAGCAGCTGGAAAAATATGAAAATAGCCTCTGTATTTGATGTGCAAATTGGTTCCATTTTCATTTTCCTCAAGAATGTTCTTTGAACACTTCTGCATTCCCTTTAAGCGTATACTGTGGCTGAGAAGGGAAAAGAGATCTCTGAGAAATTCTTTGAACATTTTATTCTAATGTAGCTACCTCTTAAGAACCAATAGCAAGTGACCATAGAATAGTAATAGTTATCACTTATTAAGCATTGATTACACAATAGGCACTTTTCTAACATTTTACCTGCATCATATCCCTTATTCTTTGATCTAACTGATAAGATAGGTATTATAATCCCAACTTTACAGATAGGGAACCTGAAGTACAGAGAGTTAAATAATTCGCTTGTTCAGTGTCCTGAAAGAGAGTGGTAAACCTTGGATTTGAACTTAAGTCAGGAAGACTCTAAGGTTTTTGCTCTTAACCACTGCAGCATTAGTGCTTTAGAATCAAGTGACATTTTTATGGATGCAAATATATAAACTGCCATGTCAATTTACAATTGTAATCAAAGGATTTGTTATAGGTTTTTAGTGTATCAACTTGCCTAGGCTGAACGGCATTTCCCAGAATTTACTTTCTTGTATGTTTCTGGTGATAGAAGCTCCACAAGGAAAATTCTTGGGGGATTTGGAGGACTGAAGGGAAGCAGCAGCCATCTTGTAGCTTGCACATATTGTTGCTGATCTGCTGAGCCACTTCATGAATGGTGTGAAACAGCAGATAGGCCTGCAACTGTTCTATTTCTCCTGGACCCTGCTTCAGTTTCTCTGACTTCTGAACACATGTATGTGTGCTAAGCTCTGTGATGAAGGGTCCAGCTTCTGTCCATCACCAATGTCAGGCACGGGTTTTATCTACCCTTCAGGGATTCCAGCCTGTCCTTGATATCCTTTACTTTATAGCAATCTTCTCTTCCCAACTGCCTGCCATGAGGATGTCAAGCCCTTACTTCAGATGTGGAGACAACAGCCTTACAGAGACTGTTTATCCATCTCCTAGAATTGTACAAAGCCAACTTCCTGGAACAAATACCTACTGGTTCTGCTTCTCTGGTTGAAACCTGATCGATAAGTTCCTCTGCAGGTCATCTCTACTACATGGTCTGCTGTGTTTTTAATATACTAACAATTAACTATCAGAAACAGAAATCAAGAAAACAATCCCACTTATAAATGCATCCAAAAGAACAAACTATCTAGGAATAAGTTTAACTTAAGCAGGTGAAAGTCCTGTACACTGAAAACTCTAAGACATTGATGAAAGAAATGATGAAGGCACAAATAAATGGAAAGGTATTCTATATTCATGGATTTGAAGAATCAATATTATTAAAATGTCCATATTACCCAAATCGGTCTACAGGTTCAATGCAAAACCCATCAAAATTCCAATGACATTTTTACAGATTGGTATTGGCATTAAAAACAGACATGGAGGTCAATGGCATAGAATAGAGAGCCCAGAAATAAACCCATTCATGTATGTCAACTAATTCATGACAGGGATGGCAAGAATATGCAATAGGGAAAGAACAGACTAGTAAATGATGTTGGGAAAAGTGGACAGCTACATGCAAAAGAATGAAACTGGACTACCATCTTATACCAAACACAAAAAGTACCTCGAAGTAGATTAAAGACCTGAATGTAAGATTAGAAACCATAAAAATCCTAGAAGACAGCATAGATGGTAAGCTCCTTGACACCTTTGCAATATTTTTTTGGATCTGACTTCAAAGGCAATAGCAACAGAAGCAAAAATGAATAATGGGACTATATAAAACTAAAAAGTTCCTGCACAGTGAAGGAAACTGTCAACAAAATAAAAAAGCAACCTACTGACTGGGAGAAGATATTTGAAAATCATATATCTGACAAGGGGTTAATATCCAAAATATATAAAGAAATTATATGCTTTAACACCAAAAAAACAAATAACCTGATTAAAAATGGGGAGAGGACTTGAACAGACATTTTTCCAAAGAAGACATACAGATGGCCAGCAGACACAAGAAAAGATGCTCACCATCACTAATAATCAGGGAAATGCAAATCAAAACCACAATAAGATAGCATCTCATACCTGTCAGAATGGCTATTATCCAAAATACAAGAAATAGCAAGTATTGGTGAAAATGTGAGAAAAGGGAACCTTTGTGCACTGTCAGTGTTAGTAGAAATTGGAGCAGTCACTTTGGAAAACAGTACAGAAGTTCCTCAAAAAACTAAAAATTGAAGTACCATATCCTGCAATTCCACTTTTGGTATTTACTTGAAGAAAATGAAAACACTAATTAGAAAAAATATGTACCTCTATGTTCACTGCAAGATTATTCACAATAGCCAAGATATGTAAACAACCAAAGTGTCCACTAATTGATGAATTGATAAAAAAGTTGTGATATATACATATATACATATATATGTAATGGAATATTACTTAACTGCAGAAAAGAATGATATCTTGCCATTTGTGTCAACATGGATACACCCTGAGGATATTATGCTAAGTGAAATAAGTCAGAGAAAGACAAGTCCCATATGACTTGATTTATATGTGGAATCTAAAAAAACAAAGTAAATGAACAAACAAAGAAAAAAACCTCATAGATACAGAGAATGGATTTGTGGTTGCAGAGGGAATTTTTTTTGGGTGGTGGACAAAATGGGAGAAGGGGGGCAAGAGAAGAAATTTCCAGGCATAAAATAAATAAGTCAGGGTTATAATGTACAGTATGGTAACTATAGTCAGTACTATTGTATTACATATTATATAACTTTACATGGTGATAGGGGAAACTAAACTTATTGTGGTGATCATTTTGTAGTTTTTGCAAATACCAAATCATTATGCTGGACAGCTGAAACTAGTACATGTTAATTACACCTCAATAAAAAAATTTTTTTTAACTGAATCTTCTTTGAATCGTCTTTGAAATGATTCTTGGTAAATATGAACCTCATGTAGTGCCCAGTCCACCAGCATGTAAGCTGTCTGAGACCACAGACGTCATCTACTTTGTTTATGCTGGCCTCTAGTACCTGCTACAGGAACAATGCTTAGGTCATAGTGAATACTCAGAAAACATCCACAGAATAAATGGTTTTTAATTGAATTGAATGAAGAGAAATCTTTGAAGATGAGTGTTTCTCTCTTATAAGAATATCTAATCCTGGGGTAGTAGTTTATAGCTGGTTTTCTCAAAAGTCATAACTTGAGGGCAATGACAGATACGGTGCTGCTGATGCTAATGATGATAGAAAACACAGAGGAGTTACTATGTACCATGGACTATTTTAAGTATTTTTCATATACTGACTCATTTAATCTTCACTAAATTTTAGGAGTAGGTAACACTGTCACCCTGAATGAATAAACTGAGGCACAGAGAGTTTAATTAGCTTCCTCAAAGTCACACCACAAGTTTATAGTGAAGTGAGGTCTAAACGCACACAGTCTGGGTCTAAAGAATATGCTCTTAACCACTATACTATATTATTATCCTATGATTATTGCTCATAATTGAATTGGATTTGTAAACCCAATTTAAGCAATGAATATGTTGGCAGCTGTCACCAGTTTCGGGCTATTTCATCCCAAGTCTACACGTGTATACACATAGGATATGTATATATACATAAGATGTTTCCTTCCTAACACTGCATAATAATCACATAGGAATTAGCTAATAAAAAGGGTGAATATTTCTAATATCTTCCCTCTCATTTGGCTGCACTACCATTCTTACTGGTATTCACAACTTTTGACTGGAATTCACAACTGTGTTTCTTTGGAAGAAGGTGGGAAATGTGAACTGGAAGAGAGTGGGTGGGGCTACATTAAAGCTTTGGTGCCACAAGGGTGGGAAGAAAGAGAAGGAAAGGAGAGATGTTTTGATTAGCTTCCAACCTGAAATTATTCAATTAAATGAAAACAGCCCTCCTTAAATTTTAACAATGGAATGTAAGGGAAGGAGTTTTCAAGGCACAGGGTCAAGACCACTCTGAGTGTGATCTGTGTGAGCACAGGAGCCTTTAGAAAAGTCAACTCTCCTGAGTTAGCTGTTACATGAAGTAAACTGAAAAATATAGAAAAGGAATAATTTTGAAAATGTGGGAGCTGGCTCATCTCTTTCTCTCTTTGGTTCCAATACCATCCCCTCTGCCTCTTCACAACTGTTTGCTTCAGTTGCTCTGCTTTCTTGCTCAGCCCTGTTTGATGCTCTGCATTCTGCAACATTACCTTGGTCGTTGCACATACTGACCATGGGCTGTAGTTCACCTCGTTGAGTCCAGTGGTACTCATCTGTTAGAAATAACAGGGCTTTCTAGTGCTGTTATAAAGCTTATCTGCTCATGTTATTTCTTAATATCAAATCACAGTAGAAAAACAGAAACCCCCCTGCTTAACACAGGTAGGATTACACTTGGGAGTGTTGATGACTTAAGCAAAGAGTTTTCCACCTACAGCTAAGTGATTGATGGCTTATCCATCTGCACATAAAACCAAAGCTTAAATCTTGGTTTTATTTAAAAAAAAAACAAACAGGCCCAAAATGGAGTCACTTGTGCTAAGCCCATTCCACCAAATTGAGCCTTAATACCCAACCTAATGCAGTTTCAGCCTCTCCCAGGAATGTCATCTTAACCAGTCATTCTGGAATTTTCTGGTCAGCACTAGTGAGGTAATAGCCTGCTTGACAGACCCGCTGTCCACTAAAGGAAGGTAACCATGTTGAAGCAATCTGCTCTTTGCTAGTAACTTCCTTTTCCCATCTCCTTCTGCCTATTCCATTTTGTACAGTTCCTTGGAGCGCCTTTCTGTTTGCTAGACTGAATGCTGCCTGGTTCATGAATAATCCAGTTAGATCTTCAAATTTACTAAGTTGAGTCTTGTTTTTTACCAGTGAATGGGCCCTATCATCTGCAGTTTCCAAACTGCATATTTTTCCCCAAAGTAAATATACAACAATGAGAATGTTCACTTTCTATTTCACTAATTCAACAAATCCAGAGGGGCCTGTTGTTTGCTATATTCATTGTTCCATGTGACTCTGTGCTGCTCCATGAGACGGTGGCTAGATTTAGTCTGTGGTTTGCTTCTATACTCTCTTCTTGCAGCTGGAGAGGAAAGACCATTTGAGCAGGTGTCATAAACACCAATTTCATTATTATTTAGATATAATTACGTATCTAGAGACATTGGGTTTTTTACTTTCCTAGGAAAACTGGGGAGTGTGTTTGAGGAGAATATAATGAAAACTTATGTTTTTTTGTTTTTTGTTAAATTCTCCATCAATTTGATCCATACTTGGGTATCAAAGATTCCTTTCTATTCAATTTCTGTTCCCAGTTTTAAAAATACTATGTGCACAATCCTCAAGGTCTAATGAACATGTACATATATGTGTATGCACACTCACACATTTCTAAGTCATTTCTATTTTGAACAACGTACAGACTGGTGACAAATGCTATTGATTTATGTTCTTCCCTGAGCAATTGTGAGTTCTCACCTAGACCACTGTGATAGACTCCTAATTAAACCTCTTTCTTTCACCCTTGACACCTAATGGTCATTTTATACACAATAGGCAGAGTAATTCAAAAAAGTAAATTGGACCACGTCACTCCCTGACATACCACTTTCTGGCAACTCTCAACTGCAGTGGAAGTAGAGTTCAAGTGCTTTACCATGGTCTACAATCCTACATGACCTGGATCCTGCCTTTCTCTAGGACCCAACCTCATAAGGACACCCGGCCTTCATTCTATTTCAGGATTCAGGATAAGGATCTTTTCTGCCTCAGGAACCTCTCCATTTGCTCTTTCTTCTGACTGAAATTCTCTTCCCCAAGATCTTAGCTCAGCCAGCTTTTTCTATTCATTCAGGTCTTCAGCTCAAATGACATTTTCCAAGGGAGGACCTCCCTGCTTACCCTGGCTAAAGTAGCTGCTCCCCTCCCCTCTCTATCTTATTATTCTATTTTTATATTCTTTTTAGAATTTATGACTGCCTAAAATTATCTTATGTATCATTTGTAAAAATGATAACCCCCAGAAGAATTCAGCTGCTATGAAGCCTTATCTGCTTTTCCATCACTGAACTGCAGTGCCTAAAAATGTACGGACATACTAGAGGCTCAAAAAATTATTTGATGAATGAATGAATAAATGAATAATTCTACTTTAAAAGCATTTCTGTATAAATATGTTGATTTGAGGCCAGGTTTTTTATTTTGAAGAACTTTAATCATAATTACTATTTCTAACTGGTACTTAGTGAATGTTTAAGTCAGAAATATTTTTCAATTATTATTCCAAGGAGACATTCCCTCAGCAACATCCCTGTCAAGGAGTCATCTAGTTTCTATTAAAATATTTCCAGAGTTGAAAAGCTCACTCCTTATTTATGCAACATGTTCAAATGTTAGTCAATTTTAATTTTTTTTTAAACTAAAATATTCTTGTTATGCTGAATCTTAGTTTCTAGTTGTACTTGCTGGGTTACATAAGACAGTGTTCTTTCTCTTCCACACAGAAGTACCACCCCTGTAGTCTTCTCTCAGCTAAATTTCTTTGATGACTTCAATGATCCCTTACATGACACTTTTACTTACCAGACCCTTCACTGTTGTAATGTTTTTTAAAAAAATATTTGCTTCCTTCTCCTTTCTTCTGAATGCATTCTTCTTTGCCAACATTCCTATTAAATTCTGCCATCCAAAGTGGAGCACACTAAGGCCATTTGAGTATGGGGAAAAAAAAATCAGGGGTCAGAAAAATCAAAGAGGTGGAGCATCATGGAAAGGTCATAGGAAAGAAAGGTTATTTTTACCAATAAGACTTCTTTTTTCTCTTTGTCCTTTCTTTTAACCATGTTGGTGTTTCCCTAATTATAGACTTGAGGGAAAGGAATCATGGAAGGTCCCTAGATTTCTCCCTTTGTAGCCATGGAGAAAAATGGGCTGTGCAAGTGTAACTCCTTTCCCTGCACCCTCAGTAGGATATCATTCTTTCTGAGAGAAAAGGAATTCTTGACTCCTTGGCTTCATAGTTCTTCTACTTCTTCAGTCCAAAATCTCAACAAATACAAATTATGTTTCCAATAGAATATTGCCTCAAGGGCCACAGTTCATTCCTTCCCGGTCCCCTCTCAACTTCATTAACAACCACAGGACAAAAGCTGGATTCATAGTATGAACAAAGTGGTGACTCTCCTTCAAACAGAAAGGTGATCAAGAGGATAATCTCCATTCCTTGGATTTCTCTGGAAGTACTTTGGTCTGTATGCCGGATGGCATGTGAATCACTTGGCCATGTTCAAATGGCTTGAATGGATTCCAAGAAACCATTTAAGTCAAACAAAAAACACTTAAAATTTGCTTCAAAAAAGCCAATAAATGTTTATTTTCTTCTGTTCTAAATGACAAGATTTCTTGAAATCTATTTCTATATAATCAAATTATTTTCTGCAAACTAAAATCCATTTGATTCTATTATCTTGAGTGGTAGTGATTATTTCACAAGAAAATAAAATTCTTCAATGGACTAGTGGTTCAAATCATAGGGTAATTGATCTTATAAAGTTTCGTGGCTTGGGAACCCCTCTACTGTTGACATATGGGCAGGGAGAGAAAAGGTAGCTTCACAACCCTAAAAGGGACATGATACCCTTTGCCCTATTTTCAGTCATTGAAATGCTCACTGCCAGCTTCTTACTCAATGCAGGAGTTGGACGACAGTTTCTACTTCCATACATACCTCTTGGCCAGCCTCTAGGACTTGCACAAGTGACTTCTTTTCCTATCCAAATCCATCCTTAATCTCTATTTCAACCATATAAAATTTTACAGCAGTAGTGTTGGCAGCTATAAAGTTTACCCAAGTGATGCCTCTGAGCACCTCATTTAATGAGTTTTACACCTCCAGCTCTCCTAGTTCTTCCTTGAAGATTCAACTCGTGTTGGAACCTAGAAGTCTGGAACCAGACTTCACTAAGCTGGAAATTCCAAATGGATTCAGTTCAAGATTTTTTACCTTTAACATTATTCATTTGTGCAACTTTGCAGGAAAAGAAAGATTTTGATACCAGGCTTATCATTGATTACAGACTTTTGTAGTTAAGTATTTCAGAGGGAATAGTTAAAATATTTTTAGCTTTCTCTGATGGTCATGGTTTTTTATGGACAAGGAGACTCCTCTGTGATCTTTCCTGTTGAATTATCCTTGATGGAAGGAAGGAAATAGAGGAGGGGTATATGCAAAAGGATAAATGAGATAACAATGATTCTGCCTGAACCCAGTTATCTTGTAGAGACTGAAATGAGAATTCAAGGAGATGAGCTAGGAGGATTGGTAGAGTCCAAGGAAATCACTGTATAATCTGTTTAACAGTTCTCCAGGGAGAGGATGTATGGTTTACTAGAAGAGAAGCCAGTGCAGATTTATTTGGTAATGTGTGGCCATCTTCCACATTGGAGAAAGTTAGATCTAAATGCACGAGTTAGAGCTACAGCTGTATGTTGGAGATCTTTCCATTACTACTGAAATGTCAGTACTTACTCTAAAAATCTATAGCTCTTAAAGATAGAACAAAAAATCAAAGATATACAAATCTTAAATATTACACCTCTTTGCTAATGATGGAGTTTTCCAGAAGACTCTGCTATTGTTGTTGCTCATGTAAAGGTATTTTTATTTAATGTTCTTGAAGAATCTATATAGAGTGAGAAGAAAATAAAGGTAATAAAAGATACAAGAACCGTGGTAATTAGTGTTTTGTGGTCAAGATCCTTAAATTTTGCAGTCTTCATCTTAAAATCAAAGAACTAGTATACACAGAATCTCTTGTGAAGTAGCCAATAATATTTTGTACCCATTTTAGAGATAGTGCACTAGAAGGAACTTCAAACAGAGTGAACATTACACAGTAAAACTCTTGTTATCTTCATTAGACAATTTTTTCCCCTAGGATAAATTAAGACTGCCAACAATTCTGAGACAGTGCCCTGTGATGGGAAGATGGGAGGCAGGGGACCTGGTAACTGGAACTTTCTTCTGGATGCAGACAGCCAAAATTACAGAATATGGTGCTTGTATGTCTGGCATCGCTCTACTCATTTCTTGTTTAGGAATTCAGACAGGCCTATCATAGTTCTGTTCATCAGACTCTTCCTTTGTCTAGATGGCTATCTGGGGTCTCTGTTCATCTGTGTCCCCTAGTTAAAGTTGGCTTGGGTTCAGATCCCAGCTCTGTCACTTAGAAGTTATGCAGCATTAGGGATGTCACTGTTAGCAGGAAAACAAAGCCTGGGGCAATATTCTATGTATTATCACTCTGGTGGGAAGTGTCATCCTAGAGAAACAATAGTGAGGGAAAAAGACAGTGTGGCAGCAACAGGAAGAGCAAACCCAAAGGGGTGCATTTCCACCCTGGCCACAGCTTTGTAGCCAGTACTGCTGATGCTTAGTGTCTCAGGACATCTTCAGAGAGGCCACACGAATTCCCGTGTCTCAGAGTAATCCACTGTGGGCAGGAAGAGAGACCGACTTACCCATCAGTGCCCATCTCCAGTTGGTCTAAGTTTGCCCCCCAGCTCCTCTGCACTGCTGCACTGTACCAGCTGGTCCTCCTGTAGCCACTGTGGAAACTGGCCCCGGATAGCTGCTGCCTTTTCTGTGTGAGCCACAGTGAACAGGGCATACAGCGGGCAGCAGCAGCCAGGGGCCCTGCTGGCCAGCCTTAATGTGCATTGCAGAACCAGGCGAACTAGTGCATCGATGTGAACGCCAAGAGGGTCTCATGGCACCTCATACCACAATGACTAAAACAAAGCCTTTGGCAAGAGGCAGGAGACTCTGGGTGGGGGGAAATATGCTTTCGGTGATGTCCAGGAGCAGCTGCTGCAGCGGGCCCAGCTGGCACAGCACACAGACTGCCACCGTGAAGACAGGGATTAACCTTCCTCCAACAAAGACCTTTCCCTGTGGTCTATCAGGCTGTGCCTACTGCTGGGGAAGATTCCTGAAGGGCCACAAGCATCAGGAAACCATTTCTGAGCGAATCTTGTGTGGGGAGGTAGCATGACCAGGGTCCATGACCCTGGTTTCTTTATGGCTAATGAGAAATAGTTACTACTATTTTCTCTTTTTCTTCATTACAGGCTTCCCTTCCCATCCCTCTGCGGTATGTGCCCTGCTCAGCTCTGAGTCTGAGAGCTGGCGGTCTCTAACCCTTGGGACAGGCTCCTTGCCAGGATTTCCAAATTGCTTCACTGCTAGTTTTCAAGGACCCTAGCAACTCATCTTCTAGAATGATGCTTTCTCTGACTGAATGCAAGTGACTCTTGCATGTTCCTCACCTTCCAAGCAAAATAGATGAGCATGTTATTTAGGTTCTCCTAATGTATTATTTGTTTGTGGCCTTGGCAGTGACTGTATTTGGAATGCCTTTCTGAAATACTGTGGGTATGGAGTTGGTATTGCCAGTACTGGCCCATGGAAGGCAGGTTTAAAGTACCTCTGATGAGTAGCAGCCGAGTTCTCTTCCCAGGATCAGGTGTATCACAGCTTTTGACAGCTGACAGTGAGGAAGTAGGGAGGCTCCTTACTGCCATAATGTTTCTCTCATTTGTTTTTACTAATGTTCATTAATTTCTCCTTATTTTCTCTGATGCTCTCACCTAAGGAGAATGCTTTTCCTTAGTAAGGTCACAAGCTGTCCCACACTAGAATAATGGGTGATATGCACCACACCACCCCAACTCCACAGAGACTGGGGCTCGACAGGTCAAGGCTGCAGTTTGGGCCCCAGGGACCATAGTTGAGTAGGACAAGGAGGAAGTTACCATCTGCATGTCTAAGAGCAGAACAAATCCCTGGATGATTCGGATCCACTCCTCTTAGGGTGCCTGGAGTAATGCTAGCACACACAAGGGCTGCCATTAATTGCAAGGAGCTGCCTTCACGTGGACTCATGGAGGCAAAGTTGAGAGTTAGGATCCAGGGAAACCGGAATGATGCAAGCTCAGGGGTAAGAGAGGAAAGCTTTGGACAGTTGCAAGACGGAAGCTGGAGTCTGGCAACTTGCCATTGGCTGGACAGAAGTCAGCATGTGAACGTGGTGGAACAGATTAAAAGTACAGCTTTGGGGTAGACCAGCTGTGTGCTTGGGACCACCCATGCGGAAGGGACCAGTTAACAAGAGACACACCTCCCCTCACATCTCTAGCCATGCACAAGCACTGAACTATACATTGATGAGAAATAAATATATGTCTAAATAATTCCAATTTGGTTAAGGAAACAATGCAGCAGCAGGTAGAATTTGCCCTCTCCCACTGGCTTTCTCCCTGCCGGGTGAGGCACACAGGTCATAACTGGTAATGCAAAGTGACATTTACTACCTCTCCCACACATCCACCTTGGCCTGTTCTTGTTGTAGGCAAAATGCCAAAGAGCCCTTGTTTAGCACTGTTTCAGGGTAGTTCATGTTCCCTTGGGTGGGCAAACTCCTTTTCTTGTTTTGATATGGTGACTTTTCAGCTCACAGTCTAGGTAGGGAAGTGATGTGTGGTTAATGTCAAATTTACTCTGAACTTTGCTGGCCTCAAAGTTCAGGTCTTGGAAACTGTAGCTCTTTCCATGGTTTGGATATTTTACATGTACACATTACATTCAGAAAGCCAGAGTTTAGACTCATGGAAAGAAATAGCTAAATTGATGACTCATTTTACATCAGAAGCTTTTCAACCAGAGAAATACTGTGCTGCAGAGTAAGCTGAGCCACCCCACCCCTGGCCTCCTGCCCTTTGATTGAAGTGAGGAGGTTCTCAAGAGTCTCTATGACAGAGGGTGGAGGAAGGACAGAGCACAGCCCAGCTGCACGGACCCACATGGCAGATGGTCCCGCAGAACCACAGGCAACCTGAAGTTACTCTCTACCGGGCATTGCTGACAGAGGCTGCTGAGTCATTTGGCCACTTGTTATGTTGAAGGGGATTGTTTAGGAGCAAAACAGGGTAGTTTTTCTTGCTTAATGTATCTTTACTAGAAGGTCATGACCCATCTTTCTTATTGCCCACACTTATAGAAACCATAAGGAATAATTTCTAACTCACTCTCCCTACTCCACTCCTTCGCCAGAACATACAGAAACATCCATGTTCCAAATGAAAGGCTCTTGTTTTCTTGGCTGAATATCAAGATTTTTCCAGATTGTCAACTCCTTGAGAGGGGAGAAGCATAAAATCCAGCTGTAGAAACCCAGAAGTGATCTAACATGATCCAGGTGTTTCTAGTTTTCTTAGGAAAGAAGGCGAGTGTATATGCATGCCTGGTCGGCCCTATCTGGAGGATGCTGTTCAAAAGCGCTAGATTGTTGATCACAGTTTGGGTAGGGAGTGTGAGTGAGTCCACAGTTTGTAACAACTCTACCTGATTTGTCAGGATTGGTTTTGTAGTGGTACTCTGAAGTTTGCAACCTTGTATTTATTCTCCTCTCATCCAATGCTCATAAAAGTAGATGTGAATCTCCTAAATATAAGCATGAGCAACTTTTTCCTGAACCCATCTCCTGAGAAAGGGAAACAAAAGCAAAAATGAACTCATGGGATTACATCAAAGTAAAAAGTTTTTGTATGGCAAAGGACATCATCAACAAAACAAAAAGGCATCCTACAGTATGGGAGAATATATTTGTAAATGACATATCCAACAAGGGGTTAACATCCAAAATTCATTAACAACTTACATGCCTCAATACCCAAAAAAGCAAATAACCTGATTAACAAATGGGCAGAGGATATGAAGAGACGGTTCTCCAAAGAAGAAATTCAGATGGCCAACAGACACATGAGAAGATGCTCCACATCACTAATCATCAGGGAAATGCAATTAAAGCCACAGTGAGATACCACCTCACACCAGTAAGGACGGCCAGCATCGAAAAGACTAAGAACAACAAATGCTGGTGAGGATGCGGAGAAAGGGGAACCCTCCTATACTGCTGGTGGGAATGTCAGCTAGTTCAACCATTGTGGAAAGCAATATGGAGGTTCCCCAAAAAACTAAAAATAGAAATACCATTTGACCCCAGAATTCCACTCCTTGGAATATACCCAAAGAACACAACTTCTCAGATTCAAAAAGACATATGCACCCCTATGTTTATCGTAGCACTTTTTACAATAGCCAAGATATGGAAGCAACCTAAGTGTCCATCTGTAGATGAATGGATAAAGAAGATGTGGTACATATATACAATAGAATACTATTCGGCCATAAGAAAGAAACAAATCTTACCGTTTGCAACAACATGGATAGAGCTGGAGGACATTATGCTCAGTGAAATAAGCCAGGCAGAGAAAGACAAATGCCAAATGATTTCCCTTATTTGTGGAGTATACCAATGAAGCAATACTGAAGGAACAAATGGCAGCAGACTTACAGACTCTAAGAAGGAACTAGTGGTTACCAAAGGGGAGGGGTGGGTGAGGGCAGGTGGGGAGGGAGGGAGGGAGAAGGGGACTGAGGGATATTATTATGTTTAGTACACATGGTGTGGGGTATCATGGGGAGAACAGTGTATCACAGAGAAGGGACATAGTGGATCTCTGGCAACTTGCTGTCCTGATGGAGAGTGACTGCATTGGGGTATGGGTAGGAACTTGGTAATATGGGTAAATGTAGTAACCACATTGTTTTTTCATGTGAAACCTTCATAAGAGTGTATATCAATCATACCTTAATAAAAAAAAATCTAAAAAAAAATGTAGATGTGAAAGCAGTGAACTTGTGAAGACAACATGGTGGAAAATGCTGGGAATGGGGAGAAATGGGTATTAGCTTCAGTTCTGCCCCTTGTCATTTATGGGTCTGCAGGCAAGTCTTCAGTTGCTCTAATCATCATTTTTTTTAATGAATGAAACAAATAAAATAATATTTTCCTTTATTGCCTTACTATAAAATGAAAGCATTGTGTTTGAGACAGATTTGTTTATATGAATAATTTGGATAAAGCTATGGATAAATGTGAATTTAGTGGCCTGCAGGCTTATCTCTTCAGTTTCTAGTAACATTCTGACTCACCATTCATTGACCAGTCTACTGTATTTTTAGATTATATTATTTAATGGTTGAAAATTGACTTTGTTTGGCAGAATGAACTAATTCTCCAGAATGAATCCTAAGCCACTTGCCACAACCCTCACCAACTCTCAAGTGCTGCCTCCTTCTCAGAGCACTCTGAGGTCTTTTAACCTGGAATGACTCCCTCTTAGCTCCTGTTCCTCCCTAGCACTGGCTACTCCTGTGGTAGCTCTTCTGTGAGGTTACTGAAGGCAGCTAGTGGTCCCCTGGGAACAGACCTTCTCCCAAGTGCAGAGACCTAGCTTTAGTTCACTGTGTACCTGCCTACCTTACCTTCTAGACTGCCAGGCATGTAGGTACACAGTAAACACTTTCTGATTTGAACTACTACATTTCCTTGGTAGTTTGCATGACAGAGAAAAATGGTGGTGGCGTCTGAGGAGCATCTGGTATTGGTGGAGGACAGGATAGGAAAAGAAAGTCACATTAAGAGTCAGAGGACTGGACTGTAGTCCAAGCTCTGCCTCAGCATTGTACATAGTTTTGGATGTGTCACCAAACTCTCTGAAATTTATAAAGCAAGAATAGGGTGGATTGACCTTTAGAGCTCCTTACAACACTATGATCCTAACACTTCCTCTTTTGTTACCTTCATCTTCAAACAAATCAAGAGATGTTTTAAAATGAGAATCACACACTGGGGTTATTCTAAGGCAATAGTAGTAAGGATTATTTTAGGCAAATGTGGAATTCAGGGTAAGGAATTTATCAATTGTATCCATAGATGGCTTGAAAAACACATCGAGCATTAGAGGGGTAATCCAAGATTATCTTTACTTGGACTTTTGTACAGATTTCAAAATATATTATACAGGCATGGCTCGGAGATACTGTGAATCAGGGTCCAGACCACTGTAATAAAGCAAATACACAATAAAGTGAGTCAAATGAATTTTCTGGTTTCTTCGTGCATATAAAAGCTGTTTACACTATACTGTGGTCTATTAAGTGTGCATTAAGTCTAAAAAAACAATGTATATACCTTAACTAAAAAATACTTTATTGCTAAAAAATGCTGTCAGCTGAGCTTTCAGCAAGTCCTAACCACTGATTACAGATCACCGTAACAAATACAGTAATGATGGAAAAGTTTGAAATATTGTGAGAATTACCAAAATGTGATGCAGAGACACAAAGTGAGCAAATGCGGTTGGAAAATGGCACCAGTAGACTTGCTCAATGCAGAGTTGCCACAAAACTTCAATTTGTGAAAAAGGCAATATCTACAAGGTACAGGAAAGTGAAGCGTAATAAAATGAGGCATGCCTGTATTAAAAATATACATGGATTGGAATTGTAATAAATTCTTTGAAGGTTGGTGTTTTTGTTATTTTTTTTACCACTTTTTTTTTTCTTTATGTTTTCATGTTAGAACAATTTGGAGTTGTCTCTGAAACTTGAAGTATACTTTATTTTTTAAATTATTTTTATTTTTTTACCATCTCAACCCTTTTTAAGTGTACAGAACAAGTAGTGTTGACTGTATTGAACATTGTTGTGCAACAGATTTCTAGAATCTTTTCATCTGGTAAAACTGAAATTCTTTGCCCATTGAACAATTCCCCTTTCCCACTTCTCCAGCCCCTGGAAACCACCATCCTTTCTGTTTCTAAAAGTCTGACTATTTTAGAGTCCTCATAAAGGGAGAATCACTCAGTATTTGTCTTTTTGTGACTGGCTTCTTTCACTTACCCTGATGTCCTCTAGGTTCATTCATGTTGTAGCATATGGAAGAATTTACTTCTTTTACTTTCTTTTTTTTTGCTTCTTTTTAATGTTTCATTGTATGAACTTAGCACATTTTGTTTACCCATTCATTTGTCAGTTGGTGTCCAGGTTGCTTCTACCTGTTTGTTGTGAATATGGATGTATAAATATCTCTTTGAAATCCTGCTTTCAATTTTTTTAGATACATAATCATAAGTGGGATTGCTGGATCATATTGTAATCCTTTTTCTAATTTTTAGAGGATCCTCCATATTGTTCATAGTGATTATACAATTTTACATTCTCACCGAGCTCCAATTTTTCCACATCCTTGCCATAGCTGTTTCTGATGGTTGCATGTGGCACTTCAAATGGCATTTCTGTTTTTTGACAGTAGCGTCCTAATGGGTATGAGGTGATATGTCACTGTGATTTCGATTTGCATTTCCCTGATGATGATGGTTAAGCACCTTTCATATGCGTGTAGGTCATTTGAATATTTAAATATCCTTCAAAATATCATTGCATGAAATGTATCTTTCTTAGTGGAAAAGGATAGAATGCTTTTGCATGTGTTGGGTTAATTTCAGTTCCAAACTACAGAACCTTCTTTTGTGGAGTTGAAGCAAAGTTGAAAGGTACTTATAGTCTCTGATGCACTGCGCCCAATTATTTTATTGCTGGGTCTTTTTAATTTATTGAGACCACTGTAATATGATCTTGTCGAATAACACATATAAGCATTTCATCTCTCTCTCTATCAATTATACTGAATCTGTAATATAAATTTGGCAATTCAGTCAACATTATAATCCTTTTATCAAGATTGACTTTCCATCCATCTTCTTGAGAGCCAAGAAAGGAGCCCAGTAAATTTCAAGGTTCTTTTTTTTCTTCTTTTAAATGCAGTGGAATCTTTACTAGATGAAGCCAACCCTTAAATGAGGAACTATTTCCATTGTCCAGTTGTCCAAGTAAATTTGAAGCTGAGGGTGTTTTTGACAGCTTTGTTAATGTAGCTCTTTTTTTTCTTTCTGGTAATTCAAGCCTAATTGAGGTCTAATGTTGAGCTTTAAATGTGTTCTTGAGACTTGAAAAGGAAGCTTGATGAGACGTGTACTGCAGCATAACCTCTCAATTATTCACGCATTTATAGGACTGTAATCGCCAAGGCCTCTCATTGTAAATATTATGAACACTTTTATAACCAGATGTTGATATGAGCTAATAGGCAGTGAATTACAACTCAAATGGTGAAGCTACAAACAGCAAGCAGACTATGGTCAGGATCATAAATCATACTTAACCTTATCATTGTTCATTTCT
Organism: Manis javanica; assembly: GCF_040802235.1. Taxonomy (NCBI): domain Eukaryota; kingdom Metazoa; phylum Chordata; class Mammalia; order Pholidota; family Manidae; genus Manis; species Manis javanica. The sequence continues at coordinate 45,970,487 of NC_133163.1, read as the reverse complement.
AAAAATCTCTTATGCTATATATCAAGTCACATTTGAGTATTAACTGAGTAATTTCCAAAACATAAACTCAAAAGTCAGACATGTTCGACAGTGTGTCTATAGCCCCAAAACTACTTACTGACTTAGTTGAGGACAAAGGGACTGGCATTTTTGTGTCTTGTTCTTTTAGATTCAAGTAACTTAGACCGTCTTTGTCTATCATTCAGCATGGTCTAACAGCTGTATTTAGTAAAGTGTCCAAATTTGGATTCTGCTAGTATAATTATCTCTAACAAGATGGGAGGAAAATCCTACAAAAAATGTAATTAGTGACCCTTACTTCCCTCTGTTTTTTCCTGCCTCCTATCAATTAATTAATTGCATTATTCAATAAATACTAATTAAGTCATTATCTCAGCCCAACATTATAGTACAATCAGGAGAACAATCTCAGCATGTTCTCTCACTGCCCTTACAGAGCTTGTGTCCTGGTGCCATAAAGGAAGAGGGAGAGTATTCTTGAATCAATTTATCCTAGATACAACCTCTAAGTCATTAAAGGAAAAAAATAGAACAATAATTTGAAATGCGCTCTGTTAGAACACGAAATTATTCTTTAGAATAACTTCCTTCTCTTTCCATCGTGGATTGAGAGTGCAGGTATAAACTAAAAGATTGCTAATCATTTTTCTTTCTTTCCTTGAATCTGTTGGAGAGATGGGTGAGAAGATAATAAGGGATTAGGCCACTGCTTAAAAACAGCATTTGAAAGAAAAAGATCCAGACTGCCTTGCTGTACTGTTTTTCTATTTCTTGAAAGCTCTTGGGATGAGCAGCAACAAAAATATCTATTTCCAGATTACATGAATGAGAGGGATGTGTGTTTAAGTTGTACTGCAGATTGAAAGCCATATACAGTTTATTATACATCCAGTTAATGTAAGCATAATTATGGATAACAAATGATCAACAAGAAAACAGTGGGGTCTCTACATTCTTCTCTAAGTCCCTCCTCATTAAGGATCGTTGAAAACCCAGACAAAGGATAGCTAATAAAGGCATTAATACAGACACCGAACATAATGATCACTACTAAGAGCAGCAGCATCTTCTTGATGCTGTGTTTTTCTTCTGGGGTCTTCTTGGGGCCCTTGTTTTCCTCCAGAGGGTCACCAGTACTCAGACTATTCTGGTGTGGTCATTTCCATGTATCAGGGCCCTGAAAGCATTTGCTCCAAGTTTATTCAAAGTACAGTTTTGTTGTTGTTCTTGTCATTGTTTTATTTTGAGGATATCTTGCTCTACCCGGTCTAGTTAAAAAAAATGCTTGGAGCTAATTACATACCAGCAGGGAATGCTTTCTTTTTTTCTGTGCACTCTTTCTTATAGGCTGAGACTTTTTTATTCTTTTAACTAAAAAAATAGAGGGGAGAAGACTTACCTTCAAATTGTTTCCATATTGAAGTGAAGACAGAGTCCCCATTAGTTGGAAACACAGCTGCCGTCATGTATGCCATGTCTTCTCTTAGGTGTCCTTCCCGAAAGCAACAGATCAGAAGTCAGAGTTTTGCCATTCTCATGCCTTCAGCGTTCCTTCTGAGCTTTGCTTGGATGTCTCCCCTCCCAGCCATTGCCCTGCTGAATCAGTGACTCTGTGGCCTGACAAGACCAGATTGGCTTGATGGGGCACAGCCCAAGGAAGGCCTGTCCGTAGTCTTGTTGGTGATCTCTAGCTGGGGTGTCTGGCTGGGAAAGAGGAGACAACTGCTCCATGCTCTTCAGTTGGAATTTATAATTGAGAAAATTCAGAGCCTGAGCAGGATACTTTTAGTAACTGAATTGAAAAGCCACAAGGTAGACTTGGGGCCAGGGCAGCAATGACTGGCTGAAAGTTTGAGGATGAGGAACAAGAGAATGGGGAGAACAATGCAGAGATGCTGTGAGAAGGTGGGGGTGGAGGGTGTCTATGCAGTCCTTGAGGGAAAGGGAGATAGACAGGCATACACACAAGTTCATACACAGACACACAGCAAATGCCCGCGCAATTCCTGACCACTTTCTGCCTACAGTTTCAGTCCGTACATGCTTTTTACTTTGGGTACTTTGAAGAAATGAACCATCTTTGCCTCTGTGCCAAAATGAGTCTTGAAAATGTCAGCAAAACTTGATGAACTTTGGTTGAATATTGTAGCACTATAATTAAGAATATATTGCAGCAACCTAGGCGATTTAATGAGAAGACACCTTCGCAGTTATTGCCCTCTTGTTGACACTTGCCAATTGTGAACATTTCTTCTAAATGCCTTGATATTAGACTGTACTTGGAAAACTACTATAAACTATTGCCCCCGTTACCAATATGTCCATTAAAAAAATCAGATGCCATCAGTATCAGAACTCAGGTCTGTATTATGTGGTCATTTATTACTTCATTTTAATGAATGCTTTGAAAATCTAGTGAGTTATGTATGACATAAAAACAGGCTATGATAAGGTTTTCTGTGGGATATATGTTCTAGGAACCACAAGACATTTATGTTTCATTCTCATGGTATGACAGTTGACATTCAATTATTCTTAGTGGGGAGTGCCATGTTCTGATGCAGCTCAATGCAGAACCCTATCCTCTTTAGGGTAAAGTGAAAGAAGTGCATTTGGGAGCCTTTACATATATATAAAAATAAATATAAGTATGGTTGCTTATCTCTGTAGAATATAGTTTGTCAATGGGGTGTAATGAAGCTTTTACTTTGTCAAGTGTAGGCAATCACTCATAAGTAAGGTAAGTTTTCTCAAACAAGTCACTATAAACAATTCACAACATCCATACAAACTCACGTATTACTTTTATGCAGCATGTTTATCTTCTTTTATTAGCTCTTGTCATTGTTCTTTCCTTCTGTCATCCCTTCAGTTGTCGTGGAAAGAGTGGCTGATTTAGTTTGGAATGGAGTGGAATGCCACCTGTAAACATAATATGGTGATTAACTTCTAGAGACATAATGCATGTGGTCTAGTAGATAACAGGGGTTCATGTGTGTTCTTAATATCCATGTATTTGATCATCTTTGGTCTATATTTCCTACCCAGCTCCTCCAACTATACACACACACATACACACAAATAATCCAACTTAACATTAATGGAGTTAGAAATTGTGTTTGCTTTTGTTTAGACAAATGGAAAGGAAAAATTTCCTGAGGTAGAATAATTCTAATTCTTTTTTCCTTTAGAATTTTTAACTACAGTAGGCACACTGAATTCAGTGCTGGAGGCAGCCGTCATCCTGTGAAGAAACACTATTTGTCTCATTAGCACTGTGGGAGTGCCATGACAGGGTCCATGACCTAGAGCCCATCTTGCTTTAATAATGGCTTTACACTCGTAAAAGATTTTTAGTGGCTACATGAGACATATTTAAATATTAAATGCCATTCCTCTTTGTTGATTCACAAACCCCAGTGAATAGGACTCCTTTGTCGCTTCTGAGGTTGAAGAAATGTGCCTGGCTTCTCACGCCAGTGAGTGAACAATACAAACCCATGAACAGAAACACCTCAACTCTGCCCTGCTAACCCATTTGTAAACCTGAGAAGTACACATCTTCAGTGCTTACCGGTTGCCTTGAGTTCTCTGACTCAGAAACAACAACAAAAAAATGTTTGTAATTAGGAGAATTATGGAGATAGTCACATATATATAATGAGCCTTTGTTCCCAAACACAACATTTGGCCTTCACCAGGGGTTGATGTACTTTGGTCTCCTACCCACAGTGTCATATCTCACAGGACGGACTGTCACCCCTACTTGGAAGAGCACTTTTTGCTTATGTCTAAATATGAACAGACCAATGCTCGTTGGTTCACCTGTGTATTTAGATTTCAGAGAGGTGAGGTGATGATGTGGCTTTTTTCCCAAGACTTGTGATAGAGTGTAATATTACCTGAGAAAGGGCGCTGTTTGTTTGAGCAGAGCGAGTCCTCCAAGGCCAGCACCTGACATCTCATTTCTTAATTGTGCGATGGACCTGTATGGATGACAAGACCCAAAAGGATTGTATTTGCCTTTTTTTCTTGTCTTCTGGTGCTTACTTTTGGAGATGCTTTTATTTACAGAAGAGGAAAATTGAGTTACAGAGTTCCTGTTGTGAGTACAGCTGCCTGGGGAAAATGATGGTGGAAAGGTATTCTCAAGTAGAGAGCTGGGTTATGTGAGCCCAGAAGTGCTTGGGGTTTGGCAAGCTTTGTAGTAGTTTTTAAATATTTGGGGTACAGCAGAGCCCAAAATGTATTTTGCTCAAAGCACCATTTCCCTTTAATTTTCCCAAATCATGTGTATTCTAGGGAAATTTAATCTGTGTATTTTGGAATCATTTCATCTTCATTCATCTAAATACTGCAAGGTAAATAACTAGATGTGGGTTCAAAAAAATCTCTTGAGCTCTCTGATAAGTGTTTTTTCCTTTGAACTCAAAAATAAAAATTTGCCAACTGTGAATGAACCTTGAACCCAAAGCAATTTGGAGCTTACTTCTCAAATTATCTCCCAACCAGTATGTGGAACTTTAACACAGTGACAGGCACAAGGCTTTCGGTGGAGTTGTGTCCTCAGGAAGAGAACCTGATGTCCGTGGGCTTTTTCACTGCGGTCTCCCGGCATTCACTGGGCTCTGCCAGCATGAGGCTTCTTTGTCTCAGCCCCGCCTATGCCTGGTGCTTCTGAACCATGCAATCCTATCTTTATCTAAAATGATATTTTGTTCGTCATGGGGTTTTATGCCCTGATTTGTATTTTTAAGACAATGCATTGAAATAATATTTATCTTGATGACTGAGGTTTTTTTGTGTCCTTTTAAATTTTGTACATTAATAACAAGTCTTACCTGCCTTGCCTCACACTAGGGCTTCCCTGTCTTCTTCACTAAGTGACTCACATCGAACATGTGTATGGCATCCGGACAAACAGATAAACAGACACACAAACAGCTTGATTTGGAAGGCTTGGTCATGGTGGGGAGACTCCATTCATCTTCAGGCAGACCTTTGGGCCTCTCATCTGTCTGAGGCATCCTGTGGGCAGTGTGGGTAGAGTGTGCTGCTGGAGAAATTGTGTTCTAGTCCACCCTTGACTTCTCCTTTTTTTTTTTTTTGCTGGGTTTCCTCTTCCTGGGGACCAGTTGGCCTGCACCCAGTGTCCAGTTGCATGCCCCTTCTCCCACCTGTCTGAGTTAGTGCTGAGGCCATGGGGTTTGCAATTTCCCTGTTGCCAGGAAATTATCTGTAGAATGCAGAATAAGAATGGAATAAAGACACTTGCTCTTGGACAGTCTTTTTCCCTCAAAGTGATTATTTCATTTAATCTCCTACAGATTGGAAATGAGACACTTTATCCACTCTATTATCACCCCAGGGATACCTAAGAACAGATCCTGAGCCAAAGGAAAGGGAGGAAATTTATTTGAGTTTATACAGAATATTGTCATCAAGATTGGCTTTCAATTCAAATCTTTATATTCACAGTTGATGGCTTAGTTATAAGTTATCGGCAGCAATGATTGAGTAGCACCAGACCTTTTGTTGAGTATTTTCTTAGGTGCATTGTGTCATTTAAACTTTATAACAGCCTGAAGTTGGACCTATTATTGCCTTCCTTATTTTACAGATTAGAAAACTAGGTTTTAGAGAAGCAAATAATCTCCCAAAATTATAGATAGGCATCCAGAACTTTCTAACTCAAAGCTCTGGTTCTTACCCACTGTTTCACACACCTCCTTTCTTACAGTCCACACAATAAAAAAAAGCCAGTTTCCCATCCTTCACAGGCATGCTGATAGCAGTGTCTTCCACATTAACACACTGAATGAATAAAATACTATAATTCTTTTGTTGAAGTTTCTATTTCAATGTTTTTTCAGATTGTAATGAAAACATTTGTAGTTTCTAAATTATAGAAAACCCAAGTCCTTTTCCTTCCCCTTGTTGCAGCCTTGACAATGCTTTTCTTCTAGAGTTCAGAAGCCAAGGTTCATCCAAGCAGCTGCTCCTGATCCAGTTACTGCATGTCTAGATGGAATCACAGATAAGAATTTACCCTAAATGCTTTTGGGATGGGTTGAAGGATAGAAAGGTCTCAAGAATTCACATTCATCCGGCAGCAAGAATGCCTGTCCACTTTCCTTAAAACCCTGGATCGGGGCCTACTGTGTATTCTTTACTGGCTCCTGCTTTGAGCACGCTGTGGATCCTGGGAGGCATTCTCAGCATGTCTGCTCCAGTCACTCTTTTCTGGTAAGGCTTGTCACCTGGATTCCAAAGTTCCATTGAGAACTTGCCCTAGATTGCTTCTATAACTAAAGCCCCAGTCTATAGCCTATTTCTTGGGCATCTGATTTGGAGAGCATAGCCTTAGAAATTCCACGTCCTGCCTCCCGTGAGACAACCCCCACTTCATCCCTATCCCCAAACTCGTGAAGTCCAAATGAGGAAGCTGTTTTAAGGAGAGGCTCTTTAGCTAACAAGGCCACTTAATGGGCCTGGGATTGAGAGCACAGCTGCCTGTGTTCAGGACTTGTTATATAAGAGAACCTCCAAGAGAGGACAGAACATGGTTTTTTACAAATAAATAAGGGGAAAAGGCTACACTCACTAGTGCCACAGCTGGGAAGCAACTGTGAGCAATGAATTTCTCATGCTAACAAATCCAAACTCTTTGGAAAACAGATGCTGAGTCCTGGGACTGGCACTGGATTTCCCCTGGCAGGAACTGCAAGGTTCAGAGATGGAAGGGTATCTAGAGACCATTTGTTCATAAACACAGCTGAGAGCCAGCAACCTGCTTTTATGCCCTGCCTGGGTTGCACCAATGGACCCCTTCCATGTGCGGTGCTTCCACAGTGAAAAAGTCAGACTTGCAAGCCTTCTGCAGCCCATGCTCTAGAGAAATAATTAAACAGTTTTTCTTAACCTCTCGAACTTTTCATTTATTATTGCCATCCATTATGTCTACCTTCTCAGATCACAGAATCCCAAAACGGAGCTCTGGGGTCAAGGGTTTATTGTTTAATGGAGATAGAACATTTTGTAAATTGCACGAAGTCACAATGTTTATAATAGAAGCTTCTGGTGTACTGAATCTTTGCCATTTAACAAACAGTGAGCTTTGACATGTGTTCTTCCTACATAGCAAGAAATTTGGGGTAAGTGCAGTACTGGCATGAACATGTTACCAAATCTTTCCTGTAAACCAAGTGACATCCACAGTCAAATAAAAACATTCCTTCCACCGAATACCAGGAAATGCTAAAGTATCACTATTCTTCTAAGGTCATGCTAAAATGAAGTTTTGGCTTTTAGAACACAGAGTATGGATGAAGAAGGCCAACATTTTTGTCCAATACACATTTACTGCTACAAGTCCTCAGGGATAATCTCTTGGTTCAAATATGAACATGTGTAAGGAGAATTTTTCCTAGGATTTAACCTTCAAAAAGTGTAAATATTTTAAGAAAATGTATGAATGTTACAAAATATTCCTGTTGTCTTTGTTTTTACTAGAATTTGTACTTTCAAGTCAGAAATGGATTTGCTTAAAACAAAGCAAACATCCTCAAAAATGTACCTAGCCAAAGTAACCAATGTATAAATACCAAGGATTAACAAAATATGAATATTTTTCGGTAAAGAAACTTAACCAAGAATTGGGACGTAGTTCTGGGGAAATAATAGGAAGGAATGTTTTAAATCTAAATTTTTAACCCTTTGTATTAGAGACCTAATCAAGATTTTTAAAGGAAATAAATGTGTGTGCAACCATTCCTGAGTGTTTCTTTTGCAAGTTGATTAAGTTAATGCTTTATAAAATCTTTCAGACTTATATAAGTGCAGCCAATAAAAAAAAAAAACATTGTAAAATGTGACTTTTCATGAATAATTAGCATAACAATTTTCTAAAGGCTTAATAATTGGCATGTTATGGAATGTTATTTTTGGTTCACTTTTATGAGGTCAAAACACATACAATCCTTAAATTTTTTATTTGTAATGATTTAGGCCAATTTCCCTGCAAAGTTCCCCCCTTTTCCAGCTGCCCTTGGAGGGCAATGCTCCCTCAATTTTTTCTAAATTCCTAAAATAATGTTACCCGGATTTAATGTTTGCTTCAATAGACTTATTTGCTTACCATGGGCCAGCCAGGCCTGTGCAGGGACTCAGTCCCGCCATTTCTGATTGGCCAGCAGGTGTCACTGTGGGTTTGGGTGGTAACCCAGTGACCAAAGCAAAGAATGACTGATGGGGGAATCACAAGAGGAGAGAAAGGGCAATCTAAAAGCAGTTTCTTAGAGGAAGAAGAAGTTAATTAAAAATCCCTCCTGTTTATATAGACTTTTCTGTAGGAAGCTCAGAGTTCTCTGTATTATCATTACAGCACCCTTAGACCCAGAAATGAGTTCAGTTGCCTGAGATCTGATGATGCTGAGATCTGATTTTTCAAAGAAAATTTCAGTGGATACAAAAACCATAAAAATGAACAAAGTGGACAAGTGGATTCTCGTGGCCCTTTCCTAATCTCTCAGGACTTCCCTTTGTGCCAGCTATACATCTTTTTGAACTACAGGTTCCTTTGCTAAACCTCATAAATGTACAGTCTTCCAGCTCTTTGATAAATCATAGATTCATGGCCCAAAATAAGATTTTGGCTATCACTAACCCCAGTGGTAAAATAAATTCAGTTGTTTCATTAGCTGAAGGGGCATCTCAGTCTGGAAAGTTGGTTCCTGTATCTCCCTCAAATCTGGATTGCTCATTTTCAACAAAGCAAGCCTGTTCAAGTCATATATCTTTCTGAGTACATGGAATTTCTTAATAAATAAAATTCAATTGGTAAAATTAACACATATTTCTTGAACAACTGTCAACTTTAAAAATGGATGGCCATAAAACCTCCCTGCACAGAGAGGAATTCACAGCTGACCTAATTTGAATAATAGCCTGTAAATTGATTTCTTTTTTGGCCTGATACATGAAAATGACATCCATGTTGCTCGTGCAGAGAGCAGGCAATTTGTTAAGAAGAGATACACTGCTTGACTTCTCCAAAGAAGGCTTCACATATGTGTGAAATATCCTAATTTTAGTGGAGATCTAAAGGAAATCAAGCAGAAAAAGATTTTGAAGGAAAATAGAAATTTTTGTACATTCTGGAGAGCGGTGCTACTGTCTAGCATCTACTCTGTGCTGCCCATCTCTAGTCATGGACCATTGTCTCAGGATGAAGGTGTAGCACTTCACTGCTGGAGGCACTACAACCCAGGGGGGTTAAAAGCAAAAAGAAGTTTGTATATAATAAATTCTTCTAGTGTTCGTTCTTATTAATAATTAAAATAATAAAGCTCAGAAAAAAAAGAAATAGATTATATGTATAGGTTCAGGAATATATAGAAAACATAACTACAAAGCATGAAAACTTTGTTTCTACCTAGCTCAGTCATCCATTCACAAAGATAAATCATGTTGAAGTAAGCTGATTTGGTTCTATGGAAGATAATACAAAGAATGACTTGTAAGTCTTAGTAAAAGTTCTTCAGAAAAATCCCTGCATTTATTTATACATGCTCCTTTCCCAGCTCTGAGAAGTCCATTTCATTTGTACGTAAGAATGTGTCATTAATGTAATATCCTTTCTTCTGGTACTCAGAGATTAAGACACTTTTGCTTAAGATTTCTGGCAGAACATGTAGGACTCATAGCAAAGGCACTGTAAGCACAAGCAGCTGATGGGTGTGGGATGGGGAGAAGGGAAAGAAGGAAGAGGGGTGTTAAGGTATAAAACAATTTATCCCGGGTAACAGAGCATCAACAGAGTTTTCTTTTCAATTAGATGTATGTGTCTGTGAAGAGTGGAATCTTTGGCCACTGGTTTATCCTTTGGAAAACTGCCCACAATTTCCATGACAACTTCTTAGACTGTTAAAATAGTGATCACTATTTCCTCTGAGCCTCTAATGCCCTTTGTGTATTTTGACTGCTATTGAACCCTTAATCACACATGACTGGGTATTTTGTGTATGTATAAGTGTGTGCGCACACATATGTGTTTTCCCAACTGAAGTCTAGTTCCTCTAGAACAGGAAGGCGTGTTATATGTCACTTATCCCTTAAAACTGCTGCCTTGATACAAAGCATTGGATAGGCCTTCAACGGATCTTTGTGGAATGAATAAAATCTATAAAGGATACTTTTGTTTGGCAAGCATTGGTATTGCTAGATTGCTTTTATGTAGTCCATATACATAATTCACTTCCTGTAGTTCCATATCCTGATGTGAAAATTATACATTTACTGTGTTTTCATGGATATTAATGGGGGCTATTAAAAACTAGAAATTGTTTCTAGATTGGTGGTCTTAGGCTTAGTATTGAATGAAATAGAAGTAAATTTTAACTGTGAAATGAATAAAACTCTACATTGCTTTGCCAAAGTTTACAAGTTTGTGTACATGATTTTTTCTATTAATTTTATGAATCACAACAATAAGACATATATTTTCTTTAATTTCAGCATTTAAAGTAAAAAAGAGAATAGAATGGAGAATAAAGGGATAGAAGCAACCAGTTTGACATTGTGATATTTCCTTAACATCAAATGTTTTGTTTCAAAGTGCAACTTAAAAATGAAACTATAAATATGATACCTAATTAAAACATTTAAAGAGGAAGTCTTTTATTTATGCTTAGGACCATCAGGTTTAGTTGTTATGAACCAGATGGTTTTATGTTTCTGTTGGGAAAATATTTTTAGAAGTTATTAAAAAAAATTATAGACTGAAGCAAATCAACACATTACTTATAATTTTGGGAGGGGAAGCAGTGTAAGAAAAAGGTGCAGAGAAGACTAATGTTTATATATAATGATTTCATTATCATATTTCTACTCTCTTTGTCATCCAGGGTAAACTCTAAGGATATGTCATGAATTCCTGAGTCACAATAAATCTGTGAATGTCAGACTCTGTGTGTGGGTAAAATGGATAATTCTCTGACCTTTTGTAAGCCTTCACTAGAGCAAAGGAAGTCCCTCCACATAATGTTCCCCACTACAAAATACTGGCAGGAAGCCAAAGTATGCCCTTTGGCAAGTCTGGATGGCTTTCCTGGAGCTGGAGGACATTCACGAATCTGCCCAGCCTTGGTTTTTTTTTTTTTTTCAGAAGGCCTCTGGAAAGACCTTTTCAATGTGCAACCTGCTGAGGGAGATGTGAGAACACATTAATCATGAATTTCTTCAAAAGAAACTTGGGGCTGTCATGTGCTAATTCAACAGGTCCATCCTCCTGCGCAGTGTGAGCCGCAAGACTCATAAAAATGCTGGCAGATAACCTAGACATGGTTCTAGCTGAAAACTAAGATTATGATAAAAATAAATTAGAATTTTCTGACTCTGGAAGATGAGTTTCAGCCATGGCTGGCTTTACTTCCAAAGGACAAAACTGGTAGCAGTTAATATATATGTAAATATATTGTTTATTCTTGTTTTCCTAAGTTTTATCCCAAATCTCAAATCATTCCCATCACTTTTGAAAGTGAAAGCCCCTTTTCACTTTAAATCATCATAAGATAGAACCATCTCAGATAAGTAACATATGGTTAATCTAGTGTTTATCAATCTTAGAGGATAAATACATTTCTCTTTTGCTTTTATTTTATCACTTCTTATACTTGATTTTGACAGTTAATTTGACATTGTTTGAGATTAGTTAAATTTTAGTTCTTAGCTGCCCACAAACTTGTTTGAAAGTTTCTCTTTCTCAGATGGTTATTCAGAGCATAGCGCATTCCTTTCCAACATCAAAGGGAAAAAAAATTAAGGACCTGTGTGAAATGCCTAGGTAATATTTAAATCTTTTGGTGGGTTTAGGACATTTCAGAATTACCCTGGTATAATAAACCAATACAATTGTTGAGAAAATTTTCACACATACTTATGAATAATCCCCCATCTTTTGAAAATGTAAGAATCAAATTAAAAACAGCCAGGCCACGAGTGAATCATTGGCCTAGAATAGACTCACTGCTGGAGAAAATAAAATAAAATTCAGAATTGCACTAAAGAATGCTAGAGTATTTTTCTCCTAAGATTCGGGTGTCTGGGTGGGTCAGACTTCCTTGGACATTTCCAGAAGCTGATTATAAACCTGTATTTCTGGTGTTCTCTCTTGCCATTCTGCAGATTTACTCCATCATCCAACTAGCTCACATGACTTTCTCTTCCTCTGACCATGACACTCGCTCCACTTTGAACATCTCACTGACTCTGTCCAAGCCAACTTCATTCTTCAGTGCTCGGGCCACGTGTGTCTCCTCCACAAAGCCTTCTATTGACTCCTTGGTCTGGCAGAGGCTCAGGCCTCCCAGCTCTGAGGGCGTGGGTGATTCCTAACTTGCATTAGAATTATATGTTTGTTTGACTTACAACTTGAAGACACATTTCTTGGTGCTGAAGATCATTTCTCATTTGTATCCCTACAATATTTAGTACAGATTGCTTGGCCAACATATGCTGAGAGACTTAAATGTGAAATTATCCTAAATGCTGGGAATAAAATGATCAGATTCCTTTTTTAAACACAGTAAATCCTGCAGAGAATAAGTTGTAGTCTTCTCTCACTCCCTTTAATCACTATCCGTTCATGTGTTTATGCAAGCTTGTAGTAAGCTTTTGATTGACTTCTAAGGATAGCATTTAGAGGCCAAAAAGGCTTGACAGTAAGTGGGAAAAGACTGCAATTAAAATTAAAATGAAAAGACAAACTTTAAACAATACAAATATTGCCAATAACATTAGCAAAGAGGTGAAGCAGGTGTTCCGGGTACCATATCCTGGATATAAAGGCCTTACTCTCTCACCCCAAATCAGAATAAATTCTAAGGATCATCCCATCTTCAGAACTCCCTGCAGACTTCTAAGGCTTCCATTAGGGCTGCATTGTCGCTCAACTTCTCCCTCCACCTAATCCTACTTCCTTCCATTCTTTTCTCTTCCTTTCTATAGGTGTTGCCCTTAAAAGCCTTATCACCTCCTGCATGCCTATCTCTGCCCCAGAGTTCACCTCCTTAAGCCATGCATCTTGTCCCCCTCTTTCACTTCATGACTACCCCTATGATTTTACCCCAATATAAACAGTCCTTGTACCAGATTCAGCCCTGCTGAACTCCCACCAGCCAGGCAAGATATAATCTTCCCCCAAACCACAGATGATGGGAGATCTTTTCTAAGTTAGCAAGGCAATGAATGAGCAACTTAGCAGGAATCAGGAATTCACAGCGAGCAGAGAAAGTACCAAGTGATCTTTATAAAGGGGGTGTGTTGGGATCAAGTAGGTAAACAAACAGGTTAGAAGAAGTAAGTGGTGAGCCAGGCTGTTACTGACAACCTGTGAAAGGAAAACATGGTCTCAGGACCAGTAAGCAATGTAGTTTATAGATGTGAAGAATCTAAGTGATAGGAAAATGATTTCTAAGGTGACTATATCTTTGTCATGCTGGAACAGAGTTTGTGATATTACTTAGAGTTAATTCATGATAAAAGAAATGATGGGCAGGAGGTGTGGGGAATCTGTAGGGTGAAGATGTAAATTAAAAGCCTTTTGTGGTGATTTGCTTATAAGGCAGAGATATGGTTCACCTTCAGAGTACATAACCTCTTAAAGGTAAACAGTACCTGTAGTATGAGCTTCAGGTATGGGCTGAATCCCGTGAAATTGCCAATATTTGACTATATTTGACCTACAAAAATGGCAAGTTCAATCTAACAGTTTTAACTTACTTATTGACTGTTTTTCCCCACTGGAATGTAAATATCATTTTGTTCAATACTGTATCATTGTACCCATATAGTATCTAGCACGAAGTAGATACTCAAAACAAGTTTTCAATGAATTAAGAATGAGTTACTTAGCTCCAAATATTTTTAGTCATGATTTACTATAGTTCTTAGAACTCCTTCAATTTCAAATGACAGAACACCAATTTGTATTAGTGATGCAAAGAAGATAATTTATTGGCCTACATAATTAGAATTCCAAGGGGATCAGGTACCCATTGTGGATAAAATGAGAGTTCCTGTGGCCAGGAATCTCACCTGGCCCTGCTTGACTAGCTCACTGCCCACCTGTGGGCAATACATGGCTGTTGACTATAAAAAGAGCTCTGCCCAGTGCTCTAGGGCGACATGGTGGCAGGGCTGCAAGGCTGCAGGAGAGCAGAGCAGAGGCTGGAGTGGTGGCAGCACCGAGGACAGAGGCCCAGAGGACGGCTGTGCGGGACAACTATGCAGAGAGGCCTGGAGGACTGCTGTGCAGACAGAGGGGCCCAGACGCAGGGACCGGCTTGCTGCATACAGACTTGCTCTGAGTGAATGGGATTTTAGTGACTGACCCGCCACCTGGAAATAAAGTTGGGTATAACCCTTTCACCCCAAGAACATTATGCTGCCAATTTCTTTGGTCACACTGAATCCATAGTGAACTTGCCTGGGGCTGAAACCCATTGGCAAGACACCATTTCAGGCACAGTTAGGTCCAGGGGCTTGAATAATGTCATAAAGATTTGGACTCTTGCTGTAGGGAAAATTGAAGTTCCTGTGGCCAGAATCTTCACCTGACCCTAAACTACTTGATGATATAATTGGCCTACTACATGGGTGAATGCTTACACACCTGTTGGCAATGAGCCATTATTGTCAATGTTACTGTATAAAGAGCTCTGCCCAGTGCCCTCCCCAAGGCAGAGATGGAGACGGGTTGTGAATGCCTCAGAGGCAGATGTGATTCCAGGAGTTGCCTGCCACTGTGAGAATAAAGCTTGGCACAGACCCTTTTACCCCTAATGTTCCATTGGTGTTATTCAGTCTCAGCCAATCCAGAGTGAACTTCCCCAGGAACAATCCCCCTTAGGTGAGATGCTTTCCCATCATTCAGCTCTGATATTTTTCCATTTTGGCTTTATCCTCAGGCAGTATCTCTCAAATTGATGATTCCTATGGGTGCCAGGCTTATAGTTATTAGCTTAGCAATCCCCAGGGAAATAAGGGCCTTTTCCCCAATACTTCAAATATAAACTCCTGATCTTGACTCTTGGAGAATATACTTTTCAATATCTGAGGTGCTAAGGCAGGGAATGAGGTCCACCTTGGTCATTTGGACTGAGACTGGGAGAGATGGTGGTTTCCTAAAGTACAATGTCTGAGTGACTCCATCTCAGCTCAAAGGAGGTTTAATAACTTATTCCAAATCACATAGCTGGGACAATAGAAGCAGGATTGAAACACCCCTGTCCAATTTACACCCCATTCACTTAACCACTACATTCTGCTACCTGAAAAGGAGTTTAGGGATAAGGGAAAACATGGATGTCTACTTAGCTCATTAATTTAAAGAGCCAATGGTTTGGTGGCATCTAATTCATGGTAGCAAATGGAGATTGATTTGTGAGAACGTTGCTGGGGAGACAGTTTTCTCTCTGGCTGTCCCAGGTTGTTTTCTAGCTGCTGAGAAAGTGATGCCTGATGACTACAGGTCTCTCTTTTTAAATTTCCTTTCATGTTCTCTTGCCTAGCATGGTGACTTCCACAAAGTGAATTTGATTTCATTCAAAAATGATATTTACAACATCTTCAATGTAGTCAAACAAGAATACTCTGGCTGCTTAAAAAAATATTATTGAATTAAACATCTGAGTTATATTATGTTTCGGTTCCTTCTAGCCTGGACATTCCGGCAGGTTTGGGACATAGCCGAGTCCACCATACTCTGTGTTGTGACCCTGGATGCTGGATCTGACTCCCTGGTAAAGGCCATTGCTCCCTTTTGGCCCTCCATTCCCTGCTACCAAGGCATTTTCTAACAGGTAAGGTGTGCTAGGGGTTCAGAAGTTCTATTTTCCCTTAAAAATGGTGGGTGGTGCTTGGTTGAGGGGAGCTCTGGAGAACTAGAGAAAACAGAAACTTGGAAGTCAGAACTTTTGCCTGGCGTTGATGCAACTTGTCTTTGAGAGAGAATGTCTGATGAGCTTTATTTTCTGTACAGTGGAAATGGAAGGAGGTGAAGGATTTACATAAAGGCTCTTCCCACTGAGGCTCTTGCCTAGCTATTTAGGTAGTCACAGGTATGGGAATGGTGGTTGTAATCTCTACTCCTCTTTGCACATCAGGATCCTCTGCAACTTCTTAATTTCTGCCTTCTCATGACATTAGATCTGTCTTACCCTGGTGCTACCTCTGGTGCTTTGCATATCTGAGCGACTCCATCTCAATTAGTTCAAAGTTATAAGATTCTTACTGGTTCATCCCAAATTATAGATAAGTTCAATGTGATATCAATGAATTTCCCCTCTCCTATAAACTGTGTCCAGAGGGCAGGGTCATATGGTATTAACATGGATCAAGAATCACTCCAGTAGGGGACATGTGTGGAAAGCAACTTCAAGGGAAAATGTATGTGTGCAGGAGTGAGGGTGGGGTGGAGGAGCATGGAAATCACAAATATGTCTCCTAAATTATCCAAAATTGTTCCTTGTTACAAACAAAGTAATTTCTTAACTGATGTATTCACAGGGAAAATATAATGAGGGCTAGTTTTCATGGTAATGATCTATAGATAATCCTTAATTGTGAAGTGACTTCTGAATTCTCATAGACTAACTGTGGTCATGGAAGGGTATGTACAATTATAGGTGGTTCACTTCTTGCTTCTTTGACAAGGGTAACCTGGGTCTGCCATACAGATAGCGTCCCACTCATCAGAACATTGGGTTATTCCCAATAGCTATTCTGGCTGCAAATGAGATTTTCCTGCATTTGGCCATTAAATATAATTTCATGAAATAGAAAAATATAATGATTTAAATTGCCAAATCAAAAGCTTTGTTATTAATGAGGACAGGAGCTTGTTAGCAACAATTAAAAAGTCATGTAATACCGAACACTACTGAGGATGTAAGAAGTCTCCTGTATAGCCAGTGGGTGTATAGGCTAGCACAGCCATTCTGGAAAGCAGTATGTGGAAATGTAGCAAAAATAAGTGTGCATCTTCTCCATGACTCAGCAATCTAACTCAGATATGTTCTCCAAGAGAAATGTTTCCATTGTCTAAGAAGGGTCTACATCCAAATGTTCAAGGCCACATAATTTTAGTAGCTGGGACTGGTGGCAGCCTGGATGTCCATCACAGGAAGTAATGGATAAGTAAAATGTTATGATGCATTCTACATAAAAACATGCAGCAGTTTGAAGTAATAAGCTTGTTTTACCTACAGCAGCACTGATAGATCTCAAAAGAGTACTGAATAAAAAAGTAATAAACAGAGGACAGCTTAGTGCAACATTACTTATGTAAATTTGAAACAGGTACCACACAAAGCAACATTAAATTACTCAAAGACATGGATATCCAAGGACATATAGTAAACACAGAGGAGCTGCCTGTGGGAGAGAGGGCAGGGGGAGTGGGGATGAAAGACAAAAAGGGAAGATAATCAAGGCTTAAAAAAAGAGAGGGGGATACTTTGCATAGCTAGATGATGATAGTGAGCTATAAACTGAGGAATATGATAACTGTCAATATTGCACACCTGAGGTCCAGAGAAGAAAATAAAAATAGAAGGGGGAAATATGTAGCTAGGTAGTAAGGAGACCTGCTTATCAGTGTGAGAAAATCTAGAACCCAGTGCCCTTTGGCTCACCTTCTCTTGGTCCCCAGCATGAGCTCTGGGCCAGGGGTCCTTGTTACCCCATATTCTAGCAGTCTGAGACAGAGGGGAAGAAAAGTGGGGGCCACTGGTGAGGCTGAGCGCCCCCTGGAACGGCGACTCTGAGGTGTGCGGGAGGGCAGGTAAACCCTGGACTGCAGCCAGGGCTCCAGATGAAAACCAGCAGGAAGTGGCTCTGCTCCTGCCGCCTGGACTCTTTCCGACCTTGGATTCCCCACTGGACAGTGAAGTGCTCTCAGCTCTCTGCTCCAGCCCAAATCCACGGTCTCTCTCACAAGCTCACTGGCGATGCCAATGTGTGGAGAGAGGGGGCTTGGAAAGGGCAAGCCCTCTTCGCTAGGCCTCGACTGAGGAAACAGCCTGCTGCCCTCCACAACCCAGTGGCCAAGTGCACACGGGGTCTCTTCCCAGACACCTTTCTGCTAGAGGAGTCAGGCAAGCACGTTTACCCCGACCCTTTAAGAAATTCTTCCTTGGAATTCATCTAAGGAAATGTGATATGTAGAGATAACAGATAAAGTTGGCACATTTAAAGATGCCGTTTTGGGGGCTGTTTTGTCTTTCCTTTGGGTGCTTAATTGTCCAGGATCAGCAGAAGAATAGGAAATAAGGTAGAATTACACTTTGTATAGAAACCATGTGAAAGTAAGCTCCTTTTTTAAAAGACACAAACTACAGAAAGCAAGAACATTCTAAAATAAAGTGTTCTTTTCATCAAAGACTTTTTTATTAGGAAAATATTGGCACTTCTCCTCTCCCTTATTTCTTCTGAACATTTCCATTTTTGCCCTGGGACATTAACATCACTTGCCTGAACAGACATGGGCATTTATTATATAAGCCAAAGCTATAAGGCTAATTAAAATCAATATTAACTTGTACCACTTCCTTGTCTGATGGCCTCAGCTCTAAGCTGCTCCCCAGGGAAGTCAGCGTCCGCCTCCCCCATTCAGAGCGATGGTTTTATTTGGGGACAACGATCAAGGTGCTATACTCAATATGTAGTGTGACTAGATGCCCTAACAGGGAAATCAATGTTTTTCAAACACCAATATTGAATTGTACATTTGCGTTCTGCCTGATGAAGAAGGACCCCCATTGATTTTTCTGGTTTGAGGGCATTTCCTGCAGAATGACAGAGGTGTCCTCCCCCATGAAATCAACACTCTCTGGCATGTTGTAAGGTCGGTGGTCAGCTGGGCTGCTCTTCCCCCAAGGAAGATCCACCTCTCTCCTGGTGATTACTGCAGGGGACCAGATGTTTTCCTTTAACCTCCTATTGGTTCTAATCTCCCTCCATCTTTGATCCTAGCCCCTCTTGAAAATAACCCCTCATTTAGCTCCTCTTGGGTGGTCCCCAGTGGAGATTTAGTTAATTCTAACTTCTTGCACAGTCTTCCCCTTGTGCTTCCATGGTAAAATTCTACCTTTCTAATTGCTGGGAGGGAAATTGTTAATCCTTTTGATTCAGGGAGCAATGTAATAGCCTTAAAATTGGCAACTTAATTGAAAAACTCAGAAATTGCTGACTCCTTAGGGTAGTTCTTTAAAGGCATTTCCTCCCCCCTTTGTTTTTCTTTTTCAAAATAAAATAATAAAGTAAAATAAAGTTTGTAATTTAAATGTGTTTACAAAAAAAAACTATCTTCTTGTTATCTTTCTAAGATTCTGCTTGGATTTTATGCATGGTCTCAGGTATTTATTTGTTGTTACAGATCAGCTTAATGGGTTATTATAGAAAATGCTCACCAGATACAAAGGGACTTATGATACTGACAAATGCAAAATAGAAATTCTTCCCCTCCCTCTTTCCCATTATGTAAGAATAAACAATCTAAGTTTCTATTCTTAGATTCCAATGGTTGTCTAGCCTACATATGCCAAGTATCAGTGTGTTTTGGAGAATAGATTATTCTGCATTGCAACTGGTATATATTAGTATTTTCTTAACTTCATTACCAAAATCTAACCAAGTAAGTTAGTCTTTCTGAAAGAGTTTTCCATCTTTGCTTTGGGTCCATAAAAGCAAATTCCTTAGAACTCTGGGAATAGAAAGGTTTCTGAGTTCTTGGCATATTCCATTGATCTTACTTATGAACAGAGAAAAGGTCAAGGATTTTGCTTATTTGTTTTCCATAGGCACTCTAAGTTTTAAAAGATTTGGAGACTTTTAGGGGACTTTTAAGAGACACTTAATTTGTTACAGATGCATTAACATATTGAATTTATGTGAAAGAGTGAAGGCCAGGCAAAGGATATTGGGTTCTTTATTTATTAGTGGAGCTAGTCAAAACTTCCCTGTCTTAACCAAGTGGTGGTTTGGCACCTATTCAAAAAGCCATCTCTTAATATTGCTGTCCCTGGCAATTAATGTACGCTAAAAGCGTGGGTATGCCTCTACTGAACTCAACCATATTGGATTCTAGACCATGCAGGTCTATCCTGCCTCTGTCTACACTGGGTATAATGCTTCTGGGTAATTATCTCAAAGTATGTGCTACTGTTGAAATTCATCAGTGAGGTCTACAACTGTGCAGGATCTGAGCCTTCCTCCCAGTCCTGTCTCCTTTCCTGTCATAACCCCCATGCTCTCTCCACTCCTGGCACACTGGCCTTTCCTCAGTGCCTCTTTCCATGTCCCTTCCTCCTGCATGGAAAACTATTCCTCATGGTCACATGGCTTACTTGTCAGTCTCTGTCTCCCCATGAAGGTCTTCCCTCCCTGACTGTGTCACATGGGTTATAAGCTCTCCTGTTATGTTCTTTATATCACTGTTTTAATTTTGTATTTCTTATTTGACAGTCTTTCTACTCCACTATTCTGAGAGCTTTGTGAGAGCAGAGATGTGTTTGAATGTTGTTCATTCTTATGTCTCTAGTGCTTAGAACTTACCTGGTAGTAAATATTCAATTGATATCTGTAGAGTGAATGAGAGACTGCACAAATGAACAAATGATGACATTAAGGTTCACTTGACTTGCACCTGACAGTTTCACATGTGAGGTCCATGTTTCTAGCCAGAAGCCCATACTTTTGGGTATATCTGCATCTTCTCTCTTGTATTGTTAAATTTCTAGAGGATGAAGACTGACTGTCAGTCTTCTGAGATGAGCTTCTCTTGCCCAGCACTCAGTGCAGTCTCACACAGTGGTGGGGCCAGGATCACCCCTATGGGGTTGTAGAACAGAGAACACAATAACACAGGCCCCTCTTTTTCCTTTACAGAGAAATATTGAAATTAAAAAAGAAGAGTTGAAGCAGAGACAGTACAAAAATGCAAAGGCAACCTGAGGAATGTGGGTGGTATGTGGATATGAGAACTTGGTTAATGATTCATTAGAATCTCAATGCTGAGTTAGTGTATATAAAAAGTCTGGGTTTCTCTGGATACCAGCCTGCAGTGGACAATCTGCTTTATCCCACCAGGGGAGAGCATATGCCCTGCTTCCCCTGGAACCATAACATAACTGTCAAAGTCACATGGCATTAGCTTTGCAAATTGCTCACCATGAACAGTTCTATCCTGCAATGATATGACTCAAAATCAAAAATTAAAAATGACCATGCGATGTTCCAGTTGCCTATCCTTCCCTCTAACCCCAAATTTAGTCTTACGGAACTTCTGCCCTTTTATAACTTTTTTGAGTTAACACCATAGTTCTGAGACCCTCAGTGTGGCCCCTAAGGGGCCCTGAACACACTGGCTGGGCCCAAAGGACTGCTGTTGGTAAAAAAAACTTACCTTTAAATAATTGTCTAAACCCTAGAGTTTCCTACTGGATTATCTCTGGCAGAACCCCAAATTTCTAACCATAAAGCTAGGAACAGAAGTTCGAATCCAGTATTAAAACTAACAGTACAGAGCTTTTCCACTTATCTTTGTGATTATTTCACATGGTTTAATTAATATTTTTCTTTGAAACTGTGTTCTTGACTTGATTTAAAGCAAGAATCCAATTTAACTATGTCTTCTACCCACATTTGTCTATGCAGAGTTTATATTGCTGCACTGAATGAGACGAGCCTCTTTTTAAGTAAGAGAACTTTATCTTTTTACTGATGACTACCAAGGGGAAAACATATAACTTTATCAAACTATTTCTTCTCTACTCTATCCATTGCTTGTCATATTTAGAAATAAAAATAGGAAAGTCTTATACTTTACAAATGAGTCCCTATGGCAAACAGCACCTTAGCCCTTTTTTATCACACTACATATGATAGTGCTTTTAGAAGGCATTTAAGCACAGGTTATAATGTGTCTTAAAGACTGGACCTATTGATTTATAAAGTTAGGTGTGAATAAAATCTAAAGACAAATAGCGCATCATTAAAAAGTGAAATAATATTATTTTGATTCATACTTGACAATTTTTGAAAGAATGTTAAGCTCTTACATAAATATATAGCCTCCCCAGCTGTTCAAATAGTGTGATTAATTAAATGGATTCTGTCTGAAAACCAACACTGGCTCTTGTTCTCAGGTTGCAATATGTCCAATGTAAAGGAAAATGGAAAAGTATTTCTCTGGTATCTACTGCATTTGAGGAAAAGTATTAATATTGTTGAAATTCCAAAGTATTACTTAGTAAGTGTTTGTGGCATATGCATGTGTGTGTGTGTGTGTATGTGTTCTGTTTTTTTTAATAACAGGAAACTTCATATATAATGAACTCAGCTATTTGATAATCTCATCAATCCAGAATAAAGCCAAGGATCTGTTAAAAGCTGACAAAAGAGACTTCTTAGAAGCTCAGAAGTGATTAAGGTCCTCTCACTACATCCCATGCATTTACAAATAGAAAAAAAAGTTACAGACCTTCAATTAGAATATTACCCATTTCATTTTAGTATAAGTTTAATAATTGCCTGGAGGGTACAAAGCATGACAGAGTTGCCAAGGCAGATGGCCGTGTTGATTGGGACTGGAGAGTGGAAGGTCTTCATTCAGTATACATTAGGGAGTCAGTGGGAGTACTGAGAAGGAAAGAGACTATATTAGCCTCGTTCTTTTAGGAAAACTTAAGTGTGTAGAATATATTGCAGAAGCTGGAAATCAAAGGCAGTTATCAGACAATTGCATTAGTCCAGAGACTCTAGCATTAATCTAGAAGAGCAGTAATAAGATTCTGAAAAAGGATATAGAGCAGAAAGCCAAGTTGTAAGAAATACTGTGAAGTAAAATAAAAAGGATGCCAGAATTGTTCAGACTGGGAGACAAAGAGAGAGTAACTTAAGGTGTCTTAAAAAATTCAAGTTTTGATAGTAAGATGGTGCTACTGGCAGAATTAGGAAACATGGTAGGAAGAACAAGTTTGGGTGGTGGTGGAGTAAGATGGTGAATTCACCTCTGTAATTTGAGGTATGAGAAGAATACCCAGGAGAAGATGTCTAATAGGAGGGGCAAATGAAGAGTTGGACTGTGCTAGGACCAAACACAAAAACAAAAACCTTAATAGCTAATGTTTGCTGAGCACTTATTAAGGATGAGACACTCTCCCATACATTTTTCATGTATTTAATATTTGCAACTCTCCTGTGAGGTAAGTTCTATTTTTAATTAATTTTTAATGAGTTAAAAAATGTAAAAATAATAATCATTGTAAAAATTCAAAGCATAGGTAAATGTGAAAGGCCAAAAGAACTAATAAAGGGTGGTAAGTTAAGTGAATAACAGGGTGTTTTTTTTCCTAAATAATGTTTATAGCAAATTAGGTGTAATTTTTTTAAAAGACACATCAAGAGGAAATTAAAAGCTGTGTAGAAAAGGAGAAAACAAAACCACAATAAATAGAAAAAAGAACTAAAACACACCATTAACAACAATAAAACATAGAAAACCTATAGCAATCTTGGCCTCTTTAGTAGGGAAACAATCTTTCCCACTTTACTAAGTTCTAGGGGTCTCACTCAATAAAAGCCCACTAGATAATTGATGTTAAAATAATACCAAGGAAGAAATTCAATTATATTTCATATAATCTTTTAGGAAGGCAGAAAATTTTAGTTCCTCTAATGATTAAAATCAAAGATCTTTTGCACAATGGATTAAATGTTGATGTAATCAATAAAGTCAGCAAGACCACATGAATTATTCTGTGATGGTTCCAAGCTATCGAGTTTCATATTATGCACATTATAAGCAAGGTGGCAGGCCTGCCTTCCCAGAAAAGCAAGGATTGGGCCCAGGGTGAAATTCTAGTAGCAGGAATAGGTGTTGGAGTAAGTGTGGGTTTTCTGTACTTTGAGGGCTCTAATTAAAGGGGAATTAGAATCAAAGTCTGAGATGAGGACTGGGGTGGGCCTAGAAAGTAAGGGAAGTTGAAAACATCTAGTCCAAGGGTAATGGATAAAAAACAAAGAGCCAGGTTTAAAGCAATGAATCACATCAGAGAACTACAGCCAAGAAGGAGTAATAGGGTTTTGAGAACAGGGACCAGAAAGATTCCCAGAAATAAAAGGAAGTAGAAGATACAGTACTTTTCTAGAGTAATCAGGGCAAGCATAAGGGTAAGGAAGGAACAATGGTGGGGTGGGGACCTTAATTCTCTAAGCAAAGAAATGAAAGTCTCATGAATATAAGAAAATGAAAGAATCCAATTTACAAAGAATGTGGAGAAACATCTGGAAGGCAAGAAGCATGATAAATCTATCTAATATATATTATAAATATGTACACATATATGCATACACATGTGTATATATACATATACCAAGATACAGAATAGGAGATGAGGCCTAACCACTCAATGTTTACTTATGCTAGTGATCAAACAGAAAGGAGAAAAAGGAGCTTAACTATCAATGAGAAGAATTTTGTTAGCTTTTAAACTGCTTAACAATATATATTCTGCCCTTTGTGTATGAAGATACTCCTCCAGAATTATAAGCTGTAGGTTAGTACATTCATTCATTCATTCTTTTTTAAAAATTCATTTCTCCATCATTTAGCAATTGTTTATTGAGTACATAACACTTTACACTGGCTAATAATTGAAGGGCACAAACAAAATAATTATAAATTTTAAAAAGTTTATGAAGGAAAACAAGTAAAATAATCAGATTAATAGGTGGGATGTAGTTCAGATTCAATACTTAGAGAAAGCATCTCTGAGAACTAACAATTCAGGTGGAAACTGAAGGGCAAATAGGATCAAGATGAAGAAAGAGTGAGAATTATTATCTGTTATCCATTGCTGCATAACAGACAACTCCAAAATTTAGTGACTTAAAACAACAGCTAGGTCCTTGTTATGGTACTCCTATGGTTCATAATGAAAAATCATGCATGAAATACGTAGAAGAATAAGCAAGCAGGACTGAAGGAACAGCTCAGCAGCGAGTTTCTTGTTTTTTGTTTTTGTTTTGCCTCCTATATATGCAGATTGAATGTAGCCAGAAGAAAAAACAACTTCCAGAAAACAGGATAGGAAAGAGTCACTTCACTACTCACTTTATGAGGCCAGTATTATTTTGATATCAAATCCTGATAAAATTAGTACAAGAAATCAAACCAGTATCTCTTATGAACAAAGATACAAAAGTTCTTAACAAAACATTAGCTAAACAAATCCAGCAATATATAAAAATTATGTATCATTGCCAAGAGGGGTTTATCCCAGAAATACAGAGCTGGTCCAGCATTCAGAAATCAATGTAGTTTACCAGATTAACAAATAAATAAGAAAAAAACCCACATAATCTTATCAATAGATGAAGAAAAAACTGTTGACATAATTCAACAGCCATTCGTACTTTAAAACTCTCAGCAAGCCAGAAATAGAAGGGTATCAACAAAACCCTATAGTTATTAGGATACTAAATGGGAAGAACCTGAATGCTTTCTCCCAAAGATTATGAACTGAGCAAAAGACCTGTTGTCACCACTTCTATTCAATATTATATCAGAAATTCTAGCAAGTGCAATAAAGCAAGAAGAGGAAATGAAATACATTCAGATAAGAAAGGAAGACTAAAACTTTACTTATTCACAGTTGACATTATCGTTCGTAGAAAATCCTAAGGAATATACAAGAAAGCTCGTAGAACTAAGAAGTGAGTATAGCAAGCTCACAGGCTACAAAGTCAATATCCCCAAATCAATTGCCTTAATATACTCTAGCAAAGGACAATTAGAAACTGAAAATTTTTTAAAGTAACATTTACAATAGCTTCAAAAATGTGAAAATTTTAAGTATAACTCTGATGAAAAATATTCAGACCTCCACCCATACCTCATGCTTTATATACAAACTCATTCAAAAAAGATCTAAATCTATAATGTAAAACTATAAAGTTCTTGGAAGAAATCACAGGAACTCTTCATGACCCTGGGTTAGGCAAAGAATTCTTAGATACTATCCCCAAAGCACAATCTAAGAAAAGAAATGATCAAAACTTAAAATTTTGTTCTTCAAGGATGTTTTCAAGAGAATGAAAAGAAAAGCAACAAATTGGGAGAGAATATTTGCAAATCACATTTGACAAAGGACTTGTATCCAAAAAATATATATTAAGAATTTACAAAATTCAACAATAAGAAAACATATAACTCAAGAAAGGCAAAGGCAAATGACTTGAGATAACAGTTTGGCCAAAAAGATATTCAGATGGCAAATTGGTACACGAAAAGATGCTCAATGTTATTAGTCATTAGGGAGATGCAAATTAAAACCATAGTGAGTTCCCATTACATACCCGTTAGATTAACTAAAATGAAAATACTGAAAATAGCAAGGGCTGACAAGGATGTTGAACAACTAGAATTCTGATGTATCACTGGTGGGAATGCAAATAGTATAGCCACTTTGGGAATTTCTCCCAAGTTAAACATAGGTTTATTATATGACCCAGTAATCCCACTTCTAGCTATTTATCCTAAAGGGCGAAAAACTTATTTTCAAACAGAAACCTCTACAGGACTACTTAAAAGAGTATTATCCAAAATCACTAAAAATTCGAAACAATCCAAAAATACTTCAGTGGGTGCTAAATCCGTACAGTGGAATACTACTGAGCAATAGTAAGTGTCAAACTATTAATACATATAATATAAATGAATCCTAAATGTGTTATGCTAATTGAAAGAAATCAGTCTCAAAATGTTATACTCTGGGATTCCATTTGCGTGATGCTCTGAACAAAAGCAAAACTATCTGCTCACAAAACAAATCCATAATTGCTAGGGCTTGGTGGGTATGGAATTATGGACTGCTGAGGGACAGTACAAGAAAATACTTTGGGATGTTAGAATTCTACTGAATCCATTGTGATGTTGGTTTTAAGAATCTATGCATGTGTTGAAGTCCATAGAATTGTAAGCCAAAAAAAACCCCAATAATTTTACTGTGTATGAAATTCAGAATAATAAAATTAAATAAAAAAGACAATGACATTTTATTGCTTATAATTTTGTCAGGAATTTGGCAGGGTTCAGCTAGAATGGCATTTCTGCTCCATATGGCTCAAATAGGGCTGAGGAATCCAAGATGGCCTTATTTACATGTCTGGGTTTTGAGGCTGGCTATTAGCTGAAACACCTTAGTTCTTCATGTGGCATCTCTTTCAACATGGTCTATTATCCTTCAGAGTCTCTCTTTTTATGTCCTCTTTCTTCAGCAGAGTAGCTGGAACGTTACACAGCAGCATGCTTTTGAGAACAAAAGTAGAAGCTACAAGGCCCTGTGAGACCTTGTGTCAGAAGCTTGAGGATGGTACTCCCATTGCACTATATTATTCAGAAGTCTAGTCCAGGTGAAGAGGAGAGAAAATGGCCTCTACCATTTGATGGGCGGAGCAACAAAATCTCACGGCAAAGGGCATATGGGCACAGAGAGGCATGATTCATGAAGGAGTGGGGAACATGGAGGAGCACAGTGTATATTCCAAAAAGAGGGAACCCCGTATGGAAAAAGCTGAGATCAGAGGAAAGTAAAAAAGGGTCACTGTGTCTGATAATGAATGAAAAGATGTTTCAAGAGGGATGGGGTTGGAGAAAAAAGTAGAGCAAGATCCTGTGAGACCTGAGGCTACTGTATGAGTTTGATTTTATTCTATGTGAAGTGGGAAGCCATTTAAGGATTTCAAGCATGGAAAATCTGATATAATTCTTCTTTTCAAATAGTGATAGCTGGCTCCTGTGTGAATTCCAGTATTCATTCATTAGCTACCTGAAGAGAAACACTCTACTCCAAGGTATCTCAAATGTGGAATATGGATTAAAAACCCATCCCATTGCAATTCAAAATGAAATAATTCATATCACATGTCTTATTCACATTCATTTAACACACATTTGAGATTAGCATGTGTAAACCTCTTTGGTTTGAAAGGCAAGTGAACACAGCATTTTTAGATATAATCTTTTTGTGACCAGTGAAACCAAGGATAAAATTTGAATGTCCTTGGGACATCCGAGGTTTCTCTCTTTTTTTACCACCAGTCAAATTTTCAAACCATTTACAAAATGGTTGCCTTTGAAACTGGGACCAGAAGAAAAAGACTAGCTCCTGAGACAGGGTAGTGACAAGCCATAAAGGGTATGATGTGTGGGGCTGCACTTTTGCAATTAAGTGCATACATAGGGAGGAGATTGGAAAAGGATGACAGAATAAATACAGACATACTGAGTTCTCAGCAGGGTGGTTCTCTGTGAATGGCCATGTGTGATCTGTGTGGGTATAAAAGTAGGACTAAATATATTAAAGGAAAGTATGGAATTGATCAGAATAATGCTTGAGAGTTAGATAAATCCCCTTTAAGGAATCAAAATCAGCATAATTTACTAAGCATTTATTATGTGCTGAGAATTGTCATAAACTCTGAGGCACAGAAAAGAAATATTAGTCTAACATGACATAGAAGAAATATAGGGTGGAGAATCAGGAGATGGGATTATGGTCCCATCTCTGCCGTTAACTTGGTGTGGGAAGTTGAGCAAGTTATATTCCCTGAATAGATCTCTGGTTTTTGTTCATGCAGATCACTTCCAGCTATGATATTCCATAAGCCTTTCATCCCTTGACATATTGCCTACCATTGAACTGACAACCTGTAATTGTTGGGAAGCAAGACTTATACCCATTAAACTGAAGGCTTGATTTCAATTTAATCCTGGGTATCTCACACATTCCACATATGTGGGCACTGACAAGACAGGCAGTGGTGGAGGGATCCACATGCCTTACCAGCAGTCACTAGACCAACCAGCCAGGTGTCCTCCAATAAGAGACAGTTCAGATCTGTGACTGCTGGAGAAGCCAAGGACCCCATCAGGCGGCCAAAACAAAGGTGACTGACTGTCACCACTTTGTTGCCATCTATTGCATTCTGTAAAGACACAGGTTATTAAAGTAGTCTCTAAGAGCAAATTTGTACCTTCATTTGTATTTTCAACAAATATTTATTTAAGAGTGGCCATGTGCCATACAACTAGGCTGTGATTTGGAGATATAGGGCTAAGCAAGATGGCATGGTTCCTTCCCTCTCAGAGCTAACAGTGATTCCCTCAGTACCTGTAGTACCTGTAGTCCTTTTTATTTCAAATGAGATTGCATTTAAATGAGCAACCTAAAGGGAAGTGGGTGGATCACAGGAAGGCAGCAGATTGAGGGAGAGAGAGGAAATGAGCTTTGCCTTGCTGTTAGAAGAATGGAAGGTTTAATGGAATGTCATGGACAGACTGGGTATATAAGAGATGATTTTTTAACATTAGGTAGTGATCATGTGAAGCAAACCCCATCAGTATTATGCTGTGGATTTAGTACATGAAGGACAAGGAAGACAGGGCAGTCTGTTCTCTACGTTCTTGTTCTCACCTGACTGTATAAGAAGTAATACACCACAGCCAAGAATAAGAAGAGACCTTCCGATTTGGAGTGGAGATTGAAGCAGAAAAAGAGATGAGACTGGATGGGCAGGATGGCACTGAAAATGCATGGAGAATATACTAATGGTTCAAAGGTTGGTGGACCTTCAGAACCATTTGGGGGTACTTTGAAAACATGCAGATTCCACCGTGGACTTTTTAATTCAGAATTTCTAGAGCAGGAGATTCAGAATAGGGCTTCCAAGATGACTCAGATGTTCTGCTGGATTTGAGAACCACTGGTTTACCTGACTGGCACATAAAGATGGTTCAAAAGACTCAAAGAGAGCTGTCATCAACAGTGACTTTGTTCTGCTGTCATGACATTATTCTTCCAAATGGGCCAGTTTGGCTTCTATTGATGAAGCCTGCTTTTCCGTTCTTCCATCTGTGGATTTCTATTCTCAGTTTCTTTTGTTGGCATCCGAAATCTTGGGGGTTAAGGAGACATGCTTTGCTTTTTCAATGGGCAAAGGAGTTATTTCTGCCTTGTATAGTAGATGTAGATTGGGTGTTTTGGTGAAAACTCAAGGATGGAGTGGAAGGTAGATTTAGCCATCAAAACCATCTGAACTAAGCAAATCAACAATAAATCACAAACTCCAGATTTTTGTTTAAAGGGGAGGAGACCAAGGCCATGGATGTGCAAATTAGCCAGGCCATGACTTGCTGGCTCTGGTTCATTTTGTAAACAAAAGCAGGCCTGAATTCAATCAAACATTACTTGTTAAAGTAAACTAGCTAAAAGCTGGTGAAAATTAAACTAGAACAGAAGATGGTTTCAATAATGTCATTCTCCAGCTTTTAGCTTAAAAAAAATTTACCCACCATTCCATTTTATGGGGCATGGCCTTCCTTTCATGATACTCTCATGAGAATTAGGGTGTTTTAGTTTTGTACATATTGAAAAATGCTACCTGTAGTATTGAGTAAATTGCCTTGAGACCAAAATTCTGAATACTACCATTTGTAGTTTTGTCAGTATTTTTGTAGGCTTTTAAAGGCTTTTTAAATGAGAGAAATGGGACCCAATAGGTTGAGAGACTAAATTAGCTGAGAGACTAAATTGTTTGATAAATGCCATGTGTCTGGTATGCTATACTTGTTTGAAGTGACACTGAAAGATTAGTTGTTTCTGGACATTTTTTGGTTAGGTCTTTAGTCTATACAGAACTGTTGAGTTTCCCCTCAAAACCAAACAAAGCCTGAGGAGTTTTGCTGTATGTGGCTAGAAACAAGTGGGCCATTGCGCTGGCCCGAGGTGAAGTTTCCCGCTGATGTGACAGGTGGGGAGCTTTCTCAAAGGGGACAGTAGGAATACCATCAGAATCCCTGGGTGAAGGGAAGTTCTAATTATTAAGCCTTAACTTTAAAAGTTTCAGCAGGAATGTCCTACTTTGGGTGTAGAACTGTCATTTTTGTAGTTATGTGGGGCAGGAATCCAGCAGATCACTTCTAAGTGTTTTGGGACTAGGTGTAGTTCTTCAGCTGTCCACCTGCGTCAGAAGTAATCCTGAGTCACTGCCTTGAATTCCTTCCACCTGTGAGTTTGCATCATGTTCCAGCAATTGAAAGAGGTGTTGATTCAGTTCAGGCCCAGTTTATCTATGATGAAGTTCAACCCACTGCAGAGGAACTCGGGAACTCCACTGTGGCTCTCGGTCTGTGATTTATGGTTTCCCTGTGCTTTTCTGTGTTTTCTCTGGGTTGTTGACAGTAAGGTAGACATCAGATGTGTTTAACCCAAAAGATAATGCACAGTACCTTATGACAGACTAGAACACAGATGGGTAAGAAGCTCTTGTAGACACAAGTCAGCTGTGGCTGTGATAAAGCCACCACCAAAGTGAAACAACAACTCTGCTCTGGAATCAGGTCCAGGAGCCAAATTTTGCCCATTTGCCATCTCCCTGAAGGTCATTTGCCATCACCAAATCATGGTGAGGAAGAACTTGGTCTTCTTCCTACTCAGGGACATCAGCTGATTGCAGAATACTCAGTGTGGGGTGGATATAGAAAAGCATGCTCTCTGCCCTGCCCCCAGTACAAGTCTTCCAGTACAATGTTGAAAGAAATAGTGAGAGAGGACATCTTTATGTTGATAAAGAGAAGACATTCCATCTCTCACCATTAAGAATCATAGCAGCAGTATGTTTTCCATAGATAGTCTTTATTAAGTTGAAAATGCTACTTAGGTATTAGGATTCATTTAATACTTAATGATGATTTGGATGTAAAATAATTACCAGTTAATTTTTAAGTGTTCATATTGCGGGTCCTCTTAGAGACAGTGCACTGGATGAAACGACCTCTTGTAATTCCTTCTTATCCTATGGTCTCATGATGATTTGTTTCAATGACCTCATAGGGTGGAAACCATTTTCTCCTGACCCTTTAAATATCAGTTCTGGGAGGAGCCTTTTCTATTTCAGAGTTGTGTCATTGCTCTGAGAGTTGATGGTTCTATTTTGAGAAATTCTAAATTCTTATCTTCCATCCCAGTACCCATGTATGGCATTGACCCAACAATCAGTTACAAAAGTAACTGGGCTCCCGCAAGTTCGTTGTGGGAAAATGTCCTGGCTCGCGCTCTAATAGTCCAAGGAAATAACAGTTTTCTAGCACCCCTACCTTGATGCCTGCTCTCCTGGGGCAGTCAGAAGTGATGTTTCATTGTCTTGCATCTCAGCTCTTACTCCTTTGTGTTTATTCCATTGCTGAAAGACTCTGAGCATCACTTTTTCTAGCACACATTGTTTGTCTGAAAATACACCTGGAGAGTTGCCCAATTTGGAAATGACTTAAATTACAAAAAAAGCACAGCTGTCTTTAACAGCTCTAGGAGTTCATGCACAAGCCTACAATTTATTGAGTAGGATTAGATGCTTATTGCCTATGACACTTTAAATACCATTACATTGAAGTTTATATAAGAAAGTCCAAGTTTAAAACTGGAATCTTAGCAATAACAGCTGGGCCATTTGTTTATGTGATAGGCAGGAAAGAATGACTTCTGTAATCTTTGTATTTGGCTTGAGGAGTCTGCTTAGGGAAAAAAAAAACATGGTGAGAGGGAAGAAAGCTAATTTCAGATTGTCAAGCTGAGCTGAACACTGCTGGCTAATTTGTCCCTTATGTTTAGGCCTCTGCCAAGGTTCCTCTTGTATCCTCTTGCTCTCACACCTGACGGACCAGCCCTTGAAATACTGTAGCCCACCTCTCTGACAGCAAGGGGGATGTCGCTAGCTAGCTTGCAGCTCTCTCCCCCAGGCGGCTCACATTCCGCATTTTGTTTCTAGCATGAAAGACTTTGTTTTAAATCATAATAGCAACCAGGCTGTAATCACATTAGAGCGCACATGGAGAACTCGCAGAAAGTCATGTGTTTTGGATTTGACATTCTGATTTATGGTTGTGTGCTCCAGTTACACAGCTGCAATCTCATTTTCCGACAAAGATGTTTTCTATTTTTCTATTACTTTGCTTCACCCTGTCTTTAGGTTGGGGGAAAATGAAAGCCACCAGGTGAAGTCATCACAGAAGTACAAATGTTTTTGTGTTTGGGTTGGAGAGTGTAAGAAATGGTGTATACCAGCATTTCAAACGCAGCTTGTTATTTTTGAATAAAAGTGTAAAGGGAATTGCTTACTTAAAGTAATCACAAATTAAAGGAGTACATGGACATTTATTTGTAAAACATGGAATCGTCCTATAAACTTTCTATCTGCATCATCTGATACCAATTTCCTAAGAGGGAAATGGATGGAAATGTTCCGATTTAGGCATTTAGGTAAACTGAGATTCCTATTTAATATGTTCATTTCACAAAATTCTGATAAGTTTAGGGCTAGGAACTCATCATCTCTGCCAACCTGTATACACTATGCAAATGAGGAAAGTGAAACCCAGAGATGTAAATGACTTGCCCAAGGTCACACAGCTGGTGAGAGACAGCACTTAGACCAGCACTTATATTTCTTCAGCCCCAGTCCAACACATTGTCCATTGCTCCACTTGAATGCAGTTTGCACAGCACATTTATGGTAAACTGATCACCACCACAAAGCATATTCCAAGCAAATTTTCTGTTAACACATGAAAAAGAAAATGCCTTTTACTGTTTTTATTTTCCTTTAAGTCTAAACATGTTTTTTGCTGTTAAGTGTGGTGGAAATTCAGACCCATACCTAGTTCACCAATATGCGACCCAGTATTCTACGTTGGTCTCATATTTGGGGTTTATCATTGGAGGTAGATACAGTAATCTTGAACTCAGTTGTGTTAAAATTTAACACATTTCAATGCTTCTCAACATTGGAACAATTCTAAATGTAGGTTTTTTTGACAATTCAGTAAAGTCTTGGTACAAGGATAAGAGTATTTGGAAAGAAAATAAAAAAGACGTACTCTGAAGGCAGGCAGGTATAGGTGCAAGTAGTCTGAATGACTTGGAAATGACATGAAAGCTCTATTGTCTGAAT
This sequence comes from Manis javanica, assembly GCF_040802235.1. Classification (NCBI taxonomy): domain Eukaryota; kingdom Metazoa; phylum Chordata; class Mammalia; order Pholidota; family Manidae; genus Manis; species Manis javanica. The sequence continues at coordinate 45,936,398 of NC_133163.1, read as the reverse complement.
CATTATTTTGATGTCAATTTTCCTCTAACATAGGTTCAGTCTTTGCTTTATGAGAGGATTTTGGATTCTATGATCATTAGATTACCATAGTTTCTCCATAGAGAAGAAGATCCATACAGATAGTGATAAAAACCACATTTCTTAGTAGGATTTTTCAAAATTGCACATAATGATCAAAGTTGCCCTTTTATTCAGGGAATGGAAAGAGAGCGAGAGACCAATAGTTCTGTTCACTGCTTTTAGCTGAATGCACATGAAGAGATGCTGTATCAAAGATGCTCGTACCTATATGGGAATAATACCTAGCAGGTATAGTAGACATATTTTGGGGGCTGATACTCCTGTCTCCAGCCTATATTCTTCCCTTTTCCTGCCAACAGCACCAAGATTTTCTTTGTGGGGAAGTTTGCCCAACTTCATCGTATCCATGAGAATCATCGTCCTGCCCGGGGCTCAGAGGTCAGCTGACCCCTTCAGCCCATCATCTTACCTCGCCTGCTCTTCTGTGACAGTGGTGGCAACTCAGTGGGCACATGACACTGTGGGCCAAAGAGATGAAATCCATGGGCTTCTAGGATGTCGTTATTTGATTTCGTGCCATGGTGGGAATGTGAGGCCTGGAACTTAGCAGCCTTTTTTTCCCCTCAAGAAGAGAACCTAGAGCTTCTCAGGCAGCTAACACTGAGGAAGGCAGAATAGAAGAATAGAAAAAAACAAATGTCCCATTGCGCAGAATGAACGGCTGGATAGGCCTTGCGGACGGTGATCCTACCTGGAATTTCAATCATGAGACGTTTAAAAAAAAGGCCCATGTTAAGGTTTTCTGGAATTTGTGACTGGACAACATTTAACTGTTCAATTCGGCCATTGTTACCAAGATAGTCTTTCAGCAATATGGGCTGTGTGGGGTCTCCTCCCGCTGATGGTGAAGACTGCGGTCACGGGCTGTCCGAGGGTGCAGCAGAGTGCCTAACCCGAGTGGAGCACCTCCGCGTCGTGGCTGTCGTATGATTACGATGATGGTAATTATAATGGCGAGACCTTGGGTTAGGGACATTATTTGACAAATGCAGAAGAAGACGCTGATAAATAAAATTGAATAAGAGTATTGTTAATTTAAAAAATGTACTTTACCAGAATGTTTATGTAAGGACAAACTTTAAAATTTGCCTATATTTCCCTATTTAATATTAAAGAAGAGTTCTATGAATTGTTTCCCCAAACTCTCATTGATCTTTCATGGGTCTTTTGTGAATGGTGAGTCTACCCCACCCACTGTGTTATGATAAGCTTAAGGCTGGCTCAAGACCCACATTGTTTTGAAGCAATATCCTTAAGTCCAAGCAGTTTTCCTTAAACCAGATGCCAAGTACTATTTCTATTGTCCATACATTTTTTTCAGGGGAATTTAGTATAGTATATGATCTCTGAAGGGATGAAGTATTGGGAATGCTGTGAATTTTGTTACTCATACTATTAATAAAAGAGAAATAATTTTCATTTTCTACTGGTAATCTATTAATTACAAAGTTTGTTAACTGAAGTATGTACAAAATTTTTACTATAAACTCTTACAAATAACGGAGCTTTGATTCAGTTTTGTCAGAAAATGGGAACTATTTGTATATATAAAAGTGGGTCCTCAAAAGGCACTGTGCATTTGACTTTTTTTTTCTTTTAGTATCATAAAAGGGTTTAGTTTACATTATCCATGACCTAAACTATGTATGTTTTTATCTCAGAATAATTTAAGGTATAATGTGTATTTTATACCCTGATTTACCACTATTCTTTTTAAAAAAAATTTATTGATGTATAGTTGACATATAATATTAGTTCCAGGTATACAACATAGTCAGCATTTATATATTATGAAATGCTCACTATAAGTGTAGTTTCCGTCTGTCACCATACAAAGATTTTATAATATTATTGACTATAGTTCCTATGCTGTACTTTCATCTCCATGACTTATTTATTTTATAATTGCAAGTTTATACTCTTGATCTCCTTCACCTATTTTGCATATCTCCCGCTTCCCTCCTCTCTAGCAACCACCAGTTTGTCCCCTATATTTATGAGTCCATTTCTGAGTTTGCTTGTTTGTTTTCCTTTTTTGGTTTTTAGATTCCATGTATAAGTGAAATCATATGATGTTTTTCTCTGACTTATTTCACTTAACATAAGACCCTTTAGGTCCATCCATGTTATTGCAAATAGCAGGATTTAATTTTTTATAACTGGGTAATATTCCATTATGTATATATGCCACATCTTCTTTAATCATATTTTGATGGACAGCTATGTTGCTTCCATATCTTGTCTATTGCAAATAATGCTGCCATAAATATAGGGGTGCATATATCTTTTCAAATTAGCATTTTCGTTTTCTTCATGTAAATACCCAGAAGTAGAATTACAACATTGTATGCAATTTCTATTTTTTAATTTTTGAGGAACCTCCATACTATTTTCCATAGTGGTTGCACCAATTTACATTCCCACTAATAGTGCACAAGGGGGTCCCTTTTCTCCCCATGCTTGCCAACAATTCTTATTTTTTGTCTTTTTGATGTTATCCGTTCTGATCAGTGTGAGGTCATATCTCATTTTGGCTTTGATTTTCACTCATAATTTTCTTTTGAGAATTAAATGAGATAACAAATGTAGCTTAATACTGTCACCATCATCATAGGTAGTTAATGATTACTAAGTTACTCAGAATGGTTTGTGACTCACCTGATGAAATGATTAAACCACCCCAGGTACATGCTTACTGACATGACACCTCAAACAGAGGGGACTTACCAAGAAGCTAATGAAACTTAAGTTTTAGGACCCTACATTTATATGTCTCTTCCAAGGACTTGGGAGGGACCTTAGCAATTTATACTTGTAATTTTATTATTGTTTTCCTAAGGAGGGCTTCCCAAAATTATATAAGCCTCAGGCCTCATTAAAATAGGAAATATCTTGACCTCTTTGCTTCTTTTAAGAGGTTGGAGCAAAGGGAGAGAAAAATGCATTTTAGCTTGCAACCTTTCCAGGAAGAGAATTTAAAATGTTCCTCTCTTCCGGGGTGCAGAGGACACAGCATTCAGAATATATACCTTCAGCTCATGTTAGTGGAAGACAGAAAACTGCAGGGCTGTGCAGCCATTCCTGGTCAGTCTGCAAAGCAGTGGGCGATGCTGTGTTGCGATGGTTGATTTTATGTGCCAAGTTGACTACGGTCAGGGATACCCATATAGCTGGTGAAACATTACTTCTCAGTGTGTGTGTGAAGGTGTTTCTGGATGAGATTAGTATTTGAATCTGTAGGCTGAGTAAAGAAGAGCACCCTCACCAATCACCAACCCGCTGAGGCTCTGAAGAGAACAGAACAGTAGAGAAGGGAAATTTGCTCTTGGCTTAACCGGCTCGTCCCCGTTCTCCAGCTCTCAGCTATTGTGCCTTCGGTCTCAGACTTAGGCTGGTACTGAGCGCTGTCGGTTCCTCTGCTTCTCGGGCCTTTGGATTTGCACTGAAACTGCACCACCGGCCCTCCTGGGCTTCCAACTTGCAGACAGCCCGTCACGGGACTTCTCCGCCTTCAGTCACGTGAGTCAATTCCTCATAATATTTCTGTCTCTGCATATGTATATTTATATAAAGACTTTAGGTTTTGTCTCTCTGGAGAATCCTAATACATATCGAGATGTAGGGAGTGAGGACCTGTGTGATCTGTTCTTTGTCTTGGGCTGTAGAAGGGCAAATTAGGGCAGGTGAGTCATGGAGGCAGAACGTGTGGAAAGAGGACTAAGGGACAAGAGAGAAAAGGAGTGTGGCCAGACCAGAGACTTCTGTTTTCAGTAGGCTATTTAGCGACTGAGTCAGTCTTTTGCGGGAGGGAATTGGCAATTAGCATCCGACCCTCCACACATCCTTTGGGAACTGCAGCTTTCAGCTAACTCCATAGTGTCTGTATCACAGGAGGGCTGACCCATGACATCAGGTTGTGTTATGTGCTCCCACTTCTTTTTATACACAGGTTTACATTTGCAATTGCTGTGGATGTAGATATTATCAACTTTCAGAATCAGCTTTTAAATACCCTATAATATAAATGCTGCAACTTTCATTTTAAACTCAACAGAGCACATTAAGAGATCTTTCCATATCAGTACATGCAGATGTATCTTATAATTAATTGCTGCATAATGTCCTGTAATGTGGCCATGCCCATATTCATTTACACATTCCTTTGTTGATAGACCTATTGCTATTACAGTCAATGCTGCAAAGAATATTTTTGTGCGTTTTTCTGTATATTTGTGTATGAATTTTTCTAGGGAACATACAAAACAGTAGAATTCCTGGGTCAGTGAATCCTTACACTTTACATTTTGATAAAAGCCATCACATTGTTCTCCAAAACTGTTATTCTGAGTTTATACTCCCACCACATATAGGGAAGCTCAGTTCCTCATCTCCTTAGTAATATATAGTATTATCATTCCTTTTAATTTGCTAATTTGATGAGTATAAAGGTTTTCTAATTATTGGATCATTTAATTTCTAAGTAAATATTTTGGTATCTTTATAAATTCCTCATTAATGAGCAATCCTAAATATTTTTATATTTAGATACTTGTAGCTTGTCTACACTGGGGAGGATTCTGGAGCCCAAAGTTGTCAAAACAAGTTAAGCAGTCCTTTCAAAATGCAGACACAGCCATGTATTATTTGTGGCTAGCTGGGCTGCATTTACATCTACATCAGAGATGGTGTCTACCTCAGTGTTCCAAGGGAAGACAGGAAAGATGCTTAACTAACCTAAAATACCTCTTCTGGACATAATTAAAGTAAGTTTAATTTTATGAAGATTTATTCAGCAACTATTATGTTCATAGCCCTCTGTTAGGACTAAGAAGACAAGTGAGATATGACATTTACCCTCAAGCATTTAACAGTTTAATAATGAACATTGATAGGCTAAAACAGAAATGTAATGCAAGGAATATTTCAGTAAAGATTAAATGACATATAAATTGTATGCTCCTGAAACATCAAGGGAGGAATTCTAAATGGGATATCAGAACAGGCTTCAGAGCTAGTGTCTTGGCAAGACCTTGAAAAACATCAGATTTCCTGTGGCAGGAGGAGTAGAGAAGGGCAGTCGAGGACAGTCAGCCTGGGAGAACAAGGAGAGCACAAAAGTAGGATTGTGCATCATCTTCTGTGGCCTACTGTCTGCGTGCGTGCGTGCATGCATGCGTGTATGTGTGTGTGTGTGTGTGTGTGTGTGTGTGGATACACAATTAAGGGGGAGAAATAAGCCTAGAAAGATAATCCTGGACAGTTCTTGCCCTGGAATTATCGTTCCACAGGTCAGTACTCTCAAAAGGCAGATGACCTACATTTGAATTGGTTAGACTGCTCATTTAAAACATTCATTTCCAGCCTCAACCCCTACTGGACTGAAATATCTGGGATATGGGGCCTAGGGATACAACATCCTCCATTTCTATTTGTGTTTTAAGGTTCCATTTTATTAGAAAATCACTCTTTCAGACCAGATTGAATCTTGGGAAACCTTTCACTCTGTTGGGAGACATCTAAGGAAATCAGCCAGTTAGGGAACATCCTGCAGGTGGTTTGGGGGAAAGAATGGGGAGTGCGCCTGAAAAACCCTCCTGGCTAGGTGCCCCTAGGATGTGCTGTCCTTGGGATTGCCCTAACATCAGGATGTAGGTTGGTCAGAGCAGCTCATGTCAAAAGCAGAGATGCATTTAGGACCATTTAAAACCAATATTAGCCTTAATGCTCTTTGAAAGAGACATAATTGGGAATGTAAAAGTCAGGTTACCTCTGATTAGTGAGGAACAGAGTGAAGGGTGAATCCATTAGGAGCTACTTGTAAGACATTCACACTTTAAGAACATTGCTTTGATGATTTTGAAGGGACTGGAGTGGGAGAGAAAGGCCAGCAGAACCAGTTCCTACTTCAAAGACCTATTATAGTGTTTATCTTCTTAGGGCAGTACTCTTAAATGTTTTGAATGGCACTAAAAGTCTCTTTTAATTTGAATATGACTGATTTGGCCATTTGCAGGTAAAGTTTGGTTGACCATATGATTAATTCCATACTGAGAGTCAACTAACTTTTGAAATTCTTTGCATTTGCTTGTATGTATATTCTCCTGTGCAAATTTTATGTGCTTTTATGCACTTTCAAGTAGTATTAAAAACCCTAATCTTTGCTGCTATAATATATTTGAGATAGGGCTCTTTACCCCTTATTTGGAAATGAGATAAAGGTTAAGTGGTTTCCTTCATTCAATACTAGAAACTAGGTGTTCCAAATCCTAGTTCAGGATTCTTCTCTTTAAACTCCTTGAAGACAATTAAAATGTAATGGCAATGCAGTGTGGCAGATACGGAAATAGTTCTCTGTCCCCTGAAGATATAAATGCTTGGGAGAAATAGTGCAATCTGAGAAATGGAGGAGAATCACCCAGGAAGGATTTTGAGAGGCTTGGCTGTGAGGAGGTGAATATGGTTCAACAAGAGGCAAGTTGCTGGACAACCTTAAGATTCTCCCTGTAGATAAATGTTTGAGTTAAATTTTTGGCTGCTGTAGCAAACCCCTGAGGCAGAAGTTGCTCTACCAAATAACCTTCAACAGGGGAATCATATTATGTAGAAGATGCCTCCAGATGACCCTGTGCAGGGACTGAATGTAAGTGAGGAATGGGCTTACAGAGAGTTTAGGGGGAGAGATTTCCTACACTAGGCCAGGTTTACACTGCAATTAAAGGAACCAAAAGTTTAACAACATACATGGTGTACCTACCAAGTGCTGTGCACTGTGCTATTTACACACTTGAGAATTAAAAGGACTGCTAAGATCCAGTAGATGTAAACTTACAAAAGTTGTCTCATTGAAGGTGCTGCCAGAGTTTCCATTTTCAGTTTAAACAGCTTTCTAAAATAACAAGGGGAGATGGGTTATAAGAACCGTGGCCACAGTCGCAAGCAATGGCCCATGTGGCTGGAGCAATATATGAGTGTCATGCTGGTGGTGTTTTCAGCACTCCAGCTCTAAAAGCCTAGTATGTCTTTTATTGCCTTAAGCACCTTGATATTTTAAAAATATTCTTGGCTCTCCCTTTCAACTCTTCTTTGAATATTCATATAGACATCACTTCGGGCTGTGAGCCCGTAAATTAAACAGGATCCATACCTTGATGAAATTGCATGGGAGACATCCAAGAAATATCTGCTCTAGGAAATAATTTGGTGATTCAACATGTTGGCACTCTTTCTTCTGAACCAAGTCTGTGCCAGCCTTGGTATCAGGGGCCACTGTTGGAAGGGCTGGCTTTCATCTGAACTGTGGCGCAGAGTCTTAGCCTGCCCTGCTCAGTAAAGGTCCAGTAGCTTTTTCTACTCTTTCAGAGATCATAACTTCAATCACTTGGTCAAAATTCAATTCAGGGAGTCTATTAAATTTGCCCCCAGTATTCCCAGAATTCCCCAGTAATTTCACTTGGGTAAGATGTTGCATTTTGTTATATGCCATGAAATGTGTTTCACCACCAAGTTGACTAAGGCAGCAGGTAGTGCAGTAAATGGGCTTTGCACTTGCCAACTCCTTTCAGAAGCCAAGTTTATAAACCGCTTGCCTATTTGGCAAGAATGCAAAAGGAGTGTCCTTCATTCCACCCTTCCCCACTTTCTACCTTTGAATTATATTTGTCTTAAAGAATTCCACAGATAATAAATGCAGTTATGAAATATGAAAGGCAGTTAATAACAACTTGATTTTTTCAGTTTTTAAAAAAATATTTTTATTAGTCTCTATGTTGCTGGATCAGAGAAATTAAGACTGGAGCCAATGGCTGCTTAGACCAGCTTTGTTTGCTTTTTAGAAATATCTGTCTAGGAATAGGAAACAAGTCTTGAAAACCAATAGTATTAATCTCTAAAATACTTCTCCTGGAGTTTTCAGTGAATGTGTAAACACATTTGACTTGTTTGCTTTCTTTTTTATAAAGTCTACATTTATGGTAGCATCCTTGGTCTCTAGTGCTGTCTTTGGATTTATTGAAGACATGCTGAAGAAGTTCAAGGTCCTATGCCTGCTGCTAAAGTGACTTCACTCTCTGGGGAGACCAAACACACAACAGATATGCTGAAATGCAGTGGAGAGAAATGATACAGAAGTCACACTAACTGGATCTGAGTTCCCACTCTACCACTTATTAGTTGTGTCATTATGAGCAAGTTACTTAATTGCTCCATAACTCATTTTCCCCATTTATAAAATGGGAATAATAATAATAGTCAATTAACACAGCTAAAGTTCTTAGAATAGGAGATCAATGATTAAGTGGTTTAAATAAAAGATACATGTAAACAAAGTATGAAGTTTTCAAGTGAGAGATTTCTTTGTGTTAGTATACTTAGGGGAGTCTCCTTGGAACACAATTGATCAGGCTGAATTTGAACTCTGAATTTCAAAACTGGAAGAAATACATTTATTTTTTGCACTTATTAATTCCCTTCTGAAGACAGGTTTATGTCCACTGACCTAATCTACAGGAATATATCAATAGTGGTTGTTTATTCCTAATCAGATTTTTTAAGTTATAAAATGTTTATTATAAAACATTTAGAAATATGCAAGTACAAAGAAGCTAATGTAGTTCTCCTTTAGCCCCTGTTGCAGTTCCTTCCTTTCTTACCCCATAAATGTATTTTAACCAAAACATGGTCATGGTGTATATGTAGTTTTTTATCTTACTTTTTCACTTAGTGCATGGGAGGCATAAAGACTAAGGGTGTTTTTAAAACTCTCAGTTTTTATGGTTAAAAGGATTTCAGAAAAGTTCATTTATATTCCACTAGCAATGTTTAGAAGTCTCTCTCACTGCATATTCACTAAAATTAGTAGTATAATTTTAAATCTTTGTCAGTTTAATAGATGAAGCACAGCCTTTTCCTTTAATTTATCATTATTTGCATACTGGTGAGGTTGAACTTTTTCATATGATTCCTTGCTTTGAATTTCTCTGTCTCTGATCATCTTGTTCACTTTCAGAGGTGGGAGGATGTTTTTGATGTTCTGTCTACTTTCATGATTTCTTTACACAGTGGTGATAGTAACTCTTGGTCACATCTGTGCCAAGTTACTTGTATTAGTTTCTGAATAAGTTTTCCATTCTTATAAAGTGAGTTTAAGAACTTTCCTTTTGCGATTTCTCTCACCGTTTTTAAGTTCGGAAAGTCTGAGATTTTGTTTTTCTTAATAAAATGTGTATAAGAAATTAAATTTTTACCAAGGAGAGCTAGAGAGATATTTCTTCATCATCACAATTTCTATTCTCCTGTTTTTTCTTCTCTTCCTTTTTCGAAAAAATCTGTCAATCCGAAGGCAGTGTCAACTTTGGAAAAAATACATTTTTGTCAATTCCACAGTTTCTACTCTTGCTTCACACCAATTTCTTGTACAGTCTGTCATATAGGCAGTAACTGTGTGAAGTAGATATTTTCCCATTAGCTGGAAATAAATTATAGGGCATCCCTTGACAAGACAGAAATAGCTGTTTAAAAAGTCACATTTTGTTATTGACTGTTTGCTCATGATTCCACAGAGTTGCGTTTGCTGTTGGCTGTAGGTTAAACCCTGCTCCGGGGATATATCTAACATGAAAATTGTCTTACCATTTGTTTTCCTGGGGAGACTGACTTCTACTCTCTACATTGCTTCTTAACAGGTCTGCAATAGGTGGGGAGAAGTTGGGGAGAGTACACAATCATCTCTCACAAGAGGTTTGATGAAAAAGAGATTAAATCTTAGCATTGTTTCCCAAATTATTTTAAATGTCAGTTTTAAAGGCTTTTAAGGTTTTTTTTATTTTGAACGGAAGTATTAACTACAACTGCCAGGGGCAGTTAGTTTGAGAAAAGCAATACAGTGGATGTTAAATTGGGTAGAAATCTTTATGACTCAAATTCTTCATTTATTATACCCAGATGGTGGGAGCAGGCTGGTGTCTTTGATGCCCTGGGGGAAATAAACCATCAAGGGATCCTTTTCTAAGATGGAAGCCTCACTAAAGAATCTGAACATGGCCCAAGCATTGCCTTTTCTTTAGCATCTTGACTAGTCCTTCACACGGAGCACCTTTAAACTTAAATGCAATTTATTGAATTCCCTGAGGTTTAAAGCTCTTTCTGAATATTGCAGTTGTCTATATATGCACTGTCCAAGAAATTAGCTGAGGATGCTGCTTCACCAAAAATCTACCCACCTGGAAAGAGGAAGCAATCATTTGTTCATTCAACAAACTATTTGTTCATTACCTGTAAAGTACAACATATCCTGGTGGAGTTAGAAAAATAGATTGCAGGACAAGAGCTAGTATGAAAACTGAAGAAAATATTTAAAAGCTCAATTTATAAATCATATCTTAATGAGAAATTCTTTCACTTGAGAAAACCTATTTAAAAAGTAAATAGACTTGTATAATGTGGCATTGATATTAGCTTAACATGTATGGTACTTCATAACTATAGAGTATGTTTACATATGATATCTCGTTTAATTTATACAACTTTTTTTGTGATAAGAAGGGAAGATGTTGCTGCCTTCATTTTACACATCAGTGAGCTGACAACTGAAGTCCACATGGCTAGGAAAGACGGAGCCAAAAATCAAAAGTAGGTCTTTTGAGTCTTAGGCGGAACTCATTCCTTCTCTACTGTAATGCAGAGAGGAAAATAATAAATAAATAGCTATATTTGCATGTCTAATATTTTAAAGTTTAGGGCAGCATTTGAGTGGTAATCACTATCATAGCTCTTTTTAAAAATAGTTGTAATTTAAGGTATTGCTAAGATTTTATCTCAGTGAAAATGGAAGAGTAGCTATTGTTTAAATATAGTAAGACTGGAGAAATTTCACATTGCAAATTTAAACATGAAGTACTTACTATTGCAATTTTTTTTTAGGAGGGAGAAAGCCTCCCTCAGCTACGTTTTATCTGAACATTGCATCAGGATTTCCTTTGTTTTTGTTTTTCTTCTATTTCATTTGATACTACAGCTATCAGGGGCTGCAAAGCAGAACTGGCAAATAATTGTAGCCACAATCACCTAATGGTGCGGTGCCTTGGGGGCAGGGCTTCCTCTCACAGGGTGGTGTGGCAGACAATGACAGACTGGGTCCTCTGTTACTGAACCCACGGTTGTGTGTTGGAAGGATGAGGAACAGATCCAGAATTTTGCTTGTTTGACTTAGTATGGATTTCTGCTACACCCAAAGCTTGAGAAAAATTTTAGTCCTGTTATCCTTGCTCCATAGAAAATGGAAGGGGAGAGGACTGTCATCATTTCTACTTGGGATACAGTGCAGCATGGACACAGACCTGGGAAATAGTTGTTTAAAGGTCATAAAACCAAGGAACTTGTACGTAATTCAATTCAACAAATGTTTATCAAGTGCCTCCTCTGGGTCAGGCACAGCACTGGGAACTAGGACTATGGTAGAAAACAAATGAAGTACGGCCTCTGTGGTCATGGAACTATAGGCTAGTGGAATTGCTGATATTAAACAGGTGATCAGGTATAAGAATGATGAATGTTATGAATAAGAAAGGGCAGGGGATTTAGGAATGGAGAGTAAGGGGATTTAATCTAGTCAAAGGACTGAGGGAAGACTTTACTCTTTTAATCTTTAAAAAAATTCTTAGAAACAAAAGCAGAAAGATTTAGGAAATACAAGATGTGATGGTTAATTTTTTGTGCCAGCTTGGCTGGGCCATGTGGCACTTAAATATTTGGTTAAACATTGTTCTAGATGTGTCTGTGAGGATGTTGGTCAATGAGATTAACATTTGAATCAATAGTCTGATAAAGCAGATACCTAAAGTGGGTCACCTTCATCCAATCACTTAATGAATTTAAAGAATGTGTTTTAAATGCTTTTGTTTTCTAGAGCTTTTTTTCCCTCATGTAATTGGATCATATCTTAGAATTAATATGATTTATCTTAAGTCATGAATTTACTTAACATTAAGCTTATTATTTATTTAAAATTTAAAACAGTTACTGAACTTTAACAATATTGATCATATTGCTACTTGATTGATACAAGAATCTATCAACCATATATAACCATATATATGCATATAAGAATCTATCAACTATATATAACCATAGTTACATCAAGAACTGGGTACTGTAGAAAGAATGAATCCTGAAGATATCAGTTGTCCAGAAAGAGTGTGAGCCAGTAAACATTAGTAAATATGATTTCACAGTAGTAAGAATAGTGAATATGTGGTAAAAAGAAAAGAAATAGAAAATGTGGTATTTTTTTCCATAGAGCTTAAAATCTGATCCCAAACCAGATAAAGTACCTTGACTACAGCCATTAAAGAACTTTTTGACTAGCACATATTTCAGCTGTGCAAACTGAAACACGTGGGAAGAGAAGTGGGGCAAGAGCCGCCAGAGGCAGGTGGATTAATTCAGTCAAGAACTTTTTTTAAAGAACAAACCAGGCTGAGGCATTCCTGACAGCAATGGGGATTTAGCTGTGAGCCAGGGACACGGTGCCTCCTGAAGTTCAGGTTTATGGCACAACTAGGAGCTAGTAAACGATGATCATTTCCCAGTTATTCGGTCACACCTTGAAGACATCCAACAGTGGCAAGAAATACAGCAAAATACCACTCTTGGATATCAAGTCCTATCCAAATATTGGGTTGGGGAACAGGGCAGTGGTGGGGAGATGGACTCCAGATGTCAGCAATCCTGTAGGAGCTGGTTTGACAACAAGAACAACAGTAACAGAAATAGCAACAAATACAACGGCCATATTGTGCTTTTAATGTGTGCTCACTAAGCACTTATTATGTTTGATCTCATTTAATTTGTGTGATCACTTTACATCTTTAAATCTCTGTTTGCAGTTAGAAAATAGAACTGAGAGATATTGTTAACTTCCTAAGCATCAAGCAACTAAGAAGTGGCAGAGGCAAGATACAGGCCCATATTTGAGTAACTCTAAAATCCTGTGCTTTTCCACTAATCACTCCAAATCATTTCTGGCCTGGAAAAACATCAGGAGGCCCGTGGGATCTGCTCCAGGAAGAACCTGGAGATGGTTCTCAGTGCCATGTGTATACTATCTAGACCCATCTGGGGTTCCACTGCAGCTGGAAGCAGCTGCTTAGGGGTAAATATACATGAAAGGACTGAACTTATGGGAAGGAACTGAATTAAAGCCTTACCATTCCTTCACCCCCAAAACTGCCATGATATCTGGATGAAAACTGAAATTGACCACTGCTTTGGTTTCATTTTCTGAATCTCTAGGGTGAGACTCTTTGTCCAGACAGCTCTCCCCCACTATGCAAAATGCCTTCCAAGAAGTCGTAGTGGTAGTATTTGAACCCAGGTCCGGCAGAATGTCAGTGTGCGTGGGCTTCACCACACACCACACAGACCTTTGTGAGGCTTGGCAAGGTCAAAGAGGATGAGAATAAATCCTGCAGAGGGGCCTTATAGCTTGAACAGACAGGAGACAATGGCTTGCATGGAGGGCTGTGACTAAAAGCTAGAAAGTCTAGTACTTAAGCTGTACTCTACTGTCCACAGATAGTGAATGACCTCAGCTCCTTCCTCCTTCATGGAAATCCAGCCTATGGTATATGTCACAGGAATGTCGAGAATGACTGTTTTGTGGCCTCAACAATTTCACTGTTAAAAGCCATGCATCCAAGTATAGGATAATAATTACGGGAGAGAACATGAGTTTTACCAAGTTTGACTCAATTTAACATTGTGTCTTAATAAACCTTGAGTTCCAAACCAAATCCACTCACTGGGGATTCAAGTTCACATGTCTTTGCAACACACAGCTTCCTGTCACTACGGAAAAAAGGCTTTAGAGGACTTACAAGGCTTCATAGACTTCAAATAAGTCTTATGAAACAACATGTTCACGTGTTAAGTGTAAATGAGTCAGAAACATAAGGATTAAATTTCCCTTAAAATACACAGGGGTTTGAAAATGAAGGGAAAAATGCTGAGGGCAAAACGTGTTTTGGATTTTGGCAAACCCAAAACAGTTGAAAAAAAAGAAAAGTGGTTTGATGTTTGATGAGCCCTAAATGCAGCAGTTTGCTCATCTCTCATTGTAATGAAGAGCAATAGACCATTTTTATGCAAAAACATAGAATCCCACTGGAACTGCCTGTGGAACCCTCACTACTGTAGAACTTGACTGATTTTCATTTCACTAATTCATAAACTTCCTTACTCACACGATGGTTGGTGGTCCCCCCACAGGAGTTCTCAGCAAAGACATAAGAAGAGAATACTGGAGAAGACGTCTGGGATTACTAAGACTTCATTTGTCTTATAACAGGCACTTGAGGGCATAACCACTGTACAATAAAACATTAACATAAATCATTAAAATGGAACCATGCTTTGTCAAGATAAATAAGAGGAGTATGTTTCATGTGGCATTGTCCTTATTTATTTAAATTGGTTTGTTCACTTGCTAATTTGCAAAACTGAACAATCAGATATTCTGTGTTATGAATTAAGGCAATGAGATTCCTCCATTCATAGACTTCCCACCAATACCCCTGATTTCCGTTGAAGTTTCTACAGTCATAAAGAAGGGAACTGAGTCTGGTGAATGCTTGCAGAGCTGCAGCAGGAGGGGAGTGGGGAGGGTGGGGAGAGATGGCAGCTGTCTTGCTCTTCCTGAAGTGCTTTCTGAGAGCCTACGTGTGATCAGAACAGGAAAAGTCATTTTTGTGAGTCCCAAATCTCTCATGTGCAAACAGGGCCCTCCTCAGTAAAACTATTCGCTCCAAATTGTGTGGGTTTGCCTTTGATTTGAACTGGAATTACTTTATCTTTATGATGTCCTGGTAGTCAGATTCATGTGACAAGACATTCACTTTTTAAAGGACTCTTTTATAATGTGTATCAAGAAATATTTCAAGCACAGGTTGCTTCAAAAACAGCAAGAAGAAGCACCATGAACTGGGTGACTGCTTTGTGACATCCCTTGTGCTAAGTTCATTGCAGACATTGCCCTGTAGAAGTATTCTCTGAGGGAAGTTCGATTATCTCCATTCTGCAGATGAGGACACAGGAGTTCAGAGAATTAAGTCATGGTGGTAGACTTAATATTTCAACCATTCAGTTACTTGATAAGCCTCTATGAAGCAACTGATTTGTGTCAGGTATTATTCTAGGTGTTGGGGATATAATGATGAATAAGACATAACCTCTGCCCCACAGAGTTTAGAGTCTTGATGGCAGAAGATCTTCCTGACCTGAGAGCTTCATTCTTGACCACTGTGCACATTCTCCTTGACTTTTAAGTATAGACGGATAGGACTAAGACTTTATGTTGATTTCTCTTGCATGTGGTTCATATGACAGTGTTTGGTTATAGAAACAAGGCTGTTTGTGGGATATTTATTTATTTATTTAAATTGGTTTGTTCACTTGCTAATTTGCAAAACTGAACAATCAGATATTCTGTGTTATGAATTAAGGCAATGAGATTCCTCCATTCATAGACTTCCCACCAATACCCCTGATTTCCGTTGAAGTTTCTACAGTCATAAAGAAGGGAACTGAGTCAGAAACTGAAAGCAGAAAACTCCTTATACAAGAAGTTACTTTTCTACATTTTGCAAATTAGATTACTCTAAATTTAAAACCATTCCTAAGTAAGTACACTGTTATGGACATAGACCTTGAGTTTTTAAGAGTTGTAGATCTGGAGGATGTTCTCTCCTGCCTTCTGTGTCCTGTTGAAAGGAGTTTTGCAAGTACTTGCTGGCATCTTTATGACTTTATAAACTGATTTTGAAATTTTATTGATTTGAGGGTAAAAAAGTAATTTTTTTTGAGTCTGTTAAGAAAAAGTAATTTAACCCAGAATGCTTTGGATTGAAAACTTGAGCAAGTTGTTTTTAATTTTTCAGGGTAGAAGAATTTGAGATGGAGAAGGATCTAGACCAACATTCTTACTTTATTGAAACTGGAAAACCGAGGCTAGAGATTTGAATTATATATAGTTCTTATGTGGGCAGGTAGTCTAAATCTCATATGCAATAAGCAATTAATACTAATCATTCTTAGATTAAGATTTACTGATTATGCAATGGCCTTTGGAGTCACTTTTGCTCTTAGAATTTAGGTAATGTTATCTAGAAACTCTACTCCATGCTTGTGGGAAATTGAGCACCTTTCTCAAGTTTTCTGTAAGTTTCTAAGGGATCACAGTCACATGTGTACCCCTGGCTACAAATTCCAGCTGCTGTCATGTTAGTTCTGTTTGTGGATAGTCACAACATCCCTCATATTATATTCCTTTTCCATGGTGGTTGACCTACACTAGGAACTCAGAGCTTTCACTTAATTCCACCCTCTCACACACAGAAAAAGATCCATGCAAAGAAAACACCAAATCACCATTTATACAAAGGCTTTATGTGTTTATCAGACTTCACAGAGGTTTTGGTAAAATAGAGAGGATTAAATATTGCAACATCTTAACATTGAATATTGGACTTCCTTAATCTTAAATTTATCCTTGTCTCTTTTAGCCAGTAAGGCTCAGCCCCCAGCCATTTTGCCCCAGCAGCTCTTTCTTTCTCACCCTGTTCTGCTTCCTTTTTCTGTCTCTTCCTCTCAGGAACAAAAACCAAGTTCTTCTATGATCTCTATTATTTTTTAGTTGAGATACAATTCACAGACCATAAAATTCATCATTTTAAGGTGAACAAATCAGTGGGCTTTTAGTATATTCATGAAGTTGTTTGACAATCCATACTACCTAATTCCAGAATGTCTTCATAACCCCAAAAGGAAACCCTGTTCCCTTTAACAATTCTCATTCCTGTCCTCACCCCAGCCCCTGGCAACATTGACCTACCTTCTGTCTTTACGGATCACCTATTCTGCACATTTCATGTAAATGGAATCATAGTCTTTTGCATCAGGCATCTTTCAGTTGGCATAATGCTTTCAAGGGTCATCTGCATTGTAGCATATATCAGTACTCCATTCCTTTTTATGGCTGAGTAATATTCCAATGAATGGATATACCACAGTTATTTACCCATTCACCAGTTGATGAACATTTAGTTTGTTTCTGATATTTAGCTATTGTGAATAATGCTGCTGTGAACATTTGTGTAACAGTTTTTGTGTGAACATGTATTTTCACTTCTTTGGTAAATCTATGTTTAACTTTTTAAGAAACTGCTAAATTGCTTTCCAAAGTACCTAAAGCATTTTATATTCCCACCAGCAATGTATGAGGGTTCCAGGATTTCTACATCATTGCCACACATTCTTTTTATTATTATAGCCATCCATGTACATGTGAAGGTATCTCATGGTTTTAATTTCCATTTCCCTAATGGCTAATGATGTAGATATCTTTTCACATGCTTACTGGTATTTGTATATTTTTTCTTTTTCTATTCAATTTTTTTGCCCTTTTTAAAAATTGGGTTTTCCTTAAATTGTGATAGTTGTTCCATGTTCTTCATGTTAGACCCTTATCAGACCTATGATTTCATGGGTTGTCATTTCATCTTCTTGATAGTGTCCTTTAAAGCCCAAAAGTCTTTAATTTTGTCAGAGCCCACTTTGCTTTTGGTGTCATATCTTAGAACACCCTGTCTAATCCAAGTGTACAAAGATTTGCACCTATGTTTTCATCTAAGAATTTTAGTTTTAGCTCTTTTATTTAAGTCTTTGATCCATTTTGAGTTAAATTTTGTGTATAGAGTGAGGTAAGAGTCTAACTTTATTATTTTGCATATGGACATTTAGTTGTCCCAGTACCATTTATTGAAGAAACTATTCTTTCCGCTTTGAATTGTCTTGGTGCCCATGCTGAAAACCAACTGACCATTAAAGGCATGGCTTAACCCTCTCTGTCCTGGAGCAGGCAATTCTGCAGTCTCCAGCCCTCACCCCCCAGTTCAGCTCTGGATGTTCCTTTGCACATCCAAGCATTTAAGCAGACATGGGAAAATACTGCTTCCAAATGTTCCTCTCATTGAGGCCTCAGATGAGAATTGACTTCCAAAGCACTGGGCATATGGAATGAAGAGGAAGGATGGCTTCTCCTGGTCACACAAGAATTAACAATATGGATAGTAGCCACGAGGAGGATCAGACAGCCACACCTATTGTATGATTTGGGACAATAACTTCACTTCTTTGAGCCTCAGTTTTACTTTCTGTACTGTTTATCTCATAGTAGTTTTTTCATGTGGGAACTCCTTTCCAGAGTTTCTCAGGAAATGTATGTTTTCTGAAATCTTGTATCCTATGGAAAAAATCATTTGGAAAGTGAGGAAAACAGGACAAGCTATTATAATTCTCTTGTGAGAATGAAAGTTTAATAATCAACATAGGAATATTATAAGATCTAAGATAGTCACTGATGTCACACTGAAAGCAAGAGCAGGAACTGCTGACCCGGAGTAAAAGTTAAGGTAGACGTTTCCACAACTGGGACTGGACCGTGCAGGAGAAAAGCAGCCACAGTCTAGTCCTGCTCAGTTCAACACAGCATGCATGGCTACTGAGTACTCGAGTTGAGCCTAGTCTGAATTGAGATATGCTCTAAGTGTAAAATATATATCAAAATTGAAAGACTTAGTATGGAAAATAGAAGGTGAAACATTTCACTGATAATTCTTACATTGATTATATATTAAAATAATATTTTGGATATATTGGGTTAAATAAAACATTATTAAAATTAATATTGCCATTTATTATGTGGCTCCTGGAAACCTTTAATTATATAAATGACCAGCTTGTATATTTTGTGGCTATTGTCAATTCAAATATGGCCCCCAAGTGTCCAGGCCCCTGGTGTACACACACTTTCTCCCAGTTATTCAAACACTATTCTAGGTGCTCTTGTGATAAGGTGCCCTTATCTAATCACATGAGGGCTTTAAAAGCAGAGAGTTTTCTCTGGCTGGTCACAGAAGGAGAAGGCAGAGAGAGCATTCCAGCAGGCCTGGAGGAAAGAAACACATTCAGCTTGTGAACCACCTATGGGGGCCATAGGCAAGGAACTGTGGGTGGCCACTAGGAACTGAAAGTGGTCCCTCACCAACAGCTAGCAGGAAAGCAGGCACCTCTATACTAAACCCACAAGAAAATAAATTCTTCTAACAAGCAGTGAGTTTGGAGAGGACCTTGGTTCCCCCAGTGAGAACTGTGGCTTTAGCTGACACTTCTCTGTGCAATTTCAGATAAGATGTTTTTCCTTTGCAGTCATGAAGTCTTTGCTATTCTCAGAATCTCAGTTTCTCCCATCACTCATTATATTCTTCATACAAATGAGCCTGAGGAGAACATAAATGAATAGGTTGGAGGTATTCTAATGTATTTCAACCCTTGTTTTTAGAAATAACATAGTTGTCATATTTCATTGAACAAGTGATGGTATTTAAGAATCCCAAAAATATTCCTAATCAAGTGTAATTTTGGAATTCTGGAGTTTCCTAGCTCCTGCTGAAACTGAGTGATTTTGATGGAATTTCACCCTCTTGGCAGGTATGGGTCCTGGGAGGTCATTATTCTGTCCCTGCCACTCTTGTGCCCTCAGTGTAGGATACACAGTGTGCCTATTAGCAGGTGTGGGCAAATCTCACACTCGTGGTTTCCTCTCCTGCCCTTTACATGAGCAGAAACTACTTCCATTCCTATTAATTCAGTCTTGAACTTATTTTAGAAGCATATGGAAAAAGCCACGTTTATCTTTCTTGTTATGCAACTGAGTAGGAATTAAGGAAATCATGTGGTTAGATGATGGCTGAGAAGATCCAGATCATTAGAGATGGGCAAACCTTGAAAGGACTGACAAGGTTCTGAGAGGGCAGGAACCTGAAATCTGGCTACTTCTCTGCAAGGTAATCAAATTAATAATTTGTATACAGCAGCATAGGTTCTCTCAGAAGGTTATTGCCTAGTGAGGCTAGCATCCTTTCGCCTGTAATTGTGTTTGCCAGCAAGAGGTCTGTCATGAGAGAATTCAGGCCAGTAGCATTATGCGACGACTTCTAGCAGTCTCCTACCCACCCACCCCACCTTTCCTTTCCTAGAAATGGTGTTTGTCTGAGCAACAGCAGAGAAATCAGAATGAGAAAAAGCCCGCAGAGCCCAGTCTTCATCGCCATGTAGTTGGGATGGTCCTGGGTTGAGTGTGAGTGGCGTAGGTAAAATACACTGCCACCAACGATGAATCCTACTCTGGAGAAAACCTTCAGGGTGTCTTTTAGAACCAAGAATTAGACCTGGTGTCCAGTGAGTGGATTTTCTAGGCCTATGGCTAGTGGTAACCTCGAAGGAAGGTCTGCGCACAGAGGGAGGCGCTGAGAACAAGTGGAGACCAGAGTGGCATAGGACCTTAACATTTCTCTTGCTTGCTTTCTCTCTCTTCTGAGCCTGACAGTAGCTTCTGGAGGACTGGTTCCATTAAGAATGTTCAAGAACCAGTGAATTTTCCTATCACTTAAACACTATCTTGCAATGTTATTTATAGCCATTTGTTTCACTCGAGTAAAATGAGTTCAGAGTGGGAAGTAGCCAGGCCCACCAAGTAAGTCTGCTGGGCTTGCCCTCCGCTGTCCAGGTCTCTGTGTGCGAGGTCATTGTCAAGGCAAACTGCAGATATTTTTGTACTCTCACATATGCCAGTACCAGAAATCAAGGAGACTTTCTTTTAGATATAATTCTCTTTCAGTTTGCTGGTAGGTTTTATTTTCAATTTATTTGCCTGACTCTTTGGGTGTGCAGCCGTTTGGGTCTATGAAACTTCATGTCTGATTATTCTGAAGTTTGGTACCCTTTTCCACAAAAGAAATTAACAACAATGAAAACATTGTCCAGTTCTATTCACAATGAAAAGTCCTTCAGTAATTTGTTTTGCAGGAAATGAAAAGTATTATCAACAGAATATGCTTTTCAAAAATTATAATCCTTTAAACAGGCAAATCCTTTCTCTGGGATTAGTAGCATGGTTTGTGCCCTAGGAGCCAAATCCTACTCTCTGATTCAGCCCTCAGTCCTTTCTAACAGTGCCTATATTGATTTCAGACCCAGTTTTGCATAAGAACCTGAGGTCCTGTGTTTAGCTGTCCTTAATAAGGATTTCTTTTAAGAAACAGAGTTTATCTAAAAAGCCTCTAGTTCCAAAAAGTTGAATTCTGATGTCTTAATGAGTGTAACAGATGTGCTTAATTTCTAGGCCATCCTTTGTTTTCTCCATGCCTAGCTCAACTCACACTTCCCTGATCTGGAGGAACAATTTAGAAGGTTGATGCTGATCTCCCAATGTTATTGGCGACTCTGGGTGTTTCCTTAATCCCAAATACTGGCTCTAAATATGTGAAGAGTCAATCTCTTTATGGTAATTTCAGTGTTCTTGGGACCCAGTATTTTTTAACACAATGTACATGTAAATGTTTCTCATACATATTTATATTCACAGAGGTCAGACGTTCTCTGTTATAAGGAATGTAACTCGTGTGCTGCACGTCGAAGGAAAGATGAAAATAAATGCTCATAGTCATGATACATAGACAATGAAAACAATAAAAATCCTGTTGACTTTCTGAATCACTAAAGAGTACTTACATTATGAGAAGCGCAATTTTAGTAAATGTGTTGTAGTATACATTACTTATTTGAAGAATGATTATCTGTGTATGGCACATAGGATAGATCTCTGTAAAGTGGAGTATTTGCTTAGTCAGGACTCATTCCCTACCTAGAGAAGGTAACAGAATTTGCTGTACCTGTCTCACTGAGTTTTATGTGAGAAAGTAACCAATATATACAAGTGCTTTGAAATGGGCTATATTAATTTGAGAAACCAGAGAACAGAAAGGAAATTAGAGGATCATCAAAACATAGCTGTATCATGAATGCCCAGGTAGAAGAATTTTAAAAAGAAAGTTGACAAAGTATAGTACTGTTAACCATATTGTATATTCAGTTTGCATATTGAAAAAGTTTTTGAACGGGTGTTGTGAGCTAAGCACTGAGCCAAAATATTTATAGGAATTGTGTTGTTTAATTCTCAGAACAACCCTATGAAATAGGTACTGTTATCATTATCGCTTTCCATCTAAGGAAAATGAAGCTTAGTTAACAAGGAATGACTTGTCCAAGGTCATACAACTAAGTGACACAGCCTGGATTTGAACCCATTTGCACCAAACTCCAATCCCCATGACCCTAACACCACCCTCTGTGCCTCCCTTTCCCCCAAGTCCTTGGTTCCCAGCAATGCACTAGGTACTTCCCACCTGTCTGCTCTGCCATCAAGTTCTCACCATCCCCTCATGCACGAGTCCAGCTATGCTTCTTGGTCTCCATTGTTGAATTCTACATTATTTTCCCTGAACTGTAATAAAGATAACACATGCACATGATGCTGCACTTGCCAAGCCAAACGATTGTAGTAACACAGAAAGTGCTCCAGACATAATGTTCGGTTACTAAAGAGGTAAGCTGGTCAGGGTCAAGGCTGGGAGCTCACGCTGTGTGGCTTTGGATAAATTGTTTTTCCCAGCTATGCCCCATTTTCCTTGACTGTAAAGTGTCCATGATAATACTACTTGCCTCTTGGGTGCTGAGAAAATTTGGTAAAGCAATGCCTATAAACTGTCAGTGCTGTGCTGCACTCATTATTAACATCAGTAGTCAGAGCATTACATATTTGTTAGGATTATTATGCATAATTGTACCGTATAAATTCTTCTTTTTCCTTGAAATTCACTTTCTCCTTGATCTCCCTAATATGACCCTGATTTGTTTTTCGACCTCTCTGATGACTTTTTCTCTGGATCCTCTTTACTAGCTTCCCTTTGTCCTGCCCCTTTGCACGTTCTTCAAGACTTGATTCTTGGCCCTCTTCTTTCTACCAACTCCAGGATTTTACATTCCCTGAATGCCCTTCTGATAATAATGCCCTGTCTTTCCACTCATGTCCACCAAGCCATTCTATGTCCTTACTATACCCTCCAGTCCCTAAATTTGTGCCTGTTTCCCACCTCTGTCTCCCTTCATTGTTTCCAGCCTGGGTCAGCCAGACAAAATCCTTCCATGTGCAGATCTTTCCACTGTGCACTTGGCCCTTCCAAGCCTGTGATCCCCACATACCCTTCCTCTCACCATTCCAGGAAATGGATCATTATCAGAGGCTGTGCTTGGATTCACCACACATCCCTGCTATTGCATCTCAATGGGGGTGTCCAGGGTTAACTGGATATTCTTCTATTCATGTCCAGTTAATGCCATATCATATTTCCCATAGTAGCAGTTCTGAACTTGTCTGTTTTACTTAAGTCCCCAAAGAGATTTCTATCCCCTTATTCCCATCTATTTCTTTACCAGGAAAATTGAGACATCTGCCCTGAGCTCCCTCTCTTTTTTTCCACCTCACAATTGCTGTGCTAATGTTCTTATTCTCCTCCTCGTTAGCCTCCTCTGGAATCTTCTCCATCAGTCATAATCTCTACTTTCTATACGTGTTCATTCACTCCTTCTCCATTGGCTCTTTTCAAATCACTTGGGTTTCCCCATAGTGAGTATTTTTTCACCTTGCTGGCATCTCCAGGTATCATCCTCTGTGTTTCCTTCCTTTGCCTTCTGTTTTCCCCAGAGAGCACCCTCCTTAACTTCTGGTAATCTGGCTTCCCCAAAACATCTACTGAAATCGTTCTTAAGAAGGGCGACAGGGTCTCCTAATCCACTGAACCATTGTCCCTTCCTTAGCCTGTATCCTCCTGAACTTTCCGCAAGTGTGTGACCTTGTCACATGCCCCTTTTTCTATACTTTTTCTTCTATTGTATCCATGGCACAAAACGGTTCTGTCTTTTTAACTGGTTCCCTTCTGTTTAGTCTAATTTAATTCAATCAACATGTATTAACTGTTTCTACTAAGGTCAATGAAGAAGCAAGATATTTTTTGGCTAATTCTGCCAGTATGGATTATGGCTGTTAGCAGCATGGCCACCAAATTATTAAACTTTCCTTTCTCTAAAACTGATTGACTTTGGAATAACAAATTATGTGCTCTTTAACTCCTGGACTTGAAGATTTGGTTGATGGTGATGATGTAATTTCTTTGAAATAATCTCATAAAAAGTGTGTTGCACACTTGTGTACCAGGCATGGTTATACCTGGTATGTCGTATTTTAGTTTAAGCACTATATCATATGTGTTATCTGCCAGGTTCTATTCCCAGTGCTTTACAAATATTAACTCATTGAATGCTCAAGACAAGTGGGTTACATTGTCCTACAGACAATGAATGAAGTTTGCCCGTTGAAGTAGAACATAAAGTCAATGTGCTATTGTTGTTCTACTAGTCTAATATTCTGTATTTAGCTAGATGGTCTTTATTACAAAGTATTTGATTTCTGTTTAGTGGAAAACTTCACTGTGGTGGGTATGCATATTCACTTTTATTTTGTTCTTTAAATATATAATAAAATTCAAAAGCAAAAAAAAACAGTGGTTATTATGATTCATTCCATTTTATAGGTGAGGTAACTGAGGGACATTTAAATAACTGACCCAAGGTCATATAGACAGCAAGAGACCCAGATGGGATTTGAACCCATGCAGTATGTTTCTAGATTTGGTGCTGCAGAGATACTGAATAAATGAGTATTGAATGAAAAAAATACTTGAAGGAGTCATTTTCTGACTATTTTCGAAAGATACTTTAAGATTTTTACTCTTATTTAAATTGTTTGTAATATTTTGCATGTTCTTGCCACTTCTCTAATCACTTGAGAAAAAAATGTCTTTAAAATTTGGATGTTGAAATGTGTCAAGTGGGGAAAGGTAATTGGATCCCCAGGTAACAAAAGAATTTCAGAATATCCTTCTTCATTTCTGTTCTCATGTGAGGCACACCCTGGTGTGGGATGGTGGGGCATCTTTAGAGAGGGTACTATTCAAGGACTGTAGCCCTCTCTAGGCACCTCTGTATCTGCTGCATCTTCAAGTTTCAGCACACAAATTCCTTCCCTGCAGGTGATCTGGGGGCAGAAATTCCTGCTGTGTTGGTACTGCTACATGTAAATGGTTAAAACATTCCTTTGTCAAGCTGTTTTTTAAAAAATAAGCATGGATTAGCTGCTATTTCATCTCATTTATATACCTTATGTGAGTACCTCGTAGTTCTCAAATCTGTTGTGAATCAGGGAGTTTTGTTTCTGGAAGAAGGCTTATCACAGTGGCTCACCATCTATCTGCTGATGGCTGGTTATCCTGTTACATTATTCTGTCTTAGAAATACTCTCTGAGCACATGTATGAATGGTGTGAACAAGGCATCTTAGGTTTGTATTTTCTAAATCATTCATGGCACCTCTGTTTTTCCCACTGACAGTGAGGATTACATGACACCTTTCTTTTCTGGCTTTTCTATTCTATAAATATTTCTTCACTAAGATTCACTGTGATGATCACTTTTTGAGATCTAGGAATCCTTCATGAACCAAGCAAAGCAGAAACCTTGTTGAATTCATCATTAATCCTACATGCTGTCGTACTTAAAAATAAGATTTCTGGTAGTTTCTGCTCATCTAAATATCTGCTGTATGAGATACAAAGGAAGCACATTAAATAACATCAGTAACTTTTTGTGAAGAGTGGAATATAATTTAAGAAAACGTGTTTTCAGTAATACAGTAAATGCTTATAGGAAGGTTAGGATTATAATAAACCTAACCACTATTATTCTGCCTTGTATTATTTACATTTTTATAAATATGTGTGAGTTTAAAAAAGAGCATTCTTCCTAATTTATCTAGAAAATGCACTTTTTCCTAACATTTACATTGGCTTTCAAACTTAGAGTTATTAACTTTTTACACAAATTACTTGCTATTATAATCATGCTTAATTCGTATTTTACTTTTACAATGATAAATATATTTTCAGTCAACATTATGTAAGTATATAAAACAAATAAGGTACTTTTTCTTTAATGATATTTAGAATACTGATCCATACTTGAAAGTTAATATTAAGATGTTAAAATTGTCTGATTATGTCTTATCTACTTTTTGGTGTCAAAATATCCTTTGATGAAGTGATGGCAAGCATTGTACTTCCTAACATACTTCACAAAATAAAAAATTGCCAACTCTATCAAAAAAATCAGTCTAAAATGCCATGTTTTAGACATCTTCCTGGTCTTGTTACACTCATTAGATATGACTGTAAACTGCACAGTCACAGGATCCCTGAACACTTACAAGTTCTGGGGTACTCAAAAATGATTTTGAAGTAGTCATTCAGCTATTTGGCCTCCTAAAAGCCGAGATGGAGGCTGATGCCAAGTACTAGATTTAGTCTGGATTTGAAGTTTAGTGCACATCTAACATTTCTCTTTTTCTTCCCAAATGCATTACTTTTATCCTATTCTAGTTCATGGTCCTTTGGTGTCCTCATTCCTAGGTACTCTGTTTGTTTTCTGAACTCCTGTAGATCATATGTGAGGTTCCACTCACTTGATTCATAATCACTATATTTCTTTGTAACATTTCTGGTCCAATATCTTGCATGATCACTTGTGTGTGTACTTCTATTAACTTCAGCTAAATAATAAACTGCTTAAATCTAGGCATGGACATTATTTTCTTTAGATCCCCTTCAACCCTTAGCTATGTGTGCCTGAAAGAATACATGCTTTGTGAATGAAAACATGAGTGACACACAATTCAACCTTTATGGAGCATCTAGAGGGGAACAGCTGTTGGGTGTGTCTTGTGGAGGGGAAGTTCTAGTGCTGCTGAGATTTTGCCAGGCATACTGTCCCATGAATTAGAGTGTATGAGCAAGCTGGCCTGAAGCTGAGTAACCCATGACATATCTATGGTACTAGATCTTGTGACATGGGAAATCTACAAGGGTTGGGTCACAAGTACAACTTAGTGACTTAGTGTGTGCTGGGTCTGTGCATGTGTAAACATTCTGTGTCAGAGCTCTCTTGATAAGGAATATGCATATGGATTTCTATGTCCCATATACATTAACTGATATAAATTAAATGATATAAATGAAAGTGACAAAGCCAGGATTTGAACATAGCAGTTCAGCTCCAAAGTTCCAGTTTTTAACTGCTACATTACACAACATATTCATGACTGTAGAGTAAGAGCAGAATCAGATCAGAGAATCAGAGCAATCAACATCTAACCCTAGTGGGCCTTAATAGCTGGAGAGATCAGCCTAAAGTCCTAGGCAGTCCCACTCCTCCCTGCCAGGAACCAGCCACTCATTTTCTGGACCACCATAATTAGTCCTGAAGTGGGGGGTGATATGTGTAGCGTCTAATTGGAGTTCTGAATGCGTTAAGGTGCCCTCAGGTGTGTGGGGTGAGTTACAGTCAGTCTGAAAGGATAGTGGAGAGATTATATGGCCAATAGGATAATGGTCGTTTACCATCCAGACCAAGATACTTTTGTGAGTGAAAGGAAACTATAAGAACTATGCTTGAAACTGCAACGGTAAACTGTGACCATCCCAGGCAGTCTCTGCGAACTGCCTCTGTCAAACCTCCTAGGAAAGAACAATGAAAATAAACTTGGTAAATGTGGGAAGCCAATTATCTGACAGAGGATAAAGTTGGTATATGGGCTAGGAACAGACATTGAAGGCGCTAATGATGTTTAGAAACGAAGCAGGCACGTATGCAGGCCAGGAAGAAGCAGAAAATGTATCTAGGTGTTCAGAACAGTATGGCAGTTCCTGTGTGAATGAAAATAAATCAGGGGGTACAAAGGAAGCTGAGAATGGATTTCCAACAACTTTGTGGGAGGTGAGGTCCAGACCGATCTATGTGGGGTTGGCTCAGCACTGCAGGAGGTCTGAGACCAGTCGTGCTCGTCAGAGGTGCGGGGTGAACATAGAGCCCAGGTCTGCCACATGGCACCTGCTCGGGGGTAGGGTTGTTCCATATTTTTGTCAGATATTTTCTCTTCTCAGCTGGCCGTGTTTTCTGAAACCTCCATTGACAGAGCAATAGATGTAAATAAGCTTGGTAAATTTAGGAAGCCAATTATCTGAAAGACAAGGTTCGGACAAGATCAGTTCCCCTAGGGACAGAAAATGAATGCAGTCAATGCTGTACAAGACAGAATTGGAGGAATATATATAACAAAAAGAGATCTGAGATTCACGTGCAAGTTGAATGTGAGTCAGCCATGCACTTCCAGATCAAAAATGACAGAAAATTCTATATCACAAATCAGAAAGAAATCTCTTGTTGCTCCAAGACTTGCCAAGGACCTTATAAAAAGCAGCATATGCAGTTTGGACTTCTGCATTTTTAAAACTGATGTGAAGAATTAAAAACCAGGAAAGAATTATCAGATAGATTATAGTGGTGCAAGCATGAACTCTCATGAAATTTAGTGGAGAGAGAGAGAAAGTTAATGGTTGATTTCCCTGTTTTCAGGTATCATGAAGCGTATGATACTCATTATTTTGCTTCTCCACAGTATTGAAAAGAAGAAATGGTTTGGCACTGCAGCAAGAGATATGTTAGTGATTCTTAAGGAAGAACTTCCTGAGCAAATACTGAAATCTCTGACCCTGTAATCTTGTGATAGGATAGAAAATCACTAGTCCTGAGTTGTCATTACACAAGTGTTTGATGAGAGTGGAGGAATCTGACAAAGTGTGAGGGTGTTTCTTGACAGCTGAAGTTCTGAAACTGGTTGGAGGGGAGAAGGAACAGTCAGTCAATTAACTGTAAACACAGTCACATGAACTATCCCTGGGCCATGGGTGTGCGGAGATGATCCCTCAACACAGGGCGCAGCCCCTCCTTCTGAGACCCAGATGGTGACATTCCCCCTCTGCCCTGTGACTTCACCAATGCTCCTCTTCATTCTGCAGCAGTGATTCACCTGGATGATTCACCTGGGCGGGGACCCTGCCTCCCGCTGTGAGTTAAGCATCCCTCTCCCTTTTGAACTGGGAGGGGCAGCTTCTGTTGCTGATCCTCCCAGAAACTCCCTGTGGCTTCCTTAGGTCTCAGAGGCTTTTCTCTGGTCAGAGACCCAAGGCAGAATGTTGACTCTGGTCTGGGCAGGCACCCGGTTCTTCTATGAGGAGAGAAGAAATGCTGCGGCAAGGCAGCGGCCAGTATGGAATGAGCTTCAGCTGATGTTTAAGCTGAGCTGGCTGTGCCCTTGAAACCATCCTTGCTGTGGCGGGGCACCACTCAGCGCTCAGCATCCAGGGTCTCTCAGCCCGTCCGGCAAGTTGTCTTGAGCCTCCCCCACTCAGATCCCCAAGCCCAGCACTTGCAGATCCAGAGCAGCACAGTGTCCTTAAGAACGAGATGCTGGTCACCTTAGGTGGACACGCTAGTCTCTTCTTATGTGGCAGGTAATATAACCGGACAAGATGTCACTGAAGATTCATGCTCGTCGCTGTGAGGTAGGAGGTTAGCAGGAGAGAAAGGATGTACAAACCTGCCTCTTATGGTGTGGGTCTGTGCAGTCACCCCAACAATGCGCTGAAACCACTAATTGAGAAAGAAAAGGAAGGAGAGCCCTAAGTATCCCTCTTAGGAGTCCTTCTACCTCTAGGTCCTCGGCTCTGTTTTTGTCTCTATTGCAAGGTCTGGATTTGCTGAGCTTCATGGCTACTAGGCTCTTATGCAGGCACTGGAATACAGTGACGAGTAAGACAGGTAATGTCTGAGTCCCCTGGGGTTTATAGCTGGTGAGAGGAGACACATTGTAAACAAAGAAGCAAAGGAACAACAAGAAGATAGATGGTGATAGGTGACACTAAGTCACCTTGATGGAGAGTTGGTGCTGAGTGGGGAAGAGTTTAAGCTGAGATGTCAGAGATCAGCTCACTGAAGAGGTGAATCGGTGACTTGAAGGACAAAAGAAAAGGCAATCAGGTGGTGGTGCAGGATAAAGGCATCCCAGCAATGGATGCTTCTGGTGGAAAGGCCCATGCTGGGAAGGAGCTTAGTGCTTTGGAACAAAGAAGGGAGGCCCATGTGTCTGGAGCTGAGTGGGGTGCAGATATGAGATGTGGCCTGAAAGCATGTCAGGGGGCCTTGGGGGCCTCGGGGAGAGTGAGTTCAGATGGTCCTAGAATTGGATTAGACCATCGAGATCATCCAGTTTGTCCTTCTCACTTCAAAGATGAGGAGACAGAGCCTAGAGAGGTGACACTTCATCTCTCCTTCTCCGCCAGCTGACCTTGGCTGCTACAGCGGAAACAGACCTGACCCACGGTCCTTGCCGCTTTCCATGCAACTCCCCTGAGTGCTGGGGAAGTGGGGATCAAGCAACTGATCTTTACAACATGTCGTGATCCTACTGTCTTTTTGATTCATATTATACAACTAGAAAAATCAGAGGCAAAATCGATCTTGTAGATTTCTATTTTCCATACAGAGGGATAATTTGAACATTGGCTTCCATTAAGAATTGAATTTTAGAGGAAAAAAATTTCTTTTTCACCAAGAGCCTATGTTTAGCTAACCATCCTTGCCACAAAGGATTTTTCATAGTCAGGATCACACTTCGTACTTCTCTGTTTTGAACCCTGAGGCTTACTTACGTAGGACCTGGAGAAATGCCTGGATGAGCACAGGGGAATGCAGGGGAGTGTGTGGGTATGAGGCAAACATAGGTGAGGCTTGGTTAATGCAGCCAAGCAGGCTGGTATGCTGAGCTCACAGGCTGTGGCACTAGACTGCATGGATCGCAATCCCAGCTCTGCTGCTAACTGGCTGTGTGAATTTGAGCAAATGATTTATTCTCTGTCTCTCATGTTCTTTACTTGTAAAATGGGGTGGTGATAGTACCTTCCTCATAGGGAATTAAATGAATTAATATCAGTAAAAACATTTAGAATAATGTTTGTTACATAATGCTTTTACTAAAAAAACACTGTTTCAGAGATTACAAAAAAGGCATAAAAATGCAGATTATCCTTCACCCATGTTGTGAAAAAAAAGGGTTTATAAACATCTTTATAGACTAGTTATGCATTATGTCAATGGTGAGTACTTAATGTGACTATTTAATGTCATAGACCAAATGCAGACCCTTCATTCTAGGATTGGGACACATTCCCACTATAGGGACATATGGTATAGTTTTTATGTTTAGGATGAGTTAACATTCCACTGTACATACAAACATTCAGAATCAGAAAATTACATTGTAAGTTACAGACACACAGGACACGTGTGTGTATATACATCTTAGATTTTTAAACAGCAGTGACATTGCCTAAGGGAACAGTAGCTTTCACATTCTCCTGTGTTGAAAAGAAGGCTTTGCTGAAGAGGCATATGGATGGAGATTCATTTTGAAATAGCTGAGATCTTCAGTTCTAAAAGGATTTCAGGCTGGCTTGATTAAGCATAAACCCACAGCAAGAGATACGCTGGTGGAATAGAAGCTTGTTGTCACTGCTCTGGCTCTCATTCAGGGTTCAGAGCCCACAGATCTGCCCCCAGCCGGATGCAATGGCACATGGCACCTTCATTCTCTGGCTTGAGTCTTTCAGATTTCATGCTCCTGCCTTTATGTTTCCTTGTGACTTCCTCCCATTCACTGGTGGACTCTGACAGACTTTCTGTTTTCTCTACTATATTCTCCCCTTTTCTCTCTACCCTTGAAGGGAGATGTCATGCAGAAAAGTCATCCTTCTTCCTCCAGGAGATCTTGAAAGGACAGTAAGAGCATCCTGTGTATCTTTGTCTACAGTAGATAAAAGTGTAAATGAGGTAATGGCTTTAAATCAAAGATGGTAGGGCTGGAAGGAACTTTAGTCTCCATTGGAACACTTCCTTAATTTTTGGTTTTCATGGGACATGGAGGAGGAGTTAATGTTTGTACAGTGCACTGAGGTACGGGGGGTGGGGAGAGTTGATTGCAGCTCAGGTGCTCAGCCTGGGCACCCTAGCTGCCTGAGACTGAGGACTGAGGGGACCCAAGCTTGACAGAGGCTCTGTGACCTTCAATACCAAACCCTAGGTATCAATATCCAGCTGAAGGCAAGGGGAAAGAGATCATGGATTATCATCTAGACGGATTTTGATCCTGGTCTGATTGCAAAGTGTCTGACCTTGGTCCACATTTCATTGGCTGAAGCTTTTTATGTGGACCTTTTTATATGAACATATCTGACTATAAAGAAGGCTGGGAACTAGGTTTAGCTGTGTTTCCGAGAGGGAAGGAAGCAGGTTTGGTGACTAAATAGCCACTCTGTACCACAGAGAGTATTATGACCAACAGTGTCCCAGAGATGGCAGAGTTGAAACTATGATACACATGACTCAACCCACAGCATAATGTTCTCCTCACTAAACCACATTCTGCCATATTTCTTAAAAAAAAACAGCACACAAAGGTGGCAAAAAGGGAGCCAAGAAGAAAGTGCTTGGTTCATTTTTCTAAGGAAGATTAGTGTGATGTGAATGTACCAGCTACGTTCAATATAAGAAATACAGAAAAATGCTAATCTCAAGGACTCAAGGAAATAAAACTGCATCTGATGGCCTCAAGGGTCATGGTTTTAAAGTGAGGGGTTTTTTTTCCTGCAGAGCAATGAAGTTGCATTTAGAGAATCCAAGCAAATTACAGAGGATATTCAGGGCAAAACTGCTGGACCAACTTCCGTGATGGATCTTACCCAGGAAAATATGTGCTCCATGGTAAAAAAAAATGGCAGACCCATGACTGAAGCACATGTTGATGTCAAGATTACCAGTGGTTATTTTCTTTATTCTGTGATGGTTTTACTAAAACAGAGCAACAATCAGATTTGGAAGACCTCTTACATTCAACAACTACAGGTCCATCAAATCTGGAAGATGATGACAGAAATCATGACCCAAGAGGTGTACACAAATAACTTGAAAGAACTGGTCAATAAAATGATTCCAAACAGCATTGGGAAAAACATAGAGAAGGCTTGCAAGTCCATTTATCATCTCTGTGATGTGTCTTGTAGAAAAGTACATGCTGCAGAAGCCCAGGTTAGAGCTGGAACTTGATGGTGAAGGCAGTAGTTCTGGAGAAACTCCTGGGGATGAGACAGGTGATAAAGTTTGAATGAGCCACCAGTCCAAGAATCTGCTTAAAATTCAGACTTTTAATGGTGACAGAAAGTCTTATTTGTGGAACAAAAAGAAAAGCCCAGCCAAGCAAACACATTCCTGGTACACCTTTGGTCTCTATGCAAAGGCCGGGTGGGAACCCCCACGAGGAAGGTCAGCCTTGCCTCTGTGTGTGACAGAATTTCACTGTACCATGAACTCTTTGCAAGGAAATCAGCATCTGAATCCTAAGCCTTGATTTTTCTTATTTCTTTTCGTCCTTCCCCACTTGGTTGCTTCCTGAAGACCTGAGTAGGGGGTGGGGGCAGGAGGCAAGATGAGGGCTAGTGCATGGTTCACTGCAAACACCTGTCTCTGAGTTTTACCTCAACCTCTGATTCAGATGTTTTCACTTCCTCCCCTTCTGACGTTGGACTCTTTGGTCTCTGTCCCCTGAGCTGACTTTCATCATCCAATTAGAAATAACACCCTCGTCTTGCTACCAGCTTCTCTGGGAACCGTGGGGAGTAAACCCCAAGCCTCCTGCACTCCCTGTGGGGCCAGCACTGCTTCAAAGGAGCGTGCTGGGGGCCCCACTTCACCGCTGGGCTTCCTTTCTGTTTGAACAGCTTCCATTGCTCACTGCTGATCAGTAACTCAATGATTCATTAAACACACAAACAATGAGTGAATCTGTTCCATTAGCAAGGCCACCTGTTGATCTCAGACAGTCTCCGCTGAACTCGGCCAACGTGAACAACGGAATGCCTACATCAGTGGAGGGCCCCGGCCGTATTTGACGGCATGTTAGAGCAAGAAAAGCAGAGTCCCGGCTTTGCTGGTGCTTTTATGCGTTTCCTTTCATCTGGTGGCAGAGCTGCAAGTATATACTGTGGAATACAATGCACTTCTCTATAATCAACTGGGGAACTCCAAGAGTTCAGTCATTATTGCCTCCTTCATCTCGTGGAATTAGACAAAGAGGAGAATGGGACTATCCTGTGCCCTTTTGCCTGCAGGGGAATGGGCAACAGAATTCAACAATCGCTGAACAAAAACAAAAAATCAAATAAAAAACTAGTTGTAAAAGCAATGCTACTGACTGCCATGACACCTTCTCACCCCCAGAAATAATACAGTCTCTTTGCTGCTTAGCCTCTGACTCCTGCAGCTGCTCCAGGACTTTAGGAACTGGTCTGCTAGTGTTTACCAGTTTATTATAAATCAAGACTACTAAACACTCTATCAAGCTGACTGAGTTAAGCTTCTCATGTAGCCATCCCTGGAAACCAAAGTTGAACTTTTGTTATTTAAAAAATAACCTGGTCTCTTCTCTTACGTATAACCAACTGCTCTTACAACACAGAGAAGCAGTTTAATAAGGTCAGCAATGTGTTTTTGGAGACTGAAAACCATATTATACCAGAAATAGGGAGACATATAATCTTTTTTTCAATTGAATATTAAATTGTATCTTTAGGGTGAATTTAGTCTTTGAACACTATAGTCATTAGGTTTTGAAGGTATACTTCAGAATTGTTAGATTTAAGTATCTTTATAGCGACACTTTAAAATGTTTGATTACATACTCAATTTGTAGACCTGTTCTAGAATATCAGTAATACTTTGTTCTTCACTGGTTCTTGTAAGAAAGTAGACAATGAAGAAGTAGAGGGACATGACTCTTCAAAGAGAATAATTCCAGTTCCTATTAGTTTATCATAAAATTTTTAAATTCTATGACAGATTTTGGGGATTACTATTGCTATTGGCTGTTTTACCTTCTTTTTTTTTGGTAGCTGTTTATTTTTGTTTTCATTCTACATATCAGTTAGGTCATTTCATATTCGCCTTTCTCTGACATGCTCCACTTAGCATAATGTCCCCGAGGTCCATCCATGCTGTCACAAATGGAAGGATTTCATTCTTATGGCTGAGTATTCCACTCTGTGTATCTCTTCATTCATTCATTGTGGGTGGACACTTTGGTTGCTTCCACATCTTGACTATTGCAAATAATGCTGCAGTGAACTTGGGAGGGCGTATATCTTTTTGAGTTTTTTTTTTTTCCTTTTGGTTTCTTGGATAAATACCCAGAAGCAGGATTGCTGGATCATATAATTGTATTTTTTATTTTTTCAGGAACCTCCATACTGTTTTCCATTTTCCATTCCCATCAACAGCACACAATGGTTCCCATTTCTCTACATCCTCACCAACACTTGTTATTTCTTGTATTTTGAATAATAGTCATCGAACAGGTGTGAGATGGTATTTCACTGTGGTTTTGCTTTGCATTCCCCCAATGTTGAAGTGTGTTTTACCTTCATTTTTGTAGCCCTGGAAATGATAGAATGCCAGATGAGGAATTCAGTTTGTGCTTCTTTTATGAATATTTTCCTTTTGGAGGGCATGCTTTGAGCTACAAGCATTCAGAATGAACAAGGTAAGCAGGTAGGCAGACCCTAGTAGTTGGTTCTCTTGGCAGGCTGGAGCATATCTCCCTCATCCAGTACATAAAAGGACCATGTGCATTTTCAAAGGGACTTCTGCAATCCTGATCTTTTGACAACCACAACTATGATTGGATTGTCAAATGCAGGTGGTTGTGAAGGCTTGGTTATGCAATCAAAAGAATCCTCAGATTCTTCTGTATGAAAAAGAAAAGCACAAAAGGGACTTTTTAAAAAGACTAAGTAGGAGATAGCCACAAACTAAAAATTAGATGGAAGACTCATAGCTGTTCTTTGCTGTGATTAGACCAGCACTGTCCAAAGGAACTTTCTGCAATGATACAACTGCTCTCTCCTTGCACCATCTGATATGATAGCCACATGTGACTACTGAGTACTGGGCATGTGGCTAAGGTGACTGGGGAACTAAATTTCAATTTTAGTTAATTTAAATGTAAATAAGCACATGCATTTAGTGGTTACTGTACCACTTCTGTAACGCCAGGGGCACAGAGCACTTTGATCCTCACTGCAGGCTCCCCAGTACCTAGGTTGGTTTCCTGCCTTTATTGGAGGCTCTCTAAGTATTTGTTGTATGAAATTAGAATCTTATCATGGTCCATTGGCCCTTAAGGCTCTGGTGCTTCTCCAGGCCCTCTGCTCCATCTACCTCCCGCTCTAGCATAGCCGATTTTTTAAATCCATCCCTTGACTTGCCCTCGTCTTCCTGTCTGTGTTTTTGTGTGTGTAGTCCCCTCTGCCTGGAAGGCTTTTCCCACTTCTCCACGTTGGCAGGCTTCTGAGTATCTTTCACGACCAGAAATAGGACTTTCTTTGGAAAGTCTTTACCAACTGCCCCAAATGAAGTTCATTACCCTCTGCTCTCAGGTGCCACAGTGGTGTAGGATTGATGCCAGGGCCGGGACGTCTTAGGGCAGACCCTCAGATCTGTGTGCAAATGTTTGCAAGGAGACTCCCAAGGGAAACGGAAGTAGTGGGTGGGAGACAGAGGGGAGGGAGGGGAGGAAGTCAAGTTCGTGTGCAGTTGCAAAGTCCCACCGAGGGTAATACTTGCCCAGTCTGCAGGTAAACTTACTCTTTAAATCAAGCCTCAGAGTCTTCCTGACTTAGGCAAAGGAATTCACTCCCATTTGATTATTGGTTAGGACCCCCGGGAGACATGCGCTCTCAGGCACTTTGCTCTCTCCTGTGTAGGCAAAGGAGTCTCAAAGGTTAGTTCCCCAAGACTGAGGCCAGTTTCTGACTGTGGGATGGGAAGTCTGTGGGTGAAGAATGGGAGTAAGGAGAGAGGTGAGATGGGGCAGGCAGCACAGCAGTGGTGAAAAGGCTCTGAAGGATCTGAGCAGAACACAGACATTAGACATTTGATATCATTTACTGTGAAGGGTGTTAGAATTGAGTCTATCCAGGCTGCAAACCCAGATCTATCTTTTTCCCAGGGAAGTTATTTAATTGTTTTCAGTCTCAGTTTCCTCCTCTGTAAAATTTAGTAAATAATTGTATCTAACTCTCAGGGCATAAGGTAAAGTTTAAATAGGATAAGGTGTGTAAAGTATATGGGGTAACTAATAAAAAGTTTAAGAATTGCAGCTATTATTATAACACAGTATTTTGTTGTGATACCAGACAGTAAATGTGATATCTGGCAATAATGTGATATTGCATATCTGACCCCTCCACTAGCCCTGAGATTCTCCAGGGCAGTAACCTGTCTCACTGGTCTTTAAAATCACTGGCATTTAGGCCAGTGCCTGACTCCAAGTAGGAGTCAGATCAATATCTCTTGAGAAAATGAGTGATACTCAAATCTAATCTCTGTTACCATTGCTGATGACTTTTTACATTGAAATGCTCTATTCATGTGTCTGTTTTGCCCATTAGATATTAAGGGTAGGGTTTCTTATTCTTTTTTGATTCCCTTAGACATAGCATAACTTGGTACATGACATCTGCTAAATAATTGTTTATTGAACTGATGTTTGTTGTATAAGGGTCCAGAATGTTCCAAGGGTAAGGCCATTGTAATTTTTTTAGGATCATTTAATTTAAACAATTTTTTTTATTGAAGATAGTTTACATACAATATTATATTGGTTTCAAGTATACACAGTGATTTAACAGTTGCCCACATTATTAAATCCTTATCCCAACATGTGCAATTACTGTCTGTCGACATAGAAAGATGTTACAGAATCATTGGCTATATTTTCCATGCTGCATTTCCACCCTGTGACCAGCTTATATTATGATTGAGATTTTGTGCCTCTTTATTCCCTTCACCTGTTTCACCCCGAGCCCAACTCCTCTCCCATGGTAACCACCAGTCACTTCTCAGTGTCTATAAATCTACTGCTGTTTTTCTCTTTTTCTTTTATTTTTAGATCCCACATATAAGTGAAATCATATGGTATTTAAGACCATTATAGTCTGAAGGGTTGTTTTCTCTACATCAGAGTTGGTTACAGACTGTGATCTCACGTCATTTTTGGTTTAGTACAGGAAAACAGAGACCCCTCTAGGTTTCTCAAACAGAATGTGATTTAATAGAATTAGATGATAAAATAGGCAGAATTTCTAAAATTTTTCCCCAAAGATGTTCCATCCTCATCCCAGAATGTGCTGATTTATCACTCCTGTGATTATGTTATGTAATAAGGCACTGCTTACCTTAAGAAAGAAAGGCTACCTGGGTGGGTGATCCGCATAATCTAATCACGTGAGCCCTTAAAATCAGGGAGGTTCCTCTGAGTGCAAAGAAGAGTTAGTGTGGGGGTATTCAGTGCAAGGGACCTGCTGCTGGCTCTATGCTGGGAGGACTCCGCGAGCCACTGTTTTGGTGTGCAGATGGAAAAGGCCACATACGGAGGCATGCAGGGGGGCCTTTACAGGGCCGAGAAAAGCTTCTGGCTGGCAGCCAGCAGGGAGCTGATGTTTTAAGTCCCCAAACCAAAGGAGATGAATTTGACCAAAATCCTGAATGAGCTTGGAAGCAGATTCTTCCCAGGGCTTCCAGATCAGATCCCAACCTGGCTGTTACTTTTCATTTCAGCCTTGTGAACCCAGTTCAGCCCGCCCAGATTCGTGACTTACAGAACTGGGAGATAATAAACAGTGTTATTTTAAGCTGCCAAGTTTGTGGTGACTTGCTACACAGCAACAGAAAACTAATAAAAGTGTTTCCTCTACTGAGGAAAAGCCTGGAGCCAAGCGTGTAAGGTGGGCTACTTCCTGGCTTACTGGCCATGCCACCACATGCCTGACATCAGGTCGCCGTAGGAAATCACAGCCGATCCACCTCCCTGAAGCTGTGGCCTGGCAGTGAAGGAGACCAGCCGGCTGCCACCCTGGTCACAGCTCTAAAGCTCACATTCAGTCACCCACCACTGCTGACACAGGAAGAGGGGGCCTCTTGCTCTCTTCCGCCTTACAGATATCCCACAAATGATATTATTATTAAAAATGTCTTGTGCAGAACCTTGGTGGAGAGGATGTTGGGGGTGTGTGATTCCCAGGCACCCAGCCCCTGAGATAAGCTGCAGAGGAAGGTGAGCATAATGCTGAATGCACAGTACCCAATATGGCTCTACAAACTGTCAAGGTCCTTTTAGGTCAGATTTCTGGTAGGAGCTATTATTTTCATTTTACAGATCAGAAAACAGGTTCAATTGGGTTAACTGTCTTATCTAAGATCTCATAAACAGCAGGTAGCAAAATCAGGATTCGAATCCAGATCTCTTTCTCCCTGAGCCCACGTGTTTCTGCCTCAGCCACTAATGCTGGCCCTGAGATAGAATTTACAAGACTGGCTAACAGCTGGACCAAGTAAGCAAGCTCAGCTCGGGAGGCGATGGAGTGGCAGCAATCTTACCTGATTAAGGAGAGTCTTCCTTAGCTCCTGGTAAGGGCTGCCACCGGCCTGCTATCACAGCCCTCTGTAGCTTTCTTCCCGCCCTCTCTCTCATCCAAGCTTCCTCCTTGGCCCGCAGTCCTGACTGCACACAGGCCTTGTTTGCCATGTGTGCTCTAGTTTCTGTGTTTATTTTGGTGCAGAGTCCTGCCTCCTTTCTCAGGCAGTCCCTGCCAACCTTTTGTTTTGTGAGTTCACAGAAGTGGCCCTTTTCTTCTGGGCTCGGTCTCTGTGCCTCCCCTGCTGAGGGCTGGCGTTAGGCTGAGCAGCAGCACCAGGAGGAGCAGGCCTGCTGAAAGGGGCCGGGGAGCATGGCCCCCAGACAGCTCTATCTCCGCCGCATACCAATCCAATTACAAGCAAATTGGCCCACTGGTTCAAGCATGAGAGCAATTTGGCCTTCTCTCCTCTCTTGCTGACAATTTTGAACCTGCTTTCTTAAAAAACCCAGCTCTAGGAGATTTTAGCACCCAAGCTCAAAAGAGGTGGTACGCAACTATCCCAAATACTGGGGTGTAGTGAGGCTCAGAGGAGCTCTGGGTAATATAAAGGGACTACTGTGAGAGAAAGAGGCGGGTTCTCCGGGATTTCCCTGTGGCTGCAGTTTGGAGGCTGGGAAGCTGGTCTTCCCAGGGCTGACTCCACTGGCCCCCTGGGTTCCCATCTTCTCCCTGGCAGGCTGCCCTTTTCTCTCCTGGACTTTTCCTCAATGGTGAGGAATTCATTCCTATGTTTCTGGAGAAGGGATGTTTCAACTGTCTTTCCTAAGCCTCAAAAGACTTTTTTTTTGAAACATATGCTCATAGGTTCATGCAGCTGAACTCAAATAAAAGCAGAGTCCCTGTGTCAGAGATAAGTGGGCAGCCTGCCTACTGGGAAAGTCTAGGATCAGCCAGGCTTTCTTCACTTGGAGATCCCAGGGGAAAACTGTCAGCAGGAGACATGTGAAAGAATGTGCTCCTTCTGCCTTTTTAGAAGTCTATTTAAACACACTTTACATTGAAAACCCAACTTCACTGGAAAGAAAAGCAGATGTAAAATAAGGTAGTTGGCTTTTTTGATTGAACATGCCTCAGTCCAGGTTTTCCTGAAGTGGAATTGCCCAGAGTCGCATGTTGATGTGGGCTGAGTAAAGGATGATCACTATGTGCTTCCTTCTGTTGCCTTGTCTCTGAGAAAGATCACTTGTTGTTTTCTATCCTCAAACCAGTCACAGTTCTCACGTGAGGACCTGCATGGAGTTCCTGGGGGAAATGCAGCTCACCTGAGCAGAGCTGCCCAGGTGGCAAGGAGGCTGGGGCGGTCCCCTCAGCCCATCCCCTGTCAGGAGAATCTCTTTAACAGGACTCTTCTTTCCAGAAAGATGCCTCAGGTGATTTCCAGGGTGATTCAGAAGATCTTACCAATGCTTAGAAAGACATTAGTCGAACGATGGCTCTAGGGACGGGCATGTACTCTGCTGGCCCTGAGGGACACCTTGGTGATGTGGGGAGGTGTGTGCTCCGTTCCATGGAGTCAAGTCCGGGGGTGGGAAACAAATGAGCATAGGTTGATGACAAGCATGAGAAGTGCTATGATGGGGAGAAGGATGTCCTGAGAGCACTAAGAAGGGGTACCTACCCTGGTCTTAGCAGGAAGACCTCCTAAAGGAAATGGCAGCCTTCAGAAGGATGTTTACACCATTGCCGTTGTCTCTATGGTGAGATCTCAGAAACTGACTTGAATAGAGAATCGCGGTGCGGGTCGCTGAGGCAACCTTGTTGGGGGAGTTCCTCCACTAGGTCCACTTGGGGACAGTGCACCAGTATCACAGCCACGCCTATGGGTTCCTCCGCTGCACTTTGACGGCCTTCTACTTTGCATTGCTAAGTCAGTGGAGGAACTAGAGCTCCTCCTCCTCTATTTCCTTCCTCTCTTAAGCAACAGCTCTGTCACTCAGTGCCTCTTGAAGTGGAAATGTTGGAGAGGAGGTAAGAGTCTCAAGAGGGCTGTGTGGTGAGGGGAGTGGGAGATGAGGCCGACTTGTCCCTCAGCTCGGTTGTGCCACCTGCCTCCCCTCATCTGAGCCCTCAGCCCTCAGGTCATGATGAAAAAGAGGATGCTGGAATCATCCTGTCAAACTGTCGAATTTGGGGTGAATAAAATATCCATGAGGGATCTTCAAGAAGCCAGAAAACTCATGCTTACTTGCAACCAGGGAGAATTTGAACCTATGTCTCCAGATTTGAAAGTCTAGGATATTAGTTCGTTGTGACATCTGGTTCTTCTCTTTGATATTTTTTAAATAGGCTAGAAACAGAATTGTGAATCCATGCTCCAAAGAGCTACTCTCAGATTCTGGGAAAGATTGCAACTCTGAGTTTATCTTGTTTATCCAACTTGTCTCTGGTCATTTCTGTAACGTGATATTTCATCCATTGGGTGCTGTAAAGCAGTTTTAGCACAAGGTTTCCATTTTGTTTTAATCACCCATGAAAGAAAAGAATGAGAGAATGTCTGTTTTGCCATTTTCAAAGACTGTGGTGGTACCAGTAGCTGGCTGCTGGCTTCTGGTCTTTGCTACAGCCACTTGAGAATGTGAGGTTCTCTAAGAATCCTAACATTTTGGAACTAGAAGGAAAATTCAGCAGTATCTAACAAGAACCATAAAGATGCCCATACCTTTGGTTCTAGTCAGTCCACTCCAGTGAATCTCAAAGAAATGTCATTCAACAAACCCATGAATACATACATTCTCAAGGATGTTCACTGTAGAATTTTTATTTTTTGTAAAAGTAAAAAATGAAAAACTACCAAGATGGACAACATTATTGACCTTGTTTTGAAAGTTGGAATTCATTAACTTAAAGGAATATTATGCAATCCTAAAACAATTATGAAAGGCATATACATTCACAAATATTTACTGAATGCCTACTGGGTACCAGTACTCTGATATAATGAAGGAATGTGCAGATTTCAACTCTATCTATACACACTATGATGTTAGCTATCTGAAAAATGCATGCCTATGGAAGAAAGTTTGCAGAAATGTTATTAGTTGGCAGGTAGTGGATAATTTACAAGTGGTTTTGAAAAAAATGTATTGTCTTTTGTCAATTCATATAGGTAAAAATTATGATAGTTGTAAAGAAGATGCTGCTAGCTTTGGGAAAAACTACAGAGTGTAAGAGTGACCCTTCATTTATTCTTGGTTCATATATTTATTAAGCATCTACTACATAATAAAAAATAAAGTATGGCGAAGACAGAAGCACAATCTTCACAATTTTTAGTCAAATCTGTGCTTTACTGTAATTAATTTTTTATTTAATGAATATTTGGATTTAAAAAATTACCTTTATAATAATCTATGCTAATTTCCCTCTTTTCTATCTCCTTCCTCTGAAAACATTTCTAATAGAGCTAGAATTTAAGTTACAGAGACAATAGTTTGCCTGAGGTCACACAGCTTATTTATAACCAACCTGATATTAGAATATGATTATTGGTTTATCTGCCACTTCATCCTTACATTTCTATCATGAGCTTCACATCTCTTTTATAAATAAGTTGTTGAAACAATGGAAGAAGTTGAAACAAGTCTTTAGAACCATTATTTAATGATATAAAGCAGAAAATGAGAATGATCTAGACCTGTGCTTCTCAAGCTCTATTACACCTAAGAATAACCTGATGGTCTTGTACAAATACAGACACAGGTTCTGTAGTCTGGCATGGGACTTGAGATTCTGCATTTCCCACAAGCTCCCAGATCAGGCTAATAATACCTGTGCTCAGCTAGCAAGAATCTCAAGGATTGAGCTGTCCAAGTACAGAAGAAACTCAAGTTTAATTTCTAGCCAGTGTTTTTTCTAGTTTTATTATCAGGGAAGTAAAGATGTCAGCTTTTTCAAGTCTTAAGTTTTTTGTCACTAACTGCTGATGTGTTTTCCCGTTCCCTCTCAGCACTCACCCTAAATCTCAAACTCTCTCGCACAATATGACCATGAATGGCAGGAAAAACACACCCACCCCTCTGAGAGACAGTCGCATGGGAATTCACACCTGGCTCATCCGACTCCCAAGCCCTCGCTCTCGGCTGCTGTGTTGCCCGCCCCCCACACTGTGTCCCCTGCCACTGAGCGGCTGAGGGCCAGGGCTTCGGAGTCAAGGCCAAGCCTGGGGCTGTCGTCTAAGTACTTAGTAAGAGGGGCTTTTTTTTGTTTCATTTGTGTTTCTCATTTCTTCATGTATAATATTTACCTTGTTTGTGCTTTATTTT
This sequence comes from Manis javanica, assembly GCF_040802235.1. Taxonomy (NCBI): domain Eukaryota; kingdom Metazoa; phylum Chordata; class Mammalia; order Pholidota; family Manidae; genus Manis; species Manis javanica. The sequence continues at coordinate 45,892,577 of NC_133163.1, read as the reverse complement.
TTCATGTATAAATGCAGATAATAACACCAATCTCATTGGATGCTAATGTGAATTGAGATAATACATACAAAATCACTTACCTCAGTGTCTAGCATGGAGTGAGTGCTCAATAAAAATGGAGATTATAGTGCTTAGTTGAGTCCTCTCCTAGAGGAATTCACACAAATTTAGCACTTGAGGCAGACAGGATATTAAGTAATTACATGCATTTAAAATTTAATACTAATTAAACATATGCTAAATATAAATAAATATAAATATATGAATAAAATGGTGAATAATGAAAAAATTTAATAAAGAGTATATATGTACATATGTATATTTATATGAACATATAGATATATGCAATATTTAATGTATTTAAAATTTTTACACAAAACTATATTAACTGAACGAAATATACAGAAATAATATAAATATATGAACTTTAAATTTAAAAGGCTATAATGAAATGTAATATAATTTAAATACTGTAAAATAATTTAAATTTTAAAAATATATGCTGTATATATATTATTGCAACAATTGCTAATTAATGCACAAGTGTTTTTGAAAACTATGAAGACACAGAACTAATTTTCTGGGATGATGGGTGAGGTAGCCTTTGAGCTGAGTCTTGAAGGGTTAGTTTGAGTTTGGGTAAAAGCATTTTGGGCTGAGGGTTTGGGGAGAGGAAGGCAGTAGGCAATAGGTATAATGAAGATTGGTGCTAGTTTGTAAAGAGCCCCAAAGTCATGGCCTTTATCTCAGGACTGGGGGGGACATGGGAAGGTGGTTTTGAGCAGACCTGGCATGTGATTAGATGTCTGTTTTAGCAAATAAGTCTGTAGAGTAGATGATGTGGTTAGAAATCCTTTGGTCTGCTGTCTGCTTCTTGTGGGAGTCTGAGCTGTTTCCAAGCATCATCAGACCCTGCAACTGTTTTTGAAAACTGTCCTTGACATTGAAAAAGTAAGGGGTGAGCAGTCATGGTGTAGCACGGTATTTTCTAATCAGTGTGCTCCTGGACACTAATATTTCATATTTATTGGTAAGTTTTGAGGCACTTTTGCTGAAGAGGAAAGAACAATTGTTGATGCCCAAGATGTATTAATGGGGGGGAAAAAAAGAAGAAGTCAACACAAATACAGAGTAATGCTTTTACTCACATGTTCTTACTGTTAACTACTAATTTCTCATCCTTAGAGATTGTTTTCATTAACCTGACCTGAAAAAGAATGCACTCTGAATGTCATAGGAGGCTTATGATCTGGTGACAGGTAAAAGACTGAAGGTAGACTGCTATAATGATGGAAGGAAATTTTAATTATTTTCCTTCATCACTGGCTGACTCATGCAGTTGGAGAAGGAAGGGAAACATTTCCTTAAAACGGATGCATTCTAAAATTAGAATCTGATGAAACTCCTCTTATCATTTCCAAAGGTAATCATTTTATAGGCTGTTTGTTGGCAGTCAGATGCATAGATCTGTATATCTTTATTAGGCTTTGTCACAGAAACAGCATCTTTGAGTCTTGTTCCATTACATATAATGCAAAAATAAATGATAATTATACTTGACAATTATTTCCATCTAAGGATCTTAATCTTCCAAATATGAATTAATAAAGACTCCAAACACCCTGTGGAGTAGGTAAATATTATTGTGCTACTTTATGAGTGAGGAAGATGATTCAGAGGAGATTAATCAATTTGCGCATAACAAGGTGAATTTGTAGCTATGGCAGTCAGATTTCCACCCTTTAGGACAAAAACAATAATTGCTAAACCAGGATAAAAGCCTTTACTTACCTTTTTAAAATGATTGTCCAAAACTGAATCATGGCTTTTTCACTCCCAAGCTATCCAAGAATCTAGGAATCATCTAAAAAGAAAAAGATAATGCATTTTCAAAGAAAAGAGTCTCATGTTTACATGTCTGAATTTGTTTCTTCTTCAGCTAACAGAACTTCAGGACTGTAGTGTTTTATTCCTTAACCAATTTGTAGCTGAATCATATAATCTTTTCAAAGAAGGCATGGAATTTGTTATTTTTTAGAATACTGTCTCCTAAATCTGTGCTGTATTTAGACCCACGTCTTATTGGATGCTCCTAACACAGCACTTTGCTGCCTTAGATGAGCATAATTTTATGCCACTTAGAGGCTGTAGAGTTCTAGCGTATTTTTTTCAGTACTACCAGCTATACTTTATTGAACACTTGTTATGTGACACACACTTTGCTAAGGGCTCAGCATAATTCACATTTATTCCTTTAGCCCTGTGAAAAAGGTACTAGCCCCATTTGGCAGAAGGGAAATCTGAAGCTTCAGCAGGTTAGATATTTTGCTCAGTTGGGAATACATAGCTAGAAGGTGATAAAGGCTAGAATCTCCCGAGATTGTCTGATCCCAGAATCCAGTTATTCTGAATACCAGATTATAAACAAAATGACCAGCTCATTAGCATTCTTTCCTAAGGAATTCTAGAAGTTTAATAGATGTCTTTTTCAGTGTTTTAGCTTCCATAAAAATGAGGTTAAACATTTGACATTATTGTTTTACCTGACAAAAATGGCAGTAGAAATTTCTAAAGTGGCTGCTGCTGCAGGCCCAGATATAGAATTTGTAGGACAGTTGGAAATGACTACAGCAAGCATCAGTCTTCAGAATGTTTCCCCAATTCCTGCAGTTCCCATTTTTCTTCACAGAGGGGTAAGTATTCTACTATTTACTGGAACCTTCTGTCCTCCCTGACCCAGCATCTCCTCTAGGATACATTCTGGTTGGTAGTTGTCAAAAGTTCATTTTGTTGTTTCAAAGGCTTCTGCTGTCTGATGCCCAGTTTTAGTTCCCTCTCCTTTTTGACTCCTCTATAACAAGTTGGCTCTATCCGAAGCTCCATTCTTCCCTGATGGTGACATTCCAACTCTATTTCTATTTACCTCCTTGGTTATGTGGGGCACTTTTCTAAAAGCTGTTTGTTTTGCTGAAGGCCTGGGGTATGATGTGTTTTAGAAGCGACATTTTGACTCGTAGCGGCCAGGCAATCTAAACACGGAGAGACTTTCTATAAATCCCGTATGTTTTTCTGTATTTCAATGCTGTCATCTTAAATGCAGCATCTGTAGCAGAAAACTGCCAAAGAGAGTCATATTTTTATTTTTACCAATAATTCTAGGTGACCTGCTTTTGCCCAGATCCAACAACTTGGATTATTTACTGACTTTTCTATTAAATTGGGCCATTCTTCCTGAACACCAAAGAATTGATGTAGTATAAAATATCTCTTTGGCAGTGGCTCTTAAAAATGTATACACGTGCTACTTCCAGAAAATAGTCTTCTTGAAGAACAAGATGAAAATTTAATGGCAGCTTTAATTTTAACTTAAGACACAATATTACACTAGCAAAAAAGAATTCACCAACAGCTGCATGTCTGAAAGACCAAGGGACTGATTAAATCTGTCACATGGACAACATCTAACTCTTTGAATGGTAGGTATGCACTACAGCTTGCAGTAAGTCTGTTACCAGATGAGCAGACTTCAAAGATAGCGGTGGGCTGCGCAGACTAAGTAGGAGGTGGGGAGATGTCAAAGCTACAAAGAAAGTTGAGTGTTTTTTTGTTTTGTTTTGTTTTAATCATTTAAATTCACTGAACACAAAAGGTATTTTGAGGTTTATTGATAATGACCTAACATGTATTTTCAGTTTTTCTGACATTAAAGACAGATTAAATAAATAATGCAAATAAATCACATTCTATTTTAAACAGAAGATTACTTCAAATGCAAATAGAAGACACCCTGTCTACAATAATATCTAGCCAATTGATGAATGTGGTTGCAAAGAGGATTGAGTATTGTCCAAGAGGCACTGATGGGATGATTTAGGCACAACCAACTTCAATTTTGTTACTTCTGTGCAAACTCTTGGACATACCTGCATTTATAAAAATTATATTCTTGATAGGCCTATGAAAACCCTTAAATATACATCAACAAATTATATAGAAAGCAGTTTCTTGGCTGTATATCTAGGTTTATTAAACTTTAATATATTATAGATCCATATTCTTTACAAATTGGTTCTAATTTAGGAGCTAAATGTTGACAGTTCCCAGTTTACAGAACTTTCATTTAAGATTTCTATTAAAATCACATTTCCCACCTGAGTTGAAGCAGTGATTTCTGGAATTATTTCTTTTTTATGTATACATATTGTGAATGCACCAGATGATATAGTCAGCTTACCGCACTTTTAATACTAGGAAACTCTTACACTTGAGATGTTTTTAGAACTGTTTCCTGAGCCCTGCAGGTGCTGACCAAAGTATTTGTTTGTGTCTAGTTTGGATACTAGGAACCTTAAAGCCATGTTTGTGGCCCACCTCTAGTAATATATAGAATTTCAGGACATGCATACTTGTATACTAGTCTCACGTCTGGTCTGAATTTATTTTCCTACTTTTTTAAAAATGTTCTTTGAAATTTTGTTAATATTACATCTTTAAATTTTAAGTATTTCCCTTTTAAATTTTACTTAATCTTATTACAGAAGGTAAGCCATTTTAGAAATCTTTCTCAATCCAGTAGTGTAGTAAAGCAATGCATAAAACAAAAAATACTGCTGTTTTGACACCTATTGCTGGCTAACACATGATACAAATGCCAAAGCTTTAATTCTACCTTTCTGCAGTGATGATACAGCGTTGCCTAGCTTCCAAGGGTAAAGTGGAATTAGAAATAATATTACCATAAATGATGAACTCACCCCAGTCATAAAGAGGATAATTATTTTTGTGTATCTTTATCCCTCTGGGACATGAAATAATTGCATCTGAGCTTTGCCAAGAAACATTTAAATATTGTAATTGGTTGAAACAAAATGCAAATCTTTGTCTGGCCTCATCCAATGTGTGCAAATGCAAAGATACAGAGAAGGTAACACCCAGATTCACATTTACTAAGGGATTCCAAATAATGCCCTAAATGACTATTTTGGAGCTCAGTTACATGCAGGTGCTAGGAGGATTTATGCTGTGAATGCCTGAAATACTTTCTCCACCAAGGGGAGATTATTAAGTACTAGTGAGCCCGAGTGTTTGGTGCCAATACTAACCATTAACTTTTGGCTCTGAGCCATGACTGTCTACTCTGCAGTGGATTCTGCCACCAAGGGAAAGGTCATTAAGGGCTGTTCTTTATTCTCGTTAGTATGTTCCAACATAATTAACAGAAGTTGTTCACCAGATGGTTTCCTTCCTGTCAGCAAGTACCTCCAGCTTAATGGGCTATGCAGGATTCTTTACTTTAAGTGGGTGAGGCGGGAAGCAAATTTAAAATATATCATCTTTGATCCTCCCACTTCTAATTAGTTCTAAAGGTTTTAGATAATAATGTAAGGGAGGCAGGGAAATGAAGTCATCCTAAAAATCAAAGAATCACAGAGGGCCAATAGGAGTTTTATACAGGGCAGGGGATGTTTCCTCCTCTATGCTAAGTCTCTACTGAGCACTAAGAAAAGTGCAGAAATTATCATCAGCCTGCTATGGACATGTTCACATAACCTCAGAGCTGAAATGGACTGAAAATCTTATAATGAACTCAGTCAATGCTTACTTAGTTCCCACTGGGTCTCAGAAATTATCCTGGGTGCTGGGGATATTAAGTAAGACCTTGCCCCCCTTGTCCCAGAAGTTGGTAATGGGCAATTCAGACATGTGAACAGGCAATGTACAGTGGAGTCTGGTAAGTACTATATCAGACACTGTTGGCTGCCAACCTCAGCTCCATGACCCCTTCTTGTGAAATAAATCACAATCTTATTCTTGTATGCCTCTCTTGCACATGGTGTTGGGCACAAAGCAGGTCTGCTTTAAGCCAGTCATGGATATTCATTTCCCCTTGCCAGTGTTTGCTTTAAGAATTGGACATATAAACCACCTCTGGCCAATGAATCATGAAAGGAGACTTGATCGAGAGCTTCTGGGGAAGACTTGGTTGTAAGGAAAGCACTAGATGATATGGCCCCCTTTTCTTCCATTGTTGAGGTTGTATTAGTAGGAATAATCTAGCTATATCGTGTAAAGTATCATAAACTATATTCTAGTAACATTCTTTCTGAACTTCTTACACTGGGGAAATGATTTTGTTATAAGGAAAATAATAAAACATCCCATTCATATTCATTCTATCAAATGATTTTTATAACACCGTTGTAAACCACCATGTGAGTCAGAAATTGTCCCCTTTATAAAAGATAGGTAGGGGTGGGGGGAATGGGTGAAACAGGTGAAGGGGATAAAGAGGTACAAACTGCAAACTGTAAAATAAGTTAGATATAGGAATGGAAGTACAACATAGAGAATTTAACCAATAATATTGTAATATCTTGTTATGATAACAAGTAACTACACCTATTGTGGCAAGCAGACCTAGTAACGAATACAATTATTGAAATGCTATGTTGTACATATGAAACCAACATAACATTATGTATCAACTTTATGGCAATAAAAAAACAATGAAGCAAAAAAATAAATAAAAAATGAAAGATAGGTAAACTGAGACACCAACTAATGAAATGGGCCTAGAGGAAGATGCTGGCTTCTGAACTTGAGCATCCTCTCTATCACACCATGGCATTTCTTTCTTAAATAGTCAAAGCAAAAAACTAAATTGCACAGGCCAGAAATAAATGTAATTACAAACACTTCTCTCTCTCTCTCTTTTTTTTTTTTTTGCTTGAAAAATACTAACTCTGTCTTCTTTTGAGCCTTTATCCTAGAATTTTAAATTCAGTTGCATCCTCCATGTTTTTACATGAGTAAATACTTGAAGTGAAGTAAGGTAAAAAGTATCTTTTTGTAGGGTAAAATATAATTAAAAATCAGCCTAGACTAATAATAATCAGAAATGGTTTCAAAGATTTTGCAGGGAACAAGATGAAATGACCTTCCAGTTTCATGCACGGCACACTGTCACTCTGCCTAGGAAGGGCTGCAGCAAGTGACAAATGAGCTAGAAGGTTGTGCTATAAAACTGGCTGCAACAATTACAGGCTTAATAATGTGGGCTGTCGCTCAGTCATGAAGACAGTTTCACTCATTCACTAGAACTGTTAGGACTGCTTTGTCTGCATGTGACAAAGCCCAACTCAATTGGTTGAAGCAAAACAAGGAACACATTGGCTCATGTAACGAAATAATATTCAGCAGGTGGCTCTGACTTCAGGTGCAACTTGATCCTGGGCTCAACTCGCATCACGAGGCTCCACCAGGCTCCACCTATAGGCTCCCCTTTCTCTGTGGCTCCATTCTGGCTCTGAGTGGTGGTCCCAAACCTTAGGCTCATTTCACCACAGCACCCAATCAACTAATGAGAGGATTTGCCTCTTGGAGAGCTGGAATGAAAGTCCAGGAATTGAATTTCCCTGGCCCTGACTGTATCACTGTGGTGGATTGAGTCATTTCTTGGTCCTAACTCCTCACCCTGTCGAGCCGTATTACATACACCCTTGCCGTGGATCTATGGTGGGCATGTTTTTTCTTAAAACTCCTTTTGGGTTCCTGGAACCAATTCCAATGCATGTGTATGTGGATGGGGAGGAGGGTCTTCCCACACACGCAACACCAAGCAATTCTTGAACACCAGCAGAGTGTCCAAGAACTCAACTCAATTCTGATGCTGTCTGCCCAGACACAGCACCAGACTCCCCAGGTTAAAGGCTCCAGGTTACAAGAGTGCCCTGCCCCCTGCACTCCACAGGCCAGTCTCAAGGCCCAGGCTGTTACCTGTGCTTCTGCCCTACCCGCTACCGACTGGAGGTTCCCACAACCTCCCCCTTAGGTTTGGTTAATGTTGCTCACACAGAACTCAAGAAAACGCTTACGTTTACCAGTTTCATAAAGGATACCAAAAGGAATCCAAGTGAACAGCCAGATGAGGAGACACACAGGGCAAGGTCCCAAAGAAAGGAGCTTCTGGCCTCGTGGAGCTGGGGCCTGGCGCGGTGGCGCCGGGAGGCCTTCTGGTTCCCCAAGCGTGGGAGCTCTGCCAGAGGAGCAGGATCAGAGAGTGATAAGCTCTTCTCAGGGATTTTTGTGAGAGTTTTCTTACATAGTCATTATTGGCTATTGGTTGATTCAACTTCCAGCCCCCACCCTTGGGGGGTCCAAAAATCTCTCATTAACATGACAAGATACCCATTTCACCTTTAAGACTCTGTAGTGTTTTCAGGAACTGTGTGGATGAAGACCAAATATACCTGGAAAATATGTATTTAGTCATCTGAATGACCAAATATGTACTTCTTATGACTCATTATATTGCAGCAGGCAAACTGTACATTCCTCCCTTTGGCTGTGGGCTTGGCCGTGGTTGGTTTGATGATATGACGCCAGCACGTGGGACAGAGGAAGGGGTTTGAGTGTACTTGCACAATGGGCTTTGCTCTCTGGCTGCACCCTGGCCTTTTGCCATAGAAGAATATTCCTTGGATGTAAGGTTTGTTCGTGCAAGGAGGATGAAAGACACATGGAGCAACCCTAGACTAGTGGATTGTATCAATTAGTTGTTGCTCCAATAATGCCATCTAACAAATTGTTCCAAAACTCAGTGATTTATAACAGTAAACATTTGTTTCTTGCTCACATTTCTGCAGGTGGCTGAGAGTTGGCTGATGAAGACTAGGCTTGAATGGTGTTGGCTCCAAGTGGACAATTATATCCAGGGTTTCTCTGTATGTCTTTCACTCTCCTTGCACAAAGAAATCTTACACATGAGGCATGTTATTCTTATGGCAGCAAGAAAGCAAGCCCAACAGTACAAATACACTCAAGCCTCTTTTTATATCATATAATTAGCCAACACCATCCAAGTCTAGCCCTTATCAGCCAACTCTCAGCCACCTGTAGAAATGTGAGCAAGAAACAATGTTTGTTGTTATAAATCACTGAGTTTTGGAATAATTTGTTACATGGAATGATTAGGGCAGTAGCTAACTGATACAATCCATTGTGCCCATCTCTACACCAATCACTAAGGCAAAGCTTTGGGCTATGATTGAATAAGTCTCAATTGTGAGTTCTGCTGCTAGAACCCAGCAGTGGAGTCTGACTTACCTTTAGCATAAAGGCTCAAAGGGCAAAGAAATGAAGATCCTATTACCAGATAAGCAAAAAGTGATGCAGACAAGCAAAAACACCAGCCTCCTGCACCCAGCACCAGCACAGCCTGAATTTATGGTTGGTGGTGGGTTGCATTGAGCTGCTACACTCACCGTGCTGAACCCTTGTAACTAACTGACAACCTGACAGGCATGTGGTAAACAACTGTTAATGAAGGGCAGATGGTAATGAATTTAAAAAAACAACCTGAAGAACTTGCACTTGTACTGAAGCCTCGTGCCCAGAACAGAGCAAGTAGGAGGGTTGCCGTAGTCCGGGGTGGGTGGGAGATGCACCTAAAATGGTGGGTTTCATCATGCACATTATATTTTAAGAGGTGCCTTACTAAATTGAAACTTATTGAGAATGAGGATCCAGAAATTTTAAAAATAAAAATCTCGAGTCTTTTGGCAGAGCAGATGTAGGGGGTGGGGAATATGAATCAGGATCAGCAAGAGATGAGATGACAATGATTTTCAAATATCCTAAGGGCTGATGTATGGAAGAGAGATTGCACTTAATCTGTGATATGCAGATACATGTTACTGTGGAAAGAATATGGGCTTTGGGATCAAGGACGCAGCACCTGGTTCAAATCCTTCCCTACTACTATGAGCTGTGTGTCCTTATAGGTAGCATTCCCTCTCAGTGTCTGCTGTCTCATTTGTAACATGGGGATGCTTCAATGTAAATAGAGTTGTTGAGAACTTCAGAAATAATACATGTAAGGTCCTTCATGGTTGTTCAATAAATGTTAACTTTTAATATTGGTGATATTATTATTATTAGGATAATATTATTATAATTATTATCATAACTACATTAGAGCCAAAGTGTGGAGTTATGGGAAACCTACTTTTAGCTAAGGATAATGAAGAACACTTGGCACTGTCCAAAAACAGAATGGGCTTCTGACTGTCATAGTGAGCCCCCTGTCCCCAGAAACTTGTTCCAGCAGAGGCTGGACTTGGGGAATGGAGTGCAGAGGAATTCCTGGAGGTGTTGGAGGCTACATTATATGGATTTCTAGGGTACCCTCTAACTCTGAGAGCCCAAGTTCAATGAACTGGGAGCCAGCTTCATTAGCACTAGTTCCCAACTGAGCAAACACTGGAAGACATTATAAATAGGGAGTCCAAACATCTGGATGTACTTGGAATAATCTTGGTTTGGACCTGTTGTCCTGTGCAATTATGGAAGCATCCCCTTTCCCTCTCAACAGTGTCCCAGTTTGAATGATAAAATTATATAGCCACTCTAATTATAACTAATTCAAGTGAATAGAAGCCAAGCATATTCTTGTTATTTTCTAAATAAGTTACCCTCTTGGTGCCAGAATTACTGCTCTTTCTGGGTTCCCCTTCTGATGCAATGCCATCATCATCCCTCTATTAACTCAGCCTCACACCTTCGGAAGCCACTTTAGCATTTCTGCCTTCCTCTCCCTGCACGTTCAATCAGTTGCCAAACCCTTTTGATCCTATCTCCAAAACCCCTCCCTCCCATATCTGCCCCTTCTTTTAAGTCTCACTGCTTTAATTCAGGCCTTGTTACCTCTTGAGAGAGCATTGTAAAATCCTCCTAATAGCCCTGACCCAGTCCATTATCCATAAACCCTACTTCCACTGGAGTGTGCTTTTTAAAGTGTGCCACCAATCTCGCTGATGTTTTTGATTCCCCTAGATAAATAAAACTAAGTTTCTGTTGTTTGAATCTTACTGCATCATGTAAAAGTGGATGAAAGGATTTCCATGAAATGTGGAGGATATGTTTGGGATGGTATGATTTAAAATGTAGAGGTATGTGGACACAGAGAATTTCCCTGGAGGCACACAGGAGGGTATCTCAGTGGTGTAGGTCATTAACCTCCAGAGCAGCTGGAACCTGTTGCTGGAAACAGCCTGTGTGACTCCTGCTTGGAAGAGGCAAAGCCGACAAAGCAGCCACAGACAAAGGAAACAGAGAATGGCTTCCAACCTGAGCCCAAATTGAATGTTTTAAGGGCAGGCTCTCCGAATTACTGATGCTAATTTTAATAGGTATTGATTTCCATAGATTTGTTTCTTACATAGACAGTTTGATATAGGATTTTCTGAGGTTATTTACACAATGTGGGTGAACGATTCCCTTGAGCAATACCACAGAGGCCACCAAGCTAGAACAGAAAAAACTGCCAACTTCTCAGAGTAGCATTCATAGTCCTCCCACCTGGCCTCTCAGTCTCTACAAAAGCTGTGTCCATGTACACTGTGAAGACCATGTTCAGTCCACATTCCCCTTCTTCCTGAACCAGGGCTCAGGTGTCCTCTTCAGGTAAGACACCTTCCCTTCACCCCCAGTTGTGGCAGGGCCTCCCATCAGTCAGGGCTCAGCTCAGATGGCACTCCCTCCATAAAACCTTGCCAGATTCTCCTGGGGTCATTAATTTCTCCTTGACCACTTTCACTGCTTGTTATCCATTTTTTTATATAGCTTGCCTATATTTGTGTCTGTTATCCTACAAGCAAAAAGAGGATAAATAATGTTCTATTCGTCTTGGTACTATCTTTAGTGCTTTGTACATAGAGATTTTCAATAACTGTTTATTGAATTAAATGATATCTTAAAAGTGTATCTTAATTGGGTTGGGCAACCATGTGAAACTGAAGTGTTCCTAGAAAGGGGGGATCATAAACATAATGCTATTCCATTATTTGACCAACACATGAAAGCATCCAGCTTTTGGGAAAAATCTGTTTGCTTTGCCATTAAGAGAGCTATGTCCAACTTTTTGAACTGAGGGTTCAGAAATTTTTGAAAAGCTATAGAATGCTGGAAAATACGAAGTGTAAAACCAGTCCTAATGCTTGATTCTTGGTTATCTTAATTCTTGAATTCCTAAATTTGGCCTGCAATGTATGGAATATGCTAAATGTAGGACTGGTAGAGCAACTTGTTACTCTATTCACCTATTTTGGGCAATAATCCCTAGAGAGTATCAAATCTTCAGCAAAGTTGTTGGCCTCAATTTAAACAATTTTGAATTACCTTATGGGTTCCAGTCAGTGGGATATCGTATTGCTTCCTGTGTAGTATGCAGGTTTCAACCAACAACCACAAGGGCCTATCTTTGAAGCATAAAACACTTGGACATTAAAACTTCTTTTTGGCGCCATGCCTGAGGTCAGAAATCTGCATTTTCAGCACACATCACCTGGGATTTCTCAGCACACATGGCCTGAGTTCCACATTCTCACTCAACTTCCAAGTATGTGATTCTTTTGGGAAGAGAGAGCTTGGTTTTAGAGTCTATTACAAAAGGAGAAGCAAAAAAGAGGGCTTCATCATAGGCAACCATCGGGAAAGATACCTTCTTGAAAAGAGAGATTGTAGAGACAGTGAGAAGGTTATCAAAAACCAGTTTGAACTGCTCAAGGTGAAACTGAGAAAGGCATTTGTGAAATTAGCTCAGGACAAACAGAAGCAGTTTCCATGAAGACAGTGAAGATCAACACGGGGAGAATGTTACAAGGAGAAAGCTGAAAAGGCTGTTACTGGATTGTTTAAATTCTGGCATAGAATCCCAAGGCAAAAAGTCCTAAAGCAGTAAGAGATTCCTAATTTGCATCTGACAGAGTGAAAGAGAAAAAATACTTAGGCAGACATTCAGCCCTTAAAGAATTATGAAAGCATACGGTCCAAACAATACTTGGTTAATTTAAAGGGGGTAATCAAGGCACTACCATTTGCCTTCTTGAAAGAGTGTGAAACAGGAGGGTGGGAGAGAGGCAGGCCATCAAGGGGCTAGTAGCAGAGGACCGCGAACCTGCAGGGAGTACTCAAAGGGGCCTGCAGAGGAACTCTGTGCCCATAGGATCACATCTCCTGCAGGCCTTCCTGCCATGCCCAGACCTGTTAATTCCCCCTCCTAAAACCTGGAGACCCAGAAAGGACCTTAGTGATTATTCAGTTTGTCACTGTCAGGCACAGGGAAAGAGGCCACCCCAGAGAGGATGAGCGGAGGAGGTGGTGGGGGAGGATGCGCTCATTCACCCAGTTGCGGAGCTGGGTCTTGAATCTAATTGCTAGATTCCTCACCAATGCTTTTTCCCCGCGGGGCACAGGACCTCCAATCAGATAACATGCTAGCACCTCCTCCCTGGTGCAGAGCACTCCTCTGAGTGCCTTCAGATTTCTCAAGAATGGAAAGAGAACAAAGGATCCTAAAAGGTGCTATGAAAGAAGATGCCCATGACAACAGCCCCAAGGCACAGTGATCTTTGGCCCCATTCTACAGCAAGCTCAGAGAAGGTAAAGATCTGGTCAAGGTAACAAAGCAAGTAAATTTGGGAGGTGACTTCAAAGTCAATGTTCCTTCATCCCCACGGAGAAGCCACCTATGATTCCACCCCTGGGCTGGTACCTGAATGGGTTTCTCGAAATTACCAGAGATCTGCTGTTCCCTGTCCTTCTACCCTGACCTCCAGATCCCAGGCCCTCAGCCCTTATGGGGCTCAGTATGGCAGTCACCACTCCTGCTCAGCGCAGTTCCAGTCTCACTGGTTCCTTTGTTGGAGGAGAAGTCTCCCTCTGGGAGCTCAGCTCTGAACACCTGCAGCCTCTTTAGCTTGGTCTTGGGAGACCATCAAGTAAGGGACACCTGGATCAGGGCAGCTTAAGCAGTAGACCTGTGAACACTGGAGGTGGAAAGATCAAGGAGAGTGAAAATCACTATGCGGGACTAGAAAGTGACAGAAAGGAAGACAGGGCCTCCAGCCCCTTTTCCGCTTGGGACTAAATACCAGGAGGAAACTTAAAGTACAGTAAAAGGGATATAACTTTGCTAAAATTTAAAAAGCACTTAACAGCTCACCTATCCCCAGTATGACTGATCCAGGCCAACCTCACATATAGGATTTTATAGATGATGGATGGAATGAGACTGGAAAGGAGGCTCTAGAACTGGGAAGTAGGGTCCTTCTGTAGGTGGGCATGTTTTTTTTCTGAGTCCTTTTACATTAGAATGTTTTCAGCTATAAGCAATAGGAAAACCAACTTGAACTAGGTTATACAATAAGGTTATTCTTCAGCTTAAATCTGTGAGGAAAATCAGAAGTAGGGGTAGGCTTCAGCTTCAGCAGATCCAGAAGTTCAATGATGTCATCAAGGACTTAGCATCTTTTCATCTTCCACATTGCTGTCGGCAGTGTCAGTTTAATCCTAAGGCAGTTCCTCTTGGGGCCACGGGACGGCTGCCAGTAGTGATCAGTGGGGGAATGTCTGCTTTCCTGTTGCTCTCTTCAGAGTGAGAAAACATTCCCTGGGAAGCCTCCAGAAAAATCTCTTTGGTCACATGCCCATTCCTGAACCAGTCACTGTCATGGGAGACAGGATAATCCTTCAGGCCCATCAGATCTGCCTTTGAGCTACTGGCAACTCCACAAGCTGTTTTGCTACCTTTCATGAGGGGAGGTATGGAATGGATGCTGCCTATCAACCACAATATCCTCTGTGGGATATCCCAACCCCTAGATAGTAAACTGCACATGTTGAATGTCAGCAGGTCTTTGTTGATTGGAGTCTAGATTGTGAAGTGAATTTCCTGTGGATAGAAATGGGTCCAGAAAGTCACCAAAGAAGGGCTAAGGCTAAGCAAGGCCACTGCATGGGGAGCTAGAGGCACTGCATTCTATTATTGACCATTTTTGACATTTCGTGCAAGCTTTGGGTATTTCATCTGCAAAATGTATTTAATCCTCTCCTCGTAGCTCCAAGGGGTTGTTTTAAGATTAAATAAGATATATGTCAAAGTACTTTAGCTTCTTAGGAAGAAAGAAAATGTGTTATCTATTGTTATTTCATAATATTTTGTAACAAGATGGGAATTTTCCAAGTACATGAAAATCATCTCTTGTTTAGATAAGACTCTCCTGCTTATGACAGGTGACCAGAAGTACTACTTTCTTAACTGAGCCAAAAATATAATGGAACTCTAAGCAGCCTGGGGAGAACCACCCGTGTCTCTGAGTCGATAATTGGCCCGTCTTTCTTGGCCTTGGACTTCCCGTTTGATTCAGTGAGGCCTCAATAGGATCTCATCCTTTAGTTTCTCTGTCTGCTCCTGGGGATTTGAGCTTGTTGGAGCAGGGATATCAGACAACACAACCCTTTTATTAAGTTCATCAAACAGCCCACTCTGTCCTAGGGGCCAGAGAGTGTTGGTTTGTTACCATGACTCTGTTCCAGTACTTCTCAGAGCAGCTGTTTTCAAACACATTCTTGGGCTCATATTTAAAGTATGATGTTAATCCATTTGTTCATTCAACTATCTGTAGATGTGTAATCTTGATCACTATCAAACCCTAACATATTTAGTAGGCCTAGATCCAGGAATAGCACTGAGCTATGCTTTGTTTAGAAGGAATCACTCAGATTTGTTGCCTCTGGGTGTGACGCTCACTGACCCAAGAGAGCTCACTCTGTGCTTCATTTTTTCATTACTGCATATACCACCTGCAATTCTTATTTTTTAAATGCCACTCATTATACTGATGATGACCACATTAGCACAAATCATCCTGGACTTCCTAGCCTCCAGCTGCCCATGTGCCTTGGGAGAAGATAACTTACAAGCGTTATGGGTACCTCACAGGACTGGGGAAACTTAAGCCCAACAGTAAGAAAGCCAGTGATTGGACTAGTGTCTACTCCCTTCCTACCTATGTGGCTCATCAGCTGTGGTGTTCAGCAACAAGTAAAAGACTTCTGGATCATGTCCTTCCTCCTATTCTATTATGATCCTGCCTGTATATCTTATAACCTATAAGTTACCAGGTAAACCACCTACAATACACTTTATATAAGCTAATGGAAAGAACAGAAGAAACAAATTGTTTTAAAAACAAATTGTGCATACATAAGTACACATACATACATATATATGATATAACAAGGGAAAAATAAAATACAGGTGGATGTTACAGTCCACATATCTGCAGCTGGTTCAAAGGCTCATAGGTAGTTTTGTAATTTCCTTATTCTATTACTCATTCCATCTTCTCTTTGCTTTCAGGCAGTTTTTTCTTCAGTGGGTTAAATCATACCTTCATACCTAAAAAGTTCTGAGACCTTGATGTCCTTCCTTATTTAGAGCTGTTGTAATCTTCCATTAAGTTTTCTAATCTTTAGAGACTGATACTATTTCTTCCCTAAATGTTAAAAGAATTCACTAGGGATGACAGCTGTGCCTGGAGTTTTCTTTCTGAGAAGTTTTAAATTACAGATTCAATTTCTTAAATACATATAGAACTATTCAGATTTTTTTATTCTTTTTGAGTTTATTTTGGTAACTTTTTTTTCCTAGAAAACTGTGCATTTATTCAGAATTTAACAATCGATTACCATACAGCCATTTCTAGTAACACTGTGTTATCTTTTTAATGTTTGTAGCCCTTATAGCACGAGCCAATACAAGTATCACAAGTTATTACAGTTTAGTTGCTGTGATGTCACCAGTTTTGATATGCTGCATTTCCATTATCATTTAGTTAAAAATGTTTTCTAATTTCAACTAAGAATTTTTTATCCATAGATTATAAGTATATTACTTAATTTCCTAATATTTAGGTATTTCTAGTTGTCTTGTCACTGATTTCTAACTCAATTCCAGTATGGTTAGAGAATATATTCTATTGATTTAAATTCTCCAGATATGTTAAGACTTGCTTTGTGGTCCAGAATGGCCAGTTTCAGTAAATGTTTCATGTATTCTTTAAAAGAAGGTGTGTCTTGTATCCATTGGGCACAGCGTTCTGTGTATGTCAATTAGGTCAAATTGATTCAGAGTCTGTCTATCTTTACTAATTTTATTCTCAGTTCTCTCAGTTTTTTGAGAGCGGTATATTAAAGCACCCCACTCTGACTGTGGATGTGTCTACTTTTCCTTTTAGTCTTATAAAATTTGGCCTTATTTATTTTGAAGCTATACTCTTAGGTACAAACAAATTTAGAATTGTTTTATCTTCCTTGTGGATCGACCCTCTTATGCATATGAGTTACCTCTCTTTGTTTTACCTTTAGTCAGGCTTCTTGGCAAAATTTACTTTGTAAATATTATAACTACAGCAGCTTTCTTTTGTTTAAAGTTAGCATTGTATCTACATTTTCTCATTCTTTTACTTTTCATTCTTTTCTCCTTCCTTATATATAAGGTATGGCTTTTTTAAGTAGCCTGTACTTGGGTTTTGTTGTTCAAGTTCGGTCCTAAAATCTTTATATTTTAATTGGATTATTGAGTTATTTACATTTAGTATAATTACTCATACATTTGTATTTATAGCTACCATTTTACTATTTGTTTTCAATTTGTCCTATCTATTCTATAATCTTCTTTCCTCCTTCCTTTTTTTGGTGAATCAAGCATTTTTAAAATTATTTTCTTTTCTTTTCTATTAGTTTGTTGACTGTGGTTTAGAAAAGTCAATATTCAATTAGATTTACCAACATAATTACTCTGTTCCTTAATCTTTTTGCTTCCTATATTTCCATGCTTTTTTCTGATATTCATCTTTTTTTGCTTAAAAATTCATTTAGTTATTTCTTTGGCTGCAAGTCTGCTGGTGATGTATTCTCATGGTTTGTTTTTCTGGAACTGCCTTTATTTCACTTTCATTTTTTTAAACTTAAATTTTGATTAATTAATTTTTTTTATGTTTTAAGACTATATTTTTAGAGCAGTTTTAGGTTCACAGGAAAATTGAGGAGAAGGTATAGAGTTCCCAAATGACCCCTGCCCCCACAAATGCATAGCCCTGGCCTACTACCAACATCCCCCACTTAGGTGGGGCATTTGTTACAACTGATAAACCTATGCTGACACATCATAATCACCTAAAATTCACAGTTTAAATTATGGTTCATTCTTGGTGTAAATTCTATGGGTTTGGACAAATGAATGACATGTACCCACCATTATGGGATCAGAGTATTTTCACAGCCATCAAATCCTGTCTCCACTTATTCATTATTACCCTTCTCCCTAATCCCTGACAGCCACCATCTTTTTACTGTTTTCGTAGTTTTGCCTTTTCTGAATGTCATATAGTTGGAATCATGTGGTACGTAGTCCTATTGGAATGGATTTTTTCACTTAGTAATATGTGTTTAAGGTTCCTCCATATCTTTTCATGGCTTGGTAGTTCATTTCTTTTTAATGCTGAGTAATCCATTGTCTACATTAGTTGTCCAGTTTTCTTGTCCAGTTACCTGGAAGGATGGACATGTTGGGTGCTTGCTTCCAGGTTTGAGCATAAAGTTCCTATAAACATCCGTGTGCAGGTTTTTGTGCCAACATACATTTTCCAGTTTTTTGAGTAAATGCCAAGGAGCATGATCACTGGCTTATATGGTAAGAATATGTTTGAATTTGTAGAAACTGCCAGACTGTCTTCTACTGTGTCTGTGATGCCAGGGTTCTCGTTTGCAGAATTGAAGAATGAACTTAGCAAACACCCACGGTAGGAGAGCCAGGGAGAGGCTTTTATTGAGAGATACAGTGAGAGGACAGAGCTCCTGGCTCATGCCAGGAGGGGACAAGGGAGCACCGGGGTGGTGCATTGTCTAGGGGATTTATAGGCAGTTGAGGATTTTTGGGAACTGATAAAGGGCTTAGGAGTGTGGACTTGTTAAAAGTGGTCTTAGGAAGTTTCTCCTTGATGACACATTAAGTCCCTTTTAGCATTCTAAAGTGAATCCTACACATGTTATAAATTATTAGCATAATAAAAACATGGGCTATGCTGAGATACTTTCCTTCATCTAGGGAATATTAACTGATCTAACTGAAGAATGACTCTAGAGCTCAGTGTTTACCATGGACTTTTGGTAGGGGGTTTCCCTCCATGTAGTTACATTGCTCTGACTGTAAATACCCCTCCTTGCTTTTTCTGGAGGCCCTCACCCTACTCTGACTACATCCACTGTCCCTGTCTCATCTGTACCATTTTACGTTCCCACCAACAATGAATGAGAGTTCCTGTCACTCCACATCCTCACTGACATTTGGTGTTGTCAGCATTCTCAGAGGTGGTTTTTTCTAGTAGGGTTGTAGTGGTATCTCATTGCTGTTTTGCTCTGCATTTCCCTGCTGATATATGATGTAAAGCATCTTTTCATATGCTTACTGGCCATCTGTATAGCTTTTTGGTGAGATGTCTGTTAAGGTCTTTGCCCACTCATCTTCAATTTTCTTTTTTTTTTTTGAGAGGGCATCTCTCATATTTATTGATCAAATGGTTGTTAACAACAATAAAATTCTGTATAGGGGACTCAATGCTCAATGCACAATCATTAATCCACCCCAAGCCTAATTCTCGTCAGTCTCCAATCTTCTGAAGCATAACAAACAAGTTCTTACATGGTGAACAGTACAAGGGCAGTCATCATAGAAACTTTTGGTTTTGATCTATGAACTATAAACAATCAGGTCAAATATGAATATTCATTTGATTTTTATACTTGATTTATATGTGAATCCCACATTTCTCCCTTATTATTATTATTATTATTATTATTATTTTTAATAAAATGCTGAAGTGGTAGGTAGATGCAAGATAAAGGTAGAAAACATAGTTTAGTGCTGTAAGAGAGCAAATGTAGATGATCAGGTCTGTGCCTGTAGACTATGTGTTAATCCAAGCTAGACAAGGGCAATAAAACATCCACGGATGCAGAAGATTTCTCTCAAAACAGCGGGGGTGAGATTCTAAGCCTCACCTCTGTTGATCTCCAATTTCTCACCTGATGGCCCCTCTGCAACTGTGCCTGTCTTAGGTTGTTCCTCCCTTGAGGAATCTTACCCATCTCTGGCTAACCAGTCATCTTCCGGGACAATACAGGGAAATGTAAAGTTGGTAAGTGAGAGAGAATCAATATTGTTTGAGAAGGTTAGCTTTTTACTTCTTTGCAGATTTATGCCCTGTGGCTTCTATGCCCAGCATTTGTCTTGAGGTATCTTTACCACTTGGAAGAATTATGATACTCGGTAAATTCGATATGAAGCATGAATTCTATTTAAGGGTTGTAATTAGGAAGGAAGAAGAAAAGCTATAGAAGTAGCAGGCGGAAGAAAACATGGGAAGATTGATTATTTCTTTGACATATCTTCTTGTAGAGTAACTTAAGCATGTATAGGTTTTAAACTACTAATTAAGTTGTGCACACACATTAACATAATATGAATACAGTTACATAACCAAAGCGAACCTACAATTACCAGCCATCTCCGGTGAAACCAAGAAAACCTGTTAGGCATCCTAGGCATTTGTGAAAATTTATCTATGATATGATAGATATTGTCCAACTGAACTTGAACAGTCTGAGAGAAATCAGACAAGTTAAAACAACCCATTCCTGGGAACTGTTCACATCCCATATGTTCTTTTAACAGTAGATAGTCTGTAGTTGTAAGATTTTGGAGCGCTACAACTTGCACTTCTCCTAATTCTTGGTTGAGTTCCAACAGTATAGATCCAGTCAAATTTGTTGTTTTACTGTATGCACAGGCCAGGTACATATCTCCTTCTTCATTCCCATGGCAAGTCCAGGAACCGGTGGGATGAATGCAGCTACAACTGTAACAGCGCCTAGATCTTTGTTGAGGTTTTTTGATGATCATCTTTTGGTATGAGTCTTCCAGAAAGTGCTGATGTTGGAAGTACTTCTTCATATCGTATCTTAGTTCATTTTCTGGGTAGCCCAATTAGGCTTTGATCCTCTGTATAAACACAAACAGACCCTTTGGTCACACTTTGATATGCCCTTTATACCATTGTGCAGAACTCATTGGAGGTCACCACACTGGAACTGCTTTTTATTTTTTGTTATCATTAATCTACACTTACATGAAGAATATTATGTTTACTGGGCTCTCCCCTTTACCAGGTTCCCCCTATAAACCCCTTTACAGTTACTGTCCATCAGCATAGCAGTATGTTTTAGAATCACTACTTGTCTTCTCTGTGTTGTACAGCCCTCCCCTTTCTCCCTGCCCCATGCATGCTAATCTTAACACCCCCTTTCTTCTTCCCCCCCTTATCCCTCCCTACCCACCCATCCTCCCCAGTCCCTTTCCCTTTGGTACCTGTTAGTCCATTCTTGGGTTCTGTGATTCTGCTGCTGTTTTGTTCCTTCACTTTTTCCTTTGTTCTTATACTCCACAGACACTCATCTTCAATTTTAAAGGACATTTTCATTATGTATAGATTTCTCAGATGGTGGTATTACTTCAGCACCTTAAAAGGTGTTGTTCCTTTCTCTTCTGGTTTCTCTCCTTTCTGTTACTTTTGGTCCTTTGAAAGTACCTCAGCTTTTTTCCCCCTCTGGCTCTTTTGAAGATTCTTGTCTTCAAACAGTGTTTTCTTATCTTTGTGTGTGTGTGTGTGTTTCAGTTTTACCATGATTTACCTATGCGTGATTTTCTTTGCATTGTCCATTTGGGAAAATTCTCTACCGCTAATTAAATATTTCTTCTGTTATGTTTTCTTTCTTCTCCCATGACTCCAGTTGCACAAGTGTTAGATCTTTTTGCCATGTCCCACATTGCCCATTCTTTTCCCTACCCTGTTTTAAGCTGGGTAACTTTTATTGATATTGTGGATAAAATCGTAACATTTCCAGAGTATCTCACCTGGCTTTAGTGCATTTGCATATCCTCAGGGGTGGAGAGAAGTTCATCTCCATGTCAGTGGGTAATTACCTGGGCAACCTAGGGCATGTCTGAACCTGAGAGTTTAAAGGGAGGGGCTTGCTTGCTAGCTTGCTTCTTCAGGAACAGAGGAGAGAGACAGCCCTGGACTGCAGTTTGTAAGTAATAAACGGGACCTTTATTCTCTTCATTAAACTTTATTTCTCCCTTTGACTGATTTCGGTTTTTAGAGGTATTTTGCCCCAGGATTTCCTCTCCCCGGACTTACAATTTTGTAATTACTCTTAATTAAATTTTTTACTCTTACTTTAATTTTTTACTTACTCTTTTTTAAAAATCTGTATTTAATCAGCTTTTATACCCATCTATACCCATCCATTGTATCCTTAATTTCACTTGTTGTGTCTGTTAATTCCATTTGATTCCCTTTTAAATAGATACAGTTCTCTAGTAAAGGTTTGTATTTTGCCTTTTGTCTTCTAGAATATATTAATCACAGTTTAACATTTGTATCTTATAAGTGGAATATCTGGATCCCCTGTGCATTTATCTATTTCTATCTTTTCCTGCTTGATTCTCTTTCTTAATAATTTTTTATTGAATATTGCATATTGTGTAGAATATGTTATAGATGATCTGTTTGATGTTATCTTTCTCCAAAAAGGATTTTCTTTAGCTTCTGGCAGTCAGTTTCAATAAGAGTAAATCATTTAATCTAATCAGAGACTAATCTGATTTAAGGCTAAATTTCAATTAGGATAAGGTTTGATGTTTTTCTAGTGTGTCCTTATTCCTAGAGTATACTTATTTGGGAGATCCCAAAGCTTTTGGTGTTTATCAGAGAGCTCTACCTTACTGGGCCCTGAACTCTAATTTCAATCTCCTCAGTACTGTGAAACTACACTACTTCTGTTTAATGTCTCAGCCTCTTGGCCTCCATTTTCTGCTTATAATCTCCACCTCTAGGTTTGTGCTACTTGTAAACGCCTCCAGGAAAAGAGTAGAATGCCTGGCTCGTGTTAATGTGTTTTCCTTTCCTCTAGGAGTCTGAACCTCACAATCTGGCTGCCATAGCTGTCTTGATCTCCAATATTTAAATCCACCCCTATGAGACACCTAAAGATAAACTTAGCTTCTCAGACTCTTGAATCTACTTTTTACTCAGTTTTTCAGCCTTTCCAGCCCATTGCTTAGACTTCAGTAAATGCATCAAAAGAAAAATAGCACAGAATTTCTTGGCTCACCTCAGTGGATTTCTCTCCTCTCAGGTCCTGGCTGCCTTGGTAGCTCTCTAATGTCTAAAAACAACTTTTAAAAAAACTTTAAGATTTTCTAATGGTCAGTGTGGGCATTAACCTTCTACAAGGTAGGCTTCATAGCCAGGTGTGGAATTCTCCCATTAACTTTCCTGGGCATGGCAATGCTAAGAAATAATCCAGACGCTTTCCTTACATATTCCCTTGCCACCGCTGTGTGGCAACAATCTTTAATAGTCAGGTTCAGTTACCTCAGTTAAGACTCAAACTCCACCTTTTCTAAGAATGTTTTCCCTATAACAATAGGAACATGAAATAACATAACATGATCTCAGTTTCCAATCCAGTGTAAGGTTTATTTTGTATCCTTGTGGAATAATTCCTTCCTCTGGTACCTAAGCAGAGTCATTATTGTAGAGAACAGAAGAGCAAAAATTTTTAAGTGAGTTTGATGCAATAATGAAAAATGACACCCATGTTTCATACCTCTGTTCCCAGACCAATGTATTCTGGCTTTGGGAGAATCATTTTTTAAATTGGATACTGAAACAAATCCTAAAGAAAACTACTGCAGCCTAACAGAGTTGTGTATGGTCTCCCAGCTGATGCTGTAACTGACTCTTAAAATAGGCCATCCAGGTGTTCTAGAAGGTCATCTTTTTGTGTGAGGTTTATAGTATATTGCCTTAAATCATCTGTTCTCAAGCAGGATGTTTTGTCCTCTAGGGGACACTTGGCAATGGCTGGAGACATTTTTGAGTGTCAAGACTGTGTTTAGGATTCTATTACTGGCATCTAGTGGATAGAAGACAGGGATGACGCTAAATACCCTATAATGCACAGGACAACCTTCTGCAACAAAGAACTACCTCATCTAAAATGTCAATAATGCTGCTGTTAAAACACTGTGCTTTAAAACTTTCACTATAAACTGAGTTGCTTGGTCAGAAGTAGTGTTGTACAGGTTAAAATCACTGAGGATAGAGCATTCAGTAAATTTTGGATGGTGGCCCTTTCAGGTGACCAGAGAAGGCAAATAAAATTTTAATGTCTATTTAAATGAGGGACAAATTGCTCTTTCCTCTAAAAGGAAAAGATGTTATGTAATTAACTTGCCTCAGTAGATATGTGGACCATCTGGATTATGGAATTCTGCAGAAGGCTCAGTGTTGATTTTTGCTGCTGGGGGTAAGTTGGGCATTCAGCAGAAGAGCAGTCACCCATGGTGAGGGGCCTACATTGCTGAGCCTAAGCATCACCTCCGTTCTATCACTGTGGTCATTTTATATGGGATCCCATTGAGCAAGTATTAGGATGACAGATTAAAAGGACTAAATAAGTCCCCTGGGTGAGTCATTTTATCCAACTGACTTTTAAAACCTTCCTTCACTGTGGGGGCTTTGCTGATTATTCACAGGGAACACAAATCAGACTCTGGACCATTCTAGAAGATGCATTCGCATATCCTTCTCAACTGTCTTGTCATTAATTCCCAAATGAATTCCTTCTAATGCCTGATCACCTGGCCAGGGGCCATGAATAAGTTCAGAGCCTATCCTTAAGCTACCTCTCTTACCAAGCAAAGAAAACAAGGTTAAGTATCTAAAAAGCTTGCTCTTTGGGATGATTTTTCTTCTGTAGAGTCTTTCAGGGATACTTCTATGTGGGAATAAATTACTGCAATTGTCCATTTCAAACATAAAGTGGATACAAATCCTTATTTAGTGGTGCAGACCCACTTTTAAAATCTCCATGCCCCCCTCTCCTTCCATTTTCCTCTCCCCTATTCTAGCTGCTTTAAGGAAATAGATGATTAGGGATGGGGCTGCGGGTCCCGTTTCCAAGGGACATCAAAGGCTATATGTTTCCATCTGAATAAGCTGGGAAACTCTGGAAAGGGAAGAACGTCAAACTTTTATGCTTCTGTTGAGTACAGACACCCAAGTCTGCATCCTACCCTGTCCTGTAAGGGCAGGGGCACCCAAATTCAGCTCATGGGAGACTGGATCTATTGGATCCAAGATTCAAACAGGTAGCCCTGGGCACTTTGGTCTGATTCACTGGTAGTCTTGCTAAGCCGAAACCTGATGGTGTTCACTGGGTTGCAGTAGCTGTTTAAACTCTGTTCCAATTTTATAGAACTGAAAATAGATGTGGTCACTAACTCCATGGGGAACACTCAAGACCATTTTAATAGCTGTGGCCAATATTTTCCTTGAAGTGTGTTATACTTTCACTGGATCTTGGGCTGTTGCCAGCCACCTAGCTATTTGGTCTGCTATTTGGAAAACTGCAGACTGGCATATTAAAGTTTCCCTTCTTGGGGTTGCAAACTGTGGGGGGAAAATCACAGCTGCTGACCAAACCGTCTGTGTCAGTGATGTAGATGCCATGGTAAGACCTGTTCTCTGAGGAGAGTGGCAATGGAGCCTACAACTGCACGTATTTCCACTGTTGGTAATCCATTGTCACACCAGACAGAGCAATTCATTTGTCGTTTTAGGCTGGGAAAATCAGAGGACTCTAGATTGTTAAAATTATGACTCTTGCCACACATTTACCCAGCTGTCCCACACCTACTCCTGGCAGATTGACTGTAGTGGACCTTTGACCTACTCTTGGGACTATTGGTGTTGCTTCATCCCTATTGACAAGTGTTTAGGGTATAGGGTATAGCATTGAAACAGCCTTTTTAGAAATCTACTAAAAAAAGATTTCTGGTTTTTTGCCCCTCACCTCCTCCTTGTCCACATGCCTCAATAGGACAATCTCATCACTGAATGTAGCCTTCCATAGAAAGGAACGATCTTCCAGTCACTTCCTGGGTGACGACTGGGACAAAGGGTATAGGAGGTTATATCAACTTCCTTGGAAAATGACAGGTTCACACTGACCATTGCTGGGTATGATTCTTCTTTCTGTTTTCCAGTGAGCATTCCAAGCCAGGCTAGTTGATACTCTCTAGCTGGCAGCTCAATTAAAAGATAACCTGGAGAATTCAAGCTTAATTCTGATTCAGCCACCTGGATTCCCTTATGTGGGTTAACTTGATCCTATATCATAATGGTTACTTGGTTAAGTGCCCTGCTTGCTGAATACTCCTGTGGTGGTCTGCGTGGAACTCTGTAAGTTCTACAAAAATATTCTTGTCCATCTCAAATCTGACCCTCTAGTTGGAAAGTCTAGGTGCAAGTAGATGATGACTAGAAAAGCACTGTGGCTACTAAAAAGAGACATGGCAATTTTGTGGCAGTGAAGGAGCAAAAATACTGACACTTTGGAAAGAAACACCTCAGACCCTGCTAGGTATAGGAGAACGATGGGCATTAGTGAAATCTGTCTTTCAGAATCACCCCAGGAGTCCTCCCCACAAAGGAAGTCAACTCGTACCCAAAACTGGTGGAGTTTTGCAAGGCCCCCCACATTGTACACAATACCTTCTGGGAGCACCATATGTATCCCTGGGAATAAACTTCTTGTTTAGATCTTAAGCAGCACCATATGTATCCCTGGGAATAAACTTCTTGTTTAGATCTTAAGCATTGCTTTGCCTCTCTCGTAAAACAAAGACTTGCATCTGTCTTAGGTATATCTTAAAAGACCTTCAAGCACTTAAGGAAACACTATCAGTAGACCATGTAGCCCTTAAATAGCTGTAAAAAATCTTTCCAAAATGAGGCTACCCTTGGTTAATCAAGGGGCACTTCTCAGAGGATAACTGGCTCATTACTTATACACGTGTTGTGTAGCCAGGTATCCATATGATAGAAGTTATCCAATTATGTATCACCTTTCAGCTATGAAAGGTGACACAAAATTTGTCCCTGGCTTAAGTTCATATGACAAATGACACTACCTTGGCTATACAAGGCATTCAGGGAAGACTCAATACACTGGCCAGAGTTTTTGTAGATGATAGAACTGCCCTAGATTTCATATTTGTGGGTGAGGCAAAATCTGTGCAATTGTTAACACATCCTGCCGCACTTGGATCAATTCTTCAAGCCTTGTGGAAAGTTCAGCACAGAAGCTTAAGGTACACCCTGATTGGGTTTGTTTAGCTGGTTGGGTCCTGGTTCTTGAAGGGCAGGGTTGAGATCAATACTGTGGGTTGATCTCATCCTGCTGCTTGGAGTTCTGTTAATACCAGCCTCAGTTAAATGCTGTAGGGGACAGATTGAACATATTTGATTCTGGCCTTTGTCATTCAGATTAATTAGAATGGCCAATAGAGTGGCATATTAATGGAGAAATTTACTAGAAGCTAAGAGAGTATAGAAACTACAAATAGATGTTGTTGGGTGATGATGCTCCATGGCTCTCTTGCATTCTGCTTGTCTTGTGGGCAAGCCGCTGACTGCCCTTGGTACCATTCTGTTTGTGTAGCCAGTATATTCCCAAATGTCTCAGTGAAAGAACTATCGCCTAGGCCCTCTTGGAGGACATGTTTGATAGGAAGGTGAGTATACAGTCCATAGTAAGTCCCCTCCATAAGTCTTAGGATTTCTTTCTCTACATTATTCTGAGGAACTAGCAGAATTCTAGACTCTTGTTTCAGTCCTCTAACCACATAAAACAATTACACCAAAACACATTGCTCCAACTAGCTCACTGCACCTCTGATCAGAATTTGCATATATTCTTGCATAAAACTTGGCCCATTTGAAAATTACATTCTACCCTCCTTGGTCCAAGGCTTCAAAAGCCATTCCCTCACACATTTCTACATTTTTGCCCATTTGCGTTACCAATATCTTTCTTGTCTCTTTCTGGATTTGAGTTGTAATTTGACTTTCTGAATCCAGTCTCACAACATCCCAAATCCCACAGGAAGAGCAGCTTCCTTCACCTTTCTGTGCATGTTCTGGTTTTTAGCTGACTTGGCTCTGATTAGTCACAGAGTAAACAGCCTGTTTGCTTTTTGCTTTCCAGAAATTTGTCAAAAGTTTTGGTATACTGCTGGCTTCTCTTCTCTATTCTCAGCATTGTTATAGAGTTAGACTCCTTTGCAATCCTTCTCATCTCATTTGGATGACAAGGGAGGTAGGTGTGTGTACTCAGGCTATCATTTTGAATTGGGAGTCCCTCATCATGTTTCCAACCTAGTATCAGACTAAAACTATTCTGCAGAAGGTTACCGTGCCCTACAGATTGCCAAATTTAACTGGCCTGTTCTAGGCTTATTTTACTTGATCTTTCTGGAATCTGGTATTGTTGACCATTCCCTTCTTGAAAACCTCTCAACCTTTCCCTTCAAATACTTAATGCTTTCCTGCTCTTTGGCTTCTTTTCCTCAGATTGTTTTAGAAGAATTAATGTCTTCTTACTCCTAAAATTCTGGTGTTAGCAAGCTTCAATCTTTGTTCTTTCTTTTCCATGTTTAATTTTCTTTCAGAGGTGGGTGAAAAATAAAAGGAAATAAGACTAAGATGGGAATTGTACACCTCAACAAGACTGTAAACTCAAACATGAATCAATACTTCAAACCTACAAAAGAAAATAATTTCCATTTCCTATGCCCAACCACATTACTGGTGCAAAATAGGGGCATGTTTATGCATGTAAAGACTGACATAGTTATTAATGCAATCTGTATGTTTATGGCTTCCCAATCCATACAGTTAGCCCAAACCTTGACACTTGGTTCTGACTTGTTCAATTATTTATTAAATAGCTCCATGTGGATATCTCAAAAGGTCCCTAAATTTAGTATGTTCAAAACTAAACTAAACAACCTGCTTGGTAAAATCTATTCCCTATATTATAGTCTTTATCTCAGCACATTAAACCGTTATCCATCCACCAAATTTTTAATCATAACCACATTCTTCCTCTTTCCTGTCACTGACATTAGTAAGTAATCAAATCTTCTTAGTTTTACCTACTAAATATTTCTCATAGCCATTCTCTCCTTTTTTCCTCACTGTGGCTCCCCAAAGTCACATTCTCATCAACTCCTGTCTTGCTTCCTTACTTCCACTTTGGACCTACTCAAGTCCACTCTTTCACTATGGCAACAGTGATGATTCTACACGGTATATATGGTCATATCTCTCCCGTGATTCAAAGACTCCATAGCTTTCCAGTTCTTACACTAAAACCCCAACTCCTTAATTTCATGATCTCTTTCCTAATCATCTTCCCCTTCTTACTTCTTTGTTTTCCCCACCTCACCCTCTTTGTTCCAACGATACTAGCACATGCTGTATTTTCAGCTCTCTGATACTGTTTCATAACCCTGTTTTTTTCCCATTGTTCCCACCACCCAAAAAGCTCTGTTCCACTGTTGATGGTAGCCTAATAATCCTTTAAGGTAATGGACACATTAGCTTTTCTAAGAAAACTTTTCTGAATCTCCATGCAGCCTGCCATTCTGGGCAGATATCCTTTATACTTGGTATGGTCCTAGTATGCCCTGGAAATACCTGTTAACATGCCTGCTCTCTATAGACTGGGTAATTCCTTAAAAGCACAGGCCATGTCTTGCTTATACCTATATAATCAGCACAGTGTTTAGCATAGTCCATATTTTTTAATGTATAGATAAATAAATAAGTGAGTGAATAAAACCTTCTTCATTATCCTCTGTTCTGGATAATCCTTTCTCGGTATTATCCTTATACTATTGCCTAATTCTTTCCTTCCTTTTGTGGATCAATACATTGGATTAGGGAAAGGAAGGTAATTCCCAGAGAGGTTTGGAAGGAATCTGAAAGTATCAGGACATGTGCTAGGTTTTCTTTGTAAGCCTGCAAGTCACTTAGAAAAATCCACATTATGGAATTGGTACAGCAAAGCAGCAGGTCTCAGGGAAATACCCTCAAGGTAGATGTGAGGAGTTTTCCAGAACTTCATACTGTATAGAGTGGTAGAGAGAAAGTAGCTGAGAATTCTCAGGCTTAGAAGGAAGGCAGGAATACAGAAGGACAAACGATCTGGTGAATCAGAAAAAGTCTGGATCAGGCTGGGAGATAAGAGCGCCATGACAGGCCAGAGGCACTGGGGAAATCAATGGGTTACAGCCTGATGCTTCAAAGGTCATGCAGAAGCCACACCACAGTAAGCATGGCAAGGGGAGAAGCCGATGCTCAGAGACCAAAAAAGATGAGAACCCAACCGGGGACTGCTCAGGAACTAGACGTTCCTTCTCAATGTCAGGGCAGTGTGAAAGCCAGCCAAGAAAATAGATTACCTCCGAGGAGAAAGATAGGAGAAAAGGAAGAGATAGAAGTTCTGGATGATTGATATATAAACCAGATGTGACAATTTCTTAGAGGTTGAGATAAAAAACTTAGATGTGTCAGCAAATCATTAGATCAGACTATACATACCTGAATGGAATAGGGTAAGTTGTCTATTCTTAGGAAGACAGAGATCAAGAGAAAAATTGTCAGTTACAAGAAATAAAAAGTTATTTTTCTGCACATTGGAGTCCTAATGTGTACATTTGGGTCTCCCTGCTTCTACCCTCAGCTCTCTATGGAAACCACTGTTAAGTCCGGGGAGAGGAAATCCCGGTGCAAAATACCTCTAAAAATCAAAATCAGTCAAAAGGAGAAATAAAGTTTAAAACCCGTTTATTGCTTACAAACTGCAGTCCAGGGCTGTTTCGCTCTTCTGCTCTGGAAGAAGCCAGCAAGCCAGCCAGCCCTCTCCCCTTAACCTCTCAGGTTCAGAAGCCCTCGGTTGCCCAGGTAATTACCCACTGATATGGAGATGAACTTCTCTCCACCCCTGAGGATATGCAAATGAACTAAAGCCAGGCGAGATACACTGGAAATGTTACAATTTTACCCACACCACATATCCCAAGTATTTAGGAGAGCTAACTACAAGTACTCATGTCTTGCTGCTCCATCAGTTCTTTGGAGCCCCTGTGCCTTGTTCCATGTACTTCACATTTTGGTCTAGAAAACACGGCATACTTACTTTCATTATTGACTTGCCGCCACCCCCACACCCACACACCAGGGGAAAAGAATCAGCGCTGAGTTACATTTTGCTTTCAAGTCTTTTTAGATGTGACCCTCGCGTTGTTGGTAGTTTTGTATGGCATATGCTGTACAGATTTATATTCACTGAGAGTTGAGGCACATTTCAGTTTGCACTTTGGCCCTTTGGGAGTGACAGGCTGCACTGTTTCTCCATTTGTTTCATCATTCATTAGCATAACAAATGTGGCCCTCCAGTGAAAAATGATGATGGGATACAAACACTTTATTAACCTTTAAGGGAAGCTTTCAGAAAAGTCAAAGTTAGTTGAGGTCTTTAGTCAAATTAGCTTCTGGAAGTTTATATATAAATAAAAACAAACAGGGAATCTCAAGGACCTCTTAGGTAATTGGAAGTGGGAGGAGAGAAGAGCTGTAATCAAGTTTCCTTTGTCATCAATCACTTCCCAGATAAATGATCACAAATTACTAACTCTTTGCACTGCAAAACCATAAAAAACTCCTCTTGACTTGCTTTAGAAATTTGGTGTAAGTATATTGGAAAAGTTGGAGATTCTTTGGTTCAAACCTCTGGCTTTCTTAAGCTCATTAATAGAGCTTCTAAATTAATCGTAGTAGAATTCTTAAACTAAGCCACACTCTGGCTTAACCATCCTCTGTGTCATTTTTGCTGGGAGGAGAAAATAGGTTTACCAACATCATGTTTAATTTCATTAGCTACTGTTGCTTTGGGGGAACCTACTTAGAACACAGGAAGATAAACATTCTCCCTGTGATAAGGCTGTGTTTATAAACTGGGTTTTGGATGAAAGAAAATCCTAAACTGGTGTGTTTTCCTTGTGGGGTTAATGGAGCTTTGCTAATCCCCTTTCTGTAGGCCTACCAGGCACAGTCATTTGAGCATTTCTGGGGGCACTCACATCTTTGCCTTCTTAAATACTGAGTGCTTTCCCCTCCTCAGATCCTCAGAAATGATGTCCTTCCTCCTGTTGGAATGGATCTTTAGTGCATCAAAACTAAAAATGCATGGACTTCTAAAGGCCTGCAGTGTTAGAAAATGAAATTCCACTGAATAAATTTTAAAGATCTAATGGCTTTATTAATCGATTCATGAATCAGGCAGTATCCCATCTAACAAGTAGAGGGATGCTCCAAGAAGTTGTACAACATGGAAGGTTCCTATAGGAAGGAGGGTAGGGCAAGAAGTTATTAGCGAGATAAAAGAAGGATTGCTTCAGGCTAGAACATCTTCTTTTTGGGGGGAAGAAAAAAGTATTTCTCATCACACAGGTTACCTCATCTTCCTCTAGGGACTAGAGAGGGCCCACGTGACAGATGACCTGAGCAGTGCTGACCAGAAAATTCTTGACTGACTAGTTAAGACTGCATTTCTAGGAGAGGTTGAAACTGCTATTAAGTTAGGTACTAAGTACTGTTTGTTGATTTGGCCTAGCATAAGTGACTCTATTTGGGGCCTGTGGTTTTCTTTTTTAACACTAATAAGGGTTGAACGAAAGATATTTGTCCCTTTAAAAATGGAAAACTTTATGCAGGGGTTTCCTCTCTTGTTTTTTATCACTTTACCGTGGATGTGGGTATCTTATACAACAAGGAGGGAAGAAAGTAAATCCACTTCTGTGTGCTAGAAAGGCCCAGCTCCAGTGTAGGCTTCCATCCTCCTTCCCAGGAAAGAACTAAAGACTTAAAGAAAATGTACCATTAGATATTTCAAATCTACAGGAAGGCATAAGGATTATGTAATGAACACCCATGTACACACTACCCAGCTAAAGAAATGAATCATTACACATATAGTTGAAGCCCCTATGTACACCCCTTGTATTTTCCCACACCCCATCCTTCCTCTCCTTTCCAGAGACAAGTTTTTAGCTTTTCTTTTACATTAATGTATCCCTAGACAAAAAGTAGTGTTCCTGTTTTTAGACTATGTGAACAGAACCTTAATATGTATATTCTTTTGTAAATTGCCTTTTTTATTTAACCATATGGATAAGGTTTTTAAAAAATAATTTTTATTGAGATATAATTTACATCCAATATTGCATAAGTTTGCAGTGTATTTGTTGGTTTGATACATTTATATATATATTGCAGTATATTATTACCACTATAGCATTAGCTAACACCTCTGTCACATAATGATTATTTCTTTTTTGTGGTGTATGAAGTTTTATCATGGGGTTTATCATGCATTTTGTTCTATTACATCACTTCCAGCAAATGTTGAGTGGCTATATCACAATTTATCTCTTCATGGAAGTTCTTCTTGTCTCTTAAACAGATATAGGGTACCAGGAGCATTAATGGGACACACAGATGGCAGAATCCAACAACAAATGCAATGTTTCCACCTAAGAGAGAGTCTCACAAAGAGAAAGTAAACGCGTAGTGGGTGATGCATTCGTACTTCCACTTTTTCTTTAATTTAATTCTATTGTACTTTCTTTTTGTATGTATGTGGAAGTTTACTTCTATGAGTGGGTAAGTTCACTCTTCTGCATCTCTCACAATGATTATTTTAAATGCTGAAATAAGAAACTGAAATCTGTTGCCACCTACTAATGTTGGTAATGGACACAAATCTTGCAGCAGATGGAGGCATTCCTGTGTGCCTGTCTTAATGTGTTCCTAGCCTCAGAAGGGGCATGACCAGGTGGGGAGAGTTTGGCAGGGTTCAAAGAATCCTACCCTGCGAAGTTGCAGTTTCAGAAAGTTCCAGAAGGGCTACTGATGACGAGGACTGGGATATTTTTTCTCTTTGAATCTGAAACCTTACATGATGGCAGAAGGCAAAAGGCTAGCAAGTTTCCATAATGGTGAGGCTACCTCCTGATTTTAAGGAATGAATTAACAAGTGCACTGGGCAAGGTCGCAGGTTGCTGACTCCCAGGCCTGGCTTCTATTTCCTAAGCCTTCTGTCTCTTACTCCTCCTGCAAGTGTTAGTCATTTTCTTATCTCTTCTGTCGCAGACTGAGTAAGCCTAGCGATTTTGATCTACTGAAAAGTGTTTATTAAATCCTGCTGAATCTTTCTTTGAAATGCGTCTTATCCACACCCCTTCCTTTCCATCACCTCCCCTACTTCCAGCCATCACTTGACACCTGGGTCACTGGCATGGGCTCATATTTGGACAAAATAAGGCCTTCTCTTCTTCCCTAACGCATCCTACAGGTCAAGGCTATTCATCTTCCTCAGGCACTCTTGTTCTACAGCTCATTGGTTCCCAAACCTTCAAAGACTTCTTTTTCCAGGACATCAAATCTAAACTTTTCTTCTGGGTTTTCCAGACTGATAATTTGTCTGTCCTAGTGATCCTTACTTCCCGTTACTTCCTGCTGCCCAATTTCAGCTCTACTTTGGCTAAGTAAGACCCTTCAGTATGCCATTCTCATGCTTTTCTGCTGATGATGCTTTCTCCTCCTGGGCTATCTCATTGATCTCCTCAAACTATTCATTCATTCACAACATATATACTCAAGGCCTCCTATGTGCTAAATCCTAGAATCCTAAGATCAAGGTTTTTCATTGAATTTTTTGACTAACTCCTCTCTGTAAATCTCTTATTAGTCTTAACCACTTTATAATATCTTATAATAAATATAATATTCCATATGTCACGCCCAGTGCTTAAGGGTAAAAACAAGTGAGAGATGGACTTCTCTCCTTAAGTAAGATCCACTTAAGCAGTAAGAGGAATGTAGAGAATTTCAGCTTCTCAAGAAGTATTTATGTAAGGGAAGGTGTGAGAATTAAATGAAATGGGGTGTGATTAATGGAACTATGATCTAGCAATTATATATAACCTTATTTGTTCACTCTTGTTTCAGATGGGTTTTCCTTATCTTCTCATGTGAAGATAAGCTATTGGAGGGCAGAGGCTAAGGCTTCTTTGAACTGCCCCAGTTCTTAAGTAGTGCTAGATATATGCTTGAGCTTTTACCAACTTTCTATTTGCTTCTGACTTGCACAAAATGAAATGCTCCCTGGCCTGTATTCCTAGGAACACTGCTAATGGAAGGAGGAGGTTAGGGTGTAGGTACCTTTCTAGCCTTAGCTTCAGTTTTTTCCTCAAGAAACAGAAACATTTGGAAAAGCAAGAATAAGCAGTGATGCAATGAAAGCAGTTGGAATCTGGGCCCCCACCTCCCTTCCCAACAGCTCTACCCTCATAATCAGCAAAGAATATTGTTGTATTTCCCCAGAATTGTTTATCCATATGTTCACATCTTTTGATGCACTCCCTTTCCTAAATGAGCTTCCATTATTTTAGTCATTTTTTCATTCATATCATGACATTTTTACCATTTTCTTAAACCACTAATGCCCAGTGAAACTATAAGATTGTAAGATAGGGAAATGATGAGGCATTCCACAAACCGCTGTAGAGGAATCTAAAATGGTTTTGACTGAGTTTTAGATTGGAACTGAATTTTAGTCCAAATCACCCTGCTACCAGTTCAGATCATGTTGATGGCAGTGGCATGCAGCTCATATTTTTGCTTTCTCAATAACTTCACTCTATGTCCTGGAAGTTCCTTCTGAACGAGATCATAATTTGAATTGTTTTTGGATTTAATGAGAGTTTTGCTATATTGTGAGTCAGCATTTTAGTGCATTCTGTTTTTACCCCTCCCACAGAACTATATGCTATGACTTTCAAACTGAGAATATTGTGTCTGAACAATAAATCATGACCTTCCAGAAAAGATGATGAAAATTTTACTTGAAGAGAAGCAAGCTATAAATGCTAAAGAAACCAGTGATTTATAACACAATTTTTAAATTTAGAACTAATAAAAAGAGAAAGTTCAGCGATACTGCAACAGTGTGGCCACAAGCAACCCAAACAATCCTATCACAATGTAATACAAGAATTAACACAATGGTAGTAAAAAATGAGTGGGGGAAAAAAAGGAAAAGACTCTTTATGGATGTTTCTAATAACTTAGAGAGAGGCAGTTCTATACTTTTTTACTTTGGGGAAAAACAGATCTCAATATCCAATTAGAAATTGCAGTGTGGTAGGGAAGGGGAGATTGTGCTAACTGGTAAGAGACAAGGATTGTCTGTAAAATGTCTTGGCTAAAAAAGATGCAGGTTATAACTTTTATTTATTTATTTATTTATTTTTATTTTATTTTATTTTGTTTTTATCTTGGTTTCATTAATCTACAATTACATGAGGAACATTATGGTTACTAGGTTCCCCCCCATCACCAAGTCCCCCCAACATGCCCCATTAAAGTCACTGTCCATCAGCATAGCAAGATGCTGTAGAATCACTACTTCCCTTCTCTGTGTTGTACAGCCCTTCCGTACTCCACCCCCAACATTATACATGCTAATCATAATGCCCCCTTTCTTTCCACCCCCCTCATTATCCATCCCTCCCTTCCCACTCATCCTACCCAGTCCCTTTCCCTTTGGTAAATGTTAGTCCATTCTTGGGTTCTGTGATTCTGCTGCTGTTTTGTTCCTTCACTTTTTTTCTCTGTTCTTATACTCCACAGATGAGTGAAATCATTTGGTACTTGTCTTTCTCTGCCTGCCTGGCTTTTTTCACTGAGCATAATACCCTCTAGCTCCATCCATGTTGTTGCAAATGGTAGGATTTGTTTTCTTCTTATGGCTGAATAATATTCCATTGTGTATATGTACCACATCTTCTTTATCCATTCATCTACTGATGGACACTTAGGTTGCTTCCATTTCTTGGCTACTGTAAATAGTGCTGTGATAAACATAGGGGTGCATCTGTCTTTTTCAAACTGGGCTGCTGCATTCTAAGGGTAAATTCCTAGGAGTGGAATTCCTGGGTCAACTGGTATTTCTATTTTGAGTTTTTTGAGGAACCTTCATACTGCTTTCCACAATGGCTGAACTAATTTACATTCCCTCCAGCAGTATAGGAGGGTTTCCCTTTCTTCACAACCTCTCCAACAATTGTTGTTGCTTGTCTTTTGGATGGTGGCAATCCTTACTGGTGTGAGGTGATATCTCATTGTGGTTTTAATTTGCATTTCTCTGATGACTAGCAATGTGGAGCATCTTTTCATGTGCCTGTTGGCCATCTGAATTTCTTCTTTGGAGAACTGTCTGTTCAGCTCCTTTGCCCATTTTTTAATGGATTATTTGCATTTTGTTTGTTGAGGTGGGTGAGCTCTTTATATATTTTGGATGTCAACACTTTATCAGATCTGTCATTTATGAATATATTCTCCCATACTGTAGGATACCTTTTTGTTCTATTGGTGGTGTCCTTTGCTGTACAGAAGCTTTTTAGCTTGATATAGTCCCACTTGTTAATTTTTGCTTTTGTTTCCCTTGCCGGGGAGATGTGTTCATGAAGAAGTTGCTCATGTTTATGTCCAAGAGATTTTTGCCTATGTTTTTTTTCTAAGAATTTTATGGTTTCATGACTTACATTCAGGTCTTTGATTCATTTTGAATTTACTTTTGTGTATAGGGTTAGACAATGATCCAGTTTCATCTCTTACATGTAGCTGTCCAGTTTTGCCAACGCCAGCTGTTGAAGAGGCTGTCATTTCCCCATTGTATGTCCATGGCTCATTTATTGTATATTAATTGACCATATATGTTTGGGTTAGTATCTGGACTCTCTATTCTGCTCCACTGGTCTATGGGTCTGTTCT
Organism: Manis javanica; assembly: GCF_040802235.1. NCBI lineage: Eukaryota > Metazoa > Chordata > Mammalia > Pholidota > Manidae > Manis > Manis javanica. The sequence goes on along the minus strand of NC_133163.1, from coordinate 45,854,862 downwards.
TGTGCCAATACCAAATTGTCTTGCTTACTGTGGCTTTCTAGTAGAGCTTGAAGTTGGGAAACGAGATGCTCCCTGCTTTATTCATCCTTCTCAAGATTGCTTTGGCTATTTGGGGTCTTTTGTGGTTCCATATGAATTTTAAAACTATTTGTTCCAGTTGGTTGAAGAATGCTGTTGGTGTTTTGATAGGGATTGCATTGAATCTGTAGACTGCTTTGGGCAGGATGGCCATTTTGACAATATTAATTCTTCCTAACAAAGAGCATGGGCTGAGTTTCCATTTGTTAGCATCCTCTTTAATTTCTCTTAAGAGTGTCTTGTAGTTTTCAGGCTATATGTCTTTCACTTCTTTGGTTAGGTTTATTCCTAGGTATTTTATTCTTTTTGATGCAATTGTGAATGAAATTGTTTTCCTGATTTCACTTTCTTCTAGTTCATCATCAGTGTATAGGAAAGCAACAGATTTCCATGTATTAATTTTGTATCCTGCAACTTTGCTGAATTCAGATATTTGTTCTAGTAGTTATGGAGTGGAGTCTTTAGGTTTTTTTATGTGCAATATCATGTCATCTGCAAATAGTAACAGTTGGACTTCTTCTTTACCAATCTGGATTCCTTGTATTTCTTTGTTTTGTCTGATTGCTGTGGCTAGGAACTCCAGTACGAAGTTGAATAACAGTGGGGCGAGTGGGCATCCCTGTCTTGTTCCCGATCTCAGAGGAAAAGCTTTCAGCTTCTCACTGTTCAGTATGATGTTGGCTGTGAGTTTGTCATATATGGCGTTTATTATGTTGAGGTACTTGTCCTCTATACCCGTTTTGTTGAGAGTTTTTGTCATGAATGGATGTTGAGTTTTGTTGAATGCTTTTTCAGCATCTATGGTGATGATCACATGGTATTTGTTCTTCTTTTTGTTGATGTAGTGGATGATGTTGATCAATTTTCGAATGTTGTACCATCCTTGCATCCCTGAGATGAATCCCACTTGATCATGGTGTATGATCCTCTTGAGGTATTTTTGAATTTGGTTTGCTAATATTTTGTTGAGTATTTTTGCATCTATGTTCATCAGGGATATTGGTCTGTAATTTTCTCTTTTGGTGGGGTCTTTGCCTGGTTTTGGTGATGCTGGTGATGCTGGCTTCATAGAATGAGTTTGGAAGTATTACTTCCTCTTCTATTTTTTGGAAAACTTTAAGGAGAATGGGTATTATGTATTCTCTGTATGTCTGATAAAATTCCGAGGTAAATCCATCTGGCCCAGGGGTTTTGTTCTTGGGTAGTTTTTTGATTACCAGTTCAATTTCTTTGCTAGTAATTGGTTTGTTTATATTTTCTGTTTCTTCCTTGGTCAGCCTTGGAAGGTTGTATTTTTCTAGGAAATTGTCCATCTCTCCTAGATTTTTCAGTTTGTTAGCATATAGATTCTCATAGTATTCTCTAATAATTCTTTGTATTTCTGTTGGGTCTGTCATGATGTTTTCTTTCTTGTTTCTGATTCTGTTGATGTGTGTTGATTACATTTTTCTCTTAATAAGTCTGGCTAGGGGCTTATCTATTTTGTTTATTTTCTCAAAGAATCAGCTCTTAGTTTCATTGATTTTTTTCTATTGTTTTGTTCTTTTCAATTTTATTTATTTCTTCTCTGATCTTTATTATGTCCCTCCTTCTGCTGACTTTGGGCCTCATGTGTTTTCCTTTTTCCAATTTCAATAATTGTGACTTTAGACTATTCATTTGGGATTGTTCTTCCTTCTTTAAATAGGCCTGGATTGCTATATACTTTTCTCTTAGAACTGCCTGCACTGCGTCCCACAGAAGTTGGCACTTTGTGCTGTTGTTGTCATTTGTCTCAATATATTGCTTGATCTCTATTTTAATTTGGTCTTGATCCATTGATTATTTAGGAGCATGTTGTTAAGCCTCCATGTGTTTGTGAGTCTTTTTGTTTCCTTTGTACTATTAATTTCTGGTTTTATACCTTTGCGTTCTGAGAAGTGGGTTGGTAGAAATTCAATCTTTTTAAATTTACTGAGGCTCTTTTTGTGGCCGAGTATGTGGTCTATTCTGGAAAATGTTCCATGTGCACTTGAGAAGAATGTGTATGCTGCTGCCTTTGGGTGTAGAGTTCTGTAGATGTCTGTTAGGTCTATCTGTTTTAGTGTGTTGTTCAGTGCCTCTGTGTCCTTACTTATTTTCTGTCTGGTGGATCTGTCCTTTGGAGTGAGTGGTGTGTTGAAGTCTCCAAGAACGAATGCATTGCATTCTATTTCCTCCTTTATTTCTGTTAGTATTTGTTTCACATATGCTGATGCTCTTATATTAGGTGCATATATATTTATAATGGTTGTATCCTCTTGTTGGACTGACCACTTGATCGTTATGTAATGTCCTTCTTTATCTCTTGTTACTTTCTTTGTTTTGAAGTCTATTTTGTCTGATACAAGTACTGCAACACCTGCTCTTTTCTCCCTATTGTTTGCATGAAATATCTTTTTCCATCCCTTCAGTTTTAGTCTGGTATGTCTTTGAGTTTGAGGTGAGTTTCTTGTAAGCAGCATATAGATGGGTCTTGCTTTTTTATCCATTCTATTTCTCTGCGTCTTTTGATTGGTGCATTCAGTCCATTTATATTCAGGGTGATTATTGAAACATGTACTTATTGCCATTGCAGGCTTTAGATTTGTGGTTACCAAAGGTTCAAGGGTAGCTTCTTTACTATCTAACCATATAACTTAACTCACTTATTAAGCTATTGTAAACACAGTCTAATGATTCTTTATTTCTCTCCCTTCTTATTTCTCCTCCTCCATTCTTTATATGTTAGGTGTTTTATTCTGTACTGTTTTGTGTTTCTTTTGACTGCTTTTGTGGGTAATTGATTTTATTTTTTTCCTTTAGTTAGTATTTGTTTGGTCTGCTTTCTTTGCTGTGATTTTATTTTCTCTGGTGACATCTATTTGGCCTTTAGAATGCTTCCATCTAGAGCATTCCCTCTAGAATACCCTGTAGAGGTGGTTTGTGGGAGGCAAATTCCCTCAACTTTTGCTTGTCTGGGAATTGTTTAATCCCTCCTTCATATTTAAATGATAGTCATGCTGGATACAGTATTCTTGGTTCAAGGCCCTTCTGTTTCATTGCATTAAATATATCATGCCATTCTCTTCTGGCCTGTAAGGTTTCTGTTGATAAGTCTGATGATAGCCTGATGGGTTTTCCTTTGTAGATGACTTTTTTTCTCTCTCTGGCTGCCTTTAATATTCTGTCCTTGTCTTTGATCTTTGCCATTTTAATTATTATATGTCTTGGTGTTGTCCTCCTTGGGTCCCTTTTGTTGGGAGATCTGTGGGCTTCCATGGTCTGAGAGACTATTTCCTCCCCCAGTTTGGGGAAGTTTTCAACAATTATTTCTTCAAAGACACTTTCTATCCCTTTTTCTCTCTCTTCTTCCTCTGGTACCCCTATAATGTGGATATTGTTCCATTTGGATTGGTCGCACAATTCTCTTAAATTCTTTCATTCCTGGAGATCCTTTCTCTATATTCCTGTTCTCTGATTTCTATTCCATTAACGGTCTCTTGCACCTCATCCAGTCTGCTCTGAAGTCCTCTCAGAGATTGTTTTATTTCTGTGTTCTCCCTCCTAACTTGATCCGTTAACTCTTGCATATTTCTCTGCAGTTCCATCAACATGGTTATGACCTTTATTTTGAATTCTTTTTCAGGAAGATTGGTTATATCTGTCTCCCCAAGCTCTCTCTTGGGGGTTGTCTGGGTGATTCTGGACTGGACCAAATTCTTCTGCCTTTTCATGGTGATAGGGGTAGTCATAGGCAGGTGGCACTTGTGTCAGCTGGGAGAACAAAGTCCCTTCCTGCTTCCTGGTCACCCTGCCCCTCTCCACTGCCTGTGTCAGTTGGCTGCACACTGAGAACTGCCGTCAGGGTATCCTAGAGCCCTATGGGGAGTGGCAGGCACACTGGGTGTGCTCTCCTGTGAGAACAGTGCCCCTTCACACCTTGCCCCACCTTCCTCTGCCTGCGCCAGGCAGCTGCACACTGGCAGCAGCCCCAGGTCTGGACCGGATGGCTGTGCACTGGGAGGAGACTCTGGGCGGTTGCTGTGGGCACAGCCCTCTCAGGCTGCTTGGACCCTGTTGAGGGACTGCACCAGAGGGGGAATAAATGGCAGGCTGTTTATCTCCACTATGGGCTTCAGAGCTGCGCTGCCTCCCAGGGGGCTGGGGTGCCCGAATCTCCTCAGATTTCCCAGCCTGCTGGGCTGAGTGTGCTGGGACAATTCCATCCAGCTATGATGCCCTTGTCCCTTTAAGACTTTCAAAAAGTACTTGCTTTTCTTTTGTCCCAGGGGAGCCAGGTCTGGGGACCCGCTTGCAGATTTTACTTTTCCATTTCCCTAATATCCAGCACACCATGCAGTGTGTGTCTGCGCTCCTGGTGTGGATTACTAGAGCTGGTTATTTAGCAGTCCTGGGCTTCCACTCCCTCCCCACTCTGACTCCTCTCCTCCTGCCAGTGGGCTGGGGTGGGGGAAGTGCTCAGGTCCCACCCAGTCATGGCTTATATCTTACCTCCTTCATGAGATGCCGAGTTCTTGCAGATGTAGATGTAGCCTGGCTGTTGTCCTGTATCTTCTGGTCTCTCTCTTAGGCGTAGTTGTATTTGTTGTATTTTCAAAAATATATATGGTTTGGGAGGAGATTTCTGTTGCTTTACTCACGCTGCCATCTTGGCTTCTCCCCATAACTTCTTTTTCCCTCCAGATGTCCTACCCTCCATATGTTATTTGTATTTATGATGGGCTTAGGATGGCATATTGTTGTAATTTCCATTGTGAAAGTAAGGACATTGGGACACAGTGGTACAAGAAGAATTCAAGTTCAAAACAGGGACCAGAAGCAGCAATTTTTCTCATTTGCTGATGACCTGTGCTCATCTACACTAGGACATATCCTGAGAAATAGGATGCTCCTATGGTTTGAAAGTTTGTGTCCCCCAAAATTCATATGTTGAAATGTGATTAAATTAGGCAGTGGGGCTTTTGGGAAGTCATTAGGTCATGAAGGCTATACCTCATGAATGGGATTAGTGTTTTCATAGAAGTGCCCCCTAGGCCCTTTTGCCATGTAAGAATACAATGAGAAGTCTTTGATGCAGAAGAGGATCCTCACTTAGCCATGCTGGAACCATCATCTTGGATTTCCAGCTTCCAGAGATGTGAGCAGTAAATTTCTGCTATTTATAAACCCACCCAGTCTGTGGTATTTTGTTATAGAAGCTGGTACAGATTAAAACAGATACATTCCATAATCATTTATACAACATTTCTCCTAACAAGAGCATGCTACATAATCTTATCAAGTATACTTAGGACATTTACAGAGACAGACAATGTTCTGAGCCATAAAATAAGTTTCAAAAATTTTAAAGGAATTTTAATATTTACAGAGTATGTTTTCTGACAGTAGTGACATCAAACTAGAAATCATTTATGGAGAATATTTTTGGAAAATCCATAAATAGTTAGAAAGTAAATAGCACATACCAAAATAACTCAAGGCTGAAGGAATATATCACAAGAAAAATTAGAAAATAATATTGTATAATTGAAAAAGAAAATTCAACATCAAGTTGTGAAATTGATCTAAGGTAGTATATTTAAAGAAAAATGTATAACATTAAATGATTAAACTATTGCAAAGAAAAGTTTATAAAGTCAATGGTCAAGTAGAAGGAACTAAGAAATAAAAATAAATATTAACTATGGAAATCAATGAAATACAAGAAAAATGAAACTACCAAAGCAATAGAGAAAATCAGTAAACCCAATGATTTTCTGGTTGAGAAAATCCATATATTAATTAGAAACTCTAGACAGTCTCATCGGGAAAAAAAGAAGTCACAAATTATCACTATCAGGAATAAAAAAGGGAGTATAACTACAGAGCCTACAGATGCCAAAAGAAATATAAGGTAATATCATGAAAAACATTTTGCCAACAAATTCATCAACTTGATGGAATGGATGACATTTCTGAAAGAAAACAGGATACCAAAGTTTACTCAAAACAAAATAAATGAACTGAATAGCCCTATTTCTATTTTTAAAAATGGAATTCAAAGTCAAAATATCCCCTTAAAATAAAACTCTAGGTTCAGATAAATTGTACAAGGTATTTAAGGAAGAAATAATAACAATCCTACATAAACTATTCCAGGGAACAATAGAGAAAAGAACATTTCCCAACTCATTTTAAGAGGCTAACATTAACCTGTTACCAAAATAATAGAAAGATATTACTGGAAAAGAAAATTATAGATCTATATCCTTCATGAACATAGATGTGAAAATACTTACCAAAACACTAATAATTTGAATCCAGCAACACATAAAAATGATATTATATGTTGGCCAATGAAAGGCATACAGAGTAGAAAAGAGGTAAAATTTTCTTGATTATCATATGACAATGGTCCTCTTTGTATAAAATCTTAAGGAATCATTTAAAAAAAAGTACTTGGACCAGTAACTGTATTTAGCAAGTTTACAGAATAAAAGGTCCATGTACAAAAATCAATTATATTTCCATACACTAAGAATTAGCAAATTAAAATTTAAAGAGTAATACCATTTATGATAGCATGACAATATTAAATATGATAAAGTTAATGAAAGGTATGTAAATCATGTACACTGAAAATTATAAAACATTACTGTAAGAAATGAGAAAGATAAATAAATTGAAAGATACAATGTAGTGGTGGACTGGCAAATTCAATATTGTTAAGATGTGAATTTTTCCCAAGTTTTTCTACAGAGTGAATGAATTCCCAAACAAAAATCCTAACAATTTTTTTGGAGACATTGACAAATCGATTCTAAAATTTCTATGAAAACTCAAAGAACCAACAGCAACCAAAATACTCTTGAAAAGGTAAAAAGGGTTGAAATCTGTATACTATCTGATTTCAAGATTTACTGTAATGCTACAGTGATTAAGACAGTGTGATAAAGACATGAAGCAGTGTAATAGAATAGGGAGTTCAGAAATAGACTGAAACACACACAGTCACTTGATTTTCAATAAAAATGCTAAGATAACTCAATGGAGATGGTCTTTTTCAACAAATGGTGGTGAAACCATCAAATATTTATATGGAAAATATGAACTTAAAATTTTTACCTCACATCATATACACATTAACTCTCAATGAATCATAGGCCTAAATATAAGAGCTAAAACCATCTTCGTAACCTTGAGTTAGTAAAAAAACTATATATAGGACATAAAAAGCATGAACCATGAAAGAAAAATTCATGAATTAGACATTAGAATTAAATATTTGCTCATCAAAGGACACTCCCAAGAAAATTAAAAAAGGGAACCACATAGTATAGGAAAACATTTGCAAAACATATATTTGATAAAAGATTTGTATTCAAAATATATAAAGAACCCATACAGCTCAGTAGCAAGAACATAACCCAATCAAAAAATGAGTCAAAAATTTTATAAGACACTTCACAATGAAGATATATAAATGCAAGTACATTTTCAATATGACTAGTTGTCATGGAATTTCACATTACAACTACAATGGGATTCTACTAACTACTCAGTAGAATGGCTAAAATTAAAATATTGAAGATATATAAATGCAAGTACATTTTCAATATGACTAGTCATGGAATTTCACATTACAACTACAATGGGATTCTACTAACTACTCAGTAGAATGGCTAAAATTAAAATATTGAAGAAATATAAATGCAAGTACATTTTCAATATGACTAGTTGTCATGGAATTTCACATTACAACTACAATGGGATTCTACTAACTACTCAGTAGAATGGCTAAAATTAAAATATTGAAGAAATATAAATGCAAGTACATTTTCAATATGACTAGTTGTCATGGAATTTCACATTACAACTACAATGGGATTCTACTAACTACTCAGTAGAATGGGTAAAATTAAAATATTGACAATACAAAGTGCTGCAAGGGTGCTGAACAACTGGAACTCTCATGCATTGCTAGTGAGAATGCAAAATGGCACAGCCACTCTGTAAAGCAGTCAAACAGTTTTTCTATAAAGTTAAACATATAGCCTTACGATGAAACGTTTGGGCATTAACTCAAGAAAAATGAAAATATGTGTTCCCCAAAAAGGCTTGTATATAAATGTTCATAGCTACTTTTTTCATAAGAACCCCAAACAAGAAACTACCCAATGTCCATCAATAGGTGAATGCAAAACAAATTATAGTTTGTCCATAAAATGAAGTAATATTTAGCAGTAAAAAGGACTGAATTACTGAAACATGCAATAGCATGCATGAATTTCAAAAGCATTATGCTGAGTGAAAGAAGCCTTACACAAAACACCGCATGCTGTATGATCCAACTTTAGTAACAGAAAGCTCATCAGTGGTTGTCGGGGGCCAAAGATGAAGAGGGGGATTAATTGCAAAGGGGCAAAAGTGGAGGGGACTTTTTGGTTTGATGGAACTTTCTGTCTTAATTACAGTGGTGGTTATGTGACTGCTTACATTCATCACAATTCAGAATTGTTGGATTAAATGTGCTTAATTTTAGTGTATGCATAGTAAACCTTCAAAAAGGGCCTATATTTTAAAATTCAAATTCTGGAAATTATTACTTAAAAATTTTTTTTATGTTTCATTTATGTGAAATTGTTCTCTAGCCTCAGTTAGTCAATGTGCCTTGAAGTAGAGCTTCATGTCTGTCTTGGTGTAGCACTTTGTTTTATTAGCACAATACTGTCCTAGCTTTTTTAAACTAAAAATCTTTACCAAGAGTCAAATTTCACATAAGAATTGGAAGCTAACGCAATGCCATTCTGCTCAATTTAGAATAGTCAGGTTCTATTCTAAGAAGTAAAACTGTGGGACTCACAAGCTTCCTCCACTTTTTCCCTTGAGGGTTCCAAAAACACAGTGACAGGGGGACAGGGCAGGAACTTAGTGGTGAGCAGGTCAGGGAGGAGGCAGAAGCTGGTTCCTCCCTTGGGGATTTTCACGCCTGCAATATCGGCATGTGATTGCCCAACAAGGAGCGATCCAGATGGTTCACACTGGTAAAAACTTCACCATTAAGGGCAGGATTAACACTTGAAATCATTGATCTATGACACTTCGGTTACTGTTCAGAGCATAAAGCAGCGTTCTGTATAAAGGATTTGGAAACAGGCCAGCCTGGACTTGAGTCTGGTTCTGCAATTCTTATCTGTGTGCTGTTAGGAAAATCATTTAACCTCTCTCAGCCACTGTTTGCATGTCTCTAAAATGGAGAGACATGTACCTATCTCCTAGCACTGATGTGAAGATTAAATGAAATAATGATGGAGAACGTTTAGTGGCTAACACATAGTAAGTGTTAAATAAGTGGGAGCTATTTCTGTGTTTTCCCACGGGTTTTCTGCTTTCACTAGGGTTACTCCATCCTAGAACCATAGGGAACCCTATGAGAAGGTGTTTGAGCCCTTGAAAGAGAAAAGGCAGCCAAGGAAGAAACACAAGAAAAGGACAACTTGAAATTATCTGCCAGGAAGTGGAACTCAGCAGTTTGGGGAGATGGGAAACAGGTATGGTTCACCCACTCTAGTAGAGTCTGTAACTCATGATATCTATTTTTAATTTTCCTTTGGATCATTTCTTCTACTTATTTGTCAAGTTTCAATTTCTTTTAATAGATTTAAAAGATGATATTCTAGTAAGACAGTTTTCAGAAGACATAAAAGAAACTTAAAGGCAGGTGTGTGTAAGTCCCTGGTCACTTGACTTTACGTTAATCAAAAGGGAGATTATTCTAGGTGGGCTTGAGTTGATCAGTTGGAAGAGCTTTAAAGGAGGGTTTAGAATACTACTACAAGAAAGAAGCCAATCTGAAAAGGATATACAATATGCTTGCAGAAAGATGAGTGTTGCCAGAAGCTTGGGAAAAGGGGAGCACAGGGGATTTTCAAGGTAGTGAAACCATCCTGTACGGTGCTGTAAGGGCGGGAACATGTCATTATAATAATGCATTTGTCAAAACCCATAGGATGTACAGCACAAAGATTGAACATATTGTAAACTATGGTCTTTGGATGATAATGACCTGTCCTTGTCAGTTCATTAATTGTGACAAATGCACCACACTGGTGCAGGATGGTGATGGTAGGGGACGCTGACTGCACATGGGGACGAGGGTGTGTGGGAACTCTCTATACTTTCTGCTCAGTTTTTTTGCGAAGCTAAAACTGCTTTAAAAAAATAAAGGCCATTAGTCATTCTAAAAAAAAAAAACAGACCACCTATGATCCCAACACTTATTACAAATATTCTTTTTTTTATATAGTGGCCCTCATGCACATACACATTTCCATATAGTTATGATTATTGAGAGATAATCATTTGACCTTCTGCACCTAAACTGATTTATGTGTAAGATGTATTAGATCCCAAAACTTGCTGGAGAAGCAAAGGGTAGGGAGCTAACATTTACAGAGCACTTACAAGGTACCAGGCCCTGTGCCAGGTGCTTTATACATTTCATTTTATTTAACCCTCTTAATAACCTTTTGAGGCAGGTGTTATTATCATCATTTTATAGAGAATATGTATGTAATTAAAAAATAACTCAATTATTAGATTAACCAAATACCATCCTTAGACAAGCTTGGGTATTACTGGTGACATACCCAAACCAGAATTTCTGAAGATATGAAAAATAAGTCAGAATAATATTTACCAAAGTATGTTTTATGAAAACCTATTTTCATAGATTTTAAAAGATTGATAGATGGAAATCGATAGTTGTCTTGCCAAAGGTGCCATCAGCCCCAGGCAAGTTCACTATGGATTCAGTGTGATCAAAGAAATGACAGTAGTACGTTCTTGGGGTGAAAGGGTTATACCCAACTTTATTTCCCTGGTGGCAGGTCAATCACTAAAATCCCATCCACTCAGAGTGAGTCTGCATGCAGCAAGCTGGTCTCTGCCTCTGGGCCTCTCTGCCCACACAGCCATCCTCTGGACCTCTGTTCTCAGTGCTGCCACCACTCCAGCCTCTGCTCTGCTTTCCTGAGCCTTGCAGCCATGCCACCGTGTTGCCCAGAGCACTGGGTTGAGCTCTTCATATAGAGTCAATAGCAAGGTTTTGCCCACACATGTAGTGGGCTAGCCAGCCAGGGCCAGGTGAGAATCCTGGCCACAGGAACTTCCATTTTATCCACAGTCATATTTATAGTTATAGATACATGTATCTCTTTATTTCCTCTGAAAGTGTTGAGAAGCTCTCAGTGAGCATTAAGAAAGCTTCCTTCCTATAGGACATTTCAGGGCTTTGATATACCAACACAGACTGTGAACTTTCATCATGTTCCACTTTTTTGGAGCAAGAGTGTTGTAGCACTAGCTCCATCAAACACTAGGAAATCCTGACCCTGAACATTATTCACAATTTATTCTGTGGGCTCACTCATTAATTTTAAGAACTTTCAGAATACATTCTATGGCAGAGTCCACAAAAAATTCCAAGTTTCATCTTCTTATTTATTTTATCAAGTGAATAATATACCTTGGGGTTAAGCCATAAAATGATGCAAAAGCAGAGAATAAGCCTGGAGGGCATCGCAAGAACTCAAGTAAACCACCTCCCAGGCTTCAGAGAGGACCACACCTAAGCCATCTCAGACAGATGGGTACTTAGATTGTTGTAAGAAGCCTCCAGGGAAGAAAATTCTATAACCCCCTTGCTGCTCATTCCAGACACCCAGCTTTTCTGAGAAAACAGTGAGCTGCTTGAAACTCTTCTACTCTGTTGTGAAAGTATTGAATGCCCATGGGGCATATTAAAAGCAGGTGTTTAGATTTAAAAAGCAGTCCTGGTGAAAGTAAGGTGAAGATAATTATATATCTATATACATATACAGATATATAGATACAGATAGATGTATCTCCTACCTATCTGTCATTTATCTCTTCTCTGTCTACCTAATGTAGAAAGTAAAAAATGTCTCAGAATCATCTTTGAATTCTTCTGTCTCTTTTTAGTTTCCATTAGGCATCTCATCCTGTAACTTTGAAGTATCTCTTGATTCAATCCCTTTATCTTCTCTTTCTACTCAGAGTTAGAGCTCTCATTCTTGCTAGCTTGGATTTCTCAAATAACTCTTGATTCATTTCCCTATCTCTAGACTCCCTTCTTTCTAATTTGCCCCACAATGCTGAAATATTCCATTTTAAAGTGCAGCTCTGTCACATGACTGCGATGTCTCACGTTTCTGGGGGCTTCCCACTGCCCATGGTGTGGATGTGAGCTCCGCAGCCTGGCCCACTGAGCTCCCTGTGGTTTGACCTCTGCTGCCCATCCTCAGGTATTCTCCAACACACATTCAACACATGGCTCACAGTGAACATTCCTTCCTGGGCCTACAGATTTTCATGCTTTCATGCCTTTGATGTTTCATGCCTTCAGCTTGCACTTCAACCCTCTCCCCGCTTTATAGTCTTTTTCTCCATCTGCCAAGTCCTGGTTCCTCTGTGAAGTCTGCCTAGGTCTCTCTAGAACAAATGCATCATTTTCTCATATTTTTGCTTTCTAAAACTTCTGCACATACTCCACTCAGGTCACTTTGCAAGCTATGTTGCAGAATGTGACAGCAATTCATCCCGTGGTGACATGATTTTGATATGAGCCATGGAGAAGGGGCAATGGGCAGAGACAGAGAGCAGGGAGCACAGGGGTGACCAGGACAGATGTCTGACCAGCAAAGGAGCATGATGGCCATGAGGACAATGGTGAATGTGAGAGAAAAGCACAAAGAGACCTTTCCCTCGGGAAGGAGAGGGCTGGGTCTCTAACCCAGGCAAGATGGACAGGCACAGGGCTGAGGGGAGGCAGCAGCTGCTCAATGTCCTCTGGGACCAAGGAAACAGGACACAAGGCAGCTGACAGCCACAGAAGCAAGAAGGGCCTTAAAGCTTCCCTACCACCCTCAGGACTAGGGATGAACCACGTTTAAGGTCAGGAACTTGGGGAAGGGAAAGTTAATGGTCAAGGCCACATCACAAGTGCAGTTTTAACAGGGCTCATCAAGGATTTGTATCTACCTATGGCGACACACCTGCCTAGTATTTCAAATGTTCTCAGCTCTTCTAGTTGGGAGGCAGGGGAGTATGCCAACCTGGTGGCACTCTCTGAAGCTCATTACCTGGCACATTCTGAAAAAACTGCAGTAGTGAGTATGTTTAATAGTATTGTTGGAATGGTCAATGAATACATAACTGGTGCATTAACATGATTTGGGATCAAAAATAAATTGTGACTCTGAAAGAAATACACTGAATATATTGTATGATTTTTAAACTAAAGTAAAAGATAGTTAAAAATATACCTGGTTTTGGAGTTTCTAGAACACCAGAGATGCTGAAAGAGTGGGATTTGGTATAGAAAGTGTGAACATTTTAATCTTATATCATATCTATAATCCCACCATTGACAAACCTTAGTTGGAAGGGCAATGTCACATCACTGAGTTTATCTCAAAGTCCACACCGGTGAATAGCAGAGCAAACCACTGTCAGACTCCCGGTTCTTTCCCCTGTATGTCCTGGCCCCTAGACATTTTGGAAATGCTTTAAGGGCCCAAGGCCCTGGCTAGTGAGCCTTCATCCTGGGCTTAAAACCTCCAGGGATGATGAAGAGACTTCATCTCTGACCTTGAGCAGATTGTAGCTGTCAGGATATCCTTTTTGTTATATTAAACATAAATACATCTCCAAGTATTAGATATAAGATTTTGAGAAATGACTGCAATTCTATGAGTGAAAAGGAAGAGTTAATTAAGATATATTTCATAGAGATGCTTCTCAAACAAAATTGAAGCTCCAAAGAAGATAAACCTGATTGCCCCTTGCCAGGCTGGTGTTTTTTTAGCCTTCACCCAACCCAATTTTCAGAGTAAGCTCAAAGAAAAAGCACCGAAATACTTATCCTGACTTTTCCATATTTAGCACAATGCCACACAAAATTGCTAAATACCGTATAACCACACTTACCATCCTGGGGCCTATAAATTCAGAATTCAGACACTTGATTACAAACCACAGAATGACTTTGCTTAAGAAATAGTAGTGGTAATGCAAGGGAACAGCTCCTATTTAGATGTTCTTCTGGTTATTAACTTAGTAACAGGGGCTTTTTTTTCCCCTCTCCTCTTTCTCAGTCCTTCTACCATGGCTGTCATCTCTAATTTCTGGTACGGTTGTGAAAGCATTGGGGGCTGCGTGCCTGCAAGAGTTGGGGGAGCATTTTCTGCTATAATTATAGTCCAAAAGGAAAATAAGCACATACATTTTTGGTTTTGCAGTAAAATTCCATAGCAAAACAGGAGTCAATCACCAACCTTTAGGATGGCAAAGATATGACAGAAAATTCGCTCCTCTCCCCTAGGAGGGGCCTGGGCATCTCTGTGGGGTTCTTTCCCCTCTGATTCCACTGCGAGGCCTCCCTCCCTCTCAGAATTCATGAGCCATCCCCCTCTGCACCATAACTCTACACCAATGTCTGATCAGCCCCATCAGGCACCCTGAAGTATAGACGATGGGAATCACAACCTGCAGTCTTACATGTCTGTGGAGGTCCCACTGTAAGCTAGCCCACTAGGGAGCACTCACCCCCACAGGGAGGGACCTAGGAACCCAGCAGGCGCTTCCCTGCCGGGCGGGGCTTCCCCCACCCCCTGACCTTTCTGCCCCTCCTGCTGATAAACTTGTTTAAATAGAACAGAACATTATAAAAATTTTAAAATGTTTAAATGTTCTTTGTGGCAGAATTTTTAGTTTTTAAATGTAAATTCCTCATTTCTCTCTCTGTTTCACATGTGTCTTGTAACCAAGAATCAATGTCCCCCCACCACTAAATTACTTTGTAATTTTAAAAGCTCATATTAAGACTTTATTATGTTCCAGAGAGAAGCTAAGTGCTTCACTTCACAGCCATCTTAGAAAGTAGATACTATTCCCTCCATTTCACAGTGAAGAGGACTATGAATTAGGAGACTTACATGTCCTAAGCTAAATCACAGAGTTCTTTTGTGAGAGACAGGATTGCAGCTCAGTCCCCTTAATCACCACATTGGAAAATCTAAACTGCATGAGATGCAAACTTTTGAATCTGCCTAAGTTTTTGGATACAAGCAACAGATACTGATTCTGGCTTATTTCAGAAAAAAAAGAAAAACTCTGGGAGTTACTGGAAATACAGCTCAAAGATGCTACAGTCAAACAACACCAAAGTTGCGCTGCAAAATGGGTCTAAGAAGCACAGCCATGGAGCTGCTGCCACTGAGCCCTACATGTGCACTTAAGCTGTGGGTACAAATGACCCCAGACCCTGGGCCTAGCTGTTGGCACTGCTGCTCTGTTGCCCTGAGAACATGATCCCACAGCAGAGGCTTCCACTGCCAGTGAACATTCATCTCCATCCTTGCTTCCTTGCATCTTAACTCCCCCAGTCACAAACCAGAGGAGCTACATTTGCTTCCTGGAGCCGACGCCACATGCCCACAAATTAGCTGCCAGGGGACTGAGAAGGTGAGCTGCGGACACTTGTAGTTTCTGTGATGACAGATGTGTATTGGCTCTTCCCCAAACCCTTAAGGTGGGTAAGTGCCCATTGCGAATGAGGTTTAGATTCTTGGCAGTGAGAAGGAAAAATGGATGTCCTGGAAACTAGCACGGCGAGATTGTCCAGCACCACATAGTTCCCTCCTTCATTCACATGAGTGGATGTTCCTCCTTATTTCCGCACCTTGCAATACTAAGGTCCTCAGTATGTGGAGCAGCACTTTGTGGTTGACCAGAGCACTCTGCCGACGATGAATGGTGTCAGCAGAGATCCTGAGTCACGCATGGCTACTATTTAAAAAGAAGACAGAAAAAAATTCGAGTACTTTTGAAAGCTTGGTGCTGGTGATTCAATGCTCTGTGGATTGAGGCTAAAGAACACTGTGTCCAGAGCAACTGCATTTTGGATGAAAAATAAAAGAAGAGCTTCTATAAACTTGTAATTACCCTTCTGGTGTGCTTGTGGTCAGTGCCAATGTCAGCTTCCAGCTTGGGCCAATTTGTTGACCGGATCCATTTTATTTTCACCAGAAGTCATCCCCTAGAGGTCCTCCACTATAAAAAGGGAAAGAAGAGAAATACTTCTATTAGGGGAAAGATAATACATCTATTAGAGGAAAGATACTACATCTTGCCTGTTGAGGACATCTGTTGCATTTCTCTGCTCAGCATCCATTCTTTTCTCTTTCATTAACAGTGTCACAGTATTCCTTTGGAATGACCCTACCTTCCTGGTTCTAGGGATTTTCATGTGACCTATGAACACCTGTATATAGTGACTAATTCAAGGAAGGGTATGAAATACAGAGCATCCCAAACAGAATATTCTAGGTCTTTCCTGGAATTCCTGGGAAGGTGAAATTCTCTCTCTTGGAATTACTGACCCAGTGTACATTGTACATGAATCTTCTGATGGACATCTTGCCACTACAAGGGGAGAACATTAACTGAGAACAGAGCCAACAGAGAAACTCAACTATTATTGAAAAAAAGCTTGAATACTTACATCATTTTAACACCTAGGTCAAGCCAGGCTTAAAGCCAGTAACCTCAGGCTTTTGAATTACCTGAGCTTGTGAGTTTCTTCTTTCCCATAATCCAGTGTGAGTTGGATCTCCTGTTACATGCAACTAAAAAATCCTAATCAATTCACTGACTTTGTTTATAATTTATGGAGTTCTAAGTTGCCTTGGTTCAGGAAGAAGTCCCAAAACTAGTTGTCTTGAATGATGTAGAAAAAGCTTATACTTTGGGTAGAGAAGTGGTTTAATTGTTTTCTGACTATATGAATAAAGACAAATGAAAAGCATTTGTTAAAATACATTAGATGCTATCTCAGAGAAAAGATCATGACGGCATTGACATTTAGGACAGCAAAAAAAAAAAAAAAAAAAAAATTACCCAAATTGGGTTAGTAACTATTTTAAGTTCCATTTAACATCTCTTGGTAATGTTTTTCATAAGTACTTTGTAATTTCCAAGTTTGTGAAGCTTAAATAATTATGTAATTACTTTGCAACACCCACAGAACTCCACTTGGATTTGGTAACTACTTTAAGCCATGTTAAGTTTTTCATTATAAATTATATTATGTTTATTACATAATTTATAGTTTGTATGAAAAGAATAATCATATCGTGCAACTATTCTGTAAGAGCGTAGCAATTACTCCCATATTGTGGTAACTTGCAGTGGAATGGATATTTCTTTCATAATTATAGAAATGATAACATCAAATCCAACAATATCCTGGTGATAACATTTAGGACTATAAATTCAAGTACAATTCAGTTGCTTCTTAGCCA
Source organism: Manis javanica (assembly GCF_040802235.1). Taxonomy (NCBI): domain Eukaryota; kingdom Metazoa; phylum Chordata; class Mammalia; order Pholidota; family Manidae; genus Manis; species Manis javanica. The sequence continues at coordinate 45,837,400 of NC_133163.1, read as the reverse complement.
TCCTAGCTGAGCAAGAAAACAAATGTAGTAAAACGTTTTATGGCCACTTTAGTATTAGATGATATTTAGCAAGTATATACTACAGGAACTGAAGCTTGGAACTAGAATGTGTGCAATGAGATCAAAGTATATTATTTGCCTCCAGTTATACTCTGGCAAAAATAAGCCTTGATTAGCTACAACAGTTCAAGATCAAGGAATCATACAGGAAAGTTATATTTTATTGTAACATAAACCCAGCTGACAAACTACCCTGAAAGATGTGGTGTGAGAGATAGGCTTCCTTATGGCCTAGAAGAAAAGTGAAAGGCACAGGATGTGGAATTAGAAACCTGAGTTAAGTCTAACTTCACTTCTTCCCAGCTAGGGATGATTTTACCAGCCATATAATCTCTCTGAATTTGTTTCCTTTTCTGTAGATTTAGCCAACTCATCCTTATCTCTCTCAAGGTTTGTTGCAAAACCAATGCTTTAATGCATTTGGAAGGATCGAGTCAAATGTTAAATTAGTATGGGTACTCTTAAAGAGGAAACCCTTTGTTCTCATTCAACTTACTTAGTTTGAAATGAAGTACTCGTCCTTCGTATCAACTTATATAATGAAAGATAAAGAAAACGAGAGCCCAGTATGCAAGATACTGCACTAATGCAAAGAATTTATCCTGGCATTACTTTCCTTTTTTGTATATGATCTGGACTTTTTTCAAGAACTTCTGTATATCCATTTTCCCCTAAAAGATTTAATGTTTGAGGGCTTTTGAATTTTACTCTATTAGTGAGAAGCATACATTTCATAGACAATCAGAAAAAAAGTATGCAAATAAGTTATTTCTTTATCAGAAAGGTTCAGGTATGAGACACAGTGCAACTCCAATCAGATTCTAGAAAATAAATATCTGAGTCTCACCTGGAGAATAGTAATGTAATTTTTAAGGGGTTGTTAGAGTTAAGTAGTAGGAAATCCTCTTGAAAATGTAGCTAGTCATTTAATCTTTGCTAGGTATTTTCACTTAGTTGATAGTCTTCAAGTCACTAGCTAGTAACTCTACTACTCATTAAGTTTAATTGGCTTGATAGCAAGTATAATGTGCACATAACTTTTATCTTGGATTTAAAAGAGTCCAGTTCATTATTCTAAACTAGAAAGTGGAATTTCTAAAAGATACAGAGGACTTCTGTAGAGCTTTGAACTTCTGTCATATGTAAATGTCTATATTGATCCATAAGGATATATATTTGTAGCAGTGGATTTGTGGATTCTCTAGAGGTGAATAAGGGATAAAGGAATAACTCATCTTCCCTTAAGGATTAAAGAACAGAGCAACATCTTTCCAAGTTGAGCTCTTTCCCTGTCAGCTTGGGGTGCTGGAGGAGTTCTGACTGCACGAGAGGTCAGAGACTCAAGTACTCTGGATGTGGCTGGGCCAGGAATGTCTTTGTTCGCACTCAGCACTGAAGAGGTGTGCCCCATGGCCGTGGTGAGGGCAGGTGCGGTGTGATAGTCTGAGCTTCCTGGTGATTCAGTCTTTCATTTAAAAAAAAATTTCCCTGTCAATTCCATTTCTGTGTTCTTTTCTAAGGCTGCTCTAACAAAGTACCACAGATCGTCTGACTTAAACAACAGAAATATATTGTCTCACAGCTCTAGAGACTAAAAGTCCAAAATCAAAGTGCTGGCAGAGTACACCTCTTGTCTATATATAATACCCCCTTCTAATCCACAAATTGAGATTGCCCAGTTCTAGTAAGCTGATTAGAGCTGGAGCCAGCATATCCATGGCGGGAAGGGGAAGCCTCATCTTACTGTTTGAACTCACAGGGAGGTTTCCAACTATTTTTAACTCCTACCAATGCAACTGTCTATATAATGGTCAATGTACTGTTAGTATTTAACAGAGCTCTGATCGTTCTTTCTCTGTATGTGTGATAGAGGTTTATAGGTGGATTTTCCTTTCAGCAAAATGGCAGAAGTTCAGAAATACACAAACTAAACCATACCGTATCCCAAAGCTAGTCACTGCCTTTCAGAAGTTGGAATTATTGGAACATGATTGGGAACAAATATAACTTCACAAACTCAAGTATACAGAGCATAAAGTTGTATTGTTTTCTTTTTTGAAGCCAAGTTCTGCCAAAGTGAAAGAAATCCAATTTCAACCAATACAGGGTTTCACCTGCTTATCCCCACTTATAGCCAAGTATGGATGTTTAAGTGTTACAGAGGGTCCCTACAATCCTCAGCCATCTGTCCATGAAGATAACCGCAAAGGTATCCTTCACCCTATCTGGTCTTCTGCCATTTGTCCACCCAGGCAGACATGACCTCGTAGGTCTGGCAGTTCTCTGTGCTCAGTGTTGCTCCTGGGAAGGTCACAAGCATTCCAATGCTTCTGGATCACTTCGGAACATCAAAACCACCTGGCCATTAACTGTGCTGGCTGTGTCTTCCCTGGGTTCCGGCTGTCCATCACTGTCCTCCCCCAGAAAATGAGACTCAAGCCCTTCTCCTTTTGGATTCCATGAACATCTGTGCAGATTTTCACCACCTCCTCAGGGCTTGGTAGCAAGATACAGACTCTACACTACAGTATCTATACTCTCATTACTTCTCCATTGCTCTTCTCTCTAGCAAGCTTGACTCCCATGTTGGTGTGTAAGCAAATTCCTGTGCATGTGTGCGGACTTCACTCTGCTGTCTCCCAAATCATCTCTCTAGTGATTCATTTCAGTTCCTCTAAAAACCTAAGCAATTGAAAGATAAAAACCAGAAAAAGACTCCTTTGTCTATCATCTCCATTCTCTGAGACAATAAGCACAGAAGAAAGAGCCTAATTGTTTAATGTGGGGGAAGGACAAAGGGCAAAACAGACTGCTGAAAGCAGGTTAATATTTAAAGTATATTATGTCATAATATCTTACTTTTCTTTTTTCCCCCACCTTATCTGATTTCTTCCCATCTCTACAATCTGTACAACTCATTAGTTATGTGATTTTAGGAGAGTTACTTAACTTCTCTGCACCTAAGTTTCTGCATCTGAAAAATGGGTACAGTAATTGTGAGTTACTGTAAGGATTAAGTGCAAAAAGTTATGTAGAATGCTTAGGACACTGTCACTTAGTACTCACTAACTATTAACGATTAGTATAATTATTATCATTCACAAAACAACTCAGTGGCTACAGTGGGAGAAGGAAGCTGGATATTTCTGCCAGTGGTAAAACTCAAAATTTGAAGTCTGGAGATACATGAGACATCTCTTAACCCAGCTTCATCATTAAGAGGGCACGAAATAAAAGTCAGAGGACTGACTTGCTGAAAAGGATCTAACTGCTAAGGGAGGACTAGAATCCAGCCCTCCTGATTCCTGGCTCACGCCATGTATATATCTGAGTGTATTCCTATGAGAGAAAGTGCATTTAAGTGCTGCCCATACATTTTTTTCCATGAAACTACAGGCAGAAGCTAATTCACTTTGCTTCTAACAAAAGCAGTAGTCATGTTGGTAATAAGCAGGGTGTTCAGTTGGAGGCAGTAGAGAGTGGCTGGTTTCTCACCATCCTGGGGAATCGGGTAGCCTCCAAGTGTTCTGCGCCAGATGAGGGGAGTGTGCCTTGCGTGTCCTTGGCCATGGCAACCCTCGCTGCTTCTCCGCTTCCTCTACTGTATGCCACAGGAGTTGGACTAAGCAGTGTTCCCCCGCTTGTATTCTGTGTTACAGCTGCTCCATAACCAAAGCACATTCCCAGGATTGGCATCTCTGGGGCGGGGCCTGGGAGTCCTCGCTGTCACCAAATTCCCGGAATGGTTCTTCAGTGCTTGAGGTCTGGAAATCCCTGGTCCAGAGGGTTTCTAAGGGTTCTGCCAACTCTCACGCGCTTTATTTCTAAATTAAATTCCCAGACCTGCCTGCAGCTTAGTCCAAATAGTGCTGCTCTCATAATCAAAAAATGGTTGATACAACATAAAATGCACATTTCTATGATACTTTACCCAAAATATATTTTTACCCAGGATGTCTCTAAACCACTCCTATACTTATATAACCCAAATTTTCCATGTGAATATGGAAATACCCCTGGTTAAGACAAATCACTGTGTTGCTTCTCTAATTTTTTGAGGTTCCCCAGAACATTTCTACTACATAGTCTTTGGGGGCCCCAGAACCACAGAGTGTGTTACAGGTGACATGCTGTTCTAATGAGGCCCTTCTGATATTTCTAGTAATGTATCCCTTTGGGCAGGCCTATTAAATGTGCCTGGCCCCACATCTCCTGTGAAGAAGCTCCAGTGGCAGTGAGACTGCTGAGCTTCAGACATTCTAGAATGTAAGAAGCCACCTGACAATTAAAGCTTTTGATTTAGTCAGTTTTAGCTTGGAAATACGGCTGATGTTTTCTGACACAAGGTTTCCTCTCAGGAGGACAAGGGGCAAGCTAATTTTTCTCTTTACTTAAATGTTGAGCTGGGATCAAAAGACAGGGCACCATGCACTGGAGCACACCTGCACATCAGGATAATTGCCTGAGACTGTCCATTTCAGTGCCAAGTTACAAGGACCTGATTCCAGTCTCCTCTGGAAAAACCAAGGCATACCTCATTATGTAACGATCTTGGAAAGCAGATATTTGACTTGACGTAGTTGATTTTGACCTTAACATCATTCTGTTAAAAAAATAAAAACAGCATTACAGCATTTGCTGCAAATGAAGACCTGCTGCTTGTAGTAGAGGAAATGGCTAGTGCTCTTCAACGCCGAATATGTTTTCTGGATGGATGCTTTTCCAGATTAGCATGAATTGGTTTGGTTTTTGAGTCTGTATTGAAAATATTTTTTAAGATTCATCTTTAATCATATTCTGCCTTAAAATAGTGCATGACAACTTGTTGACTTGCTATTGTATTGCTCTTGTCTTGATGCTAATATTTTTCTTGTGATCTGAAACTAGACATAAATTTTGATTTGTGGGCAATTATTTGAGACTACAATCTCTTAGAATTATTGCTATAAAGATTCATTTGGTTAACTACAGAGTTTGTTATTCAGTTGCTAACTTGATAGAATGTTGTCCTTGTTTTAAGAATAACCTGGACATAAACTGCTATAGAATCTATGAGATGCCTAAAGAAAATGACACCGCACTTAAACTGTATTCAGTTAAGTGTATAGATACCTCCAGAGCTATGACATCTTGGGCTATTGAGAACTTTTCCATGATCTTTAAACTTAAAGAGGCATTCTCTTCAATTAGAAAAGAGCTTTACCTTTGGCCCATCCTCTCTGTGTGCATTTACAGTAGTAGTATCTGGTCATCATGAGGGGACATACTGAATGGAGAGTAGAAAGATATATCTCAAAACAAGTCTCAGTAAGCTGGCCCATTTAGAGCTGTTCCTGGCAAATATCACATGTTTTTCTCATATGTATGCTGATATAAAATAAGAACTGTAATTACTTATTTTTGGCTTTTAATATAACATTTATTTTTAGGGTCTATCCACAAATACGATGAAGAGTGACAAACACAAGTGCCATTCTTGTCACAGATTTTTGGGGGGATTTTTTGGCCAGGTGTCTAGGTGAGCTTTTCTTTACATTTAGTTAATCACCTTAAATTGGCTGTTCATCCCCCAAAGCCATTAACTACTTAAAAATACCCGATTTGCCTTTTCCACTCTGAAATTTATGACCATATAATTAATGAACCTCTTAATTCTATGTTGTGTATTGACTTATTCAGCAAGGAAACATGACACTGTGTAAGGATTAGATTGTTGGGTTCTTTCCAATATCTGAAACATTAGATTTCTAGAAATTTGCTGTAGCATGTCCAAGCCAATTCAAGATTAGATGACTCAACATGCAAATTACCCATCTGTGTAATGTGTAACTATACTTAAATCTTATTATCTCTTTCAACATCAGCAACTCCCCATTTCTTTCCTATTCATTAGCTAATTCTAGAGGAGGTATGGAACTGGGCTCTTAAAAGACAATTCTGGAACAAATTCACCATGGAAAATGAGTGTTAGCAGTGTGGTATTCATTTTCCCCTTTAAAAGAATTGACTCAGAAGTGTCCACCTTACCTTATGTGCCTGTGTGTGCATTGAGCTAATTACCATTTTAGGCTCTAGACTTCAAAATGATCAGCTAGGCAAGCCTCCACATCACATGAATACCTTAAAAGTACCATTTGATGGGGACAATAGTAAACTATTATGGTGCCCATTAAATGCTTTGGTATACTTGGAAGGAGTTAGATAAACAAGTCATATCTTCTAAATCTTTTCAATTAACTAGTTGCTTTCTGCAGTTTAAATCTGTAACTTCTTTGTAGTCGCCAGTGTTCTTTCAAAGAGTTTGGGAATGTTTATGTAGAGAAGTATTCTCTTACCACTCAACCTATATTGTACCAGAAAAGAAAACTACTAACTGAGTATGTAAGAATTCCTAAAAGGAAAATCAAACCTAATTTATAGCTACATCTTACATGCTTCTATGTATATCTAATTTTAAGATAGATTTCTGAATGGCTTATGGACTGTTTGGAGCTCTTTGAAAAATTCAGAATAAGAATGTAACCAATGATATAAAAAATGTATATACTTGTCTGCATAAAAATGAAAACTCTGGTATGTCAAAAAGTATGTGAACAAATTAAATAACAAAATAGAGACTTGGAAAAAATTTGATTGCTATATGTCAAACAGAAGCATAATATCCTACATATATAAGGGGCTCTTAGAAATCAATTGGAGAAAGATGAATACTCCCAATGAAAAACAATTCACAAATACCAATAGACATAAAAAGTGTTTATGTTATATAAACATAGAAAAAAACTCAGAAAGTCTCGACTCTCATAGGAAGATGGATTGTTTAGTGTTATTGAGTCATATTGAGGGGCTAAGAAAAGGTGATTTGGAGCATCAGAGGATGTAATCTACAGAGAGAAAGAAAGAGTCCTTTCCTTTTGGTTCCCTGTAAGTCTTTTATCCACTAAGGTCCCATGTTTTGTTTTGTTAATTGAAGTCTAGGCATTTGGTTGCTTTAGCACCATTAGTTGAAAAGATCATCCTTTTTACATTGAATTTTATCAAGACTCAAATGACCATCCATATAAGGCTATTTATGTACTCTATTTTATTCCATTGATCTCTGTGTATATCCATGTGTCAATACCATACTGTTATGATTAAGGCTATTTTTAGTAAGTCTTGAAAGCAAGTAGTATGAGTCTTCCAACTTTGTCTCTCTTTTCCAAAAATATACAATACAGAAAAAAATATTCTCTTCAATAAATGGTGCTGGGAAAACTATATATCCACATGGCAGAAGAAAGAAACTAGATGCCTGTCTTACACCATACACAGAAAATCAACTCCAAAAGGATTAAAGATTTGAACATAAGACCTGAAATCATAAAATGCCTAGAAGAAAACATAAGAGGTAAGCTCTGTGACATCAGTCTTGGCAATGATTTTTTGGATTTAACACCAAAAGCAAAGGAAACAAAATTGAAAATAAACAAGTGGGACCACATCAAACTAAAAGCTTCTGCATGGAAACCAACAACATAATGAAAAGGCAAACTACAGAATGGGAGAAAATATTTACCTCTTATTTATAAAAGTAAATAAAACTCTATGGTATATTTTAAATCACACATGCTTCCTGGCTAGTATTTTGATTTATTTCACTTTCCTCATTGTGGGGTGTTGGTTATTCAGCAGGCAAGCCTGGCTATACTCCTTCCTCAGAATGAATGATCTCAAACTATTCAAAACTTCTCATTAAGGCAATTTTTATAGCAGGGAATTGCTACATTAAAGGCCACATAAAATGTATGATGTCAATGAGTTTTATTAAACACCCTCTGTGAAATACGCTGCAGCCAATTGCATTTTATAGAAGTCTAACCTCTTGAGATTTAAGTTCAGCCCAAATGGAATTTTTTTTCTTTAAATCAAGAAACTCTTTTCAATTTCAAAAAATTGTCAGTTTGGAGCACAATGTATCACATGGTTTATTAACCACAAAAATAATAAATTAAAACAGAAGTACTAACAGACTTGTTAGTGTTGGCATCTGTAGGGTCTCTGTGATATGGGAGAGATGCTGAGGATATCTCTTTATTTTCACTCAGCTGATCTGTGATCAGTTTACGTGGAATGCAAATTTAACAAGTAGTGAGGGTTAAGGACTTGCCTACACTAACCAACTCAATTCAATGTCTGGAAGCATTGTTGAGTAACTCCTAATATCTCCTCACTGGATCCTGGGAAATTCTAAAACCCGAATCTGTCATTTAAGGCTTTCTGTTGACTTTAGATAAAATTCAAAATTCTTAACATGATTTCTAAGGCTCATTTATGATGTGCTCTCTCACACTCCAGTCACTATGGGCTTACTTATTTTTCCAAGTCTCCAAGCTCAATTCCCAAGGCTACATACATGGATAGTAAACCATCCTTGTATACTGGAATTACTAGTACATGAAATTTCAAATACTCCATCACATCAGATTTATCACATTTAAAAAATCAGTGTATGGTGCCATATGCATGAGGGTATCTGTAAATCCCCCAGCAGTACTTTGGGAATATTGGAACTACAATCACCACTTCCTTCCCATGTGTAGAATGGCATGCCTATTGGAACAGCTGCTTCTCTAAGATAAACATAGAGGAGGGGGCTTTGGTACAGAACTGGTGAGCTTTGCTTCCTTGAGAGCTTCAGTAATGGCTTTGCCCTGAGTAATTTTCCATGGGATTAGTGGGGTTTGAAATCTGTTGATGTTTTCTGAAGACACGCTGGAGTAAAGACACACAGAAATATGATTCTTGGGGACAAATTCATTGAGAGCTTGGCATTTGCCCCGTAAAACTAGAAAGTATATTTGAAATCTGAGACTATTGTGCTAATAGAGGCATATTGAACACATTTGTATGTTTCTTTAAAGGAAGGATAATGGCACTGTTTATTATTCTTTGTCTGAATCACATTTTAAGGTGACTTTTCATTTTCCTTCTATTTTTCTTTAAAAATTGTAATTGGACACAGCAATTCATCTGTAACTAAAGCTTCCTCTGTCAATAGGCAAGTATATCTGAATGTCATTGACTTTCAAACCCAAAAAGAGCATCACACACTTTGTCTAGCTGTGAGAGCGAAATTTGGTTAGGAAGTTGGCACATTATATTATCAAACAGATTCCCTATGTGAATTATAAGGGAGAAAGCCCTGAAATAGCAGAGAGCATGTAATCATGAGGAGAATATCTTGTTGAGCTGGTCATGTGTACCCTGTTATTTCTTGGTGAACTGTGTATTTTTAAAATATGGGAGTCGCAGTAAGTCATCTAATTTATTAGCTGAACCCTAAAATATTTTTAGGAAGGAAAAATCACTGTCAAAAGAAAAATACGGCTTGATAAAGCTTCCATAACCTTTCGAATGCCTCCATTCCATATTGATTTTGAATATCTGAGCTGTGGTATACAATGAAGGAAATAAGAGACTTCTGACATGGCGCCTCTTTGCCATGTTCATGAATTTGTCTTAAGGAACTAGAGAATTGATTAAAAATTGGTCAGTAGGCCCTATTATCCTACTGTTTTCATTATTACAATGGTAAATGCCTTTTACGATGTGGTTCAACGCTTCCAATAGTCAAGTCAGGGTATTTGCATGTGCTGTGACTAATGATTGCATAGGCCACAGATAGGTAAATATGTATTTCATATACCATAGAGGTCAAATGTAAGGTGAATTTTCCCCTAAAATTATCAGTCAGAAAGGAGAAAATTATATTATGTTCAAATCATTTCAAAGCCTCTTCTAGATGATTATATTATATTATTTTGAACAAAAAAGTACTGTTAAAGAAAGTTATATTAGATTGAAATGATCTCAGTAGATTACCTGATGGAATTCCCTAAAAGATAAGACAAATTTTGCAAAAGTTCACAGCACTAGAATAAGCATGTTTTTAAAAAATTCATTATTTTTAATGGGATAGAACCACCTAGTACAACATTCTAACTATTCAAAAGAGTATTACAGTAAAAAACAAAAAACAAAAACAACTTCCCTCCCATTCTTGTCCTCCAAACATACAGTTCCCTTCCCTGGAGCCCATTAATGTTACCATAAACATCTCTCATTAGAGATGTCCGTAAAAAGCAGTACAGTGCAGATTCATGTATTCATGGGATGAATGGAGACATCAGATGCTTTCGTGTCCTGAAGATGGGCTGTGTGGGGCTTGGAACTGAATTTCTGGGGCATCTGACAAAGATTCCACAGGTGCTGCATCCCAAACGCCTCAGGTGGAAGTGAAGATGTGTGCCGGTGACACACGCCAGAGGATGTGAGCTCGCACTGCTGCCCATGAAAGCAGTTTATATTTTCACGTTTACAAGTTGTGCTGACTAAAGCCATTCATTCCTTTCTTCACCAATGCATAGTGAAAACCTACCTATGTGTCAGGTGCTGCAGTAGTATTAGAGATGAAATTTTGAACAAAAAGGACATGGTGCCTGACCTCGTGAGACTTACCTTTTAGAGGAGTTGGCTAAAATGAAAAAGAAATTGAGATGGTATAATTTTAAAAGGTCTTGAAAATGGGCAAAAATGTTAAACAGTCATAAAGGATGCAAAATGACTCCTTAACACAGCACTGTTACTATTTTTAAAACTGGTGAATATTCTTCTTTTCACAAGCTTGTCTTTTTATTGAAGTATAGTTGATATTATAATATTACATTGATTTCGGGTGTTCAACATGGTGATTTGACAATTATATTCATTACAAAATGCTCGCTCTGATGAGTATAGTTACCAACTGTCACCATATAAAGATATCACAGGATTATTGTCTATATTCCCTCTGTGAGCTTTTCTTTGCTGTGACTTATTTGTTTTATAATTGGAAGTTTGTTCCTCTTTATCTAAGTTGTCATTTTCATTAAAGAGTTGGGCAAAGGTAGCACACTCTCAACCAAACTGGTTTTTTTGGCCAAATCATTTAGAGCTGTTAAAATATAAGGCATTATTATCCCAGTTTATGTTCTCTCTGTAAAAAGCACTCTCTGTGTGTTTCCATAGTTACCTATAAATTCTCCTTATAGCCTTCATGACTATAATTTAGGTTCACCTGTCTCTTTACTTATATGATGGGCTTTTTGAGGACACACTGTTTTATTCCTCTTAGCATTTCCAGCTCTTATCGTAGAAATGTACCTGTCATATAATAGACACTCAATAAATATTGACTGAAAAAATGAACAAATGAATAATGATCCTAAAAACTGCAGTGTGGGTTTTGTGATCTCACCTCTTCACAAAAGGTTTTGTGAATTCACAAAATTCAGAATTTTTTTTTTTTTTTGCTATCCAATCAAATTGCTCCTGGCCTCTCCTTCTTGGAATAGGCGATCCAAAGGGAATGCCTCTTTATCTCACAACTAATGAGCCATCCAGTCTCCATCCATTGCTATGACTTTTTAAGTATACATTTGTGGGGGTTTCAAAAACCATTTGGAAATGTAATTATCATGTTTTCCACCTACATAAATACATAAGGGATGGATTTATTTATGTGCTCAGGTATATAATACTGTCCCGGTTTTTTTTCCCCTAGAATTTTCCTCTTTTCAGCAGACATTTCTGGGGCAAAGAAGGTTATGCTATATTTTCAGTTCCCGTCCATCAAAGAGAACATGGAGAAAATGTGCATATACCCAAGAGCACCTTTCTCACAGGCCTTAGCTAATGACTCACTGTTGTTTACAAGAGGATTTTGCCTCATGTGAAGCAGGTGTTGAAACATTTGGACAGCTCTGTAAAAATTTTAGTGAAATGTGGTGAGCGTTACTCATCAGCCTGCATATTTTTAGAAAGTGCCTTTGGTCCTCTGAGCCACCTTCTCCTTGCAGAGCAGACGTTTCTCATGTTTCCCTGGACTCATTGTCCCCTCCTGTGTTGTAGCCTTCACTCATGCCTCCCACGCTACGGGACCCAACCGCTGCCTCTCACCACCTCCCCCCCAGGTCTCCAGCATCCCTCCTTTTTAATATTCATCCAATTTCTACAACTTTCCAACAAATCTTCACCAGTAAGTGAAAGTGAATTGGCGATTTGTGCTGGCCCCTGTGTTGCCTGAGCATGCTGCCTAACAGACAGCATTTCTCTGCACTGTACCACACTGCTTGGTGGACCACAGCAGTGGGTGAGCCGGGGACGTGTGAACCCTCAGCAAGATGGAGGTTTATTACTGTGAAATTCCTCTGGACCAACCTCAGCCTAAACAGCTGCAGTATGCAACTACAGGAATTTGTGAAAAGAACAAAAATACTAGTACTGCTTCACCGTGTTGCTTGAAAACATAGCATTCCCACCTTAATTATTTTAGTCTTTTTATGAATTTATGTTATGTGACCCAACCTCATCAAAAGTCCTTTTATTTTTGGTTAAAAGAGGGTGTTAATTATGAAGGGAGATAGGAAAACTACCAAATCATTCTACTTGAGAAGATGACCAAAAATCACTCACTCTTTTATATTGTGCTCTGGCATATCTCCCAAAAGCAGTTGAAAAATCCACACCTGATAGCTTAGCCTATAGGAGATATTTCTAGCAACTGTGATGCTGTTGAATCACTGGGGGAGGAGAAAGACAATGGCAGCATCCTGGCCCCTCGGCACTCTAGACCTAGACCTGGATGTTCTAAACTTCATGACCTCAGTAACCATCAGGAATTCATCCTAATCTAACTCTATCTTTCCCAGCAAAGAAAAGTCTTCCAGCCAGCAAAAAAAAATTTGAAACAAACTATCAATATTTAATTTTTGAAAACAAACCATCCTGCAACTGATGATAGAAAATGTGGCCATGTCCTTCTTAGAGATGTGAATTTCTTATTTTTATCTAGTACACTCTGGAATGCATGTATACTCTGAATTATGCCCAATATATTCAATGGGGAAAATCCAGCATGCTGAATCAAGGTGGACCTTTTGCTGTATGGAACTAAAATTTTCCTTGCTATTTTTTAAAGTTTTTGACAACAATTATGGCTTACTTAGGATGTCACAAAAGTTGAAAGTATAAGAAATTTGTTTAAGCATTAATCCCTATTGACCTGGGTCAAATAAAAACCACTATCTAAAAATGCTGAAGCAGAGATATAGCTATCACCAAAAACTGAGACTGATGTTGAGGTTCGACAAAATGGCAGCATCATTCAGAATGAGGATTCAGAAGAGACAGTGTGTGGCTTAGGGATCAGATCTTGCATGTGTTTGCTATTGAAGGGGATAGTATTTTGAAGGCCTTAAAGTTATCTATAAGCAGAGGTTCAATTAAGAGATGTACACAAAGGATACTTGTGTTTCTCAAAATTGTGGTTCATTGACCACCTGCAGAAGAATGGCAGGCAGATGTGCTGGCTAATAAATAAATATACAAAAACAAAAACAAAAACACCCAATTCTACCCTAGGAATTTACATTTTAAATAATATTTTCCTTAAGTCTTCTGCATACCAAGCACACACTAGATGAGGTGAGCCCTTGGGGAAAGTGTACAGAGCTTTCCTGATTACTACAGCCCAGGAATGCCAGGGGCTAGCAAGTAAGCAAGTAGGGAAAAGTATGTAAGGTAACAGGAAGGGAGTGGTAGGGCTCAAAATGAATCAGGAGAGGCTATTCCCTTTTAAATACATTCCTGTACAATTTTTAAAACCTATTAGCAGAAACCATGAAAATTGCAGCATCCATAAGTTTAGCTCAAAGGAAATACTGAGTGCCTCCATGAGACGTGTTGAGCTTGGGGACTTAACAGGGCTAGCCACTTAATTTTTCTTTTGATCTACTTAACTTTTATTCCATAATCTCCTACCCTATTTAACTTCCATTTTTCTGTGTTTTGATACTTTAGGTGGCTTACTACCCTTTGTTATCTTCCAAAATACTTGTTTTAACTAATTTACTGTATCTTCATTTTTCCTAGCTTGCTGCATCCACAGTAGATGTATTAGTGACTTCCTTGGCTGACAGGCACCAAGCGAACCCTGTCTCACAAGTGTCTTGATGGATAGGACAGCTGCTGCCTGGACCACAAAACCCCAGTATCTGCCCTTAATTAATAGCATGTGATACCTGTATGCCACATGCTCCCTTGAAAATTCTGATGATCGGCTCCTCTCTGAAGCCTGAAGGAGAATAGTGGTATTTTTGGAGGATAATTTAATAGTTCTTTTGAACCACTATTCTGACCATCCCAAATCCTCTCCTAAGACTCATTAGGCAGTTTGTTTCCTTGGTTTCTCACAAAACCACCTTTAGAGAGTGCTTGCCTTTATCAAAAGTCACTGCAAGAATTCCTGACAGTGTCAGGAATTCCAAGATATTCTAAAATTTTGCCCCAAATCAATGGGAAGCTCAGAAATCAAGAGTGTGAGAGATGGTTCTCAAAGCATGGTCTGAGTCCCCAAGACTCTTTAGGGCTTCACAAGGCCAAAACTATTTTCTTAAAATCACTGTTACACATTATTTGCTTTTTTTCACTCTCATTCTCCCATGAATGCACAGCATTTAGAGTCTTGAGTTCTCTAGAATTTTCTGAAGTAGTGGGTTCTAGGTATAAGTATGTGCATTTTCAGAGATTTTAGTTTTTTCTCAAAGTTTCTACTGTGTTTTTTGGCTTCTTTGGCTTCTCCTGCTATAATCTCTGTAACCTCATTATCACTCAATAAATCACTGTTTCGAAATCCTCAAGTTTTCCTCAGATGTGGAAACACATCAAGAATAAGGGAACTTTGTGGTCTTGGTTTGTAATAATGCTTTTGAATTATCTGTGAAATTTTCCTAAATTTGAAAATCTTATATAAAATTGTTATTTTACAGTTATATAGTATAATATATATATTATTTTTAAATAAAAGACATTATCTTTTTTTAAATTTTTAAATAAAAGATATTATCATAAATGTATTTATATTTAGTGATAGACTGTTGAATTAAATAAGGGAAATTAGAAGACTCACTTTCTGTACCCAAGGCTATACTGTCTATGTCTCAAGATGTTGAAAAAGATGAAACTGACTTATTATGAAGCTCTCCAGATTCACAGGAGGAATGAATCTACCCAAGTACATCTGTAAATAATTAATAAAAATATGACAAAAGCTGTCTGTGTTTACATACATTAATAATATACTTCATTTGCAGCTTTTCTAACTAGAAACCAAAAATCCACTCTGGCATTTTAAAGGCTAAGTTATCATGTAATGTTGGCAGGAGGAGCCCACAAAAGCTGAGATACTAATAAAGCTTTGCAGTTCACCTTGCTGGGCGCCTGCTGCATGAAGTTAGTAAAAGGAAGCACTGCACTGCCATTTTCAGCAATATGGGTGAAATTAAAGATTTAGTTGCAAACAGGAAGATTAGGTGAAAACACTGTATACAGAATAATATTTTTCTTAACAATTGGGTGAATCTAATGATGAGATTAAAGTTGTGGTTTTGCTTATATTCAACCAATGTCAGCATCAACTCATTGCCAAACATATTCTTTTATGTGAATGGTTGGCCAAAAACACAAAGGTTGCTGAAATTTTCAGTGTTGAATAATTCTCATAGTTTATCCTGAAACACCTTAAGAATATCCTTGATGAAGCTATAAAATTAGTATAAGTTATCATTTGATTGCTAGTAGTAAAACTATTAATTTTATTCATCTTGACCTTGAGTACACATCTTCTCACTCGTCTGGTGAATTCCTACATATACTCTTCCATCTGCTGCTTCTCAAACACTCTATCCCTGACAAGCTCTGTGATCAATGGTTACTTATTTCATCTCTTGATTTGGAATTTCCTTACCTTTAAAGTGGGAAAGCTAATTTTTATCTTACAGAATTATGGTGGGGATAAAATAAATAATTACGGTGTCTTTTTTGTAAGGCATAAGCCTCATAAAATACCATTTTGATTTGTTCTTTTAAAATCTGAATGAATTGTAAGATCCATTAAGCAGTAGAATCAGGCTCTAACTGGATTCACTTGTAGTTTTGTACTAAAAAATTCAGACCGTAGTCAAACTGAAGAGTAATTCCATTCATCCTCTACTCTATGTTCCAAAAATGAAATTGTTTGCAAAATGGGTCAAGAATATATTTGCTATACCTGGAGCTAAACTGAATGGAAAGCAGATGTCTGGCTTGCTGAAGCCTTCATCTCTATTTTACTCCAACTCTCTAACAGTTTTTAGATTAGTATAAAAACATAATCAGTATTGTCCATACTACTAAGGTAGTTTTGGTGTACTTTCATAGTAATATCACTAGTGTGGCTTTTTCTTCTTACTTAAATCCAAGTAAATACTCAGCACAGAGATTCCAACAGGAAGGCTATAGATTTCTGTGTAGGCATGCACCTTATTTCCAAGTACCTCCCATACAAGTCGCACAGCCCTTTCCGAGGAAGCCCTGGGTCGCTCACCTTACCTGTTGAGCTCTGCTTCCTCATGTGTGCTTCCAAGGCTTCCACCGTACGTTATGTTTGCCTTGTTACTCCTCTAATGGCCCTTCGGTCTTCATAGGCTCCTCTTGCATTGCCCACTTTTCAAAGAGCTGTCAGTTCTCTCAGACTTTGCAAAGTGCCAAGAAGTAGTCATTAGCTCCATTTTCAAGAGTAAACAAGATTTGTTTCTTTATTCATTCAGCCAATAAGCATTTACTGAGTGTTTCCTATGTTCCCAGCAGCATGCTGAGCACTGAAGATGATGACGATGAGCAACGACACACAGGCTCTGCTCTCTAACAGAAGTTAGAATCTTTTGTGGGAAATAGACATTAATCAAATAGCACAAAAAGCTAGAGTTTAATTGCATGCAGAAATAAATGCTGCAAAGGCAAGGGACTTGGTTCAATGAGAATACACCACCAAGGAACCTGAGCTAGAGTAAGGGAGTAAGGAATGGTTATGCTGAGGACACCGATATTTGAAAGAAGAGTGAAATTTACCAGATGCAAGGAGAGATTCAAGGGGAGCTGCCTGTGTAAAGGACAAGGTGACTAGAGCTAAAAAACCAAGGACAGGAGTGGTACAAATTGAGGCTGCAGATGCAGGCAGAGGCTGGGCCAGGCAAGACCTCATAAGGCTGCCAAGCCTATTTTTCTAGTGGAAAACTATGACAGGGTTTCACACTGAGGCTCTGGGCTGAGGGGAGCCGTGCTCTATGAATTAACATGGTAAGAGTCTTTTTAAAAGAATACTTGCAATGATTTTGGTGTATAAGCTTTCTTCTCCTGGGGCTATCTGATATCTAACTCTCAATACTGGGTTGATGGCAATGAAAGGAGTCGGTCGTAAGGAAATCTGGCCCTTTTCCCTTTGCAAAGTGACTATCCTAGATGACTTTGTCATGGGTTTTTAAGCAAATAAGCCTCATCAGATATAATATTTGGAGCTGTTGATGCTGGCAAGGCAGTTTCAGTGCGATTTAGGTGTTTAGGGGGTTGGGTTACTTCATTAAATCATTTAAATCCTCTCAAACACTCTGATTTCATTTCAGGGCCCAGTTCTTTCCCAATAAATCCCACAATTTTGTCTGGTTATGAATTAATGAATTCATATGATTTCTTTGAATTCAATCTGCAGTATAATTCATCAATTTATGTGAACAGATGGTATTTGATTTATGGCTAGAATGGTCCTTTGAATACAAGAGACAAAAAATTCTCTCAGGGCACAATAGAATGTTTCTGACTTTTTGACAGAGATTTTAGCCGAAGACTTAAAATCTTGAGTTCCTTTCTTTTATGTAAGCCTCTGATGTGGTTGGGCAGTAGCCATTCTACCCGTGGTGTTCTTCATGACCTTCAGAATTTTCAGTGTCAGCAGCTACTCAGTTTGTCCAAGCTTTGCTCTTCTCTATATGGTCATTGCTGAAATTTAAAAAGCCATTTCACCCCTGCTTGTCATGGACTGCCAATGTCTCACCGTATCACATCGACCAGATCCTCACTTCCTTAAAACCCAACTGCAAATTGGATTACATTAAAATCAAGAAGCTACTTATCAAGAGACACCATTAAGGGAGGGAAAACACAATTCTCAAAAGAGGAAAATATCTGCACCAAATATGACCAACAAAGGGTTTGTGTCTTACTAGTTGGTAAGAGAAAGAGACGACTAGGGAGTGAAATGGGCAAGAAACTCGGACATTTCCAAAAAGAAAATAGATGGATATCTAATCAATGTAAGATGCTTTACCTCATTAGACAGCAGAGAAATGCCCAATGAATTTTTACTATGTACCATAGAATGACTAAAATTTTAAAGACTGATAACTTTAATAGTGTCAGAAAAATGGGGCATAATTAGAACTCTTACACACTTCTGATAAAATGTAAATTGGTATGACCACTTTGGCAAAACTCTTTGGTATTCTCCTAATGCTAAATACAAGCGTACTCTATGCACTAGCAACCATTTCCATACATACTTATATCCACAGGAAAGAAGTATAATTTTGCCCCAAAATATATGCACAAAATGCTCATAAATAGCATTATTTATAATAGCCAGAAACTGAAAACAACCCAAACATCTACCAGTGGCATAGCAGATAGAAGATAACTGAGATGTGTTTGTGTGTGCACATGAAAGAATGCCATAGAGAATGACAGGGAGCACAGGTGCACACGGCATGGATGCATCTCTCTAACATAATGTTAAGGGAAAGAAGCTAATCATGATAGAGTGCAGTGTGTTCATTTATTTAAAGTTTTAAAAGGCAAACCTATCTTTGTTTAATTAGAGATCAAGAGATGGACTACCTTTGGGGAAGAGACAGGGGCACAGAGGTGGGTGTTTCAGGGTATTGGTGAAGTTCTGTTCCCTGACCTGGGTGACAGCTGAGAGGAATTTGGGCAGTTTTACCTGTATGTGTGTGTGTATGTGTATGATATGAAATATAGGTATGATATGATATATAGGTATATACGTGAAATATATACATATATATGTAAAAATCATATATGTTTAACTACTTAGCCAACCCCAGATTCTCATTTCCTGAGAGTATATATTATCAATCATTTCCCTTAATACTTCCCAATTCATTCAGAACAGAATTCCCGTGGCTAATTTAAGCAAAAAGAAATTTCTAGAAACTATCAGGCAACTTCACAGCAACTCCAAGAGGGCCAGAGAACCAGGCAGGATGTTGTATAGACGGGGACAGTGTAGCTGGGGACAACAGGCAGGACTGCACTGCTGCCCATGGCTCTCCACAGTCCCCTGTGGAAATTCCAGGTACTTCTGCCAGCAAACTGGCCCAGCATTCAAACTCCTGGTCATAGGGCTCTTGCCTCATGTTGCTTTCTGCTGCCTCCAACTCTGTGTTGCTTTTGATTGATGAAATCTAGCCTCCACGTCTGCTTCCCATCTGAAGAGGAGTCTGGAAAATACAGGCTTTCTGCCTGGGGCAAGCAGGTCTCACAATGAGGCAAACAGCAAACTGTCAAAATTTTTGAAAGGTATTGGGCACTAAAAATAACAGATTCCCAATACAGCTATTGCCGTAGTTACAGGAGCTCATGTGTAGGCCATGGGGCCACCACAGCTTAACAGTAAACAGTGGCTGGTAGTTCAAACAATAGTTCCTTCGGAGAAATACCCATCACTTGTTAAATGGTGAAGATTCCCTTTCAATTCATCATGGAAAAAATGGATTATTCAATAAACAATAAACATACTCTTGGGAAATATTAAAGATGGATTAACAGCTTACTCCTTACCCTTAAACAAACCCATATTGTTTTATAGTAGCACATATACTGGGAAGAACTTAATCTCTATCAATAAGGCACTAATTAAGTAAAATGCCTATTTGGGAAGATGTCCAAGACAAATTGATATGTGAAAAGAGCAAATTGCAGAACAATGAATATAGTCAATACAGTGTGATTTCTAGTATAAAATCTATCATTTGTCTAATCTATCTGTTTTCTATATGGTAAATATGCTTATATGTGCAAAAACAATTCAAAAAGGATAGTTAATACATAGCATGATCTAAAACTGGGTGATGTCAGGGTGCAGATAGGGAAGATCTTATTTTCATTTTTAAGTTCTTTTCCAAAAAGCATATATTACTTTGGTGTTTGAAAAAAAGAAATTAATACAGTTGACAAAAATGAAAGGAATGTTTAGGGCCTAGAAGTTGGATTTAATCAATTGAATTCAAGCCAAGTTGTACAGATAGGAGTGTCTGAAATGGCCTTCCCCCCTCTGATGATGTTATATTTGGAAAGGTCTGATAGGGTGTTTCTAAGGAAACTTAGCAGTGAAGTCCAAAATCATCATCTCCATCAAAAAAAGGGAGCTGGTCTGTGCATTATGGGAAGATAAAAAGGGGAAGTGAACTGAATATTACATTAATAACAAAAGTAAACATCTTTGTTTAAAACAACAACAATCCTGAGCTATTGAATCTCAGCAGACAGAACCAGACGAGAACAGGACTAACTGCCCAGATAAGACCTTGCCAAGAGTGAAAGTATCAGCAAAAGGAAATGCATGCAAGTCTAAAACTCCATTAATTTCATCAAGGGTATCATTGAAAACAAATTATCATGTCTGATAACATGAAACCCCAGCAAGCCAAAGGACAAAGATAACACTCAAGTTCAAAGGCTTGCAGTTTACTTTGTTTTTAGTAAGCTAAACCTAAGAGGAATAATTAAAGGATGTTTCCTGTACTGTTTCTGGGATTAATTAAAACTGTCCAGGGGTACCGATATGGGAACAATAGTCATAGAGCCAGCCAGTTTCACAGGAACTGCTTGTCGCAGATCAGCTAAAGAATTTGTTTTTTAGTGGTGGCTCCGTTTCACTTGTTAATATTTGCAATGAAAGCAATGCAAAGTATATCCTTTACCTCTATAACTGCCCTTCATTTTTGCTTTGGTGAAATTAATAAGCCAAGTGAGAGCTTGGTATCTTATGTGAGCACAAAATGCATGGCTCTGTAGGTGGTTCAAGTCTTTCTGCAGTAGCTGTTGGCTTGTCCTCAGCTGATTAACATTGTTTGGGCACTCAGATGTGGTTGTCTGTGCTTTTGCTTTCTGAAGTATTAAAGAAAAATGTAGAGTTGAGGAAACAGCTCAGGAATGAAGGCTGTGGCTGTGTGTTCTCACTTTCAGCTGTGACTCATGTCTCCAGTGAGGCTTGTGGGAGGCTACTTAACTCCTGTGTCTCAGTGTCTTCACCCATAAAATGGAAACCGCAGCACCATGCGCTCTGAGAGGGGGTTTTTTGAAATTAGCTCTCAGTGTCAAGAAATATGAAATTTAAAAATCTGTTTATCTATCTGCCATCTGTCAATCTCTCTAATCTGTCTTCTGGTAATCAAATTGTTGTTCAAGGAGGCATATCTCTAGGAGAGAGCTTTAAAAATAGAGTACATTTTCATTTCTCTGGGGTGGTCCTAAAGGATCCAAGGGCAAATACTGGGACTAGATAACTCTCCAGGTCTTTTCCAGTTCTATGACTTCATAGCATCAAATCCTGAAAGATTGTCTGGATTACATCTCTTAAATATACACATCATTCTAGTCACTAAAAGACAATAATATGCCATAGCTCTTGTGTGTTTTACAAATTGTGAAAAACTGCTGAACTATGAAAACTGTTTTAAATCTCAACTAGCATAGCCCTTGCAAACCTCAGGAAATGTTAGGAAACCTTGACTTACAAACATGAATTTCATCAAAGACACTGGATTAGTTAGTCAAAATTCTAAAGAAACCCAAAAATCTTGAGAAGAAAAGACACAGAGACTGCTATCAAATATAGATAAACACTCACACACAAATAAAATAATTTAATGAACATACGAATTTTTGCAAATGCTGAAGCTTGCTGCCAATTTTGCAGTTAATATTTCTGAAAGCCAGCATATGCTGATCACCATGTGTTTATAAAACATTCTCAATAGTGAAGACAAAAGATTGCACTTTGGTACATTACTGACCACATGGGCAGTTATATCAGACTCTTACTTCACCCCAAAACCAGTAAAGTAAGGAAGCCTCTTCTGCAGCTTTATATGATCTGTGTTAATACCTTAGGACTTCTGACGTAATTGCTTTCTGTGTGAACAGCTCACCAACATAAAAAACAAGTGAAAATAGTCCTTTAAGTATTTAGTAATTGGAAAAATATTTGGGAAGATAAAAACGTGGGATTTTGTGTGATATTTTCCAATGACAGCTGGAAATATGATTTTTCTTTACTTCAGGAAACTAAAACCTCTGGGATTTTTCAAATGTTTATTTTGGACAAAGACTATGAAAACATTCAGTATTTACCCTGGTGCCATTTGAAGCTCATGTTTTGTACGTTTGGGTCATTTGGGCCTGAGATGTGCTCGAGCAAATTTTCATTTGAGAAGATATACCTTTGACTTGGAGCAGAACACTATATGCCACGGACTTGCCACTGTGCAGAAAAACTCAAATCATGAATTAGTATCTTTAAAAATGTTTTCTTTTAAGCTTGTGATCATTTGGGGAGGCCTGAAAGTCAGGAATTTAAGACTTTTCCTAAATAAAGGGGTTCTGGTACATCTGGAAGATGCATTTTTTTTTCCTCTTCCTTGCATAGACACTGGGTCTAACTTGCAAGATAACTTACCCACTGAAATACCAGGAGAGCCACACCGTTCTCATTCTCTGTCTTGCCTAACCAAGGACTTGTATTAGTAGGAGAGAAAGGGTCTCTGATGATATATGAAGTAAGATGGTATTTATATGACAGAGCCTCTTTCAACTTTGCGCTCAAGAACTCCACCTGTGCCTCCTCTTCGTGGGGGAGGAGGCTGGGAGAATGCTTCTTTCATTTACTTTCTCAGCAAGTCTTAAAGAAGCATCTTGTGTCAAAATGTTCTCCTGCTTCACCACCGTGCTTTTGCACCTGGTTATGGTTATGGGTTCACAGGCATTTGAGCATCTTAAAATGATTTCCCACTTGATGCAGGTAGTGAGGAAGTGGGTTTTAGAAAGAGATTTAGGGAAGGAAGCCAGCTAATGGAGGCAAAGCAAAGGAAGGTCAGGCAATAGATTGGAAATATCTGCATGGGACCAGGTATTTCTTGAGTGTGAAGAGTGAAAACTTTCTATGGAGAAGAGACTCTGTCTTTCTAGAAGAGGGTCTCATCTAGCCCATGACCTAGCCCATGTCTGTCCAGAAGTCTTACAGTACAGCTCAGAAAAAAAATCATTTTACTTCTTGTCCTTTTTGTTTCTTTGGCAGGGAGACCTGCCCCAGAAGACTGTCTAGTAAAGCACTGAGTTTCCTGTCCTTACAAGATACCTATGCTCACTTGTGGAAGAGATAGGCATTGTGATTTTTTTACTGTAATGTTAATCTAAATCTTAATCTCTAATATCACCAAAACCTGTAATACTAACGTGATTTTAAACCAAAGCACCATATCTGCAGAAGAAAACTTGTATGAAAACCCAGTATGAAAAACAGCTCAAAGTAGAGCTGTTTTTGGTCCATGGTGAGATGAAGGCTTAAGAGCCAGCTCACTTGACCTCCCACAATCCCTGAGAACCTGTCCTAAGAGCACTATATAAAAATCATTGCCATGACCAAGTACCTCTGCTTTTGAGTTCACACATACCTAGCACAACATATACTTACAGGTTCTCTTTTTCCACTTGGTGAGTAATACACTGCCAGGCTTCAGTATTCCTGGGGCCTGTACATAAAATAGCCCATTAATTGTATCCACTCATTCACAAATGCTTACTAAGTGTCTATAATGTGCCAGGCACTGTCCTAGAAGCAGAGACACAGGCGAATCCCGCAGCCGTGATCCTTGCCTGCAGAGAAAGGTGCTGTGTAATGGAGTTTTAGTGAGTTGATAAAATGATTGCAGGAACATCAGCACCCCCATTCCCATCCTCCTTCCCCTCTGCCTTCTTCTCTTCTGAGTTGTTCCTTTCCAGCCTCTAACCTGGGAATCCAGTGCACTAGGGGTGTCTTCATTTGTCTTACTTGACCTTATCAACATTCCAGGTGAACCCTTCCAATTAAGTTGGTATTGGAGGGGAAGCTGGATCCTGTTACAAATTACCTGAAAAAGCCTGAGAGTTGTAGTCCACTATAATGGCGGGACATGTTTCAAAAAGATCTGGGTTGCATGAGCAGGAACATAGATCCTGACTGAATGAACTTCTACTTGTGGGCCTGCTCTTTTCTCCCTCTTTGGACCATATCCAGGCACCAGAATCATTCCAGGAGCCATTTTGATAAAGAAATTGACCAACCAGAAAGAATCCCACAGAGGCAAAGTAGGACAATGGGAGGTCCAGACACCATTTAAATGAAAATGCCTTCAGGAAGTGGGGATATTTAGCCTGAAAAGGACAAAAATGTCTTCACTGTGTGTGTGGCTGGAGTTGGCAGAGGGAATAGAAAGGTGTATGAGAGTGATAGGCAACCACTTGATAGAGCTATTGTGTTAAAGAGGGAACAGTTCCAACTTTATGTTCTAGAAGGTGCAGCCAGGATCCATGAGTGAACATTGGAGAGAAGACTATTTGGGCTTTCCTGGTTATTACAATATTCCAAACATGCAGTGGGTTGCCTCAAAAGGGAGTGAGTGCCCTGTAACTGAAAACATTCCAGTTAGGACTAAATAGCCATCAATTAGGGTGATGTCATGGAGATTCCTGCACTGTTTCAACAGGCGCGTCTGTTGTGCGCGTGTCAGGTATATGCTGGGAGACACAGGGACCAAAGCCCAGGGCTTCTTCCTCCCAAGAGCTCACTTTTAAAGACACTGACACGCAAGCAAACCAATAATGACAATTTGGTTTAATATATGCAATTAAGAAACATGCAAAGGAACAAATTCTAAGTAGTAGAGGGAGAAAAATGGATGCTATGCTGGGGATGGGCAGAGACTGAAAATGGAGTCAGAGAAAATTTGGGGGGTAAGGTGATGCTTGATCAGATTTGAGGGATAAGTAGGAGTTTTTGGTGGATCCTGCTATTCAGTAAGTGGTGGTCCATCAGGAGGACAGTCAGGATAAGGGAAGGGGTGGTTGCTTATGCAAAAGGCACGGCCATAGGGACAGCGTGCCTTATCAGGGGTTTGAAATGTCTAGGGAATGAGGTGGTGGGAGAAATGAGATAGGAAGTGGAGGAGATCAGAAGAGATGGGAGGTCAAGAAAGACAATGGCCTTTAATCCTGGACAGAAAGGATTCCCTCACAGAGGTAAGAGGAAATGCGTAGGGATGTAGAGTAAGGACTAGCCAGTAAGATCAATATGGCTGGTGACAACATGTTTTTCAGTGAAGTAAGCAATGAACGGCTCAGAGTAAGGGGAAGGAAGGTTGTGTGAGTGTCTTGTGTAGACTGCCACAAAGGGGCAGCGTAATTGCGGGTGACGGGAAAGATAGAATAATGGGTAGGTGGCACTGGGGACCCAAAAAGAGAATGAACCTTGTAGCATCCATCCGCACAGCCTGTGATTTTCTTCAGAGCACTGAGGTATATGGGAGGTCAGAGTAGATGGCCTCTAAGGTCTTTTCTGGATTGAAGATTCACAAATTCCATGGCTTGCCATCAGTCCTTCTTGGGCCTATGGGATAGATATTTCTTTGTTTTTTTTAAACAGCTTTTTATTTTTTTGCATATATCATAGAATTTACCAAGTAAAATTACAAAATTCAACAGTCTGTACTATATTTACAGAGTTGTATAACCATTACCACAATCAATTCTGGAACATTTTCATTGCCCCAGAAAGAAAGCTTGTGCCCATTGATGTGGCTCCCCATTCCCTCTCCCACCTTGCCCCAGCTCCCAGCAACAATTAATCTATTTTCTAGACCTATAGTTGTTCCTATATGGAACATTTCCCATGATGGAATCACATAATATGTGGTCTTTTGTGAGTAGCTTCTTTCACTTATCATAACACTGTCAAAGTTTTTCATGTTGTAGCATGAATCAGCAGCCTGTTGTTTTTTTTTTTACAGCTGAATAGTATTCCATTCTATGGCTGCGTCACATTTGTTTATCCACTCATCAGTTGATGGGCATTACATTGTTTCATTTCCTAGCTATTTTGAGTAATGCTGCTCTGAACATCCATGTAGAAGTTTTTGTGCAGATACCTGTTTTCACTTCTTTTGGCATACTGAATATTTTTGACCCCCCACTGACTGGGTTCACTGTGTTCAGAACTACCACAACATTTTTAAGTAATATTGTGGAATTTTCATCTCAACAACTCCCAAAAAGTACTGAACAGCAGCACACTTTGGGTTTTATCTATAGACCTTTATTTTCTTCCTGAAGGCAGCCTGAATGCATGTTTCAAGTCATAAGGTTTATCTAAAGGAGGCTTGCATGTATTATCCTCACAAATCATAGATATATATATAATAATTTGCAGTGTTTGTAAACAGGTTACATATATTATGATAGACTGTTATTATTTTTTCATCTGATTAAGGGAAAACTTTTTCCCTCTAGCTGTGGGCACATAGCCATCTCTGCATCTTGAAATGATTCTCCTCTCCTGTCTACTCTGCCTTATAAGGACACTCAAAAAGGAGCCATTGAGAGGAGCATTCCAGTGGGGCAGCAGATGCCCTTTTTCAGGGTACAAGAGCAATACTTGGTGAAAGCACCCTGGGTCTCTTTACGAAAAGAGAGAGTATGTTAACTCTTCATTTGCATACATTCCTACTCAGCAAGTCTGAAAGAAAGAAAGAAAAAGAGGGCCCGTTGAATGGTCCAAGTCTTCATACTTTAACAGAGCTGAATAAAGGGGATTTATTAATAGGAAACTGCCTCAAAAAGCATTACAATTGGAGCTTATATGTGGTGACAGTCATCTAGGCCTCTAGCTCTGGGAGGCCCTTCTCCCAAGGCCACTAATAATGTCACAAGGAAAGAAAAAAACTCTCTCTGTCCTCTGGCCTGCAAGTCGCCTGCCATTGACCCTGTCATTAACCCTTCACTGAGTCCCCTCTACCTGGGGATCCTCTTTCAGCTGTGTTCACAAAACCTGCTTCTGTGCCTTCTTCCAGTGAGGATTTTTCTTATTCGCTTTGCCTGCAACTCCTGCAGTAGAATCTCTGTTTCCCTTGCCTTCACCCTCATTCCCGTGCTTCTCTGCAAACCTGCACAGATCCAGGAATACAGGAAGGAGGTAAACTTGAGATGGACACTAACTTTAA
Source organism: Manis javanica (assembly GCF_040802235.1). Lineage (NCBI taxonomy): Eukaryota > Metazoa > Chordata > Mammalia > Pholidota > Manidae > Manis > Manis javanica. The sequence goes on along the minus strand of NC_133163.1, from coordinate 45,810,119 downwards.
AAGCTTTGAAAGCTTTCTTCCCCAGCCCCTTCGCTCTTGTCTGCCCAGGTGCTGTCAGACCCCTCCAGACTCCCAGGCTGTTCTCACTTCCATGTGTTTCCCGTCTGCCCAGGAGCTTGCTCTCTGTTTCCCTCAGCGAACCAGATGTGAGGACCTCAGTCCTGCTCCCACGGTGGGAGGCGCTCGCTCCTCCCAGGGTGATTTACTATCTAGTTTAGAGATCAGTATTTTATAAGAAACTCCCCAACAGCCACCATGGAATGTCCTTACAAATTACAGGAAGATTCATGCTGATGTTATCCACTTTAATAACTGTCTACCAACAGATATGAAGATATCATCAGCATTGCTAAAAGTGGGCCAGTGAGAACACAAAATTTAACTGAGTCAGAATGGAACTGGACAGGTGAGGTGATGCGCACAGTCAGAAGAAATAATTCAAAGTATCATAAATTGTTATCTGCTTCTGACCAAACCTAAATCTTGCAGCTAGTTCCTAAGGGCTTTAGCAGTAAATGGTTTGAGCAGAAAATAATACTATCAGGAAATTTAAAAATATTTTAAAATGGTGACTGAGGGCTTCTGTTTCTAAGAGTAGGAAACAATAGAACCCCCCTTCCACTGTAACAGCTAAGAGAGGTAGTTTGGAGAAAAAAAATATATGCACATGCATGTCATTTAATATATTTTAAAACATATATACCTCTATAAATAGATTTTATACATAATTTAAAATATATCTATATACATTAAAATTGCATACAATATAAGTATATTTATATAAATATAAGTTGGCCCTCATTATTCACAGATTCCTTATTTGAGAATTCATCTATCTGCTAAAATTTATTTTTAATGCTAAAAATCAAACTGCACAGTACTTTTGTGGTCACTTGTGACATGTACATGCACAGAACAGCAAAAAATTTGGGTGGTACACCACACACATTCCCAGCTGAGGTCAAAAAGGGCAATGCTTCTTGGTTTAGCTCTCATGCTATAAACAAGGGTGCTTTTCATGGCCCATTTAAGGCCATGCTTTTTCTATTTTTGAGCTTTTTCTTGGTGATTTTGTTGTTTAGAATGGCTCCCAAGTGTAGTGCTGAAGTGCTGGTTGGTGTTCCTAAGCACAAGAAAGCTGTGAGATGATGTCTTATGGAGAAAGTAGATGTATTAGATTAGCTTCATTGAGGCACGAATTATAGTACTATTGGCTGTGAGTTCAATGCTAATGAATCATATATATATGAAATAATCTAAGATATATTTATATATTATTATATTACATAGTATATTATAATTATATATATATTAAATAATTTAATCCTGTCATTCCCCTAGAGGGTAGAGATTCAGTATTTGCTCATTCAGTGTTTGTGGTGACTTCATAGAACACAACTACCTCAACAGAGAATCAGTTGTGTGTGTATAATTTATACAGATTTATTTTTATTTTTTATTTTTATTTATGATTTATATTAGATATATAATTTGCATGTATATGTATATATATATATTTTTAAAACATTGGAGAGGTGGTACAAAAGGGACCGAATGAACTAAGCCAGAAAGTAGCAAGCCTGTCCGAGGCAAGCTGGCCTTTGCCAGCCACTTTCTTATTTAGGGGTATTTGCAAGTTGTGGATGAGGACTGAAGGCTGGACTTGAGGGGAGAAGAGAAACCAACAAGGCTTTTGGTGGTTGTGCAGGACGATTATAATACATTGGAAACGTCAAAAACTCTAAAACATGGTGGCCATTTCCCCCCAGAGTTCATTTACTGAATCCAAATCTCTGTGGGAGGCTAGAAAGTGTCTAAAGGCAACTATGATCACTCTTTGTCTAGCAATATCTGACAATATTTGACAATTGTCATAGCAGTACTATGTGAAGAAAAGGGACTTTATTAAACGTGGGGCTTGTCTTCTCCTCAAGACATTTATAATATTTATCAGATCATGAATCAGAAGGCTGGAGAACATAGTTCAAAACTTCTGGCCAGCACACTGACTACGTCTTTTGGGCAAGGAGATGGTATAGAGACCTACCTATAGGTCTATAGAACTACCTACAGATTGAGGAATAGGATTTCAATCACAAATGTCTTGAGACATTTGAAACCAAAGGTAGATTGAATTTCATTAAAGCTACAACTCAGGTCTATCCCAACTCACTTTTCAATTGGATCTAGGGGAAAAAAAGGCCCCTTCTGAGGAAAAAATAATATAAACCTCAATCTCTACAATTAATTTACATACAAAGTCTGGCATAAAGTTTTAAAACAGTAAACAAGCAGGACATGTGAAGAAGCTTAAGTACAGTGATCAAGACCAAAAAAATCAATAGGACACAGACTTTCAGATGATTCAAATGTTAAAATTAACAGACAAGACCTAGAAGAATTATAATAAATATGTTAAAATATCAGAAAATACGGACAAATGGTTAAAAAACTTAATAATTTTAGCAGAGATTTAGAATCTATAAAATCTGATGTATCTAGAACTGAAAAATACAATATCTGAAATTAAAAATTTAGTGCATGAAGTTTAAAGCAGTCAAGAAACATCAGAAAAAGGGCAATAAGAATCATTCAAACTCAAGGTCAGAAAGAAAAGGATAGAAATGATGGGACAGAGTGAAAGAGGCATGTAGGATACAGTAGAACAATCTGATGTACACGTAATTTGAATTTCAGGAGAAAAGAAAGAAAAATGCAGCAGCATTATTTGAAGAGATAATGCTTAGTAATTAACCTCTATCTCAGAGAACCCCAGTCAGGCAAATACACAGAAAATCATGATTAGCCACATGATAGTCAAACTGCTGAGAACAAAAGATACAGAGAAAATTTTAAAAGTTCCTTGGGGAAGAGACACATTATCTTTGGAGGGGCAACAATAAGAATTAAGATGATTTCTCAGCAAAAACCATAGACACAGAGCATAATGAAATGACATATTTAAAGAGCAAAAAGAAAAAAAGCCTCCAGCCCATAATTCACTACCCAGAGAAAACATCTTTCAAAAATGAAGGCAAATTAAAAGCAAAACCTGGGATTCATTTCCAGCAGACCTTCCTACAATAAAGTTCTTCAGTTTGAAGGATATAGGTATAAGTTTATCAAGCTGTCATTTGAGATTTATTAACTTTACTGTATTTAAAAAATGTTTAAGTACATAATAAATGAAGTTGAACCTCAAAATTAGACAAATCTCAGCCTCTCTTCTCATTTCAGGATTTCAAACCATCCACTCCATTGCTTATTTCCTTTTGTGACTGGGAAAACAAGTGTCTTCAGTACATGTTTCTAACAGGAACTCTGAACACCAATTAAATCAGTGGAAGAACAAGCATGGAATATGATTACAAGTATGTGAAACAAGCTGTAGTTTCATTGGTTTGCTGATTTTTAGCTCTCCTTTGCTCAGAATTCTATATTTCATTTGTTTCTGGTTATTTTCCAAAAGGTTGCCCCTCTCCTTTCTGTCTTCCAATATAACCTCTGGAAGAGTGTCTGCCTATTGGGTCCTTCTCCTCCACACTGTAAAATAATCTCCGATGAATTCTAAAACATGTATTAGATCATGTGTGACCCCATATAATGTGGTTATAAATTATATCCTAACAAGGTTGTGCCCACATTTCCTGTTTTGCCATTTTAAATTTCTTGTGGGATTAGATGAATAAAGATGTTTTCTAACTGAAGGCCCTTTCTGTTTCCTAGGTATATAGTTATTTCTGAGATATACTACCTTTCCACTCAAACTCTTTTCTGGATTCCTGAAATTTCTATAGGTGGGTCTGCTTCACTAATCCCATATACTGTCATATAACCTAGCCAGCTAATACCTGAAATCAAGATTTATAATTTCTCCTTCTTCTATTCCATGGCTATGCTAAAATTCTCTTGCCATTTATCATAACTTCACACGTACACCTTATGAACTAAATTTTTCTTATCCCCTGGTTCATTGTTGTAACTTTAGATATATTTTGTCATGGACACACTTGCTATATATTTAGTTAAAATAATCCCAAAGATAGTTTTACTTGATTTTAGCCAAGTGGACAAAAATTGTGCCAGTTTTAATTCTTTGTGCAAGATTACACACTTCACTGACACCAGCATGGAAACAGAAAAGTCATGAAAAAATAAATTCTTGTGGTATTTATAGATAGCACCTGGGGTTCAGGAGTTATGCTCTGGATTCTCAGAGGCTTTCAAATTAGCAGTTTAATCCAAGTTTACCTTCAAGGACCATGCGGCTTCAGATGACATCTTGGCAACAGATGTAAATCTAATTAGCAATGTGCAGTAAATTAGTAGTTAACAAATATGTATTAATAATGTAGAGTCAGTATTTAGTAAACAATTAGTGATGTGTAATAAACCAGTCATTAGTAGTAAATACTTATTAGTGATGTGTAATGAATGTGGTTCATAGAAGGCTGCTTGGTGGCTTGTCCTGCCTCTTTCCCAGTATTCCCGGGAATATCAGCAAATGGGGCAAGCATCTTTTCCATAAAGTCGGATTAAATGAACTTTTAATCCCAAATGCCATATTAAAATCATTTTTCCTGTATCCTATAACATTTACACAATAGTAATAAAAAAATTGCATGCTCTTGAAGGAAAAAAAAAGTAGATATGAACCAGCAACATCTATGCTGGAACTTCACAGTTACTCTTTCTGCTCCTCCCCAGTTTAAAGCCTTCACTTTATGCCAGTCCCCGTCCTACCTTTGATGCCTTAGGCTGCCATCTTTTCAAGTTCTGACTTGTGGGAAGTCTTGAACAAGTTCCAGAACCAGTTACCCTCCTGGCTTAGTGTCCTCTGGCACACTCATGTTGCCCAGGGAAAGGATTCACTGTCTACCACTTACACTATCTCGTTTCCCTTCTACAGTCCCTACCAGACTTCCTTTCTTGGCCAGCGTTCCTTCCTGCAGCCATAGGCTCTTTTGAGGGAAGCCCTCACTCAGTTCTCTGAGCCCTACTCATTTTATATCACTTCTCTGCATTGCAGCCTTGCTAGGAAAAGAGGCACTTCTTGAAGGTAAAGCTTAATCTAAATAAGACAACACACACATTGTTTTTAAAATTGCAATGAACAATTTTACAACCAGACCAGCCTGACTTCAAATTCTGACTATATTGCTTAATATTGGAGAGACTGGAAGGAAGCTTGACATGACCTCTCTGGATGTATTTTTATGAAAGAGAATAACAAAACCTACTTTGTAATGCTGTTGTATAGAGTAGGGATAATTTATGTAATATGCTAGAAAAATGCCTAGACAAAGCAGGTGCTCAGTCAATGGTAATTTGTTATTCTTACAGTAGCTTCTGTAATATAAGGAACAGAGTATCCTGGTATGAAACAAACTATGGTTACTTTTATGGAAACAAGAGGGTCACTTAACAAAGTGGTTTTCAAGCTTTGGACAGTAAGCATTCAATAAATTCTAGGGAATGAATGTAACAGATGGTGTTACCTGTTTATACCAGAGGAAAGATATCTTTCTTTTTCCCTAAAATAGCTCACAAAAGTCATTGTTATCAAGTGTTCACTGTTCTCTGATACTCTCAGTTACAAAATGCAGTGTGAAACAAGCAATACACTCTTAGCTGCAGAGTACCACATTGAAAGCAATTAACTAGAATGTCGAGGCTTTGATTATACCATGAAAAATGGTGCTCGTAACATGACCCTGATTTCTGAAAGATATGGAAGTATCTTCTGAATTACCAACAACTAAATTGATTCAATATGATTTTTCCATTGAGCATATCTGTGGTATTCAAAACCTCTGAAATTGGCAACCTTGGGAAGCTCCTTGAGGGAAGAGCAGGGTACTGTGGTGGCAGTCTAATTATCTATTTACCCAATGCGTAGAGAAATAGGAGCTCAATAAATGTTTGTTGACTTTAAAATAAAAGGGAGTGGGAATTGGCAAGGTAAGTAGCGTATATGGAAATTCAAACTTCTAACTAGGGATTTAATTAATAAGAACATCATATTGCTAAACCTCAATAGAAAATGGAGGCATCATTAAAGGTCCCTTAATGTTACTATTTAAACAACAGACTTTCTTTATGAAGTGGTGTTTTTTTTAGCTATGCTGCCTAGTGGGTCTCATTATTAGTTTCTCATCTGTACAAATACTAATTTCCAAAGATAGATAGAAGTGCAAGAGATAGGTTTTCTAAACATGCTGATATTCTCCCAATTTGATAAGGTTACTTTCACAAAACCAGCACTCTAAAATATTATATATTGACTCCTCAACTGATTTTTACACACCAGATTTAGACTTTACTGCACCAGCTTAATGACCTAATGTTTCAAGACATCGTTTTCATAACTGCCTGCCAGACAACAGTTTGATTTTGGCATCATCACTTTATTTGTCCCCAGAGCAATTTGTGTGATTAAAAATATTTGTTTCCATTATAGTTTTATAAAAATGTTGCCACTAGTAATAAGAAGAATAGTTCTGATAAACTTCCTTACATTGAAACAAAGAAAATAATTATTAGGTAATACAAAGCAGAAAATATTAACCTCCAAATTTATTAGTAGTTTATTTAACTCAAGTTGATCAAAGATCAGAAGCATGAAATGTTATAAATACATCAACAAAAATTAGCTCTAAGTAAATGGTCAGGTTTCACTGTAAATTTGTGATCTTTTACAGATTCCTCTTTAAAACATGTAAGTCTGTAGATATACATAACTTTTCAGAAACATATTTTGCAAACCAGGATGGAATCACCTGTAATTAAGCAAGGAAATGGCAGATATAATAGTAGAAAAGACTTTAGAAGCTTTTGACTATTTATCTACTTTTCTGTAAACATTTCGTGTGTGTGTTTTCATAGCCTTAGCTTAAAACATTGTCGTATTCCATTTGAAACATACGTATATTCTTTTTCTTCCACTCAAGTGGAAACAAAATGAGCTTCCTTAGAACTCAATGAGATTATGCTGACTTTTGAACTGCAAAGTGGACAGTTCGCTAATCCTCAACCTCTGTAGATCAGCTAATGTCTGTGAAGACAATTTAAGAAAAGAGAAGGCAGGAAGTGACATATATTGAAAAGAAATCACTAGCCTTCATACCTAATCCTTTACTTCACTGTTCTGTCCAAAGCCAGGCTGGTAATCGCCCCTCGCAGGCACTGTTTCTCACCAACTCTCTGTTCATGCCAGATCTCCTGGTGTCTGTCGCAGCGATGCCCGTGTGTGCCAGGCACTCTCCCAGGAGCTCTGCCACCTCCAGAGTGTGTCGCCCTCTAAAGGCTGGTTCCTGTGCTGCCCCAGGACATGCGGCCCAGGTTTTGTCTGGTTTTGTCTTTCTGGAACATCTGCTTAGAAAGGAGAAAAGCATTTTCCCCAAACATATGTTTTACTTTGCCATTTCTCTTTTGGATCTAAATCTTTAATATTTGCTAGCCCAAATGTACTCTGAAACATGTTGCGTGAAGTTTTGTTTTGAACCAGACACATCAAATTTTACCTTAGTGTTCTTGAGAAAATCTCATAAAATGATTTAACTGATTTTTAAAATTGAATTAGGACATATATTACAACATCTGTTTCATAGTTACTGTAATAAATAATGTTTCACCTCTCAAGACTGAGGTTTAAAAATAATTGATTTTGACATTAGCCCATCTATTTAATATGGTCTATAAAATGTTCAAAAAATTCCAAATACTATGACGGCCTGACGAAGGAGCCAGTCTGCTGGCTGAGGGAGGGCTTTGGAGCTCTGTCTGGGGGACCCCACAAAGACAAGCTACACAGGCTGTAGGGATCCGCTGTCTAGTCCCAATGTTTGTTTATCCATCTATTGTAGCTTAGGGTAAAAGTCCTGTATTTGTTTCTATGGTTATAAATGGTCCCACCCTTCTGGACATTTACATTGAATCAGCCATTCAGTTGTGAAAAAAAAAAGGGTCTGGGAATAATTAAAATGAGAGTTATAAAAATTTTTTTGCCATTGTACTATTTCTTTGTTAGACTCTAACAAAACATATCTGAGACAAGACCAACATATCTGAAAATGGTGAAAATATACCAGCAATCATAAGAACATATTATTAGTTAATTCCAGCTATTAAAGGTGTATGGATTGGGTGTCCCTCCCTACCGACACCAGTTGCGATTACCACAGGAATGCAAACAAGCCCACGCAGGCCTGGTCCGCTGTGGGGCAGGCCCACTGGGGCCTGAACCGTGAGAAGACCTGGAGGCTTCTGGAAAAGAGCTCTTCCTCAGGGGACGAAGGGGCAGATGCACGAGGTTGCCCTGGCAACAGTGCCTAGGCTGTCAGAGGGGATGGGGTAACAAGAACACTCACCCGCTTGTCATCCAGGCTTGCCCTTCAGTGTTCTCTTTGAGAACTGGCCATGGGAACACTGCCAGGGAAAGCGGAAACCAGCCTCTTTGACGGTTTGGGAAGTGGGAGGCTCTCGCTTGGCCCACAGTGGCTCTGAAGCTTCAGTGGCAGTAGCCGTGAAGACACTGTGATCCTGGCAGCACCGGGGCTGGAAGGCTCCCAAGACCTCTGTTGAGAGGATGGGGGGGGGTCCTTAGCAGGCACTGCAAGGGTGGCCTCACCACCATAGTTGTGGCAGACTAATTCATTTAACTTAATTTCTATTTTGTTGAGGAAAGGGATAGAGGGGAGGTTGTAGTTCTGAGAATATCAAGAGCTTGAGACCACCTCAGTGTACGTGGGAAGGCTGGACCCCAAGCCCCGGGCTCCAGGGCTTGCCAGATGCCTAGGAGAGCTGCCCTATTTTATGCGACCACACAGGCTTGGGCAGTGAGTGTATCTGCTGGCTCTTCCCAAATATTGGGGACCACATACAACTCCTGAGACTTCTCCATGACACATGGGGCCCCCAATAACTATAGACTGTATACCCCAGTCTGGCAGGATGGGAGTTATAAACATATTTAATTTGACTAGGAGAAGTTTTGTCAAATGCGCCACTTCTCATGTTAGATGGAATCATATCCATGCCTACTGTGGGGCAAGAGGGGGAATCTATCTATGACTGCTAATGCTCCATTTTTGTTCTCAGACTAGAACAAAAAGGATTACAGGAGCAAATGATGAGAAGTTCCTTGACTTACTGAGGTAACCGTTTCAGCTAATGTCAAATACCTACAACTTACATTAAATAAGTGTAGAAAAGAAATGTGTGCTGCAATGAAAAGAAAAAACATTTGGCGTCACTCTGACCCACCCATCCCAATATTTCAGAAATACTCTCCCATCGTTGCTTATTTACTGGAACTTATAAACCCTGTTGCTGAAGTTTAAGGCAGTGTAACTGCCAAGATTCTACTAATTCCTCCATGGAAACTCATGAAAGAAAGGTTCAGGGAGACACACAGGGAGAGCAATTAAGTTTATTGTCCATAAGTGGCCACTGGTTTTGATAACAATACAATTTCATGTATTAAGATAAAACATACTTTATTGAACCACTTTTAAACTAATTAGCCGTTAGGTATCAGCTAGAGCAAGATAAAGATTAATTGTACCCTTAGTGTTTCAATCATTCTTTAAGATGCTGAGATGAAAAGCCATCAGAAACAAAAAGAAAATATTTTAAAACTTGAGTTCTTTTCACTCTTCTGTATACTTGAAAATGTTCATTTTACATTGTTGAAAAATTGGCTGTTTTCTGACTTAAATTTTTCAGTGTATGGACATTCATATCAGAGAAGAATTTAAGTTAGAAATGCAAATGTTGATGTGATCCTTCAAACTTGCTCCTTCTGTTTGCATTAGTATATCCCCAGGCATATAAAAAACACGTATGAGATTTAAAAAGAAGATACGTCAACTGTGATGTCCACTCTCTATGTTAATGAAAATAAGTTGTAGAAATTATGATGGGACAAATGATTAACTCTTAACCAAACTGGTAGAAACGTAAAATCTGAGAAATGGAACTCATCCCACCTCTCATTTTCTGAAAGAGCGAGCGGTGCCCCTGAGAGACCAGGTGACCCCTGAGGGCCACGTGGCCTGTGTGCAGAGTCCCACTCAGGCGTCTTTCCACCACAGCATGCATTTCAAGAGATAGATTTTTTTTTAATGGCATTAAAATGAAATTAAATCACACATGTTTTTAACTGACATGCCCCTCTTCTCTTCATATTTCCTCTTAATAAGGGACAATGACCTATGGGAACAAAAAAACAAGATGGCGTTTTTTTTCTCTCATGAGATTGTGATAGCTTGTGGAGACTGACATCTTGACTGCTTGAAGCCCAGATCATCTCATCTGAGGTGCATGGTGATGCCCCTTTCTTAGCTTTCTCTTCTATTTAACTTGGCTTTATACCTTCCCTCAGAGTCAAGGCTTTACTCACTTGATTCCCACTTATCAAGTACCTAAGTGGTAACAGCTGCTGGGATTACAGGTGAATGGACCCCATCTCCACCCTCTAGGGTCTCCATCAGGAAGATGGGGAAGGGAAGCCATCACCTCCTCTTCTCACCCTCCCATCCCCACAGTGCTGGGGGTCTCAGACTGCAGAGAAATGGGTCCTCGCAGTCGTGCCAGAGACATGCGGGCGTTCAGGTGAGACTTGTAACTTGGCATCTTTCCAAGTGGTCTTTACACAGTTTTTTGGTATCCCCTAGAGAAGCAGCTAAGAGAAAGGGAAAGGAGGCTGGTATCCATGTTGAGTGTTGTTTCTGTGGTCCTGGGAACAGTGGGCAAACTTTCTATGTCAAGAGGGATAGAAGGAGGGTGCAGGTGAAGCCACAACTAACATCTGCATCTTCACAGATCTTTACTTTGACAAACATTTTCTCCCTGAGGATGTGTCCTGAACTTGGGGTGTGTCCAACTCTCTGGATAGTGTTGTGACAGGGTTCCAGTCCATGTTCTTCTGTTCTCACTTCAGTTCTTTCCCTGCATAAAGAAATCTTCTGTCTCTAGAAGTTAAATATCCTGAGATCTTGATATTTTGATTTATTTGGCATGAAACCATCCAAAGATGGGCTAGGTCTTTGACAGTCATACTTAAATCTGGCATACTTATGACAAGCTTTTGGATTGGTTCCAAACAGATCAAAATGAATATGATTGATCTATAGGCTCTCTAGACATTCAGATATTTGGTTTTACTGGTGTGTTTAGATCATGGTGGCCCCATGGGATGGTAGACCTTTTCTTCTTTTAACATATAAGAAATATCGCATCCTCAGAGGATGCATGATTTCCTTATCCCTTCCCACGTCTCTTTCCTGCTTTCCAGAGGTGTAATTGTTTTTTAGGCTGTGCCCAATCCCTTCAGTAATGCAAGGCAGAGAATGTTTCAGAATGATCAAACTAATAAAGTATAAAAGCTTATTAAGATAAAAAAAAATCCACAAACAGCTATAGGGCAACAGGACCATGAGCAATAGGCTTCATGAGCATCTAATAATATGACTTTGAATCTTTCATGAGATTCCCTGAATGCTTTATGGGCTAACCAGTATTATTAGCCTACTTCACAGATGAAGACATTAACACATAGAGAGATGTAATTCCCAAGGTCGTGCTGAGTCATACGAGCAAGCAGAGCAGCAATCAGAGGAGTAGGCAGGCCTCCTATAAAGCTCTGTTCTACCAAGCGTATTTTGAGAAGAGAAGAACAATGCTTGTCAGTGAAAACAAAGCTGTTACAATTAGCAGCACCACGTATTTCTCCCATTCCAGACCAAGGTGTGAGAGAGGAGAGAGAAGACAGAGAGAAAAGAAAAGAAAACAATTTAAGAGTTTACAGTATATGAACGGAAAGACATTTGTCTAACATTTGCTTTTCAACATTTTCAGGGTAAAGGTATGCAAATAATTCCATGAAAGAAAATTAAAATTATGTAGTTTGATATCAACTTACCTTCCTCTACCCATTCAAGTCCCAACAACCCTGCTGCCGCCACCTGCCCCACCACGTACCTGGTACCGCTCTAGAGTTCACTTCTCTTCGGGGTGCCTGCCAAGCATAACCACTGAAGGAGCTACTGAATGACTAATGCCTATCTTACAATCAATACCATTCTAGTGATGAACAATGTCAGAAAAGAACAATTCGTTTGGACCGAATCACGCAATTAGTTCATGGCAGAGCTGGGATTCTTAACTCTCCCTCTCCTCAAGCTAAATGGCTTATCAAGGCATTTCAACCACATACAGTCCTCTTCCTAGAAGAGATCCAGCAACTAGAATGTTCTCTGTTTTGTTACATTTCCAGTAGTGTTCAAGAATCTCATGATCTTTGCATTATCCCACACTCTTTAGGTCCACCTTAAATCCCTCACTCATGAAATAATGGCTTATGTCACTAGTTTAGCAATGAAATAGTGACATCTCTAGTGCTATTATTTCATTTTGCACAATTTGTAACTTCAATTCAATCCAGTTTTAACTTCTTGGAAGGCAAAGAGAGGTCTTGTGCTATTTACATTTTTTGTATTACCCCCAGCATCTTGTGTTGTGTCATTCACACATAGCAGATATTTAGCATTCTTACAAACTGATCAAAAAGAACACAATTGGTGCCACTCTGTGACTGGACATCAAGAGACAAGAAAAGGTTTCTTCCACTCTCACAGCCAGCATCTTATCACTGTAAGGGCCACTATAGCAATAATCAGGGAGCCAAACCTGGGCCCTGAGAACAGGCCCCCAAATAAAGAAATCTGATGTATCAAGATACAGTAGCCTCTGTCCTTGTTCCTTCTTCTTCCTCAATAAAAGGTGACATACATTTGGTTTAAAACAAAATAATTCAAAAATTTAATACTTTTTTAGTCCTTCTAGGAATAAGAAATGTTGAGGCCTTTCGGACTACATTATATCCATATCAGTATTTTAATTTTTTACTTTTCATATACTTTCCTTTGATATAGCCCGAAACCATGTGTGTGACCATAACCAGTGGGTTCCAACGGCCGGAGCACAAAGTGTGATTTGCAAAAGTGTCCAAAGACTGTACTAATCCGAGGAGGTTGGTGGGCCATGTTTGCTAAGTGTGGGCCTTTATCGCACAGGTACTGACAGCTGGTAATGAGATACAGAAACTGTTACCACACCAGTAGCCCCAATACTTCATGGCCTGGAGCTGTCCCAAGATCTGTGCCCTCTGCTACTGTGTTTATGATACACGGCACAGCAAGTCTGCTGAACGTGCCCGTTTCTCAGTTCACGGGGTGCTCATCCATTTCTTCCACATCTTTACTCATGAGAAGTGATTTTCCAAATTCTTGGATGCTGGAAATGACCCAAACATAGCTCACTAAAGTAATTTCTCTCAGAAATTTTAACTGCATGTGCATTTGAGTATAAACACTGTCCATATGTTTCTGATTCATTTACGCTGAACTCATCAAAGGGCTGTGTTGTAAGAGTTGTTTGATGTCCAAGAATACTTGAGGGTTTTTTTTAATGGAATTTTATACTTTCTTTCACCATTTTCCTTAGGAAGTCCAACGTTGTGGAGAGTAAACAAACTTGGACCCCCAAGGATCTGGGGTTTACCCTTCTATTCAAAAGTCAGGAGGCTGTAGCTTGGCGGCTTGGCAGGGAAGGTATTGTAGCCTTGTCTGTACCTTGGCTCCCTTCCCGAAGGACAGGAGGGCCTGAGGGTGAGCAGGGAAACCCCTTCCAGGAGACCTTCTTTCGTTTGGTGATGATGCATTCACTTCCAAAAAGGCATCCTAAATTCTTGGAAGCTACTTGGGGTCTCTCCCTTGCCAGCTGGAGGAGAAAGCTTTACAATGTTGCTACTGTGATTGCCCTTCATGCTTCTGGAAGGGAACCAAAGGAAGCGTTGCAGGAAACCAGTTTTTGTTCACCTGAATGCTTCGTGTCCTATATTTATGTGCTAAAGAGACAAGACAAAGACAAGCATCTCTGGCTACAGCTGAGAACTAATTAAAGTTGCTCTTTTACAAACTTAATGTGGTTCATTCTATTCGTCCTTGATTAAGAACAAAAGAGAAGGAGAGTCATTTATTGCCATGACTCACTTGAGGTACAATGGAAGGAATTCCTAGACGCTGTTGAGACAAAACAAAACTGACATTATGAAAGCCATGTCTAAACACTAATTTAAACTGTCAGCTTACTACTAAGGAAGACTCCAAACAGACAGAGAACTAAAGCTTTAAAGACCTCATAAATCACTGAGGAGATTAGCACCAGCGTGAATGAGTTAAAATCCATTTCTGCCTTTAGAGTGTTAGAGTGTTCACAGCAGTCCTCTAGGATTTGATGGGAAAATTAGTTGTAATAACCAGGAAGAGAAAAATTCTCAAATATAGCTTCTTGGGGATTTCAGAGTGCAAGCTTCACCCACCACAGTTATTTCAGGTACTTGGATTAGTGAAATATAATACAGACACTTTCAGGATCCAGTATAGAGTACAATAAATTTTTCTTTCTTTTTTTGCAAATACCAAACATTTTTCCAAGCCCTAAACCACTGAAAATATCTGAAATGTCAACTTAAATGTATGACTCAGCAGTGGTTTTAACACCACTCTGTCCATCTCTTATTTCCCATCTGTGCCTCTTTCCAAGAATCCTGCTTCACACAGACTATACTCCAGCAAGACTCATCACCAGGTCCCCCACTGGGTAGAGTTTCCAAGGTCTGTTGCCAACACCAAGAAGTCTTTGGAGAAAATTTTTTTGGGATTTCCAACAATTTTTGTATTTAAATATTCAGGGCTTTTGAGTCAGGAATGAAGGAACCTTCTGGCCTCCAGTGTGAGCGGCCGCAGCCTTATCCCCTGCTACACAGTGGGCACGAGGAGCGCCTTCTCCCTCCTGATCTGCACCAAGAGGCTGGGACACGGCTGTGAGAGTGCAGCTATCCCGAGTTGTACGAACTTCTGAGAGAAAAGTCACAGAAATGAGAACTCTAAGAGTAAAGTCACACTGCACTAACCCTTCCTCACTCCTGAGGTCTTGCTGATCATTTCTCTATGGGTTCTCTCCCAAAGACCCCGTAAAATAAAACTGTTTCCTAAGTCACTAGTGTACTCTTGATGATCTCTTTGACTTGAATCTTATCACATCTCTGCCTGTCCAGGGATGCCTTTGTGAAGCACATGCTGATCTGGTCTCTTCCTTCCCCAGATTGGAAACTTTTGCGTGCAGTAATTTTATTTCATTCTTTGATTTTTTTTTCTTTTGGCTTAAATCAAAGTGATACTGAAATCCACATGGAGAAGAATGAAATATAACTGCTACAGTCTTCAGATTGAATCCACCCTTATCCAGGATACAGCTGCTATGTTCTTTCTTTTCAGTACTGTGCTTCTCTCCCTCTGCACCCCCATTAGTGGCAGTTGTCAGAAACAGAAATAGGTTTAAAAGCTAATATACAACACCAACACAGCATTTAAGGAAGCATCTTGAGGTGGAGCCAGTTGTTCAACCAAATGCATCCTGCTGTGGGACACTCACTCCCAAGTTCCAAGACATAAAACTTAGACTCCAGATTAGATATGTCTCACCTTTAATGGACACAGGTCTGTTCAAGATGTGAATTGCTCCAGGAACTTTTTGTCCAGGGTCACATCTATGTCAGTCTTCTGCCCACGGGGAATCTTAGTTTAACTTTTCTGTGGTGCTATAGAGGTTGAATTACAGTCATGTTACTCTAAATTCAGTTCTTTAATGCCAAAAGCATTGCACTTTTTTCCCTTTTGGAAGAGAGACAGGAAGCATACAATGTAATTGAGATCCCACCTTGGGCCCCCCCTTTCAGGTTCCAAAATAAAACTTGGATCTGAAACCCCAGAAGTGGTCTTAGTAAAACTGTTGTAAAGGGCATCCTGCCTCTTTGAGGGTAGACTCAATAGCATGGCCACAAAGCCCTACAGTACCATAGATTCATCCCCAAACTACTCTTTGGCCCATTGTAAGATGAAAGGCACTTAACTCCATCCCTCACTCAGAACAAGACCACTGCTCTGTCTCATGCCTTCTAAACCTGCTCACATTGGCAAGTGGTAATTGCCACAAAACTTCCAAATCAGAATCCTAAGAAGTGACTTATATGAAGACAGCTAGAGAAACTCAGCAGTGTGCTCTACCTGAGTTTGACACCCACTTGAAAGGAATGGAATTATCAAGGTCTGCTATCTGCTTCTGAATACCATTGTCTGCTCTTTATTGATCACTGGATCTCAAGGCTGACGCTGTGTAAAAACACCTACTAGCCCAATTCACATGGCTTGCAGTTATTTCAATGTGCTTAATTCCTCATGAATTCAGGCTCCCGTGGTTCTTTTTAAGGTTTAGTCCATAGAAAAGTATACCAGGTATTAGGTAGAAACCCTGACTTTAGGAAAGGACTGGCTTGCCAGCACTTGAAGTACAGATGAATGATTTGATTTGGTTACATTCTTTAAAGCTCTGAGTGCAGAGAACACCTTGCATAGCCAGAAACCATGCTTTCTGTTTATAAGTCAAATGACTAGCCACTTAGAGAATTATAAAGATCCTATTTTGATTTGGCCATCTCTTGCTGACATTCCTCCTGTGTTTGTAAACATTGCCTACTTTGACCCCAATTGCTCACAAATCCATGACCAACACCAAACAGCCACAGAGGAACTGTGGAACATAATGTGATTCTATAATGCAAAACAGGATGGCTTGCTAAATGTGCAGATCTGGAGAGAATTCCTGACATAATCCTTCTTACGTCTTTTATGATAATTATTTCCATCTTCAGAACACACGCAAACAGTGCTCCCTTGGACATTTTTTCTGGAGGCTGGACTGCAATCCCTTCTGCTGGGTGGACTGCATATGATAGGGCACTGGGGCAATGAGTATGTGAGCAGGACGCAGTATTTCCTGCACAAGTACAAACAAGCAAAGAAAGCCCAGATACTGATTTCCTGGGGAGATGTTCTGCAGAAGGAGAATGTAAAACAGCAACTACTCACCCAAAACTTGAAAATTAACTTCACGCCTTACTCACCTATGTATTTTTTTATGTTAAAAAAATAATATTCCATTCTGATATTCTGCAGCAAAACATTTTTTAAAACAGTGAAATGTTTTTTTAAATTAAGGTATCATTGATATACAATCTTATGAAGGTTTCATATGAGCAACATTGTGGTTTCAGCATTCACCCATATTATCAAGTCCCCACCCCCACAACCCCATTGTAGTCACTGTCCATCAGCATAGTAAGATGCTGTAGAGTTATTACTGTCTTCTCCATGCTGTACTGCCTTCCCTGTGACCTACCTATATAATGTGTGCTGATTATAATGCCCTTAATCCCCTTCTCCCTCCATCCTCACCCATCCTCCCCAGTCCCTTTCCCTTTGGTAACTGTTAGTCCATTCTTGGGTTCTGTGAGTCTGCTTCTGTTTTGTTCCTTCAGTTTTGCTTTGTTGTTATTCTCCACAAATGAGTGAAATCATCTGGCACTTGTCTTTCTCTGCCTGGCTTATTTCACTGAGCATAATACCCTCTAGCTCCATCCATGTTGTTGCAAATGGTAGGATTTGTTTTCTTCTTATGGCTGAATAATATTCCATTGTGTATATGTACCACATCTTCTTTATCCATTCATCTACTGATGGACACTTAGGTTGCTTCCCTTTCTTGGCTATTGTAAATAGTACTGCGATAAACATAGGGGTGCATATGTCTTTTTGAATCTGGGATCTTGTTTTCTCTGGGTAAATTCCTAGGACTGAATTCCTGGATCAAATGGTATTTCTATTTTTAGTTTTTTGAGGAACCTCCTTATTTCTTTCCACAATGGTTGAACTAATTTACATTCCCACCAGCAGTTTAGGAGGGTTCCCCTTTATCCGCAATCTCGCCAGCATTTGTTGTTCCTTGTCTTTTCAATGTTGGCCGTCCTAACTGGTGTGAGGTGATATCTCATTGTGGTTTTAACTTGCATTTCCCTGATAATTAGTGATGTGGAGCATCTTTCCAGGTGCCTGTTGGCCATCTGAATTTCTTCTTTGGAGAAGTATCTGTTCATATCCTCTGCCCATTTTTTAATTGGGTTATTTGCTTTTTGTCACCCATGTATTTTTGAGTGCCTACTATGTGCCATAAGTGCACTATGTGTGCGAAAGAACCATTATGAGTTAGAGACTGAGTTGAAGTGTACTAGTAATCTCTTATTTTTAATAGTCATGCCACAGAAAATCAGGCTTACCTTACAGTGTATAGAAATAGATTCTCCACAGTAGATACTTGTTGAAAATATAGTAACAATTTTTAAATAGGCAAAAGCTATAAAACATTAAGGAGACTAAAAATGAGAGGAAACTAGGGAAAAACCTAGATCCTGATTCCCAGCTAGTCAATAGCTTGTAGAAATGCAGTCTGGAATCAACTCTGCCCAACTTCAATTGTCAGGACACACAAATGGCTTTTCCCTAGGGAGTCAGCTCTCTAAAGCAAAGTACAAAGATCCTTATATCTTTTATTAAAAACCCCAGTCAGTGCAATTGTGAGGAAAACAAATAAGAGGATACAAGACCAAGGTCCTGGGTTACATTCCCTGTGTCCTGTATCTGATGGACTTCAAGCACAATTTTGCCCTTGGAGCATTTATAGTCTTGCAAAATACCATGAGAAAAGCAAAGGAGGATGGATCTGATGTGAGACATGTCACAGTCATGGGTACATTTTTTAAAAATTTTTTATTAAGGTATGATTGATATACACTCTTATGAAGGTTTCACATGAAAAAACAATGTGGTTACTACATTTACCCATATAATCAAGTTCCCGCCCATACCCCAATGCAGTCACTGTCCACAGTGCAGCAAGTTGCCAGAGATCCACTATGTCCCTTCTCTGTGATACACTGTTCTCCGCGTGATCCTCCACACCATGTGTACTAGACATAATACCCTCTTCTCCCTCCCTCTCCACCCGTCCTCCCACACCCCTCCCCTTTGGTAACCACTAGTTCACTCTTGGAGTCTCCGAGTCTGCTGATGGGCACATTTTATTCATACACTTGTCACTATCTGTATGTCAAGGATGAGAGGATTTCAAATCTCAAAGACCTTATAATCAACCTTATAAGTAATGATTTCTTGAGTTTGTTGCTAAGTCACAGTGGTAGTACATACGGTCTAAAACAATAAAGAGGGATGAAATATAGGTCCTTTAAAGGGCAAAGGAGGAACACAATAATAACATAATAAATGCCCATATCTGCCCTACTGTGGCAATGTTGTTTTTAAATCATACATTATTTCATTTTTTTCTTTATAACCATCTTGTGAGCTAGACATTATTAATCCTTTTTGTAAATAGGAGAAGAAACTGATGGAGATCAAGCCTTTCCCCTGATTCCACTGATGTCACACTTAAAGGCAGTTTTCTGATTCTACAACATATGCTTCTTCCCTAATAATACACTGTTGAATGTGTATTTGAAGACTTTTCACATTAAAATATTGATACTGGTTTATAGAAATATGATATGCAATGTAGAAACAATATTTTTGCATTGTTTTTATGCTGCCACAATAAAACAATAATACCTCATCCTGATTTGTCCAGGAATTTTAAAACCCATAGTGGAAATTGCTTAAGTACACATGTATGAATTAGTATTTTGCCACTTTCTGGTGAGATGTTTCCTCAAGGACGGAATATTACATAAGTATATCTAAGTGATGGTGCCACTTGCCCCAGATTCAGAGAAAAACTTACTCCTTAGAAGTCTAGAAGCCTAATCCAATTCAAGATTTAAGACTATAGGTGCTATGTCCAAACTGATTATCTGTATATTTCATTTTTTCTCTGGAAATGTTAAAATTACCCTAGAAAGTCCACACACTTTGCTCTTTACCTGGCACCTACAATGTCCCAGATGTTAGAAAGAACAGAATTGATGTTGTCTTCACATGGAAATGCAGTTCTAAGACCTTCACAATATGAAACCTATCAAGCAATGGATCATCAGCCTTTGCAGTTGATCTTCCCACGTCCTTCATTGGTAATTTTACATAAGGAGAAATGGAGGTCCAAACAGGATAGTGATTTTAGGTGAGAGATTTGTGATAGAAGTATTGGCTGAACAAAATACTGTGGATAATATTCCATTATCAATATGCCATTTCAGAAAACTAGGTTCAGAAAGTTATATAGCTAACAAGAAAGACATGCTCTTGAAAGTAACCAGATAACTTCATTTTTCTATTTTTATCAGAGAAAATCCTAAAATTAAATATGATGATTTTGTAAAAAAAAGACAAAGCTGAACCTGAGCAGAACCTGAACTAAGGGAAGCTCTTGAGAAGAGGAGTTTCTTCTGTGATCTTACAACAGTATGTCCCAAGCCTGCTAAAATGAATAACTGAAATTCAGATAAAGTTAGCAAATTCACAGTAAGTGTGGGTCATGCTCAAGGAATTGTGCTAGGTGCTAAGTAAGTGGAAGAAACAATACAAAGAATTTCAAGATTCATTTATTATCCTCGAGGAATTTATTATCTATAAGAGAAGTGATTACCTTCTTTTTATTGTTATCCTTTCTTTTGGTAAAGAAATATAATAATACACAATCAGACCAGTTTTGATCAGTTCATCTGGCAACAAATGGAGGTGAAACTCAATGGATAAAGTCTGAAATGGTGTGCTGAACTGGGAATGGTGGGCTTTTCTCTAGTTTCCAGGTAAAAATCAGTTACAAAGATCAAGGCTTATTAAGCCTTTTAAAATCTGCTTCCCATTTTCCATCTTTAAGGTAATACAAATAACATGTACCACACCTTTCCTCACATAAGGAAATATTAAAAACTTTAAACTTCCTTTTCAAGTAGAAACTAATCAATCCAATGTAATTTAATAATCAGTCAAATAATAATTGCACAATTAAAAAAACAAGACAAGGGAGATAGATCTAGGCATTCACCAAATTAATGTATTGCTAATAGCTCTTCTCAGCTTGTAATTCAGCTATTCAAGATTGATTCCTATTATAGAAAATTATGACATCATAAACACTGATGTATCTGATTTAGAGTTTGCCTTATGATACTTAGAATTCACTCTGGTGAAAAAGAAAGAAGGCAAAATATATAACCAACATATCTGTTTAATTTACTTCTTGAAATGAAATGTGAAATTAAAATTTGAAAAAATCCAACTGTAACAGCAGCACTAGATCAGAAGCTAAATTATAATGACAAGCATGATGAGGAAGGTTACTGAGAAATGTCCTGAGAAAACTTACACCCACCTGAAGAATTATAGACACCATTCAAGAAAAACTGAGCATGGGACAGGGGGTGGTGGGAGGGCCCCAAATTGGAAGCTATGAGGAATGCCAAAGACTTAGGAAGCAAGTTTCTTCCTCTCAAAGAGTTTATCAATGAATTGAGAACAAAAGACACACCTGTGAAATGACCAAAGGACATCTGTGCAGAGTGGAGGTGAGGTGCAGAGGGGACAAGAGGTATGGAAAAGATAACCAGTAGCCTCAGACGTCTTTCTCCTCCAAGGATGCCAATGAACCTCAAAGACTGGGGACCAGTGGTGGAAGATTCCTGGGAAATTGAGAAGAAAAGGGTTAAAATCTTTATGTAGACATGAATTTTCCTTGTGGAACCTTGAAATAGATTATCATAATAGTAAACTCTCAGTAAGTAGATATTTGTTACTACCACCATTATTATGGTTATTAGAATTATTGGGTTGATATCTATTAGTTGTAGAGAATAACTTCATATAGCCCACTAATACTCCCTAATTTGAATGGGTAGTTGCTAAAGAGCGGTAGGTCATACATAGGGCAGGTCAAATGTCCAAGCTGACTGAAATAGCCTGGATTTGTTCTGATCCTTCCAACTTAATTGCGATGGAGCCTTCTTTCGTTCTGTATGTATCCTGATTTTGATGAATAACATGATAACTCAGTTACAGGACAGATTAGGAAATCTTCAATTGGAACTCCCTTTATCCCTAGCAGTCAAAGCCTGTCCAAAACAACACTGTGAGGAGGTCCAAGGGCAAGAGCAGACTTTCCAAAACACATTTAAAGGCAGAGTCTCTTCCCCCAGGCTCAACCTTTCCCAATCTGGAAGGCGTAAGTATCCAGAAGAAGGCAAAAAAAGCTCTACTTGTAATTGAAATGGAGGTCAGGCCAATCTAGATATCGAGTTGGCCCCTGACATAGCAGGTTTCACCAAGTATGGTGAAGAAACCACACATCTTGGGTCAATCCCTGATTCTAACTCTCTCTCACTCCCTTAAATCTACTGAGTCATAGAACTGGTCATATAAACTCACATATACCAGAACCTCAGCTTTAAAATATGAGAGAAGAATCAAAAAAGCATCCCAATAATAGTGAGGGAATCAAAACCTTAGCAATCCTCTTTTGGGGGCAAATTCTAATTTTGGATAGCATCCTATCTTAGAATTACTAACTTCAAAACAATAACAATAATATAAAATAGATGTTTTGAAGAGCTAAGATTTAGAAATAATCAACTACAAATAACACATTTTTTTTAACTTTAAATGGAATCAGCTTTATATTCTCAAAGATATCCAGGAACATGAGAGATCTGTGAAACAGACCAAGATGAGAAGACAACGGACAAGAAGGAAAAAGCAGAGGTTTACGAGGCACGGAAAAATACCTTTAAAGCTTCCTGACAAATAGAAGACTTTCAATGTAAACAAAAATTACTTTCTTATTAGCTTTAAAATGAACACAAAGGCTGTAAAATCAGAATTAACCCTGTAAAAGTAAAATCTGAAGATAGAGGACAGGACTAAGAAACTCTGAATGGAAAGAATAGGAAATGGAGATTAAGTCAACAAGAATGAAAATTACATATAGGAAAACTGACAAAGGAGATATGACCAGTATATAACAAGACAAATGGAATACATTGCTTAATCAAAAATATACAAGAAAAAAATTTTACTGAAATGAGAAAGGCCTAATTATACAAATTAAAATACCTCACCATGAATCATTTAATGAAAAGAAAATAAACAGACTTTGGTGAAAATTATAAATTTGAAGGGAAAAATAAACAATGCTAACATCATTGACATAGAAAAAAACTTATCTATAAAAAATTAGACTTTTTCCTTGATATTAAACACCAGAAGACCATGAAGTGCCAACATTTGAAAAGGGGCTCTGACCCAAGAATTATATTTAGTAACCTAAAGAGACCATCAGATATATACAAATTTACAATTATGCTGTTCACAAGGTATAGTTTTTCCTTTAAATTTATACAAAAAATGAACCAAAGACAAGAATCAGAAAATATAGATACTAAATGACTTCTAGTGACCTAGAAAACAAAAATATTTATGTGTAAAACCAATTTAACTGATATGTCATGCTAAAAGCAATATTTTAACAATGATAAACATCAAATGATTTAGATCATAAATTCAATAAAACCAAGAGATGGGATAAATGAAATTTAAAGCAAATAAAAGTAGATATTTTTCTCAGTATAAATATATATGTATATATATATAGTATATATGTACATTATTTATACATATAAACAATTGTGTGTTGAATCTTGAATGTCAAAGCTGAATTCTAGATGAACTAAATTGAACATAACACTTTAAATCATTAAAAATAAATGAAGCTGGTATGGCAAAATACTGGCAACAAAGGAAAAATCAAGAGGACAGGAAAAATAAGTATAAAATAAGGTAATAGAAGTAAGAACAAATATAGTTATGACAATAATGGTTAAGCTATCATTTAAAAAAATAACACACAGAATGGGACAAAATTCCAACTTTAGAGTGTATAAATCTAAAGAGAAGTATACACAGCAGTTTGAGAAATCTTTAAAGTAATTTGATGAACAAAGATACACACCACTACTGCAAACTAAAAAATAACAGATCTCACTGTTTACATTAGATGAAGTAAAATTCGACTCAAAACACTTTTAAGAGGGCAGATTAGGTCATTTTGTATTAACAAAGAGCACATTTCTCAGTAGGAATATGTCACTAGTATTAATATGCTAAGTAATACATAAGAAAAAAATAATAATATGTGTGTCTAATTAACACAATTCTTGATGGATCAAACAGGGAAAATGAATAAGAATATAAGCAATCTGAATTATATAATTTCAAAGCATACTATAATAAATATTTATCAAGCTCAGTACTTTAACTTCCTTGTCATATGTCCAGATAACATTTACAAAAAAGTTGACCTTATAGCATGTGAAAAAGAAAAACCTCAATTCCTAAAAGGAGAAACTATATATCACATTTTCTGGCCAAGGTGAAATAAAACCAGAATTATTAACAATGCATAAGCAAATAAAAATGCCAAAACTCTTGTTTTTAACCTAAAAATCTACGTGAAGTCTAGTTATCCATATGAATGAGGGCAAAATAAATATATTTGCAGATATATGAGAACACAGGGAAGAAAGGAGTTACATGAGAACATTATCCAGTAAACTGAGAGTTAACAAGAAAGAAGATAGCTTGAAATCCAGGGAGACCAATAAAGAGAAATCCAGAATGACTGTTGGACAACAGACTTTGAAAGCAATTATTCTAAATTAGAACAGTTGGCTCCAAATAAACAGGAAATTATAAACCCCAAATATTTTGATTCAGCCTTGTTTAAAATTACCGATGAAACCGTATGTCATGAGGCAAAATGGTATTTAAACTAGAACCATGAAAGCAAAAAAGACTGTTGACACAACCCTTTGTTTTAAAGATGAAGGAGAAGGTTGAAAATTTACATAGAAGAACAAAGAGCCATAGCCAAGTGGGTAAAGTTTCTGTATAATTTAATTTATACTTATTTATGTCTTGTCATCAAGGAATTTAGTTTTTGTCTAGTCTGTTTACCAGGAGAGAAATAGTTTCCAATGATTTTCAAATAATCATCTCCAATGGCCTGTGACCTTAGGTTTATGTATGTTTGTTATTGGAAACTGCCCTTGATGAAATGTTTTGTCCTTAAAAATTGAATTTACTCACCAATCTTGTGATAATTAGCCCACCAACTGCATCTTACTATAACTAACTAGTATATAAGCTATAGTTCTCTTGCAAATTAGAAAATGGTTTTTAAGATTTTCTTAGGAGACATTTTGCCAATAAAATAGATTTTACAGCAGAAGCATTTGTAAATGCAAAACAAAATCTTTCACAGTTCCAAAGCATTTACTGTCAAGAAGAAAGGAGAAATGGACTCCAAATGAAAGGCAGAATAATAAAGACCTGGATAATATTAGTGAATAATGAAGAAAGCATATGTTTCTTCTCCCAAAAGAAAAAAGAATGGGAAGTAGAAATTCAAGGAAAAGTACAACTGTAAGAAAGTGCCAGTCCAATTATGAAGCAAACTAAAATGTGAACTAATTGTGAACATTCAATGAAATGCAAGAAAAGGTCAGACTTTGGACTTGGCTATTTGCTGTTTTGTGAGATGAGCATAACTTTGGACCCACAGAGAGGGAAATAAAAATTACTAGCATACTCCAAGGCTCCATGGCAAGCAATGTTTACATCATATTATATATAAACAGCATGAATATTGTCATAATATTACATATAAACAACAAGAATCAGGTTCAAATTATAGAGTAAGCTGATAAGAAATCACTCAGAAATTAAATGTGGCTACAGATCAAATTTTGACAATGTAAAATTGAAGATATAAATGATAAAGTTTGGGAAATTGAAAGAAGAACATGGGCTATTGCTGCATCTGTTCCCATATAGAAGCCAAGAAGTATAAGTTTAAGTATATTGGTTGAAAGTATAATGCAAACCCATGTCCAGGTTCTCCAGAATCATGACCAGTGACCCTCACTTACACTAAGGTAAAGACCCATCTGTGGCCACAGAGCACTCAGTCACCCTTTCTAACCTCATTCGTAGATATACATGGACAACCAAGTATCACCAAAAGCTGGAGGAAAATCAGCAACATCAAAAATAAAGGCCAAGAACAAGAAAAATATATGAAACCTGGACAAATAGAGAAATCTAGGTAAATAAGGGAAACCTAACTTTAATTAGCATTCTCAAAGGGAGTCAAAACAACTTTATCCTTAAAATAAAAAATAATGACAGGAGAAAAATTAAGACCTTTTAAGATTTAGGAGGTGATTGCTGAAATAAAATATTTAAAGTTAAAAGATAAAGTCAAATAAATCTCCAGAAGCAAAACAAAAAGATGACATGCAGAAAATGTAGGGTGAGTGGGAGATTAGATATGTAGAGTTTAAACCGGATATATAGAAAATCCAGAAAAGGAGAACAAGGAACTCAAAGAAGAGGCATTTATAAAGGAAATAATATTAGTAAGTTTCTCAGAGCTAAAAGGGCAACGTGTCATCAATATAAGAGGATTCACCCAGTTCTGAGGAAGATAAAACAAGAAAGATCTACACCTAGGCATGTCTTTGCACATTCTCAAAAAAAAAAGGTTAAAGACAATATCCAGGGAACTTCCAAAGAGAAATAAAAAAGACCATCTTTAAAGAAAAATGACATGTGATTCTAGGAATATTCTCATTTGAAAAGCATCAGACCAAGTCACTGGAAAGTCTCCAAGAACAAAATGTAATAATCCCATAATACTGGTTCTATAGTGAACAATTCTGACGTAATAGTAACTTACCAGAAATTTGGAGTTTTCAATAAAGCACAGAAGACAATTATCCTGACAGAGCAGAGTGCAAGTATCAGCCTTGACAATTTCAAAGTATAGTGGAAAGAAGTTACTAGGTGGAATATGGAAGGGGTTTGGAGGGAAGGAGAAGGGTGATAACTTCCTTTTCCTAAAATGCGGGAGTCAAGAGATACTGTTAATAATAGATGGAACAAGAAACAGACTGAAGTAAAGTGAAGGAATTAAGAATTGTGATGTAAGTCCATTATCAGAAGAGAAGAGGAAGATGGAATTAGTATAAATGACTCAAATCCATATCTATCATAGCAAGGAGTCAAGGGATCATGTCTAATGTTGGTAAGTCAAGAAACAAAGGTACATTATTTAAATTACGAGAGGTTAGAGGTAACCATGAAATAAAATAAAATAATTGTCTCTGCAGAAGAGGACAAAAAGCAGGGACCTGCAGCTGATCTAGTGTTTTTTAACCAACAAATAATATTCTATCTCAAGAGATAGTGGTTGATAATTATTTAGGTTTATGGAAATATTTAGAAGAACAGGCAGAGTGCTTATTTTCCAGATGTATGGCAGAGGAAAGAACTACTGGAAGGCAATAAGGCAGAACAATTCCTGGGGTTCACACAGAAATGAGAGTAAGTTCAGTTCTGCAAGCTAGAGAGGAAGGACCTTGTAATACATGGGCATCATGTGGAATCCCTGCAAAGTGTAATAGGGCTCATATGACATCAAGGAAAACAGGAGATACAGAAAAGACTCAAAAGAACTTATGGAGATAAAAATTACAGTGATCAATACGGTGTGGTACTGGCACAAAGATAAACATACATACATGAAACAAAAGAGAGCCCAGATATTTAGAAGCCCATGCATAAAGTCAACTGATTTTCAACAAGAGTTTAGGCTATTTAATAGGCAAATGATAGTCTTTTAAAAAGTAGTGATGAAATATCAGATAATTATATGTAAAGCAACTTTGATCCTTATCACCAAACACAGAAATTAATTTAAACGAATAATAAACCTAAAGGTAAGAGCTAAAACTATACAACTTCCAGAAGAAAACAGGAGAAAAGTTTTGTGATCTTCAAGCAAAGAGTTCTTTGATACAACATAAAAAAACACAATCCATAAAAGAAAAATTGTAAATAGTCCTCGAAATTAAAGATTTCTGCTCTTTGAAAAACAATGTTAAGGAAATGAAAAGACAAACCACAGACTAAGAAAAAATACTGGTGAAATATGTGTCTGCTAGCAGACATATCCAGAATATACAGATAACTCTTATGATTCAATAACAAGAAGACAACCTAATAAAAATATGCCTGACAAAAACATTTGATATTTGACAGTTTCAAAGTATTGGGTGAGATAAACTCCACCACAGATAATACACAGATGACAAACAGGCACGTGAAAGGATGATCAACATCATTTGTCACTAGGAAAATGCAAATTAAAACCATCAGATACTACTACAAATCCTAGAATGTATAAAAGTACCAGGTGTTAGCAAAGATGTGGGAAAGTTCCCATATATTCCTAGTTTGAGTGTCAAATGCATAGCCACTCTGGAAAAAATCTTTGCAGTTTCTTTAAAAGTTGAGCGTTCACTTATCATAAAACCCAAAAATCCAATGCCCATGAGAAATTAAAACATACGTCCACAAAAAGACTTGTATAAGAATGTTTATAGCAGGTTTATTCATAAGAGTCAAACACTGGAAATAATGCAAATGTCCATCAACTAGTGAACAGATAAACTGTGGCATATCTATACACTGGAATACTCAACAAAAAGAAGTGGAATTACTGATACATGCAGCAGCACAGATGATTCTCAAAATCATTATACCAAACAAAAGAAGCCAGTCACAAAAGACTACACCCTATGTAATTCCATTTATATGAAATTTTAGAACATAAACGTAAAAGTGACAGAAAGCAGAAGAAGCATGGTTGCCAGGGATGGGAATGGAGGGGGGAATTGGTTGGGGGTGATGGAAATGTTCAACATCTTAATTACACAAGCATTTGTATGACTATAGGCATTCATCAACACTAAGCAAATTGTACACTTAAGGTTGGTGAATGTTATTACATGTAAATTTTACCTCAACAAAATTGATGCTAAAGAACAAAAAAGAGCATCTCTAGAAGTAAGCCTAAGGGTAGTAGAACATGTTTCTTACCATTTGAACTTACATACTTTTATTTCCAAGGGCATGTGAGATATTATAGTAAAAATTTTTAAAGGGGAAAGGAAATTGAATTTTTTCCCAGATTAAGTTGCATCACTTCTTACCGTGGTCAGTATGATTTGTGTTTTATTTCAAAGATAAAATAAATCAATTAAAAATATTACAGAAGAAACTCACAAAAACACATACAATCCCATTCCCACAGGCAAAAACAATCTGTGTGAAAAACTCTTCATAAGGGAAGACTGGACAAATGTCAAGATGTGTAGTTACAATAAAATCACAGATTTTTAAAAAATTTATAACATAACCCAAAAGTTCTTACAGTAAAATAAATATGCAGGAATAGTCAAGGAATGTCTGGGTAAATGATTTTTGCCTCACAGAGCAAGGATGGTATGTATTTTAAAAATTATTCAACTCCCTGTGATTTAATATCCCTTGTTTAGTGGATTTGTATATGTTTATAGCAATCTCCAGCTAAGTGATCTTGGTTTACAATAGATTCTTAGGAGGCGATACTGACTTTTTACTGAGCTAGAGTATTCCAAATTCATACTCCCATTACAACATGAGATGTAGATAAACTGCACTTACTTAATGGACTCGGATTTTAAATATTTAGTTTGTGAACAAGATGCCTGCAAAGGGTCAACTTACATTTTCTGGAGGATAGAGAAGGCCTTGTGTGAACAAACCTAGAACATACAAATTTGTTTGTCAATACACTCCAAAACTCTCCCCCCAAAATAGCAGTTTAAAAGCTTATGAATCAACCTGAACAGCTTGCTGATAATCATTTGACAGACTGTGTGGGAAACTGAGTTTACTTCAAATTTATGAACTGAGGGAGCTATTCTTTATAATGATTAACAGTGAGTCAGGGAAGAAACCACGGGTCATTCTCAGGCACATGTGCCTAATGTCAGGTGTGGAGAGAGTGAGAACAGTTGGAGAAGGGGGAAAGGTCTCATGACAGTCTGTTAGCTAATTTTCATTTCTAAAGTGAAGACACAGACTGGAAACATTTTACGGCAACCTTAGTACCCAAACATCCCCCAAATGAGTGCTTTGTGAAAAGCCTGGGTCACAATCCCCAAAAGATTATTATTAATATAAGAAAGCAATAACTCAGAGGAAGCTGTAATAATATCACAATATGTTTACTTAATTTGGGGACTCAGAAAAGAATATAAGTTCAGGGAGCAAAGGGTGGTGCACACATTGCTCTGATAATTGATGTTTTTACCTGAAAAACACATCATATGCACATTCCAAGGCCCAGATGTGAAACACTTAGAAAAGTATATAGAAAGTAATTGAAGCAAATGTAATAGTAGATGGTGAACTAGAAAAAAAAGACACAGAGCCAATCTTCCAAAAGTGATTTTGTGATGCAGCCAGTGTTAATCAAGTTTAAAACGAGTAATTAATAAAATGAACACTATTTACTTAGAGTTCTTTCAACAATTGTTTGTCCAACAAATATTTATTGAGCATCTGCCATGTGCAGAGAATGTGCTTAAAAGCATTATCTCATTCCAGCATCACAAGAATCCTATGAAAGAGGTAATTATTGTAATTTTCCATATTTTATAGATAAGGAAACTAAATCAGAATGTACAAACCTATTCAATTTCACACAGCCAATTAAGGCTGGAATTCAGATTCAAACCTGAATATTCTGGTACTAAAAAGAAACATTAAGCTAAAAAAAAAAACAGGAAAAATTCAGCCTATTTAATGATAACATATTTTAAGAATTTGAATGACTGTAATACAAAAATGTATATTTTTAGAATTCTATTTTTTAAACAAAATATGTTTTTTGTGAATAAAACTTCTGTGTTAATTTTGCCTATAATATGACCAGAAAATGACCCAAATTTCCCACTTTTTCTTTTTTACAAAGAGATATACTGAAGAAATATCAATCTGACCATAATTATTTACTTTTTTTTCTGTCTTTCTGTAACTATCAAAGGTATAGTGTTTTGCCCTAAAATCAGACACTATGGTGAGCATATATGCACATAAAAGTAGTTTATAAAAATAGAAATACCATATGATCCAGTAATTCCACTTCTGGGAATTTACCTGAAGAAAAAAAATTACTAACTCAGAAAAATATATGCACTCCTACATTTATAGCAGCATTATTTACAATAACAAAGATATGGAAACAACCTAAGTGTCTATAAGTAGATGAACGGATAAAGTAGCTGTGGTTCATATACACAATGGAGTATTATTCAGCCATAAGAAGAAAAGAAATCCTACCATTTGCAACAACATGGATGGAGCTAGAGGGTATTATGCTCAGTGAAATAAGCCAGGCGGAGAAAGACAAATACATATGATTTCACTAATATGTGGAATATAAAAAGCAAAACAAGCAAATAAACAAAACAAAAATAGATTCATAAATAGATTCATAAATAGGTTGGTGGTGGCCATAAGGGAGGGGCATGGAGGGATAGGTGAAATAGGTGAGGGGATAAAGACCTATAAACATCCAATTATGAAATGTTAATCACAGGAATGAAAGCACACATAGGAAATAGAGTCGATAATATTGTAATATCTTTGTATGATGACAGATGATAATACACTTATTGTGGTGAGCATTTCATAATGTAATTGTAAAATCACTATGTTGTACACTGAAACCAATATAATATTGTATCTCAACTATACTTCAATAAAAATAATTTTTTAATTTAAAAGAGGAGTAACATGATCTAAAGTAAAAGAACACAAATACATATGAAACTATTAGAAATTACACTGAGAGTAATTGTCTAAATGATTCTGCCTGAACAGTGGTGAATACCCCTGGATATAAATAGTCTTTCTACAAAACAATGATTCTCAAAGTGTGGTCCAAGAAAAACCGGAGGATCCCTAGTACCCTTTCAGAAGATCTTCAAGATCAAAACCATTTTCATAATGGTGTTTTACTCTCATTCTGTCATAAGTGTACATAGGCATCTTCCACTGTATGTGTGTGGATAAAATGAGAGTTCCTGTGGCCAGGATTCTCACCTGGCCCCTGGTTGACTAGTTCACTGCACATCTGTGGGTAATATATGGTTGTTGACTCTACAAAAAGAGTTCTGCCCAGTCCTCTGGGGCGACACGGTGGCAGGGCTGCAAGGGTGCAGGAGAGCAGAGCAGAGGCTGGAGTGGTGGCAGCGCCGAGGACAGAGGCCCAGAGGACGGCTGTGCGGGATGACTGTGCGAACAGAGGGGCCCAGAGGCAGAGACTGGCTTGCTGCATACAGACTCACTCTGAGTGAACGGGATTTTAGTGACTGACCTGCCACCTGGAAATAAAGTTGGGTATAACCCTTTCACCCCAAGAACATTTTGCTGTCAGTTTCTTTGGTCACATTGAATCCATAGCGAACTTGCCCAGGGCTGAAACCCATTGGCAAGACAATGTGCTTGCAATATAAACTCCTAACTTGTGCAACTCCAGCAAAGTGGTAAATCTCAGAGAAAAACCACAGCTGGGTGGCTTGGGACCCATGAAACAGGCTTCCAACGTTCATTAAAATGGTTCCTGCATGGCTCTGCCCACAGAACTCAAAATCTGTAGTAGTAAGTGCTCTTGTCTTCTACACCAGTTGCCCTCCTATTTGAGCATGCATCGGAGTCACCTGGCAGTCTTGTTAAGATGCAGTTTGTTGGGCTCACCACCAGATATTCCGATTCAGTAGGAATGGGATGAGTGCTGAGAATCCTTGCCTTCTGCTGGAGACCAGGCAAACTCTAACAACTGTCCAAGGGGCTGGTAAAA
This sequence comes from Manis javanica, assembly GCF_040802235.1. Lineage (NCBI taxonomy): Eukaryota > Metazoa > Chordata > Mammalia > Pholidota > Manidae > Manis > Manis javanica. The sequence continues at coordinate 45,777,407 of NC_133163.1, read as the reverse complement.
GTGAGATGGTAAAACTGGGTATGTGACCTGTTCTAACCTTTTCAACTTCCTGTGGTTTTTCTTGTACATTGTTCTTCAAAAACTCTCTACCTGGGTGCACTGCTCTCAGATAAGCATACATGGGAAAGCTTTCAAAGCATTTGACATGAAAGGTTCTTTCTAGAAGTTCATGCATTGGAAATGTTAGTTGAAGTTGGACATTTTAGCCTTGAAATAATTCATCAGAACTGCAAATTATACAGGTGAAACCCTTGCAGAACAAGCAAATATCTGGAAGCCATCGTCAATACTGTTTCAGTCAGTGAAAGAGGTAAGTGTTTAAATAAAAATATTATCTGTAATTGCTAAGAATATGCCTATTGCGTTACTCTTAAGGCGTATGCTGCACTCAACAGAATTCCAAGAGGCGGAGAAGTCTTTGAGGGCCTGTTGTCTTAACAAAACGCTTGCCAGTATCCTGACAGAGTTAGGAAGTCCTCCTTGATCTGCCCTCCAGACTAAGCATACACAAAGGAAGGCTTCATCTGAAATCCTAAGCAAATAAAAGTCAAGTGAGGAAAGTGGAACATTAAATTTTAGAACTGGCAAATAGCAACATTTTGCAACCTTGAAGGTATTATTTAACTAAGAGTTGGAATTTCACAAAGCTGCAAATTTGACAACCCCTCCAAAGGTGAAAACTTTACCTGGAAAAATATCTAAAATGCAGTTATTTAATCCAACTTACTAGGCACTTAAGTCATATATGCCAAAATGCCAGGCATGGGGGGAATAATCTTTAGAAAAGAGGGAAAGGAGAGAATTTACCTTGGGGGGGTGGACATGTTAACATTCCTTTAGATGGGCTATAGTTAGCCATTTTTCTCCTTAGGTATTTATCATTTCCATTGAGAGATCTTCCTTTCCTAACCAATTTCAGGCTCTGTGAAGCTCTTAACATAGATGTGATGACATCTTACCTGTTCCCTTTATATTTATCTTTTCTCAGATCTGGAATTCCCAATTGTTTCTAAAGCAAGAATTTCATAAGAATTCCAAAGCCACTCATACCTTGTTCATTCAATTTATTTGAGTTTATTCAACAGGAAACTACAGGGTTGCTATTTCTTAGAACACACTGTGTTAGTTGCACTGGGGGAAGAGAAAGACGAGTGTGACACAGATTCTGCCCTCAAAGTATTCTTATATAGTTGAAGAAATAAGTTGCCCCCATCTATTATGTAGAAATAGAGGTGACAGCAATGACAGCTGAAGACAGGCAAATATAGGGTACCAGGAGAGTGGAGTGGTGGGGGTCTAGGTCAGCAGAGGATGGAAGAGGGTCTATTTAAATAGAGCTTTGAGGAAGAGTCAGAATTTGGACATGTTGAGATAACAGAGGTCGAGGTCAGTTCTGTTAGATTTCTCTGTGTGATAGTTTGTGCAAAGCAAACGTAGCTCATTACCCCAGAACGAACCCCTCCGTGAAGCATATCGTCTCATTCACATAGTGCTCCCCCCAAATAAAAGTCTTTTGGGGGTTCCAGTAACTCCATCCTTATCTAGAAATACTTTTAGAGGTTGTTTTTTTTCTCTCTTCCCTGGATATTCGGTTTCCTGGTGTGAAAGCTAGTGCTCGAGAGCACACATTCATATTTGTGCTTTGTCTGCAGTCAATTATTGAAAAGAGCCGTGCTGAGATTTCGGTTATTTGTATACAAATGATGCATTGGATATGGGAAGGGGCTCATCAGACCTGACGGCCTCTAGACTCTGTGGAGAGGAACAGAGATTTCATCCCACTGCACATTTCATCCTTAGTTCTGTGCTGGAGAAGTTGAATGGTTTGAACTTCTCCATCACAGAGGACAACCCCTTGAATTAAAAAGAAGAGAGGGACAGATTGAAGAAGAAGGAGAAGAAGGAGGGGGAGGGGGATGAGGAGGAAAATGCAAATGTAACAAAATGAAGGAGGACGTTTGGAAATGAGGCAAGTGTTAGAGGGGGCAAAGGGAGAGATGGAGAAGCGCCGACAGGGCTGGGTGGCAGGAAGCCTGCTCTTACTGTAGGAGGTGCCATGGACTCTCCTAGGGACATTGCTCCTCATGAGCACACCCATTATCAGGGCTCCAAACCATCTGTGTGGCCTGGCCTTTGGCATTCCTGTCCTTGTGGGATAGGGGAAAGACAGACAGAATGCATGGGCTAGAGGAGACCATGCATGCCAGAGAGGCCTGTGAGGGATGGAGGAAACAGACCAGAGAAGTCTGTGTGGGATGGAGGAAACAGACCGCACTGGCCCCCAGAGCCGGACACCTGTGTAAACTGCAGGGCACTGAGAGGAGCCCAGCTGAGCTCATGGAGACGCCACTTGCACGCGGCAGACAAAGGCAGGCGTACACCGCACACACACACACAGCGTCAGGAGAAGGTGGACTGATCCAGAAAGGAGCAGAGGAATATTGAGAAGGGAAGAGAAATATTAAGACATGAAAAATTACCTCCCCACTAAAGTGTCTAAAAGAGTATAACTATTTCTAAATAAATAGCATTGTGTTGCATTTTTATAGAAATTTATCTGTGACATCAAGGAAGTATAAAGAATAGCTTTCATGGGATTAAGAGGACCCAATTAATTTAACATAATTCATCCAATATCTAAACTGATGGGAGCTCACATACAAGTACCTGTAGGTGCTGTGTAAAATACATATGCCTAAGCCCCACCCCTAATCTAGTGAATCCGAATTGCCAGGCAAGAGAGCTAAATCATGGGGGAGACTGACACCCACTGCTGCTTTAGAGCTCCATAGAGGCTGGGAACAGCTTGCACTCCATTGAGAGGAACGGAGAGCCCGTCTCTGGGAAATGAAACTGTTTACCTACTCCATGTTTTAAAAGGAATACCTATAATGCACACCCGAACATATAGAGAGGAACGATGATAAAGACCTTGAAGTTTGAATTCTTAAAAAAAGGATATACAAAATATAAAAGTTAGTAACAAGGACTTTCACAAATGCCCTCATATCATTAAGGTATAGAGATTCTCGCATATTTATTCTTGTACTTTTGGTACCCATGAGCACAGCACAGGGCAGTGTTTCCCAAAGGATGCTCGGTGGCATGCTAAGCCCCAGAAGGCTCTTGGGAGAAAAAAGTTATATGAAATTGAAGACTGCTGCACATTTTCCCCATCATCCCCACAGACACCAACCAGCACAATCCAATAATATTAGTATTTAAGACATTTTTTTAAACCTGTTGAATTTATTTTATATTTTTATTTTGGTATCATTAATATTAGATCATAAGAGCAACATTGTGGTTATTAGATTTCCCCCATTATCAAGTACCCACCACACACCCCATTACAGTCACTGTCCTTCAGCATAGTAAGATGCTATAGAGTCACTACTTGTCTTCTCTGTGTTATACTGCCTTCCCGGTGACCCCCTCCACCACTACATTATGTGTGCTAATCGTAATGCCCTTTATTCTCCTTATCCCTCCCTTCTCACCCACCCTCCCCAGTCCCTTTCGCTTTGGTAACTGTTAGTCCATTCTTAGGTTCTGTGAGTCTGCTGCTGTTTTGTTCCTTCAGTTTTTGCTTTGTTCTTATACTCCACAGATAAGTGAAATCATTTCATACCTGTCTTTCTCCACCTGGCTTATTTCACTGAGCATAATATCTTCTAGTTCCATCCATGTTGTTGCAAATGGTAGGATTTGTTTTCTTCTTATAGCTGAATAATATTCCATTATGTATATCTATCACATCTTCTTTATCCATTCATCTACTGATGGACACTTAGGTTGCTTCCCTTTCTTGGCTATTGTAAATAGTGCTGCAATAAACATAGGGGTGCATATGTCTTTTTCAAACTGGGCTGCTGCATTCTTAGGGTAAATTCCTAGGAGTGGAATTCCTGGATCAAATGGTATTTCTAATTTTAGTTTTTTGGTGAACCTCCATACTGCTTTTCACAAAGTTTGAACTAATTTGCATTCCACAGGAGGGTTCCCCTTTTCCACATCCTTGCCAAAATTTGTTGTTGTTTGTCTTTTGGATGTTGGCCATCTTAGCTGATGTGAGGTGATATCTCATTGTGGTTTTAATTTGCATACCCTGATAATTAGCAATGTGGAACATCTTTTCATGTGCCTGTTGGCCATCTGAATTTCTTCTTTGGAGAACAGTCTGTTTATATCCTCTGCCCATTTTTTAATAGGGTTATTTGCTTTTTAGGTGTTGAGGCATGTGAGTTCTTTATATATTTTGGATGTTAACCCCTTGTCAGATATGTCACTTACAAATATATTCTCCCATACTGTAGGATGCCTTTTTGTTTTGCTGATGGTGTCCTTTGCTGTACAGAAGCTTTTTAGCATGATGTAGTCCAACTTGTTCATTTTTTATTTTGTTTCCCTTGCCTGAGGAGATGCATTCAGGAAAAAGTTGCTCATGTTGAAGAATTCAAGAGAGTTTTGCCTATGTTTTCTTCTAAGAGTTTTATGGTTTTATGACTTCCATTCAGGTCTTTGATCCATTTTGAGTTTACTTTTGTGTAAGGGGTTAGATAATAATGCAGTTTCATTCTCCGGCATGTAGCTGTCCAGTTTTGCCAGTACCAGCTGTTGAAGAGGCTGTCATTTCCCCATTGTATATCCTTGTCTCCTCTATCCTATATTAATTAACCATATATGCTTGGGCTAATATCTGAACTCTCTATTCTGTTCCACTGGTCTATGGGTCTGTTCTTGTGCCAGTACCAAATTGTCTTGATTACTGTGGCTTTGTAGTAGAGCTTGAAGTCAGTAAGTGTAATTCCCCCTGCTTTATTCTTCCTTCTCAGGATTATTTTGGCTATTGGGGGTCTTTTGTGGTTCCATATGAATTTTAGAACTATTACTTCCAGTGAGTTGAAGAATGCTGTTGGTGTTTTGATAGGGATTGCAGTGAATCTGTAGATTGCTTTAGTCAGGATGGCCATTTTGACAATATTAATTCTTCCTGTCCATAAGCACGGGATGTGCTTCCATTTATTGGTATCTTCTTTAATTTCTTCATGAGTGTCTTGTAGTTTTCAGAGTATTGGTCTTTCACTTACTTACTTAGGTTTATTCCTGGGTATTTTATTCTTTTTGGTGCAATTGTGAATGGAATTGTTTTCCTGATTTCTCTCTCTGCTAGTTCATTGTTAGTGTTTAGGAAGGCAACAGATTTCTGTGTATTAATTTTGTATCCTGCAACTTTGCTGAATTAAGATATTAGATCTAGTAGTTTGGGAGTGGATTCTTTAGGGTTTTTTTATATATAATATAATGTCATCTGTAGACAGGGACAGTTTAACTTCTTCCTTGCCAATCTGGATGCCTTTTATTTCTTTGTGTTGTCTGATTGCTGTGACTAGGACCTCCAGAACTATGTTGAATAAAAGTGGGGAGAGTGGGTATCCTTGTCTTGTTCCTGATCTTAAAGGAAAGGTTTTCAGCTTCTCACTGTTAAGTATGATGTTGGCTGTGGGTTTGTCATATATGGCCTTTATTATGTTGAAGTACTTGCCCTCTATACGTATTTTGTTGAGAGTTTTTATCATGAATGGATGTTGGATTTTTTCAAATGCTTTTTCAGCATCTATGGAGATGATCATGTGGTTTTTGTCCTTCTTTTTGTTGATGTGGTGGATGATGTTGATGGGTTTTCGCATGTAGTATCATCCTTGCATCCCTGGAATAAATCCTACTTGATCATGATGGATGATCTTGATGTATTTTTGAATTCAGTTTGCTAATATTTTGTTGAGTATTTTTGCATGTATGTTCATCAGGGATATTGGTCTGTAATTTTCTTTTTTTGTGGTGTCTTTGCCTGGTTTTGGTATTAGAGTAATGCTGGCCTCATAGAATGAGTTTGGGAGTATTCCCTCCTCTTATACTTTTTGGAAAATTTTAAGGAAGACAGGTATTAGGTCTTCACTAAATGATAAAATTCAGCAGTAAAGTCATCTGGTCCAGGAATTTTGTTCTTAGGTAGTTTTTTGATTACCAATTCAATTTCCTTGCTGGTAATTGGTCTATTCATATTCTCTGTTTCTTCCTGGGTCAGCCTTGGAAGGTTGTATTTTTCTAGAAAGTTGTCCATTTCTTCTAGGTTATCTAGTTTGTTAGCATATAATTTTTCATAGTATTCTCTCATAATTCTTTGTATTTCTGTGGTGTCCGTCATGATTTTTCCTTTCTCATTTCTGATTCTGTTGATGTGTGTAGATTCTCTTTTTTCTTGGTAAGTCTGGCTAGGGTTTATTTATTTTGTTTATTTTCTTGAAGAACCAGCTCCTGCTTTCATTGATTCTTTCTATTGTTTAATTCTTCTCAATTTTATTTATTTTTGCTCTAATCTTTATTATGTTCCTCCTTCTACTGACTCTGGGCCTCCTTTGTTCTTATTTTTCTAGTTTCAATAATTGTGAGTTTAGACTGTTCATATGGGATTGTTCTTCTTTCCTGAGGTAGGCCTATATTGCAATATACTTCCCTCTTAGCACAGCCTTCACTGCATCCCACTGATTTTTGTGGTGTTGAATTGTTGTTTTCATTTGTCTCCATATATTACTTGATATTTGTTTTTATTTGGTCATTGATCCATTGATTATTTAGGAGCATGTTATTCAGCCTCCATGTGTTTGTGGGATTTTTCATTTTCTTTGTGTAATTTAGTTCTAGTTTCATACCTTTGTGGTCTGAAAAGCTGATTGGTACAATTGCAATCTTTTTGAATTTACTGAGGCTCTTTTTGTGGCCTTGTATGTGATCTATTCTTGAAAATGTTCCATGTGCACTTGAGAAGGATGTGTATTCTGTTGCTTTTGGATGGAGTGTTCTGTAGATAGCCATTAGTTGCATCTCCTCTAATATGTTGTTCAGTGCCTCTGTGTCCTTACTTATTTCTGTCTGGTTGATCTGTCCTTTGGAGTAAGTGGTGTGTTGAGGTCTCCTAAAATGAATGCATTGCATTCTATTTCCCCCTTTAATTCTGTTAGTATTTGTTTCACGTATGTAGGTGATCCTGTGTTGGTGCATAGATATTTATAATAGTTATATCCTCTTTTTGGATTGACCCCTTTATCATTATGTAATGTCCTTCCTTTCTTTGTCTCTTGTTACTTTCTTTGTTTGAAGTCCATTTTGTCTGATACAAGTACTCCAACTCCTGCTTTTTTCTCCCTATTAGTTGCATGAAGTATCATTTTCCATCCCTTAACTTTCAGTCTGTGTTTGTCTTTGGGTTTGAAGTGAGTCTCTTGTAGGCAGCATATAGATGGGTCTTGTTTTTTTTATCTATTCAGTAACTCTATATCTTTTGATTGGTGCATTCAGATGATTTACATTTAGGGTGATTATTGATAGATATGTACTTATTGCCATTGCAGGCTTTAGATTTGTGGTTACCAAAGGTTCAAGGTTAATTGCCTTACCATCTGAGAGTCTAACTTAACACACTTTGCATGCTATTACAAGTACATTCTACAGGTTTTTCCCCCCCTCCTTTTAGTTCCTTTTCCATTCCTTATATATTAGATATCATATTATGTACTCTCTGTCTATCCCTTGACTGGCTTTGGGGGTAGTTGATTTAATCTTGCATCTGCTTAGTACTTAAATGTTTTACTTTCTTTACTGTGGTTTAATTTCCCCTGGTGACATCTATTTAGCCTTAGGAATACTTCCATCTATAGCAGCTCCTCCAAAATGCACTGTAGAGGTGGTTTGTGGGAGGTAAATTCTCTCAGCTTTTGCTTATCTGAAAATTGTTTTATCCCTTCTTCAAATTTAAATGATAATCTTTCCAGATAAAGTACTCTTGGTTCCAGGCACTTCTGCTTCATTGCATTAAATATATCATGCCACTCCCTTCTGGCCTGTAAGGTTTCTGTTGAGAAATCTGATGATAGCCTGATGGGTTTTCCTTTGTATGTGATCTTTTTAGTCTCTCTAGCTGCTTTTAAAAGTCTGTCCTTATCCTTGGTCTTTGCCAATTTAATTATTATATGTCTTGGTGTTGTCTTCCTTGGGTCTCTTGTATTGAGAGATCTGTGCACCTCCATGGCCTTAGAGACTATCTCCTTCCCTAGATTGAGGAATTTTTCAGCAATTACCTCCTCAATGACACTTTCTATCCCTTTTTCTCTCTTTTCTTCTTCTGGTACCCCTATAATGGGATATTGTTCCATTTGGTTTGGTCACACAGTTCTCTCAATATTCTTTCATTCTTAGAGATTCTTTTTTCTCTCTGTGCTTCAGCTTCTTTGTATTGCTCTTCTCTAATTTCGATTCTATTTACTGTCTCTTCTACTACATCTTATCTGCTTTTAAATCCCTCCATTGCATGTTTCATTTTAGATATGGAATTTCTTAATAATTGAATCTCCATCCTGAATTTGTCCCTGTGTTCTTGAATATTTTTCTGTACCTCCATCAGCATGTTTATGATTTTTATTTTGAACTCTCTTTCAGGAAGATTGGTGAGTTCAGTTTCATTTTCCCTTTTTCTGGTGTTCATGAGATTTTTGTTTGAACCATGTTCCTTTGATGTTTCATATTTGTATGTGCTGCCCTCTAGTGTCCAGAAGCTCTAGTCTCTGGAGCTGCTCAGCCCCTGGGTTTCAGGGGAGTTACGCTGGTGCCTGGGGGGAGGAAAGAGCTGTTTCTTGCTTCTCAGCTCTAGTGCCTCTCTCCACTGTCAGAACCAGTAGGCCGAGCACACAGGTGTAAGCCTCTGCACTTGGTGTCTGTAGCTGCTATAGACAGGGCCTCCCTCTGGCTCCCTCTGGCTGGCCTGATGCCTGGGCAGAGACTGCCAGTTTGTGAGCCAGTGCCGGCAGGCCAGGAGGAACTCACAGCAGGCTGTGTATCATAGTGGAAGTCCTTGGAGCTGTTTAGCAAGCCAGAGGGATGGAATGCCTGAAGCTCCTGAAAGATCCCAACCTGCTGGGCAGCGTGCACCCAGACAACCTTGTCCACTTATCCCTTCTCCCAAGGAGCAAGCTCCATGCAATCCCCGCTCCTTCAGCAGCCCTCTCACTGCTAGGAAGCCTCTCAGACTGCCCCCTCCTTTCCGTTGTCCCAGAGCAGCTTGATGTGGATCTCTGTCCTCCACAAACAGCTGGAATTTCAGTCTTTCCAAGTATTCCACCTGTCTTAGCTTTCCAACCCCATTAATCTCCAGAGTACCATGCAATGTAGGTTTGTGCTCCCAAAACAGATCTCCAGGGATGGGTGTTCAGCAGTCCTATGCTTCCACCCCTTCCCCGCTCCGTTTTTTCTTCCTCCCACTAGTGAGCTGGGGTAGGGGAAGGGCTTGGGTCCTGCCAGTTCAAGGCTTTGGTACATTACTCTGTTTCGTGAGGTCTGCTCTCTTCAGCAGGTGTATGCATCTGGTGCAGCCTTTTTGCCTGTTATTCTTTTAGAATTAGTTGTATTAACTATATTTTCATATTATATATAGTTTTGGGAAGAGTTCTCTGTCTCATCTCTCATGCCATCATCTTGAATACCAACCTATTTAATTTATTTTAAAAGTGTTTTCAACTTACAGTTGAAGTGACCAACAGACCCACTTGTCAATATAATGCCTCTGAGTATCATGAGGAACTAGTATCACAAGGGACTCACTTTTAACAAGAATTAGAATCTTGTATAAGGAAAGGTAACTGGTCATAGCTTCACAATTTTTTTCAAAAAAAAACCAGGCAGAACCAGTAATTTGCACAAATGTAATTATAAAATGCAACAACCGCACAGGCCTAAGGTAAAAGGACTTATTACTAGCATTCCATATACTCCATACTTTTGATTCCTAAACCACCTTTATGTGTAGATCAAACTAAATTATTTTTGATACATTAAAAAAATGAAGCTGCCTAAGGAATTTGAGCTAAACACAACTCATGGGCACATTAAGCAGGAAGATACTTCTGGCTAATCTATGGAAATAAAGTTTAAGCTAAGGACACCCTGAAAAGATTGCCATTAAAAGTTGAACTTGAATGCATCTCTTTTCAAATGGTCAGGATGCTCTGCTGGCCATCTGGTAGCTGTATAGGGAGGGATATAGTCCCAAATTGGTCCCTTCTCTTTGCCGTTTGTTGTGGTCTCTTATACAGAGCCAGCACACAAGGAGGGTGACTGGAGGTAGATCAAAGTAGCTTTTGGTGAAAACACTGGGTTAATTCATAACTGCATAATTCACCAGCTCACACACATAAATGTTACATAAGCAAACTCAGCTTGAGAGAAAGGCCTTCAGAGAGCCTCTGAAGGTGGGGCAAACCTGGCTTTAGAAAGAAATACAGGATGTGAGACAAAAGTCTCATGAGGGGAATTGAGAGATGGAAGTTAACAAGAAAGTTGAGAATAGACAAACTTTTATTTCTAGATATAATGAGCCAAGAGAAAGAAAACTCTACAAGTCATTCCTGAGTGGCATCCATAAATAGTATTGTAAAATGAGCAAATAAAATAATTGTGTAAAAGTTGGGCTTTTTATCATGGAGGGTGGCTTTTACACATGGTTTTGGAACAAAAAATGGTTGCTAGGAAATACGACAGAATGAGGAAACAGATTGTAAGTGTATTTGGGGTGTGTGCAAGATAGGGTGGGGTGGGCAAGATGATCTAATGTAACTAAATGTAACTAAATATATTGCTTGTCCATGGTTGATTTGGCATCAATTTTAAGTCTTTATTTTGCAATTTCCAAAGCACACCTCTCTAACTTGGTTTTAGAATATGAAACCTGATATGCATTCCTTTAAAACCCCATGTCCACACACTGAATGATGGTGATGAGAGAGAACAATTTTGCAAGAAAATCATTTAAAAAATTCCATGAGGTGGTTTATCAGGTCAAGATTTTGTTCATTAAATCTCCGTTTTCTTCTTTAGAAACAGGTGTGGTTTTATTCTGAAGTAAAAATATCAAATAGTCTAGCAGTGACAAAGCTATGTGCTGTTGCTGTGGATTCCCCCTGCCCTCTTCCTTCCCCAAAACCTCTCCCCTGTCCAACCCCAGATGATTTCAGCATAGTACTAAGCCAACAGCTGGGGAAATCCGAACAGAGCAGCTGGCTCCTCTGGGTGCTTCGAAAAATAGGAACCACCATCACCAACACCACCACCTCAGTAATGGAAATGAGATGCTGTTTTTCAAAGCATCCTCTGTGTGAAAGGTGCCACAGACATAGACCTACATGTAGTTCTCCTGTGTGGCTTCCTTGAGTATCAGAAGAGTCCTTGCTAAAGAGAAAAACATACATGTTACTTTTTAATTGATCGAGTTACTCAAACTAATGTTCTAGAAAAATGAGATTATGTACTTCTTTGTGGGTGAAAGAAGCATGTATTGACTTGTGTATTTGTTTGGGAAATATTATTAACTGTAAAAAGTAAACCATACAGTATGTGTGGGATGATACTGTTTTGTTAAAACAAGTATTCTTTTTTCCATGAAAAATGTACTGTAGTTTATAGGCTGCTAAAATGATAATCTTGATGGATCAGTTTTGATTGAGGCATTGATAGGGATAGATTTAGGGTGAATATGGAACAGGCCTCCATAATTTCTGACTTTAGAAATGAAATGGTGATGTTCACAATTCTAGGTCACTTACCCAAAGACCCCTCACTCACATTGAGAATATGAGGGGGTCAAGATAGTAAAAGAGGTGTCAGGTCAATACTACTGTAGAGAGCTGTCGCTGTGCTTCCAACTCCCTCCCCCAAAGCAGAAGAGTTAGGAAGTGCCACCTCCTTCACCTCCAGTCTGGTGAGGATGGACATTCATGGGCTCACTCACAGAAATCTGAACACACTCTTTAGCTTTGGGAGACACAGAGGACTAGTAACCAACACTTGCTGAGAGGGGTATGGAGGTATGGGATGGAGGTAGCGGCCCTGCGATTCGTGTATAGTTCTACAGTTTGCTGGAGAAAAAGATCAATGAGCATTTCTCCTGGACCAGAGGTGAATCACAGAGGAGAGCAGGCTCACAGAGGGATGTCTTGGATCCTTTCAAATAAAAGTATCTAAAGGGACAGAGGGACTGAGCACCAATAAGCTGAAGATAGGCAATTGGATTCCTGGAAGCTATGGAAGCAGTTGCAAATAACCATCCCAAATAGAATTGCATGTGGTCTTCAATGATGGGAAATCCGAAAAGCTAGCAAAAGGATCAAAAAAAGAAATCAGCTTTAACTATGATGACCAAAGAAGGACATTTTTGTGAGGAAAAATAGGATCTATTAGAAATTGTTCTGGGAAAATACATATAGATAAACCAGCACTGTCCCAAGCAAACTGTGAAGAATTGTTATCCTAATTTTTACCATCTGTCACTCAGACAGCCTCATGCCAATGACAGTAGCATTGGCCCTTTCCTCTAAGCTAGACCATGCAGGATGACAAATCTTGTGAGAAAAGGATAAACTACAAGCAAGAAAAGAGACTACATTCCACATTCCAGAGAGTTATTTAGTTTTTAGATATTTCATTTTGAAATCTAAGGGCTTCAATCTAGGCTTTTGTTGCTAGTTTCTAACTGTACTGCAGTATATTTAGAGAACATAATCTGTATGATACTTATTAAAGCATTTCAATGATTTAATACAAAGTATATTTTTATAAATACTGCATGTATGCTTGAAAACAAGTCATATTCTCTGTTTATTGGGTAGAATTCCAGATATATCTACATATAGTAGCTCACACTTACTAGTTCCATTTTTCTGGTCTTCAAAAAGATACACTTATTTTTCAAGCTGCCTTTATCATTTCCTGAGCAGTATATATTAAAACCTCCAGCTACAATTGCTGATTGATATCTCTCTGCAGTTTTGTTTTTTGTTGCTGGGTATATGCTGAGGCTATATTGTTATGGGCATATGCGTTAATAATAGATATATCATATAGACTGTCTTAAGCCAGAGAAAACAGTTCTTTCAAAGGAATAATAAATAGACAGATGACTTCTCAACAACAATAATGGAATATAGATTCAATATATGCAAAGTACTGAAATAATAACTCTCAATTTAGGATTTTATTTCCAGTGAAATTATCTTTCAAAATGAGAATAAAATAAGTGTATATTAAAAAATTAAAACTGAGGAAGTTTGATACCAACATCCCTTAATTGGAAGATATGAGAGTACTCCTAGATGGGAGGCCTTACATTCAAGAAGGGTTAAATATATGTGTGAACTGAAACAAATTTTGGAAATATCAAATAATAGAACTACTATCATGTAGGGTTATAAAAATGATAACACTAAAATACATTATTACAATAGTATTGACTTAAGGACAAATGCTACATATTAGGAACAATTTCTTACAAAGAAGTCAGAAATTAAATTAGAATATTTTACAGAATTTACTACAAAACAGTAAAAACTACCTTCACTTAGGCTCTCTCCATATGCAGAGAGCCGGCTGGATGCCTTTGGGCCTGATGGTGACTCTCAGCACGGAGGCACACCAAGTAGTATCCTCAAATAAAGCCACCAGGTATACCTCCAACTGCATTGCTTCTGTTCAATAAAGAGCCACAGGCACCCAGCAAAGAAGAGAATCTTCTCTAAAAAACAACCAATTGCTCTGTGCTCTACTAACCATTTTCAGGAGTTGAAGGTAACAGAGTATTGAGATTTTATTAAGTTATGCATACTAAGAAATAGAGTTATTTCTAAAAAACAAGTTATTGGGGAAAAGTTTTCTGTACTGTACTTCTACTATGCACAAAAAGATAACATTATTAGACGTGACCCTTCTGTGTAGTTTTGTATATCAGCTCTGGGACATGCAGACAGGACCAGAAGTCTTTTTTACGTTTGACATACCCAGAGATTAATGATGGATTCAATTCCCCTTCTGCTTTACTTGGCTACCAAGAGACTTCTGGGTGTCACACAGCAAACCTAGTGAATCTGATTAAAGAAATATTTATAGAATGAAACAATCAGTTGAGAAAAAGATGGTGTAATTATCACTCACACTAGAACAAATATGGTGACAGCTGTGAGTGATTTAAGAAGGAACCCAAGCATATGATGTTGCATTCTCACACTTTGTGTTCAGTTTTTGCCTCAGAGAAGATAGTAAATCTAGTCCCTCATATTTTATCTTGGCTGGAAGAGGATGTCCTGGTATTTGCTTTTAAGCACACTAATTCATGTAATAGAATTTCAGTAATTGTGATATGAAATCCAGACATATGGTAGGAAAATTGGTCCTTAAGGTAGAAGATACTTTCTGTTTGTGCTAAAACAGCCATGTGATCGTGCCAGCGACGTAATTCCTTTAAACCTCAGGTTTTTTTCATCTGTAAAATGATGTGGCTAGACAGCAATAATGATCCTCATAAAATTTGAATAAAATTATTTATTCAAACTCCTGAAGGAACAATATGGCAGTGGGGATGGGAATAGAAATTCCGAAAAAAGTGATGAAAATTTGGATTGAATTTCTCCCCTTGGAGAAAAGTAGTGTGAGCTGACCAAGGATTTGTGAAAAGATAGACCCAGGTTGCTTAGGGGCCAGCTAAGAGGGGAATTCTTTGTTCTCCATTTTCATGAAGATGTGGCTTTTCTGTAATAGCTCTTACATTTTTAATGTATGTCATGTCCACTCTGTTTCAGTGACTGGAGAGTCCATATCAGAGGAACAGATGAAGAAGAGATCATTAGGTGGGGGCTGAAAGGTTAGAGTCATTACCTCTAAAGTACTTTTCAACCCGGAGCTTCTCTTTTCCTGAGAAGCACAAGAATGGAGATGCAGAAAATTAAGGGAACAGAGATAAAGGAGAAATTAATTTATATCCAAAGAATCGAGGAGGCTTGATGAAGACAGGAGCTGAACCTTGAGGTATCCATGCCACAGATGTGCTAGATAGATACACCCACTCAGCAATCAGAAAACAGAAGCATAACCAACTCTTGAAGAATAGCATGAGCCTTTGCTGCAGGTTTTCTTAAGATGCTGAGGCTGGAGGTTTCACATAGTGCTTCCTAAGTAATTTTCTGAAACTCCTGTTTGGATGCATAATTATCTCTTACTCTTCCACTCACAACAGCTACAACAACGCTTCTCAGTCTCTCATGAGACACTCCTCCATCTATGTCATCATTCTGCAGCCCTGTTGTCCAGCAGAAGGGACCAGTGTGACTCCCACGTCTACCCTGCAGCTGCAGGGGTCCTTCTGGGAGCACCTGAGACTCCAAAGACCTGGCCTGATCCTCCTTTTTCCCTTTAGTGAAGCACACAGAGCTCTTGCGATGTGTGATTCATTTCTCACCCTGACCACTTTTCTCCTCAAATAGTCTTGAGAAGAATCACTGATGAAAAGACTCCATTGAAATATAGTAAAATATTCTTGAAGAGTCAGATAAACGCAGTTGCTTAAAACGAAAATTACACATATGTTGTATATTAAAATATACATCTTTATTGGTAATTTAGTAGAGGGGATGGTTAGATAAAGACTCTGGTAATTTTCCCCTTTGTGGCTGGCTAAGAGTCCCGTTTCCACTAACTTAGCTCAGCAGATGGACTATCCTGTTGTTTGAATGTGTTGTACGTTCTAGACATGACAAAGCCATCCTTTGTCTTTCTCCCTAAATATTTTCTGTATAGCAGAGTTCTCTGAACATTGGAGAATAACATGAAAGGGGCTATGTCACAGATAATTCAATGTTTAATACTCAACTTCGCTGTTCTCAAAGGTCTCCTGGCTGTTTCCTACAACTCAACACAGATTCCTTTAGAAGGCAGATGGAGAACCACAAAGTGAAAAGAGATCAGAAGAGAAAAGGTTTTAAAGAACCAAGAACATAGAGTTATTTAGCCTAAAAAATCCTACTGGCAAGAAGCAAGACAAGGACTGGCTTTTTATCGAAGATCTTCACCCCGTTCAGCTGCTTCTCCTTCTTTATAACATAAAACATAACATCTCCTTCCTATAACATGCAAAACATTCAGAGAAAAATACAACGGAGACTTGTAGATATTTCTTTGAACTACGTTATGCAAATATTAATCCATTGTTTTCAGTAGTAGAATTACAGCATGAAAGTTACAGTCACCAGCTTTCACACCGCTTAGAAAATAGGATGCAAAAAATAGAGAAATTGAAACTATCTCATAAATGCACATAATATACAAGTATCTTTACTTGAGATTTTAATACATGTTTCATTTTCATTAGTTTTCTTTTTCTCTTTCAATCTAAGTAAATATATATGCACACATGCATGCATGTGGTATTGCTGTGGTGTATAGCAAATGTAGAGAACAAGTACTATTTCAAATAAGCGTCTCTCTACCCATGGAGCTTAGAAAGAAGCAAGAGTGGTGGTTCCTATTTTGAGATTAGGGAACCTGAAGCATAAAAAGGTTACATGCCTTCCCTACCACAAGGTCACAGAGAGAATCTGCGCGTGGGAGAGAAAGAAAAGGGGGCCTTCCTTTGCTGCATATACTGTTTTATATGTTAACCATCATGCACATGCTAAGTCAATGGATGCTGGCACTTTACATAAATATATGATGATGCAGTGCTATATGTAATAAAAATCTGAAGCATGAAATGTGGAAGCAATTCAAGAAAACAGATCTCACATTTTTGCATTTGTCAGAGTCAGAATCTGACATGCTCTGATTAAAATTCAACATCTGCAGGCATTTAAAATTAAAATATACAGGTATTCATGTTTTCCTCCCTCCACAATGTTTTATTACTGCTTTTTTCATCTTAAATATTAAAAACATTACATTATTTTATTTCATATGTCGAACTTCATGTCTCAGTATATTACACATTGCCCTTTCACCCCTGAGCTCTGGTTCAAATCCAGCTCTGGGCTGAGGAAATAAAAAACATCTGAAAATATTTAGTAGACTCATCTCAAGGTCTAATGGACTACAGTTTCCATTAACTTGACAAACACACAAACAAACAGATTGGCCACATAATATAAAAATTCAGGAATGAGCAGTATATAAGGGCCTCTTGGACAGACTTGAAAGCTGTGTCTTTATTTCACAGAGAATTTGAAAGAAAGATGGAGAAAAATCTGCACTGCACCTGTCCCACCCAAAACAGGTGAATGAAGGATCCAGATCCTAGAAATCTACTTCCACTGTTTTGGGGTGGGGAAAGTGCTGTTTGGAAGGGCTCATGGGGTGAGAGGAATCAAACAGCCCTAAAAGAAGTCAGCTATATCACATTACTCTTTTGTTCATGTAAAAATTATTTACTGAGTCATACACTTCACTACAACACTCTGCTGGGGGCATTTCTCTGTACTTCCAGCAAGTTGGGAAAATAAAGGTAACTTGGGCTTAAAGAAAATAAAAGAAAAACACCTTTTTATTCTCAAGGGCCACTTTTATGAACACATCTGTATTTCATGATTTAAAAACAGGGAGATAAGAGGCCATTTAACGTTAAATCTGCCACCTTCCCCAGGAGTTGAGTCCTCAGAGGCAATGGGGTGCAGGCAGTGATGGGCTGTGGCCCACTGCAAAGGACACACACCTATAGAGCCATTCTGATGTGCAAAGACCTTAAGTGCTATGTAGTCCAAATAAAATATACGAGTAAGCCACTAGTGTGTAATCTCTGCTGTGCAGTTACTCTCTAGGCCCCACACTGAGTACAGAATCACATTCGGATGGGTCTAGTCTCTGTCCCTTTCCTCCTTCCTCCCCCATTGCCTCATCTTCAAGAAGCATTAAACAATTGCAACTATAAGGGGAACAAGGAATTCAACTCGAAGTCAGAAATTCAGATTGTATGAAAATCCCTTGTGTGTGTGGGAGGGCCATGGGGCTTCTAAAGTGCACATTCCCAGGCTCCCTCCCAGAGATCCTGGTCCTGCAGGTTGCCACAAGGCCCGGAAACATGCATTTTAGCGACATGTCAGGTGACTCCAGTGCAGGTGGTTCAAGGGCCATGCCTTGGGGAAAACTGCATGGCAGCATGGACCTGCTTCCTGTTCCCCATGCACGGATTTATCATGTGCAGGACAGAGACCAACACAGGGGAAACAACCACACTTGTCATTGCTTCCTCTTCTCTGCCTTCAGGGCTGGCAGTCAGGACGGTTTACCAAGGACTGGAATTATCTGCGACAGAGCATCTGTACAGCTGAGGAGAACACAGAGCATTTCAGGGATGGGGACCAGTCATGAGGTTCACGCAGTCGTGAGTCCCGCTGAGCCAGCAGCTCACACCTCCCCCAGCTCTGTTAGCAGCGTGCTCTGCAGCTGGACAAACTCCACTCCAGAAAGTCTCTCCCTCCGCCTCGCCCACTTTCTGGAGGTTTGGAGTCATTATTGCTCTTAGTTCTCCACTCCACAGCAGTAGGACACCCCAGGTCCATCCTCACATAGTAGAGAACCATTTATCCTTGGTGACACCCTGAGAAAGGCAGTGGAAAGGCAAATGCGAAATTCCAGTTGTGCACTGAGTCAAGTTTCTGGAGTAATTCTTCAATGGTTCAAATCCCAGTTTATGACAACAGCTGGAAAGGTCTTCATAGGTCCTTTCAGCTTCTCTGTAATGTGACTCAGCAATGGTTTACTCTCTTATACCCTGGATGTGAAGTTTTTGCCAAGCCTCAAATAACCTTTTTCTTTTTTTTCCCCTGACAAATACTTAAAGATGGAGCTGCACTCAAGCATTCAGATTTTGGTAGCATTAACTCCAGTAACATAACTGACATTCCACTAAAGGAAAGGGAGAACAATCATAAAAGCCTTTTGTTTCTTTCTTTACCATTTGACAAGGCCCTTAAAAAATACCTGGGATCCTCTCACCAAGTGTTTTCAGTCCTGCCTTTACCACATCTGCCCCTGGAGTTTGTTCGTGGACATCTTATGGCATAATAAGTCCTTCTGTCCTGACACCCAGCCCGCAAACAAGGAATGTGCTGGACAGACGGCATTAATCACGGGTGCTGATCTGATTCCTAGGCAGCTATCTCAGGGATGGGCAAACAGCAGGGTTCATTCTGCATTGTCTTTCGCACTGTCTTCACCATGAGATGCCTTTTAGTCAAGGCTGGTCAGATGAGAAGTATTCCCCTCTATTTAGGAATTTAATGAGGTTAACCCAAATTCAGTTCATGAACTCAACTCGGTCACATGTGATTTCGACTAGACAATCAAGTGCCAAGGGTGCATTTCTGTAGGGGAGATTGATATGAGACTAACTGTGGCATTTTCCCTGGTTGTCTACAGTTTATTCTGGTTGGTAGGTACTCCAAATTCAGAAAATCGGTATCTTTCTTATGTTGGACATTGCCATTTGAGCCAGTCACAATATGCAAATGCATTTCATACTTTTTGTGAAGGGTTTTGTTACTAGAAATCCACAAAGTGGGGTCAAAGGTATGCTCTCCTGAAGAGCAGTTTTCAATAGGATAAAGCAATTTTCATTGGAAAAAGGTAACCCACATTTATTTACTTAACCAACAAACCATCATTTATCAAGACTCTATCATTTCCACAGTACTGTACTCTATATTGATAATAGTAGAACACTTTAATAAGACAAGTCCTTACTTTCCTAAAGTATAAACTCTGGGTAAACAGCCAAGACTTACTTATGATAAGGAAATAATAACTCCAGTGTCCAGCAGTGTGTATCCTTGGTCCATGGTAAATATTTAATCATCTGTTACATACACAATAAATGAATGTTAGATTTTGAGATACAGACTGTAAATTCTGGAAATCCCATAAGAGCTAGTGTGTGGCACTTCTCCTCCTTTGACTATGGAACCCAGCTTCAGGGAAGCTCCTCAAGGAATCGTGTTCCATGGAACTCACTTTGATGCTCTGGCTCAGATACACTGCACAGGAGAGGTGGCGTTCCTACTGGGTGTTGTAAGGAGCAAAGAATTAAATGGATGGAAATGAAGGGGAAATAACAGAAAAGCAAAGCAGAGGTCAAAATTAACCTGGAGTATGGGAGGTCAAGGACATTTACCTAAATGGTTATAATTTAAATCACTAGAGAGTTAACCGGATATTACAATATTCTGCCTGGCCAAATAGTACCTATTTTAACTGAAATAGACAGTACAAGCTTGAGGTAAACTCATGACAATACAGTAAGCACTTGCATTTACATTCTCTTGGAAAACTATACCATATCTGGGGTCCAGAGCATGGACCACCAAGCCTAATAGTTCCACAGACCTCTTATTAGAAACGTGAAACATGTAGAAATTTGGCAGATGGGGCGGGGGATGGGAGAGGAATATGGGAGAAAAGGGAAAAGTCTCATTTTTATCCTATTCAAAGTAAGACACATAAGTGCAGCATTTGGGGTTGTAGAAGATTTTATTTTTTCACAGATTTTTCTGAATCTCAAAATGGCCTTTTGAGGGCATGATCATTTCTTACATCTCCTTTACTTTCATTTTTTTTCTGACTGCTTTTACTTCCAAATAAACCTTCAGGAAAATTTAGGTTTGTGAAAAGATTTTGATAGTCTTTTCTGTCCTGTCTTGGATGGGCAACTAGATCCCCACGTATGCTGAATGAAGCACCTAAGTTCTTTATTTCACTTTCCTCTTTTACAATAAAGGGAGGGAGTGAATAAGAAGATGGACTTTAAAAATCTTATCCTTGCTACAAAGAGAGCTATTTTTGATATTAAGACAAGTCCTGTCGGGGGAAGGAATGCCATGTCCAATGTGAGCCTTACAAGGATCCCTGTAACCTGGGGGCAGCCCTTCCCCTGGGCTCGCAGCCCATCCACACAGTACCATCACCACACCCAGTCTCT
Source organism: Manis javanica (assembly GCF_040802235.1). Lineage (NCBI taxonomy): Eukaryota > Metazoa > Chordata > Mammalia > Pholidota > Manidae > Manis > Manis javanica. The sequence goes on along the minus strand of NC_133163.1, from coordinate 45,756,574 downwards.
CTGTGTCCTGGCGACGTGTCTACAGGTCTGCCTTTTCTACCAGAACATGAAATGCTTGCCTTAAGGGCCAGACGTTTTTCATCTTTACCTACCTAATCCTGTTTCAGGAGACAGCAACCAGGGTCACTGTGGCCTAGCTGTTAAGAACCTAAACTCTGGCCCTGAGTGTGTTGGAATCAGTTGGTTACAGGTTGTATGATCTTTAGAAAATTGCTTATGTTCTCTATGCCTCTGTTTCTTCACTTATAAAAGACAATAATATTTATCACTTCATGACAGGATGAAAAAAGCATAGAGTACTTAAAACAATGATCAAAACTATTAGTTTATTTTCAGGAACCAACACATGCTAGATGTTCAGTAAATGTTTGAATAAAACTTTTTTTTCAAACTTGAATATGTCTACCAAGTTAGGAGGTTACATGGGAGTGGATTGATTATAAAAATATACATTAAACTGTGAGGGAAACAAAGTTGAATAAGATGTAGTATGTGCCAACATTAAAACTACAGTCTAGAAGGGAAATTAAGACATCCATCTGAGTAATTAATGGACTCTGATCAATTCTCTATAAAAAGAAGCAAAGTGTAGCAGGAGTTCAGAGGGGAAGAAGGATGATTTCCAACAGAGAGGATCAGTACAGGCTGCATGGCTGAGTTGATAGATCTTTCAACAAAATAGAACTGTGTTTCCACAACATCTGTTCCATCATCTCCTCCAACCTTCTTCCCCCTGGAGATTAGCAGAGTTAAAAAATCCTTCTTTATAATACATAGAAATTGAGATCTAGAGTGTCAAATTTGCATCTTGTTGAGCTAATAACTTAAATTCCGACTTATGTTTTGAACAACAAGGACAGGGGATGGATATTCCCAAAGGGTTGTCTGCTGTTTTGTGCAACCGGAAAACTTTTGCTGCCAAGCACCAGAGGCATATGCATGAGCGGAACCCCAGGAGAGCAGCCAAGGCCCCACTCGGGCTGCCTTTATTGTTTGTCTAAAGTGGATGCTTTTCCAAGCAAACTGCATTGTGTTCCAAAAGGGGATCCATCATTCTTGTCTTTGTGATTACAGAGCAGGAATCAGAAGGATGGGGTGATGGGTGCCTGGGCCAAAGGAAAAGATGCTCCAGATTGGAGGCCACGCCCTTTGCCTGGTCCTTTTCAAGAACAAGAAAATCTTTGGAATGAAATGTAGCAACTGACCTTGAAGGAACCCATCCCCAGGGTTTGACTCTCAGGGAGTTTTGGACACTTGGGAAACCTAACACAGCAACTGGGAACTCTCACCCAGACTACACAGAGCACAGGACCAGTTGGCATTTGTCCAGTGATGTAAAGACTTCTCAGATTCTGGAGAGTTATTGCATTTGGGAGCTGGTGATTCTGGGGTTTATATCCCAGATTTCCAGCCCCATCAGATACATGCACTACTAATTGCATCAAGGCTATTGAGTATTTTCTGAAAGTTAAAACCATAAATTCCTTGAGATTGGGGCCAAAATATACACCTACCCTTAAATGTGCATGTTTTTAGTGACTTCTCAAATAGCCTTACATTTGAAATTATGATCCTTGTTTTCCAAAGTCTCAACATATGAGCCTAGTTTCAAACTGCCAAATCTGAGTCAAGTGCAGAATTTTAAGACACTAGCTAGTACTGTTCCCTAAAGAATATGTCCATGGTCTTCAGTGTGCATGAGCTCCATTCCTTCTTCACTGAACCCTCATCCTATCTCAGTCCAAGCTCCCTCAGAGGGGTTTGTGGGAGGCACCACCTCCCCAGGCTGCTTCCTGCTACCATTTCAGCAGTTTCCTTACCCCACCTTGCCCTCTTCTTCCTTGCAGCTTTGGAAAAGAATGATGCCTGTATCTTCATAACTCCAGAGATACTGACCTCCATTACTGCTCTAGATGTGAGTCACTTCCCTTCTCCCTAAAAGGGAGCTTGCCTCCTAGTCCTGTACCCCTCCCTGGCAGCAACGTTCCCAGCTCTTTCACTTTGGACCTAGAAAATATCCTCATGTCTATGTGTTTCTTAAAGGCTCCAACTTGAACATCATCATCATCCTCATTTTCATCACTGAGCATTTACTCATCATTATGTACCAGGCACTGTGCTAAGAATTTTGTGTATTATTTTATTCAAGCCTTACAATAATAATGTAGGTCAAATATTTCTACCCTTGCAAACTCATCTTCAAAGCTCACCACTCAGGATGGGTAGTCTAATTCTACTGTTTGGTTACTTGTGTAATCCTCTTGGTTTACTATGATCTGGTTTCTGTTTTCATATCATTCTTCTAAAACCATTCCCACAGATGTCTGCAGATAAAGTTGACCATGGCCTCCAACACACCCCTTACCCATGGAGATCTTTGGATCACTTCACATTCCAAGAACCCATTTCTTCCTGATTATAGCCTTAGAAATCCATGCAAAGATCATTTATAGACCCCTTCCTTTTATCCTGAGCCTATTTAGTCCTCTTTAAAGATGTTTGACTGTCACTCAGGTCTAAAGGAGTATCTCAAACTTCTCTCCCCATCTTGATAAGACACTATTTTCCAAAGGTCATATACAAATACCTTTAATATTCCTATGTTTATATCCATGAATTTTAAGAAAACATGTAAATCATCCATCAAATTCAAAATTCCATCAATGTTGCTCCTTAAGAATTACGTAGGGGGGGTGGAGCCAGGATGGCAGTGTGAGGATAGCAGTGGAAATCTCCTCCCAAAACCACATAGATCTATGAAAATATAACAAAGAAAACTCTTCCTAAAATAGAGACCAGAGGACACAGGACAACATCCAGACCACATCCACACCTGCAAGAACCCAGCACCTCGCGAAGAGGGTGCTTTTTGGAAGCCTTGAAGGGACAGGGACCCCAGTGCTAGGGAGGCAGGGAAGCAGGACCAGTGAGCGGGTGCCTGGGACCGGCGTCTGAGGACAAAAAACAATCACGTGTTTTTTTCCTTTTTTTTTTTTTTTTTCTGTTCCCTCTGTCATTGTTGCTGTTGTTGATTTGGTTCAGAGAGTGCTTTTTGGAAGTCTTAAAGGGGCAGGACAGGACACTTAGACCATAGGCAGGGAATCTGGGGATCTCTGGGCACTCTAACCCCCTGGGCAACAGGGAGCACAGAGGCCCCTTATGGAGATAAATAGCCTCCCGGCCGCTCCCTCTCCAACAGGGCTCCACCATTTTGGAGGAGCAGACCCAGCCAGGCCACGCCCACAGCAAAAGCGGAGATAAACCCCATAGCAACCGGGGAGGAAGCACAAGCCCTGTCTGCGCACAGCTGCCCAGTACAAGCCACTAGAGGTCGCTATTCTCCCAGGAGAGGAAGGCCACAAACCAACAAGAAGGGAAGCTCTTCCAGCGGTCACTTGTACCAGCTCTGCAAACTATCTCTATCACCATGAAAAGGCAAAACTACAGGCAGACAAAGATCACAGAGACAACACCTGAGAAGGAGACAGACCTAACCAGTCCTCCTGAAAAAGAATTCAAAATAAAAATCATGAACATGCTGACAGAGATGCAGAGAAAAATGCAAGAGCAATGGGATGAGATGCAGAGAAAAATGCAAGAGCAGTGGGATGAAGTCCAGAGGGAGATCACAGATGTCAGGAAGGAGATCACAGAAGTGAAACAATCCCTGGAAGTATTTATAAGCAGAATTGATAAGATGCAAGAGGCCATTGAAGGAATAGAAACCAGAGAACAGGAACGTATAGAAGCTGACATAGAGAGAGATAAAAGGATCTCCAGGAATGAAACAACACTAAGAGAACTATGTGACCAAGCCAAAAGGAATAACATTCGTATTATAGGGATACCAGAAGAAGAAGAAAGAGGAAAAGGGATAGAAAGTCTCTTTGAAGAAATAATTGCTGAAAACTTCTCCAAACTGGGGGAGGAAATAATCAAACAGACCACAGAAATACACAGAACCCCCAACAGAAAGGATCCAAGGAAGACAACACCAAGACACATACTGATTAAAATGGCAAGGATCAAGGACAAGGAAAGACTTTTAAAGGCAGCTAGAGAGAAAAAGGTCACCTATAAAGGAAAACCCATCAGGCTAACATCAGACTTCTCGACAGAAACCCTACAGGCCAGAAGAGAATGGCATGATATACTTAATGCAATGAAACAGAAGGGCCTTGAACCAAGGATACTGTATCCAGCACGACTATCATTTAAATATGATGGCAGGATTAAACAATTCCTAGACAAGCAAAAGCTGAGGGAATTTGCTTCCCACAAACCACCTCTACAGGGCATCCTACAGGGACTGCTCTAGATGGGAGCACTCCTAAAAAGAGCACAGAACAAAACACACAACATATGAAGAATGGAGAAGGAGGAATAAGAAGGGAGAGAAGAAAAGAATCTCCAGACAGTGTATATAACAGCTCAATAAACGAGCTAAGTTAGGCAGTAAGGTACTAAAGAAGCTAACCTTGAACCTTTGGTAACCACGAATCTAAAGCCTGCAATGGCAATAAGTACATATCTCTCAATAGTCACCCTAAATGTAAATGGACTTAATGCACCAATCAAATGAGACGGAGTAATAGAATGGATAAAAAAATCAAGACCCATCTATATGCTGCTTACTAGAAACTCACCTCAAACCCAAAGACAAGCACAGACTAAAAGTCAAGGGATGGAAAAACATATTTCAGGCAAACAACAGTGAGAAGAAAGCAGGGGTTGCAGTACTAATATCGGACAAAATAGACTTCAAAACAAAGAAAGTAACAAGAGATAAAGAAGGACACTACATAACGATAAAGGGCTCAGTCCAAGAAGAGGATATAACCATTCTAAATATATATGCACCCAACACAGGAGCACCAGCATTTGTGAAACAAATACTAACAGAACTAAAGAGGGAAATAGATGGCAATGCATTCATTGTAGGAGACTTCAACACACCACTCACCCCAAAGGATAGATCCACTGGGCAGAAAATAAGTAAGGACACCAAGGCATTGAACAACACACTAGAACAAATGGACCTAACAGACATCTATAGAATTTTACATCCAAAAGCAACAGGATATACATTCTTCTCAAGTGCACATGAATATTCTCCAGAATAGACCTCATACTAGCTCACAAAAAGAGCCTCAGTAAATTCCAAAATATTGAAATTCTACCAACCAATTTTTCAGACCACAAAGGTATAAAAGTAGAAATAAGTTCTACAAAGAAAAAAAAAAGGCTCACAAACACATGGAGGCTTAACAACATGCTACTAAATAATCAATGGATCAATGAACAAATCAAAATAGAGATCAAGGAATATAAAGAAACAAATGACAACAACAACACTAAGCCCCAACTTCTGTGGGACGCAGCGAAAGCAGTCTTAAGAGGAAAGTATATAGCAATCCAGGCACACTTGAAGAAGGAAGAACAATCCCAAATGAATAGTCTAACATTACAATTATCGAAACTGGAAAAAGAAGAACAAATGAGGCCTAAAGTCAGCAGAAGGAGGGACATAATAAAGATCAGAGAAGAAATAAACAAAGTTGAGAAGAATAAAACAATAGCAAAAATCAACGAAACCAAGAGCTGGTTCTTTGAGAAAATAAACAAAGTAGATAAGCCTCTAGCCAAACTTATTAAGAGAAAAAGAGAATCAACACAAATCAACATAATCAGAAATGAGAATGGAAAAATCACAACAGACTCCACAGAAATACAAAGTATTATTAAAGACTACTATGAAAACTTATATGCCAACAAGCTGGAAAACCTAGAAGAAATGGACAACTTCCTAGAAAAATACAACCTCTCAAGACTGACCAAGGAAGAAACACAAAAGTTAAATAAACCAATTACGAGCAAAGAAATTGAAACGTTAATCAAAAAACTACCCAAGAACAAAACCCCGGGGCCGGACGGATTTACCTCGGAATTTTATCAGACACACAGAGAAGACATAATACCCATTCTCCTTAAAGTGTTCCACAAAATACAAGAAGCGGGAATACTCCCAAACTCATTCTATGAAGCCAACATCACCCTAATACCAAAACCAAGCAAAGACCCCACCAAAAAAGAAAATTACAGACCAATATCCCTGATGAATGTAGATACAAAAATACTCAATAAATTATTAGCAAACAGAATTCAACAGTATATCAAAAGGATCATATACCATGAACAAGTGGGATTCATCCCAGGGATCCAAGGATGGTAAAACATTCAAAAATCCCTCAACATCATCCACCACATCAACAAAAAGAAAGACAAAAACCACATGATCATCTCCATAGATGCTGAAAAAGCATTTGACAAAATTCAACATCCATTCATGATAAAAACTCTCAGCAAAATACGTACAGAGGGCAAGTACTTCAACATAATAAAGGCCATATATGAGAAACCCACAGCCAGCATTATACTGAACAGTGAGAAGCTGAAAGCATTTCCTCTGAGATCGGGAACCAGACAGGGATGCCCACTCTCCCCACTGTTATTTAACATAGTACTGGAGGTCCTAGCCATGGCAATCAGACAAAACAAAGAAATACAAGGAATCCAGATTGGTAAAGAAGAAGTTAAACTGTCACTATTTGCAGATGATATGATACTGTACATAAAAAACCCTAAAGACTTCACTCCAAAACTACTAGAACTGATATCGGAATACAGCAAAGTTGCAGGATACAAAATTAACACACAGAAATCTGTATCTTTCCTATACACTAACAATGAACCAATAGAAAGAGAAATCAGGAAAACAATTCCATTCACCATTGCATCAAAAAGAATAAAATACCTAGGAATGAACCTAACCAAAGAAGTAAAAGACCTATACACTGAAAATTACAAGTCACTCTTAAGAGAAACTAAAGGGGACACTAATAAATGGAAACTCATCCCATGCTCATGGCTAGGAAGAATTTATATCATCAAAATGACCATGCTGCCCAAAGCAATGTACAGATTTGATGCAATCCCTCTCAAATTACCAGCAACATTCTTCAATGAATTGGAACAAATAATTCAAAAATTCATATGGAAACACCAAAGACCCCAAATAGCTAAAGCAATCCTGAGAAGGAAGAATAAAGTAGGGGGGGTCTCACTCCCCAACTTCAAGCTCTACTACAAAGCCATAGTAATCAAGACAATTTGGTACTGGCACAAGAACAGAGCCACAGACCAGTGGAACAGATTAGAGACTCCAGAAATTAACCCAAACATATATGGTCAATTAATATTTGATAAAGGAGCCATGGACATACAATGGCAAAATGACAGTCTCTTCAACAGATGGTGCTGGCAAAACTGGACAGCTACATGTAGGAGAATGAAACTGGACCACTCTCTAACCCCATATACAAAGGTAAACTCAAAATGGATCAAAGACCTGAATGTAAGTCATGAAACCATTAAACTCTTGGAAAAAAACATAGGCAAAAACCTCTTAGACATAAACATGAGTGGCCTCTTCTTGAACATGTCTCCCCAGGCAAGGAAAACAACAGCAAAAATGAGCAAGTGGGACTACATTAAGCTGAAAAGCTTCTGTACAGCGAAAGACACCATCAATAGAACAAAAAGGAGCCCTACAGTATGGGAGAATATATTTGAAAATGACAGATCCGATAAAGGCTTGACGTCCAGAATATATAAAGAGCTCACACACCTCAACAAACAAAAAACAAATAACCCAATTAAAAAATGGGCAGAGGAACTGAACAGACAGTTCTCTAAAAAAGAAATACAGATGGTCAACAGACACATGAAAAGATGCTCCACATCGCTAATTATCAGAGAAATGCAAATTAAAACTACAATGAGGTATCACCTCACACCAGTAAGGATAGCTGCCATCCAAAAGACAAACAACAACAAATGTTGGCGAGGCTGTGGAGAAAGGGGTACCCTCCTACACTGCTGGTGGGAATGTAAATTAGTTCAACCATTGTGGAAAGCAGTATGGAGGTTCATCAAAATGCTCAAAACAGACCTACCATTTGACCCAGGAATTCCACTCCTAGGAATTTACCCTAAGAACGCAGCAATCAAGTTTGAGAAAGACAGATGCACCCCTATGTTTATTGCAGCACTATTTACAATAGCCAAGAATTGGAAGCAACCTAAATGTCCATCGGTAGATGAATGGATAAAGAAGATGTGGTACATATACACAATGGAATACTACTCAGCCATAAGAAGTGGAAAAATCCAACCATTTGCAGCAACATGGATGGAGCTGGAGAGTATTATGCTCAGTGAAATAAGCCAAGCGGAGAAAGAGAAATACCAAATGATTTCACTCATCTGAGGAGTATAAGAACAAAGGAAAAACTGAAGGAACAAAACAGCAGCAGAATTACAGAACCCAAAAATGGACTAACAGGTACCAAAGGGAAAGGAACTGGGGAGGAAGGGTGGGCAGGGAGGGATAAGGGGGGAGAAGAAGAAGGGGGGTATTAAAATTAGCGTGCATGGGGTGGAGGGAGAAAGGGGAGGGAGAGCTATACAACACAGAGAGGACAAGTAGTGATTCTACAACATTTTGCTATGCTGATGGACAGTAACCGTAATGTGGTTTTTAGGGGGGACCTGATATAGGGGAGAGCATAGTAAACATAGTATTCTTCATGTAAGTGTAGATTAAAGATTAAAAAAAAAAAGAAAGAAAGAAAAGGGGGATTACTCCTTGATAGGATAAAACTATTGGTAAATCAAAGATTAACGCATGCTTTAAATATCCTTAATTTTGATCACTTAAAGGGTGTCAGATGATCAGCTATGGAGGTACTCTTTTCTGATAATATGCCTTACTCTTAATAAAAAAAAAAAAAAAGCACCTCCTATGTGCTGACCTCCAATGAGTTCTACACAGTGGTGTAGAGGACATGTCAAAGTGTGGGCAAAGGGTCTGTTTGTTTCTATGCAGAAGATCAAGGCCTAGCTTGGATACCCAGAAAATGAACTAAGATACAATATGAGGAGGAGCTTCCGGCATCAGCACTCTCTGGAGGACTCGTGCCGGAGGATGATCATCAAAAAGCCTCCACAGGGATCCGGGTGATGCTGCGGTTGTGGCTGCGTCCACCCCACCATTTCCTGGACTTGCCATAGGAATGAGGAGGGAGATGTCTAGGCTGGCATGTGCATACAGTGAGACAATGAATTTGACCGGATCTGTACTGTTGGAACTCAACCAGGAGTTGGGAGGGGTGCAAGTTGTAGCACTCCAAAATCTTATGACTATAGACTATCTACAGTTAAAAGAACATATGGGATGTGAACAGATCCCAGAAATGGGTTGCTTTAATTTGTCTGATTTCTCTCAGACTGTTCAAATACAGTTGGACAATATCCATCATATCATAGACAAATTTTCACAAATGCCTAGGGTGCCTAAATGGTTTTCTTGGCTTCACTGGAGATGGCTGGTAATTATAAATTTGCTTTGTTTATGTCACCATATTCCTATTATGTTAATATGTGTGCGCAAGTTAGTTAGTAGTTTAAAGCCTATACATACTTAAGGTACTCTACAAGAAGAAATGTCAAAGAAACAATCTATCCTCCCATATTTTCTTCCATATGCTACCTCTATAGCTTTTCTTCTTCCTTCCTAATTACAACCCTTAAATAGAATTCGTGCCTCATATCGAATTTACCGGGTATGATAATACCTCCAGGTGGTAAAGATACCTCGAGACAAGTGCTGGGCATAGAAGCCACAGGGCATAAATCTGCAAAGAAGTAAAAAGCTAACCTTTTCAAACAATATGGCTTCTCTCTCACTTACCAACTTTACATTTCCCTGTATGGCCCCGGAAGATGACTGGTTAGCCAGAGACGGGTAAGATTCCTCAAGGGAGGAACAACCTAAGACAGGCACAGTCACAGGCGGGCCATCAAGTGAGAAATTGGGGATCAACAGAGGTGAGGCTCAGAACCTCACCCCCCCTGTTTTGAGAGAAATCTTCTGCATTCGTGGATGTTTTATTGCCCTTGTCTAGCTTGGATTAGCACATAGTCTACAGGCACACACATGATCATCTACAATTGCTCTCTTACAACACTAAACTATGTTTTCTACCTTTATCTTGCATCTACCTACCACTTCAGCATTTTATTAAAAATAAAAATAATAATAATAATAAAGGGGAAATGTGGGATCCACATATAAATCAAGTATAAAAATCAAACGAATATTCATATTTGACCTGATTGTTTATAGTTCATAATGCGTGATCAAAACCGAAAGTTTCTGTGATGAATGCCCTTGTACTGTTCACCATGTAAGAACTTATTCACTATGTAAGAATTCGTTCACCATGTAAGAACTTGTTCGTTATGCTTCAGAAGATTGGAGACTGATGAGAGTTAGGCTTGAGATGGATTAATGATTGTGCATTGAGCATTGACCCCCCTATACAGAATTTTATTGTTGTTAACAACCATTTGATCAATAAATATGAGAGATGCCCTCTCAAAAAAAAAAAGAACTACTTATGATTTTTTTAATGATTTATCAAAGAAATATTAAGTAAATAAGAGTGCAGATGGCACACAGATAAGGGATAAAAATTGTGAAGGTGATATTCAAATTATGAAAACTGTTATAGAACATCATGTTCTAGAGTCAAAAAGGAAATGCCCCCCCCACACAAATTCCTAATTATCTTTCCCTCTTTCTGTCTCCAAATTCCTTAACCATACCTATTCCTTTCAATGATATCCTCTAACTTCTCAGTCCTTAAAATAATCACACACCTGCCTATTTTCTACATTCTTTCTATCCAGTCTGTCTCCACATTTTGCCAGACCATCTGCAATCATATTTTTAATCCCACAGACAAAATCCCAGAAAGTAAGTTATTCAAAGAACCCTCTAATCTGTCATCCAGCAAAAGTTCTTTGAGAACCATTTTAAGTCCTATGCCCAGTAAAAGCAAAAATCTGTAGCACTGTATATGACAACTGTTCCCTCCTGCATCCTGTGCCCTGAAACTGGGAGAACAACGTTTACAGAAAGGCTTAATAGCTGGAGAGGTAAACCTGCAGAGTATAGCTGTCTCAAATTTCTGACCATTATATCAGAACAAGTCACACTGTCACTCTTTCCCAAATGCATGCCCTCAGCTGGTTTGCCAGTGATGGACGACCCCATCACCTGTTATCCACACCTGCTCCTGGGTGATCTTGCACTGCCACCTCCTCCTCTGCTATCAGTTCTCTGAGGCTCAGTCAGATACTTCCCCTTGCCAGTTCCTCCATATCCAGGTATCTACCAAACTTGGGCATAGCATCATGTGGAGTTCCTGCTCCACCGGCTGTCCACTTTTCTAATGCTGTTTCCTCTATGTCATGCTGATTTCTCTAGCTGACATTTCTTCCACAGTGCACAGATTAGCTGCTTCTATCTGTAGTCTGTTCCAGCTGTCCCCACCTCCCTTTCTAGAGCTTCAGACCTTGATTTTGCCCCACATTCATTCAGCAAACCCTATTGAAATACACCCTGTCCACTTTTGCCATCCTATTCATGAGTTTCAAATTTCTACTAATCTTCCAATATGTTCTCAACCTCCTAACTGCAGTTATTATCTGGATGCGTTTTTCCTCTTCATCTTATTCAAGTCTACTGCCCTTAATGGCTTTAATATCCAGCACCCTACCTAGACTTTCCTTAACCCTTCTGTCACATGACATAGATGACTTAAACGCCTTAAATCCAGGCCCTCTTTTGCCTCCATGGTACTCCTTATTCTGGTTCTTTACTACTCCAACCATTGTTCCTCTGTCTCCTTCTCTAGCTCCACTTTCATCTCTGTCTCTAAATCAGTGTGTTCTCCAAAATTTTGTTCTTGTTTTCTTTTTTCACTTCACACTTTAGAAATCTCATCTACTCCACGTAACCCTCAGCTCTACACTGATAAACACATAATTCTGACACTTTTACAAAGCTCGATGGTCATTTTCATCTGCATAATGGACAGTTCCATCTATATATATTTTTCGCATCTCAATATGTCAATTCCTCCTTCCCCTTCTGGTCTCTCAATATTTGTGCTGGTGGTATAAACATTTTCCTAATCATACAAGTTCAAAATCTGGGAATCTGATTATTCCATGCTCCTATTCCCTCTCTAGCCAAACCCAACAATTCCTGTCAATTGGTTTTTTTGTTTCACCTTTCAACTGGTCTGTTTTCTTTTTTTTGGATGATGAATATCATTATTCCTAAAAGATGAGTATCATTATGTCCATTTTACAGGTACAAGCTTGGAGGTTAAGTATTTTCCCAATGTTACAAATCTAGACAATGATAGAGGGACAGGATAAAAAATCAGGTCCATATTAGGTAATAACCTGGGGTTTTTCTTTTCATCAAACTGAATCTCTGAAAATAGACAACATTGTTACATAAAATAAGAATAATATAAAATATGTGCAACTAGAAATAAATGTTTCTACTTCTTATAATTCCTCATCTGTAAAAGTTCATAATAATTAATTGAGTCCTATTTCAAAAAGTCAACTCTGTGTATATATATATATAAATTACAGAAGCAATTTAGGGTGAGGTGGGAGAAGGACTTTGGAGTGATCTGTGTTCCACTTCCCTGTTCGCACACTAGGGGTGTAAACCTTGGTGAGATGCCCAACTGCTCTGGGTCTTGCTCTCCTTGTTGGTAGTAATAGTGGTCACAGATGTGGAAAACCCAGGTGCAAGGAACAGGAAGTTACCTAAACACACTAATCAGCAATACCAATATTTGATTTACATATATGATAGTTGGATCTGTTTGTTTATTGTATAGAGCCACGCATACAATTGGGCTTAACAAACATGTATCAAGTACATCCTCAGTGCTTATGACTAATAAAATGGTTAACAGCCAATGCCTGACTACATTCTAGGACTTGAGCATCTGATTTCCAAAGTATTTACAAATAAATAGAAGCAATTTGAATGAGCCCAGTCACACGAGTATGTGAAAAGTACAACCTAATTTTGGAACATAAATGCCACTCATATCCTTGCCTGCTACCCTTTTCCCCAAGTCAGAACCTTAGGTGAAAATATTAGTCTGAATCCTTGACATCCTGTCTCATCATCTCTTTCCAAGATGGATGACAGTTCTCTCCTCTCCCCTGGCCTTCAGCACTCACCTTGAACCAACATGACATTTTATTACAATAGCCATCTTTCTTCTTACCTATCATTATAAATTCACTTCCCCTTCTTTGAGCCAGCAAATGTTCCCACTTCCCTGTCCATTAGTTTGAAATGTCTACCAGCTACCAACGTGAAGTCACCAGCTCTCTCCTTCTTGTGAGAGCCTCTGCTTTGTTTTAACCGGCTACCATATTAGCCCATTTGAGCTTTTCCCTAACCATTCTCAAATACTGCCTCCTAGTTACTTACTCTACAACAGTTTACCCAATCTAACATCTCAAAGCAAAATCCCTCTTCCTTCACCAAGTCCTCCAGGGTTAAACCAAAAAGGAGATGTTTTTCCCTCATTCCAACAACTTTCTCAGACATTCAGTCACCTGAAACCAGAAGCCCATCACTCAGCAGTCCACCTAAATGTCGGCGGTGTAGATCAGCAAGCACACCACCATTGTCACACACTTGCTTGTCTGTTGTGCTCTACATCTGTCCTGTTGTGAAATCATCTGAGGAGGCTCTGATCCCCTAGGCAACAAACATCTGATGCACTGATTTGTGTTCTTCACCACTATCTCCTAACTCTGTGGGGCATGAAGTCATCCTTACAGAGTAATAATTCCTCCACCAACTTGTGAGTGGGGAACTGGGGTGTGGATGTGATAGTAGGCACAACAGGAAGAAGAGATGGCACAAGGTAAGTAATATCTCAATATACTGAATATGCCTGATTATTACGCAGTTCCCCTAAAATATTTTCTCGCTAAAAAGAGCTGCCTCGGAGAGGACCCAAGATGGAGGCATGAGTAGGGCAGTGGCAATCTCCTCCCCAAACCATATATATTGTTGAAAATACAGCAAATACAACTATTCTTAAAAGAGAGACCAGTGGATACAGTTCAACACCTAGGCTATATCCACATCTGTGAGAACTCAGCATCTCATGAAGGGGGTAAGATACAAGCCGCAGCCTGGCAGGTCCTGAGAGCTCCCCCAACCCCAGCTCCCCGGTGGGAGGAAAGGAGTCAGAGCAGGGAAGGAGTGAAAGCCCAGGACTGCTAAACAACCAGCTCTAGTAATCTGCACCGGGAGCACAGGCACACAGTGCACGGTGCACTGGATGTTAGAGAAATGAAAAAGCAAAATCTGCGAGTGGGTCCCCACAACCAGCTCCCCTGGGACAAAAGAAAAGCGAGTGCTTTTTGAAAGTATTAAAGGGACAGAGACCTCAAAGCTGGATGGAATCATCCCAGCACACTCAGCCCAGCAGCTGGGAATCCCAGGGAACTCCAGAGGCCCTACCCCCTGGGTGGTAGCACAGCCCTGAAGCCCCTTGTGGCGATAAGCAGCCTGCTGATCATTCCTCCAGCTGGCACGGCCCCCGACACAGCAGCACAGTACCGTGGCAGGGAATGGTCATGTGAGCCGGGGGCGGCAGCAGCCAAATGGCCTGGGAGCAGCAGTTGAGCAGCTGGAGAGCAGCAGCAGTTGAGCAGCTGGAGAGCGGCCGCACGTTCCCGCAGTGCCAGCGGAACAGCCTGGGAGCAGCCATGCCCCCAGTAACAGCCCAGAATCTCCTCCCAGTGTGAAGCTTCTTGGGCCAGACCCAAAGTTCGCTGCCAACGCGCAGCTGCCGGGTGCAGGCAGAAGAAACTGGGGCAAGTCGCAAAGGGGCACCATTCTCACAGGAGAGCACACCCAGTGCACCTGCCACTCCCTGCAGGGCTCTAGGCTACCCTGATGGTGACCCCGCCCATGGCAACTTATGGGATTAATCCAGAGGCTATTCCAGGAGTGCGGGTAACTGAATAGGCAGTGAAAAAGGGCAAGGCAAACAGCAAACAGGAAAGGACATTGTTTTCCCAGCTGACACACATGGTACCTACCTACAGCTACCTCTATCGCCATGAAGAGGCAGAAGAATTTGGCCCAGTGCAGAATTACCCAGACAACCCCTGAGAGAGGGCCTAGGGAGATAGATTTAACCAATATTCCTGAAAAAGAATTCAAAATAAAGGTCATAACCATGCTGATGGATCTGCAGAGAAATATGCAAGAGCTAAAGGAGCAAGTAGGGAGGGAGACTACAGAAATAAAACAGTCTCTGGAAGGACTTAAGAGCAGACTGGATGAGGTGCAAGAGGCCATTAATAGAATACAAATCAGAGACAGGAATACAGAGAAGCTGAGGCAGAGAGAGATAAAAGGATCTCTAGGAATGAAAGAATATTAAGAGAAATGTGTGACCAATCCAAACGGAACAATATCCGCTTTATAGGAGTACCAGAAGAAGAAGAGAGAGAAAAAGGGACAGTAAGTGTCTTTGAAGAAATAATTGCTGAAAACTTCCCCAAGCTGGGGGAGGAAATAGTCTCTCAGACCATGGATGCACACAGAACTCCCAACAGAAGGGAACCAAGGAGGACAACACCAAGACATATAATAATTAAAATGGCAAAAATCAAAGGCAAGGACAGAGTATTAAAGGAAAGCCAGAGAGAGAAAAAAGGTTACCTACAAAGGAAAACCCATCAGGCTATCATCAGACTTTTCAACAGAAACCTTACAGGCCAGAAGAGAATGGCATGATATATTTAATGCAATGAAACAGAAGGGCCTTGAACCAGAATACTGTATCCACCACGATCATCATTTAAATATGAAAGAGACATTAAACAATTCCCAGACAAACAAAAGTTGAGGGAATTTGCCTCCCATAAACCACCTCTACAGGATATTTTAAAGGGACTGCTCTGGATGGAGCACTCCTAAGGCTAAACAGACGACAACAGAGAAAATAAAATCACACCAAAGAAAGCAGAACAACCAAATATGAACTAAAAGGAAATAAATAAAATCAACTACTCACAGAAGCAGTCAAAGGAAACACAAAAGAGTAAAGAATAAAACACCTAACATATAAAGAATGGAAGAGGAGGAATAAGAAGAGAGAGAAATAAAGAAACATCAGACTGAGTTTATAATAGCTTAATGAGAGAGTTAAGGTAGATGGCTAGATAGTAAAGAAGCTACCCTGGAACCTTTTGGTAACCACGAATCTAAAGCCTGCCATGGCAATAAGTACATATTTTTCAATAATCACCCTAAATGTAAATGGACTGAATGCACCAATCAAAAGACAAAGACTAATAGAATGGATAAAAAAGAAAGACCCATCTATATGCTGCTTACAAGAGACTCACCTCAAACCCAAAGACATGCACAGACTAAAAGTCAAGGGATGGAAAAAGATATTTCATGCAAACAATAGGGAGAAAAAAGCAGGTGTTTCAGTACTTGTATCAGACAAAATAGACTTCAAAACAAAGAAAGTAACAAGAGATAAAGAAGGACATTACATAATGATAAAGGGGTCAGTCCAACAAGAGGATATAACCATTATAAATATATATGCACCCAATACAGGGGCACCAACATATGTGAAACAAATACTAACAGAATTAAAGGAGGAAATAGAATGCAATGCATTCATTCTAGGTGATTCAACACACCACTCACTCCAAAGGACAGATCCACCAGAGAGAAAATAAGTAAGCACAAAGAGGCACTGAACAACACACTAGAACATATGGACTTAACAGGCATCTACAGAACTCTACACCCAAAAGTAGTAGGATACACATTCTTCTCAAGTGCACATGGAATATTTTCCAGAATAGACCACATACTAGGCCACAAAAAGAGACTCAGTAAATTCAAAAAGATTGAAATTCTACCAATCAACTTTTCAGACCACAAAGGCACAAAACTAGAAATGAATTGTACAAAGAAAACAAAAAGGCTCACAAACACATGGAGGCTTAACAACATGCTTCTAAATAATCAATGGATCAATGAACAAATTAAAAGTGAGACCAAGCAATATATGGAGACATATGACAATGACAGCATAAAGCCCCAACTTCTGTGGGACACAGTGCAGGCAGTTCTAAGAGGAAAGTATATAGTAATCCAGGCCTATTTAAAGAAGGAAGAACAATTCC
Organism: Manis javanica; assembly: GCF_040802235.1. Lineage (NCBI taxonomy): Eukaryota > Metazoa > Chordata > Mammalia > Pholidota > Manidae > Manis > Manis javanica. The sequence continues at coordinate 45,739,387 of NC_133163.1, read as the reverse complement.
AAATGAATAGTCTAAAGTCACAATTATTGAAATTGAAAAAAGAAAAACACATGAGGCCCAAAGTCAGCAGAAGGAGGGACATAATAAAGATCAGAGAAGAAATAAATAAAATTGAGAAGAATAAAACAATAGAAAAAAATCAATGAAACCAAGAGCTGGTTCTTTGAAAAAATAAACAAAATAGATAAGCCCCTAGCCAGAGTTATTAAGAGAAAAAGAGAATATACACATCAATAGAACCAGAAATGAGAAAGGAAAAATCATGAAGGACCCCACAGAAATACAAAAAATTATTAGAGAATACTATGAAAATCTATATGCTAACAAGCTGGAAAACCTAGAAGAAATGGACAACTTCCTAGAAAAATTCAACCTTCCAAGACTGACCGAGGAAGAAACAGAAAATCTAAACACACCAATTACTAGCAAAGAAATGGAATCGGTAATCAAAAAACTACCCAAGAACAAAACCCCTGGTCCAGATGGATTCACTGCTTAATTTTTTTTTTTTTTTTTGAGAGGGCATCTCTCATATTTATTGATCAAATGGTTGTTAACAACAATAAAATTCAGTATAGGGGGGTCAACGCTCAATGTACAATCATTAATCCATCTCAAGTCTAATTCTCGTCAGTCTCCAATCTTCTGAAGCATAACGAACAAGTTCTTACATGGTGAACGAATTCTTACATAGTGAATAAATTCTTACATGGTGAACAGTACAAGGGCAGTCATCACAGAAACTTTCGGTTTTGATCATGCAATATGACCTATAAACAATCAGGTCAAATATGAATATTCGTTTGATTTTTGTACTTGATTTATATGTTGATCCCACATTTCTATTATTATTATTATTTTTATTTTTAATAAAATGCTGAAGTGGTAGGTAGATGCAAGATAAAGGTAGAAAACATAGTTTAGTGCTGTAAGAAGGCAAATGTAGATGATCAGATGATCAGGTGTGTGCCTATGGACTAAGTATTAATCCAGGCTAGACAAGGGCAGCAAGACATCCACGGATGCAGAAGATTTCTCTCAAAGCAGGGGGGGTGAGGTTCTGAGCCTCACCTCTGTTGATCCCCAAATTCTCACCTGATGGCCCCCCTGCGACTGTGCCTGTCTTAGGTTGTTCCTCCCTTGAGGAATCTTACCCGTCTCTGGCTAACCAGTCATCTTCCGGGGCCATACAGGGAAATGTAAAGTTGGTATCACTGCTTAATTTTATTAGACATATAGAGAAGACATAATACCAATTCTCCTTAAAGTTTTCCCAGAAATAGAAGAGGAGGGATTACTCCCAAACTCATTCTATGAAGCCAGCATCACTCTAATACTAAACCAGGCAAAGACCCCACCAAAAAAGAGAATTACAGACCAATATCCCTGATGAACATAGCTGCAAAAATGCTCAACAAAATATTAGCTAATCAAATTAAAAAATACATCAAGAGGATCATACACCACGATCAAGTGGGATTCATCTCAGGGATGCAAGGATGGTACATCATTCGAAAATCCATCAACATCATTCACCACATCAACAAAAAGAAGGACAGAAACCACATGATCATTTGCATAGATGCTGAAAAACATTCAACAAAACTCAACATCCATTCATGATAAAAACTCTCAACAAAATGGGTATAGAGGGCAAGTACCTCAACATAATAAACGCCATATATGACAAACTCACAGCCAATATCATACTGAACAGTGAGAAGCTGAAAGCTTTTCCTCTGAGATCAGGAACGAGACAGGGATGCCCACTCACCCCACTGTTATTCAACATAGTACTGGAGGTCCTACTCATGGCAATCAGACAAAACAAAGAAATACAAGGCATCCAGATTGGTAAAGAGGAAGTCAAACTGTCACTATTTGCAGATGACATGATATTGTACATAAAAAACCCTAAAGACTCCACTCCAAAACTACTAGAACTAATATCGGAATTCAGCAAAGTTGCAGGATACAAAATTAATACACAGAAATCTGTTGCTTTCCTATACACTAATGATGAAATAATACAAAGAGAAATCAGGAAAACAATTCCATTCACCATTGCATCAAAAAGAATAAAATACCCAGGAATAAACCTAACCAAGGAAGTGAAAGACCTATACACTGAAAACTATAAGACACTCTTAAGAGAAATTAAAGAAGATGTTAACAAATGGAAACTCATTCCATGCTCTTGGCTAGGAAGAATTAATATTGTCAAATGGCCATCCTGCCTAAAGCAGTCTACAGATTCAAAGCAAAGCCTATCAAAATACCAACAACATTCTTCAATGAACTGGAACAAATAGTTTTAAAATTCATATGGAACCACCGATGACCCTGAATAGCCAAAGCAAAGCAATCCTGAGAAGGAAGAATAAAGCAGGGGACATCTGGCTTCCCAACTTCAAGCTATACTACAAAGTCACAGTAATCAAGAGAGTTTGGTACTGGCACAAGAACAGACCTACAGACCAGTGGAACAGAATAGAGAGTCCAGACATTAACCCAAACATATATGGTCGATTAATATATGATAAAGGAGCCATGGATGTACAATGGGGAAATAACATCCTCTTCAACAGCTGGTGTTAGTAAAACTGGACAGCTACATGTAAGAGAATGAAACAGGATCATTGCCTAACCCCGTACAAAAAGCAAATTTGAAATGGATCAAAGACCTGAATGTAAGTCATGAAACCATAAAACTCTTAGAAAAAAACATAAGCAAAAATCTCTTGGACATAAACATGAGAAACTTCTTCATGAACTTATCTCCCTAGGCAAGGGAAACAAAAGCAAAAATGAACAAGTGGGACTATATCAAGCTGAAAAGCTTCTGAACAGCCAAGGACACCACCAATAGAAAGAAAAGGCATCCTACAGTATGGGAGAATATATTCATAAATGACAGATCTGATAAAGGGTTGACATCCAAATATATAAAGAGCTTGTGCACCTCAACAAACAAAAAGCAAATAATCCAATTAAAAAATGGGCAGAGGAGCTGAATAGACAGTTCTCTAAAGAAGAAATTCAGATGGTTAACAGACACATGAAAAGATGCTCCACATTGCTAGTCATCAAAGAAATGCAAATTAAAACCACAATGAGATATCACCTCACACCAGTAAGGATCACCACCATCCAAAAGACAAGCAACAACAAATGTTGGCGAGGTTGTGGAGAAAGCGGAACTCTCCTACACTGCTGGTGGGAATGTAAATTAGTTCAACCATTGTGGAAAGCAGTACAGAGGTTCCTCAAAAAGCTCAAAATAGAAATACCATTTGACCCAGGAATTCCACTTCTAGGAATTTACCCTAAGAATGCAGCAGCCCAGTTTGAAAAAGACATATGCACCCCTATGTTTATCGCAGCACTATTTACAACAGTCAAGAAATGGAAGTAACCTAAGTGTCCATCAGTAGATGAATGGATAAAGAAGATGTGGTACATATACACAATGGAATATTATTCATCCATAAGAAGAAAACAAATCCTACCATTTGCAACAACATGGATGGAGCTAGAGGGTATTATGCTCAGTAAAATAAGCCAGGGAGAGAAAGACAAGAACTAAATGATTTCACTCATATGTGGAGTATAAGAACAAAGAAAAAACTGAAGGAACAAAACAGCATCAGAATCACAGAATCCAAGAATGGACTAACAGTTACCAAAGGGAAAGGGACTAGGGAGGATGGGTGGGAAGGGAGGATAATGGGGGTGGGGGGGAGAGAAGAAAGGGGGCATTACGATTAGCATGTGTAATGTGGGGGTGGGCATGGGGAGGGCTGTGCAACACAGAGAAGACAAGTAGTGATTCTACAGCACCTTACTATGCTGATGGACAGTGACTGTAATGGGGTTTGCGGAGGGGACTTGGTGAAGGAGGGAGTCTAGTAAACATAATGTTCCTCATGTAATTGTAGGTTAATGATACCAAATTTAAAAAAAAACAAAAGAGCTGCCTCACATTATTTGCCAAGTATCTTATACCATGGGGATGCTTTCTCTATTACTTTATTCTGAATAGCAAAACCACTGGATGGAGTTTATTAGGCTGAAATGGCCTCAACCAGTGCTAGTTTTGGAAGCTTGTAGAAGTCATCTGATGAGCAGATTTTTAGAAGGAAAAAAAAATAACCATAGATTTAGTCATTATTCCTGGATATTTGACAGTTTGACATGTTGGATGTCATGTTACGGAGACTTTCAAGGCTCACTTCGTTGGTTCTATTACGGAGCCCACAAGGTGATTAAGAAAAACTCTAATACTATGCAAATGGGTACATGTGGCTGGGATAAAATTTGCAGTGCAGTGTTACACACTCAGACTCAAAAAATGAAATAGAAGTGATGGCAACAGGCTCAAGAAAACTGTATTAGGTCACTCAAAACACAGCTCTAGTGATCAGCTTGGCAGGCTCTAAGACTCAATGTGAAGGCTTCAAACAGAAATTACTATGTCAGATGTGAGCACAAAAAAATTGGTTCTAAAAAATATATCTGTATATATAAGATGTGATCATAAGTATATGTGAGATTAAATTAATAAATCAAGTACCATAAGTAAACATCTAATTTATTAATATCCATTACACTTATATTAAAGGAAGCCAAAAGGCTTGTTTGGGGATTTTATCATGAGAGAAATGGTGTCCCTCTATATGTTGAGGTTGGCCTTGCATTTGGGTGTCTATGGAGTGTATGCGTGCATGTTATGTAGATGCTAGTGGACAGTTCGATGGACAGATGGCTGGCCAAGGGACAGGCACAGGAAAAAGAATAGTGATATATTTTCTTATTGTTTTACAGCAAGGTCGTAAGTGTGTCCTGTACTAAGAAAGATTGGGACACTCTGGACCGAAGGACAAGAACGAATTCGCTTTAGCTCATTTTGTTCTAGTCCCAGAACTGCAAGTGCTCACTGAAGATTATTCACTGACAGGATGTGCCATGAAGCTGTTCACTCCAGCATCTTTCTAATTTGTTATGTAACACAGAAGAAAGGAATCTGAAAAACACAAAAGGTGGAGAAATGCTCAGCATAATAAAATCACGTGTGATACATATTTAAACCCTGTCCATAAGTTCCTCCACCTATTTGTTTAAACCCTAGTGAAAAGGCCTTGTTTTGTTGAGCAATTTCAATGTATAGTCACATTTTGAACTGTTGCCAGCCAAAATTCTTGCATTAGGCTCCATGGCCGTCTGTTCCACCAAGACAAATAAGAACTGGCCCAACCCCTCATTTGAGTACATTGTTCATGGTGCTGAGCAGTGATTTTCCATATCTGCCTGTCTTTGCATTCACCCCAGGAGGAAGGGTGAGCCTGGTTTATTGAGTTCTCATTTCTCACAAAGCAGCAACATCTGGAGGGCTGAGCAGTTTGCTGGCAGGTCCAGCCCGAAGGAATTCAGCCATGGTTCTGATTGGCTCTTATCAGTAGGTGTCACTAAAGACAGCTTCAGAGACAGAAAAGCAAATAGGCCAATTAAGCAATGCCAAGAACAGACTATTTTATAGTCATCTCTGCTCTTTTTATTGTTGTTCCAACTGCAGAAGTTTCAAGATTCAAATTATTCTCTGGCTTTTTTTTTCCCTGCTGCAAATGAACATTTTTCCATTTTCTAAGTGCCTTCCTTTAGAGTTAGAGAGTGGGATGTTTAATTAATAAATTTATTTTGTGGTACCTTATGCAGTGGGTTAGTAAGATGAAAACAGAAGAAGGAGATTAACACTTTACTGCAGTGAAGCTACAGCTGGCTGTTCATATGCACACAGGCTAATGACGCTTCACCAGCTCCTTTCTCTCTGCAATATGAGACACTGAACACATGTAGAGAGCAGGACACCTCATCCACGCCAGCCATGCCTCTGTGTCCCCAGAGGATGCAAGCATGGGAACTCTGGTGTGGGACCACACATTTCTAGGAGGTCAGCAGGAGAACAACGGGCCTATTCCTGGCAAGGGGCCAGGCCTGTTCACAGTGGCCACCATGTTCCTGGGCTTCACCCCTGAAGCTTTCCTGCCTGCAAAGATACAAGCCCAGCAGGGAACTCTAAATTCAATCTCCTAATCCAAGCAACACCATATATATGTAGAATAGTTTATTGATATTCTGAGTGAGCAGATACCTTATATATATTCATCCATAGTCATCTGAGAAAAACAAATTGAGAACCATTCAAATGAATGAATTTCGGTTGCAAAATGGACTGTGAACAAACCGGGGCATGGGTCCCTGTACCAACACAATGTCTAGCACATGTTAGGCACCAGGCAATGTGGGTTAGGTGAATGAGCCTCCATTCAATGAGGCTCATATGTGGCCTCTGCCACCCACTATGTATGCTAAATTTGCATGCATCTGGGTGGGTGGGTGCGTTCATTCTTTCTAGTTTCAGGAACTCTGCAACTACACCAAGTAGGTAGATCCTTAGGTGTGAAGGATCCAATCCAATGACTTTTAATTCCAAACTACTTACAATTACAAATATAAAGATAAGTAACAACTAAGAGTAATAATAACAGCAGCTGTCACTTATTGAGTCCTTACTCTATACCAAGTTCTATGTATTATTTCATGTAATCCCCCACTACTATGAGAGCTACGTGATTATTTTCCCCACTTTACATCTGAGTAAACTAGGACCTAACCTCACTAGGTTATTTGCTTAAGGGACGCAGGACATTGTGGAGCCAAGTTTAAAACAGGTTTGCCTGACTCTCAACTGTTCTCTTAACTGTGTATTTTACAACCTTCTCTTCTAACATGGAAATAGTAGCAGTAAATCTTAATAAAGGGAAAGGAAGGTATATTTAGGGAAGGGAAAAAAACAGAGAACAAAAGAATATTAGTGAAGGTTAAATCTACCCTGTAGAATTTATTACTGGGATGTTGGTGTTTAATGTATGCTGGCCAAAAAGGTATCATTTGTTGTTTCCACAGCTGGGAATTAGTTGTACTCATTACACTCTCATCTCCAGGCTCAACAGTGAATGGCTGGCCACCCTGATTTTTCACCATGACGGTCTTCCTTGGCATCTTTCTGCAGTTTTAGACTCCCAAGTCCAAGTTACATGATGTTGTTTTTATTTTATTTATTGGGTATAATTACTATATTATAGAGATCCTAAATCCATCTTGTCTTCTCCAAGAAAAATAGTTCTGTGAGTTGAAAATTACACACCAGAACTCAGAGCGCACTGGGCCCACGTGCTCCCACGTCCGCAGCTCCTCCCCGTAGAGCCCACAGAGACCGCTATAAGAATGTCATAAGCCAACCTTATACTCCTATTTCAGATGAAAAGTTCCCAAATCTAAAGGAACACATCTAGCTTAAAAAACAAAGTCAAAGGTAGTACTTAATTATTTTAACAGCTTTCATTATTATAAACAGCAGGAATACTTAGTTTTTTAATGGGATTTTTCTTTCAGAAATATTTCATCCTTTACCAAAGCAAGTATGCCCACAGTCGATATATATATATATATATATTCCATCACATTTCAAAGAATATTGCTTGCCTATTATCCCACTAAGGAACATCCTTGTGGAATTTTATCTGTAACTGGCTTATGCTAGGAAAACTAGCTTTGGTAGGGAAGCCTCCCCAACCTTTAAGATTCATCTTGATGGCAAGTGAACGAAGAGCATTCGGTGGGTGCTTAATATCCTTTTTGTCACATCAGTAACATGTTTTATGCAGAGGAATCAAGATATAGGGGAGGATTCAATAAGAGTACACTTTGTCAGTCAGAACCCAACAGTTTAGACCCCTGGTGCTAGGGCCCCTGATCCTTGAATATTTGTTTAAAAAACTCTGATCTGCAAATATTGAAGACCTATTAGGAATAGACATTATCTAGTACTGCAGAGTCGATGAAAAAGAATGACATTATTTTTGCCTTCCTGACTGTCCCACAATTAAAATAAAAGGCAAGCTGAATAGGAATTGTCTTTGAAGGAGTGAAAGATGACCTCCATTAGGGGAATCAGAAAAAGCTTTTTTAAAGAGGCTCCATTTGAGATGGGCTTTAAAGGATATATAGGATTCATTGTTGAAAAGTAAATAATATGGAATAGCATTGAGAAGGGGTCAAGCAGAAACCACAGAGTATATGGAATGTGAATTGTTCAGTAAGAATGTAGCTGGAGATTGGGCTGAAAAAATAAACAGACATCATTTTACGGTGAGGCTTGAAGGCAGACTGAGGATTTTGTACATAAATCAATAGGCAGAGGGGAGCTACTGAAATCTGTAGTGCAGAAGCATAGTAAGATCACTTGCAAACATTAGGATACATCTGGCATCAATGTCTCAGATAAGATGCAAGGAGAGAAGATATAGCTGTGGACTTGGTAGGATGCTATAGCAGCAATATGAATGTTAGGCTCTGAAAAAATGATAAACTTCAGAGACTATTGAAAGAAGGAAAGATAGACACAGGAAGGGAGGAGAAAAAGCATTTGAACTGCTGACAGAAAAGATGGTGGCTCCATTATTAGGAGTAATAGAAGAGATTGCTTTTTCATGGGTGGAAGTCACAGTTTGATTTGGGACATAGTGAGTTCAGCTGCCATTGGTACTTGCACAGACATTTTGAATAGGTCTAGAATTTAGTCCAGAAGTTATAAATTTGGGATCCCCAACTCCAGTAGTAGCATTGGAAGTTATGGAAGATAGTTAATCACCAAAAAAAGGGTATGGGGGAGATAACCTTTTGCAAGCAAATGGGCAAAATGCTGGAGATGGTACCAGAGGGTGGGAGGAAAAAAGTATGTTTATTTGAGTGACACAGATCCAGATTCAAACCTAGAGTTCATCTCTTAATAGCTGTGAGAACTTCAGGAGTCTTTTTTGAGAGTTAAATGAGTTATGTATGTAAGGAAACTAATATAATGACTGCTACAGAGTATCATAAATGTGAATTTATTCTTAAAAACATTTATGGTACCACCACTCATTCCTTTTGAGTATCTTCTGATTATATTTGAAAGTTCATATTTCCAGCAATTCAATTCCAGAATGAAAGATAGACAGACCTTACTATCTATAGGAAAGAAAGAACTGGCTTTAAAGAAAAGAGAATCAATTTGTCAGGAAGGCCTTTAATTCGCAATCAACTATCATCTGAAAAGGCATAGCCTCAAATAAATCATGACAAATGGTGGGGCTCAGGGTTTCATTTTCCAGTAGCTCACCCTCTGTTCTAATTCTTTCTATGTAGGAACTAAAGTAAAACGCATTCTTGAGCAGTTACATAAAAAGTATGAATCTACATAAAGCCACAAATGTGTCCCAGCCATCTGTCACCTCAGTTCCATAATCAGAACTACAGGTTACTAGTGCTTACTCACTACAAGTTTAACTGATCTGAAGCAAGTAGGCAAGTAGCTTTTGTAGGCACTGAGACTGGGAACTTGCCTACTAGAGTAATTTGTTCCCATCAATAAACGCTAGTGGTTTGTAAGAGGGATCGTTACTGGGTCAGAAATAAAGACATTCTCAGACGAAAGAAAACTGTGAGAATCTGTCACCAGCACACCTAACCTAAACCAATGCCTGAAGAAAATTCTTTAAACTAAAAAGAAATGATTAAAAAATAGGAAACTTGAAACCCTAAAGAACATAGTAAGCAAAAATATGGATAAATGTAATTGACTTTCCTTTTCCTCTTGAGCTTTCTAAATTGTTTGATGATGAAAGCAAAAATTGTAACAATGGCTTATGTGGTTGTAACTTTATAAGAGGAAATATTTAAGGTAATTACATTATAACTGGCATAAGATAAAGCAATGTAAAGTGTGCTGATGTTTCTACACTTTATTTGAACTTGCAAAATATCAACAGCTATAGACTATGTAAGTTATGTAAGGTATGCATACAGTGATAAAATATACATATAAATTATGTATAAGCTTATGTATAACTTATGTATAACTTATAAGCTATATAAACTATAACTCCACAAATTTTTTAACTTTTAGAAAAAATGGGAAAAATCTTCAGAACATAGGGCTATGCAGAGTTCTTACACTTGACACCAAAAGCATAATCTCTGAAAGGAAAAATAGATAAATTGAACATCATCAAAAACAAAAACTCTTGCTCTGCTTGAGTTAAAAGAAGAAAAAGACAAGCTGCAAACTGGGAGACTATTTGCAGATCACATAGCAACAAAGGATTAGCTTCTAAAAAATCTAAAGAACTCTCAAAATTCATGAGTCAAAAAAATCCAATTACAAAATGGTCATAAGATATTAAGATATTTTATTGAAGAGAATATACAGATGGCAAATAAGCACATGAAAATGTATTCAACTTCATTAGCCATTAAGGAAACACAAATGAAAACCATAATAAGATTACACATCTATCAGAACGGCTAAAATGAGAAGTAGTGACAACACCAATTGCAGACAATTGTTGCATTTGCTGATGGGAATGGACAATGGTACAACTACTCTGCAAAACAGCTTGGCAGTTTCTTAAAAAACTAAACATGCAACCACCATATGACTTGGTAATTATACTTCTGGGCATTTACCCAGAGAAGTGAAAACATGTTCACACAAAAACCTATACACAAATGCTAATAGCAGCTTTACTCATAATGGCCAAAAACTGGAAACAGCCCAGGTAACTTTCATCAGGTGAATGGTTAGACAAACTATGGTACATCCATACCATGGAATATTATTCAGCAATAAAAAGCAACAGACTACTAATACACGAAATAACTTGGATCAATGTCCAGAGATTTATGCTAAGTGAAAAAAGCTAGTCCTCTAAATTTACACACTGCACAATTCCATTTATATAAATTGTCAAAAGGATAAAACTGTAGAAATCAATTTAAGGTTATCATTAGTTAAGGAGGCAATTGAGGTGAGAGGATAGTGAGTCATAGCTCCAAAATGGCAAAATGAGAGATTCCTGTGGTGATAAAAATGTCCTGTGTCTCCCCATTGAAATAATGTCAAAATCCACGTTGTGATACTGTACAATAGTTTTGCTTCCAACGTAGAAACTGGGCAAATTGTACAGGGGATGTCTGTGTATTGGTGCTTACAACTGCATATGAATCTACAATTCTTTCTAAATAAAAAGTTTGATTTAAAAAAACTAGCCTCAGTTATTCTCCCAAACTTAGATGAAGTTCAGTGGGGAATCATTAAATATGAACAGGCTATTTAGAAGAGGGGAGGGAGAGAGAGAGGAAAGAAAGAAGGAGGAAGGGAAGAAGGAGGGAGGAAGGAGGAGAGGAAAGGAGGACAGAGAAAGGGACAGGAGGGAGAAAAGAGGAAACAGAAATAGATCCTGCACAAGATCAGCTGACCATTGTTTGGAATACTCTGGGGAAATGGAGGCAAGGAAGAACCCCTAGGAGATTCCAATCGCAGGTGAAACATGGTGTCTTTGATAACAGAGGGGAAGCTATTTCCTTTTCCATAAAGACCATAGACTTATTCAATGTGAGTAAGAATTCCTCTTGGCATGAGGTCCCTCAAGAATTCCTCTTGGCATGAAGTCCCTGGAGTGTCCAAGAAAAATCGATGGCCTACAGGGCATAATTTTGCAAATTTAAAAGTTAAAATAAAATCTCTCTATCTGTTCCAGCACATGTGTGTCCTTGCAACATGATATTTATGATGTGAATTGGACTGATTAAATCCATTTTAGGGTTCAGGGATTTGCACAACCTAAATATCCTGGTTCTCAGGGAATGAAGAGCCTCATATTTCCTTTGCATATTTAGTCTTGCTGACGTCAGTTGGAAGCTGTTAGTGATAGGGAGAACTTGGTATTAGGGTCTTGAGAGTGGGGGATTTGGCTGTGCACAGTTGATGGTCAACCTGAATACGGGACTTCTCAGCCATGTTTTCATGAAACCTCTTTACGAGCCCCCACCTGGGACTTTCATACACAGATGGTATATCAGAGAAAGTATGACATGAGAGGCTCTCAAAGTTAGCAAACAGAAGTGCCAGACATAGGGTAAAACTCATCATGGCATCTGGAGGAAGGCAACGTTTCTGCTAGAGATTGAAGAAGAAATGGTAAATGAACCAGTGAATTAGAATTGATGCCGAAACCTAAGATCATTACATATGCCAAGCCTGAATTCACAACCCAATTTTACAAACTTAAACACAAGAAGAAAATTGTTATTTTCCTACAAATTCAGCTCTGGTCGACCCTATATCACATAACAGCAAGAACCTAGTATCCCCTAGCCCCAAAAAAACCCAAACTGATTTTAAAAGAAGACAAAGAAAGGTCCATGCACTATTAGTTTTTGCATACTATACAACCTAGCAAATCTTCAGGTGAGGAATCTCCAACAAAGCCAGACTTGTCAGACCACTTACTCTTTATTCATATCAGACTGGAATTACAGTATCAGGCCAAATAATGATGTAAAACTCACAAGGAGGAATGCTGCTAATTGTCAAATTTGTTAAGGAATTATCACATTTTCTGTTTCAGTGCTGAGCTCTGGGAGACTCACCAAATGGAAGTTCCAACCAAATCATAGATCACAAATTTTGTGGTAGAAAAAATTTCAGAAAACAAGCCTGTAAACTTGGGCATTAGACCCTTCAAAATCGACGTCTTTGAGGAGGATAATCAATATAAGCATACTTGCTGTTGAGCATAATAACAAGCTAATTCCTGCATAGCAACTTGAAGGCATAATGGATAGAGATGGCAAAATCTGTTTCTTCTCCAAAGATTTGGGTAAGTCTTTTACTAAGATTCATTTCCATCTTGACCTTCAACCTGTCACTGCCTCCTTTCTGCCTTTCATGTTCTCTCACCTTGATGCAAGTCAAAATACTGTCCTGCTATATTGCTGATGTTTTATATAGGTAACTGTATAGTTTAACTTTGCACACCACCATTCTTAACATATGGAAGCAATTAATTCATTTTCTTTGCCATCATTAGGACAAGAATCCCAGATATTCTAAATGTAACTTCATCATAGATTTCCCTTAACTAATTACATACTATCTATTCCATTTTCTTAAAAGTAAAACTGGCTAGTTAAGAAATAAAGAACGGCATTGCTTATAATAAACTCTGCATGCTACACTGTAATTTAAACTGTACTGTTATGTATGGTGAAGGACTGAAAGTTTAGAGTTACTCCCCTTGGCAAACATTTTTTTTAAGGATTGCTTAAATAAGCAGTACAGAAACCAGATGTCATTTGGTAAGAGTATCTGAATGACCAAAAATTTGCTGTCTGGGTATTTTTTTCCTTTATAAAAACAAGAAAAATTCTTTGGATTTATATCATATTTAGCAGCTGTGAAACAGTGCAAACATCTGTTTGTACCTATGGGGAGCTGACCCGCAGGGTCCTCATCTCTTAATCACCAAGCATCAAGCCAGTCTCACATGCACAGTTTATTGTTTTCTTTGCTGTTGCCTCCCGCACTTCAAAGTTTTCATATGCTCATGTTCTATTGGCAGAATCAAGGAACTAATCCATTCATTATAAGGCCAGATGATTAGAATTTTTTGAGACATGATCACAGCATTCTCTCCACCCAGCCTGTGCCCAGAAACACATTCACATTTGCTTCTAAATTCATTTTAGAGTGTCTACACTTACTCCAAATAATGCAAGATTTATGAGTCTCAAGCAAGATTATAGTAACACACACACTAGGTTGCCCAAGACCTGCACTCACCATTTGTGGTCACAACCTTTAGAACGTCATTTTAAAATAATTTGTTCCTTTTTAAAATATGTGTACAGATACTCCACTAGCTCTTATTTGGAGTTTTTCTATTAGAATTTTGCTACAGTTATTTAAAAAAGCAATAATAACAACAAAAGCCTTACCACACTTGCACACCCAGGGAATATCAGTTTCTAAAGGCCAACATTTTTACTGCACTTTATAAATAGGGAAAGTACGCTGAATTGGAATCAAAGCTTGCCAGGTCAGATCAGCTGCTTTATTTATACATTCTTTTTTTTAGTATTAAGTCTGCCAAATAAAGCATTCCTGTTGCAAAAAAAAAAAAGTAAGCATAAGCTTCATTTTTTTATATTAAAGAATACTAATTAGAACAAAGTATCATTACAATGACTTACATTGATATATTCTACATAAGTTTTCTATGAGGCTGACCCATCATACAAATGTTCTATTAATAGGGTGATAATAAATTCTCTGTAACAATTGACTCCTGATCAGTGGCCTTTGGGGGTCCCTATTCCTGCAACAGACATTCTCTGCACTGTGTGCTATTTGCATTCTTCTTTGGAAACAAAGAGGAGGTCCATGTTATAGCTGCACTCCATCCACGTGGAAATTATACTTTGTTGATTTCTCTGATACAAACATTCCAACTGCCCCCACAGGGTGGAGTGGGAGAAGGATATACCCAACAAATTAAAGCCATAGGAATATCCAAGAACTTGAAGAAAGACACTAAGGTAAAAACCACATGCACAACACCTCCCTTTATATCCTGCTGGGTTCAAAGCACTTCTTGTAACTTGATGACACACTGGAGAAAGACTAGACCTTGGATTTGTCTCATCTTTATAAGCAGTATGGGCTAATGTACATATTCTGAATCTGGGATCTATAAAACAGACTAATTCCCAAGATACCAGTAGGTGTTCCTGGGAAAAGAAGCTTCCATGGTCAATTAAATTTGGGAAATACAGAATGCCTCCTTTTTTGGATAAAGACAAGGACTTTTAGCAAATTAAAGTATCTGAGAACTATTGCAGTAAAGCCATCTTCTTTTGTTATTTGTAAAAACATTAGAAAAAAATTAGACACCGAAAGGTGTAAAGAATAATAAAATAAACCCAAATACCACGTAGCAGCTTAAGAAATATTACAAATGCAATTGAAGATGCTGTACCCTTCCCCCATCTTATCCCTTCCATCTCTCAGAAGTAACAGAATTCTGAATACTGTTTGTTTCTATGCATTTATTAATATTTTTATTACATTTTCATATGTTCCTAAACAATGAGTAGCTCTGCTTTTTATGTTTTTAGCTTTTCTAAAAATGATATAATATTCTAGGTATAATTTTGATCATTCTGTTAGGAAAGACTCAATATTCTATTCATGAGAGCTTAACATATGTAGTTCTAGTTCATTTATTCTCCCTGCTGAATAATACTCAATTGTATGAATATATCCCAATTTATTCGTCTGTTGAACATTTAAATTGCTTCCTTTTTTTTACAGACCGTATTGGTATTAGTATATGGCTAGAACACAATGGAGGGGCCAGAAACAGATTCACACACATGTGGAAATTTCACACATGATGGAGGTAGTCCTTCATGATCAGCTATCAAATGGTGCTGTGAAAAAAACTAGATTAGATCCTTACCTTACACCATATCCCAAAATCAGTTTCAGATATGTTATATTATCAGTTTCAGGTATATTATAGACCTAAATGTAGGAAACAGCACCTTGAATTTCTAGTAGAAAATATATGAGAATAGGGAGTAATTGCAAAAAAAACAAACCCAAGAGTTTAAATAATGACAAAAAGACTAACAAACTATTCTATAGTTTAATTAAAAATGTCTATTAATCAAAATATACTGTAAAAGAGCAAAAAGACAAGGCCCAGAATGAGGAAAGATACTTACAAAACACACAACTAATAAAGAGTTAAGATCCAAAATACATGGAAACATGCTCTAAATTTTATTTAAATTAGCATTTGCCGAATCATTTGAACCTTATTTAGAGGAACATATACTGACATTCCATGAAAAAAGCATTTCATGGGCATAACTAAAGAAAAATTTATATTATGTCAAAAGCATTAATCTTGAAAAGACCAGACCTTAGCTTGGGTATCCACCAGCTCGTCATTCTTCAGCAGTGTGACACTAAGACAAATCACTGCTCTAGCCCTGGGTGTTTAATGTGGAAATTAGCCCTATCCTTAGTGCACAAAATTAAATAGCATGGAAATCTGGAAAGTAGACTAACAGTTGCAGCCTGAATGATCTGTAAAGGCCTTGTGGTGACCTCTCAGATAGCCTTTAACCTCAACAACAGTGGCAAGAGATACCTTCAGGGGGTGGGTAGAAAAATCAGTTCTGTCTGAAAGATTTTCTATTCTAATACAAATGTCTTTTCAGGGTACGTACTCTAATTCTCAATACCAAATACTTCCATTGTGGATAGCAAAATACAAAGTACAAATCACCCCAGGGACTGGAATGTAACAAAACTGGGTTTTTTTAAATATGATTTTTTAACTATTTCCTGACATCTACATGTAGGCCACATACATATGACCACAACAAAAAGGTTATGAGAAATAAGCTGCATGAGAGTTTAAAACATACATAAAAGAAGTAAAAACAATTTTACCAATATTTGAAACTCCAAGGCACTCCCAATCAACTGAGGAAAACCATTTTAAATGAGAGATTAATCTAATACAGTTTTATTCGTAAAGATTAGCTCTATCATCCATGGAGATGCCATTTTTAACTGGAATTTGAATTTCTCTTCTGTTCTGTCATCAAGAAAGAGATTACAATGCTTATGTAGAAAACCACTTTTGTATACAACTCAAGGGCAGAATCTTTCTTTGCATGTCAAATTCTTTTTTTTAAATGGAAAGCAGTAATTCATAATACTGATGTAGAAAACAAAATATAAAGGAAATGTTTGAAGTTCAGATATTGAAGACCAATTAAATAGTTATGGTAAGAAACAAGCTTAGTATAAATATTTAAGTCCTATAAATTTTAAGACCTAAAGATTATTTCTTAAGTCCTATAAATTAACTCTGCAACTTCAATTCACAGCAGTATCATAGACTAAAAATCTGAACACATGTGTTTGCTTTAAAAAATGGTGAATCAGAGGGGGCGAAGCCAGGATGGCGGTGTGAGTAGAGCAGTGGAAATCTCCTCCCAAAAACACATAGAGCTATGAAAATATAACAAAGAAAAATCTTCCTAAAATAGAGACCACAGGACACAGGACAACATCCAGACCACATCCACACCTGCAAGAACCCAGCACCTTGCAAAGGGGGTAAGATACAAGCCCCGGCCCAGCGGGACCCAAGCGCCCCTCCCCCGGCTCCCAGCGGGTGGAAAGAAACCGGAGCGGTTTTTTTTTTTGGCGAGTGCTTTTTGGAAGCCTTAAAGGGACAGGGACCCCATTGCTAGGGAGGCAGGGTGGCGGGACTGGTGAGTGGGTGCCTGGGACCGGCGCCTGAGGACAAAGAATATCGCACGTTTTTCCCTATGGGACCGGTGGGCGGGTGCCTGAGACCGGCACCTGAGGATGGAGGAAATCGCGCGTTTTTCCCCTTTTTTTTTCTCTTTTTGGCGAGTGCTTTTTGGAAGCCTTAAAGGGACAGGGACCCTGGTGCTAGGGAGGCAGGGCGGCGGGACTGGTGAGCGGGTGCCTGGGACCGGCACCTGAGGACAAAGAATATCATGCGTTTTTCCCTGCGGGACTGGTGGGCGGGTGCTTTTTGGAAGCCTTGAAGGGACAGGGACCCCAGTGCTAGGGAGGCAGGGCAGCAGGACCAGTGAGCGGGTGCCTGGGACCGGCGTCTGAGGACAAAAAACAATCACGTGTTTTTTTCCTTTTTTTTTTTTTTTTTCTGTTCCCTCTGTCATTGTTGCTATTGTTGATTTGGTTCAGAGAGTGCTTTTTGGAAGTCTTAAAGGGGCAGGACAGGACACTTAGACCATAGGCAGGGAATCTGGGGATCTCTGGGCACTCTAACCCCCTGGGCAACAGGGAGCACAGAGGCCCCTTATGGAGATAAATAGCCTCCCGGCCGCTCCCTCTCCAACAGGGCTCCACCATTTTGGAGGAGCAGACCCAGCCAGGCCACGCCCACAGCAAAAGCGGAGATAAACCCCATAGCAACCAGGGAGGAAGCAGAAGCCCTATCTGCGCACAGCTGCCCAGCACAAGCCACTAGAGGTCGCTATTCTCCCAGGAGAGGAAGGCCACAAACCAACAAGAAGGGAAGCTCTTCCAGCGGTCACTTGTACCAGCTCTGCAAACTATCTCTATCACCATGAAAAGGCAAAACTACAGGCAGACAAAGATCACAGAGACAACACCTGAGAAGGAGACAGACCTAACCAGTCCTCCTGAAAAAGAATTCAAAATAAAAATCATGAACATGCTGACAGAGATGCAGAGAAAAATGCAAGAGCAATGGGATGAGATGCAGAGAAAAATGCAAGAGCAGTGGGATGAAGTCCAGAGGGAGATCACAGATGTCAGGAAGGAGATCACAGAAGTGAAACAATCCCTGGAAGTATTTATAAGCAGAATTGATAAGATGCAAGAGGCCATTGAAGGAATAGAAACCAGAGAACAGGAACATATAGAAGCTGACATAGAGAGAGATAAAAGGATCTCCAGGAATGAAACAACACTAAGAGAACTATGTGACCAAGCCAAAAGGAATAACATTCATATTATAGGGATACCAGAAGAAGAAGAAAGAGGAAAAGGGATAGAAAGTCTCTTTGAAGAAATAATTGCTGAAAACTTCTCCAAACTGGGGGAGGAAATAATCAAACAGACCACAGAAATACACAGAACCCCCAACAGAAAGGATCCAAGGAAGACAACACCAAGACACATACTGATTAAAATGGCAAGGATCAAGGACAAGGAAAGACTTTTAAAGGCAGCTAGAGAGAAAAAGGTCACCTATAAAGGAAAACCCATCAGGCTAACATCAGACTTCTCGACAGAAACCCTACAGGCCAGAAGAGAATGGCATGATATACTTAATGCAATGAAACAGAAGGGCCTTGAACCAAGGATACTGTATCCAGCACGACTATCATTTAAATATGATGGCAGGATTAAACAATTCCTAGACAAGCAAAAGCTGAGGGAATTTGCTTCCCACAAACCACCTCTACAGGGCATCCTACAGGGACTGCTCTAGATGGGAGCACTCCTAAAAAGAGCACAGAACAAAACACACAACATATGAAGAATGGAGAAGGAGGAATAAGAAGGGAGAGAAGAAAAGAATCTCCAGACAGTGTATATAACAGCTCAATAAACGAGCTAAGTTAGGCAGTAAGGTACTAAAGAAGCTAACCTTGAACCTTTGGTAACCACGAATCTAAAGCCTGCAATGGCAATAAGTACATATCTCTCAATAGTCACCCTAAATGTAAATGGACTTAATGCACCAATCAAATGACACAGAGTAATAGAATGGATAAAAAAGCAAGACCCATCTATATGCTGCTTACTAGAAACTTACCTCAAACCCAAAGACAAGCACAGACTAAAAGTCAAGGGATGGAAAAACATATTTCAGGCAAACAACAGTGAGATGAAAGCAGGGGTTGCAGTACTAATATCAGACAAAATAGACTTCAAAACAAAGAAAGTAACAAGAGATAAAGAAGGATACTACATAATGATAAAGGGCTCAGTCCAACAAGAGGATATAACCAGTCTAAATATATATGCACCCAATACAGGAGCACCAGCATATGTGAAGCAAATACTAACAGAACTAAAGAGGGAAATAGACGGCAATGCATTCATTTTAGGAGACTTCAACACACCACTCACCCCAAAGGATAGATCCACCGGGCAGAAAATAAGTAAGGACACACAGGCACTGAACAACACACTAGAACAGATGGACCTAATAGACATCTATAGAACTCTACATCCAAAATCAACAGGATATACATTCTTCTCAAGTGCACATGGAACATTCTCCAGAATAGACCACATACTAGCTCACAAAAAGAGCCTCAGTAAATTCCAAAATATTGAAATTCTACCAACCAATTTTTCAGACCACAAAGGTATAAAAGTAGAAATAAGTTCTACAAAGAAAAAAAAAAGGCTCACAAACACATGGAGGCTTAACAACATGCTACTAAATAATCAATGGATCAATGAACAAATCAAAATAGAGATCAAGGAATATAAAGAAACAAATGACAACAACAACACTAAGCCCCAACTTCTGTGGGACGCAGCGAAAGCAGTCTTAAGAGGAAAGTATATAGCAATCCAGGCACACTTGAAGAAGGAAGAACAATCCCAAATGAATAGTCTAACATCACAATTATCAAAACTGGAAAAAGAAGAACAAATGAGGCCTAAAGTCAGCAGAAGGAGGGACATAATAAAGATCAGAAAAGAAATAAACAAAATTGAGAAGAATAAAACAATAGCAAAAATCAACAAAACCAAGAGCTGGTTCTTTGAGAAAATAAACAAAATAGATAAGCCTCTAGCCAAACTTATTAAGAGAAAAAGAGAATCAACACAAATCAACATAATCAGAAATGAGAATGGAAAAATCACGACAGACTCCACAGAAATACAAAGAATTATTAAAGACTACTATGAAAACCTATATGCCAACAAGCTGGAAAACCTAGAAGAAATGGACAACTTCCTAGAAAAATACAACCTCCCAAGATTGACCAAGGAAGAAACACAAAAGTGAAACAAACCAATTATGAGCAAAGAAATTGAAATGGTAATCAAAAAACTACCCAAGAACAAAACCCCGTGGACGGACGGATTTACCTCGGAATTTTATCAGACACATAGAGAAGACATAATACCCATTCTCCTTGAAGTGTTCCAAAAAATAGAAGAAGAGGGAATACTCCTAAACTCATTCTATGAAGCCAACATCACCCTAATGCCAAAACCAGGCAAAGACCCCACCAAAAAAGAAAATTACAGACCAATATCCCTGATGAATGTAGATGCAAAAATACTCAATAAATTATTAGCAAACAGAATTCAACAGTATATCAAAAGGATCATACACCATGACCAAGTGGGATTCATCCCAGGGATGCAAGGATGGTACAACATTCGAAAATCCATCAACATCATCCACCACATCAACAAAAAG
Source organism: Manis javanica (assembly GCF_040802235.1). Classification (NCBI taxonomy): domain Eukaryota; kingdom Metazoa; phylum Chordata; class Mammalia; order Pholidota; family Manidae; genus Manis; species Manis javanica. The sequence goes on along the minus strand of NC_133163.1, from coordinate 45,718,451 downwards.
AAAGACAAAAACCACATGATCATCTCCATAGATGCTGAAAAAGCATTTGACAAAATTCAACATCCATTCATGATAAAAACTCTCAGCAAAATGGGAATAGAGGGCATGTACCTCAACATAATAAAGGCCATATATGATAAACCCACAGCCAGCATTATACTGAACAGCGAGAAGCTGAAAGCATTTCCTCTGAGATCGGGAACCAGACAGGGATGCCCACTCTCCCCACTGTTATTTAACATAGTACTGGAGGTCCTAGCCACGGCAATCAGACAAAACAAAGAAATACAAGGAATCCAGATTGGTAAAGAAGAAGTTAAACTGTCACTATTTGCAGATGATATGATACTGTACATAAAAAAACCCTAAAGACTCCACTCCAAAACTACTAGAACTGATATCGGAATACAGCAAAGTTGCAGGATACAAAATTAACACACAGAAATCTGTAGCTTTCCTATACACTACCAATGAATCAATAGAAAGAGAAATCAGGAAAACAATTCCATTCACCATTGCATCAAAAAGAATAAAATACCTAGGAATAAACCTAACCAAAGAAGTGAAAGACTTATACTCTGAAAACTACAAGTCACTCTTAAGAGAAATTAAAGGGGACACTAATAAATGGAAACTCATCCCGTGCTCATGGCTAGGAAGAATTAATATCGTCAAAATGGCCATCCTGCCTAAAGTAATATAAAGATTTGATGCAATCCCTCTCAAATTACCAGCAACATTCTTCAATGAATTGGAACAAATAATTCAAAAATTCATATGGAAACACCAAAGACCCTGAATAGCCAAAGCAATCCTGAAAAAGAAGAATAAAGTAGGGGGGATCTCACTCCCCAACTTCAAGCTCTACTACAAAGCCATAGTAGTCAAGACAATTTGGTACTGGCACAAGAACAGAGCCACAGACCAGTGGAACAGATTAGAGACTCCAGAAATTAACCCAAACATATATGGTCAATTAATATTTGATAAAGGAGCCATGGACATACAATGGCAAAATGACAGTCTCTTCAACAGATGGTGCTGGCAAAACTGGACAGCTACATGTAGGAGAATGAAACTGGACCACTCTCTAACCCCATATACAAAGGTAAACTCAAAATGGATCAAAGAACTGAATGTAAGTCATGAAACCATTAAACTCTTGGAAAAAAACATAGGCAAAAACCTCTTAGACATAAACATGAGTGATCGCTTCTTGAACATATCTCCCCGGGCAAGGAAAACAACAGCAAAAATGAGCAAGTGGGACGACATTAAGCTGAAAAGCTTCTGTACAGCGAAAGACACCATCAATAGAACAAAAAGGAACCCTACAGTATGGGAGAATATATTTGAAAATGACAGATGAGATAAAGGCTTGACGTCCAGAATATATAAAGAGCTCACACGCCTCAACAAACAAAAAACAAATAACCCAATTAAAAAATGGGCAGATGAACTGAACAGACAGTTCTCTAAAAAAGAAATACAGATGGCCAAGAGACACATGAAAAGATGCTCCACATCGCTAATTATCAGAGAAATGCAAATTAAAACTACAATGAGGTATCACCTCACACCAGTAAGGATAGCTGCCATCCAAAAGACAAATAACAACTAATGTTGGCAAGGCTGTGGAGAAAGGGAAACCCTCCTACACTGCTGGTGGGAATGTAAATTAGTTCAACCATTGTGGAAAGCAGTATGGAGGTTCATCAAAATGCTCAAAACAGACCTACCATGTGACCCAGGAATTCCACTCCTAGGAATTTACCCTAAGAACGCAGCAATCAAGTTTGAGAAAGACAGATGCACCCCTATGTTTATCGCAGCACTATTTACAATAGCCAAGAATTGGAAGCAACCTAAATATCCATCGGTAGATGAATGGATAAAGAAGATGTGGTACATATACACAATGGAATACTACTCAGCCATAAGAAGTGGAAAAATCCAACCATTTGCAGCAACATGGATGGAGCTGGAGAGTATTATGCTCAGTGAAATAAGCCAAGCAGAGAAAGAGAAATACCAAATGATTTCACTCATCTGAGGAGTATAGGAACAAAGGAAAAACTGAAGGAACAAAACAGCAGCGGAATTATAGAACCCAAAAATGGACTAACAGGTACGAAAGGGAAAGGAACTGGGGAGGATGGGTGGGCAGGGAGGGATAAGGGGGTGGGGGAGAAGAAGGGGGGTATTAAGATTAGCATGCATGGGGGGAGGGAGAAAGGGGAGGGTGGGCTGCACAACACAGAGAGGACAAGTAGTGACTCTACAACATTTTGCTAAGCTGATGGACAGTAACTGTAATGTGGTTGTTAGAGGGGACCTGATACAGGGGAGAGCATAGTAAACATAGTATTCTTCATGTAAGTGTAGATTAAAAATTAAAAAAAAAAAAGAAAGAAAGAAAGAAAGAAAAGGGGGATTACTCCTTGATAGGATAAAACTATTGGTAAATCAAAGATCAACGCATGCTTTAAATATCCTTAATGTTGATCACTTAAAGGGTGTCAGATGATCAGCTATGGAGGTACTCTTTTCTGATAATATTCCTTTCTCTTAATAAAAAAAAAAAAGCAGTTACTGTGTGCTGACCTCCAATGAGTTCTGCACAGTGGTATAGAGGACATGTCAAAGTGTGGGCAAAGGGTCTGTTCGTTTCTATGCAGAAGATCAAGGCCTAGCTTGGATACCCAGAAAATGAACTAAGATACGATATGAGGAGGAGCTTCCGGCATCAGCACTCTCTGGAGGACTTGTGCCGGGGGATGATCATCAAAAAGCCTCCACACGGATCCGGATGATGCTGCGGTTGTGGCTGCATCCAACCCACCATCTCCTGGACTTGCCATAGGAATGAGGAGGGAGATGTCTAGTCTGGCATGTGCATACAGTGAGACAACGAATTTGACCGCATCTGTACTGTTGGAACTCAATCAGGAGTTCGGAGGGGTGCAAGTTGTAGCACTCCAAAATCTTATGACTATAGACTATCTACAGTTAAAAGAACATATGGGGTGTGAACAGATCCCAGAAATGGGCTGCTTTAATTTGTCTGATTTCTCTCAGACTGTTCAAGTACAGTTGGACAATATCCTTCATATCATAGACAAATTTTCACAAATGCCTAGGGTGCCTAAATGGTTTTCTTGGCTTCACTGGGGATGGATGGTAATTATAGATTTGCTTTGTTTATGTCACCGTATTCCTATTATGTTAATATGTGTGTACAAATTAGTTAGTAGTTTAAAACCTATACATACTTAAGGTACTCTACAAAAAGATATGTCAAAGAAATAATCAATCCTCCCATGTTTTCTTCCATATGCTACCTCTATAGCTTTTCTTCTTCCTTCCTAATTACAACCCTTAAATAGAATTCGTGCCTCATATCGAATTTACCGAGTATCATAATTCCTCCAGGTGGTAAAGATACCTCAAGACAAGTGCTGGGCATAGAAGCCACAGGGCATAAATCTGCGAAGAAGTAAAAAGCTAACCTTTTCAAACAATATGGCTTCTCTCTCACTTACCAACTTTACATTTCCCTGTATGGCCCCGGAAGATGACTGGTTAGCCAGAGACGGGTAAGATTCCTCAAGGGAGGAACAACCTAAGACAGGCACAGTCGCAGGGGGACCATCAGGTGAGAATTTGGGGATCAACAGAGGTGAGGCTCAGAACCCCTCTCCCCCTGCTTTGAGAGAAATCTGCATCCGTGGATGTTTTGTTGCCCTTGTCTAGCCTGCATTAATACTTAGTCCATAGGCACATACCTGATCATCTGATCATCTACATTTGCCCTCTTAAAGCACTAAACTATGTTTTCTACCTTTATCTTGCATCTACCTACCACTTCAGCATTTTATTAAAAATAAAAATAATAATAATAATAAAGGGAGAAATGTGGGATCAACATATAAATCAAGTACAAAAATCAAACGAATATTCATATTTGACCTGATTGTTTATAGGTCATAATGTGTGATCAAAACCAAAAGTTTCTGTGATGAATGCCCTTGTACTGTTCACCATGTTAGAATTTATTCACTATTTAAGAATTCGTTCACCATGTAAGAACTTGTTCGTTATGCTTCAGAAGATTGGAGGCTGACAAGAATTAGGCTTGAGATGGATTAATGATTGTGCATTGAGCATTGACCCCCCTATACTGAATTTTATTGTTGTTAACAACCATTTGATCAATAAATATGAGAGATGCCCTCTCAAAAAAAAATGGTGAATCAATTATACTAAACATTTTATTAGCAAAAAATTAAGAATGTTGCAAAGGGTAAAATAAACAAGAAAATTTGACGTTAGCTAGCACTCATAAATTTTATTCTAAGGATAGCTGCTGAAACTTGACCTTTAAAACGGGAGATAGTTCTACACACATCTTTCTTGTTTCTATATATCTTATGAGCAAGTTGCTATCTGCCCATTATTCTAAACTATCTTTTCAAGAGTGTTTGTTTACTGAGCAGCCTTGGGAGATAGAGATAGTGTCTCCCTCCAGTGCAAAAAACAGGCATGCTTAAATGCCCGTTATAAAAGATTGGGTTCCTTAAAATCAGGGTCTCTTTCTAGTAATACAATTCACTACACCTGTAGATGTCATCTGATACTTCTTCCTGTCACCTTCTTGACTTATTGAATTAACATCTGCATTTCAGTCAGATCCCCAGGTGAGCTCTAGACATATTCAAGTTTGAGAAGCATTCTCTAGGAGATCCTGAGACCAGGTCAAATCACTTGGCATTATGCTACTAGTATTCCCAATCTTTCTCAATGGTGAGGAGCGTCTAGACCTGCACCATCCCTAACAAAAGCCATTTGCCTCTGTAGCTCTTAAACATTTGAAATTTCTTGTCAGTATAAAACACACAATTGACTTCAAAGACTTAATACACAAAAGCAAATGTAAAATACCTTGTTTTTCATATTAATTACATGTTGAAACAATATTTTAGAGATACTGGGTTAAGTAACATATTATTAAAATTACCACCACCTGTTTCCTCTTACCTTTTTTATTGTGGCTACCAGAAATTTTAAAATTATACATATGGCTTGCGTTTGTGGCTCAAATTATACTTTTACTGGCCGGGACTGCTCTAGACCCTTGTCTCTGCCTTCACCACTTGAAATTGTATGACTCACACACCCATCCCCGTGCTAATTAGTTCCCTGGCTGCAATCCCATTGATAGTCACTATTGGATTGTAAAGAGTAAACCTGTAGTCTGACAAACCTTTTAGTCCTGGCCATCTCCATCAGGTTGCTAATGCTCTGGTGAAGTGTAAACTTTTTTTTTCTGAGAAGTTGAGCTTTTATGTGGTTTTGAAAGGGCCCATGAATAGGACAAAAGGGATCAGGGCTCTGCCTATAACATTCTCTGTGATCTTGCCTTATCACTGTATAAATTCTTCCAACACCTTTATCTGAAAAGTAAGAGGTTAGAACTAGATAATCTTTAAGATTCTTGAAATCCCTAACATAAACAACAATCTTTAATCTCAATGATCTATTATCCACAGTTACTGCCACTCCAATTAGATTGTAAACTCCTTGAAGGCAGGCATTTGTATCTTATTTCTATTTATTTATTTATTATTTTTTCAGCTTTACTGAGGTATAATTAACAAATAAACTTGTAAGATATTTAAAGCATACAATGTGGTGCTTTGAAATAAATATACCTGGTGATATAAATACACCCCATCAAATTAAGTAACACATCCACATCCATCACCTCACATATTTACTCTTTCATGTGTGTGTGTGTTTGGTGAGAACATTTAAGTTCTGCTCTCTTAGCAAACTTCAATTATACAGTATCAACTATAGTTGTAATCAACTGTAGTCACCATGTTATATACATTAGGCATTTTATCTTATGGTGCCACCTCTAAGTGCTGGTGTTCTGACGAACTTCAGAGATCTCAACAATTGTCTTTGATGTGGATTTCCATGCTAAAGGACAAAGCATTTATTCGAGCAGATCCAAGTGTTAGAAAAAAATTGAGATCCTATTAAGAAATAGAAGTAGAGACATATCTATAGGCAATTGCATTTTGAGGTAAACCCTGCCTACATATTTGTGTGCACACATTTGTTTTCAAAAGTTTGACCATCTGACTGTAACCTGAGGAATCTTGGTTAAACATTTCTTTATGCAAAACAAGGAATGTTGAGTAGTTAAATATTTTACCTCTGAGGCTAACATTGGGTTTCTTTTTCTCCCTTCTGAATGTTTAACATGGAAAACAAAGTGTAAATGTTCAAAAGATTTCCAGTCATGAAAATCTCATCACCTATGAAAGCATAGTAGGAACCAACACCTTTGAACGGTTAATTAACTCAACAAACATGTATTACACATCTTCTATTATAACTGAATGAGTCACCAGTCTGCTGAGCATCTACGAAATATGGAGAGATCTTGGGTAATGCAGAGACAATGGAAGAGCGTAGTCAGTCCCTTCTCTTAAGCAACTTACAACCTACTTGAGGAAAACTAAATATACAAATTGAGGAGGACTAAATGGAAATTTACACAATACAAAAGTAATCAATAAACATTCGTTGAGTTCCTGTTGTATGGATAGCGCACAGCAGGTACTCACATGAACAAAGCTAATACACACATTCTCAACATCTGTTCAAATGCTAAAGGTTCACAGGGGGATGAGATTACCTTGGTGTTAACAGGGTTAAGGAATTGTTTGAAAGAGCAGGAAGCCAGGAAAGGGCTACCCTGTGCTTGGCAGCAGGGCAGATGCCAGAACCTTCAGGTAGCAGAACAGCCCCCTCCTTCCACCCAAGTAGCTAGGAGAGGTGAGAAACCACAGGAAGGGAATTCAGTCATCTGAAGCCCACCTGTAGGCCTGTGGTTTGTGGACCACCTGTGGGAGAATCACCCGGAGATCTTACAAATGTATATTTCTCTAACCTACTCTAGAGCCCTCATCACATCAGAGCCTTTCAAGGTGAACTTTAGAGATCCACACTGAACACACTGCCTGTGATGCTCCTGCACACTGAAGTTTCTGAACAACTCACTTGATGAGAATAACAGTGACAGACTGATTCTGACCTGAGTTCCAGGCCTGTCTCCACAGCTTTGGGATAAGTTGCCCCCTTCTGCACAGCCTCTCTAGGGTTCTGTTTGCCCATCTGTCGAATGAAAACAGTAAATGCTATCTACCTCTAGTCTCATTGTGAGGATCAAATGATTAAATAATCTAAGATGCTTATGTGTACAGTGAGCATAAAAGCAATAGGAATCATAATAAGCTCATGAAGAATTTACCAACTATAGCCAATAATAATATAGTATACACTGAAAAATTTTTAGGAGGTTAAATCTCATGATAAGTGTTCTTTCCACAAGAAAAAACATTCACCAAATGTGAATAGGTGAAGGCAACACAAGGAGAAAATGAGACAGGAAAATTTTTGCAGGGCAGAGTCAGAAGTCCAAGCAGAAAGCTGGTGCCTTCAGGACATATTCCCAGTGACAGCCTCCACTTACTGACCACTGTCTGTGTGCCAGGCCACTTTCATATTAACTCAAAAGACCCTTAATCACTCTATGAAGTTGGAATTTAGTAGGGTTTTAGCTGAAGGTCGGTGAGGTTGTGTCCTGAGCAAAGCCACACAGCTTGTAAATCACATGGCAAGCATTAGGCAACATAGTCGGAGGCACCCACCATGCCCTCCATGTGACAGAGATGAGCCAGGATTGCAGCAGGCGGGTCCCAGAGTGAAGCCAAGCTCTGAGACCAAAGGGTACACACACATATCACGGATCAGGAATGTGGGATCAGCAATAGACTCTTACCACCTATTCTGCCAAGAACTTTCCTTAGTGCCCTAAGCTATTATTAGTAACCATAGAGACACAAAAATAGCAGATATTTACTTTCTGTTACGTTTCTAACAGTAGGGAAATCCAAACCATAGTTCTGTTCTGGTGTCCTGTCATTGTTCTGTTACACAAACCATTGTGTGGTCATGATTTGCTCCTGGTATTTACCAAAAACACTGTATTCTACAGTGTTCTTGATACAGGTGGGTAGGGCTCAAAATCTGAATACAGAAACCAGAACAGATCATAGTCCGCCTGGGAAGAAGATCGTACTGGATAGCTGCTGTGTTTGCCTGCCCTGCATCCATTCCCCATTCTGTACTAGCACCCTGATTTTCATTTGGCTACTGCTGCTTCTCACTTAAGTCCTTGGAGTTCTAATAGCGTTGATCCCCATTCCCAGACTCCAAGAATGGACACATGACCCAGACTTGTCCAATTAGCATATTCCATGCCTTTCGTGACAATCATTGGCTCAGGGATGGCAAGTGGTACAAATTAGTCCAATCAAGAGCTGATCTGAGAGTTTTCATTGGAATATCAAGAAAGGAAAGGACTCCTATGGGATTAGATTTGCCAGGGATTAGCTGAATTTTCCAGGCCACACCTCACAGAGTAAACTGGCTGAACTATTTGCACCTGTGTATCCTGTCATCCCAAAATTTCCTCTCCTAGTTTTTTTCAGATATGTAAGACAATGACTTTTTTTTTTTTTGCCTAAGCCTGCTTAAATTAGAATTTTCATCACTTAGAAAAAAAGTCCTAAATAATTGAGAGCCACGTGTAACTCAAAGGTCATTGATCTTGTCACCAATTTACACTTAATGTGAACTCACTAGTGATCATAGTGCATGAGTAGTAAGATAATTGGGATGAGGGAAGAAAGATTGGTCCTTAATCTATGAGCAGAGCTAATATTACTAGAAAGAGAGAGAGTTTAAAAAATAAGAAATCTACAGAAAGCTAAAAAGAATACAGGTGAGATTCATCAGGAGAAAATCAAACTGGAACATGCATGCTCATTCTCTGGAAAACAGAAAAAAATTAAATCTGAGAACAGAAGGTTAGCAAAAAAAATGTGTCCCTAATCTAAACTGTAGGGGAGCAGGAGGTTGGAGAGGCTACATTTTTAAAAGAGGCAAGAAGATTAGAATGGGAACAGAAAAGGACAAAGCATTTCAAAATAGGCTTATTTGGGACAATTTTCAGTAGGAAAAGGCATTAAAGTCTAGGATTTTAACCTCAAAATTTAAATTAGGCAGCTAATTCAATCTGCTGTTTAGTGGACAAAGTTAGAAAATCTATCTGAAATTGTCATTACTAGCAAACACCCTATTTTCGCATATATTTAAGGACGTTGGGAAAATAGCCAGCACAAAATTCATAATGCTCAAATTCATTCATAATCAAGACTCCATGCTGACAGACAAAAGTGAAAACAATTTAAGCATATAATTCCATTTTAATAAAAAAGAAGAATTAACCCCTACATAATCTCAGGCAAAGAAATAGTCTCTCTCTCCATAAAAGGATTTTATAATTCCATCTGATTCAACAGTATCTGCTTCTAGTTTTCTTCATGCACAGTAATTAGTAGATTACATAACACCATGCATCTCTGCAAGTGCCACACAAATAAAACTAGATGAAGTATGAGAAGAGTGAGAGAAAAAAACCATTCATTTGCCTAAACCTTTCCATCCAAGGCCTAACTATAACTGAATGACAGGAAATGTCTGATTTCAATCTAAAGGACAAAGACTTAACTACAACAGAAAATACAAAGGAAAAGGTGTTAAACAAACAAGTCAGATAACTAGGGTGAAAAATGGAAAAACATCAGCATGGTGGCAAAATTATACCTCATCGAGATCTTCAAGCTCCAAGTATATTTGCTTTGTAAACTTAGGAGTGATTCTAAGATGTGGCAGAAGTTAACATATAATCATCCTAAATGACTGTACTAACTACTACAGTATTATTTTATGTAAATTAAGAATTGGGCATTAGTTTGGAGCTACCCAAATGCATGTATTTTACTCTCTGGTCATTGATTCCAGCATGTTCCATCTGTGCCTCTGAGGGTCCTGTACATATGTACTATGGTCAATAGTTTACACGGCTGAAGCTTCTGTGGACTGTGAACCTCTCATAGCTAGAACCACCTCTTGCTCATTATTATTCATCTGCTCTACAACAAGGCTAAACCACAAGGAGCCTTGGCAAGAGCAAATAAATGTCTCCCTTTTAATTTTAATTGGTATTTTTAGCCAGTGACGTAAAACAAAAATTTTAAACCCAAACTGCCACAACGTTTTGGTGCACTAACATCAGGAACATATCTGGGAATCATTTTTATATATGATACTAAAATTCAAGATAATCTGAAAGGGAGAGTCTCTTCAAAACTTAATGAAACCAGGGTTACATAAAGAAATTTTGATATTACATTACACTGGATTTTTTAGATAATTATATTGTATCATTCCTAAAGATATAATATATATGCATTTGGTTTATTTTGTATATGCTTTTAAAGCCATCATGATTAGTAATAGCAGGATTTTAGTACCATTTTATTATTGCTATGGTAAGTAGTACTATTCAAATAGTAGGATTTTTTAATTAAAAACTGTTTTTCAATAAAACAAATGAGTGAAAGGATGCTGTGATTTCAGTAAAGCTGGTCCCAGGGAGGTCCATGGAAGTCCAAAAGCCCTTAAAGCCAAGGGCTGTAGCATAGAGTTTATGTGAATTGGGTACATGAACAGAAGGCAACAGTATTATCCTTAAATCTGCTGGTGTAAAACAGGCCAAACAAAGCAGGGAAGGTAACATCTTCCTATGTTGACAGGTAGTAACTGCACTAGTTGGGGTGAGGATTTAATAATGTAGGTAACTGTGTTGAACTACTGTGTTGTACACTTGAAATCAACATAAAATTGTGTATCACCTATACTTCAACTAAAAACAAACCAAAAAAGCAGTGCAAGGCCATCAATTGCAGCCTACACGACTGAGAAATCCGTATCTTCAATCCCAGCTCCAACCCTACACTTCAGGTTTTATATCCAACTGTTCCAGACATTGCCTGGATGCTCTGTCGCAAATGGACCCCGTCACCCTTCCAGAGAGTAGCGGACTCGGGAGCCCGGGGCCTGAGCTCCAGTCAGCCAGCTGCTTCACCTCCCTATGCCCCAGCTTCGCCATTTGAAAAAGGTGATTAATTAAAAAGCTCTACTCCACAGAACTGACACGAGGATTAAAACAGTGTCTGGCACATATGGAACTCTACATACCTGTTTAGTAAACAGATAAAACTTTTTGTGCAGCCGTCAGTAACTTGTTCCTACCTACTTTCTAGTGGGTCACGGCCCTCCTGCTTTCTTTCATTTCCTTCCAAAGGCCGAGCTCTTCCTTGCTTTCGGACCTTTCACTTCCTTCTTGGCTTTTCTCTGATTTCCTTCTGTTTTTATCCCCAGGGGCCACCAGAGACTTCCTGAAGTGATAACATTTTGTACAACATCCAAGTTCTTTCCACGGTGGCTCCCATCTTAGTAGAATCTAAGGGGACAAGAAGGGGGCTGTCAACAAGGCAGAAGCTGTCTTCGAATACTGTTACTATAATGCCATAGAAATCGATAGTCACAGAGTCGCACGGTCCTGGGTCCCAGTTCTGGCCTCTCCACTCCCTGGCCAGTATCTCCTGCCAGTCACCGAATCCACCCCCCCCACAGCACTGTTCTCTCTAAAATTAAGACCGAGGTTCCGCCTACTCTCCAAAATTCTTAAAAGTATTTCATGAGGTGATGAATGTGCAAGGGCCCTATATGCCAAAAAGGATTTATAATTTAGCATTATTATTAGTTCCTATTACTCTGTCCTCAGAATAAGGACTAGAGTTCAAGTATATCACCTTTCAGGAAAGCATAAGTCTTCATCTTGATAAATATTTTTCATTCTAGTTTGTCATAGGTTATTAGTTTAGTTGAGGTCCTGCATTTTTACCAGGTGTGAAGACAGTTCCCTAGATGCTGTGTTGTCACAGACCTGACCTGTGTCACTCTAGAGAGTTTGATAAAGGCTGTCATTCGGTAATACAACTGGAATGTGTTTAGATACGTTTTCTTTTCATAAAAGTCCTTATAATTGACAGAACCAAAAAAAGAAAAGTGTGCCCCAGAAAAAGAAGAAAGGAAGGAGGAACACAAAAACTAATTATTTAAGGGACCGCTCTGTGCCAGACACTAAGGAAAAGAGTCAAGCCTGGCACAGCTTTCATGGCCCAAGGACCAAGGCCAGAGGTGTGGCAGAACCTTCCCAAGGTCAAGGCAGGGTTACAGAAACTGTGGCCTATTTTAAATGTTGTACATTTAATAAATCAATGTCTTTAACAGGGGGAAAAAAATCTCAATGCACTATCATTGTACCAGCTATAGGATAATTACCTTTTTTAAAATATCAAATCAAAGTGCACCCCAGGTCATGGGGTTCCCATCATAGGTCACATGCATAAAGGTGAGCAATGAATTGCTTCTACTTAAAGTTCTGTGTGTTCGGGTCACTGTAAGTATAACCTCACTTATAGATAATGTCAAGGCTTTATTTGTGAGTGTGAAGTTTGAGCCAGCTTTGCTCCGGCCTCCGCCCTGGGATGGGCCTGGTTCAAAGCAGGGTGTTTTGACCTAGCACTTTGATGCAGCCATGTGGTGTCAAACCACCTTGTCAATATGTGAAATCGCTGTCTTTTCAAAAAGATAAAAAAGATATTCCCTACCAGGGCTGGATTCAGGTCATCTGGGCCGAAGTCTTATATTTGAAGGTTAAGGAAAAAATATGGTACGAAGGTAACAATCTTTTTAGAAAGAGGAAAAGACACATAGCAAATACCAAAGTTTAAAAAGTTGCAAAAACACAAATATCAGAAAACCCAGAAAAATAACAACTTTTATTCACTGCCTCAGCAGATCTTCTAAAGAACATTTTCCTAAATTTTTTGACCTATGCTTCTTGACCATCTTTTCATATGCCAATGATTTTGTAATATCAGTCCTTAGAGAGAATGAGAAAATAATTCTTTCTTGTAGCATCATTGATCAGAATTTGTTTTAAATTATTGGTAGTTTAGAGAAGTTGCTGAAAGTTGCTACTCAGCATCACAATTTGTTACTGGTAAATATACATCCATTCTAAGGATTGCTGTCAAATTTTGGAAAACTTCCATGAGGTTTCTTTTATATATGAGCTTAAGGTTTCAGGGCATCTCAAGCTTTCCTGTACAGTAATCAATCTAAAATACTCCTTGAATGAACTTAATAACTAGTCAGTGAACTTCTTATAATTCTACATCATTATTGTTGTTGATATACTTCATTTTAAATCAGTCAGAAATATGAATATATTTCCCATATATATCCACGAACTTCAGGGAAATGTTGGGATGCATAAAACATGTGTATTCACAAAGATGTGTGTGTCCTAAATCAGTAATTCTGGTAAATTCCCTTTGGAGAGATTTCCAGAATATTTCTAATGTATCACACACATTATCAAGTATAGTCCTGGCAGCAAAGAGCTTCTTTTTGACAAGGCATTGATGAGAACTGAATGACTTTCTCATGATTTTGTGTGCCTAATGGTTGGAAGAATTTTCTACAGACTGGCAACTGGCTCCATATATTTCAAGTCATATTTCTTCTCCACTACCCACAGTTCACTCACATTTTACCATGCAGGCTCTTCTGGCCTTATATTTTTGTGTCATAACATTGGTGTGTTGAAGCCATGGACAGTATGATTGGGCCTGGAAGTGACTTCTACACCATGACTGCAAACAATGTAAACAGACCCCTTTGACCTAAACATAAATGGACGCCAAACTCATTTTCCTGTAGCCTGTTCCCTAAAGGGCCTGGGGCCACCCCAGTGCCACTCAACAGGAGAAAAAGTGACAAGCAAAAGTGAGAGTGGAAAGAGAAAGCAGCCTTCATTAATTTAAGCTCAAACAATTTTCTTTGATGCATTTTATAAAAGCAAATGACTATACCTACATATTATTCGGGCCCTCCCAGGGCTTTGAAACGTGCCGTGCAAGAGAGAGGCCTTGAAGTTTATGTGTCAATATTTTGCCATGAATCTGCTTCAGTCCCTGAGTTTTACTCTCATCCCTAACCTCAAACTTGATCATGAAGAATGGTCCTCTTTAAAATGTTATTTCTGTATTTGAATACAAAGTATGTTCTTCTGTGTGAATAAGCTTTACTTTTAAAAATCAGGAAAACAGCACAAATTTTTCAAGTCTATTGGAACTAATCAAGTTAGACTCTAAAACAAATCACCTGTTCCCCCAGTATCCATTTTATTGTATGGATTAGTAATTAGTAAAATGCAATATATACAATGGACTACTGAGAAAACTATTAGAAATTTAACTGAGTGTTTTCTGGAGAATGAGATCTTATTGTGCTACAAAAATCCTCTTCTTGTTCCCATCTCTACCTTGCCCAAGGGTTAATATATACCCAATCAAATAGGGTTATAGAATCAAGCCAAACTAATGGTGATCATCCTATAGATTTTCAAATGAAAAGACAAAAATGAGTACTTCAATTAAATGAACACATCTGTTTTCTTGATTAAAAGCAAATGAGAATAATTGTCTTTTCAAAGGTGAATCTGAGATACTGAGATATAGATGATGCAAGTTGAATTCTCGGAAAATGGGCATCCTCCTGGCTTAGAATGTTGGGTAGCCCTTTCTGAGATTAGCAAGTGTGTTAAGACTGTATCCTTTTTCCATGTAGTTTACCAACCATTTGGGACCACATTTCCATACCATCTCTCTCCCAAGCTTGACACTAATCCATCCCTGATCTCATCTCATCCCTAATACCTACCCAGGAAGCACAGGCTGGAGATGGAGTAAAGTTCAAAGATGGGGTAAATATGATCCGTGTTTTATTAGTAATTAAAACAGATACACTTTTAGGGTTTATTTTTTACAGTATGGCAAAATATTTTCACTTCATATCACTGAATCAAATGGCTATATCCAAATATCAAGAACCCCAGTGAGTTATATTATGAAGCAAAAATCATAGAGGATTATATACAGTTTGGTTGAATTCTTAAGCAATAAACTTATCCCCATATTGCACAATATTTCTGGGTAGAACAGCATATTTCTATAACTCTATCATCTCCCTAACCATTCCTTAGCAACTTATTTTATAGATGTGTCTCAATAGCTATTTTCAACAGAACTACATTTTAAGGAGCATAAAAAGCATATGCTCCTTTTCCATTCTGATGTTGGGTTATAAAATAAAGCAGCCCACAGTGACTATCCCATTGTGCAATACTTTGGGACAGAAATTTTACCTTACTCGGGAGAAGGAGCCGACAAATGCTAAGGGAGTATCTCCTGGCCAAAAAAAACTAAAGAAGTTCCTGATTACAGCAGGGTAGGTGGCTAGGCATTCACACATACCTCCACTTTAGGACTGCTTTACTGAGTCAGCACAGTGAAATATGGTAAAATGGATCCACAAACCTTCCAGTGGCTTTTGTTTCCTTGATCTGATCCTTATTTCAGTGGATGTCTCCAAGACCAGGCATGTATTCCTTCCTTCAGTCATTCATCCACCAAGAAAGGATGACTTTCTATATGCTGGGAAATGAAGATACTGCATTGAATCAAACAGGCATGGCTCTTGCCCTCAAAGAGCTAACAGTTGAGCATGAAAGATAGACAGTAAACAAAACATTACTCAGATAATTATTTGATTTCCCCCTTGTTTCCAGAAGTACTGGACTTGACTCTGTGAGTTGGGGAGGAGGAAAGATGTCTGCCAAGAATTCCAAATCCATACCTCTTCACCATGAACCCAAGGCAAGTCTGCTTCTACTCTAGCCCCAAAATTGTAAGGAGGGAGGACCATGGGTGACCAGGTGGCCTTGGGTCACTGAGACCGCCTCCTGATCATAAGCCCACCCTGTGTGGTGGTGATCAGGAAGACGTGTTATCAGAAGAGTGGAGATGGGTAGGTTTGCTTCTCAGACCAAAACAGAAAGGCGGTAGCCTTATATCCACATCTTTATAAGTATCTGGGGGCTTATTCTAAGAGCAAGCCGAAAGTGCAATATTTTAGGCAAGATAGTGATGTGATCAGGTTTTTAAAAATCACCCTGGCTGCATTGTGAATGGTGTGAATGAGAACAAGAATAGAGGTAAAGAGACAAGTTAGAAAGTTATTTGAGGCAAGAGATGGTGATGTCTTAGTTTAGGGTGGTGGCTTTGATGATGGAAAACAGTAGATAAAGTCAAGAGCTATTTAGTAGATAAAATATCAGCAGGTGGCTGACTATGAAAGGATAATGAAAAGGGAGAAGTCAAGATAAATACGACTTCCAACTTAAGCAACTAGCTTAGCGATTCTTAACCTGGCTGCTCATTAAACTTACCTGAAGACCCTCATCCCAAGATTCTGATGTAATCAGGTAAGCAGGGGGCTCAGGCACACCTATGTTTTCAATGCTTCTCAGATGTTTCAAAGGTGAGGTCAGGTTACAGAATACCTGAATTAGGTGGTCAAGAATTCCCAGGGTAGAAAATACCTGACAGGGAGGGAGGTTGAGGGAAATTTGCATGAGTTTCCAGCCTAGAAGATGATGAGTCAGCAAATAAGACTATGAAGTGCTGGTAAGTTAGAAGGGAACCAGGAAAATGGGGTGTTGCCAAAATCAATGCAAGAAAATATTTCAGGAGGAGAGTGAGTGTGTAAGTGGGTTAAAAGCTGTGTTTAACTTTGGCAGCACCTGGAACTCCACCCTCCGTCCAACCATCAGTCCTCTGGGTCCTCCCGGTGGTAAGTCTACCTTGATGAGACAGCGTTTAGCAATAAATTGTTATTTAAAGGTCGAATTGTAGGAGACTTCCAACCCTAGTTTTTCAGGATTTGAAAAATAATTAAAATCTCAATTCAGATACTAAACATGAAAGATAACATTCCTTCTGCCCATAAACTCATGACTCTTAGCACTTAGACATGTATTATGTTTGCCTATTTGTGGCTTTAAACTTGGCAAGTTTTGCAACTGTTTTAGGGTTCGGTAGCATTCTTTCTGTTGCCAGGCCTACCCAGGGTAAAACAAACAGAGGGATCTTTCAGGACTTGCCTCCTCTTTGGATCCCTACTGAACTGGGTACAGACTTTGGTCACTATCAAGGTGTCTATACCATTTTATTTCATTTCTTTACATGTGTGTCTCCTTCTGACTTCCCTGAGGGCAGGTAATATAGTCCTATATGAACTTGAATCTTAAGCACCTATCATGGTACTTAGCACGTGGTACGTACTGAATAAATGTTTGAGGAATGAATGGAAAGTTGCAAAATTTTTCTGTGAGTTCATGAACAGCCAATCTGGAAATTTCATCTCTAAGTATTCTTTCATCATAGACTGTAAAATATTGTTTAAATAAAGGATGTGGTTTATCCATGTTTAAGTTTTAGGTCAGTTTTCTTTGGAGTTAGTAGAATCTCATTCCAGTACAAATTATTTAATCCCTTGGTGCCCTGGGAGTTCTGCCTATAAAATAAGAATGGCAATGCTGATTTCCCTTGGAACTGCAGTGAGGACTGTTGAACTCAGAACTCGATTTGCCCCTAAGAAGTACTCCCTGGGTTTGAGGACCAATAGATAATCATTTCTGACTTGTTCTCTTTACAGTATATGCTGGTTCAGATGTGAAGAGGACAACAGGTAAATTCCCTGGGTCTAGTTACAATAGCTTCTAGAGCAAGTGTTAAAGGCTGAATCTTGTGACCAATAAAGGGTTCCCCATGCTAGGAGCTGGGTTAATCATGTCACACTTTGCCAAAGTAGTGACTCTTCTGGAGGATCCAGCCCCTTCTTGGCTGGACACTGAGCAAATGAAGCATTCATGGCCTCAAGGCAGACCTAGGCCAGCTGCAGCAAATGTAATCAAAACTGACTTTAAGGTCATATCAGACCTGGATTAGTTTGTTTAGAGCTAATCTCTCCTTTAGTTCAAGTCTGCTGTTCAGTTGGTTTAAAGGACTCTTGGTGGAAATCTGTTAGAGAAGTAAGAGATTACCTTAACCAAGGGCAATCTTTCTAATTGCAATTTAAATAATAAAATGCATTTCCATTTGTTATATGTCCACTTGACATATAGTAGTGATTATATGCCAAGCTTTGGAAGTGCCTGACAGCATTATATGTTCACATGGGTTGTAAAGATCTCCATTTTACACATGCAGAGAGTGAGGCTCAGAGACACTGAGATATCTGCCTAGCATTACACAGCTGGCAATAGGCAGAGACCAGATGAAACTCTCATCTCCCTGACTACCCGTTCGGCCTCTTTCCTACCATACAGTATTTCCTGATAGACCCCCATCTTTTCTCCATAGGCCTCTAATATGCTTTTATTTTAAAGCTAAATGTCATCCTCTTATCAGCTATTTATAATCCAACCTCAAAGGACAGACACATAGGTTTTCTTGTCATTTAGGATAAATTTAAGGCAAAAACAAAAAATAAAGTGAAAACAACTATAATATTTAGCTGTCTGACCTTGGTGAATAATCTTGTTAGATTATAAGTGAAACCTAGATTTTCATTTCCTTCAGTAGTTTTTTTTATTATTTTGTTTGTTTCAGTACACAAATAACACCAGATCTGTGATCATCTTTGTTCCTTTACTTCTAAAAGGTCTAAATATGTTATTTCTATAACATTTCAAATTCTTTTTCCTGCTTTTTACACAGCATGCACATTATTTTACTAGATTTATCAGGACAAGCCTTTGAGTTGAATGTGACAAGCTTCAGGAGGTAGACATTAGAGCCAGTTTGCTAGGCAGAGAAAAGGACAGGCAGAACTCAGAAGTACTGAACTCAGGGACAAATGACAGAGCCTGTTCCTGGGGAATGCAAGTAAGTCTGGGTTTCATGTGCTTTTAACACTATAACATGAGGGATTTTTCAGGTTCTTAAACTTCATCCACAAGGACCTAATAGAGTAAGACAGAAATCATAAAGATCATGTTGTGGTCCCTGGGAAAAGAGAGTTCCACTTCCTCCAACAAGGCCTAGGTGGACCATACAGCATGAGAACCCAGGTCAAACTGACCCTGTGGATTAAAGACAGTAGTAGATTTCCTCTCAGGCTTCAACTCCAAATGATTAGAAGGAGCTATCTGAAATGCCGGGTAAGCAAGATTCTGAGGCTGTGTCCAGGCTTGGTGACAAGGATGTGGTAATCCATCCATCATGCCTAGCACGGGCAGGGGGCTGTGACGAGGCCGCACACATGCCGGGATTGCCGTATGCAGAGGGAGGGCAATGGCCCATGTAACAGCTCGAAGAGAAACTGAGCTCCTAATGTGGTGTACGTCACTTTTACAATGGCAAGAGCCCCATTTCACAAACTACCCCAAAGAAAACTTATGTGACATACTTATAGTTATTTTTAAAAACAAACCAAAAAAAAAAATGAAGCACAAAGAAATGGAGAGAAGGGCATATTATTCAGGAAAGGCACAAACAGACCATGTTCCTGTGACGCCTCTGTGTCCAGGGACAAGGGACCATTGCCAGTTAGTACAGAAGGACACCAGATCTGGCAGAGCTGTCCCTGCTGCCAGCCTGAAGGGCAGCACAGTGGACGGGGTGAGTGGGAAGCCCACACTAGCACATGCCGGCACAGAAATTCAAAGGGGCCGTGCCGGCACATGTGCCAACCACACCAGCAAAATAGGCACCCAAGGGTTATGGATCCCCATGTGGAAAGCTGCTTGGCTGGTGACCCCAGGCAGGACTCCTGGGAGGACCTCAGTGGCTGCCACAGGCTTGTTATTGGTGCTCTTCTCCATGTGGACGGCTCCTAAACATGATGTCTGTCTCATAGGTTACATTTCTCTGCCTTGAAACATTCACTGCATGGTGGGGGGAAACAGGCACGTATTAAATTGCAGCTCAGAGAGGCGACCGTCATCACAGGGACATGGATGAGGAACAGGGGGAGGCAGGGACCTGCCTTGTCTGGGAAGGTCAGGGAAGGCTTCTCTGAGGGGACATTTACTGGGCAGAGGAGGTTCTCTGGTCACAGAGAGAAGGACAGACAGAGGCCTGAAAGCAACAGCACAGCGAGCCGACAGCACTGAGTTCAAGGCCCCGGAGCACAGCGGGAGGGAAGGAGTCAGCAGAGGGTGTGGATCACAATGGTCAGTCAGAAAGTCACAGCGGGTTTTTAAACAGATATGTCACATCTTTGGCGTTCAGTGCTGCTGGCAGCATTGTAAAGACTGGATAGGAAGAGAGATAGAAATGCTTGTTAGGAAATTGCTACAATTGCTCATTTTAAAAATGATGACTACAAGCAAATTCAAGCAATAATAGGAATTAAAATCATCTGGATTTAAAGACTAATGGGTTAGAGGTAAGGGCAAGAGAAAAAGAAAAGAGGTCAAGCTGACTCCCTAGTTTCAGGTTTGGGGAGACAACAGGGCCATTAATGGGCTGGAACAGACAGAAGGAGCAGTGGGTTTCCATTTCTCTACACACCTTCTGTGACACCAGGAGCTAAATCAATAGTCACTGGTAGAAACGCATGAGCTTTGAAGTCAGAGATTAGGATTCAAGTCCACTGCTTCACCCCCATTCAATATCTACATGATGTTGAACAAGCTACTTAGCCCCTTTGAGCTTCAATTTTCTAATGGTAGAATTGAGATAAAAGCACGCAGCTCCTAAGGCTGATGTTGAAGTGAGATGGGAGTATGTCCATGGGATACTTGGTACAGCCTTGCTATGTTTTAAGAACTCAATAATGAATAAATAGATTACTGTTTCCTTTTTACAAAGTAAGCAATAGGATAAAAAAATGCTTTTTATTCTTCTGGTCTCATAAAATTCACATTCTATTTTTATTTCACTATATTGAACTCAATTTCTGCTTAAGGCACTTATGCCTTAACACATAAAAACTGCTGTTGCATTTTGTTATGCTGATGGACAGTGACTGTAATGGGGTTTGTGGGGGGAACTTGGTGTAGGGGAGAGCCTAGTAAACATAATATTCTTCATGTAATTGTAGATTAATGATAACAAAAAAGAAAAAAAAGGGGGGGGTTACTCCCTGATAGGATAAAATTAACTGCAAATCAACAATTAATGCATGCTTTACATATCCTTGTGTCGGATGATCAGCTATGGAAGTACATTTTTCTGATAATATTTCTTTCTCTTAAAAAAAAAAAGGCAGTTCCTGTGTGGTGATCTCCAATAGGTTCTTCACAATGGTATAAAGGTCATATCAAAGTGTGGGCAAAGGGTTTGTTTGTGTTTATACAGAGGATCAAAGCCCAATTTGGCTATCCAGAAAATGAATTAAGATACTATATGAAGAAGAACTTCCGACATCAACATCCTCTGGAAGAGTCATTCCAAAAGATGATCATCAAAAAACTTCAACAAAGATCCTGGCACTGTTGCAGTTGTAGCTGCATTCATCTTACCGGTTCCTGGACTTGCCATTGGAATGAAGAAGGAGATATCTAAGTTGGCCTGTGCATACAGTAAAACAACAAATTTGACTGGATCTATATTGTCAGAACTCAACCAAGAATTAGGAGAAGTACAAGTTGCAGTGCTCCAAAATCATGCGAGTATAGACTATCTATTGTTAAAAGAACATATGGGATGTGAACAGTTCCCAGGAATGTGTTGTTTTAATTTGTCTGATTTTTCTCAAACTATTCAAATTCAGTAAGACAATATTCATCATATCATTGATAAGTTTTCACAAATGCCTAGGGTACCTAACTGGTTTTCTTGGTTTCACTGGATATGGCTGGTAATTGTAGGTCTGCTTTTGTTATGTATCTGTATTCCTATTCTGTTAATGTGTGTATGCAATTTAATTAGTAGTTTGTTAAAACCTATACATGCTTATGTTACTCTACAAGAAGATATGTCAAAGAAATAATCAATCTTTCCATGTTTTCTTCCGTCTGCTACTTCTATAGCTTTTCTTCTTCCTTCCTAATTACAACCCTTTAGTAGAATTCATGCCTCATATCGAAAATTACCGAGTATCATAATTCTTCCAAGTGGTAAAGATACCTCAAGACAAATGCTGGGCATAGAAGCCACAGGGCATAAATCTGCAAAGAAGTAAAAAGCTAACCTTTTCAAACAATATTGCTTCTCTCTCACTTACCAACTTTACATTTCCCTGTATGGCCCTGGAAGATGACTGGTTAGCCAGAGACGGGTAAGATTCCTCAAGGGAAGAACAACCTAAGACAGGCACAGTCACAGGGGAGCCATCAGGTGAGAAATTGGGGATCAACAGAGGTGAGGCTTAGAACCTCACCCTCCCCCTGTTTTGAGAGAAATCTTCAGTATCCATGGATATTTTGTTGCCCTTGTCTAGCTTGGATTAATACTTAGGCTATAGGCACAGACCTGATCATCTACATTTGCCCTCTTACAGCACTAAATTATGTTTTCTACCTTTATCTTGCATCTACCTACCACTTCAGCATTTTATTAAAAAAAATAATAATAATAATAAGGGAGAAATGTGGGATTCACATATAAATCAAGTATAAAAATCAAATGAATAATCATATCTGACTTGATTGTTTATAGTTCATGATGCATGATCAAAACTGAAAGTTTCTGTGATATGACTGCCCTTGCACTGTTCACCATGTAAGAACTTATTCACTATGTAAGAACTTGTTCATCATGTAAGAACTTGTTCGTTATGCTTCAGAAGATTGGAGACTGTTAAGAATTAGGCTTGGGGTTGATTAATGATTGTGCATTGAGTCTCCTATACAGAACTTTATTGTTGTTAACAACTATTTGATCAATAAATATGAGAGATGCCCTCTTAAAAAGAAAAACTGAAATTAGGCTGGACCCTGGGACTGTGCTGGGACCATAACTTGACTGCATATGTCTCTTGTATGTCATTTTCACACAGCTCTTATAAAGTTACCCTTAAAGACAGAGAGCAATAGACAAAGCTGTGAAGTCCATGAGGTGGATGGTGGTATCCATAGTGTCCAACAGAGCACTTGGCCCACAGCAGGTGCTCAGTAAGTTTTGGGTGAATGAATGCACGCAGACCCTCAGAAGGCAACATTGCACCATGTTGACCCCTGAACACTACTTCCTACCCAAGCCATGTGCCCTAAGCAGGAATACTCTTAGCATGAACGGTTCTTTATAGACCTTTCAAAGCACGTAATGAAGTGTTTAATCTGCCAATCATCAAGTCGAAAGTATATAATGAACATGGATTAAGAGACCCATGTGATATGTCTGAATTCCTTCAAATATATATTGATTACTAAAATGTTTCTTCCATGTTGTGATTCAGTACATTGACCAGGTTTCTCTCTCTGAATGTGAGTGTGTCTACCTAGACAACTCAAGACAGGATGAATTAGTGGAACTCATAGGTGTTTATGTTTTTCAGACTCATTGAAAAGAACCTAATCTAAGGATCTATGATTTAATGAGCCTTTCAAAGCTGAAAACATATCCCACTGAGATTTGAAACAGAAAATAGACTTAAAATAGAAAAAGAAAACAAAGCACGTTTTGTGTTTCATGGACACAGAAAGGTGCTAGAATTATTTACTGCTTTCTGGACTTTGCATTATGACCAAATTGATATTTTCCAGGTTTTTCATTAACTTAAAATGTTCTGAGGTAAACACATCATTTGCCATGATTTAATCCAAGGTGTTTCCACAGCTTCCTTGTAAGCAGCTAAAAATTAGACTGAGAGGTAGGAGTTCTGGTCAAACCCCTTTGTGAAAGTAGCACTAGAGAAAATGCACAAATTTTACCCAGCCACTGCCCTAAAATTCTAGCTGCCACAGCAAGCAGAGGCTCTAAAAGAAGAATCACAAGGTATAATCTTCTAGCCCAGAACTTTCTCACTTCCAAAGCCAGAATTCATTTCATCTTGCCTTAAAAATTTCCACAGATTCCCCAAATTGTAAAAGAACATAAGACTGACCTGACCACCCTCACACCTACTGCACTGGCCCTCCATAAAAGGCCCTACAAGAGCAAAAGCTTCTACCACCTTTCTGGATGGTTCTAGGCAAGTCTACCTTCATAGATACGTAACTCTCAGAATTCACTAGGATTTCAAATTTCCCTCCCAACCTAAATCAGACTGATTAAATCAGTTTCTTCAGCTAGTCTTTTAAACAAGGTGGAAAATTAAAGAGGAATAGAAAAGTCAATTCAAGATAGCCAATATCAAGATAGATAGATACGTTCTAACTCTCAGTCTTAGAGACAAGGACATCTCTAGGATGAGAGCCTATGGGGTTCATAAAGTCCATCTGATGGACAAACAGAGAATGACAAAAAACTGGCTCTCACTTGCCACCAGTGTTAGATGCCCCAATGGTCACCCAGCAGAGCTCTCAGTAAATTGTCTGGGGGAGGTATTGAAGAACATTCAACAGGAGTAAGCAGAACAATTTTTTTAAAAAACTTTTCGTGGATGCTGGCTATGTGATTTGACATGTAGCTAAATACTGAATGCTCACTTGACCCTCCTAAGACTGAGTCACAAGCAGAGGTAGAGCACAATCCCCTACACCTCACATTCACCAAAGACAAAGTCAGATCCTCACAATGCTTGTCCAGAATGGGACATTACTCTGACGTTCCAAGTTGCTAGTACATAGTGACTGGTTAAAGTACACTAACATTATCTGGCTCATACATGTAGATAAAACCTCTTATGATTTCAATCAATAAAAAATAACAGCCATACAGGATACAGCATAAGTAAGGAGACATTACAGGGAAAGTGAGTGTTTTTATGATCATTTTGCCTTCCAGTATACCTCACAAAAATAGCCACTATACAAATGGAGAAGTCTAATTGTTAAATACTTCTTCAAATTGAGCTGAAATTACTTTACCTAGGATTTTTAACTTCTGTCCCAATTCTGTTCTCTGTAACACACCACAATATACCTTTCATACATGGAGATATTTTTCCAAGAAACATTTAAGTCCTTGCTTGGCAACTGTGGCTGCTACTTTCAAAGTAAAACTTGAAATTTTAAACTAAAGCATTCAGTGAACAATCAGCCAATCAAAGACTTTGCGTGTTCACCAAATGCCCAGGTGTGTGCTCAGCAATGAGAATAATAGGAAATGATTAACTTATTTCTAAGGGATTATTTTCCACTGGTTCCATTGTTTTGTGCTGCCTCCTCCAAGAAGAAAGTCGATTAAAACTAAATAATTTGAGGGGAACATGAAAAGTCATCAGAAAAATGCAGTAGGTGCTAGTTGCAAATGTAACCTAGAGGAAAAGTGGGCGTAGGGATAAGGCAGGAAGGAGTAATAGTCATTTGGCTCTTAGCAGCTCCAGGTGCTTTATACTTACTATTTCACTTTATTCTTATCACAGCTCTGTAAAGTAGGTTGTCATAAAGTGGTGCGTAAAAAGAAACTGAAGTTTTAAGAGGTTATTTAAATTGCCCAAAAGTGATATACTTGCTGTGGGGGATCCACACCCAAATTTAATTCTAAAGGGTATGCTCCTTTCACTGTGTAATAAACATTACTTGTAAAGAAATCAATACAAGACATTATCACTTGCCATGAGATATGATACTGAATGTGGATGGCTAACACTATGTCCCCATCTGCTATTTGTTTAATATACAGATCACCCAAAGAATATAATTGTATTTTTTAGCTTTAGAATATCTGTAAGTCATTGAATTGCAATATAACTGCGTGTGATTTGCAATGCCATAGTCTTTTTGTTTGATGTTTCCAAATGGGAATGTCACCAAACTCTTATAGAATAAGAATTGATAATAAAAAATTTTAAAGAGAACATGCCACAGCAGAGGATGCTGGGGAGATAAAAATCATTTGGCCATCTGTTTTTCAGGATATTTTAAAGCTATTGAAATCAATGGGTGTAGGGGAGAAGTAAAAGTAAATTTGGGGTAAGCAAGTTCCCCGTGCATAGCCCAGTAGAGATGGTACAACTCTGAGTAACACTGCAGTCAGGGAATTCTGGTGGGTCTCATCTGGGTTATTCAGCTGAACTCTGACCAGGATTCTGCTTGACCTCCCTGTTGCTTCACCAAAGACCACCTCTCAGCAGAAAATGGCTGAAGTCATATTACTTTGTCACCCATTTTTCCATCATATGCATTCCTGCCACATTCTAAAATCAACCACAGTGATGGTGTTCAAGACCCTCCTTGCATTTTCCAGTGATGGGACCCAGATCCAGCTCAGCTGGTAGGCAAGGCACTTGAGTTTTAGCATAAGAATAAATGACAGAGAAATGTGGTTTTCCTCAATGTGCCATGCCATCTACGACATTTGACGTGCAGAGCCTCACATTCCTGTTGGAGGACAAGGTTGCTCACCATTGTTCTGACTCCAAAATTATTTCCGATATGAATGCCTGTAATTAACCTCATTTATTGACTTTACACGTGGGAGGTGTGGAGAAAGGCTCAGTGGTGCTCTTAACTGCCTCCTCTACAGCTAGCAAACAGCCAAGATGTTTGCATATGCCTGTTTTCAACTTCCCTACAAAGGTAGAAAACTTGAATGGGTCCTTTGTGTTAGAATCTATTTAAAAGTTCTATCTGAAATTAAAGGGAAAGAGTTCAGCTTAGAGACCCCTGCACCCAGCCACGTAGCACGTCTGTCTTCCTTCATCTTGGCTCTTAGAGCCACATTATAAAGCCAAAGCCAAACAGACCACATGCGAATGTTAGCCATGAGGCACAGTCCTGCACCCCTGTCACCTTTGGCTTGGAGTGATTCTGAAAGCATGCTATGAAATAGCACCACTTGTTTCACTGGTCCCTAGCCCACCAGCGCTAGCACCCCCTCCCCCGCCCCGACCTCCACCAAAAATTGCTCTGCAAGGCTTTTGTCAGACCTGCCATTTGCAGGGTCTGTGCATTCTTACTTTGATGATTCAATCTTAGCTTGCTGCCACGAAAGTCTCAATTCCTTTCCTGCCCACGAAACAGCAGTTCAGCTTGATACAGTGCAAAGGAAATGACATTTGGTGACTGGTGGTTACAAAGGATGCCTCCGGGGATGGATGCAGAGGTTAAGGTGCTGATACACTTTGAAATCTTAACACATACCTGCTGCCATCCAGGAATCAAACATAAGAAGAGAACACAGAACACAGTGAAAAATAAGTTACTCAGTAATAATACCATATCTGATTTACAAATCATTTTTACATATAATGTGTTAGCTGGCATGCTTTTAGATGTAACAGAAATCATCTCAAGCTAAATAAAGCAAATAATAATTGATTACATGGATACCAGGGTATCTCACTGACCTCAGTGAAGGAATGCAGCAGGGCCTCAAGAATGAGGAAATGGAATGCTCTCATCCAGGAAACACCACCAAATCCTCTCTTTCTTTTGTTTCTATTTTATTCTGTTAAACTGCGGAGCTGGTCTCTCTCTGATTCAATCACATGGTGGAAAAATGTTACCAACCCAAACCTTCTGTGTTTGCCCCCTCTCTGTTGAAAAGGACAGCCAGTTGAAACTGGAATATCTTGGTCTTAGTTCTGAGTGTCCAAAGGGCTTTCTTGGTCAGGTGCCCAGGCACCCTTTGCCAGCCACCTGGGGTAAGGAGGCTGGGTCACGTTGCTCAACTATGGCTTGCAGGAGCCCAGCCATTGTAACCATGCAGATGGGAGATGGCTGGGCCCTGGAAGGGGGAAGTTACCCCAAAAGTGAGGGTCCAGGACAGGCAACCCAACTGATGTGAGTACATATATTTTTTTACTTGATTATCTGCCCCACCCACCGACTTTTTGTTATTATTATTCCTCTCATTTTACAGATGAGAGTTATTATTTGCCTCTGCCTTCTGGGGAGATGTGAGACAGACTCTCATGAAAAGAGTTTAATAACATTTTGAAAGCAACATATACCATACAAAGCAATATAGAAATATTTCAAACTAATGAAAATAGTTGAACTTTGGTTTCTTATTTGGAAGAAACTTAGGAAAGTGTGTGGGGGGGGACATTTCAGACATAAGAAATAGAAGGAAGTCATACATTACCAGCAGCAATTCACATGTTGACAATCTGACTCATTCATCACACTATATGCAGGAAGGCAAGATTAATATTTTCAAAGAATAGAGGAGGATGAAAGTAGAACCACAGAGAGCCCTGGATTTCCAGATTTCCAAGCATTCAGAGCCCTGCCTCCAGCCTACCATTCTCGCCCCCAACATAGCCAGTATCTTAGACCTATTCTGATTCCTTGGACAGTCACCATAAAAAGTGCTATTTTAAATCTCTAGTTCCATAGGATTAGAGCAGATATCCTTTTCAGATCATCCTCTGAATAGGATTCCATTTGTTTTTACATCACTGCTCTTAAGACCGAGAATTACTTCTACTAAGAATTAGTTCTTCACGAATTTTTCTGATCCATGTCCAATGTGATTTTTAGTACCCAGATTTCAGAAATGTCATCCAGATCTGAACAGGAAAGAGTGCCCAGTTATCACAGAGCTCAGCTGAACAATTAGTAGTTCATCTGTATCTCACTACACATTGCGGCCCTACAGTCCCAACCAAAGCCCCTTGAAATGGCAGTCAAGGACTCCAGCTTCAGATTCAGACTTTCCATGAGCTCATCTAGTGATTGAAAGAAGCTCTTTAACCTTCTGAGGCTTCTTGCTTCTTCACTCAGTTATCAACAAATATCTTTTGAGTTCCATCTGTGTGCTAGGCCCTGTTCTAGACTGAGCAGGTCCAGCAGAAACCAAGCAAAAAAAAAATTCCCTGTCCACATGGAGCTTACAGTCTATTGGCTGGAGAAAGAAAATAAACATAATTGAATTATATAAAATATTATAGATACAGCATGAGATAAATGAAAACAAAGAAAGGAGAATGGGAAGTAGAAGAGGGTGGTCATAATTTAAAATTCCATGGGAAGGTTTGGCCTCAATGACTAGGTGACAACTGAAGGAATTAAGGATATAGCAAATACAAAGGTCCTGAGGTGAGAGCGTGGCTGGCATGACTGAAAAACAGCAAAGAGGCTCTTGGAGAGCCGACCGGAGACGGAGAGTCATAGGAAGCATTGCTGGGGGGCAACAGGGTAGTGGACCTGGTCAGGATTTGGGCCTTTACTCTGAGTGTGATGAAGTGCACTGACTGGGTTAGAACAGTGTGATATGACCTAAAGCTAGAGTTGAACAAGGGCACTCTGGCTGATGTATTAGGATTAGATTTCAAGGTAGCAAGAGTACAGAGAGGAAAATAAATTAAAAGTAGGGTGACCATACCTCCTATTTGCCCAGAGCAATCCTGGACAATGTGTCTCGGTACAATTATTACTGCCTCTCCCCTTTAAGTATTCAAAGTATCCCAGTTCAGATGATAAATTATGTTCTCATCCTAGTTAAGAGGCCATACTATTGCAAAATCCAGATGAGAGATGATGATATGAGACAGGTTAATAGCAACGAAGAAGTGATCTGATTTGAAATACACTTTGAAAGTAGAGACCACAGGGTCTTCTGATGGATTAGATGTGGACCATGAGACAAAGAGAAGAGTTAAAGATCACTCGTAAGATTTTCAGGACAGAGAAACTGAAAGGACAGAATTGCCACTAAATAAGATAAAGCAGGCTTTCCAGGAGAAGGCCAGTTGTCCCCTGTAGGGCATGTTAATTTTGAGCTATTAGATAGCCAAGAAAGATGTCAGTAAGGCAGTTGGGAATATGTCTGGAGTCTAGGGGAGAGGTCCCAGTTGGAAATACAAGTTTGGGATCAATAACATAAAGATGGAATTGAAAGCCATGAAGTTGTAAAGAATCATCAAACATATGACTGTAGGAAGAGCAGCACTCCACGGGCAGAGCCCTGAGGATCTCCCCTGGGAGAAAGGGGATCCAGCAAAGGGGTGAGAAGCAGTAGCCAGTGAACTAGGAGGAAAAGCAGCAGTTTCTTCATCTTTACAGTGAGTTTGTTACAGTACACTGGTGTTTGTTTGGGTCTTTTAACTATGACCCCAAGATACATCAGGGACAGCTGTATTATAAGGTGGGAGACACGGCAAATTCCGGTCTCTTCCTCCCCACTTCAGTCAGAGCTAATCTACATTTTCTTGCCCCAAATAATGGGCCACTGGGTAGATTCATTTGTTAAAAAGATGGTGGCAGGTGGCAGAGCTGCAGGTGAGAGAAGGTAGATACCTGTTGCTTAAAAAAATGAAAACCATTGCTCTGGATAATCTTTAATGTCTGTAGTCCCTTCTGGCTCTAAAATTAATTTGATTCTACCCAATTCTACCAAAGAAAGAATCTTCTAATGTCCAAAGTTACTTACCAAAGCCACCTGATAGAGTCAAGGTAGAGATGGGATATTTGAATCATTTCTCTTGCCTGAGATTACCTGTTTGTTACAGGAATTCAGTCATAGGAAAATAGGAAGAGAAAAATAACAATTGGCTTTGAGTGGGAAGTCAGTTAAGTTTTAAAAATGGATCCAGGAAATGTTTTATTAAACAGCTAAGGAACTTACTGGCTTAGACTAGAGAATAAGCCTGCTGCAAATTCCACTAGCCTCATGAGTATCCATTCATCTGAGAAAGCTTCTTGCTGTACTGCACTGATGGAGCAAAAGAAGCACAAGCTTTTGCCCACAAGTATTATTAATAATAGTAAATAGTAGTTCACTATTTATCAAGCATTAAACAGATGCCAAATGCTGTGTCAAGCTCTCTATGAGTTTTCATGCCTAACCCTCACAACAATCTCAAGGTACTCTCAGGTGCTCAGTGGATGTTTGTTGAAAGAATATCATGACTGAGATTAACAACAGTAAATGTGCCCAAGGTTGCCTCGCTGGATAAGTGGTAATTCCCATCCCCGGGTTTACTGACTCCAACACCAGTACTCCTGATCACAATACTTTATTTTACTGTACTGTAATCGTAGATGTTGTGGTGTGCCCCACTCAGCTCCTGCACCATTTCCCCAGCTGCCAGGAGTGTAGGCACTGATGGCTCACAGCTGAGTCTCTCCTTCAGCAGTGGCCTCTACCAAAGGCGTCTGCCCCACAAAGATTACTTCCCCTCCCTGGGGAAGCCTACAAGCAGTAACTGATGGATGCAAGAGCACAAAGGCCCAGCCCCTTGCTTCAGTTCAGGACCCCTCTGAAGGGCCATCCTGCTCCAGAGCTCCCAAATCAACTTCTCAGTCTGCCCAGTCCTGCCTTCCTAACTCCCTTGAGACCACTTTCCCTGTA
The DNA here is from genome assembly GCF_040802235.1 of Manis javanica. Taxonomy (NCBI): domain Eukaryota; kingdom Metazoa; phylum Chordata; class Mammalia; order Pholidota; family Manidae; genus Manis; species Manis javanica. The sequence goes on along the minus strand of NC_133163.1, from coordinate 45,687,201 downwards.
ACTTTCCACACACAGATCTCTGTCTCAAGGTCTGTGTCCCGGGAACCCAGTGAAGACATTGACATCTGCAGAGATCTGCTCTAGACACTTGTTTTATTCATGTAATAACCAGCAAATGTTTACTGAGTCAGGAATGTGTGAGATTTCTTATTTTGAGTATCACCTGTTCATAACATCCATGCATTTTCTACTGGGTTGTCATGCTTCAAAATTTACAGGTGTTCTTTGACATATTCTATATGAATCTCATATGAGTTATGCGCATTGCATAGCAATTATTCCTGTCTGTGTCTTGTCTTTTAACTCTATGGTATCTTTTGTTATGTAGAGTCTTTACTTTGGGGCTGTCAAATGTATGGATATATTATGGATCTTTCATGCTTATATTTCATGTGTCTAGCAAAAGCCTTCTCTACTGAAAATGAGAGAAATGCAAATTAAAGTAATGATGAGATCCAATTTCACATCAACCATATCCACAAAATTTTTAAAGTCTGATGATCACAAGTGCGAGTGAGAGTGTGGAGAAGCAGGAACCGTCCTACCCTACCAGTAGGAACATGAATGGGAGTAATTTGTAGGGTACTTTAACAGCTGACAGTGGTCACACTGGTAAACCATGAAATTCTACATTAGGTATAAACCCTAGAGAAACTCTTACAGTTAGGTGTGAGGAGGCTTATACAGCAAGGCACATACTTGTTTGTAAGAGCACAGGATTAGAAAGCACATAAATGTCCATCAAAGGGAAATGGAAAAATAAATTGTGAAATATTCATACAGCAGAATAACTTACAGTCATTAAATGAAATAAACATGGATAAGGCTGCAAAACAATAAGAAGGGCAAAAAAATTGCTAGTTACAACTTGTATACTAAGTTTATAAACCCAAAAAGGAATAAAATGTATTTTTGGAAATGTAAATATGTAGTATAAACAGGTTTGGTAATAAACACTGGATTCACAATAATGGTCTCTAGGAGAAAGAGGGAAAGAAACTGGAATTGGGGTACCCGGGAGCCTTTTAATATCAGTGAAGCTTCATTTCTTAAATTAAAGATACTCTGAAACAAATACAGCACAATGTTGGTGTCTGATGAAGCTGAGTGGTAGGCACCTGCTGGCCATCATATTATTCCCAATTCTTGTCTCTTCTGAAATATTATTATACAGTAAAAATGGATTAAAAGAAGAAAAGAAAAATATTCACTAGAGCTGAGAATTAAAGATACATTTCTTGGTATTATTTTAGATAGATAATAGATTGCAATGGACTGAAAGGAGATACAGAATATATATGTCATGGGAACAGCAAAGAATGAAATAACTGGCTTAGGAGTTTTCAGTAAATGTCCCCAGTAAACAAGACCCTGTGGATAAAATGAGAGCTCCTGTGGCCAGAATTCTCACCTGGCCCTGGTTGACTAGCTCACTGCACACCTGTGGGCACTGCATGGCTGTTGATTCTATATAAAGAGCTCTGCCCAGTGCTCTGGGTGCAACACAGTGGCAGGGCTGCAAGGCTGCAGGAGAGCAGAGCAGAGGCTGGAGTGGTGGCAGCGCCAAGGACAGAGGCCCAGAGGATGGCTGTGTGGGATGACTGTGCAGACAGAGGGGCCCAGAGGCAGAGACCGGCTTGCTGCATGCAGACTCGCTCTGAGTGAATGGGATTCTAGTGACTGACCTGCCACCTAGAAATAAAGTTGGGTATAACCCTTTCACCGGGAGAACGTTTTGCTGTCATTTTCTTTGGTCACATTGAATCCGTAGTGAACTTGCCTGGGGCTGAAACCCATTGGCAAGACAGACCCTGTTAAGGCTCTTGAGAGGGGAGCGGGATGGGGGCTTCTGTCCTTTGGGAAGACGAGTCTGGCCAGATGGTGTCAGGTGGGTAGAACAGAGAGCAAGAGGAGGTAAGAAGTTGGGAAGGTCTTTCTGGTGGGCAGCCATGAAACCTCCAGGAGGCAGCAGCAATAGGGAAGCAAACTAGAGGCTTTTCACAGTAATATTCTACCTCCTGTGCAAAGTTAGTTAATTAATTAATTAATTCAGAGCCAATTGAATGAGGCAGCAGAGGAGAGTCAAGAGTTGAACCTGGTTCTCAATAAAGCTACCTGTACAATTATGGAAGTGGTGTGATTGGCCAAATTAGAGCTCTCAAAAATAAGAGCTGGCTGAGGGAGATTCTGATTTTGATTCTGGTTTTAAACATGTTGCGTTCAAGGTCTGAAGAGACCTACAGAGAGTGTAAACAACAAGGCAATTGGAGGTGGGAGTCTGGGGTTTGGTGAAGAAAGGTTAGAAGGAAGGTTTGGGAAGTCAACTGCAAACAGGAGAAGACACGAGAATGCTGTCAAGAGTATAAAAGGTAGGAGAGGAGAGGAACAAAACCTGGGGAGCACTTGCAGGCTTTTAAGCCCCACATTCTCTTTGGGCACTGCACAGCAGACCTGCCCCTAACATCTGGCCAGGGCAAGAGAATAAATGGAGGCCTCAAATAGTGCCTGCTCCCATTCCCACCACCATCTCCATCCTGCCTTACAAGGACCTGGGGTGCACATGTGTGTACACCCCACTTCTCATGTCCAAACTCCATCCTACCAAAACACACATGCACCAGCCACCCCTCTGGAGGACAGATGAGAAGCCAGAGCTTTCCAGGCCCTGAAAGTAGTGTTGGGTCATTTGGGCAGGAATTCTCTAGTTCTGGGTACCCAGATTATGGAGAGGTTGGGCACATGAGCTCTGGGTGGATAAAACTTAATCCCTCAAAACATCTTGCCCCATTGGTTAGAGGCAAAGCAGAGAAGGGTCTGAGCATCACCTCTAAAGTAGGGGGTCTGGAACAGGGGCCCAGTTGCCTGAGAGTAAGGGTAGAACTGCTCCACGGCCAAATTCTGAGACTGTTCCTGAGGAACATCTCATCATTTTCAAACTTCCCACTCCCACTTGGGCCTCCAGGAACACGTGGTGACACTCTAGTGGGAGAGCTGTAAGAGGGTAGGGATTCCAGGACACCGGTAACTCATTAACTCTCTATACTTTTCTACCAGTAAAGGAGAATGAATACCTGTTGATCATTCACTCAGTAGGAGTCTGGACTTGCGCAGCAAAGGGAGTCACCTCCTCCTGGGGCCAGTGCTAGACCCAGGGCCAGTCCTCCCCAGGCATCTAGTCCTCCATGGGAGCCCCAACCTATCCTAAGTCAGCAACTTCCTGGACTTTGACCCCAACTCAGCCTCCACAACACAACTGGAAGTCTCAGTGCCAGCCAGGTTTCCATGAGCAACGAAAGCAGCGAGAGCACCTTGAAAATTAAAAACCTGAGATGAGTAAATAAAAACATGAGAAGAGATTAAATAAGGGAACCTTATTATTGGCTGAATACACGGTTTAGACTTTAACAAGAAAAATGACACCTCAAAGGAAAACAGAAAAATGTTTTCTATCCCATCACATGTCTTCCTAGAAGAGTAAAACTACCGAACTCAAAAATAAATGTAAATGAGTAAAAATACACCAACTTCTTTCCAAGAGTTATTTGGGGCTCAAGATGCTCAAATTCCAATTTTTCTGGGCTGATGAAATGGAATACTTTCTCCTATCATCCTTCAAGTTTGTACTAAAATAGTGAGATACAGTATCTTACATTTTGAAGCTATGAGAAATGTGTTGGCAAAGACTCTTTGATGCAGATTATTTCACAGCATAAATCAGAGTTAGTTAAACACACAAGAAACAGAGACGGCAATACAAGTAATTTTACAATTTGCTATACACAGTAGTAAGAAAAACAGGAAATAGGTGTTTATTAGCAGTTCCAAATATACCAGCCAAAATACAAATCCCCATGGAGTCTGAGTTATTCAAAATATAGCAGAGAACAGAATTCCTAAGATTATAAAAGGGTAATTAATCACAAGCCATGTTCACAGACCAGTGATTTGGAAACCACCTTCTTATTGAAGATCTGGATCACAAACAAACTTCAAAGCAAAATTAATTGATCTCAGATTCACTGCATCTGGTCAGTCAATAAACCCTCCCCAAAAAATGTCACTTTAAGCCCACTCAAAAGTCTATCCTTTTTATTCAACAATTCTATATACAGTGCATTAAATAGTCATTTTTTACTTCACTTGGTTAAAATCTCATGGCCTCTTCACATATGCTGTCTGCACCACTTCTCATGATCCTCTCTGTAAATTGCATTCAAAGGTCAGGCATGTTGTTCAATCTTATTTCACAGGAACACAGGCTCACCATGAAGCCCAAGAGGACACATTTGCTTGGACATCTAACATGACCCTGTGCTTTCAAAATCTTGTCTTTGAATGAACTTCTAAAATGCATGTCCCAATCATTTCTGAATTAGGAAAAAGGACTTTCAGTAATTTTAGTGGCAGTGACTCAAAAATACATGTTTAAAATACATAAGACATAAATATGCTTTCATTTTTTGCAGGAGTAATGTAAGGGGTTAAAATGCAAAATTTGATCTAATTTACGATGATAAAGAGTCTTAGAACTTCTGGCAATAATGGTTTCATGTAAGAGTGACTGTAAGCCATGTCCCTTAACTCTCCTGTGACTCAGTTTTTCTTCTATAAACTAAAAAAGCTAGATGTTTGACTCAGCTACCTTAAAAACTCATTTGGATGAATGCTATTGACTTAATATTTGTGAAGCACCATTACATCCTCTGATGGAAGCCACCTTGAAAGTGCAAAGAATCACTAAATTAAACAATTTGTCTCAGTTGTAGAAATGGAAGAGATTAAATAAGAGAATGAATGTGTATATTTAATTGGAATAGTCTACATACATATTAGATAATGTGCTTTTATAAGTTTAGACTTACTAAGGAAGAGAAGGAAGCAGAGTTCTTTGAAAACAGCTCTATCAAGTGAGAGATTAGTAAACTAATTAGAGATAAATTAACTATTGCGCTCCAGTCTGAAGGAGACCACCATGTTTCTCTCCTGATTTTAAAGTCCAACCTCATGGAAAGCCAGGCTACCAGCCTGCTGTCAGTTGGGCTTCACTGCTCTTCTAGTTGGCCAGTCTTAATCAGTGTGAAAGACAGAAAAAAGATAAGGGAAAGAGAGGGAGAAAAGGAGGGAAGGAGAGAGGAATATGCTGGCGTAACATTCACTCCTCTGCTCAGATGGTCAGCAGGCAGTGTGTCGGGATGAGTGTACGCTCACACGTGTTGTTTCCTCTGCCAGGGTACACAGGGGGGTAAACTATTTGCCCATGTGACTAAGTTCTGGACAACAAAATGTGACAAAAGCGAGGATTGTCACTCATAAGGCTGGCTCTAAAACAGGCAATCAACAAAAACTCTTTGCTCATCCCACCAGAGGACCTTAAGATGACCCTTGGGGACAGCAGAGGCACTAAAGGACAGAGCAGGATCCCAGAATCTATGCCTGGAGGAGAGCCCCACAAAGCCACCCTCTAAGTGCCCAACGGACTTTGCCCACACACACGATAAAAACTTTGGTGTTAAGCCACTTAAGTTTGGGGACTTATTTTTTATAGCATCAGGTAGCCTCCCATATCTAATACAGACTAGTAACTCATTAAAACCAGTTCTCTTTGACCAATCAGCTCTAGGCTCTACAGCATCTGGATAAATTGGGGATGAAAGCTTTCTTACTCGCTCCCTTGTTTTTTTAGCAAGCCAAGGTCCTTCTGACTAGCTCAACTGGTGGTGGCAGCCAGGGCCATAGTCTTCTTCTGGAACTTAGGAAGTAAAGAAGCTCACAGATGTTCTCTGCAGGTCACACTCTGAAAATTTTCTTTGTACTGATTGGGATAAAAAGTCCATTTTCTCTTATTCCCAGAGGGATAGCAGGCCTCAGTTCTTCACCCCTCCTCACAACTTATACTTACATATATTTGGGTTGGGTATTGTTGCTTGTGAAAATTCTTAAAGTGTGGCAGAGTTGGTACCTTTTCTGATCACAGGTACAAAGACCCACACGAAAGTTTTTAAAACTCATTCCATTAATCCAGATTAATTAAGCACAGGAGTAGCCCTGAGTTTTGGCATCTGGAGCTAATGAAAGGGCCCCAGGCATCTGCTCTGAGAAGGCAGCAGAAGGCCAGAGGGTCCCAACAGTGGCAGCCTAAAGAGTGGCTAACAAGTTTGCCCAGAACCTCTCAGTCTCTAGCATATTCTCTAAGTAACCCCAAAAGTTAGTGAATATGGACTAAGAACAACTTTTGCAATTGTTTTCTTCACTGAATTGTTTCCACCAGTGGGTCCCCTTTATTTCCACCTACACTAGAGCTATACATGTGCAGACTTGGGTGGCATCTGGATCACATATATGTTTGTCTGGTCCTCACAGTGTTTTAAAAAATGTGATAGCAACGTTTGTTAAATTAGATTTTTTTAAATGAGATTTCACATAGAAGTCTAGATTTCTGGAACCCATCTAGAATCTGGTTCCTCTGAGAAATCAGAAAATTGAGCAATACTGAATCCATGCTGTCCCCACAGCAACAGCCCATCAGTACGAAGTGGCTGTGACCTGCAAAGTGGGGTCTGTGCTATCCACTTGGCCCCAGGCTTGAGCATCGCTCACCACACTGGTCACTCTGCTCTTTGTGTTTCCCACCTGCCCTGTAAGGCATTTGGCTTACTCCTTGGTCAACATTTTTATTAATTTATGCAAAATACTTTTCATGGCTTCCTCTGTCCCAAGCCCTGCTTGCAGGTACATCTGGAAAAACAGGAGCATGGGCAGGAAAGGACATTCTATCCTCATGTGTGACTCCTCCCTCCATTCTGCTGAGCACAGACCAAGGGAAGGGAGGAAAGCAGGTTTATCACCCCCGGCACTGGGTGACCAACGTCAATAGGCTCAGCATCGCCTGAAGGAATCTTATCAAGGGGTGGAGTACTGGGCATGGGGCCTGAACGTGCCTTTTCACAGTGAATGGGCATCCCCTTCTATGCTTTCTCTGTGGCTGCCGCAAATCCCAGTTACCTGGGCAGATGTTTGTGTCAGGAGGAAACTCCCTGAATAGCAAACATCTGCAGCTTGACCCAAACCTTGATTCTCCTGCTCTTTCCCCCTCTTTAGTGCCCATTAAACTAGTATGTGATAGGCTGATAAAGGTGGTGCAGTGGATTCATGGATCTGAGTGGATCTTTCTGCTACTGCTTACTGGATTTCTTTTTGATTTATTGTTGGTATTTACATTACGCTTATTTCCTGGAATTTTCTTCTTTTCTCTTCTGCCTTCTCTTCATCTCCTCCTTATTATTATTGTTTAGTGGACTTCAGCTTCTCAATATAGTATTTCATTTACAGCATGAATGAAATATTTGCTCAATGATAACAGTTTCAATGCTAAACATAGGAACTCCAAGAAGGCACAAATCATGTCAGTCTGGCCTCAGCCTGACCCATAATTGGTGATAATTAAATGGCTGCTGTATAGATAAATGGAAAACATGAGGACCTAGTGGCATATTATCAGGAGAATGGTACATTTCTCCTCAATATTTGGGGATGTGTAAGAGCACTTCCTTTTCTCACCTTAAATTCTAAAATACAAGCACCTGAAGATTTTACCAATCCTCAGATACTTCATGAGGCTCAGAATATATGGTCTCCATCTGCCCCGACCATTGCCAAAATGTCAGTATAAACCCACCTAGAATCTGTTGCTGTGTCTGAGCTGCAGCATTTCCACATGCATGTGAGGACAGACCCTCCAACCCCCTGAAAGTCCCAAATCCTTGTTCTGTTAACTTTGTCCAAAAAAAGAAAAAAAAAAAAAAGAATTTGCAGGAGACTGGGTCTGTGTTTGAGCATTACTTACTCCTTTGGAGAAAATTGAACAATGTACTTTCTCTGCCCTCTACCCTCAAATTATGTTTTTATTAAGTGTGTACCTCCAAAGAAATATTAGCAAAGAAGCAAGACTTCTTTGCTTGCATTTCAGTGGTTTACATAATGCCAGACTAGTGGCAGAGAGGTGAACTGACTTGACCTCAGGCATCATGTGACAGATATTGCTTTGGTTCAATTGTTGTCTGGAAAGGATTGGGGGTTGGGTGTGACATAATAATATTAGCAAAAACAATGGCCATTTGGTTTATATAGCCTTTCTTCCTGTGATTTCAGAGCAAATTTCAGGCCTACTATAAATGACATCAAAAAGGAACAAGCAAAGGGCTTGGCAACTGCAGCCTTCAGGACCTCATTCATCCACTCAGCAAGCTTGCAAGACCCACCACCCTGGGGAGCGGGTGGCGGGTAGGACAGTCACAATCCTGGCCTTCTCAGAGCTTACCACTCTGAGTTCTTTCTGGTGATATTAACCACCCCTGCACTGAGGTTTTTCCCCAGTCAAATAGTTTGAGTTGGATATACACATGAAATAGCCATCTGCGTTCTTCAGCTGAGCATTTCCCGTTCCTATTCAACAGGGCTGGCCTGAGAACTCTGGGTCTCAGCTCAATGAAGGCATGTTTTTGGTCTTTAAAAAAAGGTGGTGGTTTGTTTGTTTGTTTTTCTTAAAAAAAATAGTTGATTAGTCAATAAAACTTACCGGGGATGAGAGAGGCCCACCCAGAGAGGGGTTTGGTTAAATATTTATAACACACTTTCTATTCCAAGGCTCTAAGCCAGGTAGTGGGCGATTCAGCCTCTGAAACACTGAAGCCCCCTCTGAGTAGGACCTTCTGGAACCACCTTGTGCCCAATATGATTACCTCACTTCCCTAGAATGTCTGTTCATTTTCTTTTCCCGGCATCTTTTCTATGTGAGGGCCTGCCAGCCAAGTCAATTAAAAAAACAACAACAGCAACTCATTTCCCATCTTTGAATGAATCCTGAGAACCATGCAATGCTAATGTCAAACACAGCAGAGCAGCAAATGTTTCAGGGGATAGACTGGGAAACAAGGAAGTGAGGGTTCTCCATTAAGAGCAGATTCAGAAGTGCAAGGGACATGGCTACTTTAAGATGAAGCTCATTTACACAAACCAAAACAAAATTCTGCTAAATGCATCTGGGAAGAAAATAAGATGTGAAAGGCAGAGAAGGACACAGAGAACAATAAAGGAGGTGGGTGTGGGTGTGCAGGATGCCTTTTTTGTTAGTTAAAGAGGATATAAGGGCGTGCAAATGTATAACTCAAAGACCCCAAGAATTTGTTACCTTTAAATTCAAGGGATCCTTCAACAAATTTTGCAGAGATTGTCTAAGGATTTATGCTTGTGCTTCACAGGCAACAAAAATGTTAATCCTACTATATGAACAAATGAAATATTCGTTCTGCATTTTCCTCCATGGATAATGTGTGAATACCTCTCCCACTCCCACCTCTAGCCCACCCCATCACCCTCCATGATTCTGTTTCTTTGGAATTCTGCAGCCAGATATCAAGAGCCTCATCTCAAATCTCAGAAAGGAGCCTCCCCTCCAAGTGGTCAGTTAGAACCATCATTTGGGAGACAGTAATCTCTTCAGAATTTCTCCAAGTTTTAAACCTATTTTATTTGGAAAATAGGCAAAAAGAAAACCATTTTCAATAGCTCATGAGATCCAAATGTTTTTCCTTCGTCATGCCTAAAGATTTTTCTTAACCTGAGTAAAACCTGTTTTACTCAAAAATGAGTACTAAGAATCACAAAAACCCATCAGCTTCTTAAACACCAAAAATTCTTTTTCAATCCTCCACCTTCCTTATGACATAATCTATGTAAAAGGCAGCCAAGTCAAAGACATTCCAGAGGAAAAGTTAGCCCTGCACTTTTAATTATCTTCCGGTAGTTCCTTTTTTCCTTAAAAGGCTTAAATAAACTCACCGGTGTTTAATATGCCGAGGCTTTCCCAAAATCATTGCTACAGCTTTTTACATTGGGTAGCACAATTTCTGTTCCCAGTTAACTAATGTTCTTCTCTGTGTTATCCAAATTCAACAAGGAATGAATAGCGTTGCTCCGAAAAAAACCTTTTACAATGGATTGAATTCCATCTAAAAGCACGTAATCCTGCACAGGTAAAAGCAGTTTCTAATCTTTATATAGATGAATTTACAAGGCAAAGAATTCAAAGTCATCGGATTTAGGTGGAAAACGTGAATGAAACAGCACAAGGCCACACTCAGCTGACACAAGAAGAGCGCGAACATTTTCTAAGTTAATCATTGCTCTGGATGGGAAAAGTTGTGGAATATGCCCGTAAGTCTTGTAGGTCATTATTTACTGAAATGCTACACTGAACGGTTATTTCTTTTTAAATACTAATAACTTAGGAAGTCTGGCCTCATTCAGCAAGAGGGTCAGCACAGAGGCATCTGATCAGTGTCAAAAATGACTGCCTCTCTTTAGTAAAGGAATTTCCTAAAGGAAACATAATTCACAGTGACAAATGCTAGCATTTTTAGAATTACAAACATTACCTACAACTTGAATTCAGGTTATGAACTCACTGGACAAACTTCAGTGCTTGTTTAGCAACTAGAGGGTAAGTCTCAGTTTAAAAAAATATAAGTAGGTATTTAAGTATGTAAATAAGGGGCAACGTTACCAAAGGCTCTAGTTTTCGAAAAGAAACTAACGAAATAGTTATGATAATAAACCTGCTTCCTTACTCCACCTATTGTTTGGTATTGTCTACCAATGTATTTCTGAACTGCTCTTTCAGCTGAAATTTCCCAAATTTAATGAAAGCTGTTAGTAGAAATGACTCTTAAGGAAATGTCTGATGTCAGCCACTAAAATTTTCATGTCCTAACTACTTATTTATCAAGCATGTGAAATCAATTTCATGACTGCTTTTATTCTGAGGGCATAAAATTGTCAGTATCCATCTCAAAATGACAGATTTACCATTATTACAGTCATATGGCTGGATCTGGATTGCCACTTAAAATTTTTTGCTTAAGCAAAGATAGGAAAAACAAGAAAATTGTCTTAAAAGTCACACTTATATGTTTATAATTAACTTACTAGTAGATCTTCTTGAAGGAGGAAACCCTTTGAAGTTCTCCTTAAGCTTTTTTAGAAGTGTCTGAGTGTCAAAGCACTCTATTTAAATGTATCTTGTACATAATATCTAGAATGTACATAGGGTATCTGTTAGTCTAATATGTTCCTCTGATACATGATTATTGAGTACATTCTCTGAAACTGGGTACAATGAACTACATGGTTCAGAAAATTTTATATGCTCCTTTTTTTCCTTAAAGTAAAAATTTTAAATATGAAATATGAAATGTTATTTGCAAACAAAATACTTCTAACTTCTATTTTTATTATGCATTTGGCATTTCTAAGAATATTTATACTGAAAAAACACATATGATACATTTCAAGCTGAGGATGTTAATCATTTTTGCACTTACTGTACAGCTTTAAAACTATTTTAGTATAATTTTTTAACCAGAAAGAAATCTGGAATCTGAAAGATGGCTCTAAATTTTCATGTTTGCAGCAATACAAAGGTGGCAATTTTAATTCTTAAAGCTCAAGAAACTATTGTAAATGAGATGAGAAGCAGATATATATTGTACATCAAACCTGTTCTCACAGGTGTGCTTTCTTAATGTTAAAATACCCGTGTGAATTTTTAGTTTCCCATAATGTAATGGGAGACAATAAATTCTGAAGTTACTCCATTTGCCTTCAGCCCTAACCACAGAAGAAGTAACCTCTTGTCTATTTAGATTTCCTGAGTATACCCATGTCCTTCTGTGTGTCATACCAAAGCAAAGGTTTGTGTTGCAAGCCAGAGCTTATTGCAAGATCAAAGCTCTGGGCCACTCACAATAAAATAAGAGGGTAAAGCCCAAAGAATCAAAGAAACAAAGGAAACGTTTAGGAGATAAGGATCAGTCTCAGATATGACATTTCATCCAGATCAGATGCTATGCAGAAGTTCAATTCAAAGTTCATAAGACAAAAATACAAAGCAATAAGCTTTAAGACAAGGTTGGTTCTCTTTAGCTGCATGTCACTGGTTTTTCTTTCTATTTTTAGGAATCAGAGAATGTTGCATTGCTGGATAATTGAACTCATCTCCTCTTTAAAAATCCTATGTTCAATAAGATAATGAATGGGTAGGCAAGATTACCTTTTTGCTGAAGTACCTCTAGCCTAAACCTTATAAATAGGTATGATATAGTATTCCTGTAAAAGCTAAAAAAAACAAGTTTAATTACAATACCATTTTCTGAAATTAATCTGTTGGGTTAATATTAATCTTTTAGATAAATACTAATGGAAGTCTTTTCAAAATGTTTAATACAGTTTTTCAAAATAAATACAAAAGTCACACATAAGTACTTAAATAAAATTCAAATATTCATGGGAAATAAAATACAGATAAATACATTTTGGAAAGGTGTTTCAAATACATTATTATGTAAGCTGTTTAAATGGTTTATTGAATGTGCTACTCAAACATGATTCCAAAGCATATGTCAATTATGTTATAGAGGCTCAGTATGTTTTTATAATATTTCATTTTGATTATTTTATTGTGTACACAAACATTAAAATAGTCTAAGCTACATGTAAACAAAAAGTCATTTCATAAAATTTGGAAAGATTTTTCTGTTATAGTTTTTCAAGCTTCAGTACAGCTTTGTGAAACAGACCTCAGCTGGCATCTTATACAATTTGCAAAGTTCAGAATGTTCAAGAGATGCATTTAGATTATTTTTGAATAATTTTAATAATGCTAAATAATGTTTATATATGTTTAAATAATGTATTTCAATAATGTTAAGTTTCATACCTAAATGTATTATATAAAAAATCTTGGGCTGATAATAGAATAATGTCTATAATTATTCAAATAGAATTTTCTTGTGGAATTTACATTGTCTCACAATTACAAGTGGGTAAATTTTTGTAATGTCTGGCATTAGTATAGGATTTCCATACCCAATGATGCTAAGAACAGCAACAACAAAAATCTAAGAATTCTCCTCTAAAATCAACATATACTGTCCTCAAACTACAGGCATAAAATTGTATTTCAGTACAGAATCTGAACATTTGGGCTCAGAAACTCCAATAAGCATTTTACAAATTCCTCTTTGGTAGCTCTGACATTTTATTAGTTGCAAAGAGAAAACTTTTATGTAAAAAGCTGGTGCCCCCTGAATCACCAACTGGAGTAACGATCTCAGGTATTGGTTCCTGAGCATCAGGCACTTGGCCTGCACTGTGCTGAGGGCTTGGCACTGGTAAACGCTAGTCCATTGTGCAAACCTGAAGGGGAAAAACATTGGGCCCAGTCTAGAGATGAGGTAACTAAGCGCTAACGGCGTTAGGTGATTTCTGAGAATTACATGCAGTCATTGGCAGAGCCTCAGCCTTTCCGATTCAAAAGTTAGGTTGTTAGCCGTAACTTCACTCTTGTCTCATAACTTGATGGGTAGAACGGCCTATGTCACAATGAGCATAAAGAATAAGGAGTTTCTCTTAATGTTTTTTGTTTCCTCTTAGACTATGGATAATTTTTAAAATAAAATAAGTAATAAAAAACAGCTATGATGGAGACTGGAGGTAAAGATAAGGACCCACATCCAAATTTATGACCAAAACATTTAGTATAACTATTTGCAAGGCTGTTTAATATGTAATTAGAAGGTTAACCAAACTCTCAGGAAGCCGGTAACTGTATTACGATAACCTCTTACAAAGTCTCACCAAGTAAAACAGGCACATGCAGAAAGTTGCCAAAAAAAAACAAAAACCAAATAGAGTTCAAACACTTCATTTGATTAAAAGTTTTCTTAACTAACTGGAATGTTTCCTTCGATTTCTCTTTGGATTCTAAAACTATATTATGAAATTGCTTTTCAATTCCCCATACGGTGATTAGTTAATCATGCCTTTACCAGCTGTGAACATAGCTTCTCTCCTGATAACAGTTTATTTTTAAAGGAAATTGTCTTGGAAGAAAATATTTTGATATTATGCAGCAAAATAAGAGTTCACTGGAAGAAACCAAGGGGGAAAAAAAAAGCCAAAACAAAGATCACAAGAAGAATGAATTCTAGTTTGCCTGTAGGAAACGAAGAGGTAGTGGCCACATACAGATAAAACAAAACCAGCCCCTCACTTGGGAGGAAACAATTGGCTTGTTCCACAGAAACAAATTGATGGGCAGCCCCTTTTTGCCATGTTCCACCAGTTGTTTTGATACCCTTTAGATACAGTCAAACATCCAGACTCTCCTGTCCTCTCTGTCTTTGACTTACTCTCTCTAGGACCCCAAACGTTGCCTAGTGTCAGGTTGTGCAAGTAAACTTCAGATCTTCCACACTGTTCAAAAACCTTCACTTTTAGGCTTGGAAATGAGGGGCAGCCCTCTACTTTGGAGGGACATCAGCAGAGGTAAGGTACCAAGGGGCCCCTCAGGCAGCCAACGAAAGGAAAGGTAGAAAGAAACAAAAAAGAAATTATTATCTGTTTTCTATTCCTGGGTGCAGACTCACTAGAACCATGGAATGGGGGAAAGCAGGAAGAAAAAGGCATTAACCAAGGAGAGGATGAGCCTCCGATGTCTGAGAGTACAGAGGACAGAAGTGTGCACCATAGGGCAGGGCCTGCACGTCGGCATTGCTGACAGTTCGGAAGATGAGCCCCTGCCTGCGGGGTCTGCCCCGTGCATTCCCGGCAGTGCGCTTTGCTACCTACTAGATGTCATCGGTGCCCCACCGTCACCACTAAAACTGTCTCAAGACATTGTCACATGTCTCCTGGGGGCCAAATCACCCCAGGTAAGAACCTGCTATAAAAAAAAAACCAGTAAGGGAGGTTCTGAGCCGCCCAGAACTCAGTTAACACAGTCTCTACAATGTCCTGCCCTTGTCCCCAGGAGACAGGCTCATTCTCATCCAACGCTTACTAAGCACCTACTTTGTTTCACTCTCTGGGCTGCATGCTGGACAGTGAGTTGGGAAAGACTGCTCTCCTGGCCTTCAGAGAAGTTACAGATTAGAAAGAGAGATAGAAGAGGTAGTAAATGCAACAGGCAATGCCATAAAGGGTGGACAATAATGTCCTCAGGGGAAACTGAAAATAGTAACTGCTGGATGCAAATGGGTAGTGCCAGAAGTGCTGAGCAGGGTTCCAGAGGCTCCCTGCTAGTGTAGACAGTGACCCTTCAATTGCTGGACCATTAGGAGGTCCTGTGGATTGCCAGGTCCTGTGGAAATATTTAATTATTTAACAACCAGCCTAGCTGTGCTGGAGCACACAGCGTGAAGACAGAGGCAAAAACAAATGAAAGTGGAAAGAATGCCTTGGTGACTAGAGGTAATGTTTGGGCTAGATTTCAAAAAGTGTTCACCTGGTGGACAAAAAGATGTAGGGAGAAGAGACAGTCCATACAGAAACATGGAGGTAAGAATTACTAGAGAAAGCAGAGAGAGTGGGGAGAGATCTGATTTGGCAGGAACAGAGATTGTAGGGTATGCAGACGGCAGAGATGGGGCTGGGGAGCTAGCTAGACGCACTGTGAATGCCTTGAAATGGGCTTTATCCTGTAAGTGCTGGAAAACTGAACTGTTTGACGCACAGGAATAACAAGATTATTACGGCAGGAGTTTGGCAAACAGATTAAAGAGACAGGTGTGGTTTGAAATAAAACAGAGAAGGGAGATCAATATGAAGCTCTGAACCAAGCACAAGAAGGATATTAGAAGGTAAGATCAGCAGGAATGAGAGTTCAGTTTGGTGTAGGAAGTAGGAGGAGTCATTACAGAAAGAGAACAAACCTCATTAGTACATAATTCTTCACACAACCTCACAATGCTGCTTCAGAAAGCTATGAATTTAAGACTGCAAAATTGTGACACCTAGAAAAAAAATCATATTCTACATCAAATGTGTTGTAATTTTAAATGGGTTTAAAAAATCATATCTACATCAAATCTAGCAGCTCAAAATAGTGACTGTCATTCAAAAAGTTTTTTTTGAAGATGAAAACTTTTGGAACACATTCTAATTTACACTAAGGAGCCTAAGCTAAGCACCTGGAAGACACAGGGACTATTCCAATCTGAGTTCTCCTTGAGCAGCCATGGCCAGGTTTTATTTCATCCCTCAGACTTAAATTAACATCTCTAACAGCAACAATCTTTAAAGCAAGAGAGCCCTTTTAAAGCCTTTGTTTTAGTCAAATTTACCTAAAAGGCAGAACTTTCCATCAGGGGAACTGAAGACAAGCAAGACTTCTTTCATACACTTGAACTAAAATTTTTCCCTTTTCTTTGCAAGTATCAATAACTTAAGACAGACAACATATGGGAAACCTAGAAAACCATTTACACTCAGCAGGTATGTCAGGCTGAATTACTGGAGTCCACTTCAGCAGAGGTTAAACATTAACAGGTGCAAGGAGAGACTTGTTAAAACATTGTGTCATATGACTTCATCTCACAAGGAGTTAAGGTTCATGTACATTCTATATCCCCTACAGTGCAACAATTTTCCCCCACCCATTCATTTCAGCAGCTCTGTCTTCTCCACCCTCTCTTTCCCATTCCTTTCACCAAACTCACCCCAAGAAAAGAACACTCATCTCTTCCTCTTCCAACATACCATGCTATTCTTCAGAGCAGTCTTAGCTTATTTGCTTCTCCCATGTCATCATTGCGTATCTTAATCTACAAATGGCCATAATGCATCCATGCCCAGGCCAGTGCTGCCTTGCCCAGGGCTGACAATGATAAAAAAGTGCAGTGTTGCCTTGACTCTTTCTCAACACAACATTGCAGGCAGACGTTACAGATTGGCAGGGGTAGGTATTTGAGGCAAAATCTAATTACCATCATTGTATGGGATCATAGTCATGTGCTCCCCAATTCATCTGCAGACGTAGCTTCAAGCACTGGAGGTTCAGGATATATAAAGCAGGGTTTAACAATGACAACAAAAATTTTAAAAACTTCCCTAAAACTCAACTACAAAAAGTAACTCCAAAATACTCCAGGCACGTACCCGTAGAAACTTTAATTTTGTTCTTCCTTTCCCCTTTTACCCTGCCATTTCTCCCTCTCCTCCTCCCCATCTTTCCCTCAGAAATGGTGGTGGGTGGTCATAGGTCCAAATGGTCGACCGTTCTAAGAACCTAATGAATCTATAAGAGGCAGTGGATGTTTTACGAAACTTCTTGAATCAAGGTGAGGTTTTTGCTTCATCCCAGAACGCCTTTCTAAGAGAATAAATGTGCTTGTATCCATTAAAAAAGACATCCCAACAAAGTGCTTCTCAACTCTTCCACACAGCTCCATGCCCTTGGGCTCCTCTTGTGTTTTACCAGCTGGCGCTTTAGACACAGGCCCTCTGGGCTTGCCTCCAGATCAGGATGGGATGTACAAAAAGTGGAAGGCAGAACAGCAACTCAAATATTCCTACCCAGTTTATCTGGCTGCTGACCCCTTTGGGGTTCTACTTTACCCAGTCTATGCAATGGAGTATGTAAGAGGAAAGTAGGGGGAAGAGGAGGTGGTAGGCAGAGTAGGAGAGAAAACTAGACAGGTAAGGATGAAGGAGAGGAGAGAAAAAGAGGAGGAGGGGAGAGGGGATGGGGAAAGAGAAAGAGCCTGAGGTGCTGTATGCAGACTTTCTCACTTAATCCTAACAACATACCTAGGAAATAGGCATAATAATAAGTATTGTTGTTTCTTTTTCTCCTCTGATTACGGAACTGAGGCTCAGAAAGTTTTAAGGACCTGTAGGGTCTCATAGCCAGCAAGTTATGAAGCAAGGATTTGAACCCAGATAGTCTAAATGCAGAACCTGATATTCCCACAGAGAGTCAAAAAAGAAAGCCAGCTAGAGAAGGTAAAATGACCATTCTAGGGACATTCAAGCATCTTTGGAAGTAGGGAAACACAGTTGAAATACTATACAAAAAACCAAGGTACAAGGACTTTGGAGACCTGCTAGTCTGATCGGACTATTCCCAGATGATGAAACCAAGGCCCACAGGCTGAGGGATTCCTCTTTGGTGAAAGTAAAGCCGGAGCCTTCAGAAACAGACCTCGAGATAGCTGGGAAGGGTGGGGAGAGTGGACAGCACAGGAGAGAGGCACTGGGATTAGCTATCAGAGTCGTGCCCTCAAAGAGTCCATTCTAAGTGTGATGGTACCAGGTGTTTTCTCCCCTCTGCTTCTTGGGTGAGGGTCAGGGGAGGCCCTGGAGTGAATGCGTGGGATTCATTCAGTGACCGTGGACCAGACAACACTCCCAGTCTGGCTAGCATGGACAGCATTCCGTACAAGCACTCACAGCATTCTGCATTCTTGGACAGGGCCATCACTTAACAGGAACGTGGATGGCTTTGTTCTGTCTTATCTCCTAATCTGCAGTTGGAGGCTTTCCTTCCTTTTGCAGGTGCTCTCATTTCCTTCATTATTTGTTTATTAGAAAATCTTGTGGCCTTCCAAAGTCATTCTTATGTTAAGGAAGGTCGAATGTGATAACATATTTGTGTTGGCCAAGAGTGAGGACATAGCAAGTATCGAAAGTCACATAATCGTGTGTATAACCGAAAGTGGTGCTTCACGTGTAAACAAAAGCTCCCTGCCCCCCACGGTGGGGGTCATGAACATTTCAAAAGCACAGAGAGAGGGCTGACGCTACAAATCTGGTTGCTTGAGCACTGTGGAAATCGTGGCTGGAACTATTTTTAAGGTTTAACTAGGGGATGCTATGGGTCACACAGCATTTCTCAAGCCAAAAGAATGCCGGAGAAGGTCTAAGCTGGACCAAGGTTTCAGCGTGGGAAATAAGTTGTCCATTCATTGACATCCCTGAAGTCTAGAGGAAAAAACAAAGCAGAATTGGGGAGTGAGCCAGAGAAAAACCTACCTTAGCCATGTTTCCAAAACCTAAAGGAATACAAAATCAGATCAGGAGAGAAACCAAGCAATCTTTCTGGCCAAACACTTTTCAGATGATTTTCTTACTTATCATACAATCTCTAAACACTATATAGACAGCATAAGCCCACATTTCCATGCAATTATAGAATCTGACATTGCTAGAACCCAAGAATCTTAGTGTAAACATTAATTGTTATCATTGCTTTGCCATAGAGTAAAATAAAAATTTGAAATAAGTGACTGTCATATGAAAATTTCCCTTTCTTGACATTCTAACCTTTTATCTCTTGCCCCCAGTACATTAAGGGCCATTCTTATGAGTACTATTTTTTATAACCTGCCTTGATGTCAAATATACTTAAGACAATAGCAAAAGTCACATAAAATATGCATTATAATAAACAAAAGGATGGTAAAGAAAAATAAGGAGAAAGGAAAAAAAAGGAACAGAACATAAATTATAATCAGGAAGGTCACCAGTACACAAAGTACACATACTGTGAAGTCCTACCCATCTGCTAAGGGTCAACCACAACTTATTTCAAAGCTTTCCAGCTGCCAACAAGAACAGGAGGATATGAACAGTACATAGCTAAGACTGTCCATGGGAAGAACAAACCAACTGTTTAGAAGAAGCAATGTTGTTAGCAATAGTAAGACCACAAGGAAACTTCTCCTGGGGAACCTCAAAAAAAGTACACCTTTTGTAGTGTAACAAGCATTGTCCTGGGCTCATTCATTCAGCCATCAAATCTCTCCTGAGCTCCTACTAAGTGCCCGGCACTGTGTGAGGAGTTGGGGATACAGAAATGAGTGAGCAGACTGGGCCTGCCCTCCTGGCACATAACTCCACTTACCGAAATGTCTTATACAATGCACAATGTACAAATACAACAATGTATAATGTACAAACACAGCTGTAGCCAGGACCCCAGAGAAAGGGAGGCAGTGCTAGGGGAGCATCTATGGAAAAGAATCTGACTTCA
The DNA here is from genome assembly GCF_040802235.1 of Manis javanica. NCBI lineage: Eukaryota > Metazoa > Chordata > Mammalia > Pholidota > Manidae > Manis > Manis javanica. The sequence continues at coordinate 45,667,334 of NC_133163.1, read as the reverse complement.
CAACAACCTTAGAGTAAACTTTGCACTGCATTATGGGACTGTTGGCGTCACCAGTGTCTCACCTCCCATATTACTTTAAAGAAAAACACTGAACATTTATATTATGCAAGCCTCAAATTAAGTAGTGTCTGTGACAGACTTTGAAGTTTACAAAGCACTATGTAAATATAAGGTATATGAATTAGGGGGGAAACAAGCTGTTCTGTCTACCTAATGACAAAGTAAAGAATCTGAGTGAGTAGAATACATTATATAACTCTGATTTATAATTAATTATAGTAATTTCATAATTTGGTGACTCTAAATAAGTAGACTAATTGCATAAATATTACCTACAGAGTGCAAAGCAACTATAATGCAGCTTTTTAATCACCCTGACCATGGATTTAAAAATATACCAATAATACTTGCTACAAAATGGTTACAAAATAAATCAGTTTCTAATTTTTTCAATTGTTAACTGATACATCAGCTTAATGTATTTCTATTTTGTCACATTAATGAGTTCTGTACAATCAAAAATGGTTCATACAATAGGAAAGAGCTTCAGTTTGTAAGATTTTACCATAAACATTATTTGAACAAAATGAAAAATACTTTTTCTCTAGTCTTATCAACAATGACCTCTTTTCTAAAATTATCAAGAAAATTAAAATGCCCTAAATTTGTGTAGTGCTTTATAGTTTTTAGAGTCTTTTCACAGACACACTACTGAATTTATGCTTACAGCTATTCTGTGAAGTAGGCAAAGCAGAGAACTGAGGCTCAGAAAGGTTAATTGGCAAAGTCAACGGTGTGGCTGGCTGCCCAGTCTTTAGGATGAGGGACTTTTCCACTGTATGACCCTGTAAATTACCTATGAAACTAACAGGAAATAATACTACATACAAGAAAGTGGGCTCACTAATGACAGGAATAAAAAATGGAAGCTGAGAAAATTTCTCCCACATGCAGGCTTCACTGATGTCCAGTATAAAGGAACTGGCTGAGAATTTTCACAGAGAAGGAAGATTGGCTGGTTTCATTTCAGGGGTAATGTGCTTTCTAAAGTGTTTCTGTGCATCATGTCTTTGGCCCAGGAGCTTCACCAACATCTCACCCAGATCTTCCGTCACACAATCCCAGGCTCACCTTTCATTGAGAGTGTGTGATGTTACATCCACACCAGATGAGACAGCCCTTTGCCTCCTGGCATCGGGTCTTTTCCTCTTCGGTAAAACTCCTTGAGGACACCTCCTCGATGATCCCAATGCATGTAGAGTAAATAAAAGAAGAAAAAAAAAGAAAAGAAAGTCTTAGCACAAAGAAACTACTAGGCATGTATATATCAGCATTTGTTAGGTAAGTGATTTCTCTATCCATGTTGTTGAAGCTTTCATGTTTGTATAATGTATTTGTAAACACAACTAGAGATGAGCAAGACAAAATCATGGAGCACCCGAAGTCTTAAATGCAAAGCCAAATAGCCCCAGTTCCCTCCTGGCTGCATCTGTTCTTTCCTCCAGATATGCAACAGCTTCAGTAGACATTTCAAATCAGAAGGTCAATGGGAGTGAAACGTCCCCACTAACAGGCTGGGCAGCTGGGGCCTCACCTGTCCAGCAGAGCCTTGCGGAGCTGGCTTTTGGAGCTCAGCTACAGAGATTCTCAGAGGCATGAACTTCAGAGCTGGTTTTTTTTTAAAGTAGTGAAAAGACAGGGTCTACAGGGAGGATTTGGGGTTTTGGTTTTTTTTCATTTCTATGATTCTACTGGTCACCGAGTACTTCTTTTTTAGTGACGTACAGGCACTGAGGTAAATACTGAAGGGAATCCTTAGAAACCAGCAACAGAGTGTCTCTCCTCAGACAGGACAGAGTCCTACACTTTAACATCTGTTCTGAAAGCCCAAAAGGGTGAGTCCAGAGGTCCTATTAGGGAAGGACATTCTCAGAGGTGCCCCTGCTTCTGGGCAGTCATAAGCAACAATACTTGCAGCCACATGGCATAAATCTCTTCCTCCTTTTTTATTTTTATTTATCTAGGGGATCCTAAGGAATTCTGGGGTTACTGTCGATAGAGTTTATAGAGGAAACTATACTGGGACCTTCAGGGAGAGGGAAAAAAAAGCCTTGCTATATTTCTTTCTTAAAGAGTGTTTAAGGATGTAGGCTCAAAAGTGAGTCAGACCTAAGTTTGAATCCCCATCCTGCTACTTTCGAGCCATGTAAATTTGGACAAGTTTCCTCACCTCTCCAAGAATTCTCCTCTACCACATGCAGATAACAACCGGAGTGGAGGCAGTGGTTGTGGAGAAGAAAGGAGGTGCGCTAAGCAAGCATCTAACTGGGGCTGGCCAGAGCGCATGTTCAGGGGATGCCACTGGCACCAGGGGCCTCAGCCGCCCAGGGCAGTCTCCACGCTCTTCCTTCCTGCTGCTGTGACTCGCCACAACGATTTCACTATATGCACACCTAGCCCATGGCCCTGACAAACTACCACACTTGACTCCACCCTGCAAGGTGATCTCTCCAGCACCTGTCACACACTTTGGGAACAGGTCTGGGAAGTCAGTATTTTCTATCAAGGAATCCTGACACTCTACACATCTTCTACCCTTTCTGCTACCATGTTCTAGCTGAAAACATGCTTTCTTGCTGTCCATGTTAAGAAGGATTTTCTAGAATGCTATGTTATATTGGCTTACAGATGATAACGCACTTTGACATCAGTGGTTTCATGGGATTCTTAGAGCAGTCCTCTGCAGCAGAGAATTCTCCATCAGATGTGCAAAGAGATTTCATGACTTGCCCAAAGTCATACTGCTGGCAAATAGGACAGGAATTGAACCCAGGTGACCCCAGACATAACTTTGCCATAACAGCCTGTGGGGTCAGAGATGGGCTTTTCCAGTTGTTCATCTGCAGGACTGGCCACTGCACACAAATGCTCAAAAACCTGTAGGTCCCTAATGGACTAGTCAGAATCCAGGTGTTGCCAGCCCTGTTTATAAAACAGACTTACTTCTCTCCAGCAAGGCGTCTCAGCAGCAGTAGATTTCACTGTCCCCTCCAACCCAGGCCCCATCCACATGGAATGCCTGGAAGAGCCAAATAAACAGATTTAACTGACTTACATGTTTTCCTTGCCAAACATTATAAAATGAAGTAATGGGTAACCTGCATTAATTCTGCTGGATTCTCAGACTTTCCTCTCTCCCCCTGAGGAATGGAAAATTATTTGAACGAGATGGGAAACCAGCTTTTCCTCTCTCTCTTTCAAAACTTCTCAAAACACATTACTATGCAACTGGAAGCAATTCAATTCAACTAAGTCATTAAGTTAAATCATCTGCGCACATTTTCTCCGTAAGATGAGTTTGCATGGTGGACTCATTTCATAGAACAGTTGCATGTAAACATCTCCAGGGAAAACCAGATGTTGGTGGGACATCAGTACCTAGTTAGTCCTACAAAGAGCATGGCACTGGTTCTGGACATCATCTTTCCAGGAATCCGGTAACCCAGGGTGGAACTCACCCCAGAGCCCAGCTGGTGGGCAGTTTTTTCCCCTTCTCCAGAAATGCTCTTTGCTCACGGCTCTATAGAGCTTACACCAAAGAAGGCAGGCCAGGCCACCCAGTGTTGCCCAGCTAAGATCTCTGGAAATATGAGGCCTGAAATTCAACAGAGACCACAGACCCCTAAGGGGATGGGAGAATAAAACCCCTGGATGCACTGGTTGTTCCAATTCATCACTCAGGGAGGTGGGCCCAGAGGACAGAAGGCTCACTGGGAACAAAGACCTATTAGTGACAGGTCTCCTGAAGGCACAGGCCTGGGGAGCCTTCAGAACAAAAGGAAGAAGGGAAGGGAGGAAGATGTGGCTAAAGTGACCCTGGTCAAGAAAAACTCAATGATGAAGTTACTTAATGACTTACTACATTTTACTATAGTAAAGACTTTATGTATTTTTGTGCGTTATATAGATCACAATAAACATAAAACACAAAGGAGAGGCAAACTGTTAGGAATTAGTCTAATTAGTGAAAAACATTAAACAGCTGACCCTGTCAATATTTGCTTGAGAATTTAAAACTTAAAAACCATGTTACAAATGTCTTCCAGGGCCTGCCAGTCCAGAACAATAGCCCACCAATAGCGCCTTCCTTTACCACTGTTTGCAATTGAGGCGGGTAGTACAGCATTTCCAATAAAGACAGGATGGCCTCCGTATCTGGAAGCAATAAGCAATGTGTTAAGGTTTAAAGGTACGCTAAAAACTCAGATGCCCTGTGAACCAAAACAGGGTCCCAGAAAATCTGAGTGGTTTCAGGGGTGGCAATTTTCACCCTCACACCAAAGCACGAACACCATGCTTTAAAGATTGAATATCCATTATGATGCATAAAGAAGAAACCAATCAAGTTAACATCTCTCTAGGCCTAGTGCTATGGGTGAAAGAGAAGTAGAAACTGTCAGCTCTGCCCTGAGGAGTTTCCAGTAATATGAAAGCAAACTGGGGAAAATGTCCTACCCCTGCTAATATTACCTCTGCATCCCCAATTCTCCCATTCTTATTTACCAGCTTGTGTATGAAGAGCCCCAAAAGTAAACTGGTGTTGTTTCTGCCTTCCTCTCTACAATTGTAGATTAATAATAATAATAATAACAACTTCTACTTGGTGAGGCAATATGCTTTTTTGCCTATTCTTTTCATTTCTAGTAGAGATTCCAATAAATGAGGCAAAGCCCACATATGTTAAAATGAGTTGCAACACAGATAAACAAGATGCTATGAAATAAAACAAACAAATCCTGATTGAGCAAAGAAGCAGAGGATCTGTGGGTAAAATTGCACTATTTCCAGAATCTCTCTTCTGGTCTTCATGCATCTCCATATCAATAGGTCTTTCCAAGGGATGGAGAGAAGTAGCCCATCTCTATATCAATGGTGATTACTAGGGGGAGCAAGGGCATATTTGGACCAAAGAGAGTGGGTGGAGTCCCTTTTTGCAGCTGGGTCAGCCAGTGGAAGTGGATAACTGCTTGTAAGCAATAAACAAGTTTCCCCCACTTTATTTCTCCCTTTGACTGATTTCGGTTTCAAAGGTAATTTGCCATGGGCTGGGAACACATTTCCCCCCAGAGTTACAGGATCAGAAGCAGCAATGTAAGCTATCTTGTTCTTCCTTGTAAGAAACCCAGATTTACAGATGTTACTCAGCAGAAGGCTCAGCCCAATACAGTAACATTGCTTGGCAGTACATAGCATAATTTTAGATCCATGTAATTTGCCTAGGTGATGAGATTCAAATGGATTAAACTGCACACATACAAAAAGAAAAGGCATTCATATCTGCAAAATTTAAAGAGGGAAGTGTGCACCCAAAGAAAGTTATAATTTTAACTCAAGGTCAATGTCTCTGACAACTAAAATAATCATAGTAATTGCTTAACTTTATGTGCAAAGTCCACAGTCTATAACAAGATTTAAATATAAGAGAAAAAGAGGGAGAAGAGGAAAAGAAAGAAGAAATCGTTTTTGAGTTTTGACTTTGTGCCAAGCCCTGTTTTGTATGTTCAACTACTATGGCGGCAAATGAACTTCATAACTATTCTTATCTTTTTTTTCATTCAAGTGTAGTTGATATACAATATTATGTTAGTTTTAGTTGTACAACATGGTGATTTGACAATTATATACATTACAAAATGCTCACCACAAAAAGTAGTTACCATTTGTCACCATATAAAGTTATTACAATATTATTGACTATATCCTCCATACTGTACCACTCATCCCAGTGCCTTCTTTATTTTATAATTGGAAGGTTGTACCTCTTTATCCTCTTCACTCTTACACCTATCCCACCACCCCTCTGGCAACCACCTGTTTGTTCTCCATATTTGTGAGCCTATTTCTGGGTTTGTTTGTTTGTTTGTTCATATGTTGTTGTTTTTTCAGATTCCACATATAAGTGAAATCATACAGTATTTGTCTTTGACTTATTTCACTTAACATAATACTTTCTAGGTGCACCTATGTTTTCACAAATGGCAAAATATAATTTTTTTAAATGGCTGAGTAATATTCCATTTTACACACACACACACACACACACACACACACATATACACAGCTTTATTCATTCACCTATCAATTGATACTTAATGATGCTTCCATATCTTGGCTATTATAAATAGTGCTGCAATAAATATAGGGGAGCATATCTTTTCAAATTAGTGCTTTTGTTTTCTTCAGGTAGATTCCCAGAAGTGCAATTGCTGGAACATATGGTATTTCTGTTTTTAATTTTTTGAGGAACCTCCATATTGCTTCCATAGTGGCTGCACCAGTTAACATTCCCACCAACAGTACATAAGGGTTCCCTTGTTTCCTTATCTTCTCCCACACTTGTTATGTCTATCTTTTTAATACTAGCCATTCTAACAGGTATGAGGTTATAGCTCATTGTGGTTTTGATTTGCATTTCCCTGATGATTACTGATGTCTTGAGCAACTTTTCATGTGTCTGTTGGCCATCTGTATATCTTTTTTGGAAAAATATCTGTTCAGGTACTCTGCTTATTTTCTAATTGGATTATTTGTGGGTTTTTTGGTGTTGAGTTGTATGAGTTCTTTATATATTTTGGGTAACTATTCTTATCTTCGTTATACAGATGAGGACACTAAGATTTAGAAAATGGAGATAATTGCCATAGTGGTTGTTTTAGGAAACAATTTCCTTTCCCCTTAAGTGGGGCTTTCTCACATTCTCCTTTACCCTGTCTCTGGCTGCTTCTTCTACTACCCCTGGTACATGTTAAATTGCCCTAATTGCCCTTCCTCATAGCAGATATCAGCAAGAGGTTTACCTCCCTCCTTAAACCACTCTCCTCTCCTGAAAGGTTAATCATTTGATTCTTTCCCTTTATTCTCTTTTTGGAGTGCCACACACCATGATCCCATTAAAGTTTTCCCCAGTACAGTGTTCAGCCCTCCTCTCTCTGTTTGTTGGTGCTGCTACAAGGCCTTGGCTGACACTGAAATAATGAAGGCCAAGACCAGGGGAAGGGGTAGTCGCTACGAACACCCAGGCAAGCCACCAGAGCCTGGCCCCTGAGGCCAGTGAGAACCCAGAGCTCTGGCCCGAGGAGCACAGCAGAAGCCTCAGAGAGGGTTCCCAGACACCAGTGCTGCCCAGCCCTTCCTTAGTGGCCTGCAGAAAACACCTGAGCAGCTTATCTTTAAGGAAAGAAAGAGAGAGAACAAGGGAAAACATAGAAAAGGAAGAAAAGGAGGAAGGAAAGGAGGGAAAGAAGAAAGGAAGAAAGGGAGGGAGGGAGGGAGGGAACAAGGGAGGAAGGAAAGAAAAAGGAAGAGAAGTGTTCCAGGTCCTATTTCTGGACATTAGTCACCAGATTTGAGTAAGGCCTGGGAATCTGAACTGCTACCAACTGAGTCTGGGACCCAATTCAAGTAGAAGCGTAGACTTTCAGAGTTCTTAGTCAAATCTGAGATCAAACCTTGAAGAAATTAGCAAGGAGACAAAGTATTACAACCACAATAGGTCTGTGATCTTTCAGGGCACTTATTTCCTAGTTGACTCCTTCTGAAGGCCCAGGGCCCCAGGGTCCTGCTATTACTTGATTCGTGATCCCACCCACTTCGACAGTTGTCCGCTTGGGTGGTGCAGGAACTCCAAGAGGAAGCCGTGGTAGAAGGCTGCCTCTCGTGAGGACAAGGATGTCACAACAGTTTTCCAAGCTTCAGGCCAACACCCCTCCCAAGCCACCAGATGTTGCAACTGGACTCGTGCCTGCAAGAATCCAACACAGCTTCAACTGGGTCCTCAGAATCCCATTCATCTCACGGGGCAGAGGGAGACAGAACATAGACTGCAGCTGGGCATATAGTGAGAGGGACTGCGTAGTAGATGGATGCTAACCTTGGCCTGTGGGTTCAAGTCATTCACGGTAAAAAAGCCAAGCAAACAAACAGAAGTATTCTGTGTTCTTTCATCAGCATGATTTCTTTAAGACAGGTTTTCTGCTATGTCTTCCCCAGTTCTTTGTCCTAAATAGGATCTGTTTGAACCTCATCCCTGCGAGGGACCTTGTGTCAGTTCTGGTCCTCACTGAGCGAGCACAACACCACAACCTGAGAGGGGCATATGAACTCTGAATTGGGAGGTTTCTCCTTGCCTAGGGTGCTAAACACCTGTTGGAGTTTTTGGGCCTGTTTCATCACACTTCCAACTACTTAGTTCATAATCCAATAAATCCAAAGCATTAGATCAGCCCAGCACATGACACCTGGGAAATTGTCACTATGTGCCTGCAACAATTGTCTGGCATTTGCCATGACACTTCTGTTTACTTCATCATTTGTTTGCCTCTCTACAATTTTTCCACTTCAGGTGGAGCCTAATATTGGACATCTGGAGCAAGTTTAAAAAGTACTGACCCACCTCAGAGATACAAATAACTACATTTTATTTCTTGCTAATTTAGCACACAACTTAGATTACAAGTCCAACTTCTGGAACTCTTTAAACTTAGAGAACTTTTATTCTCTAAGGGGGCTCAGGATTCTCTGAGGCTGTCCTTTTCCTGATCCACTCCTCAGGTGTTGCCCTCGTATGGGTCTCCAGTCTCCCCATACTAAACCCTGGAAAATGGGCCAATAAACCTGTCTGTTCTGGGATGCCCTCTGGAGTTTGATTCTTGGAGCATGCAGTTTGCAGGGACCCATCCATTCTTAGGCACCAGCTAGGACCTCACCTCCCCATTGTGTCTCCAACCTTCCTTCCTCGCTGTTGGATGAAGTCATATTTCCTTTCATGCTGGAAATCAGCCATCATTTCCAATTCTCTGGCTCATGGTAAATGCTCTGTGCTCTCAGTCCACCAGGCTTTTGATATTACCAGCAAAGTGTTTGGAATTGAAAAGCCTTTTTTCTCCTCTAAGGGCCTGTCTCTGAATTGAAAGTTGTACAGCTTGGATAAGAAATACCGAACTGTCCATTTTTCTTTACAGCAGACAGTTATGGAAGGCCTGCTGTATTCCATTCGCAGGATTAGACATGCAGACAAGAATTACACAGGTCCCTGCCTCTCTGCTCAATGTGTGTTCCATGGATCAGCAGCAGAGCATCATCTGGGAACTAGCCAAAGAGTATCTCAGATCCCATCCCAAACCTACTGAATCAGAACCTGCATTTTAACAAGATTCCAAGCAGATCTGTGTGCACATGGACATGTGAGGAGCACTGGCTGCTTGCCCTACTCACTAGCCCACAGTATGTACCTATACTGACAGATGTGAAAATGAAGTCCCCAAATCGGTGAGATCGGCACCTAGAAGCACCAGGTCCTGACTAGAAGCCAAGTTTTCTCCACCACAACACCTTTCTTCACCCCATCCCTCCATGCAGTCTCTGGATGGGCCACACATCTTAGTCTCAGGCTCTAAACAAGCCCAGGGTCCTTCCTGTTCCATCCTTCTCTAGTCCTGTCGAACACAGGGCTGTGTGCAGAGCAGAAAGCTCTGCAAGGCCTAGTTGGTGCCAAGTGAGACCCAATGCAGCATCTGGACAGGAAGTGCTCTCCAACCTATTTTAAATGTGTTTATTTATTTCTAATCCATAAAAATTTTTGGGTGCTCACCACATGCAAAGCCCTGGGCTGGATGAACCAGAGAAAACAAAGGGGAATATAACAACCTTGGGACACACCCCAGGCTAGCTCTGGTCAGGGAAACAGACACTATCAATATATAATTTGGGGTGGCTTTAATGTAGATTATGTCGAGTTTTATTTACTTTGCTATGGAGTAGACACTTTCAACATTTGTCCCTAAAGGTGCATTAGGTCAGTCAGTCATGCTGAACTGTTAATACAGAAGTTGAGACTCAGTGTTGAGGTTAAGCCAAGTAGAATATAAATCTGTGGTGGTAGGAGTACAACTTTTAAAAAAGAAAATTATTCAGCTATGTGATCAAACATTAGGACTATTTCAGTGGGCTGGTACATTCTGAACGGAAGGAAGAATATTTGTCACTAATCCTAGGAGGTTTTCTGGTTATTCCTGTTGCTCTTGGGGTTGGAAATAGGATATTTTGGCTAATGTAATATTCTGACAAACTGAGAACTACTGTATAGGAAGTGAGAAAACAAAGCCAATGAGATTGAGTCCACAAAAGACTTAAGAAATCCAGGTTCAGAACATTTTATTCATACTTCGTATACCATATTAGAAAACAAGAATCCAGAATCCTAAGCCTACCTTGAATAGCATTCTCTTGTCCTATAAAACATTTCTCAAAGCATTTTAAAATATTATATTTCAGGATCATTTTTTAAGATATTACAAATTACTAAAAGAACCTTATATTTTTAAGGAATTTTCTTTTTATTCTTTGCAATCTAGAAACAGATAGCTTACTATTTTTAAGTGCAACTTAAATGAGAAACTAGTATTTTGGTGATCAGTAAGTATACAAAAACCAGAAAACAAACTATATTCCAATTGAAAAACTGTTCATCTTTAATTCACAAAGAAATAAGCTTTCCAAGAGCAAACAGAAACAAAAGCAGGGACCAACTCTTGCAGCTCAATTATTTCAAGAAAATGGGAGAAATTATTTTCAAGACTGTAACTACACAAACAAGCAGTATGATCCAGAATTAGAAATCTACCTGCAGAGAAAAATCTTCAATCCTAAATTACTAGCAAAATTTCCAAAGAAAACAAAAATCATTATCCAGAGATTACTGAATACAAACCCATCAGTTAATACATACTTTCAAGGAGAAGGATAGAAAAAAATTACCATTTACTATTAAGGGAATCTGATCTCAAAGAAGAACCCATAGAAATAAAAGTGCATTTTTCATACATATACTTCCTATTTCTTTAAAGTTAGGAGAGAAAATAATGTTAACTTTTTGGGGAGAAAAATCCCTAAGACAAAATGAGAAACCTTAACAGATTAAAATAAATATCATGGGCTTATATGTTGCTAGAGAGTAGATGTTAAATGTTCTCACCACAAAAAAAGACATGGTAGAGGGAATAGATAGGGATGAAGGTGATTGCTAGTATTATGGTACTGATCACTTTGTAATTATAAAGGTATCAAATCAATAGGTTGTACACCTTAAACTTACACCATATTATGTGTCATTTACATCTCAATAAACCTAGGGACAAAAGATAAAGATTGTGGCAAGCCTTCAAACCACTGACCCGCAAGAAGATTGTATTTTTAAATTTTTTTAAGTAAATGAGCCTATCACCTTGCAAAAAAATTTTTCTAAACTTTGCTCCAAAAAAAACACTGGCTCCCACAAGTGAGTTCAATTTCCTGTTGCAATTGCCTACAACCAAATATTTGATTTACAAATGCAAAACTGTAATGGCTTTCCTAATAACACAAAAGTACCAAATTCTGTTTTGTAAGAATTTAAAGTTCCTCTTCACTTAACTTCTTAAAATATAATAATATAAATTTTATTTTTAACATGGATTTGAACTTCAGAAGGTTGAAGCACGTGTTTGAAACTCCTGAAACAACCCAAGATGAGAAAGGGACAGTGTACTAACATGACCTCAGCAAGGATTGATAGGCATATTGCTTCCCCACAGTGGACCGCAGTGAGGGCAGAAAAGCAAAATTTTAAAGTTGGCACTCCTCCAACTATAATGAGAAGATCAAAGAAAAGTGATCTTTCTCCGGTCCCCTACCTGAAGTTGAACACAGAAGTACTTGGCCAATGGAAAGGTGGGGTGAATCCACAACCCTACTGCTTTCACCAAACCGTGTATTACATGAGGGGGGGGGGCTTTTTCTGATTCGTCCTCCCAGAGGGATAGCTTTTTCTGATTGGTCAGCATAGAATGAGGATTCTGTATAACCTTGGGCAGGTTTTTACCCTTTCTAGATACGGATGATATTTTGTTTGCCTCGACCCTCTTTGTAAAATGAAAGCTTTGGGATCTATGACCACCAAAATGTGTTCTTGCTCCAAATTCTATGAACCCCTGGTCTTCTCTCTTAGGGTGACTTTTCTCTCCCTCCTCTGATTCATCATGGATGATCATTCATATGAAAGTGCTGTGATGTAATGCTGACCCTCATTTCCAATCTGAGATTAAGAAATGACTGGAGACTAATGGGTCTTAGTGTGTCTGTCCCCACTGAAATTGTACGCCCCTTTACATTTAGCAAAGTTTGGTCAATTCGTGGGTTTTAAGTACACATTCAATTGTTAAATGAGAGAAGTATCCTGAATCAGCAGGTATCTTGCTGGTTGATCAGCTTTGTTGTCACATGTTTCTTATACTAAAATCTTGAGCAGTACCATCCATAGAAATATAATGTGAACCATGTATATAATTTTAAAATTCCAGTAGCCATATTTTAAAATTAAAGAAAAAAACAAAACACAATTTTAATGCATCTTATATAACCATTGTAGCCAAAATATTATTTCAGCATATAACCTATATAAAAATTATCCAGGTAATCGTTTACCTTTTTTTAACCCTAAATGTTTAAAGCCGAGTGTGCATTTTGTAATTACAGCACATTTCAGTTTGGACTAGCCATAAATTGAGAACTCAATGGCCACTAGCTACTTGTGTATTGGACAGCACAGATTTAGAGGTATAAGAGCAGTAAGATATATCATGAAAGATACATGATATCTCTCAATTTTACATATATTTCTCTTTGAAAAAAACAAACCTCATTTTAAATGCCAAGTTTAGTGTTCAAAGAGAAAGATTGAAACGTGGGGCAATGTAGCTCTAACCTAAATAACTCTGCTGAAATTCTAACTTGATCCCTGATCCTGTTTACTGTTTGTGTGCAAAGTACATTAGTATATGCTAAGGCTGTGTCCTAGTTGGGATAGACAGCTGCTCAGGGTGCCACCCCATAACTTAACCATCAACTTGAGCTATTATTTCTAAGACAAATACCCAAGGATCCACATATTGATAATGGCATTTACACATACCTGCTAAGTCACAGAGGTAATTGTGACTTCTGGTAACTCTGACATTTGAGGCTCACAATTCACAATCATTTTTTAACTCTTCTCAGCTGTCATCAAACATGACCTCCTTATACACCAAGTGTGAGTTGTGTCCTGCTCTCATGATACCCTTTCCTTTCAAGCTTGCCTTCACTGTTTCTTTTTATTTGACTTTTCCCATACAAAAATCTGCACCAAAGGAGGCAGACATGGTCTTCCCAAACCTATACACCTACCAAGCGAATGCTTTGTTTCCTGCCCCAAAGAGCCTATGGGTCAGATTCAGAGTAACCTTTACAATGAGTTTGTCCTCCCTTCTCCTCTGGTCTCATTTTTCTCCTATTCTTTCTGAAATTAAATCTACTAAGGACTACTGGTAAAATACAGAGATAGCTCTGGAAGTTGACAAGCAGTGGGGAGTGGGGGACTGTGATGGGAACAATCTGAAAGAGAGGGGCAAAGTGGGAGCAAGTCCTAGCACTTTGCACTATAGAGAGGTAGGAACATGGGCTACAAATTAAATTTGTCCTTGGCTGGATCCACAATTATAAGATAACTGAGCCCAAGGGCTTTAGATCATCTGTCTGCCATTTGAGCCCAGAACAGACTGCCTGGATATTGAAACTGGTCCTCCAATTAGCAACAATTGAGCTCAGGATGAGAGCTGTGCTATCCTTTTTCCTCTCCTCAATTTTGTTATTCTAGCAGCTGTCATCACTATTCACATCCACTCACAGACTGTACATAGTAAAGGAGATCCATTCAAGTTTTGTATCCAGATTAACTTTGCAACCCAGTTTACTGTGAATTTATGGAAACCAATGGTAAATGCAAATGCTTGCTGCATTCCCACTCACTGCGGGATGTTCAGAGATATTTACATTTAGAAGTTGAACACATCCTGGCCTTTATCCAATATTCTCTACCATTCTCTAAACAGCCCCAGTTTTCTAAACCCTAGGTTAGCATGTCTAAAGAGTGGACCAAAGGAGGGAAGATGTTAGGAAGCAGTTATAAATATAAACCACCTTTTAGATTTACACAGGGATTTTGTTAGTAAATTCAGAGAGCTGTGTTTGCAAGAGCTACATTTTTGCCTGTATGCTTAGAAACTAACAGAAGCATGCAGGGAAATCATCTGTCTTATTGGCTCCCACCCTCTCTAACTTTCAAATTAAGAGAAGAAGGCAAGCCCGGAACCCACGCAGCCATCACTGCTTTTCAGTACCGACCACCAGTAAAATACACACAGAAAGTGAAAACCCAAACTAACCCCCTGGGCTTATCAGTTAGCATTTTGGCTTTTTCCCCAAATGAGTTTAAGTCATTAAACCAAATAGCAGTACTTAGTCATCAAAATTTAAGGTATATGAAATACTTCAAGGTGATTTTGCCCACTGAAGGACCTTGCTTTTCTATATAAACTTTAGAATCAACTTGCCAATTATTACTGAGACCATCCGGTTGGAATTTTGACTGGGCTTATATTGACTCTATAGATGAATTTGGGGAGAATGCACAGCTGAATAATACTGGACTTCTGACCCATGAACATGTACATATTCTCCATTTACTTAAGTCTTTGTTATTTTTTTTCAGCAGTGGTTTGTAGTTTCCAGGATAAAGGACTTCATGCCTTTTGTGCAATTTATTTCTAAGCATTTTATGCTTTTTGAGGTCATGATAAATGGAATTTTTTTTTATTTATTTAACTTTTCAAATATTTGCCTGGGAAAACTAAATACCTGAACCCTCTTGCAATCACACAGCTAGGCACCCATTCTACAAATGATCTTTGCCCTCCAGGGTAGCTCTAGGGCTACCTTCTGCCTATACCCTCCGGCCTTATTTCTCTACATTATCTGTATAGCAGAGTCTCTCTTGGACCCAAAATTTTGCTGATCGTATCTCCTTCCTCCAGTTTGTTGCCAGCTGCTTGAGTTTTTGTTTAGTTTAGTTTTTGTTTGGTGGGAGGGCATACACAGGAATCCTTGGAACAGATGAAAAAAGATTCAAAAAGCCCCACTGTAAGAAAACAGAGTGCTCGTGTAAACATATACTGCTGCCTGTAATGGCTGCATGCTGGAAATGTTAAATTAGAAAATGTCCTCTATTAGCCACTGAGCATTTTGCAGGAAGAGCCCCTCCCCTGTGGCATGTGTATGCTTAAACATTCCTTTGCTGCCTCTATTCTCCCAGGGAAGTGATGAGCTGATAACACATTTGTGTATGAGTCACTAGCCAGGTAGAAAACAGCAAAACACACAAGGTGAATATGGCTCTCAGGCTCTTGAGTTTACAGTTCAAAAACCAAAGTAAGGTGTGTTAACATTTTTCTAGCAGATGTGTTTCTACCAGGTCTAAATAAGAATCTATGAAGAGCTAAGGCCAAATCCCTAATTAGCAGTCGTACATTTTAAAAGTCATTTATTGCTATAACCTCTGCTTAGCTCATTGCGCACTGGAAGAGGAAGGTTCCTTCTTTCCGATCCCCAGCCTCATCTACACTCCCACACACCTGGAACTGGACAGAACAAGCAGCTTCCTGGGCTCCCCGTCCTTCTGGTCCTCACAGAGGAAAGAGCTGCCCAAGAAACCGCTCAGTCTGGAGCTGTTGCTTGAAGGTTTTTTCCTTCAAAAATATCTGTAACTCCATGGAGGAGGAAATATGTTCCTAGCCTGGGGCAAATTACCCTTTAAGCCAAAATCAGTCAAAGGGAGAAATAAAGTGGGAGAAACCCATTTATTGCTTATAAGCAGTTGTCCACTTCTGCCTGCCGGTGTCTCTTGGGACCCAGCTGCAGAAAGACGCCCCTCCAAACCTCTCTGGTCCAGATATACTCTTGCTCCCCCCACCCTTGTAATCACCTATTGATATGGAGATGGCTACTTATATCCACCCCTTGGAAACACCTATTGATATGGAGATGCACTAAGGCCAGTTGAGAGATTCTGGAAATATTGCTGTTTTACCCACAGCATCCCACTACATTGAGTACTCTGGGCCTTCTGCTTTGACTGCTAGTTTTCATTCCTATCAGAGAATCCTCCTAGGAACCAGTTCAATCCCCAAATTATGTTTGACATTTGTAGTTAATGCTTATTTCTGCTTGTATCATCTTCGTGGTCTACAGAAGTGAAATTATCCTATGAAGAGAAGAGATAGTATTTATGTAGCACTTACAATGTGCCAAACACTCTTCCAAATGATGCTAATAAAAAAACCAGCTTAATCCTTTCAGCAACACCATAAGATAATTACCATTGAAATCCTTATTTTATAGATATGAAAACCAAGGCAGAGCCACCCAAGGGCCCATAGCTAGAAAATGGCACAACAGCCGTTCAAATAACATGCCTCAGAGGGCTCACTCCTAACCAGTAGTATGGTACTGCCTCTCCCTGTGGAGACAATACAAAGTTAACCCAAGTAACATTCTTTTATCATCTTCACACTTGACAATTTATATTCATAAGCAATATATACACAGATATTTTGGCCCTGAGTGGTTTGAGTGAGAACTGACCCCCCAGACCTTTGTGTACAACACTTAAAGTCCAAATCAAAGAAAGAAAAATGGGAGAGTGAAAGAAAGAGGGGATAGAGAGAGAGATGGAAAGACATGCAGAGAGAGAGAGGTAGGGATGGAGGGTAATGACCTAGAGACACAAAGAGAACTGTAAGAAGTGGTTCTGCCAGAGGCCAGAGAGAACAGCAGCTAGAACAAATGCAGAGATTCCCAGAAGGAATCCTGAGACAAACCTGGGGACGAAATCTAGTTCACATAAGCACAAACCATCAGGGAGAAGTGAAAGAATGTTACTTGGGCTCCAAGTTAGGGAAGAAACCATGAAGGAACTCTAAGTATGAGAAGTAGCCAGGAGAGGGACTAGGCTTGAGGACAAATAGAAACACACTAGTTATGAGAGGGCTATCTAAGTAAGGTACCTTCTGGGTCAGAAATCCAGCTCCTGGAGATGTGCTATCTGCCTGTGTGCATCCATTCCCATGAATGCCCTGGCAGTGCCCACCCAGAACATAGCCAGCTCTGCCTTGAAGGCATTAGGCCAAGTGGCAGTTCCTATGCTTCCCAAAGGGGAGAGGGCTGCTTTGCCAGCTCCGCTCTCTCGGACCAGACCAAGGTTGCAAGGCCTTGGGGATGGCAACAAAAATGAAACAGTGTCCTTTGTTTTTATTTAAAAAAATACATTTCTTGAGGTAAGTATATATGCTCTTGAAAGTTAAAAAGTACAGGCTTAAAGAAAGACAAAAACAAATTTAAGTCAAACATATAGAAAGAAAAGACTAAAGAAAGAAAACATATAGATAAAAATGTGGTTGGGCTACAGTAATTCTTTTCCCTACATTCCACTTTTCTGTCTTTTCCAAATACTCCACAATGAGCACATACTAATCTTTCTCTAATTTTTATTTTGAAAATTATTTTTTTATTACAGAAACATCAAAGGTATATGTGTACAAAAAAACCTGAAATTATGCCATATTCTACTGCTCAAGATAATTTTTAAGATGTAGTGTATAGGTTTATAGAGAAATATTGCTTATTCATTCATGTTATTTATGTATAGTAAAGTTCCTTCCCCACTGATGTCAGTTCTGTGAGTTTTGACAAACACAGTCATGTCACCATCATCACAATCAAGATGCAGAAAGTTCCATTATCTAAAACAATTCCCTACTGCTGTTCAGTCCTTCCCTTCATGCTCAGTCCATCAACTACTGGTCAATTATTTGTTCCAGTATTTTTGCCTTTTCAAGAATGTCATATAAAGGGAATTATACAGTATGTAGCCTTTTGAATCTGCCTCTTTTCACCTACATAATGCATTTAAGATGTCTCCACATCGTTGCATGTATCATTAGTTTGTTCCTTTTTATTGCTGAGTAATAATCCATTGTATAGACTCTTTATCTATCAACCAGCCTTAATCCTTAGGTTAAAATATCCATTAAGACATTTGGATTATTCCTAAATTTGAGTGACTGTGAATAGAGAAGCTATGAACATTTGCATACAGTTTTCATTTTTCTTAGGTAAATACCCAGGAGAGGGATAGCTGGGTGCATGTTTATAAGAAACTGCCAAATATTTTCCAAAGGGGCTGTACCAGGTTGCAGTTCCACCAGCAATGTGTGAGTTTTAGTTTCATCACATCCTTGTCAACATTTGGTATTGTCAGTTGTTTTATTTTAGTCATTCTAATACATGTAAAGTGGTGTCTCATTTTGGTTTTAATTTGAATTTCTCAATGACAAAAGATGTTGCCTATGTTTACATGTGCTTATCTTCCATCTGAATTTCTTCTTTGGTGAGGTCTGCTCAAATCCTTTGCCCATTTTCTTATCAGATTGTTTGTATTCTTATAACTGTGTTTTGGAAGTTATTTACAAAAGCTGAATACAAGTTTTTTTGTCACATATGTGTTTTGTAGATACTTTCTCCCAGTGTGTGGCTTGTATTTTTATGCTTTTAACAGTTTCAAAGATCAGAAGTTTAAAATGAAGTCTACTTTATCAACATCTTTCTTTTATGGATAGTGTTTTTGAAATTGTATCTAAGAAATCTTAGCCTAACCCAAGATCACAAAGATTTTCTCTGTTTTCTTAAAGAAGTTATATAGCTTTAAGTCTCATATTTAGATCAATGATTCATTTAGGCTTAATTTTTTTATAAGGCATGAGGTATGGGTTGAAGTTCATATTTTTGCCATGGATATCTAATTGTTTCAGCATCATTTGTTGAAAACACTATCCTTTCTCCCTTGAATGGACTTTACACCTTTCTCAAAAATGATGCTGGAGCAACTGAATATTCATAGGCACAAAAAAATTGACTTCATATCTTAGAAAACATTAATTTAAAATGGATCACAAACTCAAATTTAGAACTTAAAACTATAAATTATATGAAAAAAACAGGAAAATATCTTTCAGATCTATGGGTAGGCAAAGAATTCTTAGACTGGACAAAAGCATAAATTTTAAAAACTGAAAAATTGTACTCCATCAAAATGTAAAGCTTTTGGTATGCAAAAGATTCCATGAAAGAATGAAAAGACAACTTACAGATTGAGGGTACATATTTATAAATCATATGTCTGACAAAGGACTAGTATCTAGAGCATATAAAGAACTCAATTTAATTAAATCAATTACCTTATACTATAGTTTTGCAAGATGTTATTGAGAGAAACTGAGTAACAAGTACATGAGATCTCTACGTATAATTCTCAAAACTGCATGTGAATCTACAATTATCTTTAAAAAATTTTTTCTGAAAAATCCATCAGCCATGTCCATGTGAATCTATTTCTGGAATCTCTATTTTGCTCCATTCCTTATAGTCTCTCCTTTTGCCAATACCACACTGCATTGATTAGTGCAGCTTTATAATAAACCTTGAATTCAGATAGGGTGAGTCTTCTAACTTTGTTCTTTCTTAAAATTGTAGTGTTTTTCTTTAAAAGTCTAGTTCTTTTGAATTTTATATAAGGTTTAAATCAGCATGTACATTTCTCCAACAAAATCAGGCTAGGATTTTGATTGGCATTGTTTTGAATCTATAGGTCAGCTTTGACAATTGACATTTTCACAATCTTAATTTATCAGTTCATGAACATAATCTCTTCCCATTCATGTAGATCATCTTTCATTAGTATTCTGCAGCTTTCCGCACACAGCTCCTGCACTACCTTGTTAAATTTATACTTAAGTATTTCATGTTTCTGGTGCTATTTTAAATGGCACTGATGTTTAAAATTTTGATCTCCAATTTTTTTATTGCTACTATATAGAAATATAATTAATTTTTTATATATATAGATCTTGTTCAATCTTGCTAAACTCATCTGTGAGTTCTAGTAGAATCTGGCTTTGTAGATTCCTTTGAATTGTCTGCAAAGACAATCGTGTCAGCTACCAAATAGAAAGACGTTTCCAAATTTTTGTTACAAAAATTACTTCATTGAATGTCCTTTTACATACCTTTTTTGGTCTACTTTATGGATTTATACCCTCAACAGATCTATACATTTTTAAATCCTGATTACAATATCTCCACTGCTATTTTATCCTCCAAAGTTGTATCTGCTCTAAAGGCCAGAACCTAGGAAGACAGCTCTTTTTCTCTATGAAGAGCTCCTTTCTTCAACTGCAAGGTGGAATTTTATATTGACCTACTCATAGATGCAACTGTTAAAATCTAAATAGGATCCGCTTGAAAATAGCATCTCCGCTTCGTAGAAAAATCCCTTGCTCCTCCCTCCACCCTCATCCAAAAATTTCTGCAGCTCCCAGATTGTTGCAGGAAGTGGAGTGATGCATGAGAGGGATGGTCAGAGAGGTTCAAGGGCTGTATTTTTGAAGTAATATCTGTCTTCTAACTTCTGCTTTCAATTACTAATTCAGTCTATGAATCATTTAGACAATATACACATACTGTCTCTCCACTATAACACATCAACTCGGTCAACATAGACTCCTGAATCTCCAACAAAAGAATAATAGCTAAAAAAGAAAAAGCATCCTTCCACAGAGTCTGTGTGTAGGCAAGTTTTACTGAAGTTTTGATTAAATAAAGAGAATTTAAATGGCAGGTTTGCGAACATATGACTACAAATAAGCCACCCCTGCTCCTAAAAGCCTTCGGGCCACCACCGTTTTTCCTGGCTAAACCACCCCCAAATAGCATGCCAGGTTTTCCCCACCTTGCTAACCCCTTATCCTTGTCCCACATCTGTCCTCCACCACCATCCTTTCCCCACCAAATTACCCTAATTAAAGTGGCCACAGTGACAGACATGGCTAGCTTCATACACTTCTCATAGGTATGAAATACTGTTGTTCTGATTATGAAAGTGAGCTTGGATTAAACCTTCTTCAAAACAGGAGTTGTGATACTGAAAGGAGTTCTATAAACCCTTAGTTAAGAGCAAGACTATACAGTGATTTCCTGTGATTCCCTGGCAACAATGTTTTGCTTCTTCCAAGAGATATAAACTCTACCCCTATTTGTATTTCTGCCTAATCCTACCTTCATAGAGTTTTCCAAATACTGGTCCATGTTTGAGAAATTTCACTGCAGTCATAAGGAGCTAAAAGAAAAAAGAAACATGAGTTTTTTTAATTGCAATCATTTTTTTTTATATCCTTCTATATAGGTGAAAAAGAGGTTGCTTTCATGTTCTGTTCTTTTTCTCTCTCTCTCTTTTTTAATTAATATGAGGTAAGGAGAAACCTGGAAAACTACTTACAATGATAAGAAAGAAGTAGAATTGATTTACAGGGTAAGCCTTAAAGACAGGCTTCTTATCAGACTTAATATTTGCATAGAGATGATCCTTGTTTAACAGCAACACATTTAAAGGGTCATTTTCTTCAAAAGGCTACAGGCCAAATTTCTGTGGGCTGTTCAAACCATAAATTAAAGTGATTAAGCCTGTAAGTACTACTAACTATAACAATCAAAATGTCATGGCAACAAATGATTCTTCAGCTAAAAGTTGGAGCTCAAGGGTATAAAATTATTTTCCATTAAATAATAATCAGTCTTCTAAAATCTTAGGCTCATGTTCCTTGAAATTGAGTTCCTTTGTTTGAAAGCATTTCTACAATTCCAGTTCCCAGAACCAGAAATGCTTGTCTAATAACCAGGACTCTTAATAAAGTTGGAGACAATGCAGGAACTGCTTGCACTCACTTTCTCACTTTTTCATTTTCTTACCCCCAGTATGTTGGGAATGGGTAAGTCATGTTATCATCCTGCAAATTACTGTAGCCATTATAACAAAGGAGAATATCAAAGTTCTCAGTTCCAGTGTTGGATTAAGTTCCATGCCTGAGCTTTATTCCTTTCCAATCAGTCAGAAACAAAATTGTTGGCCTAACACGCATGTAAAATCTGTTTATGAAGCTCATCCACAAGTAAATAAATACAAATAAAAACAACATTGATGCTCTTTCACTCGATGGATTAGATAAGTGAGAACCTTTGGCAATACCCAATGTAAACAATGGTATCAGGATATGAGCACTCTGACAACGTGTTCATGGGAATACAAAGTGCTACAGCCTTTTCTGGGTGAAATTGCAGGACTATGACATTACAAATACATATACCTAGTCATCCCACTTTTAGAAATCTGACCTACATATGTAATAGGAATACATAAGCACCTTTGTGAAGATGTTCTTTGCAAGATCTTTTGTTTTAAAAAATGGGCGAAAAAGTAATGTATCCATTACGTGAAGAATAAATAAATAAGCTTTGGTAAATCAATGCAAGGGAGTATCAGGCAAATATTAAAAGAATAAGAGAGATCTATATAAACTGCCTTGAAGTTGTCCATGGTTCTTCATTAATTAAAATACTCAGTATAAAATCTTTTGATTCTTCGTAAAATTAACAAAGAAAACTGGTCCATGCTCACTCCATATTGACAAAACTTATATTGCAATCCAGAGACATCTGTCCCTAAAGATCACGTTCTGTCAGAAGCTCTGCTATCTTCCACTCTGAAGTAGTGCCACTGCTGCCTTTTGTGACAAATTTACAGGAAGGCTCTGCTTTAAAAAATTCTCTTATTTGAAAAGTCAAATCTGCACAATAGATTAATTCAGAAGCAATTGTCTCCATCACAATAGTTAGTTCACTTTCAAATAGATTCAAAACAAGAGTCTTTTAAAAGGAAAGACTTCTTGGTGCTTTTAAAAATATGACTCCATTAACACAAACTTGAAGGGAATATATGTTATGTAAATTGAGGCATGCAAGCAATCTAAGACCTCTGGCAGTCCCTTTGCAAAGAGCATTTGGAACAACCCGTCTAACCTGTCATCCTCGGTGTGCAGGTACAAAGGAATTACACGATCATCTATGCCCTACAGTTTACAATTCATCACCTTGCACTAGGCAGGGCAAGTGCACTCACTATTGACATTTAACACAGAATGCTTAAATTTCCTCACTTGAAGCCACAGAGGCCGTCAGTTACCACTCACCCACACGCTGGAGCAGAAGCATTTCCTGGATTATAATGTTTTCACTTACTCCCTCAGGCCCCTTTTGTTTTCTCTAAAGATCATCCTTAAAAAATAAGAGTCTATCAACTGAGTTTTTCTGCGGACCAATGAAGCCCACATGAATCACAAAATATTTTAATTACAACTTTCTAGCCATTGAAGAGCAAATATCAGAGATCCATTCAATCAACAATCAAGGCCTCTGCTGAGAGGAGCAGAGGCACCTTTTAAACAGTGTGCTTACCGCTGAATTAGACAATCAGACTCACCCAGGGTCCAGGCCAGGAGCAAAACTTTTCCCTTCTCTGGGGCCTTGGGCAAAGCTTTTAACAATTAGCTCAGTTTCTTCCCACCTGTAGCACAGATAATCATCGCTTTCTTTGAGATGTGTATAATTTAGTTAGTTAAGGCTTAGAAAGAGTTGTGAAAGCAAAATAATATTCATAAATGGTAAATATTAGCCGATTTTCTTTTCAATTTCATGGTTTCATTTTGGCATCATGTATCACATTACATACACTGAGAAGCAGGAAATATCACCACCTTGTATCTGATTATTCTTGCTTAAGTTACATAAGGGCTAACTTCAGGGATTAAAAACAATTCCAGAGGACTTATAAATCATCATGCATTACTAAGGAAAAAGATTAGTATTTTCCAGGCATCTTACTGTCTTATAATGTAGCCTGTTATTTTTATTAGTTATGCTTCACAAACAGTCATGGAGGTGGTTATAGGAGTTTTGCTACCCTCTTACAGCTTAGGAAATAGTCAAAAATGCACATATGCTTTGCACAAGCAACTTCGTATAATTAGAACTCCTGGTTTCTAAATTACCAATCAATCTCTCTTATGAAACACATCTTCTATACAAAAGAAATGGTCCAAACATACATCCTAGGCAACTGAAAGAAAAAGGTGTATGCTTTTTAAAGACTGCAAATGTCAGAAACAGCTTTCTTTATAGGTATGCTGTCTTGCCAATGGGTTTCAGCCTCAGGCAAGTTCACTATGGATTCAATGCGACCAAAAAAATGACAGTTGAACGTTCTTGGGTTGAAAGGGTTATACCCAACTTTATTCCCACAGTGGCAGGTCAACACTAGAATCCTGTCCACTCAGACTGAGTCTGCACACAGCAAGCTGGTCTCTGCCTCTCGGCCTCTCTACTGGCACAGCCATCTCAGTCTCTGTCCTCGGTACTGCCACCACTCCAGCCTCTGCTCGGCTCTCCTGCAGTCTTGCAGCCCTGCCACTGTGCCACCCAGAGTCAATAACGACGTATTGCCCACACGTGTGTAGTGAGCTAGCCAGCCAGGGTCAGGTGAGAATCCTGGCCACAGGAACCTTCATTTTATCCAACTCCACCCCTCCAGGACTCTCACCTCTCAATCTATATGCCATCAATCCTCTGCAATGGTCCCTGTGCAAGGAAGCTGGAGCATTGTAACCAAATTCCATAATAATATAATACAACATACAAATAACAAAAATTATGACAAATTATGATAACCCTCAAGCCTGAGGAGATCCATTGCCACCAAGTGGTCACCCTGGCTGGATTCAAACCAGTTCTACTCAAAGGAGTTAACCAAAAGGACCATGGGTGGGCCTTACAATACCCACCTTCTCCAGCCTCTCCAGCAGAAAGTCTTGCAGACACACAGGCTGATCTTGCTGCTTATCTCTGCTTTCTGCTTCGTCCTCAGCAGCCAGAACCGCTGCTCCAGTCTCAGTTGTTGCCAAAGCTCCAGTCCAATTTCTCTCTGTCTGCTCCTGCCTTTTCAAACCAACCCACATCTGGGTCCCCGTGACCTTCATGGGGCCCTTTAAATTCTTCCTTCGAGAAGCAGACTGTATTTCTTTTGTGCTTGATCCTGAGGACAGAAGCAGAGCATGGAGCGCTCCACAAGCTGAGGAGGGGGCTGCACCTCTCCTGGAAGAGCCCGCGGTTGCTGAGTCCTTCTGGCCTTCCACCAGCTTTCAACCAGGTGGGGTCTCAACCGAGGAGGGGCCAATGCCTCCAGCACCAACCGGGTCTCCACCCCCACCTGTTCATCAAACCTCCGCTCCTCCACTTCTGGGGCTGACCGCTCCACTAACTACATCCTTCACCTGCCCCATGGCACCCAGCAGCCTGCGCTCTCGTGCTGCTCCTTCTCGTGCTGCTTCCTCTCGGGCCACCATGACATCCTTTACTATTTCCACAGCACTTTGTAGTGATGCCATTTCAGTCAGCAACAAATTTCCTTTCTCTTGGAGCGGACCCCATTCCCCCACCCCTTCACGGTACCACATGTCCACAGGGGGACACTCAAGTGTCTCCCCGTCCATAGGTGCAGCCTGCTGAAACACTCCTCCCATGAAGGCAGCCTGTTCTTTTCCCTGGTCAACAATGAACCCTGCCAACTTTCTCCAATTGTCTTGCCAATGGGTTTCAGCCCTGGGCAACTTCACTATGGATTCAATGTGACCAAAGAAATGACAGTAGAATGTTCTTGGGGTGAAAGGGTTATACCCAACTTTATTCCCACAGTGGCAGGTCAATCACTAGAATCCCATCCACTCAGAGCGAGTCTGCATGGTCTCTGCCTCTGGGCCTCTCTGCCTCCGCAACTGTTTCAGTCTCTGTCCTCAGTGCTGCCACCACTCCAGCCTCTGCTCTGCTCTCCTGCAGCCTTGCAGCTGTGCCACCGTGTCACCCAGAGCCCTGGGCAGGGCTGTTTATGTAGAATCAATAATGACGTATTGCTCACACATGTGTAGTGAGCTAGCCAACCAGGGCCAGGTGAGAATCCTGGCCACAGGAACCTTCACTTTATTCATATATGCCTATGAAGAGAAGACTAAGTTCTATAAGCTCCAAAGTTCTCTCCCAACCCTTGAAAGTTAAGCCAAGTGTATGCTATAAATTGCCTCTTTAAAAAATATATTTTAACGTAGGAGACTTCATGAATCCATATTACTATTTCCTCCTGGAATGAAGCAAAAGCCAGTGCCCTGCATGCTGTGCTGGGGAAGTTGGACCTTATTTTAATAACCAAAGGGAGCCCAGGGTGGAAGGGAAGGAAGGGGTTGTGTTATGTGTTTTGGAAAAACTCACTCTGGCTTCTTGAAGAACGATGGTTTAGAAAAGACAGCATACCTGCAGAGAAACAAATTAGGGAAGCCGAGAGATTGTGAGATTGTGCTGGCTTAAATTAAGACAGGCAGTGAGGCT
Organism: Manis javanica; assembly: GCF_040802235.1. Lineage (NCBI taxonomy): Eukaryota > Metazoa > Chordata > Mammalia > Pholidota > Manidae > Manis > Manis javanica. Next base: position 45,641,048 of record NC_133163.1, on the reverse strand, counting down.
GGAGATATGAAAAAATCAAGAGCTGTTAAGTAGATAAAAATCAGAGGCTGTGAGGAGTCTAGAAGGGATGGGACACAGAGCTCATGAGTAGAGATGGACCTTAGGTAGAAGGAGGAACATCTTTCCCAACATGACAGGAAAAAAGGATAAGAACAAATATGTGTCAAAAGAAGGAGGAAGGAATATGCAAAAGCCATCAGTGAATGTTAGCTGAAGGTGAGAGAAAAGTAATCAGAAGATGAATGTCAGCAAAAGACAGAGACGGACCCAGACAACCTGAGGAACCGTGCTCTCTGGGAGTGTGTAAGAAATGGTGAGTGAGCCAGGACTGCGCAAGCAGCTGCTCCTGGAGACACTGGCAGAAAGAGTCCTGGGGAGCAGTCAGTTTGAGCTGAAGCAGGAGACAGGGTGAAGGCTCTGTGAGCCAGGGAATGTATTTGCCATAGAACAAAGCTTTGCTCTAGTAATTCCTCAGTTTCTATCAAAGTTATTCTGAAGTCTAATTCTAATCTCAAACATACACATTTATTTTTTCTTCCAAGAAAGTGTCATCTATAAATTAAAGGGGCAATGTTATCTAGTCCCACTCACCAAAGGAAATATTAAAATACCTGGCCACAGGGAACACTCCAGCTGCTATTAAACCAAGGGTGGCAATCTCAGTTCCAAGACCTGCATACTCTGGGACACGCAGTCTCTGTGCAGTGATCACTGGGCATGACAAATAGCCTCAGATGTCTTCTAAAGAATAAGACAAATTTCAGAGGTTTGAGCACATGTGTATGCACACACACACACAGAATGGTGTTGTTTAGGGCAGAAATGAAATAAAACATGCTTTGAAAGACATATGCTTAGTAAATGTCCCAGAGACAACATGAATCACTTTGTATTTCAAGTATAAATTCATATAAAGAATACATCAATGTCCTAGGGAAATTTCATAATATGGCATACAAAAAATAAAAATTAAAGGACCTAAATTTGTTTTTAACATTATACATGTCCAAGAATCTCTCCAAAATCACTAATGATGGCCATGAGACAACAGAACGCCAAGGATATTTTAGAGGAATGTATAACACTTTATTCATAAAAAATAAATTATACATTTTTTCCATGCCACAAAAGCCGCAAAAGGTCATCAATCCAACCGAAGTATTCAAATAGAAGTTCTGCCAGGCCACTGAGTCCATTCTGCCAAGCTGGGCAGGTGTCTTCAGCAGAAACCCTTCCAGCTGGGGACTTACCCTTACTATTTATCTCCTCTCAATTAATCTCGCCAATCCTGATTTCTCTAAGTCAAAATCTGAGCAGCCAGAAGATGCTGTTTATGGAAAATTTTTTAAAGCTTAAAATTTTAAGGCTTAATATCCAAGTTGAAATAGTAATGGTATAAATATTCTTTTACAACCAAAAAAAAATTAACTCCACTCCCTGTGTCCATGTTTTTGTGCTTCGGTAAGACTTTCTACTCCAGGACACATAGTTTATATACATGGGGCCAGATACAGAAGTTCAGCCATTGTGCAGGAGAAACCATATAGAGCCACGCTCCCTTGTTTGCCCTTCTGACAAGCTTCCCCAGGAGTACAGGTCTGGGGAAAATGCATACCTCTTACATACAAAGCAAAGTAACAACCCTTAGAATTTTACTTTCTCCTTCAATTATTTTTTAATCTTGAAGAGTGAACTCAAGAAAAAGAGCACAATGGTGTGTCTCTTCTCTAAATCAGCTCATAGGCACAAATAAGTTTTCCTGAGGTATAAGAGAAAAATCTAGAGGTTCTCCATAAAGAAAAGGAAATTATTCCATGCAGCCATGTGATTATAAAAGGGGGTTTTACTCATGTCCTTCTCTATATAGATTTACAAGGATTTCTGCTGACATGAAGTATGTTCTTTACTAAATTTCTCAAGTGAAGCAAAACCACACATATCTGCTTCTAAAGCAACATACTGAGTCACTAGTTTACCCAGTAAATGTGAAATAGTCATTCACAAGCCTCCCACATACCTGTGAAGTGGACTGAACCATAACAACTGTCTGGGAAAAGAAAAAAAACCTTTTTAAGGCAAAAAAAATATTTTTTATCACCAATCTAAAAATCCGCTTACAAACCACCTCAACATCAACTCACAGTAGGAATGTACCAGTAGAGTGGATGCTGATTGGGAAGCAAGAAATCTGGGTGGCTACAGTTGTCTAAGGAATGCACTCTTAGAGCTTTTGCAGAATAGAGACTCAATGAAATCGTCATTTCCCCCTTAAATTCTAACCTGTGACAATTCTGAAATTGTTGGCCAAGGCACATTGCCTTTCTTCTAGTATTTGCACCGAAGGGTCCTCTTGGCCTGGTCTCTTTCTGTTACCATTGCATGGAACCAGTCTTAGCAATCCACTTCTGTAATCTTAACCACAAGGCCATCTTTCCTTTCATTCCCACTGTGTCAGCCTGAGTTCTGGCTCTCATTCTATCTTACAAAGTATACTGCAATCTTCCTAACTGATTTTGGTCCCCAAAGCTCTCCGAGCACACAGGGTCAGATCAATTCTCTTAGAACACTGCTCAGATCATGGCTGAAAATTAAAAGTGTAAGCTCTTTAAGGTCTCCATCACTTGCCCCCCTCTACAGTGTATTTCTGTCTCTTCAGCTACCACCTGCCCAGCACATATCCCATCCTCAGCTCAGCTGGATTGGCTTGATATACCTCAAGCTTACACTATCTTCTTCTATCTTTAGTCTTTGCTCCTGTTTTTCCCTCTGCCTGTGATGTCAGTCTTAACCTTGGGAAAACTCACCATCTGCAAAGGACTAAAACCAATATAACTTTTTGTGTGAAATTTTCCATGAAAAACCCATGATAATCTCTTTTTGTTTTCCAACACCCACAGCACTTTGCTCCTATCTCTACTATGATGCTTCTACAATACTTTTGGGAATTTGTTTTTTACATGTGTGCCTCAACTTCCATCTTATTCATGTATTCAATGCATATACACTGACATTTTACCAAGTATAAGGCACCCTGTTAAAAGCTGAGGATACTGCAGAAGATGAAATGAACATAGACCCTGCTTCCATGGAATCTTAGTTTAGCAGAGAGATAATTGTTGGATAAATAACTGCACAACAATTCACAGAATGAATGACAATGGTGATTAGTACCATAACTGAGAGTTTGAGGGGCCCTTAAGCTAGTGGGGAGCATCAGGAAAAGCTTCCAGCTGAAGTAGCGTTTAGATTGAGGTATGAAGAATTTGCAGGAGCCACCCAAACAAAACAAAAAAAATGGTGAAAAGCACCTCAGGCCAAGGAAATTGCCATGTGCAAAGCCCCTTAACCAGAAAGCACCTGAAGAAGTTCAGTGATGTGTGATCATAGAAGGAAATAGAAGGAGAAAAGTTGCTTAGAATAAGGTATCAAGGAAAAAGGGACCAGATGACATAGTGTCCCAGCCATTTAAGAATTTTGAACCTGTTCCAAGTGCTTAATAAGTGAGGATATTAAGATGCAATTAGAATCTACATTTAAAAAATAGTAATAGTAACTCTGAAGACTGTAAATAATAGAAGGAAGGGACAGAGCAGATGCATACAGACTGGTAGGACAGGTATTTCAGCCATCTGAAGAACAAGTGCTGGGACCAAGATGAAAAGTGAACATAGTTGATGAGAATTGACTTGAATCATTTGATACTGCTTTTCTTTTTGCGGAACACAATAGCTGTTCAGCAGCAATTGAGCATTTAGTAGGCAGGCTTGGCAAGACTTGGTGCTTTGTTAGGTACAGGGGGATGATGGAGAAGGAATCAAGCACTATCTCCAGTCTTCTGGAGATACGACAAAGGACAGTGCCACTTACCTAAATGAAAAAGATAGGAGAAGGAGCAGATTTGGGGGAAATAAATCATCATGTCCACTTAGGACAAGTTTTACGAGAAGCTTATTAGCCACCCAAGACTTCATATGTATACACTGGTCTGGAATTAAAGGCAAGCTCTGAGATGGAGATTGAGATTGGGAAGCCATCAGCATCTGGGAGCCAGAGGGAAGGATGAGATCATATATAGACAGGGAGAAAATGAGAAAGACACCCACAGAAAGATGGAGGGAGGGAGAGAGAAGTAAAGCCATGGTCCTTAACAAGGGGTGTTACTAAGAATCACTTGTGGAATTTTCTTCCCTCAAAATACACACACCAGAGGCCCAGTCAATTAGAATTTCCAGGGTCTGGCTATGTGTAGCTTAAAAAAAAAAACCAACTTCCCAATTGCTCCTGAGTACAGCCATGAATAAAATAACCAGCAAAGCGATACAAGAAAAGAGAAGCAAAGATGGAGGCCTAAGAAAAGCCGACGCTTACATTTGAGACAAAAAGGGAGAACTGGGGAAGGAGAAAAAAAAACCAGGAGCAGAGAGTGAACATGAAGCGGTCACACGTGGAGATATTCCTAAAGGTGAAATTAAGGTTGGGAAGACTAGAAAGTGACTATTGAATTCATGACATGGTGACCTCAGCATGAGCGGATTCCACAGAGCAGTGGGTACGGAACACAGAGAGGAGGGGCTGAAGCAGGAATTGAGGTGGAAGAGAGTGTGAAAAAGCTTGAAAGGGAAGCAGAGAATTAGGGCAGGGTTGGAGGTGGCTTGGGGCCAAGCAGGCCTGAGGTTTCCACCTCACTACAAGTTCATCATCGGGAACAGGAATTAATTTGATCTGCGACTTCTCTGCATCCCCAAAGTGTCAATACAATAAACAAAATTTAAAAGCTTGGTAAGAGGCAGCTTTGCAACTTACAGGGTCTCCTCAGGAACATGGATACTTCAAATCAATTTGATTCAGTTACTTTAGTGTATTCTAAAGACTGAATTGACCCTATTCTGTACCAGACACCCTGCTCACCACCAAGGACACAGGAAGACATGGTCTCTTATCACACATTTAGAAATAGGCTTGTGCCCAATGGGGCCATATGGGTAGAGAGAAATGGGTTTCTAAGGAAGACAGGGGATCCCTCAAGGGTCTACACTGTACAGCCTAAGTTGGGTGCTCATTTAATTTTATAGCAATTACCCAAATCATGTGTAGCCAAGTATATGTAACTGTACAGACTCCCATTTTGTGCTACTTAAACTTTGCTATGAGAAAGTCTAGGGGAAATCTGGACTCCATTCCGTCCTTCTGAAGTTGTGCAGGCATGATAAGACACTTAAAACCAGGAAGCCACTTTGGGGAATCCCAGCTCACAGTTCTGAGCCTTAATGAGTTTTTCAATCTGCACTGACAGTAGGGCTATCCCTTTCCACATTAAATGACTAGTTAAAAGCCTTCTTAGCTGAACTCTCTGGCCTCTCCCTTCCTGGGGGAACCCTGCAGGTGTAAGGGCCAAGATTCCCTGAGAAGTTTTCAAACAGTGGAATTCTTCCATACTTCCCAATGTGTTCTTTCATACTTCAGAGATCTGGAGAGAAAAAGAGCTCAGATCTCAAGAACTTCTCCCCAAAAGAGGGGTACACGGTACCAGATTAAGGTCACCTAGAGGGTTTGGTTATACACTGAAATGCAAAAGAATTCAGGTTAACAGCACTTTACCTCTTCTGGAGGGTACACTTGTATTTTCTCTACCAAATCAGATCCCACCAATGCTGAGAGGTCTCATAATACCAATAAAAGATGCCAGTCAAACACCAATGTCAAAATGAGCACAGAGCTTTAGAATAGTACAGTAATAAATGATATGTGATTAGCAACTTCTCCAAGGAATTATGAAAGTAAAAATCACAGACTATCCATGAGAAAGTTGGAGGGTGTAAAGGGGCAGCCAGGAGCTGCATCCATTCACTACTTCTCAAGATAGAAAACACAGGGGTATGAGAGACTTAAGAAGTTTGAGTGAGTGATGGTAAAGAGAGATTGAATGGAAGATGTTTTGGTCATCTCTGGGGAATGCACTACTCCAGGGCAAGTTTGATTTCAGAGATATTTCCAGTTAAGACCCTTGCTTTATAAATGAGATCCAGGCAAATCTAAGTGCTTATTTTAAAAACATCCTTTCCTGGTTGTTCAAGAGAACAAACTTAGGCCCCCTCATAAAATGTGCCTGGAAACTATTAATGTATCAGTGGTCTTAAATGGAAACATTTCCTGTAAATACACAAGATCCAACACGTGTTCACTAAAAGTACCTTTTTTTCCCAAAGGATTTCATACTTTGTAACCATTAAGTAGCTACCATACCTTTGGTAAAATTAAACCCTTCATTTACAAATAAGCCTTTATATTCAAAAAACTTAAAAGCTTTATCTAAAATCTTTAGATATCGCTGAATAAAAATTACTATATGGACTTCATTTGTCACTACAAGTTTTAAAAGGCTTACCAATTTAAGACTATTTTAAGTGACATAGTTAACCTTCTTCCCATTTCTTAAATTCTCTGGGTTGTGAGGTTTTCCTACCCTATGAAAATTCTGTGAAAGGTCATATATACAAAAACAATAAATGAAACAAAATGGTAAGTCCTTCAATTTTATAAGAAACAGCTCTGATTAAAATCATATTTCTATTCCAAATACTTTTATCTAATTGAAATTGCATAACAATTCTACACCTGTGTATATAAATTTTTTTGCCAAATCCAGCCCAATCTAGAGTTGGTATAAATCCATTGCTTTAGTGTTATATTTATGTTTCTACCTTAGATTATTTTTTCCAGGTGTAAGATTTTGAAGTTGGTGCTTACTATGCATGGTTTTTTGGTAATTAACTTGGGCCGCTTAATAAAATTTGTTTAAGACCATTTATGGAAAATGTTTAAATGATTTTAAAATATTACATAACAACTAAGACTCTCAGATTACAGATGAGGTAGGTGTACATGTTGTATTAGTTTTCTAGGGCTGCCATAAAAAAGTACTACGGACTGGGTGTCTTAAACACAGAAATGTATTTTCTCACAAATCTGGAGGCTGGAAATTGGAGATAGGGCGTCGGCACAGCAAGTTACTTAGGAGGCCTATCTCCTTGGTTGTCATATGGTATCAGCCCATCCTGATAAGTTTATTTTAATTTTATTACCTCTTTAAAGAACCTATCTCTAAATACAGTCATAGTCTGAGGTACTAGGGTAGGACTTCCACATACGATTTTCAAGGGACACAATTCAGTCCATAACAGTTGTCTTTAATGAACATACGCATATTCCTAATTTAACTGGCCACTATCAGAATACCTCACACTTATAAAAGGAGAAGTTTAAGTTGTACTGCAGACCTTTTAATAACATTCTGCATGTAAGAAATTATGCCTATAAATAAAACTAAGATATTTGAGCAAGCCATCAGTTTATGAGTCAGGTATTAAAATTGAACTGTTTAGTAATTATCTTGGCCCTAAGAAGTATTTTTGTCCAAATATTTTCTAAATATAAAGATAATATGAAGAAAATATTTAGTCTTAATAAAAGACTAAAGAAAGTGAAAAATCCCCTAAATCAGCAAAAGCTATTGCAAATCTCATTCCCTAGAGGTTGTCTTTGTATCTATATTACTTCACATTGTCAAAGCACCTCTGCCTATACACACAGACACACATGAAGACACACATACACCATTTAATATTGATGGAATTGTCTCACACAGTTGTTTTCAGGACTTTTTAAAAATTAAACAATATGCTATTGAAATATCTTGCCATGCCCATGAATACAGCTATGACTCATTCTTTTTAATGGCAACAGAGTTCCATTATATGAATGCACAGTAATGATTTTGATCTATTACTTACAAATGGACATTTAAGTCTCTAGTTATTTTTTTACAATTATTTCCAATGCTGTGATGTATGCCTATAGGCATACTTGAGATAAATTTTTAGAAGGTGAATTGAAAACTTTGACAACTTGTATCAAGCTGCTCTCCAGAAATTGTACAAATTTATATCCCATCAGTAATGTATAAGTGCCCATCTTCCTACATTTTTGCAAATATAGAATATCACTGACCTTTAAATCTTTGCCAAATTGAGTTCAAATATGATCATTCATATTTGCTTTATTTGCATTTCTTCGGTTGCTACTAAAACTCTCCATTGTTTTCACATTTTACATAAAATATTTTTATTTTCACTGTATTGGTTTGAAGAAAAAAAAAGTTATTTTTAAACCATTACAGAAAAATAAGCAATACTGAGATTATGAAGTATTTGGGGTATTTGAATATCCTGCACACTTACCCTTCCTTTACAGTTTAACTTACCAACTTCATCCATACCATATATGGTGGTAACCTAACACCTGAAAGTAGGAAATGAATCAACAAATCAGATTCTGTCTCCCTGCTGTTTTAACCAGGATAGCCCAAGAAAGGTTGTCAGGTGGTAGTGGAGCTGAATGATAAAGGATCACATGAGGTAGGTCTTGGTTATCTTCAGTCACAACCATGTACAATTTTAAATTAGAAGAAAAGGGAGATTTAATTGTGTAATAGCCAAGGAAAGTATTGTTTAAGAAATTAACAGGACCTTTAGTGTAGTTTCTAAAGTTTGGCTAAATTGTCAAGTAGCCAAACAAATAGCTGTGAAAAAGTATCCTCCTCTTCTGGAGGAAGAGCTAAATGAAAATGGTTGAGAGAGAGGATCAGATAAAATAAGTTAATAATAGGTATATAATAAGGCAGTTTACTGATTCCATGCCTGGAAAATTATGGGATGGCTTGGAAAATGTTTCTCTTCCTCCTTATGACTTTAGCCAGGAATTGCAAACTTGAATATCTCTAAGAACTAATCAGGTATGATAAATGTGGAGAAGAGGCAAGTGTTCGTCCCACTTTAAAGGCATTCATACTTAGAGTGTTTTAAACAGGATAGCCAAATGATCATGGCCTAATTCCATTGATGAATTGCCACAGTGACACTTGCTTTAGACTTGAGTAATATTGAGAGTTGATGTTTGCCTTGGTCCCAAGACACCACCTGAGATCACATAAAACTTTCCACACCTGTTAACACTTATCTCACCATCTTATCATTGTTACAGGTTGAATTATGTCCACCCAAAATTCATGTTAAAGCCTAACCCACTGGACCTTAGATTATGACTGTATTTGCAGATAGAGCCCTTAAAGAGGTGACTGACTTCAAATGAGGCCGTTAGAGTGGTCCCTAACCCAGCCTGACCCGGTGCCCTTATAAGAAGACAAAATTTCAGTACACAAGGAGACACCAGGGATATGTGCACAGAGAAAAGACCATGTGTGGACGCAGGGAGAAGGTGGCCATCTCCAAACCAAGGAGATTGGCCCCAGGAGAAACTAAACCCGCTGATGCCTTGATTTTGGACTTCTAGACACCAGACCTGTGAGAAAATAAGTTCACTTCTTTAAACCACCCAGCATGTGGTATTTTGTTATGGCAGTGCTAGCAAGCTAATACATTAACTGTGTGCATACTCGTCAGTGTTGTCAAGCAGATTGGAAGTTTCTCCAGAGCAAAGGCTGAATCTTATTCAGTATGCCCACTGCCAAGTACATGGGAACACATGGTACTAGTTACTCAACAATTATGTATTGAATGAATAAGATGGTGAGTTGTTATAAATTGTATAGATTTTCCAACTTGGAAGTAATTTATGTTTTTACTGTATTCCCCTTTGTAACTAAGAGTGAGATAGCAAAGCAACTTATTAGTGACTACAGAGGCAAAAAGCCCAGGACACTTTAGGACGATTCCCATTCGGGTTGACAGCAACCAGCAGTCAGTTGAATGGTGCAAGGGGGCGAACTGAGTCCTTCTCCCTGTTCTGAGACCAGCTGCCAGGAGAAATCCAACAACCACCCTCAGGCCTCCTCTCGTCAGCCCCACCCCAGCCCACCTGGACCAGGGTCGCTTCCCTAGTGGAGTAGGAGGCCATGGCCCCTCCCCCCCCCCACTGTTGGCAACAGAAGGTCAGCATCCTCTCAGGGCCCACGGGAGTGCCCCCATTCCCTACAAATGACGGACTGGTTGGAGCACACCAACGCATAAAACTGATGCTGCAGACCTTGGCCATTGATCTGCAGTTGCACAATTACCTAGACGCTAGGCCGTATTTTCCCAATTTGTTGAGAACTATATCATGTGGGAAAGAATTAAAAGGTTTACTAAGGTCAATACAAACATAATTTATTGCTTCCCCTCGATCAGCCAAGCTCGTCTACTTAGGTCTGTGACTAGTTAGCTAAGCTGGTTATAGCATTGTCCGCTCAGAGGCAAGGTCAAGGTATCGATTTACAAAATCGGTTACTTTCCCTCTGTGGCCCAGTCACAGATGACTGCCCTAATAATTCAGGATTAGTTTGGTCTCAGAGGAACCTGGAGACAAAATCTGTGTGGAAAAGCAATGCAAGTCAAGGACGCTGGTGGAAAACCGCCTCAAAATCTATGTGGGGCATAACAGGTCAGAAACTTTTAAAGGGACCCAATTCTCAGCCTTTAAGGTCCAGTTCAAATTTCACTTGCTCTATATGAAAACTTACATTTAGGACAGCACAAATTAGAGTTAAATTGGCAGGCTAATTTTCTTTTAAAAATACATTTATTGTTTTACTTAGGCATCTGCTCAGTCAACTCGGAATTCTTCAAAATATTTGTTTCACATTTTGTGGCAATTTCCCCCTAGTCTTCATTCACCCTAAGGTGTTAATCATTAGAACCCACAGAATTGAAAACTTCCAGATCTAAGTCTTCACAAGTTCTCTTTCAGGCCAGTTTGGTTTTCCGCCCTCACATCATATATATTATGTATTATGGTTTCCAGCTCACACTGGAGCAAATGTAAAATCTAAGGTTAAAAGCACTGTTTTCTATACAAATTAGCTTTCTTCATCCAGTCAAATCCCATTTCCATTTTTCGTTTTAGTTCTTCCCTTGAACTTCTGCAATTTCATCCCTAACACACCCACACTGTCTTTAGAGGCCTCGCTGGTAACATGGTCTAATTTTCATTTTGAAGCATTCCAGTGATAGTGTTCAAAATCACCCTTTTATTTTGAAAATTATAAGTATTGTACACTAATATTCTATTCAGTATGCAATCATGCAATAGAAAGAATTTCTGAGTATTCTTTGTCTCTTTTCAGATCCATTGCTTTATAAATGGATGACACAAGATTCTCTGTGATGTCTTCATATTTCCCTAGATTAACACAGTTTACTATTGAAAATGCAATTTAAAGAAAAGAATAATTTGTAGACCTAAGAAAAAGTATAAAGAGCTATCAAGTAATTCAGATCAAATATAAGCAAAATTAAAAGTCAGCACTAAAATATTTGATATCTGTGGTTGCTAGCACCTGAGTATCTTTCCTTATTTTGCAGGTTTTATACCAAGTAGGTTTAGCCTAATGAAACAGTTATGAATGAATGAACTGCTGATTTAAATATCTGTTACAAGAAAATTACAATGTAATATTAAGGATATTCAAGCATCTCCCTTAATTACAAGGAAGGATCATTCTCAAATATTAAAATAAAATTATTCTAAATTAAATAAGATGTTGACACCTTTTCTGCTGAATAATTTTCATCAAAACATTGGAAATGCTGTTTAATAGCCAAGAATTGTGTTAAACTTATGTTCCATACACACCTAGAACACAGATTGATAAGCTACCAAGGTACATATCAGTTAGTAATTTATTATCATGCTATGTTATATTTAAAATTACAGGTAACTTACTTTGCAACTTTACATTAACCATATTTATTTTCTGCCTTCAGTGTTCAAACACTCTTTTTAAAAGAAAGCACACAAAGGACTAACCAAGTAGCTAACTGGCTACATTAAAATGATAAACTAATTGTAATTGATAGCAGTTAAAACATATTTTTATATCATACCTTAAATTTTTTAAGCCAAGATGAAAATCACATGTGAATAAGTCAAATATACATTTCTAGCCACTATGTTTCTTTCCACTTTGGTAGAAATTATTCCTGAATTTTAAACTACTGTATTTTACAGAGACTATATATTTGCTTACTTTGCAGACTATAAAGAAGTGGGCTAAAATGACATTTAAGAACTGGACAATTGATTCTATTTATTCATTGATGAGAATGATGACGTTGCATACAATTAAGCCCAGTCAAATCCCAAGTGTTCAGGTTTGTATGCTGGCAAAACATCCACTGTCCTCCAAACCTGACTTACATGATGAGAAAAGAATTTCCCAGAACTTTCCAAAGAATTAAAATGAATGTTACTTTGAAATGACATTTGTACCCAACCAGCAATAACGTAGTTTAAAAGAAAAAGACACCATTTTCCCAAACATTTTAACACACCGCCTTTTATACAATGCTTTTCTCTCATGAATCTGGACAAGTCTTCATAAACATGAATTCATTCTCACTATCCTTGTGACACCTACTCCCAGTACAAACTCTTAGTCTCAGCTGGGTGGCACATTGGATGCTGTGGATGCTATAATTACATAACAGTTCTCCTCTGGCCAGCACTCATCCACGGAGCTCAGGTCCACACTAGTGGATCTTCACACTGCAAATCAAACTGCCTCATCTGTAGATACTCAGATGGGCACTTTGGCATTCATCCCTTACTGGACTGGGACCACAGAACACCCTCTGAATATGGGGCCAGGCTCTTGTCCTTAGCTAATCCTAATATGGGGAGGTTTTTGCTTCTGAAGGTTTCTACATCAGGTGTTTGCTAACCATTTAAGCTAACAGAACATAGTTAATCAGTTCAAGGTGTAAGAACTAGAGTCTTCCATGTAATTTATGCTAAAGCACCCTATTTAATGCAAATACTTAATAGTACATAGTAAACTTGCTTCTTAAAGGACTCACAGGTCAGCCAAGTGAATTAACTGCGAAATGCCTTTGGGACCACAGGCTCAGACTTACCTTGCAAGGCTGAATGAGACAAGTTTTGCTACATTTAATTCAAGATACTTTAGTCTTTTCTCTTTGATCTTATACAAATTAAGGCATGTACAGAACCAGTTTTCTCCATACAGACAACCTCCAATCTCTTTTCTTTTGTCAAATTTTAACTTTACGGAGAAGAGACAGCAATAAACATGAAATTTAATTTGCTTTATTGCAATTTCTTGTATAGCTATGTTTAGTGTGTGCACATCTTACATCAGTGTAATTAGAGGGCATATATTTTATGCTGTGCTCTTTTCATTTACTCTTGCTTAATAAAAAAGTCCAGGTATTGATGTAATTTACACTAGTGTCATTTTTAACAACCATATACATTGTTTCCAGTCTTCTGCTATTATAAACAATGTTGATAGCAATTTATTTTTTAAAAATTACTGTTTTCCTCTTCAGATAATTTCTATGAGGTGTGTTCCCCAAAGTGTCAAAAAGTACATACAATTTTATAGTTCTTATTGCAGGTTTGCATGTATGCCCCAGAAAAAAATTAATGGATCCATTTACAGAAACATCAGCAATGGATGTATGTAATTACAGGAGCTGTTTAGAATAACCTTTGCTTTGCAGTATAAACTTTAGGTTGTATTAATTTGCATTGTAAGTGCTCGTGACATGTGCCTTTTTTCAAGTGATAATTTAGCATTTGTATGTTATTTTGCACAGAACAGTATTTCTAAAAATGTAAAAGGTAAAAAAAATTAAACATAATAAAAAATAAAAATAAAAATATAAAAGGTGAACTGTAAAATACTTTATCTCCCTCTTCCTCCCCACCTCTTCTAGCTCTGTATCTCTCTGAATAAAGTTATTTTGTATGTATTTCACGTGGCAGATGCTTCTGCTAGGGACAAGATAACCTAAGGAGGACAAGAGGGGCAAGGTCCCTGCTCTCAGGGAGCTTCCAGTACAGGACGGAGAGGGTTCCTACATACACACACACACACAGGCAGAGAGAAATTTTCATTTAACATACACTGAAGAACACAGACTGAACCCTGCGGTTGAGCATGCCTGGGGGAGCTCTTTCAGAGCAGCTCCTCAGAGAAGGCCTCACTGAGAAGGAGACATCTAAGTTGGGAATTGAACAGCAAGAAGGCCAGCATTGTGGAAATTTTGCAGCAGAGCCTCTTAGAGGCAGCAGGAGACACAAAAGCTTCCATGGCGGGAATGAACACACTTGGTGGCTAAACAGCAGAGAGAAGGACTGTGTGGCTGGAATCTAGTTAACAAGGGAAAAGGAGTCTGGAAGTGCCCTCAGAGAAATAGGCCAGAGCCAAATGCTGCAAAAGGCCCTGTGGGGTTGCTGATCTGTGAGAGAGAGCGGGTGCTGCTGCTGAGTAAGCTGAATTGTGTTGATCAGAGGGCAGCAGGCCTCTCCCTTGGGGGCTTCTCAAAGCCTTTAAGGTATGAATATTCATCATAAATTCCCAAGAAGGTGATACAGTTCGCTGGGTATTTGATCACTGTATTCTTTCTTCAAAAAGGAGTTCTTGAGACTATTATTTCAAGAAAAATGATTTAAGGAACACTGGCTAAAGCAGGAGTTGACAGTCTGCCACTTCCAGGCCAAATCCAGCCTGCTGCCTATTTTTTTGAAACCCCTGAACTAAGAATAGTTTTTAAATTTTGAAATTGTCTTTAAAAATTAAAGGAAGAATACCATCTCATAACACGTGAAGATATGAAATTCAAATTTCCATGTCCATAAGGTTTTACTGGGATACAGCCACGTACATTTGTCTACTACTCTCTGGGGCTGCTTTCGTACCACAGTGGCAGAGTTGAGTAGTGGTGACGGACATCTATGGTCTACAAAGTCTAAAATACCCTCTGGCCCTTTATAGAAAAAGTTTGCCAACCTCTAGTCTAAAGCATCAGTTCAGTCACTTTGACTATAAATCTTCATATGGACCTTGAAGTATAGCCATAATTTTTATATCTTATAGGAAATATTTATCAAGTACTTATTACATACTGTTTTGTCTTCTATGTTTATTATATTTTGTTATAATCTTGTAAAATCTCTATTAGCAAACCCAAATTTCTTTACCTTTAGTAAAATCTTCATTCCTTGAGTAGTCTGAATGTGTTTCTTTAATAAGTTTGATAACAGGCAATTCAATTTTCCTATACATAAAAATAACTTACGGTTAATTCTTTAATATGTTTAGGCATTTCTGAAGTTTGATGTGATGTACACATCTATATTAAATCACTCCCACATGACAGCCATTTAATGAAGTAGCATTTCTTAGTAATTCCTGTATCTACTCCTTTATGGATCTACTCTAATTTGTCAGATATTAAGCTCCAACAATATTTTATATCTATCTGCTTATTTCACAGATCTCTTTTTTCTGTTGATAATTGTCATTTCATAACATATTTTTATGTATGCTAGGGCCAGTGTACTACTATGACCTTAAAATTTGGGGGAATTTTCTTCCCTATTCAATGACCCACCTGAAAGTCTTTCAAGTGCCATAAAATATGTTTAAGGAGATTTTGGTTAGCATTGCATTAAATTAACCTAGAGGGCATTTTCATTTTCAGCATAACATAAATTTCCCACCAATAGCCAGGTTTCTACCTATTCACATGTCCACACCTTTTTTAAATAAAAAAAAAAAAAACAATGTCCCAGCATTACAACACAGGGATGCAATTAATTCCTTATAAATTCATCTTTATCTTAGTAGACACTTCTCTGTTTAAAATTCTGGGTGTTTATATTTAATTATGGATGTACAATCTCAACCCACTTTCACTGTGAAGTAGTGGGTTGACTAGGGTTTAGAAGCTCCTTCCTCACTCTCCCCCTCCCAGATGCACACTCCCTTCCCCAGAGCCATGCTTCTGTTAGAAAACCTCTATACTTTGTCAATGGGTGGAATGCTGCAGAAGAGACCACGGATCATTTTCTCCTGCTTGTCACTTTCTTCCTCCAACATTTCCCTAAATTTTGACTGTTCTTAAAGTAACCATGACTTGTCATGCCACATCATTGATCTCAGGGAGACATGGCTAGATTTAGATTCTCAAAATGTCATAGTTTCAACTCAAAATCACAGTTTGACTTCTAGCAGCAAATCTTTAGTATTTCTGTAATTGCCCTTCTTACTGATGGAGCTTATTAAAACGGAGCTTATTAAGAGCCTGGTTTCTTCCCTCAGATCCCTGTGACTAATCTCCCAACTTGGAAATAATAAGACACATTAAAATAAATAACGGTAGATCTCAAGCTAATTAGAACCTCAGAGGTTAAATCTTCTAGAATGCTGAAAAGTCTACTTTATTTATGGTGGTGGGTCTCTAAGGTGGGGCGTCTCTAAGGTGGGGCATATTTGGTTAAAATAAATCACAAGCTAGTTCTGGAGAATTGTTACATGACAACCAAATAAACACTAACCTCCACATAGTGTAGGCCCTCAGAGACCATGATTTAAATGCACACACAAATTTGGATACAACAAGCAGGATAGCCAAGTGACAAACATAATATCCAGATCAATTTGTACAATTCCCATGCAAAGTGTCATCAATATATGAAAAATCTCCTCCCTGTTTTATTTGGGTTTTTTATCAAAAATAAAATGCAATGTCTGTAAAGGAGAGGGGGAGGGATGTTAGCTGAGTTGGTTTGTTTTCTTGGCATTTTCACCTGCAAGTCTACACTAACTGGCCAAAACAAACAATATGCCAGCAGAACTCTCTTCTCCACAGCTATTTGCGAAATCCTGTGACCCTTCAATCCGGAAAAGATGGTCAATCTCAAGACAGATAATGAGCAAAATAGTCTGAAGTGTTGAAGTTTAGGGGAGGAGAAAGGTTGATCAAACCCGCTTATCACTCCTGAGTTTTGAAAGACTGTGGGAAAAGTGACTCTACCAGTTAACGGTTCCCGCCCCCTCCTTTCCAGCTAAAAGGAATGCTTTGCTATGCAAATAACGAGTCTGGTCCCAGAGGTAAGTGAAGGACTCAGGATAATAAAGGAACTCACCTTTTGGAAGTAAATTAACTCTCTTAAGGTACCATTGAACAAATTCTCCATTCTCAAAAAGTTGTCTTGGTGCCCTAAAACCTCAAAATCACCTGAGATTAGATTGTTCCTTTGAGGATTCAGCCCCATAGAGTGAGTCCCATTGGAAAAAACATCTTTTGTCTACACTAGGTAAGGGACACAAAAGAAGCGTGTAGAAATCACTCAGCAAGTGGACATTTGTGTTTGACCCCAACCAACTGAAATCTGAAGGCTGCAAGTGTCAAGGTTGGTTCTGAGGCTTGTAACCTAACTGTCTGAATAGGTTTCAATTTGGTAATATTGTATTCAGGTAATTCTGCTCTTTTTCCCATCATCCTCTGTTCCCATGAAAACCAGTGCAAGGAACCAGGCAAGAAAATGAGGGACATACATTGAATCCAGGAGGAAATTGCTCAACCAATGGCTTCTGAGAGTATGAGACAGATCTTTAGTATATCTCTCTTTCTCTGGATCACAATCAACTCTCTCCAGAGAATAAATACATTCCCAAGATGACTAAATCAGGCGGATACAAGTCCTCCACTACAAAATTGAGCCCCCAATGTCAGGTAAACCACTTTTTAGAATACTTGAAGCATATAAGGAGCATTCTGTTTCATACCAGGACCATAATTTAAGCCAAGCTTAGGAAATCAGTAAGAATCTTAATGAAATTTGGAAGCGATGTCTACAGCTCTGCTATTACAGCCAGTCTGCTTAAAATTACCTGAGGATAACTATTTAAATTTCATACCCAGCCTACTTTCACAAAGGAGGGAAGATGATCCACATTAACACGTACATAACCATACATTTGAGATTTTTAATATGTTAAGATTATAATATTTATCTGCAATTGAGAAAAACAACATAAAATAAAGGCTATATGAATATAGAGAAATGCATGGACAAAGACTGGAAGAGAACAGAAAAACAGTCATTTCAGGATGATGAAGTTATAAGCAAATTTGCTTTGTCATAAAAAATTTTTAAATATTGTTTTTAAGAAAAATAAGAAACAATGGAGGAAAGAGTTGCATCTAAGCAAGTGGAATGAGTTATTACAATTTCATATTAAATACTTGAGTCTGAACATCTGGAAGTGAAGTTAATGCTCTGGGTTACATAGCCCTCAGAGAACAATTAAAGAAAGTTGAGCAGTCAGTTCTCAAGAGATATATACCCTTTTGTACTTGAGAATCCTAGGTGAATTCAAGGGATAGTGAGTATAACCTTAACCGGACCTGTTACTATCCTTAAAAAAGAGTACTTTGATATTTTTCATAATAATCAATACAGTACTAAGGTAAATTAAATTCAACTAGAATCTGTCTCTCTCCGGTAACGTGCCTATCTCTTGTTCTTCCCCAAGTCCTACCTCAGTAACAAACTGTTTTGAAAACCAATTGACAAGGATTAAAAAATTAAATCTGCATAAAGCTTTAAATGAACACAATTTTACATTTGCTAGACTGAATCATGGGAAACTATGTGCAGGATGGAGTCAGTTGCTGGTAACAGAGTAACAGAAAAACAATTTCAGGAGTAAACATTAGCAACCAATGTTTTAAATTCTCAATCAATGTGCTTTGGATCCTTTAGAAAATTATCTGCTGGTTGGGGCTTCAGTTAACGGAACTAAGAAAAAAAATTGCTAACGTAATGATAATGAAACTAGGCAAACTAGCACCTTGGCTATGGCGCTCAAGGATTTTAGGATAGGGGGCGCTGTTGTTTTTAAATATTTGTGTTATAAATCAAATTAGAAAAAGTCAAGAGAAATCAATGACATCTTTTCTTCAGAAAATGTGAAACCAACTAAAAGCGGGACTTAAGAAACTCTCATTAGTAACATAACTCAGCAAATTATTCTTCCATCTTGTCTTCTTTTCCTCGGATTTCACATTTTTGAAGTAAATATTTCTATAGTAATGAATCTCATAGTATTATATTTTCCAAATAGTTTGTTCAGAGCAACCTAACAGCATTTATATTTTTATTCAGGGTTTTTAGATAATATTTTGAAGAGAGAAAATTTAAACTTGCTCAGGTTAATAAATTGACTTATAAATGGTAATTTCAAATGGTTTCCTCTGTGAGAAATAGTCTCATTTTTTTTTGCTAGGACTGACTGAATGTTGCATGCTTTGAATTTTTAATATATTTTTCAAGATGCCCAGGTTTTTAAAAATATTTGAGCAATCCAAAATGTGTCCTAACACCAGCCACTTTACATTGGTAAACACTGCAGTTTTGAACTGTTTGTTTATTCTGCCACTGAGTGCTGAAAGCATAGGGACATGGGACCCTTGCAATCCCACTGGGGCCACATTTCTAACCACTCTGAATTTACTTCCAGTTTTCAGAATTGTGCTAGTCTATCTCAGATGGTATGCCTGAGTAATTCTGCCTCAATTTTAATTTGGCACTCCAGCAGTTATTCTAAATTCCCCTAGGGACTATCATTAACCTTCGGATTCTCAGGTAATGTAAGGTCACCAATATTGCTTGTGCATTATTCTTTTATTTAAAAACAAATGTGTATATATTTTATGTAATTTGTTCTGTGTTGAACAAGTATCATTGCGGGCTGTTTGGAGATGTGGGCCTTGAGCTTTATTCTTCTCCGTTCACCTTCGGGATCACCATACTGAGCTCCAGCCTTCGGAAGGTGAGCTTCTAGGGCAGAAACCCAGAGGTCAGCTGAGGTGCTGTCCAGTATTACCGGTTTGGCATCTTATTTTTGAAATCAGCCAACTCCGTCCTGCCTCTTCTCCACTCCCTTCCCCCTGTAGTTGGGGAAGAAGGGCAGGCATGGTGGCAGTTCAGCTGGAGCCCGGGGCTCTGCGCATACTGAGAGGGCAACTTGTGGGACATGTCCATACCTGCGGCCCTCTGCGAGCGGTCTGTTCCCCACTCATCCACGCAAGACGCGGGCCCACTATGAGCTCGGTGCAAGGACACCCTCGCTCCCTAATTCCTGCTTTCCGCCTTCCATGGAAAACCTCTAAAGATCTTGACCCTTCTTACACCCCTCCACCCGGGTGTGCTTTCTCCCCAGACTCCAGGGCTCTGCACGGCCGCTTGGCCCCATTTCACGTTAAATGTGCCGAGCACTCGCTCTCAGGACCACGTGCGCTGATTAGATCCGTCTGTCTTTGCAGAGCTTCACCTGAGCCCGTTCCTGGAGGGCGGATCAGCTGGATGGGTGGGTGGTCAGCTCGGGTGGGGGTACCTGAATGTGCCTTCTGGCCGGAGAGCAGGCTGAGGCTAGGCCGCCCGCCGTGCAGCCCCAGAGCGACCGCCAGGTGCACCGTCTAGTCCCCGGCAGGGAGGACGCCCCCTGGCGCCCCCGCGGCCGCAGCCTGGCACTCCGGAGCAGGCGGGGGGCGGAGCCTGTGCCCGGAGCCTGACGTCCTTCCAAGGCCGGGTGATTATTGGGGTCTGCCAGGCCCGCGGCTGCCCTGAGCCCTCTCAGTGTGGCGCTGCCCAGGGGCAAGGGGGTGGTGGAATGAAGCACGGTCAAAACAGAAAACAAAGTCAGCAGGTCACCTGGCAGGTTCTGAGCGAATTATGCAACGAAAGCAGGGGAATGTGTGAGGCGTTCAGATCGCCCACCTCACACACATACTTTCATTTTTCTTAAGCGCCTAGGAAGCCGATTCCAGTTTAAGGGTTGGGCAGGGTCCACCGAGCACCTCCTCTGATGTGGCCACGACTTTGCTAAACTCCTTAAGGGCGATTCTCCTTCCCATCTTTCTTTAAATAATGGTAACATACTCTGGGAGGGGAGGCAATATAAAATCATCCCCACACATTCAATTCCTTAGCTCCCTGGGCCTTGGGACTATGCCTTCAAACAGAATTTAAAGAGTTAAAGCTGGTCATAGCTCCTTGTTTTTCATGCTAACATTTGTGGCATTAGGGCTATTTTGTTAACTAGGTATATGCAATTCACAGAATTTCACGGTAAATTCCCCAGACCAAATATTTGGCTGAACAAATAAACAACATTATCCATTCCTGAAAATAAGCCAGTAGAAGGAGGGGGAGGTTGAGGAGGGAGGGTGGTTGCTAGAAAGTGACCTGAGCCAGGCAGCCACCGGCTCAGGATTTGTCCTCCTATATAATTTATCCAAGTGCTAGAGATCGGCGGGTTCCTTTTCAATGACACACATTTCGGAAAGTTGCTGGAAATCGGGCAAAACAAAATGAGGGCGCCTGAGGGGAACCCATAATGGGCTTCCCCTGAATGATTTATTTGACCTCCACGCCATTAATCAAAGGGCAGCGACCTGGGGGGCTCATGGAGGGGGGAAGGATCCCTACGTGAAAGGAGTCTGGGAGGAACCTTGGAGTCTTGCTGATTTTGCCTGGGGCTCTGATCTCCTCTCTCCACCTGCGCTCTCCAGGGAGCTGGGGCTTTGGCAACCGCTCCACTTCTATTTTTATTGGTTTCCACTAAGCTGCAACTTTTGGAGGATTGTAGGACTTCAGTAATTAAAAACAAAAATGAATCCTGCTTCACCCACCCCACCCCTAAGAGCCCATGGATGAGTGTGTGTATATGAATGCAGGGAGTGCACACACTGCACCCCCACCCCCACCACCCCTACCCTGCCTGTTGACACCTTCATGATAGAGAAATGCACCATCAGCCCACTCCACACAGACTATATACAAAGACACTGCTTTTTCCCCCAAACACATCCAAGTCTATGCAGAAAAAGAAAATGCACACAAAAGAAATTAACCTAAGCAGGCTGAAATCGCAGGGCTTAATTCAGCTGCTGATGGCAAGCAAGAAAAAGCAAAGGTCTCTCCTCTGGTCCTCTGAGCCCCTGTCTCCATGTCGTTCCAGAAAGCTGTTTCTCTGCCTTGTTGGCAGCCCTGAACTGAAGGAGACTGCTCAAGCATTTTAGCATTCTCCTTTTTGATTCTGGCTGAAAATTGGGCTTTCTCCTTGAAGAACCCTGCTTCAGAACATTGCTCCACCAGGTGTATTAGTTTCTGTCCAGCTTCACGGAGGGAGCCAGCAGAGCAGCAGAGTTGGCATTTGATTCAAGAAAGTCTACATAGTAGAACACTATCACAGTGCCTACTCAGAAATTTTACCTTTCAGTATCTGATACTATTGCCACCCCCAACCCAGGCCAAGCTGTTGGACTTTCGATTTGATGAAGCCCTTCATGTAGGCATTAAGAAGAGGGAAAAAAGTCAGGAAACCCTAGAGAATGCCACCATGTGGTACATTAAATCAGTGGTCACCAAACTTTTTGCAGGTGAGGTTACATTTCTGGTTTTATTGGATAAAACCCACTTCTCAAAACAAAAAACTCTGGTTTAAACCAAAGACACACATGCACATACACATGTTAATGAGTGTGCAAATTAGTTCTGGTTTGAAAATACAACATTGGTACCTATGATCACTGGCAACACCCTGGGGTGTCATAAACGCAGAGGTGGGAATCATTTCCCTAGAGCTGAGACTTTCATCCACCACTCAGCTGGGCCGCACTACCTCTAACAGGTGAGCAAAAACATGTACAAGGAGCCCCAAACCGAGTCTTTAATCTGGCCTCCTCCTTTCATCCTGCTGTTTCTCCAAGGCATATGTCATCCAGATGCGAGAGGATGCTGTGTCCTTGTTAACATTAAATAGAAATGGAAAACAATTCATCCTGGCAATTACCAGCTTTCTACCATCAGTTTACTTCCTGTCCCTCCAACTTAACCACCTCCAGTTACCACCACCCTCTGACTTCCATCCTGCCCCTAGCCCCTCCCTCAACAGGAAGAATTCTCATTCAGAAGATACAGGTCAGCAGGAAAAGAGAAAAAGAACATAGTTTACCTTTAAAATAATGACTCATTTTATTTTTTCTTTTAATACGTAGTTATAAATATATTTTGTCAAAATATATGATCAATATGGTCAAAACATTTGCACATAAAGTCATAAATAAGGTCAAGGTGAATGTTTAGGGTTTTTTCCTTTTTTTTTTTTAAAGATAAAAGTCCAGCTATAAGGAAGCAGTCTGTGTAAAGTGTGTGTTTGGGTGGCTGGGAATGTGTGTGTGTGTGTGCTGGGAATGTGTGTGTGTGTGTGTGTGTGTGTGTGTGTGTGTGTGTGTGTGTGTGTGCTGGGAGTGTGTGTGTGTGTGTGTGTGTGCGCATCTCCAAGGATTGCCTGATCTCAGCGGCATCCACATCCCTCTACTACCATCTCCTGATAATTTTTCAGTACCACCTTGTCATACTCATCCAGGTATAGCATGGAGATGGCGCTCAGTTCTGTGGGAACACAACAGGCTTTGGGGATACTGGAATTGACAGAGTTAACCAGGGTCTGCACAATGGCATGGTTGGTGGAGTTGAGGTGGTCAGCCAGTGGAAAGGGGCAGTCCCCGTGGCAGTAGAAGGCCTGGTAGCCTGGTGGGGCCACAATCCAGTCATTCCAGCCCACGTCGCTGAAATCCACATAGAGCGAGTGGCGCCGGCAGTTCTTATTCTTCTTCCGGGCCCGCTGTGGGTGATGCTTAGGGCTACGCTTAGCCCTCCGGCGACGGGTCAAGGCATGTCCCCGCCCATCGTGGCCAAAGGTGACCAGGAGGGGCCGGAGCTGGGCCCAATCCCCACTCCCTTGAGGTAACGATCGGCTAATCCTGACATGCTGGCCCTGGTGGGTCCGGGTCTGATGGAGGTGAGTCACCTCAATGGCCAGCCCATAGTTCGGCTGCTTCTCCTGGGTCCAGCGAAGGACCGCAGGGCTCACATCAAAAGTTTCCCACCGTGTCACATTATGGTGGACCAGTCTTGTGTCCAGTAGTCGTGTGATGAGGTGCCCAGGCACCACTTCTGCTGGGGGCTTCATAACCTCATAAATGTTTATTCTGTGGAAGCCCTGCTCCCAATCAGGGCCCTGTTCCACCTGCTCCCGGAAGAGTCGAAGCTCTGCAGATGAGATCACTTCATTCTCTGGGATGCTGCTGAGGTTAAAGAGGAAACGAAAAGCAGAGTTTTTCCTGGTCCCTGGGATGTTCTCCAATTGTTCTAGGCACAGTTGGGGAGGAAAGAGAAAAAAAAAAGCTTGTCAACTTTTTTGAGAGATTAAAAATTCAAGTAATAGCTAAGAGTCGGGTGATGAGTAGTGAATTCTGTTTCCATAGTGGAAGCCTCTTTGAGGAAATAAGCATTATCTTTAATTTGAGGGAGCAGATAAACCAGGCAGCTAGTGAACCAGCAAAACTTCACTAGCATTCGGCAAACACCAAAGACAGAAAATATCTCCCAACCTCCTTTATATGTCTAATAATTTCCATGTGTCAACTCCTTACTCCACCACCATCAGACTCCCCTTTTAAAGCCCTCTTGGCTTTGTGAACACAGTTTTCTTTACAAGTGGGTTGTAAAGAAAAAGAGGGGCCAACAGAGTAGAGGCAGGAGGAAACAGCCACCCTCTCCCTCTTCTTCCACTTTCGAGTATGTTACTAAACATTTCCCCAGCGATCTTAGAAACACAGAGCATGCCTTGTTGATCATGTTACAGAGGGGAAAATAAACTCCAACACAGTAATGATGCTGGTGGATTAATAACTCAGATTTACTTTGGAAAAGAAACATCCGCTAGGAAACATTCAGATCGGATTACAAGGCCCCTATTGAATAAACCTGACAAACACACAGCTGTAATATTAAATTCTGTAGGTGCTTTGAAAAAAACGGGCAGAAAACCTGGCAGAAAAGGCTTTGATATAGCAAAAACACACTGCTGGGGCTAGCACACGTCTGAGTGGTGTCATTCCCCTTCCCATGAACCCCTCCCTTCTGTCTCCCAAAAGTAAATTCAGCCACAGCTCTGGAAATTCTTGGAGGTAAGCAGCTCTGTTCCCCAGCCTCCTGGATTTGGGGCTTTGATGTAACCCGAAGTCTTCGACCCCCGGTTTCCACTGCCCCACCAACCTGCCCCCCATCTCCCTCCCCATGCAGACTGGGGCAGAGACTGACCTTCGTGGTGGAAGCTCCTCACGGTGTTGGCCCGACTGGCGGGGCGCTCAGGGTACTCCAGACGGATACTGTGGATCTGCTCTTCCTCCTCCTCCTCCCCAGACTGGAGCCGGTAAAGATCCCGCATGTAATCTGGGATGACAGCACTCTTGCTAGGCTGCGGGCGGCGGCGCAGCCCGAACATCTGCAGAAGTGTAGCCTCGAAGTCCCGCAGGAGCTCATGGCTCTGACCTGGGCGGCGTCCTCCCGCGTGGCCCTGAATCTCGGCGACTTTTTTCTTCCCCGTCTCAGGTATCAAACTAGCATGGCTCGCGCCTCCTAGCAGGACTTGGCATAATAAAACGACCATCAGCATTCGGTTACCAGGAATCATGGTGTCTCTGGGGAGGGGGAGGTGGAAGGTTAAAGAATAAATAAACACCAATAACTAGAGAGAAATAGAGATGTCCTTGCTTATGCATATAGGACTACAGATGGAGGATCAAGATGTAAAACAGGTCAGAAAGATCAAGTTTGTGTCTTCTCTCCCTCACACCCTCCCCCCCACCAGCTGTAGACCAGCACGGCCAGAAAGTAGGAATTGCCCTGTAATTACTTGGTCTAACTTGTTTACAGTCAAATAACCCCAAATCAGATAGCCTCCATCCTGTTAATCTTTTTTTGTCCCAACTGCTATCTGAGCCATGATCTCAGCTTGGATTCTTCAAGGATAAACAGTTAACATGGAGGGGGTAAAAAAGGGTGGGGGAGGGAGAATTAAAATGCCATCGCTCTTCACTTCAGACCTTCAGCCTCTCCCCCTCTTCCACCACCCCCCTTCTTCCTCCGCCCTCCAGCCCAACTTCCACAACTTCCAGCTGGTTCGGCGCAGGAGGGAGGGAAAGCAGAGAAGCAGGGGCAGGGCAGAGACACGGGGCGGTAGGGTCCAGGGACCGAGGCCGAGAACGTGGTCTGGGAGCTGACCCACTGGCTTGACGGTTTACTTTTCTGTGGCTGATGAGTTTGAAATGCCCAGCAAAAAGCATCTGATCTCCCCGGCTGGCTCACTCCCAGGGAGGCGGGGAGGGGGTAATGTTTTGGGGAGCGACCTCTGTGAGTTTTGACAAGCAGCTGGGAACGCGCCACTGGGGCTTCGGACGCTCCCCAGTCAAGTTGGGGGAGGGGTGAGACCCTAAGGTACAACGCCGGGCTGTGGAACTTTCGTCTCTTTAGCCCCTTTACGGTCCCCTTTCTTGCAACGCACACCATCTAAGAGTGCGATGGGAGCAAGCAGCACTTTAAACAGAGCCGGTACGGCTTAGAGCCAGGCGGCTGCCCCGCCAAGAAGAAAGCGACAGCCTGACAGAAAGCAGAGTGTGGAGTCTGGAAGAAAAGTCCGACGGGAGGGACACAAGACAAGCAGGGTCGGGAGGACAGGGTGAATTCCCGGGAGCGAGGAAAGAAGAGGTGTCTACTCACTGACAGAAAACAAGGCATATAATAACAGTCCATGATTCTTGAGAGCCAATCTTGAACAAACTTGCTGGAAAGGCTCAGAGGAGCGGCAGCAGTGTGTTGCTCTGGATGGCACTACGGAATGGCTCCTAAAATGAATATTTGAATATAATGAGACTCTGGCGCAGACTGGCTCTGTTTTTCTTCCAGCCCCTCGGAGTCACGTGAACTCAAGAGGCCCTGCCCAGCACACGGAGGAGCCCGCCCTCCCCGCGGCAGGCGGCGAAAGGCCGGCGCGCCCACCCCCCAGCGGCCCCGCCCCTCCGAGAGCGGCCGCCTCCGCGCCCGGCCGAGCCTCCCGCGGTCCCGAGGAGCTCCGGCGGCGGTCTGCAGGGCTCTCGGCCGGTCCCAGGGCAGCGCGCGGAGGACGCGGTCCTCGCCTCTACCCGTGGTGTTCGGTGCGTCGGGCCAGGCCCTCGCGCAAGCGGCCTGAAGCCGGTGGATCTGCAGCGCACTGTTAGGGGCTGCGCGTTTCAGGGCGAACCCGGCTCAGATGGGGCCAGTATACGGGTCGCCGGAGTCTCAGCCGCTCAAAGTCTCATTACCAAGGAGCACTTAAAAAGCAAAGCGCTGAGGGACACACATACACGCGCGCGCGCACCCCACCTCTTCCTCCCCAGGGTCTCTGCGAGGCCAAATACTGTTCCCAGCGACAGCCAGTACCCTGGCGTACGTTCACGAGTGCCCCGATGAACCGCCAGCCGCTTCAGCTCCCAGCCTAAAGCTGATGAGCCAGACACCGACGGGGTCGGTCGCGGGGGGAGGGCTTAGGCGAAGATCGGTGCGGGAAGGCGGGGAGGGAGCTCCAGCCGCTAGGCTATTTTCTCCGGTTCCACTACGGAGATTATCTCGGCACTGCGTCGGCCGCAGCATACCCCGAGCAAAGCAACCCCCCAAAGCAAGCGGTCGGAGAGACCAGTCCAGGCGGAGCGGCGGATGCAGGGCTCAAGGCTCAGGGCAGATTGATAAGGAGATGTCGCCGCGGAAAGGGCGCATCACATGTTTCAGGTCTTAATGTCGCCGAGGTTTTACAACGCACGACCAGGCGCAGAAAGGAAATCCCACCACATTCCCAGGACTCAAGAAAACTGTGAACAGCTTTCGGCCTGCGCTCGACCTCTGTGCGTCTCTCTCTTTCCAGCTTGTTTTATTTTTTAAACTACCACTCCTCCCCCCGCCACTTCTTCCCCGACCCCCTTCCTCCTCTGCACCAGCTGCAGAGTCGCAGCAAATATTTCTTCAAGAATTTTGCCAGCCCACACCTCAAGGCACTACTGGGATGCCCTGACGCTAACCGAAGATGCTGCACGAGTGGGTCGCTCCGCACAGGGGCCTTTTCGAAAACCTGCCCGAGCGTCAGCCCGAGCTCGCCCCGAGGTCGTAGCCCCGCGACTCCCGCCTCCAGAGCCCCCTGCACCCAGCCTTCTTTTCCTGAGGCTGTTCCCAATTCCTGACTTGAGTCGCTTCAGAGATCGAGAGCTCAGGTGGCCCGACTCACTCCCCCCCCCCAAGACTTGGTTTTCTTCTTGGGGGCACTCGCGGGAAGCCTGTGAGGAAGAGTAAAGGCTCAAGAGCTTAGCCCTCCTTCGGGCCGCGGCTGCCCGGCGCCGCCCGACACCGCCGGCCCGGGAGCGGAGGCCGCTGGCGCCCCTGCGCGGTTCGCGCGGAGCGAGAGCCGAGCCGCCTGACGAGCGTCTTTAGTTTTTCCCGCTCCACGCCATCCCTGGGGCCGACTGTGAAAGCTGGGAGAGCGAAGGGGTTTTTCTGAGACGCCTGGGACCCTAAAAGGGCCCCGTGGGAGGAGCTCCAGATAAGGAAAAACGACTGAGAGCCGGTCCCCGGGGGCGAAGGGACCGTGGAAGGGGCGCGCGCCCGGAGTACCCCGACGATCCTCTGCCCGACAGACTCTCCCTGGGCCGCGGCGGGGGCGCGCGCTGGGGAGGAGTGAGAGGTGTTTCCACGTCAGATTTAATAACATTAGTCTCGAATCACGTTTTTCTTCTCCAGATTTTTTTTTAAAGATAACAGCTGAAGAGAACTTTTGTCTCCAGAACTTTTTCTCGGGGGGGCAGGTATGCTCCTGCGATTGCCCCTTATTTCCCTGCCCCAGTGTTTTCCTATCGCCGCAGTTTGTTCAGAGGTAGCCTCAGTTTACCAAGTCTGTGTTTGGGGGTGGGGGTGCGGGGAGTTCGTGTTCGAGATCTCACAAACCTCCAGCCCACAAACTGCGATCCTCAAAAACCATCCACCTCAGCGGTGCCCAGGAAGCTTCTGATCCCGCGGGCCCACCTCCCGCGGGGAGAGGTCCGGTCCGCAGGGACCCGGGAATCCCAGGGCGCTTTCCCGTCGGCTCTGGGCCGAGAAGGCCAGCAACTGCACCAAGTCCGCGGCGCGTCTCGCCAGCTCCCCAGCGGGCACGCACGGCAGGGAGATGCGTTCCCGAAGCGCCCGGAGTCCCGCCCATCGTCCCTACACCTCTACACTATGAAATGACAGAGAGGCTCTTCGGGTGCTGCAAGTCCACGAAAATAGTTCGAGGAAGAGGCGCGCGGTGCGGCGGCAGTTCGCAAGCTCTCCAGGAGGACTGACGGCTGGGGGCCGGGCCGGATGACACTCCCCTCGAAGCAGCCCCTCAGGCGGCGCGCTAGCTGCAGGGGCAGAGCTGCGCCCCACGCCGCGGAATCAGCGCTGGTTAGGTGTTCTCCCTCCACCTCTCCGTCCCGCCGCCCCCGCACTCTGGACCTAAGAGCCGACACTCTTCTTTCTCTCCCAGCCCTTCCCGTCTGGGGATCGCAAACGCCAGTCCACTCGAAACGTGTTTCGCTCAACCCACAGTCTTTCCCAAAAGACCCGCAACTAAAGGCTTCTCTTCTTCCCTCCTCTTGTGTCCCGAAATCGCCCGGCGCCGCCGCAGAGAAGGTGGTCCGGGTTGACGCAATAGCAGTTGGGGTCTTGCAGCACCAGCATCCCTACCTCTAGCACCACCCGGGGGATGACGGGGACGGGGGGCACCTTTTACGGCGACCACAGACTGAGTCCCGCGCTTCTCCCAAGGATGCGCCTCGGGGCCCTCTGCCCGGCACCCCTCGCCAGGTAGCCTTGCTCACCATAGGTCCCTGCAGCAGCGGACTCGCCAAGCAGCAGCTCCTGGGGACCTCTGAACGCCTGCGGTGAACCTGGGCGAGGGCCGAGGACTAGGGCGCTGCAGGCTCGAGACGGCGCGGACGCGAATCCCATCGGGGAGATGGGCGAGATACGCAGCCGGGGAGCAGCCGCGACGTCTCAGCCTCGCGTCCCACGGCTTGGATGCCAAACTCACCTAGCTTCCGGGCCGGGCTCCGTTCTTCTTCCCTCCCTCCCTTCTCCTCTGCCTTCCCGCATCTCCGCCTTCCTCCTCTATCCCTCTCTTTCTTTCCTTCCTCCTCCTCGTCTTCGGCAGCCCCTCCCTTCTTCCCTCCTCCCTCGCTCGCCTCCCTTTCTGGGATGGGAGCCCCGCCCACATCCTCCCATCCCGCCGCCGGGCCTCGCCTCGCAGGCCCGGGTCCCGGAAGCCCGGGCAGCGCCGAATCCACAGCTGCCTCCCGGGCTGGGACGCCGCTGCCTCCAGCTCAGGGAAGTGGCCGGGTCTCACCTGGGGACCACGTGCAGAGGTACTAGAAAGCATGCACCGACTAGTCTCAGTACCTTCCAAAAATACCCATGGGAGCCTGGGCTTCCCTGAGTTTAGAGTAACTGCTGCCCAAACTGATGATTAAAACACTGAGTAATCACCATTTACCCCGAGTAATTAGAGATAATGAAACACCTCTAAAATCAGGTTATGGAGCAGTTGGATTGGTTTAAAGGGTGGCCTTCTGCAAACTGCTAAAGGATTTCCAAACGTTGAGAAACAGGCTGTATGCAGAGCTGTATGCCCAAAAGAGATACCTCCTCAGCTATGAAAAGGCGACTCTCTTTCCAAAATGCTTTTTTAAAATGCTTCTTGTCGAAAGCCTTGGCGATGACCCTCAGAAAGATAGCTGCAATAAAGCCTTATTTCCCCACCTCCCACCACAGGCCTAACACGTTCGAGGACACAAGAGGCTTGGAGATAGACTGGGGCCACCATTTTACCTAAAAGGTCTGTTCTATAACTCAGAAGCCTTCTTAAGAACTGCCACAGCAGTTATTTTGTTGTCTCTGCTATTCTTTTCTGGTGCACCTAGGCTTTGTGGTTCCTAGGTTAAGGAATCTGTGCAAACCTGACCCTCAGAGGAGCTAACACCACTGAAGCAACAACCTTTTTGGCCATAGGGAGACAGAAAGTCTGTTTTTAAAGGAAGAAGGGGGATGAGGAGTTGGCCCTTTCCTACAAGGAAGTGCTAGTAATCATATAAACAGGGACGTGGAATGTGTAGCTTTAAAACCTTCCCAAACAGGAGCTAATTTCACACAGTAAGGGAGATATCAGCATCATCTCTGTTTTACAAAGACGGAAGGGGAAGGACAGCAGGTTAAAGGGACATGGCCCAGAGCCCTGAAGTAAATCACAGCCTCTGCTCTGGAGTCCTGAGCTAATGCTACAGGGCGGGGCTGAGGGTCACAACCCTGAGCTCCAGGTAGCCAGGAGAGTGCTGGAGGATTGAGCATTTCCTGTCCTGGATTTCTTTCCCTGGGATAGACATCACACCTCACTGTCTCAGCAAAGCACTTGGGTCTTTTCTTAAAAAAATACTGGTTGAGGGAAGCTCATCTTTAAAAACTTTACATTTAAACACTTTCAATATTTAGAAAACAGGAACTCCTTCCTGAGTGGGACAAAGATTACAAAGGGTGGAAATTGCTTGAGCTCAGAGCAACAACTGTGAGAGCAGGGCCATGGCATCTTGCCTTCTCTTCCAAGTTAGACCCGTGAAGTCCTATAGCCCAACAACGCACCAAACCATAGAAATAAGCTGTATGGCTTCGGGCAAATCCTTTCATGCCCATGTGCCTCAGTTTTCTCATCTACAGAATGAAAGGATGAGGCCAGATAACTTCCACACCCCCTGTCAACTTGATAGTGATGTAATTTTTAATTGAAATTTTATTAAACAGCTACCTTCTTTCATTTTAAATCACTCCTGAGCCCACCTCCTCTAAGAACCTCTGATAAAACAGGGCAGGGCAATACCACCACCCAGAAAGGATGACTGACAATATACCTCCAGCTGCCAACATAACTGAAATTACATTAATTATTGATAATAACAAAATTAAAACCCATTGAATAGTTATATAATGTCCACCTTGAGGCATTAGGTGGTGTGCTCCTTCAGCATACTGCCCAGAGTGGGACACATTAAATGTTCACAAGCCCCTAAATCAACCACTATTGTCTTAATCATGAACATATTTAATGTGCTCCTTAATATAAAAATTCAGAAACACTGATATGCTGCGCTTAAAGGCAGTACTTTATTTTATTTTAAAACACCAGATAATAGTTTTTTCTTTTTTAAAATCCAAATGTTTTTGGATGACAGCTATTATCTCAATTTTGCTGAAGCCCAGATAATAAAATGGCCATTGGCCCACCCATGAATCTGTGAAACTCATAGTCCAGGATTTTCTAATTAAGCCACCTGGCATACCTGGTTTAGACCCTGATATGAATCTTTAGATGTGTGGAAATGTGTGATTTGCTTCAGTTCTCTTAGGACAACTTTATATATGTTTATATAGAACATAATATAGATGGACCATATGAAACTCTAACCTTAGAGCATTTAGATTATGAGAAATCAATCATAATTCAAGATCAACTATTGTTTCTCTGTTGCTACTGCTGAATAAAGAATATTTGTCTGTTGGGTTTTTCCTGCAGACCATCAAGAAAGAGTAGCTGGGCAACAAATCGCTAGGACAGCCTTTCTCAAGGTATATTTTCAGGACCATAAGCTGTAGAGCAAGGCTGGAAGTGCTGATAAAATGCAGATTTCTTGGCCCTGCCTGCCTGAGTTCTGGACTCAGAAATGTAAACATTTTCACAAGGTTCCCTGATGGTTCTGAGCACAGTAAAGCTTGAGAACTACTATTTAAAAAGTTATTTCACTTACATTTTCAGGGCTGATACCTTTAAAAGGCTGATAGCTAGACATTATTAAACAGCCTGGAATATGCTTGGCTTGTGCTTTATACACTGTTAAATATGGTAATTATAGTACTACTATGCCTGGAACACACCAAATAGGCCTTTGCAAGTAAGATTTCTAATCCTATAGATGCAGTAGTCCTTACTTCTAGGTCCTCAATTATAATCCACATGAGGTCTTCAAACTTTCTTTGCCAATTAAATCAGTTGAAGTTATGGAGGAGTACTTTGAAGGAATTCGCATGATCATTGCTGACTTCTGAGAAGCAGTTAGAGAGAGAAATTGGAATTGGAATTACAAGGGATCTCTGAAACTGGCCAGGCCGATTTGCTTTCCTCTTACTAACATTTACCACTTGTTGCGTATTTGCTGCCTACCTACCAGACAACCCTCATAAAACCCCTGTTCTAAAGATGACTATAAAATTTAGAGAGGTCATATAAGTTGCTCAAGGTCACAGAGCTAGTAGGTGGTGGACCCCAAATTCAGACCAAGTCAGTTCTTCTCTAGCTCCACATGCCATGAGCTGGGACTGCAGCGGGATGGATCCTGGTGGCCACAGCTTCTAACTAAACAAGGCTTTGCTGGAGGCTTTCCCAGGCCAAGGCACCAGCTGCTTTCCATCCTTGCAGCATGCTGTTACAGAGAATATCAGAATGTCTTCTCAGTACTTAGAGAACAAAATCAAGATCCAGAACTTTATCTCCTCCTGATGTTATTACATGGTCCACGTTAGGCAAGACTTTCTGTGACCTTCCCTGGGAAGAGGTTGTGATCTTGAGAAAGAAACTGCTTACCTCTGCTGGGTCTCAGTCTCCTCATTGTAAAATGTGAGGATTGACCAGGTTCCTCAGGTTTTCTCAGGTCCCAAGATTGAGAAACAATATATCTGGTAGTTAAAATCATGGTCAAATAAGCAACCTCCAGAGTCTTGGTTTCCTCACTTACAATCTGAAAATAACAATTTCTATTTCGAGATGTTCTTATAAGCATTAAATGAGCTAATGTAATAAAATGGCAGGTACCTAAGTTCTCAATAAATATCAGCTATTATTATTTGCAAAGGTAATGATTACATGAGCAAAGTAGCTGAAGAGCCACTCTGGTATTTTTATTTACAGCTAGTGATAAACTTTTTAAAGGAAGGGGTTATATTCACATTTACTCTGTAATCACTGGTGCCTCACACATCTCTGGTGTTGATTGAATGAAGGCTGTTGATGTGAATCAGCATGCAATGAGTTAACATTTATGATCATTTGTCTACACAGATCAGGCCCATGAACATATCTCGGCCAAGAAAGCTAATAAATGTCAAAGTGGACAGTCACAACTACTGAAAGTAATGAAATGATAGAGTAGATTGTGTATGCAAAGCATTTTCCATCTCTGATTTTCCTGATCCCTAACACCTTGGACTTTTAACAGTTTTTCTCTGTACTTCTTGCTAAAATGTAAGCCCAATCCTTTTTCTCTGGTCTGAAGAAGAAATTTAAACATGCTTGCAAAGTTTTCCTTCTCCAAACATTTGAGATGGTTGTCAACCCTTGATAAACTTCACTCAAAGCTAAATAATACTGGATTCTAATATTTTCTCATGAATAAAGTAAAATGCAATACTACTCCAGTTCCCTATGCCTTATTGGTGTCTTGCTACTTTCTGGAATACAGTTCTTTTTCTTTTTAATCTTTCAAAACAAACAGAGCATCAGAAATGGACAGAGAACTCTAGTGTAGACCCCCGAGAGATCAACCAGATGAAAAGTATGCTTTTAAGTCTTAACGCATTTAATATGTGGATGACAGACAGGGCATGGATACTGAAATTCACAAAAAGGATGGGATTGGGATACAGTGAAGGATATTTGGCTTCTCCCTGTTTTCGCTTCCTGTGCTAAAAAAATGGTCAACTGCACCCACCCGATTCCACAACAGGGAAGCTGCTTGGAAATAAATGATTCTAGAATGTATCAAGAAGGTTAAAACCTTGGAATGTCTTCATTCTTAATGTACAGATCTTTCTTATTCTCTCTTTTTCCCTCTGCCTTTCACTGTCGTGTGAACAGTGTGACCTGGATAAAAATGCAGTGTCATTATGGGATGAGTTTTGGAAACAGGAGCAGAGTCCTACATGGATATCAGGCTGTACCACATGAGTTGTTGTGGTTTCACAAACAGATGTCAACTGGGCAATGCCATCTCACATTCTCCCCTTAATTCATGCTAACAGCTTTCTAGTCTTTTGCAAGGAAAGCTTTGTCCAAAGAGGCATGTGATTCAAAAACTTTCATTGTAGAAATAAAACTTGGTGCTTTTACAAATCATTTAAATATTTCATGATCCTTGAAGGGGGAAAAGAGTCCTTTTCACCAATGTCCTCTTCAAAAATAAATGTATATTATTTATATTGCCCTCTGGGATTATGTATAGATGCAACATCAAAAACAGTTGTTCATGTTCGCTTTGTGAAAATTCATCAATTTGTATACATGAGATTTATGCACTTTTCTATTTGTGTTACACTTCAATAAAAGTTTACTAAAAACATGCTTTTAAAATTATTTTTTTAAAGTTACTTTTCTTTGACCATCATTTGAAGCCCTCCAGCAAGAGATGATGTTCCTAATCATTTTAGGTAACCAAGGGTTGGTTGTTCAGGGCAAAGCTAGGAGAAACACAATCTGTAGTCCCATGGTGGCGGCAGCACCAAAGAAAGAGACCTAAACCTTCAAGGAATCCACTCTGGAGCCTCCCAAAGAATAGTGGCTCAGGGGAACAGCGCAGCCAAAGTCAGAGGGCAAGATGTTTGAGGAGCCACTGCACTTCTCCAGCCCGGGGAGGCTGGAGCAGCTGGGCTGGAAGAGAAGATCCTCGAGGCACTGCACTTTGTTTTCAGCTCTTCCCCTCCTTGGCTTCTCTGGCTAAAAGGCTCCGACTGGGTGCTGCAAAGCGTCAATCTCCGGGGGAAACAGGCAGGGAGACCAGACACATATCTTAGAAGAGAAATGCACTAAGCCCAACAAAGACGTAACAGCTTCAGAGAAAGAAATGGTCTCCGGACCCAAATTCTGGGAGCCCTGGGCTTGGGGGTAGCAGAGAAAAGGAGAAAATGGAGCTGCGAAGAAGAGCCTCTCTTGATGACACCCCAAAGCCCAGCCCAGCTCAGACGCAGATAGGTCTTTTGGCGGTGGCCGGGGTACGGTCCTTTCCTTGGCGTGGGTCCCCAAGGCCGCAGTCAGAGATCACGCTAACTCGCTTTCGAGGAGTCAGAGAAACCCAAGAGGGATGTTGAGAGTCTGAGCTGCAAGGTGAGAGGGGGCGGGCAGGGAGCCGACCTGCCTTCGCTGGGCGGCAGAGGCGCACCCGGCTCTCACCTCCCACAGGCCGACTTAGGAGGAGGCGCCGACACGCGGAAATGCCCAGCCACGTTTTCCCTTCGCGACCGCAGATGTGCCGCAGGCAGGGGACACGAGCCTCGTCAGCCCCGGCGCCTCGGGCTCCTGACTAGCCGGCTGCCGGGACCCCATTCCAGCTCCTTATCCCCATGCGCCCTCTGGTCGACCGGGGCTGGGCTTCCCCAGGGCTCCCTAAAGAAACGTCGGCGTGCTCCCTGATGCCCGACGGGGTGCCGGAGGAGTTTGGGGAGGCTGCTGCGCCCTCCCCTTGGGCACTCCTGGAGCGTCCCGGTGGTGCCTCCCCATTAAGCGGCCTCAGGTGTCAGCGCAGGGCGGGAGCTTGAGGGGTGCGGTCACCCCGCCCTCCCCGTGCACCGGGCTCGCGCGCCGCCCGGGCCTCCAGCTGCCCACCCGCCTCCGGCCCTCCTTATTTTTAGCTGGGCGGCTGCACCTTCCGACCTGCAAGAGCTCGCCCCACTCTCAGACTCGTTTTGCAGGATTGGTGCCCCAGGTGGCTAATCTGACCCACACTTGAGTAAACACCGGAGCGCCGGGGGCAACCGGGGCGAGCCACCCGCACAGAATTTCCTTCCAGCCGCAAGAGAGGCTCCTGTGACGCCCAGGTTCCCACTTCTTTCTTCGCTCTACTTGGAAACTCTGGACCATCCCTGGAGAAGGAGGGAAGGAAGAAGAAGACAAGAAGAGTAGGAAGAGAGGGCGTGAGAAATGGGGAGTCCTAATCTGGTTCCTGGGGCAATTCTGCTCCGGCTCCCCGCGGTCACCACACCGGCACCTCCACGTTGCCCACACTCCCAACCGCACCTCTCACCTCCGATGTTGGGCACAGGGTACAGGAATCCCAATTTTACTCGCAGAAAATTAAATCTGGATAGTATTTGTTAAGCTTACTAGCCATCCACTCCACTACTGGTGCCATCTTATGTCAGCTTGTCCAAGCTGCAGAGTCTGGTTTTTCCCATCAGGTAAGGAAAAGAGTGTGATTCCCCAGGTGTCTGGGCTCACAGAATCTTCAGTTTCTACTTGCCAAGCCCAGCAATGGTACCTCAAGGTTTGAAACACAAGGAAGGGGAGATTTATAAGGCCAGGAAGAGGAGCAAGGACCTGGCTAGGAAGTGGTCAGCAGGAGGCATGAGGTTGCTGGAAGGGGCTCCAGATTGTCTGGGGAGGTGGGGGACAATGGATCACTGCCAAACAACCTGGGGGGGCCCTAGCCTTCCCTCAAGTGAGTTTAAAAATGAAACATAAGGAGACTTTTACTTAGTACAAAGGGAAGGCAGGCTGGATTTTGAAGCCTTTGCCTCATAATTCTGATATTCAGAATGCAAATAAATCCATTTTCAGTTTGGTCCATTTTTCCTTCCTACAAGTTAGGGTGTCAACTACAGGTAATGGGCAAATACATCTTAATTTGCACCAAAATGATCTGTGCCACTCCTGCATCTGACTAGCCCATTAGCTAAACCTGCTAGAAGGAAAAAAAAAACGGGGATAAAAACTGGAGGAATAAATAAAGATCTTCAGGGGAATATAAGAATGCTGGCTTCCTTCAGTGCATTTAAATTACATGCTAATTTCTTTAAATTGGACAGTCTTAAACCTGTTAAGTGGCCTTCATAAGGAAGGATTCCCTAGATGGATTTAAGTGAATCTTTGAAAATCCACAAAATTTAGGCATACAATTTTGGAGGTAAGTGTAAAAGTGCATATAGAAGGGTACATAATTTTATCAAGTTTTCAAAGGGACCCAGAGAATATTACAAACCCATAGAATATGGGGCATGCAGCAAATCTTGCTTATTGGGACAATATCTCCAAGTTGCACACACACAAAGCTGGATTCAGTGGTACATGGCTATCACACCCAGGAGCAAAACGTTCTGAATGCTTCATTCAGACAACAGAAATGCCTATTTAGTGTCCACCGCACAGGAGAAAGGACCCTAGGACCCTAGAAGAAGACCAGGAGGGAAACCTGGCACTCAGGACCTGCTCCCTCCCATGTTAGCTGTACCCCCAGCTATCCCATAAGACTCCTGAGATTCTTAATTTGTAGATCAACTACTGGAGTGTATGTGAAACTAATGTACAGATCACAGAACATATGGCTGGTGGCATTTATGAAAATAAATGCTGATGATTTTCCACATGCTAGTTATAATTAGATAAACAATTAGGTAAATAATTATAACTATGTGAATATTTGTATATTCTCTTCAATCATATACTTATAAGGAAAATCAACATACTTTGGATTCCTGACCATTGTTAGGTATGTTTACGTTTCATTATCTCATTCAATCCTTGAAATAACCTATGGTTTATATACTATAGTTATCCACCCCTAACCCTCCTTTTTTAACTTTTGAAGAAAGACAGGCATAGAGAGGTTAAGTAAATTGCCCAAGGCCACCCAGCTAACAAATGCCAGATTACAACTCCAGAAGAGGTTCCTGCGTTACAGAGAGGATATTAGAGAAAGAGCAAATTTTATTCAAATTTAGGTCATTCTAATTCCTATGGTACTTGTGCCTTCTGTGCAAAATTGTAAGAGTTTGAAATAGAACAGCCACACTTGGGTTCTTCTCACATACTTCTTTGCAAGAAAACTGTCTTTAACCCATTCGCTGCCTTTTCATTCTCTCCACAGTTCAGGTTCACTAGCATCTTAATCAAAATATACACACATAGTTACTTATTAGT
The DNA here is from genome assembly GCF_040802235.1 of Manis javanica. Classification (NCBI taxonomy): domain Eukaryota; kingdom Metazoa; phylum Chordata; class Mammalia; order Pholidota; family Manidae; genus Manis; species Manis javanica. The sequence continues at coordinate 45,602,344 of NC_133163.1, read as the reverse complement.
GGCATCTCTGCTTCTACTAATTGGACAGCCTAAGAAGGGGAAGAACTCTTCTACTCTGCATTCCTGCAACCCCTTTCAGTAACCCTTTGTAGTAAGCACTGTGGCCTTGGGCAGCTTAACAGATGGCACAACTGAGATCCTCTCATGCCCCCCTTACCAGTGGTTAAATACCTGACCCAGGCAGGATGAGTTAGCAGGAACATAAGCTTTTTTTTTTTTGTCTATACCATCCAGTCATGGAGCTGATGAACACAAGAACATTTTTATTTTGCTGTTCTCTGAGTTTCAGGTACATTAGAAGAACTTCCACAAGCTATGGTCCACTTTCTTTTCAACATTTTCTTATGTCTTTAGCATTGGTATGTAGCTTTGTTCAACAGATAGTCCTACTTTACTTCTCTTTAGTATAAAATCCACAATACCAAACTCTGCAGTATATAACTTTGTGGAAGCTCCAGAGAGCAGGCAGATATCTGTTCTTGATCTTTAATTATTATGTTTAATTATGGCTTGAGAACCAGTATTGTAGAAAATGAGGTGCTAGAGGGCAAAACCCAAAAGCAAAAACAAAAAAAATTATGTATCATGTTTTTGTACATAGTTCAGGTTGCTGGGCTGGAATAATAGATGAAAACATCTTAGTATTATTTTGGTACCTTAACTTAAACAAGGGGGAATTGATGAAATGGTTTTTAAAGTGCAGTTGTCAGTGTGGTGTGATTTCTAAGAAACAGACTTGAAGTCTATTTATCTATAGGTATAGCTAAAACCAGTCCATACTCCACGTATGAACTTGGGTAAGTGATTTTATTTCCGGAAGCTGCCATTTCTTCATGAGTTATATGGGCCATATGATCTCGAAACTTTAGATGTGAACACGCTTTTTCTGTAAAGAACCAGATTGCAAATGTTTTAGGCTTTGTGGGCCGCATCTCGATCATTATTTCTTCCTCCACTCCTTTCCCTTCCTCCCTGTCTCTTGGTCCAACTCCCTCCTTCCCTGCTCCTGTTCTTTTCCTCTTCCTCTTCCTCCTCCTTTTACAGTTGTTTACAGATGTGCAAACCATTTGTATTAGTTTGTGAGGGCCACTGTAAGAGTACCACAAACAGTGTGGCTTAAACAACAGAAATGTGGTTTCATAGTTCTGAAGGCTAGAGGTTGGAGTTCAAAGTGCAGGCTAGGCGGCTTCTTCTGAGGGCTGTGAGGAAGAAGGTGTTCCGTGCCGCTCCCCTGGCTGCTGGGGTTTGAGGGTAATCTCTGCTGTTCCTTGGCTTGTAGAATCTCACCCGGATCTCTACCGTCATGTTCCCGTGGTTTTCTCCCTGTGTGGTTGTGTCCAAATGTTTCCCTTTTTGTAAGGACATCAGTCATATTGAGTTAGAAGACTGCTCTACTCCAGTAGGACTTTATCTTAATGAATTACATCTTCAATGACCTACTTCCAAATAAAGTCACATTCTGAGGTGCTAGTGGTTAGGACTTCGACATAAGAATTTTGGACAGACACAATTCAAGTCATAAGACCATTCTTGGTTGGTAGACCATACAAAAGAAGACTGCAGCCCATAATTTGCTGATCTCTTTAATAAGGCTGTTTATCCTAGAATCCTATAATTCTCTGTTCTCCATGGCTTTATGCAACAAATTGTCTCTCATGATATTCATTTAACAAATTGTATTGAGCATTTTCATGTGCTAGGCACTGTGCAAGATGTTTGCATACAGCAGTGAAAGACTGATAAAAATCCTTGTTCTCCTGAGTCTTATAGTCTAGTAGGAAGGGCAGACCACCAACGCAGTAAATATGAACAATTCATAGTATGTTAGATGGCAATAGGTACTAAGAATGAAAATAAAGTGGGAAAGAGAGATAGCAATGTGGTTGAATGTTAATGGGGTGGTCCCAAAATGCTTCACAGAAAAGGTGACAGTTGAGCAGAAACCTGAAGGAAGCCAGCCACACAGATACCTGGGAAAGTCATGTTTTATCAAAAAGAAGAGGTGGAAGTGGGCCTGGTACGGTCAGGAAGTAGCAAGGAGGCAAGTGTGCTTGAGTGGAGGGAGCTGAGCTGGTGGGGAGTATTTGGAGATCAGGTCAGAGAGAGGGGGATGTGAAAGGTTAGAATGGTACATGGTCTTCTGTGCCATAGTAAGAACCTGTGTGGGGACTAGGGTGAGGTGAGGGTCACCCAGGGCACATGACAGAAGGAGGTGCTCACTCGCAGGGTCACGCCAGTGCAGGGAGGGCCCCCGAGAGAGAGCACCTCCTTAAGTGTGTGCCTAGGTGCCTCCCTTGCCTCACCTAGTTCTGGCCTAGGAAAGAGCTTTGGCTTTAATTGCACATGAGTCAGGAGAGGGTTTTCGGCAGAGGAATGTATGATCACCCTTATATTTTTATCAGGATCACTCTGGCTTCTGTGTTCAGGGCAAGGATAGAATAAAAGAGGCCAATTAGGAGATTACTGAAGAAGCTTTCAGAGTACAACAGTAAACGAGCTCTTACCTGGTACTCTGCCAAGGGATGGGCCACCCAAACATCTATCAGGTATATAACCAGTGGACCTGGGCTTGTCTTTTGTTTTGGTTCTCACTCAATATTCTTTGGGGCTCACTTACATGCTAGACTATGTCAGGTGCTAGGACTCCAATAATGAACAAGAAATGGGCACTGCCTCAAAGAATTTACAGATTTTTCCTCATTCCCTCCCTCCCTTCCTCTTCTCTTCCTTTCTTCCTCCTTTCTTTAAATATTTTGAAATTTAAAACAAAAACCAAAATCCTGTCTCAAAGCTTATCTTTTTGGGCCTTCACCACACATACTTTATTGAGGTTTTCTGGTCCAGGCACTCCATTCCCATTCCATTCATGGTAGTATATACACGGTAGTGGGCATCAAGGAAGGACTTAGGAAATCAGCCATGATTTAGTATGACTTCTTATGAGAATACTACATCTCCATTTTGACTGTAGGACCAGGAACTTTTAGGTCCAGAGGTTGTCCTCACATTCAACCCTCTCATTTTACAGATAAGGAGACTGAGACCCAGAAAGATCAACGGACAGTTACACGCCCGTGTAGTGATCAAGCACAGCAGACTGTATTTTCCAAGGCTGATTGCAACCGTGTCTTCCATCCCACACGCTCCTGAATGTCACTTTGACACTCTTCCCATTGAGAGATGGCGGGGGTGGAGGGGGGGTGTTTAGCAGGGGGTCTGTGTGGCTGCTGTAACAAATTGCCACAAACTTAATGGCTTAAAAGAATATAGACCTATTACCTCCCAGTTCTATAGGTCAGAATTCCAAAATGGGTGTTACTAGACTAAAATCAAGGCTTTGGGAGGGCTGTGTTCCTTCTGGAGGTTCTAGGCAGAATATTTCTCCTGCCCTTTTAGCCTCTAGAGATACTGGCATTCCTTGGCTGCTGGCCAGCAGCACCATCCTCTGCTTCCGCCTCGTATTCCCTTCCCTGATCCTGATCCTTCTGCCTTCCTTTTATAAGGACTCTTGTGATCACAGTTGGTCCACCCAAACAATCGAGGGCAATTTCCCCATCTCAGGGTCCTTAACTTAATCACATCTGCAAAGTCCCTTTTGCCAGGAAAGGTAACAAAGTCATAGATTTGAGAATAAGGACTTGGACATCTTTAGGGGGTTATTATTTTGCCTATCACATGGGGTAAGCTCCTGCCTACAGTGGAACTGAGCTATGTAACTCCCAAGACCAGGTCATGAAGCTGATACTGCCTCTAACTGGTTATCATGGATCACTTACTTTTTTTACTGAATTGCCATTGCCACACTACAGTGAGGCCAAACTAAGCAGGGAAGCTACATGGAGAGGCCATGTATAGGCTTCTAGCTGGCAGCCAGCTGTGTGTCAGCATCAACCACCACCCAAAGATGCCTCCAGGTGATTTCATTACCCCAGCCTTCACGTCTCCCCACCTGAGACCCCAGACATCATAAAGGAAAGATAAGTATGCCCACTGTGCCCTGGTCAAATGCCTGATTTACAGAAAATGTGAAAAATAATAAAATGATTTTTGTTGTTTAAAGCCACTAAGTTTGGGGCTGATTGGTTATGCAGCCACAGGTAACTGATACAAAGGGCCATAACCCAGGTCATTTTCTCAGTCCCAGTGCATTTTTTCCATTCCAAATACTACCTCTCAGGCAATCAGGCAAACCAGTGAGCAGGGACCATTTACTGAGCACTGTTAGGAGCAATGCCTTTTGGGAAATTTCAAAATCTATAAAATGTGCTGTCTTCAGAGAATACTCCCTAGTCTGGTGGGGAAAAGATATAGAAAGCATCAGTCAGGAATGAAGTTGGGAAGCTGGTTCACTAGTTATGGTAAGAGACGGTGAGGTCCTGAACCCAGGCCTTGGTAGAGGAAAGAAACTAACGTCTGAGAACTTTTCTGAGGATTAGTTGACAAGAATTTCCAGGTGAGGGATATACAGAATGAGGGGGTAAGGAGAACTCTGTTATTTCTAGCCATTAATGCAGATAGGAAGTCTAGGAGGAAAGCCAGGTTTGAGGAGCCATTATGGTACATAAATTCAGTGCCTGATCATCGATGGGGTTAGTCTATGTTCTTGAAAGCATTTTCACCATTTAAGAACGCTTAGTTCTCAATGATGGAGCATTTAGAGAACCAATGGGGTCATCTGAAGAAGTACTCCTATCTATGCATGCAACCAGAATTCCTACCAATCATTACCGCGAGCATATCTGGTTGTCAGCACCATTTGTTGTGGACAATGCAGTTTTGCATAAACTCATTGCCTTTGTTAATCACAGTAAATCACAGAAGGGTAGGTAGAACAGGTGGTGGTGTCAGAAAACATTCAGAATGGGGGCGTAGCTGCTCCTTCCCTGTGTGTGCTGCCTAACAGAGTTTATCTTGTCTCAGGGAGGAAGCAAGCAGTTTTCCTTCCACTCTTTAGAAAGTTTCAAAGTATTTTTATGTGAACCTCAGAGATATAAACAAAGAAGCACTTGCTACCATGAACATGTTCCATTTTATTCCTGTAATGGGTCACTTTCACACAGAGTTGGAAAGTTTACTTCAACATAATTATAAGCATAGTATTTCCTGCTTTATTTGTGAAACTCAGATTATAGTTAAAGAATTGCTCTGTTCAGTGTCCATGACTCCACAACCAATCTCTCAGTGATCCAACCTGCAGAAATTGGTCTAGAAATTTACTTGAGCTATAAACAAATTATTTATAATTTATATTTTGATTCTCATGTGGGCAGAAGTGCTATGCTATTGGAAGTTAGAAAAGCTGTGACTGAAAGAAACATACGAAACCTTCAATCAGTTGATAAGAAATTGAAAGACTTAATTTTTGTGGTCTCAGGATATATATTAAAAATAGGTATACTAATGCTCCAATTTATTTTTATTAAATAACATTTTTCCTGGTTACCGAACTCTTATAATTTTATTTTAAACATTTTAGAAAGTGTGTGAAAGGCACTAAGAAACAACAGAATTCCCTTTTGAAATTTCACCCAGAGATAACTATTGTCAGTAGTTTGATGAAAATGCTTTTGGACCTTTTTTTTTTTTTTTTGCAAATATATACTTAAAAACATTAATTAAATGGAATTTTGCTGCACCTAATGATTTGCAAGCTTTTTTAAATTAACCTTTTTATTTAATATATCGTCATTATCTTTATATGTCAAATTTTATTCTTGAAGCCAGTGTGATAATTTTTCTATAGACTGAGTATATTTATTGCATGAACATTTTATAATGTTTTAACTTCCTCTATGATACATTAGTCTTCTCTCTCCTTGAGTGCTTATTAATTCAACAAATATTTATTGTAGACCAAATACTACTGCCAGCATTGGGAATACAAAGGAGAATAAGATAGACAAAACCATTGCCATCTTTGAGCTTAATAAAGGGAAGACAAGTGACGGCCAAATAGATAAATGAATGTAATATAATATTAGGTGGTGTTAGAATAGTATTTCTCCTATTGTTTAAGAAAAATGGAAAGATTACAAGAGATTTGCATACAGACGTCAATTGGTCCTCATTTGTATATTTACCACAGAATCTAATTTAGTAAAACGGAACAGCTTACAATCCTCATCTGTGGCTTGGATTTGAGTGGGCTGTAACTGTACCAGCAGCTTTGAAGAATCATGAGTGTTTCAGTTGACTAGCACTCCATAATAAACAACCCCAAAACAGAGTGGCTTAAAATAACAATTTATTGCCATCTCTTTGGTTCTGTCAGTTGACTGGGCTCAGCTGGCGCTTCCTGTCTAGGACCAGATCTCACGCTGCTGCGGTCCAATGGCAGCTGGGGCTGCAGACTCCGAAAGCTCAACTGGGCAGGAAGTCCCAGATGGCTTCTTCTGTACGTGTGTTTAGCACCTCACCTAGATGGCTGGAATAGCAGGAGGTGTCCAGGTTTATCTCTTCTCCACCCAGCCTCTCAGCATGGATAGCGTGGGCTGTATCTCAGCATGGTGGTCTCACAGAAGTTGAACTTTCATGCAGCAGCTAGCTTCTGAACCCAGAGCAAGCTTTCAAAAAGCCCAAAGCGCAGACTGCCAATAGGCTTGGCATGCTGAGCCTCAGAAGTCACCCAATGTCACTTCTACCGCATTCTATCAGTTACACAAAGCCTGCCTAAATTCGTGAGGGAGGGGTATACACATGGATGTGAATACCAAGAGGAGTGGCTTACTGTGGGACCATCTTTGGAAACTAGCTACCAAGATAAGGAAAGTAACTTACTGCATTTTATTATGGAAACATCTAAGGTTATTCCACAGAGCTCCACATACACCAAATGAAGGCCCTTCCCCAAAATAATTCCAGACCCACAAGTCAGCTAATTCTTGGAGTCAGTGAATGCTGCAGTGGACAGAAATACAGATGGAGCCCTTCTGTTTAAAAGGTGTGACTCTCTGATGCATGAGGTTGACAAACTTAAGGGTCCTTTTGTGGAGAAAGCAGGATTTCTACCACTGGGAGCCAGAAAGTGGTCTTCATTCCTTCTCTCCAGAAGAACCACACACATTGAATGCCCAATTCTCTGGTCAGTGGACCAGATATGTTGGCAGCACTGGCCAAGAGCCACCCAACACCAGGTGCTAGGCCACTCTCTATAACGGTACTTACTCATTTTGTTTTCATAAGAGTGTGTGAAGCAACTGTTACCTGTTATACAGATGAGGAAACTGAGGCACAGAAACTTTCAACACTTTTCCCAGGTAACAGGGATTCAGATCCAAGGAGCCCAGCCCATGGCCTGCCCTACTGCTGCGCTGCCGTGAGCAAGTCCCTTGACTTCTCCCGTTGCAGTTTTTCCACTTGTAAAACAGAACTAACACCACGTCCCTCACAGACACCACTAAAAAATGAGTGTCTGCCCAGCTGTGCCACTTACAAACAAGCTAATGTAACCCTGGGCAAATTGCTTAATCTTTCTGAGCTTTGGTTTCCTTACTTAATACATTAGTATGTTTTTATGAGGAGTCCATGAATAATGCACATAAGTTTCAGTGTCTGGCATTAGGGGTTTAATAAATGGTACTAATTGGTATCAATACTATTATTGCTTATATTGTAGCAGGACTTCAAGGTTCTTAACTTGAGCCTAATACCCTAACAAATCTCCAGCTGAAATTGCTATTACTTTGTCTGATTTTTACTGTTTCCATACTTTCCTACCCAGGAAACAGCTGCACATTTGGGCAGAGGGACTGAAAAAGAATTGGTAGACAGTCACATTGTCATGGCAGATGTCCCTGCTTCGGCTGCAGATAGAGGCCAGCAGCCAGTATTCACAGAAGATTGCAGATGTCCTTCAGCTTGGATCAAAGGCACCATTATACACACAGTGTGGGGACTGTAGACTTTTCTGTGCAGGACAGAATATGGCAGAATGTGTATGCATTCACTAAACATTTATTGTATACCTACTCTGTGCTGAGTGGCCTTGGAAATACAAAGATAAATGGAACATGCTCCCTGTCCTCTTGGACCTCAAATATAGTTGGATAGATGAAACCCATAGAATTAACCATAGTTACAGTGGAAGGATTCCAGGAATAGTAGAAATACAAACAGTGGCTGATCTCAGTGGGAGAAATTTTATCAGAGAGGTTTGGAGGGAGACCAGGAAGACTTCTTGGAGGAAGTGGTATTTTCTCAGGACTTAAAACAAAATGAAAGTTATTTAATAAGGAGAAATGCAACAAAGCAAAAATCATTCAAGGTGGAGGAAATGATGTGAAGGCAGATGTGGAGTAAGGTGAGTGAACCACCTAATTAGAAAGGGTGTGTGTGTGGCAGGTACTGCTGATTGGCTGGCCCACCTCCATCCACAGCCCTGTCTCCCCAAGTCACCCTCTACCATGTGATACCTTCTGATCATTGAGTCATAAGCAGAAGATTGCTGGTTAGGATTCTGGGAAAGTATTCACTTTACCTATACAAACAGCACATACTCTCCTTCAACATTTGCCCTTTGCTGTCTCTTCTTTCTCCTACTTGGAATGTGGGTGAGATGCCTAGAAGCGCATCTTGAGGTCATGAGGTAATAAGCAAAAGGTCAGAAGTCCTATGATTGGATGGTAGAACAGAGAGATAGAAGGAGCTTGGGTCCATCATTGAGGACTTGCCCTAGGCCTGAACTGCAGAGCTATTAATTTCTTTTTATGTGAGAAAAATAGCTCTTTCTTTGTTTAAGCCAGCATACCTTGGAGGTTCTGTTACTTGCCGCTAAAAGCATTCCTGATTGGTAGAGTGGGCAATGATGTCTCAAGGAATGGAAGGCCAGAAAAATGAGGGGGATCCATATTTTGAAAGGCCATAGAGTTCATTTACAGATGTATTGTTCCTTATTTAGCAGACCATGAGGAGAGCCAGTGAAGGTCTGTGAGCAGAAACAGTACTGAAGCTGTGCTTTAGGAAGATTTATCCAGAGAAAGTGCTTGAAGTAAAAGAAACTGTTTAAAAAACAATTCTAATAGTTGCTGTACAAAATAGGATCTTCCTATCTTAATTTCTATATGTATACCCTGATACATACAGTGGATACTTTCTCAATTTCTATAAAGTATACTCATATAAAATTTTGCTGAATTATTAATTTTTAACATAGAATCTAAAGAAATTTTCATTTGCTCTATGAAGGAAGCTTCAAAACCCATCCCCTAAATCTCCTTTGCAACCAGATGTGACACCCCCTGCCAACTCTTTCCCATATAAAAAGAGCTGTCATTCTATAATAGAAGAGTAGCATAAACAGGGAAGGGAAATGGGGGAATGTGAGAAGCATTTTATAGGAAGAATTGACAGGTCTTGGCAACTTTTGGAGATGTTAGGACCCAGGAGCAGGATGAGTGAGAGGGGACTGCAAGACCAGCCCTATGTTGCCAAAGTTTTAGGACAGAAATGTGCAGAAGGCGCAGGTCTGAGGGCAGAGTGCTGGGAGAGGGCAGGTTCCTCGGGCCATTGATTGATTGTCAGGAATGGACACTTCAAGAATTGTTCACTTCAGATGAAACCACTCCAGCATGCAAAATCAAAGAGGGACTCTGACTGGAACCCAGTGCCCATGCGGGTCTCCCTGAGTCAACTTTACTCCATTTTACTCCCCACCTATGACAGTTCATTTTATGTGTTAACTTGACTGGGCCATCAAGTGTGCAGACATTTGGCCAAATGTTATTCTGGGTGTGTCTGTGAGGGTTTTTCTAGATGAGATTAAATTTGAATTGGTAGACTGAGTAAAGCACATTGTCCTCACCAATGTGAGTGGGCCCCATCCAATCAAATGAAGGCCTGAATAGAACAGAAAGGCTGGCTCCCCCACCCCCACCTCCCCACAGGTAAGAGGGAATTCCTCCTGCCTGCATGTCTTTGAGCTGGGACATTGTTTTTTTCCTGTCCTCTCCAGCTGGAACACCGGCTCTCTCTGAGTCTTGGGCCTGCTGACATTCAGACTCTGACTGAGGGCTGCAGCTGGGGGCTCTGGGGGCTCCTGCTTGTAGACTGCAGATCTTGGGACCTGTAGCTTCCATAATCATGTGAGCCTTCATTCCTTATAATAAACTTTGATTCTGTTTCTATGAAGAATGCTAATATACCACCCCATTCCTACTTGCTCCATACCCAACCCCCTCTCTGTCTGCATCCTCTGTCCCCAGCTTTGGCATCCCTGCCTACTCAGTCTCTGCCTCACAGCTTGTGGCACCCCACTTGTACAGCTCACTGGAACTGCCTTTCAGCCAGTCTGTCCCTTATAGGCTGACTTCTTGGGTTTGCAACTTGGTCTGGAGGATATAAAGATCTGTAAGACACTACTGAGATCTCAGAACTCATCCATTTTACAAACATTTATTGAGTATCTACTGTTTTCTATGCTTCATATAAATTAGTACAAATAAAATTTTGTTAAGTCTCAGCTCCCATGCCATTTGATAAAAAGACTAATAATGGCAAAGCAATAGGTGACAGAGGTGTGTGGGAAATGTTGGGAATAAGTGGGGAGTTAGAGGGAAGCCTTCACTATGCAGAGGACCTGTTCAGTGCCAAAGTAAGTGAGAGCATCCCAGACAGGGGAGACAGCATGTGACAGAGGTGTCACCACACCTACTGCATTCTGTTGTCATGCTGCTGTGGCCGCAGTCAGGGAGAAGTGTGTGTAATTAAGTGGACGAATGAAGCCAAAATGTAATCTCCAATTTACTTGTACAACTTACTTAACCTCTCTGGGCCTCCCTTTGCTTCTCTGTAAAATGGAGATTATCTCATGGGATTGTTATGAGGATTAAATGAGATAATGAATGTAAAGTGCTTCACACAGTGCCAGGCACAGTAAGCACTCAGTCACTCTTGTTATCTAGTAAGTGACAGGCCAGAATTAGATGTTCCTTTTACAAGACTGCAATAGTGTGCATGAGTACACTGCGTGAGACAAGAAGTCCAGATGGGAGCCAACTGCAATAGTCTAGGCTGGAGATAGTGAAGCCCAAAGTAGACTGTGGTAGGGGGCTGGAGGAAGAGGGCAGATCAACCTCAGTCAGTTTAAATAGCATTTCTTAAAAAAAGAAGAAAAACTCTCATGTTAAGCTGGTATTAATTGTAAATTAAATGCTGTAAAACAACAGCAGCAAACAGTAGGCAGGGAAAATGCTTAAATAGTATATGGAATTAGCCCTGAAGATGTTGGCAGCTCTCTTAATTCCAGAGGGTGCGGAAGTGCCACTGAATGTACCATCTAGCACTTTTCCATTGGATTCCATCATGGCCATTTTTCAACGAGGCTGGACATTTAATCATGCATAACAAGTGTGTATTGAATATGCAAAGTATTATTAAAAGTATTAAATTTTTAGTACAAGAGGAATCCAAGTTTGTTCAAAAAGAGTTCTTGTGCTGAAGAACCCTGGAAAAACCCAAAATGATGCATAATTCTTTTAATTTGAAGATGTAAAAGCAACTGAATTTATAAATGACTGTAAATTCAAACACAAATCCTTTAAAAAAAGGAATAGTACCCCAAACAGAGAAAAAACTCAAATTCTTCTCACAGAATTTGTACAGGTCCCCAAACCATCCAACACAGTTCTGTGGTGCTCTGCTGAGACATTCTGGCAGAGAGAATAAAGATAAACTCCAGAGCTGTTCATTTCAGGATGGTTTGCTCTCATGAACACACATGAATTCAAATGTTCACTGGGGCTTTCTAAAGTTAACTTAGTCAGATGTTGAGTAGTGCATTAAATAAAATCACCATATAAGCAATGATTACTTTCACTCAGAACCTATCATGTGTCATATAACGTATCAGTAACATTTACAATTACCCTGAAATATTGCCATTCTTATCCCCATCTACAGAAGAAAAGACTGAGTATTCAGAGATATTATGGTTGAGCTGCAAAACTGGCATTAAAACTCAGGTTTGTTGACTCGTGAACTGAAGTTCTTTCCATTTCACTGGTAGCTTCTTAAACTACCTGCTGGCTGACCTGACTCTTCAAACAGACATATAGTTTGATTTGCCTTCTGGATTTTTTTTCTTAATCTTTACTCTTCTGGATTATAAAAATATTAAACACTCATTTCAGAAAATTTGAAGAAAATAGGAACAGATAAGGCAGCATTATGCCTATAACCTTAACAGTCATTTCTAGGTTGCGTTGCCAAGCTGAAAACTTCACTGCCGTCATTTAAAAAGCAATGCCTTTCCTTATGAGTTTATTTAAAAGAGAAGGTAATGGTGTGGACTTAGTCAATTTTTAGGTATAGAGAATGAATATACAAGTACTGTGGTGAGGAAGGGGTTCCTGTTTTCCAGAGGTGAGGGGTGGAAGAGACAGACCAGACTCTTTTGTGGCAAGAAGGATGCCCTTCTACAGTTATCAGAGTACAACTGCACACATTTTGAAGACCCTTGTGTGCTACATTTGAGTTTCCTAGTGTAGTACATCCTAATCCATTGTCACAGCCATCCACCAGTAGTTTGGGAGAGATTGTGTATTAGCCAAGGATGCAATTAATTTTCATCTTGTTTTGACATAAAAGAGGGGAGAAAAAGCCAGGCAAGATATGAAAAGCACAGAAAGAGTGTTGCGAAGAATATGCCCAGCAACCCAGGGCACCCCTGCGCTGATCGTCCTTATTGGTGCTATTTAATTCTGAGATGAACCAGCCACCGTAGTGGTACAGTCATCCTTCCCTCTTTCATCAGGGATCTCATAACCATTGCCTGCAGTCTCAGATTCTGAGGCAACTCTACCAGTTTTCACATTTGACATTAAGGGTTGCAAACTTCTGGCGTGTTTTGCCTGGCTTAAACAATATTTTAAATGTTTGCAGCAACACTTTAGAACTCGGAAATGTCACACAAAAATCTTAATTTTTCATTTCTTTTGACAAATCAGAAGATCTGATACTCCGGGGGCTGGAGTCTAACTGGCAATAACTGCCTGGAATGGTGGCTCCCTTGAAGTGCAGCGGTCACACCACCTCCCTCCCTGTGACACTAAGAGAGCAGGTCAGTCTCGGTTTCCCTTTACTTTAGCTCTGCTATGTTCTTACAGAAGAGAAACATTTCTCTGCACTTATCTAAGGTGAGGGAATGAAAACAAAATAAACCCAGAGTTAGCAGAACAGTTTCTATAAGAATCCATCTTCCTTCATGCTTTCGATGTCTGCAGGGTGCTTGTGCTATTCCCTGTTTGCTGCTTTCAACAGCTGCCCATCCTTTCACAGGCTCAAGCTGCAGGAATAGTTCTGGGTTCCAGGTTCCACTCTGCTCCAAACTGGTGGCTGGTCGCTCCACAGTCAGCCTTAGTTCCCTCCTCTCTAAAGTGAGTCTGTTGGTCTCAACTCTTCAGCTCTGAAACTCTGACTCCTAAAGAGCTTCGCTGGTCCAGGTAAGACTCATCTCCTTCTCTTTCTGGCCTCTTTTTCATAAAAGCCTCCCAGGGTTAGGGAGGCAGTTCAGTTTCAAACTACGGAAGGAGGAGAAAGAGCAGGAGAAGGAGCAGAAGAAAGATGGGAAATGAGAAGAGGGAGAAAGGAAGAACTCAACCCAGAGACATGCTGAGGGATGGGAGGGGGAAAGAGGGTCAAAATTTCTCATTTAAAACTCCCAAGGATGAAGTAACATCACTGGGATCTTTTTATACTTTAAACACATTGTATTGTATTAAATATTAAAAGTAATACATATTAATTAAAGAAAAGTTGAAAATTTTGAAAACTAAAAAAAGTAAAGAAAAAACATCACCTGTGATTGTAACCACTTAAGTTCAAGGGCTGCTTAACACCAGGCATATGGTCTTCCTAAGTGTTTTGTGTGTGTGCATTCATTTTATAGTTGATATGTAAAAACCTCATTTAACCTAAAAACAAAGAAATCAAAAAGTAAAATATTCAGGACCGTTTTATTAAAGTTAAAACTAGATATACTAGTATACATTTGTTTGATGGATGGATGGATTGACTGATTATAGGCAGCACTTCCAGCAAAATGCAAAACAAACAAACAAAAATGTTGAACAAAATCTTTCATTTTCCATTACCTTTTCAACTTAGCAATGTAGTTTAAGGGTTTGGCATCATTATTCTAACATACGGGCTTTATTATAAAGGAGTTTAAAATAAGACCTACATGCAGAGTCTTAATAAAGGAATAACTTTCTGCCTTCTGACGTCCTAAGATCATTTACCTGTGATTCTTTTTTCCTTTTTTTTTTTATACAGGCTTTCCTTTGGCCGCAGTTGAGGTGTCATTTCAGAGGTCAAGAAACTATTACCATTACTATTATTATTCTATGTCTATTATTTCATTTCAGTCAAGAGCTATAAGCTGTTGGTGATATAATCCCCTTAAAACTAATGATTCTACCAGCTTTTGCAACTTAGCCTAGAGACGTTGACAGTTAGTTTCAGATAACCTCTTTTTGATGCACAAAAGAAAGGTAAGAAGATGTGATTAAAAATGTTTGTAGAAGTGAAAGAATAACCACATTGCCCAGAGGAGCTAGGAAAGAGCCTATCTCTAACTTTCCTTGCCATTAAGTATACTCAGAGAATGAACGCCCCAGATACAAAGCCCGGGAGAGCAGAGGCTGCCTTGGGCCAGAGTAAGGTCCCTTGTTTGCAGGTCAGCTTACCTGATTTGCAGAAGATCTCCAATCTTAACAGAATTGAACTACCTGGCTTATTCTATTTCTGTTTTGTTGATATCCAAACTGGCCTTTTCTTCTTCTTTTTTTTTTTTAAACTGAGAATGTCTAAAGCCTGGGGCAAGCTTCTGGGTGTTCTCAAGACTTAAATGCCACTGCTTACAGAGTTAAAGATCTCCATGGCTGCTGTAAAAGGATGATAAGGTAATCACTCACCCATTGGAGATGCTCCACTTGTCCTTTACCAAAACAAAGTCTGAGAAAAGTGGAATGCATTCAGCAGTTTAGGAAAATTCTACCATGAAAAGCCAATGATTAGAATTAGATTTTTAAGGTTGGAGAAAGTTCTTACTGTAATAATTTATCTTAGAGAACAAGAGTTTATTTTTCATTTATCAAGAGCTTAACATTTCCCTCTTAAGAAAAGTGCTTTGAGGGGGATACACTATACCAAGGAAAACAGTCACTAACAGCATATTTTGTTTATCAATTTGAGCTAAAAACTACTCTTAGTGATAAAAAACCAATTCCAGCATGAGGGGAATCTCACTGGAACTAGCTGTCCCCAGAGTGGAGGGTTTAGCCTCATTTGTATCCCCAGTAATTGCTCTTGGCAAAGGGAAAGTTGCTCCGGAGAGGTGCTTTAAAATTAAAGTAAAATGCATCTCCACAATATCCACTCTGCTGCCAGGAGGAACCCCAATCTATACTTGAGTGGAAGCCACTTGAAGCGTAGTGTGTGGAAACTCACAGATGAGAGCACTGGAGAAAAGGTGATTCAACTGAATTGTACTGAGGATCATTTGAAAATTTTGTTTTAGTTACAATTGTTAAAAAAAGAAGAAAAAGAGGGGAGTAGAAGAAGGAATACTCTTTTTAGTAAAAGTGGTCAGAAAATAAGATTACATTTAAAATATTTGCATCCTAATGAAATAAAATTTAGCTCTACATTCCACTCCCCTACCAAAGTGTCAAATTTTTTGAGGGTTGACTCAAGGTTCAATGAAGGAGTTTTGGTATAACTTGTTTTCTAAATAACAGATGGTTACCCAGAATTCTCTTTCAGAATTAGGCATGCTGAATCCTTTTTGATTTTGTAGTGTTTACTCAAACTTAAATGAAAACCTTTTCTTTTCTAGTGAAACTCACTATTAGGTGATTGAAATGGTGGGAGGCAGAAAGCTCTGTGCAAAAACATTTGAAAATGAAATATTCCCAATGCATAATCCTTTCCTCTGCAGTACAAGATTTTCAAATAAGAGTGTGTGGGGGTGGGGGTGGGGGGAATGCACATGCGACCTTGCCTGAGAGAAGAAGGTATGCGCACAGGAATCTCCTTGCTGCAAAGTGCTGACATTTGACACCACTTTGAACCCGGCAAGCAGCTGGCGTTGGACTCTGAATCTCCCACCTAGTTCTTGGCCTCTCACTCATCCCGCTGGCCAAGCGCCCCGTTGCCTTAAGGGCCTCTCCCTTCTGCAGCGATCGCAGCCCGGGCAGAGGCTGAGCTGGCATCTTTGCGAGGCTTCCATCAGAGTTCAACAGCAGCAGCCAGAAGGCAGTTCATCATTGACTTCCAAAGAGGCTGCCTGCTGAGTCCGTGGAGCTTTCTGTTGGTGTGTAAGCAGCTTCTGTGCGTTTGTAAATACCCGCAATTAATTAAACCCCAGCCGCAGTGCTTGGGGAGAGCTCCTTGCGTGAGGGAACAGCCCTAAAGATGTTGTTATGGCTTCTGTGGTGCAGTCGCTATGGAAGCATTAGGGTGTGGTGAGAGATTAGGCTGCCGCCAAGCCATTGTACGTTGCCAGATAGAATTATCCTTTGATGTACACTGGGGTCTAAATTGTTTTCTTCCCTTTGATACATTTAAAATTAAGATTCCGTGTTAATCTCTAATTCATTCTAAGACCAGGCTTCTATTTTAGCTCCTTGAATGAGTGATGTTGGAATGCTTTTAAGGAACAGAAGCCAGAATAAAATATTTTCCAATTACATTAAATACCTTCTGGGCATGGTTATTAGGCACTGTTGCATTGAGTGTGGGATTTTAAATCAGAATGTCAAGGTTTTAAGTCTGAAGTCATTTTAAGTGAGATATAGAGCACTTAGGACAATAGTGTTCCACATTTAAATGGTTGTACAAAAAAAAAGGAGGAAGGCTTGAAACTGCGATCAAAAGTGAGAGTTCAACTATATCAGAAAAGAGAGAATCATGAGCTGTAAAGTTTAAAAGGATGAAAACTCTGTACACTCAGTAAGGTGACTGCCAGCTGGAAAACGTGAAGATGGCCGTCGGGGTGGGGGGAGAAGGAAACCGGTAGTTGACCAGAGCTCTCTTGAAGCCTCAATCTGCGAAGAAAATCAACTTCCACTCACGTGGGGCTTTTCACAGGCCCCGACAGAGGGTCAAAGGACATCTGACCTGGACTGGATCCAGGCACAACTGTGAGGCTAGCTGGGACTTAATGAGTCACTTGTTAGACCTCCCAGCCTCCCAGGTGCTTGCATCTAAGCCCAGAAGGAGGGCAATTCTTTAAGCAAAGAAATTTCTCCTGGTGACTTTTTAGCTACCCATGGGACAGATTTGGGGGAGAAACATAGTAGTGACCACCAAAGGATGTCTGAGATTTGACAGGCATTTGTCACAAATTAGTAGGACAGTCATGATTTAAAATACTCTAACCCTTTATCTTCATAAATACGGGAACACTTCTCAGTCCTTGACTTCAAGACATTGTTTGGAGGGCAAAAAAGGTGTCATGATGCCTATGGAAACCAACCTTCTAATTCAGTTCTTCTCTATCTCAATAAGAGTGAACTTGCATTTTTTAGGCACCATTTTCTGTTTACTGTCATTTGTCCTGGAAGCTGGGTAAAAGCAGGTGAATTCCTGCTTCCTCTCCCTAATTAGGGGCCTGAGTCCCAGATGTGATAGCATCTTGAAGGGTGCTTTACTATTATCAGTGGGTGGGCAGATGCAGTGGAGTGAGGCACTGGTCTGCATCAGTCCTGAGAGGGCCTGCACCTGCTCTACTGGTTGCTAGATATTTTTACTATCTCCTGATACAAAGATTTCATTTTGAGACTCCTGGTCCCCTGTGAAGAGAGCTGTGGTTCAGTGCAACACACTGGGCTTGACATCATCAAAGGATTTAGGTTTGAGCGCCAGCTCTGCTAACATAAAACAAGATACTAGGTGTGAACATCTAGAGCAAGAGATTGGTGAGCTGCCTGCTCATCTTAGGTGTAATTGTGTGTGATGCCCCCTTCTCATGATGCAGTTCCAAGAAGGGAAGCACACTGCAGCATCTCAGGGAAGGGCAACGAGGCTGCCATGGTGCGTTTCTATTTGCATCCCCAAAGCTACAGAGTTCTCACGGATTCAATGCTAACGTGTAGGGTAAAACTACCAGGCTTCAAAAAGTATCCACAAGTGTTCAGAAAATCATTATTCAAAGTGTGATGCATTATGGATGGCCTCTTAGAGATCTGCCCACCGACATGGAGTCTCAGACTCCCCCACACATCTGCTGAGTCAGAATTCCTAAAGGTGCCAGGCCTACACGTTTTCATGTTAAACACTACACAGGAGATTCTGATAGAATGTAAAGGTGAAAGTCACTAGTCTGGCTGCCCAACACTGAAAACCGCTCCACATCCGTGATGTCACCTAAAAACAGAGCCGGTTTCTGGACACCCACACTACAGGTGGCTGCTCGAGGAGTCCGCCAATGCAGTTTCTGAAGTGCTTACTGGAAAAGGGTGCATGTTCACATGTGTGTGTATTTGAGAGAGCTGTGTGTGTATGTGTCTGAATGCCTAAGAGTGCATGTGAGTGAGGAAGACTATGTGTGCATCTGAGTGTTGGAGAGAGTAAGTGTGTAACCACGCGTGTGTGTTTACAATGAAGGACTCCCTGGCCAGTCTCTCTGGACTAATGACAACATCACTAATTGCTTCTGGTTTCCATGACTCTACTCAGGCTTCCACAGAGCAAAGCCGACACCCTCTTGTCAAAGCTGACCCCCATGAATTTAATGAGCTGTGGCTGCGGAATCACAGTAGAGTCTACTGAAGTTTCCTTCAGCTCACACTAACTTGCACAAGTAAAACTGCACTAGCTAGCTTTATAAAAAGCTGCTCAAGGATCTCTGGGCTTGGTACAGACTACAATGGGGGGCTAGAATTCCCACAGCTTAGCAACTTGCCCAGTCCATATTTCATAAAGGAGTATTCACCTGGCCTCAATGGGCTCACAGGCGCTTTTGTTACTTTTCAACCACAACAGCGTGCTTGCGGAGTTGACTGTTTTCATTCAAACACACGGGAGAGGATTGCCCACTTCTGCATGACAAACAGCAGCAACTCTCAGTTCCCTCTAGCGCTCTCAGTCTCCATTCTCCTGGGTGGGTCCAGTCTTTGCATTTCAATTCAGTTCCATCAATTTAACAAACACTGATTCAGTACCACTCAATTCCAGGCACTATCCTAGGTGCTGCTTGTGTTTGCAGCCTGGGGTGGGGTAGGGGAGGGCTGGGGAGACAGCTGAGCAGGGCCCTGTTTCTACCCTCAGAGAGCCCCGACCAGGGACAGCCAGCTCCAGGCAGCTACACAATTAACTACACGCTACTCCACAAGGACTGAGTGCTACATTGGTGTTTACCCAAAGTTTAGAAGCAGGAAAGATTCTCTTAGGAAGCTCAGGAAAGACATAGTAAGGGTCTTGAAGGAGGGTAGACATTTTGAGCCTCGTTTCCTGGGTCTTGAACTATCCTATCCATGTTTTTAATTCTGTGATTGTGCTGGACATATAATCATTCGTTTCCTGGGTCTTGAACTATCCTATCCATGTTTTTAATTCTGTGATTGTGCTGGACATATAATCATAGTAACTTAAAATGTATTGAATGTTGATTAGTATGTATATTCATTTAGTCCTCCCAATAGCCTTGTGTAATAGTAGACATGTTATTAACCCCCATTTCTGAGATGAGAAAATTGAGGCAAAGAGAGATTAAAGTAACAGACCCTCAAGGTCACACAGCCAGTAAGTGGTAGAACCAGTTTTTGACCCCAGGCAGCCTAACTCCAGAGCTGGAGAGCTTAAACACCATATTGTAATATACAGACATTTTAAATTTTGTGCTACCAACAACCTGTCATGTTTTACTTTTTCTATCTACATAGATCTTTTTCTATGCAGTTTATTATCTTTATTTCCTGTCGGCATTCTTATTGCTTAGTGAGAAGAATGACTATAGATTTTCAAATGTTTCATTTTGCTTTTAATCCAAATATTTCATGGGTAATCACAGAAGGCCTGACTTGAACACATGCACGAAGTGATTTTTTCCTGCCTGTTGCCAGTGTGTTGTATCAGGGGACCACTGAGGAAGGGCCAAATGAGAAGGCCTACTGAAAATGGTATGGCTATGAATTTTTAAATGCAGACCTGAATTAGTGAAGTTATTATAAATGTGTGTCTAACTGGTTCTGCTTAAATATGACTGCTGCCCCAACTCCTGCTAAACCTTCCTTGAGCACTCTTAATGATCTAGATTTCTGCCCAAGGAAAGCAAATGCTTCTTGGTTGGGTCCTCTCAGACCTTTCTGGTTTGAATACTCAGGAGTACAAAGTTAACAACCAGGTAGCAAGCACCCACAATGGGAAGCTGCATGTCATGGGCACTGAGAGTGTATGAATCAGACAAAATAGGAGTCAAATCCTGGCTTTACGTGTCAGTGTGTGCCTATTTAATCTCTCTGCACGTCAGTGTACACCTCTATGAAATGGAGATAAGAATATCTCCCTGACAGAGTTTTTTTGTGAGGACTACATAAAGTAATGCTTGTAAAACCCTTAGTATAGTGCCTGTCACATTGTAGGG
The DNA here is from genome assembly GCF_040802235.1 of Manis javanica. Classification (NCBI taxonomy): domain Eukaryota; kingdom Metazoa; phylum Chordata; class Mammalia; order Pholidota; family Manidae; genus Manis; species Manis javanica. Next base: position 45,581,763 of record NC_133163.1, on the reverse strand, counting down.
AAACCATAGTTATAATTTTTACAATTTGATTATAATGGGGAACGCACAGTATTGGATAGTTTGAGGGTTTGAGGAAAGCGATCAAAACCAAAAAGCTCCGAATTAAGTATTCTACAGCAAACTGCCATATCCTTTGGCTTTGTTTCCACATCTGGTGCAGGGAAGTTACTGCATTTATTAAGGCAGAACATTTAGGGGAAGAAATGCTGGGCAGTCAGTAGTGCTGAGAACAATATCACAGGAGCCCCGAATTTCTACAAGCCCTGTTTTCCACCCCAGTGGAAACTCCCACCCACAACTCCACTTCCGCCTGAGTTTCATTCCCACATCTCAAGGCATGTCCTTCTCCAAGCGGCCTGAGGGCCTGGCTCCTGCTTCCATTTCCCTGGTGGGCTGTACCAACTTCCCTTATACCACGCTCAGTCCCAGCTTCACACAGAGGTGCTTTTAATTTCCCTTGGAACTCCCTCTTTGACCCATGGGTTATTTAGAAGTATTTTTTTTTAATTTCCAAACACTTGGGAATTTTTCATATATCCTCCTATTGTAAATTTCTAGTTTAATTCCATTACGGTCTGAGAACATATTTTGTGTGATTTCTGTTCTTTTAACATTGTTAAGGTTTGTTTTATGGCTCAGGATATGGTCTCTTGGTGAATGTTCCAAGTATACTTGAGAAGAATATACATTTCTGCTGTTTGATGCTGTGGTCTATAAAAATCAATGAGGTCAAGTTGCTGGATAGCACTAATTAGGTCATCTAAATCATTATTTATTTTTCTTCTATGTGTTTTGTCAAGTACTGAAAGGGGTTTTGAAGTCTCCAATTATAATTGCGTATTTGTCTATTTTTTAATTTACTTCTATCAGTTTTTGCCTGAGGCATTTCAAAGCTCTATTTTAGATGCATACACATTTAGGATTGTTATGATTTCTTAGAAAATTCACTGGCTTATCAATATGTAATGTCTCTTTTTATCCCTAATAATCTTTGTTATTCTGAACTCTGTTTTTATCTGAAATTTAGTATAATTACTCCCAATTTCCTTCAGTTAGCCTTTTCATGTTATAGCTTTCTCCAACTTTTTACTTTTACTCTAAGTCTTGACATTTACAGTGGGTTTACTATAGACAGCATATAGTTGGTTCTTGCTATTTTATCCAATCTAACAATCTGTCTTTTAACTGGCTTGTTTAGATCATTCACATTGTTGGTATCATTGGATTGAATTCTACCATCTTGCTAGATGTTTTCTTTCAGTGTACTAGTTCTTGGTTTTTATATCCTCTTTTTCTGCTTTCTCTGGATTTAACTGAATATTTTTATTATTCTTTTATTGATATACTATTTATACCTTTTTTAAAAGACTTTTTAAGTGATTGACTATAGTTCTAATGTACTTTTAAGTGATAAAAAGATCGATCATTTTGTACTTCCTAAGGATGGGTTAGAAAAGAGCAATGGTTTTATTTCCTTCTGAGATGAACTTAGAGATATTTTGGTTAAAATAGCTAGAATTTAGATAGAATATTGAAATATGGAATAGCATTTTCTTTTGAGTGTGCATATTTTAAAATATGCATTTTATTTGTAATCAATGAACTCATATTTTTTTAACATGGGAAGATTAAATCTAGATGAAAAAAGTTACTCTTCTGCATTTTTATATGATAAAAATTACACAAAAGGGGGATTGGCTTAAAGATGGTGGCATGAGAGGTGAGACAGAAACTTCCTCCCAAAACCACATATACTATAAAAACATATCAAATACAACTAATCTTGAAAGAGCAACAGGAAAGAATTCTGTGACAGACTGCCTACACCTGGAGAAAAGAGCAGACCTTATGGAAAAGGGTAAAGTACCAAAGCTGGCGGGACCCAAGCCCTTCCCCCATCCCAGCTTGTTAGCAGGAGGAAAAGAAATGGAGCAGGGAGGGGGCAGAGGCCTAGGACTGATGAACACCCAGCCCAGGAGTTCTGCTCTGAGATCAAGAACCTACATTACATGATGCTCTAGAGATTTGTGGGGTTGGAAAGCTAAGACAGGTAGAATACTCAGAGAGACTGAGATTCTAGCCACTTGTGGAGAATAGTCACCCACAACTGGCCACTCTGGGGCAAAAGAAAGGTGGGCACTCAGAGAGACTTCCCAACAGCTAGAGGGTTGTTAAAGAGGGAAGGATTGCACAGAGATTGCTGCTCATGAGCAAAGACAGGCAGATAAAATTGTCCTGGTGCACTCAGCCCAGCAGGTTGGGACCTTTTCAGCCTTCAGGCGCTCCATCTTCCTGGCTGGCACCACAGCTCCGAGGCACCCCACCATGATATGCATGATATGCAGTCTGCTGCTCCTTCCTCCTATTCATCACTGGCTTGCAAACCTGCTGCACCTGCCATTGGACCAGCCAGAGGGTGGGCCCACCTAAGTCAGCTAAAATGGCATAGCACAGAGACTCCTCCCTGCATGCTCGGCAAAATGGCCCTGGCAATGGAGGCAGGCACTGTGGCTGGGAAGCAGGAAAGAGCTCCTTCCTTCCAGTAGGCACCAGCAGTGCTCACCTGCAACTGCCACCATTGCTCCAGGGGCTGAGCAGCTCCAGAGAGTAGAGCTTCTGGGCAATAGAAGGCGCCACCTACAAATATGAAACATCAAAGGAACCAGGTTCAAACCAAAATCCCACAAACACCAGAAAGAGGGCCAAGTGAAACTGAACTCACCAATCTTCCCAAAAGAGATTTCAAAATAAAAATCATAAACATGCTCATGGAGGTACAGAAAAATATTTAAGACCTCAGGGAGGAATTCAAGAAAGAGGAAGAAACTGAAAAAACATGGTATCTTAAATGAAACATACAAATGGAGAGATTTAAAAGCAGATTCAATTGGATGAAGTAGAGGAGATGGTAAATGAAACAGAAATTAGAGAACAGGAATACAAAGAAGTTGAGGCACAGAGAGAAAAAGGGATCTCTAGGAATGAAAGAATACTGAGAGAACTGTGTGACCAATCCAAATGGAACAAGATTTGCATCATAGGGGTACCAAAAGAAGAAGAGAGAAAAAAAGGAAAGAAAGGGTCCTTGAGGAGGTAATTGCTGAAAACTTCCCCAAGCTGGGGAAGGAGATAGTCTCTCAGGCTATGGAGGTACACAGATCTCTCAATACAAGGGACCCAAGGAAGACAACACCAAGACATAATAATTAAAATGCAAAGATCAAGGATAAGAAAGACTTCTAAAAGCAGCCAGAGAGAGAGGAAATATCACATACAAAGGAAAACCCATCAGGCCATCATCAGACTTCTCAACAGAAACCTTACAGGCCAGAAGGGAGTGGCATGATATATTTAATGCCATAAAACAGAAGAGCCTAGAACCAAGAATACTCTACCTTGCAAGATTATCATTTAAATTTGAAGGATGGATTAAACAATTTCCAGATGAGCAAAAGTTGAGAGAATTTACCTACCACAAAACATCTCTATAGTGTATTTTGGAGGAACTGCTATAGATGTATTTCCAAGGCTAAATAGCTGTCACCAGAGAAAATAAAACCACAGTAAAGGAAGTAGACCAATCAATTACAAAGCAAATGAAAATTAAATCAAATACCCCCAAAGTCAGTCAAGTGATACACAGAGTATAGAATATGATACCTAATATATAAAGAATGGAGAAGGAAGAAAAGGAAGGAAGGGAAAAAGAGAAGAACCTTTAGATTGTGTTTGAAATAGCATACTAAGTGAGTTAGGGTAGACTGTTTGATAGTAAAGAACCTATCATTGATCCTTCGGTAACCATGAATCCAAAGCTTGCAATGGCAATAAGTAGATATGTATTGATAATCATTCTAAATGTAAATTAACTGAATGCACCAATCAAAAGACATAGAGTCACTGAATGGATAAAAAAATAAGAACTGTCTAAAGGCTGCCTATAAGAGGCTTACTTCAAACCCAAAGACATACACAGAATAAAAGTGAAGGGATGGAAAAAGATATTTCATGCAAACAATAGGGAGAAAAAAGGAGGAGTTGCAATACTTGTATCAGATAAAATAGACTTCAAAACAAAGAAAGTAACAATAGGCAAAAAAGAACATTACATAATGATAAAGGGATCAGTCCAACAAGTGGATATAACCATTATAAATATCTATGCACCCAACATAGGAGCATGCAAATATGTGCAACAAATACTAACAGAATTAAAGGGGGAAATAGAATGCAATGCATTCATTTTAGGAGACTTCAACACACCACTAACTCCAAAGGACAGATCAACCAGACAGAAAATAAGTAAGGAGACAGAGGCACTGAACAACACATTACAACAGATGGACTGAACAGACATCTGCAGAACACTTCACCCAAAACCAGAAGGATACACATTCTTCTATCAACCAGACAGAAAATAAGTAAGGAGACAGAGGCACTGAACAACACATTACAACAGATGGACCGAACAGACATCTGCAGAACACTTCACCCAAAAGCAGAAGGATACACATTCTTCTCAAGTGCACATGGAACATTTTCAAGAATAGATCATATATTAGGCCACAAAATGAGCCTCAGCAAATACAGAATGATTGAAATTGTACCAACCAGCCTCTCAGACCACAAAAGTATGACACTAGAAATAAATTACGCAAAGAAAACAAAGAAGCCCACAAATACATGGAGGCTTAACAACATGCTACTATATAATCAATGGATCAATTATCAAATAAAAACAGAGCAAACAATCTATGGAGACAAAGGAGAACAATAACTCAAAACAGCAAAATCTGTGGAACACAGCAAAGGCTGTGCTAGGAGGGAAGTATATTGCAATACAGGCTACTTCAGGAAAGAAGTAACAATCCCATATGAACAGTCTAAATTCATAATTATGAAACTAGAAAAAGAAGAAAAAAGGAGGTCGAAAGTCAGTACAAGGAGGGACATAATAATGATCACAGCAGAAATAAATAAAATTGAGAATAAAACAACAGAAAGAATAAATGAAAGCAGGAGCTGGTTCTTCAAGAAAATAAACAAAATAGATAAACCCCTAGCCAGACTTATCAAGAAAAAAAGAGAGTCTACACACATAAACAGAATCAGAAATGAGAAAGGAAAAACCACTACGGACAACACAGAAACACAAAGAATTATGAGAGAATACTATGAAAAATTATATGCTAACAAACTGGATAATCTAGAAGAAATGGACAACTTTCTAGAAAAATACAACCTTCTAAGGCTGACCCAGAAAGAAACAGAAAATCTGAATAGATTGATTACCAGCAAGGAAATTGAATTAGTAATAAAAAACAACCTAACAACAAAACTCCTGAACCAGATGATTTCACTGCTGAATTTTATCAAACATTTAGTGAAGACCTAATACCCCTTCTCCTTAAAGTTTTCCAAAATGTAAAAGAGGAGGGAATACTCCCAAACTCATTCTACAAGGCCAGCATCACTCTAATACCAAAACCAGGAAAAGACAACACAAAAAAAGAAAATTACTGACAAATATCCCTGATGAACATAGATGCAAAAATACTCAACAAAATATTAGCAAACTGAATTCAAAATTACATCAGAAAGATCATTCATCATGATCAAGTAGGATTTATTCCAGGGACTCAAGGATGGTACCACATTTGAAAATCCATCAACATCATCCACCACATCAACAAAAAGAAGGACAAAAACCACATGATCATCTCCAGAGATGCTGAAAAAAGCATTTGACAAAATTCAACATCGATTTATGATAAAAACTCTCAGCAAAATGGGTATAGAAGGCAAGTAGCTCAACATAATAAAGGCAATATATGACAAACCCACAGCCAACATCATACTTAACAGCGAGAAGCTGAAAGCTTTCCTTTAAGATAGGGAACAAGACAAGGATGCCCACTCTCTGCACTTCTATTCAACATAGTACTGGAGGTCCTGGCCATGGCAATGAGACAACACAAAGAAATAAAAGGCATCCAGATTGGCAAGGAAGAAGTTAAACTGTCCCTGTTTGCAGATGACATGATATTGTACATAAAAAACCCTAAAGAATCCACTCCAAAACTTCTAGATCTAATATCTGAATTCAGCAAAGTTGTGGGATACAAAATTAATACACAAAAATCTGTTGCCTTCCTATATACTAACGATGAACTAGCAGAAAGAGAAATCAGGAAAACAATTCCATTCACAATTGCATCAAAAAGAATAAAATACCTAGGAATAAACCTAACCAAGGAAGTGAAAGACCTATATCCTGAAAACTACATGAGAGAAATAAAAGAAGGTACCAGTAAATGGAAAGACATCCTGTGCTCATGGATAGGAAGAATTAACATTGTCAAAATGGCCATCCTGCCTAAAGCAACCTAAAGATTCAATGTGATTCCTATCAAAATACCAACAGCATTCTTCAACAAATTAGAGCAAATCGTTCAAAAATTCATATGGAAATACAAAAGACCCCGAATAACCAAAGCAATTCTGAGAAGGAAGAATAAAGCTGGGAGGATTACACTCCTTAACTTCAAGCTCTACTACAAAGCCACAGTAATCAAGACAATTTGTTACTGGCACAAGAACAGACCCATAGATCAATGGAACAGAATTGCAAGCCCAGGTATAAACCCAAGCATATATGGTCAATTAATATATGATAAAGGAGCCATGGACATCCAATGGGGAAATGACAGCCTCTTCAACAACTGGTGTTGCCAAAACTGGACAGCTACATGTAAGAGTCCATACACAAAAGTAAACTCAAAATGGATCAAAGACCTGAATGTAAGTCATGAAACCATAAAACTCTTAGAAGAAAATATAGGCAAAAATCTCTTGAACATACACATGAGCAACTTTTTCCTGAACGCATCTCCTCGGGCAAGGGAAACAAAAGCAAAAATGAATAAATGGGATTACATCAAACTAAAAAGCTTCTCTAAAGCAAAGGACACCATCAATAGAACAAAAAAGGCATCCTACAATATGGGAGAATATATGAATAAATGACATATCTGACAAGGGGTTAACATTCAAAATATATAAAAACTCACATGCCTCAACACTCAGTAAGCAAATAACCTGATTAAAAAATGGGCAGAGGATATGAATAGACAATTCTCCAAAGAAGAAATTCAGATGATGGCCAACAGGCACATGAAAAGATGCTTCACATCACTAATTAATAGGGAAATTCAAATGAAAGCCACAGTGAGATTATCACCCCACATCAGTTAGGACAGTCAATATCGAAAAGACTAGGAACAAATGCTCGCAAGGATGCAGAGAAAGGGGAATACTCCTACACTGCTGGTGGGAATGTAAATTAATTCAACCATTGTGGGAAGCAATATGGAGGTTCCTGAAAAAAACTAAAAATAGGAATTCCATTCCTAGGAATTTACCCGCAAAAAACAAGATTCCAGATTCAAAAAGACATATGCATCCCTATGTTTATCCCAGCACTATTTACAATAGCCAAGATATGGAAGCAACCTAAGTGTCCATCACTATATGAATGGATAAAGAAGAGGTGGTCCATATACACAATGGAATAGCATTCAACCATAAAAAGAAAACAAATCCTATCATTTGCAACAACATGGATGGAGCTAGAGGGTGTTATGCTCAGTGAAATAAGCCAGGTTTAGAAAGACAAGTACCAAATGATTTCCATCATTTGTGGAGTATAACAACGAAGCAAAACTGAAGGAACAAGCAGCAGTAGATCCACGGACTCCAAGAAGGGACTAGCAGTTACCAAAGGAGAGGGATGGGAGAGGGTGGGTGGGGAGGAAGGAAAACAGGACTGAGGGGCATTATGATTGGCATGCATGGTGTGGGGGCAGTCATGAGGAAGACAGTGCAGTGCAGAGAAGACAAGTAGGGACTCTGTGGCATCTTACTACGCTGATGGGCAGTGACTGCAATGGGGTGTGTTGGGGCCTTTGATAATATGGGTGAATGTAGTACCCACAATGTTTTTCATGTAAAACCTTCACAAGAGTGTATGTCAATGACACCTTAATTTAAAAAATTACACACTAAGGAAAAAGCAATGAAATGTTAACTTGTTCAATTTGAGTCTTCTGAAAAAAAAAAAGCCAGACATTACTGAATTTTGCTTATTGGGAGAATCCTACAGAATTTTTCCCTTCTAGAGATGCAGTTCCTCTTTTTTTTTTTGGGACTACAACCTCTTTGAGAATATGATGAACCATACCCTAGGAAACCACATACACTTATCTACACACCAAATGTTGCATAAAATTTCAGGGAATTCGCTGATTCCCTTAATAGTCTTGAGGCCTCTGCTTAAGGACACCTGCCCTAGAAAAAGTAGTGAATTCTATCAACAAGGACTTTGATGTCACCGTATCTCTTGGTGTGTAAATCTTAGTGTGGAGGCCAAATTGTGGAAGTATCAGCTTTGACCTAAGCTTCTCAAGTAGAGCAATAGAAACTCTTGTCCTCTGCTTAATGTTTAAGCAGCTCCAGATCCAGGTCACACACAGGTCTAGCTCTTAGATTTGTCACCCGCCCAGTCCTATGCATTAATGTAACAGTACTGAAATCTCTATATAGCAAAAGAAGCTCAGATGATGAGAGCCATGTGGTGGTCTAAATGGCCAGCATACGTAGAAGGCATTTATATCCTTTTATGCCATAAGGTAGAATTTTCCCAGGCACAGGAACTGCTTAAACTACAGCTGTAAACACCAAGACAAATTTGTTCATGAGCAAATTTTCATACCAATATCAAAATTAACTTTAGCAGAGAGAGAGAAGTTTCAAGCAACACTAACTTATGGTTTTAAAAGAATAGTCTCTCATTATACTTTAAAAAGTCAGAGTCACAAAGCATTTTAGTGGTGATAAATCCCAAAGGCTCTGCCAACTACTTCTCCCTTACTCTTCTGCCATGTTCTATATAGCCCTTCAACCTAGATACCCTCCTGAGTCAATCAAAACAGAGTTATTTGACTCTTCTCAATAAATTTCTAAAAGCAAATAGCACCACTGACTCTTCATTCCTCCACGAATGCACTTACCTTTGTCCTGTATTTCATTTTTACCTTTCATATATTTGTCTCTTAATGATTCAGTAAAATCCTTATCTTCAAGGTATTTGTTATCTGCAATTCACATTCAAATAGGAGTGTTTTTGACTACTTTCAAATAGAGATGATGGATCATATTTTAAAGTTTTTATTACTATATTTACATTCTGAATAGTAAACATAAGGGTGTTTACACTAATCAGATTGAATGGAACTTGGTGGAAACAACCAGCAAGGGGCTGGCGACCTGTGGTCAGAAGCTCACTCAAGCAGCTGGCAAACTATCTTGGATTTAATAGAGTTAGTTGTTCCCACATTTTGCCCTAGATTCATCATATGACTTCTCATGTTTGTGTCTCTTCCTTCAGCAGACTGGAATTCTATTATTCCTAAAACATGCACAAATATACATATAAATATTACCTTTCATCTTGTGTACAGGAGCCTGAAAACAAAACAAGTGACATTTATGATGGGGAAAAACTCTTTTCTAAATTTCCTAAATAAAAATATTTTGAGAAAAACTTCATTTCCCAGAATATGTTAAAGGAACCCCAAAGGAACAAAGGTATCCCCTTTTGTATGTTTGTGTTTTTCAGTGCTCTTTTAAATAATCAGAATGTCAGGACTTCGGCATTTCTAAAGGACTTTTCTGAGGTACTCTAACCGGATAGTTTTAATTCCTCTTTATTCTTTGTAATACTCTATAAAAGATAAGCTTCTCTTTCACTATCAACTTTTCTTTTCCACTTAATAAACAATGATACTTTTTAATGGGTTCCCAAAGAAGCTAAAATGAACTTAGATCAATTTCAGTGACTTCCTTATTTATATGTCATCCTCATTAATGATATCCTCAAAAATGCCATCCAACAGAGTTCGTCTCTTCACCTGTCTCCTCTGTCTTGAGCATCTTCTCTCTAAACAGTAGCCCTTTTTCAACTGCTTGGCAACATTAGTAAGAGTTGAGTTTTCTCTTAGTGATAAGAAAAATAATACATTCCTGGTTTGATTCTGTTGTTCTGAATAAAATCAGTACTAGAAAGCAATCACACATTTAAAAATTGATGCACGATTTTCTCATTTCTGCACATGTTTCAGTTCTCACCCTAAAATAAGGTCTTGCATGAAATTTCTGATGTTCCATGTTTTCCAAGATTACAATGCTATAGTGTTATAGTGAAGGTCTTTTAGGTGTTGATGGGATACCATACTAGCCAATGATATTAGCCACTGACAGCCATGAAATGCTTGTTGCTCTGACATATCCAAGCCATAAGTGGCTGGTGTGCCCATTGAGAGTCACTTATCTAATAGTTCTGCCAACTGCACCAAGTCCAAAGAAAGCCATTCCTTTGCTATAGCACCACTGCCAGTTCCTCACTTCTTGCATATTCAAGAATCAGAATGTAAAGGAAAAGGAGAAGGAGACAGAGGAGGAAGATATACCTAGGGAGACAGAACTCAGAGAGGAAGTTAGATCAACATCCTCAGTTGAAGTGAAAGGATACATTGTAGGTGAGTGAAGAACAAGGGTCAGCAGGGGAAAAGGTAGCCATTTTCCACCTCTTATAATTTGGGGGAAGATTCTTCATAATCTTCTTGACTTGTACATGTTCTTCATACATTAAAGAAGTCTTTGCCATAAAGAAGTTTAAAATTTTTTATGTTATCAAATATATCCATCTTTTCTTCCTTTTATAGCTTTTGGGTTATGTGCTGTTTAGAAAGGCTGGGCTTATTTCACTTATTGCATGATTGTAAATAAGTTCAACCATATTTTATTCTAGTAGTTTAATTTTTAAAAATATTTTAATATTTGATTCATTTTTAATTGAGTGGGTGAAAACTGGAAAACTTATCTTTCAAAATGTGATTTTGTTTCAATGCAAATTCCATACAGTTCATACTTGAATCAATCAATCATCAACTATTTACCAACCATTTACTATGAGCAAGACAGTGAGGAATCCAAAAGAAATATAAGATAGGGTAGGTGATTACAAAAAAGTTATACTATAGTTGGGGAAACAGCTAAATACCCTGAGACAGTTCTAGAACCAGACAGCTTATAATTAAGTAGTAAATACTGGATACTGCCTAGAATTGCTGTGGAGCTCAGAGGAAGGAGAGATCTACCTGGGTGGCAGTTGTTGGAGACTTTCAGTGGTTTTTCAATCTCATGAGGCAGGCACTATTATTTTACTTTACTCTTACTGAGAGGTTAAGTAATTTGCCTCTGGCTACCAGCTAGTATGTGGCAGAGCCAGCATTTGAACTTAACACGGCCTGCCTCTAGGTCCTTGGAGTTAACTATACACTACACTGCCTGTGATGCTAATTGTACATGTCATTCTGACTGGCCACCAAGTGCCTAGACTTAACAGTTTCTGGGTGTGTCTGTGAGGATGTTTCTGCAGGAGATTAGTGTTTGAATTGGTGTTCTCAGTAAAGTAGACTGCCTTCCCTCATTTGAGTGAGCAGCAATCTGCTGAGGGCCTGAATAGAACAAAAGACAGAGAAAGGAGGAAATCCTCTCCTTTTTTCTTCCTGCCTCACTGATTGCCCTTGGCCTGAGACTTACGCCATCCCTCCTCTGGCTTTCAGGGTTTCAGACTCTCACTGAATTGCACCACTGGCTTTCCTGGGACTCTAGTTTGCAGATCATAGATTGTGGGACTTCTCAGCCTCCATAGTAGCATGGGCCAATTCCTCATAATAAATCTCCTTTATACATATATATCCAGTAGGAGATACATATAGATACACAGTTGGCCCTTGAACAACAGAGGGGCTAAGGGCACTGACTCCCTGTGCAGTCAGAAGTCCACATATAAACTTTGATTCCCCCCAAAACTTAACTACTAACAGCCCACTTTTGACCAGAACCCTTACCAATAACATAAACAGTTGACTAACACATATTTTGATGTTATAGATACTATATGCTGTATTTATTATATACTGTATTCTCACAATAAAGGTAGAGAAAAGAATGTCTTTTCAAATTGTTACAAATCTCCAAAAATTTTCCCAATATATTTATTTTTAAAAATCCGTGTGTAAGTGGACCAGGCAGCTCAAACCCATGTTCAAGGGTCAGCTCTATCCACTGACCTGTATCTGTATCAATCAGTATAACCAACAGGAGATACATATAGATATATAACCAACAGGATAGTGGTCCTGTTTCTCTAAGAACACTAACTAATATACTGCCTAGGCAGTCAACATGAATGCACACAGAGATGTAGCTATGAGACTGTCCACTGTCCAATCAACACAAACTTATTAATGCCTACTATGTGCCAAGTTCAGCTACCATGGAACTGCTGACTTAGTGTTTTTCAATCTGCAGGTAAAAACTCACCTGTGGGTCATGAAATAAATTTTGTTGACTGTGACCAGAATTTCTTTAAAAGTTATACAGAAAAGAATTGGGTAGAAATGACCAGAAAATGACTTTATTTCCATGATCTTTCTACTTGTATTAGTATGCATAAGCATTTATGCACAGATAGGTGCTAAATCACACCTGTAATATGTACTTATTGTGAGCTGCAGCCAGAAAGGCTTGTTACCAGTCTAGCAGGAAAGATAAATATTAGATAAGTTATCATATTTGTGTCAAGTAGCTTTTTAAAATAATTGCAAAAAGTTGTCTGAAAATAGATTATTAAATAAACTGTGGTACAGAAATACACTAGAATTTTATTTAGAAACTAAAATTATATTGTAAGTAAGTATTTAGTGACAGAAACATATGTAAGATATATGATGGGGAAAGTCAGATTATAAAACATGCATAATATAAATTTTTATATAAAATATATATATACACATGCATTTGCTCAGAGAAAGGACTAGAAGGAGCATCATCAAGCAAGATGTTCCTAGTTGTAGGAGTCAGGCAAAATATTCTTTTGGCTTTCTGCATTTTCTGCAATGAACATAATTACTTTTATAAGATATATCTTTATATAAAATAAGGTATATCCATATATATGGTTATAAAATAAGGATTAGTATCAAACATAAAGAAAATTCTTGCCAACAATAAAAATAAAGAATTCTTGCAAATAATCATAGTTAAAAGAACAAACTATCCAATAAAATAATGAGCAAAAGATAGAAGCAAACCATTCATGCAAGAGGAAACTTTCTTCCCAAATAAACACTGTGGGGGCCTGGCCTACGGCCTAGGCTAAGCCCCACTCTAGCTGGACAACGCCCTAAAGATGGCGCCTGCTTCCTAGACACCACCCTTCCTGGCCCTACAGCTCAGCGCATAAGGAAGTCTCCATGATTGGCTTGTCCCCATTTCCCTGCTCGTGCTCACAGCATGCTTTTCACGCGCTTCCAATAAGACTGAACCTGGCGTGTAATCAGTCAGCTGATTGGTTGGGATATGCTATATAAGCTGCTGCCCTGGAGGAAGTGGTTGTTGTTTTTTGCTTTTGCCTTTTGCTAGATGGATGCTCGGAAGCCCATAATAAAGATTCCTAACGAACCAGGCCTTCGGTGATCGTTCTCCTGCCATCGCCCTAGGTGGCGGGACGCGATAGAACACATCAAGTGATGTTCAACCATACATATGATGAGAGAGATTCAAATTAAAAACAACAATAAAGTTTAAAAGATCTCTTTAATCAGTTTTGCAAACTGTTAACCTTGCCCTATGAAAGCCACTTTAAGAAAATCCAGTATTCAACAACCTGGAGTTTCAGAATAGAAATAAATGTGTTCACCTTACAAAGGAGTAGGTCTGTTCTAAATATCAAACTTGCCCAGAGCACTTAAATATGCTTTTATTTCTGCCTCAAATTCCAAGGGCCACAGGTCAGAGAAACTAAAACACTGGCATTGATTAGCCTTACAATATCACGAGATAAAGTATTAAACGAGGTACAAAGGTTTCTCCAAGAAAGTACAAAGACTTTTAATATAGGATATTAAAGATAGGAAAAAAGTGTTTATAAACATGATCAATAACATACTTTTTCGGTGCTCACTGTACACACACACACTCATACACATATTTCCATGTTAATCTCCAAACAAACATTATCTCATTTAATCCCTATAACAACTTTAGGAGTGTTAGTTACTACTTAAGCCCCATTTTTTATTAGAAGACAACTGAGACTACTGTAGTAAGTAACCTGCCCAATGGACAGATAGGTGAAGCAGATGGGATTTGAGCCCAGGTCTCAACACCTCCATGGTTCACAAACTCAGCCACTTAGGTAGTTTCACACACTGACACCTGGCAGTTGGTTGTTTGTAATGCCAATTAGAATGTAGTCTTTGAGGTCAGAGGGCTTCAAAGAGAGGACTGGGAATTATTGGTGCTAGATACAGGGTCTCTCAAGTTTCCAAGTAATTGTTTCTTAGAGCACATATTTCTAATATGGGCATGACTGGATTTCTTTTTCTGATGAAAATTTAGATGTCATCAAACACAATGTGATTTGTCCTGGTAAGAAATTTTTGTCAATGTGCATAATAACAAGGAAGAGTATCGTGGTCTTTTTCTATGCTGATGTGATTCAAATAAAAAGACACTGAAATTATTTTCCTAGGCTCTTTCTGTAGTTACAGAAAATATAATTATCATAATATATTTGGTCCACTTACTAATGTAAGTGTTACAACATCAGAATCATGACAATAAGAATAATAATTAAAATAACCATAGTACTAATAATAGTAATGCACTAAGGAAAACAATCAATGACAACCAAGGGTGAAGGCTGTCTACTAGAGATTCATATTTCTGACGAGAATATCAGTTTCAGAATTTTTCTTTTACCATTTCAGGGAGATAAAGGCCATCTCTGCAGGACCTGGTAACTAGAAAACATGAATCACTCTGAGTAAGTCATGAGACACAACTGTCCATTCTCAATGGGGTTCTGACACCAATACTACTCAGCACTGTGTTTTTAAGTATTATTCCATGTCTGCCGTAGCTGCAGTAGTGGTGGTTGGTGATGGATTACTGTGCTTTACCATTGACCAATGTCTTTCATGGACACTCATTTCTCTGACATTGTCTTGTTTGTCTGACCTTCATTTTTCCTTTGCCTTGATTTCTTCATTATGTTGCTTCATCTATTTTATGAACACCCTTAAATAAATTGGGGAATAAGACTGAGATAAATACATGCATAAAGAACCAAACCAATTTTCTCATCTTGTAAGGAAGCCTCCATTTTTCTCCCCATAGACACAGAGTTCCAGTTTTAATGGCTTAGCTAATGGTCCATAAATGGCTCAAAGTGGGAGCCAGGAGTAAGGTTGTGGTTGCTGAAATAACGACAGTAGGCTACATCTTCATATCCCAGAGATTTGAGGCTAATTCTCCTCCTGAAACTAATTCCTGTTTCATTCTCTCCCTGGTATAAGTTGTAGTCATTTCCAATCAAACCCAATAGGATGTGGACATTGAAGAAAAGCTGAGAGGGTAGGAAGAAAGGGGCAGAGCAGAGGATCAATTTAGTTTATGCTCTGCACAAACAACTCTTAACATAAAATCTCTCATCCCATATTTTTAATATGGGCTTCTGAAAATAATAATGATACTTTAGTTACCTGTCAGGTTATAACACAGGATATTTACTTCTAGGTATCGAACACACATATGCACACACACACAAACAGAGACATCAGGGAATATTGCATTACACCAAGCTTTGTTTAAAGGTTCTCCCAATAATTAGTTTATAACAGGTGATCAAGTGTCATTGTTAAATGTATTTTAAGTGAATATACAAGGGCACGTGAAATATTTTAACCAACAATAACATCATAGCAGCTAAATATATAAATAAAATAAGAATAAGTAAAATGAAATAAGATTACTAAGATTTCTTTTCCCACACTTTCATCAAACCCATGACTGTGTACTGCATGGTTGAGGTAGAACCATGCTTTAGAGCAGTTGTTGGCATCCCCTGGGCTGGAGCAGTAGGTAGCAATATGAAATCGAACCCCAGCTAGTCCAGAATGGGGGTCTGATTCACCATCCCCACAATTGTGCCGACACAGAAGTGAATGGTACGAATTGCCATAACAAAAGGGACGTTTTTATATTCTGGGCTAGTGACTGGACACAGGGGGAAAGTGGCAAGAGCTAAGAAGCTCCTTTCAACATTGCTGCTGCTTCAGTTAATTTTTTATCTTTTTTATCCCTCTCTCAGAGTCCTAAGAGCTGAAGCTGAAATTCAGTTTTGAGCTAACAGAGGGAAGGCAAGAGGTTAAACCAAACAGTTAACTGTGTCTCTTCAAAACTGACATTTAATACAGGGTGTAAATCACTAGGGGAGCCTGTTATTCCTTCAGGAATGCAATTACATAGGGTCAAATAAAACATGAAAGAAACCAACAAGTTTTAAAATGTAGTATGTTCTCAAAAGTAGGCAAGAAGGAATGTGAAGCAGTCCAAATATGCTAACACTCCCCGCTGTCCTATAGGAGAGGATTACTAGGAGAGGTTTCTGCTCTTTAACGATTATGTGGTTAAGCAGGGCATGGAAGCACATCACCCAGTCTGGCTGCTCCCCACTGGACTCTGCTGCTTGGAGCTCCCTGCCTTCATTTAAAGCAGGTGTAGGTTCTGCCACTCAGTCCATTACCATTACAGTCCCATTATCAGCCCTGCCCTCCACTTAACACTTTTCAAAAGCATTTATATGGCTGTACAGAATACACCACGGGTATTTTTTTGGTCTCTCTCATTCATATTAAAAACTAAACTACCAGCAGAATCCTTATTGTGGGATTTGAAGACAAAAATTCATGTCAGACTTCTGTGAAAGGCTTTCCCATATTTATGGCTATTGGTAATTTGTGTAGGGGCTAATTCACTCCATGAGGTGGGTGGAGTGTGAGCTTACATTTGTATTTTGGGAAGTGTTGGTGAACAGTTTGGTGCATTTGAAACAATTTGATGCCTTAAAAATTTAGGTTGGATCACCTTCAGTTTAACATCCTCATAAACTAGGGCAGCCACCTCATCCCAGCTTACCTGACACTATGTAGGCTTTAGCACTGAAAGTTGTGCATCCTGGAAATCTCTCACTTCCCGTCAAACTGGTCTGGATGGTCATCCTATCACCAAAAAAGACTATTCCACACACACAGTACATATTTTCTCTCTGCCCCTGTGCCTCCCAATGTGTAGGCACCAGGTAGGTATACAGACAGGCAGACGTATGACAGGCACACAGATTCTGATTCAAACCAAAAAAATCTATTTGCAATTAATAATTACTTTAAAGTCCTGCTTTTAAGCATATGCAATAGCATGGTAGAACCTGGGTATAGATTGTGTGAGGTGAGAAGAGAGTTGAGAAGGGACACTGGATTCACAGCTAAACTAATTATAAAAGAATTCAAACACAACAGACAGGTCAGCTAGGTTCAGATTCCTGTATAATCACTGACTTTTATAAGCCAGTTCTCATTTATCCAAGAAAAATACAGTTTCAAATGAGTTGACTCAAATTTGATTTGCCTTATCTTGCTTACAGAATGTATCACACTACAAAGCTGACTTCTCAGAATCTAATTGGAAAGGGTGCAGATTCTATCTGGTTGGCTGAATCTTGGGATCCCACCCTCCCCCAACCAGGCAATCTTGTCCCACATTGGTCCTTATGAATCCTGTCCAGCAACAGCTGCTGAGGTCAAGCTGGCCCACCTCCTGCTCACTGACTGGGCAGGCATGGTGGTGTAAGTCTCTGAAGTACACAACTCCCTGAGCTCCTTTCCACACTGGCAGTTCTACACACTCCCAGGCCCTTCCAGCAAACCCTCAGCAACTTCATAGATTGCATAGTTGCCCTGGCACATAAGATGTACCATTTTGACTGCAAGCCACATCATGAAAATCCTGGGGCTCAGCTGAGCTCCTGGGTAGCCTGACTCTGAGTAGACCTAAGACTAGAGTAATGAATACTTGGTTCATCTTCCACTTCTAAGTCCTTCGGCTCTTTCCTCGACTCTTCCAAAGTGCAGTTGGAATATATCTGTCTCAGGAGCATTCATATTTTCTCTCTTTGTGGATATTTTCCTGTTCTGTTCAAAAGATGTCCAACTGATGCACTTATCAGAAATAACACAAAGTCAAGCAAAAAGTAACAATAATTAAAATTTTCCCTCCTGACTTATCATGCACGCCTCTTATCTTAGAGGCCCCCATTTCTTGAGCTTAGAATTTGTCTGTCCAGATCAGACATGCTATAAGCCTCTGTTTTAAAACTTAGCCAAATGCAAAGAACTTGGTGGTAGACAAGACAAATAAAGGCTGGAAGACTAAAGGAAGAGACTTCGGGGTCGGGGGAGTGGGTGGGTAGGAAGGTACCTCTCTGCAATTTTCAAATGAGCATGAGGTATGGGCTGGGGAAAAGAACAAGGCTTGGAAGGCAAAGGGATCTGGGTCTGAATTCCAGCCCAGGCACTTACTAGCTATGTGATCTT
This sequence comes from Manis javanica, assembly GCF_040802235.1. Classification (NCBI taxonomy): domain Eukaryota; kingdom Metazoa; phylum Chordata; class Mammalia; order Pholidota; family Manidae; genus Manis; species Manis javanica. The sequence goes on along the minus strand of NC_133163.1, from coordinate 45,563,203 downwards.
GAACAAGGTACTTTACCACACTGTAAACTTCAGTTCCTCATCTGTGCCATGAAGCCAATTCTAGTCTCAATATGAGGATAGGAAATGGCATACAAATAGTAGCCAATACATAATACATGTTTAATAAGCAGCTTTTACTACCTTGGTGATGGATTTCACAGGAAAAAGCAACCCCCTCCAACAGCCCAGTGTTTTGTGTGCTACAGCGCCTTGCATGTTTTGACTGCTGGGTTTCTTCCCTAATGGATATCTCTAGGAACTCTTAATCTCAGCCTTCCACCCACACTCCCTAACTGGCCTGAGGCAAATCACTTATCTGCCTCAATTGCTTCATCTGTATAAAGGAGGATAATATTTACCTCCCTCAGAGGAGTGTTGGGAGAATTAATGAAAGCTTGCAAAGTACCCTTAAATCTACAGATGAAAGGCAGTGCAGAATTGCAAATTATTATTATAAATATTAGTGTTATTTTGACACATTTGCATGCATGCATGTGTGAGCAAATGTGCACCTAGAGCACTGGATGAAGGTATTAGACTTTCAAGTATCAATCCTGAGTACCTCTGGCAGCCCAGGGATGTTTATGTCTGTTATTTCTGTGCAATAAAGCAATCAGTCCCAGAAATGAGAATCTGCCTAGGAAGAGAAGCACTGCTTTGAGACGCTTGTGTAAAATCAACCATAGCCTATGATTAAATGCTTTCTAGAAGCACCTTTGGCCAATGCCATGATTCTTCCAGCTTCCTTTAGGGGCTAAGAGCTGACTGTGATTAGCTCCCTAAAAAGCAGTGAAGTGTAACTCTCAGACTTATCTGTCTGCCAACTTGAAGAAAATGACTTTGAGCCTAGAGTTTGTTTCCAAGCTAACTGTATCCACTTGCAAAACACACAGTCATAAAATTGGATTGCAAAGAAACACCTCTTTCAACCCATCTCACAGCCATGTTCTCCCCCTTTCACATCGGCCATGCCAAATTGCAGCTCTTTCTGCTCCCTACCTCTTCCCAGTACAGCCTCTGCTTCCTCCCACTTGTCCCTGCTCCCCACCAACTCAGTCCCCTCCCCACTAAGTAGTGTGATGTAACATTCCAACACTATCCACCAGAATGTCACCTTGTGTAACTCCCAGGAGACCCTTTCTGTAGCCTGTGCTTTTAGGAATAATAGAATAAGAGCAAATGGAGGCTACATGAGCAAGTTAAAATCCCCTCATGCCTCGGGACTCAACCCTCACCAGCCATTCATGCCTGTATGAGGATGTGGCCATCTCCTCTGATTCCGTAAACAGAATAGCATATGGGTTTGAGCTAGACTTATGCCTGGCGTTCACCGTAAACCTTTGTAGCCTGGCAAGAAACAGCAATGCTCATTCCAGACCGAAATTCTCATTCCTGCTCCAGCCATCATAAACACCTGCTGACACCAAAGAAGAGCAAGCCTGTAATCCTCATAAAAGAAAATTCTTGAACCCTGGAAACCAAAGAGGGATATGAGTGCCAGTTTTTCAACTGACATCCCCTCTGCTCCTGGTTCCTTTGGACATAGAGGAAGCAGGTGACAGCCTTTGAGTCAGGGGTTAAAGCCTGCACACAGGCCTCCCTGCTCCTCATAGCTGCCCCCATCAACTGGGCAGATGGCCTGAAGTTCCCACAACCCATGGTTAACACATTGTCTCCAGAAGTCTGCATGCAGAATGGAAATATGTGACATGAAAATCAATGTTTTAAATCCTTCCAGTGGTGTGCTGGAAGTGGCTTGAGAGAGCCAACTGTGTGCATCTCTTCCCAACTCTCTGTGCACATCACATGACAGCTTGAAACAAGCCAGTGAAATCACCAAATGCTGCAAATTAAGGTTCTCTTTCCCCTTCCGAAAGCTGATTATTAAACCCTTACTGCACCCCACCAAATAACACTCACTTTATCCATTATAATTTCATCACAGATGGGTTTATGACATTACCAAGGAATGAGGTGCAGGTTGCTCTGGAGTATAGCAAGCAGATGAGAAGGCTGGGAGGCACAGGTACTTAATCAGGATGGCAGGTGAACACAGAGGGAAGTGAGTGCCCTTGCCAGCTGTCTGGGAGCAGCAGAGGGTAGTGGATGCCTTGGAGAGGAATGAGCAGAATGCCTCCTTCAAGGTTTTGCCAAAGACTGGCCTACCTTGTAAACTTCAGTAGCAAGTAGAGGATTCAGCAAGCTTTGAATTCCCTAGCACATTAGCAGAGAGAAATCTTGGTTTTAGGCTCTTTGTGGTTTTAACAAACTGTCTAATCTGAGCCTCACTTCTTTGACAGAGCTAACAGTATTCCTCTGAATGGAATTTATGGAAGGATTCAGTGAGAGAATGTTTCTAAAGTACTTGTTCTTGACAGTGGTTCTAATATTGATAAATTGATGAATACTTCACTGTTCTCTTCTTATTCTATTTCTCAACAGAATTTTTCATGTTCAATCAATCTGGACCTGAAACCCTCAATCCCTCTGGCTTCTGAAACTCTACACTCTCTTAGTTTTCTTTCTGTTTTTCTGATCCTGCCTTTACTGGGTGATTCTTCTCTACCCCTCCTCAAAACTTGAGAGCTTCTTTCTCTTGTTTCTCTGCACAGCCTCATTAAGCAATCTCATCTAGTCCCGTGGATTTAAATATTATCTTCATGCTGATAACTTCCAGACTCCTAGAATTATCCTCTGTCTAGACCAGTGATTGTTGAAGTGGGAACCCTGGACCAGCAGCATCAGTGTCACCTGGGAATTTGTTAGCAATGCAAATTCACAGGCCCCATACAAAACTTCTTAATCAGAAACTCTTGGGGGTGGGCCCAGTAATCTGTTTTACCAAGCCCTCTGGGTTTTTCTGATGCCTGTTCAAGTCTGAGAACCGCTGGTCCAGACTAACATATTTAATGACCTTATTTACATCTCTACTTTTATGCTTCAAGGAAATACCAAAGCTAACACATCCTAAACCCAACTCTTCATTGTCTAATTCCTCCTCAACTTTGCCCACCTACCATGTCCTCAGAATTGCTCACCTGAAAAAATGGCATCATCTTCTTCTCATCTGCTAAAACCTGGATATCAAGAAGTTTTCCTTATATCCTTCCTTTCTCCCAGCTTCCTCTTGCCAATGGGTTTCAGTCCCGGGCAAGTTTGCTATGGATTCAGTGTGACCAAAGAAATGACAGTAGAACATTCTTGGGGTGAAAGGGTTATACTCAACTTTATTTCCACAGTGGCAGGTCAGTCACTAAAAATCCATCCACACAGAGCAAATCTGCACACAGCAAGCCGGTCTCTGCCTCTGGGCCTCTCTGCCCGCACAGCCATTCCAGTCTCTGTCCTCGGCGCTGCCACCACTCCAGCCTGTGCTCTCCTGCAGCCTTGCAGCCCTGCCACTGTGTCGCCCAGAGCACTGGGCAGGGCTCTTTATATAGAGTCAATAATGACATATTGCCTACACCTGTGTAGTGAGCTAGCCGCCCAGGGCCAGGTGAGAATCCTAGCCACAGGAACCTTCACTTTATTTACATCAACTCATTAGCAAATTCTACTAATTCTATCTCCAAATTATACCACAAATTTGCTAGTTTCCCCACATTTCCGTCACCACCACCAAATCTGGCTTGTTTGAGCAAGAACAACACAGCATTTGCCGTCTGCTCTGCCTGCTCCTACTCCCTGCTGCCCGACCTCCAAGCTGCGGTGAGAAAGCACAGTCTGCATAAAATGGAATTTGGCTCATTTACTTTCCATCCTAAGATGTTTTCAATGGTTTCTCTTACACTTAGAATAAAATCCAAACTCTGTACTATCATTTCGAAGGCTCTGCATGACTTGACTTATATTTATCTCTCTATTACTGCTCCTAGTGGCCTTCTTTCCCTCCCCTACTGTGTCCCGGAGTCCCTGGCTCTCTCTCTGTACCCTGAATCAGGCCAACTCTTTTCTGCCTTAGGGAGTATGTTCTGTATCTGGAATTTTTCTCCTCACCTGGTAAGTAACATGTTAAGGAGTAATGGCTCGTGTGATTATGAGGCTAAGTCCCAAGATTGCAGCTGGCAAGTTGGAGACCTAAGAGGTCTGGTGGTGTAGTTCCATTCCAGAGGTTGGCAGACTCAAGGCTCAGGAAGAGAATGCTTTAGTGTGAGTCTGAGGGCAGGAAATTCTGCTGCCCATCTCAGGCAGTCAGGCAGGAGGAACTCTCTCTTACTCAGCCTTTTAATTCTATTCAGGCCTTCAATAGATTGAATGACGTTCACCCACACTTAGGACGGCACTCTTTTACTCAGTCAAATGATTAAAATGTTAATCTGATCCAGAAACACCTTCACAGACACAGCCAGAATAATGTTTGAGCAAATGTGTGGGTACAGTCATGTTGTGGCCAGTCATGTTGATCCGTAAAAATTAACCATCATACCACATACTACTGATAAAAGTCAGGAAGATTAAAAAATGTGCCCTAGAGTAGAACTAGGATTCAAATCCATATTTATCTCCCTCCAAAATTCCATACCATAGGTGTTGTTGCTCAGTTCATACAGCTATTTCTCATGATTTCCAAGCTCAGTGTGTCCTACAAAGATGCTGGTTTTTCATTTCTTCTTTTGCCCAGGATGAAGGTGCTTTGGTCAAAGGTAATCCAAACAGATTTTGTTATAATAATTCTGCTCCAAGAAAGCAAGACAAAGCAACAGGAGGGGGAAAACAGAACTAACATTTCTGAACTTGGGTCCTTAATCATAGACTAAAGATAAACTATTCATTTTATTCGCTCCCTTTCTCATAGAACTTAAAGCTCTCAAATGATTTATCACTGTGGCTACATATGACATATGAGTGGCGCTCAATAATCGTTTGCAATGCCAACAAGCAAACAAATGGCAACAGGAGGTTAATTTGGAATTTCCTACTGAGGCACCAAGATACAATAGAAAGGAAATTCCAACAGAAGGTGCAGACCAGGATGTAAACACTTAAAGAAAATGTTGAGATCTAATTTCTCAACTCTGAATATGTTCACCCATAATGGAGACTTAAAAGGGCAGAGACAAGGACTCGATGAAGGTCTGATTCATTGGAACTTGGATTCATCACTTGAAATGGCCTTCAGTGGGGCTACTGGGAAGAGGATTTCTTGGGGTCCACTTTCGTCTGTGGCTCCCATTGCTTAGCCCTCTTCTCAACAGGGAAGGGGTAGAAGAGCACACGCTCCTTACCCTAACTGTAGTGAGAGAGACTCCAAAGGAAGCACTTGAGGGCTTGATGTTTGCTTCAGATTGTAAGACAGGAAAGGCAAGAGGCTGGCTAACAGAGAATGGAGCAGAGACAGCCACAGGGCCCTCTGCCAACAAGTACTGTGAGAGCCCACAGGCTGTGTGAAATCCACAGAACAATGTTATCCTACGATCATTAAAAAGAAGACCTTGCTCTCTAACTAAGCTCTTGCTAGAGGTCAAAATAAGGTGGGAAACCGAATGATGATTAGCGAGGCTGCCGAGTGGCCAGCCGAAGGGACACTGCACCCATCAAGGGAGCTGAACTTAAAGAAACCCTGCAGGGGAGCCTCTGAGGAACCCACAGAAGAACTTACAAGTCCAGAGAGGGCAGAGTCAGCTGATGACAGCAGCAGTCATGTAAGAACTTCCCTAGGCCCCCCTCCTCCTGCCCACTGCCAAGGCCCTGTGTAGCAGTAAGTAGGGAGAAAAGGAGAAGGTCTAGGCAGGTAAGAAGAAAGGAGCAGCGCTCCCTCTTCCGTGCTGAGGGACCAGCCAAAAGGAGCAGCTCACTGTGGGGAAGAGAGATGATTAACATTACACAGGTTCAAGGTGTGATTATTAAGCAGGGCTAGACAGTTAATTATTGAACTGAGACTGTGTTTATGACACAAGTGACTACAGGATTTTTTTTTCCAGAGTGATCAGTGAAGTGATAGGACCAGTGTGGATTTTCATCCAGAGTATGGGAGTGGTGCTAACTCTGTGAATTAATGTTAACATACCAAGAGTCCAGCTTTACATATTATTTATAGAATGAAAGAATGACAAATATGTGAATAAATAAACCAAAGCATAACAAAGTTGGCCTGTCCAAGATGGGGAGACAATTCCAAATACTGCATGTCCTTTCAGACTCTTCTTGTCCATAATGCCTGCTAAAGCTGCTCAGAGGTAAATTCAGGAGAAACAAGGAGGTTATTTTATTGATTATTTAGCCAATATCTATGAGAGCCAAAAAGCTTTTTAATTAAATTGTTACCTGATCCAGGTAACACTAAAAACAACACTCTTCTCCAATATTCTAATACAACTCCCCTCCCAAAAGATGACCCAAAGTCAGCAGTTTGGTGTGGAACTTTGTATTCCTTTCTTTATACATTGGCATAAATATATGGGCAGTATAGCCATATATATTTTGGGGTTTGTTTGCTTTTTGAATGGGTTCACAAAACATGTTATTCAATAATATTTGTTTTGAACAAATGATGTGTTTTGCTTTTTAATGACTGTACCCAATTGTGATATCTTATAATTTATCCAATCACATTTCTACCGAAGGACATGGACATTGTATTTAATTTTCTACCAAAGTGACACAGAGGAATTTTTTTAAACATCTCTGTTTGCAGGTGCAAATATTTCTTCTTTGTAGAATCCTACAAATGGAATTGTTGGGTCAAAAATCCATTTTAAATGTAGACAGATACACCAAAGACTAATTATCATTTACATTACATTTCTACCAAGACTAATGGCACTTACTCCCCCACACACTTGCTAATCCTCGTTATTATCAAGTTATAAATTATTTCCAGTCTGCTAAGTAAAAACAATGACATCTCAGTATCATTTTTATTTGTGCTTCTCTCATGAGTAGCAACGCTGACCACCTTTTTATGCTTGTAGACCATTTTCTGCTGTTAGTGGTCTATTCATATTCCTTCCCCACTTTTCAGCTGGATTATTCGTCTTCTTTTTGGTACTTGCTGATAGGACATTTTTGTGTTTTGGATACTATTTGTTAATTACATGTTTGACAAATATTTTTATTTCAGTCTATCATTTGTGTTTTATTCTGCCTTTTTAAGTGGTGGTTTTAGTTGAAGAGAACTTTACATTTTTATGAAAAAAAGTGGTATTTTTTTTCTTTTATGGATTCTATATTTTGTGTGTTGCTTAGGAAGATCTTACCCCAATGAAATATTTCCCCACCTTTATTGCTAATACTCTTGCAATTTTGTTTCTTCATGTTGAAGTTTTAAATTCATTTGGTATTATTGTAATGTGAACTAGATATCTACACTTATTTTTCCAAGTTGCTCCAACACCATTTATTGACAGTTCACTCTTTCTACTTTGGTCAGAAATACCAATTTTATAATAAACCAAATACAATTCATTTATTAGTCAGTTTGGAGATTTTCTAGTTTGTTCAATTGTTCTCTTCATAAAGGAGTTACTAGTATATTACTTTAGTGACTAGAGCTTTATAGAATATTTTGATATTGAATAGACCAAATTCACCTCATTTTTCATTTTTTAAAAATCTGGTTTATTTGAGAATCACTTTCCAAATTTCATAAAAACTTGAATTTTACTGAATTTATTAGTTTGCAACTTATGTGACAACTTTGCATTGTTAAACTTTTAATATAATTTGGATTTAATTTTTAAACTTGCCTATCATGGAAACTGATTATTACGTTTTGCTTTTTCTTCTTTTTAAGATGTGTGTTCAGTGCTATAAATTTCCCTGTAAGCACAGTTTTCACAGCATCCCACAAATTTTCGTTAAGTTGAATGTTCATTTTAATTCAGAATACTTTTACATTTCTCTTGAGATTTCTTCTTTAAGTCATGTGTTATAAGTATGTTGCTTAATCTCTAAGCATTTTAGAGATTTTCAGCTCTCTTTGATTTCTACTTGATTTCATATGGTTTGAAAGCAGACATTTTATGATTTCTATTTTTTACACTTTAAAAATTTTTTTATTAAGGTATGATTGATATATACTCTTATGAAGGTTTCACATGAAAAAACAATGTCGTTACTACATTTACCCATATTATCAAGTCCCCACCCATACCCCAATGCAGTCACTGTCCATCAGTGCAGCAAGTTGCCAGAGATCCACTATGTCCCTTCTCTGTGACACACTGTTCTCCCCATGATCCCCCACACCATGTGTACTAAACATAATACCCTCAATCCCCTTCTTCTTCCCTCCCCACCCGCCCTCCCACACCCCTCCCCTTTGGTAACCACTAGTTCATTCTTGGAGTCTCTGAGTCTGCTGCCATTTTGTTCCTTCACTTTTGCTTCAATGTTATACTCCACAAATGAGGGAAATCATTTGGCATTTGTCTTTCTCTGCCTGGCTTATTTCATTGAGCATAATATCCTCCAGCTCCATCCATGTTGTTGCAAATGGTAGGATTTGTTTCTTTCTTATGTCTGAATAGTATTCCATTGTATATATGTACCACATCTTCTTTATCCATTCATCTACTGATGGATACTTAGTTGCTTCCATATCTTGGCTATTACAAAAAGTGCTGTGATAAACATAGGGGTGCGTATGTCTTTTTGAATCTGAGAAATTGTATTCTTTAGGTATATTCCAAGGAGTGGGATTCTGGGGTCAAATGGTATTTCTATTTTTAGTTTTTTAAAGAACCTCCATATTGCTTTCCACAATGGTTGAACTAGCTTACATTCCCACCAGCAGTGTGGGAGGATTCCCCTTTCTCTGATTCCTTGCCAGCATTTGTTGTTCTTAGTCTTTTCGATGCTGGTCATCCTTACTGGTGTGAGGTGATATCTCATTGTGGTTTTAATTTGCATTTCCCTGATGATTAGTGATGTGGAGCATTTTCTCATGTGTCTGTTGGCCATCTGAATTTCTTCTTTGGAGAACTGCCTCTTCATATCTTCTGCCCATTTGTTAATCAGGTTATTTGCTCTTTGGGTGTTGAAGTGTGTAAGTTCTTTATATATTTTGGATGTTAACCCCTGGTGGGATATGTCATTTACAAATACATTCTCTCATACTGTAGGATACCTTTTTATTTTGTTTGTTGATGATGTCCTTTGCCGTACAAAAACTTTTTAGTTTGATGTAGTCCCATGAGTTCATTTTTGCTTTTGTTTCCCTTTCTCGAGGAGATGGGTTCAGGAAGAAGTTGCTCATGCTTATATTCAGGAGATGTTTGCCTATGTTGTCTTCTAATAGTTTTATGGTTTCATGACTTACATTCAAGTCTTAAATCCATTTCAAGTTTACTTTTGTGTATGGGGTTAAACAGTGATCCAGTTTCATTCTCTTGCATGTAGCGGCCCAGTTTTGCCAACACAAGCTGTTGAAGACACTGTCATTTCTCCACTGTTTGTCCATGGCTCCTTATCATATATTAATCAACCATATATAGTTGGGTTTATATCAGGGCTCTCTAGTCTGTTCCATTTGTCTATGGTTCTGTTCTTGTGCCAGTTCCAAATTGTCTTGATTACTGTGGCTTTGTAGCAAAGCTTGAAGTTGGAGAGCATAATTCCCCCTGCTTTATTCTTCCTTCTCAGGATTGCTTTGACTATTCGAGGTCTTTTGTGGTTCTATATGAATTTTAAGATGATTTTCTCTAGTTCCTTGAAGAATGCTGTTGGTATTTTGATAGGAATTGCATTGAATCTATAGATTGCTTTAGGCAGGATGGCCATTTTGACAATATTAATTCTTCCTATCCATGAGATGGGATGTGTTTCCATTTATTGGTATCTTGCTGAATTTCTCTCATGAGTGTATTGTAGCTTTCAGGGTCTAGATCTTTCACTACCTTGGTTAGGTTTATTCCTAGGTATTTTATTCTTTTTGGTGAATTGTGAATGGAATTGTTTTCCTGATTTCTCTCTCTGTTAGTTCATTGTTAGTGTATAGGAATGCCACAGATTTCTGTGTATTAATTTTGTATCCTTCAACTTTGTTGAATTCAGATATTAGATCTAGTAGTTTTGGAATGGATGCTTTAGGGATTTTTATGTACAATATCATGTCACCTGCAAACAGGGACAGTTTAACTTCTTCCTTGCCAATCTGGATGCCTTCTATTTCTTTGTGTTGTCTCATTGCCATGGCCAGGACCTCCAGTACTATGTTAAATAGAAGTGTGGAGAGTGGGCATCCTTGTCTTGTTCCCGATCTTAAAGGAAAAGCTTTCAGCTTCTCACTGTTAAGTATAATGTTGGCTGTGGGTTTGTCATATATGGCCTTTATTATGCTGAGGTACTTGCCCTCTGTACCCATTTGGTTGAGAGTTTTTATCATGAATGGATGTTGAATTCTGTCAAATGCTTTTTCAGCATCTATGGAGATGATTATGCGGTTTTTGTCCTTCTTTTTGTTGATGTGGTGGATGATGTTGATGGATTTTCAAATGTTGTACCATCCTTGCATCCCTGGCATAAATCCTACTTGATCATGATGGATGATCTTTTTGATGTATTTTTTAATTCGGTTTGCTAAGATTTTGTTGAGTATTTTTGCATTTACGTTCGTCAGGGATACTGGTCAGTAATTTTCTTTTTTTGTGGTGTCTTTTCTGGTTTTGTTATTAGAGTGATGCTAGCTTCATAGAATGACTTTGGAAGTATTCCCTCCTCTTCTATTTTTTGGAAAACTTTAAGGAGAATGGGTATTAGGTCTTCACTAAATGTTTGATAAAATTCAGCGGTGAAGCCATCTGGTCCAGAGGTTTAATTCTTAGGTAGGTTTTTGATTACAAGTTCAATTTCATTGCAGTTGGTCTGTTCAGATTTTCTGTTTCTTCCTTGGTCAGCCTTGGAAGGTTGTATTTTTCTAGAAAGTTGCCCATTTCTTCTAGGTTATCCAGTTTGTTAGCATATAATTTTTCATAGTATTCTCTAATAATTCTTTGTATTTCTGTGGTGTCCATAGTGATTTTTCCATTATCATTTCTGATTCTGTTTATGTGAGTAGACTCTCTTTTTCCTTGATAAGTCTTGCTAGGGGTTTATCTATTTTGTTTCTTTTCTCAAAGAAACAGCTCTTGCTTTCATTGATACTTTCTATTTTTTATTCTTCTCAATTTTATTTATTTCTGCTCTAATCTTTATTATGTCCCTCTATCTACTGACTTTGGGCCTCATTTGTTGTTCTTTCTCTAGTTTCATTAATTGTGAGTTTAGACTGCTTATATGGGATTGTTCTTCTTTCCTGAGGTAGGCCTGTATTGCAATATACTTTCCTCTTAGCACAGCCTTGGCTGTGTCCCACAGATTTTGTGGTATTGAATTATTGTTGTCATTTGTCTCCATATATTGCTTGATCTTGTTTTTATTTGGTCACTGATCCACTGGTTATTTAGGAACATGTTGTGAAGCCTCCATATGTTTGTGGGCTTTTTCATTTTCTTTGTGTAATTTATTTCTAGTTTCATACCTTTGTGATCTGAGAAACTAGTTGGTACAATTTCAATCTTTTTGAATTTACTGAGGCTCTTTTTGTGGCCTAGTATATGATCTATTCTTGAAAATGTTCCATGTGCACTTGAGAAGAATGTATATTCTGTTGCTTTTGGGTATAGAGTTCTGTAGATGTCTGTTAGGTCCATCTGTTCTATTGTGTTGTTCAGTGCCTCTGTCTCCTTACTTATTTTCTGTCCGGTTGATCTGTCCTTCAGAGTGAGTGGAATGTTAAAGTCTCCCTGAATGAATGCACTGCATTCTATTTCCCCTTTTAATTCTGTTAATATTTGTTTCACATATGTGGGTGCTCCTGTGTTGGGAGCATAGATATTTATAATGGTTATATCTTCTTGTTGGATTGACCCCTTTATCATTATGTAATGTCCTTCTTTGCCCCTTGTTACTTTCTGTGTTTTGAAGTCTATTTTGTCTGATTCAAGTACTGCAACTCCTGCTTTTATCTCTCTGTTAGTTGCATAAAATATCTTTTTCCATCCCTTCACTTTTAGTCTGTGTATGTCTTTGGGTTTAAAGTGAGTCTCTTGTAGGCAGCATATAGATGGGTCTTGTTTTGTTATCCATTCAGTGATTCTATATCTTTTGATTGGTGCATTCAGTCCCTTTACATTTAGCGTGACTATCGATAGGTATGTACTTATTGCCATTGCATGCTTTAGATTCGTGGTTACCAAAGATTCAAGGTTAATTTCCTTACTATCTAAGAGTGTAACTTAACTCAATATGCTATTACAAACACAATCTAAAGGTTCTTTTCTTTTCTCCTCCTTTTTCTTCCTCCTCCATTCTTTATATATTAGGTATCATATTCTGTATTCTTTGTCTATCCCTTGATTGACTTTGGGGATAGTTAAATTTTGCATTTGCTTCATAATTAGCTGTTCTACTTTCTTTACTGTGATTTTATTACCTCTGGTGACAGCTATTAAACCTTAGAAACACTTCCATCTACAGCAGTCCCTCCAAAATAGACTGTAGAGATGGTTTGTGGGAGGTAAATTCTCTCAGCTTTTGCTTATCTGGAAATTGTTTAATCCCTCCTTCAAATTTAAATGATAATCTTGCCAGATAAAGTAATCTTGGTTCCAGGCCCTTCTGCTTCATTACATTAAATACATCATGCCACTCCCTTCTAGCCTGTAAGGTTTCTGCTGAGAAGTCTGATGTTAGCCTGATGGGCTTTCTTATGTATGTGATCTTATTTCTCTCTCTGGCTGCTTTTAATAGTCTGTCCTTATCCTTGATCTTTGCCAATTTTATTACTATATGTCTTGGTGTTGTCTTCCTTGAGTCCCTTGTGTTGGGAGATCTGTGGATCTTCATGGCCTGAGAGACAATCTCCTTCCCCAGATTGGGGAAGTTTTCAGCAACTACCTCCTCAAAGACACTTTCTATCCCTTTTTCTCTCTTCTTCTTCTTCTGGTATCCCTATAATGCGAATATTATTCCATTTGGATTGGTCACACAGTTCTCTCAATATTCTTTCATTCTTAGAGATCCTTTTTTCTCTCTGTGCCTCAGCTACTTTGTATTCCTCTTTTCTAGTTTCTATTTTATTTATCGTCTCCTCCACCGTATCCAACCTGCTTTTAATACCCTCCATTGTGCTCTTCAATGATTGGATCTCTGACTGGAATTCCTGAGTTCTTAGATATCTTTCTGTACCTCCATTAGCATGTTGATGATTTTTATTTTGAATTCCCTTTCAGGAAGAGTCTTAAGGTCCATGTCATTTAAATCTTTCTCCGGAGTTATATTAATTTTACTCTGGACCAGGTTCCTTTGGCATTTCATATTTGTATATGGTACCCTCTAGTGTCCAGAAGCTCTACTCTCTGGAGCTGCTCAGCCCCTGAAGCAATGTCAGGGGTCGCAGGGCAGCGGTATTGGTGCCTAAGGGGAGGAAAGAGCTGTTTCCTGCTTTCCAGCTGCTGTGCCTGTCTCCACTACCTGAAACAGTGGGCTGAGCACACAGGTATAAGCTTTTGTCCCAGAGGAGCCAGCTATGGATCCCTGCTTTCCATAAGCTGCTGGAATCTCAGTCTCTCCAGGAATTCTGCCTGTATTAGTTATCCAACCCCATAATCACATGAGTATCATGAAAGCAGCATGAAATGTAGGTTTGTGCTCCCAGAGCAGATCTCCAGAGCTAGGTATTCAGCAGTCCCAGGCCTTCTACTCCCTCCCTGCTCCATTTCTCTTCCTTCTGCCAGTGAGCTGGGGTGGGGGAAGGGCTTGGGTCCCACCGGGCCACAGCTTTGGTATGTTACCCTGTTCCATGAGGTCTGCTCTTTTATCTAGGTGTATGTAGTCTGGTGCAGTCCTCTTTCCTGTTGCTCTCTCAGGATTAGTTGCACCAACTATATTTTCTAATTGTATACGGTTTTAGGAGGAAGCCTCTGTCTCCTCTCTCATGTCACCATCTTTAAACCTTCCTCTATTTTTTATACTTTTTAAGGTGTATTTTTAACCCAAAATGTGATCTATCTTGGTGAATGCACTCTATGAACTTGAGAAGAATATGAAACAGGCTCTTGTTGGATGTAGTAGTCTAGATGTCAATATATCCAGTTGATTGATTGGTGCCATTGAGTTAAACTATGTCCTTATTGATTTTCCACCTGCCGGACCTACCCACTTCTGATAGAAGGGTGTTAAAGTCTCTAACTCTTCCTAGGAATAAATTTAACCAAGGAGGCAAAAGACCTGTACTCTGAAAACTAAAGGGCATTGCTGAAAGAAATTGAAGATGACACAAATATATACAAAGATATACTATGTGCATGGATTGAAAGAACTAATATTGTTAAAATATTCATATGACCCAAAGCAATCTACATATTCAATGCAATCCCTACCAAAATGCCAATGTTCATTTTTCACAGAACTAGAACAAATAATCCTAAAACTTATATGGAACCACAAAAAACTCAACATGGCTAAAGTGATCTTGAAAAAGAACAAAGCTGAAAGTATCACACCTCTTGATTTCAAACTATACTACAAAGCTATAGTAATCAAAACAGTGGTATTGGCACAAAAACAAACGCTTAACTCAATGGAAGAGAATAGAGAGCCCAGAGATAAGCGTACACTTACGTGGTCAACCAATCTATAACAAAGGAGGCAAGAATATACAGTGGGGAAAAGACAGTCTTTGCAATAAATGGTGTCAGGAAAACTCAACAGCTACATGCAAAAGAATGAAACTGGGTCATGATCTTACACCATACATAAAAATAAACTCAAAATGGATTAAAGACCTAAATATCTAAGACCTGAAACCATAAAACTCCTAGAAGAAAACATGGGCAGTAAACTCTTGAACATCATTAGTCATTTTCTTGGGATATGTCTCCTCAGGCAAGGGGAACAAAAGCAAAAATGAACAAGTGGGACCATGTCAAATGAAAAAGCTTCCTCACAGCAAAAAATTCTATCAACAAAAGGAAAAGGCAGCCTACCGCATGGGAGAATATATTTGCAAATGATATAGCCGACAAAGGGCTAATATCCAAAATATATAAACAACTCATACACCTCAATACCAAAAAGAAACCAAATAACCCAATTAAAAACGGGCAGAGGACCTGCACAGACATTTTGCCAAAGACATACAGATGGCCAACAGATACACGAAAAGATGCTCAACATCACTGATCATTAGGGAAATGCAAATCAAAACCACAGGGACATATCATCTCACAACAGTCAGAATGACTAATACCAAAAAGAGAAGAAACAACGTGTGTTGGCAAGGATGTGGAAGAAATGCAACCCTTGTGCACTATTGGTGAGAATGTAAAGTGGTATGGCTACGGTGGAAAACAATATGGAGGTTTCTCAAAAAGCCAAAAGTAGAAATACCATATGACCCAGTAATTTCACTTATGGGAGTTTACTTGAAAAGAACATAATCGCTCATTTGAAAAGATATATGCACCCCTGTGTTCACTGTAGCACTATTTCTAATAGCCAGATATGGAAGCAACCTAAGTCTACCAATATACTGATAGTGAATGGATGAAGACGGGAGATACACAAACACACACACACACACACACACACACAAGAATACTATTTAGCCATCGGAAAGAAGGAAATCTTGCCATTTTTGACAAATGTGGATGGACCTAGAGGGTATTATGCTAAGAGAAATAAGAAGTCAGGCAGAGAAAGAAATACCGTATTTTTTTACTTAGGTATGGCATCTAAAAGCAAATGAACAAACAAAACAGAAATTAGACTCATAAATACAGAGAACAAACTGGTGGTTGCTATAGGGGAGTTATGTGGGGGATGGGCAAAATAGGTTAAGGCGATAAAGAGGTACAAATGCCCCATAATAAAATAAGTAAGTCACAGGAATGAAAAGTACAGCATCAGGAATATAGTCAATAATATTGACTTTGTGTGTTGACAGATGGTAATTGTATTAACTGTGTGAGAATTTTCTAATTATGTAATTTTTGAGTCACTCTGCTGTATACTGAAGCTAATATGATATTATATATCAACCATATTTCAATTTAAAAAATATCTAACTATAATAGTGGATTAATCTCCTTGCATTTGTATCAGTTTTTTGCCTCACGTATTTTGATGTTCTGTATTTAGGCATACATACATTAAGGATTTTTATGTGGTGTTGGAGTATTGAGCTTTTTAACATTATGTAATGCTCATCTTTTTCTCATGTTCTGAAGTCTGCTCTGTCTGAAATCAATAAAGTTGCTCCCATTTCCTTTTGATCAATGTTAGCATTGCATGTCTTTTTCTGTCACTTTACTTTTAATCTATATGTGTCTCTGTGTATGTAAAGTGGGTTTCTTATAGACATACTTTTCTTGCTTTTTGATCTACTCTGACAATCTGTCTTTTAATTGGTATATTTAGACCATTAATATTTAAAGTGGTTATTGATAGAGCTGGGTTAACAACTACCATATATTTTACTGTTTTCAGTTTGTTGCTGTTTTTTTTTTCCTATCTTCAACTTCCACACTTTCACTACCTTTTTTCATTGTGATTTTTTTTAGGGGTTTTCATTGAAAAACATTTTATTCTTTTATCAGCCCACTCAGGTTTTCTACCTTTGGTCAATTTTGTAATTTATACTTACTTAGAAAACTATATATTTCATCAAGATTTTCAGGTTTACTTACATACATTTCTAGATAAAATTCTCAAATAATTCTTTCCTTTCTACCATTTTGTAGTCTTTCTAACTCCAAATATATTTGGTGTTCCTTTTCTTTCTGTTAAACTATAAGTAGAATAGCAAATTTTTTTTATCTATTTCATAAGTCTTTTCATTTGTGTGCCTTTGATTTTATCAGAAAAATCTTTTTGTAATTTTTACACTTTAAAAGTATTTCTGCTTCATCTTTCTTTAAATTTTATTAATTTTATGCCTTTCTTCAATTTTGTTTATTTGTTTATATCTTTCCTATTTTTATAAGTTGAATATGCCTTGAGCAAGACAATTTCATATAAGACTATTCTAATGAGCATACATTTCCAGTCCCCATCAATAGGAATCCAATATCATTATTCTGCCACCAGGTGGCTAGCTAGTGATGGTGACATAGTAGGGATCAGTATTGATATCTGGTGCTGTCACATTGGGGTTTTTGCAGTGGCAGGGGCTAGATCCCATATATAACTTCCACCTCTACTGCCATACTTTCCATGAACTCATTAAGCAATCAGTGGAGTGACCAAGAAAAGTGGCTGCTGACTGACATCCATGGGACAGGTCATCTGGTCCATCCTTTGCCCATCTGAAAGTCCTCAATTGTGAGGGCCCCTGGTGAGCATTCATGAGGCAAAAATATTATCACACTCTGGGTCAAAGGCAGGGCAGTGAGCATGTTTACCAGTTGCAGGTGATAAGAGGGCACACTGTTTTCAGAGAATTTAAAATAATAATAAAGCCACTATAAATTAGTCTTATTTATTATACCAATGTGCTGGCAATTCTAAATAATGGGAGTAATATGATACTTCTCAAAAAAACTTTTGGTGATTTATGTTCTAAAAATTGCTTGTACCTGGGGCAGACCACTTGTACCACCCACCCTTGGTACGTCAAAGGTTCCATCCACCTACCCTGCCCCTATATCTTCCCATGCTAATCCTCCAATATTATTATTTTCTAGTCTCTGCCCATCCAGACAACCATTAGCCACTAGCTATGAATCAATTTAGACTCACAATAGAGGACATCTCTCTTTCCAGGGAAAATTTCTGCCCACAGGGAAAATTGCTTTTCATTATTGTCCTAACATCACATATAATTTGAGGTTAATAAGTACAGCAGTCTGTATATAGTACAGAATCATCCATAAATCAGGTTTAATGTTTTGTTTCCTAATTCAACTAGTCATAGGGTACTCCATCTACCCATGAGGCTATATCAGTAGACTGAATAAGATGTGACTATGTATCAAGGGTGGGAACACGGAGAATGTACACCACCTGCTCACATAGCTTACTATACTGTTAAGCCTGCTTGAGCTCAATGTCATGTGTCCCACTTACTCTTGTTGAAGAAAGGCTGCTGGGAACACTCAACTTTATGGCTTGATAGATAAGATAACACTCAATTCATGATAGGCAGTCCTGTAGCAAACTAGATTGGAGCCCAAATCTAGGATAGCAGCTGACTGCAGTTACTACCTAATTAAACTTTCAAAAATACAGTGACACTCTCCAAAATAATCAGTTATCTTCACAGGTCAATTGGGACAGTTACATGGGGATAGAAGGAGCCACCATTCCTGTATCTTTCAAGTTTGTGATGATGTCAAAAATCTCTGCAATATCTCCATATATACAGAAAGTTGTTCAGGTTGTTGCCAGAACTTTGCTATTAGTAACTGCTACAATGAACACCTTTCTATATCCATTATTGTACTCTCAAGCAATTTATCCTTTAAAATCAATTTTAAGGAGTGGAATTTCATTTTTGTAGCCCCAGTACCTAAGAAAAGCCAAAGCAGAGTAAATATGATGAACTTACATTGCTCAAAGAAAAAAGGTTTTGGTGTTACAAACTTGCTCATTTCTTATTTAATTTTTTTTAAGAATAAAAAACCAACTTAACATCTTAAAAAAAATGGAAGGCTTTAGACCCAGGTTTATAGCAGTTAGAAGCTTCTGGGGCAATATAATTAGCCCTTATGTCTGAGACTCCCCTGTTTGTGGTTTGGGAGACAATAACTTAGGACACACAAGGCTTGCAAGTCCCCATATGTCTGGATTTCTTTTCCACCAGGAAGAATGGAAAATACAGAATTAGGTAATAGACATCTGTTTCCTCTATTTGGCTTTCCTTAGATTAAGTTACTTACTGTACTTCCTAATTATTTTTCTCCCATTCAAGAGCTGCTTCCCTTGCAAGTGGAGCAGGAAAAGATCTTTTCTAGTCTTTGCTTCTAAGGCTTGGTGACCCGCTGTGCTTGCTGCATCTGGAGGTTACCTGTGCCATGAACTCTTCATGTGTTTGACATGCTTAATTTCACCAGTCAAGCCACAAAGATTCTGAGGTGTTCAGACTGCTCTGCCATTCTGCATATGTCAATATCAGGGAGTATATTAGACCAAATGCTTTATTATATGTACAACACCTTTTAAGGTTAAGTGCATATTAAGAAAATATTTTGAGAGAATATGTATTGGTTATAGTCTAACATCATATTGTTAAATATGAAATACACAGAAAAATGTTTTTGGAATAATTACTGTTACTTTTTAGAGTGTAGTTGGGAATGGAAGTGCAAAGAAGAAAATCTATTTTAGCTTAATTAAGCACTTAAATAAATAGTATTTTTATTTTTTTAGATATTAATACTAACATATAAAAGTTGTATTTTGATACACTTTATTAGTTGCCACCAAGCTCCAAATTTTTCTTGAAAATTCTGATTTACAAGAAAAAGTTTCAGATGACATTACGGAAGGATTCATAATAGCTCCCTGCCCATGGTTACATACAGTCAATTAATCTTCCTGGGTCTTGGGCTTCTCATCAATAAATGTTGAACTAAGCAGTTTCTAAATAGCCCTCTCACCCTAAATTCCATGACTCTATATATTTGGAATGAAGTGATTCATTGCTATACAGGTCATACATCTCTCTGAAGAATGCAACAAGTTAAAACAATCTTAAAATATAAATATGGACTTTTTATGAATTGCCAATAATCTATTTTTTACTTGCAAATTTCCCACAGTTTGTTAGTGTAGTTGTTTCTACAAGAGTTTCAATTCAAGAGGAAATCACTATTCTATCTGCATGTATTTAGTATGGAAAGGTTGGAAGGAAACTTTCACAAATTTTCCTCAACACGGAAAAGAGTAAGGACAACAAGTTTGGAAGATTGGAGAAATCTGGACTTTGAATCACAGATGGAAAATTTTCAGTTTAATGAAGTATGAGGTTATGTTTAACGTGGTCTACTTATTTTTTTCTGCTGCTTTATTATAGTGAAGTTGTTTTAAAGGCTGAATTTTAATGAAACTGCTCATTCATTGATTTTCCTCCTCTTTATGAAGCTATTGAATTTTTAACATTACATTTGGTTGTTTTATGACCCAGTTTGACTGTTTTAGACACAGGGTAGCAAAATGCAGTGAAAGAACACCAGATAAAATCAGGGAGACATGGATTATAGTCTTGACTCTGTGACCTTGGACAAATGGATTAACCTTCTGGGTCTCAGTTTCCTCTTTTGTAAAATGAGAATACTGAATTGCTTTGTTTCCCTCTCCTTTAAGATTCCATGGTTCTCTGAATGATCTGGTCAGTAGTTTTTCTCATTGGCTATCAAGATTTTAATTAGTCCTTGATTCTAATTCTAATAGGACTGATTTACAATTTAAATTTCTTGCTTTCTCCTTAATAATGACAATAACAAAAACAAAGCACCATCCTCTACTTCTTCTGGGTTTTGAGTGTCCTATTCTCAAATAGGGAAACAAAATCCAGAGACATGAAGGTTCACAAACAGAAAGAAAGAACAGAGAATTAGAAGCTCAGGAGCAGGTTTTCACACCTAGAGATAAGGAAAAGGAATAGGCAAATTAATGAAGATTCTTTACTGTAGGTGGAATTAACCTAATCAAACAAATGTAAACAAATTAAGGGAATTTATTAGCTCTCATAAATAGAATGTTCAGGAGATTAATCTGGTTCAGGTATACCTGGATCAAGGATCATAAAAAAAAAAATACCAGGGTTCCTTCTCACTTTCTAATTCTTTGACAGGTTCTCTTCAGATTGCAAACCAGATGACAGCCAAAAGCTGAAGACTCAAAATATATATCTAAATCTACCATCCTGCCCAAAGCAATTTACAAATTCAATGCAATCCCTACCAAAATACTGCTGGCAGTTTTCACTAAACTAGAGAAAACAGTCCTAAAATTTATACGGAACCACAAAAGACCCCAATAGTCAAAGCAATCTTGAGAAAGAGCAAACCTGGAGTTACCATGCTCCCTGACTTCAACCTATACTACAAAGCTACAGTAATCAAAAACAGTATGGTACAGGCACAAGAACAGACCCATAGATCAATGGAACAGATAGAGAGCCTAGAAATAAACCAATGCACATGTGGTCAATTTAGATATGACAAAGGAGCCATGAATATACAATGGAGAAAAGACAGTCTCTGTAATAAATGTTGGGAAAACTGGACAACTATGTGCAAGAGAATGAAACTGGATTACTTGACTCAGTGACCTTGGACAGATGGATTAACCTTCTGGGTCTCAGTTTCCTCTTTTATAAAATGAGAATATTCAATTACTTAGTTTCTTCCTCCCTTAACATCCTGTGGTTCTCTGAATGATCTTGCCAACAATTTTTCTCAGTGACTATCAAGATTCTAATTAATTCCTTGATTCTAATTCTAATAGGATTGATTTACAATTAGAATTTCTAGCTTTCACCTTAATAATGACAATAACAAAAAATGGATTACTCTCCAATACCATACACACAAGTAAACTCAAAATGGATTAAAGACCTAAATATGTAAGACATGAAACCATAAAACTCTTAGAAGAAAACAAAAACCTCATGAACATAGCATGAATAATTTTTTTCATGTTTCTGGATTTGGTTTCTCTATTTGAGAATAGGACACTCAAAAACCAGAAGGGGTACGGGATGATGCTTTGTTTTTGACAAGACATGCTATTCTTATTCTCCTAATGTAACCCTGTTGGCAGTTTATATATTCTTTCAGAAGTTTTCTGTATATATAAACATATATCTATATCACAAAGGATGCAAAAACCCATAAGTATATCTCTTCTTTTATTACTAGTTTAAGCATAGATGGAATTAATGTTAAAATATTGTTCTGAAATTTGCTTTATTCAGGTAATTGTTTTGGTCTCTTTCCCATAGGATATATATCTATACTTACCTAGACTCTGCCTCCTTTTAGTGGCTTCATAATATTCCTAGTTTTTTTGTACTTACTAATAATGCTTCAGCAAATATTCTTTTAAATATATATTTGGACACCTATGGTAGTAAAGCTATGGGATATAATCCTAATAAGTAATTGAATTACTACACATGTACATTCAAATTTTTGATGGATATTATTGGGTTGCCTTCCAAAAAGATTATACTGATTTATATGCCCACTCCCCACTATATGAGAATATCTCTCTGGCCTTCTCTCACATGGCAAGTATATTACAAAGAAAGTCTTCCAGGTTACCTTGAAACATATCCCTGAACAAGAACCACTGTGCTTGAAGGCTGTTTCTTAAACAACAAATAAACAGAAACCTGTAATTTATTTTTAGAATTGTTTTAAAATCCTAAGACATCTCTTGGAATAAGAAGCCTTACGTACAATGGCCTAAATTCTAGGGATAATATCCATTTGAATCTCTTTATATCATCTGGTATTGAAAGCTAAGTGCCTGTGAGTCTTCGGGTAAAAATACCAACACCTTGCCTGTGTCATCCACACCAGAATCTCTGGCCATATAGAGATGCAATTCAGTGACTACAGGATGGATCCTCTCTCTGTTTGTATTTCTCTCTAATATGGGAGCCACATGTAATTCTGATGGCTCAGTGATGGCAGAGAGAAGGTTGAGCACATTCAGAGGAGCACAGCATTTGGAACTTTCTGGAAAAGAGATTTCCACAAGAATAAAGTATAACCCTAGGTATTTAACACACACACACCAGATCTAGATATTTTGTGATGAGACATATTTTCTTAAATTATTAAGAATTATTTTAAGAGTAAATTATAAGGATATACGGTTTCTCACAAACACCTAGGGCAGGAATTTCAAAAGGGACTAGAACCAAGAGCAGCCACAGGTTTTCCAGGCAGTACTTACCTCCACCTCTTACCTTTGCCTCTAATTAGTGTTTCTTATCTCTTTCATTTTCCTCTCTACAGGGCAGCATTCCATGCCTTTTCTAACCCTTGTAGTCAGATGGACACTTCACTACTCTTGAACTTCCATCAGCTCACTTCCAGTGGCATGCTGTATCTACTCATTATCTCAGAATCTGATTTTCAAATTCTTGAGAGACGCAACAGGTCCAGCTTGGGTCAGGTGTCCATTCAACCTTAGCCAGAGAAGGTGGGATCATGTAACAATACAATAATAGCTAAAACTTACTGGATGCTAACTATACTTCATAAACATTCCCTTTACATAACCTCTGGAGCCCTCCTTTATCAGGACTCTGAAACACCTTTCAGGAAGATGTTTGTGAGTCGTACAGATGTCCTAAAAAATGGCTGGACTCAAGTCTTTCCCTCAGCATGAGAAAATTTTATACACAGAAATAGATATGCACATAAAAAGCTAATTTAAGCTGTATAACTCAATTCAATAATCCCACAGTGGTACCAAGTACAGGCCTTAGGGTCCCAAACACCTAAGTTCTAATTCTAACTCCAAGTTTACTTCCTGTGGGGCTTGGATAAATTCCCTCACATCTCTGCTCAATTTCCACTTCTTTCTGTGAAATTGTGGTAATGCATAGTGCATACCCAGTGACTGAGTACTGCTACCTCTGAAACACTTAAACATTAACAAGTATTTATTAATCCTGCCTCTAAAACAAGGAAATGTCCAAAGGGAATGCCCAAAATTAGGAAGGGACATGTGGAGAAGCAAAGAGTCTGTTTGCCCTGCTAGGCTTTGTAATAACAAGAGCTAATAGTTATCAATATTGTATACATTGTGATGGGAAATTTTTTTAATGGTTTACATACAGTCACATATATTAGTTGAATACTATTATTGTCCCATTTGGAGGCACAAAGAGTTTAAGTAACTTCCTAGGTCACACAGCTATTAAGTTGTAGAAATAGGACTTGAACCTAGACAATCTGGCTTCAGAGCTCATACCTTAAAACACTACTCTGTACTTCCCTCAAGCCAACTATATCATTGTATATCCTGCCACATGTGTTCTTGAACCAGAGAGGTGTCTGTGGATATACCACTACAGACAGAAGACAGTGAGGTTTCAGGTTTTCAAACTTGCTAGAATCCCCCTTATTTATCCCACATGACCCCTTTAATGAGGTCACCTCATCAGAATTAAAGGGTTGTTATTCTTCTTGATCAGTGGTGTAAACTGTAAACTCTAAGATAGTTTGCCTACCACACTTAGTTTAAGACCTGGAAGGTTTACTTGCAAAAGCTCTTAGAAAGCACCCATGAATAAACAAGAGTGAAAAGTTAAACCAAGGATAGACATTTTTGTTTGCACTTTTCCCAAATCTACCCAAACAATTGTATTCAAAAGATTTCCCTGACACCACAGGGAAATGCTTCTTCCCCCAGCACAGAGAGCCTGTCAGAGACAACACAGACACAGAGAAATCTGTAAATGATGCCCAACTTCATACTATTGCCAGGTTTTACTTTAAAGGAGTCCCAAAGAACAGGACATTGATAAATCGTGGTGAAGGCTGATGACTTCTAAGAGAACTAGACAATATACATGTAGCAGATGAGACTGGTTGTCTGGCCCAACTCCCATCCTTAAATCCATCTCCTTTGACATCCTCCATTATGGAGGCTAGAAAAGCCAAATATGTGTTGTTCTGCTCTCCTCTGGCTAGGGTTGGTCATGTGACACAGCTTGGGCGCTAGTGAGACATAAGTGGAAGTCTACAGGGGCTTCTGGCAAATCTCTGCTTTCCGCATACAAAGGACAAATGTCACCCCCGCTCCTCCCAGCCCTCCTCCTCCCTGCCTGGACTAGATGCGTGCTTCGAGCTAGGGAGCCTTCTTACAGCCATAAGACCGCGGGCCTACAGAATAGGAGGAACACTGGCACTGGTGTTTTTTGAGATATTGCTGACCACCAATGGCTGTTTACCTCCAGAATGCTTGTTACACGAATAAAATAGCTTAAGTCACTTTCAGTCAGATTTTCTATGATACAGTGTGACTGCAGATATTTTGGCCCAGCCATTTATTGCTTTTTAATTCTATACCTTTTGTCTATCCCTCAGAAATTCTCCAGAATTGGGTTAAAGAAGCATTATTTAATCAAGTCACTGAATGACTTACAGGGCACAGTATGATTAGAACAAGGCTTCTTTATAGTTTATCCCCTAATCATAGTAACTACTTTAATGTAGCTCCAATATCACACCGTTAACAGTATAAGGAAGGGTGGCAGAGCACATCAACCAAACTTACTGTTAGTTAGTACACACGGAGTACAAAAGAAGATACAAAGCCAGCTTTAATTTAGGCTTGAGTAAATATTTCAAATTTATAGAGTTCATGGTTGAAAGGAATGGTTGTGGCTATTTGTTCTACCTCATCCTTCCCCAGCTTTCAAATAGGCCTCCCAAATATGTCCTAAAGGTCACCCATGTGGCCACTCCCTCATGGGCACCAGGAAATCAACCTCCTTCTCTTTGGACACCCTCCTTTCTTCCCCCACACCTACAGATGGGCAGAGGGATTCATGGGAGCAAAATGACCCTCATTAATTAATATTACTGAGTGAATAACAGACACTCAAATTTTTATTAAGTGAATACATTTCAAAAATACTATCTACCATAGTGTAGTCTTCCAGAGAGGCTTTCTGGAGGATGTGGTCTGTCTTGGTCAGCCTGGGCATCTGTAATAGAACACCATAACCTTGGGGGGCTTCTAAACAACAAGTGTGTTTCTCCCTATTCTGAAGACTGGGAAGTCCAAGATCATGGTACGGACAGATTCCTTGTCTGTGGACAGCCTGCCTCCTCATTGACAGCTAATTCTCACTGTATCATCACATGGCAGAAGGGACAAGGGGTCTCTCTGGGGTCTCTTCTGTGCGGGCACCAATTCCATTCAGGAGGGTTCTGCTCTCATGCCGAATCAAAGGCAACTGCCCACAGGTTCACCTCTGAAAGGAGCCTCTGAGTACCACCACCTTGGGGCTTAGGAATTCAACCTATGAATTTTGAGTGGTCACCAACATTCAGTCTGAGCTTGATCTAAACAGTCTTAAATACCGTTTGTGAGTTAACCAAGGGGAGAAGTGATAAAGAGAGCAAGCCAGGAAGAGTCAATAGCATGAAACAAGGCGTTTTATATGAATAAGAGAGTGGTACACTTGGAGAAGTGTAGCAAAAATTCTGTGTGTGAAACCTGGCAGGGTTTCAACCATCAAAGTTCCTGGTGATGGAGAAACGTTGAAGGGTTTTAAGAAGGAAATTGGCATTGCTTTGCATTTCAGAAAAGTCACTTTAGGGACAGTTGAAGGATGGACAAGACAAGAGACTGGATTCAAGGAAAAGCGGGTCATGATGAGTCCTGGTGAAACAATAGGCCATGGGGTTTAAATTAGTTAGTTCTATTACCAAAATGTACTAAGTATGCATTTCAACATTCAGTCCAAAGTCCTCTGTCGTGTTCAAGTCAAGTCAGCCATGTGCGGAGTTGTGTACCAGCAAGAAAGTGTAATGTCCCCAGCTTTTCACTGAAAGGGAGGTGTCAACACAGTCTAGGGAGCCAACTGACAACAGGATGGGGAAGAACTGAACCCTTAATCTAGGCCACCTGCCAAGTCTCTGAGGGAGGACACCTGGCACTTTCCCAGCTGCTCCTTCTTTACCATTTGGACAACAGTTCTGTAGCCCAGAAAGTAAGAGCCTTAACCAAGCCACCCAGTGGCTCCTGGTCCCAATTCCATGCCCTAAATTCCAGAGGACAAAACCTGCATATTAAAATAGTTCACTTAAAATCTAAAATAAAATGTTCACTTGCTCACAAAAAGAAAACAAGCACAGTATTTCAGCAAAATGTCATAAACCTGGATGAAACTATAATTTGGGAAGCTGTAAATATATGGCTGCACATTTCCACAGGCCAAACATGACCATGAAAATTGGGCCCCACCTTGCCTGGTTTGTGTGAGGCTGTGAGAGGAACTAGAGTGGGAGGTCAGCTACACAAGATGGTTCATTTAACAGCTGATCTGCTGGGACCAGTACCTAAGAAGTTAATTTCTAGCTTTGAGACAGTTTCTGGTAATTGTAGGTAATTTAAAATATAATTGTGATTTAGTTGGGGGAAAAAAAACCCTCTGCAGTGTTTGAGTTCATCACTCTAATTTAAGGTCTAGAATATTGGATGCACTACACTTCAATACACGCCCATTTTGCATCTTCATGATTTTACCACCAGTGATTATAAAAACAGCCTCAGCTAACCTTAGTCTATATTGCAAGGCAGATGCTGCAAAGTTCAGATATAAGGTTTCACACAGCTGAAAGGGTAACTGGTGTGCATGTTAATGATTATCAAATAGATGAAGAAAACCACAAGGCTCTAAATTGCAAAAGCCCCTCCAAAGCAACCCAGCTTGCCCATGCCTATAATAAGGCCATCTGATTATTTTTTCAAAGAAGGATGAGTATGGCTGAGCTCAGTGTGGTCTGCATGCAGCTGATGGAGGAATAATTACACAGGCTGCCTGTGAGCAGGCCCACAGAGTTTCCCCTGGGTTGTGTGTTACAAACCACTCTTTACTGAGACAAAGCTCTTGCAGCTCCAAGATTCCTTACCATGGGAGATCAGATGTTTACATACACTGTTTAAGTGAAGAAGAAATTTTAGGATATATTGTGTGTACATTTATGGAGATGTTTTATTGTCCAAAATGTGAATTGGAAAGCTACCTAACAGAAGGCACCCTGGCAATTATTTAGAATCCAGAGCACAATTCCGAGCCAAATCAGCCATCGTTGCTCACGCAAGACACATGCAATAAATGACTGAGAAAACAGCTGAAATGAGCATTTGATCTAATTCTCTCAGCTAGAGTGAAATGTGATGACTGACTGGTGAGTGAGGAAGGAGTCCCGGAGCTGGAGGATCATTATTTTGCAACCATGATAATAGAGCCTGGAACAGACAAGACTCAATGGAAGCTGCAGTGAGAAGGAAGTTTTGATGAGTACCATGATATTTGCATCATCCGAAAGTGTCTCCCCATGGCCTGCTTATTAGCTGCAAAAGTGGGGAGAAAAAAACAGTCATCATGTAATGGAGGATTTGGACAACACCACGACCAAGTCATCACAATGAACCTTTCCAAGGAGAACAGAGAAGGACCCTGGCCTAGAATGTGCAACTTCAATCTAATCACAAGGAAACCTCAGACAAATCTAAAATGAGGAACATTCTATTTTTAAAAAGTGTGTCAGGGGTATAGGAAAGGAGAGAGGTGGTGGTAAGGATGATATTTTTTAAAAATGCCAATGTCACAAAAGACAAAGACTATGGAAATTTTCCAGATTAAAGATGGCTAGAAACAAGACAACCAAATGAAATGCCAGACCCTAGATTTGAACCTGTAAAGAAAGTGAGACCAACCGACAGACACAGAATACAAATAGCAGGGCAGATAAAGAGCCGGCAGTAGGACGGCACCGCCGCTTCTGTCAGGCAGTCCCAGCAGCACCATCCCGGCTCAGGGAGCTGAGCACTCAGCCCCTCAAGAGCGCTTGAGCTTCTGTCCACAAAGCTCCTTCTCTGGCCAGAGCACCAGGAGGCAAGGAGGCTCTGACGCAAGCTACATTGTTTCTGCAGCAGGAATGAGGGGAGGTTTTAAGTTTTGCTCCAGGATCTGGAATTTTAGATTATGTCAATAATACAAGCCCAAGAATGAGCATCTCTTAGAAGCTGCACCACAAATTCCTTTCTGTCCCCTCTGACCAGCTTGTGCTAATTTTGCTGAAACTTTCCTCTTACCTGTCTTTTTCCTAAGTTCATTTCAAAGCCAAACAAACTCCATTTAAGGAAAGAATAGTACGTGGCAAATGTAGGTGGCTAATAATTTCTTGGTAAATAAAAATGAATGAATGAGTGAATGAATGCACAGATAAATAGTGAAGGCATCTGAGTAATGCTCTGATAATGAAGACTACTCGTCTGAGTTATGTAGGAACAACAAATAGAAAATACATTTTCTCTACCTTAGCTCTCACTCACCTGTGGCCAGGTAATGTAGGCATTTCCCTGTATTTACTTCCAAATGTAAATACCTGTGTATTTGAACAAATAGTAAGTCTGAGAATATAAAACAGAGTGAAAAGGAGAAACAGTTCTTTAAGAGACACATGGAAATAAAATGTACTCATTGCTGGCCTTCTCATCAGGTAGATGAAAATGGAAAATTAAACCTGTAACATAAGAAAACTGTAAGAATTTTATACTCAAGTGAAACCTTGAGATAAGTGAGCATTTTGAGGAGCGGGAGGAAGGACTTGGCAGTGGTTAGGTAAAGAAAATAAAGAGTTAAGCAAAGCAGACGCCGTAATTCAGCTTGACAGAAAAAAAGGAAGCTGAGTCAAAACTCATCAGGCCTTTGGATGCAGGAGGAATCCAAAGTGTAGACAAGGGGTTCCTGGTGCCTGGTAAGCATCCATGGCCAGGTTCTGCCTGGCTCTAGAGTGGTATGAGCAAGGTGAGAATCAATATCCTCTAGTTCAGTGAGTTGGGACATTTGGAAATGTGCTCTAAAAGCCCGAAAATGCTCAAGGAGAGGAGTTAATGTTTCTTGAGAAAAAACTAAGCATATAAATGTCTGTGCCCCTAAGGAAAATCATCCCATAGGGCCTATTGGCCATACTGAACACCCCTCACCCCCTTCCCATTCTTTTACTAATAGCACTTTGATTTTACCAGGAGAAATGATCCTTGCTCCACTGAATGCACTGTGCTGGGGCTGTCAGCCAAAACATCAATTGATACATTTGTTGAAAAAATGAATGGATGAATGAGTCCAGCCCTCTTCTTGCTAGGTAATGAGACACTTTTTCCTTGAGACTGGGTCTTAAGTAAAGTGTAATAAACTAAAAAATGCCAGAATCATTTACATTTATTGCCGGAAGCAGTAATAGACACATTCTAACAAAGGCCATCCATTTTTACTTCCTAGATCCTAGGATTCCTCTATCATGATTCCTGTCCATCCCAAGCCAGGTGCCCACACTGTCTCTCTCATTCTAAGAACTATCATATACCCATTCAATAAACTTGCCCTCTGCTTAAGTTATCTGAAACTCATTCCTGCTCCCTATGAATAAAGAATCATGACAGACACACATTTCCCAGCTTGCCGCTATGAAACACCAATTACTATTTCCCTACATAGGTTTGGTAAAAAGAAGGTTAGAGGAAATTTATGGATTTTTTTCTCCACTTTTGTTTCCATGTGTATGATCTCACCAAATACATTAAAGGGCAGGAACTTGAGGATTTAAAAGGAAAATTTCAGTTTTTTGCATCCCCTTAGTGTAACTCTTTATGTCTAAAAGTATCTATTCTTCAATAGATGGTAGTCAGAATTTTATATATTTGTATTAAAAAAAAACACTTGTTCCTAGATTCATTTCAAAGGGTGTATTCACAATTTACCAATTCCCAAAGTGCCACCTCAGCTACTACGAATTTCCTGACTTATATCAATGAAAGGCAATGAGGTGAAATTGGGTCTTAAGTAAAATGTCACATGATAGGAACTGGAAACGACTTTTGCTGCTAAAGTTTCAACTTTCCTAGTTTGCCTACCTATGTAAAGAACAAATTTAAACAAGTCCTAGCATCATACATTTTCAAAAATACAATTTAAACATCAGGTTTTATTTTGCAGCCTCATACTTTTTTTTTTACTGAAATGCCTGGGGAATTGCTATCTTGTTTTCAACTGGTTATTTTTAAGTAATTCAAAAATATTCATTGATAATTCTTTTTATTGTCTTGGCCATGATTTTAGTGTCTAGAACAATTTTGAGCACCTAACAGATGTTAAAGAAGTAGTAGTTGAATTCATGAAAAAATAAATGCTTTGTTTTCAATTGTGGGCAATTATGGTTTGATTCACCACTATGAGCTGGTTAAAGAGAATCTATTGCATAGCCATTTTTAAGTTAGTGGACACAGATGTCACAGCAAATAGTTATTTTTGATGGCTCCACAACTTCCTATAAAAGTTTTATGGTCTTGAAATAGTTCCACCATGGAATGAAAGCCGGAATTGCTAACTGGGATGATCCTGTGGTAGGGTGCATACTCCAGAGGTCTCCCTACCCAGGCACCCCATTTTCCCCCTCAACATCAAGCTATAAGGCCTGACTTTACCTGAAACCACATCCTTTACTGGCTCCTTCCCCTCCCCTATCCTACTACCCTCACTACCATATAGATTCTTTCTGAAGAGCAGCCAAATCCTTATCTCAGGCTCTGCTTCCAGCAAACCCAACCCAAGACAAATAGTATGCTACCATCTTAATAGAAGAATTAGGTAACAACACCAGTGAACTTCTTGCCACTGAGATTTGCAATTTTACCAAATGTGTGGATGACTGCAAAGGATGTATCACCATTGTATAGAATCAATACAAATAAGTGATGGCCAGAATTCCCTGAGGGCCTCCTGTGTAGATGCCATCTCCCTGAAATCTCTTCACAGTCATTTCAGGCAGGCTACCACTGATACTTCCAAAATAAACAAAGGAAGAGTCCACAGTGTTAAAAAAAAACCTCTTCAAAGTCAGTCACTTGTAGGTGATGATCGGAGTATTTCCTAAAAGTTCTCTCAGTTTGATCATAAATGTTCGAAAATACTCTGGAAGAAAATGACAATGTCTCTCTAGCTTCCCATTTTTCAATAGTTGTGAGATAAAGAAAGCCCAAGTGGTCACTTTAGAAATGACTGATGTGTTTTTAAGGCTCACCCATGAGATGTAAAGTAGATTTTTCTAAAAAAACTCTTCTCATCACATTATCTCTTTGTTAACTAGAAGAAACAAACCACCAACCTCCCCACAGCCAAAAAGAGGGGGAGCGATAGTTGTTAAAATAACCTTTTAGTTTTTGAAGTTGAAAATGAAAGCAGGTAAAGAACATGCTGCCCACTATCAACCAGAAATACCAAATGCCTTTGTTAGGCAACTGGATGAAGCAATTCTAAGCAGCTTCACTGGCTGTCAACCTCAGACACACGTCTTCCCTTGAAAAGCCCATGTGCTCTGTCATCAGTGGGGTTATCTCAACCTTTCCTAAGCTATCTATTTTCAGCCTAGTTTACCTCTTAGAATAATCATCTCCTAAGTTCAATTTCCATCAAGAAAAACAGAACTACACTAATGCAACCCTAAAAAAGTCAAGATACACACGGCTCAGTCCCCAAACAGATCATATATTTAAAAGAAAGTCTAAGAAAGGAAAATTATTATAAAAGAAATTCATATACTAAGGAAA
This sequence comes from Manis javanica, assembly GCF_040802235.1. Taxonomy (NCBI): domain Eukaryota; kingdom Metazoa; phylum Chordata; class Mammalia; order Pholidota; family Manidae; genus Manis; species Manis javanica. The sequence continues at coordinate 45,530,914 of NC_133163.1, read as the reverse complement.
ATAAGCTAGACACAAAAGGACAAAAATACAACACTGTTCAGAGATATTGTTCAGTTCCAGACCACAGCAGTAAAGCAAGTATTGCAGTAAAGTAAGTCAAATGAATTTTTTGGTTTCCCAGTGCATTGAAAATCATATTTATACTCTACTGTAGTCTAATAAGTGTGCAATAGCATTATGCCTAAAACACAATGTACATATCTTAATTTAAAAAGTACTTTATTGCTACAAAATGCTAACCATCACCTGAGCTTTCAGTGAGTTGTAACCTTTTTGCTGTTGGAGGGTCTTGCCTGCATGTTGATTGATAGTTGCTTACTCATCAGGGTGCTGTATGCTGAAGGCTGGGGTGGCTGTGGCCATTTACTTCTTAAAATAAGACAAAAATGGAGTTTGCCACATGGATCGACTCTTTCTTCCACAAATGATTTCTCTGTAGCATGCAGTGCTGTTTTGATAGCATTTTACCCACAGACCTTTCAAAATTACACTCAATCCTCTCAAACCCTGCTACAGCTTTATCAACTACATTTACATAACATTCTAAATTCTTTGTTATCATTTCAACAATCTTCACAGCGTCTCCACCAGAAGTAGATTCCATCTCAAGAAATCACTATCTTTTCCATCTCAAGAAATCACTATCTTTGCTCATCCGTAAGAAGCAACTCCTCAGTCATTCAAGTTTTACCATGAGATGTAGCAATCCAGTCACCTCTTCAGGCTCCACTTCTAATTTTAGTTCTCTTGCTGTTTCCCCCACATCTGCAGTCAGAACATTCACATTTAGCAAGTTCTCTGTCTCATATGGGCACAATTCAGGGCACCCCAAAATATTTACAGTTGTAACATCAAAGATCACTGATCACAGATCACCACAACAAATATAATAATAATGATGAAGTTTGAAATATTGCAAGAATTAACAACATGTGATACAGAGACAAGAACTGAGCAGATGCTGTTGGAAAAATGATGCCAATAGACTTGCTCAACACAAGGTTGCCACAAACCTTCAATTTGTAAAAAATGCAGTTTCTCTGAAGCATTATAAAGCAAAGCACAATAAAACATGATATGCCCATACTGTATGATTCCACTGTATGAGGGACCTAGAACAATCAAACTCACAGAGACAGAAAATAGAAAAGTGATCACCACAAGCTGGTGGGGGAGGAGGGACAATGGGGAGTTATTATTCTGTGGGTATTTCAGTCTGGGAAGAAGTTCTGAAAATGGATAGTAGTGATGACTGCACAACAATGTGAATATACTTAATGCCACTAAACAGCACACTTTACAAATTTACAGTGGTAAATTTTGTACATCACTGCAATGATTTTTTTTAAAAAGGAAATTCAGTGCTTTTCTCACATCTCTAAAAGGATGCTAATGAGACACTAATCCATAAAATTCCCTCCCTTACCATATTTTAAGAAATCCTCTCCCCAGCTTTCTCAAAACCCATACTCACCTACCTCGCTTTCTTCCAAATCCACCCCAAATTTAAAGCCCCACCCTTGCCACTACTTCCTGTCCTCTCCTCTCTTCTTGTTCCGCATGAGTCTGTGTCATTTAAGCACACAAGAGAACCCTCATCTTGGGGCAGGGAAGGAAAAACCACGAGCAAGCAAGACCCTCTACCAGGTGGGAGAAGAGACAAGGCTGTAAGTAGCCATCTGTAGTAGTTTCAATTCCATTACATTATATTCATTTTATTCTACACTCACTCTCGAGCTCCAAGTGCATCTAATCATCTGAGATTTGGTGAACCAATCTGTATTCACCTTTCCCACTGACATTCATGATTTGACAGTCTTCATTCAGAGCGTGTCTCAGCACTTGTTTGTCACATGTTTACACAATGGTCAGTGGCAATAGAACAAGGAGTTCCTAACTTTTGCTGTACACTAGAATCACCTGGGGAGCTGAACGTCCCGGTGCCCAGGCCACAGACCACAACACCTAGACCAGTGGGACCCAGGAAACTGCAGTTCTCAAAATTCCCAGTGTGCAACCAAGTGTGACAGCCCACAGTTTAGAGAAGCACTTCTCATATTTTAGGGTACACAGCAATTATGGGGGGAGCTGGTGAAAGGATCTGATTCTGAGCCAGGAGGTCTGAAGGAAGCCCCAGGATGCCACATTTCTAACAAGTACCAGTGCAATGCTACCGAGTCTGCTGTTCTGAACTGTGTCTTCAGTAGTGAGGCTTTAGGGAACAAGAGCCTTTCAGGTTTCCTTCCATAGTGGGGTATTTACTAACTACACAGCCAGTGAAGGTGAAGTCAATTTCTCTGTTTGCCAAATGGCCTTCCAGCAGAACAAGGCCTGGGAGACTGCTTGGCACACAGCTGTGGCCATGCAGGGGCTGTAGCTGTACCTCAGCTGCAAGTGTTCACGGCTTGGCCCTTGTGTGGCTTTAGCTGCTCTGTCTCTGCTTCTAGGCAGCCCCTTCTAACTTCAGAATCTTTAACAAGTCACACAATTTCCTAAGCCTCAGGGTCCTCATGTGCAAAAAGAGGATAAGAATGTCAACTATGTCACTGGGTTATTACGAAAATTAAATGAGATAATCATGTGTGGCACTGGTTTGCCGGCATTATATTTGCCTGTCTTTATTTTGGTCCCTGCTGTCAACAACGAACTGACTTGCTAATTCTCTCCGCCAGGTGTCTGCTTCTGGATTCAGCTAACGCATGGCTTTGCGATGTGTACTTTTCAAACTCTGCTCCCAGTACCAACTGCTGACTCACTCTACAAATTCCAGTTAGTATTCCCCAAGAGTGGATTTGATTGGCTCAAACAGTCACCATCCACTAGAGGCTATCCCAGGAGAACTCTGCATTTGTACAAAGCCTCCTCTGAGACAGGCCCGGGGCAAACTTATGGACTGGCTTCCAGGGTCAGGATTTGACTTAGATTAGGCAACTGTATAAGACAAGCTAAATAAACACTGAATGCTTACTACGTACTAAGCCCTATTCCAACACCTCACATGGCTTAACTCATTTCACCCTCACAACACTATGACCTAGGTATTATACCCCCATTTGGCAAACAGAAATTGAGGCTTCAAAAGGTTAAAGCATGGCCCAATTACACAACTAACAGGTGGCACAGCCAGAGCTCAAGCCCAAAAGGGGTGCTCCACCGCCAGCACTCTACATTGCACTGTGTCTCAGGGTCTTGCCATACTTGTGGTGGTACAACCTCTACCTCACCCTTGTTTTTTGCAGCGATGCTTGTCAAATGGCATTTTCAGATATGACATTCTCGTGTATATGCCATGGAATTATATACAATGTATCCAGCCTTCTAGCAGGAACCTAAATGTATGTTAAAGGATACTGAAATTAAATCAAAAGATATCAAAAGATTTTCAATGCCCTCAGTTTATGCCAAAATGCAAATCATTCACAAACTGCAGTATTATTATTTTTTTTGCCACTTATCACACTTTAGAACTGCTGATTTCTTGCATGTACATATCATAGTGACCTTTTTTGGTTGCCTAGCATCTGAAGGTCCGTCCTTATTTTTGGGAAGGACCCACTATATAGCTTCCCAAATTCCCTTTCTCTTTCCCACTTGTTAGCCTGGGTGTGGACACGTGACCCAGACTTTACCCAGTCAGACAGTCCTGCCTGGAACTTGAATACAAAGAAGTAAGGAGAGCAAAATGTCGCCCTGGGGCCAGAGTTAAGGGTAGCACACACAGCGGCACCGGCATCAGGAAGAGCACAGCTGTGATTACAGCTACAGACCAGCACGGGGCAGGGTTTTGACTGAGGCTCCTGCTGCGATGCTTCCCTATTGTGTCAGTTTCCTGGGAATGCCATACAAAGTACCCCAAATATCAGAAACTGAGTATCTCACAGTTCTCAGGCTAGGAGTCCGAAGTGAAGGTTTTGGCAAGGCCAATGTTCCTCTCTAAAGGTTCCAGGGACAAATCCTGCCTGACCTCTTCTCGCTTTGCCCAGGTGCTGGCAATCCTTGGTGTTGCCTGCCTCGGAGGAGCATCACTCCAATCTCTGCCTCATTCTTCCCAGGACCGTCTTCCTGTGTCTTCTCCTGTGTCTCTGTGTATAAGTGTCTCGTTCCCTTCTCCTTTCTCCAAAAATGCCAATCACAGGATTAGGGACCACCCGAATTCACTATGGCACATTTTAACTTGATCACATCTACAAAGACCCTATTTCCAAAAAAGGTCATCTGCACAGGTATTGGGGATTAGGACTTCGATGTATCTTTTGGAGGGATACAATTTAACTCACAGCATCTGAAAGGAAGGAGGGACACACAGCAGCAATTTTCCGAAGAATTCTGCTACATTAGGGAAAGGTGCTGGGGTATATAGGAAGGGGCATGAGGTGATTGTGGTGTTACTTCTACGGGGCTGGTGGCTATTGGCTAGGTGCTGGGATTGGGAGAGGGGAGAGAGGTGATTGGGCTTCAGGTGGCACCGGCGGGAACCGAGGACCCGGAAGAGAAGCAGGAAGTTCGCTATCTTATGGGTGGGGGCCCTTCAGCATCTATGTTCCTGCTGATTTCTTGGCCCTGGATTTCCAGCCATCCCAGTGATCTTGTGGGCTGCACAATTATTTTCTTATAAATTCTTTTCCTACTTAAGCCAGCGGAATAAGTTTGCTTCTTGTAACCTGAAACCCTGACCTTTCCTTTCTTGACCTCTCATCTTGAGGGTCTCCATTCAGAGCTCACTGAGGATGAGCAGAATAGTGACTTTATGATGGCAAAGAGCCATTTGCTTTAAGAACAAGACTATGATTCCCATTCCACTCCCTGGATCAAGCGGGCTGAGGAGAGGCTGGCCCAAGCCCATGTTAAAGGCAGGACTCAGAATGACCATGCCAACCTCAAATGCCTGCAGAACCTACTGATTTTCTAAACTGAACTCGTTCTCCAGCTGCATCTCACTTTGCTGCAGAATTTAGATAATCATTGCTTCTGGCCAGTGGATGGTGAGGCCTGTTTTGGTGGACCACACTGCTTGCATCAGATCCCATAGATGTTGCCCCAGTCTGCACAATTTTCTTCAAGTCATGAAAGCAGCACAAAGAGGCTAACCAGCATTTCAGTTGTTTGGTCTAAAGCTTCCAAAGCCTCATCAGTGCCATTAGGAACAATAACATTATGCCAGAAACAGTTGAAGAGGAAATAAAGCATTACAGAGTTCTCAGAAATATGGTAATTGAAGACAGCTAAGTCTAAAAAGGCAAATCTATGTCAATGACTTCAAAGAAATAAAACCATATTAAAATTATTGAATAAATCAACTTCACAAATAGCCATTAGGAGAGTAGCAATGTACTTTTCGATTTGCCCTGCTCTGCTTCCTTTTATGACCTGCCCCTTGCCAACTTCATAGAATGTGGTGGGGTTAAGGGCCACATAAGCTTGGAACTGTCTGAAGCCCCCTATGCCATCATTTGTACAGAGCCTGTCTGAGAATAAAGCCAACCTAGGAAAGAAGAATCCATGAGATATATACAAAGTTATAACTTCATTTGAGTAAAACAGTCCAACTGAACCTAAAAATACCCATTAAACTTCCAAGCTATTTGAACCAATAAATCCCTTTTTTTGTTTGTTAGTTCAAGCTAGTTTGAATTGGAGATCTAGCTTTACAAATGACAACGACCTATCAAGTGTATTTATCTGCTTTGACCTCATTTCCTTGGATTGTAGTTGGCCAGGAAATACTGTGCCGAATGGACCACAGATTTCAGCAGGGATCATGGTTTCTGAATTTCTGTCACCTTGCATGCTGCAGGGAACATGTGCACACCCAAATACTTGCATGAGCTAATGGAGAAGGGCCTGTGTAAAGCAGTTTGTTGCAAGGACATATTACTGAATTAGGTTTATACTAGGGCATAGCCAAGTAAGTCAACTAACCTGAGGAGAGAAGTCTTCTATCTTATCTGCTGCAAATCTTGTCCATATTACCTCAACACATAACCAGCAAATTGAGAATTTACCTCCCTGAGTTTCAGCATTGTCTTAACTTCCTAGCTAAGCTGTGCCATTTCACACCTGACTCAGTACATTCACAGAGAATACATAAGAAACATGGCTTTCAGCTAGGTCAAGCCCCTAAACCTCCCTTACTATGTCTCCCAATTCAGTTTCTCCAAAGCCCTTGGGTCTGGCCTGAGCATCCTCATTCATTCACATATTTATTCAACAGATTGGTGTGGGTGCTCACTATGTGTCATGTCCAGGTGTAGGCACTGGGAACAGAGCAAGGAATAAGCCCCTGCCCTTGTGAAGCTTCCATTTGAGTTAGAAAAGACAGACAGTAGAAAAATTTTAAAGTAGATACATGCCAGATGGTGATAAATGTTATTTTGAAAGATTAAATAGGGTCAAAAGGACAGGAGTATATGGTGGGTGTCTACTTCATGTGTGGAAAACAGTGAGCCTTGTGGTTATCCATGGGAAGAGCATGCCAAGCCGAGGGAAAAGTATGTGCTAAGGCACTGAGGCAGGAACAAGTAGGAGGCCAATGTAGCTGAAACGAAGGGAATGAAGGGCAGTGTGGTAGGAGATGAGGTAGGAGAAGCATTAGTGGGGGACAGTGTGATGAGGAAAAGTTAGAGACAGCATAGACCATTGCTTGGGTTTTATTATGAGCCAGACAAGAAACCCCTTGCAAGTTATGAGCAGAGGAGTCACATAATCTGACTTAAAGTTTTAAAGATTGTTCTGTCTGCTATATTGAGAATATAATTGGTGCTAAGAGCAGAAGCAAGAAGACTAATCAGGGAGACCATTAAATTAGGAGTAGAGATGGTGAGAAGTTGGTTGAATCCTAGATATATTTTGAGTATACAGCCACCAGCAGAATAGAATGTAAGCAAAAGTTTTCATAAATGTCTCCATGGATTTTGCTCTGAGCAACTAGAGAGATGGAGATATCATGGCTACATGAGAGGGACAGATTTAGAAATGGGAAAAGAATCATGAATGTGGTTCTAGACATAAGTTTAAGATGTCTATTAGATACCCATATATAGTACATAGTCAGTTAAATAAAATTGAAGGTAAAGGGAAATTGGTGTGGGTTCAAAAAAGAACAGGAGGGAATAAATTGTAAACAGTGAGTACAGACAACTTTTGGGGGGCTTTTACCATATTCAGCAATAGAGAAATGGTACACTAGTTGAGAGAAATGTAGGAACAAGAGAATTTTCATTTAAGTTAGGCAGTATTTCAGCATGCTTGCATGCTATGGGAAATGATTCATTGTAATTTGACATATATGATATATATGATCATATGATATAAATTATATATATCAGAGGGAAAAATTGATGATGCAAGTAGGGGAGGGAACAATTGCTGGAGCAATGTTCTTGAGCAGGCAAGAGGAGATGGGGTTTAGTGCACAAGCATAGCAGTTAGCTTCAGATTAACATACAGAACATCCAGCCACCATAGCAGGAGGGGAGGCAGAGTATAGAGGCAAAAATGCAGAGAGGTAGGTAGATAAAGCAATGGCATCTTGTATAAATCCTCTCCTGACTGCTGCTTTTTCTCAGAAAACAGTATAAAAATTCATCAGCTGAGAGTCAAGATGAGGGGAAAGTTTGGGATGGTTGGAAGGAAAATGAATAGATGTGAAATAGTTACCTAGGAAAGTAAGGAAAAGACTGAAACAGGGCAGTGCATAGGACCCCTGGGCAGCATTAAGGGCCCACATGAAGCCAGGGGTCACCTTCCTGCTGTGTGTTTTGAGCACTGTCATGAAGAAGGAGCTATCCTTAAGTGTTTGAAGTAAAGAGGAGAGAGAGGAGAGAAGGGGGCAGTAATTTGAAAGTGAACTAATTCATTAATGTTTATGATATGAAAAGTTCAAATATGAAATGTGTCTGCAATTTTAAAGACATATCAGTATAATTTGAATGTAGTCTTAGTAATAAAATCAGAGAATTTTATAACTTAAAATGAAAATGACCCTCGTGATTTTTCTTGTCTGAATTCTTCATTTTACACCATTTGAAAACCAAGGCCCTGGACAATTAAATGACTTGACCAAGACCACACGGCAAGTTAGTGACAGAGACAAGTCTGAGTATCAGTTCTCCTCTGTGTACATCCCCTAGTATTTCCTTCCTCATTTTTACTGGCAAGGTACGGTGAAATTTCAAGTTGGTCCATTTTTCTCACTGCATGCCCAGGCCATCCTTTCTTTTAACATTTCTGAGCTGTGATCCATCATGCTCACTTTGATAATGAAGTTCCTTCGCTATCTTTCACCCAGAGGCACCCAGCTCCTCCCAGTATGTGAACCAGTGCGCACCTCATTGAAGCTTTCAAACCTGATGCGTTAGGTTGGATCTAGAGTCCAGTCTCAGAAAACTGGAAGCGGGCTTCAGCAGGGAGGAAGAAAGGGGAGTGACAGGGTGAGCCTCACTCCAGTCCTGCAGCGGACTGCCTTGGTTTTCAGACAGCACTGCGGTTTTCAGTGCCAGTGACAAGGGAATGGCACTCTCTTTGCCCTGCTTTTCTTAAGTCCAGGGAGGAGTTCAGGAGACTTTTCAAGCCACAGAAGTTATGTGCTCATTGTTATGTGCTCCTTGGACCAACAATTGCATTAAGAAAAAAATGATCTGAACCAACAAGCTTGGGGATAGCCTGCAGCCTGTGACCCATCTGAATAGCATTTGAACACAACTGGTTAAAGTTCTTCCAATGATGGCTTTTGTTATCTATAAAATTAAGACTAAACCAGAGATCAAGGAATTTCAACTGGAAGCTATATCCTGTCTCCAGTCTCCCATCTTGGTATAATTTAAGTGAGTTACAGGCCCCTTTAAATTCACTTATTTAAAACAGATACTCATCCAAAGAGGCACTCTATAAACATTTGGCACATCTTGATGAGCACTTCAATTGTCCTTCAAAGGCAGTGGAAACAACCTCAAAACCAATTACTTATGCTCTTCTCCAAGAAGTTCATTAATTGGAACGAGGGCTCTGCCTCTGGCTGAGCGTGTCCTCTCCACTCTTTAATGTCTCACAATTGTCCTTTCTGGGGAACAGTAGTATAGTTTCAGGCAATTCGTTTTAAATTTAGAAATTTTTTTAAGTATAGAGGTAAAGGGCATCAGTGGGGACTAGGAGTTAGTATACACTACAAAGGGATAGGGTCTTCAATCTGCCCTCTATTCTCCTTGTTAAAACAACTGAAACATGGGGAGAAATCTACATACCTTCATATTCCCACATGCTAGGTGAAGTATTAGAATAAAATCCCCTAAATAAACCAAACCTTATGAAATAGGAATTACATACTCTGAAAAAGATTAGAAGGGATAAACCTATGGCAGAATCATCTTTGTCAACACATTGCACAGCAGTCCTTGACGACTGAGGATTAAGACATTGCATATTTTAAATCAATCATGAAATCTATTTGGAGGATAGTTTTTATTTTAAGTAGATATCCATAGGTTTTGATCAACAATTCTGCATTTATAGATAAGGAAAATAACCATAGGTAAGAAGAGATTTAGCTACAATGATGATGATTTCAGCATTGTTCATAACAATAAAAAACTAGAAACCACACAAAAAGATACTGGTACATCCACATTACGAATTATGCAGCAACTAAGAGTGGTAATATAGAAGAAAAATATAAGATATCCATAATATATTAAGCTTAAAAGTTCATATATAAAATAGCATGCATGATAAAAAACTTATAAAGTATATATATTCATAGGAAATAAACTAGAGGGAAATGCACTAAGGTATTAATAGATGGGTGATAAAACTATAGATTTTTGTCTCCTTTTATCTATATTTTCTTCTCTTTTCTATTATAATCATTGTTACAGATTGGGTTCCTCTGGGAAAGTTTTGGAGGTAAAGATTTTTGTGCTCTTGGTAACAATATCCAAAGGGAATGCCCTCAGAAACAACACCCCTAAGGAGTGGAGGGAGCAGGGCCAGGTAGAGGGGGAAAATGAGCTGCAGCTGCAATGGAGACCCTAACAGATTCCATAGGGAGCTCTGAAACTGGGATGGCCCTTGAGAGAGGTCCTAAACTGAGGCTAGAAACCTGTTTTTGTACCCCTGTACTGACAAGCCATTGTATATGTACAACCCCAGAGAGGGGTGTAACTTAAAAGAGGCAGCCCCATTCAGCTGAGAGCAAAGCCTGGTGAAGAACTCAGCTATAAGCTATTTGCAGGCAGCATTGGAGCATCTGATGAAAGGAGTTTCTAAATCTTTTAAGTGGGTGTGAGAAATTGGGTGGCATACTACAGAATCTACTACAGTACACTGGTGCTACGGAAATCCACCTGTTTTCTCTATTAAGTTTACCCCATCTGGGGACAGCTCCTTTCTATTATTGTGGAAACTTACAGAATGAAGGTTAACTAGACAAACAGCAGCCCTAGCCTCTGCAGCTGGTCATGGGGCTGTAATTGGTTCATCACCTTCCTCCTCCATTTCCCAACTCAGTTTCGCTTCACTCTCAGCTAGCATCACTGCTGACTTAGGTGGCTTACCAGGCAGAGGGTGAAAGGGCCTGTCCCTCAATGCTAGTCAAACCTGGAGGCCCGAGTCACCATGACCTTAAGGCCATGATGGCTAAACTTCTTCACCTACTAACAGAATTGGGCAGGGGAGTACCAACAGACAACTCAGAGGATCCAAAGGCATTCCTCCCTGCACCCACTCCACCTATTGACTAGGGTCAATTAACCATTGAGGCATTAACACATCACACAAATATCTTCACATTATGCTTATTTGCACAGGTCCATCCATATTACTCTTCCCAGTATCTGCTTATCCCCAATATTCTAATATTCCTTCAGACCCTGACCATTCAGACAAGCCACGTGCAGCTGCCCACAGGTTAGTGTCACTTCTGCCTCTGGCTGCATCTCCTATCACATGAGGTGGGTGATGGGCCGCACCGCCTGAAGCCATGCTCACTGGCAGAATCACTCCTCATATGTCCTCAGGCAGACCAACACACCCACAACCAAGGTTGGCCTTTTGCCTCCTTTGTCAACTGGTCATAAGAGACTATGTATGTGGCCACAAGAGTAAGATGAGGGAGAGGAAACTGTGTAACAGCGGTGGATCACATGGGAGTCTGGGCCACTTGCTCATGCAGACTAGTTGTGCCCTCTGGGCCTGCTCATGCGCACCAATCCCAGATATGCCACAATGAGAACTGCTGTTGGGATATCCAAACTTAGGGCTTGGTGGGTCTGACAGAACTCAGGTAATGGATAGTTCTGGCCAATTGGCCACTCAAAGTTCCAATATTAAGTGCTCTGTCTCTACCAGAACCCAGAAGCACACCAGGACCTGATTTTTCAATTAATATATAATTCTCCACTGTAGATGGCATGGCATTATTTCAGAACTCTAGATGTCTACATTGTGATTCTCCTACTGGGACTTGCCATAAAGTTCACACATCATTTTTCATTGCAGATAATACCAAAGGGTCTGCCAGATCATGTGGCCAAAGAAGTGGGGCTGTTTGCACCGTAGCCTTAATGCGCTACATATCCCTTTACTGCCCTGGGCCCCACTCAAAGCCAGAACACTTTCATGTCACCTGGCTCCCAGTCATGGAATATGCTACCTCCAGAATCTGAACAGCCTGCCAGGCATTCTGCTTTCTTATTAGTGGCAGGAAGTGAAAACTGCAATAATTCATCTAGATCACTGGATTCCTGAAAACTTAACAGATATACCAGGTCCCTGAATATCTGTAAGGTTTATCTCTCACCCTTTATAATATATGTACCACATTAAGTCTTTCAATGCATTTGCCACTTCTTAATCATCCAGTCTGATGAACACAAAGTCAGCAATATCATGGACCAATGTAATGTCCTATGGAATATCTATCTAGAGAGTCCAGGTCTCTTCAGACTATATTATGACAGACATCTGATGGGAGAGTTAACACAGCCATCAGATAAGACTCTAAGTGTATACTATTGTTAATCCCATATGAATACAAACTGCTTCTGGTTCTCCTTCCTGATGAAGATGCAACAAATGCATTTGCCATATCAGTGGCTACATGCCAGATACTTGAAGCCATGTTAATCTGTACTAGTAAAATAACACATCTGGCCCAGCAGCTGTATTACTTGGAACTATTCATTGGTTGAGCTTGTGATAGTTTACCCTTATCCATCAGGATCAGTCTGGCTTTGTAGGGGCTGAACTGGTAAACTAAATGGAGATATGTAGAAACCATGACCCCTGCATCCTTCAGATCTTTAAGATAGGTGCTAATCTTTACTATTCCCTCTGGTGTGTAATATTGTTTTTACTTATTGCCTTAGCTAGGAGCAGAAGTTTAAGAGGCTTCCACTTGGTCTTTCCCCACTGCAATAGTTCTCACCCCAGATGTCAAGGAACCATATGGGGTTCAGCCAATTACCATGTATGTCTACTCCAATTATGCATTCAGGGACTGGAGAAATGGCTACTGGGCAAGTAAACCCATTATGAGCCAAATGTGGACTAGGGTTCCACTTACCATCTGGGCTCCATATGCCACCTCTCTAAGAGGGGTCATGATGACCCTTTAGTTCCCAGTTCTCAATTTCAGTTTGAATCCTGTGTCAACAGTCCTCCAGTGTCCATGAACTGCCCTTTCCTCATTTTATGGTAACTCAGTGAAATAGCCATAGATCGCTTTGGAGAAGGATCTAAGAATCACCACCCCAGAAAGTTCTTTTGTGCTCTTTGTAGTCAATCCCTTCCTCCTCTTCCCAAGCTCCTGGCAACCACTTACTGCTTTCCGTCACTACAGTTTTGCTTTTTCAGAATGTAACATAAGTGAAATTATACAGTATGTGATCTTTTGTGTCTTTCTCTTAACATAATGATTCCATGTTGTTGCATGTATTAAGTATTTTATTCTTTTTTATTGCTGAGAAGTATTTCGTTATATGGAGATAACACAACATGTTTACCAGTTCACCAGCTGGTGGGCATTTGGGATGTTTCCAGTTTGGGGCTATTATGAAAATGTTTTCTATGATCATTTGAATACAAGTTTTTGTATGGATAGATAGATATTTCTGTTTGGTAAATACGTAACAGTGGGATTACTAAGTTTGTAAATAAGTATACGTTGACCTGTAGAAGAAACTATCAACTGTTTCCCAAAGTGGTCGTACCATTTTACTTTTCCCACCAGCAGTGTATGAGAGTTCTAGTTTTGCCATACCTTGAAAATAATTTATATGGTCAATTTTTTCTAAATTTCAGATATTTTAACAATGTATATTGGCTATTTGCTATGCTTTTAATCTGTTTCCCTAATAACTAACAATGTTGAGCACATTTTCATGTGCTTATTTGACATTTGAATATATTCTTTGCTGAAGTGTTCCAATCCCTTGTCCACTTTTTATGTTGCATTTTTTTTTGTCTTCTTACTGAGTTACAAAAGAAAGTACTTTGTATGTTCTAGATATAAGTCCACATCATATATATTTTACAAATGTTTTCTCCCACTCTGGCTTTCTTTATACTTTCCCAACCACATTTATTGAAGAGAAGAAACTTTTAACTTGATAAAGTCAATTTACCTATGTTTTTCTTTTATGGTTCATGCTTTTTGTGTTCTACCTAAAAAATCTTTGCCTAATTCAAGGTAACAAAGGTTTCCTTCTGGGGTTCTGTTCTACAATTTTTATAGGTTTTGCTTTCATGTTTAGGGTATGACCCATTTCAAGGTAATTTTTGTGTATGGTATGAGATAAGGGTTAAGTTTCATTTTCTTTTTCATATGACTATTCAATTGTTTCAGCACCATTTCTCTAAAAGGATTATGACTTTACTGAGGTTGGTATCCTCAGCTTTCTGATTTTCCTTCTTTTATTTGTTTTAATTGTGTAAATTAAGCAATACCCTTTTTAACTGCCCAGTTGCCTCTAAAATCCTGTATCACAGGGGAATGCTCCCAGATTGATAAGCTCTCTGCCCAAGTTTTTATTCTACTCCCCCTTCGATCCAGTACCCTTAGGAGCCAGTCCCAGGCAACTCTCTTGGCTCCTGAACTCACCAATGCATGCTGATGAGTTCCCACAGCTTTTCCCTTCCTTGGCAAGCCAAGCATTTACCTGGCTGGACTGAACTGTGACCTAACCATAGTTACAGTCCGGTGGCCAGAAGTGGAGGTAGGTTTAAGTCCTGAGAGGGATGCAGGTCTTTCAAGGCAGAGACCTCTGCCTCAGCTTCAAGCAATGGGATATTACCAGGCTGAATAAAGCAGTGTGGCCACGTTTGCAGGCCCAGAGGGCTCAAGAGGGCTTCGGTTTTCAAGATTCTTGAGTGTGTGGACCTAGAGGCACCTTCAGTCTGGCTCCTTCCCACCCAGAGCCCTGGCCTTGGTGTCACAGATTTGCCATGTTGAGAATTCAACTCCTTCTGATCTCTGGGGTCCTGATAATTAAGTCCGGAGCTAAATCCTCAGGTTTTTCTATCCTTTGCCTATGGGAGATGAGCCTCTTTATATTCTACTGAGGAAGCCCTCTGACTTTCACACTTAAATTGATGACTGATACCCCTTAGCCTTTCATTGTTTTTCTCCAATGTAGTTATCCCTCAGCAAGAGAAATGCAATTCCATTGCTCTGATAATTGCTATTCCCTCCAAACCTCTTAAACACTTAAGACATCACACCATCATTGCTTTCCTTTTCTTCAGTGATTCAACTTGGTTTACCACCACTGAAAGTTTTAATAATTATACTGCAACAGCTTGCCAGGGGCTCTCCGAAATTCACCTAATACCAATGAATGGCTCTTCATTGACTAGCCAGCCAGTGGTGATCTCATTACCAAATCCCACTTTTGGGTTTGCTTAATAAAGCCATTCTTGATACTCAATGGAAGCCTCGGGTCCAGCTTTGTATTCTTTTGCGGTATCTATTCATTTTTCAGGTTTTCACTGAACACCTACTTATGTGCTGGACATTGTGGTTAGCATTGGAGTAGTGGACAAAACATGCACAGTCTCTATCCTCACACAGTTTGCAGTCATTTTACCATCAAGTAGGATCCACAGAGGTAGCTCATTAGTTTTCAAGTTTCAGTAAAAGTTAAAATAGAGATGATAAAAGCAAACCTAAAGCATTACCCAATTAAAAATTTAACCTGATTTTTATGGTTTTATCTGTTATAATATATCAAATTCTGAGAGCCCTAGGAGGATTGGCTGGTCAATCTCTCTCACCACTCACTTCAGAGCATGGGTAGACATCCACACCACACAGGCTGACAATTTCCTTAAGGATAAAATGATTGGGGGAAGGTGGCTAAGTTAATGAGCTACTTACAGATGGTTGAAACCCAACCAACACACTAGTGGCAGTGATCAAGACATTGTAAACATGAAGCCAAAACAGAAGCTGGTGGTGGAAAAAGAAGTATTCTAATGTATTTTCAGAAAGTATAGAATACAATCCATAACAATAAGAGCAATAATAGTAATAAAATAGTCATAATAGTTAGTTGAGCCATGGGTTAAACACACAAAAAATTTCTCCATTATACCTAATCCTCACAATAACGCTATGTGTGAAATATATATTCTTACATATAAGGAAAGGTAAAGTGTAAAAATATTAAATAATTTGCACAATACATAAGGTAAAAGTAGTGTATCAGGCATTTAAATACAAGTTTATGACTCTAAAAGCTAGGTTCTTTCCCATGGTATCACAAACACTCCCAAATTATTATGTTCTCCCCATAAAATAATCTTTCAATACTGCTATCGATTCTTGGTTATCTCCCAGGGAAAAACAAGAATTTGGGACATTAAGGCGAGTCATATGGACTGTTTAACATTTCTGTATAATATTTCCAGATCAGAATCAATTTCAGATAGCCAAACCTTTTTTTTTCCTAGCCAATGTTATTTTGCAACTAATTCCTTGCATGTCAGGATAATGTGGTAGCTATCTTAGATAATGTGGTAAATGTTTAATAAACCAATGTTATAATTTCACTATAAAATGTACTTTATTGTGCATATATTGTACAGTACCAGCTGGAATATTGGGATAAACTAACTGTTATAACAAATAACCCCCAAATCTCAGTGGCTTCATATAGTAAAAGTTTATTTCTTACTCATGCAAATTTTTATGAGAATATTCCTTGCTGGGTATCTCTCCTGAGTAGCTATCTTCAAGGGATGACTCAAGCATCCAGTCTACTTAAATCCTATGCAGTCCCCATCTTCATTCAGCCTTGCTAAGGTTGCTAAAAGGCAAAGAAAACATGGGCGAAGCACAGAGAATACTCAACCACCTTAGCCTGAAAGTGACAGACATCATTTCCATTCACAGTTCATTGGCCAGAATTTGTCACATGGACACAATAAAATTCAAAGGATCTGGGGAATGGAGTTCCCAGTTGGGCAGCTGCAACATAGCCCTGACTTTACACTGTGGAAAGAGGTGCCATGCCCTTGGGTGGTCAGGTAGTGCTTTCTGCCACAGCTAGTGTCACCTGGTTTGGGCTCATAAATAGCAAGATTTCTCAAATATTTTCTTTGCTGGGCACTGTTACCACACCTAGTTAAGACACAAATTAGTATGTTGTCCCATGCATTTGATTGGATGAATTAATTAATCAGCTGGTGGTTGAATGGTGCCCCCACCTCCCACCCTATCCCCCCACAAAAAGGTATGTCCACCTGGAACCTGTGAATGTACCTTTATTTGAAAAAGGGCCTTTACAGATGTAATTGAGATAAGATCATCCTGGATTAACTGGGTAGGCTCTAAATCCAGTGGCACCTGTCATTATAAGAGATGGGAGAAGAAGAGAGAAGAGAAGAAAGCCATGTGAAGATGAAGGCAGAAATTGGAGTCATGCTACCATAAGCCAAGGAATTCCTGGAGCTACCATGAGCTAGAAGAGTCAGGAAAGGATTCTCCTCTATAGCCTTCAAATGAGCATGGCCCTGTTCACACCTTTATTTCAGACTTCTATACTCCAGAGCTGACAGAAAATAAATTTCTGTTATTTTAAGCCACCAAGTTTGTGGTGGTTGTTTATTATGGCAACTCTAGGAAACCAATACACGGCCTAAGGAGGTACGTTATGGACTGAACTGTGCCGCCCCCAATTCATATGTTGAACTGGACCTTATTGAATAGGACCAGTGTCCTTACCTGAAGAGGAAGAGACATGAGGGGTGCAAGTATGCAGAGAAAATGCCACAGGAGGACACAGCAAGAAGAAAGCCATCTGCAAGCCAAGGACAGGCCTCAGGAGAAACCAAAGCTGCTGACCCCTTGATCTTGGACTTTCAGCTTCCAGAACTGTGAGAAATACATTTCTGTTGTTTAAGCTACTTAGTCTGTGCTATTTTATTATGGCAACCACAGCAGACTAATACAAGGTGTGCCGGAGAGACTTCCTACAGGTAAAACTTTAATGAAAGAGGCAGAAGGCCCAGGGTGTTAGCATTTAATAGAGTACTTTTAATTTAACAAGCAAACAAATACAGTCATAAGCTAAGAGCATATGTGGTGTAGGCTTCTTACTTGTGATAAATGCTTAGCACAGTGTCCAGTACAGAGTAAACACTATTTCCTCAATCCTAAAACAAGCTTTTTATTTCTTAATTTATATTACAGGATATATACAACCAATCAACACATTTTTCATTAAGTCTATTTTTAAATGGTGGCTTTTCTTTCTTTTGATAGATTCTTAGAATCAAGGACATAAACTATATAGAAGCACAATATTAGGCACTCCACATGCCGTATCTCACTTACTGCTCCCAACGATCCTGAGCTTTGGGTAGTGTCAGCGGAGTGCTGGTGCTGGCTTGCACAAGCTCATGAAAACTCATTGTGCTGATCTCTCCCAAACCCAGCTGACAACTTGAAATCAAACATAGTAGGCATATTTACACCTTGGAAATTGGCTGTTACCAACATACCACTGGACTGGGCACTTTTAATAGTCCTACCATACCAATGAGGAAACAATGAGGCTCAGCAACTTGCCCTAGCTAATGCTAAGTAGCAGATCTCAGATCTTACCTTGGGTTTATCCAGTTCCCACAGCACAAGTTCTCAATGTCTGTCCCAGGCTGCCATCTACTTGAATGGTATTTGATGTAAAGCCATAACTGCAGTGGTAATTCTGGAACTTAAGTCCTGTAAGAGCAGCTAGGTCTCCTTAGTCCAATCACTTAGTTTTGCAGATTATATTGGTCTTCTTCTGGCATACATGACCAAAAGTAAAGCCATTACTACATAAGATGGAAATGAATTTGCCAAATTATATGGCTGCCTGATTGTTAATTCATTAAAACCAATATATGTCATAAGATGCTATTGAGATATTTTACAATAGCACAATAGGTTTATTACTATCAGAACTTGATAACCCAAGTATGTAAATCCTTTAAATATTTAAATAAGAACTATTTTTAAGGTTATACACTACATACAATGCATAATCAACAGTAATGCATCTTTTAAATGAGATATTTCTCATCATCATCCTACAAAGTTTAGATTATGGTTGTTACTAAGGAATGTGTAAACTAAGAACAGGGGAGGGAGTTATCTATCCTTTTTCTGGTGGTAGTGGAGACAGGATGTAATCTAACTTTATTTCTACTTCCAAAGATCAGCAACTTTACAACTGTAAGCAAGGAAGGAATTTGGTCCCACTTAAGATGACTGCAACTGCTGATGTTGCCCAAAAGCTAGGGAAAAAGCTGCTATGAGGGGATTGAAACACAAACAAAAAATCCCTAAGACCAGAAAATAGATTGCATTTATTTTCCTTGCAGCTCACAAATATTCATAGTTACAAGAGTATTTGACAAAGGAAAGAAAAAAATAGAATACTAGATTCTTCCCTGTTCCCTAAAGTCAGGATAAACAGTACCCAGCCACTCACTCACTTTCATGAATGTAAGAAAAAGCAGTTGCCTCTTTAAATACAAAGGAAAAAGAAAGAAAGGGCAAAGTCTGAGATCTCGTGGGTATCCCGCATGAAACCCTTACATATTTTAGCTTGTTTTCAAATCTCTCATTGTGGAGCAGAAGCAAGGCACTATATTCCTTTCTTTAAAAAAATAATTTAGGGAGACTGTGAGATAAATGGGGAAAAATACTGTTGCTTGTCACATACAATGGACCAAGAGTAATGATAGAAACAGGAAAGAGTTTAGGGTTATGAGCACTCCTTGTTAATTCCCCATTTTCCCCCCAATCTACATTCTTAAAAGTTTCTTGAAATGCAAACAAAGGAATCTAACCAAAACCAACATTTGGATGAGTAAAGTGTAAATGAATGAGAAACAGATGGGCTTGGTTTTCCCAGGGGTCTATAATGAAGGGCAAGGTGCTTGGGGGCAAAATGCATTTGGAGCTTCACTGGCAAATCCTTTACACTGTTAAGAATCCAAGAGTGCAGCCAACTTCTCTTACCGCATCTCTACATGTTGGCAGGACTTAATATGAAGGGCTCTTGATTCCAAAGGAGCAGGCTTTGGAGACCCCCAGGACATTGTTTGGCACCTCACAAATCACATTTTATAGGTGCCAAAGGCAGTTGCAAACCTCTTCTGTGCAGCCAGAAGTTTTCATTCAAGAACCAACAATTTTGGCTTTGATCAGAAACCACAGATTGGTGTAAACATTTCTCTTGCCACATTTTATGATATTTATGCTTTGCATGAATCCTCCTAGTCTGATGATAGCAAAGGGTTGCAAGGCTTCCACTGTGGAGTCACCCTCACCTCTGGCTTCAGGTGGAGAAAGAGCATAAGGGCAGGGAGAGTACTGTAGAAAAGGTCAGCCCTAAATCCGAAGGAGTGAGCTCTTTGTGCATTCAGGCCAAGCGTCTCTTTCTCTCTGGGATTATGGTGTCTCCCCACTGTCTTCAAATCATGTATATATCAAGTTACAGCTTAGAAAGAATGCATTTTCAGTTTTTCTTGGGGGCGGGAGGGAGAAAGGGAATATAGGCCTCAAACCACAGATTATTTGAAAACCATCCAAGCTGACGCTGAGATTTTTGAAAATAATTTATTTGGCAATTCCAAGAGCCAGACTGGCCATTTGGCTAAGGTAACATGCCCTTCAGTGCAAAGACTACAATTAATGGGCCACATCGTTCTCTGCTCTCAAGCAACAGAAGCAGCCAGCTGCTGGAGAATGCTGTGCGGTCTCCCAGCGTAAACGCCACTGATATCATCACCATCAGAAGGTCATAAAACTGATTGATTATAAACACAGCTCTCATTTGTTTAGAGCTTACATTTTTGGGTTCGGGGTAATTAGCACATTAGCCTCTTCTCGGGGTGAGGGCTCACAGGTGCTGGGAGAGACCCTTCCAAGTCAGGAGAGGATCACAAAGCAGTCCCTGGCCTTTATGAGAAACAGACTGGGGAATGCTGATTCTGCTGTGCAAGCCGTAGTTGATAACACCCATGTGGGGCCACGCATGGAGAAGGACATTCGATTCCTGTGTTAATTTCTTCTAACACAAGGTAAGGTTGGAAAAATCCAATACATGTCAGCAATGTGCAGGAGATGTCCTCCGTGAGGAGCCTGCAGCTGATGGAACATTTTAAGATTCCTTCCCTTTCTCTCAGGCCAACAAAGACAGATAAAGATCACCCTTACTAGTGGTGACTGGTACTTAGTTTCTTTTAGTTATAGTTAAAATAAACGCTTTCAGCCTTATAAAGATGTTGCTTCTCAGACATTCATTTAGCAGCCAACTACTTTCCCAGCATATGATTCTCATCCCAGATTCTGCCCCTTCCAGTCTTTCTCTGAAACTTTCACCATCAAGGCAGGTTTTATTTGAACAGCTGGAGCCATCAAATTGATGCAGAATGTCTAATTAGTCACCTGAACTACTTGGGTAAGTGACTTTTTCCTATCAGCTTCAGTGAGAACTCCATGGAGTCTAAAAAGCTTCCCAAATGATTAAATGGGTATCCCTTTAAAGGATATGTGTAGATGCTCATGATTTGGGTTGTTAGATTCATCAGAGGACTACCCTTTTTTTGTTTGTTTTAAACTGTTTTACGCAACTCCTAAATCTTTCACGCAGCATGAGATTCTTTTCCATGTCTTAAGTGATGAACTGTTAACAGGTCAAGGGCTCTAGAACTAAATATGGAACATTAAAGATTGTTCACCACGGGCCACATTCATGATCACCAATTTGAATTTTACATTCATACTATTATCTTAATAATTAACACTCATATCTCTTTTTCAGAGTTCCTTCACTTATATGATCTCTTTTGATCTTCATAGCAATGCTGCGAGGTTAGGCAACGTGTTATCTGTTTCATATTAGGAGCCAGGCTCAGAAAGATGAACCGACCTATACAAGATCACAAAGCTACTAACTGGTAAATCTTTTAATTTGAAATTCATTGTCCTTGTTCCACATCACACTATTTGTGGGAGTTTATATGAGGATATTCCTTTAAGCTATTTGTTTCCCAAACTTCAGTCACTAGAAAAGGAATTTTGGCAGCTAATTTCTTTGTGGTGCACAGAAGTAGCTGCAAATAATAACTGATTCTTAGGTATTTCAACTACCTGTAAATATCCAGTTAAAACACCACAGACATATCCTGAAAGAACTCCAACAGGAGCATGTACTCGCTCCACTGAGTCATGGCTGAAATTATGCTGTACTACAACACTTCCCCTGGCATTCCAACACACATACCGTTTTCTTTTCCCCGATTTTTGAAAGATATGTTTAATGCCATCTTGACATTTCTTTGACTTTAGTTGCTGCAGTGATTACTTGGGGGTTCATACTAAAATTCTGATATTCATGAAACTAAGGGGAAATAAATGTCAGATTAATTAATCAGTATTTCCAGATGTTTGTTCTCTTCTTATAAGGAAACTCTAGGAATCAAAGAGTAGGATTTGGGAGAGAATCTCCCATTGGGACTATTTCCATACCACGCAAATGAAGTAAAGATGGGTTTTGATTAACTCAGTCAGCCCACTTATTTTTATTGAGCTTCTATCACATCCTGGGCACTGTGCTAGGATCTAGGGATGTTAGAGTGAACCAAAGACAGAAGGTCCTGTTGTCCAAGAGACTGCAGCTTAACAGGGAGCCTTCCTTGGGGGACCTTTCTTAGCAGCCACATCTTGGTGAGATGCTCCTCCTCTTGGCTCCCATAACACCCTGTGCATTACCTCACATTTGTCACACTGAATAATCATTGTTAACTTGATTATCAGTTATCTTTCTGTCCATCTTGCTCACGGTCATGTCCTTAGTCCCTGGCACCTTGACTGGCATGCTGTGAGTTCAATAAACATTTGAATGAATAAATGAATCTTGTTTCATGCTGGGTTAGAAACCCAAATCAAATGAGAAAAGAGTACCTTAGCTGTGTTGCCTAGTGTGATGCCTGGAGCAGAAGTGTCCCCTTGTCAAAACTGACTTTCATTATTTGTTAGGGCACATAGAGCACACTTTGTAGCTGCTGGAAAGTAGGCACTGCTATGACTGCCTTTTCTTTTACTTCCTCTCCACTCCCATTCATTCTCTTCTTCTTAGGAGCTCTCTGCTCTTCTGGCCATTACTATCTTTAGCTACCTTTTTACTGCCTAATATCCAAGGTAGTAGCTTTACCTTCTGGCCTTCATATGTCTAATGATTCTCATTCTTCATTATCCTTTGACTTCTTTTTACATTTCATTCTCACTTTAGTTCATTTTCAACAACAACTGCTAGAGAAGTCACATTCTTCTTCTACCCGAAAATGTCTGCCAAAGAAATCATAGATACTCCCATTATATAACATTAGGCAGAATTCAGTATGCCCAAGACTTTCCTACTAAATTCTTTGATGAAAACACAACGTAAGTGCTTTAGTTAGCAAGTCCCATGAAGAACATGCTATGGCCTGGATTTGGGACAGGAAGGCTATACAGACAGATGGCAAGGAGAGACCCTACTCTGGGTCTGAGCTTAGCTCTGCAGACCATACCAGTTTTGGCAGGATATCTAGAAGTGATAAGACCTAGGGAGATCAGTTCATTCTAATCAAACCCATAGAGGTTAAGTGCCAATTACTTTCTTTACAATGAAAATTATAACCTCAAGAGAGTGGTTTCTCAATTTTTCTGTTTATTTTCATTTGTTTGTTTTTGTTTATGAACAGATATACTCAAGAAGCTAAACCATAATCTGCTTACTTGCTCAGCACAGAATTAGGGCAAGGGCAACTGGCTGCATGCAAGAGGCATCTATATTTTCTGAAAATTTTGGAGTATGTTCAATAGAATTGGTGGGGAAAAATATCTGGTAACTATCTAGCTAATATTGCCTTCTTTTCCTTTAAAACTGAGTTCCTCAAAGAATAGCTGCACCTGTGTGCCTGCTTGCTTACTTTGCATTCGCTTTTAGCCTGCTGCCATAAGCTTCTGTCTATGGTATTCCATTAAAACCACTTTCTCAAATGTCCTAACGATTTATTTATAACAAATCCAACAGGCCCTTCCAAGTTCCATGATTTCCTTCAGATTATTTAATGTGATTCATTCATTCATTCATTATTAATTCAAAAATGTAATGGGTTCCTCTGTCAAAGTTGTTTCTAATCCTTTTTGGTTTTATTTTTGCCTGTCTTGACCACTGTAAAGCAAGTTCTAAATCTGTTTCATTCACTAGTGTATCTCCAGCTCCTACCACAGCACAAGGTACAAAATGTACACCCACTAAAACTGGATGAGTGAGAGAATGAAAAATTTAATGCATAAGATTCCCATTTCTGGTTTGACAGCAAGACCCTCCATAGAACCATTCCCCAGTGAAAGTGGGGAAAATTATAATTAGGAAGGAAAAAAACACTTAAAATATCTGCAAATGGTCCTAAGAGAATAGACCAAATATGAAACATTTATTCAAGAAAATCTACTAAAACTCAGTAAAAACTGCAAGAGTCCATGGGATTTGAATGAAGAATCATATCCTCCCTCCCCAATCCCAGCAGTGAGACAGAAACTCCAGTCTAGATGGGTACAGCCAAGAACACAGGCCTCCCTCTCCCCCAAGCTCCCTCCCTGTTAAAGTGCTATCTTCCCAAGAGGGTCAGGATGTTAGCAGCTGTCACACTGCCCCCAGCTACCTGTTGCTGAGGCTAAGTTCTTAGAGTACACCCAGGAGTGGGGGTGGATGGCTCCCATCTTCTGCCCAGCCTCCATTCACAGGACAGAGGCTGTACTTTGGGCACTGCACCACTTAGAATAGTGGGGCCCTGAATGTCCAGGCTGAGTTTGTGAGGCAGGGATTGTATACCAAGAGAGGCAAAGCAAGGACACGTGGGGCTGCTGCCCCTATCCACGGAGCACTCAGCTCCAAAATGGGGGAGTCCTTCAGAGAGAAGTGTGCCATTGACCCCATCCCAGCACAGAGCTATGGCTTAGAAATTGTGCCTGGGAGAAGTAGCCTTTAGAACAGAGTTCCAAATCCTTTCCCAAGGAATTGAATTCATTTGCTGTTGAATGTGGAGTTCAATCCTATGGGCACTCTCAAAAACAGCAGACCTTGCAGTGAAAGCAAATTGGCAAGTGACTGATAGATTCACTGGAAATATATGCTAAACTGTAGGCTGGCTAATTTCCTGGAGATAACTGGGAAAAGAAACATTTGGGAAGAATTGGGATGGAAACAGATCTCCAGATACTGACCTCTACACCTGTGTCTTCAGAGGAGCCTACATCTGATTGGATTAGGCTATGGAGTGATTCATGCATCAATACATTGTTGAAAACAATACAGCAGTTAACTGGCATTTAGTAGCACTTGAGAGCTGAGTACAGGCAGGAAAAGAAACCATCTAAGAAGGCCCTGACAAAACCACTTTCACCTCAGGGTGACTGTGGCCATATCCCTAAGTAGCAACATCAGAGATTTTACTCTGTAGGAAGAAAACAGACTTCATTAAAGTAATCCAGACAGTCACTAAACAAACAGGAAAATAACAAAAACAAGACTCACAGGGAGAAACTAGGACCCAGAGTTGCTACAATATATCTATCAAAAAATTAAACACACAATGAAATAGAAAATTATGTTCTTTATACCAGAGGAAAAAGCAGGGAATAGAAACTGCTTATGATAGAGACCAGATGTTGGCTTTAACAATGATTTCAAAGTACTCATTATAAATATGTTCAAAGAACTAAAGGAAATCATGATTAAAGAAATAAAAGGAAGCATGATAATAGCGTTGCATCAAATAGAGATAGAAACTGTAGGGAAAATAATGGAAATTTTGGAGTGGAAATATATATTAGCTGAAATAAAAAATGTACTAGAGGAGTTCAACGATAGACTTGAACTGGCAGAAGAAAGAATTAACAAACAAGGTAACAGAGAGAGAGAACAATATGAGATACAGAGAGAAAAAAGAATGAAAACAAATGAAAAAAGCCTCAGAGAAATGTGAAGCAATATTAAGACGACACATATAATGGGGTATGTGGGGGGGACTTGATAATGAGGGGAGTCTAGTAACTATAATGTTCAAGTAATTGTACATTAATGATAAAAAAGAATACACATGTGTGCTTGTGCATGTACATATAATATATACATATATGAGTCCCAGAAGGAGAGGAAAGAGAAAAGAGAGCAAAGATATTCAAAAACTAATGGCTGAAAAGTTCCCAAATTTATTGAAAAATTAATCTACAAATCCAGGACGCTCAACAAACCTCCAGCAGGATAAACACAGAGATCCACAAGTAGCCACACCATAGTAAAAATGCTGAAAGACAAGGAGAAAGTTCTGAAATCTGAAAGTGAAAAACAACTCATCACTTACAAGGGGACCCCAGAAAGATTAATAACTGACTTCCCATCAGAAACAATGGATTCAAGAAGATAGTAAGGTAATATATTTAAAGTTCCCAAAGAAAAAAATGGACAGCCAAAAATCTTGTATCCTACAAGGCTATCTTTAAAAAATGAAGATAGAATAAATTTCCAGATACACAAAAACTGAAAGAATTTGTTGCTACCAGACATGCTTTATGAGAAATACTAAAGAAAGCTCTCTAGGCAGAAAGCCTCAGACAGTAATTTGAGTCTAAATCAAAATAACAAACAAAAAAAAAAACCCCAAAAAGCACAAATCAAAATAATTATACAATTAAAAAAGACAGTACAAAATACATATTTTTCTCTTCTTAATTGATTTAAAAAGCAATTGTATAAAACAATGTGTATATAATGTTTTGTTAGGTCAAAGCTTATAGAAATGCAACATATTTTCCACTAATAACACAAAGGAGGTGGGTAGGTAGAAATAAAATGCTATTGGCCTCAGGAAATAACTCCAGATGTAAACTTGGATCCACAGGTGCAAATGAAGAGAACCAAAAATTATAAATAAGAATGTTAATATAACAAAAGCTATAAATACATTCTTGCTCTCCTTTCTCCTCTCAACTTCCTTAAAAGTTATAAAATTATATGAATGTATTGTTGGGTATGGAATATTAACAGAAGTAATATGTATAACAACAATATACATAAACAAATACAAATATGTTATAATACAAATAAGCTGTATAACAAAAAGGGGACACATAGAATATATTTCTATAGAAATGATGTTTCTATATCTCACTGGAAGTAAGTTAGTATACATCTGATAAGCTAAGATGTATATAAGCACTAGAGCAACCTCTAAAGAAATAACTAGGAGGCGGAGCCAGGATGGCGGCGTGAGTAGAGCAGTGGAAATCTCCTCCCCAAAACACATAGAGCTATGAAAATATAACAAAGAAAAATCTTCCTAAAAAAAAGACCACAGGACACAGGACAACATCCAGACCACATCCACACCTGCAAGAACCCAGCGCCTTGCGAAGGGGGTAAGATACAAGCCCCGGCCCGGCAGGACCCAAGCGCCCTTCCCCCCGGCTCCCGGCGGGTGGAAAGAAACCGGAGTGGTTTTTTTTGTTTTTTGGCGAGTGCTTTTGGAAGCCTTAAAGGGACAGGGACCCCGTTGCTATGGAGGCAGGGTGGTGGGACCGGTGAGCGGGTGCCTGGGACCAGCACCTGAGGACAAAGAATATCGTGCATTTTTCCCTGCGGGACCGGAGGGCGGGTGCCTGAGACCAGCGACTGAGGACAGAGGAAATCGTGCGTTTTTCCCCTTTTTTTTTCTCTTTTTGGCGAGTGCTTTTTGGAACCCTTAAAGGGACAGGGACCCCAGTACTAGGGAGGCAGGGCGGCAGGACTGGTGAGCGGGTGCCTGGGACCGGCGCCTGAGGACAAAAAATATCCCACGTTTTTCCCTGCGGGACCGGAGAACGGGTGCCTGAGACCGGTGCCTGAGGACAGAGGAAATCACGCATTTTTCCCCTTTTTTTTTTCTTCTCTTTTTGGCGAGTGCTTTTTGGAAGCCTTAAAGGGACAGGGACCCCGTTGCTAGGGAGGCAAGGCGGTGGGACTGGTGAGCAGGTGCCTGGGACCGGCACCTGAGGACAAAGAATATCGTGCATTTTTCCCTGCGGGACCAGTGGGCGGGTGCTTTTTGGTAGCCTTGAAGGGACAGGGACCCCAGTGCTAGGGAGGCAGGTCAGCAGGACCAGTGAGCGGGTGCCTGGGACCGGCGCCTGAGGACTAAAAAAAAATAATCGCGTGTTTTTTCCTTTTTTTTTTTTTTTTTCTGTTCCCTCTCGCATTGTTGCTGTTGTTGTTTTGGTTTGGAGAGTGCTTTTTGGAGTCTTAAAGGGGCAGGACAGGACACTTAGACCAGAGGCAGGGAATCTGTGGATCTCTGGGCACTCTAACCCCCTGGGCATCAGGGAGCACAGAGGCCCCTTATGGAGATAAATAGCCTCCGAGCTGCTCCCCCTCCAAAGGGGCTCCACCATTTTGGAGGAGCAGACCCACCCAGGCCACACCCACAGCAACAGCGGAGATAAACCCCATAGCAGCCGGGCAGGAAGCAGAAGCCCTGTCTGTACACAGCTGCCCAGCACAAGCCACTAGAGGTCGCTATTCTCCCAGGAGAGGAAGGCCACAAACCAACAAGAAGGGAAGCTCTTCCAGCGGTCACTTGTACCAGCTCTGCGAACTATCTCTATCACCATGAAAAGGCAAAACTACAGGCAGACAAAGATCACAGAGACAACACCTGAGAAGGAGACAGACCTAACCAGTCCTCCTGAAAAAGAATTCAAAATAAAAATCATGAACATGCTGACAGAGATGCAGAGAAAAATGCAAGAGCAATGGGATGAGATGCAGAGAAAAATGCAAGAGCAATGGGATGAAGTCCGGAGGGAGATCACAGATGTCAGGAAGGAGATCACAGAAGTGAAACAATCCCTGGAAGGATTTATAAGCAGAATGGATAAGATGCAAGAGGCCATTGAAGGAATAGAAGCCAGAGAACAGGAACGTATAGAAGCTGACATAGAAAGAGATAAAAGGATCTCCAGGAATGAAACAACACTAAGAGAACTATGTGACCAAGCCAAAAGGAATAATATTCGTGTTGTAGGGGTACCAGAAGAAGAAGAAAGAGGA
Organism: Manis javanica; assembly: GCF_040802235.1. Lineage (NCBI taxonomy): Eukaryota > Metazoa > Chordata > Mammalia > Pholidota > Manidae > Manis > Manis javanica. The sequence continues at coordinate 45,502,295 of NC_133163.1, read as the reverse complement.
AAAGGGATAGAGAGTCTCTTTGAAGAAATAATTGCTGAAAATTTCCCCAAACTGGGGGAGGAAATAATCAAACAGACCATGGAATTACACAGAACCCCCAACATAAAGGATCCAAGGAGGACAACACCAAGACACATAGTAATTAAAATGGCAAGGATCAAGGACAAGGAAAGAGTTTTAAAGGCAGCTAAAGAGAAAAAGGTCACTTATAAAGGAAAACCCATCAGGATAACATCAGACTTCTCGACAGAAACCCTACAGGCCAGAGGAGAATGGCATGATATACTTAATGCAATGAACCAGAAGGGCCGTGAGCCAAGGATACTGTATCCAGCACGACTATTATTTAAATATGATGGCGGGATTAAACAATTCCCAGACAAGCAAAAGCTGAGGGAATTTGCTTCCCACAAACCACCTCAACAGGGCATCTTACAGGGACTGTTCTAGAGGGGGAACACTCTTAAAAAGAGCACAGAACAAAACACACAACATATGAAGAATGGAGGAGGAGGAATAAGAAGGGAGAGAAGAAAAGAATCTCCAGACAGTGTATATAAGAGCTCAATAAGCAAGCTAAGCTAGGCAGTAAGATACTAAAGAAGCTAACCTTGAACCTTTGGTAACCACGAATCTAAAGCCTGCAATGGCAATAAGTACATATCTCTCAATAGTCACCCTAAATGTAAATGGACTTAATGCACCAATCAAAAGACACAGAGTAATAAAATGGATAAAAAAGCAAGACCCATCTATATGCTGCTTACAAGAAACTCAACTTAAACCCAAAGACAAGCATAGACTAAAAGCCAAGGGATGGAAAAACATATTTCAGGCAAACAACAGTGAGAAGAAAGCAGGGGTTGCAGTACTAATATCAGACAAAATAGACTTCAAAACAAAGAAAGTAACAAGAGATAAAGAAGGATACTACATAATGATAAAGGGCTCAGTCCAACAAGAGGATATAACCATTCTCAATATATATGCACCCAATACAGGAGCACCAGCATATGTGAAACAAATACTAACAGAACTAAAGAGGGAAATAGACGGCAATGCATTCATTTTAGGAGACTTCAACACACCACTCACCCCAAAGGATAGATCCACCAGGCAGAAAATAAGTAAGGACACACAGGTACTGAAGAGCACACTAGAACAGATGGACCTAATAGACATCTATAGAATTCTACATCCAAAAGCAACAGGATATACATTCTTCTCAAGTGCACATGGAACATTCTCCAGAATAGACCACATACTAGCTCACAAAAAGAGCCTCAGTAAACTCCAAAATATTGAAATTCTACCAACCAATTTTTCAGACCACAAAGGTATAAAAGTAGAAATACATTCTACAAAGAAAAAAAAAAGGCTCACAAACACATGGAGGCTTAACAACATGCTACTAAATAATCAATGGATCAATGAACAAATCAAAATAGAGATCAAGGAATATATAGAAACAAATGACAACAACAACACTAAGCCCCAACTTCTGTGGGATGCAGCGAAAGCAGTCTTAAGAGGAAAGTATATAGCAATCCAGGCACACTTGAAGAAGGAAGAACAATCCAAAATGAATAGTCTAACATCACAATTATCAAAACCAGAAAAAGAAGAACAAATGAGGCCTAAAGTCAGCAGAAGGAGGGACATAATAAAGATCAGAAAAGAAATAAACAAAATTGAGAAGAATAAAACAATAGCAAAAATCAACAAAACCAAGAGCTGGTTCTTTGAGAAAATAAACAAAATAGATAAGCCTCTAGTCAAACTTATTAAGAGAAAAAGAGAATGAACACAAATCAACATAATCAGAAATGAGAATGGAAAAATCACGACAGACTCCACAGAAATACAAAGAATTATTAAAGACTACTATGAAAACCTATATGACAACAAGCTGGAAAACCTAGAAGAAATGGTCAACTTCCTTGAAAAATACAACCTCCCAAGACTGACCAAGGAAGAAACACAAAAGTTAAACAAACCAATTACGAGCAAAGAAATTGAAATGTACCCAAGAACAAAACCCCGGGGCCGGACGGATTTACCTCGGAATTTTATCAGACACACAGAGAAGACATAATACCCATTCTCCTTAAAGTGTTCCACAAAATACAAGAAGCGGGAATACTCCCAAACTCATTCTATGAAGCCAACATCACCCTAATACCAAAACCAGGCAAAGATCCCACCAAAAAAGAAAATTACAGACCAATATCCCTGATGAATGTAGATGCAAAAATACTCAATAAAATATTAGCAAACAGAACTCAACAGTATATCAAAAGGATCATACACCATGACCAAGTGGGATTCATCCCAGGGATGCAAGGATGGTACAACATTCGAAAATCCATCAACATCATCCACCACATCAACAAAAAGAAAGACAAAAACCACATGATCATCTCCATAGATGCTGAAAAAGCATTTGGCAAAATTCAACATCCATTCATGATAAAAACTCTCAGCAAAATGGGAATAGAGGGCAAGTGCCTCAACATAATAAAGGCCATATATGATAAACCCACAGCCAGCGTTATACTGAACAGTGAGAAGCTGAAAGCATTTCCTCTGAGATCGGGAACCAGACAGGGATGCCCACTCTCCCCACTGTTATTTAACATAGTACTGGAGGTCCTAGCCACGGCAATCAGACAAAACAAAGAAATACAAGGAATCCAGATTGGCAAAGAAGAAGTTAAACTGTCACTATTTGCAGATGATATGATACTGTACATAAAAAACCCTAAAGACTCCACTCCAAAACTACTAGAACTGATATCAGAACACAGCAAAGTTGCAGGATACAAAATTAACACACAGAAATCTGTAGCTTTCCTATACACTACCAATGAATCAATAGAAAGAGAAATCAGGAAAACAATTCCATTCACCATTGCATCAAAAAGAATAAAATACCTAGGAATAAACCTAACCAAAGAAGTGAAAGACTTATACTCTGAAAACTACAAGTCACTCTAAAGAGAAATTAAAGGGGACACTAATAAATGGAAATTCATCCCATGCTCATGGCTAGGAAGAATTAATATTGTCAAAATGGCCATCCTGCCCAAAGCAATATACAGATTTGATGCAATCCCTCTCAAATTACCAGCAATATTCTTCAATGAATTGGAACAAATAATTCAAAAATTCATATGGAAACACCAAAGACCCCGAATAGCCAAAGCAATCCTGAAAAAGAAGAATAAAGTAGGGGGGATCTCACTCCCCAACTTCAAGCTCTACTACAAAGCCATAGTAATCAAGACAATTTGGTACTGGCACAAGAACAGAGCCACAGACCAGTGGAACAGATTAGAGACTCCAGAAATTAACCCAAACATATATGGTCAATTAATATTTGATAAAGGAGCCATGGACATACAATGGCAAAATGACAGTCTCTTCAACAGATGGTGCTGGCAAAACTGGACAGCTACATGTAGGAGAATGAAACTGGACCATTGTCTAACCCCATATACAAAAGTAAACTAACTCAAAATGGATCAAAGACCTGAATGTAAGTCATGAAACCATTAAACTCTTGGAAAAAAACATAGGCAAAAACCTCTTAGACATAAACATGAGTGACCTCTTCTTGAACATATCTCCCCGGGCAAGGAAAACAACAGCAAAAATGAGCAAGTGGGACGACATTAAGCTGAAAAGCTTCTGTACAGCGAAAGACACCATCAATAGAACAAAAAGGAACCCTACAGTATGGGAGAATATATTTGTAAATGACAGATCCGATAAAGGCTTGACGTCCAGAATATATAAAGAGCTCACACGCCTCAACAAACAAAAAACAAATAACCCAATTAAAAAATGGGCAGAGGAACTGAACAGACAGTTCTCTAAAAAAGAAATACAGATGGCCAAGAGACACATGAAAAGATGCTCCACATCGCTAATTATCAGAGAAATGCAAATTAAAACTACAATGAGGTATCACCTCACACCAGTAAGGATAGCTGCCATCCAAAAGACAAACAACAACGAATGTTGGCGAGGCTGTGGAGGAAGGGGAACCCTCCTACACTGCTGGTGGGAATGTAAATTAGTTCAACAATTGTGGGAAGCAGTACGGAGGTTCATCAAAATGCTCAAAACAGACCTACCATTTGACCCAGGAATTCCACTCCTAGGAATTTACCCTAAGAACGCAGCAATCAAGTTTGAGAAAGACAGATGCACCCCTATGTTTATCGCAGCACTATTTACAATAGCCAAGAATCGGAAGCAACTTAAATGTCCATCGTAGATGAATGGATAAAGAAGATGTGGTACATATACACAATGGAATACTACTCAGCCATAAGAAGTGGAAAAATCCAACTTTGCAGCAGCATGGATGGAACTGGAGAGTATTATGCTCAGTGAAATAAGCCAAGCGGAGAAAGAGAAATACCAAATGATTTCACTCATCTGAGGAGTATAGGAACAAAGGAAAAACTGAAGGAACAAAACAGCAGCGGAATTACAGAACCCAAAAATGGACTAACAGGTACCAAAGGGAAAGGAACTGGGGAGGATGCGTGGGCAGGGAGGGATAAGGGGGGTGGGGAAGAAGAAGGGGGGTATTAAGATTAGCATGCATGGGGGGGAGGGAGAAAGGGGAGGGTGGGCTGCACAACACAGAGAGGACAAGTAGTGACTCTACAACATTTTGCTAAGCTGATGGACAGTAACCGTAATGTGGTTGTTAGGGGGGACCTGATATAGGGGAGAGCATAGTAAACATAGTATTCTTCATGTAAGTGTAGATTAAAAATTAAAGAAAAAAAAAAAGAAAAGAAAGAAAGAAAGAAAAGGGGGATTACTTCTTGATAGTATAAAACTATTGGTAAATCAAAGGTCAACACATGCTTTAAATATCCTTAATGTTGATCACTTAAAGGGTCTCAGATGATCAGCTATGGAGGTACTCTTTTCTGATAATATTTCTTTCTCTTAATAAAAAAAAAAAAAAGCAGTTACTGTGTGCTGACCTCCAATGAAGTTCTACACAGTGGTATAGAGGGCATGTCAAAGTGTGGGCAAAGGGTCTTTTTGTTTCTATGCAGAAGATCAAGGCCTAGCTCGGATACCCAGAAAATGAACTAAGATACGATATGAGGAGGAGCTTCCGGCATCAGCACTCTCTGGAGGACTTGTGCCGGGGGATGATCATCAAAAAGCCTCCACAGGGATCCGGATGATGCTGCGGTTGTGGCTGCATCCAGTCCACCGTCTCCTGGACTTGCCGTAGGAATGAGGAGGGAGATGTCTAGGCTGGCATGTGCATACAGTGAGACAACGAATTTGACCGGATCTGTACTGTTGGAACTCAACCAGGAGTTGGGAGGGGTGCAAGTTGTAGCACTTCAAAATCTTATGACTATAGACTATCTACGGTTAAAAGAACATATGGGATGTGAACAGATCCCAGAAATGGGCTGCTTTAATTTGTCTGATTTCTCTCAGACTGTTCAAGCACAGCTGGACAATATCCATCATATCATAGACAAATTTTCACAAATGCCTAGGGTGCCTAAATGTTTTTCTTGGCTTCACTGGAGATGGATGGTAATTATAGATTTGCTTTGTTTATGTCACCGTATTACTATTATGTTAATATGTGTGTGCAAATTAGTTAGTAGTTTAAAACCTATACATACTTAAGGTACTCTACAAGAAGATATGTCAAAGTAATAATCAATCCTCCCATGTTTTCTTCCATATGCTACATCTATAGCTTTTCTTTTTCCTAATTACAACCCTTAAATAGAATTCATGCCTCATATCGAATTTACCGAGCATCATAATTCTTCCAGGTGGTAAAGATACCTCGAGACAAGTGCTGGTCATAGAAGCCACAGGGCATAAATCTGCAAAGAAGTAAAAAGCTAACCTTTTCAAACAATATGGCTTCTCTCTCACTTACCAACTTTACATCTCCCTGTATGGCCCTGGAAGATGACTGGTTAGCCAGAGACGGGTAAGATTCCTCAAGGGAGGAATAACCTAAGACAGGCACAGTCGCAGGGGGGCCATCAGGTGAGAAATTGGGGACCAACAGAGGTGAGGCTCAGAACCTCACCCCCCCTGCTTTGAGAGAAATCTTCTGCATCCGTGGATGTTTTGCTGCCCTTGTCTAGCTTGGACTAATACTTAGTCCATAGGCACACACCTGATCATCTGATCATCTACATTTGCCCTCTTAAAGCACTAAACTATGTTTTCTACCTTTATCTTGCATCTACCTACCACATAAGCATTTTATTAAAAAATAATAATAATAATAATAAAGGGAGAAATGTGGGATCAACATATAAATCAAGTACAAAAATCAAACAAATATTCATATTTGACCTGATTGTTTATAGGTCATAATGCGTGATCAAAACCAAAAGTTTCTGTGATGAATGCCCTTGTACTGTTCACCATGTAAGAATTTATTCACTATGTAAGAATTCGTTCACCATGTAAGAACTTGTTCGTTATGCTTCAGAAGATTGGAGACTGACGAGAATTAGGCTTGAGATGGATTAATGATTGTACATTGAGCATTGACCCCCCTATAGTGAATTTTATTGTCGTTAACAACCATTTGATCAATAAATATGAGAGATGCCCTCTCAAAAAGAATAAATAAATAAATAAATAAATAGCAAATAACTCATGAAAGAACTGAAAGGCTACATTAGAAAATAGTCACTTAATGCAAAACAGCAGTAAAGGAGAAACAAAGGAACAAAATATAAAAGATATACACAGGACAAAGAATAAAATGGCAGAAACAAATCCAACTGTATCAATAACATTTAATGTGAATAGTGTAACAACCCACGTAAAAGGCAGAAATTGTCATACTGGATAAAAAAACAGAATCCAACTATATGTTCTCTATAGGAGACACTTTATATTCAAAGACAGAAATAAATTGATAGTAAAAGGATGGAAAATGATACATCATGCAAACAACCAGCACGAAAAACTGAGGTGGCTATAATAATAGAAAAAAAACAGACTTTAAAACAAAAAGCATTACTAAAGACAATGAGAGACATTTTATAAGAAGAAGAAATATTCGTCAGGAAGTTTACAATTATAAACATATATGACACAAAAACAGAGTACCAAAACACATAATGCAAAGAAAGTGAAGGGAGAAATAGACAGTTCAATAATAGTAGTTGGAGATGTCAGCATTCCACTTCAATAATTGATAGAACAATAGCAGGTCAGAAAGGAAAGAGAAGATTTGAACAACACTATAAACCAACTATTTCCAATATACATTTACAGAACACTCCACCAACAACAGAGGAATATATATTCTTCTCAAGTACACAGAGAACATTCTCCAGATAGAAAACATGTTAGGCCATAAGAAAAACCTTGATAAAATTAAAAGAATAAAAATATGTTCTCTGATTATAACAGAATGAAATTAGAAATCAAAAAAGAAAAAAATTGGGAATTCACAAATATGTAAAAATTAAACAACACACTCCAAATTATTGATGGTTCAAAGATGAAATCAAATTGCAGTTAGAAAATACTTTGAGATGAATGAAAATGGACATACAACATATCTAAACTTGTGGGATGAAGATAAAGCAGTGAATAAAGGGAAATTTATAGCTATAACTACCTAAATTAAAAAACAAGAAAATCTTAAATCAATAACCTAATATTCCACCTTAAGCATTGGAAAAAGAAGAGCAAACTATATCCAAAAACAAGCAGAAGAAAGGAAATAATAGAGACTCAAGTAGAAATCAATGAAATCGGAAATAGAAAAACAATAGAGAAAATGAATGAAATTTAAAGCTGATTCTTCAAAGACTAATGAAATTGACAAACGTTTAGTTAGATCTAGAAGAAAAGAGGGATGACTAAAATTACTAGAATCAGAAATGAGAGACCATTGCTACTGAACAGAGAGAAATAGAAAGGATTATAAAATAATACTATGAACAGTTGTATGTCAATAAATCAGACAACTTAGATGAAACTGATCAATTCCTAGAAAGACACAAACTACTAAACTTCTGAAATTGATTCAAGAAGAAACAATCTGCATATACCTATAGCAAGTAAAGAGATTGAATTAGTAATAATAAAATAAAATAAACTATCCACAAAGAAAATCTCAGACCCAGACAACTTCATTGGTGAATTATACAAAACATTTAAAGAAGAATCAATATCAATTCTTCAAAAACAATTTCAAGAAATACAAGAGGAAGGAATACTTTCCAACTCACTCTATCAACCCAGTATTACTCTGAAACAAAAACCAGACAAAAAATATCATAGAAAAGAAAACTACAGAACATTAGCTCTTATGAATATGGACACAAAAATTATCAACAAAATACTAGCAAACTAAATCCCCTACCATATAAAAAGAATTATAAACCATGACCAATTGGGATGTATCCCAGGATGCAAGCAAGGTTGGTTTAACATCTGAAAATCAATTAATGTAATACACCATATCAATAGGATAAAAAAACAAAAACCACACAATCATCTCAATAGACGAAATAAAAGCATTTGACAAAATCCAAAACCCTTTCATGGTAAAAACTCTCAACAAACCAGGAATAGAAGTAAACTTTCTGAGCTACGAAACCCACGCAAACATCTTACTTAATGATAAAAGACTGGAAGTTTTCTCCCTAAATTTAGAAACAATACAAGGACATCCACTCTCATCACTTTGGTTCAGTATTATATTGGAGCTTCAAACCAGCATTAATTTGACAAAAAAAAAAAAAAAAAAAAAAAAGGAAGAAAGACAAGAAGGAAGGGAGGAAAAGAGGGAGGGAGGAAGGAAAGACGAAAGAAAAGTAAAACTATTTCTACTTTGCAGATGACATTAATTTGCAGAAAATCCTAAGGAATCCATTAGAAACGATTAGAATAATAAATGACTTCAGCAAGGTTATAAGATACAAGATCAATACACAAAAATCAATTTTATTTCTTTACACTAGTAATAATCCAAAAATGAAATTAAGAAAATAATTCCATTCATAGTGACATCAAAAAGAATAAAATATTTAGGAATAAATTTAACAAAAGTGTAAAACTTAAGCTCTGGAAACTAAATCACTGTTGAAAGAAATCATTTCTAAAGAAATATAAATAAATGGAAATATCCTATGTCATGGATCAAAAAACTTACGAATGTTATGATGCAAATACTCTCAAATCATTCTATACATTCAACACAATCCCTATGAGAATCCTAGCTGGTTCCTTTGTAGAAATTGACAAGGTGTTCCTAAAATTCATATGGAATTTCAAGGGAACCAGAATAACCAAAACAGTCTTGAAGAAGAATGTAGTTGGAGGACTCACACAAATGTTTATAGCAGCATTATTCATAATAGCCCAAAGGGGAAAACAACCCATATGTCCATTAACTGATGAATGTAAAAACAAAACATGACATACCCATACAATGGAATGTTTTCCCACCATAAGAAAGAATGAAGTATTGATAGATGTTGTAACAGAGCTGAACCTTGAAAACATTAAGTAAAATAAGTGAGACACAAAAGACCATATGTAATGTGATCCCATTTATATAAAATTTCAAGAATAGGTAAATCTATAAATACAGAAGGTACGTCAGTGGTTGCTTTAGGGCTCAGGGCAATAGGTGACAGGGATTTGAAAGCTAAAAGTTTTTGCTGAGATGATAACATTCTAAAATTAGCTGTGGCGATGGTTGTGCACTACCTGTGAATGTACTATAAACTTAAATTGTATGCTTTCAATTAGTTAATTGGATGGTTTATGAATTATATCTCAATAAAGTTGTTATGAAAATAATTAATATGCATTTTATTTTATAAAAGAGAGTAAGACATTTAAAAATAATTCTATTTTCCCTCCTTTTTTTTAAAGGGACATTCTAAAGCTACATCCTGAATTTGAAATTAGAAATGAAAATGAAGCTTAGCAAATAAATTTAAACACAGTGTGTCTTTTGTGCTGAATACATTTTTATGAATTTGCTGTTCTATCTTGATCATACCAAGATCCCCAAGAAGGCCTCTCCAGAAGATGTTGGGTCACATGTCTTCATAATGCACATCACTACCTAAAATTATCTTACCTGTTAATTTTCTTAACACCTATTTCCCTACATGAAAAAATGCCATGGTCACTACTAATATTAACTCCAGAGTCTAGAACTATGCAGCTCAAGTGTGGTCAAGAATGATGCCAGTCTGCGGGTGGTGCTACCAGTCCTCAATGAGCTAAGTTGAGAAACTGTGTAGCAATCCTATGTCTGCTGAATCCAATAATTTTTTTAAAATGGCCTTGTATTTTGTATATCTTTGGTGTTTTTTAGAAATGGATTTTCTTAGGATTTTATTTCAAGTATCAGGCTGTGACAGATTGAAAATTTTGGAAACAGAACTGGTCCTTCACCACATATGGTTTGAGAAGCACTGGTTTAGGTGACCATTTAAATTTTTTGCTCCCCTTCCCTAATGAAGTGCTAATGCTGGTAAGTGTCCACAAAGCCAGTGTTTATATATTCCAGTCCCCTTGCATGGGGGTAAGGGAGGGCACTTGTCCTCAGAGAGAGAATGTGCACAGAAGTGATGTGTTCCACTCAAATGGTTAATAGGGGTGTGTGCTTCACCACTGTCTCTTTGCCTATTACTAGATAAATAAAGAGGACTATGCAGACTAGAAAAGAGAGGGCCACAAGACAGGAGATATTTTCCCAAAAAGTTACTTAGGAGGGCACCAGACCAAGACTACCTGCATACACTATGAAACAGCTGAGAAACAGGTTTTTATTACATGAAGTTCAGGCCCTTTTTGTTACAACCTCTAGGATTACCTTAACTAATATGGTGCTCAATAAATATTTGTTGAATGAATGAATGGATAGATGCCTAATACTAAATGCCATTAGAGCAGTGCTACTACACTTAACAAACTACTGTTTGCCAGTTCATGAGAACTTGAAAAGAGCTTGGGTCAGAATGGAAATCAAGAAATTTGAGTAGGGGGAAAAGTAGTGAACCAGACCATGTGCCTATTATGAATAATTAAGTGCTACTAGGAATAATAGTTTATTAACCAGCAAGAGTCCATGAACCACATTTAGAAAGCCCTGCATTAGAGGACATTTTCCAAGTATGAAAGCATCTAAAATTATGCTGAAAACCACACAAACAGTATTTCTAAAGTCCATTCAACCTAATCTCCTCATTTGGATTCACTTCTAAGTTGCTTTATTACCTGATAAAGTATAATTGTTAATTAAATGCACACTTACGCATCTATCCATCTGTCTATAATTTATCCAACCATCCATCCTCTACCTATCTATCTATCTACACAAACTTAAAATTGTCTGAAGAAGAGCACGGTTCAAAGGATTAAATACAAGCCAGAGAATAAAACATTATCTGAATAACACATACATACCTACAACATGCAAACACATGTACAATGTATCAGAGGGTAATAAGTACTTTGTAAATGTACTTTTCACATTTATTTAATCCTCTGTATAATTCCAAGTGATAGCTAAAATTACTATTACTCTTATGTTACAAATAAAAAACTGAGGCTACAGAGGCAAAGTGAAATTAAGAGATAATATAGGTAATTATTGACAAGTTCAGACCTCAATACTTGCTATTAAAGAAAAGGAAAAACTTGGGGGCCTGAATTATCCAGTTAATTTACCTTCACCTTCACTCTGAACAATTCTTCACTTTGTCAATACTAACACAGTCCTGGTACTGTGGCAAATAAGAGAAACAAAGGGCCAGATCTACATGGCTGTTACGTATAATTACAATGAATAAAATGTGATGGTTCACGTTTACCCAAAATCTCTGCTTGCAAAAGTAATTTGAGTAAAGGAAAGTTTGTTAACAGCTTACTATTCCTATGCATTAGCCTTTTTGTGATGCAAAGGCTGATGAGTGTAGGAAATTTGTTGCACTACTTCAATCTTTTGAAGTACTTTTTTCTTTTTAAGTGTCTCTTGCCATTCAGCCTGTTAATTCATGATCTCTCCAAGTCTTGCAGCCAGGTTTCCATTGTAAGCATGCCAAAGGTGAACCCACTCAGCAGCTCGCATGCCACCAGCACCACGTACTTGCCAGCTTTGAGCCTCAAATTTTCAGAAATGTATGCAATCTCTTTTACATTTTTAAAAATACAGGTTCTATGACTACAGGCTCACACCTCTGCCCCCTCCACCTCTGAAATTCCAAAGACCTGGGAGGATCCATTTATTCAGATAAGCCTCTGCATACAGAGATGGTCCTTGGAAACTGACCTGAACTCAGATATGCCAAGGTCTCTTCACCATTAATCTACATCCTTAAGCCCAATGACTGCCTTAAATTAGATGTATAGAGATTTCTCCTGTGCCTGTTCCTCATAGCACACTTTTTTTCAGTATAAGGATTAGGAAGGGAAGGAGGTAGTATTTGACTTTATTCTTTCATTTATTCATTCATCATCGAACATGTGCAAGACATGTTGAGGAACAAAGATGTGGTTTAGGCCTTCCAGAAATTGCAACCCAATGAGAGAGAGCTACACTAGGTACTCAAACAACTACAGTACAAGACAGTGCAAGCTATGGGTCCTGAGACTAGCCCTAAGAAATGTTTGAGGACAGGGAGGCAAAGAAAGCTTCTGAAAAAGAAAGGTTCTTTTTATGAAAGACAGGGAGCTTCTGAGTTGGGTTTTGGAGGAAAAGCAAGATTTCATCAAGGATGGATGAGGAAAAATGACAGTCCAGATGGAAGGAATGATAGAGCAGAGGTAAGAAAGAGCAAGGCGAAGTTAAGAAATGAGGGGATGTCATTTGGCTGGAACTTGAGAAGTAGCAAGAGACAGGAAACAGAATTTGGAAACAAGCAGTAAAAGGCCCTGACCATCAGGATGGACTGCCATGACTGTGTTCAGCAGTCGGTGGGAGAGCCACTGCAAAGGCTTAGAGAGGGAAGCGATTTGAGCAGAGCAATAATGCAGGAGGCTTGCTTTGGTGGTGGTGTATAGAATTGTCAGAGTAGGTAGACAGCAGACGTGAACAGGGAAGGGGAGGGAGACTTCAGCCAATGTTTACATTCGGCTAGATGTCTGCTTACATTCTACACATTCCATGTAAGCTGTTCTCGCGGGACGAGGGGAGTGAGAACGTAGATAACAGACTGGCCAAAACCAGCTGGTTCCAACATGGAGGAGAAGTTGACCCAAACTTCACCCCGAAATGCATCATACACCCATTAGCATAATAAATATCACACCTCCCAGAGCCATGACTGTTCCGATGAAGATCAAATATAGTCAGCCCTACTACCCCTGCTCAACAGGAGGGTGGAGCAAGCCCGAACTCCAAAAAAAGAGACCTCCACCTGTTGTTACCTTTGAAACCTACCCCTACTTAGTGAATATTCATCTCTCTTTACATAAAAAAGACTCCCTATTGTTTCTAGGCTCACTCTGGGTCTGCTGGAGCCCAAGTCTTGGGCATATATTTTTGTCTTTCTCTGAACTCTTATTCTCCAAATAGACTCTTAATGCTCAATGGCTTTTTTGCGTCTGTTCCTGAATTCTTTCTCACAGTGAGACCAAGGACCCATCTCCAGTAGCAGAAAGGCTGTTAGTTTTGAAAGGCTAAGGGTCTGGGGATGATTAAGAAGCCTTTTACAATAGGCCAAAATGAAACAATCAAGCTTAAGAGAGATAGTAGCCAAGAAAATGGAAAAGAACAGAAGGAATAACAAACAGAATTTTGTAGGGGTAGGGGGAAAATGAAAAGATAACTCCCAGGTCTTGAGTAAGTGTCCAGAAAAATTTATGTTATAGATGAAAATGTTTGGACTCAAATTTATACAAAGATCTAGAGATTTAAAAATTTATTTCAAGACTGTCTGTGATATTATCCTTATTAAAAAAAAAAAATCATTTCCCAGGATCACTCTGAACAGCTGGTTACTCTCACCACATTCCTTCATAAGGCTTCTTTTTCCATGGTATTGGGCTGTTTGGGACTAGAGTATCAGAAAGGGAGTGGAGACTTCTTACTATGATCAATATAATGTCACTCTTGTTACCTCTCCTACTTGGGCAGTATCTAAAGATGCATATGGACCATCTCAATCCACTCTTTGGGCTACACAAGCAGACATACCCTTTGACGGGCACAGCAGAAACACATCCTTTGAGAACTTCAGAGACCCAATGTTTGGTTCTGATGGCATTCACTCTGATAGCACTGGGGGTGCTTTTCAACCTTTTCCTAAGCACAGTAATCAAAGCACCTCCAGGCACGGCAGGTCCTTCAGCTTAAGGAGCAGATGGAAAATAATCTATTTCTTCAATTTCAGGGCTTTGATGGTGACATTCTGCATGAAGGAGCAGGTCTATGGGAAAGTCACCGGGACAGAGCTCTTTACCTGTGGTGAGCAGTGACCAAGAGAAACAAAACTGGTATCACTTTCAGGGTTGGGAAATCTAACCTGACCACACAAATAATTAACCTGAAAGGCCACTTCATGCTCCCCCAATGGGCCCAGATGTTGCACTTCACTTTAGGTAAACGTTATTTTTAGAGACATAAGAATTCAGCATCCAAAATTTATCACCCATCTGAGTGGGAGACATAGAACACAGAACAGATTTATATGTTTAGGCGGTAGGAATGGGGTTTAAGCTCAATAAAATCTTAACTGTGCTTTACTTTTTAATTTAACTTTCAAACATTTCTTTCCTGTTTTGGTGACTGAGAATCTTGTACATGTCACCCTTTCAGTGAAGTATCACAGGAAAGACATTTTTGTGGTGTTTAATGGAAATAATATTTCTTGTGGTATTGCTGTGATACCCTGGGAAACTGGCTTTGAGAGATAAATTAGGCTGAGAGCCGTCTAGTGCTAATTTATTAAGCAGTCAATGGTTTAAAACAACTTTCCCTGTTTCAGCTCACTGGAGATCTGTTACTGGCTCCTCAGAAGACAGCAAAGAGCCAAAGACTGATAAATTTCATAGATTATCCTGAAACAGACAAAGTCAAGAGTTGGTCTAGGGGAGTGTCATAGGCGGGCAGGGGTAGAACACACTGTGGGTAAGCCCATGCATGTGTACTTTAAACCACTTCAACATTCATACTACAGTGTTCCCCACTGCATCTCTTGTAATGGTGGTTGAATATACTAAAGAAACTGAAATTCTCCCTCAGGAACAAATTTTTGTAAGAAACACCTCCTAAACTTTCTCCTCCTGTTAGAGCACAGCAGGTAATGAAAGTTCCGTCTGTGAACAAAAATAGATGCTCTCCCACAGGTGTTGTAACGGCTTCAGTGCACTTTCTACAGATGCTCCAGAATAGTGGTTCTTGGCCTAAGCCGCACCCTGAAATCACCAGGGGAGCTGTGCAAAGTACTGATACTGGCTCCTCTCCCTGGAGGTTCTGGTGACATTAGCCTGGGATGTAGCCTCTGGTTGGGAGTTTCAAACCTTTCCACAGGCAATTCTAATGTGCAGTCAAGGTCAAGAACCACTGCCCTATAGAAGGTGTTGTCTGTTGAGACTATAGAGACTCGGATCTACCCCATATCTGGGGACTCTCAGGTGACTCAGCATTTTTTTTGCCTGAAAATGCAGATCATTAGTTAGTGCAGATCACAGTCACCGACCAGCACCACAGAGGCATTAGGAATAAATCAAGTACCAACAATAGTAATAATGCTTTGGGAGCTGCTCAACTCCAAATGCTATCTGTGTGAAGGCTGTGAGTTGACAGAAGAAAACAGAGCTAGGAAAAATGACTTGCTCTTTGGTTCAAACTAGACTTCTTTCAAAGGCAATGTGCCATGGACCCTCTCTTCAAAGCTAGAGGAATGGCAGAGCAGAAAGCACTTTTAGAACATAACTACTAATTTTATGATATAACTAAGTAATTTCCACTTTGAAGAGACCCCTACATTCAAAGAAGCAAAAGAATCACCAGCAGAGCTCATTAAATATGCAGCTTCCCAGGGCCCAGACCCGAGATCTGCACTCAGTAGGCTTGGAGTGGGGCCCAGGAATCTAAAGTTTTAAAAGCTCGTCAGGGGATTCTAATTCAGGTGAGCTGCACCCCACCTTTGAGAAATCCTGAGTCATCCCACCTTTCGGCAATCTTGTGAATGGTTCTTTGCCATAAACTGAAATACTCTTCTTCAGTTAAACAGATTATCAGGTCAAGGAAAAAGAGGGAGTGCCCCTTTAGTAAAACAGTCTGCAAAATAGTTTTTGAAAGACATTTGACTGACCTTTTACTGAAAAAACCTAAGTCCTTTTTGGACATCCAAATGTTACTTCATTCCTTCAGTTTATCTGCAGAGAAGAATGAAGATGAATTACTGCAAAGAGACACAACCATACATACAAACTATGAGCCAAATAGTTCTTGGGAATGATGAGGATCTTTCAAAATCAAAATCCTCTGAAGTCTTGAAGGATCACAAATACTGATGAAGAAAAGCAACCATCAAATAAACTTTATTCAAGCAATTTGGGAATGGAAATGGGTATGTTACTCCAGGTCTAGAAATTTCTCCCTTTTCATAGTTAACATGGAAAAGCAATCCATATTTATGTTTATTTTTTAAATTGGTAAATTTTCATTAGGACAGCTTTACCAGTCCAGAGTCAAAGGTAATAGGAAAGAGACAAAATGCTATTTCCAGATACAGATTTAAATGTAATAATTGGAAGTTGTTCAACCTCTCCATCCAATTCAGAGTGTGTGTGTGTGTGTGTGACCAGAGCTGCACATTTGCAGAATGCAAACTATTATTATTTGGCACCAAATTTTGGAATTCATAGTTCATGGGCCTAAAATTCTTTTAGAATTCACAATTCAGCCTATAATAGGGAAGCTTGCTTGTTCCTCACTGTCTTTGTGTTTTTCACTCAAAATTTCCCCGGTCCTCTAAAGCTTGCCAGCCTTGGACATTGTTCCTGTGCTTGCCCACATTCCATTGGCACCAGCATGGAATGGCATGCTTGGAATGTCTCCACCCTCCAAAATATTTTTGGATCAAGCTTATCCATTTTCCCTGAAAAACCTCTGTTGTCTAGCATTGGCTTCACTGACTTTTATATTTTTGTACATTTTTGAATATGGACCAGATCATGAAAACTCCAGGGCCCCAGCCTGTTAAAAAGCTCTATTAACCATCTGACATCAACAGAATTCCCACAGAAGGAAAGCAAACCTGGAGTCCTCCACTTAGGAGTGCAGACAATCTCTCTCTTCTGTTGTCGTTATTGGCAGGCTCCTTCTCTAAATGCTCTTGAATTTATAAATCAGCTCACAGAGGTCTAATTGAATTACTACCAGATTTATCTAAAAATAATAATAACTTTCTTTTGAAGTTGCCTCTTAATGGGCTCCTTTTCCTAGTGCTAATTGACAATCTCAACAGAAAACTGAAATTTAAGGGGGACTGCCTTTTTTCTAAGGAAATGTAGCACCAAGGCACTTAGTAAGCTTTTTTGCTTATATTAATAATTAGGACCATTTGTAATAATAATAAAACATTTAATGTGTCGTTATTATGTGCCAGGTGCTGAGCTAAGAATGACACATACATTATCTCACTTAATCTCCACAACAATCATAGGAACTAGGTACCAGTATTCCTGTTTTAGTCATAGAATATTTGGGTCTTAAATGTAGCATGTGGTATTTAGCCAGGATTATTTTTATTGCCATAGTGAATTTATAAAAGAAAAAATGGCAGTGAAAAGCCTTCAAGAATACTTAAGAAAACTGTGATAAGCGGAAATTAAATGGATTTTCTGATACAACTATGACAGCAACATATTTTGGGGTCAGTTAAGTGGGTAGAGAGACTTTGGGAAAAAATTCCATTTAAAACCTTCTTGGCATTTAAATAACATTTTGGTGAAACACCATGGAAACATCTGGTCACATCCTCTCAACCCTAATTTCTTCCCTAAATGTTGTTTTTAATATGTCACAGTTGTTAAATTTGTAACAAGTAATGCCCTTGAGACTAAACAACAGTGCCTGGTATGTGAAAAATGAACAATACATTTACAGCAGTAAAAACCAAAAGGAAATTTTAAATAAACTTTTAATTGAGTACAAATAGTCTGAAAGTTATTTGGGTAGAACTTGCCTAATCTGTGTGCTGACATTAGCATCCGGATGTTCTAAGTAAACTCTGGTAAAACAACTGTAGTCTTCTTCAATTGTGACAGAACTGATCAGAGGAAGAACGGAGCTGGGAATTTGGATGTTGTACAATGGCTTGTACATTAGTAGAAGTAAAGTAGAAAACCACCACCAACTACCCATGTTTGTGTATCGGTCAGTTAGCCAAAGTCCATGGGCCTGATTCACTTCCTCTCTAACTCTAAAAGGATTTTTCCTTCTAGATAAAACCCTGCATATTTGAATCTAATCCAACATATGTACTTGTCTCAGACTATATTTTGCTCTTTCTGTATTTTAGTTGTATGCCATGGAAAGTCTTGCAAAGAACCTACAGCAATGGAAAAAAATCAGATTATGGTTCATTTTCAGGCAATTAGTAATACAGCTGAGAAAGGACTGTGTATGTCATCTAGCCAATTATTTGAAAACAATCATTTTTCAGTTTCATATATTGACTCTACATATATGGATAGGCAGATGCTTATTTGGCAGATATGTTTTTCCACTGAGAGGGAATCACCAAAGAAACCATACTGGCTTTGATGTGATTCAGACATTGTGTCAAGCATAGTTTTAAAGAATTTAGCAATCTTAGGATCAGTTCAACCTGAATATAAGCAGAGATGGTTCTTGGGAGAACAAGCTATTTTCCATAGTAGATTTAACCATACATGTAATGGAATATATAGCCTTTGTATTTGGTGCTGCATTTGATTATACAGAAGTTGGAATGAATATGAATTAGACTTTCTTCCTAATATGATAAATACATAACTTAGCCCCTCCATTTTTTTGGAATTTTAAAAATATACAGAAAAGTTGCATATGTATTATATAGAACTTCTTATTCTTGAATCATTTAAGTAAGTTGATGGCATAATTTTCCATTACCCCTGAATGATATCTATTTCCTACCAAAAAAATGACATGAAAAGCAGGAAATTAACATTGATATAATTACCATCTACTCTACAGTTTTAACAATTGCCCCAACATCGTGCTTTACAACACTGGATCTCAAACTTCAGTGTGCATCAGAATCAATGCAAAGTCTCATTACATTTACAAGGTCCCAAATCCAGGGCTTCTGGTTCAGTAGGTCTGGCACCAGGTTGAAAGGTTTTTGAATTTCTAACCAAAATTCCAAGGTGGTGCTGAAGCTCTGGTCCTATGAGCATACACTGAAAACCACTGCTTTATAGCAAAAAAAAAAAAAATGCAATCTAAGATCACATGTGGTATTTAATTATCATGCCTGTTTAGTCTTTAATATAGAGACTATTTTTTAGTTGTTCCTAGACTTACACGATCTTCATGTTTTGGAAGAGCAAAGGCTTCTTATTCTGTAGACTATCCCTCAATATGGTTTTGCCCCATGTTTCTTCATGGTTAAATTCAGGTTATGATTTTGGGCAGGAATATATCACAAAAATATTAATCTTGCTGCATCCTATTGGATAGTACATAATTTAAATGATCTCATTACTGGTGTTATTAGCTTTGAGCATTTGATTAAAGTAGTCCTTGCCACTTTTTAAAGGGATTCTCCTTTTTAAAGTTATTGTTTTTCCTTTTATAATTAAAAATTTTATTTTGTGGGGACATTCTTTGACACTAAGTAAAGATCCTGTCTCTCATCAAACTTTTATCCACTAGTTCTAGCATCCACTGTTTCTTGCCTGAATTGATTATTACCATGACAGCTGCCAAATGGTTTTTCTAATTTTGTCATTCCTTCTGCATTTATTAATTGCCATTCAACTGTAAGAATTTTCTCTTCTCCCTGTTTATGCATTCATTACCCATCATATGGACTTGTGGATTCCTGTTTTATTTAATGGGTCATCATCTATTATTTATTTATTTATTTATTTATATTTATTTTGGTGCTCAAACTGTCACAGAGTTGGCACATGGGAGCCTTTTCAAACTGGCTTCTATGTCCTTTCTATATGTCTAAGCATTTTTTGAGCATTCTTTACTTTCTAATGTCAAAAAATGTTCCAGGCTCCTCTTTTACTTCTACTGCCCATTTACTAATCAACCATTTACTCAAACAGACTTGGTTGCTTTTAATGGGGAATGGCATTAAAAGCCAATATCTAGGTCCAAGGTATCAGGGTGGTGCTGCCCCTAGGCCCTCTCAGTGGACAGAGCTAGAAAATATGGTATACCATAGAATTATATCTGAATTAGTTCTCTATTTATATAATTGAAATGTGCATGTATACATATAGATTTACATCAATTTACTTTTATTTCACTCTACAAATTGATAATGATGAATTCACACCTATACACCTAGTTCCAACCCAACATCACAGGATTCAATCTAGCTTTCCTCCTCTCTGTATTTGTAACTCCTTTCATAATTCTCAATGTGTTTTACTTGATTAATCCCATATATGTAACTAATCTCCCACCTCAACCAGATCAATAAGTTACTTATTGTTAGAGGATAACTGAATTTTCAGGAGACTTCCGTACACTCCAAGAAAAGCAAGCTAGTGTTTTTACGTGGCCTCTTGGTCATCTTACCAAAGTACATCTTATCTGTAGTCTCATCCTAGGCAACTCAAAAAATTACCTCAGTGACAATATAAAAAATAAAGTGCTTTGAAGTCTGAGTTGCCTAGAGCTAATTCTACTCATGCTCAGCAGATTTCTTAGGCTCTCCATTCTCTTCAGGGTGAAACCAAGGAGTCAGGCATGATCTCCTAAGCCGAACACAGTTAAAGGTTTAAATGCTTACTTCTCTCTGTAACTGTTCCCCACAGGAATAACTTCTGCCAAGCAGACCCCCAAAAGCTCCTGGCAGGAGCCTTCCATTTAAACATGTAAAACTGAACACATGAATTTACCTCCTCTTCCACCTTAAACCTCATCAAAATAAAATGGGGTGGGGATACGGGGTAGGCATAAGTCCAGACAAAGAGAATGGGAGGTAGATAACTGCAGAAAACTTTTAGAAGGAATGGGAGATCCTAGTGTCTGAAACTGGAGGTGGAAAGTAGAGCTGAAAAGAGAATCCACTGAAAGTTTCTATTAGAAGTTAGACTCACAGACCCCTTTTTCCCATTTTTTGCTTCAGGCAGCAGTCTCTTCCCCATTTGAAGAGAAAACTAGAAAAGAACTATCTCTGCACTGTAAAAGATTAACCAGAGATACAGACATAGACTCAGGAATGCCAGACAAAGCTGAGACAGGGTATGCCATATGGAATTAAGTGAACATCTAACTACTGAATGGCAAAAAATTTCTCCCTACCTCCACACAACTATATCGACTCTCCCCACATGACTCTCAGAACTCTGAAAGTCAGGCTTATATACCCAATAAAAAGAACTGAGGTTCATCTTTGGGAAAAGAGGCCATCTGCTACAGACTGAACGTTTGCGTCTCTCCACATTTCTATGCTGAAATCCTAAACCCAGTGAGATGATATTTGGGAGGTGCTTAGGTCATGAGGGTGGAATCCTCTTGAAGAAATTAGTGCCTTTACAAAGAGACCTCAAAAGCTCCCTTGCCCCTCCCACCATGTGAGAATACAGCAAGAATATGGCCATCTTTGAACCAGGAAATGGGCTCTCATTAAACATGGAATCTTCTAGCACCCTGATTGTGGACTTCCCACCCTGCAGAATTGTGAGAAAAAAATTTCTGTTGTTAATAAGCCACCCAGTCTCTGCTATTTTTGTTGTAGCAGCCCTACCAGTCTAAGGTAGAACTTGGTCCTGAGAAGTAAGGTGCCACCATAACAAATACCTAAAGACGTGAAGCAGCTTTGGAACTGGGAAATGGGTGCAGGCTGGAAGAGTTTGGAGGTACATGCTAGAAAAAGCCCACTTTACCATGGAAGGACTAAAACAGCATCCCAAGAGAAAAGACTCTAACATACTGAAGTTAGATGTCCCCTAATAAAATGACTAAGCCAGATCATCCTACACCAAAATTCACCATTTGACAACACTGACTTTCCCCCTATCTCTATGTTAACTATGAGTGGACAGGAAATAGTAGAAACTTCAAATCTCGTGGTAGATAGTATGGCAAAGCTATTTGTTTAGGTCTCCCTTTGCAAAATTTTGTATTAGGCCTGAACATCTCAAGGACTTTTTCCCCTCACAACAGATGAGATTTCTCAGAAGTGATTAGAGAGGGGCTTTTCATTTGTTAGTCAGACTGGAGGAATTTATTAAGTCAAAGATATGGAGACCCAACTTTTGAAGGTGTTTGTTCTCTCAGCATCTTGGCTACTCCATTTTATATTAGGCTCCTTTGAAAGCTGCATTAACTCTTTCATATATAATGTAATTATTTAGCTTGTAAATGTTATTAGTCCTATAATTGTTCATAATAGGCAGAAATTCTAAAACTCTAGTATACAGATTGGAGTCGCTCTAACCTCTACAAATTGGGAACACTTAGCCTGTGCTAATGCCAGTTCAAGTTCAAGGACTAGAATGAATCTGAGAAACCATCTCTATTATTGCTTGAAGAAAGTTTCCTTCCCCAGGAGCCCTAGCTCTATTTCCTACAATTAGGTACCATAAATTCCTGAATTCTAATATCCTCTGTTGGTTCAGATCCTGTAAGAAGCAGACATGAAGACAGAATTAGACATGTAAGAGATTTTTTTAGAGAAATGCTTATGAAAGAGAAAGGAGAGACTGAGGAAAGGCAGCCAGGGGACACCTTTAGAACATGTAGTAGGTAGAACACTCTGAAAGGAAAGATGATTGGGTAGGCCTCAGCCGGCAATGCAGCCCTGAGATACCTCAGGCAGGCCAGTGAGAAGCACCAGAGCAAAGGCTGCCTGTTAGACAACTCCCACACACTGGGCAGGAAGATCCTAGCTCTAATACCCACAGCACACTTGACCATTGGGTGGTAGTGGCTTGGTGACATCATGGACTTGGAATGAGCGAGTGCTACAATGGACCCCAAAGGTGTAGCAGCTGCAAGCTGCCGGCTCACGGTGCTCCTCTCAGTAGGTCATCTCTTGAAGGGAAATCTGAGTGTGGCTCTGCCACACTTCTTTGATCTTTACCATGTTCATAACATAACTTATGATTAAAGTGATCCCACATAACTATGATTAAAGTGAAAGCCAACTCCAGAACTCAGGCCTCCTCATTCAAAAGCCAGTGGCCTTTGTTTCTATAGAGCGCTAGATGAATGAAGAAAACAGTTTGTCTTGCTTTATCAGTAACTGCCACAAGGCCGCATTTCTTTACTTTGGCAGCAGATATTAGCACAGTTTATATATTTAACATATATCAGTCACCTATGACTCAGATGACAACAGAATCAAATATAGTGAACCTTGGGCATGGCCACAGGTAAAAAGAGTAAAAGCATTTAATCTTGGCAGGGATTAAGGATAGTTGTTCATGGAAGAATGAAAAAAGGAAGAAGGTTGAAGGTAAATGCTGGCCACACCTTTTTGTCTTAGAAATGCTGATTATTGTCTTCCCACATCTCCTCTCTTCTGAAAGAATCTCGTTCCACTTTCAGCCCTAATGAGGAAATGAGTACATAAAGCTACATTTGTACCTGGTTATTCTTATATTCTTTCCAAGCTGCATCAATTCATACTCATCAGGAATTTTGAACTAAGAGTCACTGAGAAGCTGAGTAAGGGAGTTATGGATGGCTTCAGGTAATGCCCCGTAGAGTCATTTTGGGGTCGTAGGTGAAATTATATTAAATTCATGCCATGTTTTAGTCAAACTTTTGAGAAAACAACCTCTACTGCCTTTCCTCCAATACCAGTTTATCTAATCAGGATGAGCTTTGGATCCAAAAGATATGGGTACAAATACTGGCTCAGCCTCTTACAAGCTTGCCTGTCTAATCTCAGTTTCCTCATCAACAAAACACACTTAAGACTTACTATTCAGGGGTATTGCAAGAAGCAAAATAGATTTCGTGGGTAAACATCAAGCAATACAGGCATTCAACAAGCACGTGTTTTCCTTTCTTTAGGCCTAAGTCATCACCTTCTCCAGCAGTGTCTGCCTCCTGAGTTCCTCCTGGTCTGGTCTAAGGTACTTCAGTCCTTAATAGTCCCTAAAATCAAGTCTATGTCAGGTGATCTGCTCTTTTCTAACTCATAGCCCAGTGGGATGACAGCAGGAACCAAGCCACGTGGCACTGATACTGGACCATGTACCCTGATTTTGTATGTTCATTCATTGAGTTACTCTCCAAATATCTGTGGAGCACCTACTATGTGCCACATACCAGGCCAGGTGTGGGGGATTGTGGGGTGAACAGGACGGACAAGATCCCTCCCCTCAGAGAGCATATATTCTAGTTCTCTGGGAGTATTTCAATTGTATATACTTTGTCCCATGGTCCTCTTTAGCACACTCTTATTTGCCACTTATAGGCAAGCCTGTTTGTAGCTTGAACAATATGGTCTTTTTACACCAAGGTGACAGGAAGGCCTGAAGCAGAGAATGGTTTCTCTAGATACTGAGCCCTGGACACTTCCTATACCCTAAATAGGCTCAGAGACTCACTGGAGAGCCAAACGCAGATGGAGGGTATTAGGTATGTCTGACAGATAGAGAGGAGTGCTCCAAAAGGGAAACTGAGCAAGTGCTGATAACAAACTTTTTCTACTTTCTGAATTTACAGGATTCTGCCTTTGAAGCTGTGTCCATATATATCTTCTGGTTGCCTTTCATTGTTCACTCATCTAGATTTCTCAGAGGCAAAGGTGAACTTTTGCTTCTTAATGTGGACTCCAAGTGGTCCCAGCAGCAAAATAATGCAGAAGAGAACAGTTTCCTCACTGAGTCATACTCCTAGGAAGAGACTCCAAAGGTGAGGTGAGGTACATATAAGTACTGGAATGATGAAATTTAGTAGACACACCTAGAAAAATATACAAAGGACAAGTAGGGTCAGTGCTAATTGCATCCAAAGTCTTCATTCTGATTAAGTGTTATTTCTGTTTAGCGATGTCTCAGTGGCACTGGGCTTTCCCTCCCATCCCTACAATGCAGAAGGTTCCTGTGATCATAGGATTCTTACTTGCAAGTGTCAAAAACTTAACTCAAAAAGCATCAGAATCATAAGGATTACTGCAGAGTTGTCCCTTGCCCACCATGAAGGTGACCTTCCACGTGATTAAACTGAACTCCTAACTCTCCACCTGAAGTACCTGCTTTGGAAGACTTATAGATTAAGATACAACTCTAAAAGCTGCCCTTTGCCACCAACATGATACCCAGAATTTTATGTTGGGCTGCAAGTTTTAAAAAGCATTCACAAGGGATTTTATTTTGCAAATGAGCAGTTGACTTTAAGAATTACTGTATGTTCTAGAATTTCAGGGTCACTTGAGTATAATTTCATTGGTGCCATTAACTAAGACAAACACAAGCAATGTCCAAATGAAAAGACTTAAGCAGGCCTACAAAACAAAGGTTGGAAATGCAGGCAAAATAGGTTAAGAGTTAAGAACTTTATACTGTCATTAAACAAGAGTTGCTTTAAATTAACACTAAGATTATTTTTATTCCTTGTCATTGTGGAGCATAAAATATTTACCAATAGCCCCAATATCATTCCTAGAGATTCTGAGGCTCTTTCATGATCTCTTCCAGGGTCTTCCTAGTTACAGCCTAGCTTGAGGACAAATAAAAGGTACTTTTTTGGTTCGTCCAGACTTCATGTAACAACACATCATAAACTCATCATCAGATTTACTGTGACCTTTTCCTTTACACCAGAAATAAGTATGAAAAGGACATATCTTGCAACTAGCTTATTTAGAAGACCCCATGCTCATTCATACTCTCCATTTCCTAACACAGTATTTTCCAGACCTTATATAAATAGGAACCAGAATAAGTCATTATGTGGGTTATAGCTCAGGGCTAGAGCATTTGACTGTAGAATAAAGTCATTATTAGAAAACAGGTCAATAGATGCTTCTTAGGGCAATCAGGACCTTGTTATCCCTATGCAGAATGAAAAAGGACAATAAAGCAAGTCACAGGATGATTTAGCAATATTCCCTTTCTACTCCCCCAGGAAAAAAATTCCTATAATAAACTCCTAAAATATTTTAATAGAATGAAATATTGTAATAGAGTTTGTGGCCTGAATTATCCAGGCAAATACCTCCTCTATTGTCATTTGTGTGTGGAGACACCTACATGAAAATAAACCCAAACTATCCCAAGTTTACCTTGAACTCATAGGCTTCCATTTCCTTGCATTTCACAGCTAATGATTTATGCTACAACAATGGTTCCTAAAATATAGTCCCACACAGGCAGCCTCCTATCACCTGGGAATCTGTCAAGAATTGCAAACTCTGTGAACCCCTCACCCTAAACCTACTGAATGAGAAACTCTGGGGGTGTGGCCAGGAATCTGTGGGTTTTGGAGCCTGCACACAAGCCAGTGACAGCTTGGGCCAACCATCACCCATAATAATGTTTTCTTTCAAAGCCGACTAATTTCTGTTCTGGGCCTACCTAATAATTTTATTCTTTAGCTTTGTTTTATTTTTCCTAACAATAGAAGGACCCGAGTAAAGGATGTCCACACTGTGGAGGTCATGTGACCTTCTGGGGGCTGTTCAGCCCCTCTGGTTTTCCCTCTTGTTTCACCCTTTCTATTCTGGCCGTAACAGGCATTTCTATTTTTATATGAAAAACTGACTTTCTTTTAAATTTATTTTTCATTCTAATCCACTTGCCATGGATTTCCTGAAGCATTATACTGCTTCTCTATTGGACATGATGAGTCTGCTGGTCTGTTCACACTTGAGTTCTTCCCTGAAGAAAGGTACCTTTGTTGGAAGTCTGGATTATTAATCTTCTCTCCATCTGCTTTGAGGCTCCAGGGCTACTGGACAAGCCCTGTCACAGGGCACACACAGGGTACACACCAGGAAGGAATGTCTCTTGCCACCAGCTTCTTATAAGGGGCATATCTGTAACTACAGGGTCAGTGGGTCAGTGCTTCAAGTTGGTTTGTGTCCGCCAGGATACACCACCGGTGACTGCTCTTAAAGGAAAGTTCACTTTGAAGCCTCCGTTCAAAAGCTGCAATTTAAAATGACAAGAAAATTTTTAAGCTGCTTTATTTTGAAGGGCTTTGGTTTTCACAAATTTAACATTTTAAAGTTGTTCAAGAACTCTGTTGTTGAAAATATAATTCTCTCATTAAAAATGCAAAACCTTCTGGAGGAAATGATACTCTGAGCTTTGTAGCACAAATCAATGCCAAATGAAGGCCATAAACCATGTTTTAAGTACTTGGCACCGTCTCCAAATATCTTGAACAAACAACGTCACTGTGCTTCAGACCCAGAGACACTTACTTCTCTGGAAATTTATGAATGTCCATTACAAGAAAATAGAAATGCTTGGGATTAGCAAGCCTGGATAAGGATGGTAAAAGAAACAAACAAATTGTGAAAAACAGAAACAGTTTGAATATTACAGCATTTGTTTTTCTGAACCATTGTTTGGGAAAGCCATTCTTGCCATGCCTATATAATCAAAAGAAAATTGATTTGAGCTTTGATTATCAATCTTATGAAAATGTTTAGAGCTGGCCTAGGCAGTGGTAGTGCTGGAGAGGCAGGAAAAGGTAGAACAAGAGCCTCATACAAATTCCATTAGTGGAAAAATCAAGAATTCTAGGCACCAAAATCCCATGCCTTTGTCAGAATTAGTGTCACTTTACAGTTTGACTGCCATTTTTAAATAAACTGAGCTTCCCCTGTTTGGGTGGTGGGTTGCTTTGTGGGAAAAGGTCCTGCAGAGTACACTTTTGTGGCTATCACAGGAAATCAGGGGCCCTCAGATGACTCATTTCCCAGTACAAGTCCAACTTGGAATCACGGGTAGAAAAAGGTGTTTTTAAGTGTAAGCATCAGAAACCAATACCGTACACGACCAAACCACCCCACTGTTAAAAAAAATCTAGCACAAACGATTTCTGACCTTTGTTCAAAAGAAACCTAATTCAAAGCGGAATACTTCTCAAGTAAATAACTCAGTAATTGCCAGTGATGAAAGTGAATTATAACAACCTGACTTGAGACCTTAATGGTGCTATATCCACTTTCTTTTGCCTATAGTGCATGTGGCTACATCTCCCTCAGGAATATGCAAACGTAATGATGGTTCATGCCCAGTTAGTCTGATTACTAATAATTGCTCAATATCAGTTCTTCCACCTGAACCTGAATTTGAACCTGAGCTGTCAGGCTGGGCAATCCTAGTGGTACTATTAATAATTGGCATGACACCATCAACATATGGTGGTGTTCTACTGTGTATCTGGGTACAGTTTTTAGCTGGTTTGTCTTTCTTTTGAAAGAAAAATCATGCCCTGTATATAATTATTTTTGTATTGCAGCTCTATATCCAGAGAAGTCTGAGATGTTTTCTTATTAGTGTGTTTCACACCAGAAGGTCAACTACTTTTGCAAACTCCAGCCCCCAGCCAGTGGGCCCACACTTAGAATTGAAATGACATTAATAGTAAGAGTTATGAGTAAAACTGAGCAAAAGTATTGGCCAAGGCTTATGGATTTCATTTGAGGCTTAGTGTGACAATTTAATTTCTCACTCAACTTTCCTTTTAGGAATTACTTTGCTAAACATATCCAGCTTGTCTTTGGTGCTTAAAATTGTTATTTCTTGGTACTTACTGCTACTGATAATTAGCAGAAGTGACTAACCCCAACTTTAGAAGTCACTGAGTCTTGAAAGAATCAGGCTTGTTTTCCTTTGTCATTTATATTAAATATATAAATTTGGTTTCAAAAACTCCTTGCTTTATGATAACATTATGAAGCGAAGCACATTCTCTGATTTGTTGACTTGGTTTGTATTCATGTATTCATTCATTCAGTAAATATATAAGAAATACCTACCATCCAGAAACATTTTCAAGGAATCATTCAAAATCATAAAAGTTATAAAATCTTGCTGGAAAGATAATGTTTGCACTTTACACAATGGAGCTCTAATCTGTTCAAAATTTGAGTTTGAGTTCTTAAAACTTGGTCTCCACATAGACTCCATGAAGGTTATTATAAAGCTGGAGGTAAATACTGGTAGTCTTCACCATGTACTGTTTGATCATTATCCAAACTCTATTTATTTCATAAAGCCAAATTTTATAGACTGACCTTTAAAATTATCATAGGTAGGCACAGATTAATTCTCATTTCAAAGAAATATTACATAGGTTTTATAATAAAGAGAATCTTTAGAAATGACAAAAGCAGCTGTTGGTTGGGTTTTCTTGGTATTCTTGCAATTAATTCTTAGGAATATATACTAAAGCCAATGTTGTTACTACATATATTCACTATTTGGACTAAATCTATCAAATACCTATTAGTAACTAGTAATAAAAATTTTGTTGTGGTGACATTAAGCTGGAAGTCCTTATAGCTTTACAAAATTTAATGATTCAGACATTATTTTTTATATAATATATATTGAGGGTATGCTATGGGCCAGGCACTGCATTAGGCCCCTAGGATATAATTTCAAAGAAAATAGACATTACCTCTGCTTTTATAGGACTTGGAATTCTGTGTTTTATAAGTTTTTTTTTTTCAACCTTGCCTCCATGAAAATAATCACAAAATAGTTTCCCTTTTAATGAAACAGAAAGCCAGCAATCAGGCAACTCCAAAAGTCACCTGCAAGTCTCATGGCTAGATATTCTCAATTTTGGCTCTCCATACTGGAGACATCACTTAAAGCTTTATACATGAGGTTTCATGACACTAGAGAGATGACCCATAGTAATAAAGCCTGGCTCTTGAAACAAAAAAGAAAAAGAAAACAAAATAAAAATAGAAAACAAAAAACCTTATCATTCACATTCTCTTGTAGTGTAAAGAACATCATCTTTGAAATTCAATCCTCCCTTGCCCCTGCCCCGGCCCTCTGCCTCCCATTATGGTCCCTTGATAAATTATCCCTCTGAATGAATTTTTTCTTTGTTCAATTGTCAGGAGCATTCCTGCTGTGTCTGGGCTTTGACCTCCTCTTTGTTACTTGATTAATCTCACGCACTTGACCTAACTATGAAGCTTGGTTGTACTGTGCATGTATTTCAGTTGACAGAATTAAGTGAAACCCTAACCACAGAGGCATAAGAATCATGCTTCTATACCATTAAAGCCAAAGTTTCTCATTAGCATTGTTGGAAATTCAGATTTTGTCCAAACAGGAAACAGAACCAAAAGTCCTACGGTGACGGCGGTAGAGACCACAGTGCATATGGAAGAAGAGAGTCCGGAGAGTGGTTTCATACAGAGAGAGCCCGGGAAGGCCTGCAGGACCTGACCTAGGTCTGCAGAGACCTCCGAAGGGAAGACTCAATCATCTTGACTCCCCATCGCCACTTTGGGAGCTGACATCATTACTCAGATGAGAGTACCTTTGAGTGAAGGAAATAAAGGAATAAAGTTTATTTTATGACTAAAGAATAGAAATAGCTTTGCAATCATTTGCTTTACCAAGTCACATATAAATGATTTCAACTGTGTTTTGCCAGGATTTAATTTATTTCAAATAATTAAGCAAAAACACTAACTGAAATGGGAAAAAATCCTTTCTTCTCATGAAAATCAATTTAGTCTGCTGACCTAACTGTCTGAACCTGTTGTTCATCTCACTGCAGGATGTTCAGCCACGAGAACTCACTTAAAGTGTGGCTCTCAATCTCAGGACCCACAGAAATGGCAGCAGGGTGAGCTGGACCTTGACACTCTGTGGCATCCTGCTCTCAGCTGGTGACCTGAACATGCTGACAATGCTGGACACCTCCTACCCACAGGGATGGGTCTGAGGGGCCTGGAGCCCTGGTCTTGCATTCGCCCCACAACTCTGGGGTCTGCACCACTTCCCACTCCAAGGGTTTTGTTGTCGTTGGCATTTTCCTCTCACTTGCTGCAGATAAAACACCTCTGATGAATGGAAGTGAACTTCTGTATCATTCTTTTAAGCTGTTTGGAGACAGGGCTATATTCTTGCTAATCCTCAGGTGGGTGCCTGCTCTCCACACTGTGCCAGTGGCCCCAGATGGGCTAGAAAGATAAATAGGTAGTCATTCTTCCTTTCAAATATTCAGCAGGACATGATATTGCCATGGACGGCAGAGACTCTGGCTCCCTGGCTGATGGTGGAGATGTGTTCTGGGGATTCTGGAATGCTGGTTCCCTAGCCAAGGAGCACAACAATTCAGGAATGCACTGGCTGTTTGTAATGGCTCATGCATATAAGCATCAGGCCTGCTTGTCCCTATATCAACTCTAAAATTGCTTCAGTTGCCTAACTCTGGAAATTAAAGAATTCTGTGCATTTCTATATGTGTCAGAGTATATTTGGTTTCTTTTCTAACTACCAGATAAAGCATTTCTTCAAAATAAATTGCCAGTCTTTTGCTTATCTAGTGGTTAAACTTCAAGAATAGAAGCTGTGTCCATTCATTCCCTTCCTTATTCAACAATTGTTTATTAAATATCTGTGCATCAGGTGCTAAAGAAGAAACTCCAAAAGCTAGAAAGAGCCCTGAGAAGTCACTCTTTAGAAAGGTCCAAGAAAGATGTTCACTATTCTAAATATCTGTAAGAAATTCCACAATCTCTTGAAAAACTGCTCTAGAATCCCAGAAATTCTTCCTATGACTCAAAACTGTTCTTGATGCAAATCCTGCCTCAGTGGCTTGAGTGAAGAGAAAGACAGCTTCAGCATAATTAGTGAGACAGCCCTCTGTTTACTCATTGCCTCTGAGTTGCCAATCCCCCTCTTCGCTAACTAATGTCTACAGTATTTTTGTCTTTAGTTATGGGACAATTCTCTTATTCATTTAATCAGGTTAGCTATTCTTATTCAACAAGTATTTGCTAAAACTTCAGAGAAAGGAACAGAAAAAATAGAAAGGTCTAGGAAAACTTCAGAGAAGAGGAATAACTGCATCTTTAAAGGAGAGGATTAAATAAAACCGAAAGGACACGGGATGGCATTGTAGGAGAGGGAATGGCACAAGCAGAGGCATGAAATAGGGCAAATTAATAAATTGAGTAAGGGTGGGGTGAAGTAATGAATGAAAGGAAGTGAGACAGGTTAGGAGAACTGAAAGAAACTGCTTCTCCTTGGAGCCTATTCATTTTCTTCCAAGGTCTTGGAGTTTCTTTTTGCTCAAGCCAAAAAGGAGAATTTATTATAAAGAATCAGAAGTATTTCAGTGAACCTGAAGGCAGGAGGTCTGACGGAGCCTCATAAAAAACAAAGAGTTAGAAATGGCTGCTGTCTCCCCCTCCTCTCTCTTTCTCTTTCTCTCTTTCTTTCTCTCTCTCTCTCTCTCTCTCTCTCTCTCTCTCTCTCTCTCTCTCTCTCTCTCTCTCTCTCCTGCTTCTCTCTGCCCCTCTGACCCATCCTTTTCTCTCTACAGTTGTTTCTCAGCTTCTCCACACACCTGCTTGCCCACCCAGCTCTTGACCATACAAGCCCCTAGTTCCAGGAGAGAGTAGGTAGGATCGATACGAATTCCAATCATCAGGACAAATAATTCAACTGGCCCAGCTGGGGTCAGATCTCCATTCCTAGTTCATCAACCATGGCCTGGGAAATGTTATGTAATGAAAGCACCTCTACATACCCAGTTGTGAGTGGGTGGGCTCATTCTCAGAGAACATGTGGTTGTAGCAACAGACACCAGATGGAAACACCCATGTGTGACTTTTCCTGAAAAGGGGACTGAAGAGGATAAAATCTCTATGATTTCAACGAAATTTTCCAATCACCTTGGCCAAGCAACCTGGGTGGGCAGAATGCCCTGTGTGAGGCCCAGAGAAAGAGAAACCAAACATCAGTACTTGGAGGGTGAGGGACCTCAAACCATGAGGAACAATGGATGGAACTGCAGCTCCTTTTCTAGACAAGCAAAGACTTCAAGAAGATCTCTGCCACCTCTCTTCAAATGCCAAACGTGCTATCATTTTGAAGATAGATGCATGTCCAGGAGTTAGAATCAGACCAGGGATGGAACAGCCTAGAAATGGTATAATGGCCTTAGAGTTAGTGAATTCTCTATTAAAGAAGGGATTGCAAAATCATGGAAATACCATTTATGTGGTGTTAGAGATAATTTAAGTACCCAATGGATGATTAATTAGAACACCTGTAATTACATGTAGACCTATAATTATGTGTCCTCCCAACCCTCAAATTGCATGATTTTTCTAATCAATCAAGTCCCATGTTAGAATGCACAAGAATTTTTCAACAACAGGTCCTGAAGAAAAGCTCTTAACAAAGAGAGGCAGGGAATCTGGGCAACACATTCTAGTTCAACATTTCTCAAACTTTATTGTACAGAACTCTAGTGCCCATGGATATTTACAGGTATTTTGTAGTAACAGGGCTTCATTTTCAAATAAAATGTTGGTTTAAATAAAGCAAAACAAGCTTCTTTACTGTAGGATATCTTACAGCCTTTAATAAGTTAATGTTTTATGAACCTCCAATAGGTAAGATACATTATAGAGTGTTTCTCAAGCTTATCTGACCACATGAAGACTTAATAACATCACATAGTCTATTAAGTCTCATGAAACAGAGTTTGGGAAATGCTGGTCTGGTTCTATTGCCATGATTCTTCACCTTTTCTTGGTCACACACTCTTTCAAGAATCAAACAAAAGCTACTGAACATTCCTCTCACCAACAATGAAAAGTGAACATTCATACATACACCTACACCAAATTTTACACATAACTTCAGGGGGTCATAGACTTACCCATGGATTCCGAGGTTCTCCAGCACCCCAGATGATAAATCTCTAACCTA
This sequence comes from Manis javanica, assembly GCF_040802235.1. NCBI lineage: Eukaryota > Metazoa > Chordata > Mammalia > Pholidota > Manidae > Manis > Manis javanica. Next base: position 45,468,200 of record NC_133163.1, on the reverse strand, counting down.
GATAACCTAAAGCTCTAAATAGTTTTCTCTTCATTCACACAGTCCCAAAGGGTTATAAAAGGAGGCAGATCTTCCTTCCTGTCCTGAATGTGTGGGTATTACACACAGTTCTGTGTGGATGCGCCTTGGTGCTACCTGCTAGTGTGTGCCACCCGGAGAAAGCATGACTTCTGCTGACTTTGAGATACCTCAGGGTTCATCTTCCCTCAACTGGACTCTCACCCAGTGTTAAGGGTCTTTCCAAATAAGAAGTCCTATTTAATTTGAAGAGATATTTGAAAGATGTTTCACATTATTTTTAAGTTTTTTTCTAACAAAAAAGTGTAAAGAACTAAGTGTGAATATTGATCTTATTCCACTATGCAGATCTTCAGGAAATTTGTCTATGAAAACATGATCTTGGAGGAAGAGAAACCCCTTCTCATTTTTTACTAAAGGATGCTTTGTGACCCCACCCTGTGAAGGAGTTGGGGACAGGTATAAGATGAACAAGTAAAAAAGCAAAGGGTAAACAGTTCAAATTAATGAGTTATCTAAATTATTATAAAATAACACAGGTAAAGAGAACTAAGTTTATCATTTTTAAATTACTTCAATCCTATAAAAAAGAGTTTTTAAATGGGCATTTAAAAGGGCTAATTCCAGTGCATGCATGTGGAAGCCAGATATATTATTTCTTGTGCATCTGTCATTAATTTTATAATTGAAGCTTATGAATATTCTAGTTGAAAAACAAATGGTTTTTATCGATAGAAATGACTTAGTTTTTATTTTTATCAAAGTTAATAATTCTTTTTCAGAGTAATAGCTGCTTGCACATTATAAGCACATGTCTCATGTTTTCCTTATAAGGATATCCAATGGAAAATTTTTTTTTTCTCCTTGGCCCTCTTATAGTCAGCATATTTCCATTCATACAGGAAGAAAGTAGTCATTTGAAGTCTATGGAGAAATGTCTGTTTGACTAACAGATGTCCATGCTGGAGTAAGCAGGAAGTCTTACAGTTCCTTCCCAACACAAAGGCTCACTCATGATAAAAGAAAAGACCAAACAGCTTGGGAATAAATAAGGCAATTTCTATTCCAACAAACATCTGCCTTAAATCAGCCAGAAAGGTGGAACCAAGAAAATCCCAAGTACCTTATACTTGAATACATTTTTTTTCTTTTACCCCTTTCCTACCCTTAACCATCCTTTACATTATTGAAAATTTTGGCAAAATATTGTTTTATTTGTTCCACCACTAATATTTTAATCTGGAATACTTTTAACAGCTAGCCTCTAACTATGAGCAAATTTACTCAGGAAGAGGTGAATTCTCTGGGTTGGAGATGAATCTTACACAGTATTACATGTCAACTATATCTCAATAAAGCTGGAAGAAGAAAAATAAAATCCAGTTTAGTCACTGATATGTATTGAGCACTACTATGTGCCATTCACGGTTCTAGGCACTGTGCATCCAGGGGTAAGCATAGCAGGCATCCCTTATCAGTAAAGACAGCCAATGAACATGTAATCATATAAAATCAAACAAGTTAATTTTAGAAGTAATAAAAAAAATGGGGTGATTTAATAGAAACTGGTAGAAGATGGAGAGGCAGCTAATTTAGAGTGGGTGATATGTGGAGGTGTTGTGTGAACAGAGCTAAGAATGACAACAGCCACCTTCCTTAGATCTAGGGCACAGTGTCCCAGAAAGAGAAAAATAGCAAGTAGCAAAGACCTGAGATGGAAATAAGCCTGGTCTGTTTAAACAACAGAAAAAATGCCCCAAGTAACTGAAACATAGTAAAATGGGGGAAAGTGAAAGGAGTTGAGTCAAGAAAGCCAAGTGTACATGATAGCCCAGGCTTTCCATTAATAAAAGAAAAACATAACACTGGCCCCAAGTAGAGTCAAACGATATGCCAAGCCATTACCTGAGTGAACAAAGTATTACCCTGAAGGCAGTATAAATTTTGTTTTTTTGCACCTAGAAATAATGCAAGCCTGTAATAGTGAGCTTCTAAATAAATATTCCAGTAAGGGACTTCAAAATAAAGCACAGACTAGATCAACTTCCAACAGCAGGTGCTGTCTCACTTTTTAGGGATAAGGGCTAACCAGAAAATGGTTTTCTACATTCTTTTTCTCAGGTAGCAAATGCCCATTCATCCATCACCTTCTTTACACCCTGGAATCTGGGTGTTCCATATCACCAGAGTGATAAGGAGAACCAATCTCTGGCTTTGGAGGATTGTTCTGGAAGTCTGCCAGACCACTGGATCATTTCCCAGTGTTCTGTAGAATGATTTCATTGTTTCCAGGTACAGCCAACACGGATTATTATCAGAGAGTCAGTTCACCCTGGATGAATTAATGAATTCTGACACCATACTTCAGGTTACTGTCTTTTGCTAACCTTTTTGTAGCCTCTAAAAAATTGACATGAGATAAAATCTGGTCTTCCCTTCCTCTATAGTTGGCCAGGCTCTATTCCACTCCAAGTGGCAACTGGCAGAGGAAAGAAAAAGTACAGGTGAGTAAAGAATGAAGAGGGAGATTTTCACCAAGGAAACCTCTATAGTTTCAGCAGAACATACATATTTATATATAATTCATAAATAAAGGCAGGGAATATGGGCAACATAGTCTAGTTCAATAGTGTGGAATGAGTCAGTAGTCTAGTTCAAATATATATATTTGTATATAGAGAGAAATCATGTATGTGTTTTATACACACACACACACACACACACACACACACACACTCACAAACCTCTACCCTCAAACTAAAATGAAAGATTTACAATAAGAGGGCCTTGAAAATGTTTTTTCCAGAGTCAGTATATAAAAGTCTAGCTTTCTTTATCCAACTAGAGAGGTTATGGTTTTCTCCACTCCCTATTTTTACATTTCATTCATTACATGTCTATAAATTGGACTTATTTCCATTCTTATACAAAATATAAAACTCTTTTCAATTTGTCTATTGCTGTTCCCGTTTCACTGTTTGTTTGCATCTTTGTTCCTCATTTTAGGTTAATAGAATTTAGAGAGCAATATAACCCTACCTGTTTAACACAAATGTTAATGATCACCTTCAGATATTAGTTTAATTGCTTTCACACTAATGGTGCTTTTTGTACTTCAAAGTAGCCCAAAATATTCTTCTGACATTTGGTTCATTCAAGATAAAGAAATCAAACTGATAAACTTTGGGACAGAGTTGAATGCTTATATATCACCCTAGTTGTTTATTTCTTCTTTTCACTGATTAAATGTTACTTAAATAATTAAAGTAATTAAAGCCTAGAAAATAAATTTCTATGGGATTATTAGAAGACACAAACCTATAAGAATCTAAGTTTCATGATCTCCCAATTCACTCTTTGCCATTGGATTTGCTCATTTTTCCAAAATGGGGGCAGTAAAATAGTAGGCTCTAATGCAATTCCTGTGATTTCCCTATTGCTTCATGTCTTGCATTGATTCACAAGCCTCTTTTTAAAAATAAATCTGTATCTTTAAAGATATTTTTGATAATGTGAGTGATATATCAGTTGGGTAAAGAAGTATTTGATAAGCTATATAATGGGAGTAAGTATTACCTGAACACCAGCCATTAGAAACACTAAACCCCTGACTTACTCTTCAAGACTGCCAACTTTTGATTGACCAACTATCTAGATACTAGTTCTGGAATAGCCAACTTGCAACTGAAGGCCTCTAACAAACAAATGGTAGTGTTTCTTGAGATAATTAAGCTCACAGCTAATTGGCCCTTCATTCTGTTTTGAACAAATAGATGAATTTCTCAGATACTGGATTTTCTTGCAAAATTACTCTATTTACTGCCCTAAAACAAAGTACCCTTAATACTTTAAATAAATTGTACATCAAAATCATTTTACCAAATAGAAGTCTCTTTAGAACTTTGTTCTGAATAAATAATATATAAATAATTGTACTTAATCTGAATTGAGGGAAGTAAAAAGCAAACAAAAAACTAGCACTGATCATGAGCAGAACTACCAAGCAGCAGGGTGTACAGGAAAACACTGCCTACATACACGACTGTGTTGGCTTACCCACATCTGCAAATCTGGAGAGCTCATTGCCATGTATCTTTCCAACTGAAAGAGGCAAAAGACAACTGGCTGCCATATGCTTTCTACAGAGAAATTGTAAACAGGTTACTCAGTATGGGCCACATATATAGGATCTACACATGGATGCCCCAGGAATGGATTTGGCCCAAAGTCTCCTTCAGCCAAAAAGCTTCAGGCATCACAATCGTCCCACATGTCCACTGTATAATGAAACAGATGATAGCTTTTACCATGAAGGTTGTTTTGTACTGAGAATGAGATTGGGCAACGGGCAGCTCAGGCAACCATCCAAAAGAGTTCTTGTGGCTTATATATGAGTATATGTATATGAAAGTTGTATACTAATGTTCTTTGAAAACCATAAACAATAATTCCAGAAATACACTGTATCACTTTCCAAGTCACAACATGCACAAATACAGACATACACACATGCCCAGAGAAGTCAAGAAATCTCTCACTAAGGCAGGAGACTTTGTTATAAACAACAAGTGATAGTTCCTTTACTGAAATGACTTATCTTTCCCATACTCTGCGGGAGGCTTATCCAGATGGAGACTAAAAGTGTTTACTGCTTTGGGGAGAGAGCTCTGAGTGAAGGCCAGAAGAAGAAAAAGAACAGGGAGAGAGACTTTCAGCCTGTTCTGTCTTCAACATTAGGGGGAAAAGGTAAAGAGAATTCTTGAGGTTTCTATTTTGTCTATCTTAGCTTAATAGACTGGAAAACCTAAGAAGGATTTAAGCAAAAGCTCCAGTTAAGAATAAACAGTACCCACTCACCTGGAGTGACCTGTGTCGTATCTTCCTGAGAACTTCAGGCAGGGCAGCAGTAAGGAATTGAGAAGGACCTGTGGACACAGTTAACAGTCTTGCAATTCATGCATCCATCTACCTATCCAGTCATCCATTCATCCTATGTTAATTGAGGTTCTACTGGACAGAGGGTATTGTATTAAGAAGAAAGATGATTTGGACAAGAATTTTACTATCAAATATAGAAGTAAATATGGAGAATTAATAATTATAATACAAAAATAATAATAAATGCCAAAGAGAAAGTTATAAATAAAATATTACGAGAGTTCTTAAGAAAGGGGTGGGGGGATGGCTTCCAGCTTGGGAATGGGAAATGATTAAAGATGACCTTATAGAGAGAAGGCTGCATTTGAACAAATCTTGAGGCAAGCAGTGATGGTGGTTTTAATACACACATGCACTCACATACAGTTGGACTGGATCATAGAACTATGAAGGGAGGAAAGGGAAGATACAGCTGGAAAAGTATGTTATTTCATTCAGCATCTTGAAAATCACTATGTACAAAGTATTGTACCAGTTTTCTGGGATATTAATCTCCCTCTAACACCACTACCCCCACCCACCAATGACAAGGAACCTGGCTCTGTGAGGGAAACAAATATGTAAATAAATCATCTCTTCTACCATCAAATTCAGAAAAGCCCTCTGTTGCCTTGATTCTAGAGCAAATAATGACAGAATTGTCACGGGGTACAGCAGTATCCTTTGAGTCCCCAGGAGCCTAGTTCTGGGGTAATCCATACAAAAATTTCAAGTAGGCAAATGATACCTGAAATCCAAGTGACTATTGCTTTGATGTTACATAAATTTTCAAGCCTCTAATTTAAATAATATGCATTTTTCTTTTGACAGTGTAAGTGATACATCAATCATGTAAAACAGGTGTTTGATGAGTTTCAGAACAGCAGTTAGTGCTACCTGGATATCAGCCACTAGAAACACTAAACCACTGACTTACAGTCTTCAAGACTGCCAACTTTTGATTGACCAGCTGTCTAGATATTCGTTCTGGAGCAGCTACCTTTCTATGGAAAGCCTCTAACAATGTTAGGGGTGGTGCAGTCAACTAAGGCCCTACACTCAAGGGAGCTTCATGTTGCTCAAGGTCTTGGCTGGGCAATTATTCAAGAAGATAGAAGGAATCAGGAAAAGATAGCTCCTAGCTGGTACTATGATAATCTGCCTTCCCAAATACCACTTCTCACTCCTTCAGCAAGAGTTGCAAAGCAATGTGGTTAATAGCTTTTCCCATCTCTCTAGAATTCAATTCCACTTTGAGACTTCTGTGTCTTTTCAAAATGTTCCCATTTGTTCCTCCACCCCTTATTTCAATGATGTAACTGTTGCAGGAAAGTATCTAAACAGTATGTTTTAACTTGGTTTCACACCTTAGGCACAGTCTACCTTTTGATCAAAATCAGCTCAGCATACACTTCCTTCAAGCCAGACAGTTCTGTCTTCCAATAACTCATGCTCTTTTTGAATTATTATTTTGTCATTTGAAGTAAACTTAAAGGCCCACTCCTCATCAGCTCCCACATACCCCACAACCTCACTCATAATATAGCACTTAGGAAATTCCTCCCTTACCAGTTTTCATACATAATCCACACTCCATGAACACCAGGGCCTTCTCAAGACAAGGTAACTTTGTCTGGTCATTTTAGTTACAATGGGCAACAAAACAAAATTGGCTTTCATTTACATATCAGATACTAGTTTATTAGTAACCAGTGTTTACGGTCCTGGAGGATAAGGTTTTAATACTGACCTTCATTTCATCCTTTATATGTTATTATAAGAGAGGAAGGTCTAAGAAAGTATTTTTAGGTACATGGTAGGTCCCTAAGAAAATGTTTGTGGAATAAATTTTTCATATTTGCTTTAAAATATTTTTGCTTTGCCCACATGGAAGGAAATAGTTCACATCAAGAATTACAGGTTCAGAAACTTACCCTAAGTTCCTATAGTCTGGAGAGAAGTAGAAAGAGAGAAATTTAAATAAAATGGTTCAGTATAATTTAGGGAAATGTTCTCTAATAGGTAGACCTAGCGCCTACATGGCTCAAAGGTGATAAGGAAGATATTGTCTGGGAAGCAAAATGCAACAGACAGCAAAGCTCTTAGATATATAAGAAATATGATAAATCTTCACTCACTCCCATATGCTTTATGGCACTGGGTCACAGCTATCAGGATCTTTGCCATGAAGACACAGGAAAGTAGTGTGTCAGATTGAAATCTGGTACTCCTAATGACCACAGCTTCCAGAATTCACACCATGTCATCCCACATCATACTGACTCTAGGCTTGGGCATGTGACAGATTTCAGCATAGCTGCACACTAAGACTTGTCCTTATAGAATGAACCTTCATGGAACCCAACCACCACATTACAAGTAAACCCAACCAGCCATGTGAAGAGGCCCTCATGGAGGAGACAAGAACCCTGGTTTACAGCCCCAGGTGAACTCACAGCGTATAGGCCAATATGAATTGCCAGCCACAGGAGTAAGGCCATTTAGGACCTTCCACCCTGCTTTCAGTGTCCCTACAGACACTATAAAGCAGAACTTTCAGACAAACCAAAGACTCATTAGAAATTATAAATCACTGTTGTTCTAAGCTGCTGGGCATTGGTCATGCAGCAATGGATTATCAAAACAAGTAGGGAGTAAAGGCAAGAATCTACATTTTATTTAATGAACTCAAAACCAGTTTTGTATAGTCTTGACTCTGAGTCCCCCAAGAACTGGGGTTGTGGTACAGTGATTTTCAATTGGGCTATACCCCAGAATGACCTTTAAAGCCTTTTCAAAGTACATAGAACTGGTCCACCACAGAAATTCTGATTCTTGAAATAATCAGTAGAACCAGGTAACTTCTGTGTTAAAAAGTTCCACTGGTGTGTCCCCAGTGTTAGAATTGCCAGAAGAATCTGTACTGGCATGGCCAGCTGTTGCAAAGTGGACAATCACACATATGACCTTACATCAGCCTTCAATACAGAGAATGTCATCTCATCAAGAATCTGCTGTAATCAGTCTATTTTATGGAGTAATACGGTGCTCAGGGCCTCTACAAGGAAAATGAAAACAGTGTTTGTGTTTCCAAACCTTTGTTGGAAAAAAATGTCAATCCTATAAACTTGAACTACTAAAATGTATTCAAGACCAAGCTGAACACATAAACTTCAAATAGGGACTTGAAGAGAGAGGCTCCCTTACAGGAACAGAGGAGAAAAGGAAGCAGGCAGCAGGGACTATGTCACTGCAATAACGGCTTGTCCTGTCTGCCTGGCTTCAGTATGGCCAGAGGAAAGGGGGAGGTCATGCAATTGTATATATAAATCCTGGATGAGGATGAGGCAGGCCAAGGGATGCAAGGGGTGGGGTGGCCCGTTTTCTTCATATGCTCAACCTAAGCCTGTGAGGAAACATGCTGACTCTTTAAGCAATCTCAATGAAAGACAAACATCAGGGGAACAGGCATTGAGGCTATGAAGTCCAGCTGGTCCCTCCAACAGGGAGATTCTCCCCCCATTGCCAACCTTGCAGAACCTGGACATGTGTTTATGAAGAGAAGAGAAGGGTTTTCTTTTGTTTTGTTTTTATGTGTGACCGCAGCAGTAGGATGAGCAAGAAATCTCCAACAGGAAGGTGCCTTTGGGGGTCAGGGCTCCCTCCTTCCCCCAGTGATAACTGTAGAGAAACTGAATTTGGCTTTATTAGGAGATAAAGAGTTTCCTTAAAAATAAAATAGATACGTAGGTCTGAAAACATGAGAAAGAACAAAAGGCTGTTTCATTTCTCCTCCCTGCTTAGACATGTGTTATTCAAGGCTCTCTTTGTTGCAAGTAAATGAAAACAACTCAGACTACCTTAAGCATAAACGAGGAGTTTATTGGCTCATTAAAACAAAAGTTTTTGGGTATTTGGCCTCAACCATAGGTGGATCCAGGTGCTCCATTTCTCGTGAAGATGTATCTCTACGTCTTGAAGCTGCCTTCCTCTGCACTGGCTCCATTCTCTGGCGGGATTCCCCAAAATAGTGGCAAGACAGAAGACAGGAGCTCCAGGTCACTCAACAGGCTCTTACAGAAGTTTTTCTTTTTCCCATTATTTCCAAGAACTGAGTCTCCTTAACTCTGATTAGGTGATAGGCCCCATCCTTCAGCCAGTCACCTGGGAGAGAAGAATGTAATTTCCTTGATGGGCAATCCTGCAGCATAGAGCAGAGTCAGTTCCACCGGCAATATAGTCTGAGAGTAGACAAGGGGAAGAAAAATCAGAGTATTTTTTTTTTTTTACCGGAAACAGGGTGAATGGATGCTGCCCAGGTAAATCCCCTCTCTGGCTCAAAGCTGAGAACTGGGCCTCTGGGAGGACAACTCATTCATTTTGAGGAGGCAGTTCTGTGTTTTGAAGTAGTGGCTGTGCAGGCCTTGAATGCCTGATTGTGCCCACAGATGCAGCTCTGTACCCTCCATAGTAAACAGTTCTTGATCCTCCCCCAGCACCCACTAATCGTTCAGAAGTTGACTGGAGTCACTGGTGCTTAGTCAACCTCATCCTCCAAGGCCCAGAACAGCACAGCCCAGCTGCAATGTCTTCCTTCTGATGAAGTCAGTCAGTCAAACTTGAGGCTACATGGTCTCAGCAATTTTGCTGGCTCATTGCTATGTGCCTGGAAAGTTAAACAACTGTTAAATCCTTCAGCTTTCTCTCAAGTGAAAAAAAAAAAAAAAAGATTGGAAGTCCAAGATTCTTCAAAAAGATATTCTACTGAAATGAGAAACATTTCAAATATACTGTCATCACACTTACAGGTCTTCTCACCTGGGCCAAGTAACAATGTGCGCCAGATAAGTAAAAAAGAAGAATGCCAATTTTATTGATTTTACCACCTCATACTATTTTCAGGTCTGTGAAAAATGTTTAACGGGTGAGTAACTCTTTTTTATAATTCTCTACAAATATGCACCACATCAAAGATTGTTCCTTGGAAGTGTGCTGCCCAGACACAGAACAGAATACTTAAGCTGGGGTAGTCTGATTGATCTTCACTGTTCCTGGCATAACAAACTATTTGGGGATGTACTGAATAACAGTCTTGTTGGTGAACATATTTCATAATCCAAACAGCACCTTGTTGGTCTCTCATAATGTCTTAATGTATGTAGCTGAAGAAGTAAGAAGTCAGTCCCTTTTTCATTCTTCTCTTTCTATCCTTTGTCTCCATCTTGACCCAATTCACATCCTCAATCTGAACCCAACCAGAAAACTATTACATGGTATTATATCATTTTTAAGCATTATCTCAAATGCATAAGGATGAAAGAATGTGTAATGGGACAGAATAAAAAGAAGGCACAGTGAGAAACATACCCTGCCTACCTGCTCAGAATCCCCTGGCCCTCAGACTGGACAGAATTAAGAACATGGACAAGAACAGCAAACTAAAAGGGCAAAGGAAGGCTCATCCTCTCACTCTCAGAAAGGCTATTTGGGTATCCTCTGCAACACAAAGAAATGATCTTACTCAGTCCTAGAGCACTGGTGAGAAACCCTAAAAATCCTCTAGTATAGTAGTTTTTAAATTATGTATCATGGATCTTCCAGATCATGCATGAAGAAGAAATTATTTTCATATCTGTACATTAAATTTGTACCTATGCCATTATTTCCTGCTTCCCCTATCCTCTCCTCCCAGGCAATATCAAATCCAAGCCTCAGAAAACAATGCAGAAAGCTTCTACAGCCCTGGAAAGTCTAATGAGCTGTGAGCTAGAACACAGACAGAGTCATGGTCACAGGAATCTAGTTTTTGTACCCTCACTTTGAGCCTCATTGCCAGTCTGGCTCTTTGTTTAGGTGACCTTTGGCCCTTGGAGTCAATGTTTGTCTTCTAAATGGTATTTCAACACTAACATCTGGTGATATCCTCCAGCCTGACATTTGTAAAGCAGATGGTTCCAGAAGCCTGGAGGGTGCCTTCTGGGTCAATGTTTTCAATAATGCCCTCTGGCATTGATCTCTGTGGTACCTCTCCCCAGGTAAGAAAAGAAACGCCACTAGGAAATGGCTGAGAGAGAACACTTCAGACCATCTGGAGGCAATCTTGGAATATAAAACCCCAGAAGTTCTTGTATAAAGAAATACCTAGAGGTAGGGTGTACAGGAAAAAATCAAGTCCTTGTATTTTTTTGAAGTTGTACTTTAAATAATCTAGCAGATCAAGCCTGACAAATCTATACTTCATTTTAAGTAATTTCTTTACATGTTTCTTTCTCTCCATCCAGGGTCCTCTCCCTTGAAACTTTGAAGTAATAAAGAATAGAATTTGTTGCTGAGAAAACAAGCCATTTCTTCCCTCTCATCCCCACTCTCCCTCCATGCACACACACAAGCACACACTTCATGGTACTTGAAGTATGTGGCAAGAGGTCCCTCTCAATGTGGGCCTAGAGAAAAACTTCAAGGAATCTTGTGAACTAGAGCAGAAATTCAGATAGACTACATTTGAACAATGGTGTCTTTAAAATTAAGGATGTTCCCCCCAAGATTCCTGAAAAGCTTTCAAAGGTAGTAAGCAATGAGAAAAACTTATTACAACTGGATGAAGATTTTTTATCTCTAAACTATGTCTCAAGCTCTCTTCTTACTAATTATCACCAGTGGACAGCAACATCTACACAACAATGTACAGAGAGGTGTAAATCTTTTCAATCTATTCAGGACTTCAGTACAGGCAAGGTGTTCATGAGCTTCTTTGTAATGTTTACCACATTGCTGGGTGGCTTATCTTTCCAAAGAGCTTAGAATCCATCATCCTTTCATTTATCTTCATGAAATCTCTGAAGTCCAAGTGGTCAACAAGGGCAGGGATGTCAGCATTATGCAGTCCAACTTGAAGGGGGTGGTAGGCAGAATTCTAAGTTGACCCCAGTGCCTAACACCTTTGCATTCTCTCCTCTGAATGCATGTGGAACTTGTGATTTCCTTCTAATCAATAAAATATGGCAAAGATGATGATATCAGTTCCATGATTACATTACGAAAAAAGACAGAGGTGAAAGGATTTTTGCAAATGTAAGTAAGGTCTGAAACCAGTTAACTCTAAGTTAATAAAAGGGGATCATCTAGTGTGAACCTAATCTACTCAGGTGAACCCTTGGGTCTAGAGTCAGGGAACCCAAGCAAGAGATTCTTTTTCTGACTTGGGAGAAGTAAGCTGCCATGTCATGAGAGGACATGCAAGATGGCCATTTGGCAAGGACCTGAGGGCAGCCTCTAGGACTGAGAATGTTCCCTGGCCAATAGCTAGCAAGAAAATGGGGACCTTAACCTTCCATACAGATGCAAGGAAAAGAACACCGCAGACAAACTGAATGAATCTGCGAGCAGATTCTCATATACTCAGGTCTCCAGATGAGAACACCTGTGACATCTTAATTTCACCCTTGTGAGACCTTAAGCAGAGGACCCAGCAAAGCCATGTCCAGACTTCTGATCTGCAGGAACTATGGGATAATAGAGAGCTGTTTGAAGCTGCTAACATATGTGGTAACTTGTTATGCAGTAATAGAAAACTACTACAAGGTGGTTGACTGGGGAGCAACTCTAATAGCTGAGATGCCACATTTCACTCCACTCATTCACTGAATACTTTGTACAGTGCAGATACAGTTCTTCCCTTGAAAATCAGGAGTCCATGGGATAGAAGAGAATGTGACTCTGTCTCAAAACACGGATAGATGGATAAACAGCTACCCAGAGAGATACACACATATATAACTACTTACTGTATGCCGGGATCGCTACTGAGTGCTTTAAGTATTTTATCTCATTCAGTAGAGCACTTAGAGTTAGAATGGTGTAGGTACTTTTAATGCCAGAAATTGACTCAAACTGGTGGACTAAAAGAAAGAAAGGAAAAAGCCTAAAAAAGCAAGGAAAGGGACACATGGAGTCACACCTCACAAGGTCACAGTTTAAGATGTATGTCCCTGTCCCTACAGCTCTTCAAGAAGATTATAAGTGTTTTTAAAAAATGAGAGAGGACAAGTTGGATAGCATAACCAATCTATTCAAATGAGTTTGATGACAGTTTTTAACCAAGAATTCATCAACTCATGTTGTAAGTAATATTAACAATTTTTGTTGCCCTTGAGTGGGCAATGAACAGGTCCATATTATATATATGGATATGAAATGCACATAGAGGAATGTTTTAAAATTATCAGTCACAACCCATTAGGTCATGAATCAACAAACAGAAAATTGTGAAAGCCACTACTGATGTGAAGCCACTGTTGTATAAGCTATGAATTTCAGTATTTTAAAGGAAAAATATTTAAGAGTGATAGATATAACTTACTCAAAACAAACCAGATGTATTATGCAGTGATGATGATACTAACTGCTCAACAGCTAACCTCTAAATCTCAGCAGCTACTTCAATGGAGTTTTATTTCTCACATAAGATCTAACTGGCAGGGCCAGGGAAGGGGGTTATGCTCCACACAATCCTTCATGGACCCAGATGGGCAAGGCTCTACCACCTTTGACCCATAGTTTCTGAGGTTGCTCTGAATATCAATATTCAGTTGTTACACAGGAGAAGATTTAGGGTGAATATCCTGGAAGTAGAGTATCTAACTTCAACCCAAATTCTACTGGCCAGAATTCAGGCAAATGGCCTGGGAGCTAGGATAAATACCCAAACTCATTCCACTCCCATCCTATGAGCTCTTGCAGGTGCTCCCCTTTGCAAGCACAGTCGAGAGGAAGTAAATCTACTGATTCAGTCCATAAAAGTCACAGGTCAGGCTAGAGATTTGCAGTAAGTGTACTGAGATGGACACTGAAAGATATCCAGCACAATATGATACTACATGAAGCCAAAGGACTAGTAATGGTTATTCCTGTGAGTGAAAATACTTAATTCCCGTGGAGGGTTTTCATTAAGTCAGCTAATAACTGGAGATGCTGTTAATGAAAAGCTACGTCATTGTTGGAAGTTGCCTTTGAGTTGGGGTTTTAAGTGTGGAAAGAACACTAGACTAGAAGTGAGAAGAAATGACTTCTGGTCCTACTACCCCTCATACCAGTTCCAAGATCTTACATAAGCCACTCAGGTTGGCAAAGCCATGATTCATATCTATAAAAATGTATAATAATCACACTTTCTCAGCTCCAATCATAGATTTGATTAGAAAGAATCCAAAGAGAACATATACTTAAAAGCATCATGTAAATTAGAAACATGGGTCACAAACAATACTGGGCTTTTTGTGTGTATGGTTATTGTCATTACTCAAATTACGGCCCTGGTTTGTGAGAAAAAAATGATCCTGATTAAACTGCTACTCTCCCAGTACCATTTATATGGAATACAAACCAAAAAGGTCAATCAACTTCAATGTAAAATTCGTGTCTCCCATGAACCCTTTGAAGGACTTCCTGCTGATATTTGGGTATGCTGCATGGAACGTTTCCTTTTGTCCTGGAATTGTCATTTAATCCAACAGATGCCCTTCAAACTAAAGAAACCCACAAACTATAGAAAGTACCAACAACAGAGACAGGTACCTTCCTATCACATTTACTAGGAGATTCAAGGGTCTGGAATTGAAACCCTAAGCCCCAGTCTCTTCCTTCACAGTCTATATGAGACTGGAAATGAGAAAGGAGCAGAGAAAGGGTCAAGTCTGTGGGGAGTCCAGTGTCCACAGTAATGTGGTTCCCTCCTGTTCCTCAAGGTTGCCTCACCCCACCCCTACCCAAAGGGAATTGAGGGGGTTCCTGAAAATCAATGGAACACTGGGGAAGCCTATAGAAAATGAAGTTTACTCTCTGTTCCTTAGTTGTGTGTCTGCTTCCAGTGCAGATTTGCTGACCTGTCACATGACTGACTGAGGTGGGAGTGCAGTGGAGCAGGTGAAAGGAAAGAACTGGAGAAAGAAGACAGGGTAAAGAGACAGAAGGGAAAGCTGGGGAGCATCCTCCATTTGGTGGATGATCTATGTCTAATGCAACATAAGTGTCTCCAAGGCAGGGAGAATGGCCTGTTAAGCCATTGAAATCTCAATTTCATATTTTCATTTAAACTAACACAAGGAAGTTTCAATTCTCCCTAAACTTATTAAAGGAAAATTGCTGGCAGTGTGTAAACTGGTAGAAATCTCAACAGTCCAAGCTCCTTTTATTTCAGTTATGGGATTCCTTCATCCTTATATGAAATATGCACTGTTGGTTGTTAAGTAAAAGTAGTCTTTTTAAAGCAAAACTTAAGATACCTCACTGGAGAAGTACTCTGTAAAAATCATGGTATGGTCACAAAAGCCCTGCCAGCTTCCCCTGTCATTTGGATGCCTCTTTTCATTAATATCAGAAATAATAATTAGCACTTAAACTTAGATATTTGAAAGCCTTTTATAATTCTACTTGCTAAATGTGGTGCAATTTTTTTTCATACTTACTGATTTAAAGTTGAATTGCATTTAAAAATATTTCTCTTGCTTAAAGATTCTAGCTTAAGAGAAACTACTGGAATTAAGAAGAGAATTTTATAGGATGCTTAAATATAAGATAAATATGTAAAATCAATCGCTTTTATTTATAACTAGCAATACATCCCTAGAAAAGAAAATGGAGAAAAATATTCCATCCATAACAGTGACAAAATTTTAAGTGACTAAAGAATAAGTCATAAAGAATGCCTCCAGACCAACATGTATAAAGCTACAAAGTCTTACTGAAGGACATAAATAAGGATCTATGTAATTAAAAAGACATGTGGGAGGGAGGAGCCAAGATGGCAGGGTGAGTAGGGCAGTGGAAATCTCCTCCCAAAACCATATATATTTCTGAAAATACAACAAATACAACTGTTCCTAAAAGAGAGACCAGAAGACACAGCACAACAGCCAGGCTACATCTACATCTGCGAGAACTCAGCACCTCACGAAGGGGGTAAGATACAAGCCGTGGCCTGGGGGGACCTGAGCGCGCCCCACACCCCACCTCCCCGGCAGTAGGAAAGGAGTCAGAGCGGGGAGGGAGAGGGAGCACAGGACTGCTAAATACCCAGCCCTAGTCATCTGCACTGGGAGTGCAGACACACAGGGCGTGGTGTGCCGGATACTAGGGAAATGGGACAGTAAAACCTGGTTCCCGCAGCTGGTGACCCTGGGACAAAAGAAAAGCGAGTGCCTTCTGAAAGTATTAAACGGACAGGGGCCTCACAGCTGGACAGAAGCATCCCAGCACACTCAGCCCAGCAGCTGGGAATCCCAGGGAACTCCAGATGCCCTAAGTTCCTAGGAGGCAGCACAGCTCAGAGACCCCCTCACAGTGATAAATGGCCTCCCAGTCCAGTCCGCTTCAGGTACGGCCCCGCCATAGCAGGGGAGCAGCCTGAGAGTGGCTCCACCCACAGCAGTGGCGCAGAGCCTCCTCCGCAGGCATCCGGACCAGACTCAGAGTCCCCGTCGAAGCACAGCTGCCCACCACAAGCTGCTAGGGGTCGCCATTCTCACAGGAAGGGAAGGCAACAGGCAAGCAGCAAGGGACTTTGTTCTCCCAGCTGACACATGCGCCAACTGCCTATGACTACCTCTATCACCATGAAAAAGCAGAAAAATTTCTTTCAGACAAAAATAACAGAGACAACCCCTGAGAAGGAGACTGGGGAGATAGATTTAACCAATCTTCCTGAAAGAGAAATCAAAATAAAGGTCATAACCATGCTGATGGACCTGCAGAGAAATATGCAAGAGCTAAAGGATAAAGTTGGGAGAGAGAATACAGAAATAAAACAATCTCTGGAAGGACTTAAAAGCAGAATGGATGAGATGCAAGAGACCATTAATGGAATAGAAATTAGAGAACAGGAACACAGAGAAGCTGAGGCAGAGAGAGATAAAAGTATCTCCAGGAATGAAAGAATATTAAGAGAACTGTGTGACCAATCCAGAAGGAACAATATCCACATTATAGGGATACCAGAAGAAGAAGAGAGAGAAAAAGGGATACAAAGTGTCTTTGAAGAAATAATTGCTGAAAACTTCCCCAAACTGGGAAAGGAAATAGTCTCTAAGCCCATGGAAGCCTACAGAACTCCCAACAGAAGGGACCCAAGGAGGACAACACCAAGACACATAATGATTAAAATGGCAAAGATTAAGGACAAGGACAGGGTATTAAAGGCAGCCAGAGAGAGAAAAAAGGCCACCTACAAAGGAAAACCCATCAGGCTATCATCAGACTTCTCAACAGAAACCTTACAGACCAGAAGAGAATGGCATGATATATTTAATGCAATGAAACAGAAGGGCCTTGAACCAAGAATACTGTATCCAGCACGATTATCATTTAAATATGAAGGAGGGATTAAACAATTCCCAGACAAGCAAAAGTTGAGGGAATTTCCCTCCCATAAACCACCTCTACAGGGTATCTTAGAGGGACTGCTCTACATGGAAGCACTCCTAAGGCTAAATAGATGTCACCAGAGAAAATAAAATCACAGCAAAGAAAGCAGACCAACCAAATACTAACTAAGGGCAAAAAATAAAATCAACTACCCACAAAAGCAGTCAAAGGAAACACAAAAGAGCACAGAACAAAACACCTAACATATAAAGAATGGAGGAGGAGGAATAAGAAGGGAGAGAAATAAAGAATCATCAGACTGTGTTTATAACAGCTCAATAGCGAATTAAGTTAGACAGTTAGATAGTAAAGAAGCTAACCTTGAACCTTTGGTAACCACAAATCTAGAGTCTGCAATGGCAATAAGTACATATCTTTCAATAATCACCCTAAAAGTAAATGGACTGAATGCACTGATCAAAAGACACAGAGTAAAAGAATGGATAAAAAAGCAAGACCCATCTATATGCTGCTTACAAGAAACTCACCTCAAACCCAAAGACATACACAGACTAAAAGTCAAGGGATGGAAAAAGACATTTCATGCAAACAACACGGAGAAAAAAGCAGGTGTTGCAGTACTAGTATTAGACAAAATAGACATCAAAACAAAGAAAGTAACAAGAGATAAAGAAGGGCAGTACATAATGACAAAGGGGTCAGTCCAATAAGAGAATATAATCATTATAAATATATATGCACCCAATACAGGAGCACCAACATATGTGAAACAAATACTAACAGAACTAAAGGATAAATAGAATGCAATACATTCATTTTAGGAGACTTCAACATACCACTCACTCCAAAGGACAGATCCACCAGACAGAAAATAAGTAAGGACACAGAGGCACTGAACAACACACTGGAACAGATGGACCTAATAGACATCTACAGAACTCTACCCCCAAAAGCAGCAGGATACAAATTCTTCTCAAGTGCACATGGAACATTTTCCAGAATAGACCATATACTAGGCCACAAAAAGAGCCTCAGTAAATTCCAAAAGATTGAAATTTTACCAACCAACTTTTCAGACCACAAAGGTATAAAACTAGAAATAAATTGTACAAAGAAAACAAAAAGGTTCACAAACACATGGAGGCTTAACAACATGCTCCTAAATAATCAATGGATCAATGACCAAATAAAATAGAGATCAAGCAATATATGGAGACAAATGACAACAACAACACAAAGCCCCAACTTCTGTGGGACGCAGTGAAAGCAGTTTCAAGAGGAAAGTATATAGTAATCCAGGCATATTTAAAGAAGGAAGAACAATCCCAAATGAATAGTCTAATGTCACAATTATTGAAATTGGAAAAAGAAAAACAAATGCAGCCTAAATTCAGCAGAAGAAGGGACATAGTAAAGATCAGAGAAGAAATAAATAAAATTGAAAAGAATAAAACAACAAAAAAACCAATGATACCAAGAAAATAAAATAGATAAGCCCCTAGCCAGACTTATTGAGAGAAAAAGAGAATCAACACACATCAACAGAATCAGAAACGAGAAAGGAAATATCATGATGGACCCAACAGAAATAGAAAGAATTATTAGAGAATACTATGAAAACCTATATGCGAACAAGCTGGAAAACCTAGAAGAAACGGACAACTTCCTAGAAAAATACAACCTTCCAAGACTGACCAAGGAAGAAACAGAAAATCTAAACAGACCAATTACCAGCAACGAAATTGAAGCAGTAATCAAAAAACTACCCAAGAGCAAAACCGCCAGACCAGATGTATTTACCGCAGAATTTTATCAGACATACAGAGAAGACATAATACCCATTCTCCTTAAAGTTTTCCAAAAAAAAGAAGAGGAGGGGATACTCTCAAACTCATTCTATGAAGCCAACATCACCCTAATACCAAAACCAGGCAAAGACCCCACCAAAAAAGAAAATCACAGACCAATATTCCTGATGAACATAGATGCAAAAATAATCAACAAAATATTAGCAAACTGAATTCAAAAAATACATCAAGAGGACCATACACCATGACGAAGTGGTATTCATCTCAGGGATGCAAGGATGGTACAACATTCAAAAATCCATCAACATCATCTACCACATCAACAAAAAGAAGGACAAAAACCGCATGATCATCTCCATAGACACTGAAAAAGCATTCAACAAAATTCAACATCCATTCATTCATGATAAAAACTCTTAACAAAATGGGTATAGAGGGCAAGTACCTCAACATAATAAAGGCCATATATGATAAACCCACAGCCAACATCATACTTAACAGTGAGAAACTGAATGCTTTTTCCTCTAAGATCGGGAACAAGACAGGGATGCCCAGTCTCCCCACTGTTATTCAACATAGTACTGGAGGTCCTAGACATGGCAATGAGACAAAACAAAGAAATACAAGGAATCCAGATTGGTAAAGAAGAAGTTAAACTGTCACTATTTGCAGATGACATGATATTGTACATAAAAAACCCTAAAGACTCCAATCCAAAACTACTATAACTAATATTGGAATTCAGCAAAGTTGCAGGATACAAAATTAATACACAGAAATCTATGGCTTTCCTATACACTAACAATGAACTAACAGAAAGAGAAATCAGGAAAACAATTCCATTGACAATTGCATCAAAAAGAATAAAATACCTAGGAATAAATCTAACCAAGGAAGTGAAAGACCTATACCTTGAAAACTATAAGATACTCTTAAGAGAAATTAAAGAGGACACTAACAAGTGGAAACTCATCCCATGCTCTTGTCTAGGAAGAATTAATATTGTCAAAATGGCCATCCTGCCTAAAGCAATCTACAAATTCAATGCAATCCCTATTAAAATACCAACAGCATTCTTCAACGAACAATAGCAAATAGTTCTAAAATTCATATTGAACTGCAAAAGACCCTGAATAGCCAAAGCAATCCTGAGAAAGAAGAATAAAGTGGGGGGGATCTCGCTCCCCAACTTCAAGCTCTACTACAAAGCCACAGTAATCAAGACAATTTGATACTGGCACAAGAACAAACCCACAGACCAGTGGAACAGAATAGAGACTCCAGACATTAACCCAAACATATATGGCCAATTAATATACAATAAAGGAGCCATGGACATACAATGGGGAAATAACAGCCTCTTTAACCGTTGGTGTTGGCAAAACTGGACAGCTACATGTAAGAGAATGAAACTGGATCATTGTTAACCCCATACACAAAAGTAAATTCAAAATGGATCAAAGACCTGAATGTAAGTCATGATACCATAAAACTCTTAGAAAAAAACATAGGCAAAAATCTCTTGGACATAAACATGAGGGACTTCTTAATGAACATATCTTCCCAGGCAAGGGAAACAAAAGCAAAAATGAACAAGTGGGACTATATCAAGCTGAAAAGCTTCTGTACAGCAAAGGACACCACCAAGAGAACAAAAAGGCATCCTACAGTATGGGAGAATATAGTCATAAATGACAGAGCCAATAAAGGCTTGACATCCAAAATAAAGAGGTCATGCACCTCAACAAACAAAAAGCAAATAATCCAATTAAAAAATGGGCAGAGGAGCTGAACAGACCATTCTCCAAAGAAGAAATTCAGATGGCCAACAGACACATGAAAAGATGCTCCACATTAGTCATCAGAGAAATGAAAATTAAAACCACAATGGATATCACCTCACACCAGTAAGGATCGCCACCATCCAAAAGACAAACAGTAACAAATGTTGGCGAGGTTGTGGAGAAAGGGGAACCCTCCTACACTGCTGGTAGGAATGTAAATTAGTTCAACCATTGTGGAAAGCAGTATGGAGGTTCCTCAGAATGTTTAAAATAGAAATACCATTTGACCCAGGA
Organism: Manis javanica; assembly: GCF_040802235.1. NCBI lineage: Eukaryota > Metazoa > Chordata > Mammalia > Pholidota > Manidae > Manis > Manis javanica. The sequence continues at coordinate 45,447,001 of NC_133163.1, read as the reverse complement.
ATTCCACTTCTAGGAATTTACACTAAAATGCAGCACTCCAGTTTGAAAAAGACAGATGCACCCCTATGTTTATCACAGCACTATTTACAATAGCCAAGAAATGGAAGCAACCTAAGTGTCCATCAGTAGATGAATGGATAAAGAAGATGTGGTACATATACACAATGGAATATTATTCAGCCATAAGAAGAAAACAAATCCTACCATTTGCAACATGGATGGAGCTAGAGGGTATTATGCTCAGTGAAATAAGCCAGGCAGAGAAAGACAAGTACCAAATGATTTCACTCATATGTGGAGTATAAGAACAAAGAAAAAACTGAAGGAAGAAAACAGCAGCAGAATCACAGAAGCTGAGAATGGACTAACAGTTACCAAAGGGAAAGGGACTGGGGAGGCTGGGTGGGAAGGGAGGGACAAGGGAGGGGAAAAGAAAGGGGGCATTACGATTAGCATGTGTAATGTTGGGGGACGCACAGGGAGGGCTGTGCAACACAGAAAAGACAAGTAGTGATTCTGCAGCATCTTACTATGCTGATGAACAGTGACTGTAATGGGGCTTGTTGGGGGGGACTTGGTTAAGGGGGGAGTCTAATAAACATAATGTTCCTCATGTAATTGTAGATTAATGATATCAAAATAAAAAACTAAAAAAAAACAAAAAAGACACGTGATGACCAGCCTCTGAAAAGAGAGGGTACAGAGTACCATGGACCTGCCTCCAAAAAAGCAATTTTGTTTTAAAAAATTTAAAGTCTCTGGAAATGGGACTAAGGGCACATAGCAAATGAAGAAACATCCACTCAAGAAAATCCACTAAAATTTGGTAAGAATTAAGAGGGTCTGTGGTATTTTAACCCAAATTTTTCCCTCTCTGTCCCCTCCAAGTTTATCAAAACAGAAATTCTGCCCCGGACAGATGCAGCCAAATACACAGGGCTCCCTCTGCCCAGAGCACCCCCCTTATAAGAATATCTTCCCCGAAGGTGCAGGACACCAGCACTTCTAGTTCTTACATGTCCCTAACACGCTCAATTTTTCCTCTAATTTCTTGAACAAATTGAATGAAGTTATAATACTATTTTAAAATCTTGAGTTTTATTTTCTCAAATAATACGTTCACACGTTGCCTACATGTTCTATCATCGGTGTCATTTCTGGATTGGTTTTTACTGAATTTTCTCTTCATTATGAGTTGTATTTTCCTACTTATTTGCATACTATGTAATTTCTGAGTGGACTGCAGACATCGTGAATACTGCCTTGGTAGGAGCTGGATATTTTTATATTCCCATGTTATTAAATTAGTTACTCAGGAACAGTTTAATCCTTTCAGGTCTTGCCTTTGAGTTTTGTTAGGAGCAACAATTGGTCTAGAGCTAACTGTTCCTCCATGACTAAGGGAAAACTCTGCTGAGTCATCTACCTGACGGACTGTGAATTATGAGGCTCCTCACTCTGGCTGGCAGAAACAGGACCTATTCTCGGCCCTGCATGAGCTCCGTATATTGCTCCCTCTAGTCCTTTCCACTGTTCCTTCCCCCAACTTGGTTAGATTTCTCACCTGCAAATGTTTAGTACCCAGCTGGAGACTCAAGGGGGACCCTCTGCAGATCTCTGGAGCACTCTTTCTGGGCAGCTCTCTTCTCTCTTGTTCTTTGCCCTGAGAACTCCAGACACCCTGATCTCCCTAACCAGCAACGTTTTCTCAACTCAGGAAGTCCACCAGGCTCCACTTGGGTTTTCCATCCCTGTACCATGACCTGACATCTCTCTTAAGACAATAAGGTGAGGCAATCACAGGGTTCATTTGATTCCTATTTCTCAGAGATCATTGTTCTTCTTTGCCTGATTCCCCATGTTTTGAAGCATGTATTTCCATATATTGTGTCCAATTTTTGGTTTTAGCAGGAAGGTAAACCTGAACCCTGTTACTACCTCTTGGCTGAAAATGGAAGTTCAACTCTATATTTGTAAATAAAAGGCTTATGCTGATATTTCTTGATTTATGCATTTTAGGCATTATCGACTGCTTTCTTAATTGATCACAGAGATCTTTCCCACTAAGCTCAGACCTGGCCTCAGAGTGATTCTCAAGACAGCACTCTAAACATTCAGTCCTGACTAATTTAGCAAGTAAGTTCAAATGTATTTGGCATCCTAGGACTAGATGTTACAGAACTGTCCAATTCTAAAATTCTGTATGACTCTGGTTTAGTATTAGAAGATGAAGTGAAAATCATGTAAATCATTACAGTTAGTTGAGAACAATTAACAGTAAAAATTTAAGTGTTAAAGTTATAACTAATGATTAAATGAAGTTTTAGAAAAACAATCTGTGAAGTCATTTACTTTTTTCAACTAGTATTAAGAGTAGTAGAAGTTGTACTAGGAGTTGAGAAAAGTTAGAGGGAAATGTAGAAGAAAGGATATGTACTTTATATAGTTTCTCACTTTCCACTTAACAATAGCATAGAGAAGAATTACAAAACAAGGGCTCTTATCACTAGAATCTTAACTTCAACCACAGAAAATACCACAGATTTGCCACCTGAGGGAGAACATGGGCTGGGGGGTTCAAGAATCCATAATTAAACCTATGGTGATTTCAAATCTAAGGATTAAAAAATGACTATATCACAGATCTTGCTAATCATGTTAATTTTCATATTTAATATTCACTTAACTCTTTGAAAGAAAAAAAGCAAGTCTTCAAAGGATAACTTACTGGAGGTGTCACTTTAAAAAAGTTTTCATATTATTTGATAAAATAATTTGCCTAAATATGGGGAGAAAAAAATCCTAAAGAGTACAAATTAGACAGAAATTCTCCATCCCGATGAAAGTAAGAAAACTGTGTATAATATTAACAACCAAAAGCATAGTGCATCATACACTGAACAAGAAAAGGGAAAGTTCCCAACAACTCTTGCCATTGTGAGATAAAAATGCCGGCTCCACATACTCCCTCCCTCTCTGGCTTCACGTCCTCAAGGAGAGGTCTGTTAGCATCATGAGTGGGGCCTCACTCTGGGTGTGGAAGAGCAACAGACACTCCTCCATCCCTGCCCCAGCTTCACTCTCCGCAGACAGGTCTGACACAAACGGTGGTGCTGGCGGAGGAAGGAACTATAGAGAGATGCTCAGAGATTTGCCCTGCTCTCTCCCGTCTCTCACTGCCCTGATCAATGGAGACCACCATAGCTATTCTCTCTCCTTTTGGAGGTAAAAGTAGGAGGTGTCTTTTACATGTGGAATTCATTTGCCTTCAGAAAACCGAATGGGAACAAGAATCCAATAGTCACTACCTAGAGGCTAACTAAGGGACTTTAAAGAGAAGGACTAGAAGAATCTAAGCTGTGTTTCCCAGCTAAGACCTCAGGGGATTTACATGTGTCAGGGGGTGGGGCAGAAGCTCTCTTCAGGACTAAGGAGTATACATTTGACCAGAACATCTCCAAAGCTGAACCCCTGTATCAGCAGCAGGCAGCTGGATCAAAAGGAAACTTCCCCTCCCCCAACACCCCTGCAGCTGGAATTGAGGAGGAGAAAGAGAAATCTTTAGTGTACTTTTCATGAGGTTCATTTGCATGCCTTGTTAAGGATTAAGATGATTCCTGCTCATGCTTGCTGACGTACATTCAAGATTATCCTGCTAAATCTCCAGAAATGCCAACTGGGAAACAAATGATGATTGTTCTCTTAAAAGATCTTTGTTTGTGTGACTGTAATGGTCTGTTGGGCTCCTTCAAGTGCTAGCCTGGAGACAACAATGCAAACAGGAAGAAAGCAAACATCTGCAAAGCAACAGACAAGGACCAATGCAGGTCCAGCTCCACAAACCTGGCGTAGATAAGAAGATGGAGAAGAGAAGACATTGACCACACAGTGCACCTCTCCCACTGTCCAGTACTTCACCTGCTTTGGCCCCCACATTAGGCATGGCACCCTCAACCCTGAATGGTGTCCTGGACTCCCCTTCTATGCAGTCAGGTGGAGCCAGTCGAGCCTGCTTCCCAGCAACATCACCATTTGTAAGCTGACACACAGTATGAGAGATGCTCAGAGGTTTGCCCTCCTCTCTCCCATCTCTCACTGCCCTGATCAATGGAGAAAGCCCTAGCTTCACGGCTGTCATTTGCCAGGAGTAAATTTAAGGAAATTCTTACAGGTCTAACCATTTGCCTTTCTAATGTAAAGATTCAGCTATTGAAGAACAAATGGAAGCATTTCAAAGAGATATTTTATTTTCACTGGCATTTGGACTCTCTCTTGTTATACCAGTTTTTCTTTACATTCTTTGTTTGTAAGGAAACAGCTAAGATAACAAGGCAAGAGGAAAATACACTCTTTAACTACTGTACATCCATTAAATCTGCTTAAAAGCATTTGTTTTCATCATTGTACAAAGCCGACAGACAGGAATGTGAAGACGGCAGCAAGAGCCAAAAGCCTAAGGATTTATTTAAACCTGACAGCCTCTCTCTGACCGGGCCTGAGGAGCTGGAGAGGGATGACTGCCCTCCCAGAGTGATAGCAGAGAAAAGGCCTTGAGATAGCACCGAAGTGGGAGAAAATATTTTTAATTCATCCCCCTAGAGGACCAGAATTCTAAAGGAAGTTGTTATCCAAATACCCTAGAGGATCCAGCTAGCATTACCTGGACCAAGTTCAGCAAAAGGGGACATACTTCCTGACCACTTCCTGGTGAAGGTTCAGAATTCGGAAAGATAGAGGGTTTGGCCTCCAAAGTCAGGCTGCTGAGTTCAACTCCCTCCCGTTGTGGAGTTTAGAGAAGTTGTTTAACCCCTCTAACCTTCCATTTCCCTGTGCTTAAGTGGAGATAATAACAGCCACCACTTACTGAGCACATACCATGTGCCAGGCTCTGCTCAGATACTTTCCCTATTTCAACTTATTAATCTTATTAACAACCCTAAGCCTTTTACCCATATTAATGCATTTGACCCTCACAACAACTCCAAGAGGTAGGTTCTGTAATTATCCTCATCTTACAATGGGGAAACTGAGGCACAGAATGGTTAAGTTCCTCATCATAAGATTGCCTGGCACTGAATAAGTCCTTGATAAATGTTCACAATTTATTGACATTAAGGATTTTATAAAACCTTAAGCAGTTCAGAAGGAGGTAGTGAGTGGATAAACAAAAATCAAAAGTTATTTAGTCTCTTTTTAGCTTCATTCCTTAGTTTCCAGGTATCACTGTGAACCATCTACCTTCTTTACTATATCTCTTACTTTTCAAGCACACACAAGCACATGTAGACATATGTGCATGCATTTTCTCATGCACATGCACACATGCACCATATATGCACATATACTGCCAAGGCACAGAGATGTCTGGGTAACCCTGACCTAGCTTCAGATTCAGAGATGCTTTGATTCACCAAAAACTTTAGGTGACCAGTTTAGCTTGATTGTTTTGTGGCCTTGCTGGCCTTAATGAGCAAATTTAAGAGCTATTTTGATTGTAGAGCCTTAGAAATATTTTCTGGAGTTTTTCTTAATCAGTTGATCTGCAGCAATTTTATGTCTTACAATTACAGGAATCAGCCAAGTGTTGAAACCCTCTGCAGCAATTGGCCGTGTTTCCCATTGGTCTGAGACTTGCCTGGGATGCTCCTCCTGGGAGCTGACAGGCTGGGCTCCTGGGCAGCCTGCAGCATTTTCAGACAAGGGAACTGAGCCTGGCTTAGAGCAGACTACCCCACACAGATGGGTTTTAATGAGAGCAGGGGGAGACCTTGCCAGATACCTAGTTAAGACCAATCATCATAAAAGTGACACCTTTGGGCCCAGAGAGCTTGAAGAGACTCCCCAGATGTCACACAACCAAAAGGGGCCTAGAGCTGATGTCTTCGTGTCCAGAATTTGGTTTTTTTTTCACTATACCTCACACTAGCTTAACCTACTTCATCATCTATAAAATCAAAACTGTACATTTCTCCTTTTGCATACTTAGCACGTTCCCACATGGAACAGAGGAGCCAGAGAATGTGAGGGTAAGAAGGAAGACAGACAGAAGACAGGTCTACGTATCATTAAAGAATCCCAGACCATGGGTCTTAAGGAAAAGGCATTTTGATTCCCAAAATAAAAAGAAAAATGTCAAATCCATGAAACCTCCTCAGACTCCCTCAACTGTCTTTAATGAGAAAATACTGATCACTCAGGTAGTGCATGAAGTCTTTCCAGAAAGTTCTTCTTGAGCAGACACAGAACTTTAATCCCCCAAAATTAAATCTTTATTCTGTGCTTGTGGCTACTTTAACTGAGCTCTTCACAGATGGACTGCAGAGCCATGCATGTGTCTGGCCCTTCAGGGATGGGGAGAAGTGCTTTGCTTCCTGCACCATCTGGTTCTCTGTTCCCAGCTCCAGCCTAGACTCCCACTACCGCCAAGTAATCAGAAGAAATCAGAAGAACACCTCAGGGAAAAGAATCTAGGACTCAGACTTAACTTCCTCTGAGGAGGATCAAACACTGAAGACTGTTCCTTTTCAAGTTTTATTAATCCTGGTTCATAATTTCCACCACATCATTACTCATTTCGTATTTCTGAAGGGCTGGCAGCAGTCACTGGGGCATCAAGCAGTAAATGGCCAGATAACCATGCCACCTGGGTGCTGTATTGACAGTTACCCTCAACCACATCTGGGTGAGAGGCTAATGCGCTCTGTCTAGAAGGCAAGCCATTCAGAAATGCAGCCCAGTTTTTGATCTCTTGCTAAATACTTTTATCCAGATCATCTCCCATCTGGGCCTGGAAGTCATCACGTGACCCGCGGCTCTTTGAAAAGAAAACAGCAACAGCAATGGGGAATCTGCCACAGCCCATGGGTTGAGGGGGGCACGGCAGGGAGCACAGACCCCGCCCAAGAAGGGAGGGGTCCCGTCTCTGGCTGGGAAAATTTCAGGAGCTGAAGTTTAAGGAAAGAATGTAAAGTGACAAGCACGATGCCCACAAGACCCATGTGTAAAAATAGGCAGATGAACGTAACTTACAAAGAACCTGAGAGCAGACTGGTAAGACTAATTCCACGGGGGTTATACCTGAAAGGAAAGGAGCGACACATAGCAGCAATTCACTGGAGAGTTCCGCTTTATTAGGGAAAGGTGCTGGGTTATATAGGAAGGGGCATGAATTGATTGAGGTGTCACTTGTATGGGGCTGGTGGCTGTTGGCTAGGTGCTGGGATTGGGAGGGGGGCGAGAGGTGATTGGGCTTCAGGTGGCGCCGGCGGGAACTGAGGACCCCGAAGAGAAGCCGAAGTTTGCCATCTTACTGATGGGGACCCTTCATTCCCCCCTTTCTCCTCTATGGGTTTGTGGACGTTGCTTTCTCTCTGACTGCTTCTTGCTGAACAGGGGCGTAGAAGGGAGCGAGGGTTTGAGGATTGGGAGGAAAGGGTTGATAGGATTCCCCACAGTAAGGATGAGTAGATGTGGACTTCTTCAGGTTGGAAATTAATGAAGGTTCTTTGTAACTATAGGTCGAGGACCTGTTGATTCTAATGGTGCTAAGAGGATATGGGTGTCAGGAGCCAGGCGTCTGTGGCCATTGTTTCCAGGAACAGTTTCCAGTGGAGAGGTCCATCTCAGCATGTGGTGAGGAGGTCACGTGAGGGTGAGGGATCTTCTGTGGCCAGAAGCTGGTAGTTTCTGAGTAAAAACTGGTTGAAAGCTTGATTAGAGATTTTTCTGACTTGAGATTTGATGAACTTTATTATACAGGGTAAGAAGAGACAGGCGAGAAGAATGATTATTATGGGGCCGAGCCAGGTGAGGAGGGGGTTTGTTAGTATTGACGAGAATGGGTTGGAATTAGAAGCAGAGTGGAGACTGGAGGCAAGGTCAGTGAGTTTGGTAATGTCAGTTTCTACAATGCCAGATTCGTTGATGTAATAGCAGCACTCTTCTTGGAGGAAGACGCAGGTGCCGCCCTTCTCGGCTGTAAGCAGATCTAGGGCCCGCCGGTTTTGAAGGGTGACTTTAGCTAGCAAAGTGACCTGTCTTTGGAGAGAGGCTAGGGAATCGGCAGTGGATGTCAGGGCTCCCTCAAGTTTGGCGTTGAGATCTCTAACTGCCTATAGAGAGTGACCAAAGGCTTCTCCCGAAAACCCTGCCCCAATGGCTGAGGTGGTTAAAGAGATACCGACCATGATGGGAAGGAAAGCAGCCCTTTTTGTGCACAAGGGCAAGGGAGGTTGGAGCTCAAGAAATTCTGCCATGCTGTAAAGTGTAAACTGTGGGATTAGGGTGATGAGAATGCAGGGTGTATCGGAGTTGAGAGGCACTGAGTTGAAAAGACTGCCATTACACCAAAAGAAGTGTCCCGGTTGCGTAAAAGTCTTAGAGCCGGAGGTAGGGGTGTAGATAGAGAGGCAGTGAAGTGCGCTAGAGGGGGGTGGAGTTGGGCCTACACAATGGTGGATGGTGAGATTATCTGCGTATTCTGGTTCCCATAGGGGTATGTCTGCCAGGGGGCAGAGGGGTTGTCTTTCTGCATGAAAGTAGTAGTTAGAAATATTAAGGGGCACGGCGGCCAGCAGTGGGCGCTGTAGTGATGCACACAAGAAACAATTGGCTGTGTTAAGGGTGTGGTTGAGAAAGATGGTGGTGTCCTGAATGAGCTGTAACCAAGAGTAGGAGGAATAAGAAGATGAAGAGGTGCCATCAAGAGTTTGGATAATGACTTTCTCGGAATGTCTGATATCTGATGCAACTTGAGAGATCTGGGAATGAGAGGGAACATACTTTTGAGAGATATGAAGGGTACCATGGGGGTCGAGGACCCCCCCCCACATAGTAAACTGAGGCTGTGACTCTGGCAGCTCATCAAGAGTCCCAGGGATCTGGGATTGATAAGGAGAATGAGCCGTTGGGATATTTTATGAAACGGCTGGAGGAGTAATACTGTGGGTACCGGGAGTTACTCATGTAGTGAATGGCACAAGACCAGTAGGGACATCTCCTGTAGGTGTCTGGCTATCGCCTGCAATAGGCTTGTTTTTGGTCATAGAGGAAGCAGAGGTAGGGAGAATAAGGGTAGCTGCTAGTGAACACTTCGGTGGAGGGAGGAAAGTGGAGGTATAAAGGCTCAGAGCAGCTTTTCAGAGGGCAGTCTGGTGTGGCAATGAGGGCAGTAACTTTTGTTTGATGCTGTGTGTAAGTCTCTCTGACTTTGAATTGCCATACAAAGGAGGCTGGGATGGTGGGGAAGACAATAGGAATGAGGAAAAAAAGCGAGAGAGCAGTAAAGGAGGAAAAAGTCATGATTCGGGTATGGATGGCAAAGGGGGTGAATGGGATTTTGGAGGAAAGAGGAAAGTAAGGTCAGGAGTCTGAAGGGAGGGAGAGTCTGTAAACTTTTGTAGGTTAAGAGATCTTTTAGGTGATGTGGGGACAGAATGGTAAGGGGCGCTCCGAATGTTAGTTTATGAGTTTCTTTCTGCAAGAGCTGTCCAGCGGCTAATGCCCGTAGGCAGGGGGCCCATCCCCGAACTGTGGGGTCTAATTGCTTGGAGAGATAAGCTACTGGGGCAAAGGATGGGCCATAATATTGGCCTAGGACTCCTAGAGCTTGACTGGACCTCTCATGAATGTATAATGAGAAGGGTTTTGACAAATCAGGGAGATGGAGAGCTGGAGCTTCTACAAGGGCTTGGCGGAGCTTAATGAAGGAGTGTTGGGATGAGGATGATAATGGTTCTTCAGGGGGGCCCTTGCTGAGGTCGTATAGGGGTCTTGCCAACAGGGAGAAGTTAGGGATCCACACTCTAAAATACCCAGCCAGGCCTAGAAAGGAAAGGATTTCTGTCTTGGTTTTGGGAACGGGCAGGTCAGAGAGGAGTCATTTTCTGTCTAAGGTAATGGACTTTCTTTGTTGAGACAGAAGGAATCCAAGGTAAGTGACAGAAGGGGAAGAGATTTGAGCTTTGACGGGGGATACTCGGCAACCTCTGGAAGCTAGAAGGTTAAGTAGAGACGCAGTGTCAAGTTGAGACTGTTCCCACGAGAGACTGCAGAGTAGAAGATTGTCCGTGTATTATAATAAGGTGGACTTGGAGTGATCATGATGAAACTGTTTGAGGTCCTGAGCTAGGACCTGTCTAAAAATATGGGGACTATCTCGGAAGCTTTGTGGCAAAACTGTCCAAGTGAGTTGTTCAGAATGTCTTGTGTATGGGTCCGTCCAGGTGAAGATGAAAAAATCTTGGGAGCAGGGGCCTAGAGGGATAGAAAAATGGGTCCTTGAGATCTAGGACTGAGAAGTGGGAAGCCGAGGCAGGGATCTGCGATAAAAGGCTGTATGGATTTGGAACTAAGGGATGGATAGGGACAACGGCTATGTTGATGAGGTGAAGGTCTTGGACAAGGCGGAAAGATCTGTTGGTTTTTTTAACAGCTAATATGGGGGTATTAAATGGGGAGTGAGTGGGTCTGAGGTAATTTTTGTTTAAGAGATCTTGAATGATGGGTTGGAGGCCTATGAGGGCTGAAGTGGTTAGGGGGTATTGGGCCTGACAGATATACTGAGAGGGGTCACATAATTTGATAGAGGCAGGGGGACATAGGGCCACGGAGGGGCTTGTAATGTCCTAAACTTGGGGATTTACAGGGTGTATGAGGGCAGAACCGGAGCTTTCATTTGGTAGAGGGGGGTCATTGGCTATGAGGGCCATCAGAAAGGGAGTACTGGGGGCTGTGGGAGTGGATATAGTTATGGAAACGTGGAGAAGGGAAAGGATGTCCCATCTTAGTAAAGGGATGGGACACTGAGGCATAACCAGGAAGGAGTGGGAGAAAGGTATGGGATTGTCTTGGATTGTGCATAAAGGGGTGGGGGGGGTTTAATGGGAAAATCTGTTTACCTCTTACCCTGACTATAGGAGTAATGGCAGGCATGGTAGGGCTCCGGTATTCTCGCAAGACTGAGAAGGTGGCTCCTGTGTCTAGGAGGAAGGAGATGGGGCGACCATCTACTGTTAAAGTAACCCTGGGCTCCTGTTTGGTGATGGAAATGGTCGGGCAAGAAGCTCCTGGGCCCCGTCAATCTTCTTCTGCCAGCCCCACTACGGCAGGCTTAGGATGGGGGTTGTTCGTCCAGCCTCCCCTTCGGGTGGTTGGGCAATCAGACCCCCCGTGGCCCTTTTTGTGGCATCTGGGGCATGGGGTGGTAGGAGATCTGGGGGAGGGGCACGCCCTTGACCAATGTCCCTCTTTTCCACACTTGAAACAAGCTCCTGGGGCTCCTGGGGGGGCTTGTTTGTAGAGGGGCACTCAGGTTGTGGTTTTATCAGCTGGGCCAACATTTGGAAATTGGCCTGATCAGCCTTTTGTTTACGGCGTTCTTTCTCCTCCTCCCGGTTATGGAAGTCTTTAAAGGCCACTGTTAGGATCTTAGTCTGTGGGGTAGCGGGGCCCTGTTCGAACTTTTTGAGTTTAGCTTTAATGTCGGGGTAGCCTTGAGCTAGGAAGTATGTCATAAGGACATGTCTTTCTTCAGGTGTTTCTGGGTCCAGGCTGGTATACTGTAATAAGGCTTGAGTGAGTCTGTCTAAGAACTCGGAGGGGATTTCGTCTCTCTTTTGAATTATGTCTTGGAGCTTTTGAAAATTGACTACTTTACAAGCTGGCCTTTTTCAGACCTGCTATTAAGCAGGAGGCAAAAATATCTCGAGAGCGGAGACTCATGGCGGTGTTATAATCTCAGTGTGGGTCTTGTTCGGGGACAGCAGTGGGGCCAGGGGGATAGGTGGGGTCAGTCCTGTGGGTTTCGGTAGCCTGCGTTTGGGCGAAGTCTCAAACTCGTCTATGCTCTTCAGGGAGGAGAGTATTGGCCAGGAGCATGAAAATGTCATGATGTGTGAGGCTGTAAGACTGGAGGGTCTATTGAAACTCCCTGATGTATGTCATGGGATCAGTGGAAAAGGAACTTAGGCGTTTCTCTAGTTGGGCTAAATCTCTTAAGGAGAAAGGGACGTGAACGCGCACGATGCCTTCGGATCCTGCTACCTCCCGGAGGGGGGCGATAATTTTGGGAGGCTCTCAGGACTGAGTCTGAGGGGGACTGAAGGGTTCTGGCTCAGTCTGTGGGGGAGTGACGCGGTCTAGCTGTGCCTAGTCGAGCAGGTCCTGAAGTGCAGAAGGGGGGCAAAGAAAATAAAGAAAGATAGAATTGGACCCACATGTCGCCAGCTAGCAGCTCAGCTGCTTACTTCTGCCACTCTAGTTGGGCTTGAACTCATGACTCTGAATTAAGAGTCCCATGCTCTACTAACTGAGCTGCAGCAGGGCTCTAGTTAATTGCTTATGGAATGTGTAAACAGAATGTTCTTTGTTCTCCATTCCTGCCACATCCGCAAGTGGGGGAAGGGCATATTTAGAAGCAGGGGCGGTGTTTCTACACATCTTCAAGGTCTCCCTATTTTCAGAGTGAGGAGTCTTGGCAAGATAAGTTTTTGTGGACAGATAACTTCTAAGGACTGCACCGGTTGTTCTCTAGCTTGTGCTTTCCCATGCTGGTTCAGACATGGGGGAAGGTGCTTTCCCATTCTCCCTACAAACATGTGAGAAGACAAAGGCGGTCCCTAACAGGGGAGAAACAGGTGATGAGGGCAAAGACGGAGGAGGCTCCTGGGACCTAGTTAAAGGGGGGCTGAAAGGCTCAGGCTTAATCTGCAGGGTATGAAGGTGGAGGAGGTGAGATGGGGGAGGAGATGGTTGGGGAGGAAGGGAGAAGGGCTGTTGTAGGAGAAGAAGGGGAAGGGAGTGAACGGGAGGCTTCTGCGGGGGTGGCGGCTTGCAGGCTAGAACTTGGGAGGGGGCGGGGAGAGGAGGAGGCGGAAAGCTTCCATATAGGGAATCTCCTTCCATTTTTTCAGGCGCTGGCAGTAGTTAAAAAGATCGCGAGTGATGTTAGGATCAAGAGTTCCCCCTGCGGGCCATTGGTTGTTATTGTCTAGGGGGTATGTCGGCCAATCTTGGGAGCAACATTTATGGAGAAGTTTTGGTTTTATATCAGGCATCAGGGAGAGGGTAGCCAGATGCTTAAGCAGGCATTCAAGAGGTGAACTTTCAGGGAGGGATGAGGAGGCTCCCATGGCTAAAGGACAGAGAAGGAGACAAACAGGGGAAGACGAACAGAGATCCTCGGACCGGAGGCAGACGGCAAGGAGACAAAGGGCGTCCCCAATGATCCTTGGTGGTCTGCGGAAACTCGTATACGAGTCGGAATTTCTTGGGAAGTGTGGGTCGTCACCCAGACTTCCCTAAGAAGGCAGAGTGCCGGAGTCACGAGGTACCTAGTGCTAGGCGTTTTCGGCGGACGGAACAGAAGGAGGAGGGGGGGAAAAGGGAGCGTTCTCATCCACAAAGGAGTCACCTCATTTACGGCTGTTGGAGGGGGGCCTGAGATTCTGCCGCAGCTGTGAAGGCCTGAGGCAGGGATTTATGGCTGTCGGACGAGGGGCCTGAGGGTCCGCCGCAGCCGTGAAGGCCTGAGGCGGGGATTTATGGCTTTCGGAGGAGGGGCCTGAGGGTCCGCCGCAGCCGTGAAGGCCTGAGGCGGGGAGAGTTCCCTCCTCATCTCCGAGCGTCAGGGCCTTGCCGGACGATCACGGTCAATGGCACTGCGATAGCTCGGGGAAGAGTGGCCCACCCCAGGGAAATTTTGCTTAAAAACTTTCAGCACTGATGGAAGGGATGGTGAATGCATTTATGACTGTCGGAGGAGGGGCGTGAGCGTCCGCCGCAGCCGTAAAGGCTTGAGGCGGGGATTTATGGCTTTTGGAGGAGGGGCCTGAGGGTCCACCGCAGCTGTGAAGGCCTGAGGCGGGGAGTGTTCCCTCCTCATCCCCGAGAGTCAGGGCCTTGCTGGACGATCACGGTCAATGGCACTGCGATAGCTCGGGGGAAGAGTGGCCCACTCCGGGGGGAAAACTTACCTAAAGGCCAGAGAGGAGTGGTGAGTGTGATGAGCCAGCGCCGGAAAAAGAGGACGAGGGCAAGCTGCTGCTGGTGTCGGGGGGAAGACGGGGCCCAGTTGGGGTGTCCCGTCTCCCGGGTTTCGGCACCAATGAAAGGAAAGGAGCGACACATAGCAGCAATTCACCGGAGAGTTCTGCTTTATTAGGGAAAGGTGCTGGGTTATATAGGAAGGGGCATGAATTGATTGAGGTGTCACTTCTACGGGGCTGGTGGCTGTTGGCTATGTGCTGGGATTGGGAGGGGGGCGAGAGGTGATTGGGCTTCAGGTGGCGCCAGCGGGAACTGAGGACCCCGAAGAGAAGCCTGAAGTTTGCCATCTTACTGGTGGGGACCCTTTAATACCAAGTTCATAACAACATGTAGGTAGCCACACAGCCAAGCGGCTTCTCAATATCCAGATTCCCTCAGGTCAGAGTGTGTTCCCCTTACAAAACCCTCAGGAAACCCAGCATAGAACCAGCAGGTGAGGGGCAGGATGATCCCCAATAGAAACCTGGCAATCCAGGGATACAGGCTGCAGTTCTGGGCACCAAGGAGAGGGCTAATAAGGTACATAGTAACTTTGTTGGCCAAGTTCTCTGGCTGGAGACTCTGCCACCAAACTGTCCTGAAAGCTGTGGCCCAAACTCAGAAGCCTCTAAGCCTGCATTCCTGCCACTAGCAACTCCCATATCAAGGACTATAAGGGAAGTGCAAATAAAGCTCATTTGGGGATATTTTAATTTTTAAAAGCCTAATCCCTAATACCTGGTCTTTAAGCAGCATTTCCATCTGAATTATCCCAAGCACTTTGCCAAAAGTTGAGTAATCACATTCCTACTAGGCAAAGAGAGAAGTTCCCCAACTTCATTGCATCTCTCCTGAAGGACAGACAATTTAAGACAGCAAGTTAGGGGTGAGGCACAACTTTTCCTCAGTACCATTCAAAGCAGAGATGTTGTCTCCTCTTGGAGAATGACAGCCCTGAGTGCCATTCTGAGTAGTACTGAAACAGCCCCATACAAGCAAACTCCCCCCAACTCTTCATGCCCCTTGTCCACCAATAGTAGTACCCGATTATAAAAATGCAATTCCACACGGGGCAGTAATAGCAACCATAGAACAAGAATGGAAAAGTTGGAGAAATCGAATTCCTTCTTTTTCTCTTGTAAGTTACACTAGTCCCCGCTGTTCCCGCTGTTACGGGTCTCAAGGAACAAAAAGCATCAAAGCACCCCATCCCATTACATTTGGAGGAGCCTGTTCTACACATCTCACCTCTTTTGATCTCTTGGATACTTCTGGAAATGACTAAATATTCAAATTAGAGTTTTTCTTTTTGACCACTTACACATACATATACATGCTTACATGCATACATACAAACACTATCCCAGACTTTGGATGTAGAGGTCCGAGCCTCGACCGAGGTCGGACCCCAGCCCTTCTAAGATGGCGCTCACATCCGGTAATGGCACATCCCATGCATCCGCTCTGCCAAGTAGGAGAATCCCCCTCCCAGACCTTATAAGTAGTTCTGTGCTCGTGCACACTGCATGATTTCCGCTCTGTCGCCAATAGAGTTAAAGGTCACACATGCTCTCCCCTTTGATTGGTCTAGGAAACATATATATAGCGGTAGTTAGTAGTAGGCAGGAGAAGCCAGCAGAAGGAGAAGCCAACAGAACCAGAAGCCAGCGAGTCAGCCTGCAGAGACAAGAGGAATAAGCTAGAGAGAAACTAAAAGAGCTCTAACTCATACTTGCCTGCGTGCAAGCTGCAATCTTTCTGTAACACCGCCGGTGAGAAGAAATTAAAGCTGATTGAAACTGAACCAGGTCTCCTGTGATCATGTTGACTCAACCCACGGGAAGCGGGCGCGATATTTGGACTCATTTTAAATTCTCAATTCTAGTCTGATTTTTCCCCTCCAATTTTTATGCAATCATCAACAGTCCATCTATTAGCCACATGTCAAACTGGAAGAATTAACTATCATTTCTTACCTTTGACAATGACATGTCCCTCACCTTAGACTTATTTTCTAGTCTGGTTTTCCCACCAAAGACAAACAGTTCTTACGTTCGCATAGCACACCAGTTGTCAGTAGTGGGCCCATAACTCCCTTTCTGCAACTTAACTCATTAAGTTTTCATCAGTCCTATAACGTCCCTGTTGATATCCCCTCCAAAAAGTAGATATTGAGGGCTAACTCTCCTGCTTGACTACTGAGAAGTAAATCTGCCTCATTAAATACACACCCTTCTGAGCTGAGCATTCTAGCTCTCTCAATGAACCTAATCTGAGTGAGGTTAGCACAACAAACTAAACCATCTTTTGCAGATCCTGATATGCATGATGTTTACTCACAAGGCCTCTAAGTTCACTCACTCTGCCAGAGTCACTAGGGCTCTTTGGACCCATGTTTCCAAACCTCCTCCCAGGCCCCCTGCCCTCACTGCAATTGCGATGGTAGCTGAAACCAGTGTTGATATTTATCTACATGGCAACCTCATGCTCCCACAGGTTTCAAACTGATCAAGTGGCCTTCAAAAATGCCCCCACTTCTTTCTAAAAAGGCTGAGCCGAGCACTATATGATCGAGACAGAAAACAATCCCTTATCACGTCGGAAGTAATACTTGTGGTTATCTAAAGCAATGGTATTCATATCATACACTTTATCTGTGAGTGGCTTTTTCCTTCCAGGAGTAGGAATAGAAACTTCTTCATAATGAGCACTATTGAAACTCCGGCAGGCAGACTCTGCTTTTGGCAACATGCCATTCCCTAGCATAAGCATGTAATCATCACAAAAAATGTAGCATGGCAGAGAACAAGTACAAGTATTTTCTGGAAATATGTTTGTAAAGGGCTGACTTTATAATAGAGATTGTTTGTGCTCAGGCCTTTTTGGCATATATGGTTAACAAGAACTTGTAGTTCTGGTGCCAGACCACTTAATCCAGCAGGGCCTTGTGTGGGGATTCAGGGGATAGGGCCCAGGGAACAAACAAGCCTTTTCCCTTGTAAGTGCTGCTACATCATGAGAGAAAAGCACGTTTCTATTTAACCTGTAATAGGTCCTTTTGACAGATATTGTGGCTGTCAGTGCACCACATCAAAACATATGTTCTATCAGAGTCTCAGCACTAGGGAAGTCTTTAAAATGAAATTATCAAACAGCATTGTTTATTGAGGATGACAATCCAACCACAGGCTCTTTGTGACTCATCGCCCATGCAGACACCACAGCACCAGGCATACACATTAGCCAGGTCAAGACCTCTGTTGAGGCGACCACCACCCTCTACACATTTTCAGAAAAGAAGTAAAATGAAGTTTCCATTTGCAAGAGGGAGAAATTTCCATTTTTGCTTTTCAGACTGTATGCCTGGAGCACTATGACAGGTGCCCTATGAGTTCAGCAAATAGTGATGCAAAATCCAAGAGATAAAATGAGCCCCAAGTGCCTGCAGATAGAGTTTTATATCAGTGAATTAATGTCACTAAAAATGTCAGTAAATTAATGTCAGTGAATTGCCTAGCGCAGCTGTGATCATTTGTATATCTCTTTTATTGGGCTAATCTTTGCTTGTCTGTAATCTAAATATATTATATTAAGACATTATATATAATGCAAAGATAATCCAAACTACTCTGCTACAGAAGAGAATTGTTAGACTCAAATCTGTACATAAAGCATACAGATTGTAGCAAAACCTACAAAGTGTTTTGGAATATTTCTGCTGTATATAGAAATTTTTCTATTAAGATGTCTACTTAATAAAAAATAGTGTTTATCATATTAAAGTGTTATTAAACTGTGTGCAAGTTCAGAGACCATGAAACATATAAAGAGCAGTTATTGAAAGGAAGTCTTAATCAGGTATTATCAACCTCCACTCAATAAATAAGCAAAAAATTTAAAATACATTGGAAGGTTAGATGAAAGGAAGAACTTCTTGACAATGTAGAATGGTGACTACTTAACTTGACAACAAATGCCCTAAATTTCTATAACTTGGGAAGCTCTAAGTTTGGCTGCTTTGGATGGTTTAGAAATTTGTCAGTCATAAGGAATGATATTAGATTGCTTATTGTAATCCCTCCCAACAATATGTGTCTTCAGTCAACACATACACTTACTTACAGTGGCCTGTTAGGGAGTTCACAGAAGCTAACCCTGGAGAATGAACTTGATAGCTTTAAACTTCACATTCATAATCAAAACATGCACTTTCCTCTAAATGACAAGATGGCTGCATTAACCACTCTAAGATAAAAGGTGGTGTAATAGACTGGTAAGGAAACAAACTAATACCAATAAGATTTCTGATCTATAGAAAAACAAAAAATGCAAAGGGGATCCTGAAAACAAAAGTTATTTGTTCCTGAACCCTGCGTCTTTGCTCGGAGCTATTTCTTAAGAAAGAAGTTGTTTCCTTCCCTAACCATATAAAACGATCCCTTAAGTTATTTATAGTGTTCATGGCCTGGAGGCATCACTCGGTTCCCCCACCACAAGCCCAACCATGTGTTACTATATTAAAAAATGTGAAAAAGTAATTATGGGGTATGGGAGCCAGTGTCTGCAGACACAACCTGCCAAAGAGGAAGTGACAGGAAGCTTATGCTCCCTGTTGTGGCTCAAGCACTGCCCAGGCTCCAGGCTCAGAAGCAAGCAATCTGTTCCAAGAAATAAGAGAGGAGCCTGCCCTGATGAATCAGAAATATCCCTGTTTCTGAATATACAGTAAACTGGTTTCCATTCCCAGGTGCCCTCAGTTGGTCAGACTTTCCAGTCACGTGGAAAGACCACTTACAGCATCCTCCCTTGGCAAGTCGGCAGGCTGCCTGCCTCAGCTCCCACTGGGCTGGTAAACTGGGACATGTAAGGTTCTGAATTTGGGTGAGAGCTGGACACCACTAAAACTGACCCTTAAGAACCCGTCCTGCCCCTCGCAGATCCTCCGCCACTTTGTCCCAAACTTAACTTTGCGGACACTCTTCCCACCTCCACCCCGGTGCCTTGACCTCACACAGGATAGGACGACTCACCCAATACTGATTTTCTGAACTGGAGTCCACACATTCACAACTCCCTCAGCTTTCTTCTTGGAAGATGGGCTCTACTACTACAGGGACACCCATACTTTCTAGCCTTGGAGGCAGAAAAGGCTTTCCAACTGTTTACCCCAGAGAGCAGAAATTCATCAGGGAGAGAAGTCTACGTTTCTGGTAGAAAGGCCAGTGTTCCCAGGAGGCCTCAGCCTAGGAACAGTTACTGAGAGAAATTACATTTCTCCTCCAGGACCTCAGTCTGCCTCTAGCCCAAGCTACAAAAGGAGTTCCCTTCTGATGTGTCAGGAAAAAAGAAAAATACCAACCCTCACAAGAGAGCCCTGGAAGTTTGGAAAATTCCTGCTGTCCCAGGAAGGTTTCACTTGGAACTACAAAATAGTTGCTATCTCTTTCTTAAACTTGATCATGTAAATGCAGCAATACATAAACTTCCAAAGAAGTAGAAGTTTACTCACACACCAAGTGTCCTCTAAAACTGATTTACAGAAGTTTCTTTCAAATAAATTTTTAAAGAAAAGAGAGTCATAGATCATTGAGAAAGCAGCAGCTAATGAAGGTCAGGAAAATGTCCTCACTGCCTCTTTAATGTAACTAAATAAATCTAATTAACCTGTTTCCCTGGTGGATAATATTCTATGAGCATGAAATGTGGTTTTATAATATAAACACACCAGGCTTGAGTCCTCATTTTACATTCTGCAGTTTTAGAATATGAGTAAACGTTTATTTCTAAAATTCCGTAAAACTCTCCCCTGCATACTGGTTTTCAACTCTGGGCAATATCATATACATATAATTTAAACAGATAACAATTAACGCAGCTGGAAAGAAGACTTTAAAAATCAGAGAACATATTCTCTTATAAGGCCAATTCATGATCGCCTTCCACATTCAGAAACTGGTTTATAGCTTTCTAAGACGCCCTGTTAACCTCCCAAAGATCTGTAGACTTTAAGTTATCTCATTTACCCAGTTTTCCCCTTTCATCTTTGCCTCCTAAATCCGAGTTTCCTCACCACTATAGTATCCACAGTGCCACCTGCTGGTTGTAGGAAGTATACTCCATGGTTCCCAGCTCTCCTGTCTGGGATTTGCTTAATTAAAATCAATCAACAACTGCTAGAAAAACCACAGGCACATACTCTTAAGAAAGAATAAAAGAATCTATGAGATGAACAAGATACCAGTTCACTGAGGCTTAACATGACCCAATATATTCTCCTGAGGCAAAAGTCTGACTATTTTAAAGGCAATATTGAAAGTCAATCCTAATATTTACAAATTTGCTTCATACAAGTGGGCAATATTTTTAAGATGGTTAAACTAAATGCCTCAAAAATTTCCAAAATTCTATATTTTCTTATACCTGCCAATCCTGGACTTCTACATTTTCCTTTTCTTAGGCAAATATCTTCTATTTTTAAGAGATACAAATTTTGCCATCATAATTGGTTAGATAGGAATAAAGCTTTAACTCAGTCTCTTGACTGATCGTAGCAGTTCCTTCTCTACCAAAAGTTATAGCTCCCATGCCCCTCACCCTGGAATCTGGGAGCCAGTCACACAAACAATAGGTACCAAAGCATTTACAGGCATGTGTGAATGCAATGCCCAACCTTTCAGACGGTTCAACTATTTTCCATGTGTCAACAATCTGCCATTTGCATCTCAGGCCTTAGCCAGGCAAAAGATAAGAGAGGATAACCTTTAGAACCCACAACTAATGAATATGAATGAGGTCCTTCTTGCAAGCTTTACTATGGTACAAAGCAACACAGGGAAAATGTTCTTACTTCAAGGCTCCTGACAAGCATTAGCTCATCAAGTTTCCTAAAAATCCCCTGGAGTCTAGACTGGCAAAAGGTCATTATTCCTCTAGAAGTCAGGCATACTAAGATACCCAAAGGTTGCCATTTCAACATCAATTCTATGTCATTGATATTCTGAAGGGACACTGGTAAAAAGGTGCAGTACATGGCTTCTCTCATTGTTTGTAAGTGCAAAACAGGAAATATGCCCAAGTCAGGAAGCTTGAAAACCTGAGAAGAGGACTGAACAACCATTTTCTGATAATGATTTTATCAGAGCTGATGATTTTAGAAATGTAGATTTGCTACCTAAACAGAATATATTTGCAAGGTTTAGACTGCATGCAATTGAGTAACAATTTTACAAAAGAGAAATTTCCATATTTATTTTTTTAGGATTTATTTGGGGTGTCGGTTGGATTTCTTTCTATCTACTCCTTCCCAATTAAGAGCTAAACATGGAAACTACAGATAGAGGGTAAAGGTCACAAATGCGATCACCAGGCTTGCGGTCTGTTTGCATTTGCTTTCTTCTTTCCAAAAGTAGAAACTGGAGCCTGGCATTTTTCTGCCTTCTACCAAATTCAGGAACTGCCACACATTTTCTTTTTCTCTTTTTAAGTCTGTAAACTTCAAAATAGTTTCTATCAAGTTGGCAAAAGTCCAATCAGCCATTCACCACTGCAATTAAAGTGATTTCTATCTGAATATAACCATGACAAGAGAGAAATTATATAAATTATATAAAAGCTTTACACAAATCTGTTTTGATAGATTAGTTCCCCCACTGAGCATATTTGTATACTCATAAACATTTCTACATCCTCACAATATTCAGATGGTTCTAGGAATTTTGAGTCAAAATAATAGTGGTCACTATCTAGAAGAAAGCTGAATTTAGAAGCCTCTTTTAAAAAAAAACAAGTAGTAACCTAGAAAGAGGAAGAAGAAAGAAGAATGAAAGATGGGTGGAAATAATGAATAGAAAGAACGAGAGGAAGAAATATGACTTATTTCCTTCAATGTTGATACAACGTGAAACAAGCTAACCCAATGGCAGAGCCAGAGTCAAACAATATATTCAACATTGAGGAGCTGGTGCAGCAGGGTATGCTGTGTTACATAGCATATTCTCATGTCATCACTACTTCCAGAAAATGCTCAAAGCTCCAACATTTGTTCACTTACTACAGGATTCACTTCTCAGCCGAGGAAGACCTCAGGAACACTACACTTAGCACTCAGCAGTTATTTGACCTATTTCACTAATGTGTTTGGGAAGGAGGTTAATTAACAGTGGAGGGCTATATCCTTAAGCTTAATTTTTCCAACAGCCCTGCTCATAAAAGGAAAAATTGAGTATGTATTGAAGGAAGCAAGCAATTAAGTTGCACAAATAGTGAGCTCATTGAACTGCAGCTGACTTCTATCATGTCAAAGAACAACTAAACACAGAAGCAATAAAAAGATTGTTGCCACGACCACCACTGAGAACCGACTGGCAATAAAGATGAATAACTTCCTACTTGAAGATTACTTGATTAAAGCTCTTTAGAAACCAAATGTTACACATAGGCATAAATGGAGCAAAATATTTTAATGTGTGTTTGGCAGGTTCAGAAACACTTTATAGTCAATTTTAGATGAAGGTTTATACAACAGCATTAAACCCCACTTAAAACAGTCTTTCCAACCGCTGTTCTCACAAGCGGCGGTGCTCCTGGGAAGGCCTGCACCAGCCTGCGGGATGAGTCCCATACCTACAGATACGGGGAGGCTCACGGGAAACGGAATTCCACAGGCCTGGGTCCTCTGAAACCAAACCCAAGAGCAGAGCCAGAGAAAACCATTCAGATGGCTGTGACCCTTGAAGGCAAGTAAACAGACTCCCTGTAGCAATAACCAGGAAATCTCTCTCCCAGCAACTCTCTGCTCTCTTGCCCGCCTCCCAAAGCTCCAAAAGGTCAAGTTGTAGCCCAACCTGCCCTTCAGGAAAGTGTACTCACGTCTAGGAGTTCAATACAGGCTGGCATGAGCCCTGGCTCCCAGGACTATCGGTGTCAGTGAGGTGGGATGGGTATGCTTTGACAAGGAAAATGTGTCTGACAGAGGATTCAGCTCTCAATTTACAAGTGTCTATGGTCATGTCTGGAGAATATCAGCCTCTGTGAGCACTTACCTGCTGCCTTTAGAGGGGATACCACAAAAGTTGTAAAGGATGAAAAAGACGAGAATTTTGCCATGGAAGTTGTTCATAAAGCTAACATTAAAAAACAATAAGCTTCCTTTTGCATTGCTGCTCTCAAACTCACTAGAATTAAAGCTAGTCTTTTGCACATAAACCAGTCTGCCACCCCATTTCTACCCTTGCTCCCCCTGCTAGCTCCATCTTTAAAATGGGAGGAGGGCTAACAATGTCCTTTTCTTATGAGTATTTCCCCTCAACTTGGGCTTGAAGGGGTCAGAGCCCTGCAATGAGATTATGGTAAGTGGTTTTCCCTGTCCCTGAGCCCCAGCTCTCTCCTTCCTAACTCAGGGGCAGCTGCAGCCAGCTCCTGTGGGGCTTGTTTCTTCTGTTGTTTCACACAGCACGCATCCATATGCTGGGTATACAGTAGGTGGTCAATACATGCTCTTTGGCTACAATCGGCAGGAAAGGCTCATACTTATATCCTTTTTAAAGATTTATTTGTCTTAACCATTCCTGCTACAATAATCAAAGGAATTGACACCGGAGAAACAATTTTGTGCCACAACTTGGGGAAAAAAGGCATGTTGTTCTTGATTTTCTTGGGTAGGAAATGGGACTCAAAATGGCCTGAATAAATTGTTAATGCTTACATAAAGCACATGGTCATAAGCTAATTAGATAGAGCCACCAATTTCACAGATTTCCAGAGATTCAAACTGTAAATTTGCTGCCCAGGATTTTTAAATATTTGATTTGGGCAAGTCTAACTGCAAGTCGAATTCATACCGCAAACTTCAGAATGACTTCATTGAATGAAAAGTAGATATTTGGAATTTTGGTAATGCTTCTCACCAACTTTCAAGAGGACTGGTCATTGGTTACATGATATGCAAGTCTAATTTTTTTTAAAGTTATGAAAGAATGCGAAAATTTATATAAATTATATTTCATTTTTAGGCAGAAAGCAGAGTGGTACAGCCCCTTCCCTGCATTTCGGTGTCTCCATCTTGAAGCCTTGCTTGGGCTTTGAACTCCAGGCTCTCCACTAAGGCTTTCTAACACTGTACAGTAAAAACTCTGGAGTTGGAATAAATTGTACAACACAGGAAGTGGGGGTGGAGGAAAAAAAGTAACAACCGTTCAGAGATGGGAACCCTCTGCTCTCTGGAAATCCCTCTAGCCTTAGGTTCTCTATCGAAATTACAAAGGTCAAGAATCTTCAGTTCCCCCATGTTAAGAGAACAAGAAAAATGCACAGGAAAGCCCACGGTTTCCTTCCTCATGGAGGGAGGAAGGAGCTGAGGTAGCAGACACCCCTGTGCAGCTGTCACTTCCTCAGGAGCTGGTATCTGTTTCCACTCACTGGGATGGAGTCTGGCAACTTCCTAACCAGCAGGAGATACATGATTCAAGAATCCATTTTGGCTCCAATTCTAGCCTTATAAAAGCCAGTTCTGTCTAATTCTGAGAATCCTATAAGCATTAGTAAGGACTTCAAGTTGCCTCATCCTCAAGAGTTCAGCCAGAATAAAAGGAGATAGGTCAAAGAGTCTATCTTGAGTAGGGATCAAGATACTTTTCAGAAATACCTGGAGATTAAGGTAAAATAGGTACATATTCAGAAGTGACAGAGAGAAAATATACCTTTTATCCTCCTCTTTGAGGAGTCAGAAAGTGTCAATGTCCTAAATCAAAGGAAAACAGTGAAATTCTAATAATGGAATCTAAACAAATGCCTGTATGTGACAAGTTTGTTCTTCAAAAAAAGAAATGGTGTGTAGAATCAAAGTGTATTGAAAATGTCAATTTCAGCACTCACTGTCTCCTTCAAATCTTCTCCTAAATTTCTTTATTTCAGTCAGGATTTCTCCATTTACCAACTACCTAAAGCAGAAACTTCAGAGTCTTTTATGTATCCCACCACATCCAATTCTGGACTCAGAATGTCTCTTGGATTATTCTCTGACTTTTGCTTCCACAATTGCTATCCTAAGTCATGTCATCTGTATGTGCATTCTGTAACAGCCCTCCAATGGGCCCCTGTCACCACTTGCTTTCTCTCTACCCCAGGTCATCTGTCACACCCCTGACAGTGATCTCTCTGAGGTACAGTTATAAGTGTGGCACACCCTCTCAGCCCGAAAGCTTTTACTAGCTTTACTAGTTTTCTGTCTTCTTTTAAAATAAAGTTCAAATTTCTAGCATAGTATTCAAAGCCCCCAATAAATTAAAATTGTTCTATTTTTCAGAATGTGCCTGCCATTTTCCCCTTAGACACGGCTAAGGTTCTACCCAGAACGGCCCCCTCTCTGTCCCTGGATCCTGTTGGGGGTTCTCACGCTTCTGGGACTGTGCACTTTTCCTCCAGCTTCATCTGTTCAAATCTCGCTTAGCCTCTAAAAATTAATTCAAATGTCACCACCTCTAGGAAGCCTTTCCCAATTTCAAGGCAAAATAAATTGCTCCCTCCTCAGAGCATTTATAACACTTTGTTTATCCCTTGGTTACAATGTTTTCCCAACCGGATCTGTATTCAATATTGTAAAATTTTCCATCTCCTCCTAAGGACAGAGACAGTAGGTAAACCCCTCTAGAGATGGTCCTGGGTGCCTAGTGTAGCACCTTAAATAAAAGAGGCATTTCATAAACAGTTCTTATACTGAATTGACCAGTATAGAAATTATGAATTTTCACTCAAACTGAACCATGGATAAAAGACCAAGCTGAGAGTCATAATCAAGGAAGATCTGGAGGGAAGGAAGGAACTCAGCAGATGCCACCCAAACTGAGTCTCAGGAATTAAGTCTGTTGTAAAAGAACAGAGATGGTCTAATCCATTGCTTCTCAACATTTCTGTATTCACAGACTTTGAAGGGTTTGACTCTGATTGATAACTCCCACCCTAACCAAATGGAGAGACCACCTCTTTTTCAATAGTGGTGATGTAAATGTTGCATTTAAAAGGGTTCAATCAAAGCTCAACAGATAAATACCACAATAAAAAAAATATATATATAAAATTTATAAATACAATATGTATAATTTCTATTTATATATATATACACATCTAAGAGACTGTTTCATTTAAACATCTGTACACACAGAGATCTAATGATGTCTTAATAAAACAAATAGTTCACATTATTGCCATCATTCCAAAGAGGGAAG
This sequence comes from Manis javanica, assembly GCF_040802235.1. Taxonomy (NCBI): domain Eukaryota; kingdom Metazoa; phylum Chordata; class Mammalia; order Pholidota; family Manidae; genus Manis; species Manis javanica. The sequence continues at coordinate 45,420,755 of NC_133163.1, read as the reverse complement.
AAAGCCAAGAACAAAACCACCTCCTTAGCCCTATTAGCATTAATAATCAAATTCTCTGCTACTCCAAAATCTGACACAGGCTTATTGCAGCTCTCATTCTCACCTGGAATAAGAAAATAAACTCAGACTTTCAAAAGAAAACCATAATTTCCCAAGGTCTTCTCAGACGAGTCTTACCTCTTCCCTAAACCTTTTGAGTCAACTCTTCCTGAGATGAATCATGTTAAGAAATGAATCTCTTAATTGCACCATATAAGCTAAACAGTAAGCCATGACCTCATCACCCTGGATGTAATAAAAGGGCAGAGACACTCAAGCATTTCAACAACATCTTAATTCTTGCACTGTTCTGGTTTATTATAAAGCAGGTCTGTGTGCAGGAAGACATTTTTAAAAATGCTTTTATCTTTATTTTGCATGTTAGTAGATCTCATGGTCTCCTATCTCTGCAGATAGAGGGATGAATTGTGCAAAACACAAGCCAGTGGATTTACTTGAGAAAGAAAGAAACCCAGTCTTGAAGATGACACACAGACTCAAGATGAGCCAAGAGTAGAAGGACCGCAAACTACACAATTACTTCCTAAGCTGAAGACAGCACACACACACACACACACACACACACAACCTGGGACTGAACAAATATCTGAACGCCACAGCCAGACTAGGAAGAAGCAATAAGAAGTCAGTATATCTGAGCTTGAGAAGAAACGGGGTAGACACAGTACTACATCCATGGGTGGCATATCACCTTCCGAGACTTGATTACCATGAAGTCCTCTTTCTGATAATTACCAGTATCATTCTTATTTTGCTAGAAGTAGCATTGATAGGTACCATTTATATGTATGAAGACCTCTACAGTGTGCATCCCACATTAGCACAAATGTCTACCTAGCCAGTACCAATAAAAAATTATTCCTAAAATGATGGGCCAATGAGAGAATAAATTATTTGGATTAATTTTGCAATAAAGTTATTGTTTGTTTATAGAAGAGAACGTATTTGTGCCACATTACAAGTAATCCCAAATATAGATATTTCAATAATGGCTAATGCTTTAGGCTGCCAAACCAAAAACCCATTTCACTTGTTTACAAGGATGAAAACTGCCCCCAGCACATTACAGAGGCACAGAGAGGAATAGCTCCGAGCAGAATCAGCAGTACAGGTGGCCCTTGAACAACATGGGTTTGAACTGCATGGGTCCACTTACACAGGGATTTCTTTCCATAAGTATATTGGAAAACTTTCTGGAGATTTGCAACAATTTGAAAAAACATTTTCCTTTCTCTAGCTTACTTTATTGCAGAGTACAGCATATAATACATAAAACATACAAAATATGCGTTGATTGTTTGTTATCGATAAGGCTTGGATTTTTGACTGTTGGGGGAAGGGACAGCACCCCTAACCTCCTACATTGTTCAAAGGTCAACTGTATTCAATAATTCCATAGACTAAAACACTGACCTAACTGAATATTCTTTCTTTATGTCATTTCCTAGCCACATAGCTCTATTGTTCCAGGTGTTTTGGGGTGGTGCTACTGATTACAAATAGCTGTGAGCCTGCTGTTTTGCATCCACTACTTATCAATCAGAGCCTCCATCAACAGGCCTTCTGTTCTGATTGTCCCAGTTAGAGCCTCCACCTTCAGGCTGCACTCACAGGAGAAAGCAGCAAAGCTGAAAACTTACCTCACAGCACACAGCCCTGGGTTTGGGATGCCACTCACACTGTATCCCACAGAGCAGGATGGATCCCAGAACTTCAGTTTCACCATCTGTAAAAAGGGAATATCCACCTTTACTTGGCTTCTGAGACTCAGCAGCTATGAAGCAGTGATTTATAATAAATACAGCCAGTTCTACAAGCAAATGCTTTGGTAAAAAGTAGGCATGTATCTTAATGAGGATTCTTCAGAAAGCGTTGAGCAGATTGTTAGCAGAGACTAGGAAGATTCTGCCTCATAATCAAAATTAAATCCCTTTCTGTAACTATCAACATCAAGCTAGTGTTTGTGATTGATGTGGCCTTTAAATTGCTAAAACTAAGAAAGGTGTTTTTTGGTCCATCAACAGTGACATACACTATTTTCAACACTGACATTTCTGCAAGAAAGGAGGAACAAGGGGAAAAAGCTTATTGTCAAACTCTTTTGTCCCATTACCTTGAAGAGATGCTTTCTGGGAACAGTCTGGTACCTTTAGAAGCATTATATCCCAATTAGTTACAAAGAATTTAAGGAAGAGAGTACCTCTAAACCGCATGCAGTTGGTGGAGCTATGATATATACCATTTAACAAATCACTGACTCAAGGGCAGCATAAACACATGAAACTTTCCTTTCAACCTCTACTTGTTCAAAGCTGCAAGGCAGCAAAAGGAAAGGAGGAAAGGAGTTTCAACTTCCTGGGGTCCCCTTTCTGATAAGAAAGCTCCTCTTTACAAAGTAGGAAATGTATTTGTACAATTTCCGAGGCATGTCAGGCTTCCCTAAATAGAAAGAGTATGTTCGGTATACTTCAAACCAAAACAAGTTGAACTTAACTACACATTGGCTGCCATTTCTAGAGGAATGGAGGATTGCTCCAATGGAAAAAATAGATTAAATATTCAAGACCATGATAATAATCTATGAATTTACTTTAATGCTATTCTAGGATTTTTTTATCAAACTTTAAGTATATAAGAAAACTGTATGTATATAAGGAATCAGGAACTGAGATATTCTTGTTTCTCTTTCTATTTGCACTGTTTACAAAGCAACCCTGAGCAGCCCCAGTTTATCTTTGCTGCTGTGTTTGCTGACTGGTCCTGTTTAGATGAAGTTTTGATACTTGTGTCTTTATGCCATGAATAGGCAGCTGGTCCAGAGAGGCCAGAATCAGGGAAAGAGGAGTTACAGGGCTTATCAAGTCATTCGAGGGGCCTTGTTGTGCTCATCCTTTGTAAACAATAAGACATGTCAGCGTCCCTGGTTGCTGTCATTACTGACAGTTCTCTAAAGACCAGTTAAGTGTTGAATTCTTTAAAGCTGGATTGTGCCCAGTGAAACGATAGTGTGATATGATGGGGACTTCATGGATATCTGAGTACCTTGGGAAAAGAGAGGAATTGAGGCTTTTCACTCAGCAACCTAATGAAAACTAGACAAATAGTCTTGCATTTAATATATAGTTTCCACCAATTCATGCTTCTTTTGTTAGGAACAATTCCAGCCTGTATAGGAAAAGAGACAGATATAAAGAAATAATTTCTCATTGACAAGGGACCTTTAGGTAAAGCAATGCTTATGAAAGGACAAGAGACTGAGTTTACATTGGTAAGTTTACATTGCACAATCATTTCATTGCTTTAACTTCATAGACCCCAAAACTTTATGCCCTTGAACAAGTAATCAAATGCAAAAAGGACAGAACTAAGTAATCCACCTGGGATAACCAGGACTGTATGCAAAACACAAAGAATAAAATATAAGTTTTAAGGAATATGAATGAGAAATTGTGCAAAGAGAAGGATGTGAAAATAAGTTACAAAAGCAGTATCTTCTGAACAATGATCAACATGTGTAAGTTAATTAAATCACAAAATAACTCATTTCATACCATTATTCATTTCTAACCTGAGACTTTTAAAATGTATAAAATAAAGATCAAATTCTTTTCATGGAAACTGAATGTGTTGAAGAAGAATAAATCCCACATCAGGTGTAAAAATCTCACATTGTGTGTTATATTCAACACCAATTTTGCCATTACATTTAAGCTATAGATTTTGAGGTTAAAAACAGTTCAGAGTGAAAGAAATTTCCAGTGTTTCTATCTTCTTCTTCCCACTAAGATTTCCCAAAGCATTTGCTCCATTAAATGGTCTCAAATGATTGACAAAATGTCTTAGATCCACTTGTAAAATATTAGGATCCAAAACATTGAGAAGGATCATCCTTTCAACATCAAATTCATCCCTGAAATAAGGAGCATCTCTACAAACAGGGCCAGAATCTAATGTTCCATTAATCCTACAGTAACGCATTTAACTTGGATTTTTACCTCTTTCTATACAATAAACACTATTGATGGTATAGATTCTTCTTCCTAAGTTTCTTTTCTCCTCTTTAATCTTCTTGATTTAAACAGCCAGACCTATCTTATAATGCTATGGGTGAAGCACTGAGCCTAAGACTCCATCTGTACCATAGAATTCAGAGAACAATTTAAGAAATATGTTTTCAAATTTTTATTAACTTAATAAAAAGGCACTCAGGTTTCCTAATTTTCCTATAAGCAGAAAAACTAAACCTATTGACATGGCCTAGACAAACACTGCTGAGCAGTCTTCCAAAGAGCAAATGGTAAAAATAAAATAAAATGAAAAAGATTTGCCTGTCATGGGAGTTGGTCAATAAAATGCAGCAGTGTTTATTACAACATTTAAGGTCTGTGATTAAGAACACCAAAAGGCCTAAACTAGAAAGGTTTTCAGCCTGTAATTTCCCTGCAGTCCTGGCCTGTACTTCCTTATGAGTTAGCTCAGCAGGGCTTTTTTCCATGTCCATCATCAGCTTGTAATTATTGCCATTCTCAAAGCTATGCCAGATGGGTCTTTAGAAGCAGGCATGCAGCTTGTTTATGAGAGAAAGAGCTGTAATACTACTCTACACAGAGACCTATCTGGTCCTACTCAAAGAGCCCTGCTCCTTACCTCCCCCTCACCACCCCAGTGCCCCAAACCTACCCCCATTACTTCTGGACAACCCTCTCCTTTTCAGCTCCCTGTCCCACTTGAACGGCCGGGACCATAGGAGTCAAGGGATATCTGTATCTTAAAGCATATGGCCTAATTGTCACCTTTCACCATCCACATATGGAAATGAGGCCGACACTTAGGGGAAAACAAACTGGACTCTTTCGTACGTATTCTTGAGCAGCGGCTTTATTTAAAACACCAGCGCTGCAAGTCTACCTTTCAGAATACAGCTCTGCGGACCACAGCTAAGCCTTCCCTTTCTCTTTTCCGGGAATTTCTCATTGGTCAGAAGTGAAATTCCCAGCAAGATTCTCAAGAACAAACTTTTACTCCCTTTGCCTGGTAGGAAGGATAAACATTTGTAAGAAGGTTGAGGTCAAGGAGCTATGCAAAGCAACACGGGGAAAAGCAAAGGCACCTCACTGGGGTTCATCTGGTGATAGGCCTAGGGTGTTAGGTATCTCAGAGGGCCAAACAGAGCTTCAATCAGCAGTTAATGAGGCAGGACCTGCAGCAGATAGCCACTTTTAACTTACAAAAGCTTTTAGATGTCTCTGTTTACTTTGATCCATTTCAGTTAATTTGAGCCTGGTTAAGGTGCATTCTCTCCCACCCCCCCTTTTTTTTTTTGGCTAGATAAACCCTCTGCTCCCACCCACCTCCACCCCACCTCCCAAACAATAGTATCATTTACCAACTTCATACTTAACAAGTTTTGAGATCTTCTGTCAAGGTTGGCATCAATTATACAAAAAATGAGAGGAAGACTTGTACCAGTCTGCCTATAGAACGGTAATTTCAGAATCCGTGCAGTGAAAGATACATGTTTTCATGGAGGACGGGACAGGAAAGGCTGCATTTTTCAAGGGAGATTTAGTTATTTGTTTCTGATTAGATGAAGTACGTGTCCTTTTATCCCTTGTTATTTTTTTACCCATGTGATGACCAAAGAGCTTTCTTTGTCAAAATGTTTCAAAGCGGATAAAACTAATTTACTGGAATGTGAAATAGCCTGGAAAGAAACTATACCTGATGGTCACAGACGGAGAGGTTACAGACCCGAGTTTCCAGGTCCCAGGGCTGGGCTGGAACTCCGTCTGGAAAGGGCAGAGGACTCCAGCGCTAAAGGATTTGCACGGGGGTTCGCCTGCTAACGGCGATGGGCCGTGTGAAGAACCTTTAATCAGGTAGGCTTCGTGCTTGACTCCACCGCACTTCGGGCCCCCGTCCATGCGCGCAGAGAAACGTCCTGTAGTCTTTTCCCGGCATGCCCTGGGTGGCCTCTCTACCCGGCATGCCCCTAGGCGCCTGCCTTCCCAGCATGCCCCAGGCCATCCCTTCCGCCTGGCCTGGTCTTTACCCGTTATCGACTCTTACCTACAGCCTTTCCATATTTTCTTCCTCCTGTGCGACTTCCCAAAACACTTTTTCTTGGTTCAGATTATCATATTTCAGACGGGTGTGTATTTAAAAAACAAAACAAAAGCCTCTTATTATCTAGCCCGCAAAATTAATTTCATAAATACACATGGCAATTTTGGTTGACAGAAACATTGCTCAAAAATATAGTCTTCCCAAGTGAATCATCTTCCTATTCACTTCCCACACTGTCCTGACTGCTACATTTCCAGGAAGTATAATGAAAAGTCAATAGGAGGGACAAGATGGAATCTTTCTGTACTTCTATCGTTAAATAAATTAGAGCTACTTTAAAGTGTTTTCTGAAATCCTGTCTACTAAGACCCCGAGGAATTATTGGGAAAGTACATGTTAGGAAATACAATTTCTATTTTGAGTCCTTTTTACAAAAGGGAAGGACTAAGTATCCAACTTCGAGCTAATGTTATCTGCCAGGAATGGTCTTCAGCAGGGAAGGTGCCCTATCTGCAGCTCTCACATTAAGGCCTCAATCAGTAATGATTTACATTTATTTTGCTCTATTCCAAGTCTTTAAAATGGAAGTAAGGTTGGTTTATCACTGAATACTGAACAGAGAAAACAAGTACAGATGACTTAAACTATGTTTACGAGAAAACAATGATAGCAATAGCTAATATTTACTCAGTGCTTATTTGTGCTAAATGCTTTAGGATTCTATATAACTCGTAGAATGTTTTACATATAGGCTTACTAAATTCTTTCTGTTAATGACAGTGGCGGTTGCTAAGTTATAGGCCAAGTTATTCCTTTCATTCAGGGTCTAGGGAGATGACACGGGCATGTTGAGTCACTCAAAACAGGCTCAAACCACCCCAAGGAGTTTGCCTGATGAAAGGTTTTCCTTTCCTTCAAAGCCACTTCCTGTGTCACGTGGCCTATATCACTCCAAAGATAATAACACTGCATGCTTCCAGAACACTTTTATCCAAAGATCTCAAAGCATTTTCAAATGTTAATTAAGCCTTCTCCATCCTGGAAGATAGCAATGCCAATCTTGCCGTTTAAATACTGTATTCCAGAACACAGGTTGTTCTAATCACTGAGAGGGAAATGGAGGCCTCCCTGAACAAATCCAGTGTACAAGCCACCACCCAAACAATTAAGACAATGAAAGTCCTCCTTTGGTCCCTGGGAAACCACTGCAGCATCTCTCTTATTTGTCCCCTACTCCCACTGATTGTTCCTGCTGGAAGAACCACATCCAGAGAAAAAAAGGAGAAGCAGAAGAAAGGCTTTCTAGTAGTTCTACTTTGTTTAGGGATAGAAATATAGGTAGAAATACATACAACATACTTCCGCAAATATGTCAGCTCTATCAACAAACAGCTAAGTGTCTTTGTTATATGCTTTTTCATTTATCATGATGACCAGGAGGGGAAAAAATAACCAATTTTTCCCAAGGCTTAGATCTGACCCTTCAGGCTGCAGTTTATCTGCCCTCTTGTTTCACAAGCATCATGGACTGCTCTGATACAGCCAGAGAGCAGTCACATTTCCAGCAGTTTGTCTATCCTTCAGTCGGGTTAAAGGAAAACCATGTGGCCACCATGGACCTTCAAGATCTGCCTGCCTCCTTTCCAGCTTCATTGCCCCGTACTCTGCCACACTGGCTTTCTTACCATCCTTCCGATGGGCTTTTCCCTACCCCAGAGTCTTTGCACAGGGTTTTTCTGCTGCCTAGGATGCTTTATCCCCTATGCTTAATGCAACTCCTACTATTAATTCCCAGATTAAAAGTCACTTCTTCCAAGAAGGCTTACCTTTCTGTTATTAAATTAGCTACTTTCTATTATTTTCTCTAATTACAGACTGTTTGCGTTACAATTTCTGAGATTTCTTTGTTTAAGGTCTCCCTTCTAGATTATAAACTCCACAAGAACAGGGACTCTGTGTGTTCTGTTCCGTGTTGCATAGCCCATGCCGGGCACACTTTGGATGCCCTCAAGAAATATCTACTGAATAAACTGAGTGAATGAATCTTTTAACCTGGTTTGCAAATTATGTTTTTCTTTTGAAGTGATATTACAGGTAAAGAGGATGAGAGAGAAAAACAGTTTGGTTGTATCAGTTAGTTTATTTCTATCAACAGTGAGAATAGCAAACAATCTTTGAACTACTTGAGTGAACCCAATTTTTATTATATATTAAGTCTCTGAAGTAGGTGTTTTACCTACATTATCTCATTAACCTCTCACAACAACCTTGAGAGGCAGACCATTATCTACCCCCATTTTGCTATCATCAGGACTAAGTGATTCAGCCATGAGACCTCCTCATTCCATATCCTCATTATTTATTGAGGCTCATTGTTTGCCAGACAGTGTCATGGTGGAGCTGTAAACGAGACAGCTGTGGCTTCCTTCTTTGTGCTTTTGTCTTTGATGGTCCACAGCAATAGCACAGTGGATTCCCGCAGGTAGTTGGTGCTCAATAAACATTTAAACAGTGTGGCTCAGATTTTTTTTTTAAAAGACTGAGGAACTATGGTCGGATCCCTTCAGAGTTTTAAATGTTCCACAATATTGCCACAATGCTGGTGTTCATTTTACATGACTTTCCTGGGGGACATATGGTTTGTTATTTATTCTATAACAATGTAGAGTGCTGAAGGAGGTCACAAATCACTCCAATATTTTAATAAAAAAATACAATGATCAATGATAATGGGTTTTAATTAATGGTGCCCCATTGTAGCCAAAATGGTCTTTCTAAAACACAAATTAGAGAATCAGAGCATGCCTCTCCCATGATTTACAACCCTCTAGGGCTTCCCAATTGGCTTTGGGATAGAGTCCACTCTCCTCATCTCCTTGACGTGGATGACAAGAGTTTGTCTCCCTCTAAGGAACCATGTCTCTTTTACTCACTTCACTCACTCTTTGCAGACTTTGTAAAAAACATAAATTCCTCCAACACCTCTAGGCCTTGGACATGCCATTCCATCTTTTAGTAACACCCTCCCTACACTCCTTACCATCACTGCCACTCTTGGCCTGTGTTGAAGGGAAGATTTATTTGTGTACGGGATTTTTATTGGACAATGCTCAGGAACAATATCTGTAAAGAGAGAGGGAAGCAAGATTGGGTAGAAGGAAAAGCTGAAGTGTAGTTCAGGTGTTAACTGAGGCCTCAGTTGATCCTCTGAGGAGCTCTGGAACTGAGAGGCCTTTTGAAATGTCTGAGTTGAGACGGGAAGGTGGACCTTTACCCCAACTGCCCCTAGAGATAGAGATAACCTTGAGCAAGGCAGCTTCCCTCAGGGAGGGCAATTCCTCTGAGCAGAACCATGTTTCAGTCTTTAAGGTGGTTTCTGGGTGGTATATCACAACAGCCACGAGGGTCTGGTTAACTCTAGTCATCTTTCAGGTCTCAATTTAAATATCCTTCCTCAAGGAAGCCTCCCCTGACTCCCTAAGCCTAAGAGAGATGCTCCTACAAGGCTCCTGTCACTTCCCCATCATGGCATGCTTCACATTATGTTATTATCTGTTTATTTGTCTGTATTCCCCCAGGAAAGTACAGAGAACAAGAAAAAAGACATTCCATCTATCTCATTAGCATTCTATCTACCAATATATAAAAAATCATGACCAAACTAATGAATGATAAAGGATTTTTAACTTTAAATTTGTTAGAAATTTTGCACAAATACCAAAAACATCCAGAAAACCACTCACCAAAATATTGCCAATTATCTCTTAATGGGAGGATGATGTGTGATTTTTATTTCCTTCATTATACCTTTTAGTATATCTAAGTTTTTATAAGCACATATGATATTTTTACATTTTTTTCAAGTTATAAACATTTTGAAGAAAAGAATAAATGTGGCTCTTACTATAACAACTAGTATCAATATACTCACCCCATAAAGTTATTGTTTTGTACCATAATTGATAGTTCATAAAGCAATTTTACATAAACAATTTTGTTTAATCTTGACAAAAAGTCAACAAAAGAAAGGCAAATATGATGTTCTGATTTTAATGCAGTGTAAAATAAAGCCAACCTTCTCAATCAGGAATGAGGTAGTGTACCCTCAGAGCCTAAGAACCCAGCTGTCTAACATTTCCTCTCCACCATGTACCGGCCTTGGGAAAAACAATGATATAGGAAGAATATACATAGCTATCCTACCCTAACTTTTCTGAGTCTTGCTGGCTACATTCCCTGCCCTCCCTTTTCTCTCCCTCCCTACTCCTATTCATAAAAGAGAGTATAATGCCTCTCCCGTGGCCTTATTTTCATCATTTGTTTGCACAAGCCTAATCTACAAGGCCAGCTAGAGTTGAAAGGCCTGTTTTCCCCTCACATCTCATGTCCCCCTTCTCTTCTATAATGATAACAATTCACATATGTATACCACTTTCCAGAAGCCTTCCACATACATCACCTCACTGGATCCTTCCAAAACCTTTGAGGTCTGCACATCAGATAGTATTACCCCCCATTTTAGAGATAAGGGAACCAAAACACAGAGAGGTTATGTGACTTGCCAAAAATCACAGCTAGTTACTGATAAAGACAGGACTAGAATCTGGAGCCTTACAGAAAAGGCCAGAACCCTCTGGGTTTTTGCTTTGATCTTGTAGTCCAGCATATGACCCACTGATAGGGCCCTGCAGAAACTAAAACTAGTTACAAACTAAACTGATGACAGCAAGATTATGGATTCAATTTCTAAGTAGGACGGTTGTGATCCTTGCATTGGCGTGTGCTAATGCATGCAACAGATATGCACATGAAAGACTGAGGTTACAAAAGGGACTAATTGAGGGTGTAGATGATTCAGCTCAAATCCGGCATCACGGTGATTTAAAGACCTTAATTACCTATTCTTTTAAGCCTATGTAAATAAATATATTCACATAAATATATAAAATAAGCATTCCTATAAATAGACTATACAAATCTGTGTTTCTGTAATTGTTACTTTCTACCATCACAGTTATCTCGAAATAGTCCCAATTTTTATACCTATTGTCCTGGTGCAATTAATGGCTCTCCTTCCACTTAAAACACGTCCCAGTGTGGAGGATAATTTATATGGTCATCCTATATATATATCTTGCATAGACCAAATATGCAATTTCAGTAGACACTGAACGGTATTGACTTTCAAAGTGCCCAGCCCAAACTGTTACAAGAAGGGTTGTTGTTATTGAAATACACTGCTGGAAAAATTCCCAGTGTTAAATGGCCTATGCTCAATACGCAGTAAGACACACATCCCTTTGTATTCTGTTGGGCTCAAGTTTTAAAATGTAGTGAAATTCTGGGTAGCTTCAATCCATTAGATGAAGATTTTGGTTTTTCTGCACCTCATTCCTCACCTGATATTGTATCTTTGTCTCATTGCTTATCAGAAGTGTTCCTTTCCACATTCATTTTTAAAAATGAGAAGAAACAAATTAGAATTCACATTTTTTGGCTTAAAATTATAATGCCTCCTACGCTTCCCAAAAGAATTCTCACAAGGCAAAAGGTAAGAGGTAAGATTTTCATGGTAACTCCAACTCAAGCCTTGGAGCTTGTGTAAGTCTTTTTTCCTCCCATCTGTAATGTGAGAATACTTGCTCTTCTATTGCTGAAAGACCAGAGAAGATGCTGTGAGTCACACAATTGATGAACAATTGTATTTTGTTCTCCTTAGAAGTCCCAGTACCATCTCAACATAAAGACCTGGTGGTTTGGGGTTTTGTGCACCCTATTCCTTCACCTGATATTATATCTTTTCCCTCGGGAAGCTTATAGTCTTGCTCCAAAGGACTAATACCAGATAGCCCATAATAAACGTTAAGAGTATGTGCTTTCAAAAAGTAGTATGTGTTAGCCTAAGGAGAAAGTGGTACGGCCTGGAGTAGTAAGCAAGCAAGTCAGTATTACTTTTTTTCCAAACACCCCAAGAAAATTATGTGAAGGATAGACAGCCACTTTCCCAATGTTCCCATGGATTCATTGTTGTTCAGCCAAACTTTCCATATTATGGATATAGGGCCCAAGTGAGTCTACCAAGCATTTCATGGAAGACCTCGATTTTTTTTATATTAACCCAATTCAATCATTTGAGCAAGCAAAGATAGAAAAATACATATTCTGTTGAGAGTCTTTGATCCTTGTCTGCAAATATCTGTCTTCCCCTCTCATTGTAACAAACATGCCCAGAATGCAGTGCTTTCTGCAGTCTGCATAAAGATAGTGTCTACAAGACACAGGTAAACACATCCCGACCCCTCTCCCAGCAGGAAACAGACAGGAAGAGGCAGAGCAGCCACAGCTTTTTTGAAACAAGGATTTGACTGTTCTGTGATGATAGTTCTCCTTTATGATCACTAATCACCCAGCATTATGGAACACCTACTCGGTTCCCAGCCCAGGCACTGTGATGAGGACCTCTGCCCTTCAGGGACACCTGAACTGCAAAAGTGACCTCAAGAGAGCCTATAGCCAGACACTAGATTAGGCTCTTTACAATAGGTTAAACCTTAAATTTTATCTTCCCAGTCCTGTTAGCCCCATTTTGCAGATGAGGAAACAAATGCTCACAGAAAATGTGCCCAAGGTGGCAAAGTGGTAAACTAGGATTTAACTAGGGCTTCAGAGTTTCAAAGCCTCTGCTTTTTTTTTTTTACCATCGTGTGTTTCCTTGATTCTCATTTTAACAGAGAGCCCTGTTAGTTGGCACTGCTAAAGAGAGGGATCTGATATCTGGATGTTTTTTCCACCAGGATCCTCCCAGAAGAAGATGTCCTAACTTCACTGCAACAAAAACCTGAATGATAACATCAGATTTTGCCAGAATGGAGTTACATCCTGGCTGTCATACAGAAACCCAGGCCTCCGACAGTGAGCACACTATTATGTCACATTCTTTCAACAGTTCCGGGAGAGTGGAGGAAAACAATGACATGGGTGATTTAAAATAACTGAGGATTTTTTAAAAAATCTTTTGTATCTGTCTTTTGAATTAATTAAATGATTGAGTTCCTAACCACATTTTTCAAATGTTAAATTATTGTGGAACAATGTTAGCTGAATATTACAGCAAATCAGCCAACACGGAGCAGTGAGAAACTTAATTCAGTGCCTAGCTTTCATGATGCCACAGAACAGTCGCACTGGAAGGTCACTACGTCCTCTGGCCCTGTTTTCTCAAGAAGAAAATGCAAGGTTTGAACCAGAGATTTATTTATTTATTCAGTAAATATTTATTAATTGTTATCAGTACACAGGCTTGGCCTTCATGATGTTTATAGTCTAATGGAAGAGAAAGATGACAATTTCAGTACAGTTGGTAACTGCTATAAAAAAGTAAAGAGAAGATGCTATGGTAATGCCTAGAAGGGACTTCTAATTCATTCTGGGGTGCACTGGAGATGAAATGACATCTAAATCAGAGGCGTAAAGGACCAATAGATGTTAGCAAGGCTAAGTGTGTACACGCACAGAGCGTCACAGGAGCAGTGCCCCAGGCAGATGGAGCAGTACGGGCTAAAGCCAGAAGGAGAACTGCCATGGCCCCTTGGGAGACTGCAACCAGCTTAGCATATTTGGTTTGTGAAAAGAAAACTGGAGAGTGAGCAATAGGGGAGATGGAAAGGGAGGCAGGGGCCAAGCCTTCTATAGCACCAAAGGGAATTTGGACTTTATTCATTCCTTCAGAAACTGTTTATTAACTTTATTATGGGCCAGGCATTTTTCTAGGTTCTGGGGTTACCAGAATAGTAAACAAAAGAGATAGGTTCCTGTTTTTACAGAACAAAAATTAAGAATCCCAAGGGTTAAAGCAGGGAAATGACACGATCAGAGAAAGACCACACTGGCTGCAGAGAAGGTATGGCTTGGACCTTAAAGCTAAGCCTCTTTCAGCTATAAAATTCTGTCTCTGTGATTTAAAACTCAGGATATAATAAGTTATAAAAACTCCATGTTAACATTTATACTATAAATGAATATCTAATTATATTCTCTTACATATATACATACACACAGTATGTTTGGCTTACAGATTTCTTTGCGAATGTTTGATATATTGGGTGGGTAGATTATTTTTCTTATTGTATATTCAGACACAGGGACATTTATTTGGTGGGGATGGAAAGCAGCCAACATGTACTGAATATTGAGGGTATCCTGGAGATGAGGGAAGAGGAGTAGGTATTTAATGCCCACTTTCCAGATGAGGAATACTGAGTCCCAGATTCAGTCAACTTTAAATGTCATATGGTGAGAAGAGAGTAAAGCTGAGATTCAAATCTGATTTTCTGGCTTGTTTGTTGTACATCAAAGCCCATACTGCCTATCCCACAGCATAATTATAAGATAGTCACCATTCTTTCTGACCTCTCAGACAAATAGTAAAACACGGATTTAGGAATATCAGCTGGTTGACTCAGTATAGTTGTTTCTCAGGTAAGCATGTCCTATTTTCTATAAATGGCAAAACTCCTGAGGTTCAGAGACCATGTGCATCTCAAAAAATTCTTTTGTGAGTCTATAGAAAATAGAACTCAAATTTATCAAATATTGAAAGTGGAAGTTTCAAGTAAGCAGAAGGTAGCATTTTCCTTGGAGTGGAAATGCACCGGTGGTGAGGAGAGTCAAAACTTGAAAAGTATTTAGGGCTTTCTAGATAGTTGTTTTCCAATACAAGAAATGCTGCTTTCAAGGACAGGAATTCCCTGAGCTTCCTGAAAATAAACCAAAAATAATAATAAAAACCACCTCAGGCCTCAGAGCCCGTTCCTGCTCTGCTCAGTTAGCGTTTGCTCCCCTCCCGGCACACTGGCTTCCGTCCCCTCCCCACAGAATCCCGCTCTCACTCAGCAAGACTCGGGGGTTTACAAGGCTGCCAGGAGCCTGGCAGCCTCCACACGCTTCCTGGGCCTCCCCGCCCCCACCCCAGATCTTCCCAAGTTACCTGCTTCCTGTCCTGGAGCTAAGCCTCTTACTGGACTGACAGGAGGTAGATGCTTTCTTTTCAAGCCCCTGAAGATCGCTGTTTCTTCACAAGATAGCCACTTTACTTTGTAAGTCAGTTTATAACCATTGAGTGCAAAAAAGAAGATTTTTTTGTTGTTCATTTTGTTGTTCTTGCTTGAAGCATTGTATTCTATCATATTTGCTCACATCCAAGTGTAGTAGACTTTGTTGGCTACTTATCCAGAATTCCTAACCCCAGATTTTCTTTGGGCAGGTTTTCTTTGTCTTGCTAATGGGTTTCAGCCCCGGGCAAGTTCACTATGGATTCAATATGACCAAAGAAATGACAGTAGAACATTCTTGGGGTGAAAAGGTTTATACCCAACTTTATTTCCATGGTGGCAGGTCAATCACTAGAATCCCATCCACTCAGAGTGAATCTGCACGCAGCAAGCCGGTCTCTGCCTCTGGGCCTCTCTGCCCGCACAGCCGTCCCAGTCTCTGTTGTCTTCTCTGCTCTCCTGCAGCCTTGCAGCCCTGCCACTGTGTCACCCAGAGTCAATAACGACGTATTGCCCACATGTGTGTAGTGAGCTAGCCAGCCAGGGTCAGGTGAGAATCCTGGCCACAGGAACCTTCATTTTATCCAACTCCACCCCTCCAGGACTCTCACCTCTCAATCTATACGCCATCAATCCTCTGCAATGGTCCCTGTGCAAGGAAGCTAGAGCATTGTAACCAAATTTCATAACAACATAATACAACATACAAATAATAAAAATTATGACAAATTATAATAAACCCCAAGCCTGAGGAGAACCATTGCCACCAAGTGGTCACCCTGGCTGGATTCAAACCAGTTCTACTCAAAGGAGTTAACCAAAAGGACCATGGGTGGGCCTTACAATACCCACCTTCTCCAGCCTCTCCAGCAGAAAGTCTTGCAGACACACAGGCTGATCTTGCTGCTTATCTCTGCTTTCTGCTTCATCCTCAGCAGCCAGAACCGCTGCTCCAGTCTCAGTTGTTGCCACAGCTCCAGTCCAATTTCTCTCTGTCTGCTCCTGCCTTTTCAAACCAACCCACATCTGGGTCCCCGTGACCTTCATGGGGCCCTTTAAATTCTTCCTTCGAGAAGCAGACTGTATTTCTTTTGTGCTTGATCCTGAGGACAGAAGCAGAGCATGGAGCGCTCCACAAGCTGAGGAGGGGGCTGCACCTCTCCTGGAAGAGCCAGCGTTGCGGAGTCCTTCTGGCTTTCCACCAGCTTTCAACCAGGTGGGGTCTCAACCGAGGAGGGGCTGATGCCTCTGGCACAGACCAGGCCTCCACCCTCACCCGTTTGTCAAACCTCCGCTCCTCCACTTCTGGGGCTGACTGCTCCATTAACTACATCCTTCACCTGCCCCACTGGCAGCCTGCTATCCCATACTCCTGCTTCTCAGGCGACTGCTCCTTCTTGTGCTGCTTCCTCTCGGGCCACCATGACATCTTTTACCATTTACACAGCACTTCGTAGTGATGCCATTTCAGTCAGCAACAAATTTCCTTTCTCTTGGGGTGGACCCCAGTCCTCTATGCCTTCACAGTACCACATGTCCACAACAGACACCTGAGTGTCTCCCCGTCCATAAGTGCAGCCTGCTGAAACACCCCTCCCATGAGGGCAGCCTGTTCTTTTCCCTGGTCAACAATGAACCCTGTCAGCTCTCGCCAGTTGTCTTGCCAATGGGTTTCAGTCCCAGGCAAGTTCACTATGGATTCAATGTGACCATAAAATGACAGTAGAATGTTCTTAGGGTGAAAGTGTTATACCCAACTTTATTCCCACAGTGGCAGGTCAATCACTAGAATCCTGTCCACTCAGAGTGAATCTGCACGCAGCAAGCTGGTCTCTGCCTCTGGGCCCTTCTACCCGCACAGCCATCCCAGTCTCTGTCCTGGGCACTGCCACTACTCCAGCCTCTGCTCTGCTCTCCTGCAGCCTTGCGGCCATGCCACCGTGTTGCCCAGAGCCCTGGGCAGGGCTCTTTATATAAAGTCAATAATGATGTATTGCCCACACTTGTGTAGTGAGCTAGCCAACCAGGGCCAGGTGAGAATCCTGGCCACAGGAACCTTTACTTTATCCATACATGTCTATAAAGAGAAGACTAAGTTCTATAAGCTCCAAAGTTCTCTCTCAACCCTTTAAAGTTAGGAAAGTGTATTCTAGAAATTGCCTTGTTGATGGAAGTTCCAGCAAAATAATAGATCAGAAATTAGATAAGTATGAAGCTGCCCGTTTTCAGTAATTTTTCTTTAAGCCTATCCAAGCAGGATCATACCAAGGAGATAGGAAAGGATACTGAGAGACAGCAGTCTACCAACCAACTCGGCCTTCAGATACTTCTGGTCATATAAATCATTGACTTAAACTTAAACATTTTTAATCAGAGAAACTAAAAAGGGAAGTATTACTGAGATTCAGGCATAAAAGATTTTAAGTTAAAGAAATTTGGGACCATTGACCTGGGACTCTCAAACTGGAAGAATTAAGCCTCCCAAATTCACTGAGAATCTGTGCTGAAACAATATCCAGAGTCCTGAGTAGATAGATGTGTTCCCACATACTGGCTTTCCTTGCTAGTTGTAACCCAGGGCATGTATAGTGAGTGAGGGAGGGAGGGAGGGAGGGAGGGAGGGAGGGAGGGAGGGAGGGAGTGAGTGAGTGAGTGAGTGAGTAAGTGAGTGTGTGTGTGTGTGTGTGTGTGTGTGTGTGTGTGTGTGTGTGTGTGCGTGTGTATGTCTGGCTTCAAAGACCAAAGGTCATGATAAACAGCATACCGCCTCTCTCACTTGGCCTTGATGGACCAAAAGGAGAACTAGGTCAGAGCCCATGGTTGCCTGAATCAGGAGCAGAGAGGGCTGGTATCCTACAAGCAACGACCCATTGAGCGGAGGGAGGAAGAAGCCTCAAGACGGGACTTCAGACTGGTCTGAGATAACAAAATATTAATGCTGGAATTACCAAAATCTTCCATCTTAATTTTTTTTACCATCCTAAATCTCATAAGTAAAATCACACTTCAGGTCACCCAGTGAAAAGATGAGGTAAATGGCAAACTGTTACTATTGTAATTTCAAAAACATCCATTCTGAGAAATGAAGCTGAGTGGCCGGCACTAATTATGGCATAGTCTAGAACAAAGTTCTATTGTATTTGTCAATTAACTTTAAAAGGGGGAATTCCTCTAAGTGCCTACAATTATCCTCAAAGGAATGTTCTAGTCCCTGGGGTTGGCTTGCAGGAAGTGAGGCTTGCAACAAGGTTGGGTTCCAGAGGCTTAATCAGGTTCAGGCAAAAACATTAGAGTCCAGGAGAGCAAGAGTCAGGGTCTGAGTGAAAATACAGAACCATGTTCAAGAGATCATTTGGGGATCAAACCAGAAAAGCAGAGTACAATGCAAGATCAAGGGGCTGGCACCAGGCAGGAACAAGGAAAGGAGCCAGGAGAGCCATGGAAGAAAAGAGGGGCAGGTAGGATTCAAGGTAGTGAAATTCAGACAGTTTATTGTGTACAAGATCAGGAGCCCAAAAGATTCTCCTATTGGGTCTGGACACCTGGGCTGGAATGATCATCCTGGCTTAAAGGAACAGATAAGGGTAAAATGGAATGGCTCAAGGGAAGTTTAATGCCAGAATAACTGGCCTTTCTATTCCCACTATCAACCATCTCAAACATTGATCTCACTGCTCATACACAAAATATGTGGGGGAAATAATTCCCTAAAGTAGACAGACATCTCAAAAACAACTTTTTCAATCTAATTTCAAACACAGTTTCAAATAAATTGTGGTGGAGGTTCAAACGAAAAAACAAAATCACTACCAGGAAGAGAAAGGAAGAAAATACACTGCTTTTGCACACCTCGTGTGTACCAGGCATGGATTCTCACCTCAGTGCTGAAGTATTATTAGGCCTAATCTTCATCTGAGGAAATGAGGACTCAAGAGTTCCATCCCCAGATAATCCAGGAGAGACAGATGCAATACGCAGAGAAATGACACGTGGCCTGAAATGCGCAAGATGGCTCAGAGACTCTAAAAGGGAATTGCCAGAGTTGAGCATTCCAGTAGAAGAAACAAAGTGAGCACATGGAGAAAGGTAGGAAAAGCAAATACTGTCGGAACATGCAGAGTGCTGGGTTAGCTGGAAGTGCGGGTGCAACAGGATATGCCACAGACGAGAGAACTGGGGGGAGGAGCAGTTGTGCTCAGGGCCTGGATGTGCTTCCTCACATATCCATGTGCCACCCTCATGCTACAGGCACTAGGACGTGTCCTCTCAAGTGAATCATTACAGGTCAAATTAGAAGTCATACCCAGTTTTCTGGCCAGGAATTAAGGCCCATTAATTTGCCCCAAATCATACAGAGGGACTCTCTTGGAGTCAGGGGAAGACTGAAGACAAAGGCTCAACCTGGCAAGCATCCAGGCAAGACCTCATTCTTGGGCTTTTATGGTGTGTTTTGTTTTCAAAGAATATTTCAGCTTCTGGAATATCACACTTATTTAAAATTCTGTGATCTATAGTGATGAAACTCCTGGGTTCACCCCTGGGGCTCCTGGGCTGTCACATAAACCAGTGTTTTACTTCTAGCTTATACCTTAGAGAGCCTGGAGACTACTGGAGCTTTTACATGTGTCCCCAAGAGGGTCCCAGCGTTGCCATCGCTCTGCAGGCTTCCTCTGCAGTCTGTGCCTCTGACCTCTGTGCTCATCTGTTTCCCATGATTCCTACTGGGCCCCAGGGTGGAGCAGTATAACATAGTACAGCATAACTCACTTTTATAGAGCATCCTTCATGCGAGCTATCACAGGGAGCTAATCAAACGCTGACGAGAAAGGGTCTGCTGCAGGATAAGATTTAAAGGGAGGAACTGATTTAGTGGCTCAGGGGGCAGAAAAGAAATTTCAGATAGATGGGTTAGGAGAAGTAAAAGAACAGCCCCGCTGTGGTAAGCCACGGGTGGACAGAAGTGGCTAAGTCTGGGGAAAAAAGAACATGTAGGCGTAGGGAAGCAGCTGGCATTCTGAGAAACCACCGATACTTTCACAACAAAGGTGAGTTGGATTTCATTCAAGAAAATAAATGAATCATTTACTTGAATCACATGTTAACGAATCACAAGAAAATGTTTTAAATCCACATAACAAGACGTCCCTAAGAGAGAGTGGCCAGGTGAAGTCAGTGGCTCAGCAATGTCAGCAGAGTCCCACTCTCACCCTCCTAGTCTGAAGCCTTCAGGGTGTTGGATTTGTCCTCAGAACTGCTATTCCCCTGGTCACAGGATGCTAGTGCCCTTCCGGGGATCACACCTAGATACAGCAACATCTAGACACAACAACAGAAGCAACAGAAGAAAGAAGCTGTGTTCCTAGTGGGTCCCCTTTGAAGATTGAGGGAATCTTTCCCAACCAACTTAGCTTCATGTATCTTTGGCCAGCATTGGAGTCCAGTCCCTTTCCAAACCCAACACGCGCAGGAGTAGGATCATCTTGATTGGTTCAGACCAATCAAGATTCTCTTCTAAGTCACATGAGAGGATGGAACCCAAAATCAAGCCTTTTCCCACAAGGAAAATGGAACAATGGCGACCTAGATGTCAGCATGCCACATCTCATACAAAAGTAATGCAACATGGACATTGCATCTGTTGACCCCTGGAGGAATAGAACACATCCAATATATAATAACCTACTCAACTCAGAATAATTGTTTACAATTTAGGAAGACCCTGGCAGTATTTAAAAAAAAAAAAAACTATGCTGGGAAAGAAAATAAGAATTTCTGAGCATAAGGGCGTATTAGGAAGATGCAGTGAGGGGAGCTCAATTTTGGCCTCATTCTAGAGTGAAATTAAACATATTTAAAGATTTGGGATCAAGCATTTCTGCTTTTGGCAGATGAGACATTGAAAGAGAAAATTTTTGTTCTGAATTAAAGAATATAATGGTAAAGTCAGAACCTTTTGAGAGCAAGAATCTCCTATTTTTGGAAGGGTGGAGCAACTGTGAAAGAGAGATATGCAAGAATGCACAGCCAAATATCAATCCAGAAACATGCATATGAGAAATTCTGCAAAGCCCAAAGCAAAGGGTTGTATGAAACCCCACAGGAATAGGAAGGAGATACATTTTTGATAAGTGTGGAACCAACCCGAACTTTACAGGTTCTGAACTTCTTGCTGATCCTGAACCTTTTGGGATTGTGTTCATTTACTCTGGGCAAAATTCACCTCCCAAATACCAAGAAAAAAAAAAAGTATCCAAAGATTACTGAAAACCAACTAGTTCTTAAGAAACCACACAGCAGTGAATTAAGTGTAAATGAATCACAAACACACAGATTAAATTTCTCCTAAAACTGCACCAGACTTTAAAGGCCAAGGGAAATAGCATTTGAGGCAAAAGACATTTTGGCTTTTGCAGAACTAAAACATTTTTAATGAGTTTGAATTCATTCAATTAACCTAAGATTCAGCTGAGTTCTTTCTTCCAAACCCAGTGTTCAGCTTATATATAGGCAGTTGACATTCTAGATCTGTTTCACCTTAGAATGGAAATTGCTTTCTTTTTTTTTAATACTAATATCTTGATCCAATGTGACCAGAGATAGCTGAGACAATATAACAATGACAAAATTATTATTCTAATAATATGTAGTATAAATGGTAGAATTTAAAGTTTTATATTCGATGTCAGGCACAAGATAACAACCCTGAGAGAGATGACGGATAAAAATAAAACCGTCTCTTCTAAAAATTTAACATTTCACTTGCTAGTGAGTCTATAGTGATTGAATTCTTGTGTCATTCAATCACTCAAAGAAAGTTATTACTGACTGTGCACTAGGTAACAGGTACCACCAGGGATAAATAGTAAGGATGCAAAATTATCTATTTCTTTATCAGTTTATTTCTTGTTCTGGATGAACATCACTTGGTAACTGGCCCAGTGTATTACTCCATTAAGGTCTCTTTCATACCCTCTTTTTCCTCCTCTTTGGAGTAGATGAATATACCTGTAAGTCTGTGTCTTCTCTTATTTACTTCCTCTTACTTCTTAGCCACACTCTTTCTCAGATATACACACACCCTTCCTTATAATAGATGATCAAACAGTGAGAAGTTGAAATGTCATTCATTCCCTTACCCCTCCACTAGACTCCTCTACCATTTGCCTGCCCTCCTCAGACAAAGCTCCTTCTGCTCTCTTTTTGAGCTGCTCAAAGTATATAATTACCTTGGTTAATAACTCCTCAATGGTCTAGCGTGATCTAGATGTAGAATTTAAACTACCTGAATGAAAGTAGAGATTCCACATTTTTCAGGCAACTGTCCATGATTATGATGTCTTGAAACTGAAATTAAGGTAAGTTTTGCATTCAAAGGTATTTTATTCCTTTGGACATACAGTACAGACAGTCTGTACTAAACTATAGTTTTATGATGAAACTCCCAATAAAACAATAGTTATCACATAGAAGTGTCTGTATGTATCTTATTTTGTTGAAGACACTGATATCCTAGACCTCATGTGCTTGCATTGCACAAAGACCCAATGAAATAGGTATTATTATCTCCTTTTTGTGAGTGAGGAGCCTGAACTTCAGAGAAATTAAGTAACTTGACCAAGATTACACTGCTAAGAAGTGGCACAGGCAGAATTTGAAGAGGTCCGTGGGAGCCCAGGCCTGAGCTGCCTCACACTTCTCACTGGGTCCAGTAGAGCAGAGAAGGAGTGCTGGAATAAGAATGCAAGAGCTAGAATTTTGTTTTCTTAGCCTTAATTCAGTTAAGAGGAAGGAATGACACTTCAGGGAAAAGAACCCAAGTTGTTGCTTTTTTTTTTTCCCCCAATTAAATTATATTTTACAAGAATCCCTCATGAAACCAGAGGAAAACTATCTTGCTTCTCTCTCCTTCAAACATGTACCGACAGTGTCCCTCCTAATTCCAGACTTAGGGAGATGGCTTAGCAAGTATTATTAGAGTGGCCTCTCTTGCTTAAGAAAAAAGCCCAGTAACGAGGGCACTGGGCTTCCCCTGCTTCAAAATACAGGACTTACCTATAGCAGAAGAGAAAAAAAAGATCAAAGATTTTAGATTTTCATTTGAATGTGTGTTTGGAGAAAGGAAGAGGACATGACTGACAAAGGAGGAGACAACTGGTGAACTTATCTTCACTGCAGAAATCCTGGGAAATTCTGGGAACCAAAATAAAGCATTCAGGTACTCCGTTCCTTTTGTAGAAGCCTCAAAATAGTCAATAGATTTCCACTCCTCTTCTTCAAACCACTCCCTGTCCCCTCCCTCTGCCCACCCCTCCACCCCAAAATAAAACTTTTTCCCCTCAGCCAACACATTTTCTGGTCACCACAACAACAAGCAGATTCAAAAGGCAAATGAGTAATTTGGAATGTGACAAATATCTCATCTGACTCAGAAAGAAAAAAGAAGAGGTGACTGCTGCCAAGTGGAAATATTTCTGGAAAAATCTTGAAAATATTCCTAAAATCTCAAACTGGACAAGTGAATATACCCTAAGGAAACACTTGGAATTTCCCAAAACATAAACAAGGTAAAACATTTTAAAGTGTTAAAGTGATCGAAATAAACATGCTGGTGCATCTGCAAAAATGAACTTTTTCTAGCATTTGCTTTTAGCACTTGAGCTACTGCTTAAGAAGTTCCTGCCAGGCAGGGGCTAGGATGGTCCCAGAATTTCTATACAGAAAGAGCTAATGGGAGACCATCTGGATGTAAGAAGGTTTGGGGAACTTGGAACATGACCGAGACTATCTAGCAGCTCATGGGTTTTACTTAAATAGGACAATTATTGGGATTGCAGATGAGCTAATGAAGATTATGGTGAAACTAATAACCCCTCTACACTTTCCAGGCCACAGTAGTAAACACTATTGGATGTCTGTCCAGCATCCATCCCTCCTTTTTTCCTATCTGACAGAACCCTCACTGTGATCAGTCAGCCATCAATCCTCTACATAGCTATGTTCTTTAGGGGAACATGGTCCAAGACCAAACCCAACCGGTCTAAAGTAACCCCATGGGCCTTTTCAGGAATGTTTAAGGATTAAGCCTACAACCTAACTCTGGCCAATAGGATGTGAGAAAAAACTCCTCTAGAGGATTTTAGAAACTGTTTCCTCACTCTTCAGCAAGACAGTCTCCTCTCACATGAGCACTGACATGTGTGGGTGTGAATGCTGGCACTGCTGCAGCCATCTTGCTAGCAGCCTGAGGATGCAGTCAACCTAGGGGCTGGCTATGATGGAGATGAAAAGAACCTGGATTTCTGATAACATCATCAAGCCTCCGAAGCAACACACCCAAGAGATCATCCTATCTCTGGACTTCTTATAATGTGAGACAATAAGTCTCCATATTGCTTAAGCCGGTTGACTCGGGGCTTTCTGACACCTGTGGCCAAAAGCAACCCAATGGATATAGCTGCCCTCCCCACCATCCCTTGATAACAGACACTGGCTTAGAGGCTAGAGATACATCAATATGTTGACCTAGAATTCAGAGACAGGAGCCATTGACTCCTGTCTTATATAATAGATTACATCTTATGTAAGACCTAAGACCTCCTCACTCAGGAACAGTGAATTGTGGAATGGTGGAATGTTTCTCTGCGTTTACAAGAAGCACCCATTTTGGTTAAATTTGCCACAGTTGCTCTCCTGCTGTTGACACTGTATCAAAACTTCAAGAATAAAAATACAGTCTCATTGTTACAGAAATGAGGACTTATTTCTCCATCAGTTCCAAGTTGAAATGTTTATCTTTTTGAGATGTTTATTATTCATATGCCTCAGATCTACTTAGAGTAGGAAAAGTACAGAAGGCAATAGTGAGAAAGTCAGAACCAGTGAGAGTGTTGGCTCCTGCTTTAAAAGAAAACTGATGTAATAGGAGTAACTGAACTGATGTTTTGAAAAATACTGAGTGCTTATTTTATTTTGTATTTCCATGTATTTGACTTCTCCTTAGTGAGCCTAAAGCATCCACCTGCTATTGTGGTGAAGTAGGATTGTTTTGGCAGGAAAGTTAAGAGGAAAAAAAAGAATTATTATCCAACTTCTAACTTTCAGAATAGGATCCAAAATAAGGCAATAGGTTTGTAACTCAGATTTCATTAAGAGGATTTTTAAAATTAATGTTTGATTATAAAATATTTTGAACATACAGATGAGATAATGACAGTAACACCTTTATATGTATATACAAAATCTAAATTCTTAACATTCTTCCATATTTGCTTTGGATTTTTTTTAAACAAAACATAATAAACATCTCCCCAAACCCATTCCTCTCTGCTCCAATCAGTGGATCTTTCCTTCCCTGTATGTTCGTATTCTTTTACCATATATGTATATATCCACATCAATATATGTTCTTATTTTGTGTGTTTTAATGCATATATTGTATCATAGTGTACTATTTCAACTGAAACCTTCAAGTTTCTTTAATTCAGTAATCCTTATCCCTCTGAGATTAATGATAGATTGATAGTTATATGTATTTTCATTAAATTTATCAGCTTTATAACATATTCTAATTTAGTCTTCTCGTATTGGACAGTTAGACTGTTTTCAGTTTTTCACTATTCAAATAATACTGCAATAAATATTTCTGTCTCCTAAACACAGATAAGGGTTTGCCTTTGATGCTTAGGTTGAATCATATGAAATTGTCAATATTCAACCATTTTGATCTACTAAATGACAAATTCATATGGTTCAGTTAATTATACACCTAGAAGTGAAAATTGATAGAGAATACATATCTTCAACTCAATCAACTATAGCTAAAATTTGATAGACATCATGGATGACTAAAGAAAATTGGCGCACTATTCTAGGAGATCTAGTTGGAATTTTGAGCTTGTCTTTAAGAAGCAGCCCAAAGGGATATTTGGAACCACAAATTATCTACAGCAATAGCTTCACTTGTAGTTCCCTCTTCTTAATTAGAACCAGAAAGGACAGTCAAGGAGAGTAGCAAAGAAATGTGTAAAGATTCTTGAATCAGTTCAATTTCTGAACCCAAGGGTAAAAGTAGTTTCTTAACACAGGATTAGATGGGCTGACATTTGAAGTTTGCTTTATCAAGTGTTTGCTCTTCCTATAGATTGGTTTGGTAGGTACACCTGGAAGTCTTCACTGGCAATTATCATGTAACTTGTACTCCTATAATAAATACACACTACTTGCCTTGTAAACACTACCAATAGGGCTTCCAGCTTACCATATCATTAAAATACCAACATCTAGTTGCCAAATATGATATCTGGATGCTTGAAGTTCACGTTTAATGGCTGGAAATGCCCTGACCACCCTCCACAAAAAAATATTGTCTCAATAAACATAATGTACAAACTTGGGTCCTTGTGGAATTCTTTAAACATTTTACTTGCTTCTGGAATCCTGGATATAATTCCTTAGATATTTCTTTTTCTGTATGACTAATATTTGGGGATTTTCCTTATGGCCTCACTAACTTAAAGTTTTATCTACCTTTCATAGAAAAATTATGAGATTATATCTGAAATGTCTATTTTGCCATAGCAGCAAACAATGTCAATACATAAGTGACTTACAACAAATACATCTATCTTGCTCATGGTTTATGAGGCCTGTGGGTTGACTACTATTCTTCTGACCTCTGCTCAGCTACATACCCATCCATCTCCATTGGCCAGAGCATACATACCACATGATTAAAGTCATGAATTGGGCAAGGATACTGGAAGCAGGGGCAAAGCGCATACTACACAAGCAGAGAAATGTAGAATCCTATTATAGGGAAGGAGAGAGTCGTGGTGAACAGTAATCCAGTATACTACAAAGTTCCCCAAATTTCCTTTGGTCAGTAACATGAGGAAAAATGTTAATTGGTGCTCACTAACAAAAAATTGCACTTTTAAGTCACATCAGATCTGACATTTAGTGTAGTAAATACTATAAGGCCCTAAGGAGAAAGTATGAGGTTGCTGAAAGGTTTTATTCCGAATAAAATTAAGATGGGAGATGACAAGTGAAACCTTCTGTAAAGATAACAAATCTAGCATGATGCAATGGGGCCTCTGACAGAATAAACACTGTTCAATTACAAGTGTATCTAAATATGACTATTTCTTTCTCTCCGAAGCCATACCAAAGTCTTGGAAATATCATGTAGAAATAAACCTGAGAGAGGCCATGCCTACAGCCCATAGCAGTTTACTGTAACCCCTTGATTTCCATTCTGAAAATCATTCTGAAAATTAACTTCCTTTCTGAAAATCAACAACAGATTTCCAAGCTCTCACTGTGTGAAAGGACGTTCAGGAACCCGATGACAGTGGCAGCCCCTGGATCGTGGTGCTGGGGCTCTCAATAGGAGAGACCGCTGTGAAATCCCTGTCCTACTGGGCCGGCTGGAACTCAGAGCCCCTCCGCCCAGCCTGGACTCTGAACCTGCTTACCTGCCTTCAGCCTTCTTTTCCTTTTCTTTCCCTCCACCTTCCCCAGCTCTTTGGTGGGGGCAGAGAGTGGAGTGATAAAAATGGGAGAAGAGGGAAGCTCATAGCAGGAATCATTTGGTAAGGACATTAACACAAGTGTAAACTTCAGACCTGTCCAGGCAACAGAATTCTCTCAGTCATGCTTTGTAAATTTACATTCTTCCTCCTGTACAGTCTTTAAAAGTAGTATCTCTCCCGCCATCTATTCTCTTAGGCAGCTCTGCTGTTGAAATTTCTGAGCTGTCATGGAATGTTATCCATGTCAGTATATTCATATTTAAAATAAGTGCAGAAAGGAAAAATCTTCACAGGCTGCTTTGACAGAACTCCGAAATAGACCGCACTGCGGTGTTTCCTTCTCCGGAGCGCTGAAATTCGTGGTAAAGAACCAGTTTGTGCGTTCCCAAAGAGATTTGCTTACAAAGATCAGTCTAGGAGAGGCTGATTGGGTCTCCTGAGATAGATCGCATCCTCTGACAACTCACCGAGACCCCGCTGAATCTCGCTCTACGTGTGTAATTACCTGCCTGATACCTGAGCCTTTCTCCCGCAGCCCGACGGGGGAGCGCAAACGCTCTCCCGGGGAGCGGCAGACACACAGCTGGGGGGCCGCCTGGGCGGGGAGCGGCCCCCCAGATGCCGCTGGAAATCCACATTTTAGGGCCTTGTAGTCATTTCCTTGCTAGTGCGAGGAAAGGTTTTGTACATTTTTATAAAAGGAGGCCAGAAGGGAACACCCTCCTCTTACTTCCTAATATATTATGTCCTCCCCTGCCGAGTCGGGGGACTTAGTCTGGATTTGGTAACTGAAGTAATATAAATGTTAGCTAAGAAGTATTCCCGCAATATGGTTCCAATTTAGGCCTGTTTTGAAGTCTAAAGGCCCAATATGTCTCGTAGATTCTCCGCTGGACGTTAGCGCTAATGTAATTTGCGGAGCAGCGCAGGCGGCGATGGAGAAGGCGGCCGGCTCCGCGGACCAGGGCGCTTTCCCAGGGCCGAGGGGACTCGCGCATTCGCCGGTAGTTCCCCCGCCGCTTTTGATGTTGGGGGCTTTGCTCAGGAAATTGCCTTATACTTGCCAGGGTTTGCAGATAAATGGAGCGAGGTAAGTGCTGTACCCTGTCACCACTCTCTCTCCTCTCCAGGCTGTGGAAGAAGGCAGCCCAGGCTGAATGCAGCCTTTCTCTGAAAGCTGTTTGCACTTTACTTCAATAACTTCGCTCTCCCAACACCAGCGTGATTTGAGAAGACACGCCTGCGACGGTGGAGTTGGGCTGACGCGCCCCCTTCCCCGAGCCCGCCGCCCGCCAGAAGCCCAGCACCACGCTCACACCCCTCCCGAGCCCCCGGCTGCAGCCCGGTAATGAGCATCCCCCTGGAACCGCCTGCCCTTTATCTTGCTGGGGGGACCCGCACCTTTTGAACTGCCATCTGTAGATTGTGTTGGTGCACTGACTTGTTAACTGTGCCATGCTGTGAAGGAAATGGCATGATTTAGATCAAGTGCTCAGGACGGCTGTTCATAAGAAACACTTGAGCCAAGCTGTTGCTGCTCAGAAAGTGCCCCGGGGAGAGGGGTTCCGTTTCGGGTCACGGTCCTGCCTTGTCTGAGGGCAGGCGCAAAGCGCTGCAATCCCAGGGCTTCGCAGTGGCTGGGAGGAGGGGATGGGGAGAAACATTATGAAACCATAGAAGCGAGGCTGCCAAATTAACTTCTCACCCTTTCAATCACACTCTAGAGGATAAAAGCCTAACATTTCTGCCTCAGAAACAGGCTCGGTTTACAGCAAACAAGTTTCTTCTCTAATTTATCAGCCCGGCCAGATATCTTTCTAATTACTGAACATCTCCGCTGTTTATGAAGCACTT
This sequence comes from Manis javanica, assembly GCF_040802235.1. Taxonomy (NCBI): domain Eukaryota; kingdom Metazoa; phylum Chordata; class Mammalia; order Pholidota; family Manidae; genus Manis; species Manis javanica. Next base: position 45,391,192 of record NC_133163.1, on the reverse strand, counting down.
TTGTAGGTGTGCAATGAACAGCACCCTAGGAAACGGGTATTGGAAATGTTGGGTGCACAGAACTTCCCCAAGACTACTTATCAAAATAACCAAAGAAAAACAAAAACAAAAAGTTTCTGATTTCAGTGGTTTTGCTTCCACGAGAACATTTTGCTTGTTCCAAAGTGCAAAAGTAAAATTGAGGAACCAGAAGTTTAGGTAAGCACAGATCACTACAGTCTTCACTTCTAAACCGCACATTTCTGTAAATAAAGTTTAATTAGGAAGACAAAAGTAAAACTGAGGAGGAATGAGGGAAGAAGGGGAACCCTTCAGCTTAATTCATCAACTCCCAAGCTAATATCAAGGGCACTGATTTGTCCATTATATGGAAATAGATTATTAGGGTCATTCTCTAAGACAAATTTACTTTTCTGCACACTCTAAATCTGTTTAGTCACTTTAAAGGTGTCAATTATTGGAACAGGCTAAGACTATGAATTTCTTAGTAATAGCTTTAATAACATTTTGAAATGAAAAGCAGATACCTTGAAGTCAGCCTGCTTTGAAAAGACATATGAGCAGCTCTGGTTTTAATTTGTGGAGCATTCTACATCTGGAACCCCTTATAATTAAAACTAAAAACTGAACTACTACTTCCACCTGTCAAATGATGAAAAGATGAATGCACTAATAAGTTACTAAGTAGCCCAACATGATAGAGTTTACATTCTCATTCTATACAGTAAAACAGAATTTTGGACAGGAGGCTAAAGGTCTTTGGTCATTACTAATAACACGCTTGCAGTATTAACCTATATGTCCTGCTCCAACTACTGACGGGGTCTTTTTTACATTAAGAGTTCATTTTTGTGTAGTTTTGTTTTATAACTAAATAGAGATTTCAGAAAGAATATTCAAAACATAAATTAAGATGTACTTTTCATCCCACATTTTACAGTTGCATCATTCCTAAAGCTCTTCTAATAGCGTCCTTTACTAATTGCACAGTTATCCAAAAGTCCAGTATTTACAAATATTTGTCAGGCACCCACACTGTGCACGACTTTGTGCTCAGCGCTGAGGATACAGCACTGAGCAAGATATATCTTTGTATGTAACTTAGAGTTAGGAAAACTCAAAGTAATTTCCTCGGAACGTCAAAACCCTCAATGTTGCCTCAGTCCTGATAAGGAAAAGTCATTTGCGAAAGCTTTTGCTGTCACTCCAATTAAAACAACAATGGTCATTAAAATGCCCTCAGACTGTCACTGGTGATCAGAAGGTTAATTATTTAAAAATGTAAATCCTGAGTTGTAATCCCTATTGAAGCTGTTTGTAACAACTCCCCCTGCAGAAGTAGAGCTGTGTGGGCCGCCCTGCAGGCTCATTTTTCTTATTACATAGTCTTGCCTCTCTGTCATGAAATACAATGGAAATATCATATTTTGAAAAGAGCATTGGTTCTCCTTGAAAAAAATAATGCAGAGTTTTGCCAGCCACTGAAGGGTTTTCCACAGAGTAGATGCTGCTCTCACGGAGGTTGTCCTGACTGCTTGGCACAGTGACCGCCATGGACACCAGGCAGCAGAGAGAGGGCAAGGCCTGGAGGCAGCCACTATCACAATGACCCAAGTTCTCCCCCGTGTATGCCCAGCAAGAGAATTTCAGCCTGTTTTAACTCTTTTGGGCCACTGGGGACTTGACTTACTTACTGCTTTAGTATCTCTTTCTGTTTCTATTTCCAAGAAAAAGTAGGATTTGGCTGCCACACACTTGTTCTTAGGCAGAGGTCACGAACTGTTTGCCCAAGCCATTTAGCCTGAAGACATGCTCATGTGGCCAGCATGTTGTTCTGAAAACCAGGACATTCGTAGCAGCATTGTTCACAGTTGCCAAAAGTTGAAAGCAACTCAAATGTCCACAGATGAATGGATAAACAAAGTGTGGTATACACATAGAACGGAAGGAAATTCTGACACATGCTCTAGTAACATGGATGACCCTTGAAGACATGATGCTAAGTGAGATAAGCCAGTCACAAAGGGACAAATACTGTGTGATTCCACCTCTGTGAGTTTCCCAGAATAGCCAAATCATAAAGACAAAGTGGAATGGTGGTTGCCAAGGACTGGGAATGGGCAGCTACTGACTACTGGGCACAGGCTTTCCATATGGGAAGGCAAAAAAAGCTCTGGAGACGGATTCACAACAATGTCAATGTACCTAATGCCCCTGAACTGTGTATTTAAAAATGGTTCAAATGGTTAAGTTGTATGACATTTTACCATAATAAAAAATTATCAAAAGATTTTTTTCCATTAATATAGAGATTTCCAAGTTATCTAGAAACAAAGAAATTTAAGTAACTGTTAACATTAGCCAGCGCACCTGAATGATAACAGAGATTGAAACTGAGTCACCCTCGCACCCTCACGTGTACACTTCAGGGCTCTGTGCCCCCTACTCCTCCCTTTGGTCTTCCACCCCCTCCACTTCACCAACTCAGTCCCCCTGCCAGGCGCCTGCAGCCTTCTGCTCTGAGGCCCTGTGGATACCTCTCACATGTACATACAATTTTCAAAGACTTGCCTAGAACCAGACTTTGATCTGCAACTCTACAATTAGCACAGTCCATCCCAGGCACAGATGAGGCAGGAGATGGCATCCATGATCAAAACACGACTGAGAAACCCCTCGCCTGCACCATGAACCCAGGACATCCTCCTCCACCTACTCACCTCGGGGAGAGCACAACGGAGTCACACTCTGGAGACCTACTAAGCCACGCTGCCTTGGCAGTCATGAACAGGGCTGTGGATGGTTCCTACAAAAGAAACAGAGGCTTTTTAGGATCAAGAGAAGTTTCCTTTTACCCATTATTCTGATATGGACTTTATATAAATTTATTACAGATTTTGTAGCTCAGAGTCAAGGAGCAATGAATTTAAGAATCTTTAGTAAGGTCTGGATTATTCCCAAACTGTGAACTTTCCCTCTAAGCCATTGACATTCTAAGGTTTTTTTACCTCTTAAGTGCTACTGTCAAACGAGCATTTTAAAACATTTATCAAAAACCAATGACTGCAAACTTTAATCTGTACATTCCATACAAAGTAAACCTCAGTCTAGTGCTGATGCATAAATGATGTGTTGGTTTAATCTATTTTTCACAGGGGGTGTCTGAGAGTAGGAAAATTAAAAACAGGTAGAATGGACTATTATTACTGTCCCATAGTGTGCTTTTTTACATGAGGTCTGGATTAAGATAACATCTGGTCTATATTTCTTGAACTATTTCCCTTTTATCACAAGAAAAATCGGCAACCCATCCCACAACTGCTCTTAATTTAGATCTAAATATCACTGATGAAACATTGTACAACATGCTGTTATCTATTAAAATGATTTCCCTGAAGGAACAGTTGATACTTTTATATATTCCAGCAAAGCTAATCATGCCAGGCCCCCTTAGTAGGACTTACCTTATAATCATATGTTCAAATGCTCCACCTAAATCACTGCCTTGGTACCAAATGAGTCTTATTCTAAGATTGATTTCACTGCATTGTTAAATACAGTGCCCAGGTCTAAGAGTCACGGAATGATCATGAATCCTTCAGGAGTACCAAATCTTACTCTGGAGCAAATAAGCCACTGTTCCCCCCTCAGCCTGTGCTCTGGGCTTTCCAGGGCCCCTTGCAAAGAGACAACAGTAAGCTGCTTTCAGCACTTTTCAGAACTCAGCTCTTATACAATATATATTGATTTCACAGAATACCAACTTCTAGGATGTTTTGTTCTTTTCAAAATTGTATAACTTATTTGCACAGATAATAAATCAGGAAAGCATTTTCTCTAAAACTGTTTTGCATATCTGCAGTGCACATTCATTTTATTCATTTTAAACCACATCAAGACTCAGAATCACAGAAGGTAAGTCTGTGCATTAACCACTTACATGGGAAATCACTCTCTCCAAACCCCACCTTTAATTTTGTAATATCACATGTTCCTGATTTTTTTAAAGACACAGAAACCAAAACACACAAAAGTTACAGGAGTTAACAAGACTCAACTAGAAGTAATTCTTGAATAATTGTGAAAATGCAAGAATGTTTATTACAGTAGAAAATAAAATTATCAATGTATCACACGTAAAATACAGAAAAAATAGAAGATAAAAATGTTTATGAAGAGAGGCTTGATAGAACGAATTACATGATGTCATAATATTGGAATATCTTATAACCAGTAAGTGAGGATGAAACATATTTGTATGTACTAAGAAAGGATCTCCATGATGAATTAAGAACAACACAACATGAATAGCTTGGTATCATTTTTTGTTGCTCTTATAAAGAAAAAAGAAAAATAGATGTATATGCTGATTTCTGGAAGAATTCACATCAAACTATTTCAGTGATTCACTGAAATAAGAAGGGAAAAGAAGATTTAATAAACTCCTATAGGTTTTCTAGTTTTTCTTAACATACATATATCACCTTCTAAATTAAAAAAAAAGTAAAAATGTATTGAAGAAAAAAAGCAAATAGAAAAGGGGTCAACTAGCCATTCCCTCACAGGAATAAATTGTAAGGGAGGTAGCTGGCAGGGTGGGTGCCTGCAGAACAGAGCAAGAGGCATGCGATTGACAGGCATCCTGTCATCTTGTATTTTTTGGAGGGAATTCTGAGAATAAAAAGCCTTTGGAAGTTATCAGCGGCAGGCTGGAGCCATTCATTTTTCACCTGCCTGTGTTTGTTGTCTGGCAGGCAGTCAAGGGTGCTATTAGCAGAATTAAGATCCAAAAGAAAAGATTATCCCATAGAAGGCAAGATAAAGAGCTGGAAAGTGTGGCTGGTTATCAATATCACAATACCAAACAGGTCAGAAAATATTCCGTATAGGTTTCACTTGAAGCAGGTAATCTCTGCAAAAATAATGGAGTGACTGTTCTTCCGGAACACTTCAATACTGCAACATACTGCAGTTCATTTAAGATAAAGCGGCAGTTTTACCAAGAGTCCCACAACTGCATTAGGAGGGGGGAATGGATAGCAAAACGCGGCAACAACGTTCCTTTATTCCTCGTTACTCAGTAACCCTGGGTCATCTAATACTTGAACCTTCCATATCTCTCCCAGATCCTTTTTAATATTTGAATGGTATACTTTCATTCACTTTTCTTTCCTTCTCGTTGAAGAAAGATCTAAATGGAATTCCATAGTACAACTTGACATAAGAAACAGGAGGAGTGATTGCAACATTACTTAGGTATTTAATTGTTAGGCGATTTTAAAAAATCACCAATAGTAGTGTGGATTCAAAGCCGGGACTTTTGTGGAGGGAGGTTTTGCCACTTTGGTACTGAAACATATGTTTCCAAACAGTGAATTGGAACAGTGAAGGTTTTAAGTTCATGTCAGCACCGCAATTTACAAGAGTTCACATACAGCATGAACTTACATAGCATTTCACCATGTTGTCTATGAATCATTCAATTTTAAGCTCTGCAGCATATGGACAATTGCAAAATGCAAAAAGGTAAGAAAACACATTTGGTATTTCAATTTTATGCACCTCATATTAGAAATAAATAGTTTTGTTTTCCTATTTTTCATCTAAATGATAGAGGCGCTTTCACTTTATTTTCTCTTTTCTGTATTCCTTTTCCTTTTTACCAATTTCAAGTAAACTGATAGTAACTTGTTCAACTAACTTAATCTCTCAATGTGCAGACCTTTGTATTATGTGTACACATATGGGGTGATCAACATCTTTGAGTTGTCATCCAATGGTTCATTCATCTAATATTTGATTAATAAAACACATTCTCGAGACAACTGCAGTTAAAGGGAGTGTCTAACCATTGATGGACTAGCAAGAATAAAGATTGTGGCATTACATGACTAATCAGGGTGACCAAGTACACACTTAATGACCCAGGAGCTATCCATTTATCAATGAAAAAACAACACCAATACACATTTAAAATAAAAATGGCTTGTGATATTTCTTTACAGTCATAAAATTGAGCCTGCTACTGCAATACATGAAAAGGCTCCCATTTCAGCAATGACTTTCAAAAGTCTATCAATGTTGTATTGTTAGTATGAATGAAATTATGTTGTGTCCACAGCAGTAAGTACCTTCCAATATGCTTATTTCTTTCTCCCTACTTTTTCATAGACATTCTTAAAAAGGTGATCACAAGAAAAGTAGAAAAGTTTGGTGGCTGTACATTAAGACCCAGTTTTAAACAGTTTTGAATAACAAAAGCAATACAGGAAACTATTTTTACTATCTTTTAAATGCCAACAATGCAAAACTACACAGAATAAAAACAAAAGCCTCCCTCAAACACCCCAACCCCTCTTCAGAAATACACGTCACATGTCCCTCCTCACTGGTAGCAACAGTTAGCTATGTGGAGAGTATTTTACAGACCTTTTGCTATGCCATCATGAATAATTGTGCACATATACACATGTGTAATGGAGAAGGGTTTTTTTAAAATAAATGAGATTATACTATATGTATTGTTCTGGGGCTTGCTTTCCTTCCTGTAACAGTTTGTCTCAGACATCATTCTAGGTCAGTATATATATATATATATATATATATATATATATATATATATATATATATATAGTTGCAGAGTGATAGTCCACAATTCACAAATCCTTTTAAATTCTTAAAGTTTGTTTTCAACATAACAAAGTCCACATTTTCCTTTTTTTTTTAATTGAAAAGATCCTGCAACATTGTGCCCAATTATCACCAGGAACTGATCAGAAACAAGAATCCCTCTGGTGGGGCCCACATTCTCCATATATCACAAGCTCCTGGAACCCCCAGCCCCACATCTAGCCTGGCCCTGTAGACTTCCAAGTTTGCTACCCCTGATTAGATATATTCCCTTTGCTCTTTAAAAGGCTGCATAATATCCCATAATATAGATGCCTCATAATTTATTTAACCATTTCCCTCTTTTTTATCTCATTTTTAAAGTTCAAGCTTTCATGCTGTATTTGGTAGAGTGGAACCAAATCCCATATTCAGAAATAAACTCCCCCTTTTATTATTTTCTATTTTACTTTTTCATACAGTTTGTGAGACCCTAAATCCATAACTGACAATGCCTCAGAAAACTTTACAAAAGTATAAAGGATAGTTTGATATTTTTGCCTTTGAAAAACAACACTGTAACTGAGAGACCTAGGGATGGTGGGGGGGGGGATTCTCAAAGATTAAAAAAAAATCAATCAAAAGTTAAATCAGGATTTTTCTCTAAAAAAAACTATATGTCTCTGGCTTAAAAGTGACAGAAACCTGCTGGATAATTAGAGTATTCTCTGGCATCTCTCATCAGCTCTATCTGTTCTCATTCTCCTTTTCCCCTCTTCTATATCCCTGGCTCAAAAGATCTCTAAGAGCATATAAAGTTCCCATTACGAAGGTTTGCAACTGTGAAAATGGGACAGCAATCCAAAAAAATTCAAAACTTATTCCTCCAAAGTGGTGCTGCTCATATGAATAAAGTCAACAGTCTTCTAATAAGAGGGGCCAAATCACAGTTACAATTTAGTAACTATAGTACACACTTGAGCCAAAACTCAAAGCATGTGCAAAAATGGAAAGGACCTAGAAATTTTTTTAAAGCATTCTATCAGACAAAATACAAAACACACATGGAGTGATGCAATTGCTATTCTCAGAGGAACAGAATTTTTGCCTATGTAATTTGATATGAGGTAAGAGTTCTGCTCAAATAAAAAGTAGACACTGAGACAAAATTTGCCTACCTCCCAAGGTTTTTTTCTTCCTATTCAAATTATCAGAAAAGCCCTAAACTTGCAGTCTTTTCTAGTGGGCTACAGAAAATACAAAAGTAAAGAAAACTTTACATGTAGTTAATTTTCATGAAGAGCATATACATATCTGGTACATACTTATTACTCAGAAATAAACCAAGATTTAATAATAGCCTATTATTTTACCTGTCTTTCTAAGCAAAATTAAACTTTAATGACCTTTTACCTGCAGGTTTGACACTTTGAGATAAATATATGTGCCTATTGCATCTATTCTATATGCCCAGATTTAAAGAATAGTCATCTTTGGTTATTTTCAGTGGAAAATAATCAGCATCTAAAAGCATTATGAAATACAGCAAAGCAAGGATTGTTGGAACAAACTATTTTAAACTAAAATTGTATGTCCATTTTGAAATAACTGATCCATACATTTTTAGTGACTTTACTGCCTTTTTGAGCTTTTGTATATATAATTGAGCTTATATATGCAGATATTAATATAAATGTGTGTGTGTATGAAATTGTCTGTATTCCCTATGCTGCACTTTACATTCTAATGACATATTTTTTATAATTGGAAGTTTGTACCCTCTAATTCCCTTCATCTATTTTGCCCATTCTCCACCCCTTCTCTGGCAACCACCACTTCATTCTCTGTATTTATAAGTTTGATTCTGTTTTGTTTGCTCATTTGTTTTATTTTGTTTTGTTTTTTAGATCCCACATGTAAGTGAAATTATATGGCATTCTTTTCTCTGTATGACTTATTTCACTTAACATGTATTCTCTAGGCCCATCCATATTGTTGCAAATAACAAAATTTCATTCTTTTGTTTGGCTGACCAAAATTCCAACACGTATGTATATGTATCAACCCCCAGGAACAGAGAACACTGCATTGATTACATCACTTGGACTCCACAGCTGATTTAAGAGGCACCTTGGGCAAGGCTACTCTGGAGTGTTTAGAACACAGTCTCTTTAAAAGAATAACAGAAATGTCTGCAATTCCTTGCAATAGTCCCTTCCCTCACCTTTGAGGTTACAGATAAACTAAAATTCTTCACTTCCATGCTATCTTTAAATGAATTCTCAAAAGATCTGTTCCTTTCCTATATTAATATCAAACAGGCCTCAATAAATTTTAATTACAACCCCTTTGATATTTCAATAGTGGCAAAGAAAACTGTTCACAAAAAGTCAAGTTCCCAGGGGGTAATGGATGCAGGAGTTGAGTATAAGGTGAAATACAGCAGATTCCCAGAGCTATTCCCAAAGCCTGTGCCTCCTTGCTGCTCTAAGTTGGCCTTCTGGTCAACATGCAGAGGAGCCTAAAGCTGATAACCTTATCACTGAAAGATCATACAAATACTGGTGCCTGTATGTACCACGTACTGTATGAGGGTCTTGAGGTATAAAAACGGGTAAGACACGAGTTTCTCAGTGTAGTGTCCAGACAGATCAAAGATAATTACAAAGCATACATTGTAGCCAGTGCCAAAACAGAGATATACACTAGAAAGCATGGAGGACTAACTCTGCATTTGATGGGGAAGCAGGGAATGGCCAAGGAAAGCAACCAGACAGGGTGTGTTACGTTAAGAGCAAGAACTGCTCCTTTTTCTTCAGTTGTGGTGATGGCTTATCCACTACCCATCTGTTTGATTCCTGACAGAGTACTGCAGGTTGATCTCTGAGAGCTCTAACAAAGGCACAAATCTTCAGGCTTATCTGTCTGCATTCTCTAGCTACCTTACAATGATTTCTCAAACTCTAGATAATGATTTCTCTTCCCCTCCTCCAGACCACAGTAGAAATAGTAGGAGATGAAGAGCTGACTCCAAAGTGCATCTGCTTGCTTATTGTCCAGAAACACCATGGTTTCACTTCAAAAAAGCATGCACAAGTATGTAAGCTCCAAAGGCTTATAATGAGGAAAGGAACACAGAAATATGCTCTGATGGGTGTTATATCCCCTTTGAAGGCTGTTGTTACCTAGATTCAGCCAACTTTAATATATCCTTGAATTCACAGATGTATCTTCTCAAGGAGTAGCCCAATAAATCTCTGCATAATTTCCCATTAAGTTTATCTGACTATATAATGCATTTCTACAATCTATGTTAAGAAACAATATTAGATAAAGTGGCCAATTTTATGTTACCAAAGAAGCAGCCTATATTTATTATAACAGTTGGACTGTGAATTCTTTACTCAGCCATAGCTTAAACTTCCACACACAATTTTACTGTATTTAAAACACTGCAGCATATGTTCCTTTTAAAAACAAATTAAGTAGGAGAAACTAACAGTTTCTAAGAATCATACCCTAAAAGATAAGGCTATGACACCTCAAAATACAAATCCAAAAACAATGAGATACTTTTTTTTCTTTCAAATAGTAAGGATTAAAAAAGTAGTAATAACCGGTATATACAAGCATAGAGAGAAACCAACACATATACAGTACAGTTTAAGAGTACAGTTTGGTTCAACCTTGTAGAGGCAGTTTGGCAATATGTGTCGAAACGTTTACATTTGACCTACCCATTCCATTTCTAGGAATTTATCCAAGAACCTAATGAGAGATGAATCCAAGGATTTACAAATAAGGAGTATGCACTTTTAACATATCTAAAAAACAAATGCCCAACATTTGGGGATCAGCTAAACAAAGTGTGGCACATGTTTATATTAAAGTACTATCATGTTTTCAAAAGATTTTAACAAAACAGAAAATGTTTGAGATATGGTAGAAAAATGAAAATTACAAAATAGCTTGATTATAATTTTTCAGTACACAGTGGACTAATGTAAAGATATCCAAGCACAAAAAATAGAGTGAATATATATATTGACATATTAGTATTTTATACATATATATGATGCACATCATAACATGTGATGATAATATATACACATCTCAGGTTAAAAATCAGACCTTAGGTTTTAAAGGAAAGCACAAAGCCAAATTCTAACAGAAAATGGCAAAGCTTAAATACATGACACCATATATATACATATATATGTCATGTATATAATAAGCACTGTGGTATATAAACAGTTTAAATCAAGTTTATTCTACAGCATAAAATAAAGTGTGTCACAATGTTAATAAAAATTTAAAAATGATTTCTACTTTTTTTCCTCCCACAGCACAAAATACTCATCCTTGCTAAGAAAATACACATAAATAAAACAAAGACTAATATCGTGTTGGTGTGAGGCACTTGATTACCTTTTCACCTCTACAGCCCTGGTGAGTGACCTGAACACCTTTTGTCCTGCCAGCCTAAGTATCAGCTGCCTAGTTCTAAGTTAAGTACCATAGGATTTCCATGGCAACTGCTGGCCAGCCCAGCTTTCCTTCAAAGGTAAAACCCAAAATGACTAACTAATTAGCAAGAGTCTAATTCAGATATGCCAAGAAATACCATGCATTAGTATTTATTTCCATTGCACTTGTTTTATAAGCACTGTGATACACTATTTCCCATTACACTTCCCTTGCAGAATTACAAAATTGTGGTTACACTGCCAGATTTAAACATGAGAGGAGGAACAGCTCAGGGGCTATATAAACAGATGTTCGAAGATTATTGTGTGATCAAAGCACCAAAATATAGGGAGAGCTCCTGGAAGTACCCACCCGCCACAATCTGCCCAAAACTTGGAAACAAAAGGTAAATGATAGTGGTTGCTTAGCAGCTGTTGTTATAAAAACAAAACCTGTTTCTTGCACATTTCAACCTTAATTCTTGACAAAGAGAAGTGCCATAAAATCTTAACTCTGCTGGTGATGGGATTAAAATCAAGTGTCAACTTTATCTTTTGAATGTCCTGTTTCCAGATAAGTCAGACTCTTAAGAGCATCCTAATGTGTGATTATGAGGCTATCAGTTCTCTTTTTTTCTCTAGGGGAAAAATAAATTTCACAAAACAACTCCATATGTGTCAGTCAGCTAGTTTTGGTGAGATTTCCCATAATTAACATCTATTTTAATCAAAAAACAAACTATAAAGATGGTATTTTAAAATTCCAAGGTACAGACATTTCTCTTGGAGAAGTCATGGCTGTTATGCTTTCGTGAGGAGACCAGAACAGGCACAGGCAGCCTCCCCCAGGGAAGCAGTCTCCTTTTGGACTGAGAGAGAGGGGAGGTGGGGACATGACCTTCCAGTCTCCTTGCTTGCTACTCATTGGCCTCCTTCTGCCTCTTTCCCAGTAGAATTCCAAATCTCAAATTTAGTGTGACTTTTCTATTCAGAACCTCTTCTTCGAGGCTCTCCCCAGAAAAGCAATGAATGTTCAAACAACTGCAGAATTGCTAAGGAAAGGAAGGAAAAGTTTGACCCAACATATGTCACATTTTATATAGCTTTGGGCATAAATCTTATATGTTATTCAGGTATAAAATTTTGTTATTTGGGGCTTCCTAGGGTCTAAAGTATGGGTGATAAACAAGGATCTGCTAGCCCTGAAATACCACAAAACAATACAAAATTGGACTAACTTCTGAATAATCCCTTATGAATAGTAAAATATATTTTAAAATCTGAAGCAAAAATGATTAATTAAAAAACTATGCCTGTGACTCTTGAGACTCAAAGTTAAATGTCTCTTAAATGATGAGCAATTTGCAAGTAGATTCTTCACTATAAAAAGGTCAGTTTTAACTTAAAAGTAAACCCCAGAACTCATACACTCCAAATTTCCTTTTGACAGGCAGAAATGAGGAAAACTTATCTGCATAATTACATAAAGGAGGGAAACCTGGTATAAACTTATCCATATATCTTTAGTAACAGACAAAAAGGGACTTATTAATATTTATAAGGGTCCTACAAAGTCATAGGCAGAAACAAAAAGGTCCCACACCAAATCCCTAGAGAAAATTTCCAGGGATCAAGAGCAAAGCTTAAAAAATTAATAGATATAGCAACATTCACACACACACACACATCACAACTACCCTCCATTATGCATTCAGCAAGCATTCTTTGAGTGTCTACTGCATGCCTCGTAGAATGTCAGGCATTGCAATTAAAGAGGGTATCATTGGTGATGATTTTGGGTCTCAAAGAACAGAATCCAGTCTGGCAAGTTTAAATGGAAAAAGGAATTGAATAAACAGTATTACATAGCTCAGGACTCTGGATGGTTCCACTAGCCAAGCCGCCAGGAGTGATGCTCAGCCACAGCACAGGGACTTCTCTAAATACAACACCACTGTGCCTATATTCAGTACCAATGGCCATTAGGACTGGAGGCCAGTAACGCTGCCCCGGCCGCCTCCCCCATGCAGCTCCACCATCAGCCCTAGAAGAAGACTGGCTGTCTCCCATGCAGCCATCTCCCCCCATGGCTCCCCTCCAAATCTACCTTGCATGGGCCATGTCACAGAGCCTGGGTCACAAGCCTGCTCCCTGGCACATAGGAATCTGAGAGAACTGTTTTCTGGCTTCTACCATGGAAAGGTAGTTCTCCAAATGAGGGAAATCACCCAAAAGATTGGGTGACCACAATGTTCACTATAAAATATCAGTCTGTCAGTATGGAGCATTCAGTTTGGTAAAATAGTATATAGTATATGAACAAAAGCAAAACCAAAAATCTCTGTATACAGTGATCACCAAGCATCATGCAAACCTTCCTAAATATCTCATAAAAAATGTTAAGTTAAACAATATAGATGGTTTATCTGGCTTTAGATTTTTCTTCCTAGAGGGTCACCTTCTCTAACTTTTTCCATAGTTTATTCGTGAACATGAATCAGTCCAGTCCACTTGACTATAGGCTAATTATGGCAAAGAAAATTGAAACCAGTTATACTTTAAAGCATGGATTAAATACTCCATGTGCCTGTAACATTGCAGCAAAAAGAAATAGGATTTCTGGGTTCGAATTTCAGCTCCAACCATTACTATCTGTGTGTCCTTGAGCAGGGTATTTATTTCTCTACACCTTAGTTTCTATTTCTGCTGTACCTACTACACAGAATTGTTTGGGGGAGATTAAAAAGAAACGAGCATGTAAAACACCTGGTACAGTATTTAGCACTGTTGGGTATTATTCAACTATTACTTAATCCTTACAATTGCATTATGAACCGACATCGTTATCACCAAAGTGTCTCCAAGCTAACATGAGGGCAGTGTTGGAATTTGAACCTAGGTTTGCTAATGTCAAGCCTGGCTTTTTTCCATGACGCCACCTGCTGAGGCTTAAAAGCCATTACAAATAAGAACTCATAATGACTCAGGTAGGTTCTCAGAAAATCATCCCTGTCCTACTAAGCAAAGTAGTTGCAATTTTTCCTTTTTCATTTGCCAGAGAAAAAATATAGGAGCCCAATAAAAGAACATTCTTTTCCCAGAATCTTTAGAGCCCCAAATATTTAGAAGTAGGAGGACATTTAAAAGCCAGCCATTCTAGCCTCCTGGAACTTATTTCACCGTAGGACCATTTTATCTTTCTTTGGGTTTACCCTGCTTCCCTTTGCTTCTTTTGTCTTGTGTCATTACAGGCAGGACCTGGAGACAACAGTAAGGCAGTCACACAACTCTGAGTATCATCCAAGCAAAATGCATGAAGAGAGAGAACTTGACTGTTGCCTGATTGGTGGCCCTCATGGCTGCATAGCATTTCCCAAGGAATGTTCCTTGAAATAGCCAGTTTATCAGGATGCTAGTAGTTATTCTACAAAGAAAATGTTCCTTGGTCAAGTAAGTTTGGAAAATGTGGGAGTAAACAAAGTTAAACAGGTTTTCTCTGAACTTTTTTTTTATTAAGGTATTGATATACAATGTTATGAAGGTTTTGCATGAGCAACATTGTGGTTATAACATTCACCCATATTATAAAGTTCCCCCCACACCCCATTGCAAACACTGTCCATCAGCATAGTAAGATACTATAGAGTCATTTACTTGTCCTCTCTGTGCTATACTGTCTTCTCTGTGACCCACCTACATTATGTGTGCTAATCATAATGGCCCTTAATCCCCTTCTCCCTCCCTTCCCACCCATCCTCCCCAGTCCCGTTCCCTTTGATAACTGTTAGTCCATTCTTGGGTTCTGTGGTTCTGCTGCTGTTTTGTTCCTTCAGTTTTTGCTTTGTGGTTATATTCCACAGATGAGTTTTTCTCTGCCTGGCTTATTTCACTGAGCATAATACCCTCTAGCTCCATCCCTGATGTTGCAAATGGTCGGATTTGTTTTCTTCTTATGGCTGCATAATAATCCATTGTGCATATGTACCACATCTCCTTTATCCATTCATCTACTAATGGACACTTAGGGTACTTCCATATCTTGGCTATTGTAAACGGTGCTGCAATCAACATAGGGGTGCATGTGTATTTTTTAATATAGGGTCTTGTTTTCTTCGGGTAAATTCCTAAGTGTGGAATTCCTGGGTCAAATGATATTTCTCTTTTTAAGTTTTTGAGGAACCTCCATATCGCTTTCCACAATAGTTGAACTAATTTACATTCCCACCAGCACTGTAGGAGGGTTCCCCTTTCTCCACATCCTCGCCAGCATTTGCTGTTCCTTGTCTTTTGGATATTGGCCATCCTAACTGGTGTGAGGTGATTCTCTGAACTTTTAACGTGCTAATGAGCACAGTGAATCCACAAAATGAGAATATGGTCTGCAGTGTTGAATCTTTCAACCTCAGCATCCTTTTTTCTCTGCAGAATCAGGTAGGACTAGTAAACCACAGGACACATTTGAGGAACACTGGGTGAGGAAAGGAATTTGTCATCAGAATACAGGAAAAAAAATGAAATAATTCAAATGTGATAAGAAGCTTCCAGAACTACCCAGGGGAAAAAGGGTTCTGAACCCCAGACTCAAACATCCAGGTCACTTGGCTTACATTCTGATACTGTAGGTGGACCAATTATATGGCTTGATGCATTTGGTATTAATATGGACAAGATCACTCCCCATGCTCAATATGCCACCATCTGATTGTATTTCAGCTTCCTCTGAGCCATCCTACAGAGAGAAATGCTAGGCAAGCTCATATAAATGCCTGGTACACATGAGAGTTATATTTCTTATTGTAAATTAACACAAATATTCCATCCAACTAATGAGTGTCCATCAATCTGACAGAAAATCACTCAGTGTAAACCATAACCACTGTGGTGAGTGCAGTTTCTTTCAGGTCTATGGGCATGAGAGCATCTTCAGTATTCCTAGGTACTGACAAAATCCAGTTTCCAAACCTGTAAATATTAAGACCAGATAGAACCTGGGCCTTATTGTCTTCACCAATGTAATGTGACCTTGAAGCACGCAGGGTCATCCCTTTGCAGGGTTGTTGTGCTCCTGTAAGAGTAAACATTAAGATCCCTTAAGTTTTAGCTCTAACTGGCCATCCCCTAGAGCCCTTGATTCTTGAGAAAATAGCTTTGAAATGAAGTGAAAACACAATTTGCTGTATCTTCCTTTCTTACCGATGAGCAATTCTAGGGTTCAAGTTTTGAAAGCATGTTCCCAGGCAAGCACAGTTCTCTCGCTTTAACTGGCAAAATCTCAACAAGATAAAACCAAGGGAACTCTGAAGTTCCACTGAGAATAAGTACGCATCCCTTATCCCTCAGGCAGAGGTTAATCTCGCCCATCCTGAACCTGCCAAGCTACAAGTTGGAAAATCTGTTCAAGGAGCCAGCTCTGCACCAGTTGGGTATACCCACAGGGGCACCTGGATGGGAATCTCTCCTGGAGAAGAGATGGGGTGCTGGGGAGATCATCTTTGATCCTTTGAACAGGCACACCTGTTTTCTCTACTAACTCTGCTGCTTCGGTCACTTATGCCCTAGGGAAAACAGTTGTAAGAAATAGCAGATGCAGAATTTACACAGCAGAGAGCATTCCATCCCTTCAGTTTACAAATTCTGCAGGAAACGACCCAAGTGGTGCAGGACTATTTTATGAACTGTGACCTCAAGCTGCTCATTGAAAATGCAGTAACTATCAAATTGTTCTTTGCAGATTTCCATTTTAAATGGTGAACACATCTGGGGTTTACTTACACTTGAACCAGCCATATTTGCATTCCACAATTCTTTGCAAGAGGTTTATACTGTATAAAATTACATCATTGCCTCCAGTTCACAGATGGAGAAACAGGGGCTCAAGCATCTTGTCCAAAATTTCTGCAAAGTGACACAGAATAACCCTGTTGTCTATTGAAATGACAAAATCTACAATGGATGTTGATTGGACGTGTGGAGTTTGCACTTCATTCCCTCTTGGCCAGAGTCTCCTTTCAGATGGATTTGCCTGGTGAAACTTGGCATAAAATTGATCTCTGAGAATGGAGTCTGGCTCTCTAGTATCATGAACAGTTATCCTTAAAAATAGAAAAATGCCCCCTGGCCATTTCTAGTTCAGTGACTCAGGAATGGGGAGTAAAAGTATATAATAAGTATCAAAGGGTAGATAATCCAAGCAAAAGTTAAAAAGTAAAAATCACAGATTGGAAATCATTTTATTTTTGAGTATCTGGTAGAAAGGATTCAAACAGGTGGAGAGCCTGCACATGTCAAATCAAGGTCCTTGCTTGGGACACAGGGAAAATATCTTCAAACAAGAACAAGGGAAGGGATGGGAGTGGAGGATCCAGGTCTGCAGGCAAATGGATAAATAGGAAACTCTGCCTCTAAGCCATTCATTAGCAAATGCAATTGTTTGATTATTTTTAAGAAGACTTCTGCATTTAATAAATAGTGCTATGCATTCAAGAGAGTGTATTTCAATTTCTTGAAGTTTATTTCACAATAGAGAATCAAATTCAAGAAATGTTTTCAATATAAAGTCTGTGATTTGCCACATTAGTAGCCCCTCAACCTCTTTGCACATCAGAGTCAACTGGAGAGCTTGATAAAAATTCAGAACATCTCTACTGACTCTGAGTCGCTAGGGTGTCCTGCCCAGTAATTGGGAGTTTTTCAAAGGTTACCCAAGGTTTCTGGTCACAGATGGCATTTGGGAGTTTCTGCCTTAGACAGGTCAATTTTAGGGTGAGCTGTAGGATCTGATTTTTATGGTCCATAGCACCTTCTTTCCTGCTCATCGATCTTCTTGCTGTCTCCCCACAGATCCTGGACCACCATTGTAGCCCTGCTCTTGGCTGCCCCCTGCAATCCACTCTCCTTGTCATCCCGTGCTCCCCACACGGTCACTGGGACTGGTACCTTTCCCAGCTGCAGCTGTGCTCCTAGGACTTCTGCCTGGTGAAGTGACCTAAGGTGGTGTAACCTAATTCACTCTTCTGCTATGGCTGGTGGCTGAGCCATGCTAGGAAAAGGGCTCTCCTCCCACAAGGTTTAAATTTTTCATCAAGTCACACACAAAAAAAAGGTTGCCATGCATTTAAGTACTGTTTCCAAAATTCTCCTTTTCCAGGAATTTGGTACAAGTTTTCTTGAGACTAGGGTTGGGGGGCAGAGAGGAGAGAGTACCTTCATCCAAAGGTAACAGAATTTAAGTAATGCTGTCCTGTAGGACTGGAAACCATCTCTTATGTACTGCCTCTGCCCCCTCAAAGTCAGCCCCTGACATCTCTGGAGCAGAGAGCTGTACTTAAAGGTCTCCCTTGTCAAAAAGGAGATCCAGGGCTCTCTTGGATGCCTCCACAAGTTTCATGGACATACACCCCTGGCAGCTTGTCTTAGCATAACCAAATGATCTAGAGGCACACACAACATAATAAGATCCCCTTTAAAAGGGGATTTTCAACTGCATACATCGCTCTTCTTCCTAGCTGTACCTGAAAGTGCCTATATATATTCCATAAGAACCACAGGGACCTATGCAGGTTCTAAGAGGCATCTCTGGCCCATTTTTCTACTATTTCTTAAGAGAGAGAGAGGAATATCACAGAACTATTGTTATGCAAAATGTAAACAGTTGCTTTGCATAAAGGGTTCGATGAAATCTATTTGGGAAACACTAGATTAAAAACAAGTTACTCAATATTGCCACATTATTTATAATAGCAAAGGTACGGAAACAACCAAAGCATCCATCAATAGATGAATGGATAAGGAAGATGTGGTACATATGCATAATGGAATTATTAAGCCATAAAAAGGAAAGAAATCCTGCCATTTGTGACAACATGGATGAACCTAGAGGGTATTATTCTAAGTGAAATAAGCCAAGCAAAGAAAGACAAATGCCATATGATTTCATTTATTTGTGGAATCTAAAAACAAAACAGCATAGACTCATAGACACTGAGAAGTGACTGGAGTAACCATGGGGGAGGGGGAGGGGTGATGGGTGGAAAAGGGAATAAAGAGGTATGAAATCTCAATCATAACAAAAGTTGATCACAGGGTGGAAGTGCAGCATGGAGAATATAGTCAACGGTTCTGTAACATTCTTCTATGTTGACAGATAGTAACTGCACTCATTGAGGTGAGGATTTAATAACATGTATGACCATTGAACTGCTGCTGTATACTTGAAACCATTATAATATTACATATCAGCTATACTTTGATTTTAAAAAGGAGGGGAAAAAACAGTTACTTAAATTCAACAATGTATAAAAAGAATTACACACTACAGTTAAGTGTGTAGAAGGTTGATCCAACATTCAAAAGCCAATTAATACAACTCATAACATCAACAGGCTAAAAAAGAAAAATCATGTGATTATATCAACAGATAGAGACAAAGCATTTGACAAAATCTAATACCCATTCATGATAGAACCTCTCAGTTAACTAAGAACAGAGGGGAACTTTCTCAACTTCATAAAGAATATCTACAAAAAACCTACAGTTAACATCATACTTAATGATGAGATACTCAAAGCTTTCCCATTAAGATCAGGAACAAGGCAAGGATATTCCTTCTCACTACTCCTTTTCAACATCAGACTGAAAGTTCTAGTTAATACAGTAAGATAAGAAAAGGAAATAAAAGGCATACATATTGAGAAGGACGAAATAAAACTGTCTTTGTTCACAGGTGACACAATCATTTATGTAGAAAATTTGAAAGAACTGACCAAAAAAACTCCTGGAACTAATAAGTGATGATAACAAGGTTGCAGAATAGGTTAATATACAAAAGTCAGTTGCTTTCCTATATACCAGCAATGAACAAGTGGAATTTGGGATTAAAAACACATTACCATTTATATTAGTACTTAAAATATAAAATACTTAGTATAAATTGAACAAAATATGTACAAGATCTATATGAGGAAAACCACAAAACTCTGATGAACAAAATCAGAATAAATAAACAGAGAGATGTTTCAGGTGCATGGGTAGGAAAACTTAATATTTTAAGATGTCAGTTATTCCCAACTTGATCTGTAGACTCCATGCAAACCCAATCAAAGTGCCAAGTTATTTTGTGAATATGGACAAACTGATTTTTAAATTTATGTGGAGAAATAAAAGACCTAGAATAACAACTCAGTGTTAAAGGTGCAGAACAAAGTTGGAGGAATGATATTATTTGACTTCAAGTCTTACTATAAAGCTACAGTAATCAAAACAGTGTTGTATTGGCAAAAGAACAGACAAATAGATCAGTAGAACAGAATAGGGAGTCCAGAAATGGATCCACATAAGTATATCAATTGATCACTGATAAAGGAGGATAAGCAATACAATGGCACCAAGATAGTATTTTCAACCAATGGTGCTTGAACAACTTGGTTTCCACATGCATGCAAAAAAAAAAATGAATCTAGACACACACCTTACACCCTTCACAAAAATTAACTTAAAATGGGTCACAAACCCAAATGCAAAAGACTGAAATATAAAACTCCAAGAAATTAACATAAGAGATGTTAGGTTAAGTAATGACCTGGGGTTAGGCATTGACTTTTTAGATACAGTGCCAAAGGCATGATCCTTGAAAGAAATCATTGAAAAGATAGACTTCATTAAAATTAAAAACTTCTGCTCTGTGAAATACAATGTCAAAAGAATGAGAAGACAAGCCACAAACTGGGAGGAAATATTTTCAAAAGATATATCTGATAAAGGACTGTTAAGCAAAGAACTCTTAAAACTCAACAATAAGAAAGAAAGAAATGTGATTAATGGATGAGCCAAAGACCTTAACACATACCTCACCAGAGAAGATGTACAGAGGAAACTTCACATGCAAATGAGCATATAAAAAGATGTTTCATATAATATGTCATCAAGGAAATACAAATTAAACAACAAGATAGCACTATACACCTATTAGAATGGCCAAAATCTGGAAAACCAAATGCTCTCAAGGATGTAGAGCAACATGAACCCTCGTTCTTGTTGGTGGGCATGCAAAATGGTACAGTCACCCTGCAAGATAGTTTGGCAGTTTTTAAAAAACTAACTATACTCTCACCAAATGATCCAGCAATTACATTCCTTGAGATTTACTCAAATGAATTGAAAATTTATGTCTACACAAAAGCATGCACATGGATGTTATAGCAATGCCAAGACTTTGAAGCAGTAAGATGTTCCTCATTGGGTTAGTGGATAAATAAACTGGTACATCCAAACAATGGAATATTATTCAGCACTAAGAAGACCATGAAAAGACACAGAGAAGCCTTAAAAAACATATTCCTAAGTGAAAGAAGCCAGTCTAAAAAGAGTGCATACTATATAATTCTAACTATATGACATTCCAAAAAAGGCAAAATTAAGGAGACAATAAAAAGATCAGTGGTTGCCTGGGGTTGGTGAGGTGAGATAAATGGGTAGTACACAGAGAGTTTCTAAACCAGTGAAAATATTCTTTATGATTCCATAATGATGGATGTCATCATACACTTGTCAAACCCATGAAATGCACACCACCAAGAGTGAGCCATAATATAAACTATGGCATTTAGGCAATTATGTTGTGGCAATATAGGTTATTAATCAATTGTAACACAAGTACGACTCTGGTGGGAAATATTGATAATGGGGGAAGCTATGCAAGTGTAGGAGCAAGGGGCTTTTATATTATAGAGCATGCTCTCAATTTTTTTAATCAAAAAATAAACAAGTGGATTAATAGAATAGAATCAGAACCAATTTGGGATATTTATAAAGGTCATCTGGTAGAGCTAGTTTTTAAAAAAAGACAAAGAGATTTAATCCAGATTAGTTGCAAATATTATGTGGTCATTGCAAAGGAGCTTTTTCAAAAATACTTTCATGAGTCATAGCGTAATAGTTACACTGAAGAGGTCACAACTATACATGTAGAAAATGAATGAAAAACAAAATAACTTTTAATGTTATGTAAATGGTAACTGGCTTGGGATAGACAAATTCAAACACAGCTGTATCTGAAACAGACAGAGGGGAGGACCATGTGCTATGTCAAATGATGTAAAAGGACTCAGAAAGAAGGCCTGTCAGACACAGGTGAAAGGTTTTCATCAAATCATGTCATAAACTGTGAGAGTGAAAAATTCAATATTTCTAATTCAAATCATCTTATATGCTAAATGATTTTGAATATGTATGTAAAATTACATTAATAAACTATATATGTAAAGAGACAAGCAACTAATCCATCCATATCCCTATAAATTAATATAACCATTTTATTTTTTGATAGGTCTTTTCATTAGGAAAGCAAAACCTTCCTCTATATTCAGTGTCTTGGTAAGCCCCAGGAATGCTACAGACACTCAGTTGTATTTCGGAAAGCCATCAAGGCCTGCTTTGGAAGAGTCTTTTTTAGTCCACTGAATTTCCAAGGATCCTTGTATCTCTAGCCTGGTATTTATCAGAGCCCACTTTCCAAACAGACAGCCTGCCTTCCTCGATTTCTCTTTGCAGAAAGAAGGCTGTAAGACAAATGTACTAACACAAATAAGAAAATATTGGATGCAGAAACAAACGTTATTCCTTTTTCCAATATCTCCAGTCTGTGACGGAGATCCCATCCCTTAGTTAATGGTTCAGTATTCAGAATATTACTTTTCTTGGGTTTGAGATACACTTTCGTGAGCTAGGAACCATTTATCATATCATACTCTCATTACTCTATAATACTCTCCCCCCACCACATAATTATCAAATGCTCAGTCTATTAGGAAGGACAGGAGAGAAATCTCTAATTAACCAAAGCATCACTTTTCTCTTAGGTACAGGATTCTTATCTAAGTGCAACCTTAAGCTATTGTCCCAGAAATAGAAGCCTCAAACCAGATATAAATATTAGTATTTGTGTTAATAGTCTTTTAAATATGACTGGTGCTATTACAAGACTTACAAATATGATACAGTGAATTTCTTTATCAAACAAAATGGCTGGCTATGACTTCAAGGATGGAATAAAAACAAAGGGAGGTCTATGTAGCCCCCTCCACCTACCTTATTTTTGGTACAATATTGCTTCCATCTTCCAAAAGGGGACTTGGGGCTCTAATTATATTGAGCCTTTTTTTTATTCTCATTACAGATGTAGTCAACTGAGAATTGCATAAATGGTGTTGGCTGGCAGAAAGAAGCCCAGCATTCCCCATCTCTGCCTTTTCCCTACCAGGACTACACACCCTATTGGAGGAGAAGAAAAAGCACAACTTCACTGACCCTTTCAAGGACAAGTTGCCCTGGAACAAGTGAGCAAGACAACTCTTGAAAGTACTCTGGAAAAGTAAACAGCAGAGCATCTTGGGTGCGTCAACCTTGTACTCAGGTTTTCCCACTTACAACTGGTGCTCTTTGCTCTGCAGTAGCCAGACATGACTCCATCAATAGGCACCTTACTCCCAGCCCAAACTGTGTCCATCCCCTCTTTCTACTGCTCCAAACTTCTTGTCCAGAGGACAAATAAGCATCCTGCCTATATAGTCAAATGTTCTAAAATTTATTTACAACTATGATTTTTAAAACTGTTACAGCTGAGGTATGGAGCAGGTTGGGGTGGGAGGGTGTGGGTGTCAAGGCTTAGAGATTATCTAGTCCATAGATTGCAAATTTAAATTCCTAATGAGGTCAGGAAGGTACTGTAAATGAGTGAAGCAAGTCATGTATGAGACAATGGGGAGTGGTGAGGACTGTGGCAAACTGCCTTAAAAAATGGTCTGATTCTAATCCAACACTCCCATTTCACAGATAAAGAAACGGGGTTCCAAAAGATTGAAGTAATTTGCGAGGATGAGAATTCAGTTTAGTTCATTTTCCACTAAGCAGGTTGCCTTTAGGCAAGAAGAGATTATAACTTCCCCTAAATCTGTAGTTCTCTTAATTGGGGTACATAAAAACCTGTGTTTTAGGATATTAAAAAATGCCATCCTGATGAATATGTGCCCTCCCAGCCTTACTGTACCCCATAGGCTGTGGCCAAGGTTGCATTTGTCTTCAGGAATGTTCTGTCTAGGGAGGATTCTTGGGATGAGATCTGTGGTCAGTGAGAAAGCCCTTTTGATCCCAGCCACAAGAATGCAACTGATCTCAGAATCCCCCCTCCATAAATCAAGGGTCCTCCCAGGAATCACCGGGTGTGGCTCCCCGTGCAGGTGCGTAACCACTCCAGCAATCCTAAGGGGGCACTCCCTCACTTTGAAAGTCTTAGAGGAGCTGCTGGAGTAAAAAATTGTAAATCCATAAAACTGCGTTCACTTACGAATTCTTCTTGACTTTCCGGGCATGTGTTTTGTTCATTCTTAGCAGCCAGGTGTGAGTGCCTGTCTGCTTTGCTTCTGTTTGCTATTTCACGTCTAACCTTCAACTCTGAATTTGGCTCAGCTTATGAACACAGGCGAAAGAATTCTGTGTGTACACTGCTTTTAATTTGTCCAAGGATGCAGAAGGAAGCAGCGATTCAAATAGTTTAAGAAGTCAGAATCTTGCTGCAGTCTCAGATCCTGGGTCCAGCGAGCTGGATGAAGACTGGCTGATGAACTGGGAATCTCCTTCCAGGGATACCCATGTGCCTCTGGGAGGCAAGCTCCTTCTTTGCCAGCGACTAACTTTCCTTCACAGACCAGGGTGAGGTCAGCGTGAGATACCCGCCAGGAGGACTGGAGCCCAGGTCCGGTTCTAAAAGCCTAGACACTCATGGCAACTATGAGGTTTTTCACCGGGTCACACCCCACATTTAAGGATTAAGGATGCTTAAAGGGCACATTCTTAGCTCCTACATCCGTGAAGATATAACAGCAGCATTTCGTAAATGCTTAATGGGTGTTAGGTACATAAACAAGTACTTTACAGAAATTATTTCACTTCATTCCCACAACCCTATGAAGTAGGTTTCTGTAAATGAAGGAAGTGCTGTAAGCAAGCCACAGTGATCACTATTCAGCATCTATTACAAGGCTGGAGAAACTGATACTTTGAATGGTTCGTTTTATTTGCCCAAGTTCACCAAACAGATAGTGAAGCAAAACTTAGAAAGCATGTATCCTGATTCCAGGGAACCACAAAACTGGAAATACTCGATCCCAGTGAGAAAGCTTGCCAGGTAGGTAACACCTTTGACATACGCCTGAGCAGTCATCAGGTAGAGGGGTAAGGCTTCCGGATCACAGAGGGGGAAGACGATATGTCACCAGGTCCACTAGGAACCAAGCAGCCCAAAATCCTCGTCTACCTCATGGATAAGCAAGGGGGTGCTGCAGCCTCCTCGCGCTTGTGGCAGAGTGAACGCCCTCTAGAGGCGGAGGCCGCACCCGCACGTGAGCAGCCGCAGAGAGCCAGGCTCGGTCCCGCCGTCTTGGAGAAGCCACAGGGCCCCACGCGGCACACACGCCGAAGAGCTTGCAGCGGTAGAAAGTCCATCTGCCCGACCCGGTAGATAGGATGAGTGTCTTCCAGGAGTTTCCCTGAGCCCAGAGGAGGCCTGGGCACATGCCACTGGGCCAAGGCGGGCAAGCACAGTCTGAGGCAGGGCACAGTGGCAAGGCCGCAGTCGGCCCGGGCCTTCCCACCACGTGCTTCTCTTCCTTTTCCCTCGCCCTGAGTCTCAGAAATGACTCAGAGGAGCAGCTAAGGTGACTCAGAGAGAAAGCCTTTCAAGTTCCTAAGAAAACATGTGCACGGCCAACAGCGAGGTGCGTTTCTTTGCAGCCATGTTATTTTAAAGGCAAGTATGTCTCCAGAATGGAGCCACCATCCTCGCCCTGGGCCAAATCACACCGAGGACCATTTTTAGTGGAGAGAGGCTGTTTACAATAAATCCGGGCAGGCTTTAAAACGTTGATTTATTCTTCTTGGAAGCTGAATCACACCATGTGGATTAGCTGAGTCAAATACAGGATTCTGAGACCCATTATTCTAAGTGGGACAAATGCAGTGATGGGGGGTGTTGGCAGACCGCGCCATGGGGCACAGCCTGTGTGGCTGCCCTGCAGGGTCAGTGCTCCCGGACTCCAAGGCAGGGGCCACCCAAGCCCTTTTTTGCCCCCCTCCTTACCCTAGCTCCCTGCCTCTGGCCATCCTGCCCTTTTTAATACCTCTTCCTGATAGAGAGTTCAAAGGAGGTGAAGTTAAAATAGTCATCCTCCTCCTACTCTTTTAAGTGGCTAAATAGTGATGACTTACATGACATTGCTCAGAACTGTTTGCATAATTAGTTCCTCTGTAGTCACCCTCTGACTCTCTCCATCCTTTCAGAATTATCCAGAAACCTAAGTAAAAGAGTTCCAATATTTCTATAAACAGGAGGTTTTAGGGCCTCTACGGCCTTTATCATAGTCTATTCGGGCCGCTGTAACACAATACCACAGACCAGGGGGCTTACAAACAACAGAAATTCATTTCTCACAGTTCTGCAGGATGGGAAGTCAATGATCAAGGCTCCAACAGATTTGGTGTCTGGTTAAGGACCAGCTTCCTAGCTCATAGATGGCCATCCTTTAGCTGTGTCCTCGCATGGGGATAGGGACAAGCAGCTCTCTGGGTCTCTTTAATAAAGGCACCCATTCCATTCATAAGGGCCCTACCATCATGACCTAATCACCTCCCAAAGGCCCCCACCTCCAAACACCATCCATCATCTTCAGGAATCGGTTTCAATATATGGATTTTGAGAAACCCTCTGTGCATAGCAGGACTCAAGACAGCTTTCTTCCTACTTGCCTGGGGTGAGGCTTCCAACAAATGGATGCGGGGGAAGCAGCCCTGTTGTACCTTCTGCCCAGTCTTTGTCCTCGCCCAGTCACAAAGTGATCCTGGTGCCTTTCCTTGAGGCTCCCTCCTCCTCTGTCCCTGTACAAACACCCTTCTCCTACTCTTGGGTGCCATTTGAGAAGTTAGTTCACATTAGTCACTAGGGTATGAGTGACTTAATGGCTGTCTACACCAAAGTATTACATTCTGAAAGACAGAAGGAAATTCTTCCCTGGAAGAACAGCCTCTAATAGTTAACAGCCAGCACTCATGGGAGTGGGTCTCCCAGGTTCCCCCAATCACCTCCCGTATAATATCTGCCTGGGGTCAGGCACTGAGTGGGACAGGCCGAAGGGCAGGGAGGACCAGGAAAGGGGAGCCCACATCCAGCACCCCACCCTGGGATGGGCAGCTGCTACCACAGGAGTTATGTCCTTATGAGAATGTTGGCTCTGCTTTCAGAACCTCCAACCATTCAAGAAAAGCCAGAAATTTTCAAACAAAATCTCAACCATTTTAGGTTGGTTGTGAATTCAGCTGAAAAGCATAAAAAAAAAGCATACCAGGAACAACCGCCCTCTGGTATGGCCGACCAGCTGGCATGGCTCCTGGACCGCCAGCTGCCTCACCCCTTGCCCAGTCATACAAATACTTGGGGCCTCCAGCACCGTGTCAAACACTCCAGTCCCTAATGGTGAAGAGCAGAGGGGTTTTCATGCCCACTTTCCATTTCAGTCAAGGAATTGGGGGTCCCTGCTCCTAAGGGACAGCACAGTCAAGGCCTATTTGAAACACAAGCCTGTTCCTGGTGGGCTTGGGGCCCAGTGCTTCTGCATGCACCTATGAGATGGAGTAAATCTGCTGCTTCTCGGCTTTTTCATCCACTTCCAGAAGGCTGCCACCCAGCCAATGCGACATGAAAGACAATCTCAGATCTGGATGCAAGACTTCGGTCTGCACACATGGCTGTCTCCCACATTCCACTTTCACCTGCTGTTCTGGGGCAAATCGGACTGCAAAGTTGAATTCTTTGACAGCTACCCTGCTCCAATATTTGAAAGGTTGGAGGGATTAAGCCTTTAAATGCTCAAGGCTATTTCCTTAATCAGAAGTCCTAATCACAGAGACACTTTCATAAAATACCTCAGAATCAGTCCTGAAGTTCCAGAGTCTGTGAATGATCCATTTTTTTCCCCCAATAAAGAATGTTTTCACAATAATTTTGTACTCCCAGTTCTCAAAGTTCTAAGGAGAAGCAAACTAAATCTTCAGTTACATATGTAGAAAAGCAAACATGCATAAAGGGAAATTTTCAATTCAGTTCTTCAAGTTTTTATAAAATCCACCCCTAAGAATCTCAAACAACTACTGACCTCTTGGAAGAGGACTTTTGCGGAATTGACAAAGACTCAAGGAAGTTCCTAAATTTGGTTGTCTTAACTAACTGATCCCCCAGATCTTTTGTCCAGCCTTACCATTTCTAGAAGCTGTCATCTCTCTCTTTGGATCATACCAACCTAAATTAAAATTACAGTTAAACTGGAAAAGAGATGTAGAAACCTTTAAATGCCTCAGAATGTGTCCCCCAATCTGATTGTGGAAAACAGGGGCTACAAAAATAGGTTTGTTTAACTCTTACATTTACTGGCTGAGAGAATAAGATGAAAACAAGCTATTGTGTTAATCTTCAGATTAGCCCTCTCATCTGTCAATGTAATACTGATTAGTAAACAATGTCCATAATTAAACTGTTGTCAGAGACACAAATGCCCCACGAGCCTTAGCTAATGAGGCAGCATTCAACTCCTTTACAAAGGCCAGCCAAATACAATTCCAGGAATGTTAATGCTGCCAAGTATCTGGGATGCTCTCAACAGCAGGAAGACCACTGTGTTGAGGTAATTAAGTCTCCACAGCCTGCCAGAGAATTCTGTCCCAGTGCTATTTGTTTGTTGAGGACATGTGCTTAGGTGCAAGGAATTGGAAATCTCCAAAACCAAATTGAGCACATTGGGCATCAAAGCACCCCGCATCCTCTGCTGAGGCCTGTGACATTAATGTGCATGACAAGGGGGCAAGGGGGCCATAGTCGCCTAATTGTCCCAGAGACCTTTTAGTCTGGGGGGAGACTACATGTCTTGGTATTTATGTAATTAGTGGCACTGAAATCCTCAATGCAGGGCTCCCTTGAAGTCTGGCTGCATGTTAACTAGGGCTCAGTAGATTTATTAGTAGATACTTTTCCATTCTTTTGGCTCTGGAAGATAGATGCTCCTCCATATAATACCATCATACTGAACTGTATTGTCTGGAAACCAGAGAACCACATCTATTCTTCTCTTCCAGAGAATATTCCCACTAGGGACATTTTATTTCCCCTTCTGTTTTTCTTGGATTCTCTTGAACATTCCAATATGTGGCCCAAGGCACATTGCAAATAAGGAGTGTCACATCAGGGGGGCCTTTCAAAATGAGGAGTCCCACACACAACCACATGTCCGCATTCCTTACTCACTCCTGCCAGCTGGCAG
Organism: Manis javanica; assembly: GCF_040802235.1. NCBI lineage: Eukaryota > Metazoa > Chordata > Mammalia > Pholidota > Manidae > Manis > Manis javanica. The sequence goes on along the minus strand of NC_133163.1, from coordinate 45,361,761 downwards.
GCCCCCTCCACTACTGGCCAATGGTGCCTACAGCCCTTCAGCTACACCTGGGACTCCAAGAGAGGTCTCAGATACTACCTCCTGGAGCACAGGGGCATTCTCCTAGTGAGGTTTTTTTGCACTGTGGTGAGGATGGAAGAAGATAAAAAGGGGAGAAAGAGGGCACTGCACACCTGATGGTCCAGCAACATTTCACCGGAGCCTGGAAAATGTCATCAAGAGGTCAGGCTCCCTGGGGGGACAAGATTATGACACTTCTCTATTCCCAGTGATCAAAGGAAAACCAGTTCCTGTCACAAAACAGAGGAGTGCAGGGAAAATGCTGGACTTGCCACAACTTAGCTCCGTCCATTCATTTACTCATTCCGAAATGTTGATGCAAGTCCACTACAAGCTGGGCCCTGTGGATGCAGAGATGAACTAATAGAAACAATCCCTTCCCTCATAGTGTATACTGCCTACTGGGGGGACAAGTATCACCTAAATCAGTGCACACTGAACTAGAGAAGTGCTCTTTGGAACAACAACAAAACCAGAGTGCTAAGCAGTACCTTAGGCAGGCTGGGTGCCCCCTTCCATATCCATTCAGTGCCAGGCACTCACAGGAGTGGCTCCTGGTGGTTCCATAACAGTGTTTTACTTATTACTGTTGTTTCATGCATTTTTCCTTAGAAGCTAGATAATTTAATAATTCAGAGCACAGGCTTGGAGGTAAACCAGCTATCTTGAGCAATTTACTTAAGCTCTCTGAGCCTCAGTTTCCATACACGGTAATGACAGTCCCCTCCTCACTGGCTAGCTATAAGGATTAAATAGGATGAAAGTCAGAGTGGGAGCATATTACAGATAGATGCCGTTAGGATATGTTAGGTCTATAAAAATGAAAATATTTCACATTACTCATGCTTTGTGTTGTTTTTATGAAGGAATTGCTCCAGCTAATTGCCCCTACTGTACCAGCACCTGTCAGTACAAGGATCCTATCATTACATTTACAGTCATTCTTCATATATGACTGGTGTGTTCCATGTCTCTTGTTGACAATAACATTTGATTCTACTTCACCAAGTAGTAGAATCACCCCTGAAACAGCCTCTATGTTTTCTTCACAACTCTTCTGTGATGGTTTTCTATGCCCACAAAGTCTCTATTCCAAAGTATATACTGGGATGGGGGTAGAGTTTGGAATGTAGAGGTTGGGAATGAGAAGAGAAGGGTGGTAACTATTTCTCTGTTTCTCCACACCCTGTCTCCCAAACTCAAGCCATACCCAAGTATGAGGCTTAATCATAACTATCAGTATCATCACTGGTCACAAAATGATCTGGCCCATTTGAAAACACAGCCTCAGAACTTGACTTGCTGACCTCTCATGACAATGCATTCCACAGACTTCACGGATGACTTTTCAGCCTTTAAAATACAGTTAAGTAAATAAATAACTTACCAGCTCCGAATTCCTACACACCCCATTTCTTCCAACCTTTGTGAGGGCGACCTCTGGCAAAACTCAATGAGGAGAAAGAGCCACACAGTCATACTCCTTTTCACATAAATATCAGAAACCAGTCACTAAAATGCATCCCAGACGGGCTGCTGGAAAACACATCTGCCTGCAGTTCCACGGGGCTCTTTGCCAGTCCTCTTTCTTCCCTTCTGGAAGCAGTAATGTCCTAGGAGGAGGGGTAAAGGCAACAAGGCCTCTGATTTCGAGCTAATTGGGAGCCAGAAATATTATTTAAAATTTAAATAGCAATGTAAAATATTCCACTTTCATTTTACTACACTTCAGACACTTTTTTGCCACCCATAATGATGGGTCTCTTATTTCTTAACTCTACCAAAAAAAAAAAAAAAAAGAGCTGTTCTGTTATTATTAACATGATACATTAACATTAAATGTATTGTCTATAGCCTAACTCATATTTTAAGAGTCCATTTTAATACTGGCAAAGTTTTAACCAAAGCCCCCATCCAAATGTGAGAGTTTGCAGCAGAGAATATGACAGAATTGCTATTCCACTGCATTCCAGCTGTGTGACCTTGGCTAAGTCTCTTACTCTCTGAACCTCAATTTCTTCCTCTTTGAAAGAAAGATAAAACCTGAAGTTGTTTTCATGGGAATTAAGTTAGGCAGGGTAAGAGCTGGTTAAGAACATCAGAGCGAGGCAGTCTGGGTTCAAATCCCAGCTCTACTGTTAGTGACTGAGGAGCTTGGGGAAGTTGTCCAGCCTTTCTGCCTGTTTCCTCAACTGTAAAACACAGTAGTAAATACTCCCTCTTCACATGCTTATCATGATGACTCAGTGAGTTGATCTATAGAAAGCACCTGTTTATTTGTTCACCTGACTTTTTTCTATTTTCCCCTTTCTGCCACATAAGATCCATGAGAGCAAAACCTTGTTTTTTGTTCACATTTTCTCCCTAGAGTTAGAACAACATATGGTGCATAATAGAAACTCAAATATTCTTTGAACAAATGAAGTACAACTGCCATGTATTTAGATTAATAATACAACTGGTTGCACAATATTTAAAGACTGGATATAGTGAAAATCACAAATACAATACTTTTTAACCAAGTGAATAACCAAAAAAATGGGACAATTTTTCATTTTTTCCTGAAAGTGGTTCTCTATGAAGAGGGACAGTCACTGTCGTGACATCTGTGAAAAGGACTCCTCTCTTACATGTGACATTCAGACTTTCTCCACCTGTATATGTTGGGCAAATCAAGTTCACATCGCTCCACCTAAGAATTCAATTTCCTTAATTATAAAATTAAGATAGTGAAAGACAATACTGATAACCAGCACTTTAAAGCAGTTTACCTTCGCTGGCCAACTGGTCTCCAAGGCCCCTTCCAGTTCTAACATTCCGGACCACGTTAGTTCTCAGGTTACCACTCTTCATACAGGTAACAGGAAATCTTTGGTATGCTCAAAAGAACCAGCTCCCAGCTGGTACCTTCAAGTAAATCCAAAGAAAGCAAGCCAGAGACTAGAAAAATCCCTACCACCAGTGTCCATGTGGACAACACAAACAAATACTCATCAGGTGATTAAAAATCAGCTTCACAAAAATTTGTGAGTTTACTACATATGTGCTGGACTCAATGTTAGAAGATTTTATGTTATCTTATTTAATATTTGCAACACCTTTGTGAGGCAGGTAATACAGGCCCACAATCCTTTACCACAGTTACAAAAGTCAAAAAAGCTCTGAAAATTGAAAGGTATTTTTTAACTCATTTGGCAGCAAAAACTGGTCTGAATGGAATTATGTGAGTGCAATTACCATTTTCATTTACTACATTTGTTCATTTACTACAAATGTTTATAACTGTTATTACAGAAATAGGACAGTGATTATGAGGAAATGCTGGGGTATAACATGACATACACATACTATATTAATTTTCTTCAGAAAAACTCTGAAAAAAACTCTAAGTACCTAAACACATATGACTCCAAGGTTTTTAGATAAAAAATTGTGTATTAAATTCAAGTTTATAGGGGAGAACATAGAGGCTTAGATATTAAAGTGATTTACCCAAAGTTACATAACTAGAATACGGCAGGGTCAGGATTTGAACACAAGTTTTTTTTACCCCAAAGTCATTTCTTACTCTTAAGTAGCTGATTTTCTAGCAAGGAAGACAAAATATCTATGTAAATAACTACAGCACAAAGGGGAAGATGAATGAATGCCTTAAGAGTAGTACAAATAAAGTTGTGTCAGAATTTTAAAAAGAGAGATTCTTTTGACTAGATTGTTCAAGGAGGGTTTCATGATAATGCTTTTCTTTTTCACAAATATCACTTTATGTTCAGTAATTGCAGGCTAGCAAGGAGCCCTCGGTATACCTAATGACTGGTCCCAAAAATGGGGCTGGACATTTGAGGTTTGAGTGCAGGGGTGGAGGTAGCTGAGGAGATAAATCAGGTGACAGAAGTAGCCCTTATTAGAGACAATGGCACTGTTCAAATATGGCATCTAAACATCATAGTAAGCTTAGATTCAGGCAATCTTCAGAATCAAGAAGTCTAATATGGCAGCTGAAACATCAGAGCATTCCAGAGAACAACTTGAGAGTTGGGGAGGGCAACTGAAGATCTGTTTACTCATAGTGGGGTCACCCATTCAAGCAGAATTCACTAGTGGGAGTAAGCCGAGGGTAGTTAAGTGAGCCAATGAATTCTAGTCAAAATAACAGAGAAGCATAGCAACATGTTTGGGGTCCGCATAGGAGGGTGCAATGGGTACCCTAATTCAGAGGCTCAGAAGAGTCCTAAAAGATTCAGGTCTGAAACCATAGACATACTGGATCTGAATCTGATTGAAGTCAGAGAATTAAAGACTTGTAGTTTGGAAAAGTGGTAGGCTAGAGATCCTGGAATCTGCTAGCTATAAAAAAGCTTAAACAAACAAACAAACATATACAAACATACATACATATATATATATATCATACGTAATATTATATATCATGTTACATATATAGATGATAATCATACATCATCATATATATTATATAATTATAATGTATACATTATATAGTTATATATAAGATATATGTTAACCAGTAGAAAATAAGTGAAATATGCACAGATCTGCTAAGAAGGTGAGGTTGAAACCAGAGAGGAAAGAGAGTTCTAATGCAACTATTGCATAAGTCAGGAAGCTTGACGGGAGATCCATCTACCTAGAGGTAGAATTCACAAGGGGTTATCCTTTCAGGAAAATGGTAAAATAAAGAGAGCCTGGCCAGCCATGGCAAGCGCAAAGAAGACCCAGCTCTGGACAGAGGTTAAAAAAACAAAACAACAAAAAAATCATCCTCTGAGATTTCAAAAACCCAAATTGACCACACACAGATTTGGGCTATAGAAATCCCATTTAAAGTAGACTCAGGTCTGTGGTGCCCCAGGTACTTGACAAAGATAATTAGAAATTTGCCCAGAGAAACAAACCCTCAACCCAGGTCTCAAAGAGCTCCCTCAGAGATAATGCCACAAACATGAGCCCACATGAACTCACTGCCAAAAACCTCAAAAACTACTGGAGGCAAGCACCCACGGGCACGGGTCATCAGAAACAACCAGCAGTAGAGCCAGACCCATAAAGGCTTCAGATAAGGGCGCTATTAGATTCTAAGTGGAAGATAAGTATATTTACTATTTTTAAACAAACGAAGGAATCAGTGCTATGAATAAGGACAAAGGGACTGTTTAAAATGGAAAAAGATGACCAAATTTTACAAAGAACTAAATAAAATTTCTATTCATGGAAATAAAAGAATTGTTATCTAAACCTCAATGAAACTCCAAGGATATAATCAACCAAATCCTGAATGTGGGAAATTGCACAGAACAAATGACCTGTTTCTTCAACTAAACAGCAGGGAGGAAAACAAAAGGGATGGAAACTGTTAGAGATTAAAAGAGATGTAAGGGACCTCAACCAAATGCTATGTGAGGATCCTGATTCAAATAAAACAAATCTAAAATGCCATTAAGAAATTATATTTATAGAGAAGTGTTTGAATAATAACAAATATTCTATTCATTTCCTCTTGGCACTGCTAAAAATGGGCTTTTGTGTTTATACTTAGATAGAGAGACAGTATAAGAAATAAATAGCTGTCCACAGGCTTTACTATAAGGATACCATGCGGGATAATGCCCACTACTCTACAGTGTGCTCTTAATGAAGGCCTAGGGGAGGATCTGCTTTCAAGTCTCCATAGAAAAGTTGTGCTTCTCCTAAACTGATTCATTTTTATCTGGAGGATATTACAACTCTTGAAATCATGCCTGTTTTTCTTTTCTACTTTGGTCTTTAGGAAACTCAAGTCAAATATGCAATTTACCTCAAGCAGCCACACAGAGCCATATGGGATACATTCCTGTGTGCTATTTTATCCCATATTAGCTCTGTTTGCCTTTCCCTAGATTCCTTTAACCATAAACTTTATGCTTCACATATTTTTTATAATCTACCTCAAAGTTTAAATAAAATTGCAAACCATTTTGAATTCATGGTGTCCACGTTAGGAAGAACCCAAGCTTTATGTAAGATTTGGGGGGATGATTAATGATGGTGCAAATAATGTGCATGTCACACAGTCAACAAAAGTATTTCTGCCCTTAGAAATTCATCTTAATTAAGCTACACATCTTTAAAGGTACAAACTGTCTTTTTCAACTTGATATCATACATACTACCTTGCACACTTAAATGATCTGTTTAGGACTGAGAGAACTAGAGCATTATTAAGACCCCACAGAAAAGTGTAATGCTCTAGAGTTTATGACAGGAATGAATCCTAAGTCACATCCTTTGAAGCTAATGTTTGAATTTACGCAGTAGGTTTTCATGACCTACTAAGACACAACGCCGGGAGATAGACATAAATACTGATGGGTATTTGACAGGTTAACACACTGCATTCCACTCCTAAGCAGATTGAAAATATAGCCCAAATTAATATGAGAAATGCAAGTCATGGCAAACTCATTAGACTACTTCTTTTTAATCTATACTCTGTTTCTGAAATTTTTTTCCAACTTTTATATGTTGTACATTTTAGATCACAGGATATAATTTAGTATCTTATTCCATTTGAAACTCCATGTTTCCTATTTCCTGTTTGTATTGCATAGTCTGAATAAGACAAGAGACTAAAAACGCAGAGACACACTTGACAGGGAACTGGCAGGATGAGTTTCAGTACCTGGGAAGAAGAAATGAGAGATGGGCTGAGCAGGGATGACACAAGGTACCAAAAGCAACTGTAAAATATGTATTTATTCCATATTTTATACATGTTTTAATTTTGTTATAATTATGAAAATTATAGTTATAATTTTTAATATTAATATTTTTAAACTAAATTTTTATATGTAATTTTAAATTATATGTATTTTTAAAGAAGAACTTATCATTCTTATTTTATAGGTGAGGAAACCAAGGCTCTCGGGACCTACTGCACTTCTCTGAAGTCCACAGTTTGTAAGTGACTGATCCAGAATTTGAACCTAGGGATACCTAATTCAACAGCTTCTTCCATACCACCCTGCAATGGAGAGAAGCGGCACCCGAGGAAGTATAAACAATGTGTCTGCGGGGTTGGAGGAATGAGAATGGCAGGGGGAAGAAAGAAAGAAAAAGAAACTAATAGGAGAGGAAAGCGATGTTCCTGGGCAACCACAGGGAGCCAGCACTTTTACATGCATCATCTTATTTTAGTCATACAACCACTTTGATAGGACATTTTTGTCCACAGACAAGATGAACTTCAGAAAAGAAAAGTGACATCTCCAAGGTCACACAGCCAGTAAATACAAGCTGAGAATCAAATCCCCATCTTTTGACTCAAGATCAAGGACTCCAAAAGGCATTTCTCAAACAGAAAGTACTTTCATCCTCCTATTTCTATTGGTTTTAGTTCATATCTGTCTGACCAAATCTCAAGGGGCCAGGAGAGGGCCAAAACTGGGCTATAATCAGAGCTGTCGTGCCCACCAGGGCTGGTGTGACCAACCATACTGGCTTTCCAGATCTGAAGGGTTTCTCAGGAAACCAGTTTCAGTGCTGAAATCAAGACAATTCCGGGAAGATACTGATGGGAAAGCTTAGTAGTTCAGCCAAAGAAGGATCCATCCACCAGGAGGTTAGTAGCTCTCTGCAGAGGTGGCCTTAATGGGCAGCCAAGTAGCAGGGTGGCAGGATGGAAGGGCAGATCCAGCAGGGAGCAGGCAAGAAGACAATGAGATGGAGTTAGGCTCTAGGGATTCAGGAGCCAGTGCTGTGAATACAGCCCATCTGAGATGACATTTCTCTTACATTAGGCCAAGAATGCTTTCTGGACACAAAAAGTACTTTTATAGTACTAGAATTGCCCTGAAGAACATCTAACTCTACCAGTTTATTCCAAACAAAGGGCTTTTCCCAAGTCCTTTGCTCCAAATCCATCTAAATAGAATAATTTTGAAACTGATGGTTTTGAATCCTGGCTTCTCTCCTCAGCCTAAGCACTGACACTCTTTGGTGTCCCTATCTCTGTGTTTTAGGCAACCACCATTCTGAATTTCGTCCATCTTACCAAATCTGGAAAAGCTCTTCAGTCATTTGCTGAATCCACTAGTATGAATTAAGCCAAGTGTCACTTATCCCAGGTGAATTTTCATCTCACTTTATTCTACCTCTCCAATCACAGAGTGACTTGCTCTCCTAACAGCATCAGAGAATAAAAGGGATAATTGCTAGGGATGTGTGGGGCAGAGCCAATGGCTCTTCCTAACCTTTCCACACCACATTACAGAGAGTCGACACATGACAAATAAATCTAATTCAGAATCACAATCAACGGGGTAAGACTTGTACTCTTTTGCAATTTTATTTACCTGACTTATTTTTTCCCTAAAATTACAAGGATAAAAGAATTTTTAAAGTTATGCCCCAAGTCCAAGAGACATCTCTCTCTTGATAGTTCTCTGCAAACATGGATTGCATTTTGCTCTGTGAAGAAGCCTTCCAGGAGCCCTTGCAATCGGCCACTTTAGAGGAGCTTCATCCCACCAGAGCATGGAGGGGTTCAAAAGCCCATTTCTCTGCCAGACAACATCTTCAGGACAGAGTAAAAAACAGTTTGGAAACCCTCTACTGCCTGTATAGTACAGCCCACCAAGAGCAGTTCTTCCCAGGTGTGGCTGGAAGATCATTCTAGTAAAGGAAGTAGGTAGGACAAGATGACAGAGAGGTTTTGTATTTTTCATCATACTACTTTTTAAAACCTTTTATGGCAGTATTATCTACACATAAAGGACACAATCATAAAATAGTTCATTTGTTTTTCAAAAACTGAACACACTTGTGTAACCACCTCCCAGACCAAGAAACAAAATATTAACAATATTTCACTGCCCTTCAAGAACTAAGCCATCCTCTTGACTTCTAAAACTATAACTTAGTTTTGCCTGGTTTTGAAATGCATATAAATGAAATCATTAAATAGGTATTCTTTCCTAGCTGGCTTCTTTCATTCAATATTATCTTTGTGAGATGTTGTTGCATGTAGCACTAACTAGTTTATTCATTCTCATTGCTGTGTAATCTACCTTTAAATGAATACACCACAAATTATTTTTTATTCTATTGCCAATGACCATTTGGGTAGTTTCAAGCTTGAGGCAGATACAAATAGAGCTGCTATGAACTTTCCTATAGATGTCTTTTGGTGAACGTATGTGTGCATTTGGGTTGGTTATATAGACCTAGGGGTAAAATAGCAGGGTCATAGGGTATGCATGCAAATGTTCAATTTCAGTAGATAACAAATAGCTTTCAAAGCCTTAACCATTTCAGGAGAGAACACGTTTGATAATGGAATCACAGATTTTGAAGAAATTCTGGAAATCCAGTGAGCACATTCTTCAGGTTCTGGCTGACTTGCATTCCCATTGACCCTACTGAACACAACCTCTTAATAAAGAAGGTCATACCCTCTGTCCATACCCCTTTCACTAATCATAACTTAGTAAAAGCAGCCATGGAATGATCCCAGGTAGACCAACCCTGACTTAAACTTACAATCCCCCTAAACTCCTGGCTCCAAGCTGGCCAGGCCTGACAACAGTTTGGAGCACATTTTCTAAATGTGAAGACCTGGATTGGGCTAAGTTATCTACTAGCAAGACCTTTAGCCTCTCTGAGCCTCAGTTTCCTTACCTGTATATTGGCGATTGCGTTATAAAGGCACTTGCCCAGGGCTTGTCACAAAGGCCAGGTGAGCTCCCTAGAGCTGCCTATCAAGTACCACAAACTAGGCAGATTAAAACAACTGAAATTTATTCTCTCACAGTTCTGGAGACCAGAAGTTGGAAATCAAGGTGTCAGCAGAGTTGGTTCCTTCTGGGAGCACTGCAGGAAAACCTGCCTTGCCTCTTCCTACTTCTGGTGGCCACTGGCAACTGCTGGCATTTCTTGGCTTGCAGATACTCAACTCCATCTCTGCCTACATTATTGCATGGTCTTCATCCCTGCATGTCTCTCTCTGTGTGCCCACCTAATCCAGTCTGACCTCAGCTTTTCCCAACTAATTACATTTGCAAAGACCCCATTTCTAAATAAGCTCCATCCTGAGATTGTGAATGGACACAAATTTTGGGGAGACACTATTCAACCCAGGACAGGGCATTCAATAAATAGTAACTATTAGTATCCACTATTTTTATTATTTCACTCACTGACTGATGGGTAGATGGACCTTTCATTAATTAACTCAATAAATATTTATTGAGTACCTACTATGTACCAGGCATAAATATAGGTGCTGGTAATATAGTCACTGCTCTCCTGAAGGTTACATGAAGGGAGTGGTAGGGAAACAAACAAATTCATAAATAATCACATAACTTGTCAGATGGTGAGGATGAGAAGAAAAGGAGGGCAGGAACAGTGTATCTAACACTTCCTCCATTCTATCCTGTGTGGGGCCTTCTGCTCTAGAGGCCTCTAGGTGGTGTGGTGTCACCTCAGCCCTTTGCTGTGTTCTTCACAAAGGATGATATGAATGTTCCCACCTAAAAATGAGAAAGCCTACTCCAGATAGCACTTTACATTACAGTGGAACAAATTAATCATGATTATCCTGTAAACTGGAGACTTGTATAACTGAGAAAACTGTTCCAAATAAAGAATAGCTCATAGGGTAGGAGGTAAATCGAATTCCACAAGTGATAATAAGAGAGAGCAAAAAGAAGGCAGTTATGTACTGGGCTGCATGAATCATTTACTATAAATCCAGATGTTTGCAAAATGAAAAACAGGCCAAGTCCATGACCTTGTGAACTGATGTAAGGACTCTGGTTAAAATATGATGGAAGAGTAAATATCATGCGATGTATTTTTTTTTTTAAGTCATGAAAAGGCTATTTGCCTATCACCTAAAAACATGTAGAAGATATAAAGGTATTAAGATTTTTATTCTGGACTACCACCAAACTACTTAAAATTTTTAGCAACCAAAGTTTCAATTATTATAAGTCAGATAGCATAGCATGAACCTATTATATCATTGTGGAGAGAAAAACACTTTGTTAAGCTCGTTTCCAAGGAAATGAAACGCTTTTCAGACATGTCATTAACAATCATAAAATTCCCCAGAGGGCAGATGTTATTTTTCAGAATGATCACAGACCATCAATAGAAGGAAACCTCATTTAATTGTTTTGAGTATTTATTTGCTTATTTATACTTCAAGGAGCCAATTTAAGAAAAGAGATTGAGGTGATCTGTATTACTAAAACACATATCAAACAACATAGAAGGAACCTACAATAAAAAAGAAAAAGTGACGTGTACATGAAGAATTAGCCTATCGCAAGTATGGAGAATCAACCTACTTTCTGTTTGTGAACAGAAGCAAAAACACCAGTAAAGTGGAAACTGTCTGCCCTTGTAAATTCATGAAGCAAAGAATCCTGAACCCCCAAGACCCCCCTGAGTTTGTATGGGCCTGATTCACTTCCACACCAGCCTAGAACACTACCAGTGCCCCTAGATTTCAGCCCAGCTTCACCTGCTCTAACCCCCCTCCTACACACTATACTCCCATTCCGTATTTCCAAGTCCCTCATTTCTCTGTATCCTTCCTGATTTGTCCCACTTCATCACTGGATGTGAAGACCACTATTCTTACCCTCTTCCCATCAACGCCATTTCCTGAGAAATGACATCCCACCTACTGTGCATTCCCACCTAGCATTTCTGTCCTCATTCTTCATATTGTATCCCCCTGCCTCTAATCTGCTTATCCTGCTTATAGGCTTGCAAGAGTTTCCCTACCTGCCCAAGAAAGGTAGAGGTCATTTTGGATGCGTAAAAGGCAGCAACAAGAGTCAGGCCGTCATAACCTTTTTGCCTCTGACAGGTAGAACTATGAAAGAGCCTGTAAAGGCCTGAGAGACAGTTCAAATTCTTCAGTGCAGTCATTCACAGGATCATTCATGAGGCAAATATTTACTGAGCAGTATTGTGTGAAAAATTACCTTGACTCAATCGTAGCCTCCAAGCATGCTACTAGGCAAGCTCTCCCAGGGGTCATGGACAGACAGGCTCTCAGACTACACTCATGTGTTTGGATCACATGGTTCATTGCGTGAACTTAAAGTACACAGTGAGAAGCAAGGAAAAAAAGATACAGTGTAAGTTATCACACTTAGGCTAGAGTGTAAGCAGGTGTAATAACCACACGACCTGACTTCTTGGTTTTGTCTTCCCTGTGGATGGTGCTGTTGTGAACACCCAAGTTAGGTAAGGCAAGAGGGCCCAACAGATGAAGATGCCTGCTCTATCAGAGCAACTCCATCTAGCCATAGCTAGTTCCATCTGCATTGTTTGTTGGTAACTAGCCTATTGAGAGCAGCCATGGATTATATTTACATTTCTTGGGTAGAGGACACACATTGCCAAAATGGGTGTGTTAATGGGTATCCAAATTAAGACCTCATAAGGATTCAATATCTTGTGTGTATTTAGGGATCATGAATATTTAGTAATTGCTTGGTCCACCCCTTTATATATTCACACACATATGTTCTATTTATTTCTAGAATAGTTTACTCATTCTCTAAGCTTAACGCATCTTAATGAACTTCATCCATTCTCTTATTTTTTTTCTATAGCAGAACTGAACATCTTCAAACAATACAGCAAAATGCACATCAGGAGCAGCTACTGTGTTCCAAGCTCTGGGAGCAGAAAGATAATGCACAGAGTAGGAAGAAAACGCACAGAAAATAAGCACTTGGACACACAGGCCACTAAGACACCCTGGAAGGGCTGCTTTGTCAAGACTTCGAAGCTGAATGGGACCCGCCCCGGGGAAGCAGAGGGTTTGGGCCTTCCAGAAGGAGAAGTGACTGAGCAAAGGCACTGAGGGGCGATGCGCAGTGGAACCTACGGGAAATTACAGAATCTCGTGCAGAGTGCAGAAGGGTGCAGGGAAGGTGGGGCTGGGGAGGACCCGGGCGCCCCGCAGAAGGCAGCTCTGGCTCAGGCTGCAGTTAGACGTCATACCGGAGCTACCCAGGAGCCACTCTGGGGTCGCCGCCAGGGCTGTGCCGTGAAGGCTCGGAATTGTCGCCCAGGTTGTGGAAGCGCTGAAAATTGAACCCGGCCTCAATTCCGGAGTACTGATGTCGGAATGCCACAGATTACTTGTAAAACTAGTCTCTGAAAGAGCCGCACAGAGCAGGCACGGCGTCTGGGGAGGTGCCGGAGCTCGGCTCGGCGGTGGCACCCTCCCCCTAGGTTCTCCACTGCCACCGGGCCTTCCTTGCAGGCCTTGTTTGTCAGAACCGCAGAGTAAACAGAGCGGGTTTCACCTCTTTCCCTTCCAGCACCCAGCGGCAGACAGTGTTGAACACTATGTCAGTCTGCATTCTGTTTCTGTTTGGTTTTGTGGGGAACAGGGGGCAAGCTCAGAGCTCAGTTTTGAGATCACAATGGGGCCCCTTTGCTCCACTCACCACAGATAAGCAAACCCCTTTTCTGGGCCGCTTTTTAACCAGTGCTAATTAGGTTGTATTTATATTTGTGATAAAAGGGTAAGGATATCCCAAGTTCTTTAAATATCCACTGATAGACTTGTAAGAAACAAGTCTAGCTTCTAATTCCCAATCTATAACCTGGGGGCAAAGGGGAAGCTGTAGGAAAGAAAGGAAATAAATATGTGAATTATAAACAGCATGCTTCCTACTTCTTTAAGCAAGCTGAAATTACAGTGGGCTGATCCAGTCTCTCATTCATTCACTCAACAGACATTCTTTGAGCCTGTAATGTGTGGGCAGCATGTGAATGCACCATCAGGCCAGGTGCTGTTCATATGACACAGCTTAATTTAATTAAATCAGAGATGGATGTAACCCTAAACTAACAAAGATTAAGCCTCAGGGTCCCTCCCTGGAATAGGCATACTTCCCAAGCCTCTGGGAGGGACTTAGCAAAGAGTTTATGAAATGTGCAAATGAATAATATTTTAACTGCTATTGGTTTAAGCCCATTATATATTTCCATTTGAGCTTTCCTTCAGCCACCTTTCCTCTCAAGTTGGGTGGCTGGCTTTGGAGTGGCTACAGCGATTTTAGGGATCTGGCTAAGTTAAACTGAGGATGCATCTGTGTTTAGTGAGATAAATGTATAGGTTCATAGTCATTTCCCATGGATAGTTAAGTCATTACAAGTCACCCCAGTGTATCCCCTCATTCCAGGAAAGCCCCTTCATCCACTATGCTGACTTGTCCCACATCAAGACCACGGTCCAGGGCCATATCATGATCTGAATCTGTCCCACTGAACTCTGTACCCCAAATACATGGGTAACAGGAGAAACAAGATTTGAAATGTAAGGAGCCAGAAGCCAGTCTATGGAAAATTTTTCCAATCGTCAGACGTGTAAAACTGGGTCCTTTGGTTGGAGAGGGACATGGAAAAGCCCATAGGATGGATCACTGCCAAGTTGCCCAGGTCTACTAAAAAACCAGGAGCAGTGTGGGCCTCCTAAGCGAAAGGAGGAGAGAGGCATTAAATGGAGAAAGAAAGGAAAAGATGGCTTTGCTCACCTGGAAAAATTTTATGTTCTTGCTGAACTAAGTGACATAAGGTAGCCTTGATATGTAGGGTTCTCTTTAGTCCTAAAATAGGATTATTGGCACAAAATTATGCCCAGTAAGTATAAGAACAAAGAAAAACTGAAGTAACATAACAGTAGCTGAATCACAGAACCCAAGAATGGACTAACAGTTACCAAAGGGAAAGGGACTGGGGAGAATGGGAGGGAAGGGAGGGATATGGGCAGGGAAGAAGAAAGGGGACATTACGATTAGCATGTATAGTGGCACGGGGGCATGGGGAGGGCTGTACAACACAGAGAAGACAAGTAGTGATTCTACAACATCTCACTACACTGATGGACAGTACTGTAATGGGGTTTGTAGGGGGGACTTGGTGAAGGGGGGACCCTAGTAAACATAATGTTCTTCAAAAAAAGAAATTATGCCCAGTAGTTGAGCCACATGTACACAGGATAATATTCCAGACTATTAGATCCTGCCTTCATCATTTGCATCTGCAGCTTTGAGTTATTTATGCAAGTCTTTGGTGCCCTGCTTCCTTGACTCTGAAACCAGGAGAAGAAAGGTCCCTGGTCTCAACTCCAGAGTACTGATATCAGAATGCTACAGATTACTTGTAAAACTAGTCTCTGAAAGTGTATATATAATTTTACCAACGAAGGACCAATGTTCGCCTGCCCAAGTGGCATCTACCTTCCCATTCAGGATACAGTAACACATGGCCCTCTCTACTTTCCTCAGTCTTGAGCCCTCTCCATCAGAAGACGTACCAAGGTCACTGAACAGCAAGACCAAACTTCTAAGCTACTTTGGAAAGTTCTGTCCATCTGTGCTACAGACACTTTGGCTTTCCAGAGCATTACCAGCCAACAGCTATAGGCCTCCCATACCCATAATGGGAAAATGTTATTCATGCAGCTGTGATGTGTGTATTTCAGAGGTTTAAGGGAAACAGATATACTAGAAACTTTTGTAATAATGAATGGGTAGTACTATCGAAGAGACTCGAGATCTAAAGAGCTTAAAATCACCACAGTAGCTTGTAGACTACTATCCTACATGTATGATGATGCCTGATGGCATTTCTTCCATCTTCAGCTCCATTCAGATGGACATACTATCACAGGCAGTTCTTTACACACAGTTCAGTGTCACTTAGGATGGGAGGCTTCAGGTAGAAAGCCTAATTTAAGTAGCTTAAACAAAAAGCCAGAGATATGACTTCTAGGGCTGGTTAATTCAGCAACTCAACTTTTCCATCCGCCTCCCCTGCCCCGCCCCCACCATTCTCCATGTGTGATATGACCTTAAGGGCTGGCTCCCCCTCATGGTGCCACAATGCTACTGCAGCTTTAGATAATACATGTTGAAGGCCTAGCCCAGAAGGACCTGCTTCCTCTCAGGTGTGGCTTTTTTTTAACTCAGGTTTATGGATATATGTTACATACAGTAAAATTCACCATTTCTAAGTGTGCAGTTTTATGAGTCTGACAAATGTACACAGTAATGGAACAATCAAGGTGAAGAACATTTCCATCAGGCCAAAAATTTCCCTTGTGCCATTTATAGTCAATCTCTTCCCTTAAGCCCAGCACCTGGCAACCACTAATCTGATTTCTGTCCCCATAATTTACCTTTGTAAGGATATCATGTAAATGGAATCGTGCATTAGGGTAGCCATCTGTGTCTGGCTTCTTTGGCTAAGCACAGTGCATTTGAGATCCATCTATGTTGTTGCATTTATCAGTAGTTTGTTCTGTTTCATTGCTAAGTGGTATTCCATTGTATAGATGTACCATCATTTGTTTATCCATTCCCCAGTTAATGGACATCTGAGCTGCTTCCGGTTTTAACTATTATAAATAAAACTGCTGTAAAGATTCACAGACAGGTCTTTGTGTGGATATATGTTTTCATTTCCCTCAAGTAAATTCTTAGGACTGGGTTGCTGAGTTGGAAGGTTAAAAGCAAGAAAATTTTTAAAAGAGCAAGAAAACTTTCCCCAGAAATCCTGTCACATCTTATTGGCTAGAATTGGGTCACATGCCCTGCCTCAACCAATCTCTGGCAGAGGGAACAGGAAGAAACTAATCAAAATCCACTCTCATGGCTACAGAGAAAGGGCAATTTCTCCTGATGAAAGTGCTTCCTATGGAAAAAAATCCAGGCTCTTCCAGAAGAGAGGAGAAAAAAAAGTTGACGCAGTCAACCAATGGTGGCACACCCAGGAATCACCCTAGCTTCGGACTTCTTTTACATAATGAATTCCTTATTTTGTAAACCAACCTGGATGTTTTTGCCAAAAGCATCCTAAATGGCCTGTGTGTGATGGCCTGCAGCAATTTTACCCATCAGAGGGGACTGTCAAGACTTGCCCCTTATAATAACCATGGGGTCCTGACCACAGCTGATTACACCACAAGTTGGTCCATGGCCCATAAGCGGCTCACTGATACATTCCACTCTAGATTTGGCTGAACCAATCACAGAATCTCTGGGAGAGTCTGAGCTCAAGACAGAGGGAAAGAGACAGTAAGCAGAGAAAGGATGGCCACAGAATCAGGAAACAGAGAGGGAAAGCAAGCACAGCCATGAGGGGAAGGGAACAGAAGGATACCATGGTCCCGCAGGGTGACAGAAGCAGGAGCAGAGAGAGCAGGATCACCTATAGGACAGTCACTGGGTTAGGAGGCTCTGGTCATCACTTCTAGAAAAGGGTCAGTTGGCCCCTAGCACAGCTTGCCTGTGTCTGGAACAGTCCTCTGTTCTTGCTGAGATAATTGTCAGTGTCTCTGGATTCCCCAAGTGTCCCAAGTAGAACTTCCCACTGGGGATTACCTGAGGTAACCAGGACTAGGCCTGTCCTTGGCCCCCAGAGCTCACTCACTCCACAATCTTCCAATCACAATGTCCCTGATGGCCAACATTTTCAATGAAAATTTGGCCACAAATATAGCAACTATGCCCCTCCTGAGTGCCATCAGCTCCCTAAGATGGCAGAGACCAGGCCTGTGATGGTATAAGCCAGCATTCCTTGATGGCTGCCATGAGCTGGGCACTGTAGCAAGCACCTCCCGTGGGTTACTCCACTGAACCCTAAAAACGCGATGATGCAGGTACTATTCTTTTTTCCATTTTACAGATGGGGAAACTGAGGCCTGGTGCTAGAGTAATTTACCCAGCTTTGACAGCCAGGGAATGGCAGAGCCTTGTCCTGGGGTGAGCAGCTCCACTGTCAGACTAGGACCAGGGCCCCTGACAGGAACGGAGCATGGAGAACAAGCAGGGAAGGCAGAACATCTCAGTCCCACTGGAAGCTGAGGAGGATGCCTGGCTGGTAAGAAACTCCAAAGGCAGGATTGTAAGGAGCCCAAGATACACGCACACACACACTTCCAACCCTCTGGTGGCCCAAGAAACATGTCTCCCACCTCAGAGTTCTTGCCCGAGGATTGAAGTGGACCTTGGGCCAACAGCAGGCAAGCAATTTAGACTCAAAAATTTGTTCCCTAAAGCCTCGTGACTCAAAGTGTGGACTGTGAACCAGCAGCACGGGCATCAGCTGGACCCTGCTAGATGTGCAGGATCTCAGCCCGACCTGAGACAGTGAAGCTGCATGTGTATTTCCCAAGACCCATGATGATACACATGGCCTTAAATTCGAGGGTGCTCTACTCTAAGGAAACTTGGAATCTTTGCAACAAGGGATGGGTGTAGAGAAGATGGGTCAGACCCTTTCTTATGTTACCTAGTCCAAACCTTACTGTCCAGTATATTTTTCAGACATTGTACTTAATGTCAGGATGTCTCCACCCCTGCAGTGTGTGGTTGGTGTTTTAAATGCCCGTTTAACAACAAAAACAGGCATTATTTTTTTCCTTATGCATTGCTTTCCTGAATCTCCTATACATGTTTCTCCTATTCTCCCTGGCTGTGTGTGTTTTTGTGTGTGGAAAAAGCAGAGCTTAAATGTCAGAAGGAAGGGATCAGATTCCCTATCCTCTTGCCAACCAAGAGCACATTTACTAGTCTCTTCCCTCCATTAAACGTTAAATGATGTTTATGAAGCACCCACATGGGCCTGGAGCTTTTCTCAGTGCTGGGGGTTGCCAGGTGGCCAACATAATGGCATTACCCTTTATTTGAACTTTCTACTCTGGTGTTCTTGGAGGCTCTGCAGGAACGCAAACTGACTCACAGTTAAAGTAAAAACTGACAAGGACAGACACACACGTGAGAAGTTGGCCCCAATTCTTAGTCAAGTAGATCGGTGTGCTATGACCAGTCAGTGTCGCCTCATCTCAGTTCCCTCAGTCCTGTCCAACAGCTGTCCTCAGCTTCTCTGGTCGTCCCCACCCTGGCTGCACCCTGGCTGCACCCTGCCTGGTCCTACCGTCCACAGGAAAATTTGACAACCCAAGTGCTGAAAGGGGATCCAGAGAGACCAACTTTTCCCATTAAAATCTCACAGACAGAGTGACGAGGCTCACCAACACAATACTGTGGTTCTTCATTTTACAATGGGAAAGCTGGCCTGGAAAATCCACATCATCTGGTCACTACAAGTGCAAACCAGACAAGTAGAAAAATGGGCATTTTATCCTAACACATGAGGAAAGGAGATAGTCTTCTTTGATGAATTGTATCCTTTCTTTTGTATCCAAATCTGAGATCTTTCAACATCTTGTTCAATATAACAATTGCTATGTAAACTCAGGCTGGGTAATTATCTTCCTATCATCACTGGGAACTGAGATATCTAATATATAAAGGTAGACTGTTACATTCTCCTACTCTAAAAGCACCATCAGTAAACTAAACATCCTCTCCAGGGACAGCACACAGAAACTCATCTGCAAAGAAGGCAGGAAGGAGGAGGAGGGGAGGGAGTACTGCACTCTTGGCCTCCTCTCTCCTGGAGTCTGCTGCTCCATTTCAGGAGAATGTTTTCAGACCAGTAATGATGAATCCGATGCCATGTAAACGAGATTCACAGGTGTGACTGGGAGACTGCCGGGGCCAACGCAAGGAGTGGGCACTTGGGGAGAGCAGCATTTCTGGGACACAAGCAAGGGCCAAGGTGGTGCTTGAATGAGCAAAAATTGGACAGATGCCTCTACCTGAGGGAGGATGGATCCCAGGAGGCAATTTAGAGCCCTGAGCTGTGCAACCCTAATGTGGCTGTCAAGGAATGATGCAACCGGATTAGGAGACTGCCTCATCAGGCAAAAAGAGTCAGAATGGTCTGACAGTGTGGAAATCTGCCCAGCCCATTGGAGCTAACTCCACAGCAGTTCAGGGAAGACAGCGGTCTTGATAGTCAGCCTCCATGAAAGTAAACAAATGATAAGCCAAGGGCACAAATGCTTGCCACACATAGGCCCTCAGTAGTAAATATAATAGGTATATAGTAGTAAATAGTTACTGAATGAATGGATGAGTGGATAACCCAGTTTAAAGTTCAGAGCCGATCTTCTGGCCTGGGATCTGGTCTGGAAACTGTCTCCATTCATATTAGTTTCTCCCACACATGTATTTTGTGTCCACTTTGTGTCTTGAACTATGCAGCAGTGAACAAGACAGAAAAGGTGTACCTCCCAGAACTTCTAGTGGGAAGACACTAATAAATACACAAGCAAATAAATAATAAGATAAGTTATAACCAATGGCAAATACTATAGAGAAACTAAAATGCAATATTAGAATAGACTAGAACAGAGGTCAGCCAACTTTTTCTGTAAAGGGACAGAGAGAAAATAGTTTAGGTTTTGTAGGCCAAATACTCTATTGCAACTACTCAAACCTGCCACTGTTGGGTGAAGGCAGCTGTGGACAATATGCCAATGAATGAGCATAGTAGTGTTCAAATACAACTTAATTTATGGGCTCTGAAATTCAAATTTCATATAATTTTTATGTGTCACAAAATATTATTCCCTTGTTTTTTCCAACCATTTTCAAGTATGTAAAAGGCATTCTTAGGTCTCAGGCCACACTAAAACAAGTTGATGGCCAGATCTGGACCCCAAGGGCATCGTTTGCTGACCCTTGGAATAGAGTGGCAGGGCAGGGAGGGAGGCTGAGCTGGGAAGTTGACATCCAAGCTGAGACTAGAGTGAAGATAAAGAATGAGCCATGCAAAGATAGGAGGGAAGACCACTGCAGGTACAAGGGGGAATGGTGCAAAGGCCTTAAAGAAGGATGAACTTGATGTGCTCAAGGAATGCAAAGATGATCAGAGTGGCTAACATACAGTAAGCAAGAGAGAAAGTTGCATGAGATGAGTGCTTCCTGGGGAATGTGGTCTCAAAAGAAGCTTTTAACAATGAAAAATCCGGTATCTATAATTGACAGTTGTTTAATAGTAGTGAGGGAAAAGGGGCTAGAAACGTCTGCATCCTCACTTGGTCCTGGGCGGCAGATGTAAGGACTAAGACAGCCCAGTCCATGTTCTCATCAGCCAGGTGTGAAGCTCCTCTGACAGCTGCATGCTGTGTTCTTTCATAGACTGGCAGTGCCTTCAAACAAAACAGATTCTGACTTTGCCCGCCTTGGTTTCTCTTCTGCAGATTTCTTCATTGTTTAAATTAGTCCTTCTTAGTTTTAAGCAACAGCATCTTTCCGAAGAAACTGTGGGAGAAGCAACTCACAAAGCAAGGTTTTGTTTGTTTTTGTTTTAATGCATAATGGCCATTTGGGGTTTACAGCTTTTTGAATATTATGGATGGCTGACTCCTGGATTCTAACTACTGATCAGCCTGGTGCCTTTCACATGCATGTTCTGACATAATCTCATTAAATCCAAATTATCAGAAGTCTTCTGGAATTCTGTATTCAAAGGGAAAAGGGACACTCCATCCATCAAACACACACCATGACAGCTATGGCTACCATCAAAACCTAGGCGAAGCCCATTCCTAGAAGCCCATGCCGCACCTTCTCCATCCCCTACTAATTAGGGGTAGAGTCAGACCGGGTGCAGGAGGGAAAGGGCCAGGACCCGGCAAAAGGAACTTGTCTGCAGCATGTTGTTCTGATTCTTTGGCTTCTGGCCACTACAGCCTTTGGACTTCAGTCAATTCCTATTCTTGTGGAAGCTACCCAGGTCCATATTTCACCCTTCCTATGTGGATTTTTACTTTGTCAAATAACATTTCTTGCACAGAATTAAGGCACAGAACAGCATCTCAACCTTTCATATCCCCAACTGGGGGGCAAAGCAACTCAGCAGTTTTCAGATCCTGGCAGCATCAAAAGAGCATCTGTGATCAATCACCACCTACTCCCCACTTCTCACCATCCTTTGCTTAAAAATGGCTAATTTTTTTCCCTCATATCCTTGTAAAAACACATGCACACACCAACACACACATGTGCTCCCAGGCTGAAATCACAAGTGACAGAGCTCAGCCTGGAGAGAACATTTATGACTGGGTTAGACAGCCCCAAAAATAGGGGTTTATAATGGAAACACTGACAGATCATTAACTGTAACAGCATAAACCGAGGCACAGAATTTTCACATTGTCTACATTTTGTTTGTGTCAGCAGGAATCCCAGGCCCAGATCTGGTCAGGGTTCATAAGCTGTGCTCAAATGTGTGAGGCAAATTTGAGGGCAGAAGGACAGCCCAGAAAAAATGGCTCAGGACATGCAGTCTCCAGGTGTAGGATATTCTGTGATGTTTGGATTTAGTAAAGATCATAGGAATCTCAACATAGAGAAGACACTGTCTGGGCTAGAAGCCTAGATCTATCAGCTGCTCATCTCAAATGACCAAGTTCTCCCTGGCCCAGGTGTGCATTAACTGATAAAAAGTAGCAACTTCTAGCAGTAAGCTGGTGGCTGACAGAACTATCCCCAGCCAGCTCTAGGTTCTGGTTCTTATGCTCTCCTACAAGATCAATCCACTAACTTCATCTCCAGTGCTTAGAACATTGCCTGACACATAGTAAATGCTTAATATATACATGTGTGTGTATATGCATAGACGGATAGATCAGTGACCCACAGAAGGAATTAGCACATCTCTATCGGCCTCAGGTTTCTCATCTGTGAAATGAGGTGGTTTGACAAGATCAGTGGTTCTTGGCTCTGCACGTTGAAATAAGCCTGGACTGCTTTACAAAAATAGGAATGCCCAGATCCTACTCCAGGCCAAATAAAGTCAGAGACTCTAGACATGGGTCTTGAGCATCAGTAATTTGAAAAAACTCCCCAGGTGGTTCTAATGTAGACTGGATGTTTCTAAAATTCCTTTCTGTGTTTGAAATTCTATGGATTTCAACTGGCTTGTATCATAAAATTCAAGGCCTAGAATTTGTCCCTTCCCAGCTCAGAGAGATCAAAGGAAGGTGAGCAAAATGACATCAAGAAAGTATTTAGGAACTAATTGCCATTTGTTGGACTCCTTGGTGCCAAGCACTGTGCACTGCATGTATCATCTTCAGTTCCTCTGACAGATGGCATTATCCCATTATCCCTGTTTTTCAGATGAGGAACCTGGGGCTCAGACAAGTTACATGAGTCATCCACGGGATAAGGAGTTACCCAGGGAATGGCAGACCTCCTGAGCTGCCAAGGGGTGCTGCCGGTCAACTCCTTTTCAGAATTAAGTGTTCAGCATCAGGCAAAGATTTTATGTTCCTGCAGACTGGAGGAGAGGAGAGAGAAGTGAGAACTTTAAGACACACCACACAAAACGGTGAGGTTTGGGGAGGAGGAATTCCCTGCCCTCCCCTGCTCCTCTCCAACTTGGAAAAGGGCCATCCTGCCTCTCCCCCAGACTTGGGCCAGCTGTCAGAGATGAGCCCTGATAAAGGCCCTGGGGCCTCCTCCTTGAATTCCTTTGTTCCAGAACCCATCCCATTAGAAAAAGGTCACACATCTTTGGCCCCTTTTAATTTCAGGGGTGGAGAGGTAAAAGCCCAGTCGGGAAACATGTGCAATTATGAGCAATTACTTAAACGGCTTTCAGACAAGCCTTGGCCCTCCACCAGCAGGCAGAGGGGCCAGCGTCTGGGTTTTGTAGGAGAGAAGGAGCAAGGGTGGGAAGGTGGGAGAGGGGGAGGAGAGACAGCGAAGCCTTTTGTCACTGGGCTACAAAAAAACCCCATCGGTATTTCCTGCCACTGGACTAGCTGACACTAACCAGCCCCTCGCAGGGGAACTATTCACTTAGAAGTCATCGTTTCCTTTACTTATCTGCCTCTAAAGAAACAAATCTATTAGCAGCAAGAAATCACGTCAGAGGCTTTAACTAAGTGCTTCTCCTGCTGAAAATGCTAAAGCCCTGCCTTTAGCTCCCGCCGGCCATCCCCTGGCCTCCGCTCCTCCCGGGCAGCAGCCCTGAGCTGGCCGGCCTGTGCCAGTGTGTCTCTGGCCACTACAGATAACAAGGGCCGTTACATTCCAAATCCTTCCCCAGCCTCCTGCCCTCCCTTCCGCCAAAATCCCAAACCCAATTTCTCCCTGGCAGATCAAAGGCTACCCGAGCTACAGGAGAGCTCACTCCATCAATAAACTCTTGACATGGGAATAAACAGAACAATCCAATATTTTCCTTCAGGATTTATTTGGTCCATGGAGTTGCAGTGCATTGCTATACACCTCCTTTTGAGAACCCTGGAGATTCGATGTGGAGTTTGCTCAAGATAGTTTGCTCTCTGAATTAAAAAAGCAAAACTGCCCCTCAAGAGACACAAGAGCCCTTTTCTAATCTTTGTCAGTTTTAAACACACAAACCATGGAGCTTAGTGGTACAGTTGGATTTACTGGGTCTCCAGAAGCAACTTTCCCTCCACTCCAGCTAAGTTTGCAAGTTACTGCAAATTTACCTAAGCAAGTAGGTCTATTTTTGACAATTAACTTTGCCATTTAGGAAATATAATAACAATTAATATGCTTCTCTCACTGTTCATTCTAGAGAAATCAAAAGTACTTCACAGACAATGATCTGAAACTAGGGATCAAAAAGTACAGCAAACAAAAAAAAAGTTAACTCCAGGACGCTGTACATTTGGGACATACCAATTGTTTTAAGAACCCACAGGAATATTCATTTAAAAAACCAATTCCATTGATGCCTACATCACTCTCCTATGGCTGTTTCTTTGATTCCTAAATCCTCAATCCAAGTTGAAGTTGGAGGCCTGAGTTGCTAAACCAGTCCACAGGACTCACTGGAACACAGCCACCTAGATTGCCACATTAGCTAAAACGCTATATTTCCTCACGCACACCTTCATGAATATCACATACTTTGCAACTTTGGAAACAAAGTCTTGCATATTCCTCCTTTATAAGATATGTTAAGTATATTTAGGTCAATATACACTTTTCATTAGTAAGTAGGGGAAATGTTCGACACGAATCACTGAAGCATATTAAAACACTCTGATTTAGGATCCAGATAAGAGAAAGCAAAGTAGGTCAGTGAAATAGGCCAGAAAATGAGGAAAAGTGGGGAAAAGAGGAGGTCTGAGACGCAATGACAGTTACAGCTTAAGCCCAGAAAACAGACAATAGAGTGCCTCACCTTTACATTTATAGCCTCCAGGAAGAATATTGACCCCTTGCTGAACTATTTGTACATTTCCTTCTAAAACATGACTTGATATTGAGAGTCCTTTTTATCCAACACGGAGCTAAGCACCTGACCATCTGGACATTATTTCCTTTAGCTCTCACAAAGAGTCCTCTGAATGTGTACCATTTAATAAATGAGGTAAGTGGTCCTAAAAAGGTTAATAATCTTTCCCAAGTTTACATGGAAGTAAATGGAAATGCTGGGATTTGAATGGAGGCATCAGACTTCAGAGCCAGCACATGCACTGCCAACCTGACAGAAATGTCTGCACCTTCCCTACCAGCCCACCACTTGATTTCCACCAAGAGGCCATAGCCTTTCTCCACGATAAAACCTTTTTCCAGTCTTCTCCATCCAAACTTTCATATGACTTTAACAATGTTTGTTTTATTTGTATGTTTATGTTGCCCATCACCAATTTTATTATTTTTCAAACACTTTCCCCTCATTCTTGCATTTCTGTTCATTAAGTCAGGAGAAAACCAGTATTTCATGGAAGAGAACATAGATCACACAGTGCACTGGTGGGGACCTAGAAAGAGGTCCTCCAATTCCGTCTGCCTTCTCCCAGGTCTTGCAACTGTCAGAAATACATCTTTCACATTAATTTCCCTAGTTTCCAACTGCAACATTTTAAAGAAGCCTAGCATGATTTATTGATATCTGTCCCCTAACAGGAGTATATCCAAATTCCTCTTCCTCCTCTTAGCACAGTGATTTGCCCTAATCCTTTAGAGAGGCAATGGGGAATTTTTATTCTATTAAGGCAATGTGCAATTATCTTGTGCCCCTGCATTTCATGGGTACTTTGCCAGCCCTTTCAAGTAGCTCACCATGTAAGTTCAAGACAAACAGCCTTTGGATGCATGTATGTCAGAGGTCTCGGCAAACTGACTGGCCCGAAGATGGAACTTGGCCTCCGTGGCCTAGGATAGATCAGCACTAGTAGTCCACCTCGTGAAACAAGTCTCTGAGCCAAACCATACAAAGCCAGTGTTGGGGGCGTCATGGAAGCCCAAGCCAGACAAAAGGCAATTTTTTTTTCCTCTGTCAAGAAAAGCAGCCAGATGGGAGCAGCGTGAGGAGACAGGACAGAGGCTGGCTGTATAACAGCTATGGCATATAATGGCCTCACAGGCCCTCTCATCTTGATAAGCATGTTCTGGGGCTTCACTGGCTTCTTGGTGCTTTGATTCATCCCTAAGGAGCCATCACCACAATGTTGGTGACCTGTTCAGTTTGTTGCTATCTCTTTCAGCTGATTGCCATTCTGGTCCAAATCAACCCCTCTCTTTGGACCACGGTTAAAAAATGAAACCATCTGGTATCTCCAGCATCATTGGCCTTTAGAGAGAAGACCCGGTGCCCTCTCCGGTGATCAGCCATTCAGCCATGAAGAGAATTCCACCTGATGCAAAATCACCTTCAAATCCCAGATCACCTTCCTTGACTCACTTACTTTGGCCATCAGCTGCCTTAAACATTCATACCACATTTAAGTATCTTATTCTACAATGCAGTATTTTTTTTCCTGTCACCTTTTTTACACTTCGATAAATTGTGCCTTACTTAACCTAAACTGCTGACTCCAAAAAATTTTTGAGCTAGAAGGTTATTCCTGAGAAATATGTTACTCTCTTCTTGAAATCTATGGTTTTGAAGATGGCTCCTACCTGCTTACAACATGGGAATCAATGAAGTGTTTAAAAACTGCTGCAAGACAAATAAAGACTCCAGTGGGGCAGTCAAGAGGAGACCACGTTCAGAGGGAACATCTGACCCAACAGAATTACACCGAAGGATGTTTTCAGGATGAATTTTCTATTTCTGCCATCTTTTGAAATAAATTATTTTAACCCTTTCTATGAAAAGAAAAAGAAAATCAGATTCATTCCCTGCCCTCAATAGTGCATCACTTCAAGAAGGTCCCCTTATAACGTCCTGAGGTTTATGTTACAGGGTAATCAAACCAAGTTGTTGAATAGACTCAAGGACAGTGTGGATGGACAAGGGCACCTCACAAACAGAGGAGGACTAACTTGACCACTGAGTGAGCCTCCATGAAGAGTAACATTTCCTAGCACATGCCTTTCCACAGGATTTCTCAAATGTCAGAGGATTTTGCTGACAAAGGAGACTCACCTCAAAATGTCCCTGTGGGAACCACAGAGAGGCTCTCTCCCACATACCTGTGGCCACCATAGATCTTTCCTGTCCACTGACACACTATCACCTGGGCTCCTTATGGCCAAAGGCATGGGTACCTACACTGGCCAAATGAATTCTTGGCTTTGTACCAAGACAAGGACAGCTAACCATCTGTGTTTGAGCCCATGACCTTGGCCTCATTAGTATCATGCCTTCTCCAACAGGGTTAGGGAGCTGTACCCTGTGTGGCCACGTGTCACCTAGCATGAAACCATCAAACACATGAGCCCTGGGTGAGCAAAAAAAGTCTGAGGAAACTAAGGCAGAACTACACATCTATTTCTAGGAAGTCATGCATTTCATATAACATGTTCCTGCTTTCAAAATTGCCACAAAATGAAAATGGTCAATTTTGAGCCTTTACTAGAAATTTTAAAAATGATATATATAATAGATAGATAGATATTTCATATAAACACAAATGTATTATATTTTATACTTATACATATATAATATAGAAATATATTAATTATATAATACATTTTATTTATAGATTTATATTTAAATTATATAATAAATTTTATTTATAAATTTAAATGTGTGTGTGTGTGTGTGTGTGTGTGTGTGTGTGTGTGTAATTTTAGAACCTTCTTTAGGAGAAACTGAAATATGGTGTTTCAGATGCTTTCCAGTGGCTCCATTTCACTCTGCCCACCAGGCAGACGGGTGAAATGAGTATCTGTTTTTGTTTGCTTCCTGAAGTGAAACTACCACCAAATACTAGTGTCCTTTTCCAACAAGTCCCCTTTGTACTCCTGGTCTTTCTCTTTGTTGGGTGCCTATGGGACAAGTAGTTCACCGACAATGGAAGCCTCCTCTGTGGGGACTTAGCTGAACTCCAGTAGCAGAGCTTTCTCCTGCAGGGAGTCCTCTTCCCTTTCTAATCCTTTGCTCCTGTCTGTCTTTCCACAAGACCTAGCCTGCACCATCCTCTCTTTCCTCCACCATGTCCCTGACATGGTAACCTTCTTTCTCCAACACACCAAGCTCCTTCCGGCTCACAGGTACTTGCACAGGTACTCATTCACTTCACCTGGAAGACTGTTCCCTGTCTCCTTCTCATCTTTCTTTTCTTACCCCAATAATCACCAGTACAGAGACATTTTCCTGACCTCCCCACCTGAATCAGTGTTCCACCTCCACCCAGTTACTCTCCATTCCATCTCCCTGAGACTGTTGTTTGGAGTACTTATCATCATCAAGAAATCGTCTGCATTTATGTATTTATTCATTGCTAGCTCTCTCCTCCCTCTAGAATATAATTTTCCATGAAGGGGGAACGTCACCTGTTTTGCACTCTCAAATACCCAGCACCTAGGCAATGCCTGACACACAGTAGGAGCTAAATAAACACTCAGTGAATGAATGAATTGTCCAGTGTTCCTCAGAGGAAAGATACAGATTTTCCAGAGAGACTATTGGAAAACCTGACTTGTTAGTTAGGGAGTTTGAACAGCATTAATGACTTCAAACACCCTGACACTCTGCTTAGTGTCCAGGTGTTGTGAGAACCTGCCTGGATTTGGGGGTCTCCTCCAGTTTCCAAACACAAAATTGCCTACATATTAAAATGCTTAGATATATTTAGCATCTAGATGATGATAATAGTTACCATTTAGTGCATACCTTCCCTGCCAGGAATGTGTATGACACATTCTCTCATTAGCCTGCAGAGAAACCCTGTGAGGTAGAGATATTATCCCTACTCTACAGATGAGGAGAGTGAGTCTCAAGTGATTTGCAAAAACACATGGAAAGAATCACTATTAAAACTGGTATTTGAACCTTATCTGTTTCACCTATCTTGAAGGTTCATGCTTCTAATCATCTCTTTGTTTTGAGAAGCCAAAACATCCTATAGTAAAGAGAATCAGTTCGTGGTACACGTACATAGGATATCCTTGCAAAGTTCGAAGCATTTGCATAATGTTATTTGTAATAGTTTTCTAACCCTGTCATACCCATTCTAGACAAGTGCTCATTTGCAAGATAGAAGTACAACTACTTCAGACCTTTTGTGAGTTTTTCTGGATTTTCTAATACTGCTGTCATCAACTCTAAGGAAAAAAAGTAGAATTGTTTGAGGTTTAGCACATATAGAAACTGCTGCTCTTTGTTCCAAGTGACAAACATCTTATATTTACGGAATATATAAGCTGAGTTTCTCTCCTTTATTAGCAAATTTTTACCAAAAGTAATGTGCAGGGATGAGAAACTAATGTTCCTAAGAGTAAAATTTACACAGAAGTTTAAAATTCCTAACTTTTCTATAATAATAGCTGCATCATCAACGCCTCTCCAACAAAGCTATAAAAACATTACGACAATATGTCAGAGAAAAACCAGAGAAGGAAATAATTTACTCTCTTCCAACTCTCAGACAACTTTTGTTTTCTTTTATCCCAATACCTGACTTTTCTCTCTTAATCTGTCCATATTATAGATTGTTCTCTCTGAGTCTCCTTTTCTTCTTTTTTCTTTCCTAGAACTCATTACAATATCTACCTGTTAAGCTCTTGTCCCTTCCAGCTGCCTGTTAATCCCTATCTCCAATTTCTACCTGAAGTTTACCAGCTCCTCCCTTAATTTTTTCTTCTGTGAGATGAGCTTCCAAGTTCTTACTCCTTTCCACTTGACTTTGTATGAAAATCCAAGTGTTTAAGATTTACAACTCTGCTTAGCAGGCTCTCTTTCCATCTATTCTGGGGCTTGACTACTGAGCTAAAAATCCCCCAGCTGAAATAGCAACAGATGGAAGGTTTTGAAGACATATCCAAATCTCCAAGTTCAACCAAAAAAGCAACAGGTTTCAAACTTGTTACATTATGGTGGGCAAGGAATTTCCACAGCCTGACCCATTTTTCTAAAAGGGCATTTTCAGCAGTCTCCATGATATATTAACCAAACAACTGACCATATTAAGAGCTTTTTCACAATAGGGAGAGCCTGTGTGCACATAGATCTTCTCTCTCAGGCCTGTTTAGAATAGCAAGTGTCCATGTCACAGGACATCTCCCTGCTCTTGGGTTATGGATGATAACAGGCAAAAAAAATAAAACAAAGGGCAGAGAAAATACAATGTTGGAGAGCAGTGGGAAGTGGTCAGAGCAGGTGGTTAAGAGTAAAGGCCTTGGGATCCCAATTTTGGCACAGAACAATCAGTGTGGCCTTAGACTAATTAACTTCTCTAAGCCTCAGTTATCCCATCTGCAAAATGGGGACTGTTCATAGTACCTAATCTGAGGTTTTGCCATGACAAAAGAGTTACAATTTAACAAAAGAGTGCAAAAAATGCCTAACGCTCTTAGATGGTACCATGTTAACAAGTGGTTCCTATCATTATTACTGTTTTTATTTGCTGTAATATCTTTGGACTGGGCAGCTTCTCACAATAGCAAAGAAATTTAGGCCAATAGGTATATTGTCAGGTTTCTCTCCTAGATAACCCAAATTTATACCAGATGAAGTAAAGGGAGAAAAAAAGAAAAAATAATAAACAAAAGCCCTTTAAAATGTGTTTTCAATATAAATGGTCTAGAAGCAGAAAAGAAAGAATAAAAGGAAAAGGACAAAGGAGATAAAGCATGCATCTCTCCCAGATTTCAGCATAAACTCTCATGCACTTGAGAAAGACCCATCCATTCATTCTTCAGAGTTCTTTTCCAAGGGAGGAGATTTTCTCCCCGAGACGAGAGACAGTGACTGGCCTCCAAATCCCAAAAGAAAGTTCAGAGCTCTGGCCTTCGCACTGAGGTGGAGGTCTCCAGCTGGGGAGCCCTGACCTGTCTGCAGAGTTTCGGCTGCTGGAGCCACTGAAAAAGGGAGCCCAAGGGACACACAGGTTCGTTTTCTGTCCTGAATGCACGTGCATTCCAGGGAATGTGCTTGGAAGGGGGGCAAACTTCATCAACCCCACCAAACTGGTACTTTTAATGGTTGATACTCTAACCCTTCTGGCCACCAGCTGTCATAAGAAAGATATCTCCCTTTCTGAGAAGCAGAGTAACCTCACCAAAAGGTTGTTCAAAAGGCACACAGCTCAGAGCAGACAAAACAAATTCAGATGGAGAGTAGAATGGGGCCCATCCTGAGGCCGAGACCACAGTTGGGCTGCCTGCCAGTTTGCTTATTTTAAACCTGGTTTATTGGGGCCAGAAAACTCAGCAGCTTCTACCTCCTGAAACACAAGACACCTGTGACACCTGCAATGTTCGGATCTTCCTTAAAATAAGTGTGTGCATTGATTATTTTTAGATGGTGTGCTAATTATTTTTAGAAGGAGCTGAAAAGAGACAGTTGAACCCACCTATGAATTGTTCACAGCTTCAGGAGTCCAGAGCTTTCCTTTCCTCAGTGGGTGCTTTAAAATTCCACCTGTATGGGAAAGGACACTAGCCCTGTGCTCCACTTACCTAAGAACCAAGCATTCTCCTCCATTCAGAAATATAATTATTTGTCAAAACATGACTTTTATTCTTGCGGAGCATCTTTTCCACTGACAGTGATTTTTGAAAGCTTCAAATATCTGAAGAAACTGTCAGAGGCAAAACTCTGCTTTCTTTTCCTCTTCATAAACTAGCTGCTTAAAAATACTTAATATGCTTAAAATGCTTAGGGGAGGCTGAGCCCAGTTCCATTGCAAACAACTTGAAACGAGTTCCCCTCTCTTTCACTCCCCTCATCTAGCACCTGAGGTGGCGAGACTCAGACCCACTGAAACCAGCAGCTCTGAGCCGGTGCCTGGCAAACATTTCTCCTTTTATAACTACTTGAGCATGGCAGGCTCTTCCTATAACTACATTACATCATCATTATCAAAGACCAAAGGAAATTAATTTTGTTTTTCAAGGTCTTGGCAGTAAGTCGGTTCTTTACTTCATCAGACATCTGCTGTTTTTCTACGTGTGTCATTTGTGAAGCTGAGTTTTCCTTATGACTTTATTCTCATAACAATTTATCATGCAACAGTGTTGACCACAGAACTGGTGCCAATGGATCTTTCTCTCTCTGAGCATAAAGTGTAACATTAACTTAAAGCCAGTATCATGATCTGTATTTCATTCTCAAATCGTTTTCGGGGCTTACAAAAAACATAAATGCCAACAAGACTGTCAAGAAAAAATAACCGCTATGGTCTCTGGCTGAAATGTATTGCCAGTACAACTCTACTTTGTTTTAACAGATGGACCTTTATCAGCAAATTATGTGGGCAGTTTACCAACTTCCCTTAGGAATGGAGGAGTGCTTCCATTTACTTGGGCTCTTATCTCTCCACTTAAAACCACATTTGACCACAATGTGCTAAGAATTTTTTTCATGTATTGATACAAAGGATAAACTACAGAGAATCTTCTGTTCTCCAATTATTAGTCATTCCTGGGCTGATTGATATATCCTAAGCCTGATTTCACATTGGCGGAAAAAAAATGGGGCAGTTCACATGCACACGCTGGCTTCTCTAATATGTTCTACATTTATTCCCTTGCCTAGCATAACAGGCCCTCTGAAAGAACTCTTCGTGGTATTTATTTTGATGAATAATCTGCTGGGGTGTGACTCACTTTTCTTTTCCTTCTCCAATCTCTCACTATTGTCTCACTTTTTCCAGGTGCTGGCTAACTCCTGGTAGCCTCAATTCTGCAGGTAACACAGGAGCAAAATCCACAAGAGGCTGTTGTTTCAGACAAGAGTGAACAGCTCTAGAATGTGGTGTGGAGAACGCTGACTTCAAGGAATAGTAGAGAAAAACTATTTACCACAGGCTTCATATACAGACCTCTGTTTTTATGTTTATATTTTTTTATTAAGGAGATTAATGCCAAAAAAGAGAGATGAATGATGACTCTTAAAATTTTATTTTACCCTGAAAATTACTTTCACCTTTCCTTGTTGCAATTTGTCATAAACATTTCCACAAGAATCAAATCCCTAAGTCATAGTTTCTTTACCCCTATAAAATGAGAAGTTTGAATTAGACCCAAACTTGAGCGTTCATGAGAAACACCTGGAGAGCTACTTCAATATGCAGATTCCTGAGCGCCACTCCTGACAATTCTGATTCAGTAATGTTGAAGTGGGACCCAGGAATATTCTATTTTTCAACTCATCACTGGTAAGTCTAATGCAGATGGTCCACGGAACACACTCTGAGAATACTGGTCTGATGAGCTTCAGCATGCTTCCTCTTTCAGTGTGACTCTATAAAAACCTCAGTTGGATATGAGCTGATTATCTGGGCAAACCTGTCTCCTTTGGGTGCTTGCCTCATTAGCGTTTCCATCCCTTGTGTCTGATTTGTGAGTACTGGGCTTTGAGGCCAAATGGGGTGTGGGTGGCAGCTCTGCCTCCAAAACCTGAGCGTGTCACCCCAGCCCAGCCCAGCCTGCAGGCTCCTCCCAGCCTCAGAGACAGAGTGCTTTTCAAAATGCTCATATCTTTGTGGTCGAAGTGGGTTCCCCAAACAGCAGACACTGCATTTTCAAGGTTAAATGCAGAGCTCCCTTTCATTTTAAAGGCAAGCAGCAACTTTGGGATCATGTTTTTTATTTATTATATGACAGGTCTTCTCCATTAGCACAATGAGAGAATGTTGTAGGGATGCAGTTGGAAAATAGATTACAACCCACAGGACAAATGAACCACAACTGAGTGTGGGACTTTTCAAAACTATTCTTCCTAACCTTAAGCTTTATAAATGAAAACCAGAGGAAGTGCATGGCTGGTATGGCCAAGAGGCCCAGCACTCACGTGTGCTGCTAGAATTTACAGGGTGCTGTGTGGAAAAGAGTCCAGCCTATGAACATACTGAAGTCGGAGAACAACGCTGGTCACTAATTCCTTACTATCTGTGTGACCTTGGCCAAGTTATATCACCTCTCTGACCCTTGGTTTTCCTTATGCATAAAATGGGGCTGACAGTAATTCAACAAATATTTACTAAGTGCCTACGGTGGGTCAGTAATTGTATAGTAAGCTATATAATTGAACAAACATGCAAAAATCCCTGCCCTCAGGA
Organism: Manis javanica; assembly: GCF_040802235.1. Taxonomy (NCBI): domain Eukaryota; kingdom Metazoa; phylum Chordata; class Mammalia; order Pholidota; family Manidae; genus Manis; species Manis javanica. The sequence goes on along the minus strand of NC_133163.1, from coordinate 45,327,311 downwards.
GAAAGACAGATGAAAGACACAAAGAAATAGAAACCATGTCAGCTAGTGGTAAATTAATACCCTGTGATGAAAAATAGAACAGGGTAAGAGCTAAGAGTAAGGGCTGCTGTTTCAGATAAGATGGTCAGGGAAGGCCTTTCTGAGAAGGGACCATTTGAACAGATGCCAGAATAAATGAGGAAGGAGTCTCATAATATCTGAGAAAAAGCCACCCAGTCAGAAGCAAAGTACAAGTGCAAAGGCCCTGAGGCAGGAGAAGTTGAGGAATGGTCAAAAGACAGCAATGAGGCAAGTGTGGCTTAAGGAAAGGGAATGAGGAGGAGAGTGATAACAAATTAGGTCAAAGAGGTGGCCAGGTCATAAAGGGCCTGAAAGTGAGCATTTGGGGTCTCATTCTTTGTTGATGGGGAGGCATTAGAAGTTCTGAGCAGCATAGACTGATGTATGTTTGAAAGGCTCATTCCATTTGCTCTTTGAAGATCAGACTGGGGTGGAGGGAAGGGTGCATCAGTCAGGATAGGCTAGGTCATCTTTCCTTATTGCAATCTGACATAATCATTTTCATGATAATTAAGTCCCTAGGCCTCAGTTTCTCTAAGCCTATAAAAGGGGAAGGTAATAAACAACCATAAAGTTTTAGTGGCTTATAAAGGCAAAGGTTGTGTCCCAGTAATACGTTAATGTTAACTTACGATGTCCACTGGAAATTGGCTTGAGTTCTGCTCCACCCCTTCTTACTCTGAGGAGCAGCCTCTATTTGAATCACTATAATACTGGGAAAGGGAAGCATTGTGGTTCATGCAAAGGCTCTCAAATGTCAACCTGGAAATGACATGCATCACTTCACTCACATTTCATTGGCCAAAGCAAATTGTTTGACCATATCTAACATCACCAACAGTGGGAATGTACAATCCTACCATGTGTGTGCAAGATGAAATATTGGGTAAACAGCACTAACAAATACCACAGAGACTAGAGGGAAGCAGAGAGTCCAACAGGAGGCTTTACAATAACCCAGGCAAGAGATGAGAATGGCTTAGACCAGGTAGTCACAGGAAAGGTGTCAGGAAACAAATGCAGAAGATATTCCTAAGGCCAAGATAAGACCTGCTGATGGATTGGATGTGGAATAATCACAACCACCTCACAGTAGATTTATGTTGGTACAAATTAAAGAGATGATGAATGTGAAGTTCTTATGCAATTCCAGACACACTGTGAGCCTCAACAATGGTGACTATTATTGTAATTCTAGATTGAAGAGGTACTTATGGTAACAGAGCAGAACAGTTTAATTTCAGACCATCCTATTTTCCAAGGTATATAGTTCCTTTACACTTACACCATTATTCTCTCTCTCTCTCTCTCTCTCTCTCTCTCTCTCTCTCTCTCTCTCTCTCTCTCTTTCACACACACACACACACACACACACACACACAGATTTTCCAAAAATAATCATAGTAGATACTTTCAACTTCACCTTCACTTTAAATGGTCTTCACCTATTAGGAAACTTTCAAATAATGAATTGATTTTCCTAGTAACTTCAGAGTAGCCTTCATTCCTGTGGACATACGTTTGCAACCCAGAAAGTAGTCTGCATAAAAGTCAGGAAGCCCCCAGTCTTTCTGCTCAGATGTTGTAGATTAATAGTCATTCAATTTGGGAATGCAAAATGAACTGATAAGAAAAGCTGTACATACCAGTGACATTCAGGAATGAAAACTGACAGATCACCTGCTTTGGAAGATTTGATTCTTCAGATTTTAAGAGGGGGGTGGAAAAAAGACCTTTAGTGACATTTGCTCTCTTATGGCTTACATTAAACAATTTAATATATAACATGAGAGAGAGAACATGGTATAAACAATATATCCAGCAGGAAAAATAAATGACCTCAGTCCCAAGAGGCACTGTTATGCACTGGTACTGTTCATGTACATTATAAGGAATGATGTATCAGTTTTACTTCTAATCATTATCTAAATACATCACGGTCGGTTCCTGGAGTGCATTACACTATCTCACAATGCATGCCCACATTTTACATTAATGTGGAAAGTATCCGTCCGTTATCAGGCGGAACTTAATTCTATATTGAAAAATGAGGTGTCTGCTTGGTACACTTCTATTTTAAGGTTTAAAGTCATTGAGAAACCAAATCTAAAATAGAACTTAGGAACCAAACTATGCTGTTTTTTATAGCGTGGATGTTAAGAGGTAATAGTTTGTCCAACTCAGAGGCATCACCTATGTTTTGGGTACCTCTGGTTTCCAGCCCTGTTTGGAGGCATCTAACCCAATTGTGCTGTTAAATGATTAAAAATATTCTCAGAACAAGTTTTTAAGTAACCATAATACATGTGACTATCCCTGAGTTAACTGATCCTATAAGCAAGCAAAATGTCTCAGAAATGTCACAGTTTCAGCTTCTAAATCATGTCTTTCAAACTGCTTCCTCCCTATTAATGTATTCTGATTTAGGGTTCAGAACATATGTTCTCTATAGATACTGGATAAAAAGGGCTGGTGTTGCAATATTGAACAAATGCAATGTAAGTATAACACACCAAATGATGGGTTCCATAGGATAAAAAATAAAAGCAGATTCAGTTAGCTGCAATAGGAGTTCCACAAAGTGGATCTGATAGATTTATAGAGCATCTTCTATGTGCTTAAGACAGTATTAGGTACCATATGAAATAATAAAATATGTGTAACTGTCTCTGTTCTCAAACTCTTCAGAACAACTGAGGAGTCAGTTGACCTCTGTTGGGTACATGAGATGCAAATGCAATTTGATCTAGCTCAACCAAAACACAGAAAAAATGGAGGGAGTGGGAATTTACTGGCTTACCTGACTACACTGTGGGGCAAGTGCAGATCTAGCCTTGGGGACAGAGGGATGAAATGTTCAGGTGCTTTGTTTTTATGTCTCACTACTGTGCTTCTCTTTGTGTGTCAGCATCATTCTCTCAGACGGAGTTTTCCAGAACAACCCTGTACCATCTTAACCATGTAGGCACCAGAATGAAAAAGATCATCCCCAGTGGTTCTAGAAAGTGGTGCAGATTTCCATGGTGTAAATACTCCCACCCTGGCCAGTTTCAAGCTGCCACCCTGAGGTCACTGAGCAGGGAATAGGCAAGAGATGTCCACAAAGGGTTCTCCTGAGCCTGGCCAAGTAGGTGCCAGCAGGTGCAAGCCAGCTCCCACACACCACTGACCACACTACATGCACACCCTCTACACATGCCTACAAAAACCTGAATTAGGCCACTGCTTTCAAGGAATATTTATTTCAAAGGAGACTGAGAGGAAAATAAGTAATTACAACACAGTGTGGTAATTGCTTATAATACAGGCACACACAGACTACAGAGGTGGCCCAAAGGTAGGAGTGATCCCCTCTGCCTCAGCTGGAGTTGGGTCCCCAGAAGAGTCTGTGTAGAAAGGATGCCATTATGGTTGAGAACACATTCACCAGACTTGTAAGAGTGATGGGGGAAGGGCAGAGGAACGTCATGCACAAAGACCCACAGGAATGCCATGGAAGAGGGAGTGAAGGGCTGGGGGAAGGTGCAAGCAGCTGAGAGGCACAAGCCAGGCTGGGGTGGGGAAGAAAAATCAGGGATGAGGCCTGAGGACTTTGGATGCCTTATAAGGAATTTGGATTTTTATCCTATCAGCCAGTGGTTTTCAACCTGTTTTAGCAGAGGGAACCCTTTTACTATGAAATGTTAGGTGTGATCTCAATTTATAAAATAAATTTCTCATATTGTTAGTGTATACTCATTATACTAAAAATAAAGTAATGGTGATATATTTGATGAGAATATGAGTTTGTGAACTGGTGGTGTCCTGAGTACTAAAATTTGGTGCATAGCACATTTGAAAGAGTTCATATTGTTTGTTCTTGAATGGTTTTCTAAAAAGTAATTTCAAACTTAAAGTTGCCAGCATAGTATAAAGTACAGCTATGTACATTATAATCCACAATCACAATATAGGTAGGTCACAATATAGGGGGAGGCAGTACAGCACAGAGAAGACAAGTAGTGACTCTATAGCATCTCATACACTGATAGACAGTGACTGCAATGGGGTGTGTGGTGGGGACTTGGTATTATGGGTGAATGTTGAAACCACAATGTTGGTCATGTGAAACCTTCATAAGATTGTATATCAATGATACCTTAATTAATAAATAAATAAAAACAATAAAGTACAGCCATACATATACTTTACCCAGATTCACCTATTGCTAATATTTTGCCATTTGCTCTTTTATTTGGTTATTCACACATTCTCTTTTAAAACCCGTATAATTTCTGAACCATTTGAGAGTAAGTTACATACCTCATGGCTATTTACCCCTAAATACCTCAATGCGTATTTCCTAACAAGAAACATTCTTCCCCATAACTACAGTATAGTGATCAGTTTCAGTAAATTTAACATTTGTGCAATAATTTACTCTTCCACCCCCATAACTACAGTATAGTGATCAGTTTCAGTAAATTTAACATTTGTGCAATAATTTACTCTTCCACCCTAATTCCAGTTTTGTCAGTTATCCCAAAACTGTCACTTATAGCATTACCCCCCTCCAGGATGGGACCCAGTCTCAGACCACATATTATATTTAATGTGATGTCTCTTCAGTCTCCTTTCATCTGCACCAGTTTCTCAGCCTTCGTCTTTCATAACATTGACATGTTTGAATAATGGTCTCCTCCCCACTTTTTATTTAGTAGGATGTGACTCATTTTGGGTTGTCTGATGTTCCTGATTCAGGAACATGTCCGATTCAGGCCATGCACTCCCAGCAGGGACGACCCCTGAGTGACACAGTGTCCTTCTGTCCCTCATTTGTGATGTTCATTTTGATCTCCAGTCAAACTGTTTTCAATCCCTCCATTCTGTGTATAGTTATTATTTTTCACTTTGCTATTACTAACCAATTTGAGGGGAGACATTGTAAGATCAGGCAAATATCCTATTCCTCACCAAAATTTCTCCCCTAGATTCAGCATTTATTGATGATTCTGACCTGAAGCAATTTTACTGTGATGGTTACAAAGTGATGATGTCCCAACTTTAGCACTCTTTCCACATTTACCAGGAGGTGCCCAGCATTCCATTATAAGGAAGACCCTCCTTTCTCCTCTGCTATTTCTTTATTCATCTCTTCATCATCAGTATGGACTCTGGGATTCCTTCTTCTATGATGTTTTGAATTCATTACCGTGTTTAATTTCAGTGCTCAAACTATCTCTGATTTGACCCCTGGGAATCCCTTCAAACTGGCTCCTGGGTCCTAGTAGTTGCTGGTTGTTGTTTTCTCTTTTATCCCCTTTTTTTGCACTTTCTTACTTTTCGGCATAACACGATAGTACAGTTTCTTATTGTATTGCCCTACCTCACCTATGGAACCACCCACTTCTCCAAGTCTCTCTGCTTCCTTTCATTAGGGAATGGCATTAGAAACCAAGATCTGAACCCTGAATGTGCTCATTGCTACTGGGGTGTCATTGATTCTTGGCCTTTTCAGTCAGTAAAGCTAAGAAATATAAAGATATGTGCCCATACACAATACTCATGCACACACACACACACACACACACACACACACACACACAATTCTGAGTCCACACCAATGCCTCTAATTCCACTCTGTTTGCACAAGGTTCTTTCCTGACTTCACTATTCCACATTTGCACCTTTCTTATTCCACAGTGACAACACTTGCTCCCAACAACATGAACTAATTTACTCATTACTCAATCCTGTAATATATCTAAGAGTTTTGGAAGGGCTTCTCCTGAAAGCAAACCTACAATAAAAGATTTCAGGACTTTGTTTTTTTCCCCATCTCCTGAGCCTGCCCAAGACTACATCTACATAGTCCAATACTATGTTCAAAAATCACTTCGATCAGTTGTTTTTTCCCCTTCATTGTGATAACATTATTCATTTAAAATATAGCTGAGTTCATTTATTTCTGTTTCCATCCATATTTAGGATCTGTTTTACCTCCCATTATTGCTGATTTTATTTCATTGTTTGAAGATGTAGAACATTAATACGTTTTCAAAAGTTGAAACTATGTGAAAAGCCATACTCAGAGAAGTTGGCACTGTGCCTTTTTTCTATTTTTAAGTAAGTAGCATTTTTTCTGTAATAAAATCATCAACTGATGATGGAGGGAAGGAGAGAAGGACTAATGCAACAGCCTGATGGGCAAAAGACTGAGAAGGAGAGGATTTCACACCATCAGGAGCTGGCTCTGGACCAAACTCTGTCAGCAGCACGGTGGGGAAATAAGGATGTGGAGAGGGTTGAGGACAAGTCCCAGTTTTGAGGCTGGAGTGCCTGGTGGGACGGAGATAGACCTCTGCGGGACATGGCTCACAGGGGAAGAAAGCGGTTTGGATAGAAAGACAATAAATTCTGTTTTTGAAACGCACTGTATTCTGGTCCAGCTTATCTTCAGGAAAGCCAGAAGAGGCAGGACTAAATGGGAAGGACAAGAGAAAAGAACAGCAGCAGGAAATGTAGGCAGGGCTAGGGAGAGCTGCACAGCAGATGACACTTGGAAGTCATCCTTAAAACTGTCTTGCAATTTGCCTGTTCTTTTGACCAGCCCGTTACCATTGCCACAAACACACCATCACCCTGAAGCCTGTGATCTTTCCTCCCTACCAGCCCCTAGGTAGGTTCTTTGCAGGACCACATAGGTTAATGGATTTGGAACATAGATCTTACCTCAAATTCTAGCTGCACCACTTCCTAGCTGGGTGAACTTATGCAAACTAGCTCATCTTTACAAGCCTCTGCTCCACTTCCTAGGCTGGGGAGAGTGACACATCACCTGCCTTGCTGTGGGGATTATGGAATAATAGAAGGCAACTGCCCAGAAAAATGCCTGACTCAAGAAGGCATTTCCCCCTCCATTAACCTGAGGTAATCGAGATCCCATCTCCGTCACACTCTAATACAAGCTATACAATATTCTATAGCAGGGGCTCTCAACCTTGGCCACACATGAAAATCACCTGGGGAGCCTTTAAAACATACCAAGACTCAGGCCTCACTGCCCAGAGTCAGGCTTAATCAATCTGGGGTGGAACTTGGCATTTGGTGTTTTTTCAAAAAGCTCTATGGTGATTGTAAGCAGAGTTCAGCACCACTGCTTTCTTCACACACTAAATCTGAAGAAGGGCTCTCCTAGGTTTCACTCCCTCTTGACCCTTCTGACAGCACTTCAGAGGAGAAATAGATTGCTTAAATTGTTCTCTTTTTATCCCAAACATCCAAAGCATATAGCAATCTGTTATTCTCCAGGAACTTCTTTTCTGAGAAACATAAATACCACCTTCCCCACAGGAAGAAAGGAATGTTCCTCCCCACCCAAAAGAAACCTGCTCCTTTCTCACCCACTGAGGCAAGCTGGAAAGCAAAACACCATTGGAGTTCGGTCAGCACGAACTCCGTCCGCCCAGACGAGCAGAGCCAATAGGAGCCTGTCTTTCCGTGGGCACAGTCCAAGCAGCACGGCCAGCCCAGGGGGCCAGAGGCTGTGGGCTCCAGAGGGAGACGACATTTCTACTCATTGGACAAACCGCATTTAACGGGTGTTGGCGCTCTCTCAGAAAGTGCATGAACCGCTGTGCTGCACCTTCCTGCCCACGTCCACCAAACCAATGTAAGCACTGAAAGTCAATTTCTCAATCGATTCCAGATTACTTTTAAAACTCTAATCTGCTGGAAAAAGGGAATAAGTAACCATAAGCAAAGGCAGAATACTAATGAATGGCTGATGCCCATGGGGATGAGGTGGATGAATAGCTTAGAGGAGGTGGGTCTAAGGCATTGCCTACCACCAGTTGCTTCCTTCAAAAAAAGAGAAAAGAAACTGTTCTGAGAACAGAGGTGGCTTTATGGTCAATTTATTATTTATTTTGGAAACCCTTATCTAATCTAAGATGTTTGATTTGCATTGTTTACCAGTTTAGGAATATGTTGATAAGGAGATTCCAGGATATATATACCTTCCCTAGGGTCTTGAATCCCAAAACTCCATCTAATAATGAGGCTTGCTCACTTGGGTGACCCAACTGACCCCCAGGACCCTGAAGCCTATAGATCTTCGATAAAAAATGGGCTGATGCCTCTCCAGAAGTGTCAGGCAGAGCACCTAAAAGGACAGTAGTTAGAATGTAGGTACCCATGCTATACTTGATTTTGAGCTATATATTTTAAAAGCACTGATGGGAACTTGAGCGTGGGCAGCCCAGCCCTAGAGTGTCTGGCCGTTCTTGATGTGCCTACGCAGCCCAGTGCAAATGTATTTTTACAAAAGGAGAGGCCTGATGGCCAGATGTCTACCTCAGGAAGCCTTGGGACACCCAGAAAGTCCGAGTCATGACTGCTGCACCTGTACAATCTCCCCACAGCCGTGCACCCTGAGTCCTTTGCGATGCAAAGGCGGTTAGAGCAAGTCCACTCAACCTCTCTCTCCACTCCTCAACTCTGGTTCTGAACTCCAGGTGGAGTGCTAGGAAAGGGAAATCCTTGGGTAGAGAACATCTCTTCTATTCCCATTATGTGTCAAAAAGACCACAGGGCACCAGATGGAGAATGAGAAAGCAAGAAATAAATAAGTATATAGAAAAACAGGAGACTAAGGGTTTGACCATCAACATGAACAAGAAATCAAAACCCTTCAATTAAAAAGAAAGATACAGGCTCAACATGGAATCACTTCTGTAGGCCAAGTCACCAAACCGGGGCTTAACACCTAAGCTAATTGTAGTTTCAACCTCTCCCAGAAATGTGGACACTCCGGAATTGTCTGATCACATCAGTAAGATAATGTCACATATGCCCTCTCCATCCCCAAGGGAAGATGAGGTAATTCAGCTAATGAGACCCTTACCCTGGCCTCCTCTCACACACATAAGACAGCATAGGAATGTGTACATCATGATCTTTTAGGAAAATAACTAGATGTATCCATGCCACACCATTTGATGTATTAATATGTAACCTCCTTTTCTATGTGTATCCCTTGCTATAAAGGAAGCACTTAAAATGTCTCCAAATGAAGGGGCTTTAGGGCACTTTCTCAGAGCACTGAAGGGCTGCTCACGGGGCATGGTCCTCAGTAAGACTATGAGTAAACTATTTCTTAAATTTAACAGTTTTGTTGGTTTCAGGCAGAATGACCCTTTACCACTGGTCTGAAATTTGCTTTAAGACACTTCAGCATGCACAGAGGGACACTGTGTGTAACTTGGTTTAAGAGCTGTAAGTATGGGGTGGGGCTGCCCAAGCTCAAGAAAGCATTCTACTCAAGAAGTAGAATGGAGTGGTGGATTGCAGTTGTCTTCTGGAAACCTACTCCAGAGGCAACTACTACAATGGCTTCTAACTCAACTCAAGGCTTGCAAATTAACATATTTAATGTCAGAAGTGGAGTTTTGTTTTCAAATCAAAGTAGTGGCCTGTTTACTAGGATAATAACTGTTAGAAATAGGTTCTCATTGGCAAAAGTAGGATTATTCAGTATATGTGTATTAATGACAAATATGTTATATATCCTCCCCACCCTTGCATTAATTAGTTGTAAGATTCCAAGTCCAGACCACACCCAATAGAGGAGATTACACAGGAATGTGAATACCAGTTTGGCATCCTTGGGGGCCATCACTGGGGACCACTGCCTTCGTTTCCAGCCATGGCTCCTGAAGGGTTCTGTATTCCTGATGCCAGTTATAAGGACAAAAAAACCCTTCCCACTGGAATCTTGCCCTTTGCCTCAAGTAATGTTTCATGTAAGGAGGTGGGCAGGGCACCCTCCGTAGAACACCACCCAATCCTGAGTTCCGTCATCAGCTCACTTTTCTCCAGAATGTTCCTCTCTTCTCAGATATAAGTGAACCGAGCCTGTATCCTGGATCCTCAAAGTATCAAGTATATTTGGCAAGTGCATTTGACCTGGTATTCATATTAATGAGGCCTACAACTCTCTCCTTCACAGCAAACACATTTGGATTTTAACTGAAGCCTCTGATGATAGCACCTCCCTGGGAAGCTGTTTGGAAGATACGATGGAGCACAGAACTTTCATGCTGAAAGGGACCTTAGAGATCAGAGAGTCTAATATCCTTGCTTTACAGCAGAATGGAACAGAGACCTAAAGGAGGACACAAGACCACAGACTTGCTCAAGTTTTCTCATAGCCAGATTTGCAGAGATCTTTACAATCAGCCAATCTTTCTCTCTCAAATGAATAAAAGGGAAGCCTTTTGTCACCTCCAAAATGAATCTAGGGGTGGCAGTGTGTGAAGCAGAAGCAGGGAAGGGATGTCAGTAGCAGATCCAGGGCTTAATGTGGATTATGGTACATCTTTCCTCACCCAGGGTCTTTCAGCACCTTCTAGTAGTTCCAGACCCAACTGCTCCACTCTCTCCCATTCCCCTTATGCTTATTGTCCCAGCCTCCAGCTGGGACATTATATTCCAGCATTCCATAGGAATATAAGCTCGCCATTAAATATGGTGGGAAGAACCCAGTTCTGGGGCTGTGCTTTGGACACCAAGATGCCTCGCTCTGTCTCACCAGGGCTAAGGGGAGGGCAGTTATCTCTAGAGACTAAGGAGTCACATCTCTGGAAACCAAGTTTCAAAAGGTATACATTTCCTGATATGTGCTATTTGTTGGATTTGAGCTGCACAGTATGATGTGGTTGTTTGTTTTGTTTTGTTGTTTTTTTCATGGGGTCTTTTTCAGCCTTCAAAAAGAAAATTCAAGCCTTATGGACAGGCCTGGGTTGTGAATACATGTTTGCATATTCACCACCTGACATCTTCTAACAGAAAATCACTTTAACAGGTCTTTTATGTGGCTTAAACCAGCTCTCAAACACTTGACACTTTTGGCTTCCTGCCTAATAGGTTTGACTAGAGGGTGCATCGGACTGAAGAGATTCCTCCTGGGCTGGAGTTAAAGCTATCCAAGTTGCTGCTACTTCAGATCTGCCCCTCTTGGTGACTCTGTGAGATGTTTGGCAGACCTAAGAATCCGCCGATGTGGACCAGTTCATGGTACCTTTTAATTTCGCTTTTCTGTATGCCAACAGGATGAAAGATTTCCTGCCTTGCCACAAGTCATGCCCCTAGGTCAGGCACTCCTGCTCACATTTTACTCATCAAAGACCAAGAGAAAATGTCGGGAAGCATTTACACAGAGATGACATCAAAGTTCCAGCTGCACTGGGCCTACTGAAGGACTCCAGAGGCTGTGGAAACAGGGGAAGTCACCCTAGTGTGGGCTGCTCCCCGTGGCCGTGGAGTGGAGCCATGAATTTGCAGATGCCGATCTAAACCAGATGGCACACAGGAGGTGTGAGGCTCCCCTCCTAAACGTCTGACATAATGATTTAAATAATGAAAATCTCTGATAATAGAAATTTCCTAGGGGGCTTTTTAAAATTCCTTGGCTTTCTTACTTAATAGCTTATCTGTCCCACAGAAGAGGTGTGACACATTCTTCATTTATTCAACAAACATTTATTGAATGCCTACTCTGTGCCAGACATAAGAAAATGCTAAGTATTACTTTATTATTTCACTGGTGGAAATTCCACAATGCAGACTTCCATGACAATAATGGTGTAGATAAATTATTAACACATTGTTCCTGTTTGTAAATTTTTCATTGAAGCTCAACATATAGTTACAAAAGGACACAAAGTGCTAAGTATGCAGCTTGATGAATTTTCACAAACTCAACCCTCCCATGCAACTAACACCTAGATAAAGAAAGAGCACCTCACCAGCACCCCAAAAACTGCTTTGCATGTTCATGTCACTGCCTCCCACCAAAGGTAGCCACTATCCTGACTTCAAACATCACAGACAAGTTTTGCCTGTTTTTGAACATTATATAAATGGAATCAGTGTATGTACTCACTTGCATCTGGCTTCTACACTAATACTTTGTGAGAGTATGCCACGTTATTTCATGTATTTATGGTTTGTTCATTCTTGTTGCTGTACCTCCCATTGTGTGATTATATCACCATGTATTTATCCATCCTACTGCTGAAGAGCACTGGAGTAGTTTCCAGGTGGAGCTATTACATATAACGCTGCTATGGACATTCTTTTATGTGTCTTCTGGTGAACATGTTATACGCACTTCTCTTGGCCATATACCTAGAAGGGGTTGTATGTTCTCTTAAGTAATAAAGATCTGAAAAGGCTTTGGGATGTATATTATAAATATGATTCTTGTTGCTGATGGTAGGTATGGCTCCACCTTGATTCAAACAATTTCTTCTCATCTCTTCCTTTCTAATGCGGTATCATGATCTGGTTGTGGCACCTGCAGCAAGTTTGGACTCTTACTCAAGATTCAGGCAGTGGTTACCCCTGCCAAGCTGGTCAGCAGCAAGCAGCCTGGGCAAGGCTGATGTGTCTGCACAGGAAGCCAAAAGGCCATCTGATGGGAGCTTCAGAGACCACTGCCATCGCAGCCCAGGCTCTGTTGCCGGGGCTGCCTGCCTCCTCTGGTTTCAGACTCTCCTTGTGCCAACTTGGAATGTGTGACTTGCTCTGGAAAAGCTGCCACAGCCTTGTCATGAGTCCCAGAGACCAACCACTGGCATCCTAAGCACACCACTGATGCTCGGACGGCAGGGTTTCTCTGATGCCAACGGGCCCAGCAGTGACTCGGTATGTTTCAAAGGGCAAGGGAGACTTGGTCTCTGCCTGTACTCAGTCTGGCTCCCCACAAGCCCCATGCCCAGAAACACCCAGTAAGGTTTGGGGCCTCCTGCATAGAACTGGATGGAACCTCTAGGAACTGGGTTCTCCCAAAGTCATGTCCTCTGGACAGGTTTTTCCACTTGTGCTGTCTTGTTGAGTACTCATATCCACTCCCTCCACCCAAGTGTAGTGCATGTCATTGTATTTTACAGATGAGGAGAAGGGAGGTCACTGGAGATTACATGCTTGCCCACTATCATAAAGCTAATACACGGTAGAACAAGGATTTCAACCAAGACCCAGACCTAGCTGCTTTCCAGGATGACTTGACTCTCGAGCTTTTTAATATTAGCCTAAATCAAAACTAATAAAAAATGAACAAGTGTAGTTAATGAAAGAACATGGAAGTAAGACTTGGGAGATCTGGGTATAAATGTCCATTCCAGTTCACCACCACTAATTGGATGATCCAGGGAAGGTCACTTAAACTTGCACAGTAACACTGGCTTTAACTGGAAATGAAAGGGCTGTACATTACCCACAGACCAAGCCTCCATGAGGGCAGGGGCCATGTCTTTTCCTCCCAACTCCAGTGTCCCCAGCACCTACCATAGTGAATGACCCATAGTAATGTTGTATTAAAAAAAATGCATGGGAAAATATATCAGAAACTCTTGCAGGCTTTTTTTCAAAATGCATATACACAGCCTCACCCCATAAGCCCTCATAGGTGGGGGCCCATCACATAAAATTTTTAAAAGAAAAAAATCTCTCTAGGCAGTTCTGATTGAGAACCATAGTATGAAGTCACTCAGAACTCTAAAATTCTATTATTCTATTAAATCAACTGTATAAATAATCCATTACTAAGTTCAACATAAATTTATTCAATTTTACATAGTTTCCTCTTAATTAGGACAAATAGGCAATGTGCTCTAGATTCCTTCAAATCACTGAGGAGTTTGTCTAATTTCTTTCCTCGTTTTACCAAATGTGTCACCTTTTCTCTCTTTACTGTAAAGTAATTCTCCCAGTTGCTTTTAGGTCTATTATTTTCCTTGAATTACACCAGCTGGATTAAGACAGCAAATCTATAAACATACAACATCCAAATAAAGTAGAAGCCAAGTAATGCCTTATTTTGATAGAATTCTTATGTGCTGCTGGTTCACAAATATTTTCCCTTTTTCTCATGTCTTCATCTTGAAGTTCAGCTGGAAAGAGTAGCTGAGAAATTTGTCTGTAGTTAACACTTAGTAGGTGTTTCACATAAAAAAGAAAGAAAAGGAAGAAAAACTAAATTAAATCAACCTCGAAAATAAATCAAATGACCCAGTAGCCTATGAATTAAACTGCTGAGCTATTTATGTCTTAATGGGTAATAAAGTTAGCAAATACTAGTCTTTATTTTCCCCAAATAGACATTAGCTTATTCAAATACTGTTGCCAGGCTGCAAGGAAGCCACACTTACTTTAAATATTGACTTCTTTAAACATCCACTGAAGGCTTTTCCTGAGGTGGAGCTTAAGAAACTTCCCTCCTCTGCTTACCTGAGAAACCTGTTACAACAGGGGTCTGCATCCTGCTGCCTTGCGCTCTGTTTTCCATACATTCAATTGACCTAGTCAAGAAGTCAGGGCAGAGAGCAGGCTGTTCGGTTTTCCCCCTTGCTCCCTCCCATCCCTTGGGTCCTCTGTGGCCTTTCCACTTGGGTGTTATTTAAAAAGTGAAGAGGGCAGGAGGAAGAACGTGTTTGCTAGCTCCTTTGCCAACCAGGCCCTTCCTTCCAAGGCCACATGGCTCTAGTTTCTTTGTTTCCTCTTACGTTTGATTTTCTTTGGCCCAGGCTTTCCTCATTGGTTTTCTTTTCGCATTTTATCACCATAAATTAATTAAAATGTTTCTGGCGCTGAGTTCACATCTGATCATCTTGGCAGGATCCCCTTACACAGATGGCAAGTAGATAAAGAGCGATCCAAACTTCCAAGAACAAGAACGGCCCACATAGGGAGTTGGGCTGAGACTGCAAGAGCAGAGAAAAGGCCAGTGGAAAACAAACAGCCACTGGGCTGAATCAAGAAGTCGGATTGAGGGGGTGGGAGGTGCAGGGGCAGTATTTCTTGGGGCTCTTTATATTCCTCCACTCCTTCCCCAAGCCCCCCAGAAGAGAACTTGTTACCGATTCGTGGGAGAACCAAAAGTGGCTGTTTTACCTCTTATTCCTCCTTACCCTGCAAATTCAGGTGGCTCAGGTGGGCTACACAGATATTGGGAGATGGGGAGCACTTCAGAAGTGAAATGTCACTAAAGGGATGGGAAGAAGCAGCGGTCAGCCTTGCCTGAGATTCTAGTATGGGTCAGGCACAATGCTACACCCTAAGAACATAACGAAGAACAAGACAGACAGACAGGGTTGCTCTGCTCATGGTGTGAATGATCCAGTAGGGGAGACAGACACTACATACCAAGGATATGTGGAGAGGATAGAAAGAGGCCCTAGGCTCAGAACTTGAAATATGTTTTTGTCATTGATAAGAAGTGTGACAGGGATAGACAGACAAGAGGGCCCACACCCAGAGCCTGGGCCCACCACTCCATGTCCAGCCTCCTTGAAATTACTGCAGAGGAGTTAAAGCATCAATCAGAGGCCTTGAGGTCATGACACTCAGGTGGAAAAGAAGAAACCTTGTGATACTTAGCAAGGGAAGAGAGATAGATCTATGGCCATAAGCAAACATCCAGAAAGCTATTTGAAAGGAGGGCTTAAATACTATTGAACTTTAACCTTTCTTTCTCTAAAATTAGTGACACATAATGATGTCTTGGTATGGAGGGAACTGCTCTCTTCATCAAAACTAATAAGCAAAATAATTAGTTGATTAAATGTTTCTCAAACAAACTGGATATTGTGCTGAAAAATAATAGAGGTCATGACCACTGTAAGTAGGGCAATCCAGATAGACCTCCCTGAGTGGTGACATTTAAACCAAAAGACGGGAAGCATCTCACCGGGACCTCAAACTGAAAACATAGTATCAAAACTTATACAATTCAACCACCTGAAATCAGGCACAGACCACTATGTGCAAAAGCCCCACTCTGGGCAGGCAGGGGGAAATAAACACCGAATGGCAGAGCTTCTGGCCTCCTAGAGCAGCCGAGGCTTGGAAGCCTGCGATCTGGTCACTGATTTTGGCAGCCTGACAATGTGTCCATTAAAAACCAGTAAGGTCTGTTGTCTCCTGGAGCAAAGTGAAAACGGCTTTCCAGTTGCCATTTCCAAAATGCTCAGGGTTGGAAGGAAACATGGCACATATCATTTTCTTCACATTCTGGCCTCCCTATGTGCCAAGCTTAGCAGGGGACACAAACAATTGCTTTACTGGGGACTTTTTGTGAGAGGAGGAAGCTTTCTCAAAAGCCCCGTAGGGTCCATCTCCAAGCCCACTTCTGGCATTCCTCACCTTGTAGCCTTTCCTGGGTCACTGCTTCCTGACCGCCTCCAAGGTTCTTTAGCATTTGCATTTGCATTAGTGTAACTGTGATGCTTCTCCAACTGCCTTTTTTCTGTTCTTCATTTACTATATGTCCACACTCTCTTCACCCACCCTGACCCCAACTACCTCTGACAAGACTGTAAACTTCTTAGGAATAAGAACTTGATAATAAGAACTGGCACTTACTTTTTCCAGGTACTTAGTAGATGCCTGATAAACTCAGTTAAAGTTTTAAAGTGACAAGAAATAAATATATCATTTCCAAATTGTTAAGCATCAACTGTTAAAGCATGATTTTTTTTAACCATCCCTGAATTTTATTTTGAAGATGTATTTTAGAAATCTTCAAAGAAAGAGGGAGGGAGGAAAGCACTTAAGTCCCCTATTGTTCTTTGATAATTTTTTTTCTTATTCTAACTTAATAAACAAAATCTATCAGTGAGAACATAAATAAACACACACACACACACACCACAGATTGATTTCTTTGCAAAACCTTTCTATATAGATTTTTTCAACAGTATCATGGGATACATTCTAAGAAGAAAACAAAACATATTTTAAAAATTTAATGTTGCCAAGCATTCCTTGTTTTTCTGTTCTTTGTTCCAGTTCCTAGAGTCCTATACCCCACTCTCCCAGCATCACTAAGTTCAGAGAAATACAAAGCAGATTAAACCATGAAACAATACATTAGAGAGCTCTGGGATCCCGAAAACCTCAAAGATATGGGGTCAAGGCAGTGCTATTATTTTTATATTAGTTTACATTTGTCTCCGATTTTGAAACAATCCTTCATGCTTTTGTCTTGTCCTCGCACTTGCACTTGGTCTCGCGTGTGCAGTGAGGCTACAGTTACAAAGCAGAGCCAGAGGGAGTTCTCGGTCAGAGACGTAGGGCCTGAGAAAAGGCAGGTCTGCTTGTCATTTGCCCAGTGACTCTGGCCTGAAAGTGGATTGAAACCCTCAGGGAAACTGGACTTCCCTTCTGATGGCAGGGTTTAAGGAACTCCTTGAAAACAGCCTGGAGCTCTGTCTGTGCTGGTGAAAGGACATTTTGCAGAGGCACTGTTTTTCCAGGCAGGATGTTGAGTCTCATACTTTCCTGACCATAAGCTTCACATACTCTCTCTTTGGTGTTTAGCACCTTCTCACCCATATTTCCCATTTTTTTGTATTTGAGGGTTCAGGAAGTCAGACAAGAGTGCAGCATGAAAAGATCTAGTTCAAAATAGGTAATTTGTATAAAAGCAACCTTAGTATAAGGTAACTAGAGCTGCTGTTGCATTTAGGTATCACAAGAATCCTGCAGGGTAAGCAGTTAGTATTGTCTTTTGCAAATTAGGGAAAGGAAGCACAGAAA
Source organism: Manis javanica (assembly GCF_040802235.1). NCBI lineage: Eukaryota > Metazoa > Chordata > Mammalia > Pholidota > Manidae > Manis > Manis javanica. Next base: position 45,309,671 of record NC_133163.1, on the reverse strand, counting down.
AGTACATTATCTTGCCTGTAGTTTGCTGGACTATTTACAGGTAAAGCTTTGAACCTAGACTTCCCAACTCCAAAGCTAGCAAGATTTCCGCTATTACACATGCCTCACTGCTTCAACTATAGACACAAAGACACAATTCCAGTTTTAAAAAGGGTGGGAAAGAAGCAAAAGGGACTCATAAACAGAATGTGAATGTGTTCACAGTACCCAAGAAAAAGGCAGTCTCCACCCCGTATCTCAATTCTATTTTCCATCCCTCCCCTCCCACAGGGTGTTAGGCCACCCTTTGTCTCATTAGCTATCATCTCAAATGCAGTTACTACTGTTCAAGACATTTTAGACAACTCAAAATTAAATTTCTTAATAAGGCTAAGAATATCAAGCAACCATGCTTAGGTAAAGAAACTTAACCAGGTAGTCTTTTTAAGCTTTTAATTTTGCTATAAATCTGGATGCTATAATCAACTGTTGGTAAATTCTGCCATAGTCCTATGCACTGGCAGTTCCTTAAACTGAGATAAGGCAGAAAACTGTTTTGCCACAGTTAAGATAGAAGAGTAGGCATCTCTATGTCATACAAACAAAATTGTTTTTAGATGCAGTCTCCACCTGATGACATCAGATACGTGCCAGGAACCAGCCAGCTACTTATTTCTCCTAAAAAATTTTTTTACCATTTTTTATCCTTTCTGGGCAGATAGGGGTGAGAGAAGAAGGGAAACCAAAGTACCAGTTCACATCTGGAAGCCAGGCCCTTGAACCACTTCAGTCAGATAACTTGTCAACTGCTCATAGTCTATGAGGTCAGAAACAATACCTTTCAACTAAAACATTTCTCTTGGGGTAAATTCTCATGATAGACCAGAGATATTGAAGCCAGGTTTGCAGTTGTGGTTAGAAAGGGGAATATTAAAGTCACCCATCTCCACTTCTGAGGGTCACATGCTAGACACGATGTCCAGCGTTTGGGCTGCTTACATGGACAAATATGAGGGACACCCAGCTTTGACTGGCGCCACAGCCTCCCTGCAGGGCAGAGGTGGGGCGGGGAAGCTCCTGCCCTTCTCAGGGTTCTGGTAAAGCCCTGCCCAGCCCCTACTCATACCCAATATTCACAACCTTTCTCCCTATGTCTCCCAAAAGAAGAGACAGGTCTCAGAGCACTGGGTGTCCTGCTTATCTGAGGTTGTAAGAGACTGGATCTCATTCTGTGAATCCACAGTGACCTGGGAATCGGGCACAAAGCCACTTGAAGGGGTGAAAGAAAATACCTTCCCTCCACTCCCCATAAAACTACTTATAAAGAAAACAGAAGTAATTATGGGAAAAAATGCTTAAAAACCTAGAGGGCTCTATTAAAATGAACCTCACATGGATTCTAGTTTAAGTTTCCAAGATTCAGGCAAGAAATATTCATGTTTAAAGCCTTTCTCATCCAAGACATTTAGTATAGCCAGCATGGCTGTGTAGAACTTAAACAAGCTCATCTAGGTGACTGGCGGCTTCTCTTTATTTTTAATTTATTGCAAAACTGCATTAAAATAGCATCAGAGGAAATTAGAAGAAAGAAAATCTCCCTCCACAAACCATGAACTTGCTTTCAATCTCATCTTCCCCTTCTATTCCTCGTCCAAGAGCCAATATGATTTGTACATAGTAATATCTCTCTAATCTCACTGATAAAAAATACTTCCCAAGTAACTGAATATATTAAAGTCCCACAGTGATCAGTCTCTGAGCCACATCCTCCAGTTAGATCTATACTAAGCCAGTCATATTTTAGGCCTAAGATTCCTGATTTGTGCTAAAGCAAGCCCCTTCCAAGAAGGTATGGATACCACCCGCTACCTGATCAGACAGGGCTGGGTCATAAACTACCAGAGTACTGTGTACTCCAGCCTGCTGACATCTTCCACCTACTCCCCACCCAACACACACACACACATCCACTCTTGGCCCTTCATTCTGCCCTGTGCCCAGGGAGGCTGACCCACATGGGCTTTGCCTCGGGGGGCTCCCTTGCTCTCTGGCTTCTGGTAGATCCTCCAATGGGAGGCGCCCACAGGGGGAAATCAGAGTGCAAGAGGGGAGTGAGGTCAGTGTGTTTTTTCCTCCAGCCCCTTTCCTGCTGGGTCTCCAAGGATCGTTCCCATCCCTCTCCTGAAGGCCACAGTTCTTCTGCGGCTTGAATGCAGCCACCACTGCCACTCCTGGCACCCAGTGACTGCTCCCTCCTCTTGCTCCTACAGGCTAAACGTGGTAAGAATTTGCAGTATTTCAGGTTGCCCTTAACGATACCAGTCTTTCTAATTAAGCCCTTCACTTGACTCACCCTCATGAGTATGCCAACTGGTTCTACTGGGACTTTGATTCACTCACCAGGCAATGCAGAAGATGATTGTTGTGCTTCCATTTCCTCCTGGGTCTAAAGCCAGTTGGGGTTGGGGGGCATCCTGTAGTCCTACAGCAGGAGAACTTTAGAGAAAAATCAGTGAAAGAATGCAATTCAACACACGCTTGTGGAAGGACTCTACCTGCCTAAGAAGTGGGCTTTGCCCTGAGATGCCAGGGGCCACACCAAGATAGAGGCAGGACAGTCGGATCCCTCTGCGTTCCACCACAGGCCCTCTCGCCCACACTTTCCCCGACTGCTTGCTGGAGCTGCACACCGGCACACCAGCAGCAAGCTCGACTCAGCGCCCCGGGACCGCTCTGTCCCGCCTGGGCTTCTCTGACGCGGCAGCACGCGACATCGTGGCACTGGCATGTACACAAACCTGGAAGTCTGAGGAGGCCCATGAGACAGACCTTGACCTATGGAGCATGGGACTAGGGAACAAGTTTTGCTCCCTCTTCCATCATTCAGGCAGGTAATTGTGAGGTGCATTTTCCATGGCTCCTCAGAGGGTTCCCCATGGGACTGCGACCCAGGTGCATGCGCGCGCGCGCGCGCACACACACACACTCACTCACTCACTCACTCACTCACTCACTCACTCCTATTACCATGGGATATTTTGTGAAATAAACTACCTGCACACAAACGCTTCTCTCTGGCTTTGCCTTGTGGAGAGAACTCAAGCTCAGACAGGCAGTGAGAAGTCCTTGGTGCTCTGCAATGGAAGAAAATCTCAGAAAGGCGAGAACCAGCAGTTGGGAAATCACTGCCTTCTTACACCTGTTTGAAATTCACCTCAGGTGCTTAGTGACCTGGCCAACAAAGCCCAGGAGCTTCAAATGTGTCAAGGCAGAACCACACTCCATACTAGCTACAAGGTACTGAGTTTTACATGACCTAATACTTCATGTAGTCCATATCTCTTTCAGTGGGCAGGGGGTAAACCAAGAGTGTACATCCTAGAAATAATTCAATCCAGCCCCCCATGAAGCATGGTGGCAAAGTTCTCTCATCCCCCAAAGTCTTCAGGAAAAATGCATAAAGCTTGATTACTATCACTTATCTTCTGGCTGCTCTATTTGCATTATGCAGAATCATTTCCTTACACCTCAAGATTTTTCTACCCAACCAGTTTCCAGAAATTCTCTCCAGTACAAATAATCTCTTTTAAAAACTGCTTTCCTCTTCCAAAAAGTCAAGGAATGACTCCTCTGGTAGTGTTTTGAGTATGAAAGAAAATACACTGGTTTCTCATAACATTAGACCAGTGTGGTGGGAAGAAGAAAGAACGGATGATACAAACAGGTGAATTTGGGAAAGTGGGACAAGTAGACGGAAGGAGCAGGAAAATGCAGTCTGGCAGTACATGCTGGGAAAAAGGCTTCAGCACTCAGAAAGTTCTATTCTTGGAGATGTCAAATGGAATAACTTGAAGCAAGCCACTTCGCATTCCGTTAAGTGGGTAAGATTCTTTTCGTCTCATTCATCTGTAAAATGAGGACAAATTGCACTTATCTGGGACAAAGATCAATGTGAAGTAAACTTCACATATACGAATATTCTAGGGACCACAAAAAAGAAGCCAGGAAGTCTGATAGGATGTGTGGGCAGTGGGATCTCAACAACCTATCATCTAGCTTCAAATTAAAATATGCTCCTTGTTAGGCAGTTTTCCAAATAAATCCCTTCTAGAGGGGGTCTGTACAGAGTTCAAATTCCTAATGATGTTGGTAGGATACATGAACAGGATCCCACTTCTTATTGTCTTCTTTAACTTTATAAGTCAGCCCCCAGGCATGCACACTATTTTCCCCTCCCCCCAGCTCTGTTATTTTATCCAGCAATAAAGCCCTGTGCCCAGGGCCACACGTGGGGCTGAGCTAAACATCACAGGCCCAGACTCTGTGGGAAATAGTCTGCAGCAGCAGCACCTGGCTCCTTGGCACGTTCCCCCAGCTGTTGTGCGGACAGCTCTGAAGTTGCTTTTTACTTTGTCATATGGTTCAGCTGCTAATGAGCTGGCTCTTCTTGCTTGTCCTCCTCTGGGTCATTTTCCTTTCCAACTCACACTGAGTTCCAAGAACCCTGCACCCTATGACTCCTCTGCACAGAGGCATGCAGAGGGCTGGGCATCCCCAGTGGGAGTAAGGAGTCCCAACACTTGAAGGGGAAACATCTCATTATACCGCCTGGTACATCTATTCCACAAGAAGTGGGCTTATGACAGGGTACTTGGGTAACTTGACAGATACAGGTGGTAGATGAACATAAAGCATTATTTGTCTTAGTGTTTACACAGGACAGATCACCAGAGTACCTAGGCCTTAAACAAGCACATAATTTTGGCACAAAAGGCCACAGCTAACTTCTCATAATAGGCGATGCTGTTGGATTCCAACCATTTTTTTCTCCTTTTGGTGCCAATCTGAATACCCAAATGTGAAATTTAGCACCTGCAAGTGGTTTTTCGGGCTCCCAGCTCTCACATCAGCAGTCTGTGGAGTCACTGTATGTACAGTAATAGGCCAGACAAAGGCTAGATATCCAAATAGGAGCCTGCTTTCCTGAACTGAGTGGCTGAAGAAATCAGTATGCCATTGGCTCCCATTCAACACTTCTGGAGATACCAAGGGTCCAAATGAGCCCACAAAGATCACAAAATGATCAAAAATCAGCCAAACATGTACCTGATTTTCATGGGTCCACAATCAGGCCTGCCACATACTGTTGAGCAGGCTGAGCACTGCTCAACTCCAGAGAGCGCCATCCATACTGACACTGCAGCCCTGATGTTTGCCATGCGATGGCCCTGCCCTCAGTAAAGAGAAGACCAGGGAGTACAGGGCAAGGACATATAACCACAAATTCTAATTGCCCAAAATGAAAATGACAGAAGACTGTAAGAATATTTTTAGGCTATGTAAACCACAGATCCCTGAAATAAATATAAATCAATTTCTGGGGTGATTGAAGAGTTGTCTTGATCCTAAAAGGTAGAACAGTTTCTGGTAGAGTAAAAGACAGTGAAGAGAAAATGATCTGATGAAGAAAGAGAAAACTCAACGTGATAGCAGCAAAGCAAAGCCTAAGTAAGACAAATGATATGGACGAAGCTGTAGTGATTTCTAGAGAAATTCAAGGGGCATCTAAAGTATTGATTATGTGGCTAGAACCCAGTTTTCCCTCAGCTCCCTTATTCTTTCAGCTGCCACCCTCCTCCCACCCCATTCATTCCTTCAAGGAAGAGCTGTGTTCCTCGGCTAGACACTAAGGAGAACCAAAATATGAATAAGACAAGATCCCTGTCTTCAGGAAGTCGTGGTCTTGCGGTGGAGTTAAGGCAAGTGTGCATGAAAGCACAAGGCAGCCCAGGCCCATTACCTTCCATTGTAGAAAATGCCACCAGCACACTAAGGAAAGAGGGTCACTTCCAGTGGGGTGAGGGAGTCTGCAGGGAAGAAGTGACACCTGAAACTGATCTATAACAGCTAGGACGTCAGCAGGTGGAAGTAAGCAACAGAGAGCATATTTCAGGCAAACAGGAGCACATAAATAAAGGTGCAGAGGTATAAGAGAAAGGCATCAAGAAGAGTTTGCTTGGAATCAAAGGATGAGGGGGTAAAAGGGAGCCGAAGGCAACCAAATGCTATTTAACACTGGAAGGTGGGGCTGAGGAGTATCGTTGAAGGCCTTGAATGCCTAACCAAGGAGGTTGAGCATTCTGTAAATCCATGGGAAGAAATCATTGTGATTATTCAGATACTACATTTTGAGCAGAGTGTGATGTAATCAGAGCTGGGCTTTAAAAGAAGCTTTATCTGGCAGCACAGTTCTCACTAACTAGAGACAGTGGAAACCAGTAGCCAGGACAAATTAGCAGGTGAGAGGCAGGGTGTGCTGGCCTGCAGCCGTGGCACCAGGAATGGAAAGTTTGGGTCAGATTTGAACAAGGCCCGGCAACCTCCTGCATGTGGCAGGCAAGACGCTGGAAAGAAAGAACAGCTGAGAGAAGAGGAAGAGAGGTGCTAGCTGGAGAGAACAGAAGACACATGAATTTGACTTCCACACATTAATTGTGAGATGCTGGTGGAATGTCCAACTGGAGACACTCAACTGGAACAGGGAGGTACCGTCACTGGCATGAGAGGTGGATTGGAGAGGGTGAGTTTTGGGGCCCTTCAGGCCTGGGGTCAAGCCCTGGCTCTACCTCTAGCATGTTCTAGCATGTGATTTGGGGCAAGTTAGTAACCACTCCAAGGGTCCATTATCTCATCTGTAAACTGGAATAACAGCAGCATTAATACCCCTAGCAGTCTTGTGAAGATTACATGGAAAATCGGTGCTAGGACAGTGCCTACAACACAGCAAGCTTTCAGTGAACACTGCCCACTGCTATTTTTCCTACAGAGCCATTCCCTTTGTTTCAGTGATTAACTCAGTTCTTACTACTGTACTGCAGCTCTCCTCCTGCCCCTTTGCTATGTGGGGTCCTAAGTGTGGTCTTGGCATGTGGCCCTCCTGCCTCCATCTGGTCTCCAGGGTCTGGGCCACCTGGTTCTTGTCTGACCCAACCAGCTCATGTGTCCCCAACTCTTCCTTCTGATATGCTCAAGCTTTGATAAATGCTATGCCCCCCAAACTTGCCTTCTGTCACAGATCCTCACCCTGAATTCATGATCCACTGTTGCTCATGTCCTGGCAGGATGATATACTAATCTGGGGTCAAAATGAGGGGAAACAGGCCCACCCCTCAGCCAGAAAGGTTTGACTTCAGTCTTATATATTGTCAAGTCTTAGACAATATATTTCCTCACTATAAAAGTTGTAAAACATTGGGATAATGTTACGGTTTTACTACCCCCTCCTTTGTGCTCCCTTAGCACTTTGTCCATCTCGTTGTGACAGAATTTATCAGGCTGCATTATAGTTAGTTATAACTGTGTAACTGTTGGTTATAACAGTGACTGGCTCCCCTGCTGGGCCGCAGGCTCCTTCAGGGCAGGGACCAAACCTTATTCATCTTTGTTTCCCCAAGGCTACCATAGGTGTTCAAAAAAATATTGAAAGACAGGCAACAACAGCTTACATCTGCATAGGTCCTTATGTTTTGCAAAGGCCGCTGAGGGAGATGGTGGGATCTGGCTCTAGAATGCTAAGCTATAATTTTTCTCCTGTTCAATGCACCTCAAGCAAGTATAGCCATCAAAATGGGAAGAAATAACAGGACCACATGCCAGTTTTAAAAAGCAGCAGTTCTAAGATTTTCGGATTTTGCCAGTTTTTAAAATAACCTTTTAATTGGGGGTAGCAACATGTTGTTCCCAACTAGTTACTTTGCTAAGGAGGTACATTAAAGAGAAAAAAATCATCAACTAATACTCTTAGCATTTTACAAAAAAGATAAGATTTTAAGCACCACCACACCCCCCAAAAAAGAAGTGGCATAAACATAAGCCCTAGAATAAATGAAAGCCCTTTAAATTGATAAAGAGCTTTATGAAACCCTAGTAAAACAGCCAATCTTTTCCTTACTTCACCAAAGACAGTGGACTGGCCCCAGTGCCCTGACCTGTGTCGGACAACCACATTCCAGAGCAGTACTTCTCAGACTCAAGTATTCCTGAGTGTTGGAAATGGCTCTATTAGGATTTTTTACTGTGATAAATTACATATGGCATAAAATTTACCATTTTAACCATTTTCAAGTGTATAGCTCAGTGGCATGAAGTACATGCACATTGTCGTACGACCATCACCATCCACCTCCAGAACTGTTATATCTCTCCAAAATGAAGCTCTGTACCCATTAAATACTCCCCACCCCCTCCTCCTCATCCCAGCCCCTGGCAGCCACCCTTCTACTTTCATCTCTGTGACTTTAACCACTCCAGGGGCTGCACGTAAGTGCAATGATACAATGTTTGTCCTTTTGTGACTAACTTATTTCACTTAGCAGAGTGTCTTCAAGGGTCATCCATGCTGTAACATATGTCAGAACTTTCTTTTTGAGGCTGAATAACATTCCACTAGACACACACCACTTTTTGTTTACCCATTCACCCATTGTTGGGGTTGTTCCCACCTTTGGTTATTGTGCTGTACTAGAATTTTTAACTTATTTTTTCACATAATAATAATCCTAAATATATAATATAAGCAAATTCTGAATCACCTTGCTGGCGCCTTCCAGCTGAGCCCTGCTCTGGGGTGGCTAAGCCTACTGCTTCCTTTCCACTGTATGTGCTCCATGTGTGACAGCCTCATAGTGCTTCCCATTTAAAAACCCTGGTGGAGGAACTGAGTCATCAAAGGGCACGTAGTAATGTAGGCATATAGTGCTCAAAAGGTCCTTTGCCATACAGTCTGTATTCCATTTTTAATGTGAGCTAATGTGTCGGGTGGCCCCTGCCTTTGTACAGAACTATCTGCTCGTTGCCAGTTCGTTGCCATAATTATAATAGCAAATGAATCACAGTGAAAATTTCTTGTCCCAGTTCCAAAAATTACTGAACCAGATGCCCATTTGATGCAGATTCAATGCACTGTGATGCCATTCTTACTTTCTAGTGCAGTAGGCACTGCCCCATGATTTTCTGATGCCTCATTCAAATTGATAGGTGAAAAATTTATTTTCAGCAGGTCGTAGATTTAATATGAGGTCTGACTTTCCTAAACTAGCCAACAATGCCTTGAACTTACTCATCTTTTTCCTACACCTCATTTGCATGTGCAAAATTCTCTGAACTAACATTACTGAAGTTAAAAATATGAATTAAATATAGAACTGGATCTCAAGTGTGTGTTTCTGCTATGAATCAGGGATTTGGGCTTTAGCTAAATGACACCATCCATTCTATTTGATTAATCTTGCTATTTTGAATAGTATTAGTTTGTAAGTTTTAAGAATGTATACCCGATTTTATATGTATATAGAATATAATAAGAAAAAAGGATGTAAGTCAACACCAGGGATGCATGAAGACAATGTTATCCTTTAAAAGAAGTCTGCAGATTTCTCAATTTGAGAGGCAAGAGTCTCAAACTCTATTCCTGGAATGCTAGCCCTCATGTTAGAAGCAGTAGGGCAGGTCAAACCAATTAAGTGTTCCTAAAAACAGAGCTCACCAAATACCATGGCTGCAGAATAACACCAACAGCCAGCCAGCATCTTAGAGAGGGGCATGGAGGGGGCCCCTGAGGGAGACCAGGTTGAAAGCTCATGTTTCACTTCCCCCTGTGGAGCCCTTTCCTTTCAAGCTGCGACCTCTATCGCAGCCAGTGAGAATGGCATCTCTTCCCTGCTCCCAGGGGTGAGCACTCTCTCCAGCTTCTGGGCCAGATTGCAGCCAAATGATCCATCAAGCACTTCCATGGGATCATCAGACGTTTGCCCTGTGATCTGTAACACAATTTGACCTTCTTTATGCTGAGGTAAACACCTCTGAAAACGCAGCCTTGGAGTCAAGCACATCTGGAATCAGCCTCTACATGTAGTCCTGAGATTAATGTTGAACAAGAAGAAAGGCTAGGTACTCTGCCACTGATTTCCACTTACTGACAATTCCCACTCAGCAGCAATGCTCTGCTTCCACATGTGGACACCCGAACACTTATCAGCAACACTACACTGAGACTGGTTAAAACAAGCCTCAGGACACCTTGAAAAACGTTTTAGCTTTGTCTGAATCCCGGCATGTGGTTTTCCCTGTCTGTGTCGTCCGTGGGCAGAATCAGGAGTGAGGAAGCGAGTCTCCCCTGTCCGCTGCCCAGGCGACAAGGCTCACGCACACGACCGCCTCGGGCACACTGGAGATGCTCTAATTTTCACCTCTTGTCACTGTGGCCATAGTAGGAATGGGGTAGAAAGGTGTAGAACTCATAAATGCACAGGAAATGTTCAAAGTCACCAATTTCTCCAGAAAGGTTACCCTTTCAAGAAACCAAATGGACAAAGAGAAGTATGCAAATGTCTTGTCCTGAAGCTCACTGAAGTATGCCTACATTTGACAAGGAGTGGGGAATGCCGTATCCCCAGGTCCCCAAAATGATCTGCCTGTCCACACATGGAAATGAGCCCCGCCCAGTCTTGGGTTTTGAGTTCACGTGCGGCTCTTCTGGGAGCCTGGCTATAGAGAGCTATCGTGTCGGCACTTACCACAAAAGTGAGACGCCCTGTCGAGAATGAGAAAGACTACTTCACATTAAGTGAAATGTATTTCATTTCACACCGAAGCACAATTTGGTAGGCTCCCCATTTGCGCATGCTGGGTTATTTAAATCGTGCCTCTTGGTCACAGCTCCTGTGGTATGTGCCAGGATTTAGCAGCACGATGTGACTGGATTATAAACATCCTGGCCCTCCTCAGGTTCCCTCTGAGGCCAGTCTTGGTGACTGACAATGCTCTCTTTGCAGCCTTAACGGCCTCTTCTGCTCTTCCCATTGTGGATCTGATCTCCCACCCAACACTCCTGTGCTTAGGCCGTCTGGCTGAGGGCATTTCCCCTTGCTGCTCAACAAACAGGTTTCCGCAGGCTTTAGATCTGTTTTTTGTTTGTCTCCGACACAAGGCTGAGTGCACCATTTTCTGGGAAGTTTCTAGTTGTTTCAGGGAGTTAAGTTTCCTGATATTCGAGGTGATTGCCCCAAAGTTAATGTGAGATCAGCTGAATCATAAAAACAATTCTGCCTCCCTTGAGAAACTGACTTTCAAAGAAAATGTTGTTTGCCTGTATATTTGATAAGAGCAGGAAAAGAACAGGGAAGAAAATAGAAGTCTGCCAAATCATCTTTACTCAATTTTTTATATTCTTGCCCCTACTTCAATACATCAAAAGTAATGCTACTTAGTCTCCTGTTAAATAGCTCTTACTAATGTACTCTTTTCACTAACAACTATTAAAACTTCACTCTTACCTCAGTACCTGTAACTGAATATAACATAGTAATCCATCTGATTATAATGTTTTTCTATTTTATTGTTTTCCTTTGGGCTTTACTCTTACACATGGAATTTAAATACATGAACACATATTCCTATGCACCTCCCAAAGACAGCTTTACTTTATCATCTTCCTCCAAGAAGTGGAACATCATATCCCAAAAACAGGGCTGGTAAGGACATATCTGAGTCAAGCTTTTCTTTGGCTGCCTTTCAAAAAGTTGTTTAAAACAAGATATGTTCTTGAACTGGAAAAAGGAATTACACACGATAACCTTGGAAATCAGCTCCTTGCTATGCCCAGCTAATGGTATTATTACACAATACCATGGCTTTGTGTGGAATGTTGTCTTCGATTATACATCAGAGTCAGGCCACCAAAATGACTAAATGGAGATGCAATGAATTTCAGTAGGACATAACCATATTGAAATGTTATACTGAGTATGACTATAAAGTTGATATAGCATCAAACATTTAGGATAGGAGAGGATAATTATGAAAAGGATAATGCAAAACTCTGTATGCTATGAAATAACAGGTGATTCTGGTAATTGGCCCTTAACTTCACCAACTGATTTCTAACAGTAATCAGTTCCCCTGTTCTGGGAATCACCTCTCAGGTCTTAATGAATGAATTGTCCAGAGTCATTCACACCATTCCTCCACTTCTCAGAACAATGACCACATCTGTAAAAGGGTAGCTTGGGCAATTGAAACATGTATTTTTCTCTAGGCAGAGCTTACTAGAACCATTAACCACTGACACCATAACACCAGATTTACTGAGCTCAGCCAAGCCAGTCAGATCCTACTCCACTCCCTCAACAAGCAGATGAAACACACTTTCCTTTCATAACCTGTTAAAACATATAAGTAAACCAGATTCAAGCCAATGGGCAAAAACTCAGGCTGGGCCTCACTGCAGTGGGTCTACAGAAACAGTCTAATAAAAAGTGACATGACCCAACAAACACATATTTCTTTTGTTTTGTTTGCAGTTTACTCCTTCTGTGAGAAGAAAGCTTACAAGGAACTTTGTGAGCTGAAGATTTTTAAGCTGACTGCACAGCTGCCAAATACCGTTATTGCAGAATCCATCTACCGAGAGAGAGAGAGTGGTGTCAGTGTCCCTGCAGAATAGAGGAGGGATGGATTCTCCTACCTGCCCCTCGAGCACTCCCACAATCACCAGATGTCAAGATAATGACCAGCACATCTTGTTCTCCAAGGCTTGCACCCCACCAAAATCACAAGGAATGTCTCCCTATATCAAATGAGTTCAAACAGCATCATCAGAAGGGGTTCCCTGCTTTCCTTGGCCATTGTAGGTATGTGCTTCCTCACAGTGGGTAGTAACTGTGGTCTCTCAGAGTCTACAATGAAAACTTGGTTCAGAGGAATCTCCTTGAGTATAAGTGATCCTTCCCATGTTGGTAGCTTCCTGCCCCTTACCCCAGATGCTTGCAACATCTTTCCTAAGTCAGCCATCACCACAGATTCACCTTCTAACTGAAACAAAAGTCCTGATTGCCTTCACCTAAGTTCCCCATCTGCAATGTGGAGCAATTGGAATCCCTCCCAACTTTCAGGAATAAAATACTGCAGGCTGTCCTTTTCATGACATAGTAATTATTTCAAAAAGAATTCCTCTTTTGCTTTCATATTTTTAACACATGAAACGCAAAATGCATAATGTGCTTGGGATTAAAAGAGTCCCCAACATCTTTGGGAAACAGAGAGTTATTGTTCCATGTAACTGGACATTTATACTTCTTCCTCTGTAAGAGCAGTTATTTATTCCATGACACACAGTGACCCCATGGGAAAAAACTTAAAATCTCTTTACCATTCTCTGTCTCTTCAAAGTGTAGAATATGCATTGAATTGAAAGGGCAAACATCTACTCTGGTATTAGTCTTCTCCCTTATGAGTCTTCTTTAAATTTTATCATAAGGAAAGAAATTCCTGAAGCATGACTCGTACATGGTTAGAATCAATCTTAACTCCAAAACTGAAAATCTAATAGCCAAGAATTAAACTCAGAATTTTTATTTTTTAAAAAGGACCTGCAAAATTGGTCATTCCCTCCCCTTATGAAATTCAGAACCCAATGCTTCCCTATAAATAGTTGTCAATAAACACAACTGCTGCAAATGTATTCAGTAAATGTTAAGGTCAAAGGCCTTCACTGTTTATTGCCTTGTAAACTCAAAGACAAGTGAATTTATTGCTTGAATGAGTTTCAGGGTATTGGCCTTCATAAAAGTCCTGAATCCCAGGTACAAAATGCTCCATCAACTCACACCAAAGCTATTCTGCAACAGAACTCGGAGACCGCCCACCAATGGATTCATAATTCAAACACATCTCAGAAAGCGTATTGTTCGCCATGTTGCATAGATCCCTGCGGATTAGGGCTGAACTGCGCCTGTCATTGTTACAAGAACTTGCTTCAACCAAACTATAAATTCTTGCTGCAGCTTTTAAAACAATATCACATATTAGCCCACCAATGTAAGCTCTCCAAAACACATAGAAAAGATGTCAAGAATGGAAGAATTTGTCATTTTTCTCTGATCTTCACATAAAGAGGATATCGATAATTTCCTTGATACAAAGTTTGTCAAGTTTAAAAGGACAACAGTTCACACCAGGTCACACAGGAGTGTATGGACTATTTCAGATAATTCAGTGTTTACATTATTCAAAACCTGATTTTTCTACTCTGTCTTCCTGTCATTTGGCAGCTTTACATATCAATATGTGTGAAGAGTTAGCAAAAGGAAAGCTCATAAAACAATTATTATATTTTGCTACTTTTAGAAATTCCTGTGAAAGAGTTATAAGAGAAGTTCACATCTATTGTTTTAAAATAGCTATGTAACTATTTGTACATTTCATTGGTCGGTGTTAATGCTTTCCTTATAATAATAATATAGATATTTTAAAGATAAATTTATTTCTATTAATAAAGTCAGACTCTGGACTCCAGGACCACTGGGCCTTACAAGTTGAGGGAAGACCAAGGCAATATACTATACAAAGGCTATGTGTTAATGTCAGAAATGTAATATCCATCATGAAGTTAAAAATAAAATATCAAACTCAAACACTGATGGTAAAATGAAATTATCCTATATTTCTGCCATGAGGACTATACCTCCAAAGAGTGTTACTGAAATATCTTGTACAAACCTGAATTAAAATAATATTAAATATCTTCCAACTATCAAAATGTATAGAGTATTAAAAAATGTCACACACAGACTAATCCTTCTACAAAATGCAGGTTTGGGCTCAATGTTGGATAATATCATTTTTTGACATTACCCAGGGAAGAGTTGAATTCTTAATCTCTTTTCTCTCATATGAAATACTGGATTATACTACATTGTCCTTAATAAATTCCCTTCATCCTAACAAGCATTAAACCACCCTCTAGTTTTCTGCAAAGCATGGTCTTAATCAGGAGTTTCTTCTTTATATAAGACCATAAGAGCACAATTGGAAGATATGAAGGTATATTTTTGCTATGTTTTATCAAATTAACTGTATGAAAATTAAACATATTAGTGACTTATAAACTGTCCTATGTAAAAAGTAAATACATTTTGTAAGAAACATTTATTAAATATTTACCCTGCATCACTGAGATGATGAAGACAGGAAACCAAATCACCAGGAACTGAGAAACCACTGGGGTGGGGCGTCTGGTGTGTGAAAAGATAATCACAATGTAAAACGGTGATAGTAGAGGCGCTCCAGTGACGGGACTTGAGAGGTGGGAAGGCAAAGCAGGAAGTGATAGCTCTGCCTGTACATCAGTACTTACACACCAGGTCCCCATGAAATAGCCATATAACGAACTGAAATTCAAGTTATTTTCATGCTAAAAGACTCTCTACTCACCTAGGACTGGATGAAAATAAAATAGTCTACAAGACATGCCTACATGTCTAGAGTTTCTATACATGCAGAAATGAATCATCTTTTAGAAGAATGTATCTTCTGGAAGGCAACATGAAAATTCTACTGCTACTCTTAAAAATGTTGTATGAGGTATGAAAACTTAAGTTCACACAGAGTCTGTACACACATGTTCATAGAGACTGTATTCATAATAGCCAAAAAGTGGAAACAATACAGATGTCTTTCAACCAATGAAAAACCAACTGTGGTTCATCAGTACCATGGAATACAGTTCAGCAAGAAAAAGGGGCAAACTATTGGTACACGTGACAACTTGGGTGAATCTCTAGGGAATTACATTGAATGAAAAAATAGGCAGTTGTAGAAGGTTACACACTGTACAATTCCATTTATATAACACTTTTGAAATGACAAAATTTTAGAAATGGAGAACAGAGTAAGGATTGCCAGGGACGAGGAGAGGGGTGGGAAGGATGTGGGTGAGGCTACAAAAGAGCACACTCAGGGATCCCATCGGGCATGGAGCTGTTACGTGTCTGATTGTGGTGGGGGATACATGAACCTACTCACATGACAAAGCTGTACAGAATTAACATATGCACACACACACGTGTGCACAAGTGCATTCGCCCACACACACACTGAGTACAAGTAAAACTGAGAAAATCTGAGGATCATCGGATTGCATCAGTGTCAATACCTGGCAGGAATATTATACTAAGGTTTTGCAAAATGTTGGAAAACTGGGCAAAGTGCACATAGGATCTCTGGCATAGAGAGCTTACAACTGCATGTGAATCTAAACTTATGTCAGTAAAAACCTTTTAAAACTTCAAAACTTTAAAATTTTTAATCAGAAGTTGTATGCTGGTGATATATTATTAAGTGAATATGGGCATAATGTAAGAGACTTTACTATCATGCACAAGGATAACATAAAAAAAAACATCCACTATAATCTCCCTAGCCTCCTTGGAAATACTTTGCATGGAGCTGGATTACTCAACGATACAGGGACCCTACTTTATGATACATACAGACTGTGTCTGAATACCACTGGTAAGTCTGACTTCAGTTTTTCTAAGCAGCTTCTGAGGGACTAGTCCTCATTGATGAGTCTTGCTGTAAGGCGGTGTGGAAGGTGAATTTAATTTTCAATCTATTTTGAGAGCCAGTATAACAGATAAAAGAATCCTCATTAACTAATTTACTGCCTGGTACATTCTAGCATTCAATTTTCAAAATGACACTAAACCTAAGACGTTGCAGGACATAATGGCATCAATTGAACTAAACTGACCTGCACCTAAAAATATGTTAATTATCTGATGCTGAAAACATGGAAGGGATCAGAGGGATTCCGAGGCAGCTTGTTGAAACCTTCCTTCGTGCCTGGTCCCGAGGTGGCGGAGCTCCTGACCACATTCTGACCCTAGTAAAGGCTTTCTCTCTCGTCCCCTCAGGCTCTTCAGGATCTAAGGCACTTTTTATAAAGATTGTCCATATGATCAAGGCATTGATTATACCTGTGTCTTTCAGCACAGGTAGGAATGTATTTCAGATAAGACAATTCGCGTTTGAAAAGTGATCCATAGTCTTTTAAGTAAAAAACGTTTCTACAGAAACACTCTTTAGAATAAAGCCCCCTAAGAAGAAGGAAGTCTTTTAAAGTGTAGAGCCCCTTATTCACCCTAAGTCCATGTAAAATCATGCTGTACCAACCATTTATTGACATAACTAAAAAGAGGTATGTTTGTCTCTGAACCAAGGGAGGAAAGATGAGACAAAAACCGCCACGAGTAAAAGGCTGCAATTCCAGCCTTCCTATCACGGCCTGGAAGATGAAGGGGCCTTTGTTTATATGTAGTGTGTCAGAGGAAGAGAAAAGCACAGTTTAGAACCAGAAAGTGATTAAGCGCCTCTGGGAACATGAATCAACCGAATTTGTTTCTTAAGTATCAAAATGAAAATCGTGGTTCCTCCTATACCAAATTCACGAGACTGTTATGAAAATCCAATGAGAAAATATATACAAAGGCTTTACATTTTTAAAGCACTGTACAGAGATAAGGGATGATTATTAATAGTCCAAAGAGGAGGTGTCTACTATTAAAAAGTCAAGAGAATTTACTCCCTAACTGAAATCCTGAAGAGTGTTTCAAAATCAAAACATTACCTGAATATTTGTTGATAAGAAGGAAAAAAAATACAGAAAGATTAATTATTGAACCAATTTTCTTTGAGAACTCATGATTGACCTAGAATTCTACCAGGCACAATAGGTAATAGGGGGAAAAAAAAATTCAGGATCATCAGGAAATAATTTGGTCTAATAAAAGTTGATAGTCAAAGTGAGATTTCTGAAAGGGTACATTTATAATTCATCAATCAGGTTGTTTTTATTGATTGTAGGGAAATTCCACCAGCTGGCTTTCTTGTTTCTTTGTAATGAAGTTATGAGATTGTAAGGGCTGATGGTCCCATTTTACATGCGAGAAAAGTGGAGACCAACAGGAATGAAGTCTCACCACTCTAATAGACAGGCTGATTTCACACAATTAATGCCAGCACACCTGGCACAAGAAAAACATCCACCAGGGAGGTCACATCCATGGGTAGCCCAGGGTCTTTGCTAGATTCAGAAAAGGGACAGAGATAAAAGCATTTCTTTGGGTTCATTTGGATTCTTTGCAGATTCAGGCCAAATCTTCAGATCCGCCCAACAGCTTGGCTGAACACTGCAATAGGCAACAGTGCCTTCCAGTGGCAACTACATGTCTTAAGACTCAAAACCACAGAATGTACATAGTATTTCAACTAGGTAGTATCTGTTTGCCCTTAGGCTCAAGGCAACACCAAGAGATTATTTTCAAAGCTTTGATACAGGCACTCATTAAAATTCCACTATTAGTAATACTCTCAGTGCTTGTTGAAAAAATTCAGAGCACCTACCTCCCTTTTGTAGATGGGAATCCCACTCAAAGCAATTACATTATTCAAATAACATCACAGGACAACTTTGAGCCGACATGAGTGTGGTAATCCTGTGTCTCATCATCAAAAGCACAGTCAGTGGTCAATGGTTCCAGACAGAACAAAATCAGACCGATGCTCTGCAAAGTGGTTGTTCAAAGGTGCTTTCGAATGTAAGAAAAACCTCAATTTTTCCCTGATTAAAACCAATGCACCCATTCCTTTCTGAAATTTCTCTTAAATTCTCCAAAACACCTAACACAGGATAAAGGATGCTCTGGATACCTGAGAAATAATGATTGTGTTGCACTTTTTAAAAGTCTATACTAACTAGGAAATGTCATTCTTACCTTAAATATCCTAGCCCAAAAATACCATCTCTAGTTATCCTCCACTCTGAATTCTCCATTCCTGCTGGCCTGTCTGAAACCTCTCTGTGAGATGATGGGATTTATCCTCATTACTTTTATCTATGGCTTAATTGTCGCCTTCCCTGTCTGTCTCATGGCAGGGCTCCTATATCCTGGAATCCACATCTCTGGTGTAGCCTTCTTTCTTCCCGAGCTGCTGTTGCCACATAAACATCTCCAGAATTTGTTTCTAAGGGGTCTAAACATGTTATACCAAAAGAAACCAGGGCATCTCCCACAAGGCCTGCATAGTTGGGGGTAGTTAGAATAGTGGTGTCAACAGTGTAAAGGTCTCATGTATCTGAAGGTATCAGAGCACTTCTTGAAAGTTTTCTCACTGGTAGTCCCAACATCCTTGAGAGTTGAGCAGCCAAATATATCAACTGGAGGGGGCAACCAAGACATACAGAAGTTTCATAAATGTCCCATGATAGGTGATTGGTCACAAACAATAAGAAAATCATTCTTTGGCATACTATGCAACCATTAGAATAATGATTTGGATAAATGCTTATTGAGATAAAAAGATGGCAACAATATACCACTAAAAGACAAAAAAGCAGGTCATCAAATTTCATGTACAATATATTTTGTATACATGTATATGTGTGTATACAGAGGCACCACCAGTCTAAAGCATATCCCCATACACATAGACAATTCCCCCTGAGCCCTCCCCACCTCAGCTGCTCTCAAATAAACAAAAAAAATCTGAGCAAAATCAGTTCTTGGATTTTTGTTAGGCTTTTAGACAAATTCTCTAGTGGTATACTGGTAAATGTCTAACAACTGGTTCTCCAGGGGGAAAGACCTGATTTGTAGCATTTGCCAATTTCCATGTGTAAATACTCTCAACATGATCAGTTTTAAGCTACTAACTTGGTAATACTAAACATGGTGTTGGGAAAAGATGCACTCAACAGGCTCAACTGCTGTCACAATCCCACGTGAGCCAGTTTCTGCAACCCAGTGGCTAACCCTCACTTGCAAAACGTCTATTGGCCACTCACATAGAATAAACAATAGGTTGTATTTTTTAGGTGGTTTTTATTACTTTCTTGTTGTTGATCTTTATTTTCTACCTTTTCAACAAAGGCCATATGTTTCCTGTGTTGTATTTTACTCATTTAAATTTAAAAAGAAACGGTGTTTTTTTTTCATTTATTATTATGAAGTAGAAAAGATCTTTGTAACCATTACACAAAGCCTAGAATTCATCTAAATAAATTTTGACAAATTTAACTACATAAAAACAAAATCTTTTGCACTGCAAAAAAACTTTCATGAGCAAAGTAGAAGTTGAAATGACAAGAGGGAAAAAAATACATGCAATTTGTTTCTCAGAAACATCATCTACTGTGATATAGAATCATTTCCAACTGACAACCTGATTTTTAAAAAAAAGTAATGATTTGAACAGGTCAAAAAGAAAAAAACATATGGATCTTAGATTCCCCACCCACCCACCTAACCATAATAAGAGAAACACAACTTAAAATTTAACATCCTCCAGACCTGTAAGACAATAATTTTGTGTTCTTTTAAGCCACTACATTTGCAGTAATGTGTTATAGCATCAGTGGGAAACTAAACAAGAGAACAATTTGTTTGGCAAACTATAAATGCATACACACCTTGGCGCAGCAAATACACATCTAGGAATTTAACCAAAGATATATTGACATACATGCAAAATGGTGCATGTTCCACATTGTTGGTTGTTACAGCCAGTAATTGGAACCCACACAAATGACCATCAAAAGGAAGCTGATGCAAAAGTAATGTATTTCCACACAGCATAATATTATGCAGCCATAAAAAAAATTAATAAGAAAGTTCTGTAAGTCGTGATATGACATATGTATCTCCAAGATATAGTTAATGAAAAAAGGAAGATGCTTTTAGTACAAAAAGTACAATGAGTACAGTATGCTACCAATTACAGTTTGACCCTTGAACAATGTGCAGGGTAGGGGCACCAACCTCCTGAACTGTTGAAAATCATTACCTATAACTTTTGAATCCCCAAAACTTAACTACTGATAGCCTGCTCTTGACTGGAAGTTACCAATAACATAACATAGTCAATTAAAACATATTTTGTGTGTTATATGTATTATATATGCATATATTTATTACCTACTGTATTCTTATAATCAAGTAAGCTAGAGAAAAGAAAACGTTTTTCAAATTGTTGCAACTCTCAAAAAATTTTCCTATATGTTTATTGAAAATTTTCCACATGTAAGTGGACCTGCATGGTTGAAACATGCAAGGGTTAACTGTATGTAAAAATGGGAAGGAGGGAAAATAATTGCTTATTTGCATACATACACATAAATATGTCTGGAAGAATAAATGAGAAACTAATAGCACTTACTGCCTGTAGGGAAGGGAACTGTATGGCTGGACATTAGAATGAAAAGGGATGCTTCTTCCTATACACCTTTAATGTTTTTTTGAAATCAGTATATGTAATATAAATAGATTATCTATTGAAAATTTTAAAGAAAAACAAAAAGATTATTAATTAACTAAGAACTAGATTAAAATAGCTTGACCTGGGTAACCAACCTAGTCAGTAAAGATGGCATCATCATCAGTGGTGCAAAACTTTTCATTGTTTTTGATAGACAATTCCATGGGTTCCAATCATTCTAGAACCATGGTGTTCTATGTGACCTAAGGAATAGGATGGGATATGAATGGAAGTCCATAGTGAGCTAGAACAGAGTTAACCTTACATTGTCTCCAAATAAAGATTTATGCTTGCTTTAAGTCATGGCTGAGGATTCTTCAGAAGTCCTTACAGAAATCTGGTCCTGTCTCAGAAACCCTGTTAAGTAGGGTCGCCAGAGTCAGCAAATATCACTACAGAATGCCCAGTTTAAATTTGAATTTCTAATAAATAATGAATAATTAAAAACTAAGATGTCTTAATAGAGCAAATACTTTTCAATTTCTGATTACTTGCTATGTATCTGAAATACAAATTCAACTGGGTGTCCCATATTTTATTTGACAACCCTACCTCCAAGGAACTCCCTTAGAAGCCACAGAACAGCTGTAAGGACAGATGGGCCCATGCAGACCTGGATGTAGCCACCATCACTCTCCCTTTCGGAGACACTGAACACACCGTTCTGCGAGGAAAGCACAGAGAGCTGAACAGGTCTGCACGGTAAGACACTGCCTTGTCAGGAAGCATCACTGGCCAAAGACAAAGGTACACAGCTCCAAGTTAAAGTAAGTCTCTAAGCTCACTTCTGGCCCTGGAGTTTCCTGAAGGTAATCTGAGGAATGCTCCAGAAGAAGTTTGGAATGGGGGTGGGGAGTGTTGGGCAACTCAGAGAAATGTTCTCCCAGCCCAGGTAATAAACATAGTCCTTTCCCCAATACCGTTAAAGATGTTTAAAAAAAAAAATCTTTAAAAAAAAAACCCTTTAAGCTGACCTCCTGCCAAAGTACACATCAATTATACAGCTTCAGTCAGGCGGATGCTCGAGGAAAGGGGGATAATGTTACACCCAGCTGGGCACTTTGTAGTTAGCACAAATGTAATATAAAGCACAGCAGAGTTCGTCAAGTGTCTGTCTGGATTTTCAGTTTTCATTAGTGCTATAATTAAAACCACATTTTCAGCTCTATTACCTGTAACAAGAAAGGAATGAGAAATGAGGTTGTCAAGGTCAGGCTTTTCCAGCTATTTATACTGAGTATCTGCAGGCCACAAGTTGTTGAATTTGGTGTAAACCAGAGCGACAGCTGAATGTCACACAAGGACCCATCCTGTGTGGCTTGAAAGGCACACTTATGAGGTCACTTCCTTCGAATGGCCACTGGGCCGTGTATGCCTGCAGCGTTTGAGGACTGGGAAGACAGGCAGTCAGGTAAATCTACTCTTGACCACAGGAGGGGTTTCTTCTCTCCCATTAAGACCAAACTGCTCACACAACCTAAAGCAGCCACAAAGGCAGTCCTCACTCTTGCTGAGGACAAGAATCCTAGAAACCTAAAGGCCATCTTCTTTGTGCCTTAACTGTAAATGCACAAGAGAGGGCTGCATGGGAATGTAAATGTTACCCCCCAACCCCACACCACACTCCCTGACCTGCACATGTATTTCCCAGCAGCCTCACTATGTGCAGCAAGTCCTGCTGGCCTGGCTTCAGAATAGACCTGGAATCCAGCCACTTCTCACCAGCACCTGGTCCACGGTACCATTGTCTCTTCTCTGAATTCTGGCAAGAGTGTACCTGCTTCTACTTCACCCCCAACCCCCTGTATTAGGTTCTAAATGTCTGTGCCCCACCCCCCAAAATTCATATGTTGAAATGCTAACCCCCAGGTGATAGTATTAGGAGCTAGGTGTCTGGGGAGGTGATTAGGTCATGAAGGCAGAGCCCTCATGACTGGGATTGAGTGCTCTTATAAGAAAGACCCTAGAGTGCTCCCTTGCCCCTTTCACCATGTGAGGACACAGTGAGAGTAGGCCATCTATGAACCAAAAGTGGGCTTCCCCAGACACCAAGTCTTCCAGCACCTTGATCTTGGACTGCCTGGCCTCTGTAACTGTTAGAAATAAATTTCTGTTGTTTATCAGCCACCCAGTCTATGGTATTTTGTTATAGCAGCCCAAGTGGACTAAGACCTCCCCTATTCCCTCCACCAAACACACTATACAGTCTTCTCAAAAGACAGCCAAGACCACATCACTCCTTACACAAAACCGTCCAGGGTCTTTGAGCTTTCTCAGAGTAGAAGCTGGAGCCCTCCCTGGGGCCTTTAAGGCCCCACTCCTTCTGGCCTACAGGCACTTCTCTGACTGCACTGCCCACTGCTCTCCCCTTTCTCCCTCCATTCCAGGCACAATCCTATTGCAGGGCCTTTGCACTTGTTGTTCCCTCTGCCAGGAGCTCTCTTCCTCCTGTCATCTGCACGACTTACTCTTCACTCAAACGGCAGCTTTTCTTCCAGAGTGGACCCCCACTTACCGCCCAACCACCAGCACCCAGGCACCCACCAGCCATCGTGTTCCCTAGTGCCCTCCTCATCTTTATGCATCTCCATGGTACTTATCACCATGTGGTCCACAATATGTTATTTGTTCATTTATTTTCTTTAAATGCCTCTCTGCACTTCTCAGAATATGAATTTCTTGAGAACAGTGGTTTTTGTCTGTGATTGCTCACTGCATCAACCTCAGTATCTAGAAAGAGCCAATAATAAACATTCAACAAATATTTGTTGGATGGATGGATAAATAAATGTAATCCAGAGATGGCTCACACCGGCACCACACAGGCCCCCTGGGTGAGTATAATCCCTAGATCCCTGAGCTCCACCCAGCTAGAAGGTGCAAGAACCATCCGCTTGTAGACCTCCAGATCCAAAGATGGATCTCAGGCAAGTTCTTGTTCTCTGTGAAAACCTCAAAGTGACTGAGACTCATCCCTACCCATGAGGACTGTCCCTGGTGAGCTGATTGGTAGCACATTATAGTAGGTGGGAGCCAGACTCCCCTCACTGTGTGGGAGGTAAAATGTTTTCCAAAAATACTATCCCCTCACATTCTAGAGTAGCCCCTGGACAGATTGAACCCAGGCACCAAGTACCTAGCTTTGATGTTTAATTTTATGTGACAACTTAGCTGGGCCATAGGGCTGGAATATGTGGTCAAATGTTATTATGGATGTTCCTATGAGGGTGCTTTGGGATGAGATTAACATTTAAATTGGCAGACTTTGGGTAAAGCAGTTACTCTCCCTTATGTGGGTAGGCCTTATCCAATCAGTTAAAGATCTAACTAGAACAAAAAATTTGTCCTACCCTGAGCGAGAGAGAATTTTGCAGCAGACAGCCTTGAGACTTGAACTGTAGCATCAGCTCATACCTGGGTCTCCAGTCTGCTAGCCCACCCTGCAGATTTTTTAAAAATCAAATAGATTTCTTCATATATATATATATTCTCCTTATCGGTCCTGTTCTCTGGAGAACCCTAATACACTGACTATGCCATTCAGAGGCCTTCTCCTGAGGATCAGCCCTCCTGCAGGAAACCTCCCTTCTCCAAGTGCCAAATGCTCTGGAAGTATGAGTTGCTGTCACTGACAAGAATTCTTCCCCCTACTCGTGCACAAATGCTTACACAGCCACCAGCACCCAAAGGATGCTAGCTAACCACTTACCTAGCAGAAAGGGCAGGAAAGAATCTCATATAACAAAGACTGCTATGCCAAGAACTACAAGAAATATTTTTATATTTATGATCTTAATATTTCTATATTAATATTGTAAACAATCAACACCACAATAATATTAATTCATATATTACATGCAAACATTACACCAGCACTTTGAGCAAACACATGGCTGAAACTTAAGAAGCCAAACAGAGAGTAAAATAGATAAGAAAGTGGGCCCTGGAGTCCAACTGTCAGGACTGGAGTCCCCAATTCTGCTACAAACTAGCTGAGTAAAATGTGTCCGTCCATTCCCTAAGCCTCGATGCTCCCATCTTCAAAACGGAATGATAACAGTAGTACCTATCTCACAAAGTTGTGGGAAGACTTTTGTAATAAGTGAAAAAAATGCAAGTAGTGAAGGCACATGGTCCATGTTCCATGAATGTTACAGTTGTTACTACTACAGCAGGATCCCAAACCTTAAAGAGTTTTCGAGAAGCCCAATGGGGAACGTAATTGAATGGAATTAAATCAGTCACGATGCCGTGGGTTGCAAGTAAAGAACAGAAAACACTTGGGGAAGATCTGGAGTCCCCAAAGAGCTGTTATTGGAAATGTAATGAAAGAGAAGATGTTGCACAGCAATGTAGAAGCTTCATTTGGAAGAGCTCTTAGAGGTCATCCTACCTGACAGCCCAGAAGTGATCGCACCACCACATTGATTCACTCCCACTGTAAGAGGCTGAGCTTGCTGCATTATAGGCAGACTGAATTGGAAAAAAACTCTACAAGTTCTTCATGGAGTATGAGAATAAACAATAAACAAGTAAATGAACAATTGCATACATGCCAAGAAGGAAACAAACAGCATGCTTTTAACAGCTAAAAAGGTGGGTGTGAAATGTCCAGAATAGGTAAATCCATAGCAACAGAAGGTAGACAGTGGACTCCAGGGGCCAGGAGTGACTTCTTAATGATACGGGGTTTCTTTTTTAGGGTAATGGTAATGTTCTGAACTTATGGAGCAGTGACAATTGTACAATCTCGGGAATATACTAAAATCTACTGAATTGTACATTTTGAGGTGGTGAGATCTATGCTATGTAAAATGTTACGTGAATGATAATGAAATTTAACTTTTTCTAATTAAAAAAAAAAGACTTGGTATGGAGAAACCTGTTTTAGATAAGGCAGACAAAGAAGAAAGCCTCTCTAAGGAACTTGTATTAAGCAAGAGACTCAGAAATGGGGCAGAGTTAGCCACCAGCAGACACATGGGTGGCCCTGCTGAGTGGATGGAGCAGATGCAGTGGGTACTGAGCAAGGCCCAGCTCTGCATAATGGACAAGCTGGCTCATACCCAGCCCCATGGGAAGGGGAGGGAAAAGGTTGATGGGTCAAAAGCTGTATCCTACAACACCTTGGTAGGCACAATTCATTACCAAAGGGGTTCACTCTAAATGAGATTTTTAAAAACCACTGAGGGCTTTTATGCAAGGGGATGCCCTGCTCCAGTGCTGCATTTGAAACATCGCTGACAGCTCCCTGCACACAGCCCCAGTTACAGGTTGGCAAGACCAGCATAAGGTATAAACAGGAAAGATGTTAATTTTCACTGGGTGGGGCTTGTGCACTTTTAACAAAACCACAACCAATGAATAGAAATTAGATGAGTTTATTCATAAGAAAATCATGTTATGCAAGGTAATGTGAAAATAATACATTTTTAGTGTCTCTTCCAAAATGCACCCTATCTCCTTCCCCATAATATACTTAGAAATAAAAGAATACTCTCTCCCCACCACTTCTTTTTCTGGTAACAATGACAGCACTATTATTAAGACACGATCGCCCTCTACAGTTAAGAGCCTAGATTGTTCCTTACTATTGAACTAACTAGGCCTGGGAAAATGTCTACTTTTATTAATAATGAGAATAAACAATAAACAAGTAAATGAACAATTGCATACATGCCAAGAAGGAAACAAACAGCGTGCTTTTAACAGCTAAAAAGGTGGGTGTGAAATGTCCAGAATAGGCAAATCCATAGCAACAGAAGGTAGACAGGTAGACTGAAAAATCTCCATCTACCCAGCCCATGCCACCCATGACAAGCTACCTCCTCCAAAACCTTCCTGAGAACTAGAGAAAAATATAAAAAAGAAGTGAAACCAGCAGTTTCTTTGGGCAATTATAATGTAAACACAAAGATTCTGTCTGCCTGCCCTGTTGGGTAATATGTTTCTTCCATAGACCAAAAGGAAGGGGTGCATGTGTTTTTGTGTATGTGTGTGTGAGTGTACATATATATTCTCACTGCTAATCAATATAACCAATAAACCTCACTATATAATTGCAAGGAAAGAACATGTTTTCAAAGAATAACTTATACTCATCAAAATTCTTGGTGTCAAGTAGATGAAAAGTACTTGCCATAAAAAAACAGAGCAACAAGGTAAGGGACCGACTTCCACTGGTCAGTGACAGTGGCAGGAGACTGGGTGGAAGAGTGGGAAACTGCAAATTGAGCAACGGTATGGGCATATTTGAAAATACAATGGGCATAGGGGAAACCTTCAGTGAAAAGTGGGCACATGAATGGCAACATGAGAATATGGTGTGAGGTGGTAAAAAAAAGAATATCCCAGGGCGGCGGCGGGGGCGGGTATTAAAAAAGAAATATCCACAGAGAAGCACCTATGCAACAACTGGCGAGGGAATGAGGAAAGGGTGTATGTCCAGGAGATCACTACGTTCAACCAGAGCTGAGCAGCCTGGAAAACAGGAAATGATAATTTGTGAAATACTTTTATTGCTCGCTCCATGCCTGCTCCTCACCCCCAGTATTCTCAGGCAGTTTATTTGGGCAGGAGAAAGGAGAGTTGTACTGGGCATCTAAATACGACATGCGAGTTCAGAATCCATCTCATTCTACAACTTGCGGGCCTCCTTAAGCACCCAGAAGGGGTCCCTGAGAGCCACAAGAGGCGTGGGGGAGGGAGTAGCAAACCAGATTCCATCCTGCAGTTCTGCTTTCCACTGACTAACACAGCCATTAAAAAATGAAATCTGTTCACTAGACAAAATATAGTCAAACATTCCTGCGCACTCCATCCTTGAAACAGATTTAAACATTGGCCTGTCTTCTCCGTGTTTGTTTTGGTTCCCTCAGCCCACATTGGAGTCCGTGGGCTCTTTCACTCACTCATCATTTCGCCTCCTGCTGCTTCGGCAGCAAATGAAGTAATAATTCAGCAAGCTGTTCGGGGCTTCCCATCAGCCCAAGTGCACAGCGCCGTGTTTTCCCGGCTCGGGCATTCCAGCGGCGCTGAACTCCGCAGCCCGGCAGCCACGGGAGGGACGTTGCTCAATGGGCTCTCCTGCCTCAGTAAACGCAATATGGGAGGCAGACTGAGAAAAGCAAATCAATTCTCCTCATTGGGTCCCACATTTTCTTGCGAAGCTGGACTGTTTGTAGCCTGCACATCAATGCCAGAGTGTGAGGGGTTCAGAAGCCACTTCAAAGGACAAGTACAATTACATCTCAATGAGGCGGGGGAGAAAAAAATGACTCTCATGTACAGACTGGTTAACAGATTGCTTAAAAATAAATTACTGATTCTCTTTTCCTGAGAGCAACCTGCTGTGGCCTTTGGAATGCTTCTTTTGTGTACTGGCTTTTGCTTCTGTCTGAGCTAAAAGAACTTGCCAGGGTCCTACTGTTCAGTTTATTGCCCAGGTCATCCTCCTCCCTTGGCCATGGAAACCTGGTGGTGTTAACACACAAAGTAAGATGTGTTTGTTCCCAGAATTGTCCAGAATGAAACGGTTTCCAAGTCCTCCACTGTAATGACTGAGTCATGAATGTGTTTTAACATGTTGGAAAAACATGAGTATTTGGAAGAAAAGGCTATCTTCCTACCCTCATCACCACAGAAAGGCGCAGCATTTGAGCTCTGCAAGGTGTCATCCAAAATCAATGAGATGCCGTCTTAAAGCATAAGGGTCTCAAACAGTCGCTGTGCAGGCCTGCAACCTGGTGATTTCCTGGAGAAGACTTATCTCAGGGAAAAAGCTTTCCCGGGTATAATGTGGATTTTTTTAAGTGGACTTTATATATTTAGTGTTTATTTGGTTTTGCTGCTGGAAAATCAGTCCAGGAACTAGGCTCTTTGCACAAGACTATGTTTGAACTTTTACATAATGAGTGCAAAATAAAAGGACTGGGACTGCCTGAAAACAGTGAAGAACACAGCCTAGGATGATCAGGAGAAGGGCCACAGCAAGTAGTTGGGAAGGCGGCCAATCCTTTGAGAAACAATCCAACAATAACTGGCCGAAAGCCAACAATACTGGCTTATACTAGACATTGATAGGCACTAACCATAACTACAGAATTGTAAAGCATGAAAAAAATAATACAGTGAACAATCCTAAAAATGTTAGGATGGACAAGGAAGCCACCAGGAAAACTTCATCACATATTATACTGTGGTTATTCATTCCCAGCAATAACACTTACAGAGCTGAGCTGTTATCAAATTGGCCAGTAAATCTTTTAAACTACTAAAAAGTTTGACTAAACAGAAAATGTTTTTACATGTAATTAAAAAGAGAATCAGAGAGGGAGAGAGTCCAAGGGAAGACGACACACTGTGGATAAAACTGACCAAGTCATTAACCCCATAAACACACAAACCTGAGGACAAGATCCAAGTGACTCCGTAGTTGCAAAGACCCAAAAAGCCATGCCTGAAATAACTAGCCGGGCTTTTTGTCATCACTTATTTCGTCAGCACTCAGTCCCTATTTACTGATGCATCCACTCTAGCAGTAACAACAGTAGGGACTGTCAGACGTTTGATTATGTCTTAACTTGAAAGCTTCAAAGGGCAGGAATCCTGAGTTCCTGATTTACTTGCACAATAATAGCTCAGAAACACAACAGGTAAGATTTTCCAGCAATGTCTTTTTCTACTCTTTCTGGTTTTTTGATGCATTTGTTTGTGTTATGTATGTATGTATTTTGCAGATGAGAGCTAACATTTATTAAGTGATTGCTGTGTGCCAGACACCATGCTAAACTCTGTGCACACGTTGATTCACTGAGCCCTCACACTAAGCCTCTGAAGGAGGTGCTGTGACTGTCCCCTCTTTTTGCCAGATAAAAAGACAGGCACAGAAAGACTGCAAGTCTACTACTCATACTCTCTATCTCAAGCTCCAGTTTCACCTGCAGGCAGAAATCACACCCTACCTAATTCTGAGGACATGTAGCCATTTCAAGTTTAAAATCAGTTCTGGAGTTTCTCCTCCCCGTCCTTCTCCCTGGATGGTTTCCAAGCTCCCAGGGTTCAGGCAGCATCACAGTGCTCCAAGAGGCCGAGAAGGCACCTGTTCCCTTGTCGCCATCATCTGCCCTTCCTTGTCTTCTGCTCAGATGTTTGGCCCCATTCAGGCCCCAGCTCTGATGGATGACCCTCTAGGCCAGATTTTGTTGAGGGGGTGAATTCCCATCTGGTCTCCAGCCACCCAATACACACACTCTCACCACGGCTGGTCTCCCTACCAAGAGACCCCATCAGGCCCACCTGCTTTTGCCCTACCTCTTGGCTAACTGCCAAGCCCTTCGCTTGTGATGCAAAACTGTGTCTGCTCTCCCCAGGCACACTGGTTCAGGAAGCCAGGTGGACTCCTGGGACACTTTCTGTGTTGACACATTATCCACACTGTTCGGGGAACCTCACCAGTGTAGTGGGGAAGTTCCAGAGCCTGCCTGGCTTTCCCAGACCCCACCCATAACCTAATCACAAGTTCCCTCTGTCCTCCTATTGCCTTGCATATCTGAATATCCTGGTCTGCTGCTCCTTCTCCAACACTGCTCTCCAAGAAAGGGATGGGAGGCAGCAGCTCCTTCTTCCTCCAGAAACACAGCAGTATCTAATCCTCTTACTTCTGCTCTAACCATCTCACCTCTCCAACCCATGTGGCTCATGGGGAAAAAAACCTGACTCCTTAAGTAAAAAAACTTGACTCTTCACAAATCTTACTTACATCCATGGAACGGCTTTTCAGTTTAACATGAAGGATCAGACGCTTGTACTCTCTGATTTCACACCAGCACCCTTTCCATAAAGCAATATTGACTAAAGTCACATGCCCAGGCCCTGGGCAGGGCTTCAGTGCAAAAATGAGGAAGTTCAATGAAGCATAGGGAAGGAGAGTACACAAGTTATGGCCACAAAATACCATGCCCCCACAGAACCATCAGGAACTCCCACAGAACTATCAGGAAAAAGAAAAGTTTAATAAGCGATAGGGATGTTTGAAAGTAACCATCCACTCCAAAAGCAAAGATCAAAACATTGCACTGAACTCAAAGGTTATAGGTGATGTGATTTCATTTATGTAACATTCTTGCCAAGGCAAAACTATAGGGGCAAAGAAACAGAGTATGGCTATACAATGGAATATTATTCCACCATGAAAAAGAATGAAGTACTTATACACCCACAAAAAGATAAGTCCCCACCCCATTATGCTAAGCCAGACACAAAAGGTCACATATTGTGTGATTCCATTTTCATGAAATATCCTGAATAGATAAAGCCATAGAAATAGAAGGAAGACTGGCAGCTGCTGGGAGCTGGGGGAAGGTGAGAATGGGACAGAAAATTTAAGGGGTTTTATTTTGCAATAATGGAGATGTTTTACAACTAGACAGAGCTGGTGGTTGCACAGTATAATGAATATCAGAAATATTCACTAGATTGTTCATGTCCAAATAGTTAATTTTATGTTACATGTATATTTCACCTCAACAAGTAATAGTTTAAAAAAGCAAAAAAGATCAGTGGTCAAGGGAGAGGTTTGACTACAGAGGGGCACAGAGAAATTTTGGGGGTGAATGGAACTGTTCTGTACCTGGAGTGTAGTGATGGTTACACAGCTGTCTCCATTTGTCAAAACTTGTAGAAATGTCCATTAAGAAGGATGTGTTTTACTGTAGGTAAATGATAGCTTCACTTAAAAAGGGTAAAGAGAACTATTCAACAAAGCTAAATAAACATTCTCAACTAAAATCTGCCACAGATTATTTTGCTTGAGAATGACTGCTCTGTAGAAAGGACCATAGAAAGTATTTTCTTCAATTTCACGCTAATGAAATGAAAACTGCACTGGCTACTATAGTATTTATACTGGCAATTTTTCATCATCACATTATTCACTGTGTGTACGAATCTGTTGGAGAACTTAACTACGATTTTTTGATAAATATGTAAATGTATCAGTAGTATACAACTTTAAAAGAAGGAAACTACATTTAAAACTCTCACTGAAGCATAGAGTCAAGTAGGTTATTTGTGAAATAGTGTAGTAGTAGAGAACTCCAAGGCCAATTGTAGCAAGAGAGGTTAAACTATTCTTGATGTAATAATTCCAAGTGTAATATTTTATTATAATTATTAAAATATTTATTATATTTTATTCACTTCCAAGGTGCTCTGGCTATGAATCACTGCATAACAAATCACTCCAAAATGTAATAGGCTTCAAATGTAATTTTATTATCATCTCACACAGTTTTGTGGGTTCAGTGGGCTCAGCTGGATGGTTTCCACTGGGGCGTCACACACTTCCAGCGCAAAGTGGGCTATGGCTTCAATCCGAGGGCTCAGTTGGGCTGGAGGTCCCCTATGTGCCATTCCTATACAGGCGCTTGATGCTCGCTATTGGCTGGGAGCCCAGCAAGGGTCTACATGTGGCCTGCATGTGGCCCTTTCACATGATTTGAGCAACACACGGCCCAGGAGCTAGGCTCCCAGAGAGAGTGAAAGAGAGAAAACACTCCAAGAGACTCAGACACAAACAGCCAGACTGCTTCTGACCATCTTGGAAGTCATACAATGTCCACTACCCGTCATTCCACTGGTAGAAGACCAAGTTTCAGAGTCAGTCTCAATTCAAGGGGAGGGGACACCCTCCCTTTAGAGGGAGCGTGAATACTGGGTCACCTTTGGAGGTGGCTTCCAAAAGAGGCATCAGTATTTATTTTTTTATTTGTTTTTATAACACCTTTATTGAGATACAATGCACATACCATGCAATTCAGCCATCTAGAGTACATAACTCAATGGTTTTTAGTATATTCACAGAATTGTCCAACCATCACCACTATCAATTGAGACCATCATTTATGATAAATACTAATTTTTTTTTTTACAGTTCTCTGCCTTTTTTTTTTAATCATTGATATACAATCTTATGGTCCGGTTTCACATGAGCAACATTGTGGTAACCACATTCCCCCCTATTATCAAGTCCCCACCATATACGCCGTCACAGTCACTGTCCATCAGCATAGTAAGATGCTATAGAGCCACTACTTGTCCTCTCTGAGCTATACTGCCACCTCTGTGCCCCACTATATTATGTGCACTAATACCCCTTAATCCCCTTATCCTCCTTTCCCACTAACCCTCCCCAACCCCTTTATTTTTGGTAACCACTAGCCGATTCTTGGGTTCTGTGAGTCTGCTGCTGTTTGGTTCCTTCAGTTTTTGCTTTGTGGTCATATTCCACAGATGAGTGAAATCATTTGGTACTTGTCTTTCTCTGCCTGGCTTATTTCACTGAGCATAATACCCTCTAGCTCCATCCATGTTATTGTAAGTGGTAGAATTTGTTTTCTTCTTATGGCTGAATAATATTCCATTGTGTATATGTACCACATCTTCTTTATCCATTCATCTACTGTTGGACACTTAGGTTGCTTCCATGTCTTCACTATTGTAAATAGTGCTGTGATAAACATAGGGGTGCATATGTCTTTCTGAATCTGTGATCCTGTTTTCTTAGGATAAATTCCTAGGAGTGGAATTCCTGGGTCAAATTGTATTTCTATTTTTAGTGTTTTCAGGAACCCTCCATATTGCTTTCCACAATGGTTGAACTAATTTGCATTCCCACCAACAGTGTAGAAGGGTTCCCCTTTCTCCACATCCTCGCCAGCATTTGTTGTTCCTTGCCTTTTGGATGTTGGCCATCCTAACTGGTGTGAGGTGATACCTCATTGTGGTTTTAATTTGCATTTCTCTGATAATTAGCAATGTAGAGCATCTTTTCATGTGCCTGTTGGCCATCTTAACTTCTTCTTTGGAGAAGTGTCTGTTCAGATCCTCCACTCATTTTTCAATAGGGTTATTTGCTTTTTGGGTGTTGAGGCATGTGAGCTCTTTATATATTTTGAATCAATCGTTATTGGATATGTCATTTATGAATATGTTCTCCCATACTGTAGGATACCTTTTTGTTCTACTAATGGTGTCCTTTGCTGTACAGCAGCTTTTTAGTTTGATGTAGTCCCACTTGTTCATTTTTGCTTTTGTTTCCCTTGCTCATGGAGATATGTTCATGAAGAAGTTTTACATGTTTATATTCAGGAGATTTTTGCCTGTTTTCTTCTAAGAGTTTTATGGTTTCATGACTTACATTCAGGTCTTTGATCCATTTTGAGTTTACTTTTGTGTATGGGACCAGACAATAATCCAGTTTCATTCTCTTACATGTAGCTGTCCAGTTTTGGCAACACCAGTTGTTGAAGAGGCTGTCACTTCCCCATTGTATGTCCATGGCTCCTTTATCATATACTAATTGACCATATATGTGTGAGTTTATATCTGGGCTCTCTATTCTGTTCCACTGATCTATGGCTTTGTTCTTGTGCTAGTATCAAATTGTCTTGATTAGTATGGCTTTGTAATAGAGCTTGAAGTTGGGGAGCATAATCCCCCCCACTTTATTCTTCCTTCTCAGGATTGTTTTGGCTATTTGATATCTTTGGTGGTTCCATATGAATTTTAGAACTATGTGTTCTAGTTTATTGAAGAATTCTGTCAGTATTTTGATAGGGATTGCCCAGAATCTGTAGATTGCTTTAGGCAGGATGGCCATTTTGACAATATTAATTCTTCCTAGCCAAGAGCATGGGATATATTTCCATTTATTAGTGTCCTCTTTAATTTCTCCCAAGAGTGTCTTGTGGTTTTCAGGGTATAGGTGTTTCACTTCCTTGGTTAGATTTATTCCTAGGTATTTTATTCTTTTTGAAGCAATTGTGAATGGAGTTGTTTTCCAGGTTTCTCTTTCTGCTACTTCATCATTAGTATATAGGAATGCAACAGATTTCTGTGTATTAATTTTGTATCCTGCAACTTTGCTGAATTCAGTAATTAGATCTAATAATTTTGGAATGGAGTCTTGAGGGCTTTTTATGTACAATATCATGTCATCTTCAAACAGTGACAGTTTAACTTCTCCTTACCAGTCTGGATGCCTTGTATTTCCTTGTGTTGTCTGATTGCCGTGGCTAGGACCTCCAGAACTATGTTGAATAAAAGTGGGGAGAGTGGGCATCCCTGTCGTGTTCCCAATCTTAAAGGAAAAGCTTTCTGCTTCTTGCTGTTAAGTATGATGTTGGCTGTGGGTTTGTAATATATAGCCTTTATTATGTTGAGGTACTTGCCTCTATACCCATTTTGTTGAGAGTTTTTACCATGAATCGTTGTTGAATTTTGTCAAATACTTTTTCAGCATCTGTGGAGATGATCATGTGATTTTTGACATATTTTTTATTGATGGAGCAGATGATATTGATGGATTTTTTAATGTTGTACCATCCTTGCATCCCTGGAATAAATCCCACTTGATCATGATAGATGATCTTTTTTATTTTTGAGTTCAGTTTGCTAATATTTTGTTGAGTATTTTTGCATCTATGTTCAACAGGGATATTGGTCTATAATTTTCTTTTTTTGTGGTATCTTTGCCTGGTTTTGGTATTAGAGTGATGCTGGCTTCATAGAATGAGTTTGTAAATATTCCCTCCTCTTCTACCTTTTGGAAAACTTTAAGGAGGATGGCTATTAGGTCTTCTCTAAATGTCTGATAAAATTCAGTGGTGAAGCCATCTGGTCTGGGAGTTTTGTTCTTGGGTAGTTTTTTTTTATTACTGTTTCAATTTCATTGCTGGTAATTGGTATATTCAGATTTTCTCTTTCTTCCTGGGTTTTCCTGTATGTCTTCAGGTTTGAAGTGAGTCTCTTGTAGGCAGCATATAGATGGGTCTTGCTATTTTATCCATTCTGTAACTCTATGTCTTTTGATTGGTGCATTCAGTCCATTTACATTTAGGATGATTATTGATAGATGTGTACTTATTGCCTTTGCAGGTTTTGAATTCATGGTTACTAAAGGTTCAAGGGCAGCTTCTTTACTATCTAACAGTTTAACTTAACTCACTTATTACACTATTATAAACACAATCTGAAGGTTTTTTTCTCCCTTTTTCTTTCTCTTCCACTCTTTACATGTTAGGTGTTAGTATATTCTGTACTCTTTGTGTGTCCCTTGACTAACTGTGGGTAGCTGATGTAATTTTGCATTTGGTTAGTAATTAATTGATCTACTTCCTTTACTGTGGTTTTATTTTCTCTGGAGACAGCTATTTAGCCTTAGGAACACTTCCATATAGAGCAGTCCCTTTAAAATACACTGTAGAGATGGTTTGTGGGAGGTAAACTCCCTCAACTTTTGCTTATCTGGAAATTACTGAATCCCTCCTTCAAATTTAAATGAAAATCTTGCTGGGTAGCATATTCTTGGTTCAAGGCCCTTCTATTTCATTGCATTGAATATATCAACCCTTTTGGCCTGGTTTCTGCTGAGAAGTCTGATGATAGCCTGATGGTTTTTCCTTTGTAGGTGATCTTTTTCCTTTCTCTGGCGGCTTTTAATACTCAGGCCTTGTCCTTAATCTTTGCTATTTTAATTATTATATGTATTGGTGTTGTCTTCCTTGGGTCCCTTGTGTTGGGAGTTCTGTGGACTTCTTCAGATGGCCTGATAGACTATTTCCTTCCCCAGATTGGGGAATTTTTCAGCAATTCTTTCTTCAAAGGCACTTTCTATCCCTTTTTTTTCTCTCTTCTTCTTCTGGTACCCCTATAATGTGAATATTGTTCCATTTGGATTGTTCACACAGTTCTCTAAATATTCTTTCATTCCTAGAGATCCTCTTTTCTCTCTGTGCCTCAGCTTCTTTGTATTCCTGTTCCCTAATTTCTATTCCATTTACTGTCTCCTCTACCTCATCTTATCTGCTTTTAAATCCCTCCATTGTATGTTTCATTTCAGCTACTGTAATTTTTAAGGTGTCTATCTCCCTCCTGATCTCATCCCTTAGCTCTTGAATATTTTTCTGTAGCTCCACTAGCATTCTTAAGACTTTTATTTAGAATTCTTTTTCAGGAAGATTGCTGATTTCAGTTTCACTGAGCCTTCTTTCTGGTGTTTGAGGGATTTGGGATTGAACAAGTTTCTTCTGCCTTTTCATAATCCTATTGGATAGTGAGAAATATTGGGTTTGTGTAGGCAGCGCCCTCTAGTGCCCAGAAGCTCTGTTCTTCAGAGCTGCCCAGTACCTGGAGCAATGGCAGTGGTCGCAGGCACGTGGTGCCAGTGCCTACCCTAAAGAGGGAGCTCTTTCCTGCTTCCCAGTCACAGTGCCTGCCTCCACTGTCAGGACTAGTGAGCCACACCCATGGAGCAGTCTCTGTGTTAAGCCGTGTAGTTGCTGTAGGCAGGGCTGTGCTCCAGCTGGTCTGGAGTGATGGTGGGGACAGCAGGTTTGCCCACAGGTGCCAGCAAGAAGGAAGAAGTGGCAGGCCGCTTATCGTGGTGGGGAGGCCTTGGAGCTGGATTGCCAGTCAGGGGGATGGAGCACCTGAAGCTCCTGAAAGTTCCTAACCTGCTGGGCTGAGTGAGCCGGGACAATTTTGTCCATCTGTTCCTTCTCCTGAATCCTTGCCCCCTTAGCAGCCCTCTCACTGTTGGGAAGTCTTTCAAAGCACCTGCCTTTATTTTGTCCCAGAGTGGCCAGTTGTGGGAACCTTTTCACCACATGCAGCTAGAGTCTCAGTCTCTGACTTTGCCCCCGCTAATCTCCAGAGCACCATGCAATGTGGGTTTGTGCTCCCAGAGTAGATTTCTAGGGCTTGGTATTTAGCAGTCCTGGGCTTCTACTCCCTCCTCGCTCTGTTTCTCTTCCTCCGGCCAGTGAGCTGAGGTGGGGGGGCCAGGGTTCTCAGGTCCTGTCAGGTCATGGCTTTATTACTTTACCTTTTTTTTGTGAGATATTATCTTTTCCCAGATGTAGACTGGCTGTGTGATCTTATTTCTGGTCACTCTTTTAGGAATAGTTGCATTTACTGTATTTTCGTATTGTATGTAGTTTTGGGAGGAAATTTATGCCTCACTTCTCATGCTGCCATCTTTTTTCCCTCTCGAGGCATCAGTATTCATAAGGATTGTGTAATGACATTCAGTTTTCAACTACAGAATAACATTTTGGCATTTTTTGATAAAATTAAAGTGAGTGTCAGTTTTAGAACATATACATCTTGGCAACTAACTACTATCTAGTTTATTCACTCAACAAATACTTATTAAGTGCCTACTATGTGCCACTCACTCTGTTAGGCCTTGGGTATAGATGGATAAATTAAACATACAACCTGTCTAGAGATTGATTGTATCATGGAAACAAATAAGGAACAAAAACAACAAAACTTCCATAGAACCTACTAGGATGCACAGGAAAGAGTTGGTTCTCCCTAAAGTGGGGCAAAGAAATTGTCGGGAAATGCTTCAGAGAGAAGCAACTTTTGAGAAGAGTCTTGAAAAATAAAAATAAATTCTAAATTTCCTCATTTTGTTTGGGAGAAAGATGGAAGTGGTTGGGAGGAGTGTGAGGAGACAAGAGGACATTCAAGATGAAACAAGCCAGTGAAAACAAAGGTGAGGAGGCATACCTCATGTTTAGGGTGCTGGAAGCAGTTCCATGTGGCTAAGCTGCAGAATTCAGGGGGAGCTTATACACACAGGCATCAATCTTGCACAGTCTTACACAGATGTGTTTAATATAGTCAATAGATCTTGTGTTTGTTTTTCTTTTTCACTTTCATAATGAACTACTATGCAATGTTTTTGAACTTTGTAAATTTGTCTCTGACATTTAATAAACAGAAAGCGTAACATAAAAATCCAGCTTCCGACAAAAAAAAGGTCATTTTGGCTGTACTGAGCCCCAGTTACTACCTGGCAAAACTGATTGGAGCCAAAGAATATCCCCTTTAGATGGGACTCTAAATTCTAACTAACTAGACTCTAATTCTCCAAATCACTACACTCCCATCTGGTTGCCACTGTTCCCTCCAGTGTAGGCCTTTGGGTATGAGACACCAGGAAGTTAAGATGTTTAGGCAGGAGGACCAATTAACCAACAATCTTTCATGCTGCACTCACACTTTGAACTTATCCTCTCAACAGTGCAATACTAGTAAAGCGGGGGTGTTCAAAAGGGCAGTGACATGATCAGATTTGCATTTTAAAATGATCCCTCTGGCATCATCAAAAGATTCACATGGCGAATACACCAGAGAAGTGTATGAGCAGCAGCAAGTAGGCAGATGGAAAATTCAGTATTCCATGTGAGAGCTGGTAAGATCTCACCTGCCGCAATGGTGGTGGGGATGAAGAGAAGGGGCCCAAACAAAGGTATTAAGGAGTTGAAAAGGCAGCACTTGGTCACCAATTAAATATGGAAAGTGGCTGTGGGTGAGAGGAAAGAGCTAGGCTGACCCTCAGGGGTATGGCTAAAATGATATGGAGGAAAAGCAAGTTTGAGGAAAAGATCATAATTCCAACCCTGTACATGTTGAACTTTACTACCCGAGGGCCCTCAAGGTGGGAGGCAGTTGTGTACGTGGGTCTGGAACCCAGCAGAGAGGTAAAAGTGAAGACTAGGAATTCACCAGTTTACTGGTGGCTGAAGCCACAGGATTGATGAGAAGACCAAGGGAGAGGGCGCAGAGTTTGAAGAGAGCCAAGGAAAGGACCCAGAGGAATGCCAAGTTACCAGGACAGTCAGAGAAGTAGGAACAGGAGAAGAGGAGCTAGGAAAGCCCACTCCTTGAGAACTGAGGGAAGAGAGAATTTCAAGAAGGGATCAGTCATCAGAATCAAAGACCATAGAGAGGTCACCTGAGATGTCCTCTGCATGTGACAGGTGGACATCCTCAGGAAGTGACCTTCATAGAGTGCATGGGAAGAACGTCAGAAGTACTGGCCAGAATTCTGGGTGTAGCTGATACGGAAGAGAATAGTCAAACAATAGACACTGTGTGGTGTTTAGGATTTCGGGGGAAAAGATACCAGAAATTACTTTAGAAAGGCTCTACCATGAGAGGAGGGAGCATTTAGAATTGTTTCCTTTAACCAGGAGGAGTTAACACAGTCTTTTTATACCTTTTTCAATAATGCACCTTAAGAAAGAAGCTCAGCAGACATCTTCTGGTTCATTTATGTCAAATGGCTCAATCTAAGAATGATCATTTATTTCACCTAGTAAATCTATCAACCTTAAAACGAACTTCAGTATGAGGGGTCCAGATCTGAGTTTCCTCTTGGATTATCAACAAATTTCACAATAAAATATTGTTCTTGTATTTTTCTCTCTTTTTGTCAAGAGATTTGGTCAACAGGAAGTTCCATGATAACCAAATGCAATTTGATTTGGGATTTATGCTCTTATCCTAAGAAATCTAGCTAGTGTGAAAGAAAAAAAAACTGCTTCTATTCTAAAAGGGGAGACATATTTTCTGATTTTGTATTTTCCTTTGAAAGAACATTTTTTCCTATTTAATTCTGCAAAGATTAATAGCATAAAACAAGAGGTAAGAAAGTAAAATCTAATGAATATAGACCTTTCTAATGAAAAACTAGTCTGTGAGGGTAACAGTGCTATGGGGCTAGTTTGGGGTCTGGGAGGATTATTGCTTTGGGGTGTGTGTGTGTGTGTGTGTGTGTGTGTGTGTGTGTGTGTTTAATGTTGAACTTGAGCTCCTCTGTGGGCTCTGAAAAAGCCAATAATGGGAGAAGGCAAAAGAGAAAGGAAATAGTTGACGCTACAAGAGCTCAGAGGGAAGGGTCCGTCTTGTGTAGAAGAGACGCCTTGCTTGAAGTGGGGGAAAAAAGATGAGCATTGCCAAGGTCACATAACACGATAGGTGCTAACAAACTTTCCTCTGTGAGGAAGGCCAGGCCACAGGCTGAGCCAGGGCCTGTTTTATATTTTAGGGCCTACTTCCTAAGGGGAATGGTAAAGGTTAGGGGAGGAAGAGAGGCAGGGATAAATGACAAGACAGCCAAGTGAACACAAGGCCCCAAAGAGGCTATATTTACTTTCAATTTGCTCCATTTAGTAAAGTAATCCTTTTAACTGCCTTCTGTCTAAATTGAATAAAAACAAAATGAGAAAATTAAAAGAATAAGGAATGGGCAAGATGATAATTACAGTGCAGTTAAGAAGAGGGTAGGCTTATAATCGTTCATTCACTTATTTATTCATTCAGCAAATATTTACTGAGCAGATGCTATGAGCCAGATGCCCATTTAGATACCATTAACAGTTACTAAAGTTCCTCATAAAGCACACATTCTAGTCCTCCCTATAGGTGTCAAGATAATCCTTGCTCAAGTTCTTAAAAAAGTGTTTGGATTTTTTTTTCACCAGCTTCCACTGCTACACAGAACATGCAAAGCAGCAACCTCTCTTCCTAATAAAGGGTTGAAGCATAGAGAACAAGTGTGAACCACAGAATTGAGGACAGGTTGGTTAATACTCATTCAAATGAAACTCGAAGGACATTTCAGGAAAACAATGTCATTCCTCAGTTTTGGCCAGGCCTCCAGATTTAACAGTCTCTGAAAGAATTAGTGTTTTGTAATAACCCATCTGACATGTTATGTTCAGAATGTGATTTTCTGATTAAGGCACTAGGTTTGAAAGCACTTCTGGACTAAGTGGCAGACAGACGCTGTAATATCCCTTCAAAGTCCCCCAGGTATTTGCTGCGGAAGCTGAACAGGGTGAGAGATGTGGCCATATCCTTTCTGGTCAAGTTTCAGGATAAATAGATTTAAAGGACAGAACTGTAACCAGGATTTGGCCACCTTGGAAAGGAACGTGGTGTTTGAACAACATCCTTCCCAGACTGAAAGGCACTCAGACATGGATTGTCACTCCAGGCATTTGGCACGCTTCTTTATACTAGCAGCCAAATGCATAATTGCCAGGAACTGGCCAAATCCGCAGAGACACCAGTCACTTCTGAATGCTGAAAAATGTTTGTAATATACCAAAAAAAATGTGAGTCTGACTCATTTAATCAGATCTGAGTCCCACACTGGGGATTTCT
Organism: Manis javanica; assembly: GCF_040802235.1. NCBI lineage: Eukaryota > Metazoa > Chordata > Mammalia > Pholidota > Manidae > Manis > Manis javanica. The sequence continues at coordinate 45,267,515 of NC_133163.1, read as the reverse complement.
GCACAGGAGGGAGATGTTTACTGAAATCCTTCTTTTCTCTGCTGCCATCTCCTGTTCCAGGAAGAACAGAACTATTATCAGGTTGGCCTTGCCAATTCCTGTTTTATATTTTAGGTCATTAATATGGATGCTTATAACATGCAAGTTTCCAACTTATTCTGAATTCACTTCAGTACAAAGCGATGAAACTAATGCTCTTTCACCTCATTTTAGATTATATGGAAAATTAATTAAGTATTACTGAAAGACATAGATTTAAGAGTATCACACTTCTCCATTCCTGGAAAGTTTCTCAAACTGGTTTCCCCAAAACCAATGAGATAGAGAATGTAAAGGGCTAGTACACTGCCCTGTAAGAAGTTGCCTGATTCAAGACCTCTCTGAGCTTGAAGCAAGGGGATAGGTGAATAGCCTCAGGAGCTAGCCAAACTTTCTCCTAACATGAAGGTGGAAAATCAAGTTGGCTGTTCCAGGCTCCCTTCCCTACCTTCTTTTATGGGTATGGTCTTGAATCATCAAATTCAGAAATCTGATTTTCCCAAAGATTGATCCAGCCCTAGAAAACTGATTTATACCAAGTCACTAGGAAATTCTCTGAGCTCAGAAGTCAATACATTCTTTTTCAAGTATCAGTTTCCTCCCACACGCCACAGATTAGATTTTTGTAACTCAGGGGAGGTGATTAGTGATTAGTCCAAGGTCATGCAGCTAATTGTAGAACTAGGACTTGAATCCAGGTCTTCCGACTTCAATGCCCTTGCCCTTTCTACTAGAGCACCTCACTCTCCTGATGGGAACCCTGCACGCAAGAGCAGCAGGAGGTTATAAAATCGCTTCCAAAGAGCAGAGTGCACTGGTGGGGGCTTGGGGGATAAGGCAGTCAACAGGTAGGCTGTGCTGTGCTGTGTGAGCTGGCAGCAGACAGCAGAACCCATGTGACTGAGGGTCAGGAGCCAGAGGCCAGTTCCAGGGCAGGCCAGGGATGCAGGAAATGGCAAGAGATAATTGGGGCGCCATTCAGAACTAAATATGAGCGAAACAGAAACTGTCTCAGGAACACAGCAGAAGCCAGATTAGGAGATCTGGGCATAAGGGCATGCTGGGCGGGACCACCACTACAGTTATTAACCTCCAACTGGGTTTCAGAGTGCTGTGCTCCAGCTCTTTCCCTCTCCCTGTGAAAAGAAGAAAACATCAAGACCAGAGCAGAGAGGACCCTGTAGGTGGAGCCAAGTGGCTGACAGCCATGGAGCTGAGGGGAAAGGCAGGGACAGCAAATGAGGCAGGTCACTACAATGCCAACACCAGCCTTCAGAGTTCAAAACCCTTTTCTACATATTCTATTTTGTGACTTTTCTACAATGTGCTATTGATTCTGTTTTACCTCCAGAAAAATTTCCTAAAAATGGCTTCTTGAGAGAGGGTGACCATATAATTTACCACCCAAAACCAGACACTTTTTAAAGTAAAAGGGAAGGTTATTACTAATGGCACCAGTGCAGCAGTCATAAGCCAAGACTAAGCCAGGCCACCCTGCACATGCCACCGCCCTGGCCTGAGACCAAGCAGGAGGACTCAGACATGCCCACGCACATGTGCACAGGGAGGTAATTCTGCCAGGATTGCTTACAAGAGAGGCCAGAGGACTCCTGGGAAGTGCCTCACCGTAAGGGAAGAGGAAGTTAAAGTGTACAAATAGGGTTCAGTGGTTCAGTGCCATCAAGACAGGCCCAGAGGGGAGGAGGGATTCTCACTACTGCCCAGTGTTGGCCACACCTAACATCCCATGACCCAGGTGCCATGACTTTAAAAAGCCAGTGAAACTGAAAAAAGTTGTTTCATTACAATTTCATGGGACATTGAAGATGCACAGATTAGCAAATTCCTGTACCAGCGATTTCAGCAGACAGAGAGGGTACAGTTGGCACAGCAGCTGGTGGGATGTGTACAGGGAGCCGCAGCACCTGTGGTGGGCACCCACAGCACTGCTGCTCAGGCTCAGGCAGTGACCTGCGATGTTACCCCAGCAAGTGAGAGCAGGAGAGCCAAAGACAGCGGGTGCCTGGCTCTTGTATCTCACAGCATATAGGAGGTCATCCACGAGGACTCTCTCAACTATTACGAGGAAGAGAGAGGAGCTGCAGTTTCACATAGTTGATAGAGGAAAAGCCAGGGAAATATTATTTCAGAAAGTATGGTTATTGTGACTTTAATTTTGGTCCCGTGCTATTGATTTTGGAAAACTTAAGTAATATTTCTTCCATCACTTTGTGAGGTGCTCACCAATGTTGTCTAAATTTGGGGGCCTTCTTAATTTGGGGCCACTCAGTTCATATCAGTCATTTTATGGTCTAAAATAGGCATGATCCTCAAAAACATACACATTGCAATGATATGTATATTTATAAAATAATGCAGGAAATACTTATACATAGTAATCAAAATAATGGAGACATTTTCCAAAAATTCCTAAAAATTATGAACTTTTGTTACCTCTTAAAGAATGGCATCAACTGATTCTCTCTGATATCCAACCAATCAGTGTTAATCTTCCAAAAAATTGAAATTAGATGCTGCTTTGAAATAAAATGACTCACTGAATGACTAAAATGAAAGAGTCAGACAACATCAAATGTTCACAAAGATGTTGAGCTAGAAATCTAACGGTGCCAGTGGAACTGTGAATTGGTATAACCTCTTTGGAAAACTGGCAGTATAGGCTAAGAATGAACGTATACACTTCTACTCCCAGTATTTACCCCACAGCAATGCGTGTGTGTGTGTGTGTGTGTGTGTGTGTGTGTGTGTGTGTGTGTGTGTCTGTGTGTGTGTGTATATATATATATATGTTTACCAAAAGACATGGATAAGAATGTTTATAGCTGTATATATTCATTAGAGCCTAGCACTGGGAACTACCAAATGTCTATCAACAGTAAATTGGATAAAGTATAGTATATTCATGCAATGGAATATTGTCATGAGAATGAACAAGTACAACCACACACAACAACATGAATGAATCTCACAAATACAAAGCTGAGCAAAAGAAGATACAAACGATTCCATTTATACACAGCTCACAAGCAAGCAAAATTAAGCAATAATGTTAAAAGTCAAAACGGAGGTAATCTTGGGGGGTGGCTACTGGTCAGGAACACAAAGGAGGCTTCTGGGACCTGGTAATGTTGTATTTCTTGATCTGGGTGCTGGTTACATGGGTAAGAAATTTTATCAAGCTTACCATTTGTCACCTCCACTACATTCTATTTGTCAAACTAAGCCCATATTTAAAAGGAGTATTATACTCTACCTTGTGATGGAGCATGATGAAGTCATATTGCAGAAGTGCATGTGAGATGAGTTCCAATTATAAATCTATTCCAATTATAAAATACAATAGCATTTAAAATGTAAATAATATTTTAAATAAATTTGATAATCTATTCCAATTATCCAGTGCAAACTAGAACTCAGCATCATTCTGGGGCAAAACAAAAACCTTAGGAAGGTAAAGAAAATAAGAACACCAGTAACCAGAGGACACAAGACAAGGAAGGATGCTCCAATCTGGACCACATACCTTCCCTGGACCAGTGATTGTGACCAGATGAATGCGGTACATTGACAGGTCAATCCCAGTCATGTGCCCAGCACAACCACATGAGATGGGAGAGGGGCAATGCACCAAAGAGAGAAGCAATGCACAACAACTTAGGCCTGCTGCCGTATCCTAGTGTGTATCTGATGGCCATCGCAAGAGATATTCTTAAACTCGGCATGTCAAGGACGAAGTGTGTTCTCTCCAAGGTGCATTCAATCCTAGGATTCCAGTGTCCCCTCCCTAGCACACATATCACATTCATTAGTATTAATATTTAAAGGTCTTTAAAATATGGGTCTAGCTATAACACACATCCAAGTGCAACTACTGATGACAATCAAGTTTTCTTTCTCTTTAAGGATCTCTCAAAATACTCATCTGTCTATGAACACATTTTAACACTTTTCCCTCTGGTGGTTTGAATAAAACTTCCACATTGGTTTGACCACATACATTGCTGCACATTCACACACCAAAAAATTAACTGACAACTGTACGTGTGGCAGGCTGAAGCCCCCACTCCTCCTCTCAGGGGAAAATATTGGGGATTAGAGAGAAACAAGGTTACTATAATGTCATTTAAGCAGATGGTTCAGCCAGAGAGAGGCCTTGTCGTTTATGTGGGACACTCCATAACAAAAGGACTAAGCCAAGCAGAGAACATTTTAACATAAGAAGGCCAGAATATTTATTTTGCAGGAAGTAAACTTAAAATTATCTTATTAGAAGAAATATACATTTCTCTCGTAGACTATATACCAGGGGTTGGCAAACTTTCTCTGTAAAGAACCAGATAGTAAATATTTTAGGCTTTGCAGTCCATACAGTCCCTGTGGCAACTACTCAACTCTTGTAGCACAAAGCAGTCATGGACAAACTTAAACAAATGAATGTGGCTGTATCTCAACAAAATTTTACCGAAACAGGCCTGGGGGATTTAGCCCATGGGTCATAGTTTGCCTGCTATTGAACTACGGGGGAAAAACTACATTACAGAGGTGAGATGTGTTTATTTTTGGGGAGTTAAAGGTAAAGCTTGGACAGGGACCTGCTGGTGAAGAGAACAGACAGATATTGAAATACTCCCAGTTTAACCCAGCCCTCCACCCACCTCCTACCTTGGGGGTAGAGCTCATCCTCTCCTCTCTGTGGAATGAGCTCAAACAGACTGAGATCGTATTCACATCCTGCTGAGGCCAGAAGTGGCAGGAATTACGCAACACTTGAAGGGGCCCGGACTTCATTAATTCCCAGGAGTAAGGGGTGTTCTCAGAAAATGGGACACCTGATAGGAAGACTAAAGTGATCTGTAGAGACAGCATGGGGAGAGGGGAAAGGTGAGAGGTAGGGAATGAAGGAGTAACAAACATCCCAAGGCCCACCCAGAGATGATGCACATGGGTCCCAAGGTCCGAACCTTTCTCTGGACTCTCTCTTGGATCCTTCATAGAAGAAACTCTTATGCCTCCCAATTAATTTCCTACTACTGTCCACCTCACTCAAGCAGCTTCCCCTACACTAGCCTACGTGCTCTTCCTTGAACATGCCTGGCACATTCCCACCTTAAGGCCTTTACACCACCTTACTCTCCAGATAGACTAAGAACTCTTCCTCTATATATTCATACAGTTAGCGCTCTTGCTCTTCGTGCAAATGGCATCTCTTCAAAGATGCTTCCTTGGCATTTCTACATAGAATAGCATCCTCATCAGGCTCCACAGGTTTTAATTTTTCTTCAAGCACCTATCACTACCTGATGTCTCCCCCAGTAGCAAGTGAGACCCATAAAGGCAGAGTCTTTGTGTAGTTCACTCCACTATTCCAAGCACCTTCAACCGTACCTAGGACACATAGTGCTCAAAAAACATTAACTGAATGAATAAATAAATCATGTCCAACATGTCTATGATGATTAAATTTGTGTGTCAACTTGGCTGGGCTACGTTGCCCAGATATCTGGTCAAACATAACTCTGGATGTTTCTGTGAGCATGATTTTGGATGAGATTCACATTTAAAGTGGTAGACTTGAGCAAGAAAATTCCCCTCTATAATATGGGTGAACCTCATCCAATCAGTTTAAGATATGAAGAAAACAAAAAGCTAACAGGGCATTTTGCAGCCGATGGTCTTCAGACTTCATCTGCAACATCAGCTAGTCCTGTTCTAGAGCAGACTGCCATTTCCTGAGTCTCCAACCTCCCAGCCTTTCCTACCATTTTGGATTTGCCAAGCCTCAACAATTATGGTAATAGATCCCTTAAAATAAAACTCTGTATATGTCCTATTGATTCTGTTTCTCTGGAGAACTATAACACAGTCTCCAAGTCAAATTGTGCTATCTTCTTTACTAAAGAATTCTTCCTGATAGCTCTACACCCACTGTTTTTCACAAAATGAGTCAGATCTGCCTACTATTGCTCCAGGTGAGTTTCTTCCCCATAGCCAGCTAAATGGGACTGGAGAATGAAGGAGAGAATAATCAAACACATTTTTTTTTAATTATAGATAATTATGTAGAAATGCTGGCACCTAGAAACCATCCCTTCAGACAATACTATTTCACTCACATTCAGTGAACAGGAAGGTTAATCTACACCCTAATCTGTCTAGATCCTAGAATGATAAAGAACGGAAAATATCAAACATACAAAGTATGTTTATATTTTGGATTTTTAGCCGTTTCCATTGTATTTGTATGACCAGATAGGATCATAACTATGAAGTCTACTGTATGTGGTATGTTTTCATAAGACCCTCCAGGATAATGCTCCCCCAGTGCCCTTAAGAAAATTTTCTTTAAGAAAATGAACAAATATCCCTACCCTGGTACCACTTCGAAATCCTGCCAAGAGAAAGCAGAGGTTTCCAGCCTCCCCAAAGACCTGAGGCTGCCTTAGACGCCTTCGCCCAGCTCCACTCCCCTTTTCACGCTCCCAACTGGCGGGAGGAGGACCCCCTCCCAACCAATCAACGTTCACCAGGGCCTCCTCCCGCGCGTCTTTCAAAGGCCCCTAGGAACCAATGAGCTGTTAGAGGCCGAGCCAGGCGCCCAGGGGCGGAGTACCGAACAGGCAGAGAGTCTGACTGGCTCCTAGAAGACGCCGCGCCCCACCTCCCAGGAGGATGTACCAATGAACCCGGCGGAGGGGCGGGCTCAGCTACGAGCAGCGGCTGGGACGCGGGTGCTGCGGGAGGGAGGCGGCGGCCGGTTGGACGAGGGGTGGCCTGCGATGAAGCCGGTGAGTCGGGACGAGACCTGGAGGAGCGAAGCCGCAGGGACGCGAGCGGTGCGGAGGCCGGTTGTTGGGCCCGGGGACAGCCCGGGCCTGGGCGCGGTCTGACTCGCGCAGTAACCGTCCTGGGTCGGAGAGGTGGCGCTTCCCGGGACGGGCTAGAACGGTGGTCGCAAAGGAACAGGGTCAGTGGCGGACGAAGGGAAGACGGACATTCGCTGTAGTTTGTGGGCTAGGAGCCGTCACCAACGGCTCCCGACAGCCCGGCCAGGGAGGGCGGAGCCCCGTTTTATGGAGGAAGCTGAGGCATAGAATGTGTTATCAGTCAGCCTGATAGCCCAGCCCCAAAGGATATAGGGGCTGCCCTGCGTCCCCTGGGGAGCAGTTCTCACCACGGACGAGGAAAACTTCCTGAAAGATGATTGCCAATCTCGGCTTGTGGGTATGTCACGGGGCCACCTGGTACTGCGTCCTTTTCCCTGGGGTGCAGAATCCCTGGGCCTCGGGTTGCAGAAACGTCCCACTCTGTTAGGATCGGTAAGGCTGGCTGGGAAAGCCTGGATGAACCGGCCACACAAATTGAAAATCATGAATCATCAAAAGCGCTTTAAAAAGAAAGAAAAAAAACCGCGAAGAGCTGAAGTTCCACCTTACTCGCACCACCTGCCACCAGGGTTGACAATCTATTGAATACTGAAGGGCTTTCACTCGAGTTGAGTTGACAATAATAATACAGACAGATCCAAAGAAACTGAACTCCATAACCTACATTGGCTCTGCGATGTGATCTTGTTGTAACAAGCAAGACCATTATAGAATATAGCTTCAGAGCTAGAAAGGACATTAGGTGATTGCACTTGCTAATCCCTACGTTTCCATGTGGATGAACATCAGCCTTCTTCATTCCTCCAATTTCTCCATTTGTCCCCAGAACGGGAAGAGTGAGTCATCCAGGCCCTGAGTGAGGGAGGAGCTGAACAATGTAGCGCATCCCTTCCTGTCTCTGCAGAGGGCACTTTCTGGGGCGTTTTCCACCACGGGTTGCCCTGGGCTGTCCATTACTCTCTATGACTAGGTGGATAAATCCAATTCTAGAATGAAGAATAGACAAGCCCACTTAACCACAGCTTTAAAGCCACCTCCTCCATTTTGACATTCAGTAATAGAACTAACATACTGATCTCCTTTTGCCTCTCTAGTGTCTTATCTGTCAGTTGGATCTAACTAGGGAGTAGAAGAAAGGTGTGTTTTTTACTGGTCCTATAAAACTCCAACAGTCTTCCATGCAGAAATGCTGCTTACAAGACTGAGTTCCAACTCCTTAGATCAGCACACAAAGCCCATCTCAATCTTCTCTAGTCCAGTGATACACAAAGTTGGGGCAGGTTATCCATCTCTACTCCTCCAACCCCAAACAAACTACCAGACTATATAGGGGTTATTTTTTGAGAATAGGTAAAACTACTCTAGCTTTATCTCCTCTGCTCTCATATCACAGGACCTGTATACAAGACCTTTTTCCTTTTGCCTTAACTTCTTCCCTATCTACCTAAACATCCTGCTCATTCTTCCAAACCCAGCTAATGCATCCCTTCTGTGAAGCTTTCTCCAGCTCCCTAAGCAGTTATTTGCTGCCTTCTCTGCTCTAAAATGCATAGTTTATGCTTCCATTTTAGCACTTAAGCTTTCTTCTGTAAACTATACATACATCTGTCTCTCCAATTATATGAAGGCAGGCTATGTATTTTAAGGATCTTTGTATCTTCAGAGCATGGCAAATGAATGTGTCTAAGAAACATTTGTTAGAGAATGAATAAATCTCACTTTCTAATTGTAGAAAACTGAGATTCAGAATAAACTGAAGTAGCTTATTCAAGATTATACGGTAAGTGGCTAAGATAAGACCAGACTCAGGTTTCTTAGTCCCCTATCCAACTCTCTCCATTACATAGTTCTGTAATTATTAATAGATGTGTAAATAGCAATAATTTATTATTGATATAGCTGAGCTCTCTGATATTCCAGATGGAATAAATTGCAAATATGCAGTCAACATGTGTTTAAGCAAGGATCAGCTATACTAAAACTATATATTCTTCTTTACTGTTATTTAACATAGCTAATTTCTTTTGAAGCCTAGTTCAGTGCAGGCAAGTGAGTTTGACTCATCAGATGAAGAGCCCATTGAAGATGAACAGACTCCAATTCCGATATCATGGTATGTTAACATTTCTGATCAATGGTGAGCTAAAATATTTGGTGTACACATCATAATCTTTATAGAACGGAGTCCGCATATTGAAAATATTGAGTGATTCTCTACTGCTGATTATATAATTCTAATCCTTAAGGAATCTCCTCTGAATCCATGATTTATTTACTATCTATTATAGAATAAGGCTCTTCTTTTTTTAAGAGGGGTTGGGTACTCCTTCTTTATATACTGAAAAAAGCATAGTAGAAACAAGTAAGTAAGGAGTTGCAAGGAATTATCTCCCATCTAGTACTAGCACCTATTTATTCTTTTATGACAAAAGAACAGTGTATACCAAACATAGGATCTGCAGTTGTTTATCATTTAGTCAAATCCTAGAACTACTTGCCATAGTAATGCATCCATCAGCAGACCCTAGTTAAGATAACCACATTACCATTGACATAGTAACAAAAACAAATGTTGCTGTATACAATCAACTTCCAAATCTTGGCAGTGATTTAGGATTACACCAGCTTCCTTATGAGCAGCAATCAAATGTTTTCTCACATCCCTATAAATGTAATAATCTCTCTAAGAAAGCACAGTTCCCTACTGCAGGAAAGAATATAAGTATTATCCCTAAAGGTCTTTTGTTCTGCCAACAAATAGCAATTATCTTTCATTTCCCCATCTAACCTCCCTTTTAAACTGAAAAACCCATCTAATTTTCAAAGTCAGGATGCACCCATTTTCCTCTAAACTCATCTTCTGTCTTGCAGACAAGGTAAGCCTCTGCCCCCTTTGTCCTTGAGTACTGCAAACCAGAACCATGATTTATTATAATTATTTCATTTAACCAAAATACATTACAACAAAGAATGGGTGGTTTTTATCATATGAAATTATCTCTATTTAAGAAAGCCCTACAAAGAAATCTTATAATAGTAACATAGAATGAATGCTGGGGACAACATTGTCAGGTGGTCATTTCCCAGCTTATCTCCCAAGGTTACTAATGAAAAATACCTCAGGTAACACACCACAGGATAACTGAAGTCCGCTTCACACTAACTGTTGGCAATCTAGGCATTATGTCTTTAAGGTATGTTTCAATTAGCTTGCCCATTTTAAGACTTAAATTGTAACAAAGCAAATGATGAGTCCCTGTTTTAAAACTTCCTGTCTTTCTAGGACTTTCGTACCAACAATCTAATACTTACCTATGTATTTTTGTTTTCTGACTAGTGTAAACCTTTAGAACACCCTTGTTCAGTGGTAGGCACCTATTGGTTAAACTGAATTTCCATTTAAAAAAACTGAACTAAACATGATAAAGTTTTCTCCTTTTCAGGCTGCCCCTGTCACGAGTGAGTTGTTCTCAGTTTCTTGGATTATGTGGTCTGCCAGGTAGGTAACACTACAGTTGGCTTCCTATTGATTTATATTTAAACTATTTTTTTGCAGGCTAACTATCATTCTCTGTCCTGAGAAATAAGAGGATTTCATAGACTGTCGGTATGGGGGGCTCACTTTGGGGACCTCCCATGGTGGGCTGTAGAAAACAGAATTTAGGTCCACTCTGCAACTCTTCCAAACCCACATTCACAGTTCTACATTTCCAATTTACCTATTTTAATAAAACTTAAACACTGGGGTACAGTGTGAGGCTGAGGACTACAGCCAGGTACTTGTTAGAGAAAGGACACAGAGTAAAGAATCTTTGGATTAGGAATTCCTTCATCGGGGATCTATGAACCCTTGGAATTATATTCCTAAGAATATAAGAAATTAACATTGACATTCAAAATAGAATTAATATATAAATGATCATGTGGAATGACTTTCCAAAGCAGCTATGTATGTGTTTAAATATACTTGTTATAGATGACCAAAAATTGACCTTTTCACATGCCTTATTACTACTTTTAGGTTGTAAATTCAAAAATGTGAGAAGAAATATCCAAAAAGATACAGGTAAGTGTAATATGAAATAACCATATCAGCAGTTTTTTTTAATAACACTGAAAATTTCTTTGTCAAAAAGAACAAACTGTAGTCTCTTCTCAATATACCAAACGAATTTTTGACATTTCATAAGGTTTCAATATAGACTTGCTCTAATCTATGCAGAGGTATTTGTGAAGGACACAGAGAACTCGTCATTTACTAAACATGGCATTGCTTTTCCCTGATTGTTGAAGTTACATTATATATAGATACTACATTTGAGTTTAGGCTGTATAAGATGGAGGGAGAAAACTGACATGGTACTGCCCAGATCTTTGAACATACTGTTTGTTCTTTACAGGCTTGACTGTGGTAGTAGAAATTAAGCCTGAGCTGGGAACCATATAGCCCATCCTAGGTGGGAAAGATGGAGTGGGTCTGATCTTCACATGCCAAGGATATTCATACTATTATAGCCTCAAGTCTCATAATCTCAAAAGTATCCTGATAATCTGCCCCAACTGGGAATTTACATGTTGCATGATACAAAAAATCTTGAATTTTCAAAATATTCTGTTATGGCTAGTTTGGATTATCTCAAGGCTAATAGTCCTACCAATGTCCTTATATATGCCAAAATGAATATATATATATTGCTTGATTTGACCAGTATAGATTTTTTAAATCTTAAAAATTTTTTCCTAGTTGTTTTGGAATATCAGTTTGCTAATGTACTTTTTCTAATTTACTGCTTACTTGCCAAAAATACTTTAAAAGGCTAACAGATTAAGTGACCCCTGCAGTATTTATAAGGATTTTAGGATTTAGAGATACCCACCATGGTAGGAAATTTCCATTTGGAGAACATGTCAGACACAAGCAGAATATAATGTAAATCATTGTTCAAGAACCAATCTGGCACATTTTGGAAAGCCCTCTTCATTTAGTATCCTCTATAAGAGGCGTTTCCAATATTTTACTAAGCCCTTATTTTCCAGTGAAATCTTAAATGGAACCCAGTATATAAAACAAATGTCAGGGTTTGATGGAGAGACCTAGAATCATCCCGCAGCAGTTCCTATGATTCGTCCTCAGAGCCCTTCCTAGGAAAGTTTGAAAACCACGGTATAGGAGTGATTACCCAATGTGTACAAGAGGCAAATAGAAAATTACCTACTCTTGGAAATAGTTAAGTGTGTTAACTACAGGTTAAATTATTTTGGAAGTACAAAAGTATTTTTCAGGCTAAATTATTTTAGAAGTATGAAAATATAATAGCATTATCTAGAGCAGCACTGTCCAATAGAAATATAATGGGAGCCAAAAATAGAAGCCATACATAAAACTTTACATTTTCTAGTTGCCACAGTAAAAGTAAAAACAGGTGAAAATAATCTAAGAATATATTTTATTTAACCTAATATAGCCTAAAGAGTATAATTTCAATGGGTTTTAAGTACAAAACAAATTATTAATATAGTAGGGGTTTTTTGTATTTAATCTTTGAAATCAGGTATGTATTTTACAATACTTAAACACATCTCACTATGGACTAGCCACATTGCAAGCACAAATCTAGATATTCATGATAAAAGGTACCTTATACTTAAATAACTTAATATCCTTGGATTTAGGAGATGGGGAGAGAGAGGAGGTGCAGGCCAATCACCATTAGTTATTTTTGAACCAAATGCTCTATAGTGAATATTGCTAGAAGGAAATTTTGGTTTATAGAATGGCCTATGGTACTATTCATTATAGTGAAATTAGGGAAACCATGTACTTCTAATACAGTTGATGATTTATTTCCTGGAGATCTCGCCTGTTAAAATTAAATATGTGACAGTGTAGTACAGTACAAAGAGCTCTGGCACCACGCCTTGCTGGAAATTTCATACAAAGCTTAGGGCAAAGCAACACAACAGAGTGATGACAGCAGCAAACATGGCTGATTATGTGAGAAGAAAACAAGGAAAAAAAATGTGCTATCATTCTTTCTCAAGAGTGTACTTTGAAATTTAGGTGTTTTAAAATTCATAGTAGAGCTGTATTTATTATAAATAAAAATTTTTGAGAAAAAGCAATATAACTGACTACTCTTAAAAGTCAGTAAAAAGCATTTTGAATTATAAAGTCAGGCTTGATTTTAATTACCTTTTGGTTCAGATGGTTCAGATTGTGCTTAGTGTCCTTATTTTTACCCTAGTTTGAAGACAGATTAATATCATTTTAGATCATCAGCACTTCAAGTTTATAGATTATCATTTGTTAGTTTGGCTTAAGAAATGAACTCCATATTCTCCATCATGATCCTACTTAAATTGTAATGTTTTGTACATGTGTGTCCGTGTATCTTGATCTATTGGCAGAAGAACTAAAGAGCTATGGTATACAAGACATATTTGTTTTCTGCACCAGAGGGGAACTGTCAAAATATAGAGTCCCAAATCTTTTGGACCTCTACCAGCAGTGTGGAATTATCGCTCATCACCATCCAATCCCAGATGGAGGAACTCCTGACATAGCCAGCTGCTGTGAAATAATGGAGGAGCTTGCAATCTGCCTAAAAAATAACCGAAAAACTTTAATACAGTACGTTCTCCTTTTCTCCATATATTAAGTGAGAAATGTCCCAGGCAGAATGATTTCTCAAGTCATTCCATCTTAATTCAGTTATTACCTACTTTCTAGTTTGTTACAAGGATTAAAAAGAGGAAATACATAAAAAATACCAGCACAATACCTAGTACAGAACAAGCACTCAGATATTTGCTATTTTACTTTCGAAGGATAAGGATTTTAAAAGGAGTAGATGTGGGAATTTATAGAATAGGGTGACAGACTGTTTATTCTTTCCTTTTAGCTGTAATTTGGGGACCCTCTTCTGTCCAAAAAAGGTGGGGCATCATTCTGTTAACCTCACTTATTGCTCAGCCTTTCAGTTGCTTCCAACAACAAAAAAGTCAGTATTTTAAAAATTAGCTGCAAAGAAGTCATCCCTAAGCAATGAGCAACCTTAAAAACATGACTTAAAAATATATTTGATGATACAAATTTGCTACCAGAATGAAAGAGGGACTGTCATTGTTGGCCCATGGAGATATACAAGGTGCTGGGATGAAAGGTTAAAACAAAATAAAATGGGTTAAGGGAAACAATGAAGATAGAAGAAAAAAGTAGTGGAAAAAAGGAAGAAGAGAGTGACAGTAGTCAGCAGTAGACAATAGCAATTCGAACAAGAGAGGTGGTGCTGTGAACACCAGCGGTAGATGCTCCACCAGAGATACACAGAGCAGAGAGCCAGCCACAGGGAGCAAACTAGTCCTTCACTGTGCTTATTGTACTTTTTTGTGTCCTATAAGCTGCTTTTAATCCTTTCTGAAACAAACAGTACTAGATAGCTTGATACCTCAACTGAAGTCACTGCACTGAGCTAGGAAGTATAGAGACTGTCCCAAATAACTGAGTAGTTTTAGGGCATGCAAGGGAAAGTGCAGGCCCAGCCTCTCTCTCCTCAGACCTTGATAGAGCTCAGGGCCTTCATGCCAGTAGTTCCTGTTCTGAAGGCAAACTACCTAGTACAAAGGTCTTTGGGGACACACCTGTTAGTGGCCGAACTAAACTCTGATATACAGAGAACCAGAGCTCACAGAGTAAGGAATAAAGAACAAGACTCCATCTTTTATTCTACAGTTCGTAAACTTTTTCTAGAGAAAAGCATAATCTCTAATTGTAAGCAATTACTAATTGCTCTACTAATTATTAAAAAAAACTTTTTGAATAAAGATATCAACGCTAAATTTTCTGATATTAAGTCTAAGTAAAATAGCATCAGATAACTAGATGTAGCTAATGAAAAAATATTTTCCAGTTTTGGGACCATTTGGAAACGAATAATGAGTTCCATTTTGTTTTGTTTTTCAAATAAATCTTTGGAAGCAGCCTCACCTGAAAAGTTTCCAGAGATCAAACTAGCTCAGATTAGTGAAGCTTAAATTCTTTTCTAACCAGATGCTCTGGTGTCTGAACAGATTACAAGCAGAATGAAAAGATGGGTGGGTGGCCTTGCATATCTGAATGTCTCAGGCTCCCATGAAATAAAGCATTGATGACTGGAAGTTGGCATTGACCTAGAGCTTTCAAAGGTGACCCCCTCTGGCCAGTGTTTGGATAAAGACAATTTTCTATCCATTCTGCTATCTTCTGAATGCCCCCATTGCTAGAGTTTATCCCACAGGAACGGTCCTAAATTTTTTTCACTGTCTTGTTGTCTACCAGGGTCATCACACTGGCCCTTCCTGGACATTTTCGCTAGTTTATAAAGTCAGTGAACACACCTTGCTGACTGTATTGTACTTCTATAGGGCTGCAGTAACAAAGTACCACAAAAAGAATTTATTCTTTCCCAGTTCTGGAGACTAGAAGTGCAAAATAACAGGTGTCAGACAGGCCACACACCCCTGGGACTCCGGGTGGAACACTTCCTGCCTCTTCCTTGCTTCTGACTGTGGCCGGCAGTCCTTAGTGTGCAGCTGTGTCACTCTAGTCTCTGCCTCATCCTGACATGAATCTCCCTGGTCCGTTTTCATGTGGTATTTCCTCTTATAAGGATAACGGTCATAGTGAATTAGGACCTACCCCAGTGACCTCATCTTAACTTGATCACATCCAGAGACCCTATTTCCCAATAAGGTCATAATTCATAGCACCAGGATTAAGACTCAGTACATCTTTTGGGGGACACAATTCAACCCGAAACACCTACTGCTTACCAAACACTGAATACAAAACACACACTGTGAGGCACAGTCCCCACCCTCGAGGAGCCCACAGCAAATGACCCTACCACATAAATGCAATGAGACTCACAGGTATGTGCAAGGTATCACGGGACACCAGTGGTTTCTGAGGGGCTCAAAGGCATTTCAGGGAATGAAATCTGAGCTGGGCTTTGAAGGATGAGTAGGAATCAGAGGAGGCAAGACAGAGGTAGCAAGAGCTATAAAGCAGTATAATCTTGCAGAAAGCTGCTGAAGTGTTCTTCCTTGCCCTGCTTTTATATAGTAGATCCCCATCTCTGAAACAGTCCTACACCTGGGACTCTGTAGAAAACAAGTTCATGACTCTAGGGGTCAGTACCTGTTTGGTTGCTGTCTCACCTGTCACAAGACCTGAATCTATAGTTTCATCTATAATACACTGCAGTAACTGATGCTCCCATGTCACGAACGTCCAATGAGCTCCAAAATCCCCTTGAAGTTAGGAAGTATGTATAATACATTTTCTTAGGACCTTTGAAAATGATTAAAATGAATGGTTTTGTTGTTTTGAGAGTTAACCTTCATTTTTCTGCAAAATCCAATTATGCAAAACTGCTAATTTCTTCACAATGCTAGATAGCAGCAGCTAAGGTTTACTTCTCTGCCAGGCTCTGTTGTAAGGTCCTTACAAGCATGGCCTCCTTCAGTCCTTACTCTGATGTAAGTACCATTGCTGTCAGGATTTTCCAGGTGAAAAGCAGAAGCCCAGAGAGGTGAAATAATTTGCTTAGGTTCACACATTTAATAAATGACAGATGCAGGATTCAACCCCAGGCAGTGGGGCTCTAGAATCCATGCTCTAAATCTCTATGATATACTATCTCTGTACTCTTTTTAGATGAATGAAGAGTTATTATACAGACTCATCCCATAATCACTAAGAGGAAGAAAATCACAGTGGGGATTGGTAAAAGTAGTCTGATTTCTATCTATTTGGTAACTTGTTCCACTTCTCAGCTGTGGATCCTAGAGTTTAAAGGTCAGTAAAAAGACCTTGCCTACCTTGACCTGTAGAGGTGTTCAGAAAACCTCCCAACAAAAAATAAGCACACTTTGCTCTTGGTAGACTCAAAAATATTTATTAGTCTCTGTGTGCAAGTCACTGTGCTGGAACTTAGAGTCAGAAGTGGAAGGCAGAAGGCTAGTTCTTCCGTTGAAATTGTTGGGATGGAATGAAAACACACAGACTTCAAAACTGTACTTTTCTTTCAGCTGTTACGGAGGACTTGGGAGATCTTGTCTTGGTAAGAAATATACTTTCATTATTACTTTTTTTAACCTCAGAGTAGGCAGACTCCTGTTTCAGGGCCATGTGCTCACTCTGTATGAAAACTAGACCACAGTGTAAATCTGCTAAGGCCCAAAGGATTACATAAGGCCCGAAATTTGGTGTTCTTAGGGGGAAGTAGGAGGTGTGTTCAGCATTGTTCTGGAGTATTCTGCAAAACATGCTTTACAAGTCTTGGCACCTGCATTCTTGTTTTGTTTGGTTCTCTAATGTTCTCCCTATGCAGGTGTTATGATACTGACAGTAACTTCTAAGTAATATTCATGAGTAACATAAGTATGCAAACCAAAGTTAATTACTGTATGTTAGCTTTAAGCTTTCTAAAAATGTGTTAGAAAACAAATAATGAAAAGCCACACTGGAATAACAATTACTCCCTTTAGTGTTGGACAAAATTTAAAACTTTTTATGTTACAAAGGACACCATCAAAGTTAAAAGATAATCCACAGAATGGGAAAAAATATTTGCAGACCATGTATCTGATAAGGGACTTACCTAGAATATATAAACAACTCAATAAAAAGACAAACAACCCAATTAGAAAATGGGCAAAGGATCTGAATAGACAGTTCTCCAAATAAAACATACAAATACCCAATAAGCACATGAAAAGATGCTCAACATCATTAATCATCAGGGAAATGCAAATCAAAACCACTTAACATCCATCAGGGTGGCCGTTATCCAAAAAGTGGAAAAAAAGTGTTGGCAAGGGTGTAGAGAATTTGGAACCTTCATACACTGCTGGTGGGAATGTAAAATGATGCCGCTGCTTTGGAAAACAGTCTGGCACTACTTCCTCAAACAGTTACACATAAAGTTACCATATGACCCAGCAATTCCAGCCAAAAAAGGGAAACAACCTGAATGTCCACCGCTTGACAATGGATAAGCAAAATGTATACCCATACAATGGAATACTCCCCATCCATAGAAAGGAATGAAGTACTGTACATGCTACAATATGTATGAAGCTTGAACATGTTATGCTAAGTGAAAGAAGCCAATCACAAGAGACCCCGTATGATTCCATTTATATGTAATGTCTAGAATAAGGAAGTCCATAGAGGCAGAAAATAGCATATGGTGGTTGCCTAGGGATGGGGCTGACTGGGTGAGAGGGGCATGGTAGCCAAAGCGTACAGGGTTTTTGACAAAAATGTTCAAAAATCAACTGTAGTGACATCTGCACATATCTGTAAATAACACTGAAGTCCATGAATTGTACACTTTAAGTGAATGAATTGTATGACATGAAGTCTAACTCAGTAAAAGCTGTTAAAAAAAAAATGAGGCCAGTGTTAAACTTTAATTCAGCCAGTCACTTGAAATCATAACTTACTGTCAAAAACACATACCAAAACTCCTGTCTTTGAATCCATTTTGAACAGTTAACACTGAAATCAGTTTTCTGCATGAACAGAAGTCTAAATATAAAATGCTCTACCCTATCATTAAATATTGAGTGATATACTATGTTTCTATCATGTTCTTTTAGTAGCCGCTTGTCTCCTACTATACCTGTCTGACACCGTATCACCACAGCAAGCCATAGACAGCCTGAGAGACCTAAGAGGATCCGGAGCAATACAGACCATAAAGGTAAGGAGGGTGACTATTCTTGGGTGGTTGTGGTTAGGGACAGGCTGTTGCAAATAGTGTGAGCATCATCAGAAGGGAAATAAAAATCCAAAGCATTCTATTACTCATGTATCACCTTCTTATATTTTTTTAAATTTACATTTAACTATAACCTGGATATGAAACTGTTCACAGTATTTTAAACAAAATAATGAAAACATTTGAACCTTCCAGTTTACTCTTCCAGTATCGACTGCTGTTCAGTTTTTGCCTGTTTGGTTCTGGGAATAGATCATCTCATTTGGAAAAATGAGATAACTAAACATGATAGTTTCTTGGGTAGATTTTTTTGGCCAGGATCTAATGAAGACCATATTATACCACGAGAATGTAATGAAGCTAGACAAATGCCTGTGATACACACAGTGTAAAGCAATGCTAAGTGTCCTTTGCTGTGGGTAACTAAATGACATCTTCCACATTCACTCTCCCCTAACACTTCAAAAGCCCTGCAATAGCAGTGGCCCGAGGATTAATGTTACTGAAAAGATTCTGCAGATTTCACTTTATTTGAAGATCTGTAAAGCTAATTTGCCTTCCTTTTCCAAGCATCCTCTCAGCATCCTGACTCAGAGGGGGCACTAAAGAACCCCAGCCTTTAAGCAGCTTCCTGGGCTTAAGAGTCCATCTCCCCAGGCCTCGGGGGTCTAACCACATGTCACAGATGTGAATTATTATAGTAACTGACAAATTCCCCTAGCAGCTGGATTCTTAGGGCTGAAGTGAGGTCATTCAAAAACAATACAGGATACACTACTTACAGGTTCTGAAAACAGAGCACTCCCCTTATTTGTTAAAATCAAATCATGCCTCAAATTCAAGATGTTCTCAAATGTCTCTTTGAAACAAAATACGACAAACATATGTATATACGTATGTATTTTTGTATGCTCTGCATCTTCAATCTCAGAGAGAATTAAGCCCACATTAATATATGGACTGTCAGTTTATCACCTCAGCATTCAGTGGGTTTTCCTATCTTTATGCTGATGTAAGTTAGCAGTGTACAGTTTCAACTCTATTGATATGAAATGGATTATTGGCAGAGTAAGAATAATCTCTGGGAAACTAAAAACTCCAGATGAATTATTTAAAGCTTTTTTTATTTTGCTTATCTGTTAAGACTAGTGATTTTTTTAAAATATTGTCTACCATGAAAATTGTTCCAAATGGATTGTCATCACAGAAAGTAGAAAATAAGGGCTTCAAAAAATTAAGAAATAGATTTTCTTAAATATACCACTGTTAATTGCTACATAAAGTGCCCTTGCCACCCTCCTTACCCACCAGGGGAAATACATTAGCAAAACAAATTCCTTCATGTACTATGTTTAGTCTTACTTGCTCCTGCCAGTAAACAGAAAAAGAATTTTACAGTTATAAAACATTCATCTGTGTTTCACATTACCTTCTGAATTTAGAGATTTTTAAAGCAATCACTTTTCACATTTATGTGCAGCTTTATTGAAAGATAAAACTTGCCCATGAAGCAAATGCTTCCTTCCCCAAAGGAGTGTAGACTTCTCTTAGCAAATATTTTGACTCCTGATTCCTACTAGTATTGTGACTGCTCCACTAACTAGCTATCTACAATGTATTTCAATGTTTCTTTACTTTTTTTCAGCAATATAATTATCTTCACGAATTCCGGGACAAACTCGCTGCATATCTACCATCAAGAGATTCACTATCAAGATCTATATCTAGATAAAAAGGAATTTCACCTAGCACATATGTGACCATGTCTGAAACTTGAGTTCTCTAACATAATTTGTACTGAAATGAAACTACTTGTGTTATAACTTAGGTGTAAATGTATATGTGCAGATATTCCTAAAGCTTTGACAAATTTTATTGTGTCTTTTTCTTCTCTTATAGAAAAAATGCTCTTTTTAGAAATGCACTGGCTGCTCTGGTGTATTTTACTGGCGGTAAGGCTGGAAAAATATTTGCATATTTTTATGACTTCTCACACTTTAACCACATTTTACTATTTGTAACTACTAGGTAGCATATGACATAATAAGTATGAAAATTGGTATGAGTACTCAAGCTAAAATTGTTTAATTTTTGCCCTCTGTTTCTTCCAAAACTTCTTGCATTGTTTTCTCTACTTGGCAGACATACAGTATGTGAGGTATCCTAGAAATTATCTAGTCACCTCCCTCCCAACACTGGAATATCCCCAACAGGTGTTTATCCAGCTTTTTCTGGATCATCTTCAGAGACAAGGAATTCATTGGTTCAGACAGCTGCTCTGGGTTTAGAGCATTTTTTTCACACTAGGAACTCCATAGAATGAATTTAATCCCTCTTTCATATTTATTTTAGAAAGCACTTATCTACAGATTAACAATCTCCAATTCTCTCACTCCTTCACCTCACCCTTTGCTACTGAACATGTCTATGTCTTTAAATTCAGCATGGAGCTACCAGGCAGTCATTTTAGACGAGGATCAGACAGGAAGTCATAGCCATCTGTTCCCAGACAGCGGCTTCAGTTTCCATTGCCGACAGTGGTCGTGACTCTCTTGGCTCCTGGTGACCACACATGTGAGCCAGTAGCCACAGGCATTTCCACACAGGGCAAAGTAAATCTCACCACATCAAAACCTAGTTTTTCAATGATCATATAACTACCAAATCCCATGCTTCTTGCTGCTGCTGAACTACTTAAGTTTCATCAGGGAACACTTGGAAACAATTACTAGCGCTGTTTGAGAACTTCACAAGAGACAACCATAATAGAAAATCAGTGTTTTAATACTTTTCTGTATACAATTGCTTCTAGAACTTAAGATTTTATAAGAATATTAATAAGGAAGAGGGAGAATCATATCCCATCAGTGTTTGAATGTTTAAACTAGGGATTTCTTACCTAAAATAATGCTAAAAGTGATAGCCAGAAAGTTATTTTTTAAAAGTATAGGCTGCAAGAACAGACTGACCTTCCGCATGATTTGGGTATTAAAACCAAAAACAATTTAAAATCACAATATTGTATTAAACAGGAAATCTTTAAGAATGATATTACCAAATCTTTTAGTAGCTTTCTCCCAGTAGAATCATACAGCTTATTCATGAATATTTAAGAAAATGGAGGAAATTATTGGCATGGATTAATCAAATCCTTTAATAACCAACTGAATTTTCAACGTGCATTCATCTCCATTTCCATGCAAGTGCTAGTGCTAGTTTAAGCCTTCCACATTTTAAATGCTTGACTAAATAAGGAAAAACATCGATTATTCCTTAAGAAACATGGGATGACACTACTCAGATATAATTGTCCAATTAAGTTTAATAACATGTAATTCCAACATTCTTGAAAAAGTATTCTCTGCTGAACCTGTGGGATAGTCCTCAAAACAGTGGAGGGGTAGGAAACAGAATCCTGGTCGCACACAAAGCCATAGTTAGCTGCTGAAACTGAATTAACACACAGACTCAACCATTAACCATAACTACACAAGAAAACATTTGAGACAGTTTTTATTAAATATACAAAAGCAAAATAAAGCAAGCTCTAAGAAGGTAGGACTACATAAGGGTTTTCTTTGGACAGTGGTACAGCACCATTAAGGTTAACTTAGGATTTAACAAACCATGAGCACAGATGGCTAACTATATTCTATGTTTCTTTTAATAGTTGTAGGATCTACCTAGTAATCTATTATTTAAGAAATTTTTCTTCTCCAGAATATATGAACATGATAACCAAAGAAAGTTAAATGTTTGGAAAAAGTATTGTACAATAACATTAACTTATTCTTTTCCATGTCAAGATGTTCTTTACATCTTCACTTCCACAATGTGCAGTAAAATTGACATAGGAAAAACCTTCAATCCAATTCCACAGATCAGTCACCTTATATGATTAATACTGTTTTCCAAAACTAAGCAGAACATGCAGCTGTTTGCTCCTTTTCAACATTCAGCTTTAGAACTCTTTAAAGTAAAATTGCTCTAAGAAAGTTATTCAGCATATCCACAATAGGACCACATTTTGTTTCTTTGCATCACCCTGGAATATTAGTTCAGAACTATCTTCTGAACTATACTACTAACACTATTAATCGTTTCCCAAAAGGATGAATATAAGAAATTTTATGAACAATGCTAGTCAAAGTATCAATATTTTTATCTTTCCACATTGAAGAGTATTGTTTTAAAACATTTTTGCTGCCAAAATTTCTGAATTACAATTATACTGTACAACTAATTATTGACATGCACATTTGTGGGTGTTAAATGATACAAGTAAGTAAACTAGATGTAATACTTTTCAACACAGATTAAATGAGCTTGATATATCACACTGCTATGACGTAACTACACCTAAAATGGAAGCTCACCCCACTGAAGGGTATAAAAGATACACAGAAGTCATTATTTGCACCATGGCAATAATATTCCATGAACACTGTTTAAAAACTGGAGAAAATTTGCTAGTTTCAAAGTGTATCTACATCTCTATTTCCTTTCTATGCAAATAATCTGACACATTTTCAAAATATGATGATTTGGGCAACAGAGAAGAGCTCTATAGGAGCTATGAGCACAAATGGTCCTCAAGTCGGAACAGTGAACAGGCTTCGCAAGAGACACATACTGCAAACTGCCAGGTACTTTGTTGCTTTGTGAAGACCATTATCTGGGTATCTGAACCTAACTAGTAGGTCTAGCAGTTTATGGTATAATCTATGAGGCTTCTCACTTGCTCTAGTCATATCCAATATATGTCAAAAGTAGTTTGTCTGGTCATTTCCTATCACTCCCCCACTCCCATGAAAAATAATTCAAACAAATTAGTAATTTGTAACCTGGTACTCAACTCTCCTCTACCCTGGGATAGGGTACAGGGAATATCAGTTAAGTGTTGTCAAAAGCATCAAACATCATTAATAAAATTCAGATATGGGCATTCAAGTTAAGTTACTAGCCCTATACCTAAGTACTAAAGGGACATATTGCCATGATAGAGTATTGTTACTTCACATAATACCTGCTAAATAAACTACATTCATTATATAATATTTTTAATTCAGGAGACTCTATAATGCCCAAAGCAACAAAGAGTTGTTAGTATAGACATAAACCACAGGATGTTACACTAATGGCTTCTAAAAGTTGGAAGCTCTTTAAGATAAATCAAAGCACAGATTATCAAAAGTAATGGCAACAAAGAAGAAAGAAGTACCTAAACAAAAAGCTGCCCTGAAAAGGGAGAAGTTTGATGGAAAGTTTTATAAACCCAGGCTAACAATGCCTCAGCCAGACCTGCAAGAATAATAGAAGGCTTAAGGCTGCCCAAAACAGATGAAAAGGGGGAACAAATTAAATTTAAAGCAAGGAATAGAGCCAGTGGGATATTGTCAAATGCAAGTGTATTGTTTCTTTGTCTTGGTTAAGTGACTTAAGCAAGGAAATCAGAAGAAAAGATGAGTACATATTAGTGCATCCAGGTACTCAATCTTCTAATCTCTATGCCTAAGAACTAACCTACCACTGAGATGGATGGACCTCACTGTCAGTCATCTTTGAGGAATCAGCTAAGGACTATGAATCTCACTTTAGAAGCATGAGAAGGTGGCTTCCACACACTGCAGCCAGTAAGCCTTGCATTAATCCTGGAGAACATTATGGAATACACATTAACAGGATTTTGTTAAAACTTATAAAGGAAAGTAGTGTTTGCTAAGAGACAGCAATGGCTCATAAAAATACTGAACAAGAATCCTAAGGTAACAGCCCCAGGAAATGTATCTGCACTTGGCCAAGGTCTCTCATGACCAAAAAAGTAAAAAGTACTCATGAACAAAAAAGAAAAATGAAGAGTGGGAGCTGATATAATTAGATTAGAAACTGAATGATTGTTCATACTCAAAACACAAAACTTCGGTGCCCAGCAAGCACTGAGTAAGTAACTCACTCCATGAACTGACCAACACATCCCTCGCATCCTCCAGAGTCTGAACTGCAAACTCCTTAAGCACCTCTCATTGGTTCTGCAGCCTCTTCAACTCGGACAGCCCTACCGCCCAGTCCCCAGACAGTAGCAGCTACTCTTCCAAAGATGGGGAAGCACCTTTCACTAATAGAGACTGAAACAGCATCTCATTCAAGGGATTCTTAGTGTTACGACTTCCACAAACACATCCATAAATTCCCTTCAGCATTCATTATGTGGAACTTCTTCATATAGGTCTTCTTTCTTTGATCCTTTGGTTAAGACCCTTTGAACCACTTACACTATTTCCAATTGCTTTAACTTCCTCATCCCCAATAAGCACAAGAATTCTTACAAAAAGGCATAAGGTATAACTGACCTGCCTTCCACAAAGCAGCAAAAACTCAAATTTACAAGTCATTTTACCTTAAAACTTGCTGTTTCAAGAAGTTAAAAAAAATTTTAAACACTTTGACAATAATTTTTTTAAATAAGAAAAATGCTGATTCCATGTCATCAATATTTACGAATCTCAAGTGACAATGAAGGGTAATGCGCCTTAGCCACTAAAAAATCTTCCTTTTTAGATCCAGGCGTGATATTTTTTTTTTAGACCACAATTAAATTGACAGTAATCTTTATTATGGATTAAGCAAGTTTAAGAAATAGCTACTTGTAATCTTTAAAACAATGCACTGAAAATAAGTCTTAATTTCCAAGTTTTATTATTTTGCACTAAAGGAACAGCAGGAGGGTTATACAATGTTCTCTCTCATTCAGTTTTGAAAATCGAAAAGTATTTGCAAATTCTTAAGAATACCTTTACCACCATCTTAGTACAGTAAGTCTAATAATCAATTCCTTAAAAGTAATGTCTTACAAATTAAAACACATTTAAATTAACTTTAAATGCATTCTTACAAGTAATTCAGCATATGTGTTTATATCATGTTCACTTATGCTTAAGAATTAAAGCAAGTATATTATTCTGACGGAAAATGGGAAAAATCTCATTCATGCAATATACAGGAATAATATTCAAGTTGAAGGGAAAAATATCCCACTCTTATTCTTGTAAATGTGGCCATATATAATCTACATGATAGATGGGAAAACCCATGAAGTTTCCCTAAGTCAGATATATCTTTTCAGTTCATCAGAAGCACCTGATATCTACAGCTAATTTATAATTAAATGGCATTTCAATAAAACCAAAATGAGCCCTACAAGTTCCTATAAACAAAAGCTTCCAATGGACTAAGGACAGTCACTAATTAATACAGTCATTCAAGGGATTATGGCTGTTCCTTAAGGAGTGCAAGTTCAAACCTGTCAACACCGAGGTAATCATTTTATATTAATTTATACGTAATTCCATTTAAATTCTTTATCTGAGTATAACATATGAAAACAGTCTTTCCACAAGCAAAAAACGTGGAAATGTTTAAAAAATAAGGAGTCATTTTTAAAGTAACTGATCAGATTCCATAGGCTATTCTTGGAAACAGGATCTTGCTGGATAGAATCCCTTCGTTTGGTGGCTTTTTGCATGCATTTAACTGTACCAATTCTTCCATGTGTTGTTCTAAGAGCTCACCAAAACATAGATCATGCTGAAAAGAAGAAAAAGGCTGTTAATTCAGACATTCCTAATTATAAAAACAAACAGCACCAAAAAACTGAGTTTGCTTTATCGAGCAAACTTGTTTGTGGTATGCCATCACAGAAGAGGAAAAGATCAATGACAAGTTCATATGATTTAAATTTGCATCAATGGAGTTTTGGCTCACAACATATGCTACAGTTGTCCCTGATTTCTTTGCCAATTTTAGCAAGTAGAACAGCACAGCTGAAAACTTAGTGAGGGGTCAGAGCTTAGAGAAGCAATCCAAAACAACCACACTGCCCTGGAGTTGTGTCTAATAATAGGAGTAAGTATCTCTGAGGGCTCCCTTGGTGCCAAGCCCCCTGTTAGGTCTTTCACATACATGACCCTCACTGAATTCCTCTAAGCAGTCCTAGGAGATAGCTACCCTTTACTATTCCCGTTTTACAGATAGAAATGGCCAATTAAAGAATTGTCCCATAAAAAAAAGGCTCTAGGCAACAGCAGGGTTAAAAAAGAAAAGGGGACAAACACGCAAATTAAAAAGCAGTAACTATGATGGAGGCTTAAGACTGCAGGGGCAATTCCACAGAAGGAGTGATGCAGGAGAGTATGATTTGAAAGCATGTGTTTCTAAAAGAAATACAAAGCAAGGAGGTGTGCAAATTCAATAGGCAACTTAACACAGAAATGCATGACCTAGTGCCACCATCTCCTCGTGAACATTTCCCACAACAGTACATTTCCAATTTTATTATTTATTCACTTGTTCATTTATTTTCTTTCTTCCAATAAATATGTGTTAAGTGCCTACTAAATATAGGCTAGCACTGTTTCACACATTTGTTACAGGAACTTAAAAAATGAAAATGAACAGGAAATTAAAATAACCAATCATTTCACTTTTCAGAACTTTCTCAGCCTGTTTCATATATGAACATCTATAGATGCACAAAAGGACACTCATTTTCTTATAACCTCTAAAAGCAAAAAATACCTTTTTCCCAAATTCCATCTAGCACTTCATTCATCCTTATCCGTAATAGAAACTTAAACTATGTAAAGAGAAATATGAATATACACCTATCATATAATATACATCAAGTTTTCAAGTAACAAAAGAGGAAATAAAAGCTTATTACAATTTCATCTTGTACAGCTAGTTTTCTTCATATTTTGAAACTCAGGTGTAAAGTCCTCTCCAGATGAATATAAATCAATAAAAGATGAGAAGTATATTTATATAGCTTAAAGAATAATTATAATACCACACCTGACAGTATCCTTTTCTAGTTTTAGTAAGCAGCCATTTTACTCCACTTATAGTACACCTTGAGCAGTGGCTCTCAACTGGGACCAATTTTGTCCCACTGGGGGCATTTGGCTAGATCCAGAGACATTTCTGGTTGTTATGACTTGGGTAGGGGTCCGCCACTGGCATCTACTGGGCAGAGTCCAGAGATGCTGCTCAATATCCTACAATGTACAGGACCGCTCCTCACAACAAAGATTTACCTATTCCAGAATGTCACTAATGCCGACACTGAGAAACCCTGACCAACAGAGACAATGATGAGTCATTCCATCACAGTATAAAGGGAGAAAAATAAATAATTGCACCATCCTGTAGGATAGAACTGTTCCCTTCCTTCATCCTGTTCAGATCAAACAAACCAGAAAATAAAGGGCAGAGCATATAGTTTATAAAGAATGATAAAGAAAAATTTAAACACAGTCTCAAGACAGGCACTGAATGAAGCCAAGCAAAAACCTTTCTGCAAACTCACACAGCCATAGCCTCCCAATGCTGCGGCTTTGCCATGGACAATGAGGACCGCCCTTCACTGAATGACTGGGTCGGAAACTCAGGAAGCGGCATCCCTAACCCAGCTTTCCGCCCCTGCCTGCACAGTGGCTGGGGACCTGATGATACCAGGTTCTTCCTATTCCATGTGTGTGAGTGTGCTGGTGGGCACTGTGCTATCAGCAGTTAGCACTGCGCAAGACACTCAATTATTCCTCAGTGCATTTTAAGGTGTTAAAACCATAATGCTTGCAAATATTTTAGACAGCATAGTGAAATCATACTTCCATTTTACTTTGAAACTTACCCATATAGGTAGTAAAAAAAAGCTAGAAGATAAAAAGCTAATTTGCACCATCCTTCTTTCTGACAGTATGCCAGAATATCTGCATTCATGATGGTTGTAGGGTCATAGAGTCCTGGTCCACTCATCACAGGTCTGCTCATGTACCTGGAAGAGACACAGCCCATCAGCCACTCAAAAAGGAAAGCAAACCTTTAGGACGGGAAGGAGGGTTTTTCTTCTCAAATATTTGTTACAATGAGAGGTAGGGGAACACAGAGGAATCATTCTTTAAATTCTAGGTGGAGTCCTTTCCTTTTACCATCTTAATTTTAAAACTAGTGCCCCTAAGTAAGAATAGGAGTTAAACAAGTCATAGCTAGTCTCCTCTACACTTTCAGAAATCCGAGAAAAATACAAATACCCATAAAAAGGAAATAAGACTTTTTTAGCTTTTTATTTAACATAATTTTAGACTTACAGAAAAGGTGTAAGAACACTTCATCATTGTATTCCAAATGTTCACTTTACCACAGAGCTTTACCCTTTTTTTTCATTGTCTCTAAATATGCGTGTTTTTTCCTGAACTATTTCAGAGTCAGTCACAGACATGATGCTGCTTTACTCCTAAATACTTCCTCATATTTCATATATTCTTCATTCTTTCCTAAAATCAAGGGCAATGAGATTTTGACATGCCTACTTAAAATGAACTCTACATAGATCACGTATAAACTTTAAAAGTTACAAAATATATCAACAACTTTAAAGTGATGAAGAAAACATGAGAAAGAAGTTAGGCACACAGTGTACACTTTAATTCAGAGGAAGTTCAAAGACGGGCAAAACTAATCTAAATGACACTGGTTGTCCCAGGAGATGCAGGGGTAACTAATGGGGATGGGGCACAAGGGAATCTTCAGGAGAGGCACAGGGAGCTGGAACTGTTGTATGCCTTATCTGGGTGATGGTTTCACAAGTACATACGTATCTAAAAACTCAGTGAACACTTCAACTTGCTCACATTAACGTATGTAAAACATAACTATTTTAAAACCCCTTTAAAGAATAATGAATTAAGCTCCTTAAAAGGCATTAAAAGTTACTTGTTCATCCACTTGATTTTTTAAATACATGACAACTAATTCTCAGTTTTCTTTTAGGAGACTAACATGTAAGATTACCATAGCAACCACAGCATAATTAAAATTTAATTAGGTAAAGTATTCAAAGTGTATCTAAACATTACCTCCAAATATGATATGCCAAGAGGGGCATATTGAGACCCAGTGTGAGCCACTCTGCTGCACAAAGAAACATGACACAGAAGAAAGCATGGATGAGGTACTCCGGAAGTACAAGCTGAAAGAAAAATACAAGCCAGTTATCAAAATGCCTTGGCATTAAATCAACTGCTAATTTGGAAAGCAGGTGGCAACCAAGTTTCCATAATGAAAAATGATTGCTTTCTTAGAATCAGCAATGAAAGGTGCTACTGAGTTTTATTTCCATATTTAACTTTTTTTTACCAAAAGCAGGATTACAAGCAAACTGACCAGAGGATATTGCTTGCACTAAAAGACTAAGACGTAACTTAAAATTTTAAACTCAAATTCCTAAAACAAGTTAAATTATACAAAGTTACCACCCAGATTATTCAAACACAGTTTTTTGCTAATCACATGGAAAACTTTTTCTTTCTACCATTCAACAATGATAAAAATACAAAAATGAGGATCTGACCACATGCAACGCAATATAAAAAAAATTCACAAAAACACAACTCCCTTTGGAAGTTTACACATTAGTGTTGTTAAGCCTTTAACAGAAACCAGGAATGCTACATATGAAATATTCAACAAACCACATCACAGTACCACAAAAGTGATTTATCGATGGAAAGCCAACAGCCAATAATCTCAGCACAGTCAGAGGGGAGAGAAAGTAGTGTGCACAGACGCAAACAATGTGCTTTCTGCAATGTAGGAGGGAAAAGACTGAGGTTCTAAACCATGAAACAGGAATTCTCCCAGTTCTGAGCTCCCATTCTTACATGGCCTTCCTGTTTCTTTAAGCCCATTTTCCAATGAAATGCTATAAACACAGCAGACCAGCAGAAGCTCAGAACTCAAAAAACAAATCTTTTGATAGTACGTAGTATTAAGTAAGGAAAAATTATATCAAGCAAAGTGCTTTCTATAAAATGAACAAAAGTTCATGCTTTATATTTAATTATTTTTATCATCTTAAAGACTTCAGCCAAATGACTTTTTTAAATAAAAACAGCAAAACCTTTCATTGCAAGTTTCAACCCAGAGCTTCCTACAGGTCACAGCAGCAAAGCCAGTTTCTCAAATGTCTACATTATATCAAATAAAATTTTATGACTCCTCTACATCATCAGATCTTTACTGAGAGGGAAAACCATGGCTATAGAAATAATATAACTACTCTACATATTCAAGCCCATTTTCTAATACTCTCAAATTACTTTTTCCAGTTTAAAGCTGTAAGGCAAAGTTTTTAGTGAATAATATTTTTAATGAATCACAATAAAACCAACCAATCTACAGTACTAACCAGATATTTTCTACAAACTTGAGCTATATAACAAACAAAAGATAAACTCTGTATATATATATGTAAATTTGTAAATAACGTGAACAGTTAAGCCAGCACTTAAGATCAAAGTTAAACATATGTAAGAAAATGTCCACAGGAAATTTTTGAATGCAGAGACTACAACCAGGATAAACCAAGAAATATAAACATCTTATTAGGAGTTCCACTAAAGCTGCTGTTTATAATAGGGGTTTAAATTACAGGATTTTCCTTTAAAATACATTAAGCCTATTTCAGCCCTGTACAGCCAACAGATCTCTAACAATACAAACTATCATCCTTGTGTTCATCTTACACTTCAGACTGAGGTATGGGAAGAAAATGATTCTGAAAACATGATCTCCACTGCCCTTAATACACTTTAGTAAGAGTGATGGCAAAGATAATCTGCAACTCTATAGATGCTAGCTCTAATATGAAACAAATGCCATACTCCCTTCTCTTCCAAAAAAGCCCAGAAACTTTTATTACGCATATTTCATAAAAACCAGTCCTCTCCAATCATTCATTAATGATGAAATGTCCCCATAAGTGGCACAAAAATTATTCCATTTAGGACCCAATATTTACACAAAAACTAGTATCCAAAAAACACCTCATGCAAATATGGCTGAAATGATAGTACTTAAACATGCAAATCACAATATTCTCTAGGTAAGGGTCACATTTAAAAAAATAATGTCTATCTTCCCCCATACTTTGGCAGAATTGTCAGAATAAATTTTAAATAGGGAAAACTGTCAGATGCACTGTTATTAAGCCAATTATCGGCACCCTATTCAAAACACAACTTGCACTGGTACAAAAACTTCTCTCCACCTACCACTTTTTGTTAGGATGTGCAAGTACGTCTTTTCTATGTGAGAATTTCCATTATGAGAAGTAAAAAAAATCACACCACATATTTAAAATGAAATTAGTTCCTCTTAAATTTACAGTAAATTGGGGAAATACAAGTTAAAAATCAGGCTGGATTCAAATTCTGGCTCTACCTTAACTGTGTGATCTTGGGCAAAGTAACCTCTCTAAGCCTCAGCTTATTCTCCTAGTCACGAGAATAACAAAATGCCTGTCTCTTAGGACTGTCACAGAACTGAAAGAAAAAGTCCAGGTAAAGACGATTATTTGCAACAGAGCCTGGCACCTGGTAAAGCCCTCATCTGATTTCAGTTATTATCCTCATCATCATTTGGTTACATGAAGTAATAAAGAGCCAAAGAAGATAGAATGCTATGAATAAACAATTGTCAATAGGAAAAATTTTCAGTTTCTTAATTTCCTGGGAACAATTAGTTTCAACAGCAGGTTAAGATGTTTTACAATTGAAAAAGCAGATTCATCTGGTATTTTATCTCATAAAAACAGAGAAACAGCTAGTAAGTTTACTTTCAATTGTACCTCCATCAAGTCTTACTGTAACAGTTGTTTAAAGACAAACTAGAAATCTATTCCATCATTCATATTTACCTAGGAAGCAACGATGAATGAGCAAACTAACTTTTTATAGACCCTTTTCCAAATAAAATCGCTCTAGCATGCTAGTGCATTATAGTTTATACAACTAAAGTCTACATAAGTTCTCATCTTCATTAATTTTTAAAGATGAATTATTGTATTCTCTTGAAAACCCACCCAACTGCTTTCTTGCAAACAACCTCTCAGTTTCTGACCAATTAGGCAACTTAAACCTACAGGCAAAAGGAGAATCTTCCTAAATGAGTAAACTAAATAAAGTTAAAAATATCTATAAAACCCCTAAGCACAATGGAGCCACATTATAGCTAAATCCATCAGAGCTCATAATTTAATCATAACTTAATGTAAGACAGGTGTGTTTTAGAACGTTTAAAGTAGATATGTATTAAAAATAACTATGTAAATGTTTGTATACAAATTATTATCCACAAAATTCTGGCAGCATGAGTCTGAAGGTCAGCTCTACTATGGGATTCCAAAGCCTAAGAACAGAGTAATCACCCAAAACACTCTGAGTAAATATTAGCTGTAAGAGTGAATTAATTCTAGAATAGGCCATAACAGAAGATAAAAGTAGAGATGGTACTAAATACTCCACTTGGAGACTACCTCACAGTAAATCATAACAAGAAAATCCTATTCTATTAAACTCTATTAAACTCACCATCTAATGAAGTCATTTTACATTAACCAACTTTCAAAGAAATGATTTTCTGCAACAACTTTGCACCAAATGATTTAATATAGAAGTGCCTATGGCTATAACACTTTTTAAAATGCATAAGCATTTAACAGCTTTCCCTACTTGACTGGGCCAGCAAGCAAACATTTGCATAAAATATGAACTTTAATGAAATCATAAACCTCAACAGGCATATGAACAAGCACACTGAACAGAACACTCTACAAATACAATGCCCTAACCCACCCCATGAAATGAAGGTAGCATTAAAACATTAAACTAAAAAACAGTACACACCTTTAACGCAATTTTGACTCTTTTAATCTTTTTGACCTTTTCAACTGTCTTTGGCCGACAATGTAAAAAGCAGATTGAAAGAATGTTAGTATGACAGCTGACAAGATCACCAGCAGATATATTAACTGTCAGAATAGTCAAGCAGGACAGGAAAAAGGAGTATTTTTTTTAATTGTGCCTACTTCAAAAAGTACACATATATCATGCTACTGAGAATATTGGCCATTTTCAAACTGTATCAAATTAAAAGCGAAAACAGTTTTAAATTCTAAAGAAAAATTTTCTATTATAACTTACAGGATTCAGGGTATTACACTGGTCTATAGGATTCTTGTAATCAGTCTTCAGTTCATCAAATGCTATAATCTAAAATAAAATTAAAATAGTTAGGACCTCTCATTTTAATAAAAAGCAGCGCCAAATCTACCCCGTCATCAAATACTAACTGAATAAAGTTAGTACAACAAAAGCAAAAGCAGAAGTGTACACATACTCCGTGTACCAATTCACGGTAAACTCAGCATGTGCTAATAAATACCTGGAATTAGATTTAAAGAACTGAAAACACTTTTACAGTATCACTAAAATGATCTGGTATCACTATGATAAATATCTTC
Organism: Manis javanica; assembly: GCF_040802235.1. Lineage (NCBI taxonomy): Eukaryota > Metazoa > Chordata > Mammalia > Pholidota > Manidae > Manis > Manis javanica. The sequence continues at coordinate 45,233,445 of NC_133163.1, read as the reverse complement.
AACTTTCAACATTTTCAACGCTTCTGTTCATTTTCTCTACTTGAACTGACCTTTCCCCCACCCACAACTACTTATTAAAACACCTCTTTAAAAAAGCTCTCCTCTACAAGTAATGACTCTAAAGCATCTTACTACGCTGATGGACAGTGACTGTAATGGGGTATGTGGGGGGGGACTTGATAATAAGGGGAGTCTAGTAACCATAATGTTGTTCAAGTAATTGTACATCAACGATATCAAAAAAAAAATCCTCTTCTATGTCAACTCCTCTCTGTACGTTTCCAACTCTTTTGAGCAGAAATGATTACATACCTGCCTATCTCCACAAAGCACAGGGCTTTATAATGCTGCCAATATGACATTCTCATACTAGAATAGAGTTCATGCAGATTTGTGTCCCCCTATGGGTACAGTGTTTTTCATCATCTGTGCATCCCCTCCCTTGTCACTGTTTAGCAGTGATAGACTTGCATGCTTCAATTTGTTCCCATTTGTGACCAAATACATATATTTCAAAGTCCTGCTTCAATCTGGAAATGTAAGACATGGCCTCAGACTAGAGGAACACTAATGATTCTTAAATGTCACAGCCAGGCCTACAACATACAGTAGTGCAGTTTCTGCACAGGACAGAAGGCCAGGTGGGGGCTCAAAGCCAGCCCATGCTCCTGCTGCCAAGCACCCTGGCATGGGCTCTGCACCCTGGGACTGTGCCTGTTCAGAAGGGAGGATTTCCTAATTCTTCTGCACCAAGAGGCAGAGGCACCGAAAAGCACCACCAGAGCCAAGATCAGCTCTGTTCAATGCCTCCATAAAAGTGATCAATCTTTCATGCCCTATGCATTCCTACCACTTGTGCGCCATTTCATTTGGTAACCAAGTTAAGAACTATAGAAGGGTAAGCCCCAGTCAGGCCACCTTCTCATGGTAAGACGAGTGAAAAAGTTATAAATGTGACAAGGGGAGACATCTCAACCACTTAAAATACATGGCAAGAGGGTTTCTGTCCACGCTGGAGAAAAGAGGCATTAACATGTAGGGTCACTAAACACAAACCTTCAAAGTCAAAATGTACTAAAAATAAAAATGGGGCAATGCACCACTTCTGTGGGGTTAAGTCAGGTGTCAAAATAAGCCTAAGGTACCAAGTTTATGAGGAAGCTATTTTAGTTGCTGCTACCAGTCACTCTGGGGACAGATAACTCAATCTGCCCTTTTCCTGGTGGGTTAGTAGTATATTCATATGTGAGACAGCATTACTCAGTATTACACATAATCAACCGTCATATATTTCTAGCTTTAAATAGGCAGTTTCTTTCCCTGTTAAAGTTCTTAGTGTCAAAGAAAGATAGGTTTAATTTCTACAATATTATAAAATTCACCAACCCGACATGATAAAAATTCTAACTAAAACAGCAATAGAAAGAAAATGATTAAACATTAAAATGTACCTTCTGTAAGAGCAAAGATTTTTGCTGGGTTCACTGCTTCATCTCAGGGTCTAAAACAGTGCCCAGTACATAAACTTAAGTGTTCAATCAATATTTACGGAATAAAAGGGGAAGGGGGGGAGAGGAAAAAAAATTGCCCTAATTTAAAAAAAATACAGAACTCACCAAAAGGCATTTCCCTGTACTAATGACCCCTAACACATGTAAATGCTAAAAAGATAAATGTACAATGAGAAGATACTAATATCTGATTACTTACAGATATTATAAATTACCTGACATTAGCTGTGATATATCCCCAATGCATTTTAGTAATAACGTTCAAGACAAGGACAGTGACTGCAAATACAATTACTTGCCTATAACAAGATTCAATTTAATAGCAGAGTACAAAAGTTATGTCTTAAAACTAACTTTTTTGGCTGGTCATTTTCTTCAGGTGATTTCAAGGGATCTTGTAATCAGTATGTTGCTGAATGGATTTCTATTTCAGTGCTATAAGTTAGGGTTTTCAAACCTACTCTGAAAAGATTCTTAAAACTTGTGGTTTTCAAATCTTCGGTGAGTGTGTTATCTGGACAAAGATGTTCACAGAATTGTCCATAGAAATGCAAAAACAATAAAACAGATAAACCCTAAAGATACCAACCTACACAATTCAAATTTGATGCACGTCTTTAGTAAATGACTTCTGCATTTTTAGCTTTCAAACACATCTTACCAACTCTATTCTCCATGGAGTATCGATCACATGAATTAGAACTAAATTGACACATGTAAACATCAGCATAAAAAACATCCTCCATATAACAATTAATGTAAACAGGAATTCTTGAATTTATACTTGAAATTTCCAAATGAGTCTTCTGACAGATACTTTACCTAGGAAGATAAACTGAAGGTTATGTAATTAGAAGAAAAATTAAAACAACAGTTGACCCTTGAACAACACAGGTTTGAACCGCATGGGTCCACATATATGCAAATGTTTTTCAATAAATACACTGGAAAAAATGTTAGAGATCTGAAAAGTTTGAAAAAACACTTTTTCTCTAGCTTACTTTACTATAAAAATACAGTATATAACACATAAAATACAAAATATATGTTAATCAACTGTGTATGTTAGTGGTAAGGTTTCTGATCAACAGCAGGCTACTACTATTTAAATCTGGACGGGGGAGTCCAGTTAGATGCAGATTTTCTATTGCATGGGGCTGGCACCCCTAACCCCCATGTTGTTCAAGGGTCAACCAAGCTATTATTTAGGATTAATCTAAATACATTTATTCAGAATTTTTAGTTTGTTCCCAAAAATGCATAATCCTCTGAACTACAAGAAATCCCTAAGGATAAAAACTCTCTACTAATCTGCGAAGTACAACTAATTTTTTAAAATTCTACAATAGGACTTTTAAATTATCTACTTCACCTGGGCACATATTCGTTTCAAAGCTGAAATTACCCATTTTCTAAAAGTGCAGTACAAGTTTCCCTTAAGTCAAACAACCTGGGTCAGACAAACATACAAAAGACCGTCCGTACACAGCTCCCTTCGAAGAATTCCCATCATCTCTGAAAACAAAGAGCGCCCATCAAGCAGGAAGCTTGTGATTTAAATCCACATCTAGATGGAAGAGAACCACACTTTGTTTCATCAGAAGTTTCCTGAAGCACAGCTAGTTTGCATCCCAAATTACCTTTATTTACAGTTCTTCCACCGAAGAGCCTAAATTGCTTTTCAAGTTATTGGTTCCCACTGACAAGCCTTTGAATGGGGCAGTTACTTAAGAGCCTACCATCAGCACATCCCGCAAGCAGCTGGGTTCTAAAGTAATTATAAACGTAATCATATTCTTTAGCAAAAGGAATGGATTTGTGATATTACTCTTGATATTTTTTTTTTTTGCACAACGCACTGCTGCCATTTAAATCACTCTGCCCCTCTATGTTCCATAAAAGATTTTTGTTATGGGCATGATGAAATTTGTCTTAAAATTTACATGGAGTGAACATGTCTAATCATTCAAATAAAGACCACTATTCCAGAAAAGACTAGAATATGGGGAGAGCAGAACAAATATTTGGATGTATCGTCAAAGAATGCGGATTTCCAGAAGGCTGCTTCTAATTTTGTGCTAGAGGCACTGGAATCCTTAAAAACCTCTTGTCATGTCAGGGAACTTTCACGCTCCTTACAGGAACCAGTTAAGTAAGGATGTGCTTCTATCCTGCTGCATGTGAGTAAAAGAGAAAAAAAGTAAAACTACGTAAACTTAAAAGTTTCTGAGCATTTTCAAAATCAATTTAAAACTACCTCTACTAAATGAAGCTACCCTGAATACACAGGTGGCTAGGAATATTGTCTCTTGAGAAACTCTGGCGGTCAGAGTATAATTTAGGGGAAAAGTTCGGAGATGCAGTCAATAAAGTAATCAATCCAATCTGCATCAAAGTTCACTGGAAAACAAGAATCCAGAAAAAAAGCGATTCTACTTGACCAACACCCAACAGTGCTAAACAGAGAGTTGGAAATTCATCTCAAGTAAGTTAGAACTATCTCATTTGGGCCATACTCCTGCAGAAACCCTAAAGGAAAGGCAGCATGTATTAAAAATTCGGCGAACTTCATTCCCTCCAAGCACGCAACGTGCCCCTCGGCGCCCGTGACACTCTCCCGGAGGATGTGGGGATGCCTGGATGCGCGACGCCCGTCGAGGGTGCGCCAGCGAAGCGGGGCCTGTCAGGACCGGGCGCCCCACCCAGCGCGGGAGGAGTAGCGGCGCGCGCGGCCTACGTAAAAGCACAGCCGGAGCATCCCTCCGGCGCCCGCATCGGCCCCTGCAGGACCGGCAGCCCCCGGCCCGCGCGCAGGGCGCAGAACCCTAGCCGCGCGGCTCCGCCACCCCAGCCCAGCCCCATCCCCCGGCGCGCGGACCTCCGCAGGCAGCGCCATCCGCACCGCGAGCCCAGGGCGAGAAGGGGCTAACCGCCTCCCCGCCCTCCTCCCCCCGGCCCCGGCTACTCACGTGCCAGATGGCGAAAAAGATGAGCGCGGCGGTGAGCAGCAAGGCCAGCATATAGCAGAAGGCCGCGAACGTGAACGCCATGGCCGGGGAGGAGGAGCAGGGAGCGGCGCCGGTGCCAGCGGAGAAAGGCGGCGCAGGGCCCTCTGGGTAAAACCATTCACTTCCCCCGGCCACAGCCACGACCGCCACCGCCGCCGCGGCGCCCGCCCTGCCAGCGCGCCTGCGCACCAGCCCAGGTGCCCCGGCGCCCTCTGATGGCTGGGGCTCGAGGTGCGCTTACGCTGTCGGTGTTGCGAAGCTGTTTTTCCTTCGTTCCTTCCCTCCTTTATCCTTTGAACAAATGTTTACTGAATGACTGCTTAGTATATTCCAGGTACTGTGCTTCTTCTTTAACATACGAAGATGAGTAAGACAGTACTTACACTGAAAGAACTTAGTGTAGTGCTGGAAACGAACACCTGAATAAATCATTACAGTAATGGAACCCTGGTAAGGGGGGGTCGGTGACAGACTATGAAAGGTCAGAGAAGGGCACTCCACCCGCCCTGGGGCGTTCAGGGAGGATTCCTGGAGTAGGTAGATTCCCGGAGTAGATTGCTTGAGCTGAGGCTTACAAGATGAGTAGAAATTGTCCAGGCAAAAAGAAGGTAGAATTAGCAGTCCAAGCAGAGGTTCAGCATGAGCAAACGCAGAGATGAAAGGGGAAAAAAAGCTCGGTGTCTTAGGAAAACCACCAGCAGTTCTAAATTAGTGAAACGTAGCACAAGGCAACATAGTTCGAAAGGGGTAGCAAAGGTTCACATCGCAGGGCCTTATATGCCTCGTTAAGTAGTTAAGACGTAATATCTCATCGCTCCTGTTTTTCAAACTGTTTTGTTCACCACACACAATTAGAAAGACTTTGTCATTGTAACTCAGCAGAACATCACATAGACATCAAATTATAACTGAAATGGGTATCTGGATATAGAGACAAGTATAGATCTAACTGAAACAAACTTTCACAATACTAAAGATCCATAAGTGCCTTCCCTTCTATTCTCTCTTGCTGTTTTGTTTTGTAATACTGGTTGTGAGTCACAGAATTGATTCACCACCAGCTAACTGATCGCTGCTGATTGAAGCAGAAATCATTGAAGGCTTCTAAGCAGGAAAAGGACATGTTTATATGGGCATTAAAGATCACTCACACTAGCAAATTGTATAGAGAATGGTTTAGAAAGCACAGTCTATTCAGTGCTTCCAACAGAACTCTGCAGTGGTGGAAATTTTCATTTCGAAATACAGTAGTAGCCACATGTGCACACACTTGCAGTATGGTTAGTATGACTGAGGAATTGACCTTTAAATTTTACTTATTTTAGTTAATTAAAATTTAGCCACATGTGGCTGGTGGTTACTGCTTGGACAGTTTAGGTCTCTACCAGTAGGATTAAGTGATGCCTTTGTGCAAATTTAAAAAGTACTCCCTTCACATAAACAGAGGTCCACACCAGGACACAGGAAGGCAGGCTAACATCCTTGGCCAGCCACTTGCATGCAGTGTTCAAGCTGCCCAGCTGTCCATGATGATCCTGATTAGAGGATTACATGATGGGAAGCAAGGCGCCCACAGGAATGGTCCAGACAAGAATTACTGTGGCTCTGACTAAAGCAGTGGAAGCTGGGAGAGAAAGAAGTAAACATATTTGGTAGTATTTGGGAAATAAGCTCAGCAGGACTTGATTGATTGGATATAGTGGTGAGAGAAATGACGACATCAAAGAAGACTTATTCAGTACTACAGGCCACAGAAGCATAGCAAGATACAGCACTGGGTGATAATTTGTCTCATAATCTAATGAGGGGCAGATGTAATATCCTGATATCAGGGGAAACAGAGTTTCTAGGGAATTTTCCAAGACAAACCATTACATCCAGCCCACCCTTCTTATAAATGAACACCTTTTATACTTTAGGAAATGATGTTTCATCACCATATCTTGGAGGTCCTACCTTTTGGCAGGCAGCAAGCTATTCTCCAACTTCACTTGAAGTGTAACTTTCCTTGCCTGGTAACTGTATCTATCACCTGTCTCACAAAATGAAACTGCCTCCCAAGGACCCACTCTTAGTTCTAGAAGGGGTGACCCATATTTCACCTGAGGAGGTAGAGGGAACTGGCAAGAGAAATTGGGTTTGCCCCAACCGCCATTACTGCTATTACCTAAAACCCAAGTCCTACTTCATTCAAGGGTAACATTTTAGGTATTTCAACAAAGAGTTATTGAGCACCCATTCCATGTCTGGTAGACCACTGCTTTGATTTGCTTACAAGTGGGGGCACCATGAATCTCCCTTCACATTTCACCAGAGCACACAGATAAATGTTAGACCTATGTCATCTAATACAGAAGCCAATAGTCACATGTGACTACTTAAAGTTGAATGAAATTAAATAAAACTAAAAGTTCAGATCCTCAGCTACACTAGTAACATTTCAAGTCCTCAATAGCTTCACATGGCAGGCAGCTACCATACTGAACAATGTAGACACAGAATATTTCCATCATTGCAGAAAATTCTATTAGATAACCCAGCTTTAGACAAATTACATAGCTGTAATTGGTTAGAGAATACATCCATTCTGATGAGAGCAAAGGGCTAATTAGATCCACCAACCATTGACAAGGCAGTTGGTGAGGAACATGATGGGTTTACCTGGTGTTTTGGAGGACTGTTCTGAGCATGATACCATCCTGGTTCAAACAAGTTTCAATATTCTTTGAAAACTGCATTAGCCCTTTTAACCCATGGGAGCAATTTTGTAGTACACATTGAATTAAGTTCTTGCTTCTAGTTGTATATATGGATGGGGCTGGATGATATTGCAAAAAAGCATCTTTTGCTCGCTCGCTCTCTCGCTCTCTCTCTCTCTCTCTCTCTCTCTCTCTCTCTCTCTCTCTCTTTCTCCTTCCGGTTCCTCCACTTAAATTTCCTTCTTCAACTTGTCTTTCCATCAGTTTGCCTTTACTCCACCCACTGCCCTGCCCCCAACCCAGACAGCTAGGTGCAAGTCAGCCTCCAGGGAACTGGAGAACAAAGCCCAGAAATACAAAGCCACGTAGTCTAAGAAAAGGACTAAAAAATTCAGATACACACCTGAGAGAACCTTCCAGCCCCTTAGACTAGATTAAAGAAAACAAAACAGTGTAAGAAGTAGGAGGGGGAAGTGCTGACCAGTTAGGAGAATGTGAGCTCAAGAAAACTGCAGGCTTCCCCAAAACAAGCGCTGCTTGCCAAGCTTGAAGCAGTAGCTGGTGGTTGGGCTGGGCCTTCCTTTCCATCAGTGTCCGTGCAGAACTGCCTGCCAACAGCAGGCCATCTTCATGCATCCATCATCCAAGCCACAAGTAATGCTTGCCACTCCACTCCGGGCCCCAGCCAGTCCACACCAAGGAGACAATCCTCTTTCTTTGACTAGGAGGCTCATAAACTACACACACACCCCTCCACGGAGGGGGGTGAATAGGATACTTAAAGACATGGAGGTAACATAAAAGGGAAAGCCCCTGCAGTATTATGAATTTGCCCTTCACCACCTTGAGGTCCACAGACATGGAACAACAGGGAAAAACGTCATCCTAGTTGCATGTACCAAATGGAACCCACAAGGCTTTGGGAGACCTAGGCCCTTACTACAAGGAACTTCCAAGAGAAAAGAACCCCAAGCATAGAAAATTGTAAGCCAACAATTCCCAATCTTCCAGAAGAGGTTTACATATTTGGGGAAAAGCACTTCCACCTGGTGGTTGTGGGTGGTGCATGGAACTGGACATGTGACTGAGACGTAAGCCTCGGAAAGAATGGCTACAGAGCTGGGAAGAATGGGAGGTATACCAGAAAGTACTGGTGGTCTCCAAAACCATCCCCACTTCCTTCTTGTTGAAAGAGCTCAGAGTTTGTTCAAGGGTTCATGGCCCCCATTCCCTGTGCTCAGAGGAGGAGCCCTTCCCTAGCCCAGGGTTTTGTGGAAAGGCAGCTCCTGCCCCTCCAGTGTGATGTCTGACCACCAGTTGCTGTCCGTATGGGCCAGAGCTGATGACTGTTCGTTTGATTTTCTGTTCACTGTATATGTTTCTGAAACTATCGGGTTAAGGCTGCACGCAAATAGAAACCATTGGGCTGTCCAGCAGGATGTGGTTTCTATCAGGTGGCTGTGTCATCCATCTTGCCCTTTGCCTTAGGAGTGCCTGTTACACAACCATTGTGAGAGGAATTAATGTACAGAGATGACTCACTCAAAGATCTCATATGTGTAAAATATATGTCTCCTTATTGTTACTGTTCTTTTTCTGTGTCTTTTTTTTTCATAAAATCACATAAAGGTAAAATCTTGAAGATGATACAGGTTTTAAGTGTAGAAGGAGTTTCAATATGTGCATTCACCCATGTAACAACCATCCCCCAAACAATACAGAGAATACTGCCATCACACAGTTCCCTCATGGCCACCCCTACAGGCAACAACTGCTCTGTTTTCTAGTACTGTAGACTACCTGTTCCTGAACTTCACTACAAGGAATCATATGTATTCTTGATGTCTGGCTTTTTTTGGCTCAGCATAATGTTTTGGAGTTTTCTATTTGAGATTCTTCCACATTGTTTCATGCATCATTAATTCATTCATTTTAAAAATCAACTTTATTAAAGTATGATTTACATAAGACAAAATGTACCCATTTTAAGTGCATGATGAATTTAGACAAAATTACACACTCAAGTAACCACACATAATCAGTATGTTCAACATTCACAACACCCCAAAAAAGTTCCACTGTGCCCCTTCCCAGCCCCCAACCCAAGGCCACTGAGGATCTGCTTTCTGTCATTATAGATTAGTCTTTTCTAGAGTATTGTAATATTGAAATTATACAGTATGTATTCTTATGTCTGGATTCTTCCACTCAGCATGTTTCTGAGCTTTATCCATATTATTGTTATATTAGTAGTTCCTTCGTTTTACTGCTCTATAATGTTCCATCAGACATGAGTACATCGCTATTTATCCTTTCTCCTATTAATGGAACATCTGAGTTATTTACAGTTTGGGAATATTGTGGATAGATCTGCTACATACAAGTTTTTTTTGTGTGTGAACATATATTTTCACTTCTCTTTGGTAAATACTTAGCAGTAAAAATGCTCAGTCATAAAGAACATGCTATGTTTTTTATTATTTTAAAATCTCTTAATTCCAGCTCCAATTCCCCTTCTACTGGAGTAGTGAAAGATTCTGTGTCAGGTACTATTGAGGATCCCCCTTTCGGTGTCATACTAGAGTCCTGAAAATGTATGGGTCACAGCAGCAGAACAGGCCAAGACTCGGATCATGGCCTAGCTTGGAGACTCTGGTCCCTCCAGGCTCTCTGGGATCACCCTCACTATTGTGTCACCACCTCCCAGGAGCCCACACAGCAGGATATAGATCTTTACCACCTGTAAGACCCACAAATTTCTGATCCCTTTCCAGTTTAGAGGACTAGCTGCTCTCTCTTCTTTCTCTCTTGGCCCCCCACAGCCTTCACTCACCACCCTCCCCCTCTGGGACACCAAGCAGAGTCTCTCCTGTGCAATTAGGGCTTTCACCAAGGGCGAGGAAGGCTGTTGACTTCAAAAGGCCTCTTCTTTCTGTCCTGCCTGCAGAAATCCTTTCTGCAGAAACCCCTAAAGGGCAACCTACCTTCATTGTATGGGGGAAAGAGGGAATACAAGAGAAAAACACCGATCATTATTTCAAGAAATTCTTCAGACACCTTTTAAGCACTGTATAATTTCTTTATGATAGCTTCACACGTTTGATTTCCTGAAGTTATCATCTGAACATTCTGTGTTTCATTCTCTCTATGGAACATGGCTGCTCTCAAATTTCTTTTATTGGAGATTCCACTGATTTGATCTGTGAGTGGATTATTTAGGCTCATTGGGGTTGGAAGGAACAAAGTTGTGTCCAGGTTGCATGAGTTTACACAAGCTTTTCCTAAGATAGACTGGGAAGTCAAGGACTTGGGTACTGAGGAGACACTGCCCGTGCAGTGCTCCACTCAACCAGGACGTCCCCAAGCGGATCGCAGAGGCGTTGTCTCTTTGCGAGTTTGAATGTGAGAAACACAAGGACACTCAGCAACTTAAGAGCTAGCAGTCAACACAACCCAGGAGGAAGCTGACCCCAGAGTAAAATGAAACCATACATAACACAAGTATAACTAGATCAAAACCATGTCTAAGCAGAAGTAAAGCAGCCACTATCCCACAGGTGACTGCTTCTCTTCCTAACCCAGAATGAGAAGTTAACCAAGCTGAGTAATAGTCAAAAATCCAATGTGCTCATTGCCTGGTTGCTTCTGTACCTGTCTTCAAGTCACCCAGGCCAAGCCCACTGGACCCTGAAACAGCACAGCATCTGGTGTTGGGGTCTAGGACCTCCACTGGCTCAGGAAACATGAAAAAAGAGAGTAATCTTTGTAGATACATCATAGTAGGTCCTGGTGTGTGAGATGCTATTCAGCCAGCACTGAGCACCATTCTCAATGCTTCCACATGTGGTAATTAAGCTAGAGTGAGTGTGTATCTGTTTGATCATTTGTTATCTTTGAATGTTACGCTTTGTGGTGGTTCATCTTTAAACTGCACACTTTTAAAACTTTTATACACTTTTGTTACTAGGAACATTTTGGGATTACTTTTGAAAAGGAGAAAGTTTATCATTCTAAAAGAATCCATTTCTCTCCAGTTCTATTAGACTAGCTCCTTCTCTGTTCTCAGGGAGTGCCAGGCTAGTAGAAGAGTAACGAGATTCCACCTCTCCCCTCCAGCGTGACCAGGACTTTCACCTTCAGCAGCCAGGCTGCGTCCTGGGGAGGGTGCCAGCCCAGCCACGCTGCACACAACAGCGACAGCGCACAGGACCTTTGCAGTGACGCGGGCAGAGCTGAAAGGAACTTACAGAGGGAGGTGCAGGGCACTGTGGCCAGCAACAGCGGGACCGCCTACCACTCCAGGCCTCAAGGCTTCTGAAGGGGACTGAATCTAAATGCCTAGTATGAGAGTGGCTAAGAGGCAGGAAAGGCTACAATGGGCCCTGGGTAAAGGGAAGTCTGACTGGTCTTGAGCAAACCTGAGCAGCCTGAGAAGAGACTAATGGGGTAACTGGCAGCTGGTTCAGACACAGACAGGGATGGTGCAACTAGCCAGGGAGGTGCTTTATTACCCTAATGGCAGAGGACCAATTAACTTCTGCGTTTGAGGTGAAAAACAGAAAACTCGGTCTGGGCAGCCCGAGCTAGGTGCTTCCTGTCCCTTGGCCATACTCCAGTCTCAACAAGGCTCAGCTCTACGGCCATCTCTAGGCCTCTCTCTGTATTATCATGAATAATCCCATGACTAGACATGGATTAAAACGAATACAAAACTTCAACAAGGAGTGTGTTCTAGCCATATGATAAAAAATTATACTATCCCACTGAGAAAATAAAAGACGTAACTAAAAGATTTTCCTAGATTAATGTTAAAAAGACATCATTACATTGCATTACCATGACTGTAATCAAAATCCCAATGAGATTTTAAAAAATTATTTTAAAGTTCACCTTAAAGAATAAATATGTGAAAATACCAAATAAATATTGTAACCATAGAAAGATTAAAATAAATCAGCCTTATGAGATTTGAGAACATTTGACAAAGCTGCAATAATTATGACTGATGCACAAAAAAACTCAAACATACCAGTGTGTTAGAATAATGATTTCAGAAAAAGACATTTCCACATAAGAATAGATTTTTTTTTCACGTCAGAAATTATTGGGAAAAATATTTTCAGTGATGTTAAAACTTTGATGAGACACATTAATAATTTAAATACTCTATCTCATATAATTAGGTAAATCTGGCTAGCCATAAAATGATAAGAGAACACACAGGTTTGTCAAATCTCTGGGCATGGTGTACTTTTTAAACTGAAAAGCAATGCATGATATCACCCACCCACCCTCTATACACAAAAACCCTACATAATAAATACATTCAACTATGCAAAGAAATAAATTTTTCAAAACATAAAAAATACCAGAATAAAAAATTAAAATTGAAATATTCCCAGGAAAAAAGGATATAGGATGAATATGTTGAAAACCCACCCACTAAAATAAATTCTAAAACCTCATTTGATGAATGGACAAAGGGTAGGCTCACACAATTTACATTTGTAGTTGACTAACAAACAGATGAGAAACTAGTCAACTCTCTCTAATAATAAAAGAAAAGCAAATTTAAAAATAAAGATAACCATTTTGGTAAATCAAATTGGGCAGTACTCTAAATAAACGAAAGCATTCAATGTTGGTATATCTCCCTTGTCTATAGATGCTGAGAGTCCAATTCAATATAGTCACTCTCCTGAAAATAATCCAAATGCTGGAAAAATCCTTTTGCACAAGAATAGCTCTAACAGTATTTTGGAAACCATCAAAATATCCAACAATAAGGGAATTATTAAGTTATACCATGATATATGCATTCAGAACAGTATTATTAAACTAATTATATTTATGAATAGTTCTTTTTTTTAATGGAGAATGTATGTGTTATGTTAGGAAACTGAGTACATACCATATATAATTTTTTAAACACATGGGTAAATATTGAAAGGAAACTAATGCATATTAAAATGTTTCTTTCCAGCTTTATTAAGACATTGTTGACCTAAGTTCAAAGTGTACAATGTAATGATTTGATACATCTATATACTGCAAAATTATTACTACAATAAAGTTAGTTAACACCCCCATTACCTCACATAATTGCTCTTTCTTTGTGTGGTGATAACATTTAATATCTACTCTCTTAACAACTTTCAAATACATTATAATATGGTACTATTAATTACAGTTGCCATGTTGTACATTAGATCCCCAGAACTTATTCATCTTACAGCTGAAAGTTTGTACTCTTTGATCAACATCTCCTCATCTCCCCCACTACTTCCCCTGAACCCAGCCCCTGACAACAGCCATTCTACTCTCTATTTCTATGAGTTTAGCCTTTTAAGATTCTACATGTAAATGAGAACATATTATATTTGTCTTTCCCTGTCTGACTTATTTCACTTAGCATAATGCTCTCAATGTCCATCTATGTTGTCACAAAAGGCAGGATTTCCTCCTTTTCATGGCTGAATAATATTCCTCTACGTGTGTGACATGTTTTCTTTACCATCCATCCATCAATGGACACCTAGGTTGTTTCCATGTCTTGGCTATTGTAAAAAATGCTGCAGTGCACATGGGGGTGCAGATATCTTTTCAGGACAGTGATTTCATTACTGTAAGATTTACCCAAAAGTGGAATTGCTATACCATATGGCAGGACCACTTTAAACTTTTTGAAGAAACTACATACTGTTTTCCATAGTAGTTGTACCCATTTACCTTCTTGCCAACAGTGATCACACAAGTGTTCCCTTTCCTCCACATCCTCAGCTATGCTTGCCATCTCTTGTCTTTTTTGATGACAGATATTCTAACAGGTGTGAGGTCCTATCTCCTCATGAGTTTGATTTACATTTCCCTGATGTTGTACATCATTTCTTGTACCTGTTGGCCATTTGTATGTCTTCTTTGGAGAAAGGTCTATTTAAGTACTTTACTTGTTTTTAAATTGGATTGTTTGGGCTTCTTTGCTATTGAATTGTATTAGTTCTTATATATTTTGGCTATTAACCCTTATCAGATAGAAGGTTTGCAAATATTTTCTCCCATTCTGGTTGTTTTGCTGAGTAAAAACTTTTAGCTTGATGTAGTCCCATTTATTTTTGCTTTTGTTGCTTATGCTTTTGGTGTCATATTTAAAAAATTGTTGCCAAGACCAATGTCAAGGGAATTTTTGTGGGTTTATTTGTTTTGTTTTTATTTTTTCTTCTAGGAGTTTTATGGTTTGGGGTCTTACATTTAAATGTTTCATCCACTTTTAGTCAATTTTTGTGAGTGGTATTAAGATAAACATCCAATTTCATTCTTTTCCAAACACCATTTACTGAAGAGACTATCCTTTCCCCACTAAATATTCTTGGTCCCTTGCCAAATATTAGTTGACCATATACATGTGATTTATGGGCTCTCAATTATGTTCCACTGGTCCACATGTCCATTTTTATGCCAAAACTATACTGTTTTGTTAACTATAGCTTTGTAATAAAATTTGATTGTGAGACCGCCAGCTTTGTTCTTCTTTTTCAAGATTGCTTTGGCTATTCAGGGTCTTTTGAAGTTCTATGTGAATTTTAGAATTGCTTTTTCTACTTCTGTGAAAAATACCTTTGGAATTTTGATAGAGATTGCATAAAATCTATAGATAGCTTTGTGTAGTATGGACATTTTAACAATATTAATTCTTCTGATCCATGAACACAGGATATTTTTCTATTTGACTTTTTCAATTTCTTATATCAATATCTTACAGTTTTCAGTGTATAGACTGCGGAAATAAATACCTTGTCCTCCTCTTCATCCTCCTAAGACTTTAGCTGAACTTAAGTAGAAACCAGAAAGCAAGGGATCCAGTTGATGTAGTTCCAAAAAATCAGGCACCTGGAGGCAGAGAGCAGGATGAAGGGTGGAGAGTGGTTCTGGAGAGGCAAACTGAAAATATCTATCATACCAGCCAAACCAGCAATCAACTGAGTATGAAGTGAAAAACATTTCCAGAAATACAACAGCTCTCCCCTCATGGACCATGAGCTCCAGCAAAATGAGTTAACAAGACAGGGAACACATGGGATGGACCAAGTGGCTCCCTCTGAGAAGCCAGTAAGGCAGCTTCAGGATGACAGCTGCGTGTCCTGCCTCTAGAGCATCCCATACAGATTTTAGAGGGAGGATGGAAGGCGGGGAAGAAGGGCGCCCAGGAGAGAAATGGAACTGACAGATTTTATGTGTTCAAGCATTTGTAAAAATTGCCAGGCAATTGACTAATCTGTTGGGGTATTTGGAAAAAAGTAGAACTAATACATTGGAAACTAAGAAAATAGGACAGGGAGATGATTTTAAAAGTTGTAGAAAAAGTAATCCTGAAGAAACCATAAAAAGCCACCCAAAGATCCAAAAGATGAGAAAAAATCATTATTTGAATATTTGCCCCACTCTTGGGACTCACAGCCCTGCTGGGTTAAATACAAAAGCAATGACGTCCAAAAGAATAGCAACCAATCGAGCAGCAACACGCAGATGCACAAAGAAAGAAACTGATGGAGAGAATACAGTCAGCTCGCCATGGGTGGTCGCATAAGCTAGCATCCTGTCTCCCTCCACTCCTCCCCAACACCAGGGGACAAGTGAGACTGGCAGTGCAAGAGAACAGGCCTTGAGACTGGCACTCCCACCCCCAGAGCCACAGGTGTAGCATGCAAAGAAGAAGAGGTTTGATTCAAATAGGAGATCGAATTTTTTAAATGAACAGAACTGAATCTTCCTAACAGAAAGGGCACTTTTAACAATTAAGTATTAGGGAAATATTTTATGCTATCAAGGAACTCTCCTAACCAGAGAGAAAACAAGAGGTTTGACAGGGAACCGAGGTGGCAGTGTTTGAGAAAACAACCCCGAAATTGTAGTTACACTATTTCATTTGACAGCCAGTCAGCAGACCAGTTACATAAATTAGGAAAACATCAGGTGGTGGTTAAGTGCACGCAGTGCATTAAAACACGTGTGATGATGGATGGGTTGCTGCTTTAAGCTGGGTGGTCAGGAAACGCTTCGGTGAGAGGCAGCATTTAAGCTCTGTCTAGAATAAAACAACTAGCCACAGGACGACTAGCGACAGGGGAGCAGGAGAAGAGAGGGCAGTCTTCCCAGGAAGCAGCTACAGCTAGTGAGAAGACCTGAGCTTGGTGTGTTTGAAAAACAAAAATAAACTCATCGTGGCTAAGAGCACAGCCTCAGAGATCAGAGCTGCAGGGCCTAGGCCTGAGAGCCACCCTTGATGCTGAGGGGACAAGCTGTGCGAGGCAAAGATGGGTGTGTCTGTGGGCCAGACATGGATCCTGAGGAAGGGAACAAGGGCCCCTGTTAAGATGCCCGTCTGGAGAAGCAGGGTGACTGTAAAAGAGAGTTGACCACTAGAAGCCAAGAGCTGGGAAGGGCAATTATAATGCCACTAGCCACAGAAGGTCATGGGACTTCCAGCCAAAGTCCCCAGTCGAGGAATTGGCAAGGAACCCACAAAAGCATTCCATGGAGGAAGAGGGCACCAACTTCAGACTACATCTGTACGAGGTGAGTGTTCTTCTGCTCCCTTGTGTTGACCCCCCTCACCAGCCCCCAATCTCAGAGGACCCAGAGACAACTAGTGAATGGGGGAGCAAGGCAGGGCAGTAATGAGGGACACCAGCCCCACTCCCCACAGGTGTCCTAGCCTGAAGCATACTTGAAGGAAGTGGAATGCAGGAAAGCAGGGGGAAGGGAGGGAGCTCTAAAGAGGTAAGATAGGGAAAGAGGGAAGCAAAAATGTTGGGGACTTTTCTGTGTAGTAAACTCTTTTGCTTATTTGTATTTTCTAATTTTTCTCTAATGGTATTAGTTTTTTAATAGAAGTATTGTGTATGTGTTTTTCAACGGTTCAGTGTTCAGTTCAACAAACAACAGACTTCAAGGTTTATGGCATTTGAGATGATTTTTGAAGATCGTTGGCTTTGGCAGGAAGAGCCGTACAGGGAGGCGTTATGTTGACTTGGGATGAGCCCAGGGCATGTTTATGTGAAAGGTTGTTCAGTTAGTCTGGAGTTCATGCCAATGAATAGTGGGAGGTGAAACCAGAGGTAGCACTACAGTTGTAAGTAAACAGACATGGCCATATTAGCTTAAGTAGTGGAGGGTTTCTGGTAAGGGTAGACATGCAGAGGAACCCAGCAAGAGCTGACCTCCCGACCAGGCCTCAGAAAAGAGAGACTGGAGTGGTCCTGGATCAAAGGAGGCTCCAGGAACCTCGAATGGAGGAGTGTGGCTCTCCAATCTGGGGCTCCATGTTGGCAGGCATCAGCTACTCTCCTCATGTCTGCTTCTTCTCTGCCCCAGCTGGCACCTTCTTTCCCTCAGCTCTGCAGGCTGCACATGGCCTCTTCTCCAGCTAATGGCATTCTTCCAAGTTCAGCTCCCACTGCTAACTGTCTCATTCAGGAAAATGGTATCATTTTCCCAATGTCAAGAACTGAACTATAAACTATCTCTTTCTAAAGTGCCAAGAAGTACAATTCCCGACCCTGGGAAAGCAATTGGCCCAGCTCATTGATACCAGTCAGGATACATCTTAGAGGCTGGTAGCCCTTGGGTACAACCAGCAGGGCTGGAAGTAAGAGATCCCATGTATGGAGGGGAGGGAGGGGACTAAAGACAGGAAGGCACAGCCATGTGGGATGAATCATGAATGCCAAAGCCTTCCCTCTTCAGCAAGGATCAATGAGTGCAGCACTTCGACTTAAGAGGGCATGTGGCATATTCAGGCTTGGCTGTCCCTTACAGGTAAGGAATGGGTCAAAATATGGCAGGCCTCAAATCCTAGGGTAGGAGAATCTCTACTTGTGTAGGCAGAAGTGACTGGGACACACACACACAAACACACCCCTCCCTCTCCCTGCTTTGGGGACTTCAGAGTGGTGTTTGGATGCAAACTAGGCATTCTGCTTTTTCTTTCCTACATAATGGGAAAAAAGGGTTACCTTGGCAGGGCGTTTTCATATAGCCTAGGGGGAGATTTTTTTATTGAGGTATCATTGATATACAGTCTTATGAAGGTTTCACATGGGCAACATTGTGTGGTTCCACGTTCACCCTATTACATTCACCCATATTATCAAAGCGCCCTCCACACCCTATTGTGGTCACTGTCCATCAGCGTAGTAAGGTGAGAGTCACAACTTGTCTGTGCTCTACTGCCTTCCACGTGACCCCCCTACATTATGTGTGCTAATCATAATACCCTTTAATCTCCATCTCCCTCCCTCCTCAACCCCTTCCCTTTGGTAACTGCTAGTCCCTTGGAATCTGAGTCTGCTGCTGTTTTTGTTCCTTCAGTTTTGTTTTGTTGTTACACACCACAAATGAGTGAGATCATTTGGTACTTGTCTTTCTCTGCCTGGCTTATTTCACTGAGCATAATATCCTCCATCTCCATCCATGTTGCAAATGGTAGGATTTGTTTTCTTCTTATGGCTGAATAGTATTCCATTGTGTATATGCACCACCTCTTCTTTATCCATTCATCTACTGATGGACACTTAGGTTGCTTCCATATCTTGGCTATTGTAAATAGTGCTGTGAAAACATAGGGGTGCATATATCTTTTTTGAATCAGGGATCTTGTTTTCTTCGTGTAAATTCCTAGGAGTGGAATTCCTGGGTCAAATGGTATTTCTATTATTAGTTTTTTGAGGACCCTCCATATAGCTTTCCACAATGGTTGAACTAATGTACGTCCCCACCAACAGTGTAGGAAGGTTCCACCTAGGGGCAGATCTTAGGCAAAGGTTAAGACAACTGTGTGACAACTCCCTGATGCTCAGCAGTAAGATCTTTTTAACCTAATTGGTTCCCCAACATAGCTAAAAATATACTGCACAAGGATACAATATACACTCAGGGTGTAACCCTCATGCAAATGAGGGTGGGCTCATGCTGTGAAGTCGTTAAAAATGCTTTTTGCTGCTGAAAACTGAAAAGGATGAAAATACAATGGTGAAAAAATTTAGGAGCTGGATGTTTGAGTAACTAAATGGCCAAATGTGAGAAGGAAGACATGTCTGTGCTCTGGCCAATTCTCCTTGTGAGGTTCTTGAAGACAGGAAGGCATAAACTACTACTTTAACCACCATGAAGTAATTGTGACTTGTACTACATTATTCTATCACAGCAAGAATATAGTAAATGCTAAAAAACTACTTAGGTACTGGTGTATTCATTCAGTAGATAATTATGAAACACAAACCAAGCAGAATAGTCTGTAGGAAAGGCAGGATGGGCCCTCAGTGGGTGTTTAATAGCGGAAAGCTATATTCAGTAAGAGATCCTTCAATCTGATTCCTTAGGAAGTACACAGCCTCTCTTAGTTTTCCCTTTGAAAGTGTTCATCATTTGAAACACTGTCCTCTGCCCCTACAAACTAATCATTTTGCCATCAGACCAAGTTTCAGATATCTTTATAATCTCATTATATTCTCCCTCCCCCAATCCTTCTTTTGCCAAGTGATGTCTGTTCGTTTTGCCTCTTTTTCCAGATAAAATAAACTGCTCAACCTGTGTGGCTCACACAAATGCCACAACTGAACCAGGCAGGTAACTCCAAATGGTAGAGGTGGCGAGTGGAAAAAAGAAGAACTGGAAGTCCTTTCAGGTTAACATTTTATTGAAACCAGTACAAGCACCATGCTTAACAGAAGACTGTCCAAAATAAACATGCAATATGAACTAGCAGAGACTGAAACCACAGCTCAAGTTGTGCCAGTTGGTGCGATGACAGGGCACTGTTAAACTTCACAAGACTAGACCATTAATGTTTCAAGTCTCCTGAATGAGGTTATATTGGGCCGTCTAGATCAGTGGGAATTATCCTGGCATGTTAGTGATCTCAAACATTATTCAAGTAAGTATATGTGTATGAACTATATTTCCAAAAGCAAGAAATCGCAAGAAATTCTATCACAACCGTAATGTAGTTGTTTTAAATATTATAGAAACATGATCACAGGTTGGAAATGTCAAACTGCATAAGAGTCAACAAATTTCTCAAGAATATTCAACTTGGGATCATGGGTGTTAAATGGCCTAGAAGATATACATTCTCCCAGAAATACAAAATAAGCTTTGTCCAGAAATGTTTGAGACACTTCTTCACATAATTATAAAGGCTCAAATTCTGTAGATTCCAGTATTATCAGTCACTGAACAAACAGGGAAAACAACCATAACGAGAATATTTCAGTTGACAGAATACAAATTACTCTCTACTTCCACCAAATATCAGCATTTAAACTCTTATGAAAATATCTATTCATCACTAGTCCACATGGATTAATGACATTGCTCAGACTTTCAAGCAGTTGATAAGTACACCTTCCTTACTACCTATAGGTGGGAATAAAGACAGCCAATGTTAATTTGGCAATGAACTCCTCCAAGCAGAAATTTTTAGTTAAAGTGTCAGACCAGGATACAGTTTATGGCTATGGTTGACTCCTGAAAATAGGAGATAAAAAGGGAGAGAAAAGAGCTGACAGACATTTTGCTACAAAGATTATTCAGTACTGACAATAAAAAATTTAGCAATGCCCTCTTAAACAAGAGTATGTTTAACTGCGCTAGGCATTTAATAAACTTCTTAGAAATAGACATTTGAACATATATTTTGGAAGTCAATTAAACAAAAACAGTCAAACAACTTTTTCCTGACATAATGACTTCAATACCAGCACAAAGTGAATATTATTCAAAACTCTGACATTTTGGAATTTCAGCATAGTAACCTGAGAATAGTTTTCTTCATATGTCACTTATGTTGCCACCAAAAGCATATCAAAAACATGCTGTGATTATTAGATGGTTCTATCTTGACAACATTAAACACTATGCAGAATTTTTGCAAGGCCAACTATTTCAAAACTAATGCTGGCTTAGACAACCTTGAAGGAGGTTCCCAGGAAAAAAGCTGATGCCAAAAAGGAAAGATCAAGATCTGAACAGGGATGGCTGTACCAGAAAGCTATGGAATGTAAAAACTGGAATTACAAAATCTGGAGTTACTATTTGAGAGAAAGCAGAAAAAGAGCTCAGACAGGAAATTACTTGAAAAGAACAATGTACAATTTAGTTAGATGAATGGGAAATTTAGTAAAACTGAAAACACTCTAGAGCATGGGATTTGTAAAGCTCCCTATAGCACAGAGGGAGTAAAGAAAAGTTCTACTCATCTGCAATCTATTATCTTGCAAAATGTTATTGATAAAGAGTGAGACAAGTTCAAAAAAGCATGGTTTATCATAGCTCTTTGCATCTGTTAGAGAACAAGGGAACTAAGAGTTCTGTGTATAGAGGTCAATATTATCTGACATGATGGAGGACTTTCAAAACCAAAAAAATAAAAATATGCAGGACAAAATAAGGAACCTCACTGAAAATACATTCTTGCAGCACTAATTTCTCTTATTGCTGCAAACCAGGTGAAACAAAATTTCATTTCCTTCATTCAAAAGCATTAAAAACACTCTCCATTCACTGGGATTACATTTGCATTTCTGAAGAATTATAAGCATTATTTTCCAATGTCAAATAGCTGTTTACAGAATTCTTAAACTTCCTGGTGAAGCTTTCTCTCTAGAAATTGGAATCAAGAATCCTCCCCATTTATAAACCAAAACAAATACCCACTCTAGCACTTCCTCATCTCTTACTTCCTATTGCTTCCTGTTTTTTAGAGTAGTGAAGCCAAACGGTTTTGGGAAACAGAAGATTCAATATTGCGGAAATTCCAACTATCTTTACCTCTATTAAAGTTGGCACTGAAACCTCAAGAAACTACAAAGAGCATATAAATCGAAAATATACCAAACTTAAAAAATAATGTCCTTACTAGTTTTAAAATGACTAAGATATTCTTAATATAAGAATTCATTCACCAAATTTGGTTAGCCTTTAGAGTCTCAAATTAATGGTAAGCAGTCACTTTTATGTTCTTAAAGAACATGCTGTGTTAGAATCCTTGCTTTATAACAGGATGACATCCTCTAACAAAACAGATGTCCAATTTACAATATTATCTTCTGACATGTAGGATATAAAATGTGATTTCTATAGATGTGTTAATGTTATTAACTATGGCCAAGGTTTTAAGTCATATTTTCCTATGGCACAAAACTAATCACAAATATACCCAAAACTATAACTCTCAACTGCCATATATTCACTAATGCAAGCAGATAGTTGGAATTTTAAAAATATGAAGTTGATTTTATTACAAATTTCAGATATATATGTTAGAAAATTGTTTTGCTTTGATCTTTTACAAAAGTATTAATTTCACCAAGTCTGGAATACTGGCAGTGTAAAAGTCTTAAACTAATTTTAAAGCTAACAAATCAAAGGCACAGTATTAACACATTCAAAATAACTAGTGTTCACAGGACAATATTAAGAGGTGTTTTATAAATAAAGCATTATTAACCTAGATTCAAAACTACCTAAAAATGACACAACCAGGAATGAAACCCATGATTAGTTATAACCTATCAATTTCTAAGACTAAGATGCTATTTTCCATAAGAAGAAAAGAAACCCAAAGAGTCATAACTTTATTATAAAATCTCAGACTTTAAGAATGAGCAATTTGGGGGGGACTTGATTAAAAAGATCAAAGAAACCAAAGAAGGCATGGAATTGATGAAAATGTATTTATAATGCAGGTTACACTGCAGTAAGTTATTATTCATGGCTCAAAATTGGGTCACTCAAGCCTTTTACCCCAAATTAGTGTCAAACATTTGACAAGTGGTAATATGCTATTTTCGTATATAAACTGCTAATATCCTGTATTTGTCAAAAGGAGGCAACTGTTTATCACAATCTAATGCCCTCTTTCCAATGGTGTCTGTGAATAGTAATAAATTCTGAATGATAAGTTATAGAAATTAGTCACAAGAGTGCAAAAAGTCCCTGGAGAGTAGTCCACCTAACAATTACAAATATAAGGAAACACTTTTACAAAGTTTCATTACTGTGAAGATGATTTCCCCTTTGTTCAAACTTTGGGCAAATGAAGAAATTTTCTTTACTGCAGGAAACAAACTGTAAGTAACAGTGCATTTTTAGGCATAAGTATTTATGTCTGGTTCCAGTATGGTCAGGTTAATACATAAATACTTTAGAAACACAGAAGTTCACATTAGTGGAAAAATCCAAGTTTCTCACGCAACCACTCTTCAGTTAGGTCTTCAGTATTTCTTATTTCAAATACCTTAAGAAAAAAAATTGGAGTCATACTCTGACACTCTTAAAAAAAATCAAACATTATATATTTGAGTATTAAATATCAAATTCTCTTTCTTGTTGGTCATGACCTTATCTGTGCAAATTAGATGTACCTTACTTTTTAAAAATGCTAAGTATACAGTTACCAAAGTTTAATGATTAAGATAGCATAAAACCAAAACTCTCTTAAAAGAAAGAATAAATCTATAAATCTTAAAGAGTAGTTCTACATATCTTACCCAGTAGTTTACACAAATAAAATCTATCTAGTTAGTTAGGAACTGGAAGAACATATGCTGGTCCTCCATAGTTGGATGAAACACCAAGCTATAGACTATTTTGATAAGCATGGACTACAGGTCCACAGCCACAAATCTCCAACAAGAATCAGAACACATGCAGGCCTAGATAATATATTGGCTAGAGAGACTCAGTGTAATAAAGCAGAAAGGATGAGATCTGAGGCCAGATGTGAGTGTGAATCCCAGTTCTGTCATTTACTATTATGCAACCCTGTGCAAGTCATTCATTCTGCAAACCTCAGTTTCCCTAACTACAGAACAGGAATACCACCATCAACTTCACAGAACTGTGGTGAGGGTTCAATGGGATTATTTGTAAAAGTAAATTTTAACTGTAATGCCTTAATTCTAGCACTTCAGGGTGTATATGGGATTAAAGTGTTGGAGATTTTAGGGTGATGGAGATTTGTGGCTGTGGACCTGTAGTCCATGCTTATCAAAATAGTCTATAGCTTGGTGTTTCATCCAACTATGGAGGACCAGCATATGTTCTTCCAGTTCCTAACTAACTGTTCAGACAGCTCCTTCCTAACCACCCAATCCCCTTGGAATAATTCCAGGGTGTTTGATGGTGTAAATGAAGAGGAAAAGTAGTGTCTGTAAGTTGGTGGTATCAGTGGTAATCATATGGGCTGAAAGAAAAAAAGAGGGCATTTAAAGACATCCCCTGGGTTGATTAAGCATCCAAGGGGAAAATATTAATGCCATCCTTAAAATAAAACTTGAAAGGAAATATTTAATACCATTTCAGTGATATAAAATTCTATTCCAATACCCTGTATATGCTTTTCAACACAAATATGTGGAAGTTAAGTAAAGTTGAAGTACTCCTCTTACTTTGAAACCTTCAATAATTGGAATAAAACAATGGGCACATGTTAAATCTTAAAACAAGGGTCTCACATAGAACAGATTGGTTTAGCTTAATAAAGTTAATACTAATAAATATTCTTAATTTAATTGTATATTTGGGAAGAGTATGGTTAACTGCATAATATGGAGTTTCTGTACAGAATTTGGTTCATTTAGTTATGATAAAAAGGCTGAGAAAAACTTTAATGCTGACTTTTTATCAGAAATTATACAATGGAAGATAAAAAACTCTCAAGAGATTAAATAGTTACAGTGGCCTCTTTTCTAAAGCTGCCTACATTTTGAATGTGATTCCTTCTAATCAACTTAAAATTTCTATTCAAAAGGACACTTTTGGTTAAACACTTTTATCATTCTATTTCCAACTAATAAATAGCTCTAATTACCTGCTCTGTTCTAAATAACTTTCTCCTGCAGAAGAAATACTTAACTCTTCAGATTATTTTAGTTATGGCTCTATACTCTAAGGGGAAATACGGCCTCCACAAGCAGGTCAAATACAAATACCACCTTGGTCAGTTCAGCTGTTTGCACTAGCTTATTCTTACTCCCAGCATACATCATCTGTTGTTCAGGCTTACACCCTGGAAAAGAGATATTAGTGCAGAAATGAGACTTGGATTTTGAAAAGGTGACGGGTTTTTATTATTTACTTCTTAAAATGATATGTTTAGGATTTCCTATACTATCAAGTTTACAAAAACTTCAGTCTAAATGTGTCTGGGCTGTATTTTGAGTCTTATACTGCCTGCACAAAGAGACACAGCTAAATTACAATAAGCCTGTTAAGTCAGCAAAAATAAATGAGGTTGGCTCTCTGTAGATCTTGACTTTTCATGCCTTATAAACACTTAAGAACTATTCAACACCACCTTAATTTTGACATTAAATATCAGTATCAATTTTATAGATGCCTAACATACATAGGGAGCTCTGCCCAGAAAAAAAGTTGCAGTCTGCTTACATATTAAGCTAAATATATACTGCAGTATATTTTAAATGCAAAGTAAATGATACAAATAGTACAGTTCAGAGAAGAGTTCAACGAGTACAGAGTTTATTGTAAGCTTGGACAGTGGTGGTAGTGGGAGTTTCACTGATAATGGATACCTTAAATATCAACAAGCCATTTTAATGTCCAATGTAAACTACTCTGGGGCTATTTTCAAGATTATAGGTGTATCATTGGTAACTACTATTTTAAAGAAAAACACATATATATCATGATTATACATAAAGCTTAAATACTTATAAACAAAATTAAAACAGAAGAAAATGTACTTTTGATATTTTAAAATATCATTGCATTTCAAATTCCTAAAAAAAGTGTGCATGATTTGAACAATTATACATCTAGGAATTTTTCCTAGGAAAACAAACAATTTCTAAGAGATGATGCTTTACAGTAACTACTTTCTAGGGATGCATTCATGTGTACACACACATCAATTTAGGTTACTGAATACTTTTCATCTTTAAAAGAAGCATAAAATTTGTCCAGTATAAGAAATGGTTTGATTAGATCAGAACCAATATGGACTATTTCAAGAAATTCACTTACCAACAGGACTGGAGAAAATAAAGCACAGAGGATATGAAACTCTTCCATCATCATGCTGGTATTTGTAACTATACACAATGAAGGTTTTTCTCAAGTTAAAGAAACTAAAATATTTACTGCTTTATGTGAGACAAATACTCACAACGTTCTATAATAAAATACATATCTAGGGAGCTAGTAGGTGGTAAATTTCTATCTTAATCATTTAGGCCACACCTTTATTATTAATTATCTTTTCACAAAACTATAAATGGGTCCTCAAAATAAATTATAAAACATATCATCTCTCAAAAGTAAATTATTAAAATACTGCATAATATACTCCAAAAGTATAGATTTTATGTAGATTTTTAAATTTTTTTATTGTAAACACATAATAAAAATTTTTTTGATTAAATAATTCATCCCACTAATAAATCAACTTTTCATTTTCTTAGTCCAATATACACAAACATATTTTAATTTGGTTATGATGATAGTGTAGAAGATAATATCATAAAATATATGTCTTATAAAAGTTGAGCAAATGAACCTCATTTGTTTATTTATTTAGTCATAAATAAATTCTGGCCACTAAAGAAAACAAATCTTTTTAAAGCACTAAGAAAAGGATATCGAGGTTGTCGTTCAGGTAGTTCATCTTTAAGTTCATCTGGTGAAATGCCCTGGCACCATGAAGAGAAATAATTTTTAAATGTTTTCTTACCCATAAATCCTTGAGAGAGATACTGAGCACCTTCTACTAACAGGTATAAATTCATAACCCTACCCCATGACATAAAATCTCATTTTA
Organism: Manis javanica; assembly: GCF_040802235.1. Classification (NCBI taxonomy): domain Eukaryota; kingdom Metazoa; phylum Chordata; class Mammalia; order Pholidota; family Manidae; genus Manis; species Manis javanica. Next base: position 45,206,390 of record NC_133163.1, on the reverse strand, counting down.
CTAAATTATATATAGGCTGAGGTTACTAAACCTCCAATCCAATGAAAACCCACCCCAGCCCACTCAATGTAGTTCTGTTTATTAACTAAACATGGGGCTGCAAGGCACTGTAGTCTATGCTCATGTTTCAACTGTCAGGAAATCCTGAGTGAGATAAGCCAACCTCTCAAAGGAAACAACAATGTCTGATTTGAGGGGGGAATTAATTTCTTTTCACTCTAAATCAGTTGTTAAACTTGCAAACTAAATACTGAAGTGACATGGTTCTGGTTTTTGATTACTGGCTAAGCAATTTAAAAAGTAAGTTGTAAAGGTGACTTAATTTTTATGGGATATACAGCCCTACTACCACTTATTACACTGGATTTCATTAATATTTTCAAGATGATTAAATTAGACACACCACACAATAATTAACACATGCTTTCCATACATAATGAGCATATATTTAAAGGTTTAAAACTCATTTTTAAAACTACATGTAACTAATACAGACTTCTCTGGGCAGTAAGAGTTGCTTAACTATAAAACCATATTTAGCTGATCAAACAAACCTCAAGCTCTTCATCCAGTACCACCAGGCGTTTATCCTTATCAATCTTCACTAAAATAAAAAACACAATGTGAGTAAATTGTGATTCTAGTGTGGCTCTGATCTACCCAATCCAGAGTACCCAATCCAGAGTCTCAGCCCTTTTTTTGGCATCTAAAAATAAAACATCAAGAAACACAAGCATAAAATTCATTCTCACCTTTAGTTTACGGTCTGTTAGTTGGCTTTACTTTTCAAGCAGTCAGTGTTTAAAAGCTTTTACCCACCACTGCCAGAACCTAATTTGCTTATTTCAAACTTTATGTCAACTCCTTATATTTACTGTGTATATGAAGAACTTTGTAACTCAAATGCAACTTCCTAGATAAGAAAAGGTCTGAAAGGGTGCCTTGATTGAGACTGGTCTATGTAACATGGTCAGACTGCAAGGGAAAAGTGGACCAACAATTAGGACAGAGGAACTGCCAGATTCCCAGCTTTTCCAGAGTCAGGAATTCATGGTACAGGTGTAAGCATGATTATTATGAGAAGAGAATTACCAAACAACAGTGATAGCCATAATCAAATATATGTGACATAATCTGAAGCCAAAATGAAATATGTTTAGATAATCCATGCCTCTATTCCTTTCCATTACTCTGAAGAGTTAGAAGTTTTTGGTTTTATACTAATAAGTATATCCTATGAGATACAATAAGATTTCAAATAGCTTTACTTTTTTTTAAACTAAAGTATCATCGATATACAATCTTATATTGGTTTCAATTATACAACACAGTGGTTCAACAGTTACCCATATTATTAAATCCTCACCCCTACATTGATAGATACCATTATCTATCAATGTAGTAAGATAGAATCATTAACTGTATTCTCCATGCTGTACTACTGTCCTTATGACCAACTTATATTCTGGTTGCGAATTATTGTGCCCCTTTATCCCTTTTCCCCTCCCCCTCGCCCCCAACCTCTCCCCCTTAGTAAACACTAGTCCCTTCTCAGTGTCTGTGGGTCTAATGAAATAGCTTTACTTTTTGGGCAAAATGTCACTGACACACATTTTACTTTTAAAAACTGTATGCCTAACTTGCAGTATTTATTTGTAACAGAACTAGAATTAATGATAAGATGTCACCACCTCATTAATTCACATCTCCAGATGCATCTCCGATAAGCAGTCTAATAGAGTTTTACATTTTCACCCCCTCATCCTTCATTCATCTTTCTAAATCACTACCCACATATTAAAGATTACCTAAAAGTATAAAATAAATCTGCACAACATCAGATCTATCTCACACGGAGAGGCAATATGCAAATAATCACTCTTTCCATTGTCAGAAGTCAGGAGTATTTAAAGGTATTCTCCATGAAACTAGAGTTCAAGTCTGGAATTGAAACAAGGCGCTAAATCCTTTGAACACAATGCAGAACTTTTTATCATTTTAGGTATGAATGAATGGATGAGGATGAATGGCCAGCCACTTTTAGTCCCCTGAGAAATGAAAGGATGGAGTTGGATGGGTCACTACAAATGACCAAGTGACTAAGAGCATCTTCTCTGGAGCTGTGCAGGCAGCTGAGGGGGGAAGGTGGAACACTCCACTTCCATTCGGCGGTTTTAGCTGTTAATTTTTTTGAAAAGTGATCTAAAAGGTTAGGAATGTGGGATTAAAGCAGGAGGTGGCAAATTATTTCTAAAGGCTCAGTTCATTCAATGTAGCTATAAGATAAAAACAAAGACCATGTAACTGAGGCAATCACTTTTAGCTTACTTATAATGGCAGCATTGTTTGTTTCTTTCCGAAAACGAAACTTTCTCAGCTTTTCCACTAAATCTTCAGCAACATCACAAACCACCAAAGACTCACTCTGGAAAAAGAAAAAAAAAATCACATATAAAATACCATGACTTCAATAAATGTACATGTTAAAGGTATAAAATCTAATACCTTTAAAAGGCATACTGACATCTACAAATATCATAATTGTGTAAAAGCATTAACATGAAACAATGAACACTTGGCGCTTTTAAATCTACCAATCTTTGTGTATCTGTATTATTTAATTATTCATCTCATATGCAGGGTATAACTTTAATTTTCTCTTTGGTGAATAAATATCTCAAAGAATAGACAAACAGTAATATACAACTTCATGAGAATCTGGAGAGGAAGGGAAGAATATGGGAAAATTCAACTTTTAGAAAGTAGAATACTTTTGCACTATGCAGAAAGAACAGGAAAATAATCTTAACTGTACTTAGAATTAAGACCTTGACTCATTTTCGGGTTTTGCAACTATGAACAAAACACAAATAAACAGAAGTATGAAAAAAAACCATGAGAGGAACCAATAACATTTTATGTCTTAAATGATTATGTGGATAAAGGAGCTATTAAGAATTAAGAAAGCAAAAGCAAATGAAAAAATATAAAAATTACAAGAAACTTTTATGGATCATGAAAAAATTAGACTCTTCTCCAGGAATTCAGCAATGAAATGTTGAAAAGGACTTTTGTTTGACTGGTACAAATGTATCACTACTGCAAACATGGAAATCTCTTTTTTCTTTTTTTTAATGTACAAAACTTCAAATACAAAGGTAGAAAACAATACAGTGAAGCCCTATATACACCTATTACTCAGTTTCAACCATTGTCAATACACAGCCAATCTTATTTCATATGACACCTCAATACTGCCCCCACAGACTGTCAGACAGTAAAGACCATAAATCATCTCAGCTGTGTATGTTAGTATGTATCATTAAAACGACAGTATGTACTATTAAGAACAATATAAGAATTAACAAGGTTCACATTCTTTGGTCTCTTCATATAAAGGATCCCCCCTCCTTCTTCAAGATGAGACCAATGCTAAATACGTATGGCTCATTATAACCCAAAAGGATTAAGGCTTCCAATTTTAAGTTAAAATAAAAATTTAATGGAAGGCTGCTTTTCTGTGTTGGGTAAATGAGAGCATATGTTAAAGCGGGAAATGGCTCTCAATTTTAAAATGTCCCTTAAATTCAGAACACTGGTAACATATATGGCGTGAAATATCAAAGGATATGCCGTTTACAATTAGACAGCACATCACACCAATACGTACTACGAACCAATGCTCCCATAAGTCACGTACATCCACCCTTTCAGTTCTCTTTAGAAAAAGAGAAGCTAAGTCATATGGAGCTTCCTGAAGGTAATATTCAACCCTTATCTTATTTTTTTCTATCTTTCAAGAAGAATATAGAAGTCAGAAAACTAGAATTTCCTTTCTCTCCTCAACCAAAGGTAGAGCCCACTAGTGAAACTAGTAACTATTTTAGATTTTTGTTTGGGCAAAGACCAATTCATCATCAAAGTTTCATCTTCCAGCTCTGACAGTCACAGCTGCCTGTGCAATCCTGACATTCTAAGGATCAGAAACCAAATGAAGAACAGGCTGTGATGTAATTTATATAGCCTTTTTCTTTTGCATTTTTACCCTTCCAATTACCATACAGCCAAAAATTCCTTCCTACAAGAAAAAGGACCTAGAACCGTCAACTCTAATTGCTTACAGTTAGTAGAAGCATTTAAGAATGAGTATAATGCTCTGAAAGCAACTTATGTGGTTATTAACGCACATAATGAAGTGGAGAGTTGAGCTCAAGTGTTCATTTATTGGTTTATGCACACAATGAACACTTAATGAGTGTCAGCATGTGCTAAGTGTTAGGGATACAAGTATATAAAATGAGTAAATAAGTAAAAGGGACCTGACTCAAGGAGCTCATATTATAGTCCAGAAGAGAACAGACCTACTTAAGAAGGATCAGGTAAAAAAAAATGTACTTGTTTGTACCTGTGATAAGAACTAGAAAGAAGAGACACAAGATGCTTTGATAATTTATGATTAGTAAAGAACAGTATGGTCATAGGAGGCTTGCCTGAAAAAGACTCTAAAGGACCAAAACTGCCTATGCAAAGACCCCCATGAAAGTAATCATAGTACATGTAAGATAAGGCCAGCGTGACTCAAGCACAGAGATGAGTAGGAACATGGTGTTACGATTTGGTTGGTAGGGACTGGACCATATAAGGCCCAGTGAGTCCTATTAAGTATTTGGTCTCTATTCTATGAGCAAAGGGAAGCCACTAAGGTGTTTTAAGCAGGGTGGTTATGGGAAACATGATCAGATTTGCATGCAGAAAACAGGCAAAGAGCCAGGATAGGATGAACAGAGCTAGGTAACTGGCAAGACTGATCCAGGTGAGACTTGAAAAGTAGCTTAGGTTGATGAGGATAAAGAGAAGTAAATACTATTAATTATAGTTAACATATATGAAACGCTATGAAACAAACACTGTGCTATGTTCCTTCATTCTCAAAACAGTCACATAAGATGGGTTTTATTATCCTCATTTTGAAAGAAACTAAGGCTTAGAGAAGTATCTTCCCTGAAGTTATGCAACTAGTGGAACTCAGATTCAACCTACCCAGGCTGACTTCTAGCCCACTCTTAACCATTAGTAGGGACATGATGACAGATTGAATATTGGGAGGGGTGTGTTAGGAAAACGAGTTACCAAAATTACTCCAAAGCTTCTCATTGGTGTTACAGACTAATGCTACCTTTGACCAAGGTAAGGAACACTGAAGAAGACACGGTTTGAGGAGAAAGAGCAGAATCTCTATTTTGGACAAACTGAGATGGCTTTGGGGAACCCAAGTAGGAAAAAGCTTCTCTGGGGATGCTAAATAGTGGAATACATAGATCTGGGCTAGATGTCAGAAGCAAGGTCCGCCCAAACAAATTCACAAGTTATCTGCATATAGGTGGGTGGTAACTGAAACTATGAATGTAGGTAAGACAGGATAGAGAAACTAGAGAATGAGAAATGAAGCATTAGGAATGCACCTAAGACTCCTGCGAGTTACATCCAGGGAGGGTAAATGGTCTCCTGGACAATGATGGGTCAACAGCATAAGTAGGAGACAAACCAGTTCTGTATCCCAGAAGCCAAGGAAGAAACACGAGGGACAAAAGTGTTCAACACCCTGGAATGCAGCTAAAAGGTCAGGAAAAAATGAGAATTGAAGAGAGTCCCTTGGATTCAGTAACCATGACAAGATCTATTCAATGGAGGTGGGTTGAGAAATGAATGGGAGGTCAGAGACTGTGCGGTTTCTATGTTTTGTTTCTAATTAAAGAGGCAAATATATTTGAAAAGTCAATGAGAAAGATCTAGAAGATCTTTACTAATCAACTGATTTAATTCTCCAATTTATTTTTGAGCGTGAGATCCAACTTATATGAGAACGGAAGCCAGAGCCCCCAGTCCAAGCAAAAAACAAAAGCTTTGGACACTTTAATGTCAAGCGCCAAGGCCCTGGGTCAAAAGGTTTCCAACAACCATAGCTCGAAGAAAGCAAGGATAAGGGGAAATCCTTAGGCAGGCCGGGGGCGAGGGAGGAGGCAAGCTAAGGCGAGGCCGAGAGAACCGAGTCGGAATCCGAGCTCTCCCGGCAAAGGCTACCAGGCGGAAGGTACTCGGGGCGTGCAGTCCCCTCCAGCCTGGTCCGAGGCCTGCAGAGAAACCGGATTTGGGAGAGCCAACCGCGGCGCCGGACCCCCGGCCGCTCCGCCCCTTCAGCTCCTGAGCTGCAAGTCTCCATCCAGAGGGCTCCCGCAAGTACGACCCACCCCTGCGGGCCGCACCCTAGTCCTGGGGCCCGCTGGGCAGGAGGATGCTCGGCAGGAGGATGCTGCTTTTACGCGGGGCTGCAGCGGCGTCTGGGAATGCCAGCTCTCTGCTTGTGGGCACCGGCCAGAGGCCGCCAACCCTCCCCCCGGGCACAGCCCGCCGACACCAGCTCTGGCAACCAGGAAAGCCCGGCTGGCTGGCCCAGCCCTCTGGCCCCCGCCTCCCCAGCGGCAACTCACCATTTTCCTGCCGCCCGTCAGCAGCCTCTCGCCTTCCCTCGGGCCCCTTTAAGAACGGCACGGCGGTCGCCTTCCTTCCTGCCCCCGCGCCAGGCAGAGTCGCCCCCACAGACCAACGCGGGCCGCGGCGGGCCAGCACGTGACCGCGGACGGCGGGCGGCGCGGCTCAAAATTAGCCGGAATATGAGCTCCCGCCTGCTTCTGCACACTTCAGGAGAGGTTGTTTTGTCTGATGGGAGTGGACCACCGTGCCAAAATGCACTCCTAAAATTCAAGCCAGTTCTTGCTACCCTTTAACTTTTTTCAGATTGATAGCAGTCTCATGGTGACGTGATTAAGTCAATGATTTCAGTGGTAAATGTGTGTTGTTGACCGCAATCAGTTCTTCCCCATGTGATCGCCCACAAACCAAGGCATCCCGGCATGCCTCCCACCCTCTCCGCAACCTTACCCCGCAATGTCCCCCACCTTCCAGTACTTGGATAATATACTTCTTTTCTCAGTGATGTTTGTTTATTTTAAGTATAACTGAATGATAATTGATGTCTAGAGGACTGCTCTCGTGAGTCATTGCCTAATCGCACATTGGAAGTTGTGCTAGGAGGGGCAGACTTCCTGGGGCAAGTGGTGAGGAGAGTGGTTTGGAAGAAGGAAAGCTTGAACTCTAGAAATCATACAAGTGCTTTCAATAAAAGAAGCTGCCTAGGCAAGATCTCACATGGTGCCTGGTCCATAATAGGTGCTCAATTAATATTTGTCCAGTGAGTGAAAGGACCAAAGAAAAAAATCCTGAACATTGTGGTTACTACATTCAACCATATTATTAAGTCTCCCAAATACCCCATTGAAGTCAGCGTAGTAAGATGCCACAGAGTCACTACTTGTCTTCTCTGTGCTAAACTATCTTCCCTGTGACCCCCGACACAACATGTGTACTGATCATAATGCCCTTTAATCCCCTTCTCCCTCCCCCTTGGTAAGCAATAGTCCCTTCTTGGAATCTGTGAGCCTGCTGCTGTTTTGTTCCTTCAGTTTTGCTTCATTGTTACACTCCATAAATGAGGGAAATCATTTGGTACTTGTCTTTCTCTGCCTGGCTTATTTCACTGAGCATAATAACCTCTAGCTCCATCCATATTGTTGCAGATGGTAGGATTTGTTTTCTTGTTATGGCTGAATAGTATTCATTGTGTATATATATCACCTCTTCATTCATTCATCTACTTACTGATGGACACTTAGGTTGCTTCCATATCTTCGCTATTGTAAGGAGTGCTGCGGTAAACATAGGGGTGCATATGTCTTTTTGAATCTGAGAAGTTGTTTTCTTGGGGTAAATTCCTAGGAGTGGAATTCCTGGGTCAAATGGTATTTCTCTTTTTAATTTTTTGAGGCACCTCCATATTGCCTTCCACAATGGTTGAACTAATTTACATTCCCACCAGCAGTGTAGGAGGGTTCCCCTTTCTCTGCATAATCACCAGCATTTGTTGTTCCTAGTCTTTTCAATGTTGGCCATCCTAACTGGTGTGAGGTGATACCTCATTGTGGTTTTAATTTGCATTTCCTTGATGATTAGTGATGTGGAGCATCTTTTCATGTGCCTGTTGGCCATCTGAATTTCTTCTTTGGAGAATTGTCTGTTCATATCCTCCACCCACTTTTTAATAGGGTTATTTGCTTTTTGGGTGTTGAGGCATGTGAGTTCTTTATATATTTTGGATGTTAACCCCTTGTAGGATATGTCATTTACAAATATATTCTCCAATACTGTAGGATGCCTTTTTGTGCTACTGATAGTGTCCTTTGCTGTACAGAAGCTTTTTAGCTGGATGTATTCCCATTTGTTCATTTATTATTTTGTTTCCTTTGCCCAAGGAGATGTGTTCAGGAAAAAGTTACTAGTTTATATTCAAGAGATTTTTGCCTATGTTTTCTTCTAAGAGTTTTTATGGTTTCATGACTTACATTCAGTTTTTTGACCCATTTCAAGTTTACTTTTGTGTATGGCGTTAGACAATAATCCAGTTTCATTCTCTTCTATGTAGCTGTCCAGTTTTGCCAACACCAGTTGTTGAAGAGGCTGTCATTTCCCCATTGTATATCCATGGCTCCTTTATCATATATTAATTTACCATATATGCTTAGGTTTATATCTGGGCTCTCTATTCTGTTCCATTGATCTCTGGGTTGAATTATTAGAATTTTTAAGGTTTGTAAATTTAATGAATTGTTAGCATGTTAATAAATAACATTAAATCAGGGTTCAACAAATTTAATACAATACTCATATTTTCTCATAAATTAGAAAAGTAAAAGTATTAGCTATAAGAAATTCCACAGATCAACTACATTCTCATAGTGATCTGCCCCCATAATACTTTTTACTGTGAGAAGGAAACTGGTAAGCATCACCATGTAAAAAATGGCGGAAGAGAAAATGATTGTTAGTGGTCCATGAGCAATTATACTTGACTTAAACATAGATTCTCCCCTTACCCCCATGATTTTCCATCATGTCTCTCCATCCAATGGGGGAAATGCAGGAAAATGTGAAAAAATTAACTTTCAGCTATATAACATCATACCTGATAAATAATAAACCCATTAATTTTCCTTCTTATTTTGTTCTTTTAATGTGTCCCAAATGTTGTTGGCTATGAAATGAGCTGTCTCCTCTTAGACCCAAGAAAGGTTGGGCAGAGTAGTAGGATACTACTACTATAAGAATAGGATACTGGTGAAAATGTGATTAATTTTACTACATTGGGGGAGTAAAATGAGTACAGATTATGTACAAACATTTTATTTGAATTCAGTCTATAGAATATGTTTATAATCAGAAAAAAAATTACATCTATTTTAAATGAGGTTTGGGAATTTCATTCTGGATCAGTGGAAAGTTCCAAAATGTTTTACAGCACTTTTCTGCTTCACTATCTCTGACAAAAACCTCAAGAACCTATCAATTCTAAGCTGTGTTGAAGTCACTGATATGTGTTTTATCTCAGAGAAGCATCTGACATCAAGACAAGATCAGGGTTGATGGGAGAGGAATATTCTATTAAAAACTGAGAGAAGATCATAATTAAAACAATCTTCTCTGGCCTGAATTTAAGTTCTCCACTGTCTGTGTTAACAGTCTTGCTAAAGTATGTTTGTATTATTTACATATTCCCAACCATTTATTCATTCAACAAATAGTTGTTGAGGGCCCAAATCTCATGTATCAGCTCTGTTCTGGGTGCTAAGATTCAAAACAGACTAAAATCCCTATCATCCTGTAACTAAGGTTCTAATGGGGAGGAGGAGGTAACAGACAATAAGCATCAGTAAACTATATTGTAGGTTAGAAGGTGATTAGTGTTGGGGAAATAATAGGGAGAGAAAGTTGGAATTGTAGGGGATAAGGGATCTGCAATGTTAAATCTAGGGTAGCTGTCCTAGTCCCTCACTAGTAAAGTCATGTCTGAACAAAGATTTGAAGCTGTGAGGATTACCCACGTGGATATCTGGAGGAACATCCCACACAGAGGGAACAGCACTGAAAAGGACCCAAGGCATAAGCATGCATGTTTTTACAGCGGACAAAAAAGCAGTCAAATGACTGGAGTGGATTAGCTGGGGAGAGTTGTAGATAAGGTCATAGAAGGATTAGAAGGCTGGATCATGTACAGTCTTGTAAGTGATCATAAGGACTTTGCCTTTTAGAGTCAAGGTATCCTGCCATTGGAGGTATTGTGCAGGGAAGTGATCTGTTATGCATTTTAGCAGAGTCATTCCGACCTCAGTATCTTTTTGAAAGGATCCTTCTGCTGTGGCATTAGCCTGTAGGAAAGGAGAGACTTCCAGAGCCAGCCAAGATGGAGTAAGCAAGCTGCTCTCTCTCTCTCAACCATTAATTACAACTAAAAGCTCTGGACAGAATATAAAAAAAGCAACTACCTGAGGAGTCTGAAGAGTAAATAATAACAAAAAGAGCAAGTGGATTTGGGAAAGAAGTGTTTAGATCTCTTCCTCTGTATCCTGTTTGTGAGGGAAGGATTCCCATCCTAGGGTTATGGGAATGGCCAAATACATAACACCCAACAGTGGACAGATGAGATTGACAGCAACTTTTCAGTCACATGTACTCAGAACCTGGGGGAAGGGCATATGCCATGCGGGACCACAAGTGGGTTGTACTTGGGAACAGAGTGACTGTTGGAGGCAGGCTTTGTGGTATAAAAAGGCTGTGATGCTCCCTGGTTCCTGCAGGAGGATATGATTGGCTTATTTGAGTAATTTCACAGGCTGGCAGGGACCTGAAACCTACTAGTCAGGGAGAAGCCGGCCTTGTGCCTGGTCCCCACGTTAAGGAGGGTTGTTTGCTTAGGGCACCTCATCTGTGGGTGCTGAGTGGGGAGAGGAACCGCAGTTAGATGATTCCCAGTTCTGCCAGAGGTCAAGGTAGCACGTAATGTTGAACCTTAGTTTTTAGGAGGACAGCACTTGAAGTATGCCTAGTATGCTGCTGGTGAGTTTTCTGGTTTGTTTTTCTCTTCTGCGTCTGACATGAGAGCAGGCTGAATCAGGGAAGCAGGGCAGCAGAACCTCCGAGGGAAACACCTCCTTCCAGCCAGTGGATGAGGACAAGGGGCCACTGGGAACAGGAGAGTGCGGAAGGAATCTCTCCCCTTTTTTCCTTTTGTCTCTCCTAGCCCTGCCCTGAGGGCAACACTGATCAGGATGGCACTGTCACAGCAGGGCATGGGCACAGATACCTGTAATGGAAGGAAAATCTGTCTTTCTGCATAGAGGAATTTGGAAGAGGCCCCTGTTGTGCAAAGATTGAAGGATTTAGCCCAGTTATTTTTTTTCTTTCCTTTTTCTCTTGTCACTTCACCTAAAGGATAGGCTCAGTCACACATAACTACATGACAGTGTGGAGGGCAAATACTCTGGGAGACCCCCATCTTTCATACCAGGAGCCCGAGGATGTAGGGAAATCCTGAAGAGAGACTGGAACCAACCTGGGCACATGCCCAGGCTTCACATGTACACAATACACCTAAAGAGGCAGAGCATAGACTTGGAGAACTCACCTACCATATAAAACCAGATTGACCCAGAGCGGCTCATGTGGGGACAAACCCAAAGAGCATAGTAAAGACTTTGAAAACTGAGCTGGCATTCTGTATCTTGATGGTGATGGTGTTCTATGACTTACATACATTTATTAAACCTCATAGAACTGTATGCCAGACATGATGAATTTTACTGTATGTAAATTAAAAATTAAATTTTACAAAAGTTAAAGAAAAAAAAGAAAAGACTGGGAGATAGAGAAGCAAGGAAACTATTTAGGAGACTATTTTTCTTTTCTTTTCTTTTAGTAATCCAAGGAAGACATGGCCTAGACCAAGGTAGAAACAATGATTTGCTGAGAAGTGCCCAGGACCAACAGAATTTCCTGGGTTTCTCAACTTCAGCAATATTTACATTTGGAGTTGGGTAATTCTTTGCTGTGGGTGGGCTGTGCTGGGCCTTGAAGGGTGTTTAGCAGCATCCCTGGCTTCTACTCTCCAGAGACCAGTTATCAACTCCCCAGCTGTGACAAGCAAAATGTATCCAGATTTTGTCAAATGTTGCCAGGGCATGGGGGTGGGAAGCCACTCCCGGCTGAGAACCACTATTCTAGATGAATGTTTTAAACTTTGGGACACTAGGAGTAGCATATTAATCAGCAGTGTCAGCTCAGTGGAAGCAGGCTTCAGATAACCTCCTGCCACTTTGTATCGATAGAAGTAAGAAGCCCCACATCTAAGACCATGAGAGCTTTTTTTTAAAGAGGGGCTTGAAAGTTGAGTGGGCTACAAAGAGTTAGGTTCTGCCAAGGTTCTCTAAGATTTCTCACAATTCCTGAGTCAATGGAATCATAGCCAAATTGGACATTCATTCAATTCTGTTGTGCAGAATTGAATCAATTGTCTTGATTGTCTCAAAGTTTGAAACTCAGTGTTATGATGCTCATTATATTCCTATTGGTGTCTCCAAAACAGGGACAAATTTGCCCTTCCAGGAAATAATGTGGGATATAGAAAGTCCAGATAAAATAAATGAAAGGATTGGCAGTTCCAAGAAAAATATATAATGGAGTTAATAATTGTTAAAAGCCTATTAATATTTTTTGCATTGCTCTTATGAGACCTTCTCCTTGGTTGGCCAGAAGCATCTATCAGCCTGAAAGGATAAACAAAACTGTGATGTCAGGAATGCAAAAGAAAGCAAATACCAAATTAGGAGTTTTGAACTTCAAGAAATACAGTAGCCTTGAAAAAGTCAGACATTACTGAGAGAAAGGTTTTATAAAATTTTAGAGCTCCATTAACATTTCAAAGTCCAGACCTTGGCAAAATTAAAAGTGGCATTTAATATACATCAGATGTAGAGGAAATAGAAGCTATGACATAAGGAAAGTACCTGCTGAGTGGAAAGGAGGGCAAGTTTTCTCTTTTGCTCTGGTGGGGTGGGTGTGGGAGCAAGCGGCTCGATTAGGTGCAGCCGACAATCATACCCAACCTGTCTGGCAAACTTCCAGGCTGAAGACTCAGAGTGGGGGGCTGTGAGGGTTGAATAGCAAGAAAGTGTGGTATTGGAGAACCTGAAAAGATTGAAATTGGTAGTCTACTTTCCCTCTAAGAAAGGAGGAGAGGCCTTGCATTTGGCTCTGTACTACCATGAACCCAGCTCAGGAGCAATGGTGTTCAATGGCAGAAGTGGCCTCGTTTAGTGTCCTTAGGTAATAACTGCTTGTTCTTAGAGGCCTATAGGTGACATGTGGGAGAATTTTATATATTTATATATTCCCTCAGGAAGTAAAATTGGAGATGGTGAATAGTCTGGTGAACTGGAACTGAACTCCTCTATGAAGGCTTTACAACCAGAGGTAAATGACTGGAACCCTAGATCTCGGGAGTGGTTGCCTGCTCAGTGCCACGAAAGGACAGAGGGAACTTGTTTCACCTTAGTGAGGACTCACAGGTGTCATGCAGACCTGAGGCCTCATTTTCCCAACCCTCCCATGAGTTCATGTGAATACCACCTTGTGCAATCAGATACCACCTTGGCGAGGAGCAAGAGAAGAGGGAGGAGAGAGAGAAGAGACTCAGAGTTTTCCAGACAGCCAGCCAAAAGGGGCAGTTAAACAAAGAGACAAGGCTACCTTTAACTGAGAGATTTAAACTCTCATTGTTCCTTCTCTTTTTCTCCCTTCTACTGCTCAGTGGGGTGGAGATTCAAGAGCAAAACTAGATCAGTTACAGATAATAAAGAGGAGCCATTCTTTCTGTTCATCTGAGAGTTATACGTTTTTTGGCCTCATATAAATATTCTGTGCTGCCAAGTTATCTCATGGAGAATAACTTCCTCCCTTTCTCCCTCCTTCCATCCTTTCCTTCCTTAAACATGCGTTCAGCAGCTATAAGATGCACGCTAGGTACTGGTGGTACACACATCAATCAGGTGTTGTTCCCGTGCTCCAGGAGCTGGGGATCTAGTAGGCTAGATAGACTAGTGACAGATGCTTTCACCAGGATCAGAGGGGCCCCATAGAGAGCCACACTGGGTGCTACGGGATGGGCATCTCCTCAAGGGTTGGGAAGTGTCCAGGAAGGCTTCCTAGAGAAAGGAGCTTCAGTGCTATTTCTTAAGGATCACGAGAAGTTTGACAGGAAAAAGAGAAAGAAAGAAGAGCTTTTCAGGCAAAGGGAAGAACATATGCACATGGCTGTGATGATTTATTTTATTTGTCAACTTGACTTCCCCTCGAGGTGCTCAGATTAAACATTCCTTCTGAATGTGTCTGTGAGGGTGTTTCTGTTTTTGATTAGCACTGAACCATTGCACTTGGCAAAGTAGATTGCCCTCCCCAGTGTGGGTGGGCACAATCTAATCTGTTGAGGGCCTGAATAGAACAAAAAGCAGAGGAAGGAGGATTTGCACCACCACTTATTTTTCTTCCTGTCTGCCTGCTTGGGTTGGAACTTTGGTCTTCTCTTGACCTTGGACTAGGATTTACACCACTGGCTTTCCTGAATCTCCAGTTTGTAGACAGCAGATTGTGGGACTTCTCAGGCTCCATAATCTTCTTAGCCAATTCCTCATAATCAATCCCCTTGCTCTCCTCTCTCTCCCACCCCTTTCTTGAGACTCTGGTGGCCAATGCCAAGATCTGTAAATAGCTTATCTCACTGATTTTAAGCTTCATCCCCTCCATCCCCCAAATGTACACATTTTAATTTCTTTGAAATCAGGCTGTGCTTAACAATTTATAGCATCTTACAATTTTTTTTCTGGGTGATAGATAAAGCAAAGGTGAGGCTTGAAGCACCCTGAAGTCAATGAAGTTGAAGTTTGGGGCCCTTCATTTTCATGGGCCCCTTCAAAGGCCTTATACTTTATTTTTTATTTGTAATTTTGTGTTCATCCTTTTTGGATGGGTCCCCCAAATGGTATGAGCTTCAGGCTTTTCATACCTGCTTCCATCTCTCATGTGTTTCAAAAGATTGGTATTTCAGTAGATCTGAGATTAGTATTTGTAGAGAGGGGAGATGGGGGAAGGGGGACAGAGATGAGCAACCAGAGAATGGAGATTTAGAATCTAATCTCAGCAGATGACTTCATCCATTCATTTAGAGGAAGAAACCAGAAACTTCAACTCCTGCCTCTCTTTCATGCCCTATGTTCAATACATCATTTTATCTTGTATATTTCTCATGTGGCACAGACCCCTAGTTCTCCTTCAAACTCTGTTTCCTTCTTTTATAAGAAATATAACCCTCTTGTGTTAGCTGAACCCATAGTTGCCATGTATAAAGATGCATTTTCCAGCCTCTCTTCCAGTTAAATGTGGGCATAAGGCTGGGTTGTGGCCAATGGAATGTGTGGTGTATTGTTAGAGTTTCCTTAGATTGAACTGGTGTCTCATTCTCCCTCTCTTCTCCCTCCTACTAGCAGGAATATGGACATGGTGGCTGGAGCTGCAGCAGGCATCTTGGGCCATGAGGGAATCTTAAGAATGTGGGCTACAGATGTTGGAGAAAATAAAAGCCTGGATCCTTTGTACTGTGGAACACTCTATCAGTCCTGCATTATCTACATCTAGACTCTCACCTGAAAGATAAATACACTTTTATCTCAAGTATGATACTATTACTTTTTTGTTACTCACAGCTGAAATCGTTTCTAATAATCTACTTCACTGCTAGTCCTCATCACAATCCGAACCAGACATACCAATATTTCTTGCCCGGGCTTTTGAAAGAATCTATTAACTGATATCAATTAATAGTCACTCCATATTCATTCATCTCCATCCCAGCCTCCTTCCGATGAGTCTTCTACACAATAGCCAAAGTGACTGCAAACAGAATGTCTTTCCCTATGTTAATCAGCCTCAGCTGCCATAATAGAATACCACAGACTGGGTGGCTAAAACAAAAGAAATCAATCTTTTCACAGCTCTGGAGGCTAGAAATCTAAGATCAAGGTGCTACCAGGCTTTCTGGAAGAAACTCTCTCCTTGGTTTGCAGACAGCTTCCCTCTTGCTGTGTCCCTACATAGCCTTTTCTCTGCTCACATATGTCCAGAGAGGGATTTCTGGTGTCTCTTCCATTTTTTTAAAGTATTATTATTATCATTATTTATTATAAGGACAATAGTTCTACTGGATCAGGGTCTCACCTTTATGACTTCACTTAACCTTAATTACTTTCTTAAAGTCTCTGTCTGCAACTACAGCCACATGGGAGGCTGGAGCTCCAGCACATGAATTTTAGGAAGACATAATTGATTCCATAACACTCTCCTTCTTCAGTCGTATCAGTGGTTTCTCATTGCTCTTAGGGTAAAGTTGAGTAGTTAAAATGGCAAAACTTCTGTATGGTCTGTCCCCTACCTCTCTCTCTATTTTCACCTCATGGCATACGCCTCCTTACTCTCTATGCTTTAGTCACACAGGCCTTTCATTTTCTCAGGTCTGTTGTGATTTTTCCCATCTCAGATCCTCTGCACATGCTGTAGCTTCTGTCCCAAATGCTCTTTCTCCCATCCTGTTCCTTTGCCTGGTAAGCCTCTCTCCATCAGCTCCCAGTTCAGTTTTCTGCTCTTCAGGAAAGCTTTTCTGATCTTCCTTATAGTTTCCCATTCCCCCATTATATGCTCTCACAGCTCCACTTAATAGTACTTATAACTTTGTCATTACATTTTGTTTAAGGTATTTTGGTGAATGTTTGTCTTTTCCATTAGATTAGAAACTCCATGAGAACAGAGATATGCATTTTTGACTTATCCCTAATGTTTTCTATGGTTTCTGGCACATACCTGATGCTCAGGAAAGATTCTCTTAACAAATAAGTAAGAGGTAAGTGGGAGTTGGCTGATGTAGAAGTGGGTATGTCAAACAAGGACCTAGGGACTTCATCCTCAAGGATACACCACATGGTAATTGAGGATTTTCAGCAGTAGAGTGAAATAAGGTATGTGTTAAAAAAAATTTTTTTTTTTTGCCAGAATTCTGTAGAATGTTATTTAGAAAGAATCTATGTTAGAAGTAAAGTGACAAGTTTCAATGGTTGTACCAGACATCCAATTGGGAAAGAAGGTCTTGAGAACTTTGTGTGTTAGTTCCTGTTCTTCCAGAGAATTCTGCAGAGTAACTCAGGTTGGGTATCAGTTTTCTTTGCTGCTGATTTGGGATTTGGCTTTCACAGCCTGCTTAGTGAGTTATCCCTGTTCATCTGTTTTTCATCCTTAAATATGTTGCTGTTGTTATTTAATTTCTGTTCTTCTTCTTTTTGTTGATTTATTTTTAAAATCCCCTTACTGTAGATTTAGTGCAGTTTAGGGAGAGCAAAATTATAAGCATATGTTTATTACCACTTAACTTGGAACTCTCTGTATTTTAGTTTTCATTATGAAAACTCTTTACTATTTGTTACAGCAAAATTGTCTTTCATATTGGCCAAGATTATTTTTAACTAACAATATCAAATGATGGCAAAATGGAGGATGAAAGGGTGGGAAACATAAATTGGCACATTTCTGGAGAACCAGTGTGTCTCCAAAAGCTTAAAATGTACATAGTTTTGAACCAAAAGTCCCACCTCTAAGAATTTATTACTAGGAAATGATTTAGCTTTTTTCCCCTTTATTGATGGGAATATCTTTAATGGATAGCAATTGGTAAGATATGTCAGAACTATAAATTACCTTGTTTTTGTCCCATAAATTCCAATTTTGGGAATTTAAACCTACAGAAATACCACAGAGATGTGAAATGACACGTGTACAAGGTTATTCATTGCAACCTTGCTTGTAATAGCAGAAGACTAGGAATAGTCTTAATATCCATAAATAGGGGGCTAGTTTAATAAATTATGGTATGTCCATAAATGGAATAGTATGCAGGTATGAAAAAACAGGGTTTCTTTATGCACTGATATGATCTTCAAAATCTATTGTTACATGAAAAAACCAAGATGTGAAATAGTATATAAAGAAAGCTAAAATTTATTTTAGCATTACTTAGGTGTGCATGTATATATTTGGTTGTAGTTACATAAAATATTTCTAGGATAGAGGAAATGAATTGGGAAGCTGAGAATAGGGGTGAGAGGGAGAATTTTTACAGTTTGACCCTTTATGCTTGTGAATCTTGATTCATGTGTTGAGTATCATCTACTCAAAAAATGAAAACAAAATGAAAACAAACACAATGACAAAATTTAAAAGAGACATGATATAGTAAAAATAAAAGTAATGCATATACAAGATCAAAACATTAAAACAGTACAGATAGGTATAAAATAAAATAAAATAATCCCCCTCCTGTATACTGCCTGCATTTAAAAGAATATTTGTTGTATTTTTCCAGCATATCTAAGGGTTTTGTGGCAGGAGAATTTCTGGATCATCTAGTCCTCCATATTGGGAAGGCAAGTGTTCTTTCCCAGTTCTTTCAGCATTAGGCACACCTTTTATTATCTTATTATTCCCTCTCCACCTCTGTGGACTTTTTTAAAAAAATTAAAGTATCATTGACATATAATTTTATGTTGGTTTCAATTACACAACACAGTGGTTCAACAGTTACCCATACTATTAAATCCTCACCCCCACTAGTACGGTCACTATCTATTAATGTAGGAAGATGTTACAGAATCATTGACTATACTCTCCATGCTGTACTACTGTCCCCGTGACCAACTTATATTGTGACTGCGAATTGTTGTGCCACTTTATCCCTCCCCCACCCCTGCACCTGCTCCAGTCCCTCCCCTTCCCCTGGGTAAACACTAATCCCTTCTTGGTGTCTATGAGTCTACCATGATTTAGCTTTAAGAATGTTCATTGCAGTGTTGTTTATAAGAAGAAGAAATTGTCCAACAATTTAGGGCTGATTAAATAAACCATATACTTTCACAAATCATATATGCAGTCATTAAAAATTGTATTGTTGAACCAAGCTTCTCACACAGCACTACTCCAGACAATACACAATACCTGGTCATTTGCCTAGGGATATTTGAAACCATAGAATAAATTTAGCTCATTTTCCTCCAGCACTAATTTATTAGTGATTTGGGGGTACAGAGGGACTACTACTTCCTCGGTAACAAAACCCTGATTTGTAGCAGGGGATATTCCTGCTCAGAAGACTTCATTTTGCTGTCTCTGTGGTAGCTTGGTGTGGCCTTAGGACTAAACGCAAACCAATGAGATGTCGGTGGAAGTGTTGTGAGAGACTTTCAGGGAGGCTGCCTTGATGGAGCTGACTGAATGGGGGTGAAGAGAGGGGGGCGAGCATCTTGCTCCTTTCTTGTCTGTACATAAAAGCTTCTTCTGTTCTTCTGTGTATATGCACATACACATAATACATATTTAAAATTCCTATTAAAGTGAAAATTAATACAAAAATTACGTTTAAATATCTATTTCAAATTTGACTGTGTAGGGGGAGGAGACAAAAGGGGATATGGGAGGACAGATTTATTTCTGAGAATCTTGGTACACAATGTTAATTTTCCTCGATCATTAAACCCAACTTGAAAAGGCTGACAAAGCTCGTATATAATGTTTGTGGGACAACTTTTGTGTTTCGTACAGTGCATAATTGTCAGTTTTCTAGATAAAACAAGAGTAGGTGTGGGTTTTTTTCACTCTGTAGAATCCAAGGTGCTGGCCCTCTTTTCCCAAATTTATCTCGATCTAACACTCAGGGTTTCAGGATTTAGACTCTCTGACGTGGATTTCGGACTGCGCCTCCTCTCTTTGGCATCAGAAAACCTTACCAGAGTCTTGGACGGAGTTGTCCCCAATATCTATTCACAATTTGCTGCAGAAAAGCGAGGGCCGCTGAGACAGACGAGCGGAGAAACTGCTCGCCGAGACAGATGCGCGGAGCAGAAGCTGGCTGGGTATCAGCCCCACGCGTCGGGGCGGTGCGAGCCAAGGCCCCGCCCCTTCACCTAGCCAATAGCTTGGGTCGAGAACGGGAGGGGAGGGGCGGGGCGAGGCCTGCGGGCAGCGTCGTGATTGGCACTTCGGCTTCCGCCCGCTAGGCTGCGGGTCGTCTAAGCCTAGGCAAGTGCGTATATACAATGTTTGTCCGCTTCGGGGCACCGTAGTGGCTTTCACCCTGGCCGGGAGGACTGGATTGGGCCGGGCGGCTTGAACTCCGATCAGTTTAGGAGATCCTGATGGCTGCTGTGTTTCTAGTAACGCTCTATGAGTACTCGCCGCTTTTCTACATCGCGGTGGTCTTTACCTGCTTCATCGTCACCACCGGCCTGGTATTGGGATGGTAAGTGTCCCAGGGCTGGGGCTAGGAACGAAGGTCGGACAGCCGGGAGTGGGGCCGGCGGCGAACATCAGGGGCCTTCGGAGCGGGGTTGGAGGGAGTTGCGGGGCTGGGGCGGCTGGAGCTGTCGGGGAGCCGTTGCCGAGGCTCTGGGAGGAGAACAGGGTGGACACAGCACCTGCATCACTGCTGTGCATCACCTGTACGGTTCGCGTTCGCTACAGGCATCTGGGGTGGTACATGACTGAGGTATTTTACAGCTTTGTTTCTAGGTGATAAAGCAGCCCCTGAGGGCCTGGTCTTGCTGTTGGTTTACAGTTCTTGTCCAGCCAGCTTCCGTCTGGGATCGGGACCTATGGTGTGCCCAGAGACAGTCACTTGCGGTGCAGTCAGTAAACAAAGTTGACTGTTGTTTTTCTGCCCTGAACTGAGCACTTGGCCTCAGATCTTTCAGCTTAATTTATAACTGGTTTCTGTTACAGAATTTAAGGGTTTTTACACATTTCACTTTTTGGAGTAATATTTCATCGATAGAACTATAAACTCATAATTTAAGAGCTGGAATGAACCTTAGAAATCTAAGGGGTAGGAGAAGTTTACCTATTGAAGACAAGAAGAGTAGACTGTTAGGTAATCCCTGAGCAATTCTTGGAGCTCAGAGATTCTAAAATTTCTCTCTTGAAGCAATGCCATTGTATCATGTTTAGAGAAGCTTTATAAATACAGCTAGTTGAAACCATGCTAGTCCATCCATTGAGCTGAATTTTGAAGGATGAGTATTTTGAAAAATAAATGGAGTTAAATGTGTGTGGTAGAGAATAGATGGCATTTCAGAGAATACAACATGAGCAGAGGGGCAGAAAAGACATGTAGTGAATAGAGTATAGCCCATAAAATGAGTTTCAAAGTATGCTTTGATTACATATATCTGATTACTTTAAGGCCCTTGTCAGTTTCTGAAACTATATGCTGTCTTTAGGAACTAAACAAAGTTCTAACATTTGCATACTGCTCCTCAACCTACAAACAGTAGCACATAAAATTCCTTTGTTTGTGGGTGGGGAAGACCAATCTTACACAGTGTTATTCTTCACCCATCAGATTTGATTGGGTTTAGGAAGGATTTTTTAATGACTACATGTGATCGTTATTTTTTTAGAGACATGTAATTTTCCTCCACTAAGGAAAATAGTCAACTAGCTGATAATTGTATATCCCTAAATTTTAATTCTTCACAGGCCAACTACTTAGCTACCATAGATATCATTAGTATTGGGAAGAGGGAAATGCCTGAAGACCATATGGATAGGATGGCAGCATCTGTGGGTGAAGAGCATTCAGGAGCCTCATGTTTGTAGTGGCTAAGAGACAGACCTTGGAGTCCAACAGACCTGGTCTGACAGACAGACTTTGGAGTCTGACAGATCCTGACTCTGCCAGATTTAAGACTTGGTTTGAAAACTTAATGATTGCCTAATCACTTTTGCGAGGGTGGAAGCCCAGGTAATTATAGAACTTTTGGACATCTGGGCTAAGCACTGCTGAGGCCACAAGACCATGTAAATGCCAGTCACTTCCATCCTGATCTGGGCCTACCAAGTCCTCTTGAGCCTAACCCAACCATTCTCTCCATCTGGGTTAGATAAGCCCAGATACTCATGTAGATAAGCTTTGTCTATGTAGATACATTTTTTTGCTAGTGTTTCTTTGCTAACCTAAGCAAAGGCCACCTATTTGTTGAGTAGAAATGAAAACCATCTAGAGTTCATAAAAACAACTTTCTAGTAGTATTGCAGGCAGAAGGTAAACCCATTTAATCCACTATGCTTTTCACCCTTGTCATTTTTTTTTAACCTCCCAAAATATATCCTTGTCTACTCACACTGTGTGGGAGTGGAGAAAGAACAGGAGCATCTGATTATTGGAATCTCAGTAGCAATAGCAAGGAGGCGTGGCACTGGAAATGGCATTTCTGTTGAACCATATGGGAGTTTCTGTGAGCTCTAAGAGCTCACATTTATTAAGCTTTTGCTATTTTCCAGGCATTGTACAGAGAACCAAAATGCTTTATACATCCTTTAACCATTTCAAATAGTGAGGGACCCTGCATCTACTATCTGCTTCCTCTTGACTACAGGTTATTAAGCTGTGGTCTCTCAGCTTCATTCCACCCTTATGTACTCTGTTTTGTGAGTCTGGGGCAGAACCTCTAAATCACATTTCTTCTTTGCTAACTGGCTACCTATGAAGCTCTGCCAGTAGGGGAGGGAGAGCAGAAAGCCGGAGGAGGACAGAAGGACTTGGTGTTTTCTGTTTGATTATTTTTCGAGTCTGTCTCCCCACAGCAATAATGCCTGACTCCGGCATTAACAGTTGGTCCCAGTTTTTCCAGTTTTCCAGTTTACAGTTTTCTGTCTCTTAGGATCCCTTCAAAGAATATCAATACCCACCCCCCCACCCCTCAGATCTGAGTCTCAGCTACATGAGGGTCCTTCCTCCAGAGTTCTAAGCTGCAATGATTCTCTTTCCTCTGTTCCTTGTTCTAGGAGTGATAGTTGTTTTCTGCTGTTACCACTTCTTTGATATTTAGTGCCCTCTTTTTGCCTTTTCATTTCTTGAGTGTCTGGATAACAATTTTTATGTTTAGTTCTGTTAAAATAATTGGCATGGTTTTGGTTTCCTGACTGGACCAATAAAGGTATTGATAAAGAAATGACTACTAAGAATGGGGTCTTGGGGGCTAAACCCTCAAAGATGGGATCTGGGGACTGGTTTGGGTCATTTCTTCAGCAACTTGCCAGTTCGAAATAAGATTCTAGTAATCCATGGCATCCACTGGAATCACAGTTAATCAGATTACTACCTTTGGTTGATTGCGATAAAATAATTTCTAAGGCAAGTGTTTGGCTAAAGCACTTGATCATTATGACAGTAAGAATGACAGCAAGGACTGAGAGATGGGTGGGAAGGCTTCTTCCCAGATCCCTGAAGCACTTACAGAAATAAAATGACAAGCTCAATGCTTAGGTCGAGTCTTAGAGAAACAGAGTTTCTATGGTTCTAAAGCACTTGGTTTCATGTAAAACATTGAATACAGGTTTAACTCTATTGGTAATAGAATTACACAGCCTTATCAGTGTCTTATTTAAGACTGATTGGAAAAACGTGGAGCCATAAAGACTTGCAAGGGGAGCATCTACATAGACTTGGACAAAGCTGAGACTCTTGAAACTTTAGTTGCTCTGACTATCCCTTGTTGATGGAAGCAGCCTGCCTTCCATGTCCTTCTCTTGCTTGAAGGTCCTGTAATAACCTTCCCTAGAGCAATTGTTTTACAAAAGGAATCTGTACTGAAGACCTACCTCTTTACCTTTTGACATGAGATCCAGCTCTCTTCATGCTCTGTAGGACAGGGACAAAATCTGACCTAGCTGGAAACAGTTTAGCTTCTAAAAGAACCCTAAGATTTTGCTAATTTGTATCATTGTGAATTTGGGGAATATATAAAAGAATGGATTGTAAATAGGTTAGGATGAGGAGGATAGAATGTAACATTAGGTCAGATTAAATTTATTAATCTGGATATATTTTCAAGAAATCCTGGATCTAAAGTGTTCACACATATTTGTTGCCTGAAACTTGGATTCAGAGGTGGCCTATGTTTAATAAGATTGAGTTTTTCCTGGCATAATGAGGAAGGAATTGAAGGCTTAGGAAGATAGGAATATTGGCCTGGATTTATTATGTACAACATACATATACATCCCCCTACTCCATCCTTCAAGAGGACACAGAAGATACACTTTCCATGAAAGCACTGAGAAATATATTACCAAGAAGAAATTCATATCCTTGAAAATCTCTGGTGCCTATTCTCTGTAGGCTGTTTATGGTGGTGGGAGATGCTGCCATTGGGGTGGACTTCCTGACTTGAGGTCCGGGGCAACATATAACCACAGGAGTCAAGATAGACAGTATTTCATAATAGGCAGTGGAGGACAAAGCAGAGAATATTTTGGCCTGAAGGGATCTTTGGCAGTGGCTGATGGATTATAGTGTCCCTAGGAATAAAATAAGTAGGTGGCCTTCGAAATGCTACATCAACTTTATAGAAGGAAAAACTCCAGGTCTGGAGCCAGAAGCCTGATTTGAGTCACACCTTTTACCCAGTTTCCAGATCCAAGCAAATCGATAGGCCTGAAGCCACCCCCCATTGAAGCAGAATTGGAGTGGGGGTTCAGGTCCCCTTGAGGAAGGACCTGTAGCTTGCAGTACTGCCACAGGGACACACTGAATCATGCTCCAGATCTTTCTCAAAGGCTGTTGTCTCTTGGCTGCAAACATGCTCTTCTGTATGGGATGCCTTATGATACTGGGGCAGGACGTTGTGAACCACTTTGCTCTTGCATCAGTTTGCTCCCTGT
The DNA here is from genome assembly GCF_040802235.1 of Manis javanica. Lineage (NCBI taxonomy): Eukaryota > Metazoa > Chordata > Mammalia > Pholidota > Manidae > Manis > Manis javanica. The sequence goes on along the minus strand of NC_133163.1, from coordinate 45,181,637 downwards.
TAGGCTCTGCTCATAGGGAGTGCTAGAAGGAGCCTGGAAGGCTGAAGGAGGAAAAAGGCCTTCCTCTTAACAGCTTGCTTCCTTTTCCTGGTCTGTACTCACGCAGCACTGGCCTTCACCCTGGCAGGGACTGTTGGCCAGTAGCAGCAGTTTATTTACATTACAATTCTTACTCACACTTACAACTAACATTATTGCACTCCTTCAGAGTTATCAGCACCACAAAGGCCTACCACTGGGGGATCCCTTCTCCAACCTTCTAAATTGTAATGATCCCACTCTTCCTTTGTTTCCCCAGCCCTAGGAGTGATACCTGGTCTTGGTAGGATACTTCTGAGCAATTGCCTTCTTGCCCTTTCCGTCCTCCAGTACTTGGTTAACATCTCTTTATATTAATTTTTTATATTTAAGTGACTGATATGGTTTCTCTTCTCTTGCCAGCCCTGCCTGATACACTGACCTGGACTATTTCTCACCTTACTTGTCAAATGCGGTAGTTTGTGTGTGTGTGTGTGTGATGACCTTGTTGATGAGGTAGATTCCTTCTTAAAAGAATATGACTTTAGTTTGTATTTGCTAGGGTGCAATTTATATGACACTTGCATTGGCAAGAATTTGCTTGAAACAGTCTAGAAGAAAACACAAAACCGAGATGGCATGGCCTTAAAGTCACTTATTCCAATCCTTTTTACAAATACAGGCACAGATTTTGAGAGATTGAGTCACTTTCTTGAAGTCATATCATTAGCACAGCAGTTCCCTTAAGAGACAGCTCTCCTCCCTGTGGAGGAGGATTTCCCTATGAATAGTTTTTATATACTGAGCCAGTTTCAGTATCCAACTCAAGCAAGACCACCTTTGGGAGACTGCACAGAAGGGAAGGCCCCCCCAGATTAACAACTGCCAATTTTTTGATTGGCTTTAGAACTCAAGGCTGAAGGGGTGATAAAAATTACTGCTGAGCTTGAAACTTTAGCCTCAAAGAAACCTTTGTTCATGAGGAACTTCATAAGACTCCAGATACAAGGAAAGGAGGTCAGTTCTACTGATTCAGCTATTGACAAGAAGTTTAGGAAGTACTTGCAGAATAAGACATTGTGTAGACAATATGAAAAAATATGGACAGAGATGGAAATCCACAAATTGTGCTGGAAATGTAAACCATCATGAACAGTACAGTAAACTATTTAGAAATGGGAAAAACCAGAATTTTAGAAAAATTCAGAAGGATTAAGTATAAAATTGTAACAGTAAAGGAAAGAGAAGGGAAAATTCTTTTTATGGAAAAAAGAGGGAACTAAATTTATTTAAAAGAAAGTAATGATTGTTAAGAAACATTTATTTAATTGGTATGCCATTACTAACAGTTGTCAAAATGACTTCAAATGGGAAAAGATAAAGATGGAACTTGACTGAAAAGAAAATTGGTCCATTTTTTATTTTACTATTCCTGCCAGTGTCATCTCAGCCATAAGAGGATACACAAGGCATCAATGTCTTTATTCAAGTTTTTTATTAAAAATGTGGAAAAGTCCAGGTTTAAGGATAGTGGCCAGAGACATGTCACTGGGTCTACTTATCAGTATTTTACAGAACCATTTGTTGGCATCATATATGGATTGCTATTTAACCAATCTCCAATGTTTTTTTAAATCCTTTTTTTTTTATTAAGATATCTTTGGTATACAATCTTATGATGGCTTCACATGGGCAACATTGTGGTTACTACATTCACCCCTGTTATCAAGTCGCCCCCACACCCTATTGAAGTCACTGTCCATAAGTGCAGTAAGATGCTGTAGAGTCACTACTTGTCTTCTCTATGCTATATTGCTTTCCCCGAGACCCCCCTACATTATGTGTGCTAATCATAATACCCCTTAGTCCCCTTCTCTCTCCCTCCCCTACCTCTCCCTTTGGTAACCACAAGTCCCTTCTTGGAGTCTGTGAGCCTTCTGCTGTTTTGTTCCTTCACTTTTGCTTTGTTGTTATACTCCACAAATGAGTGAGATCATTTGGTACTTGTCTTGGTCTGCCTGGCTTATTTCACTGAGCATAATACTCTCTAGCTCCTTCCATGTTGTTGCAAATGGTAGGATTTGTTTTCTTATGGATGAGTAATATTCCATTGTGGATATGTACTATATCTTCTTTATCCATTCATCTAATGACTGGACACTTAGGTTGCTTCCATATCTTGGCTATTTTAAATAGTGCTGTGATAAGCGTAGGGGTGCATATGTCTTTTTGAGACTGGGCTCCTGCATTCTTAGGGTAAATTCCTAGGAGTGGAATTCCTGGGTCAAATGGTATTTCTATTTTTAGTTTTTTGAGGAACCTCCATATAACTTTCCACAATAGTTGACTAATTTACATTCCCATCAACAGTGTAGGAGGGTTCCCCTTCACTTTTGCTTTGTTGCTATACTCCACAAATGAGTGAGATCATTTGGTACTTGTCTTTCTTGGCCTGGCTTATTTCACTGAGCATAATACTCTCTAGCTCCTTCCATGTTGTTACTAATTTACATTCCCATCAACAGTGTAGGAGGGTTCCCCTTCACTTTTGCTTTGTTGCTATACTCCACAAATGAGTGAGATCATTTGGTACTTGTCTTTCTTGGCCTGGCTTATTTCACTGAGCATAATACTCTCTAGCTCCTTCCATGTTGTTGCAAATGGTAGGATTTGTTTTCTTCTTATGGCTGAATAATATTCCATTGTGTATATGTACCACATCTTCTTTATCCATTCATCTACTGAAGGACACTTAGGTTGCTTCCATATCTTGGCTATTTTAAATAGTGCTGTGATAAACGTAGGGGTGCATAAAACAACAGCATTTGTTGTTACTTGTGTTTTGGATGTTTGCCATCCTAACTGGTGTGAGGTAACCAGTCTCCAATTTTTAACCTTACTTCAAATCATTTCTGCGTATTAGCTTTTGAGTAATACATTAAAGACAGAAATATTGGCCCACATCAAACAAGTTGGAACTGTGAAAGTTGTGGGGTTTTGTGCAAAAATGAGCACATTCATTCTGGGCCAGGCCTGTTAAAAGGTTTAGAATTATACAAGGCTGAAAATTCAACATGAGTCATCAATGTGTCAGTTGCCCAAAAAAACACACTAAGCATAATATTACGACAAAAGGTGTGGTCAGACCTTGATGTCACTTTATTACACAGTGAGTTCTATTCCTTGCCTCTTTTTTCCTCCAAAGCTTGAGGATGTCTGGAAAACAGGTCTGGCGAGGTCAGATATGGACCCAGTGCCTTGACTAAGTGCTGGCTACTCTAGCCATGCTTAGCTCACTCTTTTAAAGGAATGGGAATATACAATGTTGAGATTGTAATTCAGCAATGTAGCAGTGTTAGGATAGATAAGGCAGTAATGAGAAGCCAAAGAGCAAAAACATTAAACTTAAAGGAAAAGTTTAATAACTTAGTGTTAAAATTAAGAACTCTGTTCATCAAAAGATGCCAGTATGAATGTGAAAAGGCAAGGTATAGAAGAGATGAAGATATATCTAAAAAATGGCTCATATTCAGAACATATAAAGAATTTCTATAAATAAAAAATAAAGACAGACCAATTTAAAAAACAAAATAAAGCAAAAACAAAAAACAAAAGATGGAGAGGATCTGAAAAGGGCTTTCACAACAGAGTATGTCCAAGTAGCAGTTAATGTAAAAGAAGTGCTCAACCTCATTAGTCATTAGGGAAATAGAAATTAAAATTATAGTACAATGCCCCCACTCACCTACCAGAATAATCCTTTGGCAAGGATATAAAGCAAGGTCATTCATTGCTGGTGGGAGTGTAAATTGATGCTACCACATAGAACAATTGTTAGCCTTATCCGCTAAAGTTGAACAGCACAGACCTTATGACTGCGAAATTCCATTCCCAGTGTATACATTAACAGAAGTGCACGTACATGTATGTGCACTAAGAGCCTTGTATATAAATGTCCACATGCACATTATTCACTATGTCCAAAACATGAGGACAACTTAAATGTCTATTTAGAGTAGAATGAGTAAGCAAATTACTGCCTATTTATACAACAGCACACTATATAGCCACACAAAAAAAAACTAAGTATAGCTACAGTGATGAATCTTCAAGCACAGTGTTGTGAAATAGGAAACAGATGTATATGCAGCATACTTCCACTTACATAAAATTCAAAAAAACGGCTATACTAAATCACAGTAATTGAAGTTAAGATAGTGGAAAGGGAAGGGGTAGTGCATGGGAGGTGACACAGGAGACTTTCTGAAGACATTGTTTTAGTTGTTAACCTGAACAACAGTTACTTTGTAATTCACTGAGCTATGTTCTGTGTAAGTCCAGGGAAAGGAAGTCCTGGGGCAAAATACCTCTAAAAACCGAAATCAGTTGAAGGGAGAAATAAAGTTTAAAACCCGTTTGTTGCTTACAGACTGCAGTCCAGTGTTGCCTCTCGCCCCTGCTCTGGAAGGAAGCAGGCCGGCAAGCAAGCCAGCCCCTCCCCTTAAACTCTCAGGTTCAGACACATCCTTGGTTGCCAAGGTAATTACCTATTGACTTGGAGAAGAACTTCTCTTCACCCCTGAGGATATGCAAATGAACTAAAGCCAGGCGAGATACTCTGGAAATGTTACAATTTTACCCATATTCTGTCTACTTTCTGTATGTGTGTTCCCTTTCACAAAAAAGGCCAAAGATTGAGCAAGATTCAGAATACCAATTTTAAAAGAGGTATATAAGTCAAGGAGCTCAGGATATTAAAAAATGTAGACCCAAGATTAAGCATGAGGCAGAGAAATAAAAAATCTAGAGAGGCGAATTTCTTTGAATAATAGGTGTGCATTGCCAACTTTTGATGTGATGCTCGGCCAACCTTGGATAAGCATGCTTGAAGAGAAACAATGCTTTACATCTCAAATTATTTGTTCCATTCTTAAGTATATACCAAACCATAGAGAAGATGTGGTTTATCTTTCTATGACGTTGATCTTATGTTAAGATTTGGAGAAATAATAATTTTTAAATTAAAACCAGATACACCATGGACTATATAAAGCATATTACAAAGGAGTTTCATGCTCACAATGGCCTGCTTCCAGATATTTCTCCAAAGCCCTGCCTTTTGGGATTTCTGGCTTCTATACCTTTAAGGATTCTTTAATTCAAAATTTTAGGTACAACATGATAAAATACCTGAAATACAGTGCTTGAACCTACAGTGGAAATGAACACCAAGGTATCAGAATTCTAGGGTAGAAAGATGGCTTTTACTACTGGTAGTGTGGATATAAGGGGCCAGGCAGTTGGGGTAAAGGAAAAAAAGGATAGGTGGAGGTGGGGAGAATCAAAATGATGAGAAAGGGGCCAGGGAACGTGATAAGGAGTATGTGTAGAGTGGTGTTTTCTTTGTGTTTTTCACTATAGGGATGACAGGAAGAAGGAAAGAAGGTGTGAGAAACACACTCACTGGTCCAAATTCAGTAAGTGGACACAGAGACAAAGAGAACAGTGGAGCATGGCTTTAATGACGGTCTTGCAAGATCGGGTGTCTGGTGGGCAGGCACACCTGGAGAGTTTGGCGCCAATAATTTATCTCCTAGTGGACGAGTCCCTCCTCTGGTTCCTCGTTGGCTGAGTACTACAGGGTTCACATTCTTTCCCGGACGTCGCCTAAGACGGTTAAATCTTTCTTTTACATTTGTCTTAATATTATTGGTAGGTTTAAAAAACTCAAACAGGTATTGCCAGGCCCTTATCAATTCCCCCACCCCCACTCTCAGCCCGAGCAGCTTCCACCACGTGGCCCTTTGTTAATACCTTACTGTTAAAATGTTTAAACATCCTAGTGGGAATAAATCACATTTAGGTTTGATACTCTTTCCTAACAAAGGTGAAAGTGTTACTTAGGAAGTAGTATCTTGTCCTACCACTTCACATTCCTGACTTACCTCTAAGAGGCACTGGGGCAACGCTGAGCTGTGGAGACAGAAGATGTGGGGTAAATGATTTTGAGGATCAAAGAGCAGAAGTTAATGAATTTGTTTTTTCTTTCTAGTTCTTCCGCCAACCCCTAAGTCTATGCCATCATCAGCATTATCATTTCTAACACTTACAGAGTGCCAAGCCCTGTTACAAACATTTACTGATGGGGAAACAGTTACACAGAGGTTGAGTGATTGCTTAAGGACACATGGGTATTAAGTGTTTTGTTTCTGATTTTAGAAGGAAAGCAGTTTTTCATTAAGTATTATGTTAGCTCTACATTTTTTTTTTGCTGCCCTTTATCAGGTTAATTTCATGTACATTCCTAGTTTGCTGATGGTTTTTATCAGAAATAGACATTATACTGTAGCCAGTGCTTTTTCTGCATGTAATGAGGTAATTACATATATATATATCTGTTAACATGGTGAATTACATTAAATTTTAATGTTATGTCAAGCCAACCTTGCATTTCTTAGATAAACCTCACTAAGTCATGATATATTAATCTTTTTATTGGATTTAATTTGCTAAAATTTTGTTAAGAATTTTTGCATCTATGTTCCTGAGTGATATTTATTTGTAGTTTCCTTGTACAGTTGCTACCCTTCCTCTGCAGACTTCAGTTACAATTATATTAGACTGCTTGAAGTTGTCTCTCAGCACACTGAGGTTTTGTTATTGTTCAGGCCTTTTTTTCTTTCTGTTTTATATTGGATGCTTTCTGTTGCTATGTCTTTAAATTTACTTACCTTTTGTTCTGTAAAATCTTATCCACCTGATCCCATCCAGTATATTTTTCATCTCACACATTGTATTTTTCATTCTCAGAAGTAGATTTGATCTTTTTTATATCTTCCATGTCTATGTATAATATGTTCAGTCTTTACTTCTTGAAAACATGAACTACAGTTACAACAATTATTTTGATGTCCTTGTCTTCCTACTAAATGTCTATCTGTATCATTTCTGGGCCTGTTTCTATCAGTTAGTTTCTCTCCTCATTATGAGTCATTATTTTTTTGCTTCTTTGCATGTCAGTTAATTTTTTATTGGATGCCAAACATTGTGAATTTTACCTTTGGGTGCTGGATGTTTTTGTATTCATATGAACATTCTTGAGCTTTGTTTGGGAATGAAGTTAACTTACTTAGAAAGTTAGTTCTGTTAGAGGCTTACTTTTCAGCTTTTTTTAGGCAGGACCAGAACAGCCTTATCCCACTGTTCTATGAATTGACTTCATGTAGAGTGAAATGTTATTCCATCTGTTAATTTTATTGACTTCCTCTTGGCATTACATTTATTCATGTGTTTTGGAGTTTTAGTTTGCAACCTAAATTTCAGTGGATGTGTCCGCCCCTCCACCACCTTGTTTTCTCCCTTGGTGTTAAACCCTTTTACAATTGCCTCCACTCAGATGCCTAGACCACATGTGCCCCACCCCCTCCACATCCCGAGTCACGATCCAGTCTTATAATGATATTGATACTCGCCTAACCCAGCTCCTGGATCCAAGTTGTAAACATGGTTCTGGCCCTTGTTTTCAGCGGATGACCTATAAGGCCTTCTGACTATGTGAAGACTTAGTTGGCACTGCCTGCTGCCAGACACAGAACCCATCAAGCCATGGCATCGGCCTTACTTGTTACTTTATATTTCTTCCCCTTTTCAGATCCACAAGGGTTTGTCTTTGACCCAGTATGTGTCTTTTCTCTAATATTTTATTACTAAAATTCTCTTTCTTTTTTCTTTTTTCTTTTGGTATCATTAATATACAATCACATAAGCAACATTGTGGTTACTAGATTCTCCCCATTATCAAGCCCCCACCACAAACCCCATTACAGTCACTGTCCATTAGTGTAGTAAGATGCTATAGAGTGACTACTTGTCTTCTCTGTGCTATACTGCCTTCCCCGTGCTCCCTCCCCCATGTTATGTGTGCTAATCATAGTGCCCTTATTCCCCTTATCCCTCTCTTCCCACCCACCCTCCCCAGTCCCTTTCCCTTTGGCAACTGTTAGTCCATTCTTTGGTTCTGTGAGTCTGCCACTGTTTTGTTCCTTCAGTTTTTGCTTTGTTCTTATGCTCCACAGATGAGTGAAATCATTTGGTACTTGTATTTCTCCACCTAGCTTAAAATTTTCAAGCCTACAGAATACTTGAAAGAATTTTACAGTGAACACAGCGTATGCCTATCACTTAGGTTCTACAATCAGCATTTTGCTATGTCTTTATTACATATCTCTCCATCTATCCATCCACCCATCAGTCCATCTTGTTTCTTGATCACTTCAAAGTAAGTTGTACTCTTAAGCATTGCATATTATTAGCTAGAGTTCAATATTTGGTTTTGTTATAGTTTTTTTCATTTAATATTTACGTGCAATGAAATGTACAAATCTTAAGTGTTACCAAACACACCATCTGTACATCTCAAACCTCTATCAAGATGCAGAACATTTCCACTATCATAGGAAAGTTTCCTTTTGCCTTTTCTGGGTCCATCCATAGTCCTACACCGCCATTATTGTGTTTTTTCTACCACAGGATGGTTTTCCTGCTCTAGAACTTTATATTATGGAGTCATCTAGCATGTATTCGTTTATGTAAGGTTTCTTTTACACAGCATGTTGTTTTTGAGATTTATAAATGTGGTTGTAGCAATAATTTATTCCTTTTCATTCTGAGCAGTACTGTTCTGTGTTTAAACACACTGCAGTTTGTTTACTTGTATCAGCAGGGTCTTTTTGATTTCTCTTTTTATTTTTTATGTATCACTGCTAAGTATTTGGAGAGAACATAGTGCATCAAAGTATGAACCTAACTCTGCCATCTTAATGCAAAATCCCCTGGTTTAACTAATGTGTATTCATTTTAAGTTAATTGTATTTGAATCAAGTAAACTTTGCTGCTTTCTTGTTTTATAGGAAATTGAGTTTAGTCTCTTTCTTTATCTTCTGTTCAGAACGTATTATTACATTTAAAAAAATTTATTTTATTTATTTTATTTTATTTTATTTATTTATTTAATTTTTAAATTTTTTTTGAGAGGGCATCTCTCATATTTATTGATCAAATGGTTGTTAACAACAATAAAATTCTGTATAGGGGGGTCAATGCTCAATGCACAGTCATTAATCCATCTCAAGCCTAGTTCTCTTCAGTCTCCAATCTTCTGAAGCATAACGAACAAGTTCTTACATGGTGAACAAATTCTTACATAGTGAATAAGTTCTTACATGGTGAACAGTACAAGGGCAGTCATCACAGAAACTTTCGGTTTTGATCACGCATTATGAACTATAAACAATCAGGTCAAATATGAATATTCGTTTGATTTTTATACTTGATTTATATGTGGATCCCACATTTCTCCCTTTATTATTATTTTTATTTTTAATAAACTGCTGAAGTGGTAGGTAGATGCAAGATAAAGGTAGAAAACATAGTTTAGTGCTGTAAGAGGGCAAATGTAGATAATCAGGTGTGTGCCTATAGACTATGTGCTAATCCGAGCTAGACAAGGGCAATAAAACATCCATGGATGCAGAAGCTTTCTCTCAACACAGGGGCGGGTGAGGTTCTAAGCTTCGCCACTGTTGTTCCCCAATTTCTCACCTGATGGCCCCCCCGCGACTGTGCCTGTCTTAGGTTGTTCCTCCCTTGAGGAATCTTACCCGTCTCTGGCTAACCAGTCATCTTCCAGGGCCATACAGGGAAATGTAAAGTTGGTAAGTGAGAGAGAAGCCATATTGTTTGAAAAGGCTAGCTTTTTACTTCTTTGCAGATTTATGCCCTGTGGCTTCTATGCCCAGCACTTGTCTCGAGGTATCTTTACCACCTGGAGGAATTATGATGCTCGGTAAATTCGATATGAGGCATGAATTCTATTTAAGGGTTGTAATTAGGAAGGAAGAAGAAAAGCTATAGATGTAGCATATGGAAGAAAACGTGGGAGGATTGATTATTTCTTTGACATATCTTCTTGCAGAGTACCTTAAGTATGTATAGGTTTTAAACTACTAACTAATTTGCACACACATATTAACATAATAGGAATACGGTGACATAAACAAAGCAAATCTATAATTACCATCCATCTCCAGTGAAGCCAAGAAAACCATTTAGGCACCCTAGGCATTTGTGAAAATTTGCCTATGATATGATGGATATTGTCCAGCTGTGCTTGAACAGTCTGAGAGAAATCAGACAAATTAAAGCAGCCCATTTCTGGGATCTGTTCACATCCCATATGTTCTTTTAACTGTAGATAGTCTATAGTCATAAGATTTTGGAGTGCTACAACTTGCACCCCTCCCAACTCCTGGTTGAGTTCCAACAGTACAGATCCGGTCAAATTCGTTGTCTCACTGTATGCACATGCCAGCCTAGACATCTCCCTCCTCATTCCTACGGCAAGTCCCGGAGACGGTGGACTGGATGCAGCCACAACTGCAGCATCGTCCGGATCCCTGTGGAGGCTTTTTGATGATCATCCCCCGGCACAAGTCCTCCAGAGAGTGCTGATGCCAGAAGCTCCTCCTCATATCGTATCTTAGTTCATTTTCTGGGTATCCAAGCTAGGCCTTGATCTTCTGCATAGAAACAAACAGACCCTTTGCCCACGCTTTGACATGCCCTCTATACCACTGTGTAGAATTCATTGGAGGTCAGCACACAGGAACTGATTTTTTTTTAATCTTTAATCTACACTTACATGAAGAATACTATGTTTACTATGCTCTCCCCTATACCAGGTCCCCCCTAAAAACCACATTACGGTCACTGTCCATCAGCATAGCAAAATGTAGAATCCCTACTTGTCCTCTCTGTGTTGTACAGCCCTCCCTCCCCTTTCTCCCTCCCCCCCATGCATGCTAATCTTAATATCCCCCTTCTTCTGCCCCCCCTTATCTCCCCCTGCTCACCCATCCTCCCCAGTTCCTTTCCCTTTGGTACCTGTTAATCCATTTTTGGGTTCTGTAATTCTGCTGCTGTTTTGTTCCTTCACCCCCTGCTCACCCATCCTCCCCAGTTCCTTTCCCTTTGGTACCTGTTAATCCATTTTTGGGTTCTGTAATTCTGCTGCTGTTTTGTTCCTTCAGTTTTTCCTTTGTTCTTATACTCCTCAGATGAGTGAAATCATTTGGTATTTCTCTTTCTTTGCTTGGCTTATTTCACTGAGCATAATACTCTCCAGCTCCATCCATGTTGCTGCAAATGGTAGGATTTTTCCTCTGCTTATGGCTGAGTAGTATTCCATTGTGTATATGTACCACATCTTCTTTATCCATTCATCTACCGATGGACATTTAGGTTGCTTCCAATTCTTGGCTATTGTAAATAGTGCTGCGATAAACATAGGGGTGCATCTGTCTTTCTCAAACTTGATTGCTGCGTTCTTAGGGTAAATTCCTAGGAGTGGAATTCCTGGGTCAAATGGTAGGTCTGTTTTGAGCATTTTGATGAACCTCCATACTGCTTTCCACAATGGTTGAACTACCACCAGCAGTGTAGGAGGGTTCCCCTTTCTCCACAGCCTTGCCAACATTTTTTGTTGTTTGTCTTTTGGATGGCAACTATCCTTACTGGTGTGAGGTGATACCTCATTGTAGTTTTAATTTGCATTTCTCTGATAATTAGCGATGTGGAGCATCTTTTCATGTGTCTGTTGGCCATCTGTATTTCCTTTTTAGAGAACTGTCTGTTCAGTTCCTCTGCCCATTTTTTAATTGGGTTATTTGTTTTTTGTTTGTTGAGGTGTGTGAGCTCTTTATATATTCTGGACGTCAAGCCTTTATCGGATCTGTCATTTTCAAATATATTCTCCCATACTGTAAGGTTCCTTTTTGTTCTATTGATGGTGTCTTTTGCTGTACAGAAGCTTTTCAGCTTAATGTAGTCCCACTTGCTCATTTTTGCTGTTGTTTTCCTTGCCCGGGGAGATATGTTCAAGAAGAGGTCACTCATGTTTATGTCTAAGAGGTTTTTGCCTATGTTTTTTTCCAAGAGTCTAATGGTTTCATGACTTACATTCAGGTCTTTGATCCATTTTGAGTTTACCTTTGTATATGGGGTTAGACAAAGGTCCAGTTTCATTCTCCTACATGTAGCTGTCCAGTTTTGCCAGCACCATCTGTTGAAGAGACTGTCATTTTGCCATTGTATGTCCATGGCTCCTTTATCAAATATTAATTGACCATATATGTTTGGGTTAATTTCTGGAGTCTCTAATCTGTTCCACTGGTCTGTGGCTCTGTTCTTGTGCCAGTACCAAATTGTCTTGATTACTATGGCTTTGTAGTAGAGCTTGAAGTTGGGGAGTGAGATCCCCCCTACTTTATTCTTCTTTCTCAGGATTGCTTTGGCTATTCGGGGTCTTTGGTGTTTCCATATGAATTTTTGCTTCCAATTCATTATTTGTTCCAATTCATTGAAGAATGTTGCTGGTAATTTGAGAGGGATTGCATCAAATCTGTATATTGCTTTGGGCAGGATGGCCATTTTGACGATATTAATTCTTCCTAGCCATGAGCAGGGGATGAGTTTCCATTTGTTAGTGTCCCCTTTAATTTCTCTTAAGAGTGACTTGTAGTTTTCAGAGTATAAGTCTTTCACTTCTTTGGTTAGGTTTATTCCTAGGTATTTTATTCTTTTTGATGCAATTGTGAATGGAATTGTTTTCCTGATTTCTCTTTCTATTGGTTCATTGTCAGTGTATAGGAGGCTACAGATTTCTGTGTGTTAATTTTGTATCCTGCAACTTTGCTGTATTCCGATATCAGTTCTAGTAGTTTTGGAGTGGAGTCTTTAGGGTTTTTTATGTACAGTATCATATCATCTGCAAATAGTGACAGTTTAACTTCTTCTTTACGAATCAGGATTCCTTGTATTTCTTTGTTTTGTCTGATTGCCTTGGCTAGGACCTCCAGTACTATGTTAAATAACAGTGGGGAGAGTGGGCATCCCTGTCTGGTTCCTAATCTCAGAGGAAATGCTTTCAGCTTCTCACTGTTCAGTATAATGCTGGCTGTGGGTTTATCATATATGGCCTTTATTATGTTGAGGTACTTGCCCTCTATTCCCATTTTGCTGAGAGTTTTTATCATGAATGGATGTTGAATTTTGTCAAATGCTTTTTCAGCATCTATGGAGATGATCATGTGGTTTTTGTCTTTCTTTTTGTTGATGTGGTGGATGATGTTGATGGATTTTCGAATGTTGTACCATCCTTGCATCCCTGGGATGAATCCCACTTGGTCATGGTGTGTGATCCTTTTGATATATTTTTGAATTCAGTTTTCTAATATTTTATTGAGTAGTTTTGCATCTACATTCATCAGGGATATTGGTCTGTAATTTTCTTTTTTGGTGGGGTCTTTGCCTGGTTTTGGTATTAGGGTGATGTTGGCTTCATAGAATGAGTTTGGGAGTATTCCCTCCTCTTCTATTTTTTGGAACAGTTTAAGGAGAATGGGTATCATGTCTTCTCTGTGTGTCTGATAAAATTCTGAGGTAAATCCGTCCGGCCCCGGGGTTTTGTTCTTGGGTAGCTTTTTGATTACTGTTTCAATTTCTTTGCTTGTAATTGGTTTGTTTAACTTTTGTGTTTCTTCCTTGGTCAGTCTTGGGAGGTTGTATTTTTCTAGGAAGTTGTCCATTTCTTCTAGGTTTTCCAGCTTGTTGGCATATAGGTTTTCATAGTAGTCTTTAATAATTCTTTATATTTCTGTGGGGTCTGTCGTGATTTTTCCATTCTCATTTCTGATTATGTTGATTTGTGTTGATTCTCGTTTTCTCTTAATAAGTTTGGCTAGAGGCTTATCTATTTTCTTTATTTTCTCAAAGAACCAGCTCTTGGTTTTGTTGATTTTTGCTATTGTTTTATTCTTTTCAATTTTGTTTATTTCTTCTCTGATCTTTATTATGTCCCTCCTTCTGCTGACTTTAGGCCTCTTTTGTTCTTATTTTTCCAGTTTTGATAGTTGTGATGCTAGACTATTCATTTGGGATTGTTCTTCCTTCTTCAGATGTGCCTGGATCACTATATACTTTCCTCTTAAGACTGCTTTAGCTGCATCCCACAGAAGTTGGGGCTTTGTGTTGTTGTCATTTGTTTCTATATATTCCTTGATCTCTATTTTGATTTGTTCATTGATCCATTGATTATTTAGAAGCATGTTGTTAAGCCTCCATGTGTTTGTGAGCCTTTTTGTTTTCTTTGTAGAATTTATTTCTAGTTTTATACCTTTGTGGTCTGAAAAATTGGTTGGTAGAATTTCAGTATTTTAGAATTTACTGAGGCTCTTTTTGTGAGCTAGTATGTGGCCTATTCTGGAGAATGTTCCATGTGCACTTGAGAAGAATGTATATCCTGTTGCTTTTGGATGTAGAGTTTTATAGATGTCTGTTAGGTCCATCTGTTCTAGTGTGTTGTTCAGTGCCTGTGTGTCCTTACTTATTTTCTGCCCAGTGGATCTATCCTTTGGGGTGAGTGGTGTGTTGAAGTCTCCTAAGATGAATGCATTGCAGTCTATTTCCCTCTTTAGTTCTGTTAGTATTTGTTTCACAAATGCTGGTGCTCCTGTGTTGGGTGCTTATATATTTAGAATGGTTATATCCTCTTGTTGGCCTGAGCCCTTGATCATTATGTAGTGTCCTTCTTTATCTCTTGTTACTTTCTTTGTTTTGAAGTCTATTTTGTCTGATATTAGTACTGCAACCCCTGCTTTCTTCTCGCTGTTGTTTGCCTGAAATACGTTTTTCCATCCCTTGACTTAGTCTGTGCTTGTCTTTGGGTTTGAGGTGAGTTTCTTGTAAGCAGCATATAGATGGGTCTTGCTTTTTTATCCATTCTATTACTCTGTGTCTTTTGATTGGTGCATTAAGTCCATTTACATTTAGGGTGACTATTAAGAGATATGTACTTATTGCCATTGCAGGCTTTAGATTCGTGGTTACCAAAGGTTCAAGGTTAGCTTCTTTAGTATCTTACTGCCTAACTTAGCTCACTTATTGAGCTGTTATATACACTGTCTGGAGATTCTTTTCTTCTCTCCCTTCTTATTCCTCCTCCTCCATTCTTCATATGTTGTATGTTTTGTTCTGTGCTCTTTTTAGGGGTGCTCCCATCTAGAGCAGTCCCTGTAGGATGCCCTGTAGAGGTGGTTTGTGCGAAGCAAATTCCCTCAGCTTTTGCATGTCTGGGAATTGTTTAATCCTGCCATCATATTTAAATGATAGTCGTGCTGGATACAGTATCCTTGGTTCAAGGCCCTTTTGTTTCATTGCATTAAATATATCATGCCATTCTCTTCTGGCCTGTAGGGTTTCTGTCGAGAAGTCTGATGTTAGCCTGATGGCTTTTCCTTTATAGGTGACCTTTTTCTCTCTAGCTGCCTTTAAAACTCTTTCCTTGCCCTTGATCCTTGCCATTTTAATTATTATGTGTCTTGGTGTTGTCCTCCTTGGATCCTTTCTGTTGGGCGTTCTGTGTATTTCCATGGTCTGTTCGATTATTTCCTCCCCCAGTTTGGGGAAGTTTTCAGCAATTATTTCTTCAAAGAGACTTTCTATCCCTTTTCCTCTTTCTTCTTCTTCTGGTACCCCTATAATACGAATATTATTCCTTTTGGCTTGGTCACATAGTTCTCTTAGTGTTGTTTTGTTCCTGGAGATCCTTTTATCTCTGTCTATGTCAGCTTCTATACGTTCCTGTTCTGTGGTTTCTATTCCTTCAGTGGCCTCTTGCATCTTATCCATTCTGCTTATAAATCCTTCCAGGGATTGTTTCACTTCTGTGATCTCCTTCCTGACATCTGTGATCTCCCTCCAGACTTCATCCCATTGCTCTTGCATTTTTATCTGCATCTCATCCCATTGCTCTTGCATTTTTCTCTGCATCTCTGTCAGCATGTTCATGATTTTTATTTTGAATTCTTTTTCAGGAGGACTGGGTAGGTCTGTCTCCTTCTCAGGTGTTGTCTCTGTGATCTTTGTCTGCCTGTAGTTTTGCCTTTTCATGGTGATAGAGATAGTTTGCAAAGCTGGTACGAGTGACAGCTGGAAGTGCTTTCCTTCTTGTTGGTTTGTGTCCTTCCTCTCCTGGTGGAATAGCGACCTCTAGTGGCTTATGCTTGGCAGCTGTGCGCAGACAGGGCTTCTGCTACCCTTCCGGTTGCTATGGAGTTTATATCTGCTGTTGCTGTGAGCGTTGCCTGGCTGGGGCTGCTCCTCCAAAATGGTGGAGCCCGGTTGGATGGGGAGCGGCCGGGAGTCTATTTATCTCTGTAATGGGCCTCTGTGCTCCCTGTTTCCCAGGGGGTTAGAGTGCCCATAGATCCCCAGATTCCCTGCCTCTGGGCTAAGTGTCCTGTCCTGCCCCTTTAAGACTTCCAAAAAGCACTCTCCAAACCATAACAACAACAGCAACAACAAAAGAGGAAAAAGAAAAAAAAGGAAAAAAACACGCGATTTTCTTTGTCCTCAGGCGCCGGTCTCAGGCACCTGCTCACCTGTCTTGATGCCCTGTTTCCCTAGTATTGGGGTCCCTGTCCCTTTAAGGCTTCCAAAAAGCACTCGCCAAAAGAAAAAGGGAAAAATGCGCGATTTTCTTTGTCCTCAGGTGTCAGTCTCAGGCACCCCCTCACCAGTCTTGCTGCCCTGTTTCCCTTGTGTTGGTGTCACTGTCCCTTTAAGGCTTCCAAAAAGCACTCACCAAAAAAAAAGGGAAAATCGTGCGATTTTCTTTGTCCTCAGGCGCTGGTCTCAGGCACCCGCTCACCGGCATTACTGCCCTGTTTCCCTGGTATTGGGGTCCCTGTCCCTTTAAGGCTTCCAAAAAGCACTCGCCAAGAAAAAGAAAAAAAACTGCTCCAGTTTCTTTCCACCTGCCGGGAGCCGGGGGGAGGGGCGCTCAGGTCCCGCCGGGCCGGGGCTTGTATCTTACGCCCTTCATGGGGTGCTGGGTTCTCGCAGGTGTGGATGTGGTCTGGATGTTGTCCTGTGTTCTCTGGTCTCTATTTTAGGAAGTTGTCTTTGTTATATTTTCATAATTCTATGTGGTTTTGGGAGGAGAGTCCCTCTGCTCTATTCACGTGCCATCTTGGCTCCGCCTCCCCGTATTATCATATTTTTATGCAAAATTTAAAAGTAGAAAATATGTTACATAAAGTGTTATATTTGGCATTTTAAAGTTCATTTGTCCATAAATAATACCATATAGTATGCATATTAAATATGTATTTGTTTTTTAAAAACTAGATAATTCTACCATGTTTTTGCTCTGCAAAACATAAGTAGCTCTGCAAAGTTGAACATAAGTTGAAGCTCTGCAAAGATAAGTAGGTGTTTAGGTCCAATTTATCTGTAATCACTATACTCCTTGGTTATTAAGAATAACGTTAACAATAGAGCTCCTTCTGTTCACAAATATGTTTGTTCAGCCAGCTGAACAAGATGTGCAATTCTATGGGACCTCTAACCTCTCAGTTCTAAGTTCTAGATTAATTCTGCAATATTATGTAAATTGAGTAACTTAATGTCTTTTTCTGACACTTATGTCAAAAGAAATAAACTAAAGTACAACATACTTTACATATAGCAGTTTTGACATTTGTTAAAATTATGTATTATTATATTTTTACCTTTCTTAGGTTTGGCTGGGATGTTCCAGTAATTCTCAGAAACTCGGAAGAGACCCAGTTCAACTCAAGAGTTTTCAAAAAGCAAATGAGACAAGTCAAGAATCCTTTTGGCTTAGAAATCATTAATCCATCCTCAGCTTCAATTGCAAGTCAGTGGCTATTTTTCAAAGATTTTTCTCATTTTCTATGCCCCTTTCTTAGCCCTTTAATTTTCTTTCTCTGTTGCTTTCTCATCATTAGACTTAGCAAACATTTATTGAGCACTTATTTTGTTCCAGAGCTATTCTACATACTACTTATACAAAGACTAGTAATTCAGAAACCTTGCTCCTAAGGAACTTAGCAACCAGGAAACAGACGCATTTGCATGAGAAGAATGAAGTAGCACAGATGTTAATAAGAAAAATGTATTAGGACACAGTGCAGTTTTCATTGGATTTCAGTGCAAGGCGGAAGGAATGAAGGGAGAGAGGAAGGAAGAAGGAAGGAAGGGTGAAAGGGTTAAATTTGCTAAGGTGGTGAGGCATATTCAGGAAAAGCTTCATAAAAGAAGAATGTGCTGAGTATCTTTATTTTTTCTTTTTTTGAGTAGAGTCTTGAAAGATAAGTAGGTGTTTATATTTTAGGATTGGGGAGAAATTCTAGGTTCTCAAAGAAGCATGAACAAAGTACTGAGGAAAAAACAGAATAATGCATTAGAGAAATAGTAAGTAGTTTGTTATGGATAAAATACAAGGTGGATTTTATAGTAAAATACTATATCAAACTAAAAAGCTTCTGTACAGCAAAGGACACCATCATAGACAAAAAGACATCCTACAGAAAAGAAGAGTAGAGGAATACTCAGGTTCTTTGCACAGACCCTTCATAGATCCTATTACAGGAGGAACAGCAGGTTTTGGAAGAAAGGTAATACATTCATTTTGAACTTCTGGACTTTGAAATGCTTTTGTGATAGTTAAATAGGGTTGTAGAGTGGGCAGTTCTAGATAAAGTTTTGAAGCTCTGCAAAGATTTCTGGGCTGAGACCCTATCACCTTTTTCACTTGCTCACCTTTCTGGTATCTTAAAAGCAAACAACCCAAAACTTTCTCAACTTTTCAACTTATTCTAGCTACTTACCTATTTCCCTTCACAGCCAGAGTTCTAAAAAGCCATTTTGCATTTGCCTTCTCCTCTTAGCCTGCTTTCCTTTTACTCCACAGATCAATGCAGTCTGATTTTTGCCTATATCCCTCTACTGAAATGGCTTTCTCCAAGATCACCAGTTACTACTTCTGCCCCCACCTTCAACCCCTAGCAGTTATAAAATCTAGTGGGTAGTGGGTGCTCTTGGGCCTGTGTTAGTGCTGTTTCTGCAGTGTTTAACAGAGTTAGCCAGTCCTTCTTGGCACCCTGCTCCCTTGGCTTCTGTGGCCATCCTTGTCTAGTTACCTTCCTGCCACTAACTTCCAGAATCATTTCTCAAAAATCAATGTACTTAGTCAATAGGGATTATCAACCTTAAGTAAATCTTAATTTATAATGAAAAAGTACAAAATTTCTTTTTCTTCCTCTGCTGTAAATACTCTGCCATTACCAATGAATTGAAGGGAAATAAGGACCATTTTCCTGCTTTCTGATGGATAAGGAGGTCATTCTGACATTTTTAACTTGGGAAGACCAAATTTTAAGATATGGCAGAGAAAAGTAGCTGTTTAGAAAGCATGCCTGATTCAGATGTGCAGAATAGTGGTGGATCAGTGTTGACCTCTGTGGCCATGCGCTTGGACCTGCTATCATGTCCCATCTGGCTCTTGAGCAGGACAGAGAGTTAAAAAATGTACCAGTACACAATGAACTAGAGCAAATAGTTCTAAAATTCATATGAACTAGAGCAAATAGTTCTAAAATTCATATGGAATGACAAAAGACTCCGAATAGCCAAAGCAATCCTGAGAAGGAAGAATAAAGCAGGGGGAATTATGCTCCCTGACTTCAAGCTCTACTACAAAGCCACAGTAATCAAGACAATTTGGTACTGGCACAAGAACAGACCCATAGACCAGTGGAACAGAATAGAGAACCCAGATATAAACCCATGCATGTATGGTCAATTAATATATAATAAAGGAGCCATGGATATATAATGGGGAAATGACAGCCTCTTCAACAGCTGGTGTTGGCAAAACTGTACAGCTACATGTAAGAGAATGAAACTGGATTATTGTCTAACCCCATATACAAAAGTAAAATCAAAGTGGATCAAAGACCTGAATGTAAGTTATGAAACCATAAAATTCTTAGAAAAAAATATAGGCAAAACTCTCTTGGACATAAACATGAGCAAATTCTTTATGAACATATCTCGCCGGGCAAGGGAACAAAAACAAAAATGAACAAGTGGAACTATATCAAACTAAAAAGCTTCTGTACAACAAAGGACACCATCATAGACAAAAAGACATCCTACAGTATGGGAGAATATATTCATAAATGACATATCCAATAAGGGGTTAACATCCAAATTATATAAAGAGCTCATGCACCTCAACAAACAAATAGCAAATAAGCCAATTAAAAAATGGGCAAATGAGCTGAACAGACACTTCTCCAAAGAAGAAATTCAGGTGGCCAACAGGCACATGAAAAGATGCTCCTCATCGCTAATCATCAGAGAAATGCAAATTAAAACCACAATGAGATATCACCTCACACCAGTTAGGATGGCCAACATCCAAAGACGAACAACAACAAATGTTGGCGAGGATGTGGAGAAAGGGGAACCCTCCTACACTGCTGGTGGGAATGTAAATTAGTTCAACCATTGTGGAGAGCAGTATGGATGTTTCTCAAAAAACTAAAAATAGAAATACTATTTGACCCAGGAATTCCACTCTTAGGAATTTACCTTAAAAATGCAGGAGCCCAGTTTGGAAAAGACATATGCACTCCTATGTTTATTGCAGCACTGTTTACAATAGCCAAGAAATGGAAGCAATCCAAGTGTCCATCAGTAGATGAATAGATAAAGAAGAAGTGGCACATATACACAATGGAATATTATTCAGCCATAGAAGAAAACAAATCCTAGCATTTGCAACAACATGGAGGTAGAGGATATTATGCTCAGTGAAATAAGCCAGGCTGAGAAAGACAAGTATCAAATGATTTCACTCATCTGTGGAGTATAAGAACAAAGAAAAAACAGAAGGAACAAAACAGCAGCAGACTCATAGAACCCAAGAATGGACTAACAGTTACCAAAGGGAAAGGGACTGGGGAGAATGGGTGGGAAGGGAGGGATAAAGGGGAATAAGGGGCATTAAAATTAGCACACATAATGTAGCGGGGGGTGGGGGGGGACACAGCAAAGGCAGTATAGCACAGAGAAGACAAGTAGTGACTCTATAGCATCTTACTACACTGGTGAACAATGACTGTAATGGAGTTTTTGGGGTGGACTTGATAATAGGGGGAGTCTAGTAACCATAATGTTGTTCAAGTAATTGTACATTAATGATATCAAAATAAAATAAATTAAATTAAAAAATGTACCAGTCCAAAGCCTTCCTTCCTGCAATGCATTTCCACAAGCCTGGAAATGCTGAGAAAGTAAGAACTGATATATTGTCAGCAGTCACACACAGGACACTTGTGAGCTAGAAAGTGTGAGGAAATCATTCCAGGCTGAAAGAGTCTCAAACAGAACCATCACACCCCCTCCCATAAATGTCAGAAGCAAATGGAAAAATACTCAGTTAGTAGAAGATCTTTCAGCTATGCCCAGCACACTAGATGCTAACCAATAGTAGCTTTACTGAAGTACATGAAAAAAAAAAAGTTAAATGTGTGGACTTATAGCATACTTATTGAAGTATTTTAATTTTTAAAATACCAATGCATATCATTCATTATTTGTCATTTATGGAGAAATAGGAGAAGACTTTGGATGGAAATTGTACTCAGCAGAATAAAATTCATTTGTTTAAACTGAAACAGTGAGTGTCAGTAAAGTTGGCTAGCCAGGACATTGAAATAATATTCTGAGCAGTAATTCTGACATCTTGAAAAGTTATTTCACTTTATATGCAGATAATTTTAAAATTCAGGGCTTTTTTTCCACCACTCTACCCAAGGTACCTGGCACATAATGGTGGGAGGCAGAATATCTGGAGACCTGATTTACTTGAAAATAAGCCAGATAATCAGTTTTAATCTTAGTCATTTAGTCCTGTTTACTAGGAGTGAGTTGTTAGGAATTTTTTTTATACTATGTAAGGATATTGTGTTTGGATTTAAGATGTTCCTATGTCCCCAATGTAGAGGCTTTAATGAAATTTAAAGTAGGTACTCAGGATATATTAGTTGAGTTGAGTTCATTTGGTTCAGGGATTCTGAAGTCCTTTTACAAACAGCTTTCTTGTATTTTGGCTTATTCACCCTGGTAAGAGCTCACATAAAGAAAGAGGATTAGCATCTTCAGAGGGATTGTGAACCCCTATTCCCTATAACCTGAAATCTCTGTCTCCCAATACTCTGGTTTTATTATCCTCATGCATGATCTCTTTGTACATTAATTCTTTTTTTTCAGGAATTCTTGTTCAAGAAGATTGGCTTTTCTGCCCCACAGTTTCTCCTTTTATAATAACTCAGTTTGTTTGACTGTAGTCCTTACTTCAGTTTGTTGCAAGGCTGTCTCTTACACAGATAACAACTAGGCAGGTAAGGGCAGGTTGAGAGAAATGATGCATGCTGCTCCACTTGATTTGGATTCTGAATTTTCTGACTTAAGGCTATGTCCCAACTCTGCTTTTGATCTAAGGTGGCATTGTGTGTGCACTGAATTTTAAAAGAAGGCTAGAAAAATGTAAGAATGGGAACTCTCTTTGAAAAAGTGGGAAAAACTAAAGGGAGAATTGTTTTGCTTAGAGGTGTTTGAACTATAATCAGTTAGTATAAATCAATACTTTCTCTTCTTAGTCTGTGTAATGGATAAGCTTATGAAAGATTGTGAGGAGAACTTTATAGATTCTATAGTTCTTTTTCATTAACATGTAATTAATTTCAGAGACATAGTATGTTCAAGTCTGATTAATATCTAGTTGTCATTTGTCTTGATACTCTCCCCATTTTAGGCAAGTATACAAAGTCTGTAAACAAGTTCTTTCATGCAGTTCTGAATCTCTGGAACTCTGGTTCTTATTACAAAGCAAATAAACTAGGTGGTTTCATATGTTCTGTAATTTAAGGCTTATCCTTCCATTGTTCTTTTTTACTTTAAACAAACATGTACTTATGGCTATTCTCTCCTGTGAGATAAACAGTAGCATACTATATATACTTTTTTCCACCTTGCTTTTTTCATTTAACATTATATTCTGAAGATCATTCCACAGTAGTATATACAGTTATTTTGACATGCCTTAATTCTTTTTTAAGAACTCCATAGTACTTTATTATAGAGTATTCCTATACTATATTAATCCCCTATGATGGTCATTTGGGTGGATTCTAGCATTTTGATAGAACTAGTGCTCCATATATACATCTTTTCACATTTTTCACATTTTGCCAGTAATACAATAATATTAAATCATTTTCTGGATTTCTTTTTCTTTTTCCACTTTTTAAAATATGCTTTTTCTGCTTTTCCCTTTTCTGTCTACTTCCAACCTTTTTTCTTGCCTCAAATCATGTGATTCTGTAGTGGCATTGAGAAAAGTATGTGTGAGTTTTAGTATACATATTTTAAAAATTTGTAAAAATGGAGTGTTCTTCAGTTATTTAATACTAATTGAAAAAAATAGCCAATTGAATTTTCCATTCTTGAATTAATACATGATGATTGAAATAGAATAAAAATTTGAAATCAAATTCTGATCCAATTACCCCCTATGCAAAGTTCCTGACAATTAAAATTTTTGCTTAACTATGATTAGAAATTGCCCTAATTTGCTATATTCCTAAATTGCTATAATACATACTCAGAATCTGAGATCCTGTGTACATACTACTAAATAATGGGAAGAAAAGTGAAAAACTCAATCAGGTTTTGGTATTTTGTGGAGCACCTATTAGTGTTTAGGCATCTTCTCCCAGCACATACTCTTGATCACCTTTTTAAAAAACCTGTCAGGCAGAATTCCCATTTGCAAGCAACAGAAATGATTCCAATAAAAGGATATTGGGTAGCTTACAGAATTTTCTGTAAGGTTTGAAGAGCCAGAGTCAGAGGCTAAGGTTGACTAGCTAGGACCAATGCCTGAAACTGCCCTCTCGGTCCAGCAGTGCACCACGGCCACTGCATCCTGGGTGCTGCGGCTTGCACTGCTGGCAGCAAGAGGTGCTGAATATTGCTGCCCTTGAACTTGATATTACTACAGCTGCCATGAGTGAGGGGAAAAAGTCATGTAGGTAGTAAATAATAAGTCCTATGTAAATGTTCAATAATTAAAACTATATGATTTTTATGTCTGCTTATAATTTATATATCCATTTAATCAGGTTCACTCAAATTATGTTTTATTAGTGCTGAAAGCAAACAAGTGAGTGAAGACACCACTGTTGAGCCCTCCCTGTTCTGGGATCCCCACTCTTTTCCTCAGGATATTTTGTATATTGCCTGGGACCTTAACTGTGTGATGGGTGTAGCGTTGTCAATGTGTATACTAATATTAGTGAAGCCCAATTTCTTTTTAATATTTTTCCTATTCCAGTGATCATCTTGTGGACCCCATAGGTTGTATGTATCCACTTCCCAAACAGCTCTGCTCTGTTTCTTGTAGTTACAAGGTTGTGTATATTCACTTTTGGAGACAGCTCCACTGTTTCTTGGAGTTAGGATTACATACACTATTGGAGTTGTAGGTTATCAGTAGTGAACTGTATTTCAGTTTTTAAAATCTATGTGGGAAAAGTCTTGAAGTCATGCCCCTCCTCCAGAATTGATCATTTCCAAGCATAAATGTATATAGGTGGTAAGAAGGAGTTTACTGAGAGCACTTCAAAATTGTATAGACATTGAGTTTTTTATATCTCTTGTTTTAGAGACCAGTTCTTTCATTTATAGGCTCATACCCTTTAATGAGTTCTTTTATAGGCACATACACTTCAGCCTGGCCAGCATCCAGAAGGAAGCTTTTATTACTCATTAGGTATTATTTTATTGGAAATTACATTAGGTAATTTTCTTCTCTTTGTCTTGTTTTCCTACAGCTGGTATAACTTTGACAACAGATTGTCTTGAAGATAGCCTTCTTACATGCTACTGGGGGTGCAGTGTTCAAAAATTATATGAAGCTCTGCAGAAGCCCTTCCATTGTTTCCGAATAAGCACTCCTCGAGCACTGGAAGATGCTCTGTACAGTGAATATCTCTATCAAGAACAGTATTTGTATCCTTTTATCTGATATATCCATTAGCAGATGAAAATTTTAACATTAGGCTTTTTATGGATAAAATAAAGTGTTGTTAAGTTGTTATTGGTCACCCTTGGTATATTACTCTGTTTTTGATTATAGTGACAATTTACCTTTACATCTTTACGAAGTATTAAAAAAGAGAGCAAAGAAGAAATATATTGCCAGTTACCAAGAGATATTAAAACTGAAGACTTTGGTACAGTGCCCAGATCCCGCTATCCGTTGGTAGTGCTGTTGACTCTAGCTGATGAGGATGACCGAGAAATTTATGATATTGTAAGTAATTTAAAAATTCTGGAAGCATTACTTTGAAGTGATTTGGATGGTGGCTACTAATTATGTGGTGAAATAGAAAAAGTTTTATTTTTATTTTTGAGGATATATATTTGGCCTGGACACACTTTTCTTGAAAAATGAATACATGAGAAATATACCTCTATGATTTTTATATGTGCAATGGCTCCTGCAAAGTAGGACTTGTTTTTTTCCCATATGGGTTGTAAGAAATGATTTTATTTAGAAAATAAAAGATATATTATAGTTGAAATAAGTTAGTTTCATCATTCTGTGTTCTGTGTTTGGTATGCAGAAAAAGTCTGTTGGAAAGCATGTTTATTCTTAACATTTTTGGCCCTGAACAAATTGTAATGATGTAAAGTGCTCAATTTTAAGACAGTATGAACTCTTTGCTTTGCATGCTTACAGTTATCTTATTTCCATCATAGCCCCAGAGGCACCTACATCTTGTATGTGTTTGGTCCCTGTATTTTCAGCAATTATAGTAATCTCCTTTTCTCATTATATGCTAATAATTTCTTTAGTCTGGTAGCTTATCCCTATTAGGTAGATAAAAGCATTTTAGAGATCTAAGAGGACCTGAGCCATTATTCCTCTATGGTAGAAGCTTATACATGAGGTAGACACTTGGTGAAATCATACCATGGTAAGAATGCCCTTATACACAATTAACTACTTTTCTGAAGTGCATGATATAGATATGTGTGTTAATAAAGATATGATAACAACTTTGTAATATGCAAAGTACATTGACTAACATTAACTGATTTATTCCTTCGAACAACCTAGTATGTTAGGGCAAATATCCTTCTTAAAGACTGAAAAAGAGTCTGAGGAAAAATTCCAATTATTCAGGAAGTAAGAGATGGAACCAGGGCTTGATTCTGAGCCTTTGTTATCCTGCACCAGTACCCTTTTTTTCCAACAGGAATCTCCTCAAAACAGGTGTGCATTGAGCTTTGGAAGGTGACAGACCCATACTGGGATATCTAGACCCTGCTTATCTACAGTTATGCCTCTCTAGTTTTTTGGGATTTTAACCTTATCAAATTGAAATTCCATGAGCTAAAGTCAGTTTGTTTTTTCCAAATAAAAGTCATGCTTACAGGAGTGTATTTCCAGAACGTAACATTTGCCTGGAAGACAATAGGTGCTCAGTAACTTTGATAAGTGAAAAAAAAAGTTGCACCAAGCAATGTCAGTGAGCCTCAGAGAGCCTGACAGCACAGGTCCATAGCTGCATGCGCAGGGGCGGTGTTCACGGGGAGCTGGGTTCCCCCTCTGTCCCTCCGTCCCTCCCACCCACTTCAGCTGCAGAGATGTAAGACCCGTTAAGCCGGTGTGCCACAGTTCTGGCCTGTGCGTTCTTCTAAGAGAAGGCAGGGTGACCCTTCTCTTAGTAGCACTGTGTCCACCATGTCTTGTAAGCTTCCCTGCCTCCCTCCTGTCATTCAGAACAAAAGGGTTGGTTCTGCCCCCTTCCCACCCGACTCCCTGTGGCTCCTTTCCCCTCACTGATGGGGCCCTCTGTCTACTTGAGGCACTCAAGGTCTTCTTTGTTTTCTGACTTTCTTCCTTATTCTGAACAGAGGAGGACTGTGTGTGTGTGTGTGTGTGTGTGTGTGGTAAAATATATGTAACATAAAATTGACCATTTTAACCACTTTTCAGTGTACACTTCAATGGCATTGTAAACAGAAAGATTTGTTATCAGGTCCTCTATGCAACTGGAGTGGAGACGGTGGGGCCCATCTGCAGTAAGGGGAGGCTTCTTCCTACAGAGCAGCCGGGGTGCCTGGCCCCCAAAGCCTACCAACCTTTCTCTTTTCCTGCATATGGTAGGGTCGCCCTGCCTGGCCTCTTCTCTGTCTTTTGTCCTTAGAAGGTTCCGTCCTTTTTCCTATTAATCTTGCTTCTCCATCTCTTATCTCTCAAATTGTGCCTAATACTGGAACTAATGCATATTTGTGTGTGTGTGTGTGTGAATGGTAAATATTTTGTATTAATGATCTCTGTTCCTAATTTTAAAAGCAAACCGAGCATTTTGTTTTTTAGTATTTTACCTGGGGATCAGAAACCCTAAGTCTAAAAAGAAAGAAAGAAAGAAACTCTTTCCTATTGTAATAATAAAAAATGACACATAGTTTTGCTAGAAACTAATGTGTTATTTTAGGTAGATAAAGGAAAGCAAGATTGTTATTGCAAGATTTTGACTTGGAAGTTTTTTTCATTTTCACTTAGTTTGTTTTCTGTATTACTAAAATAATACATGATTATGGCAGGAAATAGAATTAGAACAGAATCTAGGTAAGCCCAAAGGGAAAAAGTATAATCACCTGTATTCTATCATCCAAAGATATGTATTGTGAATATTTGTCTGTGTCTTTCTAGACTTTTATACAAGTCATTTTTAAACAAAATGGGATCAAATTATACATACTATTTTATGACCTGCTTACATTTTATATTTTGAACATCTTTTCCATATCAAATACATATTTACATCTACATATATATTTACAACTAGCATGATAGTAATTTCAGATAATTTTGTATATAATTTTGAACACTTGCAAAAATAAAAAAGTAAAAAATATACCCATATGCCCTTTGCCCAGATCCCCTATTGTTAATTGTTAACGTCTGTACTGTTTGCGTTATGCGTCCATGCATATGTATGCGTGCATGTAAGTGATTTGAGAATAAGCTGAATACATGATCAGTGCCGCTAAATACTTTAGCACGTATTTCCTAATAATAGAGGTGTTCTCTTGATCACCACAATAGTTATTAACTTTATAAATGTATCATTGATATAATATTTTATCCACCCTATTACCTGTATTCCAATTTGTCATTTGACCTAACAGTATTCTCTACAAGTGTCCCCTCCAATACAAATTCTAGTCTAGAGTCAGATACTGTGTTTGTCATCTATCTTTAGCCTCCTTCAATCTAGAGCATTGCTATGGCCTTGGTTTTTTAGGACATTAGTACGACATTTAAAGAGTATGGCAACATATGCACCCCCTTTTTGTAAGATTGAGCAGTCCTCATTCTGTCCACCTGCTGTTCTGTCATGGTCAGCTTGCAGGTCGGTGTCTTCCGTCAGTGGGCTGCGAAGGTCCTGCTGCGTGCTCTCCTGGCCCCCCATCAGAGGTTCTCCTCCCTTCCTGGGGAGGCTCTTTTTCTCATCTGTGGGGAGGCACTTTAAGACCATGCCAATATCCTGCTCTCTATCAGAATTTCCCCTTGGATTTAATACCCACCGATGATTCTAACCAGATTTTATCTTTACCATGATGGCTGTAAAATTATTATTTTCCAACTCCAGCCCCTAGCCAGCCCCCCATCCTGATTCTACTATAGGGAAGAGACATCCCATTTATTTAATATGCTAGCCTTAAGGCTTCATGAATTCCTTTTTCCTCTAGTGGTTTATAATTCATTACAGGATTTAATTACAGGACCCTGGAACAATGTGGAGTTTAGGGGAACCAACCCCTATGCTGTCAAAAATCCATGTATAACTTTGACTCCCCCAAAACTTAACTGTTAAGAGCCTATACTGTTGACCCGAAGCTTTACCGGTAACATAAAGTTGATTAACACATATTTTATATGTATTATATACTGTAGTCTTAGAATAAAATAAGCTAGAGGAAATGAATTTTTTTCAAATTGTCACAAATCTCTGAAAATTTTCCAATATATTAATTGAAAAACATCCACATTTAAGTGAACCTGTGCAGTTCAAACCCGGGTTATTGAAGGGTCAACTGTATTTTGGTGCTCAAACTGCTGTCTCCCTACTTCCTGCCCAAGACTGAGGGTCTATGGTCAAACTGTGTGCTCATAAATTACTTGGATTAGTTCTCCCCAAAGTCAAAAAACTGTATAAAAAGGGGTACTCAGATGTTGCCCTCATCATTGCCCCGCATTCTCACATGCCCTAGTTCTATAGATAAACAAGTTCACAGTTTTCTGATTTATCTTTCCTGTGTTTCTTTTTGTAATAAGATGATACAGATACATATATTTCTTATTTTCCATTCTTTCTTATACAAAAGAACACACTGTATGTGTTCTTGCTTTTTTCACCTCATAACATCATCTGGAAATGACTCCAGATCAGTTCTAGAGATCTTCCTCAGATTTTTCTTCTTTTCCACAGCTGCATAGCACTCCATCATATATAGGGTGTACAGGAACCATAGTTGTGTAGCCAGTCTTCTGTGGTAGGATGGTCAGGTAGTCTCTAGTATTCTGTAATAACAAATAATCTTGCACTGAATAATCTTTGTACCATGATTTGAGATGACCACCTTTATCATGTTTGAGTTTGGTCTATTTCTGGGCTATTTATTCTGCTCCAGCCATTTGTCTATTCATTGTCAGTACCACAGTGTTTTAATATTAGAGGCTTTGTAGTATGTTTTAATATCTGTCTGGGCTTAGTTCCCCCTCATAGCTTTCTTTTCAGTGTTTTCCTAGCTATTTTTATGTGTTATTTTACCATATGAAAGTTCTAGAGTCAACTTACAGCTCTATAAAAAAGCTCACTGGTATTTTTGTTGGGATCACATTAAATTTGCAAATTTGAGTATAATTAAAATAACTCTGGCAAAAATGTCACTAAATGGTTCATCTTTGGTGATTGTGGTTTAAATAAATTATTGTAAGTTTTCTAATTTATCAGCCTTTTATTATTTGAGAAACATTTTTCACTCATCTGTGATAATATAAAGAGGTTAAGTACTGACCGGTGTTCAATTTTTATTTTAGATTTCCATGGTGTCAGTAATTCATATTCCTGACAAGACTTATAAACTTTCCTGTAGAATATTATATCAGTATTTGCTCCTGGCTCAAGGGCAATTTCATGATCTTAAGGTAAGTTGTATCCTGTAGTCTTATCTCTGTCTCTTTTGTTTGCAGTTTCAAAGAATAACCATCTTTAAAGAGATATTTTGTGTAAATATAATATAGTTAATGATATTTCAGCAGCTCTTATGACCCCCCGATTTAAAGAGTAATTGTCATGTTATTATCTTTAAACTTGTTTCTTTGATTTTCAGCAGCTTTTCATGTCTGCAAATAATAACTCCACTCCCTCCAGCACTTCCTGTGCAGAAGAAAAAAGCACAGACCAAAGTTTATTAGAAAAGGCTGGACTTTCTGAGGGTGAAGTGGAGCCTCCTGAGGAGAACAGCAAGGACTGTGTCGTTTGCCAGAATGGCACTGTGAACTGGGTGCTCTTACCATGTAGGCACACCTGCTTGTGTGACGGCTGCATTAAGTATTTTCAGCAGTGCCCAATGTGCAGGCAGTTTGTTCAGGAATCTTTTTCACTTTGCAGTCAAAAGGAGCAAGATAAAGACAAGCTGAAAACTCATTGAGAGTGTTGTTACAGCTGAAAAACACACTTTCCACTGAAGATGCAAAAATTTGTGTTCTTGGAATTAATCCTAATGTGGAATCTACAGTGTTGACCATCAATGGAAAGATTCTATTTCAACTTCATATTTGTAGGGTACATGGATGATGAAAATTAACCATTCCTTCCTGCTTGATATAGTGAATACTGAAATACTATCTGTGTTAATACATAAAAATTTATTCAATTCTTGAGAAGGATATAAATGTTTGGCCTTTTGTCAGCTAGAGGATTTCAGAGAATGTTGATTAGGAAAATCCTGAAAAGCAATCTCCTTAAAATTTGAGGAGATAAAAGTCTTAAGATTTCTAAATGTTTTTCCTTTGGCATAATCTGGAATGCAATTGGAAAAAAATGGAATTCTTCTTAAAGTAATTGTAGGATTCCCAGTTTACAAAGGAATTGGAAAGGGCTTCTAACTTTAAATCCTTTCCTGAAATATGAGTTTTGATAAATATCCATCTATTTGGTTTCTGATTTTCCTTATAATCATAGTCACATAAACACAAGTAATTTTTAAATGTAGCTTCCAAAATTTTAAATGCAAGATACAACTCTTGACCGTTGTCAGTATATCGTAGATTAAAATGATACACATCCATAGGCAGCAGATATGTAAACCTTGGATAATAACATTTCTTGGATAATTAAATTTATTGCCAAATATAATTAGATTAGATTAAATATGATCTATCAGAGGAGATCTGTGAGACTCTTAATGTCTGACCTTAGATTTCCTCATGCACAGTGAATCCATCCAACACTGGAGAGGTTTTGGAGCCAGAAAAACCACTAAATGAAATAACTATTTTTTTCTAGTGTGTTTTTATTCCAAATAAACTCCTCACCCTTCTGAATAGTAAATTACTTTGTTCATCCCTTGTTATATCCTCTTAAGAATTGAGGAACCTGCTGGACAAAAAGCCCCATATGCTACTCTTTCCAAAATGACTAAGAACATAAAGGTAAATGAGAAGAAACTAACCTTCAGCTCACTAAGAACTTAGGTCATGGCAAATCAACTGACATTCAGGGAGATTTTCAAGCCTTTTTGTCCTGTTTGTATTAAGAATAATGCCTTTTCTTTCTGCCATTGTTTTTACGTATCATTTCATTCCAGTCAAATGTAACACTCTCAGAAAGACATACCTATTCCCCATTTTATAAACTAAATCTAACTTTTATCTGTGTTCAATAGCTATATAATAAATACCTTCTAGGGGGTCAGATACCTTTCAGGGGTCTGGCTTACAGAGAATCAGGCAAGGCTCCTGAACTCAGAATATTTGTACTTAAAAGGAGCATTGATGGCTTATTAGAAGCACATCTTCCCTCAGACAATTCTAAGATTCTGTTCCAACCCTGCCACTGAAAAACAGTCAAAGGCTATAGTCCCTGTTGCAGTTAGCTAACAATGTGGTAGTTCATGTGGGAAACCCAGTTTGGTGTAAATTGGGGGAATACTTGTATCACTTCATCCATCCTAGTCATCCTGTTTCCCTTTACAAATCTGTTTATACCTAAACTGTCCAAGACATGTAGTTGGTTTCACATCTGAGATAGATTTCACCTGCAGTCTTATTTCATTTCTCATAACTTTCTAAAAAAAATACATAATGTAACATTTACTATTTTAACTATTCTTAAATGTCCAATTCAGTAGCATTAAGTACGTCTGCACTGTGTGCAGTTGTCACCAGTATCCATTTTCAGAATTTTTTCATTGTCCCAAACTGAAATTTTATACCCATTAGACAATGATCCCTATCCCCCCTCCCTTTAGCCTTTGGTAACCACCATTCTACTTTTTATGAATTTTTGTACTCTATGAGGTCGTGTAGGTACCTCATAAAAGTGGAATCATACAATATTTGTCCTTTTGTGACTGGCTTATTTCACTTAGCATGTCTCCAAGGTTCATCTTCATTTTAGCAGGTACCAGACTTTCCTTCCTTTTTAAGGCTGAATAATATTCCCTTGTATGTATATATCACCTTGTCATCCATTCACCCATCATTTTTCAAAGCTCTTAAAGATAATTTGCACTTAGCTCCTCTTGCTGAAGCTAAAGTAATTGTTTTTCCTGCCTTCAGTGGTAATGAATATGAGGGATTTGGTAATAATCAAGTAAAAACAGGTACCCGGACTCCTAGAGGTTTATGTTAAAATTTACCAATAACAGTGAATAAGTGACATTCTGTAAGAACATTTATAAAAACTTTTTATTTGACTGGATCATTAGATAAAATACTTAGTTTATATAGATTAGTTGCTGCTTTTCAAAAATCCCATTCAGTTTCTTTAAGCAGATTTGATTGGTGACTAGCTACCTCCTCCTTCAGTGATCCTTTCTTCCCAACTTGGTGCCTGTGAGTGTTCTTCATGTCTAAGCCAGCTCTATGGGAGGAACTTAAAAACTGTTATCTAAGGACTCAACATGAGTCACTGATTTTTCTCCCAAGCCTTCCCATTCATTGTAGAATGAAGAGCTTTGTTTTGGCTTGTGGGAATTTGAAGCATCAACATAGATAACCTAGGGTTTAGGAAGGGCAGGAGGGGATGATTTCAGTCTCCTGTACTCAGTCCTGCCTCAGACCAGGCCTATCCCTCTGGATAATTCCCTAACTTCATTTCTCATATTTGAACACTGAATCCCCCTGTCTGTCTCTTCCTGTCTCCCTGTATGATATTCCTCCTCAGTCTTTTCATCCTCTCATCATGACTTCTAATTCCTGGGTCCCTGAGTCTATTCTATTAATTCATTAACTTACTCCTGGGTTCCTTGATCAACTAGTACAAATGTGTATTCATCTTAGCTTGCTTTCTTGACCTATCAGCCTGCCCCACCAACTCACCAACTTGGCTGAACTGTTTCTAACTGCTTTACCACAGCCTAGACAGTTAATGGAGTCTACCACAAAGCCATGTTGTTTAGTTACATGCAGGCCTTCACTGCTGCACGACAATCCTATAATTTTTTTCCTTATGAGCCCTCTACCGAATAGCTATTCCAAACCTCTTCCACTCCTCAGGTCCTGTACCTCACCATTCCTGTATATATCACTTTCAGCAAAGGACCTTCAAGAGGTAGTGTAGTGTGGGGTTTAAGATGAAGTCAGGTTATCTTGGGTTTTATCCCAGCTCTGTCATTTGCCCCTTGCACAAGTTTCTTAACCTAACTTGCTTCAATTTCCTTTTATAAAAATAGTAATAACAGAACCTACCTGCAGACTGTTGAGGGGATTATATGAGTCAATAAGTACAAAGTGCTTAGACCAGGGGCATAGCTCATATAAGCCCCGTGTGTCACAGACATTGTGTTACTGCTTTGTTTACATGTTCAAAGCCAATAGATATTATTTTCTCTTTTCCCAAAAAGAGATGGTGTAATCTACTTTTGAGGCCAGCACTCTACTTGTGTTCTTGATCTCATCTCTGCTCCCTGAACTCATTTGATCATCTGAATGCCAAAGATACTACACATTTTTGGGGCATGAGGATTCAACAGTGAAAAAAAAATAGGCAAAACTTGCCTTCATGGAGCTTACATGCTAGTAAGAAACAGACAGTAAAAGATACAGTATATCAGGTGGAAGTAAGTGCTATGGGGAAGTCAAAGCTGGGATGGGTGAGCAGGGAGTGTGAAGGATTGGAAGGGGCATTACTACTTCGAATACAATGGTCAAGGAAGGCCTGAGCAGAAATTTTAGCAGACCTGAAGGAGGCCAGAAAGCGAGCCATGTGAATATCTAGGCAGAGGCCTTAATGACTACATATATATATATATATATATATATATATATATATGATATCTTTATCCACTCATTTGTCAATGAACATCTAGCTTGTATCTATGTCTTGGCTATTTTAAATCATTACGTGGTGAATGTTAATGATGTAGATATCGCTTTAAGATAATGATTTCCTTTCCTTGGATGCACACACAGGACTATTATTATTCAGCCCTGAGAAAGAAGGAAATCCTGCCTTTTGCTACCACATGGATAGATCTTGAGGGCATTATGTTAAGTGAGATTAATTCAGAGAAACACAAATACCACGTGTTATCACTTATATTTGTGGAATCTTAAAAAAAAAAGTAACTCATAGAAACAGAGTACAAAATGGTTGCCAGGTGCTGGCAGGGGAAGGAAGAGTTAGGGAGATGTTGGTAAAAGGGTACAAACTTTCAGACAAAAGATGAATAAGGTCCATGGATCTAGTATAAATCATGGTAACTATAGTTGATACAGTGGATTTAATCATTGAAATTTGCTGAGAGTGGAAATGTTTGCACACACACACATGTATATATATATACATGAGGTGATGCATGTGTTAATTAACTACATGGTGTAAATCCTTTAAAAAAATAAGAGTATGATTGGAGAGGAATAGGCAGCACATAGAAACAATTCATGTGGATTTTTCTATAAAAAAGAGCAGGGAAATGCTGTGTTAACTAGTGTGGGGTATAGGTTTGCTAGTGTTTAATTTTAAGAAGGAAGAAAATAGCAGCATGTTTGAATGCCCTTGAGAATGATACGATAGAGAGGGAAAAATTGACAATGCTTGGATAGTAGTAACAGTTGCTAGAGTGATGTCCCTGAGGAAACAAAAGAACCCTGGCACACCTCTCTCCTGCGTCTTAAATCTACAGTACTTCCTTCAGCTTCAAATTATGGTAGATATTATCAGTACTAAAGAAAGCCTCTCCTTCGACCTTGTTTCCCATTCAATCTTTATGACTCCTATTTAGTTTCCATCCTTTTTCTATTTCCCTTAGTTCTAAACATCTTGAAAAATTGATTCTCCAGTGCTGGTACTGATCATAATCACAAATTCTAGTTACAATTACAGTCATATCAAGTCAGAAGTTCCCAGGTAATCCTAACACACTAAGTCTGGAAGCCTCTGAACTCTACACTCTAGTCATTTGTTTTTGTGTCTCTCACTCCCTGTTAGTTCTGCCTCTTACATTCCTATTATTCAACTTGAACTATATTTCCCAGTGATACCCAGTGAACTCCTAGTCACCTCACCCAGTGGCTTTTTCTCATTCTTCATGCTTCATGGTCTCTTTGAAGGATTCTACACATAACCATTGTCTCCACCTAGAAACTCACTTCCCTTGGCTTCTGTGTAACCATGTCTCAATGCGTTTCAGGGATGCTTAAGAATTGCTTTGAGGGGGAGAGGTAAAAATGCCAATACGCGGGTCCATCCCCTTAAAATTCTGATTCAGTGGGTCTGGAATCTGGCCCAGGAATCTTTGTCCTCTCAAGCTCTTTCATGATTTTGAGGTAGGTGGCCCATCACATCTTTTCTTATCTTTCTGATAGCCTCATGCATCAGTTAGTGTACTAATGTCTGCTAAGCACTATTCCCACAGTATGCCTGGCAGCAAGTGAGGTAGACACCTGGGAGTCAAGAGTGCACCTGCTTTTTTCAAAAAGCTTAGTGTGCATGCTCTCTCTTATGTATTGCATTCAACACTTACTTCTTACTTCTAGGCTGTTTCTTCTCAAATCTTTTTCATTATATCCTTTTGCTGAGTTTCACACTTTCATTTCTAAATGACTAATAGTGATTGCCAACCCATAGACACCTGCAACATGTTCAAGGCAGAACACATCTTCCTGCAAAAGTCTGCTCTTTTCCATTTTCCCTTCCTGGTTAGTGACAGTGCTGTGTTCCCAACAATCCCAAGCCCCACAGTTACATTCACTCCTCCTGGCCTCTTGCCCTCTTCCCACATCAGGTCAGCCAGCAAATCTTGATTCTACTCTTGTATTGCTAATTTCTGTGTCTCTCTCTTTCCTGACCTACTAAACTTGCCTTACTCCTTGATCCTAGTCTCTACTATACCTTTCCCAACCTCAGCTGATTCTTTAGATGTCGCTGTACCTCAGAGTTCAGATCTCAGCTGTCTTCTTACCATCTGTGGCTGATTCCATCCATTCTTATGGTAATGATTCCTAAATGCTATCTTCAGGTCAGAACTCTTTCTTCTGAATCCTAGACACATATCTCTCTACTCTTGTCTCACTGCTCCTCAACCTTAACAAGTCCATAGCTCAACTCATCACCTCCTCAACCCTGTTCTGCTTCTCGAGTTCCTCATCTTAACGAATGATAGTATCACCCACCCAGCTGCCAGAGCCAGAAGCATGACCACCACTTCTTACTTCTCTTTTTCACCTTGTTCTTACCATCTCTCAAAATTTCCCCACCCCCATTCTCCCTCCCCAAGCCAGGCTTCCCACCACAACTAGTTGACTTTGTAGCAGTCTCTTAATAGTCCCCTGGCCTTCTATCTTGACTTCTGTCCTTCAACATGCCCATTCACTCTCCACATTCAGCCAGCTGACTCTATAAGGAGCAACTCAGAAAAGGTTACCTCTTTGATTTCAGTCTCCAATGTCTTCCCACTGGTTTTTCTTTTTTTAAATATTTATTTTTTAAGGAATCATTGATAAACATTCTTATGAAGGTTTCACAGGAAAAACAGTGTGGTTACTACAGTCACCCATATTATTGAGTTCCCCCCATACCCTCATTGCAGTCACTGTCCATCAATGTAGTAAGATGCCACAGAGTCATTGTCTTCTCTGTGCAACACTGTCTTCCCCATGACCCCCCACACACCATATGTACTAATCATAATACCCTTCAATCCCCTTCTCCCTCCCTCCCCACCCGCCATCCCCTTTGGTAACCAGTAGTCCCTTCTTGGAGTCTGTGGGTCTGCTGCTATTTTGTTCCTTCAGTTTTTCTTTGTTGTTATACGCCACAAATGAGGGAAATCATTTGGTACTCGTCTTTCTCTGCCTGGCTTACTTCACTGAGCATAATACCCCCTAGCTCCATCCATGTTGTTGCAAATGGTAGGATTTGTTTCTTTCTTATGGCTGAATAGTATTCCATTGTCTATATGTACCACATCTTCTTTATCCATTCATCTACTGACAGACACTTAGGTTGCTTCCATATCTTGGCTTTTGTAAATATTGCTGCAATAAACATAGGGGTGCATATGTCTTTTTGAATCTGAGTTTTCTTTGTGTAAATTCCTAGGAGTGAAATTCCTGGGTCAAATGGTATTTCTATTTTTAGTTTTTTGAGGAAGCTCCATATTGCTTTCCACAATGGTTGAACTAGTTTACATTTCCACCAGCAGTGTAGGATTCTCCTCATCCTTGCTAACATTTGTTGTTGTTTGTCTTTTGAATGTTTGCCATCCTAACTGGTATGAGGTGATATCTCATTGTGGTTTTAATTTGCATTTCCCTGATAATTAGTGATTTGGAGCATCTTTTCATGTGCCTGTTGGCCATCTGAATTTCTTCTTTGGAGAAGTGTCTCCATATCCTCTGCCCATTTTTTAATTGTGTTATTTGCTTTTTGGGTATTGAGGCATGTGAGTTCTTTATATATTTTGTATGTTAACCCTTTGTCTGATATGTCATTTACAAATATATTCTCCCATACTGTAGGATGCCTTTTTGTTGTGCTGATGGTGTCATTTGCTGTACAGAAGCTTTTTAGCTTTATGTAGTCCCATTTGTTCATTTTTTATTTTGTTTTGCTTGCCTGAGGAGATGCATTCAGGAAAAAGTTGCTCATGTTTATATTCAAAAGATTTTTGCCTATATTTTCTCCTAAGAGTTTTATGATTTCATGACTTACATTCAGGTATTTGATCCATTTCAAGTTTACTTTTGTATATGGAGTTAGATAATAATCCAGTTACATTCTCTTATATGTAGCTGTCCAGTTTTGTCAACACCAGTTGTTGAAGAGGCTGTCATTTCCTCATTGTATATCCGTGGCTCCTTTATCATATATTAATTGACCATATATGCTTGGGTTTATATCTGGGCTATCTATTGTGTTCCATTGATCTATGGGCCTGTTCTTGTGCCAGTACCAAATTGTGATTACTGTGGCTTTGTAGTAGAGCTTGAAGTTAGGTAGTGTAATTCCCCCAGTTTTATTCTTTCTTCTCAGGATTGCTTTGGCTATTCGGGGTCTTTTGTCTTTCCATATGAATTTTGGAACTATTTGCTCTAGTTCATTGAAGAATGCTTGTTGGTATTTTGATAGGAATGCCATTGAATCTGTAGATTGCTCTAGTCAGGGTGGCCATTTTGACAATATTAATTCTTCCTATCCATGAGCATGGGATGTATCTCCATTTATTGGTATCTTCCTTAATTTCTCTCATGAGTGTCTTGTAGTTTCCAAGGTATAGGTCTTTTACTTCCTTGGTTAGGTTTATTCCTAGGTATTTTATTCTTCTTGATGCAATTGTGAATGGAACTGTTTTTCTGATTTCTCTTTCTGCTAGTTTATCATTAGTGTATAGGAATGCAACAGATCTCTGTATATTAATTTTGTATCCTGCAACTTTGTTGAATTCAGATATTAGATCTAGTAGTTTTGGAGTGGATATTTTAAGGTTTTTTATGTACAGTATCATGTCATCTGCAAACAGTGACAGTTTGACTTCTTCCTTACCAATCTGAATGCCTTTTATTTCTTTGTGTTGTCTGATTGCCATGGCTAGGACCTCCAGTACTATGTTGAAAACTGGGGAGAGTGGGAATCCTTGTCTTGTTCCCAATTTTAATGGAAAAGCTTTCAGCTTCTCGCTATTAAGTATGATGTTGGCTGTGGGTTTGTTTCCCATTGTTTTTAAAAAAATAAAACAAGTCACTTCAGATTAAAGCCCTTTAATGAGTTCTCTTCAACTCCATGATAAAGTTTAACTCCTATCAAGCCCCTTCCTGATTTTGTCATAGCTCATCTCTGCAGCCTCGGTCCCTCTGTCTTCTCCTTCTTACCCTAAACTCCAACTAGTCTGAACTATTTCCATTTTTCTGAACCAAGAATGATCTGTACATGCTGTTCTCCCTTCCCAGCTAACACCTAATTGTCTCTCAGGTCCTGGTTTTTTGTCACTTTCCTTGGGAAGCCTTTCCTCACCCTCCAAGTCTGAGGGAGGTTTGCATTTTAGAAACATCGGTTTTGGAGGTGGTTTGAAGTGTAGCAATCTAAAATTTTAGAACTCATGTTTATTTTTATCTGCATAAGAAACTAAATTTTACTAACTGGATTAGCTGAAGAACATATCAATCATTTTAAATAAATATGTAAGTTTGGAGGATGCTTTAAAGTTTGAAATGGAGGAAGACTAAAGGTGGGAAAATCAAGATCAAGATGCTATTACAATAATCCAGTTGAGAAACAGTAATCCAGGATCTAAGAACTTGATAAATTTTTGATCATGGAGATGAGGAGTCTAGGTTAAGTCTTATGCTTCTGACTTGGGTAAAGTGATTGATAACAGTCAGTGAAACTGGGAGCACGTGTCTACTTTTCACATGAAATTGTTGCTGCCTGGAGGTCAGGCTCTGTCTCACTCATGTTTGTATCCCATGGAATACCATTCATTCATTCATTCAGCAAGTACTTAGAAGGTCTGCTTTGGACTAGCTGGTATTTTTGATGCTAGAGGTAGAGGATGAACAAGATAAATCAAGGTTCTTGCTCTCATGGAGCGAACTTGGACAGTATTGGGAAGACTCACAATAAACAGTAGACAAAAAAATAAGGTGATACAGTTCATGCTACATACCATGAAGAAAACAAACAAGTAGGAGACAACTGTAGATGGGATGGTGTCAGGGACAGTTTCTTTGAAGAACCTGCAATTGAGATGAGCCCTGAGGGTTAAGAGGGAGTCAACCTGTCAGAAGC
The DNA here is from genome assembly GCF_040802235.1 of Manis javanica. Lineage (NCBI taxonomy): Eukaryota > Metazoa > Chordata > Mammalia > Pholidota > Manidae > Manis > Manis javanica. The sequence continues at coordinate 45,141,093 of NC_133163.1, read as the reverse complement.
CTGGGCACAGCATTTGGGGTGGCAGAAATGAAAAGTACAATGGCCCAAAGTGAAAAAGAGCTTGGGTGTTAAAAGGATAGAGAAGAGGCCTGTGCGGCTGGAACTTATACCTCAGAGGAGCAGTGTGGGTGGGTTGGAGAGAGGGCAGGCCTTACTGGCCGTGGGCAGGAGTTGGGACTGTCTTCTTGCAGTGGGAAGACATGGGAGAGTTAAACCAGTGAGGTGACCCTGTCTGAGTGGCCCTCTTAAAAGACTGAGGGGTAATGCCTTTGGGGGGATGGGGGAGGAGCAGAATCAAGAGAGTTCTGTTTCAGACATTTTAAGTTTGAGATGTGATGGTAAGCCTGCCTTGGTTGTTGTATTTAATTAGTTGAACTCCAGCATTTAATCTCTTTGGTCTTCATCACAGTTAGGCCTACAGAAATTCTACAGATCTGTACCAGGCATAGGATTGAGTGAATTAGTCAAGTTAGGAGGAGGAAGAAGAGCTGTCTTATACTTTCTGTGCCCGAAGCTCTTTGTGCCAGCAATTAAACTATTGCCTCTCAGCTCCAAATCCATCCTATTCTCTGCTTTGCAATACTGGGATACGACTCTGCAGACCACATGTGCGCTTTGCCAGCAGGCTGACCTGTAAGGCTTTGCAAATCAGAGCAATAGAGGGAGCCTGGAAGACAGGAGGAGAGGATTGCTCTTTCCTGTCTGTTTCCCCTGGGCTTCTTACTTGCTTCCTGTTCATCTGAGCATCACCCCAGTCTAGCTTCAGTGGTTGATTCCAGGAGCAGTGGTTGAATCCAGATGACAGTTCTTCCAACATTTGCCAAACCTGCCTGTTCACCACTCCACCCAGAACACCAGCCCCAGCCCAGCAGCAAGCCCTCCTCAACGGTCAGAATGTTCAAATTCTTCAGGGCCCTTCCTCCAAACTTCTAATTCCAAGTTCTTCACTTCGTTTTCCCAGTCCTATGGATGGTAGCTGCTTCCTAATTGCTACCTCTGAAATACCTTTATGCTCTCCTTTTGACTTTTCAGTTAACAACTCTTTATTTTAATGATCTCTAATAAAATAATTGTGTTTTTGTTTCCTGGCTGTACTCTGATTGATACAACTAGGTATTACCTCCTGTAATCCTGGCTCAATTGACTAAGATAGAAAAGTGAGACCAATTTTGGTTCAATAGCCCATGTTACACAGCCACTAGGTGGTAGAGTTGGGGTTTGAATCCAGTTTGCTTTGCTTTGTTTCACCTGAAACTTAGGCTCTTAATCACTAGTCACCTTCCTGAATTGCCTGAAAAACACATGACAGTAGGTACAATTTTTAAATTCTTCCATCATTTTTGTTGCATCTTTCAAGCCTGTTATCACAGTCAGCATTTCCCAAAAGTATCCCAAACCTATAAGCTCTAAAACCTGTGAAGAATGGGTTCAGGGGAACTTAGGGTCGCCATAGCTGCACTTTCCGAAAGAGGCCCAGTGAACGTTAGCATAACAAAGGTTCTGAGGAATTTGGCAATAAAACTTAATATGTAACCAGGTAGTTTCTCCTACATTTTCTGACTGGGAACCTTTCAAGGATGTGACAAATGTAGAATTAATAAATAGTTAATCGTATGTATCCGGTGTAACAGTTGTACCTGGTCAGGAGAAAGCTATTGGTGCCAGCAATCGCTCTCCTCATCCAGAGGCTGCCTTGAAGGGTGTGGGGAGAGGGGAGTCTGATCTTTGTTTAGGTTATGGAAAGGTGACTGTAGATTCGTACATTTTAAAATTTCAATTATTTAAACCTGTGGATACATTTGCGCTTTCAGTTGAAAAAGGTATTGGCACTTCTTGAATTAATAACCAAGGTCTGATAACTCCCAGAACAAGTAATTTTTACTTTTTCTTATGCCAATCTGGGACAAGTTATCCCTCCAAAAGGTCTAAGGCCCCACTGTTGTAATCCTGACCTATATAAATCCTATAAATAGGACTAGTTTTGCCATGCTCACATTTAACCTTCTGACTATATTTATTTGAAAATTTGTCTATGCCATTTTATGAGATGTTTTCCTGTAAAAAAACTATAATTAATAATACTTCACACATTTATTTATTTTTAAGAAGTGTGAACCCATCTGCATTCATGTTGGGAATTGTGGCTCATTTACTTGTATTTATATTTTATTTAAGTAACTGTATAAGTTAATTGGTTTGAATTATACTATTAAGAAATCAGTCAGGAAGACTGTGTACCTGTGTTCTAAATACTAGAGATAACCTCATCTAACTCCATCCTAGAGAAAGCTGTCTCAAAAGTTTTCTTCACAGACTATGTATGATTCAGCCCTAAAAAGGAATGATCTTCTGATACATGCCACAATGTGGATAAACCTTGAACACATACACTGTGCGAAGGTCCATACACAAAAGGACAGTATCATATGAGTCTGCTGGCATGAGACACCTAGTGCAGGCAGACTTGTTGAGGTGGAGAGTGGGATACTAGTTAACAAGGGACTGAGGGGGAGGGGCGAATGGAGATTCTGTTAATGGGTACAGAGTTTCAGCTTGGGATGATGGGATAAGTTCTGGAAATGCTTAGTGGTGATGGTTGCACAACAGTGTGAACATACTACTACTGGGTTTTTATACTTAAGAATGGTTAAAAGAGTAAATTTAATGTTTTGTATGTATATTTTACCACAATAAAAAAACTGTTTTCTTCATGGATTTGACACACTTGTGTAATTCATATTCCAGTTTGACTCCTGAAGAATGACTACTCACAATTGTTCATGTGCTTTGGATAGTGGTATTCTATTCACCTAAAACTGGTTTAAAGAATTTTTTTTCTGTAAGAATTCTCTAAATTGAGGAACTGAAGAAAATTTGAAAACTATCCTGTAAGAACTTTAGTGAAAAGTGAAAGCAGATTTGTCAAGAGTCCCACCGCTTTACCTGAGGCTCACCCAGCCTGGTTTCTGCCAGCCTGGGCCAACCAGCACCTCAGGTTTTGGCTTGGATTCAGCATGATCCCATCCATATAAAAATGTACCAAAGATATAGGAAATTGGTGCAGGCAATTACCATTCTGCCCTGGGCTAACAGAGTGCTGGCTTTCTATTTGAACGCATGCCCCTGCCAACACTGAGATATTTCTGAGCTCCTTCTAATGAGATCTGAACTCAAGTTTAGTCTCCATAAGCCGCACCTCCTGGGCTTTACCCAGCTTGCCTTTCACTGTTGCTATCTTAGCAGACCTGACTCCTGATTTAGCCTTCCCACATTCCATCTGTCACCAGTTCTGCAGTTCCTTCCTCCACATCTCTCTCTTCATCCCCTCGGATCCTGATTCAAGCCCTGGCAAACCTGTCCTAGGCCTTATTACATGGCTTTTAAGAGAGCATGTCTTTGAAGAGTGAATAAAGCATGTTTCTATGTGAGGCAGACCCAAAATGTTAATTAGCCAAATCAACACACTCTCATCCTTGCTTAAAAAGGAAAAGTAATATTTATGAAATACCTACTATGTGCCAAGTAATGTGCCAGTTATTTTCAGAACTCCTAACAAGCCTATGAGAGCCAGCATTACAATTATTTTTAAATAATTGTAATATAGAAGCTACTTCACCAGAGCTGTGCCTACTCTTCAGGAAGCACACTAGATCCTAGTGGCAAATATAGAGCTCTGTCTGATGCAGATGCCAACTCGGCTCACTTTAAATCAGTCTCCAAAGTTCCTCAGTCCTGGACACTTCTGTTCAGCCACCCAAGTCTAACCTTCAGTAGTGAAGTCCTCCTCTACTCTCGCCTGCATGCACATCCATGAGTCTGCACCTTTCCTGAGTGCAGAGCACAGGGAAACACCTGGGTTGGTCTCCTTCGACCAAAAACTGGTTTCCCTGCCTGCCAGCCATGTTTCTAGTTTACCTAAATCCCATTCCTTCCAGATTACAGCCTAATCACCTGCTCTTTGGAATTAAAATTTGCACTAAAACTCATTTTTCACTGAATTGTCTGATATTACCCATTGATAACCCTAGGATACCCTCAGGTCCTTTAAAATATGCAGTTTGAGGGAAAAAAAAATCTATGCTTTTATTAATTTTTTTCCTTAAACCTATACAATGCTTTTTTCATAGATAAGAACAGAGCTTTCCAGTTTCTCACAGTGGTGATGGGCAAGGGGCAGGCTATTAACATTACTGAGCGCCAGGCACTGAGAGGCACTGCCATAGTTACCCCTCCACTCTCACAACCACCTTGGCAGATGAGGAGTCCTATCTCCACTTTACAGATGGTAAAATAGACTAAACACCTATTCATGGTTGTACAGCTGGTCAGATCCCAGTAGGAACCCTTGTCCAATTCCCAGGGTCACTTTAAGCCAGAGCATTATGTCTACTCAGGAAGGTCCTTTAAGATGCAGATGCCAAGACAAGATTAGATGTGCAAGCCATTTATTGGGAGGTTAAATAGGAAGGGAGCTGGACCAGGCAGGGAAAGCTTTCAGACTAGACTGTGAAAGGAGACAGGGAAGAAGTTTTGGGTAGGAAGATCCTCAGACCACAGGTTGTTCTGAGACAACCTCTGCTAAGTGGGTGGGGTGTCCCTAAGCAAAGAGGCAGCAGCTGGAGTTGGTAACACCACCCTGTAGCAGACCCTTGAAGGAAAGCTGAAGAGTTTTGCTCCATGGCTCCATGGGTGGATGCCACAGGGGACAGATGTTTTAATCATCAGTGCAAACCAGGGTGGCAACAGCCATTCCAGCATGCCCCTTAGAGGGATGGATGTGACCCGTGACTTCCAGGCTTCTGAATTTCATGGCCCAGAAAAACCAGGAGACCAACTAACCTCACAAAGGTTTCCTTTAATTTTTCCAAATAAGCACATGAATTCAACATAAGATACTTTAATAGGAAGTATTAAAACAGGAAGCACATAATCTCAGAGTGAAGCCCTCTAAATTGAATAATTTAGAATAGTGAAAAAAATGTTGTTCTTGTTAGTCTTATTTTGCTGCAGTTTAGGTAAAAACATGCTCACAGATGGGGCACTAGTCCATGGATTGGGTCTCAAAACACTGTTAGAGAATATGTAAGTACAGGATGGGGCATTGGACCTGGTACCTTCCAACCTGAAACTCATTCAGTTCACCAGTATTCACTGTGCACTTCTGGGTGGTAGGGCCCATGAAAATCCCTGAGGGTATTAGGGATGAGTAAGGCAGACCCAGTCTTGGCTCTGGTGGAGCTTAAAATCTGATGAGGGGAGAGAGATAATAAAGAGGTAAACAAATGAGTAAACAATACATTTCCATCTATGGTAAGTGCTATCATAAGGAAAGGGCCATGGCTTTAGATAGTGTGGTCTAAAAAGGCCTCTCTAAGCAGGTGACATTTGAGCTAAGACCTGAGGGAGGAGTCAGCCTTTTAAGTGCTGGATGAGGAGCCAGAAATACATAATTCTCCAGGAATAGTAAGTGTAAAGGCCTTGAGAATGGAATGAGCTTGGTGCATTTGAGGAACTGAACACAGGCCAGGGGGCTGCAGCAGGCTAGTGAGGTAGGAGGGGCAGCAGGTGAGGTCAGGCTGGGCATGTTTGCAGTGTGTCTGGTTGGAAGTCCACTGTACCACTACAATAACCTTATTTCAGTGATGGCTATTCCCCTCTGTCTAAATATGCTGTAGAAGCTCACAGAAAATTAGAGCACACAGTTGCTTGGAAAGAGACACCTGGATACTTCTCCAGAAACATCCAAAGGGACATATTTACCTTAGCAAATTCACCAGGTCTTATCTTTTTGCAAGCTACAAAGAAAAAAAAGAAAAGGAAAAATTGGTCCACCTTTCAGGGGTTGACATATATTCAGCAAGCTCGTGCAATTTTTGCATATATCCAGCATAAAAGGGTACAATTTACAGTGAGAACCCTAATGTTTAAGGGTACCAAAATCCTGCACACTCCTGCCCGCACATTTCCATCTGCAGGTTCTCCATGTGGGAAGACATCTTCTAATCCAATTCTCAGGACTGCAATGGGAGGTGGGGGGGACTAGGATGCTGAGAGATATTTCTGAATGCCACCAGTAGAGAAAGGTGTGGTCTTTGATCAGAAGGGGCTTGCATGACCTTCCTCTTACTACTTCTGTGGCAGACCCCAGTGCTTCAACAGGCTATTTGTGTCATGGATTTACCTACTTGTGCTTTGATGGTCCCCCAACTCATCTGATGGCAAGAATCACCAGAGGCTCTTGGAAAAAATACAGACTCACATATACTTCCAGGCCCAATCCCAGAAGACTCCATTTAGAAGGTTTTGGTGAGCCCTGCAAATATGATGGCTTCTACCAGCAGCCCAGAGGATTATTATCAAGTGTGTTTAGGAAACTGTACATTGAGGCTTTTCAGAGTTTTCTAACTCAGTATTAGAAAATAACCTAGAGCATTTTCTAAATATATAGATTTCTGAGCTCTAGCCCATGTGAAACAGAATTACAAGGCAAGTGGGAATCTGCATGTTTGCTAAATACTCCAGGTACATCTTATGACAGGGTAACTGAGACCTAAGTGGGACCTTTAAGGTTCTGATTTACCACATCTACAGAGGAACTCAGGGATCTGCATTTTAAAATAAGCCCCCAGCTGATTCTGATGCTCCAGGCTCATGGACCCCACCTTGAGAAGCACTGCATTGAAGTTTGATGTTTTACAATTCACACCTTAGTGCTTAATGCAAAAGCATTTACAAACATTTACTGTGAACTTGCACACCTCACTTTTGCAACCACTATTTACAGACCCCATCTCTGTGTCCTAAAACTTTTCTACTTAATGTTGTTTTTTAACTTTTTACTAAGAAAAATTCCAAACATACAGAGAATTTGAAAGGATAGTTCAATGCACACCCATTATACTCATCACCTGATACAACGCTTGCTACATTTGATTTATCTATGTATCTGTGCATGTGGTTTTTGCTGAACAGTTTCAAAGTAAGCTGCAGATATCTACCCAAACACTCCAGCATGAATATCTTTAAAAAACAACAAAGTATTCTTCTTCATAACCACAATACTATGATTACATCTAATGAAGCTAGTAATAATTGCCTAATACCAGCTAATTTCAACCTATTTTCAAAATTTCCCCATTTGTCCCCCAAACATCTTTTATAGTTATTTTTTCAAACCTGGATGCAATCAAGGATAACATGTTGCATATGGCTGTGCGCCTTTTGTCTCCTTTAATCTAGAATAGTCCTTTCACCATTTTTTCCAGTTGTCTTGGAGAATGTCTCTCTGGATTTCTGCTTGTTTCCTCATGGGGTTTGGTGATTTAGTCACCCATTCCTCTACAGATAAGTATTCTGGTGTTTTTCTATTACAAACAATGTTGAAATGAACATTCCTGAGTTTATTTATACTTATACTTCAGTATACTTTAATAGTAATGATGCTTTTACTTCAGTCAGATAGATTCCTAAAAATGGGATTACCAACTTAAAGGAAAAGCCTAATTTAGTAGATACTGTTAGATCTCTTTCTGCTAGTATACTGCCACTAGTGAAGTCTGGGAAGGCCTCCTTTCTTCTTGTTTTATCTTATTTCTGCTAGAAGAATTTTGGACTGACTATGCATACATGGAGGTCTCAGGATGCTTTACTGATACAACATCCATGCATCCTGGCTGCCCTTGGATCTCTCAGTGTTTAAAATTTTGTGCATCTCTGTTGAAACTATTCATCTAATGACCACCAACTCAAAAGGTACCAAATGCATAGTGTCTTTCTGAATTTTCTGGCAAAATTTCTACCTTCTCCTGTCTCTCTCAACAAACACTGTGTATGGCTTCCCCCTACACTTTTAAGTGAAGCATGTGTGTGTGTGTATGTCTGTGTTTGTGCCACAAGTATACTTTGTACTCTCTCCTAGAAGTTAAAGACATCGTGCCTCCTCTTCTACATTAGTATCCTCTATTTACCTAGCACAGTGATTTACTCTCAATAGATATTTCTTGTTGAGTGAGTTGGTATGGGAGACAAGTCCAGAGCAGCAGACAGTGACCAAATGCTGGAGTTTTTGTATTTCAGGCCAAACAGCTTGGAATATATTCAGTGTCAATTCAGAAATCCCAGAAAAGTCTGAGCTGTGGAGTCGAGACACTACAGCTGAGGTAGGAGATGCAGAAATGAGGTCAGAACAAGACCCAGGTAGGAAGAGAGACTCATGAGCAATTCTTGGGAGCTGAAGACCTAAGTTTTACAGTGTGGTTTCTTAAGGATATTTTCTAAATTTAATTTTAGCCCGTTGTTCTGAGCTCATGCAATATTTTGTTTTGTCTTAACTTTTTTACTTATGGTAAAGAAATCAGTGAAACAAGGTAATAATCCTCACTAATTTCCCCCATATAGGGAATGTCACTAGTAGTCACCATTTGGGTGTAAATCATTTCACAGCTTTCCTATGCATATATAATAAAGTCTACATTTTAATACATAATGGATATATGAAATTGTATTAAACATTTCTTTCATTATATTTAATGTAAATATATATTACATTTTCCTTATAAATTAAATATACCACGGTATCCCCCATTTTTTGAAAGTATTACACCACTTCTCTTTTACGAAAGACCTACATTAGTATCTGATTTCGCTAATGAAAGAAATCTGAAGAGGATTTTTGCTTTTACAAAAAAAGGCAAAAAGTGAAAATAGCGTCTGTTTTGCTGCAAACCGTTATACAGGCAGTACATACCCTCCCTGAGCAGCAAGAGTAGCGCCGCGAAGCTCCTTCCCTGGGAACTACACTCAGCGTCAAGTGGTAGCTATGAACTGTTGAGCATCTGTGCTGTATCTTGATTTGTTCTGTGCATCCGTTAGCAAGATGTGTCCTAAGGTATCAGAAAAGCCTGAGAGATTACTTTTTGATTTTTGGAATGTCGAAAAAATTTTGCATGTAAATTAATGGTAATTGCTTCTTTATTTTACACCATTTTGGCTTAAGAAAGATTTCATAGGCATGCTCTGTGTATGTAAGTCCACGTACATAGGGAAATCTGTGTACTTATATATTAAATATAAATTATACACACGTGGGCTTTTATATTAGATAGAAAACACCATTGATCTTCAACATTTTATCTTGAGGACCTAACACAGAATAAATGCTTAATATATATTTACTGAATGATTGAAAGAATGGTAATTACCCACTGTCATTTACCTTTGTATGGAGCTTTTAGTAGTTTTAATACTTTTGCTAATTCATATAGCAAGTAAGTAAAGATTAGCTGCTCTACTGTCTCAAAATCCAATGCATTTGTTTTTCTTGTTTTATCTTACTGCTGAGAGAAGAAATAGGAATTTAAAATATACAGACAAGAGGTCCTTGATATGCCTTATTAATACAAACAATAGACATCTTCTTAAGCAGTGATTTATAAACACAGCATGGATTTATATGGAATTACTCATTTTTGAAACATTTGAGTTATATGACCAAAACTGTGCAAACATCAATTTCTTTCCTTCCCAGGTTTTAGGGAGGAGGAAAGCAAAATGATGTTGAGAATGTTAATTTGATAACCTGACCCATCTTGTGAATACAGAGAATCTTTAAGTTGGTACACCACTGTGAACTCAGTACTTGTACCTGGTGGAGTCACTGCCTAGTCCAGTGCCTGGCACAAAGTAGGTTAACAATAGGTATTTTTCAAATGAATAAATAGGAATAGTGAACACAGACCTAATAAAAAAGTAATCTCCTTTATCCCATATTTTTATTCCTTTCTAAGTGATGTGGATACGTAGTACTTGTTAGCCACTTCTTAATTATCGATAAAAACTGGGTGCAGGTTCACATAGGAAAAATCTACATTTAATACAAAAAATATATATTTAGCTCATAGTATTCCTTTCCTTCCTTCAGAGTCCTGACTGCATTCTCTGAGAAACAGTGAAGCAACATCCCTGGGTTTTATCTACGCTCCCTTTCCTATCAGGGAGAAGATCAGGAGGCAAGGGAAATCACTAGTACTGGAAACCCACAAAAAACAAGAAGGACTGGTAACTCCTACCATGTTCATCTTTGTTTTCTCAAAAATAGCTAAAAAAAAAATCTTTTCCTAGGTCAGAGGCTGCGGTAAGTACTACACTTGTCCAGTAGGTGGCAGTAGTTTCTTTCTTCAGCATAAACAATTCTTTAAGATTTGTCTCAAGGTTTTTTGTTTTGTTTTGTTTTTGCTTTAAGTTTTAGTATTCGCTTAGTAAGCTCCAGATGAGAGAAAATAAGCTAATGAAACTGATATTTCAAATTACACCGTCTTGAAACAAAATCACTCTAGGGGGCTTCCAAAAGCCTCAGTGGGGAACTTGCTTTGGCTGCCATTGATAGCAAGGCATGTTCCGGGTAGATGGTGCTCTAACCCTCCTCCCCATCTCCTGGTAGAAGATATTTCTAACGACTGTTCGTAATAATATCTTGGAGAAAATGATATGTCAGACTTTTCTCCCTCCATAATATAAAACCAAAACAAAAACAAAACATTGACACCAGCATTCTTGTTTTTAGGGTAAATAGTCATTAAATTACATAGACATCTTCCCCAGTTGGTTAATAGTGAGCTCTAGAAAATTCTTCATACATCCTCAGTTCCACAAGACCTTTCAATACCCAACAGAATGCTAGGGGCTGTCACGGGTCTGACGCGAACTAACCCGTACAGAAACTAGGTTTGGTAAAGGAAGGATTGAAATTCCAGGGACTTATGCTGGGGTTGAAAGATGTAATGTTTGTTAATTAGTGGAATAACAACTCAGATATTTCCCCTTTAAAAATACTATATTAGCTGGAGTAGGGAAGGCTGGGTCTGAAGCAGACAGTGATTTCTCAAAAATACCCTTTTATAAACAAAGCCTCAAGTTGCTGGGAAAATGTTTAGGGCTCAGTGTTTTCACTGAAAACACGGAGATACTTGGTTATTAAGTCCACCTGTGAATATTAAACTACCATTAGAAGGTACAACGATTTTTAGATCTTAGGGTATTTTAAAATTAATCCCGTACTTCCGAGACTATCCGGGGACAATTCCCCAGCCCATCAATGCTGCTCAACCTGGGCGCCGCACCCTCCAATCGTCTTCCGCGCAGCGAGGACCTCGGATGCCCCCGTCCGGGTCCAGGTGCCCTGCCGAGCCTGGCGACTCAGACGCGCCGACAGGTGGCTTCGCCTGCCTCCCAGGGCAGCGCTTGCCTCTCTTCCCGGCCGGCAGTGCAGCCCGCGTGCCAGGCAGAGCTCCCAGGCTGGCCCCAGAAGTCGGGTGGCCCACCGGGAGAGTGAGGCCCGAGAGGGGCTCAGGACCCGACGCGAGGCCGCCGACGGACGCAAAGGTGTTCTAAGGGCCCACCCGGGCGAGGGGTGATTGGGCCACGCGCTTCTGGCTTTCCTCTGACCAGGGCCGCGCGGAGCTCGGAGCCTAGGCTCCGTGGACCGTCCCTTGGTCTCCTCCGCCCTCCGCGTCCGCGTCCGCGACCCGGGAACCCCCACTCCCCCTGCGGCAGTGAGCACAAGTCTCTGCCGCCTGCTACTCTGCCGGGGCTCCAGCAGGGCCCAGGGGTCACCCGAATCTGCGAACCACATTCCCAAGGACGAGCAGCCGGTGGCAGCACCGTCCCCGCTCAAGGGCCCTCCGGGGCCCCTCCGGCCTGAGCCCCCGCGGCTGGAGCACCGCAGCCCCTCCGAGGGCGCAGACGGCGGCGGGAGGAATTCACTGAACCCCTCCTCTTCCCCAAACTTCGCGTCCCGCCGATCCTCCAGCCCGAGCCCTCTGCGCCACCGGCTCCTCCCTCTCAGCGCTCCTCCCCGTTTCTGGTTCCCACTTAGGAATCCGCCCGCCCCGCCCCACTCCCGGTCGCCGGCGGGCCGGGGATCCTCCCGCCCCCCGCGTGCCGCCGCCGCCGCCCGGGTTCCTCTCCCCCCGCCTGGGCGCTCCCTGCCAAGCCCATGATGTAATGGTGTATGTTAATCAGTAGCATGTGGGGAGCTCGACTCGGGCGGCTCAGTCCTCCGCGAGCCGACTCCGGAGGCAGCCGCAGCGCCGCACTTCCAGCGCCGCTGCCCCGACGGCATGGCCCGCGGCCCGCGCTCCGGGCGCCCCCAACCTCGCTAGGAGCCGCTGCGGCCCCGGACCCGCGCGCTGGGCCCCGAGCCGCCGGGATGAGTCGCGCCGAGGTGAGCGCCCCGGCAGGGACCGTCAGCCCCTGGGTCCCCTTCCCGGAGGATTCCGCCACCCCCCCGTCTCCCCCGCTCTACTAGTTCTGGGAGCCGGGAAGCGGGATGCTGGGAGCCAGCCGCCCCTCGAAGGCTGAGCCGCCGGGCTCTTTTCTCCGCCTCCAGCGGCCAGCCGGAGAGGGGCAGCCCCTGAAGCCGAACTTTTTTCTTTGCGGTCGCTGGGGGCGTGTGCCGGCTGCGCGGAGCCGCAGTCCCGGCGGAGCCGCCCTGCCCGCGGGGGTAGGCAGAGCTGCGGGCTCGGGCTGTCTCCGCGCCGCCCTCGGCCTGGGACGCCGGGCGAGGCGCCGGGCAGAGCGGACTCGCCCGTAGGCGGCAGCAACGGGGGCAGGATGCCTGCAGCACACGCGCGCGTACACGGACACACACACACACACGCCTGCAGCACACGCGCGCGTACACGGACACACACACACACACAGCCGCACACGCACGCACACATCTGGTCCCTCAGGGCGAGGCAGGCCCTCGGTGACCTCCGGGTGGGCTAGAGCTGCGCGCGCGGCGGCGGGGAGCCGGCTCCGGCCGCGCCTCCGCCCGCTGGGCGCGGAGCTTTGGGTGGGGAGAGTTTATTTTTGTCTCGAGCTGCTGCCGCGGCTGCTCACGGCCTAAATCCAGAGGGGCGCCTGGCGGTGGAGATGCTGGCTGTTGCTGTAGATGGAGCTGCAGCCGCTCGGCTGCCTCTCCGGGAGGAGGAGGGAGAGGAGGGAGAGGAGGAAGGAACCCGGGCTGCTGCTGTCTCCGCCTCTGCTTCGCAGTAGCCCCCACCCCCACCCCCGCGCCCCCTCGCAGCCGCATTGCAAGTTCTCTGCGCGAGGAAGATCTGTGGCTGGTGCCGGCGTTCGCGGGCTCAGCCCCCGCGGCCACCCCTGGTGGGGTGTGTGGGGAGCACAGCCGTTCTCAGCGGCAGCAACAGGGAGCCTTTAGGGTCTCTTCCCGCACCTGGGAAGGAGGCTTCTTGCCATTCCCAGAACAGGAATCGCTCATCTCCCACAGCCGGGTGCGGAGGGGCGGCCGGAATCTGGGGGACCAAAGCCCCCGGGACGCAGCCCCCCGTCCCTCTGATGCTCTGGTTTCCTGGGCGCGCTCCGTCGCCGGCCGAGGTCTTACTGCAGCCCTTTCTCTCCTTCCAGTGGTGATCGCCGCTCGGGAATGCGGGTGTGAAGGGTCCGAGCTGCTGCCCAGCAGGGAAGAGACCCCGGGACGCCGGAAATCACCATCTCAAAGCTGCGAGAAGGGGGTGAAAGAGAACATTCTTCATTCAGTTTTTGTGCCTTGTGGGGAATTTTTTTTAAACGTTATTATTGTTTTTTTAAAAAGAAACATTTCCTTGCTACTGCCTGTCATCATTTCTGGGGGAATCAGCCAGAACCATCGGCACGTAACAAACCAGACCAGAGAGGCAGGATCCGAGGCAGTACCTGCAGCGTCCGGGCACCAGAGCCACCTTGGAACGGGAACGCATCTCCGGCGGCCGCGGGGCTGCGGCTCCGACAAACTTTGGGGCGAGCGGGGAGGGCTGGGCGCAGAAAGGGCTTTGTAGACCGAGGGCCGCCCCCTAACCATGATGTTTCGCGACCAGGTCGGGGTGCTGGCGGGCTGGTTTAAGGGCTGGAACGAGTGCGAGCAGACTGTTGCGCTGCTGTCTCTGCTCAAGCGCGTGAGCCAGACCCAGGCCCGCTTCCTCCAGCTCTGCCTGGAGCACTCACTGGCCGACTGCGCCGAGCTGCATGTCCTCGAAGGCGAGGCCAACAGCCCCGGTAAGTGCGCGAACGCCGCCGTCCCGCGCGTCCCCCGCTCCCGCCCGCTCCCAGCCTCGGGCCCGGGCCCCGCCCCCGGCCGCCGCTGGGCTGGTGCGCCGACGGCGCGGCCCCGCGGCCCCTGGCCGCTCCAACCCCTGTCGCCTCCCCGCTCCCGGTCGCTGCCACCCACGTACCTTCGCCGGCCGCTTTGGCTTTTGCCCACTGCCAACTCCTTCAGTCCATTCTGTGTGGTAGCCACGGTAGCATGAATGATTGATTTTTCTCTCATGCAGTTCCTGGGAAATAAGTAAGTCAGGTCACGTAGAGTCTGGATTTTCTGGGCTTTTTTTCTCTTATTCGTGTGGGCAACGTGGCCCTCTGGATTTAAGCAACACATGAAGAAGCCCGGCACTGCCTTTCAGAAGCCAAGCTTTGATTAGGCTGTATGAGGAATACATGAATTTCACTGTTCGTTTCTCTCCACGGATATTACAGTTTTAGAGCTTCGTCTTCAGAATAATATGTAGGTGACGCTACAGACTATTAAAATGGTATTTGCAGTTCTTACATACTACGTGGTTATACTTACCTATCACTTCGTTATTCGTATTGATGTGGATCATGTGTACAGGGTCTCAGAGATCAAGCATGAATCAGGGTCCTTAATGCTTCGTGTTAGGAAACTTTAATGAATGTAGAATTGTTTCAAATTACCCTGCTAGTATTTACAGAAAGTGAACATATTGGAGAGGTTCAGCAGTTTGCTGTTTGCCAGCATGGGTGGTGACAGACTGAAATTATATCCTGGGATGGGGGTGGGGTGGGGGGATGGGGGATGGGGGAAAGGTCTGTTGATTTCAATTTTGGATAGGGGAAATTCTTTAGTTCGAGCTGCAGCAGGAGGGTGAACAGAGCCCCCAGTGTTTACGCAGAGAAAAGAATGCAGGGTCCTCTTCCAGCTGTTTGTTCCATGTTAGAGCCAACAGCCTGCAAGACTCAGAAGAGGTCTGGGACGCCATTTGATGACCAGGTCCAGTCCGGGGCGGCAAGGCCTGGGAGACACTGAGATGAGTGTGCTGTCAGGGCAGCAGGAGGAGAGCTGGCCGCCTCCGCATTCCTCCTCCCAGATGTGGTTCTCGTGATGCTGGGAACACCAGGATGGGATGATGCCGTAGATAGAATCACAGGCTGGAAGTGACTGCTGGAGACGCTCTCAGTCCTTTTCCAGATCGGACAGGACTGTGTGCAGAGGATCCTGGGCTGCCAGGTATGGAGGGTCGTACTGAGGGTGACCCCGCGGGCCCCACTGGGCTTTGGCCCAAACCTGACAACCTACCTGGTTACTCACAAGGGTGGCAACGGCCCCTACCTGATCCACATTCACAAATAGCTGGAGGGCCGGTCTCCTGCTTAAGGGTGTGGAAGCTTAACTAGGAATAACTGATTATCCACTTTTAAAAATTCCATCCTTAAGGTGACAGGGTAGCCCAGTTCGCTGCTTGATTTTGCTTTCTCAGATTTGACAAACAAGGTTATGTAAACTTGAGCATTTTATAGAATGCAGAGGATGTAAGTACAGTAATTTATGTTGTATGCTTGACTTCAGTGCTTCTGAGGATTGTTTAAAATAATAATTAATTTATTCAAGTGTTAGAGCAACATATTTTCCCTTTGAGCAAAGGAGAAGATTTCTCCC
Organism: Manis javanica; assembly: GCF_040802235.1. Taxonomy (NCBI): domain Eukaryota; kingdom Metazoa; phylum Chordata; class Mammalia; order Pholidota; family Manidae; genus Manis; species Manis javanica. The sequence goes on along the minus strand of NC_133163.1, from coordinate 45,125,378 downwards.
AATATAGCAGCAGTTTAGTGAGTGAAGAAATTAAATGTGTGATATAAAAAGAAGTTGCTTAATTTAAAGATCATGTAATTTGATAAACCAAGAAAAAAAATCGAACTTCTGTAAGTTTTTAAAAGTCATGTAACTTTTTTCCCTCAAAAAAATTATTTTGCTATACACAGTTGTGTAAACCTACCCTGTTTATGATGCTAAATGCTGTAGATAAACAAAAATCTAGTACCATGAGATAAGATAGGGACCATTTTCTAGTTTCCAGATTAAACTTTCAACCTCGACGTTTTGCTTCCTTGGAAACTGTTTTACTTGTTTGGTAGTGTGGCCAGGACAGAAATTCATTAGTGAGGTCATGTGATGATTTGGTTTACTTTTCAGTAAGGGGCTCACAAAGACCATCAGGATTTGTCATAAGGATTTGTCATACCTGTGTGTCTGGAGTGTGGCTCTCTTATGTATCTGGAATCTGGCCAAGGACCAGGAAAGGGGGAAAAAGGCCCCCTCAGCAACAGAATAGATGGCATGAAGTCTGAGGGAATACTTCAGACCCTCTCTTAAACATACTTACTCTTATTTTAGATAACAATCCTAAGAGTTTTTAAGTCTGAAAAATAATTCATAGCACATTAGGGACAGTATGTGTAGAAATGGGGTGAGGGGCTGCTGTAACCTGCAGTGAAAAGTGACCCCCGACAGCCTAACAACCAGGAAGCAGACAGGATTTAGACACAAGAATTGGGAGCAAAAGCCCTGGAGGTGTGGGAATATTAGGGTAGGAACTCTCAATCCACCATGCAGGCATTACTCTATAAATGGCATAAATCCATAATTGCTATTTACCATTAATGAGAGTGAACTATCCAAAAGTATACATTTTAAAATACACTCTTTCAGAATAGAGGGAAATATGCCATAAGCTTTGGAAATATTGACATTCAAGAATTAACCTCTAAAGCTGTTTTGGTGTAAAGCTCTTACCCATTCAGAAAACTAGACTGTGTAGAATGACTCATTCATTGGCTAGCTGAGGTTTTCTATAGCAAAATCATCATGTATCACTTTATCTAGTAATAGTCAATTAAACAAATGTACATATTTTTTCTAGTGTTGAGAGATTTTAAAACTTGGTGAATGGAAACCAAATTCATTGAGGGTCTTGATCTCAGTATAATAAAAAAGATTAGTTATAGTATGAACTAGGCTCTGTTTACGACTGACTTTAAACAAAGATAATCCTTCACACTTAACAGTGGTTTATTTGAGGTCCATGGGATGTATTTTGATACTATTCATTATCTTAAATTTAGTGTTTATTGAGAATCTAGTGGTTCACTGGTTCAAACTTTGCCTCAAGTTCATGGTCATCGGCAATCCAGAGAAAATGGTTGAGTCAGTTCCTATGGCTTGTGTGTGTGTGTATTTCACTTCAGGTTATTGGTCATGATCAGCTCCCTAAGTAGAGGCTTGTTTCCAGAATCCTGATAGCTGTAAATAAAAATCTCTTCAGCCCTCAGCCCAGATTAACATAGAGAATTTGGCCAGTTTCAGTTTGTAGGTGAAATTGTTTCAGATCATTTCATACAAAAAAAATGGCAAAAATGGAACTCACTGACTTCACCTGTAATTCCCCAGAAAAAATAGGTTGTGTGGTACTGTATATTTGTGACATTTGTAATTTGGACTTGAAATTTATTTTCCAAGTGTAACAATGTAATAAATGGAGATTCTGAAGTGAATTCACAAAGACTTATCAACTCACAAAACTGAATATCTTGTGGGGGAAATTGCAGAGGTTTGTAGTAAATAAATGGCAGAAAGATTGTTGCTTTACTTATAAGTCAATACAAGAGAGAGGATTATCGGAATAGTGGTGCTTGAGACACATCTAGTTGTAGAAATTGAAAAGGACTTGTGGAAACATTTACTCTCTTTAGAAGATGAAGCTGTTGGTTCTGTGATTTTTATAGTTCTTGGTTTCCATAGTATAGGTATGTCATACCCTGAGTTGCTTTTTTAGGTCCCAAATGGAGTAAAAGGAAAGCAGAATAGAGGTTTTCCTGATGATACTGGGTAAGATCTGGTATGTAGTTCTTTAACCTATTCATTTGACACACATTTTTTGACTGCCTACTCCTTTCCTGGCCCTGTGTTCTACAGTGAGACTAAAAAGGTAACTTTCTATATTCTATTATTTGGTACATAGACACCCAATGTTGAGTAAATGACTAATACAGTGTCTGAAACATAGATATGGTAACAAAAGAGGTGGATGGGAGGGTTTCTGGAAGCACTGTGAACCTAGCAGCTAACTGCCTGGGGGAGTAAGGGAAGACTTCACTGGAGAGGAGATACGTTTGAGTTGAGCTTTGAAGGATGGGTAGGAGTTGGTTCAATAAGTAAAAAGGATTATAGAGAGCTGGCATGAAGACATTTTCCAAGCAGAAGTGATAGCATTTATAAAAATACAGCCTTCAGAAAGGGTGTGTGTGGTTGAGTTCAGGAAACAGTGAGTTCAGAGTGGCTAGATGAGCATAAAATGATGAACTGCAAGAGGCAGACGTTAAACCAGAAGTGGTGGGTGTGCAGGACTTGCTAGCTAAGGTATTTGGGCTTAATCCTGCAGAGATGACTGAAAACTCAAGAAGACCTTGGAAATGTTAAGAAGAAAGTTAAAAGATGAAAGGTGTGTGTGTGTGTGTGTGTGTGTGTGTGTACACTTTTGGGAAAGAGTTTTTCAGCATATGCATTGTTCTTTGAGAGGCAAAAATGGGAGAAGCAAAGCAAAGTTTGGTTCAGTTTCCATTTTGGTCACCTGGTGGCCTCGTCTGCTTGGGGCAGCTTTGTTGCTGTCAGCGTTGATACATTAGGGAGAAGAAGGGATTGCTATAGAGAAGAAAAGAAGGGATTGTCCAGGTGTCCACTTATATAAATAAGTGTCTATGTAATAATATGGGAGTGTCTATGGCCCAGAGGATTGTTAGAGTATAGATATTGAAATCAGTCGACTGGGCTAATCAATTAATTTCTAAGCTTCAGTGTTCTCATCTGAAGATGGAGCTAAGAAACCTTGTTGTTATCCAGAAATTACTTGTTAATAACTCAGCAAGGATCTATTCTATTCCCCACATTTAGATTTGGTTCTAATTAATGTGGAACTTGTATGAATAATGTTTTCCTAGATGATAGGAAATCTTTCCATTTAAAGGATTATCAAGAAGAGATTGGAGATGACTTGGGACCCTGAAAATATGAGTCTACTTGGGTCCATCTTCTGTATTTTAGCTTTGCTGTTCTAATCTCTATCATGTTGGGTCCAAAAAAATGCAGCACTGACCCAATTTCCTCAAATAACTTATCAACACCTTTTCCTTTATTTGGTGAATATAAAAAGAAATCATTTTGTTGAATAAAATGTATAAAGAACTTTATATCTGGAACACTTCACTTAAGGTATTACAATTTTGGGGGGGTTTGTCTAGGATGATGGGTAATAAGTCATACACATTCACATTCTTTTTTGTGAATAACTTCGATTTGGTTGTTTAGCTTGGGTGCTCAAGGCTTTGCGCAACTGAGCTTGTGTTATTAACAGGCCCATCAAAGCAGTAAAAGGTAGACAAACGTAAGAGCAGTCAAATGAGTTTGTTTATGTTTAAATAAACAAATCAGCATGAAATGAGGGTTCTTAAGGGCTGAGAAGTAATTGAAAATCTCCCAGTATATCCTGCAGGGGTGTAGTACTCAAGAGAATTGACACCACCAGAGAAGAGCACATACTTCTGCTCTCTGACCTGAGGAGAAATTAGGAGGTTTTCATCCATGAATGAAATGCCTTATGTAACTTATTTGCTTGGACAGGTGTGGTGCTCATATAAATCTTTTTACCTTTCTAAGATATAATTACTACCTTGAGTTTTAACTTGTTCCTTCCTTTCTGTCCCTCCTAATCATTCCTTCCAAGGCTTATTACTGAGTTCATCCACTTCACATAGATTAAGATGCAGAATCAGACATTTCCTCTGAGCTGTGGAAGCTACGTGAAGCAGGGCTCTTGCAAAGGAATCAGAACTTTCAGAACAGGAGCCAAGGGCTCTGCCTCTCTCCGTTAGCTAGTCAAGCCTTGGGCCTGCTCTGAAGCCTGCACCCCAGAAGCCAGCTTGGGGTTTGGAGAGGCTACCTTGCCTTTATGGGGCTTGTCATCTCCGTAGGACTCATGAGCTAGTTCTAGGGTTTTGTTCCCACTCTGCATGTCAACATTTTAGTATACTTTTCCTTCTCTTCATTTACTAAGGGAAAACATCAATCAAATGATTCAGTGGTTTCTTTTATGCAATGGGCAATACCACTAAATGGTGCCTGGCAAAGAATATCAAGTCAGAAACTGTGGGACCCAGTTGCTCAGCACATATTAATTCACCAATTATCACAGCATAGAGCTAGGTGCTATGTCAAACGGTGAGTTATGTGTAGTGATTCCTCTCAAGGAGCTTATGCTTGAGTTGTGGAGATAAAGCAAATATATATATATATATATATACACATACATATATATATATATATGTGTGTACATACATGTATATATAAAATAATTAGACCATAAATAGTTACCTAATGCTAGGGTTCTGATGAGAGAACAAAACTGGAGTTGAATGCAAGGGTGAGGGCAGGATGGTGGGTTGGGTAGTCTGAGAAGTAATGATGGAAGAAGTAAATTTGAATGTGTCATTTGAAACAAGTGCTTTAAGGCTCACAAGATTCTTGCCCTCTTGGTATCTCTAATGTGTGTTTCATTAAGGAAACCACATGTATATATAAGGAGACTCTGGGCATTGGCCATGTAAGGGGCAGGCTTCTTGGGCCTTTGAAGGATGAGTAGGAGTACATAAGGCAGAAGGGAGTGTGAAGCATGGTGTCCATCAGGAATGAGTTCTCAAATGGAAGGAGCAATCCAAACACTTCTCTGATTTCTAACATATTTGAGAGTAGGAAAACAAGACATCTGCTCACCCAAATATTTCTGTCCATAAAATTATGAGACTTAGTTTTCTTGGCTCCTCCCAGTAAAATACTTTTGCATGTTACTTTGATTAGAATAGTGTTAAGCAGAAACATCTTAAACACTTATAGGAAAAGATTAACTGTCTTAGATTAGTTTTCAAAATTTAATATATATACAAATCACTTGGGGATCTACTTAAAATAAAAACCTTGATTGAGAAGATCTGGGGTGGGGCTGGGGGCAACTGAGCTCCTGCATTTCTTATAAGCTCCCAGGTGATGAGGCTGCTGCAGGTCTGTGGACCTGTGTGGATCTCTGAATAGAAAGATCATAGACTTATTAGAGGTAGAAGGTAATTTAGAAGTAACTGGTGCATTGGCTTTCAAACTTTACAGATGTATATCAAAGAAGATTTTTCTCTGCAGATGAAAACATATGGGAAGTGGATGGCGACCTCTCCCCATTCCCGCTCCCCAACCCTAACTCCAAGGAGAGCAGTTTGAAAATCTGTGGCCATGCATTGTGATTTTCCCAGGCTCAGAGACATTCGAACCATCTCTCACAGCCCAAATTGAGTCTGGGATTGAGGAGGACAGGCCTGGGCTCTGCTGTAGCATTTCCCCCAGTGCTTTAAAGGTGCCCCTGCTGGAATTTCTAGGCATTCTAATGATCGGTGTCCCATGGAAAATGAGGCTCCAGGAAAGATTCATTTTTGCTGACGCTGTGGACCATAAAGTTGATCTGGAAAGAACAGGAATGTTAATTCGAGACCGGATGGGAGAGATCTCTTCCTACTTCCCCAGCGCATACCCATAAAGGGCAGTCATCAGAATTTCTGAGGCAGCTTATCTTGGATTCAAGTGTTTGTGTGTGCAGCATAAATACATATAGAACATTGACTTTCCCTGTATACATTTCTATCTTGTGAATATGTGCACCAAATATGCAATTTAAATGCGTGACTAAAATGGCAGTGCTGAACCACTTGAATTTCTGAAGAGTGGAAAGGGAATAAGGGAATCATCGGAAGCCTCGATAAATAACATTGTCTCCACTTGAAGAAGAAAAGAAGCAGGGAGAAAGTTGGTCTGTATCTTCCTGGGCATGATACCAGAAGAGTATTTAAAACTTGATTTGCAAGTATTTGGATGAGGGAATAGACAGCAGCCTGGTTCCCCTAAGAATGGGAAGAACAGGTCATGGAGAATTAATGTCATTTCCTTTTTGGTGCAGGAATGGGAAAGGCAGGAAGATTGCATTTATGGAGAGACTTCTGTCTTCTGGGCAGATCATAGGAATTCTCGTAAACATTCCACATCAAGGTTTCAGTGCAGCCTTGATAAAGCCCTTTACTTCCTGATGAATGAAATGGAGACCTGGGTGCTGGGCAAGAGTTAGTGGTGGCATTACCTTGGCTTAAGTGACTGTCAGGCCTGGTTGTATCCACTGTCAGCCTTAAGGGAGGTGTTTGGTGCTCCCAGGGCTCAGGACTCACATGTTCTACATCATTATCCATGTTGACATGTGACTTAGTCTGGGTTCCTCAAGTAAGCAGAGCCCGAGGCAGAAACATGCATGAAAAAGACTTCTGGCTTTTAGTAGAGCTTAGTGTGAATAATATCACAATGTGGGTGCCTCCAAAGCTACTAGCCCTTTACTAATACATTGTATATGTAATAACATTGTATGCAGAACAGGTCTTCTGTACAGGCTGCACCATTCCTTTAGTCTGGGGAGCAGTTTTGGGCACACACTTAGAGGGAGATGGATGAGTCAGGATGTGGTCAGAGGAAAGAGAATGATGGGGCACCTGAGCACCTGGGGAACAGGTAGACGAACAGAGAACATGACAACTACCACTGGCTCCTTGAAAGGCTGGCTTGGAGTTGAGGGATTTAATTCTGTATCCATGTAGAGGTCAGTGTGTAGAAGCTAAGGGTCATTTAGCTCAAAGTAAAGAAAACCATGTGATGATGGAGCTCCCAAACAATGGCATAAACTGCTCCAAGAGGCAGGAGCTTGGGTCTCACCGGAGGTGGACAAGCAGTTAGCATTGTGCAGGGCATAGAATGGTGCTTCTACATAAGACTGGCTCCTGTTTGTTGAGCACCTGCTCTGGGCCAGGTGACTTACTGAATTCTTCACACACATGATCTCATAGAAGCTGTGATCTCTTGGATGACCTCCAAAGTCCCTTTTAACCTTAAGATTCTATGACTTCTGTGAATCAGGAATAAGAATAAGGGAATAAAACTGTCGGGAGCAGAGGAAAAGAGAGAAGAGACAATGAGTGGATGAATGAATGAGTGAATGATAAGGGTGGTCTTGGAAGTTGTCAGATTATTTTCATTGTATTTCCCTGTACTTCTTGACCTGTTTGTGCCACAGATTTATGGCTGTTTGTTTAAGAAATACACCTATCGAGTGATTTTTCTATTCTTTCTGAAGTAGGCAGTGAGGTGAGGCCAGGTCACCCTCCTGAGTGGGGCTCCGGTGTTTAAGAAAAGATTTAGTAAACTGAATTGAATCTTGTTTCTCTTTGGATCCCTCAAGAGCAGTGGTAAGCCCTGAGTGTGTCAGTCATTTATTAGCAGAGGTAACTCATCATTGCAGTCTCCATCTCCAAGTCTATTTTGTTCTCTCCATGTAGTTCTAAAAGTTACCATAGGATATATTCTTTCTTTCTTTTTTAAAGCCCTTTCCATGTGTCTGGCACTGTGCAGATAGTTACACATACACACAACCACTCTGTCTAATTACTTTATAGATGAACTATACAAAGAAGCAGAACTAATGACTGTGAAAATTTAATGTGATATATTGCAATAATTAGATGATGTGCCTGTTATTACCCAGAGTCCAGCACATGGTACGTGCTTAATAACTGGTTACTAAATCATGTAAGTCCCACAAAGCAGATATCATTTCCCTTTTACAGATGAGGACCCTTAGGTTGAGTGTGGTTGGAAATGTGCTGGGGTCACCGAGGTCTTTCTCATCCCAGAGCCCATGCTGGATCCTCACCACCATAGGCATGTTGCAGATCTCTTCCAGTTAGGTAAATAAAAATGTTGGCATTTAAATGACAAGTACTTAAGGATATTTAGTGATGATTTTAATATGTTTCCCTCAAACATTTTATAAATTTAATCTTGGAAGAATTCTTTTCACCTTGTCCATTTTAAAGTCCCTCCTGTTTATCACATTTTAATTCCATGAAGCTTGATCTGGCTTGGCTTCTTTTTTTCCACTGGCATTTAAAAAAAAATTAAGTGAAAGCCATTGGTTCATACATATCCCTTTGTACGAGGAAAACTCATGGGACAGAGGCTTCTGCCACCCCTGCATGAACGGGCAGGACTTGGGGAAGGAAACAGGCTTTGCAAGCTGCAGAGAGGAAAGAATGAGGAATGTGTCATCTAATAGCTCATGGCACCCTTGACACTGACAAACTAACAATTAATGAGCTGGGTCAGGATCTCCTCAGGATCTAGAACTGGGCAAAGCACCAACTTGAAGACTGTAAATTACAAGCTCTCCTGTTGTTTATAAATGGTGGAAAAGTTCTGAAGATTAGTTTAGTAAAACATATGTTAGGGTTTGTGTAAGAGTGAATTCTACTTCACTTTCCAGCAGTATAAAATTAAGAAGAGACCTTTTCTACTCCAGCCCTTCAGTTGCAGAAGCAAGAAGACCTGAGGCTGGCTAAGAGTGTGGCTTGGAAGGGACGGCCTGGTGTTACATTCAGTCACTTTCCCACCATCTATGACCCACACCTTGCAACTCTCCCCTGGCCGACTTGGCCACCGTGGCCACCATATTGAATGACTGTTTGATGCTCTGTGTACCTGACAGCATTCATTAGGGTGGTTTTCATGGAGTCATTTCCAGATGCTCCTCTTTTTCATTTCTTTGCTCACAATAAAGCACAGGTTTGTTTTTACCGAGAGATGGTTAGCACTCCTATTTTGCAATGGCAGAGAGTAATAGGGTAGAAAGGTTTGGCTTTATTTTAGCGTGTTTTAATCACAGTTCCAGTAATGCCCTCTTGGTGTGTATGGAGTAGGATTCAGCCACTCTGGAGTTACCCTAAAACCCAGCAGAATGCTGGGTGTCACTCATGATATGCCTATGGGAGAGATTTTATCTGCTGACTGGTAAAGTAGATCCTTTGCATGGTGGTGTGGTGAACCAACCATGACTCCTCCTGACAGTGTCCCCCAACCCCATAGGGCTCCCTGGCACCTGCAGGTACCTCCTTTATAGCACCAGTCACAGGACACTGTCTTCATTCACCTTCCAGGCTAGCCTGTGTCTTAGTCACTTTTGTCCTCCAGCACCTAATACTGTGCCCAGCACACAGATGTCCTCTATATGTTTTTGTTGCAAGAATGGGTGAATGAATATAGGAAATTTAACTTATAGCCCTCGTTTACAAGGGGATTACACATTGGTCGTGAAACAACTTAAGTGCATGAAAATTTAATAAGAAAGCAGGACAAGATACTAATCCTAGTGCTGTAACCAAGAGGTCCGTGATAATGGCCAGATGAGAAAAAAAGATGCTGTTACCTTTTAGTCCCTTACAGCAGACCTGGGCATCATCACTCAGAAGCGTGTCACCTTGTGAAAATCATTTAAACTGTCTGTGCTGGTTTCCTCATCTGTGAAATGGACTTACTTCTATGAAAGCCACGGGGCTATTACCAGGATGAAGTGGGGTTGTGACTGGGTAAAGTACTTAGTAAACTGCATGGTGTTATATTTGACATTCTTCTCAAAGGACCAACTGAAACAAAAGGATAAAAAATTTCAGGAATGTGGGTGCTTAAAAGGTCTAGGAAAAGATAACCATGGGTTCCTTCTCCAAGCTTTTGCTCATTAGCAAGAGCTGAAAATAAGTACGTGGTTCTCTTGATGAACACCAGTCACCTCTGGGCCTGAAAGTGGGCCTGAATCTAATGATTCAATCAGGACTTGGAGTTGAATGGTGCACAGCCCCGGCAGGCTGGCCTGACTGTGACTTGTCAGAGTGTAGTGTGTGAGTAGATGGGTGCACTCTCTTCAAGGATGAAGGGCTCGGATGTCAGTGCCAAATAATTTCTTTTGGGGAAGATTAATAAGATGCTGTGCTGCGACCACTGTATCCCTGTCTGCAAATATTCCAGTATGAGTGATCTCGGAGCCATTGAGAGCTTGCCATAGGGTTTCTATGCATAAATTGGCAAGTCTGGATTCTTTAAAAATTTGTGATAATTAAGGTTGTTTTTTTTTTAGTTTTATTATTAAAGAGGTAACTCTTCATAAAAGTTATTGTCCCACTTAAAACTATTCAGTGGGAAATTATGAGTATTTTTATATACCTCAGCTAAACAAAAATATAATTATGCTTTGCTTGTTATTCTTTAATACTGTTTCCACCATTACCTTTCATTGAACAAGTGTTAGTTGAAAAGGAGAATTGTTTCTTGTCATTTTATCTTGTTCTTGTTTGTTTGTTTGTTTTTTAAACAAAACCTCCCTATTCCCACATTTTTGTGTATGTGGCAGAATGAGCTGTGTTAGCAAATTATCCAGATTATTGTGGTATTTGCCGATGATCTGAGTACAGTTAAAATATTGAAAGTGTGAGCTGTGAAGGTCGAACTTGAACCTCATGTGTGATTCTGATATTAAGCAGTTGGTGTGTGACATGGAAATACTTGTGGTGTTTATATGTTTAGTTTGCAGCATTTTAGATAGGCATCATTTGGATACACATTGCTGCCGCTGGTTTTCTTTAAGACTCTCCCCATTCCTCCTTGAGAGGGGGAAAGATTCCCAGAATTAAAACAGGAAATACTTGGGTATTTTGTTGAACTCCTCAAGAGTTAAAATGGGGAGTTCATCAGCTGTTATTCCGATAGGGCAGATACGTGTGTGCAAAGATGGAGAAGGAGGTGCTTTGCCATCCTGGTGCCCCCACCCGGCTCTGCACATCACCAGCTGAGCAGTTAGCTCCCTGGATCACAGTCACCATGTTAGCTGAGGCAGCGTTCCAGGGTAAAGCAAGCTACAGCGGTGACAACTAAATGCAGCATGGGGTTCTGGATTGGGTCCTGACTGGGAAAAAACACTGCCATAAAGGACAGTATTGCAACCATTGGTGAAATATAAATGTGGACTATATTCAGTGTAAGGGATAGTATAGCAATTTTCAATTTCCTTAATATTCTAATTATGCCTTGATCCCATCAACAAATATCCTTATTATTAGGAGATGCATACTGAAGTCTGTTGGGGTGGAGGGACATAATGTCTGCAACTTACACTCACATGGTTGTAAGTAAGGTGATGAAGATAAAGAATTGGTGAATCTTGGGGAAATGCAGATGAAAGTTCATTTTTTAGAATAAAGAGTACAAAATGTTTACCTTTTTATATTGATATCTTATACTGGAACACTAGCTCCAGGAGGGAAGGGCCTGTTTTATCACCCTTGTGTAAGGCTGCCAGATAAAACACAGGATGCCCCTTAACTTTGAGTTGCAGATATAGTATGAATAATGGGGCATACTTATATCACTTATACTAAAAAACAAAACAAAACTACTTATGGTGTATCTGCAATTCAAAGGTAACTGGAGGTCTTGTGTTTTTATCTGCTGTATCTGACAACACTGCCCTGAACCTGTGAGTGCCCCGGTCCCAGAAGCGTGAGGGACTAGGAGGGATTCCCCTCTTACGGGGAGTGAATGCCACGGCTGTTCAGAATTCTGTTCCGCAGCTCCTGTCAGCTAAAGCCCATTGTGTCTGAGCCTGGAGCTGGGACTTCACCTGTTCCTGGACATGTTCTCCTCCTCGTCCTTCTTTTGACTGATCTTTTCTCTTTGAGCCAATTTGAGCTTTCTGTATTTCTCTGTAGTTGGTAGTCAGCTAGGTTACATTTTATACTAAGTTAACCACATCCTGCCACTCCTGACAGTTTTAAGATCTTCTAACACATTTGAGTAGAATGAATACTGGAATCTATTTTGACAGCTGTTGGAAATCTAGGCTGTTGCTACAGAAGGTTAAAGAGGTTATTCGTAACTCTGGTATCATTCAGTGAACCTTTTGAAAAGATGCGCACACTGTTCAGGCAAATAGTATTTTATAGAATTTAAATGACTTTGGTGTTCACAGTTAGACTGTTAGCTAGACTACTCTTAGGAATTACAGAGTTGGTATGTTTTCCACTGGTTTTGTCCCTGTATGTAGTCATGGTCCGTCACAGTGCGCTCAGCTACCAGTGCCTTGTGGAAGGCAGGTGTGGGGTCTTTAGGTTCAGCCAGCCTATTGCCAGCTGTCCCATTTAGAACCTTCCCTTTAGAAATGGCCTTTGAGCTCTTTCATAAAGAATGAATATATATATATAGTATTTGGTTGTTGCATTGCTCTAAGAGGGGTCTATGCAAGTAACAGGTGGCTTCAATTGGCCTGCTTTCATTGAAATGTGATTCAAATAAAGCATTGCATTATTTTAACACTGGAATTGTGATTATGTGCTAGACCGACTTCATTTTTGGCACATTGCAGTTCAGGGTTGAGATTTGAGTTTAGGGTGGGGTGTTTTGCATGTGCAGGAGTTAGAGAGCTTACAGATAAGACATAGCAGCTGAGGGATAAAACAGCTAGGGTCTCCTTTATTCGGCAGAGGAATTTTTGCCGGAGGAACTGTTGTTCCACTAGGCTTTGGGTTTAGGGGCAACTGCCCAGATTAACCCTTTAGACTTGAGTTTTCCTTTATCTCAGGTCCAAAGCATTGAAGAAGGTTCTGTCAAATTAATGATCAAGTACAGTGCTTAGCACATAGTAGGCACTCAAAGTAAAATTTGTTCAATGGGATGAGCTAGATAACTATGTTTGGGTTATTATACAACTTTTAGTATGATTTAATTACTTAAAATAGAAGAGCCTTCACTAACTGCCCTTTACCCAATTGCTTGGCAACACATGTTTTCTGATTAAAATAAATGTCCCAATCTAAGTTTACACTAGATAACACTACTGTATGAAGAATTAGAAGCATTAAATGGATGAAATGGAATTTGACACAAAAGCTATTTCTGAGAAGTCTATTTTATTAAGTATACTTTCTCCTGTGTCTGAAAAGGTTTTTCAAATTGTGCAAATCAGGTTCTATAAATCGGATAGAGGAGTTCTTTAAAAACAATATTTTTATGAGAATTTCTATGGTAGAAAAAATGAAAAAGAAAGAAAACCTCATAAATAACATCTGTAACCCTATTTCTCATTTCATTCTATATATTTAAAGTTTTCTTTCCTTCCATCAAGACACAAATATTGCAAAAGTAGGACCATATGAGCATATTTTAGTGGTATGTATTTTATAAGCTGTTCTGTGAAAAAATATATATAAACTGCCTTTTTAAACTGAATGTGTCACTCATTTTAATGCATCACCATAAATTCTTTACAACCACAGTTTTAATTGACTACATAGCATTTCATAGTATGGCTCTTCCATAATTTCTGAACTCAGACCCTTACACTTGGTCATGTAGGTTATTTCCAGTTTTTTACAAATGCTGCAATAAATATCCTTTAAAGCATGGTTATTACTTTGGATCTATACCTGTAAGGGCAATTTCAGGGTCACACATTCTTAACATTTTGCACATTGTATGTTAACCATGTCATCCTTCTGAGAGGTTGGGCCAATGAATGTTTCTGTGAACATTTGAGTATTCTTGAACACTTTCCTACAGTGGATATTACTAAAAACAAACCAAAGGACCTTTGTTTGGTAGCTTGTTCTTTTCAGTGCACTTCTTTTGTGGCAAGTTTTCCTGTATTTATGGTGCAGTTGTACTTTGATCCTTTTCTTCTGTCTCCTTTTCCACTAGGGCATTTGTTTTTACTTACTAATTTATGAGCACTCTTTATTATATATATGTTTTTTTCTTCCTATTTTGTATAGTGTGATTTGATGTCTGAAAGTGTTAAATTTTGATCCAATCTATTGGTAGTAAAAGGATTTTTGAGAGCAAATGATATTTCTATCAAGAGCTTATTTTTCTCCCCGCTTGAGGTATCATTTGGTTTTCCAGAAGGAAGGAGGAGCTAACTGCTCAGTTGTAGTTTGAGCCTCTCAGAAGAGTTTTAAATTTTTGTTAAACTTACACATCTTACGTCTTAGGATACAAGACATTTCTTTTTTTGCATTCTCTGTTTGACGAGTATGTCAAAGAGCTTGAATTAGAACTTTTATCCTAGAAAGTTCTCATTTTGGAGTTTGGTTTGTTTCATACCAACTGAAGACATGTTAGAGGTGGGATGAGATTAAAGTGGATAAATGATTCACTGTGTGGGAAATTCTCTAAAGAAAAGTACTTTACACACTCATCTATCAAGAACCTAGAAATGGAGATAGAATCAATGACTGCTGTAGGCCTATCAAAGCTGATGGTTTTCTGATTCACAGACACCTGCTGGATCAAAAAGCCAGGTTTTCACTCTAGTTTGTCAGAATTTTATAGCTCTATATGGTATGGATACTTGTGTTGGATTTTCCATGATGATATTTTTCTGGTCCACTCTGCATCAGATTTATGTTACCAAAAGAAGTACCAAGACTCAACTGTAGGCAGAATTATTTAAGAAGTCAGGCGACATTAACTTCAGTTACAGCCAGTGATTCTCAATGTGGGGAGGATATATGTCTTTCCAGGTGGTAAGAAGGTGGTTTGTGTCATTCATTTATTCACTAATTTTTATTTTTTGCCTATTCAGAACTACATTTTTGTAAGAAGGAACACATACCATATTAGAAGTTGAAGATTCAGCTAGATACAAGGCACAGCCCCTTCTGTAATTCGAAAGCAAAGTCCATTGCTTTAATTTGTTTTAATCATGGTACCTTAACTTTACGTTTCAAATAAGGCAGGAATTCCCTCTGACTGGCTCTTTCCCTAGATGGCTGTGTGGCTCACTTCTTCACTTACTTCTAGTCTTCATGTGCCTCCTCAGAGCAGCCTTCCCAAGCATCCTCTTTAAAGCCCTTACCCTGATTTATATTTCTCATGGTGTCCATCACCATATAATATATTATCTTATTCATAGTGTCCATCACCATATGACTATTATATGATATGATATGATATGATATGATATGATATGATATGATATGATACGATATAATATGATATGATATGATATGATATAATATAATATAATATAATATAATATAATATAATATATATATTTGTTATCTGAACTCCCCACAAGAGTGTAAGGTTCATGAAAGAAGAGTGTTGTTAGTTTAGTTGAGTGTTTTTCCCCTTGCATCAGAAACAGAACATGGAGCATAGCAGGCATGCAAAAAATATTTGTTGAATGAATTAATTCACCAAATATTTCCATGTCTATGATGTGGCTGGTACTGTAGGTGGTGATAAGTGCTGTGAAGAAAAATAAAGCAGGTTAAGGAGATAGAGTCCTTAAAAATGCCTGTCTTAAAAGGGCCTGCATGATAAATAGTGGGAAGATACTGATTAGGCAGCCTTATCTTCTCTTTCCTCTCTCATGAGTTTCATTGAGCACCCCTCGCTCCTCTCTTTCCTGGCTGTGTCACTGCCACTCTGAGTTGTGCTGAGTCTTTCTAAGGCATACTACATTCTTTTCATGCCTCACTCTAAATTGACCTTCCCACTTCAGTGGCATGGAAACCCAAATGTGGTCAACTCTTGAGGTTTATATTTTCCAGACTCCCAGGTAATGTGCTTTGCTACAGCTAAAGCTCCTTCCAACAGTGGCCAAAGACTGCCTTAGGGTTTGAGAGAGAGTCCAGTGTTCATAATTGCAAGGGTATTTTATTATAGTTTTCATTTTTTAATTTAATAATGACACATTTTTGGACTTATGTTGTTTGAGAGGTGCTTCTTAGAGAGATTGAAAAGTTGCAAACATTAGAGTTCCTTGCCTCAGACCCTCTCTTTGCCCCAGTTGCCTCATTAGCTTGTCACACAAGCCTTACAAGATCTTAGTCAGCATCTCTCAAAGGCAGAGTGGTAGCACCCAAAGAGGATGGATGAGGGGCTGCTGTTGGCTACCACCATTACTGGATTCTAGCCCCTGATGATAGCAACATCCCACCATACAGGAGATAGCTGTGCCTAAGAGACATTGTCCTGCCCAGAGTGCCGTTGGTACCCCCAGCAAGAAATGGATTCTAGCCAGGTGGTGGTGGCTTCCAGGGGGTACTTTAGATATTTTTGGGATGTGTTTGTTTTCACAACAGTAAGGGGTGGCTTGCTATTGGGGTTCAGTGAGTGGGGCCAAGGATGCTAGAAATCCCTCAGTGCACAGGGCAGTTGCCCACCACAGAGCACTGCCCCACATCCCACTCAATTTTCAAGTACCCACCAGGCAACTGGGAATTGAAAAACCCTGTTGATAATTATCAGAGCCTAAGACCAGCTCTAAAAGCAAAAGGTACTTTTTGCATAATTTAAATGATGGAAGTGTGTTTTTTGTGTTCTTTGGGACTTTACGCAGAGTTGCTTCCCACATGGGCACCATTACTTGTGGCTTGTAATTGGCGTCACCAGGGTGCATGGGTAGCTCTTCATTCACAGTGACTGTAATGTGAGGGCAGGGGTCTGACCACTTTGTTATGGCTTCTAGAGGTCATGTGCCTGATGGTGTACACACTGTGACATGTACTATGCCATTATAATGATTTTCCTTTGTATCGCAGCTCGGTCATAACATCAATTTATTAGAATTTTATGTAGATTAAGTTATATTACCCATAATTTTCATTACAGAAATATGAAGGGCGTGGATTCTGATGAGGCTGAAAACCTTTGTGCTAACCTATTTTGGCAGCGATGTTTCTCACCCCTTTTCTCCATAGACTCTGTTTCAGCTGAAGTGATTTGCTCTGTGTCCACCTTTTCTTTTCTTCTCTGTATGCGTGAAACCCAAACTACCCCTCTTTTCCGAGTTCCTTTCCTCTCCCTCTGTAAATCCCATCCATCCATCAGAGCCCATTTCCCTTGGCAGCCTTGTGAGGTTGTCATTCCTCAGCTGCCACAGCTCCATGACTTTTTTTTTTAACTGCTCTAGTGCCTGTAAGAACTCCTTGTTCAACGCTTGTGTCCAGCCTGGTAGTCTAGGTATCTTTTCACGTTCGAGCCATCTCCTCAGATAGCCTGTAAGCTCCTTACAGACGGCGGCCGTGGCTTGGTCCTCTTCTCATGCCGTGTGGTGTCTGGGGATGCTTTCTCTATAGCTGCTCACTGTCAGGGGCTGTGCTTGCTTATCTGTCCTTTCCCAAATATGAATTCTTTCCTGCCTATCAGGTTGCTAATTACAGAAGTAAAATGGGCTCATTTTGTTAGGATATTTTTAAGTATGAAAAGTGAAAGAAGAAAATCATCATTATCATCATTAATCTGCTACCTAGAGCCACACATTCATTGCCTCTCATTTTAGAGCATTTCCTTCCAGGCTGTCTTCTCTTTGTCCCTGTGTGTTTTTAACAAACTGGGATCATGTACTTCATAGAGTGTGTATTTTGCTCTCCCACGCCATTTCACTTAATGTTATCTCATGAACATTTTCCTATGTCACTAAATAGTTTTAGAAAACATGCTTCTATAAAACATGTTTTATGGAAAAGTTAAGGCATATAAAAATGTAATATAATAAACTGTTAGATATCCAACATTCAGCTTCAATAACCATCATTATTCCACCATTCTGAATATGTGGTTTGTAATGGATTCATACCATCCATTGGCTGAATTATACATAATTTATTTAACCACTTCTCTGTTACTGAAAATGTTGATTTCTAGTTTTCTGTAATTGTAGATGCTTATGTTCTTATCCTTCTGGTCATAATTATTACTTTTGCTTCCTGGAGAACATAATTAATTTCTTCATGACTAGGAATCTGATTATTATTACTTTAGTATTCTGGGATTTTTTATCATATTTCATAGCTGTGGCTGATTTCCCTGTCATTTTTCTTTTCTCCATCCAGCAAGCATTTGTTGTACTAGCCAGAATGGGTTTCAAATGAGTTACAATAATGTGTCATATTTTTAACTCATTTTTTAGGAAACAAACAAACTTCAAGAAAAACTGGCAAAGTGAGAGGATGATAGTTACTTTCTAGGTAATTTACAGGGGGCACATAAGAAGGAAAGAGAAACGGCTTCAGAGGAAAAGATATCTGGCAAATAATAATCTTTGCCCAATGGAATATTATTTTACAAATGCTTAACTTTTGATTGAAAAATGGCCCCCTCTTAAAGGCTGAAAAGTGACCATCCAAACTAAGGAGCACTTGAACCAGTATGTACAAGTGTTTTTTTTCCAGCTGATTTAAATTTATATTTTAACAAGTATATTTGGTATTTTTAAAAACCCTGCACTTTTAAATGGAGAGTCCCTGATTCAGCTTCTCTTTTAAAAAGATATTTTCTCAGGTCATAGAGAGAGATCATTTCCTTAGATCTGGCCTACTGTGAGCCGTGGGAGGAGAGCAAGTTGGGGGAATTTGATGGGCAGGGGGATTACTAGTTCCCTGTGAAAATTAGGCAAGGATTTCTCTTGCCCTAGTTCTGCTGGAATTTCTTCAGTAGGATTTTCCAAAATTTCTTGACTAGATCATATACAGGAAGATGACTCATGTGCCTACCTACTCTAAGAAGATGTCTTTGTTTCTTCTATTACAAAGTAAAACATGGTTGCTGTGAAACAAACAAACAAACAAACAAACAAAAGATTCCCAGAGATTTGTAATAGAGGTATATAAAATAGAAAGTAAGTCTTTCAGGAGCACACTGCCTCCCACTAGGTGACCACTGTTAGAAGGACTGTTGTATAAGCTCATCTTGATTTCTCTAGGCCCACACTGGCATAGGATCTGCATAATGCACAAAACAAAAATGCTACTTTTTAAAATGTAGTGTAATCAGTAACTGTTCAGACAATATAGAGATCATATACACTTTCTACTGGTTAGAGGTAAAAAATAAGTACAAATAACAGGACAGAAAGGGTTAAGTGTGGAAAACTGTAGCAGAAGGGAAAACTTGAGAAAAGGGAGGTGTAAGAGCCTACATTTTTATTGTTATTCAGAGGTTAGATTTATATTGCTGAATCAGACTTAATTGGTCGTTGTACTTTTTCCCTTGGGAACACGTTAAAATAGTAACTATGACAAGGTGACTAAATCATGAATGAATTTAAAATATTAAACTAGTCTCAGCCATACTAACATAACAGCAACCTGTTGGAGCTTAAGTTTTGCATTTAAGATAGGAATGTGCATTGTTAACTTTAGGACTTTTTTCTTTTAATTTTGGGAACACTAAAATAATTCATTCTATCAGGTCTATTTTCAGTTTAGGACCAACCAAGATTGATTAATTATGTTGCTACTATAACGGGTGTTTGAATAATGAAGACAGTAGAATTTTTGCATGTGAAATCCCATTTAGTTCATTCATTAAAAAAACCTATTCTGTGCTATGAGCTATATTCAGTATTAGAGATACAAACCTGTAAAACTCGCCCCTGTCACTGGTTGGTATTTTGTACACGCTTTCCCATCCATCTGACATTTCCCATTGCCTTGCTTCCATCTGACAACATCCACTCATCCTTTATGTCCCAACACAAAGGCCACTTGTGAAGCCCTGCAGCCTGACTCAGCAGATCCCTCACTGATGACTTCCCATTTGAATGCATCTCCACTAAAGTGTTATCTCTTCAGATAAGTACACAATAACATTGACATCAAATTCCTTGAGGTCACGATCTTCATACCTTTAGTGCCGCTGAGTCAAACTGGGTTCATAGTTGGTGCTGAAAGGATAGATAGATAGATAGATAGATAGATAGATAGATAGATAGATAGATAGAATAAATGATTACATGAACTAAAAATCTAATAACATTGATTAGAATCTTTACATTCCTAACTACAATACAAGGAGTCAAGCAACAGGAGGAGAGGGACAGTTTAATGTCCCTTTTGATATAGACTGTGTGTATAGGATTAACTGTTGTATCGAACAGCTTTAATACAATATATTTTAATGGTGCATCTCATCCAAAATTATTAAAAAATTATTTATCATCTCATGTAGGTATTTTTAGGACAATAAAAGAGAAAGATCTTTGCCCATGGAGCATATATGACTTCCAAATTGTATTTTTAGTGGGAGGATACTGTTTTTCATCATCCATGTTAACTGTTGCAGAGTAAGACTGTTAATCTAAAGATTTTAGTAAGTCACAATGGTGATTTAGAAATTGGAGTTCATATAAAATTCAAGAAATAGCATCTTTTCAACTCAGATGAATCTGGAGGTGCAAATGGAGAATATCTAGCCAGGTGGGAAGATCTTCCGAGTTGTGAAAAGTAGCCTTCCTATTCATAGCATTCCTGTGTTCATTTGAAAGAGTAACTGGCACGCTCATTTTTCAAGGTTTTATTGTTTGCAGACTGGCCTTAGAATCAGATGTTATAAAAGGGAGCCTCATGCAGAAGTGTTTTGTTTGGGTCACACAGCATTTTCTTTTAATACAAATAAAAAACTGTAGTGTCTTTGGGGAGATTCATACTTTTGACAAATGGGAAATATGGCAGCAGTGAACATGCATTCCCACATGAGAACAGTTTGCTTGGCTTAGTAGGAACTGCCCCTTTTGACAGGTGGGAACTCTCCACTTTGCCTCAGTCTCCGCCCCTCCTTATTGTGGTCTTAAACCAACATTGTTTCTGCCTGGTCCCTTAGACCCTTGAGTCTGTGACCTGGTCCCCCACTCCCCAGCCTCAATAAAGTACTTTAGAGAGGCACAGATGAGTCACACTTAATCTAGAAAGAGAAAGAGCTCTGTCTTAGAAGGTACATTTCTCTGCAAAGGGAATAAAGAGACAGGGAGAATAATCTTGTCCCTGGAGACATGGTTTGAATGTTTGTTAGACTACCTAGGAGAAGATTTTGCATAGCTAAATGGAGTTCAATTTGATTTTTTTTTTTAGGTCAGTCTCTAAATTTATCTTTAAACTTTTAATTATTTTCCATAGGACAGAGATTGTTGAATGGAAGATGTTCACAGCTTATTCTTTATTTCAGGGCAGGAGCATGCTAGGGAAAGAGAGACTGATGTGGGTCAGAGGGGACTTTGAACCAGAGGGAAAATGAGACTGTGGATGTGAGAAGAGGAGCCCTCTTGCTCTTTTGTCCCCTTTTTTTTCCAAATTGCAGCTTTGTCCCTTCATGAGATCTGGTTACATGGTGGGGCCTGAAGGAATGGCCTCAGAAGAAGTCTCCTGTTCTTAAGCCTAAAGGTTTCTGACTATAAGTTATTGTTTTAAATTGTGGTAAAATATGTTTAACAAAACTTACCATTTTTAAGGGTACAGTTCAGTGGCACTAACTATATTCACAGTGCTGTGCAGCCATCACCACCGTCCATCTCAAGATCTCTTTTCATCCTTCCAAACTGAAACTGTTTCCATTAAACACGAATTCCCCAATCCTCCCTCCCTGACCCCTGGAGACCACCATTCTACTTTCTGTCTCTATGAACTTGACTACTTGACTATTCTGGGCACCTTATCTAAGTGGAATCATGTATTCGTCCTTTCATGTTTCGCTTATTTCATTTAACAAAATATTTTCAAGGTGTAGCATGTATCAGAATTTCCTTCCTTTTTAAGATGGAATACCGTTTCATTGGATGTATAGATACCCAGAGTGTGTATGTCCACTCATCCTTTGGTGAACTATTGTGAATGATGCTGCTGTAAACACAGGTGTACAAACATCTGTGGAAGTCCCTGCTATCAGTTATTTTTAAACATTAATAAGTAATCCATGTAAAATCCACACAAGCTGTAGAAAACTTGGAAGATACAGTTTTTAAAACCCTGTCACAGAGACCCCAGGGGAGGGCCCTCGCTATGTGCCAGGCACTCCGCTAAGTAACTGCGTTCCATGTTCATTCCTCACAATGGCCCTACGAGGCAGGTGCTGTTGTTATTCTTATTACCAAATGAGAAGTCAAGTACAAAGGTTAAAATGTTTACAAATACAGAACTGGAAAATGGCAGAGTCAGAATTCAAACTCAGGCAGCCTGGTTCTCGAGTTCTCGCCTCACATGACTATTAGGCTCTCCTGTCCACCAAGGCTAATCCCAGTATAGCCAGAGCCTCCTAAAGCTTTTCCCTCTGCAAACATATATATTTGTGTGTGTGTGTGTGTGTGTGTGTGTGTGTGTGTAGTTACATGAATGTACACAATGAGGCAATACTATATAATCCTTTTATAACTGGCATTCTTTATTTGGTAATAAGGACAAACATCAACATTTTTTAATAGCTGTGTAACAGCCCATCTTATGAGGATATCAGGTAATTGTTGGTTATTATTGATAGAAAAAAGTTTAGTTTTGTGCCAATTTTTTACCATTATAAAATACTGTGTTTGCCTTCTTTATACACATATTTTTAAACACTCATCGGAATCTTTTCCTTAGGAAAAACAGATTTGTTCTGTCAAAAGTTACGGTTCCTCTCTCTCACTCCCTTTATTAAAAATTGTTTTATTTTTCTGATTTTAAAAGAAACACTGCCTTAATCAATCAATCAATCAATCAATACAAAATAGAGAAGAACGTAGGTAATCTGTGATTTATTAATATAAACAACACTGTCAGGAATATTCTGGTAATTACACTTTCATGCAGTTTTTCTGATTTCTTTAGCATAAATTCCTAGAAGAGGAATGGCTGGGGTGGTGCACATTTATATTTTTGATAGATGTTCCCAAATAGTACAGATGTTTTTAAGACCTTTAATTTCTGTTGTCAAATTGCTAAGAGATACGTCTGGAGTAATAGGCACTATTTGAAGAAGTTAGGACTCAGGTAAGAACATATATAGCCCACCATAAAGGCACCCCCTCAGATGTTTATGACAGAAGCAGACTACATTTTATTTATGAGCATCATGTATTATAAATCATCTCAGCACTTAGGTTTTTGGGTTTTTTAAAACTATAGGTACGATAGTTGGACCCCAAATCTTGCATGAAAATTTTTTTTTCTCTGCATTATGAGAAGATTAAAAAAAAATACTGTACTGCTTGGATTGGATCAAGAGAAATGGGCTCTAATCCTCATAATGAAAGATTTAGAGTTAGAAGAGCGGAGTTCTAATTCTGGCCCAGCTGTTTCTCAGTCTGTATGATCTTGGATAGATTTCTTGGTTTGTCTTAATCTTCTCATCTACCCAGTGGGGAAAGTACAATAATTCACATACAATATTATCATAAGAATTAAGTGAGATAATACCAAGGTGAAAATTAGAATACTTGGTAAACTACACAGCAATATACAAACATGTTGATATCTTTAGTAACAATAGTAATTCTATTCCTGAATTTTTCTGGTATAGTTCCTTCTGATTATTCTCAAATTACAGATTAATTAGTTAGGTGGACACCCCCTTAAGACTCTGTGCCTCTTTTCTTCTTAAAACACTGGGTTTCTCTATCTGAAATAAAAATATTAGGAGAATTTATGGACTGGTAGTCTTAGAACTTGAAGAAAAGAGACACATATTCCTGCACACTTCCAGATGATTAATCCTACTTTTAATTCTACTTCAACCCTTGTACCACATCATTTCCTAATGCCAGGCTGGAGTGAATAATAACAACCTTTTGGCAGATCAGATTTCAGTTTTAATCCAGGAAGCAAAGCAGTGTCCTAGTGTTTCTTCTTTTTAAATTATAGCTAAATGTGGCTTTTCTGCTTTTAGGCAAGTTAGATGCCTGGTTTCTGCCGGACCAAAGGGCAGCCGGGCCCCTTCCCCTGTGCACATCACTGCCATAAACCCAGGCAGTCCGGTGAGGCAGCCACTTATGAAATAGTATTTCAGCATTAAATGCCCCACACCGGCAATTAGGATCTTTGGAAGACATTTTCCAAGGTTTTGTTGTTGGGGTTACTGGTTTTGTTTTTCTTTCACATTGGTGCCTTAAAAGGTCTTTATTAAGTTCATCTAGTACTTCCATTGACCCAACTGCTTGGAATCTGGTGAACCATCAACGGGATACAATTTCGCTCAGATTTTGTTGTTCTGCTGGAAGCATGCTGGGGTGTTTTGGGGATTGAGTCTGCCACCAGATAATCCCTGCCCCTAACTTTCTAGACTAAAATTGTTTCTCTGTGTTGTCCAGAAATTGGAATTGGTGTTTCTCAAGTTACTGTTTAGCATATAAAGCTTATTAAAAGCTTGCTATTGAAAACCAGTGAAGGTCTTGCCTGCGGGGACCATTATGGAAGGTGAAAATCCCTTTCCAGTAAGAATTCAAGGCAGGATGCTTCATTTTCCTAAGAGAACATCAGCTAACAGTACCTACATGCTGCACTTGAAATGCTCACTAGCATCCTGAATCCTTGCTGGAGGAAGACAGTTTGCAGGACAGGTTAGTCATCAGTTACTCTAGGTTGTCCAGGAGCTATCATTTTATCATCTTATTACCAGTAAACAGCTTCCTTAGATTATGTTAACTCAGCTAAGCACAGATATGCCTTTATTGAGCTGCATTTTGGTATCTGGGCTTTGGCTTCTACCAAGGGTTGAAGGAAGAAATGAACACCTGGCTTCAGCCTAAATAACCACTCCTTATTTCTTAGCTTATTTTATGGAGGGACTGTGCCATAAATTCCTCTTTGAGCTCAGCCGTAGAAAATGGACAGTGCCTCCTGACAAATCCAACTGCTTCCACGTTTACGGAATTGGGAATTTGTAACCTATCACGTTTCCTTGTTAGCTTTGGTTTCCTAAGCTCAGAGCCAAAATTAGGGCTTCGTTACAATAACTCTCTTCTCTATTTCCTGGTGTTATCTCCCCTTTCTTCCATGTGGATTAGCTCTTCTTTTCTTTATATCAATTGTCCTGTACATGTGTTTATTTTAAGCCATTTTAAATCCTTTATGGAAGTAGGGAGAGTTCAGATTATAAATAAAATGACAGCGCTTGTATTGCTGTTGCAGTCACGTTATTGATTTATCTTTGGTGTTAGTCTCCTGCTTCCCTCCAACTTCTTTTTTATCCTTCCTGATTCATTCATATTTGGATGGGGATGGAAAACAGGAATAAAAGCAAAAAGGGAATATGATCTTCAACAGAAACCTGGCTGCATTTTTATAGTTTCAACTATAAAGATTTTAAGTCTACTGTATAAATATTTTCATTTTCATCTAAGTCAAGGAGCCATCACTTGTCTTAGATACAGTATCACATTTAGAGTAGCTGGTTAGTGAACTTTGTTGAGGTTAAATAGTGGACTTCATGGCCAAGGGCTCCTCTGGAGTCTTCCGTGTTAGAATTTATGAAGCATTTTTTAGTTGAATCTCATGTTTAGTGTTAAGTTGTTGTTTTAGACAGAAACAAAGGCTGATGTCTTGGAGCAAAGACTCGGACATTTTGGGCACTCATATCGCTAGCCATAAGAACTAACATGCATATTGCATCTGTAAAGCCGATCTGACTAGATTGACTTAAAGATAAGATAATGGTTCTAGGTTCTTGGAAAAAGAAGAAACTACAGAGTCATCTGGCAATTATGGTAGAGAGGATATCAAGGAAAATAAAGGGAAAAGCAAGATAGGGATACCAGGATACCTGAGATCTGGATGTCCTTATTCTCTCGTTGAGTTTCAGCTGGACCCAGAGAGGCTTGTGGTCTAGAAGGGGGGTGAGGCACAGATGGCCATAGCTTAGGTAGCCATGGAATCAATGCCACCTTTCTTGGAACATCTTTCCTGGTCTGGCCAATTCCCTTCAGGTTAAGTGGAAAATTGCCATCCAAAGGGGAACACATCCAAGTTTGGGCTTCATTTTAAACCCAGAATAACATATTTACCTATTGCTAGAAGTCTGTCTTCTTAAAAATAAAAACAAAACAAGAGAACCTGGAATGGCACAGACAGTGGCTTTCGTGGTTGAAGATACTTCCCGTTGTGTCTGTTCTAGTCAAGCCTCTTCTGATTGCATGTAACAGAAACCAGCATGAGCTAGCTTAAGGAAACGGGATTTATTTCAAGTACACAAATATGCTCTCATGGGAGTGACGTGAGACTTCCATGCCCTGGAATCTTCCCAGCCTCAAGGTAGCTAGAACTGGGATGCTTTGGAGACTCAAGACAGCCACTTTCTTGCTTTCTCTCTCACTTCATTATGTTGTCAGGCTAAATGTCCAGGTCACTGTTACCTCCAGGGTGGACTGAGGACCAGCAGCATGGACATACCTGTGATCTTGTTAGAAATGTAGAGTCTCCGTGTGCACTGCCCCATCTGAATTGGACATTTTAACTAGACTGCCCTGGTGGGTCATCCACACATTAGAGTTTGAGGACACTGGTGTAGGTTCCTCGGTACTTATACAGTTGTTCCCTTTACTCAGGCGCCCACTTCAATGTCCTCATCCTGGGTAAGGGGGTGGATGGGGCCATGTGACAAGCATGAACACGACTGGGGCTGTGGGCAAGAGAGGCCAGGCCAGGCCCGTTGTAAATGGTGCCTAAGACTGTTGGGTGCTCCGTTCACTTGTAGCCTCTCTGTCAGGGCCATCGTAGTTCCCAACTGCTGAAACAAAGTTGATAGAGAAATCTAACAATTTACTTTAAAATAAATAAAACCAGTTGTACAGCCATTACTACTTTTAAATGTCACTCTTTTATTTATAGCTTTCTTTTCATTAGCCCAAAGATAATTAAACCCCAAAACACTGTAGAACATGTGTGATGTAGGCAGTTGTATGAATGTGAGTTTTTAACTCTGATATAAATGAGCTGTCTGGTGACTTACCAATAGCTACCTCTGGCTTCAAGCTAGCAGAAACTGATCTGTTCTAGGGTTTTCTGGGCCCAGCTCTGTCTGCAGCCCAGGGCGCATAGCTCTGGCTCCCATCATGCCCATTAGCCTGTGAAATTGATTTTTATTTTAATGGTTGCACAGGCCTTTGGCCTATTGCCAAAGTATGACTGAGCAAGTGAGTCTTGTTTTCAGTACTGCTCTGTGTGTAAGTTAGACTGTTCACGGACTGGTGTGAGTGGACCAGTCATTTCTAGGGACACTTAATGATTCGTCTATAGTTCGGTACATTCCTCATCTTAGAAGGCATTTTTTAAAAAGGGAGAACTTTTCTACATCCATTATTTTATTTTAGTTAAAGAATTTTTGGTTTTACTTTTTAAAATGTATTTTTAACTTTTAGTAAGGTGACTTTTTTAGAGAAGTTTAAGGTTCACAGAAAAATTGAGGGAAAGGTACAAAGATTTCCCATTTATCCCCAGCCCCACACACTATTTTATCCGAATGCTCTATTTCCCCTTAGCTCACCCCTTTTGACCATAGTTGTTCAAGGTATGACCGACTATTTACTCCTTGCTTGGCTGGTCCAGTTTTTAGTGTTTCAAGGGGCTGATTTCTCCCCATTTAGTAAACATTCCAGCAAGAGTGGTGGACTTCCACAATGCCTTTTAAATAGAATATGCCTCTCTTTAAAGTACACTGTAATTTTCTCTCTGAATTTATTTAAGACACAGATTTAATCTGTATCTTTACTGAAATAATTCAGATGATGGGAAAGAGGCTCATGAATCAAGAAAGAAAGGAAGAACCAGGGGTGATGTCAGATACGGACAGACTTGGGGCTACACTTTTAACAAACAAAATGAGCTTCCAGTGCTAAGAAAACTCCCAGCTCTCAGTAAGGAGTTGCTGGTCTGTTCATGCAAAATGGAATTTTATTTCTCAGGCATCATTGGAAACCCATTTAGATGGGTTCAGTCTTTTGTAGTCTAAAATTTTTGAACTCTTACAAATACTGTTTACAAGTCCTGTGAAGAGAAAAAGGGCTCCCTGCCTTAAATTTATGTACTGTCTAATACACACTCTTAAAGTTTGAGTTCCCATTGCACTTCTGATCTTTTTTAAAATTAGGAAATCTGTCACACATAAAAAAGAGTCTCACATTTATGTACCGTTAAAGATTAATAAGATGAATGCCCCAGTGCCTACCACCCAGACTAAGAAATAGAACATTAGCAGCGTCTTTGAAGCTGTCTCTGTTAATGTGCATTTCTAGACTGCTTTGACATATTAGATTTATGCACTGCAGTGTTTTATTTGTGAGCACTAAAATTTGTGTGTACCAAGGGAGAGTGGCTCAGCCATTTCTCCTCATGTCCAAACTCTTCAGATTTCCAATCTGTCAGGTACTGGACTTGGAAGCAGTTATACTTTACCACTTAGAAACTGATCTTTAAAAGGCTAATTATTCAACTTAAAAATAATAGCATCTTTCATGATTTCCGTGTTCCTGTTCACATGACAGTTGGGGCAGTGGGAGCCTCCCTGAGCACAGGACAAGTACCATCAGCTTGGCTTCTGCTGGAGAAAAGGCGGGGCTGAAAAATTCACCTGGCCCTGGAGAAAGGGAAAGACCAGTAAAGCATAATGGATGGACACTATCTTTAAACTGTCAACATTAAATCCAGATACAGTGGTATTATTCCCTAGGTGCATGATAGGGGCATTTTTTCATGTCTTTCGTGGAGGTTTTGCTTGCCATCTACAATTCCAAAGAGATAAGATCAGGTGCATACGTTTAAAAAATATGTGCTCGAAAATCAGAGTTTTGAAAAAAAGGGAGTGAAGGACATTGAGTAGCCATTGAATCACATCATTAAAAATGGGCAGAGGAACCTCGCCGTGGTGCAGACACCCAATGTGACCATTCTCCAGAGCCCCGTGGGAGACCCACCCTGCTGGAGCTCTGGGCTCAAGGCCACGGGCACTGGTTCTCTTTCAGAAATGACCAGAGCTGACACTGAGGGACAGCTTAGTGTGTGTCAGGCAGTGTGCTCACTGTTTCACAGTAACACTATTGAGTAGGCGCTATTAGAAATGAGGAAACTGAGGCCCAGCACCTGCCAGGGTCATATTAATTTAATCACTGTCTCTGCTAGTCTCAGAGAGAGCATTGCACAGGGGTTGAGAGGAAAAGCGCTGGGGCCATTCGGGTTCACGCTGTGCCCAGCCGCTTACTAGCTCTGTGACCTTGGGCAGGTTAACATAACCCATGTGTGCCTCAGTTTCTCTACCTGTAAAACAGGATGCTACCATTGCCTTCCTCTTAGATGGTGCTTAGGATTAAGTAATGATTGTAAAGTACTTGGCCAATACTTGGCCACTGCATGGCATATAGTATATGCTTAGGAAAGTCTAGCTGATTACAGAAAGTGGAGAGTCAGTGTTGAGCGTTTCTCTGAGTCTGAGACTACTCAGATAGTTTTATGCTTTAGAAAACAATTCACCTTTTATTATAAAGCAATAGTTTTTGTTATAGAGTGCTTAGAAAATATATAGAAATAAAATGGAAAAAAATTTTATCCACTATCTAAACATAACTTCTATTAATATTTCACTTTGTTTTCTTCTGTGCTGTTTTTAATGTCATTGTGATTATAATCATGCTATATAAACAATTTTGCATCTCACACTTAGTGATAATATAAGGAAGAGATGAGTATTATTGTTGTGTTATCTTTATAAATATAGTCTTAAGGGCTATAATACTTTCTATATTGGCCTGTTGTTTAGTAATGACAGTTACAATTAATGTTTCATAAACTTATTTGTGGGTAAACTGTATTTTCTTCAAAGAGATTGGAGCTTTAAGCACACATATGTATAACTTTAAAAAACTATTATTACAGAATCATCACTTTCCACTATAATCAGTTTACACATACACACTTTAAAAGAAACCCATGCCTTTACAACATCCTTGTTAAGTAGTTAAAAGCAAGTAATCCTCATTCTTCTGACTGCTCTGGTGGAGAAAGACGTACAGCTTAATTTAGACTAGAACAGTAATGAACTCATTTCAATAGGTATTTATTAGGTGCCCATTTTTATGTTAGGACTGTTCTGAGTACTAGGAAGATGAGGAAGTTGTAAAAATAGGTTTAAGGATCAGCCCTACCTTAGGAAATATGAAGCATGTCCTTTTTACTGTAAGAAAAAGAGCTCAGACTGCTATCTGCCTCAGTTCTGGTGTGTGTGTGTGTGTGCACACTCGTGCACACTTGCAGTGCTTCCTTTCCACGGGCTTGCTTCATGTGGTTTCCAATAGTGAGAGTTCAAGATGGGAGAGCACCTTGCCATCCTGATTGGCCATCGCAGAGTCATGTGCTGTCCATGTTCCCAAGCTGCTCCCCAAGTGTTGCTTGGCACTGCTTCATCTGTGGTATGTGCCTGCCTCTAACATGTCCCTCTGTGGGAGGCAGAGCCAAGCCCAGGAGGGAGTGTGCCCCCTGCACAATCAGGTGGCGCGTGAGGCCGCCTCCCTGAAGCAGGTAGTCACGTTGAAGAGATGAAGGGCCCCGGCCCCGTTTGATCTCTGTGTTCCAGAAATCATTTACTAGACTGTCAGCATTCATTCAGCACATTTCTTTAGGGTTTTCTGTGAAATGTCTTTTTATGTCTGTTTTAAAGGTATAGGTGTCAAAGAATGGAGAAATCTAGTGACTCAGACGGTTCCTAATTCAGCAGGCTGCATGGCATCTGGCACCATGGTTTTGATACCCACCTCTTTAGTTCCCTAGTTTGGTGGCTGAAGAGAGTGTATGGCTTGGCTTCTCTCCTCCCTGCGGGAAGGCTGCCCAAGGGTGGTCAGCATATCTTCCTGTGCTTGCCGGCTCTGGCTCTGGGGCTGTCCAGAAAGGGAAAGGACCAGAGTCTGCTTGCGAGGGAAATTCCTCTCTGGACGTTGCAGTCCTGCTTCCTGGATGGGGAGGCGGAGGTGTGGTGTGGAGGGCGGGGTGTAGCCTGGCCAGTGGAGATTCCACAGGGAATGTGGGCAGCCTCAAGAAGCCGGAAAAGGCAAGGATGGGATGTTCCCCTAGAGCTGCCAGAGGGAGCACAGCCCTACTGACTCCTTGATTTTTAGTGAGATCCATTTTTGACTTCTGACCTCTGGAATTTTAAGATAGTACATGTGTGTTGTTTTAAGCTACTAAATTTATGGTAATTTATTACAGCAGCCAACAGGAAAGTAATACAGTTCCAGTATTGTTACCAAAGGTAGGCTTCTATTCCTGATGGGTTCACCTCTGAGGAATGATATGCTTTTTTTTTTTTTAACTCTGTTATTTATTAACTGTCTGTCTCTATCCCTAGAATGTAAGCTGCACTAGGTGGAGACTTTTCTATGCTTACTGATGGGTCTTTAGTGCCCACCTAGAAAAACCCCTGGTACATAGCTCAATAAATCTTTGTTGTATGAATTATTTGAGAGAACTCTTAGAAGGGAGGACAAAGGTAAACTCTGAACCTAGATTCTTCTAAATTACGTCTGGTCCTAACAAAGTTCAAGTTTCTGATTGATAGTTAATTCCATGAGGTGGGGCGTGGGGAATGTTATATCAAGATTAAAATCACACTATTGCACTGATAATTTTAAGATGGCTTTTCAAGTTCAGGGACTGTCTTATTAATCACTTTATTTCTAATACTAGATACTTGGTAGGCACTTAGTATATGTTTATGAAAATAAATGAATGAAGACACATTTTCTAATAAAGTAATTATTTAAAGTAATTTCTGATAAAGTAAAATACATTATTTAAAATTATGTTAAAAATCACTGTGCTCAAGCTACCTTTGTATGACTAAATTCACATAACAGCACAAGGAGTAAATTTTAGGACTTGTTTATATTTTTTTAACATGTAGCACTGAAGGACTACATCATATAAGTCTGCATTAGTTTGCTAAGGCTACATAGCAAACACCACAGTCTTGATGACTTCAACAGCAGAAATGTATGTTCTCACATTCTGGAGGCTAGTTCAAGATACAGGTGCAGCACTGCTGGTTTCTTCCTGGGCTTGCAAATGGCACATGGCTTTTCCCCTCTGTGTGTGCACATCCCTGGTATCTCTCTGTGTGTCTACAGTACTCATGGAGTTCCAAAGTCTCACTGGGCTAAAATCAAGCTGTTGGTAGGATTGCATTCCTTCTGGAGGCTCAAGGGGAGAATTTTTCCTTGCCTTTTCCAGGTTCTAGAGGCTGCCTGCATTCCTGAGCTCCAGGCCACTTCCTCCACCTTCAGAGCTAACGGTGGCTGATCCAGCCTTTCTCACTCTGACTCTGCTTCAGTGGGCACATCTCCTCTCTCTGAATCCTTCCGTGGAGGGCTTATTTATGTTATCTTGAGAGGAAGGTGAATTTTTTAGGACACAGGTTTAAAAGAAATTGCTGTAACTGACATACATCATTACAGGTTTCTCTTGGCCATCTTACACTTTTCTCCATCCCGTGATTATTCTGAGTGGACCCCTCTTGACTATCAAAGAAAATGAAGTTAGTTAAGTCCTTCATGAGTCAGAGTGTCAGCAAAAGTTAGCAAATTCAGAATATCTTGTTGGAGTGTTTAAACTCACTTGCAGGATCTAAGGCATTATTTAATCTTTGAAATAAAAGTAAAATCCCCATCACTTTGTGGTTTCCTTTTCCCAGAAAGGAATTTGCTTGCTCTGAAAAGCGGGGGCCCATTATGACCTTGAAAACCTTTTCCTTTTATTGGCATTGCTGCTATTAAGTTGGAGTGTCTCAGGTTATTTGACTGCGTGCTGTGTTTCTAACTTTCCACTAGTTAGTGAATTCCTTTTTGTCTTTCGATCTGCAACCTGGGTTTTGTTTTTAACTGTAAATAGGACCTGTCTCTTCCAGAACTAGATCACTTTCATTTTGTGCTGAATATTTAATAGAAGTTTCAAAAGGGAACAAGAGTTTTTTTTGGTAGCGTTTTCTCTTCCAAACAAGCTAGGGCACATTTCTTTAAACCAGAATGAAACTGAAATGTGGCCGAATCAGCATCTTCATTTGAAAGGGCGAGAATGTATTTCTACAAAAGTATAAACTGAACTTTACAATGTAAAGAAGGAACAAAGTCATCCATAGAAAAGCAAGTCCAAGCTCCAGAGCTCACAGAGCACCCATTATAGTCATCTCAGAGAAGCGTCTTCCTCACTGGAGAACTTACCAGCTAGCTCGGCCTGGCACTGCAGCGGGCTGACACTGGCTTACACTATGCTCTCTACGTAGCATCTGAAAAGTATTTTTTTTAGCACATTTCTCTGATCTTTGGTTCCATGCCTCTACAGCTGGATATGGCTTACAGCTAAATGTTTTCTGTGATAAAGTTACTTTCTGAAGCTTTTGATTTTTTTTTTTTGAGCCAAGTTGCATGGAATACTCAGTCATCGTTGATAAATTCTTACTACTATAAAAGTCCATTCTGATATTTTTTAAAAAGCCAGACAGTTCAAGTCTCCTGTGAAATTCACTGATAGGCAGGGATAGAATAGTTTGACTCTGATACAATCTTATAATAACTCAGCTCCAGTGCATTTTTTAGGAGTGAGTGTGGAAAAAAATAAGCCGTGAAAAGCACTGGGAGCCAGACGTGGAAGAAGAGAAAGTTTCATTCTCTCTCTCTCTGAACAGCAGATATGCCCAAATCTGTATAATTAAAATAAGAAGTTGTTATAGTCCATGACAGGTTTAAATTTTTTCTCAGGTTTCACCTAGTCATAATGATTAAAAACCAGCACAATGGTAATTAGAGTTTATAGCATATTTAATTTGTGCATGAAAACTCATATTAATTGTAATTATTCAAGGCTATATATAATAATGGCATAAAAATTGGTACTTTAATTTATAAAAGAAAGCCTTTGAATCTTGGCTGGGCATCTGGGTCTTAAAGGAAAAAAACTAAAAAACTCAAAGAAGAACCAATGAAGAAGAATTAATGTTAACAATGCCATAGCCACCCACTTCCCTTTTTTATCCATAAAACCCCATTTTTTAATAGTCACAGCATCAACAACAGTGAGCCTACTCCTTTGCCCCACAGGTGGCCTTCGAGGTTTCATAGACCTCTCCATTCTGCTTGACAAGTGACAGCGCTCTGAACACCAGTAAACTTCCAGAGTGGGCAAAACTTCCCTGGGTAATTCCCAGGGCCCAGCAAACCACTCCATCAACCTTTACATAGAAGTCGTAGCCTTACAGAGAAATCACGGAGAAGGCACTTGAAGAAACGCTTCCTCATGCTAGCCTGTTCCCCTCTCGTTTTGACTTCCGGATGCCTGTGAGATGTAAAGGAACCTGATATACTAGGTTCTGGGAACATACTAAGTCTGATAGGAAATACACCAGCTATAACTGTTGTGACAGCTAAGGATTAGTGTGGACAGATCTACTCAATCTGTGGGGCCTTCCTTTAGGGAACCCTACACATGCACATGCCTTTGCTGCGGTAAGCTGGGTAGGTAGTGGTGGGTGCCTTGCACCATTACAGTGGGGTTTCTGTTGGTTTCCACATTGCTTCTCTGAATAGCACGGGATATGAATTACTACTTAAAAAGTTGGTTATTTACATTTGGAAAATAACAACTATAAATTTACCTGGAAACAAATTTTATTCAAAGAAAAGCCTTTTTCCATCTTGGTTGGGATTGCTTATAGTTAGTTAGGTGGTTTCTTCTAATTTTTCCGTTTCTTTTAGCCCACTCCTTAACATTCATATTTTTGTGAAAGGATACCATCATTTTTGTATTCGTTTGAATATGATGGACTAATCTGCATGCTTCCAAGTCTTTGAGTCATTAGAAGCTCTCTCTTGCTCGACAGAGTTTGGGTTGTTATTAATTTTACCTCTTATTTAAAAATATCATCTTTCTTTGAATGTGAATGTCTTCATTTCCCCTAATGCCTGTTCAGTCAGCTCTAATTGCTGTTCCTTCAGTCTAGGGTCATCTTCATTAGTTTAATTACTGTGGAAACCTGTTTCTTAAATGTGCTAATAGCATGAAAATGACTTATTTCCATGTTCTCTGTTGTGCTAAGCTAAGAAACTGACAAAAAGAAAAATTTGTACAAGAAGACTGAAAAACATCAGTTTTCTCAAACAGCTCATTCGGGGAGCTACACCCACCCTCTTTTACCTGGGGGTCTGGAGTTGAGTGTGAGGGGCTAAAAGTGGTACAGACGGTGAAGGGAGACTACCTGAAACAGGCAGTAGCAGGAAGAGCCACAATCCTCATAAAGAAGAGGAAAACAAGGAAAGCAAACACGCTCACCAGTTCTAACAACATGAACAGAGATGCATGCAGGAGCGAAAGGCCTGGATCAGGAGCTGGGCAGAGGTGGGAGGGACATGGGGGCAGGGGGCAGAAATCGCCACCACCAGAACTGGGTGTGCCTGATTTGCCTGTGTGGTAGGTAAGTTCATGGTATGTGCATGCGAAGCTAGTTTGAAGGGCTAGGCTGGTTGTGGAGAGTAATAATGTAATAACGATGTCTTTACAATGTGCTGAGATTCTCACATAATGAACAAGTCACTCTCTCTGAGATGCTTGGACCATTATGGTACAACTACTATTGTCAGGCTGAAGCTGGGGTCATTTCTCTGCTCTCCTGCCATACAGTGCCTGCTTTACAGTTCCCATGGTCAGATGAAAGTGAACCATGGGATGAATGATTTCTTTGCAGTTGATCTTTCTTCCATGTCTTTGTTATGTCACTTGACCTTGTTCATAAAGTTTCATGTAATCTCTCCCTTACTCTACCAATTATATATCCTAAATCAATTTGTATCTTTAAAGCAAAGGTTCTCAAATTGTGTTGAGGAACCCAAAGGTCCCTATAGCCATTTCAGAGGATCTGCAAGGTCACCTCTATCTTCACGATAATATTAAGATACTGTTTGCCTTTTTGGCTCACATTGTCTCATGACTGTACAGAGTACAAAGTCATCAATAAAGATTCAGATTCCATGTCACAAGTAACTTTAAGAAATGACCAGTTGTCTAGTTTTAATGTATATCAAAGAAGAATATTAAAGTTATCTGAAAAGGCTATTAAAATACGCCTTCCTTTTCCAACTACATTTCTGTGAGCTCGATTTTCTTCATATACTTTAACTGAAATACAATGTCACAACAGATTGAATGTAGGAGACAAAAATCTATCTGACTTCAATTAAGATAGGTATTAAGGAGATTTGCAAAAATGTGAAAAGGGTAGCTCTTCTCACAAAAGCTTTTTCCTGGAAAATGGTTATTTTTCATAAAAACATTTATGTTAACATATAATGGGTTTATCGCTATTTTAAAATAAATCAATGGATAAATATTTTTAAAGCTTCTTTGTTGTACTTTGTAATCTGGCTGATCTGGGTATAATCCACATAAAGGAAAGTTCTTTGGGGTGCTCGGTAATTTTTAAGAGTGGAAGTAGATCCAAAGACTAGAAACTTTGAGAGCCACAGGTTTAAATAAGCATTTGTTTGGATACTACAAAAGTTTGGTTATTTGCTGACATAAATATTGACATAAATGTAGGTCCATAATGTAAGCATAAGATCAGATACTGGTAACAGAAGTGACTTGTAGAAAGCCCTGGGTCCCGGTCTCTCTTGTCTTCTATGCCAGTGCCCAGAGCATTTCTCTATTCTTTCTTCCCCTTACACGCCAATTGTACTCCCATAAATGTAAAACCTGATAAAAGCCTGGTATAAATAGGTGGGAAACATTTAGTTACTATTTATTCTCTGTTCATAAAATTGTCTTAAGTTGCCAATACTTCTTTACTAAAAGCAAACCGTTTTGCCCATTTAGCCTCAGGGACGCAAAGCTTTACAACAAAATTTCATTGATTCTCAGTTACTTATCCATTAAAATAAAAGCCAAAGGCTCCTAAGAGGCAAACAGGAGAAGCCACATTACTTCTCCCAATTTAGAGAGAAAGTGCTTATGAAATGCAACGTGGCTATGTGATTGTCTAATAAAGTCCTAGGGTCAGAGGTGAGACCAGGGTTGACACCTGGTTCTCTTGAGTTCAGCTCAGTCATGTCAGAATGTACCATTACTACTGTCAGCTTTTTTTGGTACTCAGCCTGGTGGGTGTTCCATAAAGATTAACTACCAAAAGAGTATGTTAGGTGTTGCTTATCTAGTGCAGAGGGAGCTGGACCAGAAGTCAAGGGCCCTGGCTGCTTCTCTTGGCTTCTCACGAGCTCACGCTATGACCTTGCACAAGGCACCAAGCCGCCCCGGGGCTTCGGGGTCATCTGTCAAGTGAAGACTCATCCACCTAGAGAGGTGGGAGGCATCTTTATTATTTCTAACGTAGTATATTTACACTCCATCTCATTTCCTGCCCACAGCAAACCTCTGAAGGAACCAGGGCAGGTGCCTACTTCCATTTGGCAATAGAGGAAATGCCTGCGATTATGTGGCTAGCAGGTGATGATGCAATTCTATACATTTACCTGACAGTACACAACTTCTGCCAGGTTTACATGAAGTGCTCTCCTGACCCTTGATAACACATGTTCAGAGCACAAGAGATACATTTGATTCCTCAAGTTGGAACTCTGAATTATTTCACATGGCAATATTGTTAGTTGTCATCCTACAGGATGGATGCTGTGTGTACTACATCTCAGAAATATCATGGGCTAAGCAGACATTTGTGGGTTGACCTAAGCCCTTAATCGCCTCTTACAGCCTTGTTTCTTGAAAAAAGTGTTTTGAGTTCCAGACAACCTATAATGAGCTTTTAGAACACAAAGCATTCTATACTTCAATACTGCCTTTTTTCTATTTTGATGTTTAGCATTTTGTTTTGTGACTTATTTGAAATCATAATATGGTATTACTATTAAGTAAGGTAGTTTTAAAAGTATACTATACTATTTTAAAAAGCTTTACTCTATTACTTTGTTACACAGAAGGAACCCCCCACTTGCCCTCACAGAAGGCAGATTTGATTATATAACAAAAGTGAGTGGAGAAAAAATTCTCTCATCAGAAATTTCTGTATAAAAATAAAATTTCATTGTACTCCATCCTCTTTTAAATGCAATTTACTTGTAGTTAGAAGTGGCGATACAATTTGTGGTATATCCCATATAACTCTATAAAGCTACACACTATTTCTAGAGGAGATAACTACAGGCAAAGAGCTGCCTCTATATTTAAGTTTATCCCATATAGAGAATGAAAATAAACTTTCTCATCAGAAAGATTATAAATTGCCTTGCTCCCTCTGCACATATACATTTTATATCTGTCTTTATTGTTTTCTTTAAAGCTACTCAGAGTTACTCCACGTGTTCTTATATTCTGGGGGGAAAAACTTTCCATGGGTCTCTATTGAATTATGTGGCCATACCTATTTTTTTCTTTTTGATTCTTTTTAACTTCCTAAGTCTTTTATGAACAGGCACATCTGAAAACAAGATCGCATTCTCATCCGTCATTCTTCCTTGCTCTTACTACAATAGAAGCCTATACTGCTGGTCAGCACTTCATGTCATGGAGTGACACCCCGGGTGCCTGGGTGCTTCTGCTAATACTCTGAAACAGGCTTTGAGTGTGGGAAGGCGCCCTCCTGGTTGCAGCTCTGAGCTCCTGGCAAGGCAATATCCCAAATCATCCAAAAAAACTTGCTATGTCTTTCGCTAACTGGATACAGCCAACATAATCTCTCTTATGGGCTCATTCCAGAATTCAGTGATATGGAAACTTGACTACCTTTGGTTACCTAAACTTTCATAGAACTAAACTTACTATTATTGATTTATTATTGCTAAATTGATGTGATTATTTTGTTTTGACAAATTCAGAGCCTTTCAATGCCTTTCTTGTCACCAACCATGTAGTTATTTTGTTCTGAAGCAACAAGGCACATGACAGGAGTTCAGAATTTTCAAAAAAGAAAATGTGTAATTTCATTTTATAAGGTAGCAGTAGAGAAATAATGTCCTTTAATTGTAAAAGGTGAATTTTGAATCAGAGCTAGTGAAGCTGAAGCCAGAACTGGCATTTATTTCCAATCACCTTTGAGTAAAATTTATCCTTGCTTTACTTATGTGTCAAATGATTTATTCAAGGCCTCAATGAATAGCAAATACATATTTACAAACCAAAATATTTTTAAAGGCACTAATATTAAATATTTAATAAATGTGGAGGTATTTAGATATGGTACTGTTCTTTACAATTCTGTGACAATAAAGGAGGAAGAGGAAAGGGCCATTCATTTTCCTGAGGTAATATATTCCATAGGATATATATGGCATTTCTTCCTGAACTGTACATGAGAAGATTATGGCTCCCCAAACACGATAGGCTCGTTCAATAATAAATGCAACTGTGCCTTAAAGTGCAAAAATGACCAGTAAATTATATCACAAGAACATGCAAACATGAATTACTATATCAGTAATTCCATTGAAAGCAATAAACCATTTTCTTCCCTCAAAACCTGAGTTCAGGCTTGGTTTATTAAAATTATGTGGGGAAGAACCTGACAATTCAGAAGCAAGTGATGTAGGAAGATAATTTAGGTTTAGCCAGTTCCCTAGTAGCTTCACATTTTTGTCTTCTTTGAAGCTGAGAAAATGAAAAAATGCCTGATATTTCATGTACTGATATTGCATGCAATCATTCTGATGAGTCATTAGGTTTCATGATTAATTTTTGCAAGTCATCCAACCTCTTCTTCTACTGGAATTCTACCCACCACTACTCGCATATCATCTACTGGATTAATAATCAGGCTGACGACTTTAGACTGGACCCGGATCACTATTCAACAGGATAGTTTTCTTCTCTGCAACTGATAACTATGCCTAGCTTATATATTTCTTGAAAGTTGGGTACCTGATTTGAACCACCATATAAACTATGATTTCACAAGTTTATTGATGACTATAGGGTGTGGAAGAGGCTCAGAACCCTCCTAGCACCAACATGGATGATGCCTACCAGGCCTGGCACTCAGTTATGGCAGGAGGGCAGTATGAGAGGATTGGTTCTGTAAGGAGCCATTCCTTTCATTGCCCTGTTTTATTCAAGGGGTTTGCGGTTGATTGTGTCCAAACATTATTAGTCTTTTGGTGACAAATATTGTAAAGAATAAAATATTAAATGCTTTCAGCTAGGATGAGGTGGCTTTTGGTACACCGCTGATTAAAATTGGCCTGGAGCTAGCTAAATGGTGTTACTGATGTACTTTATCTCATCTTCAGTAGTGTGCTGGAGCCACACCAGCTCCCGTGAGCTGGCTGGGAACAGGTCTTTCCAACTACACTTTCAATTATGACACCTAGGTTGTCTGAAATCAGCCATCTAGGGATGCTTAACACCAAGGGAATTGGCAAATTCTACAAATCCTCCCCTCCACCCCTTGGGAACCAGTTGTTAATACATTTACCAACACGTTAGTGCTTCAAAACGAAGAAATACTAAATCTGCAGTTTTGTGGTTTTACACAGTATCTACTGAGGATTGATAACACAGGAAATATCAAACTAGGCTTTTCATATTAAGACAGGTTTAGCCAAACTACCTCCATGCAAGTATTTGATAAATAAAAGTTTAATAAACTTAACCTTCCTTCTAACTTAGAAATGAACCAGAGAATTTAAGTCTAGGTTGCAGTAGGTATATATGTCTTCAAATATATTTTTAAATGTTGATTTGATTTAATGGCTCCTCTTGGGGGCAGGTTTTTTTCCAGTTTGGAGAAAGCCAGCTACAGTTATTAAGGAGTATTTCCTCAGGGCTACAGATTATGCCTGGTACTCAGAGAGGTACTCAATCACTGACAAGATGCTTTCCTTTCTTTTCTTTTTTCCTTTACTTGTCTTATTTTTTAAGCCAACCTTGTCCTTTGGAAAGTTACTCAAAGATGTGTTGGCCAGAAAAGAAAAATGTTTTATTTCACTATTTATTGGATCTCTATAAAGTGATGTACTGTTTCCTAAGGCTAACTATATAATAGGGCTAGCATCATATGAAAAAGTCACAACTTGAATACAAAATATATAGTTTTCATATATAAAGTTAAGAAAGAGCCCTTTTATTGATCAGTGTTACTTTAAATATGTTTTGAGAGTAGATTTATTAGTATCATTTCAATGTGAATACAACTGCCCTCAAATATGTTCTCAACAATGATTTAAAATAAAGTGAATTACAGATGGAAAAATTACTAGGAATGAAAATCTACTTATTGATATACTTAATAGGTAATTATTTCAAGTCAAATGTTAATTAGCCAAGATCAGTTTCTGATATTCAGGTATAGTTGTTACCAAGACCTTGCAAATGATAACTTTCTTCCCACCATATCCTAAATTATATTTAAAATTCTTTCAACTCTTGGGGGCAGGAGGGACGTCTTAAGTTCCTGGCTTTTCATTTACATTTTTCTTTTCTGGCTATGTCTATAGGATGTGTCTTAGCACTCAGTACATTTTACATAACAGGTGTTCTTTCCCTACATAGCATATATTTGGAGAAATGACTAGAACAAATTTAATATAGAACACATTATGAAATCAGGAAGGGCATCATGCTTGTGGCTAGGTATAACCTCTTTTATTTCAGCTGTAAGACAAAAACAAAGGCAGACAAGTCAGTTGATTTTAAAAACATTGTTCTCCTTTAGACTTGGAAGATGTTTTCCTTTTTTCATTGCTCCCAGGAGAAAGTCTGTCACGTGTAGGACCTTAAATGTAACCACACTAACACTGCCGGCAGCTCCCTAATTCAGCCTCGGCTGTGATGTGAGGTGATACTCAGCCACGAGACATCCGGTGAGCATCTTTTACACCAGACGTCCCAGTATCCTAGTACCGCCGGCTGCCTTTCGGTGGGTGCTACACATATGCCAAGCCTGTGTGGAGAGTCTTGCATTAATCATCTCATAAGGTCGGTGTTATTATAATCCTCATTTTTCGGAGGTTGAAATGTAGGATTTGGGAATTTAACTCACTTGCCCTGCATCTCAGACTTAGCAGCTGTAGAGCCCAACTCCTCTGCAAAACAACCTAGAATGAGTGCTCAACCCAGAGGGTTGTTCTGAGGATTAGAAGGATTAGCAAAGGAAAAGTGCCTAGAACAATGCCTTCAATAAAAATAAGCACTAAGTCTTTATATGCTCATCACCTCATCATCATTAAAACTAGGTCAATTGATCTCTGAGTTGTTGCTGTCAAGGCCTGCCTACAGCGCCAGGTGAACAGAAGAGCAGCGACTTCCCTGCCCCTCACGGGACTATGACCAGCCCTTCTGTGGGGTCCGTGGTGTTATCCATGACACCTAGTCCCAGCATGAGGGAACCTATGATGCATGATGCAGATTCATATGGCACTGGCTCTACCTTGCTAGTTTAGAAAAACAGCTTCTCTCAGGGTAAGGTGGAGTGTTTTTGACTCTTTCTAGGTGTCATCTCTTTAAGTTCTGATCAAACCAGGTAGGAAAGAAATCTTAAGGAATATGTGCTAAAGCTATGGTGTTTTCTGTGCAAACTTAGGCATAATTTTAAAATCGAACTGAGAAAAAAGTCTCTGGGCCATTTCTTTTTCCTCATGTTCAACTGAAGCAGATCAGGTGACAGGAGAAAGAAGAGCTGACATCTGAGAGCTGTTTTGAAGGCATGACCTCTAGGCGAAGGCCTGGCGCATTTCGACTCCCAGATTTCCTGTTTGAATTTTTAAAATAGCAACTCTTGAACTCAAACTGCACAATAGCAGAACAGCTTTCCCTCGCTAGCACTCACCACAAAGAGCCCAAGAAGGCTATCAGGAAGCAAGACCACGTGGTTAAAAATGAAGACTGTTCGCTTTATTTTCAGACCACCTTTTTGAAGTACATAAGCATTTCTAGATTCTAGACTGAATACTTTCTTTCTCATTTCCTCTACCCAAAGAAAGCAAATGCCCCCTCCCCCAAAAAATTACAGGACACTGATTCTTTCTATTTCTAATACAATGTCTAAGAGGGAAAAAACAGAAATCTTCTGATTCTGAAAGTGTCCAGGTATAACTAGACTCATTTCTGACATGCCAATACAGCAGAGAACAGTTTTTTGGGGGAGAGACACCATTAATCTTTTTAAAATGATTTTTATTCATTTTGGTTCTTTTGTGTTTATATAGGAAATTATAATGATGTATGAAACTTAGAAATAGAATAATGAATTTTTCTTATCTAAGAATTTTTCCCTGGAGAAAGGTAGTTAATTGATTTTTCATATATAAAAATGTGCTACTTATGCACAATCTTTGTGATTTTGATTAATTAATTTCCTTGATCAAGATAGAGCTGTGCTTAGTGGAACTAGGATATGGCTTGCTAATGGGGGAAAAAGCATTTTTCTTTATGTTAATAGTATGTTGTTTTTGTTTAATTAGAAATTAATCACTTAGGGTTGTTATTTTGTTACATCAATTTTCATATTTTACTGAGAAAGTAATAGTCATGTGTCGCTCCCATTTTTTAAATAATTTATTTCTTTTATTTTGGTATCATTAATATACAATTAAATGAGCAACATTGTGGTTACTAGATTCCCCCCATTATTAAGTCCCTACCACATACCCCATTATAGTCACTGTCCATCAGTGTAGTAAGATGCTATAGAATCACTACTTGTCTTCTCTGTGCTATACTGCCTTCTCCGTGCCCCCCTCCCGCTACATTATGAGTGCTAATCGTAATGCCCCTTATTCCCCTTCTCCCTCCCTTCCCAACCCCCCACTACAGTGTCTTTCCCTTTGTCAACTGTTAGTCCATTCTTGGGTTCTGTGAGTCTGCTGCTGTTTTGTTCCTTCTGGTTTTGCTTTGTTCCTATGCTCCACAGATGAGTGAAATCATTTGGTACTTGTCTTTCTCCACCTGGCTTATTTCACTGAGCATAATACCCTATAGCTCCATCCATGTTGTTGCAAATGGTAGGATCTGTTTTCTTCTTATGGCTGAATAATACTCCATTGTGTAGATGTACCACATGTTCTTTATCCATTCATCTACTGATGGACACTTAGGTTGCTTCCATTTCTTGGCTATTGTAAATAGTGCTGCGATAAACATAGGGGTGCATATGTCTTTTTGAGACTGGGCTCCTGCATTCTTAGGGTAAATTCCTAGTAGTGGAATTCCTGGGTCAAATGGTATTTCTATTTTGAGTTTTTTGAGGAACCTCCATACTGGTTTCCACAGTGGTTGAACTAGTTTACATTCCCACCAGCAGTGTAGGAGGGTTCCCCATTCTCCACATCCTCGCCAGCATTTGTTGTTCCTATTCTTTTTCTATGTTGGCCATTCTAACTGGTGTGAGGTGATATCTC
Organism: Manis javanica; assembly: GCF_040802235.1. Classification (NCBI taxonomy): domain Eukaryota; kingdom Metazoa; phylum Chordata; class Mammalia; order Pholidota; family Manidae; genus Manis; species Manis javanica. The sequence continues at coordinate 45,081,070 of NC_133163.1, read as the reverse complement.
ATTGTGGTTTTAATTTGCATTTCTCTGATAATTAGCGATGTGGAGCATCTTTTCATTGTGTCACTCCCATTTTGCATTCTCACTGTCTAGTTCTCAGAGAACAATTTTCTCAAATAATAAGGTAACAGAGACAGTGTTCAGGGCCTCTGGAGGGGGGCAGGCTGTAGGATCATGGTGGGCCTCCAGTGTGCCCCTGTGGTGCTTGTCTTCAAGTGACCTTTGTTGTACTTTGTGTTAAAGGAACTGACTTGATAAATGTAAACACTTTAGATATGCTACAATTTGGGTAATTTGGCCTTGACATTGAGGAACTTCAAAAAATGGAGGTAGCCCAAGCCTTCGCAGACAGGAATTTGCTGATCTGTTCCTGAGAGCGAAGTGCAGTGGTTTGGGCTGAAGGAAGGTTCCTGGTCCTGGAGAAACATGCAGGCCGTGGGTCTCTACCCCGGCTGCCCGCGGCGTCATCCTGAGCTTGAGGCATTACTGACTGCTGGTGTCAGCCCGAGGCTCTCATTTCATCAGTTTGTCGAGCAGCCTGGGATTTTTCTCCTCAAAGCGTGTTCTGTGGCTCAACAGCATCATCATCAGCTGGAGCCTGTCGCAGCCACCCCAGGGCTGCGAGTCGGGGCCTGCGTTTCAGCAAGAGCCCCGGGTGTGCACATTCAGGGCACTTCGTATAGCCCTCCCAGGCTGGCAGGTCCGAATGCCACCTGGAAATGGAAGCAGTTAATTCTGTAGCTGAATGATGAGTTGATCCAGAAACTGCTGAAATCCACTGGGAAGGGTCTAGAACAGCCCACTATTGATTTCTGTCTCGCCCACTACACTGTCAGCCCTGGGAGGGCAGAGGCGTGTTCTCTTCACTGTTCTTCTCTCCCAGCTCCAGGGAGCGTGCTGGCCCAGACGGGCCTCATGTGGGTTCTGCCAGTGTTTCCTCTCATGGCGCTCCTTGCTCTGTCCCTGTGGCTGCCAGCTTCTTTCTCTGGAGGTCTTGACAGCCTGGTACCTGAGTCCCATCCGGTGTCTGCGGTCCACACATCTCTCAACTTTTGCTCCTGGGTTTCATCTCTTCGAGGGCTACCTGACTTCTCCCATTTCCAGCTCCTTGGCAAGACCTCGGTATAGTCCTTATGTACGTTCCAGATTGTTTTTAGTTTCATAAAGTCCACTTCCATTTTTTAAAGACCTGAACAGGTGGGAGAGCATTTGTATTCACAGCTCAGTCTAGTCTGTATCTGAATATTGGGGCACTGGCAGGGGCCCAAAACTGTCGACGTAACTGATAACTATGCTGACAACTCTGTGACTATTAAGAGCTTGGACATTGGTGAAAAAAGAGGAAATACATAAGAGATAATTCCAAAATATCAATCCTTGGCCACTGGAAAAATGATGGATAATTCCATTGGTGGGAATAGACCAAAGTAGGTCTCTGTTTTGGGGGAACAGGGGTGAGCCTGATTTGGATTTGTGGAATTTGAGGTAAGGGTGGGTATCAATGCAAAAGTATACTGAACACAGTTGGTGATAACAACAGGGGAGGTCCTGTATTTTTACATAACATCCTTTAGAATCTCTTGGCCTGAAATGTTCTCATTCTTTCCACTCTCCCTGAAATGTTGGAAGGAAATGGACTATGGCTGCCCTGGGCCCTTGGCCTCTAACTTAACAACTAGGAGAAAAATGACAAGGATGTTTCTGTTTTCATAAGACCTTAGTTTGAGGAGACCTTTGAAGGATACAGCAAAGATATGCAGTAATATTTCTAAAAGTATGAGGAAAATAAGTACAGTCTAATGGCTGGTGTCAAGAGTAATTGGTTTGATTTCATTCACTCCTATTTAATTTCTACATGTCCTCCCCAATCACATGAGGACTTGCACATCAGTGTGTGATGTGGGAAGGAGAAAGACATCCAACATCACAAATGACTCTGCATTTCTCTTCTGGAACCACTTCCATTGACTCCTTGTACATAAGTCCTCACTGAGCCAGTGAGCCTAAGTGTTACTGATCTAAGACTTTTTGGAGACCACCTGCTTTGACATCTATTTCAAAGCTAGCAGGAAATTTCAGAAACAACCAATTTAACTGAGCCCAAGTGATGTGCTCACTGAGGTTTGGTAAAAAAGCCTACAATTGAGACCTAGAAAGTTAAATGCCATCTTCTCTCTGAGTCACTTGTAACTTTTAATAGATTTGAGAACTGACAGAACTGCAAAGAAAACAAGTTGTTTTATTCATATGGCTATACAGTTATTCTCAATTACTAAGTGCAACTGATGAGCACCATGATTACTTTGTAATGTCAAGGGCAACCTGGGAAAAGAGATTTTTTTGGGGGGTGGTGGTGGGGAAAAGTGACCATAAATGACTAAAACATGAAGGATACAGGAAAGGTATACAGTAATATTTCTAAAAGTATGAGGAAAATAAGTACAGCCTTTCAGGGTACTTTCCAAGTGGAAGGGCTTGTTGGCTAATACGTTGGAACCCGAATCTGGAACTGACAGCAATCGTCAGCCTGTTTGTTCTTAAGGATGAGTTATGACATGAGTTAGGGCCCCCATGGTTTCTCTAAACACTACATTGCTACAGCAAAATGCCCAGTCATTTCTTTTTTAAGACAGCATTTTTTGATGTATGACTTCCCTTGTTCCTCTTCCTATAGAACCTCCCACCCTCATCCCCCGAAAAAAAAGAGCTTCCAGGAGATTAGGCAACCCAAGGAAACTGCCAGTAATAGTGTTTTTGCTAATTCTATAAATATTTCTCTAAACTTGACTCCAGTGGGATGTAATTTCGGCAATTGGAGTAATGGGCTTTCCTGCTGTTGCATACATGCAGATTGCAAGCGCTCTGACTTGCTGAGCAATTTACTCCCACGCTTCTGCCACACGACACTGTCATTAGTCTTCCCTACACTAGGTGTGAGGTTGTAGGGAGCCTAACGTAAACATCGCCATTCTGAAATTGGCTGCCCCAAAGTTTAGCAGTGAAAATAGCAAGAACAAGCTTCCTTGCAGAACCTGGGAAAGCTGTCTTGACTTGTTTGTGAACCAGGTGGGGCTTGTTTATTGACAAACTGTTATTCTTCTCATCACCAGGTGATGTTCACAGATGTTAAATCCCTTCACACCTCTTTAAAAATTTGTTCCCACATTTGCAAGTCTTGGAAAAAGCCCCTACTCGGCCCCATAGTTAAGCAGTTGTCAGTTTGAAATGTAAACTACTCAGAAAGTACCTAAGGAATAGAACTTTATAATGAAATAAATTTTTAAACTTACGTTCTCTGAATTCCTCTGTACAGTTTGCTCACTGGGAGTGTTCAGCTCATGACTAATGGTCTCCCTTTCCTGACTTTCCCTACTTCCTTCCCTGCTTCATCCATTCATGCATTGTACCTCTAAATTATCTTACCCCTTGATAATTTGATCTCTTTGACTTCTGCTTAAAAACTTCTAGTTGTTTCTAAAGCATGGTTAGCAAAATCCATGTTTTGCACCTGAGCAATGTTTGGTATTGACTGTGTGTGATACAGGTTGGCAGCTCTACTGTGAAGTGTGTGTGTGTGTGTGTGTGTGTGTGTGTGTGTGTGTGTGCGCGCGCGCACGTGCACATGCGTCTGAGTTACCTTGTCCTTTTAGGCCTTAAGTTCCAGGAGGTCAGGAAAGGATCATATTTTAGCGCCTGATACAGTGTTATTAACACACTAAATGTTAGATGTTAGAATTTATCTTCTTTCCATCAGAATTTCACTTCCCACAGGATACTATATTTCTTTCATGCTAATCTGTATTTTAATGGCCTCTAAATTGTCAATTGAGAGGATAATTAGTTCTAATTTGGTGTTAATGCTATCAACATAGAGTAAGAAACTAATTGACACAGCATGCTACCAACTAGAATTTTATGAACTAAAACCCCTTACCTCCTGCACGACAGTGAGGGGTCTCGTTGTGGAAGCGTCATTTAAGAAGAAGAGCTGCTTTGGCTACACTCTACGTGGATGCATCGCGAGTGCTTGATGATGGCTGGCTGCTTTGATTTTCCAATTCAAACAGCTCTCCCTTAAACCCACTCTTAGGAAATTGGTCTAAAAACCTATATGCATGTTTGGTTAGCACACTTGTGTTTTCAGTTGAGTTTGTTTCTCCTACTAGATATAAGGAACTCTTCTGGAAACTGAAGGATGTGCAAAGCAGGACAATATCCATCAACCCAAAGGTCCAAATAGAAATAGCATTGCGTTCACTGAGCAGTATGTAATAGTCTATCGAAGGCTTTCATGTATATGACTTCACTAGATCCTCATGCTGATTGAGATCAGAGCAGGTATTTATATACCAATTTTATAGTTGAAAGAACCAAGGGTTAGGTGTTTTAGTAACTTGCTTGTGAGTATGTGGCTGGAATGGTAGAGACAAGCCAAGGACTTGAATTTTCTGACTCCTGCTCCAGAGTTTTTTCCTACTTCTCTGATCTGTTTATCCATATGTTATTGTGTAGTTCCAAGCAATTTTGCTATTCCCTTAAAAATTCAGAAAAATGACACAATCATAACCCAACTAACTCATCACCTTTTTATCTCCATACTCCCAGACCCTTGAGTTAAGAAATTTTACTCTGGTGCTCACTCTGTCCTAGCTGCGCCTCAGAAAAGCTGTCTTGGAAAAAGAGGTAAAGAGAATCAGGTCTGACCTTTTTTTTCTGATTCTTTTTTTCTTTTAAAGAATGTAAACTGCTGTCCTAAGATGTCAGTTCTAAGTTCAACACAGAGTAGTTTTTCAAGGAGAAGCCTGTTAGTCACTCTTGCTGTCCCTGGCTGGTCCTAGCCTAGATTAGTCTACAAGGACTTTCTTCGGTCCCATTTCAGATTATTTGGCACCTGTGTATCTGGTACACAATCGTAGGCCACAAAAAATTGTGTTCGTGTGTTCATTTGATGGTGGTTTACCTTCTAGATAATTTACTAGTCCTTAGACACTTCACCAGATTGTAGGCAGAAAAACAAAGACATAAAAATCGAACGCGTCAGCTCTGCTGTGTATGAGTGGTTACCGTGTGCATGGGTAGAGGTGGCTTGGGAAGATGAGTTCTGTAGGTTCCCAAGGCAGCTTCTTTCCTCTTCCTCTGCCCTCCCCTGGTTCCTCCAAACCACTGGGAAATGAGAGGGCCGAAATCCTATTTGTCTCCCTCTGTTTGTAAACTGCAGGTCAAAAAGTAATATTATGTATAAAATCCAAACTGGGCAATTGCTCGTTTCATGCAGAGTAAGAGCCTTAAAGGAAATCAGCTGACTTCCTGACTTGTTGAATGAAGTGTGAGTTTTAGTTTCTATCCTGTTAGGAAATGACATGTGAATAGAATACTTGTAGAAGCAGGCTTTTATTTTTGTCAATGGCTGGAAGCTTGTAAAAAAGGAGAAGAGTGTTCTGTTTATTTTAGCAAATCTAGATTCATTTCTGTGGAACAAAGGCAAAGATGGGAGTTTCTGAATCCTTTGGTGGTCTCAGTCCTGAAATTCCGTTTCTTCTCTTCTGCCCAGAGTTGTTGGGTTGCCATAGCAACACGACTCCTCCCCCACAACCCTGTAAGATTAACTGGATACAGATTTAGCACCAAGTGAGGCCAAGATCAAAATCCAAATTCAGGGCACCACTCACATAAAGCGGGAGGTCTGAGGCTGAGGGCTGCTCGGCGTCTCTCCTGCGGCTGCTGTGCAATGATGGATGTTTTCGCCCTGATGGCCCAGGCGGCTCTGTTGGGAGACCCTGTCAGCTGTCAAGAGCTGGACTGCTACGCTGCAGATGGGATCGAACCCAAAAATAAAGGCATGCTGTCCCCAGAAATGTTCTCTGGGGGAGTCTTAGGGATCCTGTAAATGGTGATAATAATAACAATTGCTCACATTAATTGGGCACTTACTGCATGCTAAGCACTTTGTGACCTGTTTAATCCTCCTAACAACCCTTTGGGCTAGGTACTGTTATTTTAAAGGAAATGGAGGCATGGAGAAGTTGATAAACTTTCACAGTTATATGGTTTGTAAATGGCTGACTGGGATTCAAAACTTTGCAATGTGACTTCTGAATCTAGGTTCTTAATTCTCATAATCCTGCCTCTAAGGACCTTTATCTATCCTCACAAGGCTCAAAAATAGAGCATTCAGAGAACCTTAACTGTAGCTTTGGTTTTTTTAAAACATGAATATTATTATAGGTTCTATTGTGCCCCCTCAAAACTGTTGCAACCCTACCTGCTCCAAATGGCTAAGAAAGTGGCTATTTATTGGGAAATAGGGTTTTTGCAGAAGTAATCAAGTTAATGAGGTCATTAAGGTGGTCCCCAATCCAACATGACAAATGTCCTTAGAAGAAGGGGAGAATGCCGACTCAGGAGAGGCACCTAGGGAGAATGCCACGTGACAGCAGAGGCAGAGATCGGAGCAGCGCAGGTGCACACCTGGGAACGGGTGCAAGGACTGCCGGCCACCGCCAGGAGCGAGGGAGAGGCAGGAAGGGTTCCACCCGGAGCGCCTGGTGGTGGGGGAAAGGCGGGCAGCCCGGCTGACACCTGGATTTTGCACTTCTAGCCTCCAGAACAGGGAAAGAATAAATTTCTGTCACTTAAGCCACTCCGTTTGTTACAGCCACCCTAGAAAGCTAATTCAAAAGCTAGGTTCAATCAGTACAGAGGCAGACAGAGTGCCAGCATTTCAGTGTGAGTCCAAAGGCAGGGAAATGCTGATTTCCCAGCTTAAAGGCAGGCAGGCAGGAGGAATTCTCCTTTACATAGACAAGTCAAGCCTTTGATTCTAGCCAGGCCTTCAACTGATTGGGTGAGGCTCACCCACATTAGGTGGATAATCTGCTTTACTTGGTCTACCAATGAAATTTTTATCTCATCTAGAATTACCCTCACAGAAACACCCAGAATAGTGTTTGATCTAATATCTGGGCAGCCCAGTCAAGTTGACACATAAAGTTAACCATCACACAGCTCTAATAAATGATGTTCTCCTCCTCTGCCTTGGTCATTAGTTTGAAAATGGAAAATGCCCTCAGGATCACTATTTTCCCATAGGTTTTGTGATTTGAGTCTATTACTAAGCTCACTTATTTGTGTTTGAAGATATGATCAGACAAGGCTTCTTTTAAGGGCTCCTGGAAGTTGTTGCCAGGGCAGATGCTCTCCTCAGCATTGTGCAGCCTCAGAGATAGAGTTTTCCCTTTACGGAATCAGCAATCATTCTTACAAGCCAAAATTAATTAAATAATGACTAAAGCTTTATAGATTCCCATATAGCTTTTCTAAATCATTCCTGATATTTAAATCTTGAACTATTTTCTTTTTCTTCCATAACCTCACCACTGCTTGCTCATTATCAGCATTTTCTAACCTTAGATGAGCCCAGGTAAAATCCCATGGAACCTAGCACTTACCATTGTGAGTATCGCTTATTTAGAATTTCTAATTTGAATACTGGTGTTAATAGTATAGTACATTCTTGGAACCAAGATCTTAATTTTTCATAGTAAGAATCTGTTGATCTGAGGCATTAAAAATTTTGTGCATTTTTGTTAAAGAAGGTTCTTAGTATTTTGATTGTGATTATTTAAGCCCTAGACTCATGGGTATTAATTTTCATGGATTCATTCATTCATAGTTACTATATGCAATGTAGTGTGCTAAATATTGGGGCTATGGCACTGAACTATACACACACAGCCCCTGCCCTCATGGAGCTTACATTTGAATGGGCTTATATTCTAGTGAGCTTATGTACCTAGTACAATAAATACACAATGTACCTCCACCCCATCACAATGAAAAACCAAATAATTTTAGATAATGACTTTAGTGAAGTCAAGATCAATACACATTAATAAATAAGCCATTTAAAAGTAGATAAAGAAAATAACAGGAAATATGGTAAAGTGTGACGTGCGCATACTCTTTTTATTTTTTGAAAATTGTCAGCAAACTGTTTTTAGTTATTTAGTTCTTTGAAAAGGCAGTGTGTTTATGTTTGTGCATATGCAACAAAAATCAAAAGGCGCAAAAGAGTATGCAGCGAAATATAAGTCTTCTCCCATCCCTGCTCCCAGGCATCTAGTTTCCCTTTCCAAAGTAGCCACTGTTCTTATATATTTTTCCACTTTTTCTTTTATATCCTTGTATAGATGTATATAAACATATATTTGTAGTCTTTAAAAACCTCCAAGAGGTTAAACTCTACCCAGTGTTCTATACATTTTTCACTTACTAGCAAGTCTTGGAGGTTAGTCCATATCAGTATGTATACCATACCTTATTCCTTTTAGTGGCTACACAGTATTTCACCATGGGAATGTGTATTGGGAAGCATTGTGGTCTGAATCCCCACATTACCACTTATTAGCTATGCATCTTGGATTATTTACCTAAGCTCTGTATGCCTTAGCTTCCCCTATACAACAGTGCTTATTATAGTAGTTAGCTTGGAAGGTGGTTGTTAGGTATCTAATGTATTTTATCTGTTACTATGTGCAATAATTTGTTTAAGGAGCTCCTACTGATGGACATTTAGGTTGATGCCAGCATTTTGCTATTAGAAGCAACACAGCAGTAAATAATCACATAATATATATCATTTCATATATGTACAAGTTTATATTTAGAATGAATTCTTAGAGGTAGAATTGCTAGGTCAGATGCCTAGGTATGTGCATTTAGTTTGCCAATAGCTGTCTAAAGAGTCCTAACTAAGAATATAAGGGTGAGTGTGTGGGGTGGAGGCAGGGTTACTGTAGATTGGGTTGCCAAGGAAGGTCACTCTACTGGTGTGACATTGAGATTAAATCTCAGATGATGAGACACAGCCATATAAGATCTGGGGTCACAACAGCTGGGCAAACTTACAGGGCAAAAGTATCCCTGGTGTGTCCAAGGACTAGAAAGCAGACCACTGAGTCTGAAAACTGACAGTGAGCAGGAGGGCACCAGGCTGTGAGGTGGACAGAAAGGCCGAGTTGGTGAGGAATTAACTTGGGAGCATGCTCTAGGTGCAATGGAAGCAATTATAGGGTCTAAAGATAAGATCACTGTGGTCATGAGGCAGAGAGTAAACAGCTGGGGGCGAGCGGAGGGATGCAGGGAGACACGGTAGGAGTTACTTCAGTGACCCGTGTGAGGGAGAGCATGACGCAGGGGTGCCTGGGGCGGCAGTAGGGTGGAGCAGGGGAGCCTGCTGGCTTTGCTGGTGGATTAGATGCAAAGGACTGAAGGGTGGGAGTGGAGGGCAGCAGGAAGGGGAGGAAGGCAGAGCAAGAGAGGACTCAAGGGTGGTCACACCCTCTTAGCTCCGTCACCCACTCGAAGTATGACCTTGGGCAGTATATGCTTCACTCTCCCTTATAAGATGAGGGGAATAATGTCACCATGTTTATTTGGTGGTTATGAATAAGTGACTTTCTATGTGTAAATGCCTTCACCTTGGGATATGTTCAATTTGAGATGTTTATTATACTTCCAAGTTCAATGTTAAATAAGCAGTTGAATATACATGTCTAAAACTCAAGAGAAAATCAAGGGTAAGTATATCAATTTGGCAGTGGTTTGCTAGAAATACCATCTATATGGTGTGAGACTGCATGAGATTATCAAGGGAGTGAGGGAAAGAGAGAAGAGACACGGACTAGCACTGAGTCATTTCAGCCTTAAGAAGTGGGGAGAGGTGCAGGAACCAGGCAAGGAGGATGAGCCGGAGCCATCGTCGCGGTGGCTGAAGGCCGGGAGAATGTGGAGCCCCAGAAGCCAAGTGAACAAGGAGCATCGAGGAAGACAAAATGATGAACTGTGTCCAAAGCTGTGTGCACAGAAGAGTCTTACCTCCTTTCACATGGAGAAGGGACATAGGAGTCAGCACTGTGTCAGCACAGAGGAATAGTAAAGAGGTCTAGGGGACACACTGCCTGTCACAGCATCCTCGGGAGGAAAGGGAAGCACCTTCCTCCATCAATTCTGGCTTCTTGAGAAGGAGAGAAATGAGCAGGGGTGAAAGGTAGCTTTGTAAGTGACACGGTGAGGCACCTCTTGATCCTTCTTGACACTGGTTACTTTAAATTGGTTCTCAAATGGCCTTTAAGTATCTCCAGCAGATGAAACTTCTCTCCCCTTTTGCTTCATGTGTCACTTAGGATCTCTTGAATTCTTGAAATTTTTATTAAAAATTCCTCAGACACTAGCCAACAATGCCCAGATTCCATAGCCTGTCTGCTCACACGTTGCTCTTATACTGAAGGAAGGACTCAGGCATCAAAATGGGTCAGTTACTGCTGCCAGTCCCCAAAAGCTACCAGTCCCTTGATAGCTTTTTGCCCAGTGGTCACCATCTTCACATCCTTCCTTCCTGGAAGTGATTATACATCCCCAAGGCTATTTCTGCTACAAGGAGATTATGGCACAACATGTGGAGTCTTCACTCTCCAGGAGCAGAAGGTAAGTCCTATCTTTGTGCAAGCAAGCCACCTGGTGAATGCCACAGGCTTAGGGCAGCTGTGAATCCTCGTGATTCACGGCTGACTGTCCCAGGAGCTGCAGCATGGAGCAGCTGCTCTTAGGAGCCTTCTAACCTGATGTTTCCCATAATGTTGTGCATGGAATTTGCCCCATTTGTCATGCTGAGATGGCTCTGTTAATCCTATACAAATATCTGTGTACATTCATATTTTACCTTGAACCAAAGTGGTAGAATTCTAGAATACTGGCATTCTGAGGGTGACTAGTTAGTGATGGATATTACAAACTTTTATAATATAAGACAGCTATCCTCTGTCTTAAGAATAAATGTGAAAGAAAAACAGAACATATAATAAATTACCAAAGAGGATACTTGTTACATTCCTACTAAAAGTAGATTTGTCTATAAGTAAAACAGTTTGGTTTGCTATTCTTTGAGCAACAGAAAGGTTTCTGTAGGAGACCAAGCCAGTCCCTTACATTGTTTCAGGATAGATTATACTCTGAGTTGTAATAGAATCCCCAAATTAATTTTTATTATCATGGAAACTATGATGATTTCTAGCCAGGCTAGAAATTGGAAAGTTAGTCTTATTATCTGGGTCCTGTGCCTACCAATTTCTGGGAGGGAGCACATGTGACCAGTTCTACATTAAATGCCACTGTTGGAAAAACATTCCTCCCTCAATTAAACAGGGTTGATTTTGCCTTTGGCATTTATTATTTTTAAAACTCTTACTAAGTTTAGGTTTACCAACCTTAGGGCACAGCATCCCATTTGTCTCTCTAGATGCCTGAGGAAGGTTGGCATGCTAGTGGGAGAGGACACGGCTTAGCAGATTCATCGGCCGTGCCCCTCAGTATTTATTGACCCCAGCAAAATACTTTACTCTCAAAGCTTCTGTTTTCTTCATCTCTATTATGGGGAAAGAATCTGCCTCACAGAGTTATTGTGAGAAGTCAATAATATTATTCCATGTAAAGTTCTTAGCCCAGCACCTGGTGCCTGGGGGTGTGGAGCAAGCAGCGCTGTCACTCAGGCTGCTGCTGTGATCCCCACCTGCCGCCTTGAAGGTGTAAGAAAGAAACATGGAGGTGAAATGTCTCAGCATTGTGGCCTCTCCTGTGTGTCCTGCACCCTTATCTAAAACAACTTGCCTTCATTGAACCCTACCTTCTGTCTCAACTGAGGCATCAGGGTTGGGGGCTGAGGAGACGTAGGAGGAGGCAGGGGGTAGCCAGCCTCACCAGTGGAGGCCGCTCCTCACAGCCACCACTGGTTGGCCACGTGCAGCAGTGGCAACCAGGGTGGTCTGACAGGTGGGATCACTGGTTCCCGTCCCCCGCTGCAGGAGGCCTCCTCTCTGCTCAGAGTCTCAGTGCTTCTGTGTACACCTGAGCTTCTAGGTCATTTCTCCTTTGCTTGGGGATTTCACACAGGCCATTTGGATCACACTGCTTCTGTTTCCTTAGAGTGCTTGTAGTGCCTGCTACCTGCCTACCTTAATTAAAACACACACACAATTACTTGCCACCAGGTTTTAGTTCTAATTCATGTGGCTCATTGATGAGGATGTAAAGAGGTCTGATATTCTGCTGTTGACAAACCAGTCCCTTTCAAAATGCCAGATCCTTGCAATTCTGTATTTTTAATAGCATATGTTTGGTCAAAGAAGTCTACATGAATTGGCTAATTAAAGCAAAATATTTGTGTTTGCTAAAATATAACTTTTATCTTTTTCTCTTCTGTGTGCTTTCAAGTCACCACATGCAAACCTGTAACCCCAAGCAAGTCAGGAAGAGTGGTTTTTCTTGGCCTTTGCCCAGTTAAACAAAATAAAATGTGTAACTACTGCTTTTTCTCTGTCCAGAAATGTTTTCTTTTTCTGACTCTTCTTCCTTCCTCTCCGCCTTTCTCCCTCCCTCTACTCTCTCTGCCTCTCTGTCTCAGTACCTCGAGGTTTTTGTGCCATGGATTTCTATGTTTTACAGATGTTTTTATGACTATAAATATCTGTGGCTGATCTCTGAAATCTCTTATATGTGTTTGGGTGTAAGGGATCCCAATTGACACAGAATCAATTCTTTCCTCATTTAGAAGCAGAAAAATGCAGACCAGCAAAGACATTGTCAGGAGTTATGTATCTCGTTTTGGTTGATGATCTCTAAGACAAGCCTGTTTGGGGAACTCGCCACCAAGGAAACCTGTTCCCAGCAGAAGGGTCTCCCTTTCTGAGTGTGTCCCTTCTGGGGTGGTCATCTCATTGTGAAGAACCTGGCAGTTCTGTTTACAAGCATTCTCGTTTTCATTAGCTGTCTGGTGGGGACAGCTGGCTTTCACCGCATCTTGCTGTCCTTGCTCACAGGAATGGTGCGGGGTACCTGAGGCGGCACGACGCCATAGGGACGGCAGCAGCCTCACGAGCATGGCCTCACTTCAGCCCTCAGCTGTCACAGCAGCAGGCCGTGCCTCCGAGAATGAGAACACTGCTGATTAGGGTGTAGAGCATTCACTGGGCAGACTGTGGGGGAAGTGCCATGCTATGCTCTCTGTTGATTTCCCAGCAATTCCATTCTCCTTGCTTCCTACTGGCCTTCCCTTTACACACAGAGTACGTTTTGTCTTCTCTTATAAAGAATGTCCTTTTGGTCTTTCCCACCAGGGTCCTTGCAGGTTTCTTCCCAGCATCTATAACTTCATTCCACCCTTGCCCTTGAGCTTCACCCTTTCATTCTTGCTGAATAAAACCTTGGCTTTTACTTCCTGATGCTCTTACCCTCTCATCCAGCAGTCTATTGAAATGAAAAGTATGTGCTCAGAGGAAATTGTCCTTAATGATGAGTTAAACTCTCTGAGCTTTAGTTTGTTTTCTCATCTGTAAAATGGGGTTAATAGTTTTACTCACTTCATAGGGTTATTGTCAGGTCCAATAAGATAAAACACGTGCAGTGCTCAGGATAGTGCCAGGTGCATGGTCATCACCTATCACAGGCGTCATCATCTCGTTCATCACCAGCATCTCCAGGAATGCACTGGGTCTGCCGGCAGGGGCCACTTATAATTTTGAAATTGTGATTGTGTATTAGGCCCTAAGGATCATGACCCAAGTCTCCTCTGAAACTCACTTCATATGGTACCAGTTATCCCTTCTATCTTATATTCTGGGTTTTCAAGGAACAGATTTCTTGTCCCTTTTTTTCTTCATTGTTTCACTACATTCATTCATTTACTACATTAGAATTGACAAAGCAATATTGTAAATGTCATTGCATATAATCCATACAACAGCACTATGATATGAGGACATAATGATAACATTTAAGATGGGAGAGAGTGCATGTTTTGCTGAAGATAACCAGCTGGTAAGAGGCAGACCCAAGACTCAAACCCAAGCCTTCTGACTCCAAGTCCAGTGTACCAGTATAGTTTTTATGTGGAGCCTTTTTTTTTTTGGTGGGGAGGAGCAATGACATTTAAGTTTCTATCTGAGCTTTTTATCAAGAATCAATTTTAAGTTCTTGAAAGGTAGATATTAGTGTAACGTTGGAGGCACCGGAGGGAGGGGTGAGCACATTGGACACTGATGATGTGCCAATGTCCCCAGCTGCTGCCCCCTCCCAACCTGAAAAATGTGCCTTAGGCTAGCCAGTCCTCACGTTGCTGTAAATCTAAGCTCTGCCTCCCTCTACCTTCTTTAAAAACTCGCTGCCTGCCCTGCTGAGCACGACTTCTCCAGCCTGTCCCGGTGCATACTGGTGAACCTCACCTGGAATTGGGCTCAAATAAACTGCCTGGCCCTTTGTTGCCTCTCGTCGCCTGCTGATTTCAGTTAGAATTTATCTTACAGACTCCATTTGATAAGAGGACACCAGGTATACCCAGGGAATCGGAGGTGGGCAGAGACAACACAAGAACAAGAGGTTGTATTGGAAACCTGCCATAAGCTGCTGCCCTCCATGGTCTGGCACTGACTCTGGCTGCATGCACAGGCAGCCCTTTGCTCTTCTACCCTGGTAGAGTAACAGTGAGCACTGAGTTCGTTCGTTCATTCATTCATTCATTCATTCATTCATTCATCTGACATTCACTCAAAACCAGCTATATACCTGGTATGTATCCATCACTGAAATAACAAGGCTGAAAGATCCAGATGAGTGGATAATCTAGCATCCTTGGTTCTGGTTGGGAGGTGGGGGAGGAGCCAGAGAAGGGGACGAGGCAGAAAGTCAGAGGAAGAGAAAATCATTCCGAATCTAGGACAAACAAGTGTGCTTTAACCAAACCTACAAACTCTGTTTTTCTGGTGTCATAAGCCTGTAAACACTCATAAATATTAGGAGATACATCACAGTGTCACTGGTCCAGCATGATGGAGAGAACCCAGCAGTGGTTTGAAAGCCCCAGACTATAAAGGGAAATAGATCCCTCTCCTTAAAGGTCTCAAGGCAATTTACTGATTGAACTCATCTTAATTTCCTCTAATATCTGTGTAGGAAAGCAGATGTTCAGTAAGAATAAAGCATTATATCATCAAGGAATTTGGTAAAAATAATTAGGACAACAGACAAGAGCAGGCGAGTTAGAAGCCTGCTCCAAGAACTCCATCCCTTAAAGAAGATTCGGTATGTATACACGATGAAATGTTATTCAGCCATGAGAAAGAAGGACATCCTGCCATTTGTGACCATGTCGCTGGACCTAGAGGGCATTATGCTAAGTGAAATCAGACAGAGAAAGACAAAGAAAGAGCTCACTTATAGGTGGAATCTAAAACCAAACAAATGAAAACCAACCAAATTCACAGAAAAATAGATCAGATTTGTAGTTACCAGAGGCAGGGGTTGGGAGAAGTGGGTGAAATAGGCAAAGGTGATCAAAAGGTATGAATTTCCAGTTGTAAGACAAGTAAGTCTTTATTATGGACTTAAGAGGGATGTAATGTATAGCATGGTAACTTAGTTAACAATTCCGCATTGCACACTGGAAAGATGCCAGGAGAGTAGATCTTAAAATTCTCAAAGTGAAAAAGTGATAACTCTGTGTGGTGATGGATGTTAAGTGAACTTATTGAGGTGATCATTTTGCAATATGTGCATATATCCAATTGTTTTGTTGCATGCCCTAAATTGACTAAAGAGTTAATATCTATTATATCTCAATTAAAAAAAAAAACTCCATCTCCTGCTCTATGCACTTTACTTCTGCTCCTCTCCAACAGATCTGGTTTTGAAAAAGAACTGTAGAAAAGGGAAAAAAAGAGTATGCGCACTTCAGAATTGTTGGCCCTAATTCTGAAACTCACAGAGTAAGCTCGTGGTCAGTCTAACTCCAAGCAAGTGAATTGACTGAACCACCCCCTCAGTCCAGTTGTTGGTAATGACAAGCACATACCCCACACCCTCGATTGTTTGGTTTCAAAATCCAAAGTTGTTCTTTTGACTTTGTCACTAAACCAGACATTGGCAAATGTCCACCCTTTTCTGGAAGTACCAGCCATAAGTTGGAAGGTCTCATAGGCCCAAAGATTTACAGCATGAGCTCTCAATGGGTTGTTGTTATCATTTCTAGTAAGCATTTTTAAGTATCTCTGAAATGCCTTGACAATCGGCTTGGATAGTTTAATTTCCATTGAAGCCGGTAGGCAGGGGTTGGTATGCTGTTTGAAGTTTTGTGGTGTTACAAGACACTCGAGAAATATGCCTGGCAGAATATTCCAGCTATGTTTAAATTGTCCGTTATTGCTTCTTCTGTTGTTCTCTCCAAGAGTGTTCTTGTTAAGGAAGTCACAGGAATTTGACAGCCCTCTTTATTGAAGAGGATGGTGGAAGACTCCCTTCTCCAGATTTGAAAAGAAATTAGTCACAGGTTTTTCTTCACTTTTGGCTTAGAGAAAAGAGGCCTCTCCACAAATGGAAAGGAGAAAAGAGGGGCTCTAATAGAGGGGCAGGCCTGAGGAAGAGGCCTCACACTGGGCCAGGAAGGCAGGGGGCCCAGCAAGGACCATTAATTTGGACAAGATCTCATTTTGGGAGCCAGCTGCAGAAACAGAGGTTTGAGAACAAACTGGGACTACCAGACATGATTCAGGGTAAGCTAAAAACAAAGTTTATCTTTTGTTTAGGCAACTGCCATTCCACAGTGTTTCACACCCATTTATTAAATCTGAGCTCAGCCCTGACTGCTGGCCAGAATGAAACGGGAGGTGTGCGTTTCCTAAGGTTACTGACTTGTACATTCAGATCTGCTCAACGATGAGCACTTACAATCAAAGTTTGAGGAGGATGCTATGGTTGTAATAGATTAAAAACAGCCAGGAATTAGTGTGGAACATTCTAAACTGTATCAAGTTTATGAATTAAAATTTTTGATTTATACTAGCTTTTACTGGGCAAGTATTATGTATCAGGTATTTGCCTGTGTACTTGACATTAATTATTTCATTTCATCCTCACATTTCTAGTGAGTACAGAGATATTATCTTTAATTGTGATATTACAGATGAGAAAAAGTTTACAGAGGTCACACGTGCACAATTAGTCACACAATTAGCAAGTGGAGGAGTCAGATTCAAGCAGAAAACTGCTGAATCCCTCATCTAGAGCCCTTTCTTCTGACCAGGTCCTCTACAAGGACCATGGTTAGGAACAGGATGTAATTACAGTGTGCAACGTTAGTTCCAATGGAGTTATGTTTTTGTAACACTGTGGTGACCTCATGATCATGATTCAGAACTTAGATTAACACAAGAGTGGTGTCATAGAACATGTGATGGGCATAAACCAAAAAAAAGGGAGCATAAACCAAGAAGCCCCAAAGGTGAGACTTACTTCCAATATTAGTAAATTCAATGGCATGGGCAAATCCTCTAACCTCTTTGGACCTAAGTTTCTTCATCTGCACCTAGACTGAGTTGTACCAGATGAGAACCTACTGTCATCTCGTGACAGCATACTCAAAATTGCAAGAAAAGTCAGCTGAAATTGCTATCTAAAAGTATTAAGTGACATTCAGTGAAATGGGTGCCAAAGTTAATGGCCCAATAATATGGATTTATTTATTTATTTATTTATTTATTTATATTTTTGCTTTCATTAATCTACGATTACATGAAGAACACTATGTTTACTAGGCTCCCCCCATCACCAAGTCCCCCCCCCACACCCCATGGATTTATTATTTTTAAGTCAACATTTTATTTGTAAGTACTGCAGTTAAGTGGGTTATACAAAATATGTACAAAAATAAATTTGAATAGGACTCAAGGATTAAAGTGACAAAGTAAAAGTCCTATTTCTCTGTTCCACCTTTCCCTCTTTGCCTGCCTCCATTCCACTGTCCAGGCATAGCTATTGTTAAGTTTTCTCCTTTCAGAAATTGACTATACAACTGTGTAATACATTTATTATATGAATTTATGAAAGGCTCTGCCAATTTCTTAAAATTGTGTTAATTGCAAAACCAATATGTGACTGCACACCTTGAAAAAAAAACTACAAACGTTTTTAAAAGGCACATTTATGCATATTGAATTTTATTTACTTACACTGGAAAATGAGTAAGGGGCTGTGCTGGAGAATATATTTGAATTGTGAAAATATAACTGTCAACATTATGAAAGCATCAAAATATTAAATAAGCTTCCATTTTGTTTTGGATCTTTAAAAAAATGAAAACAAAAGTCCCTGAAGGAATTCTTGCTTAAAAAGACTTCACTATAATGAAAAATTTGAGGTCCAGAATTCTTATCCATTTCCCTCTAAATGAGTTTTTAATGTTAAAAAGTGTTATGTTTGAGAAGCCTCTGAAAGTTTCCTGTAACTTTCCTTTTTGTTTTGTTTTTTTCATATAGTTGGCGGGATTTTGTTATAATTCTGTGATTCTTTTGTTTTCCAACATGAATATATAAAAAAGAAGTGGTGGGGGCTTCTCTAAATTAGCTGCAATATTCTGTTTTTTTGTCTTGTTACTCTGTGTCTTGTTGTAAATCAGTAATCCTTCCCTATAAAGGCAAGTAAGTTAAACGTATGATTTTGGGCTGTATGATTTTGACTCCATTTTATGTGACAGACAAAATGCCTGGTTCCAGGGTTAGCTTACTCTACAGGATTTTGCTTGTTGGTGCCTTAGAGCCACAGGTATTCCCTCCCCCAGGCCTGAGATCTGTTTAGATTCCACTAATGTTCACATCAGGGAATCAAGTCTTAGTGGGGCAGGCAGAATCGGTATCATGCGTCTGTACCAGTGATAGCCAGTTGAAGATAGTAGTTTCAATATTACCGTCCAAGAAAAGCCTAAAGGCTTCTCTGCTGGCACTGCCCCAAGGAGTATTTCCCAGGCTCTGGTGCTGGAAATACCTGGAGGGCTTGTTCAGATACACGGGAGTGGGCCCCACCCTCAGAGTTTCTGATCAGCCCAGGGTGAGACCCAAGAATTTGCAGGTTTCCAGGAGGTGCCAGTGCTGTGGGTCCAAGGCACACACTTTGAGAACCAGTGGCCTAGCACCTTCAGAAGCCATGGCAAGAGAAGAGTGGGTGACCTGTTTGGCAGAATTCATGTATTGGCTTTGGCTATTGTTTACATACAGCCACCTCTGAACTTCAGCTACTGAAGGCAGGGAGAGAAATCTCATGCTCAGAACATGTGGGATGTGTGTACCAGTTTTATTTGTTCACTGGGATGATGGACCTTTAAGTACTCAAGGCAGAATAATGCTCATGTGAGCTTTGAATTACATCTTTCTTCTCTATTATTATTTTATTTTTCAGATTTTTTGAAAGACTTGTATGATTACTTCTCTCCTAACCATTTAACCACTTTTCACATTTCACTTTTAAAATGAAATCATCCTTCTTGCATTTAACTAATGGAAAACTGTTCAATTTGCCAAGCAAGGCTCCACTGTTCCTGAAATAAATTTTCCAGAGAACTGGAAATACAAGAAGCAGAGTGGAAATTGTTCAAATTTATGTTACTTTGATACATATTTTCCATGGTTTGATACTTGAGTAATACCCATCACACTGTATCTGAAGACTTTCACTTGACTCTGTACAATGAGCAGTTGCATTTGGAATTTCTTTTCCCTTTTGCTTTTAACCTCCTCAATTATTATTGAAATTGATTTTGTTTATAGCTATTTAAAATAATTGATAGCAGCAGCAGCTGACATTAATGAGTAGTCATCATGTATCAGCTATTGCAAGAGATTTACTCAAGTCTCACTTAATTCTCACAGCCCTGTAAGGAAGGCAGCTATCATTTTCTCTTGGGTGCTTAACCTGAGAAGGATGAGGGATTAAATAACTTGCTCTGGCTAGTATATGGCAGAACAGGAACTCAGATGCAGGGTAATTCCAGAGCCTATGTGCATTCCCACCATGCTGTCACCCTTATTAAAGCATACCTTTTTTTAAAGAGCTTTCTATGCTTGGCATCATTAAATATTGGCCCTGCTCCCAAGAGCATTCAGTCTACAATAGTCAATCTTACTGAGCAGATAGTAAAGGCATAACAGCTAAGCAAACATGGAACAAGATATAAATTGACTATTAATATGTCAATATTTACTCTGCACAGAAAAGAAGTTTTATGAAAGGAAAGTCATGTTTATGTGGGGTGGGCAAAGGGTATATCATTTATCCTGCCCTCAAAGTTAAGATGAGTCTCAGGAAAAGAATGTTTCAGGAGCTCCCTGATATTGAAACACAAGGTCTTGGTAAAAATTAGATTGAAAGGGATTGTTGAGTATGGGATTTATTTTCACAGAAGATTTTGTTGTGACAGTGAGTAAATTTCCAGAGAGGACAGGTTCTAGTACCACCCAGTAGAACTGTCTGTGATGATGGAAATGTTCTGTAGCTGTGCCACTCAATAGGGTACCCACCAGCCACATGTGGCCATTGAGTACTTGAAATGTGGCTGGTGAAGCTGAAGAAGTGAATTTTTAGTTTTATTAAATTTCAGTTCTTTGGAATTAAAATATCCCCATGTGGTTAGTGGCTGTCGTATTGGACAGCATAGTGACAGTAGAAGTCAATAAAAGGATCAAGTAGGAGGCAGGAATGGAGGCTGAATGCATGGACTTGAACCCGGGTATAGAAAGAAGTCCTTGTCAGCTCTCTGGAAGGACACTTGTCTCGGCAATATGAGGAAGCTAAGGGAAAGAAGAGGTGTGGGATTTCAGACATGAGATGCCCAGGAAAGACCCAGGACTGAGTAAGAGGAGAAAGAAGAAAGGGCAAAGTGAGACTTTGGCGGCAGGGCATGTGGCAGGGTTTGGCAGCTGACTGACCATGGGTTGAAGTAAGTGGAGGTCTACAGCTACTTCAAGGCCTCCAGCCCAGTGGTGGGGAAGCAGCTCCTTTTTGCAGTGTCTAATTTGTGTTGTCATGGGGACATCTAGCTTGAGTTTCCTAATAGACCGAGTGTGTATCCTGAGGCTGAACCGGAGAAGCAGGTTGGCAAATGGATGAATAGATATAACATTTGCATAGAGATAATATATATATATTTTTTTTTTCTGAGAGGGCATCTTGCATACAGATAATATTTAATCCATGTGCACATTTACTATTCAGAGTGGTTTTCTGTTTAAAAAATTGTAGGAAAGTCAGCGTGACGAGTGGGATGAGCAGGGCAAAGTGTGGTAGGAAATGACATTGCAAAAGTAGTCTTGTAGCCTACGGGGCTACCAAGAGGCATATTGCCCATGTGTAAAATTTTGGATTATATTCTAAATGTCATGGGAAGACTTCGGAAAGTTTGAGAAAGAGAATGAGTTTCATTGGACTTTGTAAATAACCTCTCTAAATGTTTTACAGAGAACAGATTTTAGTCAAAGAGTGAGAGTGGCAGCTGGGAGCTCAGTACACTTAGTGTTCCAGGTGAGGGATGGTGACTGCTTGGGCCAGCAGTGCAGTGGTGGATGTGGAGACACGTGATTGGATTCTGGAGATAATATTTTCAAGGTAGAGTCATCTCATTTGTTGGATGAGATGTGTGGTGAGAGAGATGGAGAGGAGTTGGGGATGATTCCAAGCTTTTGCTCTAAGCAATTGAGTGGTATCACTTACTGAGATGGAGAATATAGATGAAATGCCAGATTTCCAATCAAAATCAAGAATTCAGTGTTGGACATAATTTGGATAGAGTTGCCTATTTGACATCGCAGTGGGTCTGTCAAGTAGGCAGTTGAGCATGTGATCCTAGACTTGTCTCACGATTTGATGAGTTGTGGTTTGTTAAGGTTTTTAGGGGAAGGGAGGAGCCAGAAGAGAAAGAGAAGTTGAGTGACAAGAGTATTGGAAAGTGGAACAGAGGTTTTAGGAAATGGGAAGTCACAGGAGCCTATTTTGGGATGGAAGCATTGACCTGGGGAGAAACATGCCATTCTGGTTATGGTGGTGTTGAAACAGCACAGGTGTGCTTAGGAAAGACTAGCGGACTGTGGTGGGGATCACTGGGAGAAAGCCCACACCAGGAGGCTTTGGTATCTTCTCAAAGAACGGAGAAGGTAGGCAGAGGAAGAGTGGGAGATGTAGAACTCAACGTTTAGTAGGGTATCAACACAGGCACCGGGTAGAAGTCAAGCTACAGCATGACTTTGTCAGGGTGTAAGTCAGCTCCTCACACGTGAAAGCACTTTTAGGCTATTTAATCAAGTTTTTATGCCTCAGGGTTGAATAACAGAGTGGGAAGTGTTGACTTAAATTATTTTTTCAAGCAAGCATAAATGTCAGAATTCAGGAGAATTGTATGTTGAAAAAAGATCAGTTTATTTTAGGGGGAACTTTTTCTATGTTTTCTCATTTGCCTATAAGTATTCGTCACACATAATCATCTTGTCTGCTTTTATAAGTATAGGATTTCCATTTGCATGAAAATATGTATTTCATATTTTTTTCCATTAAAATGGCCAGTGTTGATATATTCTGTGGTTTTTCCTAGTCTGTTTAGACTTTAAGCCATTAGAATGTTTACTATAAAAAAGCAAGATTTTCTGTTATCATCCCTGACTTATAATATCCCAAAAGGGCAATGGAAGGAAGGGGTTATTATTGAGGACTCTTACTTAGGGAATGATCATCCCAAAGACAAGTGTCTTTGTCTTCCCACTTACCTCCAATTTGTAGTTCACTGATCCCTGCTTGGCAAAGTTGACAGAAGACAAGTGAATGAAAGTAAATTAAATCAATCGACTCACAACTTTTATCAGATAAAAGACTTGGAATAGAGGGTTTATGTATTGTTTATAGATAAGCCTTTACTTCATTTATTGATTCACCAGTCCATCCTGTACCTGAACCTGTATAAGTAATTAATACTTGCTTAAATGGGTGAAATGAGAATTCCTTCCCTGGGTCCTGTCAATGAGGATCCCCCTATTACTGCATTGCTGGGATCTTCCTGTTGTCAAGGAGCTCAGGGCGTACCTGGCAGAGACTCGGTCTTGCCTCCTTTGTCTGTAACTTTTTGGCCTTTCTCTTGGTTTAGAATTCCTCAGGACCTATTATAGTGACTTATTTCACTTTGTCTCATTACAGTGGGTCCTGCCACTGGATTGCAGCTCTGTCTTGTGGGCTGGCAGTTGGGAAGAGGACTTCCTTCTGACACTGGTGCTCAAGCAGCTGTCTGTCTTTCCCCAAAAACACCAGTTTCCCTAGCCCCCAGCTGGTTCCTCCCCGCTAGAAACCAAAATGCCAAAGTTCCTGCTAGACTAAGATCATCCTGTGACAGCACAAATGACTCGGGTGCCTTCTCCCGGCAAGCCTCACCCAACATAAGCTTTTTTCCCCTATCTCTCTTCCCTTCCCCTGCAAATCACCCATCTCTTTTTCCCCGCCAGACTCACAGAACAGAGGCGCGCCCCGTGTCATACGCTTGCACTGAGCATTCTTTAAGGGTTTCTCACCTGCTTGGCTTTCCCTGTCTTCTCTTTCATCCACATCAGTATTTCCCAACTGAGGTCATGGGAAGTCAGAGTTAAAAATGATATTGACAGGATGCTTTTCATCAGAAAACTGAGCACCGTGTTGTCTGGGTAGTCACAGAAGTTGTGTCCAGTCTGCTGTGACCCTTGCCACACATTTGCTTCACTACTTTCATTTCAGGGTTTAGAGGCCCTGGTGATAGGGAGGAACTATAAATAAGAACAACCTCGACAGTGACAGGAGGAGCTCAGATGATCTGTAACTTTTTGGCCTTTCTCTTGGTTTAGAATTCCTCAAGACCTATTATAGTGACTTATTTCACTTACAGAAAGGACTCATGGTTATGGTGTCTGTCAACTTGCTGCTGACTGAAATACCTCTTATTATAATGCTCCAAGTAAAGAAGGGAAGGGGTGAAGTGGGCACTAACTTAATGGTATTTTACAAACACACTTAATTGCACTTAGGGAGTCCAGCATTACATGAAGCAGAACAGAGAATGACCAAGTTCTCTACCTCTCTTTGTTTGACAAGTTCAGTTGTCATTTAACAGTTTTTCTTCATGGGAGGTGAGCTTATGCTTTCTAAGGATGAATGGATGCCCTGCAACAACTAATGGTTGGTATGTTGGAATTTAAGCAACTTTAAGAGTTAATTCTCTTTAAAAGGTTTACTAGTAAATATGCACTACCCACAAAGAGGTTTGGAAAATAATCTCTTCTGAATGATTGATATGTATATGTAGAGATGCTGATGTCTTATTCTGAGATTTCCATGATATAAATATTGATTCAATCTCCTTTAATAAGGAATACTGCGTGTGTGTGTGTGTGTGTGTGTGTGTGTGTACACACGTGTGTTCTACGGTGGTAAGATATTCATCGTAAAGTAGTCCTGCTTAATCTTTGTTTGATCCCATACAGCATCCCAAGTTTGAAGGGACCATTGACATTTCCTCGTAAACAGTCCTAGGCCTTGGCTTTTACAGAGACATCTGAGAAAATGCCGTAGCAGCCTGTGTGTGCTCATGGTAGTAACTGGATTCACTGTCCAGAACATTATTCTTTAGAGCTAATTCATCTTGCTCCCCTTTTGCCTCCCTTTTCCATGCAAGGGTTTAGAAGATAAATTAGACTCAAGAGTTAAGAGTTTCTCCGCAAGGTCGCACCACAAGTTGTGGAAAGAAACCCAGAAATTTGCACTTCTACCCTCTGTCTTAATTCCTAGCCTGTCCTAAGCCTCTTAGGATCTGTATCCGCCTCAGATGACGGTCTGTGATTCCCCTCGTGTCAGTGGATCAGAGAAACTGTGGCAGTTAATACCTCCATGTGCACATTTCCTGGTCAGATAGTAAAAATCATGAAAGAATGAAATGGTCAGATTCCTAACCTTTCCGTTTTTTTTCTTTGTAAATGAATAACAGTGATCTACAAGTGAAAGAATGTAGCTAACCAGTGTCATTTGGGATCTTCTAAAGTAGTGCGGAAACTCTGCATTCTTCAGACCGACTTGTGGCAGGCCAGCACATTCCTCTCCGATGAGGTGGAGGAATACTGGTGGCTGGGCTGGGGCGGGGAGCTGCTGTTTAAAAATACATTTAATTATATTCCTTCTCTGCAGTAATATTGATACCATTTTTAGCCCATTATGAATACTGTGATTTTCATTTAAATCACATCCATTATCTTATTGACCTAGTTTTTATTTTGTAATCAAAATGTTCTATTTCTGGATAGCTTAGCCCAGAATCTTTTTTTAAAGGTTATGGGCCTTTGCGGAGTTTTTCTTCCATAGCTGCATACAGGTGGGCTGCCTCTGTGTTCGCTTAATTATAGAAAATGGTACTATATTGTTCTGTTTAAGAGTGGGGATTTCCTCCATTTAATCCGGCAGGATGCCATGGGACGTCAATCTGGTGACTTTTTTGGCGAATGGATGGTGAGAGGGTTAAGAAATTCTGTTTCTATTCAGAATGAGGGGTGGACGTCTCAACTCTGTCGTCTCACGGTTTCTGCTTTTTCTCTGTTCTTCTGCCCTTTCTTATGTCCGCTTTCTCTTCTTCCTCTCCGCCCCTCTCCCATGCCCTGCAAGCCTCTTAAGAGCTGTATCCGCCCACGCTTTCTCTCACACCTGCTCTTTGGTTCTCACAGGATCCCACGAACTTGAGGCCTCTGCCTTTCCCATATTTCTTCCCCTCCTGCTCTTTCCCCATCTTCCCTCGCGCACTCAGCAGCCTAAGTCCACCTCCGCAGTCCTCTGCTCTGGCCGGGAGCTCAGTCCAGGAGAACCCCCCGGAGATGTTCCTGGGCCACCTCACCAGCTCACCTTCCATCAGCGTCTCCTTGGGGCCTTGACACGTTTCCTTCAAGCTTCTCTCTCAAGGTACCTTGCTCTTTTCTCCAGGAAATGACTAGAATCAGAGAATTTTAGGATTTAGAGCGACCGACCAGCCATCTTATTTTGGAGGAGAGAAAGCAGAAGACCTGAGAGTGAATCCTCCTAAGATTCTAAGGTGATCATCTCCCGACTCCTGGGGTTCTCTGCTTACCACCCTCTTTCTTAGCCAGGAAGTCGAATAGATGTTGTGTCTGGTTCCTTTGAGCACTCATTCCTCTCAGTTACCATTAGCCTTCTCAAATATTGTTCAGCTTAAATGTATTTTCGAGTAACTGAGTCTTAAATGTGTTACTTTGTTGTCGACAGAAGACACAGAAGATGAAGTGCAGTGACAAGAACCTTTCTCTGGGTTGTTGGGGATTTTCTCCGGAATATTATTTTGCTCCAGGTCATATCTGTTGATGTATTCATTCCTAAGCACCGGTAAATGACTATGACATAGAACATTCAAGTTTGAACTCCTTCCTGCCTAACTGGAGTCTCTCCCTTATTCAGGAAACCACATTTAAAGCTGTGTCCTGAACTCTGCCGAGCACGTCAGCCTGGTCAGGAAGGATAGGGGATTCCTACTGGTAGCAGCCACTGGGGACTCGGGAGTAACTGGAGGTCACATAAGAGCTTAGCAGCACAGGGGACATTCCAGCCACTGGGATTGCCTCTTTGTTTTCTAAATTCCGTCCGTGGCCGAGGTCAAGTGAAACCCAGGACGTCAGCTCCCGGGGTCAGTGACCCTACACTTTGGGATTTTATGATTGACAACAATTTTTTTTAAATCGAGGAGGCTCAACATAGGGTTGTTAGTTTTTATCTTGAGAAGTAAGGATGTTAAAAACAGCAATAGTAAAATTGTCATATAATGTTACTATCCTTTCATAAAAGAAATGATACTTCAACACCAGAAGGAAGGAGAATATAAAATCAGAAGAAAGGATAGTTCTCTATACCACACACATATAGCTTCTGGAAAAAGTAGTATTGTCATATTTTTCTTATTTAGACATATGCCAGGATAAATTTTGCTCCAGAAGCAGTGTTGATGTGGTCTGTGATACTTAGGAACCACCGGTGTTCACTCCATGGCTAGGAAGCCCCTGCCCCTCTTTCCAGGGAGAGTGCAGAAGGATATGTGAGGAAGATGGCATAGAGAGCAGCTCATTAGTGTCCGGCACATACATACTAGGTGCTCAGTAAATGGTGTTTGTTTTTATTCTCTCTTGGTGAGAAGTGAATCAGACCTACTTCAGGTCGGACCGGGACACTGTCCCTTTGGCCTTCTTTCCCTTTCGGCTGGGCTCTGATCTCCAGTTTTGCGTATCTGAAGTTTGACTTGACCTGGCACCTCATAGGTGGATGGTCTGGAAAGACTTCCCAAATTCACAAGGAGGCAAATCCCTAAACAAAAATGCCAGCTCATTATTTTGCAGATAGAAGGTAAGTTTTTCAGAGACCACCTCAGTGGGCGGTCTGCCCACATCCCATGTCCTCCCCACAGTGAGGGAGAGGTGGGCTGGGTGCGGGGGCCGCAATCACAGCATCCGTGTTCCCTGGGGAGCACAGGATCAAAGCAATAGCAATCGGCTGACTGCAGGTACTCCAGCAAGCTTGAGGTGGAGCTGAGGATGTTTCTCTGCATTGCCTTCTCTCCTTTCCTTTGGACACTCCCCTTCATTGAGGGGAAAGCATAGTGGTTAAGAGCAGAGGCTCTGGAGCCAAAATGTCCACCTGCAAATCCAGCCTTGCTTCTTGCTAGGTGCATGACATTGAGTGGTTTATTTGACCTCTGTGTGCTTTAATGTTGCCTTCTGTAAAATGGAGGTAATAACAATTTGCCACATAGGTTTGTTATGATGAGGAAAAGATACATGTAAAGTGCTTAAGAGTGCTGGCATATAATAAATGACCAATAAATTATTGTTATTATTCTCAATATTATCAAGGAAGCTCATTTCGTGGTGGACGTGCAAAAGTGAATAAAAATGAGATGGTGAGAACTGGTTAGATTTTTACCCTTTAACTTTCCTTCTATAGAATTCATCTGTCCATTAACCTTTGGTTTCTCTTTTAAGCCATCATAGTTTTTCATATCATGTCACTCTGTGTAGATTGTTTTTCATGGATCACACTTTTGGTTGATTATTCCTTGTTGATATATGGAGAGATACTTTGAAGCTGTCCAAGGCTTCTCTCCCCAAGGTACACCTTTGGAGTGGCTTCTGTTTGCCACATAGGTGGCGCCCTGTCAAGGTCTCTTCCCTAGGTCACCTCTTCCTGGCCTTTCCCCCGTGAGTTGGGACTTGGCTCATTAGGTGGTGGTGGGAGAAGCCCCCAGCTCTCATGTACCAAGAGTGAACATGAGATGCCAAGAGAAGCTGAGATACTTGCACAGAAATCCTTTAAAATAAGTAGTGAGAATACTAGTAAGCCTGATTCTGTGACTAGCTTTTTATGTGCTTTCTCATATTTTACCAAGCCTATAGAGCAAGGTGACAAATAACCTGATTATTTTCCATTTCTCCATCCCCTGGTGAAACTTAACATCAGTTTTCCCATGGCAGCCCATGCCAAATTGGCCCATATTCAGGATGCTTTTCATAGGAACACATGCCTTCTGTCTAATCTGTAGATGTATCTATCACCTGTAGTGTGATTACTGCTCACTGTCCTCACTCAGCTCACGGTGATAAATTACAGTTGATGCTGGCCATTAAAATATTCTCCTATAAAATACTCCAGGTACATCGGCCACTGAGGCAAGTTAACCCACCTACCACCCATGTGTGGTAATGAGAAACTGAAACTGATAATCAACTAAAGCTTTTCTCTGTAACACTTTCAATTCATATATAAAGACTGTTTTGCTGCTGCTGTGTTCCCCTCCCTTATGTATAGGTGTCTTCCCTGACCCCTTCCACACTTTCCAAGACAGTTAGAATTAACAGTGTGGTTGGGCTGTTGATTGCCAGTCGAGAAGTCAGAGAGATGATAGGTTTCTGGAGGGAAAGAGGAGAGGTTGGCTGGAAGTCCTGATTATAGCCAGCTCTGTAGTCAAGTTTTCTGCTGAGAGTTGCAACCTTGCTGTCAAAGTTGTGCTGGATTCTTGCTAAGGCACAGATACCCATCTGGCCTCCACAGTGTACTTGTGTCCAGCGACCACCAGCTCCTTCCTAGGGCCAACTGCTCCAGTAGAGGGGGGCAGCCATGTGGATAAAGTGATGATTTCAGTAGACTGTTTATCATATGAGGACTGTTGAAATTAGCCAATGAGGAGCTAGTCTCCTTTCCACCCATCCTGTGGAGGTGAGAATGTCCTCTTTGGGTTCTACTGTGAATTCTGTAGATCTGGAGAGTCTGATGATTGCATGGTGGGGAGACCACATGCATCCCAGGAGCTGAGGCTCAGTGAGGTGAAGATACCTTTAACAGTGCAGCTCAACTTTAGCTTCAAGGACCTGAAGGTCAAGAATATTCTTTAATTGAATCATGCCAAAGAGATGTGAGAGGAGCTTAAAGGGGAGATGTAATTATTTGGTTTTCTAATTAATCATATAATGTTAGTGTAGGACTCTACAGAGCTCCCAGACCTCCTCGCTGAGGCTCAGATCTGGGCTGCAGTGTCCTACAAGGCCTTAGCCAGCCCAAAATGTCAGCCTTCTTCTCTGGGCAAATGACTGACAAGTTCCATCTGTGGGTAATGCCCATTTTGAGCTCAGACCCACATTTCCAAAAGCTTGTTTGATGCCCTGCCCCATGTAGACATGTGGCCCTACCTTGGCCAGCCCCCCAACAGTGTGCCTCTTCCTCACCCTGCAGCCATTGCCTGCAGGCTGAGCTCTCCACACCTTTGTGACATCCTCACTGTGCAGCTCACTCGGTCTCCACATGAGTGTCATTCCATCTTCGCAGGGCTCCTCCAGGCTGCTGTGCCCTTTTCCCATTATATTTTCCTTACTTTTCACTTTTGACTCTCACTGTCACATATTCTGAGATTATTGCTGTTCTTTGTCAGAAGAGAAGCCAGACCAAGGAGTCAGGTGTGCCGCCTGGCCGGGCTCTCTCTGCTGGAGGTAGAGAACAAGCAGAACTGGGGCCGGTCTGGTGCTCAGGAAATGATCACTCTGGGCAGGTCGCCTGACTTCTCTGAGGCTCAGTCTGCACACCTGTGCCTTGAGGCTGCCTCACTCACAAGTGTTTGTGAGGGCCTGGTGTCGTAAGTGAGGAATCGGGCAAGGAAATAAATAAAACTTGGAAACCCAGAACCCGTTTTGTCTCGGCCTGTCTGCAGTATGGAAGGGAGATGTCTAGGACTGCAGTTCCACAGTTCTATGGCTGTTTCCCAGTCCCTTGTGTGTCTGGCCATGTGGAGACAGTACTTACATTTGTTCAGCACACTGGAGGCTCCCAGCTAGCCCAGCAAACAGCTGGACCGTGCCTGGCTGCTCAAGGGCTGAGGGGCTCAGTATCTCCACACATTCAAGACTCATCGTGGTTGGGAACTCAGTCTCACAGTTCATGAGAGACCTGTCATATTCCCTTGTAGTTTCCATTCTTATCAGCGCAATTAAAACATTTTTATGTGGATTTTTTTGTAGTTGGAGAAGGGGTGTTCAGCTCTTTTGTGGCCTTTCCTTTGTCTGGACCATGAACAACCAACTGATGAATCCCTATCACTATTCTTGTTCTTCAGCAGAAATTTCCAGGGATGCTCTACTTGGTGCTTTAGGGAAACAGATGATGTGTGCCTCCTCCCCTAATCTCAGGGGTTAGTGGTCATGAGGGGCAACACGACACCTAGAAACAAATAACCCCAGTCAGCGAGCCCAGCTGTGAGAGTGCTGGCTGACTCTGGAAATGTGGCTTGGAAAGTGTCCATGCTTCTTCAGTGTCTGGAACTATGCTTTGAACCATCTCTGCACCCAATACTGCAGAGCACATTGAGACAGAGTTTAGGTGGCCTGATGTCATCGGAGGGGGAGTGCCTGGGCTGGAAAGAAGTGGAGAAGTGAGCCAGGCCCACTCTCGACGTCCCTTATCAGCCCACTCCTCTTGTTCCAGGGTCTCAGTCAGTCTAACTTCCAGACTTCACTGTTATCTAAATTCTTTGGGTGGTGCTGTGTGGGTCTCAAATCACCTTGTCTTCCTTTATCCTCAAAGGAACATGGGAAGTAGGCATTAGTTTTATTTTCTCCGTATTTTAATGGAGGAAACCAAGAGTCTCCTGAGAAGCTGGGTAACTTGTTGCAGGAAGCACTGGGCTGGGGGCATAAGTCCAGGCAGCTGTCACTCCAACACAGCTTCTCTCCAGGACATTCACCATAGGGGTCTTGTGTTCACAGAGAACAGAAGGTTCTCCCCAGTGCCAAGGAGTGTTCCTAGCGGGATCGTGGGGCTGTAGGTACTGCCCAGGAGGATGGCAGCTCCGCAAAGGGAGGATGAGAACCACCTTGATGCTGCCAGTGGGGAGCGACCCAGCATCGCAGCCCGCTTAGACCCTCAGTGTGCTCTGGGTGGAATGACTGGGTAAAACATCCACTGAAGAGTTTTTTTTAAGTTTAGAATCTCATGACGTCTTTTACCAACACCTACCTTGAACCCCATCCACAAAGTCATTTTATAAAGTGAGATCCATGCACAATTTTTCACCAGTGACTTTGAATGGCTTATATTAGACTTGAAATCTACACATCTATCTTCAGTCCTTTTAGCCACAGAATTGTTTACCAATTAAAATCTGAATTTCAGTGGATGGACACTGAGACTGCAGATATGGCAGTCAATGACACACTACTCATATCTCTTTTTAGTTCACTGAAGGGTCTTTTACCTGATGGACTTGATCAGCAAACTCCTGTTTCATGAATGGTGGGGACACAGTGGAGCAAGAGGTATAGCCTATGATTAAGTTAAAACACCAGAATTCTAGACCTCAGGCAAGTCACCTTTTTTCTCTGGAACCTCAGTTTCCTCATGTGTCAAGCAAGATTGTAATAATGATGTTGCATAAGGGTAGCATTTGGAAGTGCTTTAAAATAGAAAAGTGTGATTCAAATCTTATCTTTGGGTCTGTGAACATTTTTATACCTAGGACAAGCATATACATTTCCTTGCCTTGACAAACTTAAATAATCTAGAATAAAAATTCTTTTTCATATGTATACTTCAGATACAAAATGTAGAGTCTGTAGATTTCTTTGTTGCTATTTTATTCCTGAAGAGTTCAAAGCCCTGCCCTGGTGTGGCTGCCATATTTATAAATCTGATTGGTTAGCCAGGTAGTTAGAACAGAGTGCTAATTGGCAGATAAAAGCAGACCACTGAGGCAGACCCTTGGGGAATCCAGCTCAGAGTTTCCTGTTCTGTGATGAGAGCTCCATCCTCATCAAGGTCAGCATTTGGATCTTTTGTCTATGCACTGGCCTCGATCCTTAGGGGGTCATGGATTCATTCCTTGTGCATGCACATTAGCTTTGTACCACTCCATGGCCTGGGTCACGGGGGTTCCCGTTAATTGATCATCCTGGGAAAACTACTCCACTAAAGTTGGATATAGCAGAATGAGGGAGAAGCGACTGAACTGTTAGAAAATGGGCTTAACTGAAGAGCTCAGCTGCCTCAAATCCTTCCTGGATGTAAATAATAAATCCTAGATAAATAAAACTCAAGAGCTAAATAAAGGCCCTTCAAATATACCATCCCTCACAGCTACAAGTGTTGCCAAGTGGAATCAGCCAGTATGTACCATTACAGGCTTTCATTCCTTGTCACTGAGACTGGATTCAGATACTTTTCATCCAAAACATTTTTATCCAAACCCTGTATAGTAGCAACAATGAGTAAAATGATGGGCTGAGTGAGGTCTAAAGTAGTGAAGCAAGGCAACTAAACTGATTTTTCAATCCAGCTGGAATTTTAGGAATTAAAGTTTTTAGTCAAAGGATCCTAAGATATAATACAACTTGATACAAATCAGAGGATCTTGATACTTACATATACACACACATATATATATATACACTTTATATATTAAACTAAAAGAATGTATTTAAGAGATAGAATACATGTTATATATAATATATATATACTTATATAGAATATATATACTTATATAGAAAATTATTATTTATATATTTATATTTTATATATTAATATTGTATATTGTTATATATTAAGTGTACATAGTTTATTATACATAGTATATTAAGTAGACATATATACTTTATATACTATGTATTTTATATATATATTTACACTATATATATAGTATGTATATATACTATATACCTAATACAGAATATTTATTTTAAGGTATATGTACTTATATAATATATATTATATATACTTATGTAATATCCTTCCTGCCTTTTAGTGTTTCTCTGTTTAGCCAAAAGCAACACTACTTTCGCTTTCTGTCCTGTTTATAACAGTGTTACTTACTGCATCTTATGAGGAGGTTTACCCAGTAGTCCATAAAATAAAAAGTGAGCAAAGTTACCCTTCACAGCCTTAGAAAGGCACCAGATTAGAGACCAATTTACAGACCCTCCCTAGGTCCAAACGGGTCATTTTTGCCCCCTCCAGCATGCGGGTAGGTCATTAGCTCTTTTCTCTGGTTGAGTCTCAGGTGAGGCACAGAGGAACTCATTGGCCCCACTCCCAGTTAAGCTGTGCCCTCTGCCTTCAGGCAAGTGTACCAGATGTCTGTGCTTGGGGCTTAGTCAGCTGTCTCCAGTGGGCTGCCTGCTTCTCCAGTCAGTTCCATTGGAAGCCAGTTGAGAGCTGTTTATTCCCAAACCTGTTTATGCCAGTTGTATTTTTTTCCCATTTGTAAGTAAATTTTTGTGACTATTTTTTCCCCTATGTAACTAAGTATTATATACACAGATGATATATGAGTATGAAAAGAAAGGTGTTCATATGAAAACTATACTGTTGTCTTGGAAAGACTTGTCAATTTACTTAAAAAAAATTGTGGCCAAATTAAATACAAGCAAGATTAAAAGACTGGGGTGATGGAAGTGATAAAGCTCTAGGCAGATTCTGTAGTCAGATTGCTTTTCAGCTGTCTTTGGGTATTTTTTATCTTCTTTAAAGAAACTGAACCTGAAAGTCATAGCAGATTTCAGGTTTATATAGGAAAGACACTTGGGAATTCTAGACAGTGGACCCATCTTCAAAGACAAGGCATTGCTCCTGTACCAAGTTTGTGAATGAATGTATAAGTGTGTTTCTATATATATTTTTTTACATACAATGAAAATATCATTTATGATTCCATGCTCTAAGCAGCTTATTTTACATTAACTGTCAACTCAATGGTGTTGGATTTTACAGTTTCTTTTATTGCAGTGGCATGCTGTATAAAATATACTATCTACTGAGCATGCCAAGATGCTTATACTGTGCAAGTACAAGAGAACTGAGCCATCTGAGGAGAGAGCAGACACACATTTCTCTTCTCATGCTCACTAGGGACACATGCTGATGGAGGGAAGCTGTAGGCACAACTATCCAGGCAAGCTCTGGCGAATGCACTCACTTTTTCTCCCCCCATTCTCCCTTATTCCCATCTCCTCTCTTTTTTCTCTCTTCTTTCCCTAAGCAATGTAGTTTAGTTCAAAGAACTCTGAAATAAGTAAAGAAGAAGCCATTCGGAATC
The DNA here is from genome assembly GCF_040802235.1 of Manis javanica. NCBI lineage: Eukaryota > Metazoa > Chordata > Mammalia > Pholidota > Manidae > Manis > Manis javanica. The sequence goes on along the minus strand of NC_133163.1, from coordinate 45,046,587 downwards.
GAACAAAGCGTATTTCAAAGTACTTGTTGCAATAAAGTTATGATCTTTGGCTTAAAAAGTTTTGAAATACACATTTATTTATGTGAACCCAACACATGCATGTGTGCACACACACACAGAATGAGGGAATTCCTTTAAGTAATGACATATGATTTATTACAATGTGACTTGCATTAGATGGTTTCAGAATATACTTATTTCTCTAAGCCAGGCGGAGAAAGGCAAGTACCAAATGATTTCACTCATATGTGGAGTATAAGAACAAAAGAAAACTGAAGGAACAAAACAGCAGCAGAAGCACAGAACCCAAGAATGGACTAACAGTTACCAAAGGGAAAGGGACTGGGGAGGACAGGTGGGAAGGGAGGGATAAGGGTGGGAAAAAAAGAAAGGGGGCATTACAATTAACATGTATAGTGTGGGGGAGCCACGGGGAGGGCTGTGCAACACAAAGAAGACAAGTAGTGATTTTACAGCATCTTACTATGTTGATGGACAGTGACTGTGAACGGGTATATGGGGGGGACTTGGTGAGGGGGGGAGCCTAGAGAACATAATGTCCTTCATGTAATTGTAGATTAATGATACTAAAATAAAATTTTTTAAAAAAAGAATATACCTATTTCTCATGAAGTGAGATAAGGATATACTGAAAGGTCTTCTTTGATGTGAGCTAAAATCCAGGGCATTTATTTTCTGTCTTCTTTGGTCTAAAAACATTTTGGAAAGAACTTCCTCTGTTTCTGTACTGTTTCTGGACTCTATATCAGAGCACAAACAACTTGAGGAAAAATGTGAGAATGTAGGTGCTGGACATCTAACAGGCATCTGATAGCCTCAGGAAGAATAATATTTTACAGTGAGGTGGTGATTATCTTTAATAATAAAAGCCATATGAATGTGCTTTAATTCAAGCTGTCGTGGAGTGCTTGAAATCATAAGACAGGTATGATTATTGGGTTCCTATTCCCCTGGGGAGTACAGATCCCAAAGATAAGTGTGCCAGAACATGGACTTCGTGGGAAGGCGTGAGTGCACCCACCTCCAGCCTATAAGAGGCTGTCCTTCATTTCAGTAATAGCTCATAGGGGTTTAATTTTGATAGATAGCATGGTATTTTATTCTAGAGCAGAAACCAGATGCATCTCTCAAGTTAATGGGGAACAACTGACAGCTGCCAGATTAACTAGAAAAGAAATGTTTTTCTCTGCAGTTCTGGGCAATAATGCAATTTAATGGCATTTCACCTGATGGACTTTTAAGATGGATGATTTGTCATTTGCCTCCAAGGCACAGGTCTGCATTTGGAGCAGAGGACGGAAAAGATGGATGGCCACGGAGATCTCCAGGTGAAATTGGCTGGATCTCCTCAATCCTCATTAATTCATGATTGACTATCATCCATCTCCATCTCTCTGACCCTACATAATGAACCCTGATTTCTGAGGATTTTCTGGGTCTAGAATAACCAAAATGTGCTGGCTAAACTTGGAACAGCTTGAAAGAACTACTCATCTGATACATCAGGCTTTTGGAAAAAGGGGGATGTCTCAACCTGGAATCTTGTTTTCCTGACTCTGAATAATAGTGGATTTTCTTTCCCAGTAATAAGGAGACACAACTGTGCAAGGTGTGAATTCTAAAGCTCAGGGAGTGAGGTTAAGAGACAGATTTTCTTCCACTGTGGTTCAGGTAAGACCTAATAGAAGAGAGATCTGGTTCTTAGCTTAAGTCTAACGAGAGGCTCAAAGCCACTCATGACCGAGCGAGACTGACAGCACCCCAGCTCTGGAAGGAGGCATGAGAAGAAGCAGGTGATTGTGGGGAAGCCCAGAAGTGTTGATCTGGGCCACTGAGGTAAAGAGGGGACCCCCAAGACCAGTGGAAGGAGGGACTCAATGCTTTGTGGATTTAGTTAAAACAATGTCTAGGTGAGCTTCCTGGCCCATGGCCCAATTTCCTCGTTTGCTTCCACAGTAGGACAGGCTTATTAACAATTGTTTTTGTTCATGGTGGTAACTCTCCTGCTGACCACTTTGCATTATTGTTATTTTTATTGTGATTGTATTAACCGCCATTCTGAGCCAGATGCCTGTGGTTTATAAATAGCATATATCATCAGAGACACTTAACTCAGAGGACAAATGCTTCTGACTTAAGATGAGAATTGATGTGTGACTGACAGAGTGAGTGTGACCTGTTGGGTGCAGTAGCCTGCAGACACATTGGTACCCCCACATGTTGGAGGAAAGGCACATACCAGCAGACTAAAAACTGACAATGCGTAAGTACTTGAGGCCCTGGGAAAAAGTGCCCAGGATGTGTGCACTTAATTTTAAGAAAAGCTAAGTAAATGTGACATTTTCAATGAGCCTTTTCTTCACGTGAGTAGAATGACAACATTTTACTAGTCTAGCAAGAGATAAATCAAGATTTAAACCAACTTCTCACCTTTCATGCAAAGCCTAGTCTCAGTAGTTATTAAAAGTAAATGGGATTTAAGTAAATGGAGAAGCACCTATTTTATTTCCAATTTAATGCTCTTGTATTTTGCACTGTGGTTTTAGGTCTGTTTGTGAAGGCTGCCTGGGGCGAAAACAGCCCTGAGAGACAGCTGGGAGGGGAGCAGGCTTCCAAGGCCAAGGCAGAGTCCCAGGCTGTGGGTTCAGCTGTCACTCAGTGACTTCAGCCCAGTTTCCTCACCTTGAAATGGAAACAACAATGCTTACTGTCTTCTGATAGGATGCTGTGACGGATGTGCTCAGCACCCCTGGCAGTGTGGGGCTGGGGGTCTGAGAGCCTCTCTTCTCCTTCTCAGGCACCAAGGGGATAGGTCAGAGTTCTGGGTCCAGGGAAGATATGGCTTTATTCTCTCCCTGGTCTACACGGTGACCTCAGTGCCGGTCACCCCAAGTCATTCTGACTGAAGAGCCAAGGAGGGGGGCACTGCAAGGCTCCTCCACATCGCGACATTCTCCCGAACTACCGCTCTCTGTCACCCTTTCCCTGCCCACAGGACGGGTGGTGTGGGGCATGTCTCCACAGCCCCTCTCTTGCTGTCACCTGCTGTTTGTTTCACCAGTATCTGATTTCCGGGTGAAGAGGAATTCTTCATTCACAACTTTCTCATACCTGTTGCCTTACTTTCCCGGTGACGTTCACCGAGACCTCAACGTGTGCAGGCACTCTGCTTGCACTTGCCACCTTATCCTCTTGTTAACTTGTGGGCCCTCTGGCTGAGAGAGGTGAAGAGCGTGCCTGCCAGGACAGCTGCTCACTGGTGGGCCCGCCTCCCTCCCAAGCCCGCAACCCCCCTCAGGCTGGGCGTCTTCATGCCTTCCCTGAGCAGTTGTCTTCCAACTGCTTTCTCTGCACCTGCGCCCCTGCCGCAGGCACCACCAGATGAATCTCCCCATACTGCCTTTCTGATACTATCTCCTCAATACCTGTCAGTTGTCTTATTGCACACCAGCCCTCCAAAAGCTGACCTCGTGTTTTCCCTCCTGCTTTCCCAAAGCCAGTTCTCAGCTACAGCCAAAATGTCATATTTGCTAGTTCCTAAATCCTTGTGAGCCTCTGCCTTTTATCCTTCCTCCACTTGAAGCAGCCTCCCCTCATCTCCATCTCCCAATCTCTGGCCCAGCCTGCAGGGCTGAGCACAAGTTCAGAGCCTGTGATTCCTTCTGTGACTGGCCCACTAGAAACCATTTCTCTCCCCTCTGAGTGTTTGTGGTACTTATTGTAGAATCACTCAGATAGCCTGGCTGTGTACTATTATTTCTTTTGTCAAGATCCCTAGAGGAACCTTAAGCTTCCAGGTGAGAAAGCCACAAAGAGTTAGTGACAGCGCTCAGGCCAGAGTCCAAGTCCCCCAAATCCTGGTGATTTTTTTTTCTTCTATTGCTTTTTGCCTTCTGGCCTTCCTTGGAGGACAAGGACTCTATCCTGTCTATATTTGAAATCTATATAGCATTCAGTGTGTAAAGTCTTATAAGTAGGAGATATTCAATAAGTATTTGTTGAAAGAAAGCAAAGGGGAAAAATTTCCTAACACTTACATGGCACTTCTGTTTTAATTCTAGTTTACTCCTTATAACATCCCTATGAAAATGGGTATTATTATCAGCCCCATTTTACAGATGAGGAGACTGAGGCAAGAGAGGTTAAGTAACTTGCCCCAGGTTGCAGAGCTGGTAAGGAAGGGCCAGAGGCAGGAGCTGACTCTGAACCTGGGGAGTCTGGCTCTCATGTCCATGCTCTTCTTCTACCACATTTTGCTGCAGGGTCAGGAAGGACTGATGGGCAGGGAGAGGTAGAGAGAGAAGGCTGAACCTCAAAATCAGTGCCAGGATAGCAGAGCGGGGAAAATTCAGTCTGGGCTGCCGGCTTCTGTCTTTTCATTTCGACTGAGAAGAAGAACCACTTCCAAGCCTGAGCCGTGGCCGGTGCTGTGCTGGTAGCTGTGCCTGGGGTGCAAGGGGACTGATTGCTGTGTAACTCCCTGAACGTGGTGCCCACTTTTCCTTCCTTCTCTTCTCCTCATCACAGGAGACTTGGCCAAGGGGCTATTAAGTAGCTCACACGTTCCCAGTGTGGAGTCCCTTAGAGAGGGGAAAGCTTGCCACTTCTCTGCAGGGGTCCCCTCCAGACCATGAGCTTCCCAGGGAATATTCTCTTAAAAAAAGTCACAGACTTGAAATTGCCATGACTGGAGATGAGTAGCATTTATGTGCCAAGTTTGGCTGAAACAGGCTGATAAAGAACAGTTAACAGGGGCCTTTATCTTCAGAAACTCGCCTCTCCTTTATTTAGTCACTGTCATTGTGGTGGGTTTTTAACTAGGCCTCCAGTAGCTATTAGTATTTCTGCTTAGGATACCATATTTCCCTCACATGCAGTAAGTCTATCTTAAACATAGTGTGAGCTTTAGAGTATGTTAGAGGAAGTGGTCTGTCATTTCAGAGCACCGAAAGATGATTCTGCCAGCATTCAGGGAATGCTTTGCACCAAGAATCCTAGAGTGAACAGAATACTATTCCAGATTCAGTGAATCAGAGCTGAATCATATTTAAGTGTGTGCTGCATTTTGAGGGATTCCCTTCTGCCCCCCGCCCCTGCAGTGGGAAAGCATTGCTCTTCCTGATAAAGAAAAACCATCGTTTACAGACCAGACCACTAAAATGTTTTTGTGGTGATGCCATGAACTCGTTAAGTGTTTGTTGTGGCCCATGTAAGACAACTTCATAGATTAGTGAAAAGTGATTTATTATTTCTTCTAAACAGAACGTTTTGCTCTCTCTCTGCCTCTTTGACTCCAAGCAAATCTGTCTGGTCTCATCCTTGCCGCTGACCCACTGCCTGCCTGCACCACCTTCCTGTAGATCTTGCGGTACACTTTTGTGACTGCAGCCCTGTCTATTCCTAGCAATCAAGGGTTTTCCAAGCAATGGAAAAGTGGGTCACTGTTCATCTGGTTTCTTGGAAGAACTATTGAGTGTGTGAGGGTAGTTTTCCACCTAAAAGACTAAACCACAAAGAGAGTCCAGGAGGTAGAGAATGAATGGCCAGGTGACTTGCTTTTCTTAGATCCATGGGACTACAGGCATTGCTGTGTAGTGGATGGAGCCCAGACCAGCCTGAATGAAGCAGAACTGACGGTATTTTACAAGCTTGAGACCTTAGCCAAAGGAATTAGCCTTTTTGTAAATTACTTTTGCAGAGTTATTGGAAGAACTGCAAACACTGGATGCAAAGTGCCCAGCACTGAGGCGCAATAACTGACAGCACGTTTTTGTTGCCACTCTTGCTGCTGTCCCGGCTGCCATCACCCCTGCCTCTGCATGTAGCTCTTGAACATGGGCCTAACAAAGGGGCACTTGGCTGCTCTTGCCTCCCATGCACATAGGATACAGCTCTAACCTTCAAGACTACCTTCCTTCCTTACTGTAGCAGCTAAAATTGCTCTAAACAACAAACATAAACATAAAAATCACAACCACATAGGGATGAGAGCACAGAATGAAGCGCTTCCTCACTCCAGCAGGAGATCCCTTAGCTAAGTGGGTTCCTTCTTCCTTGTTTGTTTCCTTCCACCCACAAATATTGACAGGCACCCACTGAGCATGTGCAGGGCTTGGGGTGAGCCGTAGGGGTCAAGGTTGAATCAGACATGATTCTGTCCTCCAGGAGGTTACCATCTACCAGGCAAGGGGAAGTGCCCATAAACATCTCAGGAGTCAGGTAGAAAATGGTACGAGTGTAAGACATACCACTACCACTATGGAATTGAGGAGGGAAGAGAGTTCTAGCTGGACTTGGGACATGCAGTTATATGAAAGAGGCAGCCTAGCATGGCTTTTGTTAAGAACACCAATTCTGGGGTCAGGCCACCAGGTTTGAAGCTTGGCCTTGCTGCTTTCTCGTTGTAGCCCTTTGAGCCAGTGAGATCACATCCCTGTACCTCTGCTTCTTCATCTTTAACATGAGGATAGTAATAGTACCTACCTCCTAGGGTTGTGGTAAGGATTAGGTAAGATGTGTAAAGTGCTTGGAACAGCGTGTGAAGCCTGTGTTCATGTTTAAGTGAATTTGCCCTTCAAGCACAGGTGTGCCAAGGCAGAGTCTCCACTGAGGTGCAAGGCTGGGGAAAGTGAGAAAGGGAGAAAGACTGTGGAGGGTCTTCAGTGTCCGGCCAGGAATCTTGGACTTTCCTGAAAATGTGAAATGAATTCAGTGTTCTAAAACTCCTCAGTTAGTGTGTGTAAGGCCAGACTCTGAACCTGTCTCAGGGTAGGTCTCTAGATTTCAGTTCCAGGGAACATGGCAGTGAACCAAATGCCAGTGGGCATGCAGGCGAAGCTTGGATTATCAGGGCTCAACACAGAGGCCTGAACTGAGACCTCAGGGAAGATGTGCAGCAGAGCCGGAACAGGAAGTTCAACTGTGGGGCAAAGGGAGTCGGTGCAGAGGCGGGAGACATCACAGCTACCCCCAGCTACTGCTTCCTTTTCAGGTTATGGAGTTTTTTCTTTAGGGTATACTCAGCTGTTTTGTTTTTGTTTTTGTTTGTTGTTTTTTTTTCTTTTGAGTCCCCAGAGTGCATGCAGCCGGATTTACTCTCTGTGATAGGGTGGTGGCTTGGTTGGGATAGTTAAAACTGATCACAGGAGGCTGTTCTCAACATCTGTAGATGTCAAGCTTTGTGAGGGTGTGGAATCTGTGGCTGTCTCCCCACGCCTCTGTCCATGGATTCAGCAGGACTTCAGAAAGGGCTGCTCAGAGTTCACAGGGCCCCTGAGAGGATGCCTGTCATCTTGGGATTTGTTCTTAAATGAAAAATTAGAGGGTTGGAGTGCCTTAGTTTTGATTTCCTTTAGTGTTAGCTGTGTAAATTGAAGGCTAGCTTCAATTTTTACAAAATCATCCAAGTTATTACTAGAGGATAATACTGTTTTTTATGTGTTATGGGAGTGTGGGGCAGTTCCTAAGAGCATATATAAGTCATTTAAAATTCTTTTTGGAACAAGGTAGTACAGGATAAGTCTATATATGTACCAAGTCGAGATCATTACCATAAAATGCCTGTCTGTAACATGGGAACCATGAAACGAAGAAGAGCACCTCTAAAATAATCTGTTGCTCTGAGTCCCACTCTGCCTCTTCCCACAAGGTGAAATATCACTGTATTTACAGCTGGGAGAGTGATCTTCTGGCCCAGGCTGTGTTTTGCCTGCAGTAGAGGCTCATCTGAAGAGATCTGGAATGATCTTCAGAGAGGATTATTTCTCGAAGTTCACCTTGCCAGCTAGGAAGGCAGACAGACAAGCACATTGGGAATGGTGGAAAGCATTTGCTGATTTTGGGCTTTAAAGGCATTTTTTTCTCATACCCCTCGATTGGTTCTTTAGTAGAGCATTATATCCAGGCTTGGAAACCATTCCTTATCCATCACATCCTTGTTGAAGAGTGAAGATCGCCTCAAGCTATCTGAGAGCCAAGTCACACCAGCTTCAGTGGGAAGGGCCCATGTTTATCCAGAGGCAGAATTTGGCTCTTTCAAACTTAGGTCTAAAGGGCCTGTTTAATCTATTATGTAAAAGAGAGTGAGGTCATATAAGCAGTCATGGTTTCTACCTTGTCATCCTTATTTGGTGCTCCCAAACTCAGAAAACAATCCTGGCAATAGAAGCTCTCAGGATCAGTGAAGAAATAATGGCTGCCTTGTTCTCTGTCCTGGGTCTCGTGATGGTGTCAGCAAACCAGGCTGCTTGCTGCTTTTAGCCCTTGAAGTTTGGACTGGTTTCATTTACCCTCACAGCCTGCTTAGAAGGAACATTCTGGAAGTCTGCTGAATCCCCACCTGCTGTCAGGATGCCCAGGCATCACTGAGAGGAAGCTCTATGGTGGGTCCTGGAGTCAGGGCGAGGGACTCCGCAGCCCTTGGGAGGGAGCAGCGGTCGGCCTGCTCTGCAGGGCCCTTCGGCAGTGGAGTCTAAGAAGAAAGAGCATAGCACTTCTCTCGGATCATCATTTTGGCTGCACTGAAGGTAGATCAAATTTCACCCTTAAATAACTATCTTCTGTCTGTGTAAACAGTCATGACCATTAGTCTTAAACTTCAAACCTTAGCCCATGATGTGGATTGGTTTCTTTTTCAGATAGTAACTTCAGAGGCTACTCTTCCCTGCTTTCTGAGGCCTCCATGCACGCCTACTCTAGACTCTTAAAAGGCCATGCGTGGGGCACGTACAACTGAGAGGGGAGGGGAGTGTAGAAAATTCATTCACTTTTCCTCCCTGGGACCTAAATCTGTTTTAATACCCCACTTGCATCCCATCAGAAATGCCAAAATATTAAATCATGGCACTCTCATTCTTTTCAATGGGAAGAAGATGTTAGCTGAAGAGGCCTCTGTCCCTGCAGAGGAGGCCAGAAGCCTGGCAAGAGGTTTGTCTCATTTAAGGAATAAATATATTCAGTGGCAGCAGGGATGCTGCCAAGTAAATTAATTCCATTTTTAGGGAGAGAAGGGAAGGAATTTGCTGCTCCTTTATTGCTTTTTGGATATAAATTTCTGCGTGAGGTTCTCTAAACATCTAAGAACCTAGGAGCAGCTTATTTAAAACTTCACCTCTTCAGCATGCCCAAAAGTTTCGAGAAACAAAAGAGAAGGCAGTGGATAATTGATTCTGTTCACCGAAGGCCTATGCTGACACTGAACGATCCTGGCTTGGTTTCTACCATCCAGGTGTTTAGTGTCTACCAACAGGAGGACCCAGATGGAGTCTGCCTTTCTACAGATGTCTTTAAATGTTGGAAACATGAGAAGAAAAGCCACTGACCTTCTGGTCATTGTGACAATGCAGTATATCCTGTAGCGTCAAGGTAGCCATACCCCAAGTGACTCTCAAATCAGTGGGGTGGAGTGAGATTTCCAGAGAAGGTGGAGAATCCCCCACCATGGTGAGCAGCTTATTCTATAGCCAGGAAACCTTGGACTCTTCCTGAAATTTTTGCCCGAGGGCTAAACTTTAAATTTACTCCTTAGCTGGACATTAATTCAGACGAAGCAGTAGTATAAGAACAAAATGATTCCATGTTTCAGCAGCGGATAGTTTCGCAGTCTTTAGTTTGTTTACTAAAAGGAAGATTTAGGATCTCTGTGATTTAATCAAAATGATTGCTTCTGGTAGCAATTCAATAGAGTTGTCATATCAAATTAAGTTTTGTCAAGTTTTGTCTGATGGGGATAGTCACCAGCCTGGATCCCAACACAGTGCATGCTTCCTGTATTTATGGAGGTGAGGCTGGAGTCACCCTGCAATGTAAATGAGGTCACCTTAATTGGCCTCTTTCACTGCTCTGCGGTTGTGGGGACATCAGCACCCCACTGAACAAGCGAGTAACCTATTAGAAGGAAAATCTCATAGTAGAGGTTCCTTGCTTGCAAGGTTTAAAAAATTTAGTCCTTCAGTAGAAGTATCTTGCACAGGCACCAGCCTTAACCTAAATATAGAGGGCTAACAAAGAATCTTTCCATGGTAGGGCTCCCTTAAATTAGCTCAGTTAATCTATTCATCTGTGTGCGCTGACTCGTGCCTAAACATTGGAGGCCAAATCCAAAAAAAGAAAAAGCAAGCCTGCGGCTCAGTCCGAGGGAAGATGTAGAACAACTGAGTATAATCCTGGACAAAGGAGCCACTGAATGCCACAGCAGGCCCACGTTAGGAAAGGGATGTGCCGGCAACGCGCAGCTACCCTCATTAATTAACTGCCCATTTTGACTTTACAAGTGCCGTGCAGTCGGCGCATTCGGATTTCTCCATTTACCGTGGTTCTTCTCAGTTTTCAAATCACTTTATGACCCAGGTTTCAAACTTCAGATAAGATCAGGAGTTCTGAAAAGAGGGTAGCGTGGATGCTTTTAGTACTTTCAGTATTTCCACCTTGCCAGAGTTCCCAAATTATGCTCAAATAAAAATGTTTTTAATAGATGGCTGGGATGACATTGTTCTAGGCCTTCGTCTCTTAAACGCAGGAAGCAGTTCTCAGGACAGAGGAGGGCTAAGGAGAGTTGGTCTCCAATTTCCATAACGAGAATGGCAGAAGGGAACATGACAGGACACAAAACGAGGTCCCCACAGTCTAGAGCCTTGCATTATGCATTTTGTGTCCCGCTGAAGTCCGAGATCCAGGCAAGTACAGGATGGTCACGGTTGTTACATCTGCGGATACACTGCGCATGCTCTGCCTGAATTCTGGCCGTGAATTTCCCTCATTTTGTTGTCTGATTTGGCTACTGGCAACTTCCCATTTTTCTGAGAAAATCAGCTACTGGAGGACACCTGCAGAAGAAAGTCAGGACACAAGGTGTTTGGAAGTGGTCCAAAGGTAGTGTTAAAAGGGGCTGTGGAATTGTCCTTGGAGAGCTGTTACTGATCCGAGCAGTCTGACCACAGTATGTAGTGTGTGAGGAACCAGTCTGGTTATGGTGTTAGAATCCTTATTTCACTGCATGCAGTGTTTGAGTAACCAGTTGGTCATGGTGTTAGAATCCTTATCAACTGGATGGATATGTTTTTTGCTACTTTTGGAGAAATGAATTTTATGAATGTTTCTATTTCAGTAGACCAAAACAATAACAAAAAAAAAAACCCAATTCCTATTACCCTACCTCCTCCACACAAGTAGTATTCTAATGTGGTTTATTCCTGAAACTGACTCATTCAGCTTTTCTCCTGGAAGTTGTCAGTATGTGCGCCTGGTTAATGGAGAAAATCAGTGCAACGCCCAGGCACAGTGCCATGACTCATTCCTGACATTTCAGGGGCTTTGTAATGGAAATCATAGGTCCAAGCTGTAGTTCTTACCAAGTGGATATGTGAATATTAAAGAAACAAAGCAAAGTTTCCCCAGCTCTGGCATAACTCTCACCATAGATTCAGTGTCTGCTTCTGAAGTGAAGGTTCCTTTCCAAACCCAGGCATGCTTGAATACCCCAATATTGTTTTAATTAGTCTTTTAAAGCATGGTGAAATATTTGGCTTTGGTAAAAGGAGGAAATTCTCTCATGTGTTGGAACTGTTTGGTTAAAAGGGCATTTTTGTCTACTGAATTAGTCTCCTGGGGCTTATACCAGTATGTGAATGCTTTTTAAATCATTTCTAATGATCTGCAGCCAAATCTCACTTATTTTCTATACTTTCTATAAGTAGGTATAATAAAATACCTACTTATTTTATATATGTATATATATATATGTATTCACACACACACACACACATACAGTCTATTGGGAGAGCATAATTGAAACCCCAGATAATCCCATCCTTTTATTTTCTTCTGCTTGACCCAACCTTGTCCCTAACTTCTTTTGAGTGCCATTCACTTTTCTTTGTGATACATAAGATTTAATAGTAGAAGAACCAAAAAAATAGGAAGCAGGAGGAAGTGGAAGAAACAAGGAAGACAGATATCTGAAGCTCTTGTTTTCTATTGACTAAGGTTTGAATTTTGTGTCTGACAGACTAGTAGGGCTTTGTGGAAACTCACAGATAAGCTATTTTCTCGTCATTCGTGGAGACTGGGATAGAAAGTCAAACATAAGAAGTTGGTTTTTGGAGACTCTTATTTGTCTACAGTTTTTTGGATCAGGAATATTTTAGAGCTGCTCATTGGAAAGCAGACATTTAGAAGATATTTTCAGCAAAAGAAGAGAATGATCAATAAACCTGGTAACTCAGCCCTTTATTCTAATCTTGTCTTCTGAAACAATAGCTCTCTGCTACTTAAATACTCTTAAAGCACAAGTGCTAATATTCTGAGAAATGAATTACATGAAAAAATCGTCTTTTCTTTTCTGAAAGTGCTAAAAATACCAATCTGCAACCAAGAAAATGGAGCTTCCTTCCCTTACCAGATAATACTGAATTCTAGGTGAAGACTGGATTTCAGAGGCCACCCTGAGGCCTGGGCATGCATGAAGGTTTTAGCTCATAAGAGTAAAGAGCTTTAGAAAAGGACAAAGTGATGCCTTATCAGGACACTGGAGCTGGGTCTTCAGATGCACAAAGGGTCGTCTCCATCTCATCCTTGGGAGGGGCTAGTGATGGGAGGTTATGATGTTTATTTTTTTGAAGAAACCAAGGCATAAGAGATTACCTCCCATGAGAGACAACTCTGAGCCAAACCATTTCGCACTGCTGGCTTTCTGCACGGCAGCTCTGCTGTATGCTCATCCTTACCAGGTGCATCTCAGAATGTGCAAAGGGAAATGCTTCTGTGTGATAGCCATCAAGATTTACAGAGATCTTGTCTGGGACCTAAGATAGAGAGGACAGGATGGGTAGTGACCTGGAGGGTTTGGAGGCAAAATGATGATGGAGCAGGTGTGTGTGTCCAGAGAAGATGGAGCTAGTGTGTTCAAAGCCTCACCGGGGCCACATGCCCTTATCTTCTGATCCTAGATAACTCATGCCCTATCCTCTACCTTCCTTCATTCCTGCGTTGCGTCTACTGCAAAATCTCACGAGGTTTCTGCGGTCACTGCATATTTCTTTATACAGAAATATTGTAGAATATGAATTATCGAAGTGAAAAGTAGTGGTTTCGGTCATAATACAAGTGCCAGATATTCTGTATAAAAAAATAGTTATTTCTCAGAAAACAAAAATTAATAAGACAATGGCAGATTGGGCCTTAATAATTACCACTCAGTTTTTTAATGCATCTGCTATGGAGTTGGTTCGTGCCAATGTGGTATCATTTTCAGGTCTGGGACTGAGACTTGGATTATGTATGTCTCTGGACTATGAGCAGAGATAATGCTTAGGGTGGAAATGGGGTATTGAGGCATTTTTAGTGTATGATTGCTTTTTTGATATAATTATTTTAAGAAGTTAAGTTACTTAAATTTAGCCACAATTGTTAAATATCCTTTTCCAGAAAACTGAAAAGTGACTAAGTTAAAAACAACACCCAGAAGCCTCCATTTCAGCACATTCTTCAGTTTATAATGCTAAGGTTTGAAAAAAAAGTTCATCAAAGTAACCAGTATCATGGAGACCTACTGAAGTCATTTATATTCTTCCCCCCCTTTTTTTTTTTTACTTCAGAAGCTGGTTCCCATGTGGAGTAAAAGAAAGCTTGTGCTTTTCATCTTTGCAGTTGAGTTTGCCAGTGAGAGTGTTGTTATTATTAGATAATCATAATGGTATGTTCTGGAGGCTCTTCTCTCCTCACTGACACACCCAGTTCACTCACACCCCACAGCCAGCGGAGCCAGAGAAAGAAGAAGAAAGCAAAGTCTTATTTGCTTTTGGAATTTGATTCTCTATTGCTTTGGAGACATGCTGGGATTTGCTCTTAAACTATTATTACATTTCTAATGTCCATTCAGGTTTTGATTCATTCGTTAAGAAGAACCAGGAAAACATAAGCAAATGGGTCAGGCCGCACTTCCAGAGAGCCCTGATTCAGCCTCACGGCAGAGGGCAGAGGACACCAGTGCCAGCTGGGGAGCGGAGTTAGGGCCCGTCCCTTCACCTCCCCCAGCCTCAGTGTCCTCACCACCTGCCCAGATGAAATCATGTTTAGAAAGAGATTTTGCAAACTTTAAAAAAAATACTCCACAGATGTTAGAATACTGATAAGTTAGAAACTAAACCAGAGGTCAATGTAGGTAAATGTAATTATGGATGTGTTTTGATCATTATGTGTGGGCGAAACTGGTTATTTTGGAAAAGTTTTTAGTCACTTCTTGCTGGGGCCCCAAGTAAAAAATATGCAGGAAGACCAGTTCAGCAGTTTCTCCAAGTTTAAACATAATGAGAATTGGAAATCTCCCAGAAGACAAGCTGTAGAAATAAGCTGTGGCAGACCACTGCTCCAGATGATGGAAACATTTATGGCTAATACAATGTACCACTTTAAGAAGAAACACAGACTATTGAAGAGAGCTGTCATAACATACAATATTTGGCTACAGCACCAGCCTTGCAGGGAGTGTAGGGGTGAATATTACTAACACACCTGAGAAGGGTGTTCCATTAAAGGGGTGTGAGAGTCAGGAATCCCTGGATGCAGAAGGAACTCTGTTCTCATCCACAATATGGCCTTTAATGTTCTGGGTTGTGGGGAATCTGCTAGTGCATGAAAGAATCTTGAGATAGGAGTTGATAGGGGAAAGTCTATTTGTTGTACTATTCCCAGGACTCAGAAAGCAGCAGAAAAAGCTCGGGCTTGCCCAGCTCCATACTGGCCTCCTGTCTCAATCCGTCTGCTGTCCTCTGGGGCCACTCCATCTCCCCAGGCCTGCACAGGAGGGAGTCACAGAAAAATAAAACGAGGTGGTTTCCTGGGGACTGTCAACAGGGGCCACACCATATCTGGGTCCCTAACTCCCACCCAGCACCTAGCCCATTGAGGGGCCCACTGAGGGCTCATCTTGTGAGTCTCTCAGGTGTTTCCCAATTCCTGGTAACTCTATTGATATGAATGCTTGCTCATGATCAGTTACATTCTAAGCATTTACTTTTGTTCCAAAAAGTATTTAAGGTAGTTTCTTGGCACATAATCAAGTTCCAACGATGTTCTGCTCTGAGTCTATACTCTGACTGGGTTTGTGGCTACATTCTTAAAAAGATAAATAAAAGAGATAATGCAATGGAGAATAAACATGTGCAAAATTAAAGCATAAATAGAAATAAACCAAGACCAAATTCCCACTCTACTAACAACATAGGCCAACCCTATTTGTCAGGCCTTCAGTGACTCTGTTTAAGTAATGCTGCCTCATATGTTGGCCTGTTGGCAAGGAAGGAAATGAATGAACAAGGAAAAACACTGTTTCAGTGTTGCTGGCTACCTGGATAACCATTGTATGTTATCAGTAGGCAGAATATTGTTTTCTTGTGTGCTTTGAGAGGTGGGCCCTCCCCGAGGAAGCTGTGTACCTAGTGAGCACCCTGCCTGGCTCTCTGAGCATCGAATTGTGGGCTCACAGGCTCAGAGCTCTAAGGGAGGGCTGTCATATCTCAGAGTCACAGTCTCAGTATCTCCTTTCTGGGGTACCCCAGATGGGGATAGAATAGCAGGTAGATGGCATCTGTTTCTAGGATATCTTGTAGGTTGGGCTCAAAGTCCAGGCACAAGTGGTTGTGAGGTAGGACAGAGCTGGAGGCTCATGACCATGGCAGGGCTCAGGGAGAAGCAGGGAAACCTGTTTCTGTCTAGGAAAACCCCCGTGGGCAGTGGTGATGTCTGAGCCCCAAAGAGACACATATGATTCCTAAGTTCCTTACTAAAAGGGCTAATTTGGGGAGAGGCTGAGCATGAGATTGGGAATCCAGAAGGAACTTTTCTCTATATGAAATTCATAAACTTTCCTGGTCCTTCCATTGAGAATCCCCCTCAGCTCGATTATTCCTACATCAAAACCTACTACACACACACAAACACATCCTGTTTCCAACAGAGCTCTGAAAACACTCATCCACCTGCATATTTTTAATCAGATCATTTAGATTGCTCCCTGTGGATTGCCTTTTTTATGGAGGAGGAGAAGATGGCACAAGAATCTTTTGCAAGGATTGTGTAAGTGATTATTTGAGCAAAAATAAATCACCTTTTGATTCTTCAAGGTAAAAAGTCTTTCCAAGCCAGGTGATTGAAGTCTAAATTGTTCCACACAGGAAAGCAGGGCAGGTCTCCAGGTATATGCAGGTGGGCACAGTCTTTTAGTGAGTGGAGGATTTATGAGGTCTTTCAAATGGAATCCCTGAGGCCAGTAGACTCACAAAGAAGGGATTTTTCAGATCCTGTCATTTCAAACTCCAGGCAAAATATTGGTATTTAAAAACAGTTTTCCAAAGTCAACCCTCATTGGCTCAGATATGAATAGAGAATCAGGAGTCAAGAAAAGTTAGAAGGTAGAGATTTTAAAGTCAGGCCTGGTTTGAATTTATATGTGGTTATTCTAACTAGCCAGAGAGGCACCCTCCTCTGCCCCGTCCCAGGCATAAATTGCTCCCTCGTTGAAAGATAACTATTTTTCTAAGTTAGATCTACTTTAAGGACCATTAATTTAGCAAATTAACTGGCATTCCTAGAAAAGCTCCATGGCTTGTGCTAGTAAATATTTACCCAGTTAGTGACACTTCAAACGGCACCCCAAAATCACTGGTCCACTTCCAAAGGGTGAGCAGTTTACTTTCAGGAAATGGATTACTCACTTGTGGAATCAGACCAACACCCAGGCTGCTCAGTTTCAACATACTTAAAAATGCAAGAGGGAACTTTCCTGCTTCAAACCTCCAAACCTTTTCCAGATGGATGGAGAGGGGCGAGTGCCTCAAACCCGGCAAGGGCAGCTCAGCCTGGGTGGCTGAGCATGGGGAATGGCGGCTGCAGGCTGGAGATAGATGGTTGCTGAGAGGTAGCCCCAAGTGCCTGGAGAGAGAGAGATGCCTCATGTGCCCACCTGTTTCCATTTGCCAAACACCCACAAGAAACTTGGGAAGTCTATGGAAAGGCCAGTGTGCTCAGCTGAGATGCTGACCTGCCCACACTCCTAAATTGCAAGTGCTGGCTTCACTTCTCAGCTGCAGCTGCCCACAGCTGTCTGGAAATGGGATCTGGGCCTGGGGAAGCAGCAGCAGGGGTAGGGGATGTACTATGGCATGTTTTTTTAACCTGGACCTTTGGCCTTGGTAGCCAAAGAAGACAGTCAGGCCCACTCTGAGCAGCTTTGGACTGAGGATTCAGTGGGATGTCTCAGAGGGAGACACTGGGGAGCAGGCAGCTGGCACAGTCTTCAGTTCTGGCTGCAGGTTTTCAAAGGGACACTGAGTAGACCCAGAGGAAGGTAGCGAGGAGGCTGCAGGGATCTAAAAATCATATTCTCTAAAGATTATTAGAAGGAATTGAGTCTTTTCAACCTGAAAAAGAAAATTTAGGGGGATGGCTATCTTGTGAAAGGGGGAATAGATGTTTTTAAATATTTTTATTGTAATAAAATACATGCAATATAAAATTTGCCATTTTAATCATTTTTAAGTATAAGGGTCTTTTTTTTACATTAATTGGATTCACAGTATTGTGCCATCATCAACACTATTTCCAGAACTTTTTTCATTATCCCAAAAAGAAACTCTTTACACATTAAACAATAATTTCCTCCTCCCCCTCAACCTCTGGTAATACTGTTCTACTTCCTGTTTCTATGAATTTGCCTATTCTAAGTACCTCATTAAGTAAAATTACACCATTTGTCCTTTTGTGTCTTTTTTTTCACTTAGCATAATATTTTCAAAGATTATCCATGTTGCAGCATGTATCAGAATTCCATTCCTCTTAAAGGCTGAATAATATTCCATTATATGTCAAAATATACCATAATATATACCAAATATACCACATTTTGTTTATCCAGTCAGCTGTTGATGGACATTTGGGTTGTTTTTGGTTGTTGTGAATAGTGCTGCTATGAGCATGGTTGTACAGCTCTCTGCAGATAGATTCTTTGTGGTTGCAGAAAAGCTGACTTTTGTTGAATGGGAAGAAGTTGCAGGGAGGCTGCTTATGGCCTTGATAATCCTTGGCTGGTGGAAGTGGGCTCTGCATGCCAGTGACCCTCAGGGGAGAATCATGAGTTAGGACCCC
Source organism: Manis javanica (assembly GCF_040802235.1). Lineage (NCBI taxonomy): Eukaryota > Metazoa > Chordata > Mammalia > Pholidota > Manidae > Manis > Manis javanica. The sequence goes on along the minus strand of NC_133163.1, from coordinate 45,028,428 downwards.
CCACAACTAGTAAAGAAGGGCCAGGAATCTCCAGAATTCTGTGTTCTCAGGCAGGTGGCCCAGGCATGCTAAGGAAACCTCTGGGGAAAAAATAGGTATCTGATCAACTTTCCCCTGAGGAGAAAAAGAGGGCGTGGAATGGTAAACTATCTACCAGTCAGGAGAGGTGACTTGCTAAACTACCTCTGGCCTGGACTTGAGATCAGAGGCTAATGATGCTACAAAGCTCCAACACAGGCTCTTCTTAGTCCTGGGGAAGTTTTCCCAGAGCTCCTTGGAAAGCTTTCTTGCACACTAGCATTCTGGGGTGGGGATGTGGGGGTGAGGTCCACAGTTCTCAGCACAGTCCCCTCCTGTCTGCCGAAAGGAGGGCTGCCCTCTGGGAGACCTGTCCAGGCCCCATCTCCTCATAGGTCATGCTGAGTCCAGATCAGTGGGTGAGGGAAGGTAGGAAATGCTGGGTTGGGGAGTGTTCAGGAGTGAATGTCAGCTGAGGTGGGGATGCCCTGGGATCCAACACGATTAGCTTCATTCTGTTCCTTATCATTAGTTGGGGAGGCCTAGCCAGAGAATTCCAGTATTCCAGAGTGAGTTTAATTGTGGGTGATTTCATTCTGCTTTTTTTATGTTGAAGCCAGGGGCTTGCGTCATATCTCAGTGAATTCAGGGAGATTTTTATTTGCATGTGAATCATAGCTTTTCCAGCTGAATGTCACTTACTTGGAATTTTTGTCTGATTTTGTTTTTGTTTTTGTCTCTTAGTGTTTTTCCATCAGGCTCTATGGCTAACCAGAAAAAAAAAAGAAAAAGAAAAAGAGGAAAGGCTCAATCTGACTGGAGCAGGGTTTGAGTTGGCAACTCAAAAAGGAGAGTATTATGAATGTGAAAAAAAGAAAACGGATGCTTTATTTTGCTTTGAAGGAGGGACTGAAGCCAAGTCAAATTGAGAGCTCTAATTTGGGAATGGTGTTATTACAGGTCATTGGGAGTTGGTTACACTCTAAATTGGGAGGCTAGTCACATGAGGACGCAGCAAAGGCAGATCACATGGGGGGCAGTTGGGGCTCTTTTACAATGAGGTTTTATTTTATTTACTACACGGTTGAAATGTAGTTCTGTCATGTTCAGTAACCAAGTCAACTTATTGGCTGCTAAGCACTCCCTGTCTTGGCCCACCAGTTATTTTATAATTGAGCCAGTTCTTCCAATATGTGTGCTTTCTGGGCTTTATTTAGATACTGAAATCTGTTCAGTGATTAGTAGAGCAAGACATGTGCTAAAGGTTATATATCTGCTCTTCACCTTCACCTTTGGATCTTATTCTGAGGGGCTGGCTTCCTTTTCTTCCAAAGACTCTACTCATTTTAGATCTCAAGGTCAAAACATTCTGATAACTTTATATGTAGATAGAGATAGCGATAGATAGATAGATAGATAGATAGATAGATAGATAGATAGATAGATAGATATGATATGATATAGATATAAATATTCATGGTGGTCTCTAGTTATTGGATTATCTTCCATTTTCTCAGTACTGTTCCTGCCAGCTTTCAAAATGAAAACAAAAACAAAAACAAAAGATGGGTCCTGCCTACCATGGGCAGTAGGAACAAAGTATTCTTCCTACCTCAAAACTGCAGACTCTTGCTGTTCTTGGTGTCCTGGGGAATGACAAGAGAGGGCTGTGCATGGTAAGCTGCTCATTTTTCTTGGACAATCAAGTTGGCAGCTTTTTTGATATATAAACCCTGATCTGTTAGCTGTGTTTGAAATAAAAACAAAAAAGCAGTCCAAGAAGACCATCTAGAATTCAGTGCCTAGTGCAAATAAGTTGTGCTCATGGTCCTAAATGGAGCACGTTACTAAGCTCATGACTTACTAAGAGAGTCTGTTGGTGCTTGTGAAGTAAGGCAGCTCAGCGATGCTTGTGAGCAAAGTTAGGAATAGAAGTGTGCGGAAACTTTCTATAAAAGGCGGCCGGGTCCCCTGGACTGGTGTGGATAAACGGTCAGGAAGACCTGGCATTGTTCGTGGTTGTACCAGGGTATTGGTACATGCCCTTGGATGAGTTTCTCTGTGCCTCAGTTTCCTTGAAGCACTATATTGATTTTGGGAGGGGAGAATAAGGGCTTCCAGAGATATATGAGAAGTGAAATGTAATTAGGTAAATGGAGGGAGTGTGGTGTCACATCATGTGATGGGAGCTTGAATCAGGGCCACGTGTCCCCGAACAGGTAGTCTTCCCTCAGCTGTCATCCACCATGGGTGATGCCTCTGACATCACAATACCCAACTGGACACTCAATAATGATCAGCTGTGCTCAGTGGACAGCAGAGGAGGGAAGAAAGGGGGACAAAGTGGAGAGGGAGGAGATGGAGCAATCTCTTATGTGATAATTCTATCAACTCAACCTTTTCACCTAACATTGGTTCAACTGTAATGTGTTCAGCTCCACATGACCTGTGCAGCATCTGTGCCCTCCCGACAGACTCAGCAGAATATTATGGTCTTCTAATCAAGAGAATTTTGCTCCTGTTACTGCATGTCTCATGGTCATCGTCAGCCCTGTGAGTTCATACTTCTTCACCAAGCAGCTCTCCGGAGCAGCCTTTAAGAGGCAGTGCTCTGGTTTTGTGGTCCAAGCCTGTGGACTCTCCTGCAGACCAATCTCCACCCTCCTTAGAGGAGCACAGAACTCCAGGGATGATGTGGGGGTGGTTTGTGAGGGTATGATTCTATGGCAGATATGCTTTAAAATGGAAATCCTTACCTGCATTTTATTCCAGAGCCACTTTCGGCCTGGGCAGACTTCATTTATGTGTTCTAATGGCACTCTTAACACCCTAAGGCTCCACTCCTGGCCTTAGAAGGAGCTATTAGTACTTCTTTTCACTGGCTAGATTGCTATGAATGGCAAACTTGAGAGATCAGCGTTGTCCTAGAAATATTATGACATTTTGCTTGCTTGTTTGTTGGGGTTTTCTTTGTTTGATCCAATACCTTCCTCTTAAAAATAGGTCCCTGCCACCCTTTGAATTGATTCTTCTTGGTTCTTCTGGCAGGAATTCATTTTGCGCACCTGGTTTCACACCAGCCTTAACTCGCTGATCATCCCAAAGCTGGAAATAGGAAGCCTTGATTTTTTCCTTAGTTCCTTTGACCAGTGGTTCTCAAACTTAAGCCTGGATCCAACTTACCTGAGGGGTGTTTTAAACTCAGAGTTTCTGATTCAGAGATCTAGGGAGGGGATTATAATTTGTCATTTTAACACGTTCCTGGGTGCATGGTCCCCCTGCGTGTGAGAAGCAGTGCCTGAGGCCTTCTTGGCTCCCCCTGCTCTGCCCTTCTCCCCTCCCCCAGCCTGAGGGGAGTCCCACGCAACACCGTCTGGGCCCCTGAGATGATGGCAACTGCCACTAACAATTATATAATGTTCCCCATGGGCCAGACAGTAGTGCCTATGCCAACACAGATGAAATAGTTCAAATGTCACAACAATACTATGAGGAATCCCATTTTCCAGGTGAGGAAACGGAAGTGTACAGAGCGGGTAAGTGAATTGTCCAAGGTCATGCAGCTAACTTAATGGAAGATGGGAATTCAATATTCAAACCCAGACAGTACAGCTAGAATCTGTTCTCTCAGTCACTATGTTTCATCATCTTTTCCTTTCCCTCAAGTCACTAAAGCACCTGATTCTCCTACAGTGCTTGGAAGTGAATAAATACCTCAGAAAAGAGCCCCGAGACAAAGGAGCTCATCTCAGGTCCTCATACCCTGCACCTCGGGCCCAAGTCTCTGGGCAGCTCAGCTCCCCTACCTGTGTGTGAGTGATGGGAGGTTTGCCGGGGTGTTGCTCTTGGAGAGGACAGGGCCTCAGGAGGGGTGATGAGATGTGGGCGGTGTCTGCCTGTGACGAGAGGCTGCACTCCACTACTTCTGGAACCCAGTGTCCCCTCACCATTCTGCCCCGTCCAGAGGTTTCTGCTGTTGCCATGTGGCACCCTAACGCGGGACAGAGCCAAGAAGAACAGATGTGCTGTGTCAGTGGCCGTGACAGAGCAGTGCCCAGTCTGGTCCAGCACGCGGTGCTCAGCGCTGCCCCTGCCCTCAGAGAGCTGGCGTCTAACTGAGAAGGAGGGTCGCCTGATGTACACTGAGCTACAGTGTGCGGTAGAGAGAGACAGCAAGGGCCCGAGCCCGTGGACAGGGCTTGAGGAAGGAGGCAGATTCTTAAACCTTGTCAGTGGGTGATGATGTTGTTGAGGGGTTGTGGGGGGGCGAGGGAAGGCAGAAGGTTTGGATGTGTTCAGGGTGTGTCTATATATAGCAGAGAATATTTAATGATAAATAATGATCTCTTTTAGGATTTAAGTAGCCAAAGATTATCTCCATTGGTAGAGTGATAATAGATTCAGCTCTTTGTTTTTCCAGCAAATGTGCTGGAAGCTGGTTGGAGGTCTGCTGGAGTTTCTGGGGTACTTCAGAAAATGGACCCTGTTCCTTAGAGAGCTGCCTATTGGTTCTATAAATGGAGATCCTCTGAAAGTATTTCTCGACCCCGCTGGTGTGATTCTCTCTGAATTCTCTGTATCACAGACATTTTTGTGGGTGCTGCGCTTTCCCCACAGCTCCTCCTGACGCTGCACAGCTCCCTGAGAGGGACATGTCCTCGCAGCAGGCCATGCACCCTGACAGGGACCAAAGATAAATTTCTAATGGGTTAATAAATACATCCACCTCCACAGATGGTGGTGCAAAGCTAGATTAAAACAAAACAGGCTACTGTTAGCACCGGCCCAGTGCGGCCTAAGTCTTTCTCTTGCTGTTTTCTTGTCATCCTTTGGTTTAGAATTCTAGACGGTATGTTTCAGACTCTGGAAGGATAAGTGAGAAGCCCTTGTCTACAGACTTAACACTATGGGCTCTGAGCTCTTGTTTCCCACTGCAACATCCCCACAGAGTCTGCCAAGCACAGAGTCCTCATCTGGTCAGCCCACCTGATTCTGGTCCAGCCATTGACCTCTGAGTCTATTTAATTTCACAGTGGGATGCCCAGAGGGAAATGGCCTTGACCATACTAATTTCTGATTAGAGAGCTTCATCCTTTACCATTGTCCTTCCTGCCTTTTCCCTTTTTTTTTTTTCACTCCACCACCCCCAAAGGACTTCAGAAATTTTAAAGTAGCTCCCCTTCTCAAAAACTCTGAAAATTCTTATTGTGATTGCATTGACAGACCTACTAACCTGAAAACCAGTTTCGAGCACAAGTAACTGGTGAAAATAAGAGGACTTTTCTGCTTACCTTTGCATAAATTTCTGGAGTTGGCTAATAGCACCAGAGAGCCAGAAAGGGAGGTGTGCCTCTGACTCCCTCTACAGGGCTATGCCTAATGAGGACAAGAGAGCAGGATTAGATTTGTCCCAGGGTTGGTCACCCAACTCCAACCTTGTACAGTTGACTAGGCCGTTCTTTTCAAAGACAGTAACAGTTAATCTGTGTCCATCCATGCCTTTGAATATCTTGCCTCCCTAAAATGGTTTATTTTCTATTCCATAGAAAACATGTACATATACCTTAGATTTTATAGCTCCATGAGTGATACATACATTTTACTAACAAGTTTGCAAAATATGTGTTTTGGGAATATGTATGTGTACTCCTTGGGGACAGTATTTCCACACGTCACAGGGCTCTTTCCATTCACACTTACACTTTGTATTCCATCTCTCAAGATGGGAAATCTTGTCTATAAGTTGTTGAGCAACTTCCTTGTTATTTTAGAAAGTGTGGGGCCCAGTCACTTAACAGTCCAGGCTCATTTAAAGGCATAGAATGTCTCCCTGTTGCCAGAGATGAAACTTGTTGCCTCTGGCCCTTCCCAGGCTTTGTGAGGTTTATAAACCTCTTGTGGAAAGTGGCTGTTGTTCAGTTTGGTCTGTAGGATCAAGCACGAGCTGTTCTTTTGTGATTTGACCTGTTTATATTCCTCCCAGGACACTCCTTTGTTGACTGTGTCTGGACAGTGCCGGAATTTTGGTCTTGGAGTTCTTCATTGACACATATTATTGCAATCAGGTTACATGGACCACAGCATGCTGCTTCGAGACCCCCGTTTCTGGTGCTTCTCATGGAACAAGGCCTGAGTCTAAGTGCAGTGGTATAAAGCATGTTGTTCCCCTTTGCAAGGTCAGCATGAGGACTGCTAATTCATTGTTTTGAAACACTACTGGAGTACCATTTTGTGGTATGTGGGGTTTTGTCAGTGGTGGTCTGGGAGTGCGAGAGGCTCTTAAGATAGTGAGTTGGGGAGCTTCCTGCCCCTCCTGTGAGGGCAGAGGAACATTGAAAGCCTCTCCTCTGAGGGATTTTGGTATAAAAAACTAGGCAAATGTGGTTTACAAGGATTTGTCTTGCATTTGTCAAGAGTAAGGTAGCATTTTCTTCATCTCTAATTTATACAGTTCTTAGGAAATCCATTGCTATGAGGTTTTATTAGAACATAATCATGGCCAAGAAAAGTTGGACATACCACTGTCTTAACACAACCCTATTGCAATCGGTTTTCTTTCTTTCTTCAACAGATGTTTGTAAAAGAGTCCTATTAAATACATTTAATTCTGCTGTCTCAGCCTAACAAATCTTAATTGTGAAGATTACTTTAATTGGTGTCAGTTACAATCAGGAAAAGCACCCATTATGCTTTTGTTTCTAGCACATGGGGAAATTTTCCATTCTAAACAGAATATTGAGAAAAGGGAGGTAATAAAGATTTTGAACATTGAGCTAATCATCTTTCCTCTTTTTCACGTTCCTGTTTTTATTTGACATGAAAGCTAAAAGGAATCAGAATTCTGCAGTCAAATGAGAAAGAGGTAGCTGAACTGTTGTGGGACAACAATTGGTACCCACCATTGTTTGCAGGTCACCCAGCGCATCAGTCTTCATTTAAAGGGAATTTCTAGGAAGTGCCTAAGATTTTGAGGAAGAAATCCCAACATCTAACAAACCGTTATCAAACAAAATGCCAGGGGACATTTTATATAGCTACTTAAAACTGGGATTACTAGGGCAATGTTAATGGATGGGAAGATGGGGACGACATCACCACCCTCAATGAACTTACACTCTAGGAGAGAAAGACAGAAAATAAGGAGAATACACAGCAGATCGCATGATAAGTGCATGGAGAAAAATAAAGCAAGACAGGGATAAGGGAGCATAGGTGAGGGGATGATGTGGGCAACTTAAAACAGTGTGGACAGAGAAGTTCTCAGAAGATAAGATCTGAGCAAAGACACAACTAAAGGAGGCTAAATGTAGGTCTAGGGGAAATGTGTTCCTGGGAGAGGAAATACCAAGTGCAAAGGTGGGGAGGTGGCACAGGTTTGGCCTGTTAAAGGAACCAGCAGTAAAGGAAGGGGCCTATATCACAGAGAGGTGACGAGGCTGTGGTGTGGGTTCTACTCAGAGATAGGAAACCACTGGAACATTTGATCAGAGAAGTGACATGACTTATCTTCTGGTATAAAAAGATCATTCTGGTTGTTATGTTGATGATGTTTGTGGGGTGGGGAGGGGTGGAATGCAGAAGCATGAAGAAATCAGATTCAGGATTTATTTTGAAGATTTGGCACACAGGATTTGCTGACATTAAATATGGGATGTAAGAGAGACTAGTCAAGGATATTCAAGGGTTTCAACCTGAGCAACCGGAAAGATAAGAAGCCGTTTGCTGAGAGTGAGAAGAGACCAAGGGAGCAGATCCAGTGAGAGTCAGAGCAGAATTTCGGTCTTGGACAAGCTGCCTTTGCGATCATCTGTGTGGGGATGTAGAGGATGCGGTCAGACATGTGAGAATGAGACTCAGGGTGAGACCTGGGCTGGAGGTACAAACGTGGGCATCGTCTGCGTGCTCGCGAGGCCAGCGGGCAGAATTGAGGCCAGGTGGTTGGGGGACCTAGCTTGGTTTATGTGCCTGCTGGGAATGGGCAGCTTCAGACCCAGTCCTGTTGGTCCTGGCCAGGAGGTCAGAAGCCGGAGCTGAATTCCAGTCCTAACTTGAGCCCTTGGCTGGGGTCTCAGAACTAGCTCACTGCTAGCCTGGGTCCTTCATGAGCAAAGAGCCCTCATGGAGCGCTCAGCCATGCCCCCTACCCAGGAAAAAAGTGACTAAGATGAAAAGTCCCCAATGAAGAGATGACTGGCTCGCTCTGGAGCGGTAGTTGGCTCATTGTAAGGTGTCTTTTAGGGCCACAGGTACCTGGTACTTGTCCCTTAAGGATGGTCAGCTGTCTACAAGTGACCAGCACCTAACAAACTTCATGCTCTCAGAGAAAGTGCCAGTGTTATAATGAGCTTAGATCCCTGCCTTTTCTAGTATATTCAAGGGGCAGTAGCATTTTTGAGTGATTTTTTTTTTTTTTACCAAGTAACATGAAGAGCTCTTTGCATTAGTCAAATGTTCCTGTGTAACAAATTACCCCAAAACTTTACATAATATTTATCTCAGTTTTCTGAAGGTTAGAAATTAGGGACAGCCTCACTGGGTAGTTCTGGCTTAAGGTCTTTTGCAAGATTGTAGTCACGACATTGACTAGAGCTGGAGAATCCATTTCCAAGGGAGCTCACTCACATGACTGGCACGTTAGTGTTGCCTGTTAACAGAAGGCCTGCGGTCCTTCCCACATGGCCTCGCCCAGGGCCTCCTGAGTGACCTCATGATCGGTGTGGCTGAAGTGGAGAGCCTGGTGGAAGCTGCAGCACCTTTTATGACCTAATCTCAGAACTCCTCACGATCTTCGACTGGTCACAGACCTGTTTGGATTCAGTGTAGGAGGAGGGTACACAAGGCACGGATACCGAGAGGAGAGGATCCATGGCAATTACCATCTCGAAAATAGGGAGTTTTCTGTCTTCTCAATCCTTTGTACCTGCTCACAGCCCCACTTGCAGCCACAGGAGCTCAGTTACTCCATATTATCAGGGTCCCCCATCACAACTGATCTAATCCACATATCTTTCAGGGTTCCACCAAATTATGGGGATGTTTCTTTGGTCATCTCTAGTTCAAGAGCGTGGTTTAGGAGATAATAGGCAAGTGCTGGAGCCAACACAAGAAGTGTACCATTTGTCTTGCTGGTATCTGACAATTTCCTCCTGATTTTTTCAGTGCCCTGTCAACGCACATCCCTACGAAAAGCATCCTGTGTGGCATTGCCACTGGCCATCTGCCCTTGAGTTGTGCAGCTGCACTGCATTTAGAAGCATTTATTTCATGATGTGTCTAGGATTGAGTTTGTAATATAAACTCTTCCAAGAAGCATTTGCCCATTTAAGACCCACTAGTATTCCTGCCTTTTAGCACATTTATTTAACCAATACTTCTTGTATGTGTGTACTTAATTCCTAGCCATTTCTCGCATGAGCAAATTGCCTAAATACACTTGTGAGAAACCCTTTTATGGTAAATGTTATTAAACTGAAAACAAGGGTATAATAAAATAGCAATTTAAGGGTAATTTACTAACAACTGGAGCCCTTAAACATTGACATACTATTGCGTAATAATAATGCAAGACTTGGTATTTAAACACACTCTTTGTCACTCCAAGAATCACTGGGACAGTTTCCTAATCCTCATGGTCTTTAATTACAACTTTTAAAATATATTTTTACTACTCCTATGTCATTCATTTATAGATTATAAATCATTCACTTTTACCCATGTGAAACTCCAGCAAACTCTTACATCTCTGCTCCTTATCCAGAGAAATAAGAAAGAAAATAATCAAAGTAATAGAGGTGAGCTGGTAACAATGCACTGCTATTCTTGGACTTGCACTTTCCAGACTGACTGATAATAATAGAAACTGAATTACTAATTAATAGAAATGATCAATTAACTGAAAATTTTGAGGACTCCTGGGTCTTCCACAATAAGGAGAATCCATTAGATACACATCCCAGTAAAGGCTTCTCGCTCTCTGGAAAATAGTGTGGGTGCTACAAAGCAGGCCTGTAGGCAGCTGGGGAGGACCTAGCACTCACGTGCCAAGTCCCCACATGTGGGACCTGGCTTCTGTTTGAAGATGGAGATGCTCACTCTTATCAGTGCCTGGGAGATGCTCACCCTGAGAGAGAAAAGCAGACCCTATAATGATGGATTTTTCATTTTGCATGAGGAATAATCATCAGAGGGATCAGATGTACTCAAAGTCCATATAGTCAACACAAGAAAAGCCTCTATAGGAAGCCAGATCACAATCAGAAGCCATTTATTAAGTTGTCCTGTAAAATCATCGTCACAGAATCTAGAAATACCTCATCTATATGATCAGTTCATTCTCTCCCTGAAGGTATCAGGAGCTAAATCACAGTCCAAAGGTTGTTTGGTGTGTGGATAATCATGATGAGGAAGGGTGAGGTGAATGTTTAGTGGCAATAGACTAGCTTCATGAGTCCATCTTGTAATGGGAATGATTTGCCAGAAGGACATGAACTACTCAAAGCCAATAGCCAAACTTCCTTTTTCCTAGCGGGCGCTTGGAAAGGCATATCATTTATCCTGGGCCACATAACAAATTACCCAAAACTTAGCAGCTAAAACAACAAACGTTTTATCACACGCAGTTTTTGTGGATCAGTAATATGGGCGGTTCTGCTTCAGGGTTCCTCCAAATGTCTGGAATGCAGTCATCTGAAGGCTTAGCTGGGGCTGGGAGTTCTGCTTCCAAGGTGGTCGCCGCACCGGGTTAGCAAGTTGGTGCTGGCTGTAGGCAGGAGGCCTCAGTTCCTCTCCATCAAGATCTCCCTCCCTCTCAGGTTGCTTGAGTGTCCTCACAACATGGCAGCTGGCTTTCCCCCAGATGAGTAACCCAAAAGATAACAAGGTAAAAGCTGCAATGCCTTTTAAAACCTAATCCATGAAGTCACACACTGTCACTTCTGCTACATTCTGTTTGATGGAAGTGACTCAGTCCAGGTTGCAGGAAATTAATTAAGCTCTACCTTTTGGAAAGGAGTATCAAAGAAACTATGGATATATTTCAAATCACAATAGATATCATCTACATTGTCTCTGTAATTCCTTTTTCCTACACTTCCATAGCTGGCCAACTCTTCTGCTAATCCATGTACTCTATTAATATGTATCTGTTATTATATTTCTAAATATAATATATTCATATTTTATGTGTGCATAATTACAGCTTATGTATTATATAATTATATATTACATACACTATAAATATTAATGTATTGGCCAACTATTCTAGCATGGTACTCTTTATGTATCTTTGTGAAAATTTTCATACCCCCATTGTGCCAGCTCACTAGCCACAGGACCTGGGGCAAGTTACTGACCTCTCATGCCGCTCTGACCTCATCTATAAAATAAGGCTGGAATGGGACCTATCTTGTAGACTCTTCTAAGGATTAAATAAGTAATTATATGCACAGAGATTAGAAGTAATTATGTGCATGAGCTTAGAAGTGTGCCTGGCACAGAGAAAACATTCAAACTGTTAGCTGTCAGCAGGGCATCTGTAGCTGTAGCCGAAATAGTTGGATCCAGTAGGTAAAGTTAGCCCTCAGAAGGAAATCTGATTTCCATGTTCCCAGTGGCAGTAAACAAGTCATCGAAGTCTTCCTAGCCATGCCACAGCACCACGCCATCCAAGCCCTGTCCCCAGGATAGAGAAACAACCTATCAGGTCCAGAAGGGACTGGGTCCACTGGCCTCTCGTTTTCCTTTCCTCTTTGCTGAGCCTATTCCCCCTGTGGATCCCAGGTGAATCCTGGCAGGGAGCCTTACACAGAGACAACATGTTTAGTTTGCACTCTGAGTCCTATTTATGTTTTGTTTTTGTCCCTGATTTTTTTTTAGGGTGACCTTTTGTGGAAGGGTAGAATAACTGAACAGGGAAGTGACCTAGTAGAAAGCTAGGGAGTTCCTCAGCCTCATGACTTTTCATTAAAGGTTGTTCCCAAATTTTATTTATATTTCATTTTTTCATTTTTTGACTTTTTTTCTTAACTGAGGTACATTCAGTAAAATGCACAAATTCTAGTGTATAGCTCAATGCATTCTGACGTGTGCATACACTCATGTAACCATCCCCTGGATCAAGATATCAAACCTTTTATCAAATTTACCAAATTTTATTTTTAAACATAACATTTTCCAGGGTGTACACTAGCTGCATCTGGTAATTGTTGGCATTGGACATAGATTCCTCTCCCTCTTGGGCCCTTTTGCTTCTTGCTAGTGCCTCTTTAGCTCCTTGAGATTAATAAATAGATTCTTATCTTCCTCCTAAGCATATTCACAATTTAAAACAGGTCAGTGTTTGCTGAAAAAGTATTGAGAAAGTTAGAATGGTGCTTTCTTCATCTCCCAGAGCTACTTTAAAAGGAAGGCTATACCTAGTGGAATGCGTGAGGTCTGTCTTGTGTCAGGTGGCAATTAGCTAAAAATAGTCAGGGAGCTGGGAGGGGCTTGCTGAGGTCAAGTGTGCCTTCCGGCTGGTTCCCCGGCTGAATGTCTCCAGCCCTGTGACTAGCCAGTTCTATAGCCACCAGCCACACATGCCTTCTGAGCACTGTGGCTGTGGCAGTCCAACTTGAGATGGGCTGTCGGTGGTAAAATACACACTGGATTTTGAAGACGTAATACAAAGGAAATGTAAAAGGTTTCATCAGTAATCTTAGATTGATTACAAGTTGAAGTAATAACATAATAATAGATTAAATAAAATTAATTTCACCTCCTTGTTACTTTTCTGTTAATACTAGAAAATGTTAAATTCCATATAGGGCTCGCATTACATTTCTCTCTGATGGTGCCTCTCTGGACCAGCTGCCTCTGCTCTTCAGGCCCCCAGGACAGAGACTGTAGTGCCCCCTTGGGGACTCTTTTGAGTCTTTCATCACTGTAGCACTTCAGCTCTTCTCCACACCCAATCTCAATCTCTCTGCTGCCATTTGAAGACTTCTACTTCAGATAGTTGACTGTTCATTTCTTTATGGAATCCTCACTTGAAGAAAGTCAAGCATCTCTTCATACTGTTCAATTGTAAGCTCAATAATTCCGTCTTCCTGCCTTTTTTCCAACTCTGAACATTTTTAATGAACTCCCCTGGGTCATCTCTGTCTCTCTATATTATTTTTAAAACTTGGTATTTGAAACTACCCAGCATCACTGGAAGGTGGGCCTGAGTAATGCAGACCAGTTGAATACATTGTTTCCTCCATGCAGTCCTTGAGGAGGCATGTGATGTGTTACCTCATTGACTCCTACTGCAAAAGGAGGGGCAGATGCTGTTGGTAACACACTTGACTGTTGAAGCAGCTGGGGCTCAGAGAGGTTAAGTAACTTACCTCGGTTCCATTGCAAATTAAGGGGCAGGTCTGGGATTCATACCCAGGTTTGCTTGACTCCAAAGCCCACATGCTTTCATTACCACATCTTCCTTCCCTGATACTTTTCTTTGAACACACCCCTTGGTATCTTGAGAGGCCTTTATGCATGACTGATGCATTTGTAGCTTATGGTCAACAATGATTCTTGATCTTGTTCTGACATGTTTGTGTCTTACTAGAATTGTGCAGCCCATCTGCTAAATTCCAGGAACCCCTTTTCCACCCTGCAGTGTGTGAAAGCCAGTAGGACTGCCCTACCCCAGCCCTTGTAGGCTCACCAGTGAGCCAGAGTTGAGGTCTGCAGGTGTCAGGAATGACTTTTCTGGAAGGGAGCTTTCTTTCTTGTGGCCCCAGCTATCAGTTCATAGAACAAGCTAATTCTCAAAAGCCAATCAAGGCAAAGTGTTGTTTACCCATGTTTACCTAAAGGCAACAAGTTTCTGTTTTGAATAGAAGGGGACAGGAAGGGATCCTTGTATGTTAAAATCAGATCTTCTCATGTATGAGCCTTGATTCCACTTATAGAGGTACCTAGAGTAGTCAAATATAGAGAGACAGAGAATAGAATAGTGCTTGCCAGGGACTGGGAGAGGGGAAGATAGAGAGTGAGTGGTTAGTAAGTACAGAGTTTGGGAAGATGGAAAAGCTCTACAGGTGGGTGGTAGGGGGGTGTACTTAGTGCACACAGAACTGGACACTTAAAAATGGCTCAAATGGTACATATTATGTTACATATATTTTACCTTAATAAAAGCAACCAAACGGATCTTCTATACTTAAGGAAAAACAGCTTGCTGAGCACGTGTTATCAGAGGTGCTGCTGGAGCTGAGTCTCGGGTCCATTGTTCATCCAAGCTTCAAGGTCACAGGTGTTTTCTGAGTCAGCTTCTCATGAGAGAGGCGCAGACTCACTTCACTGTGTCTATTTTCCTGATGGATTTTTCCATCTAGAAAGTTATACCAACTTCACACAAATGCCTTGCCAAGGTTTAAAGCACTTTCCACAGACATCAGTGGGAAGGAAAGCAGCCTTACTGCCAGGGACTCCAGTACCTGCCCGGGCCCAATTAATTAGATTGAGCACCAACTGTCTAAGAATGTTTGTTCTGGGTTTCATTGCAGCCACTGCCCCCTGACAACCTGAGGTCAATCATCCAATCCACTGCATAGGCTGTTTTGAAAACATTTAGCAGGGTACATAGACTGAGACTAATACACAGGAATTCTCTTCACAGAGTGGTGTTTGGGGCCATTGTGGGTGTATTTGCTTATTAGACCTATATATTTTCCTTTTCAGGAATCATTAACCAATGGCAACAGGAATCCAAGGATAAGGTGATTTCCCTCCTGTTAACTCACCTGCCTTTGCTGAAGCCGGGAAACCTCGAAGCAAAAGTAGAATATATGAAACTTCTGCCCCAAATCCTGGCTCACTCCATCGAACACAACCAGCACATCGAGGAGAGCAGGCAGCTGCTGTCCTATGCTTTGATACATCCGGCCACTTCGTTGGAAGATCGCAGTGCTCTCGCCATGTGGCTGAATCACCTGGAGGACCGCACATCGGCCAGCTTTGGCAGCCAGAGCCGAGGCCGCTCGGACTCTGTGGATTACGGGCAGACGCACTACTATCACCAAAGACAGAACTCTGACGACAAGCTCAACGGGTGGCAGAACTCTCGGGATTCTGGGATTTGCATCAACGCCTCCAGCTGGCAGGACAAAAGCCTGGGATGTGAGAATGGCCATGTGCCCCTGTACTCCTCCTCATCTGTCCCCACCACAATCAATACAATTGGAACCAGCACAAGTACAAGTAAGTCCCCTGGAAGTTCTTTAGCACCAAGCTTGGTTTGGCGACTTGCTGTGTGTGGCATGTCCTGCTGAGAATGTCTGTTCTGAGCACCCAGTGACCCTGGGGGAGAAGGGCTGACTGGAATAGACTGTGGGAGGGAGATCTTTGGACCTCATCTTTGTTGCTCTTTTGATTCTGGAAAGATGAAAATGCTGGGCAGGGAAAAATGACGGATGGCCCAAATTTGGGTAACAAACAAACTAAAAAAAAAAAAAATGTGGTGAAAGAAGGAAATTCCCGTTTCCTCAAATAGAAATGCCTTTCACCCTGGGGTTTTTGGATTTGCCAACACAGAGTTATGCGTGATTCTCCAAACCTGATCCTAACTCATGGTTAACCAGACAGCCTCATGGGCTCTATGCATTTTGGATTTTTCTCCTTTTCCTTCCTTTCCCTTTTTTCATCTTTTTTTTTTTTTCTCTTCTATTTCACCCTGGAATATTCCCTCCCTTGCATTTCCAGGTTTCAATCCCCAGTTGTTGGGGGCACTTTTCCTCCTGACCGTGGGGGGCGGCGGGGGGTGGGGCAGGTTTGCTAACTGAATGCTGCTCTGTGCTGTGGACCATGTGAATGCAGCAGCCTGCTCTTGCGCACTCTAACTTAGGAGAGGCAGGTCAGGACCTGCTTTGCAGGAGGGGACAGCAGAAGAAAGCCTGTGCTCTTTTGACCACTGAAGCAAAGTACCCTGCCCACAGATGGCACTAGTGCTGGGAGTCCTCTCTGTGGCTCCCCTCTTAGCCCGAGTATAGTGACAAACGTGCCATTGGTGCTTCTCCAAAGTGGCAGCTTGGGACAGTAGCTGCCACGAAGCAGAATTCCTTGGTGTTAGTTTGCCGTGTCTGTGCACACAGTGTCCCGTCTGAGATAACTTTCCCTGGGGAAAGCTTTTGCAGTTAGACCTGATGTGCCTGTAAGCATGCAGGAACCCCCAATTAAAAAACACAAGAGTACTGAGAATTGGCAGCGATGGTTTCTTGGCCTCTACCTCTGCTCGGATCTTTTGGATAATGGCCTTTTTAAATGGCTTCCTCAAATATGTAGGAGTGTTGAATTATAGCTACATTAACTGAAACAGTACCTTAGTGGAATAACCAAGGAAATACTCAAGATATTGCACTGATAATGCCACAGCTCGAATTTCTTAATTTTTAAAATTGATTTTTAGACTTAGGTATCAATAACTTGCCCATTTGGTGATTACTTGGGGAATTATGTGATTATTGCATCATTAATTTACTATGTAGGAAGTTCTGGTAGAGTCAGTCTCTTTTCACAGACCAGGGAATGGTTTCCCTAGCCTCTGTTGACGGAGATTGAGCGCTGGGTCTGTTAAAGCATCCACACGCAGGCTGGGATGACAGAGCTTTGGGACCCAAGTTTCCTGGGTCAGAGACAGAATCTAGTAATTGTTACAAAACTCTGATAGCTAGGAGAGATCGAGCTCCAAGCTGCCTGCCCTCTGAAAACTTGATCTTTTGTATTTTAAGGTGTTGAGTTTTATGTCATTTGTCTGGAAATTAGTCTTGGGTCATCACATTTCTGTCTCTACGGACTTACACATGCAGGGTTGGGTCTTGGCAAGATTAATACATCCAGGTAATCATCGGATCGTCATCTGCAGATACTTTTGTCTTTTCATTGTGGCCACACAACTCACAGAGGGGAGAAAAATTCACAGATGGCTGTCATGACCTCCCAAATCTTTGGGTCCCTGTGTTGTACCTGAGCAAAAAAGAGCAAAAAAAAGGTTTAACAAGACAACTTGATTATGTATCTTGGGAAGAAGAAGGGGTTGAAGTCCTATTTTGGAGAATCAACAAAAATAAGAGGTCAGATCTCTCATACAGCAAGTTTCATTCAAACACGTAGGCCATATCCACACCTGTGTTTCTATAATCTCTCTTTAACAAAGCATGCCTGCCATTGCTTCCCTCCTCTGCATTGTCTAGGGTGGCTCGATTGTGTTCGTTAAAACTTCAAACCTTTGAGTCATTCGTTCACTCGTGCCTCTGTCAAATATATCCTGAGCTCCTGGGAGGCAGTGTGATAAGGTGGTAAGAGCAAGGACTTTGGTGTCAGTGCCCTCCGAGGTACAGTCAGGTTTCTGAGTAGCTAACTGCAACTTGGCCAAGTTACTTAACCTCTCTGAGTGAGGTCCCCACTTGTAAAATGGAAACATTCAAAATATCTACCTTCAGGGGCTGTGGTGCAGGTAAGTGGGAGTGTGTGTGCTCATGTCCTGTCTCCCAGCCAGGTGATAGTAAGCACTGGTGTCTGCTATGTGGGTAAATGGCAGAGGGTAGGAAAGGGGGTGAGGAACCAAGTGCTAACACTGTCACCCCGAGTCTCTGCTGATGATCACCTGATAAAAGCACCTTTCCTGAGCCAGGGCATATAGAGTGGTCTAGGGGGCTTTGAATATATTGTGACTTTCACCCATCCATTTCACTGCAATTTAAAATGGGTTGGACTTAAGGGTTCAGGACCTCTTGCACTGCACTGAAGAGCTACATTTCTTACTTCTTTCAAAGTGGAAAAAATATCCACCCAAGACAGTATGATTATAAATAGAGAGCCGATCAGTTAGAGCTTCACATTTTCAAATTATCAGCCACATTAATGACAGTTAATGAGAAAAAATTAACTAGGTCTCCCAGCTACACAGACTACTTTTTTGCAGTGTAGTGTATAAAAACTTGGCTTATTTCACTAATATTTTGTTCCTTTGGTCACTGTGCTCCAGCAAAGTAGCTCAGCATTCAGTCCTCCTTGTGTGGATTCTGAATCATTCAGCTGTTCACCTACTAGGGCCATTCAGCTGTTCACCTATTAGGTGCTTGGCACTGTGTTCGAGTCTGTGGGAAATAACAGGGAAGCTTAAGTAAAGTGATTCCACTTCAGGGAAGCCTATAATATACATAGAGAAGATACATCAGTCTCACGATTAAAAATTAAATCTTCCTTTTTGTAATACTAATCCACAAAAATTGTACATAACAAGCCATGAGCTATATAGAAGTACAGTAAAAAAAAAAAAAAATGCCACAAGAACACAACAACCCTAACTGCTACCATGAGGCAATATAGGATGAGTCAGCTGAAGGGGCGGTGCCTCCATACTGTAAGTGCTGTGATTGTATGGACAGGAGGGATCCTCGGGAACTGGAGGCGGAGCCAGGTCGGAGGTTCCGAGCAGGGGAAAAGGAGATGCATGTGAGCAAGGGGATGGAGATGAGAGGTGCAGGCTGGGGTGAAAGCCAGTAAGGAAGGAGGAGAGAGGTTCACCAAGGACAGGGCAGTGAGGGAAGGCAATAAAAGTAGACTGAGGGAAGGGATCAGAGAGCCCTCAGGAGGCCAAGCGTCACGCCACAGACATGGCAGCAACAGGAGCAATGCTGTGAGGGGCACTGGGCTGCTGTGATTAAACCAGATGGATAGCATGATGAGGCCAGAGCTGGTGAGTTCCCAACCTCAGTTATGTAAGTAAAAGCATCATCAGGATAGGAATAGGCATGGAAGCAGAAGGAATGGATACTAGAAATGCTCCTAGGTGTCAGAATTAGGATTTGGTTCATTATTGACTTGGACATTCATTACTGATTTGCTTATTTGTTCATCCATAAACTTAGAATATGTTTATTGAACACCTGCTATGCACCTGGTCTACTCGAGGCACTCAGGACACAATGGTAGACAAGATAAAGATGTGCTCTCTTGTAGAGTTTGCAATCTAGTATATAAAAACTATAGTAGTAAGTAAATGACAGTGTGTCAGAGATTGGTGAGTGGCATGAGAATAAGAAAAAGAGTAGGGTCAGTAAGATCAGGCCAAGGTGCTGGGCTGATTATAGCATTAACTAGGGTGGTCACTGTAAACAGATCTCATTGAGAAGATGATGTGTGAGCAAAGACTTGAAGGAGGTAAGGGGTTAATCAGGCGGGCGTCTAGGGGGACAATAGTCCAGGCAGAGAAAGAGCTACACAAAGATCCCAAGATCTTTCTTTCCCCCAGACTGTTTAGAGAAAAGCAAGAAGGCTGGTGGCTGAGAGGCACTGAGTAAGGTAGACCGTGGTAGGGGTGACCGAGGTACCAGGG
Organism: Manis javanica; assembly: GCF_040802235.1. NCBI lineage: Eukaryota > Metazoa > Chordata > Mammalia > Pholidota > Manidae > Manis > Manis javanica. The sequence continues at coordinate 45,009,050 of NC_133163.1, read as the reverse complement.
AGGGACGCGTCCTACAGGTCGCTGGAGGTCATTGCAAGGACTGACTTCTGCTCTCAGTAAACCAGGAAGCCGTTGGAGGATTTTTGGCAGACAGTGACATGATCTGACTCACATTTTAAAGGGATCACTTTGGCTGCTGTATTAAGAATAGATTGTACCAGGACAGGGACAACCACACAAAGACCAGTTAAGAAGCAATTGCAGAAATACAAGCGAGACACTGATAACTTTGACCAGGATGGCCTCAGTAGAAGAGGGAGAATGGTCAGCTTCTAGATATATTTTGAAAGTACAGCCAGCAGGATTTCCTGACAGAATAAATGAGGGAAAGATGCTCCATTTGAACTAACCACTTCTACAGTCTCATGGTACAGCTTGGAACCCTAGTATTTCCTTTATTAATCTTGATTGGTTTTTTCTGATGATAAAACCAATACATGGAAAAAATGTTGGGACCATAGATCATAAAAAGTAAATTAACAGTGATAGCACATGACTACATAGTGTTTCCTACATGCAGGGAACTGCTCAGAACCCTGTATATAAACATTAACTCATTTAATCCTCATAACCCCATGATGTTATTTTTACAAACATTAACTCATTTAATCCTCATAACCCCATGATGTGGTTTTTACTGTTATCCCCATTTGACAGATGAGGCAACTGAGTCACAGAGAGGCTGTGTAACTTAACCAGTGTCACAGACCTGGGGTTTGAACCCAGGCAGTCAAGCTCCAGAGTCTGGCTCAGAACTCGAGGTTACCTGCCTCCCCCTCTAATCCTATCCTGAGAGATTGACTCAAGTCACAGCTAACAGACCCTTGTTTTCCTCTGACCCTGAATTTGCCCCCACAGAGACCAGCCACCCTGTACCTCAGTGCCCTCCACTGCACACAAGGCTAACACCCTGCCTGGAATGTTCCCAAAGGCTGCTTGCTTTACAGTGGCTCATGTGTTTCAGTGTAAGCCCTTAGCATTCTATGTCACAATCTTTGGTCAACATGCTTGCCTCCGCTTCCCAATTACAAAATCTTTGGAGATGGGGGTTGTGTCTTCTTTACCCTCCTTCCCAGCAACTAGTGCACCTTGTGGCTCAAAAAGCTACAGAAATTTTGGAGATGGCAAATTCTTGGCATGAATTCAGCCGCCACTCTCCTATGGCTGTGTCTCTGTTAAATAATGGCTGTCTTTTGCTAAGTCCAGATGTGGCCTCCAAATTCTCCTCAGTATGCCCCTCGAGGCAACCGCTATAATTCAGTAAGAAATGGCATGTGAGCGGAAGCCTGTCTGCCTGCCCTGCCATAAATGTTTGCTGAACAGTCGGGACTTAATAAATTCCCAGGCTCAGTAAGCAGATGTTCATAAAGTTAATGAATTTCCAAAAGAAATGAGAAAGTGTCTGTGGGAATTTGCTAACTATTTGGTGATAATATTGATCATTTAGCCTTCTGTCATAATCCTCATAGTAACATTTATCATCACTCTTCTTTTGTGTTACTTACTTTACCAGATAGGGTGCAAATAACATACTGTGATCTTGCTTATGGAGGCAGTTGTATGAATTTATACATGTGAGAAAATGCCATTGAGATATATACAAATTCATACCCCAAAAAGTCAGTGTGCACAAAAACTGCTGAGATCAGAGTAAGGTCTGTAGTCTGATGAAATTATATTGTGAAAATGTCAATTTCCAGGTTTTGATAATGTACTAGAGTTATATAAAATGTCACCTTGGAGGAAGCTGGTGGAAGGTACATGAGACCTTTCTATGAAGGATTTTTGCAATTTCTTGTAAATTCTATAATCACTTCAAAATTAAAAGTTAAAAAATGAAAACCGCTGGGGCATCCAGTGCCTAGCTATTTCTTGGGCATTGGTCCTTTCCTTGGCCTCTCTGGGGTGTGGAGGGTCCGCCCGTTTATGGGAAGTGTGTCTGCTAGGTCCCATGTAGCCAACATCGGAAACAAAACTCCTTCAGCACATAAGCTATGGAGTGGGAGCAATGGGGATCTCAGAGAAAGTGGCCCCTTTGGAAACCCCAGGTCTGCAATTGAAAAAAAAACTCTCCCAGTCCATCACCCGAGCCTTCAGGCCAGGGCCAGCTCCTTCAGAGATACCCATTTGCTCAGAAAATCCCTTCTTTTCCCTCTGCCCATCATATTTTCTTGCAAGGCCACCAGCCACTTCAAGCTCATTCCAGTCAGCCTGCAGGAACCTACCGGAACCCAGAACCCATGGGAAGGAGCCCTCACAGCTGCAGGTGGCCGGCTCAGGAGAGATCTTTGTGAATGGCCGCTTGGAAACAGAAAGGAAGAGAAGCCCTGAAGCCCCTGATTCTTTCCCAAAGGCTGCAGGTCATCCCTGCCCTAAGCCTTTGGAGCCACTGGTGTCATTGGACTTCTTTTAAAATTTTCATGGAATTATTTTATGGTTTACCAGCAAACTTTCTCAGTGGAAAATCTCTTCTTTCCCAAAATCTAGCCAGCCTGGCATGTAACTGAAAACATTTTTTTCTTTAACCCCTTATTTGTTCTTCAAAGAGGTAACTGGTGGCTTTGCTTCCTTTGAGAAGCATTTATAACAGCTGGCATGGTATATTTTTAGCCTCAGCTTCCTTCCCCTGGGGGGGAACCTTTTTTAAGAATGGCACTGGCCTTCCTGATGCAACATTGCGAAGATGGCTCAGTGATATCACAGAGGACCTGACATGGACACTGCTTAATCCTTCTCCCCTTTCCAAGAGTCCAAACACTTACAGGACTGTGTTTCCCTTACCATGCCTAGTGTTTGTCTTCTAGGGCTTGGGAAAGGACAATCAGAAAAGCACTTAGTAAGCAAGAAGTCTGCTGGTTTATTGTGAGTTGGAGGTTCCACTGCTTGGGAGAAGTCAAAGACTTCCATGGGCTACATGTGCCTTGGGTCATGAGGCTGTGCCATTCGTCCCCTATCTGGGAGGATTTTTTTAGACCCTGATGACAGTGAGGGTTATTAAACACTAGATGAGCTAGAGAGGAAGGCAGTTGTGTTCTAATCTCCACTGTACTTCAAAATAGGCTGGGTTCTGGCTGCAATAAATGGCTTAATTTGGACTAGCCCAGAAGAAGGAGATGAACAACGTGATTTTTTAAAGACTTTTTTGAGTCCTGTAGTCTTATGATTTCTATTATTTTGCAAGATTTACAGTCATAGACTAATAGCAGCTGCTTCACAAAAAAACTGGACAAGAAAACTTTTTTACTCTTGAGATTCCTTATTTTTTCCTTTTCTTTTAGATTTCCAGGGACAAACTGAGGTTATACTGAAAAAGGATGTATCATGAATATTGCTTATGTATGTCTTTGGTAGCTTTAATATTAAACAAATTTAAACCCTTGAATTTCATGGTTTCAGATGAGGGTAAATCTTAGTGACAGCAATGATCAATTTGGGATATATTTCAAACTCTAAAACACTGTAAATATCATTCCTGCCATTCCCTACCCCAATTCCAGTCCTCAACATTCTACTAGGTAAAATATAGTATTAGGAAATCTCAGATGTAAGTCACTTAAGAGAAGGGTATGGAGATGGGGAAGTGAGGTAGGCAGGGGTTCCAAAACCTGGAAGATGCTATAAAGGGTTTTTGTGGATTAGAGAAGGACTAAAATTCCCAACATACCCTGGTGTAATCATGCTTTGCCAAAAGTATGGATCATGTCCATAGATAAATTCTGTGGCTGGGTTATAGAGTGGGGCCAGTAAGAGCCCAGGGTTTACTTTAGAGATTGTTTCACAGCCAGCCTTGCCAAGAAGCATCCTTTAGGAAAAGCCCAGGACATATGGAGCTAAAGAATTTATAACAGATTCTTTTAAACTTTAGTCTTCTCCTATGAACAAAAAGACATTTCTATACAAAAGGAATTATAAGGCTAAGTGACATTTTAGATATTCCAGTTCGGGGTATCAATGTTGAGGCCGTCTTGATCAGGATCAAAAACATGGCTTTGAAGTCAGGTGATTCCGTTTTAAATTTCAGCTCCACCAATACCTAGGTACACGACCATGGACAAGTTACTTGACCTCTAAACCTCCTTTCCTCTCCTATAAATGGGAATAAATTTCAGTAGAAAACCTCTTAATTGAATGCATCAGGATTGGTTGTTGATATGTTAATTGTAATAGCTGTTTAAAGCAGAGAATCTAAGAAAAGGAGTAAGACCTTAAACATATTATCTTAAAGCATAAATAGACAAATTCATGTACTGTCTTTCATATAGTGGGATGGCCCTTTCTTTGAGGATAGGGTTCCTGACCGTGGCTACTCTTTGCCTTTTCTTCGTAAATCATACCCCTGATGCATTATTGTCTGTAATTTATTTTAAATTAAGGAGGAATTTGAAAACATTTACAAAAACAGTGCACAGAATCTTTCTAGATTCTGTTTTTTTCTTTTATCACTTAGCTCATAGTTTTCTCTCTAAATTTAACAGTAAATTTTTAAGCAAAACAATATTCTAAAGCACGTAACAAAGTTCTTGTGCAATTAAACTTTATATAATTAATATTTCTTCATTTGTTATACTTTCAAAATTACACATTTACACTAATAAGTACAACTGGCATAACCAGGTTAGGGAACAAATTCAGCTGACCCTTGGTATACCTATGGGTCAGCTGGTGGGAGCGGTTGTGCGCAAGTAACTTACAGTCCTTGAGGTGGTGAGCCATGGGCATTGTAAGTAATCCAAAGGGAAAGGAGAGGACTGGTTGATCCAGCAAGTTGGTTAAGTGAAGGTGAGCTAAGAGAGTGTCTTAGAGTGTTTGTAAGGATTAAATAAGAAATGTGTGTAAAGGACTTTCCAGTAGGAGATGCTCAACAGATCATAGCCACCATTATGCCTATTTCTGCTCTGTGGTGATGTTGATACAATTAGGTGTCCTGCAGCCCAGGCTCTGCAGGAAACAGGCAGAATAGCCTCCTTCGGCAGTCCCAGGACAAAGCTGTACTGATGTGCAAAGTTGAAATCCAGATACTCTGGCTCTGCTCTGTAAAGAGCCATCCTTCCACGAATACCAGTATCCCCTTTAGGATGGTTCTAGTGATAGATTTTACTAAGTAGCTTTAAAAGCAGTAGGAAAAAAAAAAAAAGAAAGAGTAAGTAAAAATTTATTGTTATTCTTTGGCATCTGTTGCCAACAGGAATAATTCTTTAATCAGTAATTCAGTAATAAGTATAAGGGTATTTTTCAAATCATAAAAACTGATCCTTACATAACAGATTAAGATATAATAGAAATCAGTGAGGTTATGCACATAGATACAGGCCAGGGAAGGGTGGCCAGGCCCAAGAGTGCAGGGTCTTTGGAAGAAAAATAATGTGCCATACTGAGAAGAGCAGTGGCTTAGGAAAGTCACTCCACTTGTAACTCGGTGTGGGATCTCACGTTCGCAGGGACTCCCACTTCTTTATGACGGCGTGAGCTTGGATGACTCCTAAGGCCCCTTCCTAATGCTTTCATTCTATGCTTTCAAGATAGAAAATCGGCTCCCAGAGTGCCAATGAGTGTTCAGAGCTATGACACTGGGGTAGCAGGAGGAGGAGAGTGAGATGCAGCTAATGAGCTGGGCTAGCGTAAGAGAAGTGGCCTGTTGAAGCCAGGGGGAGAGCCTCCTACTATGTCCAGCATCAACTGCACACTCCGGGAGACTCTCAGATGTGTTCGGTCCCCCTCATTTTTAAAAGAATGTGAACACCAGTAACCCATGCTTGCAGCGTGGAGCTGGAAGTCTGGCGGACGGGGGTTGCGGGAATTACTTTTCACTCTACTTTTTTAAGTGAATAGCATGACAGTGCCATGCATTAACCTATCAAAAACAAAAAAGACATAAAGTGAAAAAGATATGTAAGTGTTAATGGAGAGAAAAAATATATCCTAAAAGAAAAGACAGGGTAATTTAGCTTGAGTAATAATGCTAAGTAAGGAGTGATTGGATCATTTAGAAACATTTTGAAGTTATTACTAGGAAGGCACTATCATGAGTATCTTGGTCTCTGCAATATGGAAAGAAAAAAAAATTGGCAAAATGATGGGTGAAGATCTTGGTGGTGATGAAATTCCAGAGCATGTTATAATTACAAATGTGGATTCTCTATCCTTCCTGAGCTTAAAGAAAAAAGAAAAACATCAGAGGATCACCAGGTTCAGTTGCTTGGAGCTTGAGTCACAGGCTACCTGAAAGCCACTTTTTGCTTTGTGATTGTAGCATCATCACAATGGGATCCTTTTGGAGGAAGCATGGACTGTTGGGAGGTTCTTGGTTCTAAGAGATCTGATAAACATGCAGCACATTGCTGATCTTATTCCCATGTCACTGAGTTGAACATTTCCCCAGCAGCAGGAGGGACATGCAGCTTTGGAGCCCTGTCTCAAAAGCTACCATCCTTTTTGGATTAAAGAAACACACAACACCTTTTGCTATACTCAAGACAAAATAAAATTAGACATGTACCCATCAGTCCTGGCTTCCTGAGAGGCTGTCTCTGAGTAGCATCAGTGGGAAGCAATAGCAGCCGACACTGTCTTAGAGAGCCTGGAAATAATTCAACTTGCCCAGTGGAAAAGGGATGATAGTGGCAAGGATTATGAAACTGAGTGTATTCCCCTAATCTATCATTAGCATCAAGGTGAGGCATATGGAAGAGAACATATACTATGTATAGATAAATCTCATTTACAAGGTGGATGTATTTTTTTTAAGTTGCCCATAGTGACCATTTTTTTAATCAAATCATCTTTCCATTGACTAAAACCATGATTCACTGTATAAATTATATTGCTTTCTAATTAATCTTCATTGGCAGGAACTTTTAAAATCAGGTTAAGGTCCTCAATTCCTGAGATTATCAAAGTTAATCATCTATAAAGTATTTTAAAATAACAAACATTGAAAGGGCTTCATCAGGTGATTTGGGCAGGGACGGGAATGTGTATAATAGTCCTCTTCTCTGATTAGTAAATTGGAATCCTTTCGGTGACTTTTTTTATTTGGTTTGCTGTGTTTAACAAGTCCCATGTGTATGGCATTGGACGGGCAGGGCAGGTGGCGGCTCCGTCCTGCTGCAGGCTGCACTTCTGAGCAGAGGAAGTGCAGCCTTCCCAGAGACTTGTAGGAGCTACACAGAGACATGCTGAGGAGGGGTGTTGACTGAGGGCTTGGCTGGAATAGTGCAGGTCTGCACGCACTGGTGCACTGGGAGGGTGCTCAAGACTGAAGCATGCTTGGAAGATTAGAAGAAGTTTTGACATTAGACCTTAGGGAGCTAGGTTGTGAGAAAGGGAATTATTCACATATCTTCATTGTTATCCAAGAAATTATTTTGTGCCTCTAATACTGTTATTAACTCTGCTAAGTTTAGCAGGGTAATTTCCATATCCCAACTGAATAGTATTTACAAGTATTGTTCTAAAAGCCAGTGCTCACTGCAAGTACAAAAATGGCATCTTTGGGTAAAAATGACCAATTTGTACATTTGTTTGCTCTTAGCAGTGTAGCTCCAGATTCACCTGGAATGTCAAAGCATTGTGCGCTCAACTTCAAAGTCAGAGTTTTTGACTCCCAAGAGTGTCTCTGCTTTGGGCATGAGGCTCACAGTCGGATTGAGGCCAGCCAGTCCTTAAGTCTAGAGCAGAGCTGCAGATTGGTAAACCTTGTTGCCTAGCTCGCCGTTGTTCAGGACTTAGTATTGTCAATACTCAGAGAAGGCAGATGTCTTACAAGCAAATGATGTCTTGCTTGAAGGCTTTCTTTTCAATCTATAAGGTTTGTGAAAAAGAATTTAAAGCTTTGCTATGGTCACAGTTCTTTCCCTAATTTTCTGCTGGTGGTCTTCTCTCTCTAGCTGGAGAAAGCTGCATGATTTTTATTTGCTTCTAGAGTTATTCTCTTGCTCCTCTTCCCCAGCTACTCAATCTGTATGAAGTTGAGAGAGCAGGCTGATTAGGGGGTACTGGAGAAGCAGCTGATCGGAGAAAAGCTCTTTAAGCACTCGCCTGGGATAGCTCAACACCAGGGTCATGCTCGTGACCATCTCCTCATTCACGTCCACACGTCTGCGTGTGAGCTGCCTTCCATCCTTCTGCAGTTGCCAGAACAAACTTTTTAGGAAGGTCACACAAGAAATAAGTGCTTTTTCTTAAAGGACACACCAAGTAAAGGATTTCATGTTTTCTTCTTGGGTCTTTTCACACTAGAGAAACAGCCACAGAGTAACCAAGAAAAAAAGATGTTTTTTCCCTAAACAAGGCTGTGTAGTTTTGGCTGCCCCTATAATTGCTTGGGAGGAAGAAGCTTTAAATACTCACAGGTCAAACTCGCAAACTGGTGTGACTCCAAGGGCTGTTAAAATTCCTCAGCCCAAGAGATTGCTTTCGTCTGCAGTTCAGTTTCTTCCACTTAACTTCATCATATTGGGTAAATGTTTTATTTCCAGAGATATTAACCCTATGAGACCACTCTGCCACCCTCAATGGCATGGCCTGAGAGAAATGAAGCATTTGCTAGGGTAGGCCACAAAGAATCCTAACTTTGGAAAACAAGGGTGTGAAAAACCCCCTTCCCCCTCTGTCTTTCCCCTTTTTATTTTATATCAGTCAGCTTAGACTCAGGCCCTTGGAATCATCCAGACTGGAAAAGATTTGAATGGGTCTTTGGCTGAGGTGTCAGAACTCTAGAAAAAACCTGCCGGATGCCCAGATTTATCTTCAACTTAAAAAATCTATAGAACCCCAATGCCAAGTCTATCCAACTGGAACTTTGGTGAAATTTCTACCTCAAGAAAGTCTCTGATGGTCATGAATATCCCACTGGGAATCCCATCTCTAAGCCCATCACAGAGTGGAGTTGGGGTCTTCCTTTGGTGCTGGAGAAGTTTGTTTCTAGGATTGAAGGGAGAGTTGAGGAAATGACCCTCCACCCCTCCGCATTCCCTCCTTTGTTATGTTCTGGTTAATTCAGGAACATGTGCTGGTGGCACAATCTGGCAAAGTACCTAATAGACTAGGTGGCAGAATCAGAGTCCAGAAAGAAGAGCTCAGGCAACATGCAGTTCATAGCACGTGCCTTGGAGTCAGACCAACCCTGGGTTTGAGTCTCAGTTCCACTGATTACTGTGTGATCTCAGAGAAATGTCTTAACCTCTCTTGGTTTTGATTTCCTCATTAAAAAGGGGGTAATAATCACCACCCATGTATGACTGTGAAAGTCCTCTGGGTCTAAATACAATATTTTTCTCGAAGATATCCTTGGGTACTTATATCCTCCTACCCCAGTCCTAGTCTAAAAACTTATGCTCTTTGAGTTCTAAGAATTTTTCTCAAATTTTAGAAGTAGTTTCCTTTCATTCATTTTTCTGTCTTGCCTCTTTCAGGAACTCCTTTTAATTGCATAATAGCTCTTCTCTAATGATCTTCTAATTTCCTTAGTTTTTCCTCTACTATTTTCAATTTTTTGTTCTACTTTCTGTGTGATTTCTATAACTCTATCTTCCAAACCTATGATATAATTTTTAATCTCTGCTATCATATTTTCAAATTGTAAGAACTCTTTCTTGTTGTTTGTTCCTTTTTGTATTGCATTCTGTTCCTGTTTCATGGGTGCAAATCTTTTCTAATATCTCTGAAGACATTACATTTGAGTTTTGGAGTCTTTTTCTGCTCCCAACATTATGGTTCCTTGGAGGTTCTTTTTCTGTTTGGGGCCTGTCTCTCAAATAAGAGTCCTTTCATTTAAGAGGAAGGCACTAGAACCTTATGTGTGTGAATTTCACCAAAAGGGTATCAGTAGGGACCTGGCCTCATTGTTTTTTTGGTGGGCTCACACATACCACCAGCTGTAATTCTTTTCTCATAAACTAGTCTGTTTCCCCTAGAGGAATCTTTGTCTCCTCCTGAAGGATACAGGCCTGGCTTCAAGGGTTCTAGGGGATATGAGCGGAAAGGAGCTAAGATGACAGTCACCTGGTTTTGTGGGGTGGTGGGATAATCTAAGAGTTTCCCTCTATTTTAGACATGCTTTCTTTCAAACCTCCCATTTTTGACTCTTCCCTGCACACCTGCCTTTAGAGCTACCTGGTCTCTAAGTCCTGAATTTCTTGGGAGTTCTGCAGCATGAACAGTCATGTTTCCCCTTTCTATATGCATACATGTGATCTTTCTTCTATTTACTGAGTCAGTTGTCCCATGTCCTTCTGTTTACAAAATCTTATTGACTACATTAGCCTGCTGATACCCCCTGTTGTCTCCTATCATCTTCTCTCCTGAATCCTTTTCCTTCTGAGTTTTTGCCTTTGCTCTCATTTTAGTGAGTTTCCAGAAGGAACAGAGAAACACCTGCATAAATTAGAAGTCTATTTTATTTTGTTTACTTGTTTTTTATCTATCTCCTCCACTTGAATATAAATTCCAAGAGGTCAGGCACCTGATCTTGTTCACTGTGCAGCACTCCTATTGTCTAAAACACTGCCTGGCATATCGTAGATGTTGAGTAAATACTTGTTGAATGAATGAAAGAAGGAGTGTATGCATAAGTGAATGACATGTAATGTGGATCTCTTTGTATAATGCCTGCAGCCCAATAAGTAATAACTAAATAACTATCTTATCCATAATTATTTCAATCTTTGAGGATTAGGTAGTGAAATAAAACTTTATGCTACTCATAGCCATTGGTTTTAATTGGGGATGAATTTGCCTCACTTCAATTAAACCTTTAATGGGGAATGTCTGAAATACCTTTACATGCCCTAAAACTCCCGTTTCAAGCTTGTACTTTTCCTAATAGTGATTTTCCCATCATAACTCTGGATAACTAACAGGATATTGCCTGCTTCTGTTAAGGCAAGGTCTTCATTTGGAAGGTGAGAGATGGCCTGAAGATCCCATTGTCTGGTAGAAGGATTCCTGGAACTAGATAGAGTTCAGTCCTTCTCACTCAGTGTTGACCTTCAGTCTGTCGACTATCTCCCCTCAGTTTCCATGGTCTTATCTGGAAAGTACTCTGAGGAAAACAGAAAGATTGGTTAGATGATCTCTGAAGTTTTTTCAGGCTTTAAAACAACAGACTCTGCAGTTCTGCTAACTAAAATGTCGGTTAATAACTATAAAGTGTCAAATAATAAATAACCGTGTGTCCCAGGTCTTAAAATAGTGAATCCCTGTTAAAATGCCCAGTCTTTTCAGCTGATAAATTGGTTGATTCATTAGATAATTAGGTATATAAATGATGGCTTCTAGGTCTACATATAGACATCCCAGTTGTAAACCTCTGCATAAATCTATTATCATAATAAAAACCACAGATAAATAAATACAATCCAAACTGATTAACAGTACTGAATGTATGGGGAAACAAGTCTTCCATGGGTAAAGACTTTGACTGAAGATGAGAAGGACAGGCGCACAAAATGCCCAGACCTGGAAAATGCCCAGACCTGGAAAATGCCACCCCACTGTGAAGATGCAGCAGCTCTGGTTCTGGAAAAACCCCAGTGGCATACCATGTTTTTGGAGGTCCTAACTCCTGCTGCGTTTGGGTTACTGTTGTACAAACCTATAGTCCTCAACATTCGGATTCTGTGATGCATTTCTCTGGTGTTAAGTGAGGGGTAATCTGTTTGGGATCACTGGTCCATTATTCTACTCCTCTCTGTCCAATGACATTGATATGAAGACTAGCAGTCATTGATACAATATGAGTGATGAAGACAAAAACATCAAGTCTCTAGTCTTAGGTTCAGTATCAGCTTTGTTGAGTGAACTGGGTAGTCACTGTATCTCTAGGCCTCTGATTCCTTAACTGATAAAATGGCAAGGGGCAGAGGTGGATTAGATGTTTCCTAAATCATACTTTTAAAGTACTCCCTGCTTTAAAGTTCTAGAATTCTGAAATAATTAGAGAATAAATAAATGAGGGAACCAAATTATAGTATTACACCTTCCAGTCTTCTGTAAATAATGTTCTTGGAGAAAGAGGCCAAGAAATGTACACCATCATTAAAAGTCCATTAAGACCAATTCCATTGGCCACCTAACCACAGCAACATCTACTTTTCAATAAAACGCTGGCATTGCTCTCTACCAATTCTCTTGAGGTCTTGACTCAGGAATGAAAAGCTCTATACCCATTTCTTCAGGCACCTGGTGAGTCAGTGTTCATTTCAGGGAAGCCATTTTTGAAGCACAGCTTTTCATTTAGGGGAACATCTTGGTTATCTTATATCTTTAAAGGGAAAAAAACCCACCTAGGTTGTTTCTCTTAAATCAGCTGCCCCTCCGGCATTTAATTTAAATGGAAAAGATCTTCATTTGGCTTTTTTATGCAGATGCCTGCCTGTCTCTGCCCACATACCACCCACACAAGACCAAAACCATAAGCTTTGTGAGCCATTTGGGGAAAGCCCAAATGGAAAAATGCTTTCCATGTGGTTGAGCAGGTGATTTCTAACTCAGTTCTAGGGATGTTCACGCTCCTCAGGGCCATGGATTTTAAGTGACCATGTGGAGCATACTCGCAGCCAGGGCAGCAAGCAGCGTGTGCATTTACCACAGCAGCAAGACAGGAGCGCTTTTCTGACTTTCAGGTTTTTACCCTGATTCTGTCATTCCAAAGCAGAGCACCACAGTTCAGAGAGGCTTCTTGGTTCCAGTGCATCACCACTTCCTCAAAGACTCTCATTAGTCCTTAAAATACTGTGGCAAATTAACCAAACTGAAAACACCTAAAAGTTTTACCTCCTTCAGCAATTCTTCGTTTTCATGCAAGTGTTACTAGACTATCGGCGGGGCTTCACGGCTCCTAGCTGCTGTGTGCTTCGAAATGATAGAAAGTGATGGCTTAATAAACGATGAAGGTTTATTTTTGTTATTTTTTCTATTTATTACTTTATTGATAGATGCTTATTATGTTAAAAAAAACAGTTTATATACTGTTTGCCCCTGTCCTGCCCTGTCTTCTATTATACCTTTTTTGGCATCCATCACCCTAGTGGCCATTCAGTGCCCTCTGCATTGACATGTTTACTAAGTGTTGAATGAGTGAATGAATAAGGAGGTTAGCTTTAACTTTTTTACCAGGAAGATAACAGCTCATATTTTTTCATTTCAAAACCATCTTCCCGTACATCATCTTAGCGGGCCTTCGTCATCCTCCCTAGCGCCCAGCATATGCCCAGCATGGGGCAGATGCTCAGTGGATGGATGGATGGATGGATGGATGGATGGATGGATGGATGGATGGATGGATCAATTGATCTATAAGGCAGGCAGCATGTGATCCCAGAGCAACCCTGGGAAGTAGGTAGAAGGGTTATTACCATTGTTTGAACTATTTTTCAGATGAGCCCCTGAGACCCTCCTCAGGGTTTTGGATATTCAGTGTCAGGGCCGAGAGTCTAAGCCTGGGCATTCTTTCTGCTGTGAGAAGCAGGTTCAGAGTTGGGCTGAAGAAGGCAGACTGGCAAGTCAGGGAACTTCATCCCTTCCGAGCTGTCTGATCTTTGACCAGTCCCTGATCCTCTGCACTTGTGAACAGTGCAGTTTGGGGAGGGGCGGTAGGGAGACATGATAGAACTACCTCGTAAGGCGCTAAGTGAGGATCAGGTGGAGCAGTGTGGGTCTGTTTGTGGCTGAGTACCTGACACTCAGCTGGCCTCAGCAAACAGTCGCAGTGACTACCTTGTCCAAATGAGAATAGCACTGCATGAAATGCTAACAATAACATCATAGAAGATTGGTTCAGGGAGGGGTGGGGAGATCATCCCCTGGGCTGCAATGGCATTTACAACGAGTGCCTTCAGCTTTTAGAGCTTGGCACATGGTGGGCACTCAACAAATGTCTGATGAATAAATGAATGAACTCATCTAGTCCAGCCCCCTTGTTCTGCATATGAAGAACCCAATGTCACCCAGCCACATAATAGCTTGAATTTCTAAATAGGATGGAGGTACTTAGAATTTTCAATAAGAACTTCAGGCACTCAGTGTTGCTTACCAATGTCAGGACAAAGAGGTCTTAGGAGGAGTTCTGGGCACTAAAATCTAAAGGAAAAGAAGGTGATTCACATGCCCTGACCCTCCAGAGAAAAGAAATGAAATGCAAATACTTAAAGTGTGTGGGAAGAAGGCAAGACCAAGCTGAGTGTGACTCAGAGGAGGGCTCTGACTGGGGCCGGGAAGAGTTTGGGAGTGTAGATGAGGGTTCTGGAAGAGCAGGGGTGACACTCTCTTTTGTATGACAGACCGTGGTGGGAAATTCTTCTCTTGTAAATCTGTGAAATACTATCAACTAGTCAGAGATCTTTCTTAAATCACACATAATACCCTGAAAATGCTCCATATATATCATTAGATTGGCTAGTACTTTGACTTGATTTTTTCCATTAGCAGTGTTGTTTCTGTTAAGGTATTCTTACTCTGACAACTAATAATATTTCTGTAGCACTTTATAGTTTGCAAAACACATTTAGCATGCATTAAATGATTTTATGTTTTCTAACAATCCCATGATGAAACCTTTGTTATCTACTAATGGGGGGAAACGGAGGCACATAAAGGTCACGTGACTCCCAGCCCAAATCCCAGATTCTCCAGACTTTGGCAAGCCACTTTTGTTGGGCTTGATGCCACCCCAACAACCATGAGAGCAAGTGGCAAGCCAGCAAGTCAAAGCTGGGTGTGTAGCCAATTGCATCTTCATCTTGAATGTGCATGCAAATCTCCGGAGATCTTAAAGGGCAGGTCCTGGTTCAGCAGGCCAAGGGCGAGGCTGAGAGTCTAGCCTTGCTAACGAGCTCCCCGATGATGCCGGCGCTGCTGGTCCCTGCATCTCACTCTGTGTTTGCTGAGTGCAACTTGGTTAAGCATTCAGCGGCTGAACCTGCAGACTAAGAGAAAGTGTACCCCAAGCTTTCTGTGGCTCATTCATGTTCTGAGAGGACCTCTGACTAACTTATGACGCTGTCTTCCTGCAAGAGTAAAATGTCCTAAACAAGAGGCAGGCACTATTGCCCAGTCAAAATATTTGTGTCAGGAATCTAGAAATATCTGCCCATCTATCATTTAGGTTGGAATTCTAGTACCAAAATCTCATTTCTTCTGCCTGGAGAGCTGGGCAAGAGTGGTCAAATCCTTGGCCGGAGAGCCTGAGCAGGATTCTGCACATGACTCCGAGGCAAACAAGACATTGGTGGGAGAAGTGATGATTTGTATGCTGCCGTTTAAAAGCCACTTGAAAAGTAAACAAGATGCCCATTCTTTGGGGTCATCTTGTGAAGACCAGACAGAAGCAGGAGCCAACTGAGAGGTTTGTGTTGTCCAGGATGTGGGACAGGATTTGGGGGAAACACTTAGGCAAGAAGATAGCCTGAGATGTTTCTCAGCCTGGCTAGCCATTAAAAACACTCAGGCACATCAAAAAGTAAAAATGCTCCTATGCCACTACTGGGATTTTCAATTACCTGGTTGGAATGGGGCCTGGGCACCAGGATCTTTTTAAAGGCTCCAAGGGGGGGTTAAATGTGCAGTCAAGTTGAGAACCACTAGCCTAGACAAAGCTGTGGCAAATGTGACAAAAATGTCCCAGGATGGGAGGTGGAATCAGGAGTTTGTATCAATATACACCTATAGTCAATTCTCATCATTTGCAGTAGTTATGTTCTATAAGTCCCTGTGAACACTGGATTAGCAAATACTGAACCATTGCTTCAGGGAAAATGTAGGGTTAGTTTCTTGCAAGTCTCACAACATTTTCCTCAGACAATCAATACATTAACCTGTGTTATGTGTCATTAAACAATCATATTCAATATATATTATTGATGCATTAACAGTGACTTCAAGGTCAACAGAACTATAACTCATGCCTGAACAAAGCTCATCTAATACGTCTATTTTCTCCATAAGAAACATCATAGCCTTCTTGCACTTAGGAACATCAACCAGCACTTCAGCATGCTTGGGGCCTTTTTAAACAGCAGCATCACCAAAGGAAAACACCAAAATTAGAAAAATGTGGCACCAAGCAGAACTCAAAGGCCACTTGTGTAGTATGAGAGCTGACACAGCAAGGCAGAGCAATGCCTGTTCAGCCTCAGCTGGGCCGTGTGCAGCACGGACTCCAATTGTTTGCCACTCTGAGTATATCCATGAATGGCCATGAAAATGCTGATAGCATTTATTTTCAGGTTACAAATAAAGTTTAGCAAATAGGTGCATTTGCAAATATGGAAATCTATGATATGGAGGATCAAAGATGTATAAGACATCTAATACAGGCACACACTATACAGTTTGTATGGCAGGTAATGGGAGACCCAGAAGTAGGTGAGGAGCAAAGAGAGCTGACCTATGGATCTGAGCTGGCCGTCTAGTACAGCCCAGCCCTCGTGATTACCCTACAGCCTGTTCTCTTTGCTGCCAGGACCAAAGGCTCCAGACCACTCTCCCATCTCATGTCCAATAAGATATAAATGCTGTTCAATTTCTGTCCTTCAACTAGAACAGTCCTGGGGGCTGAATTATGCTGAGAACCTCATGCTTGTAGCATCTCTGGAAGTCTTTTATTGCAGGACTGATTTATAATACCCAAGTAGATGAGTTGAGAGCAATTACATAAATGCTGTTTCTCTGGGGTATAGAAGAACGGAACGGTATAAATGAAAAATGCGGTGCCAAGTCAAAAATTCAAATCGTTATGTGTAATTACAGACCACAGTAAATCAATTTTACAAACACAGTACCAATATCACTGTGTTCCAACACCCATAGGGTCTGGTTATGACAGTCAAAATTTGAGAAGGGACTGAAGGTGAAGTGAAGCAGAATTGGGATGTGTGAAGCCTCAATAGCTTGCCTTGAATCACATGGTGATTCAATCAAATATAATTAAGAAGCCAGGAGAGCCTAAACCATCCAATTTCTCTTAATTAACAAAAAAATCATCTAATTAGCAGTATAAGCTCAAACTGTGGGGGTTTTTTTGAATGTTCATTTATGTGTATTGTTACATTTGACATTTAGATTGAATGCTTTTATGAAAACAAGAACCAATTCCCTCCTTAGTAAATTGCTCTGCTAGCTGCACTGCTGACAGTCTCCAGTTCTCATTCTTCTATCAAGGAACTAAGTTAAGAATTAGTCAGGACTATATAATACATTTCTGATTATTTATAGCCCCTCTCCCAATACTTTAAACAAGAAATTATTGTTATTTGATCAAAGGCTCAGAGTTTTACACTCAGAGAAATCCTGGCACTGGTTATGCGTTTGGCTGGTGCTGAGTTGAGACTCTGATGGCAGGCATCTTCTGCTGAAGCTGGTCCTTGCCTAATTAGTGCCATTGCACTGAAGAGCCACCTTGCCCTCTTATCCAAGAGCCTTTAAGCTCCAGCAGTAGTGAGGACCTTTCCTGTAGTTCAGGAGTTAATAGACAAGGGTTAAAAATATCCTATTAGCCCCTTTCAAGAAATTGACCCGCATCTTCTCCAGGCAAGTGTTGCTCCTAGTGTTGAGATAAAAGGATACCCTGGTGATTTCTTCAGTGACTCTGGCTGTGTCCTTGGGACTGATGTTCTGAGGGGTGCTTGGTTGCTCAGTCATGAAACACTTGCTATTTGTAGGTTCAAACTTGGATTGCTTTTCTGGTACCCACATTCAGCAGTCTGGGAGCTGTTAAACAGAGGATGGACACCACGTTTTGTCAACCGGAGAAGCACTTTCTGGATAGGCATGTGAGCTGAAATTAACAGCAGTCACAATTTGAGGGTTATCTTTTTCAAAGAAAGGGGTAAGAGGAAAGCCTTATCATCAACCGTCTATCTTTCTGAGTTTCTCCATTATTTCTCTGCCATAAACACAGTGACTGGAACATTTTTATAAATACATTGGAAAACAAAAATGGAAATACTGCTTAAATCCACTCCTGGCCACTTGCTTGACTCAATTATTTTCTTTATTTGGTGCCATAAACAAGATGATTCAAATTCTGAAGCTCTGCCTAAATTCATTTCTGGACATCTTTTTACTCCCTAGGTGGGTAGAAATTCCATGGACAAACCTAAGGGTTAAGTACTAGCCAGAACAACAGATATGAAAAGAAACATAATGCAGGAAAGGAGAAGTTAACCCAATATGTAGGAAGTTAAAGCAGCTGGGTTGATCCCACAGTCCCTTGAATTGGCTTAAACATCTGCTCCAGGGGTGTCAGATTACTCCGATGGTGATGTCATTGGTTTTGATAGAATGGAATGAGAGGACTTGGGCAGTTTCCTTTTAGGACTGCTTGATTTGAAGATAAACTTATAAGATTCTGATGTCTGTAAAATGTATACATTGGTTCCTTGTCTAACTCATTTTATAAACAATGACAATATAAAGTCAAATAGCAGTTATCTAAAATTGATTTTCTACTGGATGACACCCAGTTATGCCATGATAAAAACTGACAAAAGAGGACAAATGAACTATACCAAAGATTAATGCAGCAATAAAAGTCTGCCAGAAACATTCTAATTTACTTCTCAAAATCCCAAATATTTAAGTGATAATGTGAAGGCAGAAACATACATCTTTGCTCTGCCCAAAGGCTGAGCTGACTGTGGAATAATAAGAGCTGACCCCTGTAACAGGGACTCACGTTATTACAAAAGCCTCTCCAGGTGCTTTTCCCTGCACCAGAATGCTTTCATTTCAACTGTATGAAAATGAGATTTAATGGGGAAACGAGATTTAGCATTCTGTATTTCTCAGTCTTGCTGGGACGTTCTTTGCGGCTTTATCTTCTAGTGTCTCCCCATTTGTTTTGTTTTGTTGCACAGGCAAATTATGTTTTCTCTTCCCAGAGAACGTATGGCTTCCTCTTTGGGTTAGTCGGGAACACCCCGTCCTCCAGCCACATCTTTCCTTTGTAGTGTGTACTGTCGTCTTCCCCCAGAATGAGGTGGAGTCTGAAGCTGTTTGGGGGAATCATCTTCTGGTGTCCAGATGTTGTGAGCAGTGGTTTTCCAAACCTTTGGACAAGAAGCAGAGAGCAAGCATGCAGAACTGAGGCATATAACCTTCCAGATTTGCTTTTAATCTATGCCCTGAAGCAATGATGGCAGAGCATGTCGATTTTAACCTTAGTAATTAATACCTCCCTTCCTCCCCCCTTCACAAATCTGTACTTGGCCATAAATGTGACTGGTGTTATTTTGTCTTTTTTTTGCATGATGTCACTAATCAAATACTCTGGGTTTGTTTTGTTTTGTTTTAATGTATTCTTGCGGTACTATTAATCTTTTCTCCCCCAAAGATTCCCACCACAGGGCCTCAGATTACTGGTGTGGCACCACAAAACCAACTAAAGAAGAGGAACCCCGGGTCTAATGTCATTTCACCAAAAAGCCTTGCAAAATGTTGGCTTTCTTGTTCCTTGAGGGAAATGCCTGGAATTGCTCATGGTTGGGGGTTGATGTTAGCAGAACTCTAATCTCAGAAAATGGAAAGCTTTTAGTAGCGTTCTTTAGATGTTCTGAAATCTGTGTTCTCAGAAAAGATTCAGATGCCTCACAAGCAGGCCTAAACCCAAGGGAAGGAACAGAAACACCCTCCAATAACTTTGAAACAATAGCTATAGCTATTTTGTAACTGACAGTGGGTCGATCTTTTTCTCCTTTACACTCGACAGATAGCAATCTATCTCCTGCAGCAAAACTTAAGTATTATATGCTGAAAGCCCTCAAATTGGTACAGCCAACAAAGGTTTTACTGATAACCTCTGAATTTCTTTGGGGATTTAGCCTAGAAAATATTGCAAAAGTACATCATTAGCAGCATATAAGTAGAACATGCCCTGTGCTCTGTCATAGTATGTTTACACACATAACGTGTACTGCCAGACTAGGGAATTGGCCAAAACCTTTTAATTCAGGAGCGAAATTCTAAGTTAATATCTTAAAATAACAAGCAAATTCTTAATTTCCTCATTCTACTTTTTAAAATCTCTAAATTGGAATGAGTTATTTCTGAAAAGTTTAGTTGTGTTAGCAAATGGGTCGAGTTCTATCATATGAGCCTATGGAATTTGAAAAATGAACAAAGCACAGGTTTTTTCTGTGAGAAGGATAGCTTCTTGAACTAGAAACAGAACCTGGCATAGGAAGAAACCAGGTTCAATTTGCAAATCATGTCTATGTGGCAGAACTCACAAGGGTGTGATGAAAGTACAGGTTACTTGGCTTGGTGAAAGAAGATGATGTCAGGAGTGTGGGAATTCTTAATGCCCTTATTCAAAAGGAAGTCAGCTGCAGTGGTCTAGATTCTAGACCCTAGAACCAAGTGTTCAGCTCAGAAACAGGTGGAAACACATAGTGATAGCAACGATCAGTAGTGGTTATCTGAATTTGAGGAGGCAGTATAACTGTGGAAGGCATACAGAGGACCGTAAGCAGACGGGTTCCTGAGGCCACCCATATTGTCCATGGAACCCTCCCTCAACGAAGACAGAGAATAACTATCATCTCCATCATTAAGTCCAGGCCCCAGTTTTTAACACATAAGAAAACTGGGATCCCCATAAAACAATATTTATATTTCAAATCTGCTGATGAAAAGAAATGACAAAGAAGAGTAATGAGTTCAAAACATTTAAATTAATTTATATTTTATTAACCTTAATACTCTCTACCTACATGTAAAAATCATTCATAACACAGTATTTCATCTACTAGCAGGGCTGAGTGCATGTAGGGATTCTTAGGTCCTCCACTACCCATGGGCCCACAACTCATAACTTAGGAATTATTGAACTATTTGCTCTCCAGAGGACTTCCAGCTCTGAACTGTTATGAATCAATGCTCCTAATAATAATAATTTTTAAAACATAAGTTGCATTCACTGTGTAAATTTAAGGAGAACAAAAAGGTATGCAATGTGTCTTTGAAAGCTCTCCATTAAAGTTTGTTCAGATAAAGTTTCATAGTTGAGTTTCATTTGTCTGGACTGTTGACTTATGAGGATCACTTCTGTCCTTGACAGTGAGGTTATAAAACTTAACCTGATAGTGAACCAAGGAGATAGTTGGGCCAGTGTCCCAAACCTTCCTCTTTCTACAAACTCTCTTCCTTGTCATGTTAGAAGGCAGAAAAAAGAGTTATACCTAATTTTCTTAAAAGACTCTATCCTAAAAAGTCTTTTCCTGAATCTTACTTCAATAACTAAAAATCAAGACAAAGTCAAGGTTGGTCAAAGGAAAGGGGAAGGAAATCTGATTTCCAGGCTTTCAAGAAAAGACTTAAAATAATAGAACCCAGAGCCAGAAAGAATTTTCCTCAAGAAAGGCATTGAAAGGAGTCTCACTAAAGATGCTCGGAGATGAAAAATCGTAAGGTTAGAGGTCAGAGAAGCTGGCCAGCCCTGAATGGTACGACACAGTTGATTGCCAGATTAGAAGACCCTCTGTACACAGATCACACTGCTCCCCTGCTGTAGCAAGATTATTTTTAGCTGCTTTTTCCATATTTCAACTAGACTTACTCAATATTTATTTTTGGTTCACTTGAATTTATAAATGTTCCAAAAATCTCAATATTCTATTGACATATGTATACATACATATGTATATACATTTATACTTAACATAGGTATTTCTAAAAATATAAGCAATATTGAATCTATACTTAGGCAATATTAACTTCTGGCTTCAGGTTTTCAAGAGCAAAAGAGGGACAATTTTGGTCCCCTGAATGATTTTTAGTATGATTTTCAGTATTATGAATCTACCCTGAAATGTGCTGTCACTCCACCCTCACTATTATTAAGTCACAAATACAATATAAATTTAGGACCTCAGTTCTCCTGGACTTTGCCAGTTTCTAATAGACATTGAGATTTCTTTTAAGGTGTACTTGATTCTACCATTTTTGAGTATGACTCTGGGGCAGCTTAAGTCTGAAGGAAGTGTTGGCTGGTGTCCCCTGTACAGCAGTCAGCGAGCAAGAACATTCAAAAGGTCTGCCTCCAGCTAGAGTCATTCTGGGGTGGCTGACACACAGTGAAAAGCTTCTCAGAAGTCTGTTTTCACTGCTCTCCCTTCTACTTATAGGAAAGGGATTTTATTTACTTATTTAAACCTAAATATCCATTCTCCCTCTATTACCACTCCAGATGAGTTCTTTTGGTTAAAAAAAAATGGAGTGATGGGGCCATCACCAGGACTTTACCTCTGTCCACCTCATTAATTCCGCAACTGTGTGGCCTATTTCTTGCACTTATATGCCCATGGCATTTGCTATTTCCTCTGCTGCTTTGTGCCAAAGAAATTACTCCAGCGCGCAAAGCCACACCAAAATCAGCCTCCCAGCCTCAGTGCTCTTTGGTGAAATGAGGCATTTGCCTGGAATGACTTTGCTTGGATTTAGGCGTGGTGCTCAGCCTGGCTGTAAACCCACAGCCCTGTCTGCAAATCAGAAGCGTACTGTGAGGCATTTTGCTTGGTTGCTACAGCAGGCTGCCTCCTAAAGAGACATTTCTGAGTTTGGTGCCAGCTGTGGGAATCTTTGCACTATAGATGGGGTTGAGAGGGGGGAGTGGGGCCTTCGGTAGGAAGTCACTGGGAAAGGCCCTGGTACCTCAGGTGTAACTGACTTCTTGTTAGAGGCAGAGGCTGAGTGTACGCCATATCTCCTGTGACTTAAGTCAAATTCATAAATATAAGAAGAAATGGGTGTAGGTCCCTATGAATAAGTCCCTGTAAGTCCCATTAAGTTAGGTACATGTTTAAGTCCATTCTCAATAACCAGTGGACTCCCCAAGGATGCCCATCATTGGAGAGGTAGTGTGGATTTTGAGAAGCTTTAGGAGGAAAGAAATAAACTGGCCCCATCCAATAATGGAAATCAGCTGCTGCCTAAGTATTGCTCTCATCATCCAAAGATGGGGGCTCTCTCGGCAGCTTTACCACCCATGGTTAGGGACTCAGTTATCACCTCTAGCCAGGTGAGGTGCTAAGGGTTCTACCAGCCCCAAGCTGTGTGTCTCCCTTTGGCAAAGCCTGTTTTTGTGGTTGGGGCTCACTCTAATCCTGGCTGTGAAGAGGCGCCCCCATTTCCACTTGGAGCACATGACCTAGCTGGCACCATTCAGAGCATCCACCAGATATTCTGAAATGGTTGCAGAGGTACCAGAAAGCAGATGTCTAAGCCGGAATGTTCCAGCCCTAGGAGCAGCCCAAAACAGGTCTGCCCAATTTTATGTAAATACTTGGACAGGCATGAAATGGATTTTCTGGATGTCTGGCTTGTCTTCCTATTGGCTTCTCTCTTTATTTTTGCTGATGCTTCCTTTTTTTTTCTTTCTTTTTTTCAGGCTAATTCTGATCCAGCCAGGTAGCAATGCCTTTTCCAGGGAGCCTTTTAAAGAGTTTCTTCCCCAATCTATTTAGTGGAAACACAAGTTATTCAGCCTGTTCCTGTTAGGCTCAAACACATTTTTTAAACATTGTTCCCTTTCATATTTTTAGGTTAGATGGTAATTCCTTGCCTTTGATAGAATCTACCCAGATTAGAAATTCCTCAGGTTACAAATACTAACTCCCCCAACCCCCTTTTTGTTAATATGAAGTTTCTAGCCTTTCTGAGAGTCCCCCTTCCACACACAAGGCTGCCCTTCTCACTGCATGAAGGCAGATGGAAATATTGACAATAGAGGTGTGAGCCCTATTGCTCTTGGGGCCTGGTTAATGTCAGCTGACCAGGAGTAGCCTCACCACTACCGTCCCTAACATGTGTTTTGGAAGCACCCAGCCTGTTGGCTGTGGTCTTTATCCTTTCAGGTGGGGGCAAGGTGATCTGCTGCTCAGGCCTTTATGTGGGTGCTGCCCCACCAGAAAAGCAGTGTAACAAAATGTAGAACTTCTCACGTTGGGATGTCAGGTCTGCTTACTAAAAAAACAGAAAGAGAGGAACACCAGTGAAGAAGTGAACTGGGGAGAGTACATGCCTCATTGGAGAGGACAGAGCCTGAGATGGAACTTAATGGCTTCCCTGAAAAATGTTTAAAAGTGCATGTGGCTCGATTCCATGTTAGTGCTCTAACAGTCAAAATAAACTGGACCTGTTAGGAACCAGTGCTAAGAGAATGTTATGAATAGACTTATTCTGTAAAGTTGTCACTTTACACGCCCAGAAAAACCAACCAAGGGGAACGTCGGCTCCCTCGGCGTTGATTTTGGTTAAATCCCTCTCTTGAATGACCTCAATTTAATTTGGCTAGTTATGTGAGTTTTGTTGCTTTTTCCTAGTTTTCTGAAAAAGAAATTAAAAAATGGGGGCTATGCAGATGTTGTCCACTGTGCGGAAGGGCTGAACATGCTGGTAAAACCATTCCCAGCTTACTGAGAGCACCTCCCCGGCTTCTGAATGAAAGCCTTGTTACCTGGGAGCGTTTTCAATATAAAGTTTGGCATCAACCTGTGAAGCCAAGGGAAAGAATTGGCCCTTTTAACTACAGCTGCCAGTGCCCCAAAACCTGGAGTTCATGCTAGTACCACGGCCCCTGGCTGGGTCTGGGCCCCCTTCAGGGTGATAGTTCCCCTGACTCCTGGTTGGAACGACCCGTCCACCTTCTTCCACTCCAGCCCAGCAAAAAGCCCAAGCAGTGACCAGCCTGCCTGCCCTTCACTCAGTCCACCTAATGACATGGGTAATGTCGGGGTTTGTGTGTTTCAAAAAAAGAATTGTCCAGTACATGTTCTCTTCACTCTCAGCAGATGGCCACTTTCCCAGGCTGTCAAGCCTCACCTGATTTATAGCCTACTGCTATGAATCCTGATTTCTACAGTTAGAATTAAAACCCTATCCCAACCCACAATGGCTAAGGCCAGATGTGGGGGCACTATGGGTACAAACTCCTCGGAGAACCTCAACCCACCAAGAATCACAGACAGCATCCTTGTTAACCACCCCAAAGGGAAGGCCCAGGCCAGGCCTGTATTCGACCTGCTGTGACCACTGACAGGGTCGTAAGACAGTTAGCGTCCTCACTCAGGGTTAAAGGTACTGTGGGTTCTTCTGTGGCCCAGGCTAAAGTGGGGGGAATAACCTATTTCATTTTATTTTTTTTTCCAGTTCTCTCAGGCCAGGCACACCACAGCCCTTTGAAACGATCTGTGTCCCTTACCCCACCCATGAATGTGCCAAACCAGCCTCTAGGACATGGATGGATGTCTCATGAGGACTTACGAGCTAGAGGACCCCAGTGCCTCCCATCCGATCATGCCCCCCTGTCTCCACAAAGCAGTGTAGCCTCTTCAGGAAGTGGTGGGAGTGAACACTTAGAAGATCAGACCACTGCTCGTAACACATTCCAAGAAGAAGGTAGTGGTATGAAAGGTGAGTGACTAAATGAGAAACCACCGGGAACACAGCCCCTTCCTTTACCTGGAGTCAGAAGGGAAAGAGCTAGTCCGCAAGCCAGTTGCCCTGTGCTCCCCCACACACCCATGCATCCCTGGCCAACCCCCAGGGCTGACCGTGTCCCAGGGCTGACTGCGTGGAGCCCCCTTCTGGCTGCGTGCGGAAACCTGGGAAGCAGGGACGAGGGCAGGAGAGGTCAATGGCCTCTTTTTTTTTTTTTTTTTTAATGCAGTGACTTGAAGACAATTAAATGAGTCACAAGTGACAATGACAGGACCTACTGTTTGCATGTACCTCTCCCAGTCTGCCATCTGTAAAGACGCTGGGCTGTTCCATCCTTCCTTCTATCTTGTTGCTGTGGCCAGGGAACTGTTAATAACGTAGCAAAGTGAACCACAAGATTGTTTTTAAATCTCTTGATGCAGAATCATAGTAGTGCTGCCTTTCTCCCTTTTCCTTTGATATCCAAAGAAACCTTTAAACCCTTTTCTCTGCGTCTGTTTAAGGGACATGAAAAAAATAGCACTGAGAATCTCTGACAGTGTTTTAAGCCTGATAACAGATTTACATACAGGGGATAAAGGCCTTTTGTGCAAAATAAATAAATGTTCCTACCTTGCCCTGTAAATCTATCCTCTTCTAAAGATACTCATCAGGAGTGCAGATTTCCAAATTACTCATGATAGGTTCAAAGAGGATACAGGCATTCTGTATTTTTAGACAGCAGTTGTTCAGGACTGGGACATCCTTAGGGAACGATGCTCATCAGAGACACATTAATAATTTTGGATGGAGAAACAATAACAAGTCATTGGGACTAGTTCTGAAAGCACCCTTTTTGCTGGCATTATAGTCCTAAGGCTTTGCTATTTCTGATCTTTCCCTGAAAAGGATAGTATTGACATAGGGGGCTTTGCACTGAGTCACCCCACCCTGCTGTGGAAGCATGGCAGCACACGGGTGCCAGTTGTAAGAGAGCACCAGGCTGAGAAATGGAGCCTGTCCACTAGGGGAAATGAAGCCACTTCCCTGGAACCTTCCTTGAACCTTCCTTTCAGCTGCTTAGAGAGAGAGAGAGCTGTCCTCCCACCGCCCCCCCCAGCCAGGTGGATCCTGTGCTGAGCACCCAGAGCAAGTGGGGTGTGTCTTGATGTTTTCCTCTGATGATACATATGCATGGGTCTTTGAGGTGTGTTTAACAGGCAGTAAAAACAATGGCTCATTTGGCATGGAGAGCACGTGTGTCTCCTCCTCCTTCACAGTGTTCAGGGGAATGTGTCATAGTCTTGGACACCTAGCAAAACTCATTTCTGAGTCCATGCTCTGTGTTTTTGTGCTCCAGCAGCTGTGCCCCCAGTGATGGGGAGCAGGTGAGACCCAGCCATGTTTTAGGTTAAGCCTGCCACTGGGGCATCCAAGCACCCAGGGAGGTGGAGACCGCTGCTGCTCAGGCTAGCTGCTTTCCAGGCAACGAGTGTCTGACCGCACGTTTGCAAGAATGCGTATGCGCAGTTCTGACTGGTAACTGTGAGAGGGGGCCTCAGCCTGCGCTGAAAGGCCATGAGGCGCTTGTGGGAAGGCCGTGCTCCAGGACGCAGAGCTCTCCCAGGGAGGAGTGCTGGCCCCAGGGCCTAGCCGGGCGGTTTTGTGTTCCTTCCTTTTATCTTTTACTGTCTTTTTTCAGCCTTAAAGTATACCTTAAGCTTTTCTCCCAAAGTAGGTAAAGGTGTATCATTGCATGGTGGCATTTTTTGGTGAGAAATGAGTTAACGAGGGCACATTTTTTAAAGAGAAGTGAATGAGAGAAAAACTGACTGTGCTATCCCTGTTTGAGAATAAAAGCCGAAATATTCCAAAGTTCAAGGAATGTCCTCTCCTATATAAGGTTCTTAGATCTTTCCTTTAGAATCAGTGAGAATTGTCTCCTCAGAGCTTCTTCAGTCAGCAAATGATGCAGACAGGCACTTACAGCCAAGATTTTCTTCATAAGCTTGTGCTGTGGTCAGAAAATGGGCTGTGTGGTGACATAGGATTCTCATCTATGTATATCCTCCTTCTGCTGACCTATCGAACTGTCCTTCTCCGAAAGAACTGGATTGAGAATCAAAGTATTAAACACCTTAGCAAATAAAAGGGCAAACCATATTTGAAAGAAGGAACATGAGAGACAATGAAGGATTCTATCTGTGGGAAAAGTATGTTTGCATTTCAACGGTGGGTCAAGCACTAGCAATGCCACACGTGAGAACAGCAGCATCCCCGCGTGTCGGGGGCCGGTATTCATTAAACCCGAGGCGCTCCTCCAGCCGTGCCTGAGGATGTCTTCGCGAGGCGGCCGCTGCTGCATGCCTGCCATCCGGGTCTCTCTGTGCTGGCCTCCCAGGAGCGTGCCAAAGAGGCAGCCCTGAGCAAGCCTTCCCAAGAGGTTATCATTTGAATCCCTTGTCCAAGACCAGACACAGGTTTAAAGATCCAAATTAGTTCATACTTTCTGAGAAATGAAATATGAAATCAAATGAAATGCTTTTAGAGGGAGCCAGCTCTTCATCTCACATACACATCATCCTTCTTGTGACCAGGCCCTCCGGTGGGAGTGTCAGCCCCTCAGGCTACTTTCTGTTCCGCCTCAGGATGCCATCCTCTAATTGCTGCTTTTCTGGTTTTTAAATGCCCTCTGTACGAGAACCACAAGTAGGATTTGGGGGAGTTCCAAATCTCCAGGGGATGCACGACAGCCTTCACCCTGCACCTTGGGAAAAGAAGAAGAAGTCACCCTAATTGAGCTAGTGTGACTTCATCTTTCTCGCCAACAGCTGTGCATACCTTGCGGTAACACTTGTTCATCCATTCCTTCCTTTTCATCTAGACAGACTAGCCAGGTTGGGCTAAGAACTGTCTCTTAGGACTGTGCCTCTTGGGTCAAGAGTGTGATGTAAAAGCTCATGGCCCAGCATTCTTGCTTCTTTATTTTTCACAGACATGGATCTTGCCCCCCTTTTTTTCTTGGTGTCAGCACTCCAAGCCGGAGGCTGTCACCAAGTTCTCTCCCAAGCAGACCAGTGCCCCAGAGGATCAACAGCATCTGCGTGCTTCGCTCTGTCTTTCCTTTTATAGTAAATGCCCACCCTGAAGAGGTAAGTCAGCTCAGGGGCATGGACTGGATGTCTCTTGTGGGAGGGGGGTCTCAGACTAGTATCTCAGGCTAAAGCAAGAATGGGCTTGGCTGCTCAACTAGAAATTAATGAACCAAAGTGGGAAATTGAATGGGAATGTTTAAAAATTCCCCTTTAGCATGCCCTGAGGAAGCTGCTGGTTACACATGTTGGGATCAAATATGCTGGTTGTGGTTTCCTAAATTCACTTATCCTTGCTCTTTGCAAACATTCCATTGTGATTTCTCCCAGGGGAGACACCCTTGACTGAGTTGGTACTCACCTACAATATCCCTCCTTCCCTGGGCAGTGGATGAGTGGAACATGCTCTTACCCCTTCTCCATGGGAAGATGGGGAAAAAGACATTGCCATAATTTCCTAGAAGGAAGAGAAAATATAGAAGGGCAGAAATCTGCTGGTGGAAGAAGAGCATTTGCCTCTCATAATAGCGACATGTCCTCAGAAATAAAGTATAAACCCAATACCCAGAGACCATTAAAGCCAAGGCTGTTGATGAATGATGTGGCCATGCTATGTGGGAGCAGAGAGAAGGGAAGAAAGACTGATTAACAGTCTTCACTTTTGTCCTCATCAAGTCACTTGACTTTGGAACACCTGCTGAGAGAGGCTTTGGACTAGCTACTGGGGAGACAGAGGAGAAAGAGATTGTTCCTGCCTCCAGGGCTCGCTATCACATGACCAACAGACAGGGACCTGAGGCAGGGGCATGGCTGTGAAAACGTCTTGGACTCTGGTCCTGGGTTGGGGCAAGCACCAAGGAGGGCCCTACCTCATTCAAGGCTGAGGGAAGTCAAGGAAAGTTTCTGGAGGAGCAGAGGCCTGGAGCTGAGTCTCAGAGCATGATTACAGGTTAGCTAAATATAGAAAGTGAGAGAAGGGCATTCTATACAGAGGGAAGAGCATGGGTGAAAGCCTGGTGACGAGACAGCCTAACCAAGTAGATCTGATGGCCTGAGAGTTAGTGGCACATGGGAAAGGGGTCTGGAGAGGGAAAGGCCAGGCTTTGCAAAAGATTTGGCACTGATAGAAGCTGTTGAAGAAATTTAACAGCAGGACGACCTGCCTAGATTTGCACATTAGAAATAGGACCCAGCAGAAGCGGTGAGGGCAGAGGGTGTGTATCAAAGTGCAGCAGTGGGTAGGGGAGGCTGGGTTTGGAGGTCAGCTGGCAGGTGGGTGTTATTTCAGTAACTGAGGGGGAAAATGAAGTTGGACCAAGGCAAGCAGCAGTGAGAATAGAGACAAAGGAGTGTGTTTGTGGGATCTTTGTGAGATAGAATTGAGAAAGTTCTGAATTGAATATGGGCAGTGGCAGAGCAGGAGGAATTTAGGCTGATAGCCAGGGTTCTGCCTGGGACACCTGGATAGCTGGTGGCGTCATCTACAGCAAGGAGCATAGAGGAGAAGAAACACACTGGGGCAACAGTGGGGGGCATGGTGAGTGTGGGAACCTGCAGAACATTCCAGCAGAGGAGTCCAAGCCAGGACCGCAGTGCACCGTGCTCTTGCCTGGCCCGGCCTCCCTAAACCTGGGCTCCTCTTCTCACCTGGGCAGTTTAAGCATTCTGCCTACCTGTAATGAAGCACATGTGGAGGACTCCAGTCCAGGTTTCTGGCTTGTAGGGCCCATGGTGTGAAGCCTCAAAGAGTGAGAAGCTCCATGACCACCTTGTTGCAGTCGTCCGTGTGAGAGGATGGAGAATGGGGGTCCATTTCTCTCACTATGAGCTTCAGCCTAACTGCTGTGAATTAGTATTAACTGTGTGTGCTTACAATATGTGGCATTATGTTCATACAAAAATACAGAGGTTTATGAACAGACATGATAAAGGCACAGGAGAGAGCTCTGGCTCCAGTAACCTCGACAGAAGCATAGCAATTAAGAGCAGAGGGACCAGTGACTGTGAAAATATGCTGTTTGCCTTTTCCAAGGAGTCTTTTTAAGATGAAACTTAGGTAAACTTTTTTTCTCCATAGCAAAGGAAATACACTGCCTTTTCTTAAATGGCCAGTTTGGGTTTTGAGTTGCTTTTGAAATGTAGATCTTTCAACCTCTGCCTGTCTTAGAATGAGATACTGAGAGGTGTGATCTTTTTTAAAACAAAGGAACCTGTCAGAAACCTTTTTAAGAAAGGTTGTAAATAAAGCATTTCTGAGGGCCCCAGGGGAGTAAGTGATGGAAGAGGAGAGAGAACACCTCTCCACTTGTGGCTGGGACACTGTTCAGCATGGCTGTCATGGTCACAAGTCACTGTTCTCTGAAGGTCGACTTTCTAGGTGCTGTCTTGAATTCATCCAACTTCAAGACCAGTATTCAGTAGATCTACTTCCCTTTCTTTATCCCCAAATGTCAACATATGACCTGCATGGATAGGTCCCAATGGGCTCAGACTTGTGCTGCCTCTTTTCAGGTAGGCTGAGAAGCCCTGGTGTGTCTGAAAAGCAAATCTTCAGGACTCCCCAAACTTCTAAAGGTCATGAGACTTTCACCTGCCATTCCTTACCAAGCATGTGTCCTCAGCTGAACTGCTTTACAGACTGTGCAGGCATGCAGAGGGCAGTTTCCAGTGCGGAACCCAGCTGCTACTTAATGAGACAAAGCAGACTGCATGTAGAACACCACCTATGAATGTCATATAGCTAATGGAAACTGCAAGAAATTTAGTCCCCCTGTTTATATCTAACCCTTCTAAGTGGGTATTTTACCCAAACTTGGCCTTGTCTGTGCCTGCTGAGACCCATACATGCTCCCCTCCAACATGGAACCCCTCCTGGAGGCCAGCAGGGACACCTACTAGGACCAAGGAGCACACTCACAGCTCGTGGGGACTAGATACCAAGCTGCCTTCATTCTTTTGCTCAGAGGCTGGAGGGAATTGGGCTGCTCCTTCTGCTCCAGCCAAAAATAGAAACATACTCAGTAATCTTGGGGTTGCTAGAATTCTGCTCTTCATTTTACAAAGAAATTTTTTCCCTTTTGCTTCCACACTGAAGAATTAGTCCCTTCCTACCCCTCAGTTGGCCTTCGTCTTCTTTCCATCAAAGTCAAGATGCATCATAAGCTGCAGAGAGAGAGAGAACTGTTTGAGATTAGCCTGGCTCTCTGGTGAGTGGAAGCTGCTCTTCTGTCGCAGGTACCAGGGCCACCACAAGTGAGGCTTCTTGTGGAAAACGAGGCTGTCCGTGTGTGCAGGGATGCCTTATTACCTTGCCTCCTATCATGGGCCCTTCTGTAACACTGGTTCCACCATTGCCTCTTGTGGAGCCTCCTTGTTTATGGGGCACATGCTGCACGGCCTGTTGACCTGATGGCATTCGTGGCCACTCTGGCAGCAGGCATTTGAGAAAAGCAGTCCAAGTCCTAATTGAAAGCCTAGCTTCTGTGTGAGCTTTGTGTGCACCACAAAGCTTCTCTGCACTGGTTTCTCCAGACTTTAAAAGGGAAATAGAAATCAGCATAATTGGAAACTTGATCCCATTGGGAAAGAGCAGCAGGGACACATAGAGCATAGAAAAGATGAGTGTGGCACTATTATGAAACACGGCCGTGAGAGGATAAACCACTTCATAAGATCTAGAAGGAGCCTCATGAAGGACAGACACGGTGGCCCTGGGGCCCACCCTCTGCACACATCTACAGTTTGGCTTTTCCTCCTCAATTTCTTCCTCTTCCCACACCTCCCCCTAAAAGCCTGGCACTCCCAGGGCTCTCCCTTGGCTCTCCCTGTTCTCACATTGTCTTGCCAGTGGGTTGCAGCCCTGGGCAAGTTCACTATATGGATTCAATGTGACCAAAGAAATGATAGTAGAACGTTCTTGGGATGAAAGGGTTATACCCAAATTATTCCCAGGTGGCAGGTCAGTCATTAGAATCCCATCCACTTAGAGTGAGTCTGCATGCAGCAAGCCGGTCTCCACCTCTGGGCCTCTCTACCTGTGCAGCCATTTCATTCTCTGTCCTTGGCACTGCCACCACTCCAGCCTCTGCTCTGCTCTCCTGCAGCCTTGCAGCCATGCTACTGTGTCACCCAGAGCCCTGGGCGGAGCTCTTTGTATAGAGTTAATGACGAGTTGCCCACATGTGTGTAGTGAGCTAGCCAATCAGGGCCAGGTGAGAATCTTGGCCTCAGGAACTTCACTTTCTCTGCACACACCATGCTCTTTCTCTGAGTGACCTCACCCTTTTCTGGGGCTAAAACAACTATCATATGCTACTCACAGGGAAAGTGGTTCTCTGCCTCAGAGCTTCACCAGTTGGCTTCTCCACCTGGAGGGCTCAAAGTAGTGATTCTCACCTGAACCTAAAGTAGAGTTCACTCTCTCTCTTGTCACCCCAAACCTGCTATGCCCCATACTTTCTGTCTTACCAGCCTGGACAGAGGAACTGTCTTAGACTCCTCTCTCTCTCTTACACCATGTTTTTCTCTGACCTTCAAGTACCATCAATTTACCTCCTTCCCTTCTCCTCTGCCACTGCTTCCCTAAGCTGTCTCCAAGGGCTTAAACTCATCTCCTGGCCTCCACTCTCATATCCTCAAGTCCAGCCTTTACACTGACAGCCATTATTTTTCTAATGTGTTCATCTGATTGTGCCTCTGCTGCTCCAATTTCAACAGTTCTTCATCACACATAGGTGAGACCTACCCACTGTATTTTAACATTATGGGTCCCAGTCCTCTTGCCCCACCTTGTTTCTAGCCATTTTCTATCATTCACCCAACTGTTTCCTCAACGCTGAATGCTCTAATGGCTCTGTGCTTTGCTTGTATGCCAGCCCTGCTTCCTGCGATGGCTTCCTCAGTGTGGGCTGCCTGGTGACTCTGGGACTGCTGCTACTGTGAAGCTGTCCCTCACTCCCCAAGGCACACCAAAACAGTCATTGTTCTCTTCCCCACTGGACCTTTGAGCAGGCCTAGCACTTGTCCTGCAACTATTATAATTTTTTGTATGAGCCAGCCATTCTCTCTGGATTAAAAGTTCCTTGATGGCAGAGATATGCCATAGTAGGCATTCAGTAAATGTTGAGTGAGCAAATATAGGATGCCCATACTTGGCAAGAAAGTCAGTCCAGCATATAGCAAAAACATCTTTATCTTTCTCACGCTGCATAAGAAAGTGACTTTCTAGTCTGGGATCTCCATTGGCAGGCTCATCAAAAGCAGCCCGGATGAAACTAAATGGCTGTGTGGCAGCCAGCAGTGAGAGCCCAGGAAGCATGCATCCCTCAGTCACGTATCTGCTCCTCCAGGAAACACCCCTGCTGTCTGCATCTTCCAGCCATAGTCACAGCTTTGCAAAATGAAAAAGGAAGGTCTGAGGTTAGGTTAGGTGATTCTCAGCTTTGCATCAACCTTGTGGCATCTGGGCCATGAGAAAGGACCTGAACTTTTAGAATGTGTCCCTGGCTTACAGAATCTAGCATCCAGGGCATTGGTACTCCTGGCTTGGGAGGAGTGCAATGGCCCAGGCACTCATTTCTCTGGTTTGTTTCCCTTTTTGTGGAGTTCCGTTCTGATGCCTGGCAAAGGAAGTGCCTCACCACCAACTAGAGGGTGAGAGGTTAGTAGGCAGTGTTAAGAACTGGGATTTCCTTCTCTTTGCTCATCAGTTCATACTGCAAGAAGGGAAGCTCTTCAAGCCTGCAGCACTGAGCTAGGCACCAGGATGCTTGCTGTACAAGCAGAGCCTTGAGGAACATATGGCCAAGAGGAGCTTATGATTCCCAGAAACATATCCAGAAATAACTCCTCAGAAGGCCTCACTCACCATGTTCTGAAGTTGTTTAGGAACCTTTCCTAGGAAAACAACCCCCAGGGACCTGCATTTTGAAAATGAGTGAGGCAACCTCTTCCATCCCCCTAATCAGGTATTCTAGTTGTCAGCTCTTTTCTAGGAAGAAACTAGTGCTGAGACTTGCTGAGTCAAGGCTTGCACCCCATTCTCCCTGACTCTTTAAACAACATACTGTCCCCTTGGCTCATAAGGCACCGTGTTTGCAACATGGTTTGGTAGCTTAGGATTCTGTGTCATCATCTGGGGATTTTGCATGATTAAACTGTAGGGCATCTTGTAAAAATTTGGCCCATGAGGTTGCTCCATACTCTTTTATGATGAGTGGGGCCCAGGTGTGGTATTTGGTTACACAGACTTCTCTGAGTCACGATCATTGAGTTTCCAGAGCAATGGCTTGGGGCTTTTCGAAGATGTAAATAACAAACATGAAAACATGGTGACAAAATGGTAACACGTCATTGGCCTGAAAGCCAGAGCTGTAGTTATTTGCTGCTCACTGTGCAAGAGTATTAGTATTATTTTAACAGCAACCAAAACATGGAGAATGAAGTCTGGTAAAATAGGTCCAGGATGGTGCAGACGGGAAAGAGCAGACTCCAGGGCTGGCATGTCCTGGACTATTGATCCAGCCACAGTCTGGGTTGAGCAGGATGTGAGGAGCTGGCTCTAGATGCCTGGGGAAGCCCTGTCTCTTATGGTTAATGATGGCCCCAGAGGGACTCTCCACTTGTCACAGTAGAATGAAGGACCTTGAAGCACAGAATCAAGTGATTTCTTGCCTGGGATGACTTGCGTTTGTTCTTAAAGTGCCATTAGATATCCAATTCTATTGCTTAGAAGTGCCCCTTCTTTGGCCTTTAACATCACTGAAAATTAAGAAATGGCCTCGCCAACCCACCCTCCCCTTTGATATCTTTGAGTTTTAGGAGATCATCCCATACTCACATTCCCTAAACCTAGGTTTGCTTCACCCAGAAGGCAGGGCCTGATTTCAAAGTCAGCCAGACTTTTTTAATCCATCCCAGTTAACCACTTTAAAGACTGAAAAATTGGAAGGTTCCCTCTTATTTTGGAGGGTCTGTGGTCTCTGTCAGTGCCTCAGAATAAAGTGCTTGGCAATAGGCGGTATCTTGGATTCAACCTAATTAGTAATGGATAATAATTCATAGAAAACATGAATAAAATTTACCCAGTACTTCACCATTTTAAAGTACTTTGTAGTCACTTTTTATTCAGCCCCACCACCAGAGGCTTGTTTTCCAGGACATTGATACATTGTAGGAAAAAAACTGGGAACCAGGAGCCCTGGTTCCAGTCCCCATTTCTCCACATACTTGCTCTGTGATTGACATTCAAGGAAAAGACCAGAGATACATCCAGATTACATTCCACAGCTTGGAGAAATGGTCAACAGACACACACACCCTAGAGTGATAATTCTGGAGTCTAACGTGCCCTTACTTCCACTGGGGCAAGGAAGGCAGAGGAGGATCAGGGTAAGAATGACAGCAGCCCTGCCCGTAGGGTTCCGTGGTTGTCTGCCTGGCCCATCACTGTGGAAGTGGCAGAAACAGCATGTGGAGCTCTGCACTGAATCTAGAAAGCAATCATCTTGATGAAGACTTATCATATATACTTTAAACATTCCAAAGTTAGTTCTTCCCAAATCAATAATGATGTAGTCTGGCTAGAGCAGCGCTTCTTTGCCATTTTCATGGAAACTACAGATGACCTTCTGCCCAGAAAACTACCCATATATTCATGAGTTGGGATATAATTTTTAGGGAATTCCTGTAGGCCCTAAAGCCCATGGACCCCAAGTGAGCAAGCCCTAGTCTAAAGTAGAATAAAGGGGACCACCAGTAGGAGGACAGTCAGGGTAGGCCAAGACGTCTGTGTCCATAGTTTGCTGCCAAAATTAAACAAGTGGTAACATAAAGGTTTTTTTCTCTTTTTCTTCCCCCCACCCATCACCCTTCTTGCCTTTCTCTGTTCCCACATCCTTTGTCATGTCTTCTCGTTCCCTCTCAATTTCTCTCCCCATCTATTGCACATCTTACACCACAGATGTTCCTGCCTGGTTAAAAAGCCTTCGCCTGCACAAGTACGCCGCGCTCTTCTCCCAGATGACCTATGAGGAGATGATGGCCCTCACTGAGTGCCAGCTGGAGGCTCAGGTATGTGCGCCAGGCGACCATTCCCTGAGGTGTCCCAGGTGGAATCGGAAGTTCAAGTCCAAGACAGACCTTGTTTGGACTCATAACTATACCCACCCAGTGGCTTGCCTTATTCTAGGTGCTGCCAGGAGCTGGCCAGCATTGCAAGATGAGTAAGTCCAGATTCTTGCCTTCAGGGTCTGGTAGGAGATGGAAGACCAGCAGATAACCACGGGGCAAACGAGGATGAGACAGAGTGTTACGAAAAAGTTAGAACCTAGGTGCATGCTCTTACTGCAGGGTGCGAGGGAGGAGTCAGTGGAGTGTCCTAGAAGAAAGACATTTGATCAAGGCCTCAAAGAGTCTCTGTCCCTGATTTTGCATTCCTTACCCCCTCCCTCCCTCTATCTGACCAGGGCTTGTTACTAATAGTAAGTAGAAGCACCAGGTCATGCCTTAGACCTTCCCCAACACTTTTCCAAAAACAAGCTGAAACAGACTGATCTTACTTAAGATTAGAATAAATTGTATAAAATATTTTTTCTTCTATCCATCTTGAGTAACATGGGACATCACTGAGAATGACATTGCCCAGGTCTCAGATTTCATTTCCCTCCTGTGCGCCATATAAAGATAAAATTCCTCCTTCCTTCTGAGGCATGTTCCCCAAGTGTGGGTGCCAAAGGCCAGGCCAGTCAACAGAACCCCCCCCAAACTATGCATGTCTCCTACCACGCTGTGCTCAAGTAAATAGATCTGCCCTGTGTCTTCGTTTCCCTTGTTTAAAATTCTATTTGCATGCTTCCAGTTGACCTCAGTTTCCTTTGACCAATGATTTAAAAGAATGAATGGTCTGAACAGGCTAATAGTAATTCCCCTGCAGGAAAAAGAGACTGTACCACTTGGGACATTGCTGCTGTGGACACATAGCTTCTAGCAGATCGCTGCTTTCCCACTGCATAGTCAGTGCCCTTAGTTAAACTCTGCAGGCCTGGCTGAATACTGGTATTGAGAGGCAAGACAAAGCCTGAAGTTACTGCACATTCTCAGAATGAAAGGCAGTAACTTCCACCTCCTAACACTTCTCCCACTGCTTTGTGGATCTGGATTATTCCTTGAGATCCCAGGGATTGATGGGAACTGCTTCTAAGAGCATTTTTTGTGTTTGGGTCAGTGTTGAGAAAAAAAATCTAAGTCAACAGTTATTTGACTTGAGAAAAATCAAGAAATAATTGACACAGATGGCAAAGCCAGAGGCCAGCACAGACTTTTCAGAGTAATTTACTTCACTTGAACCCAAAGTCAAGGCTAAACAGAAATCTGCCCCTGGCACTTCATCTTAGAGAGTGAATCCCATGGTCACTTGAGCCTTAATTTGTCTAAGGAAAGGAAATGTCTGTAGTGTTCCTATCTTTTCCTTCTTTAAAAGGAATCCTATGAATAGTTGCAAGAACTCACCAGTTTGTATTAAAAACTTGATTTGAGAAAGGACCTTCTGTTTGGAAAGTTGCAGTGTTGGTAGTCAAGTGTATAACGAAATCCTTAGTTACTGCTTCACAGTTAAGAAGATGCAATCCACAGCTCTGTGAATCCTAATCATTTACCTGAACTGATGACTGAACTATAGGTTTAAGTTGTTTTCTTTTCTGGTTTTCCTTATGAAGACCAAAAGGGGCTGCAAGCTGACAAAACTTGTCCTGTGTCATATAACCCCAGGTGAGAACTATACTAGACTTTACACCTGAGATGGGAAAACAAGAGTAGTTTAAGCAAGCAAAATATTGGTTTAGGGTAGGGACCATCAGAAACTAGGAGTCACAAAACATGGAGAAGAAAGAGGAGTGTATGACTTAGAGATCTTTTAAGACTATGTAGAAATTTCATGGTGGGTGGGGTAAATGGCTGTCCTAGCTCGCTGTCTCCTAGAAGTCATAGCCTAAATGTGTAGCCAGATAGACTTAGAAATTTAGGAAGAAGAGTTTTATGACATAGGTTCTAAAGAGAGAAACAAATGGATATTTATTAGTCTGCAAACATGTAGCAACCAAGAAGACAGTAAAGTACAAAATAACCTCTGAGAGTCTCTAAGCTGATTCTCAAAAACACATTTTTAAATATAACTTTGTTTAATTACAGAATGTAACCAAAGGTGCAAGACACAAAATTGTCATCAGTATTCAGAAGCTCAAAGAAAGACAAAACCTCCTGAAGTCTTTGGAAAGGGTAAGTCATTGCTGAGCTAGGGAAGAGTTCCACCTGCCTCCCAGGAATGTGGGTCAAGGAAAACTCTCAGCTTAAAGTGTCAGTGGTGGGCCTTATAGAGTATATCATGCTGTTTCCTTACCAAAGTCAGAAAAAATGAAATGATTCTGAAGTGCTGTTTCCTGGTTATGCACGTTTCTGTGTAACCTGATGGCCGAAGTGTACTTACTCCCAGGTCCAGGAAGCTCACGACTGGCCATCCCAGGGCTCTAAAGAAGAGCTGCCAAATGCACACATTTTATGTACATTCCCCTCTGCCTTTTATACATCTGTAGAGATTAGTGAGGTATACAACCCACAATCAAAGGCTGAAATCTTGACAAAAGAGTGTGGGGAATATGCTGATGGGCTTCATTCCTGCTGCCCACCCTGAGGAGCATCTATTTTGACAAAAGCTGCCCCCCAAGTGGCCCATCCAGCAGGTATACTCCAGATTCAACAGAGGGGATCTAAGCCATTTGGCAGACAAACACAGTTGGCTCCCCAGAGAATAATTCCAGACTTCAACTTAACAACAGTGTGGGTCCCCATGACTCTGATAAGAACCATCTCAGAAATACAAAATGCTGACAAAGTTTACACCAGTGTTGTAAGTGGTTATTAGCTGTGTTTACTGTCCCTTTGTGTTTGCTGCCTAAACAGGTTCCCTTCTATCTTTGTATCTGGACATCATTCTGGTCATGAGGCCATTTTTAGGACTTGACTATATAATTTCATCTAAGGCGCAAAGGAGACCAGGCCTGTTTTCACACATAAGTGAGCCCCTGCTGCCTCTGCCCCATGGTTGGGATTCTTGTGCATTG
The DNA here is from genome assembly GCF_040802235.1 of Manis javanica. NCBI lineage: Eukaryota > Metazoa > Chordata > Mammalia > Pholidota > Manidae > Manis > Manis javanica. The sequence goes on along the minus strand of NC_133163.1, from coordinate 44,969,431 downwards.
CTCCTGGGAGGCCGCAGGGAGTGGTGGGGGGCAAGTTCAGTAGGTATCTGCTGCCCGCAGAGCTTGGGGAGCAGCCTCTTCTGGGAGTCCCAGGGTGCTTTTGGAAGGGAGCTAAGTACTGAGGTAGGTTGGGTTAAAGCAAGTTTAGTGGGTACAAACAATTTAATACAATGGGAGGTTTTTTTTAAAACTGATTTGCAAAGATATGTGTACATAACTTTACATACAATATATAAAGTTATATTTAATGCATATCCAATAAAATATAAAGTAATATATTTATAGTATATACATATATGACTTTATAAAGAGGGTGGTTTTTAAAACCTGTGATTGGAGAGGCAGGCTACTCACATGCACATCCATGATGAAAAGCCTGTTCTTAAAGTGAATCACAAATGACAAGGGACCTATCCAACCTAACCCAAAGTTATTGTTGTTGTTCGTAGTTTTATGCTAACTCCTTCTCCAAGCAGTTTAACAGAATGATTATTGCCATTTTTAACATATAAAACTGTTCTCTTTTGGGGAACATTCAAAAGGCCAGTTTTCTCCTTCTCTGTTGAAAAGCACAGAAAACATTTCCATTGGGTTAGATTGCTAATCCTTAGTGTTACAGTGAAAAGAGTGATTTTTTTATTTCTGAAGCATCCTTCAGGGACTCATTCATATCCTCTGTCACTGAGGCAACACACCCACCTGAGAGACAGAGATGAAATTGCTATTAGCTCCACTCCCTTGGGCTGGAGCTGTGGTGGAAGCACAAGGGCAGCAGGATGGCATGGGTGGCCTTCACGTGCCATTGACTTTCTGTCTAGCCTTTGTCAGGTCAGTGACATTTCACTCCTAGAATAATATTGACTCCACAAAAATGCTTTCTTCCTGGTTCACTGGAATGGGAATGTTAAAAAGATAACCGATATAATATGAGGTTTGAGAGCAGTAATGGCCAGGAGGAAAGCAATAAGGACTTTATCCGGTTTGTCATCTTTGAGGAGGAAAGCAGGTGTCTCAGGCCATCGCAGTGCACTTGCTTCAGAAGACCCGAGTTCGGGCACCTGGGTGCTGTGCCTTCAGGAGCTGATGGCCTGGGGCTGCGGGTCCAGCATCTACTTGCATCCATTCCTCTTCTCTGAGACCCGGGCCCCTGCTGCTCTTTGAGAGGAAGGGTCATCCATACCTGTTACCACTTAGGCCACCAGGGGCAGACCCAAGCCAGCTGTTTGTCAGGCGTCCCCCGACGTGCTCAGCTGACTGTGCTGTTGCAATGCCTTCATTGGGCCCCAGCCTGCCTGCAGCATTCTCGCCTCACATGGGACCCAGAGGTCTCTAAGGGGATAGTTGGGACCTGACCCACGGCTTGTTCACAGTCAGTTGTCGCCTCAGACAGGCTCTCTGCCCAGAGCTTTTCTGCTCAGTCACTGAGCACTCACAAAGCCGCTTGGGGTTAGCTTCACCCCATCCACTGGAGGCTCACTGTGAGGAATACGGGGTTCTTGCCTCAGGGAGCCCAGGGGCGTATTGCAACAGACAGACGTAGCCAGTGCTCTCACAGCCCTATGTGATGGAAATCATCCCTGGGGCAGGAAGGTCTGCGGGAGGAAGCACAGCCCTCTTTGGTGGTGAGGAGAGGGGCCTTGGAGGGGCCTGCACTGGCTGGGAGACTTGGTAGGAGCCCACAGCCAGTCTCGGTGGGCCCCTGAGCTAAGGCAGGGGCCACAGGGGTGGAGAAAGGTAAAAGAGGTCATCTAGCAGGAGTCTAGGTATTGGTAGGGGATTTGGGAACAGAAAAGATACGAGTTATGGGTGTGGGAGAAATGGGGTTCAGTTTGATGGACTGAGTCTGAGGAGCCTGGGGGCCACCAGGGAAAAGCAGCCGGTCAGTGGCCAGAAGAACAAGTCTAGAGTCCACGAGGGTTGGAAAGACCAAGTTGTGGGCCCTCTGTGAATGGTAGTGGGTGTGTGTCAGCTGGGGAAAGCTGAGGGCAGGCCCCGAGGAGCTCCAGAAGATATGGAGGGACTGAACAGTGACAGAGGCTGAGCCTGCCTGGAGCAGAGAGGGAGGTTTGGAAGAGGGGATCCCAGCAGATGCCCTGGGGGTGTCACATACGACGAGGACTGGACTGCCTGCCGGAGTTGGCTGTCAGCAGGTCACCAGTAGCCATGATGAGGGTTTCAGGGAGACAGGGGGCACAGAAGCAGAAACCCATGAACTGGGCCATGTGAATGTGTGATGAGGCCATGGGGTGAGAAGTGTAGACTTTTCAAGATAGTGAAAAAGGAAAAAGGAAGATTAGAATGGGCACAGGGGCAGATTTTTCAACATTTATCTTTAATAATGAACATGTTTCAATGTGCTCTTATTCACTGTAAGCCTGAGCCTTCCTCTGAGCTGGGACCTGGCATAGGGAAAGGAGTTTCTCTCTCTCTCTCTCTCTCTCTCTCTCTCTCTCTCTGTCTCTCTTCCCCCCGTGTTCACACAGCTCTGTCCCGGCAGCATTCTCACTCTGTATGGGTCCCAGGAACTGTAAGCATCTTAGACAAGGATTCTAAAATTTGCTTTTAGATCCCCAGTGCCTAATTGTGCCTGCCTCACAGCAGGGCTCAGCTGATGTGTGGTGAATGAAAGCAGGAGAAAGGATTTAAGCAGCTGCAGGAGCCCATCTATTGTATGAGAAGCCCGATTTTCACCCAAAGAGGAGATAAGGGCCTGGAACAGTTGCTAAGTGCTAGGGACACTGGCTGCCAAAGCGCTGTCTTCCAGATAACTTGCCCCTTGTTGCTATTACATGCCCAGAAAGGCTCTGAGCAGTCTCCCTCCAGGTCAGATGGTCAGGAAGTAGCTTTCTTCTGGCTTGTGTGCCCAGGCTGTGCTGTGCATAGCCCATCAGGATGCCATGCAACAGGGGACCGGCCTTGCTGTCACCTGCTCTCTCACAAGCTCCTCAGCTCCTCACATTAGTTAACAGACAGCTTCATCTTTGCCTCTTTGTCTTTATAATGTAGGATTAAATTTATGGCATGGAGGATCCATAGAGACTTGGGTTGAGGGCATTGCACTGAGTCCCATTCAGGCTGTTTCCTGACTGCTTCTCAACTTGGGCACTCAGTGTTGAGTTCTAGAATTTATTTGAAGAGCCAGGAATGTAACCAATGGTCATAGTGCCACTCCACAGGCTGGCATTAGCAGGGGGTGTTGCTAAGTGGTTGCAAGCCAGGTGTTTTCCTTGAGACAGTGGCTTGAAGTCTGGAAACAAAACAAAACACAACAAAAGTCTGCATGATTCCTGATAAGTGACATTTTACAGAAAATGTCCAGCATTATTCATTATGTTTCCTTTTTGGTGTGGCTTCCCCAGTAGAATAAGGTAAGATTTGAACTTGGAGCAAGTATATGTTTGCTGTTTGAAGGAATTCAGTTCTTAGCCTAACCAAATTCCCCATCCCCCATCACCAAGTAACTAGAGAAGAAGTCTTCTTTCATGTGGCGAGAATAGACGAGGGTTTGGTGGCAGTTGAGTGTCACAGCAGGTATTTGCTCACCTCAGCGGAAGCTGCCTGGTGGGATGGATGACAGGGACCCAGGTGGTCATCCAGTAGACCTGCCAGCTCTACCTTCCCTGTCCCCTCCATGGGGAAGCGTCATCCCTCTCTCTCCTCCTCTGTCCCCTGCTCAGTCAGGGGCTGGACAGGGAGGTCAGAACCCCCTGTGCCCCAGGTGCTGGCTGGGCCATTGGCAGGCCTTAGAGGACCTTGAGGTAGAGGTCCCCAGTTGGCACACAGGAGGAAAGGTGGCCAGTTCCCCTGGTGTGGCTCAGCTAGCTTGCCTCCATGTGCTCTGTCCTGATAGCTCACCACGTCCAAAGTCGAGGAACCAGTCCAGTGATGGCATCTAGACTCTGGGAAATGGCTGGTCCAGTCCTGGCAACAGGAGAACTGGGAATGATTGGGAACAGCCCTGCCTCATGCACCAGGCTTGCTGGCATAGACTGCGGGCCTTGTCGCTGCCATGTCTTCCAGGCTTAGAAGGAAAGGGGGTAGGCTCTCTGAAGCCTACCTCTTTAAAAGAAAAATGGGCTTTTCTCCCCAAAATAGACCAGACAATTCTGGTGGCTACTCAGCTTTTCAGTTCCCTCCTAAATTAAACCCTGGGTGCCAAATAGACTGAGGCGCAGTTCAGGCTCTACTTCCAGTCCCTGAACACGGCAGGTTCCCGCCAACAGCTGGGCAGGGATGCTGGTGTTTTGCTGCCCAGAACGGACACGTTCCTGTCGATGACTGCAGACCCTGGGTCCCCTTTTCCTAATGGGTTGATGGGAAAGCCTGGGTGCAGCAATGGTTGTGCTCTGTGTGTTTGTGTTCCTTGACATCATCAAGCAGTTTTTCTTAAGAGAGGATCCCAGGGATGAATTGCTCTCATGCTTTAGGCTTTTAAAATTATGTCCTTGCTATTCTGGGCTCTCAAAAAATGAGTGACTTCATTAGCAAACAGGGCCCTGATTGTCAGTGTCCTTCCTGGGTCCTGGCAGAGATTTGCGACTGTGACAGCATGCTGAGCCCCCACTCACCAGGCCCTGAAACCCCAGCCACAGCACCCGAGCCTTCCTGTGTCTCTGTGAGCATCAGGCATGTAGATAAATGTTGATCAGAGTCAACTTTCATTCTTTTTTCTAATAAATAATGCCTAGCATATCAAAATGTAAATACAGTAGGATCCAATTTTATTATACAACATGAAAAGCCATGTATATATTATATACAATTCTAGACATTATGGTGAATGTATAGGTAATATGTATTTTTCTCCAGAATGATCCTTCTAAAACATGTCATTTCCCTGCTCAGAATCACCCTGGTGCCCCGACCTTATCTAGAAGAAATTCTAGCCCTGCTGCCCCTCTGCAGGCCTCCATGCTCAGGCCCCGCAGCTCCCTGGACGTCAGGTCCCCCTCACTCCTGCTGCACCTCAGGTCTCCTTGCTGTTCTTCACACACTCATTCAGGGTCCTGTTCCAATGTCACCCCCTCACAGAGCCTGCCTCACAGCTGCTGTGGTCTGTATCGCAACCCCTGACATAATGTATTTCTCTTAGGGTAGGATATAAACTCCCCAAGGGAACCCTAAAGTCAGTCCTGCCATATCCCTTTGCCAAGCAGAGTGCCTGGCATGCCAGAGCACTGAGCACATGCTTATCAGGTTAACATAGTACAGGACACAGCAGCAGACACTGACCTGCAGCTTTACAAGTAGTAACATCACCACAACCACCCAGTAAGGCAGGTACTGCTGTCCTCCTTTCAGTATATGGGGAAACTGAGGCACAAGGTGGTTAGATCATTTACCCAAGGTCACATAGCAGCACAGAATTCAAACCCCAACATCTCTCCTAGAGTCTGTGCTTTTAACCACTGCTGTGTGGGCTGAGCCAAGTGTGAATGAACAGGTTCCTTCATCCAAAACAAGTCATACATAGAACAGGAAGCCACATGACCCAACTTTATTGTATAGCTTCTAAAGTGTTGAATGTAAAAATACGTAAATGCTTTGTGCAGAAATTCACTGAGGAAGCCAGGGAAGGAAATGTCCCAAAAGTATTTTAGTGACCATCGCTAGGTAGTGGGATTTTCAGGTGATATTTCTTCTCCTCACTTACATATCTCTGTTTTCCAGGTTTTCTACCTGGGCTAATACAGAATGATAAAATTAAAGCAGTTGCTTTTCCAAAGACTGTTCTGATGGAAGGGCCAGCACCCATGAGTCCTGTCTGGGACTAGCTGGGGACAGGGGAAGGGAGGCATTAAGGTGGGCCACCCCCATTCCAGACCCTAATGGAGGTCTTCTCCCTCTGACTGTCCAGGACATCATCGAGGGGGGCAACCTGCGTATCCCACTCCAGGAGCTGCACCAGATGATCCTGACTCCCATCAAGGCCTACAGCTCCCCAAGCGCTACCCCCGAGGCTCGCCGCCGGGAGCCCCAGGCCCCGCACCCGCCCTCGCTGATGGGCCCCGAGAGCCGGAGCCCCAACTGCAAGGACGGCCCCTCGGCCACTGGCGCCACAGCCACCCCCTCGGTCGGGGCCAGCGGTGGGCTGCAGCCACACCAGCTGAGCAGCTGTGATGGGGAGCTGGCCATTGCTCCCCTGCCAGAGGGGGATCTCCCTGGGCAGTTCACACGTGTCATGGGGAAAGGTAAAACCTGGTTCTTCCACATCCTACTTTTCTTCTCTCAACACCACCTCCCAGGTCCCAAGAGGTTTCCCCTCAGTGCAGGATGAACTGCCTGTCAGGGTAGATGTTGGTAGCCCACTTTACAGATGAGGAAAGTGAGGCTCAGAGGTTAAGTCATTTGGATCTGGACTCTGATCTGTGACCCCATAAGCCTCTTCCACTCCCTCAGACTGCTGTCCCCTGGTAGATTGCCCACTGGGCCTTGAGACCATCAGGCTAAAGTCAGCCTTCACTGCAGACATGCAGTTCCCAGCCACACCATGTTGCTGTCTGTAGGGCAGGGCAGAACTCTCCTGTGGCCCTTGAGGTAGAAGCCCTGGGCCTTCCCTGTGGCTCAGACCCTTATGTGAGTAACCTTGAAGACAGCCGGCGCCAGAATTATTTATGCTTGATGGACTGTTTCACAAGAAATCTTGATTATTTAAAAAAAATAGTAAATGTCAGTAATTTTCTTCTTTATTGGCCAATATTTCAGACCATTTTAAAGAACCAAGTTTTCACAAAAAGAAATGAGCAATGGAGTCTTACAGTTGCAGTGAGAAACTCCCATTGTACATGTCCTGAAAAAACATCAATCCGTAGACATGTGGCTCCGAGGAGGTGACTTGTGGCATCCCTTGGAGCAGACATGCCAGTAGCTTGGTGGGCAGGGTGGGTCCTCAGTGACCTCCGACTCACCTCCTCACTCTCCCCCACCTGCCCCACCCCACACTCTGAGTGGGCTCTTAGCTGTGCAGGACTGGAACAGATGACCCCACGCGTGAAGAGACCAGTGAGCATGTGACACATCACCTCCACCCCCTAGGACCCCTCCTGGGCTCAGCCCTCGGGGGACACACACTCCTCTGGCTTCCTTTTAAAGTTTAACTACTTTCAAGTAAATTATGAAATAAATTCATGCTCTACATTAAAAAATCAAAACTAAAGCAAATGGTGAAGGTGAAAAATATCACCCCCATCCCCAGCCCTGCCATCTTCCTCCCCAGAGGTCTGACCACTGTGAACAGGTTTGGGGTAGCCCTTCAGAAACTTTATAATCATATGGAAGCACGAGTACCCTTTTTATGCACAACCAGGCCTTCTTCACATATTTTTCTGCAGCTTGTTTTTCTTTTACTTTTATGTACTAGTATTTCTATCAATGCAATAGTACCACCACACTCCTTTTTAAATGTTGCGTACTAGTCCACTATATGCAGAAACCATAATTTACTTAACAGGGCCACAATTAGCAGACACTGAGGTGGTCTCCAAGTTTTTGTCATACTGAAAATCTACGGGCAAAGATGTTGTATAAATGGGATTCCATGGCAGGCTGGCTATGCAACATTAGGGAGACGAAGGAATCATGATACCCAGGTTTCAAGTTTAATCTACTTGAGTGCAGGGCATTTTCACTTCTGATTGATGTCTTTTCTCCAACCATCTCCATGGTGACCTAAACACCACCATCAAAATCAGAGCATCAGAGCCTCTAGGAGGAGAGTAGCAAGGACGGTGCTGAGGTGGCCTCGAGAAATCCAGCAGATGTGTTTACCTGCAGACTAAGTCTGCTCTGACATTACTAGCCCCTGCTTGAGTGTGCACATGAACTCACGTGTGTATAAATTTGTGCATCACATTGAGGAAATAACCCTCCAGTGACTGTGTGGCATGCTTCCTGTACATGTGCATGCCCACACACCTCTCGTCCTAAAAGATGTGCCAGCCTCATTCCTCCAAATGAGGTGCACAATTCATTCATAAAATTATGGAGACTGTTCTCTGATAACAGCAATGGTCTTTGATGCCTTTGAACTCCCTTCTCAAAAGAACCCTCTTTCAAAGATAAAGCACAGGACACTGCTGTGTTCTTCCCAGAGTGTCTGTCTCTGGCTGGGTTGCAGAAGGCTTAATATAGAATGGTATGCCTGGAATTAACTGAAGGGGCTTCCCCAGGCTAGGCCTCCCGTGGTGACGTGGTGACGGAGCCTCTGACTTCAATGGAATGAGGAGCCTCCTGGCCTTTTTTGTGAACCTTACGTAAAAGCACAGGCACACAAGGCCTTTCAAAATATTGGTCCTGAAAGGAAACCAGAGGCAGAACTCAGACATTATAATGGGTGTGCATTTAACAACTCATCTTGCTTCTTTATTTTTTAAATTCACAGTGTGCACACAGCTCTTGGTCTCCAGACCTGATGAGGAAAATATAAGTTCGTATTTACAGCTCATAGACAAGTGTCTAATTCATGAGGTAAGTAGTGACAGTTTTCATAAAACGTCTTCTCATCCCTTAGAAAAGATTCTCAGAGTTGCTGTGATATGATAATTTGGGTGTCCAACAACTTGTTTTTGAGAGGTGGGCAGTCATTAGGAGTAGCTCGGGCAGAACTCAGCTATGGTGGCTTCAGACCTAAACGCAGCTTGTAGATTACTTTGGTGGCCAAAGATCTGTAGAGGCTAAGCTCTGATGTGAGGGTGAATGCCTGAGGGAAACCACTGACTCCAGTAGGGTCCCCGAGTGACCAAGCCTGGGCTGATTAACACACACACCTGCCAGCCAGCCTTAGCATTTCCAAATCTTCCTAAAATTACATGTTGAACCAGTTTACCTTTTGGCTCCGGGAAACTTGAGAAGGGAGGAAGGGAGAGAGGGAGGAAGAGAGAGTGCACAAAGGAAATACGTGTGCTTGTGTGTGTGTTGTGTGTGGTTTGATGGCTGTTCTGCTGTATTTTGACTTATGGTCTTTATAGGAATTGTGTTCAGCCACATGAAGCAGGCTGGAAATGGGCCTTCCAGACTCTCAGTTCAGTCTCCACAAGAGTGAGGCAGGTCCTGGCACTGCTGGGTTGGGACAGGCCCCTGCCCTGCCCTCCTCCAAAGAGTGACAGAGACAAGGTTCTAGGCCTGGATGCACCCGAGGATGCCGAGGTGTTCTGTGGGCTTTGTACGTGAGCATAAGATGGTAAAGGCCCCAAGCCTCCCCACCATTGCCATGTGGGCAGCCAGAACCCCAGGAGTGTGACGAGCCCCAGTGAAGGGAGCTACCCGGCGGAGAGGTCTGGCCCCCAACCCCACCTTCCCACTCATGCTCACGCTGCCCCCACCCTCCCAGGCATGCCTGCTGTGAAAGGCCAGTTCTGTGGGCCCTCTGCCCTTCCACGGTCCAGCTCCACCCGCCCCTCACGGGCAGGTGACAGTTCCTCTAGGTTTCCATTGCAGTCATGGCCCCCTAGCCCCTAAACTCTCCTTTCTGATTTCTTCTTGCAACAGTGCACGGATTCTTAGGCGTCCCTCCCACAACCCGTAGCTCATCATTTTCCATGCCCAGTCTTGACACTGCATTTGTGTTGGCCAACAGAAAGTAACAGGAAGAAAAGAAAAGAACACATTGAAGAATTTTAGAACTCATTCATTCCATCAATGTTTATTAAGCATCTTGGCCCTGTCCCTGGGCAGGCAGCTTACAGTGTGAGGGTAGTGGATGGGACAAAAGGAAAACAGGTCATTGCATGCATGCCACAGAGCCCAGATGGGGAGCAGAGGGCATCGAACCCAGAACTGGAAACTGAGCATTTCCTCAAAGTTACTGAAAGGCAAGCAAGAGTTTACTGGTAAAGATTCGGTTTGGGAGGTAGAAGAGCACTCCAGGCAGAGACAGTGGCGTCTGGAGGGCTGTGTCTGGTTGGGGGGGGAGGGTGTTCGGGGTGGGTTTGGGGGAGACATATCAGGGAGGACTTAAACTTCTGAAAAAGCAAACTGCAACCTTGCTTCCTCCCCCATGCCCACTGCCACATGGAGCCTTTAAGATATTGGAGGACAAGTTACATTCCACCTCGCCTCAAGCCTGTTGAGCCCATGAGACAGACTAGTGAGTCCTCCAGCTGCCTCGGTTGGCAGGTGCACGACGAGCTTCCTAACTGATCCCACCTGCCCCGGAGCTGTGGCCTGAAGCTTCTCACTCTCCTGCCGTCGTGCATGCCCTCCCTGGGCATCCTGGCTCTCCTCTCTGTTCCTTTCCCCTTTCTCTCCCTGGCTGCCTAGAGATTCTGTGCAGAGATGGTGCTGTGGGGCCTCGTCTTCCCCAGGCACAGGCCCTGACTGCAGCAGAGGGGCCTCTTGCTGGTGGGAGTCGTGGGCAGAAGGGAGCTCATGCCACGTCCGCTTGCCTGAATTCCCGTTATGATGGAGGGGCTTGCACTCCGCTTTGGAAGGGAAAATGCTGTTCAGGACTTTTCAATATTATTTTAGTTTGAGAAAGAGGAAATGCGTCTGAATACTTTTCCACAGCCTCGGTTTGTTCTGTGTAGGCAGACACATCCTCTGAGAGGCCCTGTTGGGTGTGCAGGCTCCATCCTGGCTGAAGGTTGGCCTGGGCTGCGCGAGTCAGGACTCCCTTTAACAGCCCAGACGTGCTGCTCTGTAGCTGACTGGACTGGGGGGCAGGCGGAACGCTGACTAAGCCAAGACACCTTCCTTCCTCCCCAGGGACAAAGGGACTGACTCACTGGAGTAGTAAAGAAGAATGCGAAAATTCTGAAATTTATTTCTGAGACCACTTACGTTGTCTCCCAGATTATAATCACAGGCCTGCTGCTTCCTTGCTGTTTTGATGAGGTTCCGGGAAAATGAGCTCTGGCCCCCTTTATGAGTCTTTTGATCCAGCCACACAATCTGTAGGGCACATCTTGGCCATCTTCCTCCAGACAGACGTATTGGTCTAGGACTGACAGGGACAGAGGACTCGGAAGTGGCTGACCGCCTGTGTCTGGGCAATCTGAGGTGTGGAATCTTCCTTCCCTTCCAGACCCTAAGGGAGCTGCTGCCTGCCGAACCCAATACAGAGCCCTGTGGTGAGGTATCAGCTGTCCCACCGAGAGCAGAGAGCCCCCATAGTGGAGTGCTCCTCTGCAGGCACACACAGGAACCAGCTCTCAGAAATCCCTCGTGGCCAGTCCTACCCCAGCTCCTCCCCACGCCTCCCACTGCTGCGTCCCGGACTGAGCAGGGTGCAGGTCCCGGACTGAGCAGACCCCGCCGCCACCTTGCTCAGCCCTGCTATGGGGCCTGCTCCTATTTGCAACCCGGAACCAAGCGAGCCTGGAGCCCCAGTATGGAGTGAACGAGCTCACCTCTTTGTGGGGGTGTTGGCATTTTCACCTTCTTGGATGCCTTTTGCCACCATGGGCAATGTCATGTTTGAACTGGCTGCTGTCTTTGGAAGTGCTTGGAATACATGTCAAAAGTTTTTCTCCTTTGTCACGTGGAGGGAGCTGTCCTTAGGGCTGACTGCAGATCAGCTCAGTATTTTAGTTTTGAGAACTTGAAGCCATTTGTTGGGACTAACAGTGATTGTTGAATATCAAATATGACAAACCATGTACCACCACCAAAGGGCTGGTCTGTGCAACCGAACAAACCTGGTTAAAGTATTTGTGAGCAGCAATGTATTGAGCCCTTACTGAGAGCCAGGCATGTTCCAAGTATTCTAAGTTCATTTCACGTTATCTCATCTCATACTTACAGTGACCCTCTGAGGGAAATAGTATCCAGAGTTTTTAGAAGGAACTAACTCTCAGGAAAGGAACTTGAATGCAGGCACTCAGGCCCCACCCATATACATCCAGAGCGTTCCTCAGACCCCCTGGGTTGGACTGTCCTCCCCAACTCATCTTGACTGACATTCCTGAATCCTGTGTCTTCACTCAACATTTGGCTGAATAAGTGAGTGAGAAGCAGAGTCTAACCACCCCTTTATTAGTCTAGCAGAAATGCTTGCCTTTGGCAGTTTCGAGGTACTCGTGTATAGCTGTACACTCACTGAGTATCACCAATCAGTGAGAGAGACCCTGGGGGAGAACCACGTCCTCACCTTCTAGCCAAGACACCATCCCTCCATGCACCCTAAGGGTGTCGGCACCTCCTCCTCTAGTGGGACGCTGAGTCCCTTGGTTGGGTAGCTCTCCTTGATGAATATCCTTAAAGGCTTCTGGCTAAGGTCATCCAAGAGGAATGGCTTGCCTGTCATCAATGTGTTTTCCACAAATGACTAACATCTTTTGGCTTTTGCTTCTTGCATAGCTCTCCTGTGTTCAGGTCCTTAAAGATTAAATGTCATCAGGAGAAAATTAAGCTGTCATTTTTTTTCTTTGTTTAAGGAATCTGTTTCCTTTGGAAAAACAGTCATATATAGTCTGTTACTTTAAGTCATAATTTATTGTTCCTTAAAGGATTTCATGTCTTATTGACAAAACTATCTGGGTATGTTATCTCCATCATTGTTACTGCTGATCAGTCATATCTGATGGATTTCCCACAGCATGCGGACCACAGTTCTAGGCACTTGACAGGGGATTCCTATATTCCATGAATGGTCCTCAAACCATTTAGAACACCACATGCCCATGTTCTACTTGCAGCTGAATTATCAGAGCACTCGCTACAATCACAGCCCCCTCTGGACTCCTCTCCACATCTATTAAGTCAGGCTCTGGGTAGGTGGGAATCTACATTTTAACACTTTCCTTGGGGAATTGTATCATGAATTTAAGAGGGGACTCATAACCCTTGTAAAGTCCTTCCCTGGACTGCAGTGTATATAAAAGGACACATAATACAGGGACAGTGTGTCGTGGGGCAGTAGACCAAACATCCCCAAACAACAATTTTACTAGAAAAGGCTGAGAAAGCATCAGCTTTACATATTTTCCTAAACTTCAGACAAAGTTTGGGTCGGGATTGGGGCACTTGGGTTTTTGTAGGGCACAGAACTCCTTAACTGGAGATTCTCATCAAAACCCTACAGCACAGAAACTATACTTCATTTTCTGAAGCCCTGCAGACCACTCCAGGGTGACCACACACCATTAAGCAGATTGATTTTTGGAGTGGTTTAGCATTTCCATTGATTATGAAAATGCAGGGGGCCTGCAAGAACCAGAGTATTCAACAATCAATTTTGTAATTCATTCTTGGTTAATAAATAGAGTCCAGAGTAGAGTCAGAAGACCGGGAACGTAGATATGCAACCAGAAAATGCAACCAAAAGCGAGGGTTGTCAGAAGCTCCATGCGTGTACCATGCCAGGCACCTCCAGTGTTAAATGACTTGAATCTTCAGTACAGGTGGCTCCCAAATGAAACCGACTGCTGTTTGGACCGGGTTGGAAACAGGTGAAGAAGCAACTGCAGAGACTCCGATATTTCCCCCTAGTAATTGCATGTTTCTCCCTCTAATGCCAGGCTGCATCACCCATTAAAAAGTCCTGTTTGTTTTTGCAGGCATTTACAGAGACACAGAAAAAAAGATTGTTGTCATGGAAACAGCAGGTGCAGAAGCTCTTTCGGTCTTTCCCTCGGAAAACCCTTCTAGACATATCAGGATATCGACAGCAAAGAAAGTATGTTGGGATTTCATCCTTATGAATGCATGCTGGTTCCCGGGTGCTTAATGCCTGCCTGAGTTTTGGGGGCAGGACCATGGCAGAGCATCATTTCTTGTCCATCAGGACTCTCGGTGGCAAGTTCCAGATCACATTCCTTAAACAGATGCAGTTGGGAAAAGGCTGTAGAGAGAAAGCGTTCCCAGAGGGAGAATTGAATGTAATCTTTTGCATCTCAGTTTACATTGTCAAAATGACAGTACCAGTCTGGATGGGCACAAGGGGAGATGGGTATGATTTTATGAATGCAAGCAAAACAATTGGTGGTTTAATTCCAAAAGGGGCCTCTGAAAGGACAAGAATGAGTTGTTCTATCAGCACCTGAAGTGGTAGTGTAATTTCTTTCTCCCTTCTAGCTGCAGACTAGCTAATTATAGTTGGTGGCAGGGTGAAGAACCCAGTGTTAGTCTATTTTGGTCTGCGCTGCAATCTAAGAGTGGAGCAGGACCATTCTTGATTTTTCATAGTACTTCAGCTTCTTGGATGCAGTTAAAAATATGCGTCATACTTTAGAACCCATTACCTTAATCTGGTTTTAAGCTGAGGGATCCACTTGCATATTGAAAGTGAAGTACAATGACAATCTAGGGGAAGAATTAAGGGGAGGGGTGGAATTAACCTTAGAACAATAACAGGACATTTGAGGGAGACAAGGAAATAATGATGCAAACATCCTGAAAAAAATCAGCTTTCCATTTTGCATTTTCAAAAATAAGCAGATAAATAATTTTTTCACTTGCACCTAAATTTCTGAATTTATTTATCAGTACATATGTAGAAACCCTGTGCTAAAATTTGGGGTACTTATTTACATTCATGCCTTAAAACATCACTGTTTTATATTATTGAAGGCCAATTTGAATCTGTGCAAAGTCTTCATTAAAGATTAATGTAAAAACTGAAGTGTTAACACATTCCTGCATATATAACACTGTTACTTATTAAACAAACATTTAGCACTTACTGTGTGCCAAGTGATATCCAAGCACTTTAAGAATATTAATAAATTTAATCCTTGCAACAAACATATGAGGTAGAGATTCTGCTATTAACTTAAATTTACAGAGGAGTCAGTAGGCAGTGGCTTGCAGAATTTGGACCAGGCAGGCCAGCACCAGCTCCAGAATCAGTGCCTTTCATCGCTGCGGATGCCAGGCAGCTCTCATGGCCTCCAGCTGATGTGCAGAGGAGATAACCCAGCAAAGCAACACTCTTAGTCCCAGCTCCCTGGCCCCAAACTCTCTGGGTTGCCCTCTGGGGTGGGTTGGGCTGGACACCCTGTGCACCCTGAGGATTCCTGGATGCCCAGATGAAAGGCAAGCCCTGCTCCAGCCTCCTCCCCTGGGAGCTGCGCCCTTCCCAGGCTTCCTCTCTTCTCGTCAGGCAGCAATAGTTCTCCTAAGTAAGTGGAGAAGTTTCCAGACCCCTCTTGCAACATTAGGCTCTCAGAAAATAAGTTCCAAGAGGAAGAAGAAATTTACAGGTTGAAGATGAAAACAGAGCTTTTGAGTTCTTTACCTCTCTCCCCAAAGTGTCATCTGTTGCCTCAATCTGCCCTGCTTGGTCTTCGGTCCACATCAGAGTCCCATTAATCTTGAACTCTCTAGAGTGTTACTAACTAATGCTTGTACTCGGCTAACCCAAGGTTTCCCAGATTGGAGTCTGAAAGGGCCTCTTTTTATTGATTAGATAAGGGTGAATTCAATCATGGATCATGAATGTTCAGTTGGAAGTTGCCTAAGCTTTAGAAAATTATTTGTTCTCCTAAGTATTACCTCTGAGATCTTTTTATGCTATTAATTTGCTTTGAAGACTTGTTTCTCCTATAGTACAAAGGCAGTGCAGCCCACTCTGCTTGAATGATCACAAATCCCAAATTAATTGGTTCTTATTAATGTCATTTTATCAGCCTTTTCACACATTTCAAAGTAATAAAATCAGTTGATTATATGTAGGAAGGCAGAGAAAAGCACAGATGGCAGAACAAGAGAATGAGAAATGAGAACTTAGTTTTGTCTCTTTGGTCTCTCCCCGGAAAGAATAATCACTTCATTAAGCTTAGTGATCTTACGTAGCATAAGTTCACTCTGGTTGCCAGCAGTTGCAACATCCAGCAAGTCTGGCTTTGTAATAACCAGCTAAGGACGTCGCAGTAGGGCCCCACCATCATTAGGATGGCCAAGCCAAATTCTTCTGATATAGCCTGTACCCAAACTGTCCTGGGCTCTATCTGCCATGCACAGCCCAGCTCCCTGAGTCCCAACTTCAAGAGCCCCTCCAGCCCTCATTTCTCAGTGACTCTGTCCCATAGCAGAATCATCTGCCCACATTATATTGCTTCAGAATATAGCCTTACCTACCTGGAGCCACTCTAGCCTCACTCACTGACTACTGTGTTTTGCATATGAAATAACTTTTTAAAAATCCAACCAAAAAGGAAAATAAGCAAAAAAGCCATCCACACTAAATAAGGAAAAGTCTTAGCAGAATACTGAATCATCTACCAGGTGGCCAAAAGTCCAACTCCAAAACCCAAAGTACTAGTTTTCATAGTCTAAAAAAACCAAATGATCCTTTTCTCCACCTGTCACGTGTCCCAGATGGTCCTTCCTCCCAAAGGAGGTCTCTCCCAGCACGGCAAATAACTTCTACCCCTCCTGCTCTGAATTTCTTCTTTAAAACCAAATATTTAAACCTAGTGAAAAGAAGGAAGAGTGGGGTAAAGGGGAGAAAGGATGATATAAACAGGGACCTAGTATCCGCGGAGTGCCCTTCTCACCACGTGTACATGAGCCCTTTCCTTGTAAGGGAATCAGGAACCGTTTCCTTGGCCCCAAAAACCTGGATGTGGAAAGATACAAGCCCAGAATCAGCCGCAGCCAGCTCACGTGGAATTCTCTTCCCTGCCCCCTCTCTCCCTAGGAAATGTAGGGAATCTGGGGGAAAAAAAATTTTCAGAGATCAACTGTGCTGATGGCTTAGATGTCCCTCCCCACCCCCAACACACACACACACAAGTCTCTCAGGAAATGGCTGTTTTGCAGCGCCCCCCTCACCCTCCTTCGCCTCTGCTGGCTGAAACTACGTCAGGCCTGTCTCCTGGAGTCTCCTCTCAGGCTTGGTACAGACCTCCCCCGAGTGGCTGGGAAAGCAGGTCTGTTCCATCTTGTGGCCATTGGAGGTAAAGCATTCCGTGTTGAGTGACTAAAGCTGACTCTTCTTGGAAAGAATGCGCTGGTTCCTGAAACCCTGCTGGCTGCTGTGCACCCTCCCGGAACCTGAGGCCGAGTGGAGAGGACGAGTTCCTCGGTGCTGAGGTCACTGAGCGAAGGGAGCCTGCGTTCAAGTGCAACACCAAGGGTCCCGGCAGCCTCCGCGCAGCCCCGGGGAAGCACGTGACCTCTGGGTCTCTTGGTGGAGGGCCTGTGGAGTGGGGAGTAGTCAGTGTCCTAAATCCAGAGCACTCTCATCCCTACCGTCCATCTGGGAGTCAGAGACCCGACGTGCGGACAGCCCTGGCAATTGGAGAGGCATCATGATGGTGAAGAATTATTCATCCCTTCCTTCATTCAACCTGCATGTGCCAGGCATGGGGCATGCAGGATTAAAGAGAACAGACACCATCTATTTTCTCATGGAGCTGACATCCTAGTGGGGTTTGCAGGCCACATTCCCCAAGTCTGCTACACAGACAGACGTCACAAACGGGCTATGGTATGATGGAAAGAGCACTGATCCTGGCTCTGCTGCTTTCTGCTGTGTGGCCTTTGATAGGCACGTGAGTGCTGAGGACCCTGTGACCCAGCATGGAAGAGAGCCCAGCAACTCCCTGGTTAGCCTTTTGGGCTCACATTTCAGCACTGCCCCCTGCTGCCCGTGTGACCTTTGGAAATTAAGATTTCTGTTTTATTTCTCCAGCTGTAGGAGATAAGAGTGCCCACTTCACAGGGTTGTGAGGACTGAAGGATCTGAGTAAAAATCCCAGGACGGTGCCTGTGATATGGGCTCCCGGATGCCTCTTAGCTGTCCTTTTAATCATGGCCCTTTGCTGGCACCCACGCACCCGGCTGACGGCCTGGGGCTGGGGAAGAGCTAAGGGTGATGAGGGCTCTCTGTTCTCTGCTCCTCTCCCAGTCGCGGCTTTGGGCAGTCCAACTCCCTCCCGACAGCCGGCTCTGTGGGTGGCGGCATGGGCAGGCGGAACCCACGCCAGTACCAGATCCCCTCTCGGAATGTCCCATCCACCCGCCTTGGTCTCTTGGGCACCAGCGGATTCATCAGCTCCACCCAGCGCAGCACCGCAGCCAACCCCACCATCATGAAACAAGGAAGACAGGTATGTGCTGCTCCAGAGGGCAGGGCCTGAGGGCCTGAGGCTTCCAGACCTCCTCCACATGACCCCCCGGTGAGGGGAGAGGCCAAGGGGGCTACACTCAGGGACTGTTGTTCCTATCTGTGCTCAGAGGCAGCCTGTGTGGTTTGCACTACTACTCTGGGTGACAAAGCAACGCCATGGCTGCACTTCGCTGCATGCGGATTTGCTTAGGACACCCAGGACCGCTTTTAACCTTGGTGTCCTGCACTGGGCGCCTTTGGGAAGAAATTCAGGACCTATTTCTTAATTTGCCCCAGCAGATCTCACCACCTCCCAGAATTGGGTTCCAGAGGAGCTGGAGCATCCAAGGAGCTTCCTTTGCCTTTTATCTGCTGCAAAGAGCCCCTTTGTCATGGTCCCTGCTGTGGTGGTGAGCCCACAGGGAGGGGCCCAGAGAGGCTGTCAGACGGAGGGCTGACACAGTCTCTCCTAGTCCAGACCAGGCTGCCCAGAGATGTGCGCTGTCAAGTTAAAGCTGACCTCTGTCCCATGGCTCCCCACCCCAGTAGCCCTGTCCCCCCACCCCACCCAGTGCCTCCCCCTATGTGCCCCCAGCTTCTTGGGGCTGGGATTGGAGAGACACAAGTGGTTCCGAGATTCTGGGTCATCCTGAGAAACTAAAGGATGACGGTTGGTTTAAAAACAGGAACACAGCTCCAGCAGGATGGGCAGGACTGGCAGGACTCACTCCTCAGGGCAGCAGCCGGGGCTTCAGAAAAGCCCAGCTGACCTTTGTGGGAGGCCCCCAGGCCAGTTCAAGAGGAAGTCACGGTTAGGGAACCCACATGACAGCAAACACAGGCTGAGCTGGGCCGGCTCATTGCCAGCTAAGAGGTGCTTTCTTCTCCCCCTCACCTCATAGTCAATTGTAAGGATCTCAAAAAGAAAATCAGGTGAGAGCCCTGAAACAGTTTGTGCTCCTCACTGCCAACACTTCTAGAATTGCCCGCATTCCTGAGAAAAGTGATAGAAAAACCAAAGGCAACAAAAAGGAATAAAAAGGGTTTTGGAGACAATGAGGGATAGAGGTGTCCAGATTAAGCTGAGGTTTAATGAGACCTGGTGGGGTGGGAGTTGAATAAAATGAATGGAATCTAAACCCCCTGTCTATAAATATGCAGATGGTAGCCCTAGCCTGCAAGCCCTTTTCCTTAGCAGAGAGTTCTCCCAGGGTATTTGCCTCCTGAATTCTGGCTGGTGGCCCTGCTCCCCACCCCCACCCTGACCCAGGGTGTCTGGACTAACTGTTCCCCTTTCGTGTTTCACTAGAACCTCTGGTTTGCCAACCCCGGGGGCAGCAATAGCATGCCTAGCCGCACTCACAGCTCAGTCCAAAGGACCCGCTCGCTGCCCGTGCACACGTCTCCACAGAACATGCTGATGTTCCAGCAGCCAGGTAGGCCCAGCGCTTGACCCCGCGCTCTCTTCTCCCCTTGACACAGAGCGGAGGCCAGGACGCCAAAGTAGATGCCCTGGCGAACCTAGCCAGAGAGTGCTTAGCCTTGACTGTCACCATGCATTCCTTTGAGCTTGTAGAAGCCTTTCCTTTTTTAAACTGCCTTGCCAGCATGAAAGGCAGCGGCTTGGCTGCAAGCCAGCACATGGAGCCCCAGAGTTGGCTGCAACCTGACGGGGATATTTTGATATCAGTCATATTTCTAGATTGATTAAACCAGAGATACCACTTGGGGGCTTTCCTGGGGAGTTGAGAGGTGTTCCGTGTGTCATGTGTGTGCTGTGTTTGTGTGTATGTGGGGGGATGTGAGCCAGAGAAAACTTGGCAATGTAGACACTAAGAGCCATACCCCTGGTTCAGGAACACCTTGCCAAAAGGACCTACTGGACCAGCCAGCTTTCTTTTCCTTCCTTAAAGAGCAACTTGGTGCACTTCAAGTCTATGCCTCCAAAACAGAGTACTATCATTATATATAGCCAACTAATGCTTGCACCTTTCTCTATGCGGGCAGTAACCTCTTAAACTCCATACAATACAATACAAAGCCATGCAGGCAATTAGTGCCCCTACCTAGATGACCCTGTAGGACGGCAAACCAGACACGTGTGCTACCTATACCCCTGGCTGAGGGGAATGGAGGCTACAGAAGGCCCTGCCGCAGCCATGGGCATGCTTCTGCTTGGACTTTGCCCAGGGCTCCACGTGCATCCCCGCTTCTGCCGATCACACTCTAGTTTTTCGACAAGTCACTGTCAGAATTCTTCCTTCTTCCTGAGAAGGCAACCTCCTTCCCAGGGCAGCCCCTCTAACTGCCACAGCCAGGCCCAGATGAAGGCTCATCTCTCACAGACCCTTTCCACTTAGGACAGTACACCCTGGTTGGCTAGCCAGGCATTTGGGGCTGGTGGCCAGGGTGGGACTGGACTGTAAGCATCACAACAGGGAGACAGAAACCAGGAGGGCAGAAAGTAGCTTTCGTCTTTACACAAGCAGTAGTAATAGTGAACACAAAACAGAATAGAGATGTGTGACTAACCCAAAATTACTCAGAAAACTACTACAGCACAACATAGTGGTTTCCTCCTTGCCATTATGTCTTCAAAGCATCCATTTTAAACCAGATGGGCAAATCTCCAAGACTACAATGTGCACTAAGGAAGTTTTAATTCTGTAAACTTAAAATAATTCCAGTAAAATAATAAAAGACCAAATGTCTGCAAAGAATGTGAAAAGACTAGGGACTAGAAACAGCCCTCAAGTTATGCTTCAGTTGATCTGTCACTTCACTCAGATTTGCAGGATCCCTCAGTCTTTCCTGGATCTACAGAGTCTGTGGGCCCCTTAGAGGCCATATCAGACGTGGTTTTTCACTTTGTTCCCTTGCAGACAGATTTAGGTGTTTCCCAGGACAAGCCTGGAAAGCCTTCAGGTGATTGTTACCTCTTGATCGCCTTTGGGATGAGCAGGAAACACTAAGCTGAGCCTCCCAGATTGAGATGGACAAGTTCTGATCCTCTTGCCAGGGGGGAGACTTGAGCTCAAAACAAGTGTGGTGCCCAGCAAGAGGGGTCAGTTCCTCCAAGAGGCAGGGTGTTTTCCCAGCTGGAAAACTGGTTTGGAAACTGCTTGCAGAATGACACCTTATCTTGGAAGCAGATCTGTTCCTCCTGACCCAGGCTCAGCCATCCTTGGAATCCAATCAAAGAAGATCTCAGAGCAGCTCTAGCCTGACACTGAGAGGCCATGGAGGCTCCTCACCACCTGGGGAGCCTGACGGGGAAAGGGTAGAGGGACTGCAATCAGGTTTCAAGGAAAAGCACGAGGAAAGGCAGGCTGGGCAGCTTCACATGGCTACATTCTGGGGTTCTCATCCTTCCCTTCTGCCATGTGCAAACTACCCTTGGTTCTAGAACCCACAGATGTGAGATGGATAAGGTGCTGCATTGCATGGCAGCATTTCATGATGTGACATATCTGTTCACCCTGTGCACTAGCTCATCATTGGAATTCTTCCACCATTAGAACGCTGCTTACCTGGGAACACAGTACACAAAGCTGTTATCACTCATTTCCTCCCAAGTGTGAGTTTCTGATTCCTTCCAGAGAATTACCTTGTGAAAGAGTGGGGAGCAGGAACGTGCCAGCAATGCCCCTGAGTCCATCAGGGAAACAGAAGGGCTGCCATGCAGAGGCAGGGACCAGAACAGGGATCCCCTTAGAGAACCTGATGAACAATTAATTGCTGCATGCCTTCTAGAAAGTTGAGGCAAACAGCCCTGCTAAGAATTGGCGGGTAATGGGCAGGGAGGTTGGCAAATGGATCTATTCTGTCACAGCCAAGAAACCTGCTGAGACTGTGCCCCCGCCCTTCCCCCACTCCCCGCCTCTGAGAGTCAAGCTCAGAGAGGCCAACTTTGGGGCAAATGGTATGATATTGTCTGTGCCATACTCTGATCACCTGTCGTGAAAGTGTGGGTCCCAGAGGATTTTGCAGGACCTGCAGGTTTAGGAGTGAGGCTGCCAGAGAAACACTGCCTTGCCCATTGCCTCTAGCAAACTCAGGGCTGCCAGCCATTCCCAGCTCCTGTGTCGCAGCTGCCCGCCCCGGCCATCCACAGGGGCAACTGCCTGCTGCACTGGCTCTGTTCCCCACTCGCACTGGTGTTCTCCTTTGGTTCCCACTCCCCCCTTTCTTCTTGGTTCCCATCTTCTCTTTGTCCCCCATTCTTCCATGCTGCTCTCACCACCGTGGCTGGCCCCCACTTCTCCATCCGCTGTCCCTTCCTACCCTTCCTGATGTCTTTCTTTCCAGTAACTCCACTTCTCATTTAACCCGACTCAGAGCCTTCCTACTTATTCAACAGAGTAGCCTCAGCTCGTCGACAAAGTGGGATCTAGAGGTTTTTCTTACATACCCTGGCCTACTTTTATTTCTAAAGTCCTAAAGAAGTTGGCCTCTTTCCCTCAGCTCCAGTGACTTGGGAAGAGCTGCATAACTGCCCTGAAGGTGCTGTAGACATGAGACTCAGCTGGAATGGCCAGTTCCTGCCAAGGAAAGGCCACATGGGTCCCCCGGGTGGGCCCTGCTGCACCTCCTCAGAGATGCGTGCCACCCCTTCCCAGAGTCGTCTTGGCCCTGGGCCCAAGCACTAGGCTTTGTACTTCTGAGGCTTGTGAATTTAATTGTGTGAAGAGACAGTTAAAAGGTCCCAAGTCAGCCTAGGCCCTGGGCATCCTGAACTGGGATCCTCACTAAGTACCAAAATGGGGTACTTATTTGGGTGTGAGGAAGAATTCCTAGTACTCGGGCTTGCTTTGGGCCACAGCAAAGAAGGCTCAGTTAGAGTCTTTCCTCTTTGCCTTACTGAAAACTTGAATCTACATCTGCCTGGTCCATTACAGCTCAGGCCCAGGATGCACACCACAAGCCGTGGGTTAGTGGGATCCATAGCAAGAGCTGGCCTGGTGTCATGTGGGCCTGCAGGGCAGCAGCTAACCAAACGCTTCCGGCAGAGGGCTTCTAAGTCTGAGATGGAAGCTGTTATCCACCCAGCTGCTCTCCTGCTGTCTTGTACATGTGGGGAGATGCCACAGATCTGTTTTTATCAAACACACAATTAAAAAGTCACACTATTAGGAAACTCTGGAGTGTGAACATATGGGCTTCTCCCAAGACTTGGAATTTTTCAGAGCCTCCCTGAGGGTGGTGGGGGTCGGGACACCCTGGCACACCAGCGGGAAGAGCTGGAGGACAGAGAGCGTGCATGGCAGCTTTCATCCTAAAAGAGCAGCCAGTAAGGTTTGGAGATTCTGGAGCGGAGAGCCCCGCATTTCTCAGCCCCCTTTTTTGAACATGCAATCCCAGGCTTGGAAAACGGCATTTTGCTGCGTGTTGGCAAGAAATCCTGCAGCTGAAACACTTCTTTCCAAATGTCGAGCATCTTTATTTATCCAAATCTCTCCACAGTGTTTGTTTAAAGGGGAGTGCTAGAGAGTAAACTAAATTTTACAATGAGCATATGGATGGTTATAATTGCTGAGCATTTTTTTTTCATATTTGCTAACTAGCTATATATAAAATTGTGTTTCTATTTTATAGATTTCACACCCTGAAGGCTGCTAATTTTTGCATGCATATGATTTTCACATGAATGGACGAAAATACTAAAATACTCTTCCCTCTGGATTGTCTAAGTGCCCCGACCCTACTCCCAGAGCAGCAGTGGGTGGGAGAGACCCTCCCATTCTCCCTGGCTCCCAGTTCCCTCGAAACCGATCATCCAGCCTGCTCAGGAATTGGCACAATTGTCTTTCAAACCCATCAATGCTGGAATTTGTGTCAGAAAGCACCCTATCTGCTCCCCAGTGCTTTTCATATTGATCTATTTTGCCAGCCTTCTCTGAGAATTTTAAATAACAGAAACATCTACCTCTGAATTAGCTAGTAATGGGGACACAGATCACAGAGAAGACCTCAACGTATAGCTGATCAAGGAAAACAAATCCTTTGGTTTAGCCATTGGTTTCAACTTCCTATCCCACCAAACCACCAACCTCATCCCACCAAACCACCAACCTCGTTTGTAAACTGCACCCTGCCCCGGGACCCAGTGCCCCCTGGTGGGGAAGAGAAGGAGTGAGAAAATGGCTTGAAGTTTGGGCCATGGGACTCTCCCCACTTTACAGACAGAAGAACTTAGGCCCAGCAAGAGAACAGCTTCCCAGGACCACATATAAAGGCAGTGGCAATGTTGAGACCTTCCAGGCACTCAGAACATATCCCACTGTGGATTTTTTTCTTCCTTCCCCATAGGATTTCACAATTCTTACCTGTCAGAGCTTCCTTCCATTTCTTGCTCCATCTTTTTCATCACTCAATAGACATGTATAAGGTGTGCAGAAGCCATGGCTGGGTATGATGGGCAATTCAGAGAAATATGAAAGTGTCAGTGTCTGCAAGGTGCTTCCAAGCTTGCCAAGCATGGTCAAGAGCTCACAGGATGGCAGGGTGGGGTGGTTCTGGTGGTGAGGGCCCCAGCCCAGCAGAGGACGAGGCTCCTGGGGAATGCCTGCCATTCGGAGGAGAAGGGATGACAGCCTGGAGAGACAGGGAGGGTCCAGATGGCAGAGGGACTTAATGGTTAGAATGCACACAGCATTGTCCCGGCAGTGGGAACTCGCAGAGCAGACATCACAGACCTTCTCAGTGCTGGGAGGCTGAACGTTGGCAGGCATCTGTAGTCTCTGTAGCATGCAGATGAGCACTGGCTCTGGAGTCAGACCCAGGCGGGTTTTTGTCTGAGTTCTGTGTTAGCCGGCTCACCTTGATGACTCACTTAGCCTCTCTGAGCCCCACTTGAAAACTGGCCACCAGGCCTCAGACGAGGCACTCACTGTGCTGTGTTTACCATTGCCTGCTTCTCATAACAAGGCAGAAGTACACCTGGCCCTGTTCTAGGCACAGGGAGCCAAGCCAAGCACTGCTCCAAGGAGGCAAACATTCAAATGGGGAGGGGGAGGGTAGCAAATAAATACATAATATGCCATATGCTGGTGACAGCTATGAAGAAAAATAAAGCAGAGGAAAAGGATGGGGGCAGAAAGGTTCTGTTCACATACATTGAACAGAAAGTTCTTTCTAAGGAGACAGTAAAGCCAGAGACATGAAGGCAGGGAGAGAGAGCTATAGAAATATCCAGGGACCAACATTCTGGGCAGAGGGAACAGCAGAGCAAAGGCCCTGGGGTCCAAGAGGGCCTGGGATGGAGTGAAGGAAGGCAAGAGCTATAAGAGGGCAGAGAGGTAACAAGCGCCAGATCACATGGGCCCTGCAGGCTGTGGTAGGGGTTGGTTTTTACTCTGATGAGAAGCCGCTGGAGGGTTCTGAGCAGAGGTCGGACAGACTGACTATGACCAGCTATTTTTAGTCACCGGTTTCCTTCCAGCCACCCGTGTCCACAGTGGACTCTGTGTGTAACAGAACGCAGATGCTGTTGAACCTGAGTGTAACTTCCCCTCTGTGCCTGGCCTGACCGCTGTCCTGGGTCCTCCTAGGGAGGCCCAGGAGACCCCTGCCCTGGTAGATGGACCCAGGTGGTCCAATGTAGACGTCCTCCTTGTTCTTAAGAGTCCCTGGCACTAACATAACCTTTTGTCCCCTACAGAATTCCAGCTTCCCGTGACTGAACCTGACATCAACAACAGGCTGGAGTCCTTGTGCCTCAGTATGACCGAGCATGCCCTGGGAGGTGAGCGCCTCCACTGTGCATGTTAATGCATGCCCGGAACAACCACCCGCCATCTGCTGTCTGTTCTCTGGCAGGAGCTGGAGGGGGGTGGGAAGGACACAGGAAGGGAGGCAGGGGACTGGGACACAGAATGGCGTTGGGGCACTGCCAGGCCTTCATCCCACCACAGCACACATGGTGGCCCACAGTGCCATGCTGCTTCTCCTCTCCTGGGATGTGAGTGAGGCACCCGGAGACCATGGCTGTCGCTCTTCCCTCAGAGCCCCTCTGCCCAGATACACTGGGGTCCCACCACAGCAGTTGTCCCAGCCAGCCACCGGGAGCTGGAAGAGTCGGGAGCACAGACATGGCTTTTAGCAAGGAGTGGATTCTTTCCTTCTCGGCACTAGATCTGCCAGTCTGACCGGAGCATATCCCAACTTGCTCTAAAAATAGAATTTTTTGAAACAAAAATCCCTGCTTGTTTTTATGTCTCTCTGTTCCAAATGGCTTCCACAACATAGTTTGAGGTGTCCTTTGCAGTGAGACAGGCCCGGTCAGGTTGGATGTGCAGGGCCCCATGGGGAGCTCTCAGGAGCCACCCGGTCACCCCACCATCTGTTTGGTCTAAAGCCCTGCATCATGCCAGCTGCCCCAGGAAGCCCTGAGCACCCTCCTGGTCTTAGCTGGGTGCCTTTCCCTGGCCTGGCCTTGCCGCCAGCCCTGGGGCTGTTTGGCAGAGGAGAGATGTCTGCCCCTTCCTGCCAACCTCCGGGGAGGCTCTGAGTCACAGAGATGCAGAGAGGCCTCCTGTGACCCTTCCCGATAGCCCTCTCCAGTCTGGATACACTCACCCACCCTGGAGATGGGCCATCGGGATACCTACAGCCAAAATTTGTGCTAACTGGCTGCCATGGGGAGAAGGCTGCTGTCAGCTGCTGCTCCAGACAGCTTTGTCCTTCTGACCAGGGATTTTTAGATTTTAGTCCCAGCAAACACAACCTTATCCTGAAACCAAATACTCTGCGTGGAGCAGAGCAGAGGGCCAGGACGACCCCCAGCAACTCAGCTGCCCGAGGCTGTGCAAGCCCAGAGAAAGCCTCCACTAAGTACCAGATGGCAGCCAGCTGATGGCCTCCCAGGGCTGCTGACTACACAGACAGTGGGAAGGCACAGCTCCTTCTGCAACCTTCCTGGGGTCCAGGAACCACATTTGCAAACAGCATTCTCTCTCTTGGCTGTTCACATCCTAGAAGCCTCACAGTGACATTGCTCCATCCCTGATACCTCTGTGAGGAGGTGCCTCCAGCTAACTGAGGCCATTGGGTCAGCACACCTAGAGCCCTAATGAGTAATGAGAAACAACCCAAAGGTCCAGCAACAGATGAATATGGCTGAACAAAATATAGTGTAGCTATACAGTGGAATATCATTCTGCCATAGAAAGGAATGAGGTACTGATAAATGCTACAACGTGGATGCCTTGAAAACACTATTCTTAAGTGAAAGGAGCCAGATTCCAAAGACCACACACAGTGTATGATTCCATTTATGAATTTATGAAATATCCAGAATAGGCAAATCTATAGAGACAAAGTATACATCAGTGGTTGTCAAGGACTGGAGGAAGGTGGGAGTGGAGAATGGCTACTAATGGGTACCAGATTTCTTTTTGGGGTGACGAAAATATTCTGAAATTAGATAGTGATGATGGTTCAGCAACTCTCTGAATGTACTTAAAAAAAAAACACTGAATTTAAAACACACTTTAAAAGGGTGAACTTTGAGGTTTGCAAATTGTATCTCAATTTTTTCAAAAAGCCAAGTCCCCCAGACCCTGAGTCATCAGGAAACGCGCCTCCCACTGCAGACAGGCCTTGTGCCTTCCCACATGGCAGGGGCTGCTGGGGGGGACCTCTGCCTGCCTTCTAGAGTCCAACACCCCATTGCAGTCACTGTCCATCAGCTTAGTAAGATGTCACAGAGTCACTACTTGTCTTCTCTGTGCTGCACTGTCTTTCCTGTGACCCCCCCACACACACCATGTGTACCGATCATAATGCCCCTCAATCCCCTTCTCCCTCCCTCCTTCATCCACCCTCCCCCACCCCTACCCTACTGTAACCGCCAGTGCCTTCTTGGAGTCTGTGAGTCTGCTGCTGTTTTGTTCCTTCAGTTTTGCTTCATTGTTACACTCCACAAATGAGGGAAATCATTTTGTACTTGTCTTTCTCTGCCTGGCTTATTTCAGTGAGCATAATACCTCTAGCTCCATCCATGTTGTTGCAAATGGTAGGGCTTGTTTTACTCTTATGGCTGAATAATATTCCATTGTGTATATGTACCGCATCTTCTTTATCCATTCATCTACTGATGGACACTTAGGTTGCTTCCATATCTTGGCTATTGTAAATAGTGCTGCAGTAAACATAAGGGTGCATATGTCTTTCTGAATCTGAGATCTTGTTTCCTTTGGGTAGATTCCTAGGAGTGGAATTCCTGGGTCAAATGGTATTTCTAGTTTTTTGAGGAACCTCCATATTGCTTTCCATAATGGTTGAGCTAATTTACATTTCCACCAACAGTGTAGGAAGGTTCCCCATTCTCCGCATCCTCACCAACATTTGTTATTCCTTGTCTTTTTGATGTTGGTCATCCTAGCTGGTATGAGGTGATATCTCATTATGGTTTCAATTTGCATTTCTCTGATAATTAGCGATGAGGTGCATCTTTTCATGTGCCTGTGGGCCATCTGAATTTCTTCTTTGGAGAATTGTCTGTTCATATCCTCTGCCCATTTTTTAATCGGGTTATTTGCTTTTTGGGTGTTGAGGCATGTGAGTTCTTTATATATTTTGGATGTTAACCCCTTGTCAGATATGTCATTTACAAATATATTCTCCCATACTGCAGGATGCCTTTTTGTTCTGCTGATGGTGTCCTTTGCTGTGCAGAAGCTTTTTAGTGTGATGTAGTCTCCCATTTGTTCATTTTTGTTTTTGTTTCCCTTGCCTGAGGAGATGCATTCAGGAAAAGGTTGCTCATATTTATATTCAAGAGATTTTTGCCTATGTTTTCTTCTAAGAGTTTTATGGTTTCATGACTTACATTCAGCTCTTTGATCCATTTCGAGTTTACTTTGTGTATGGATTTAGACAATAATTCAGTTTCATTCTCTTACATGTAGCTGTCCAGTTTTTCCAACACCATTGTTGAAGAGGCTGTCATTTCCCCATTGTACATCCATGGCTCCTTTATTGTATATTATTTGACCATATATGCTTGGATTTATATCTAGGCTCTCTATTCTGTTCCATTGGTCTATGGGTCTGTTCTTGTGCCAGTACCAAACTGTCTTGATTACTGTGGCTTTGTAATAGAGCTTGCAGTTGGGGAGCGTAATCACACACACACACACACACACACACACCGCATTATTCTTCCTTCTCAGGATTGCTTTGGCTATTCGGGGTCTTTTGGGGCTCCCTAGGAATTTTAGAACTATTTGCTATTGTTCGTTGAAGAATGCTGTTGGTATTTTAATAGGGATTGCATTGATCTGTAGATTGCTTTAAGCAGGATGGCCATTTTGACAATATTAATTCTTCCCATCCATGAGCACGGGATGTATTTCCATTTATTGGTATCTTCTTTAATTTCTCTCATGAGTGTCTTGTAGTTTTCAGGGCATAGGTCTTTCAGTTCCTTCGTTAGGTTTATGCCTAGGTATTTTATTCTTTTTGATGTAATTGTGAATGGAACTGTTTTCCTGATTTCTCTTTCTGCTAATTCATCATTAGTATATAGGAATGTAACAGATTTCTGTGTATTGATTTGTATCATGCAATTTTGCTGAATTCAGCTGTTAGTTCTAGTAGTTATGGGGTGGATTCTTTAGGGTTTTCTATGAACAAATCATGTCATCTGCCAATAGTGACAGTTTAACTTCTTCCTTACCAATCTGGATGCCTTTTATTTCTTTGTGTTGTTTGATTTCCGTGGCTAGGACCTCCAGAACTATGTTGAATAAAAGTGGGGAGAGTGGGCATCCTTGTCTTGCTCTGGATCTTAAAGGAAAAAGTTTCAGCTTCTCGCTGTTAAGTATGATGTTGGCTGTGGGTTTGTCATATATTGCCTTTATTATGTTGAGGTACTTGCTCTCTATAACCATTTTGTTGAGAGTATTTTTATCATGAATGGATGTTGAATTTTGTCGAATGCTTTTTCAGCATCTATGGCAATGATCATGTGGTTTTTGTCCTTCTTTTTGTTGATGTGGTAGATGATGTTGATGGATTTTCAAATGTTGTACCATCCTTGCATCCCTGGAATAAATCCTACTTGATCATGACTGAAGTGATGCTTTTTTGCTAATATTTTCATCTCGTTAATCTCCTAAGCCTTTTTATTGCTGTGTTTTTCCTCACTCATCCTCTCTGGTGGTAAGCCTTGTAAGCAGCGTCCTGAGCAGAGAATGCAAACTCAGTCCAGGGTGGCCACGTTGGCACAGCAGTGGTGTGCCTTCCCACCATGACTGCACCCTTCTCCTGGCCCATCCCTTCCAGGTGCTGGGGAAGATGACTTTGCTGATGAAAGAATTCCAATCGTCATTTACAGGAGGATGAATAACTAGGGAGGGGAAAGAGTTTCCTCTGCTCGCATCTCAGGATTGAAAGGGGAGGGTGTCCAAGTTCCCGGGACACCACATCCCGGGATGGGCTTTGAAACATGGCTGATCTGGGGTCCCAGGCCTTGGGGGCCCATCCCTCGTGTGATGGCTCTGCTCTCAGTCTTCACTAACCACTGCCCTCCTGGTGCCAGGCTAAGCCACCTGTCTCTTTGGCCTTTCCTTCCCATCTCTTCTCCCTTATCCAGGCCTCCAACAGAGCTCAGGAGGAAAGCCCCGGGGGGACAGGGGGCGGTTACCTCTGCTGTCTTGGTTTGTGAGTCAGGCTTCCATCTGGCTCTGGGGCCTGCTCCTGGTTGGTGGCCCCAGCTCTTCAGGAAAATTCAACCCTGAACCTGGCCACCATCTTCCTCCGGCAGGAGGGTTACGTGGGCAGGAATATCCATGGCTGTGGAAGGAGGCACCACCTAGTGGAACAGAGTCCCTAGTGAATCATACCATAAAGAGGAATGCACAGTCCACTTGCTGATGCTCTGGGTTCATGTTTCACATGATTTCCTTACCATTCCTTCTCACCTTTCTCCTTGCTCCTTCTTGTCACCTACAGTCCCACTTATAACCAATATGGAGACTGCAAATTAGAACGAGGTTCCTCTTTATCAAGACAGTGTTCTGCCATTTATTTGCAATTTGTTATAACAAGAATAAAACTGTAAAACCTAGATGGTTACATATGAATTGTGCTCCCTGGTATTGTGCAGTGCACAACTTGCACAACTGTAAATGGTGAGTCTGGACTAACCATTGGTCATTTCCCTGCAGATGAGTACTGTCACCCTTCAAGGATAAGGAGTGGATTGCAATTCAGTGAACATGTAGCATGGGATTGGGTTAGTTGAGATTTTCATTTCTAGCTCTCACCTCCCAGCTATGAAGGGGTGGCATTAATGAGTGCCAGTGAGTGGCAGCAAGAGTGCACAGCACTTCCACAGACAAAGGAGTGACCTCTACACATTTGCCACACTCATACACACACACTGTTCTGTGACCAGTTACCACTGCAGAGCCACCGCAAGAGGCTCAGGCTAACATCTGCAGAAGGCAGGAAGAGGGTATTAATTTGTGTTCACATATGGAGGCCTCTCCGATCAGTGATCTGATTCCACAAACACTCTCGGTAGCTATTTGCTTCCCTTCTTTAAAGTCTCTCCAAAAACTGCATAGAGCTTTGTAGATACACACACATACTTAAGTAAAGTGGAAAATATGAGTTAGATGGGTGGATTGTATCAATGTCAGTGTCATGGTAGTAATATTATAGTTTTGAAAAATGTTACCATTGGGGGAAACACAGCAAACCTGGAAACCTGGTACTATTTCTTACAACTGCATGTGAACCTACAGTGATCTCAATAAAAATTTCAATTAAAGAAACATTTCTCCTCCAAGTCCCTACTGGCAAGTTGCCAAACTGGCACCGCCCATGAGGCGGCCAGGAGACCCCAGTGGGCTCGGTGCTCCTCACACCGTGCAGGCCCTCTAGCTCCCCAAAGCTCTCTGCCCCTCTTCTCTCACACCAACCTGCTGCCTGCTGAATCTAGATGCCACTGCTGATAGACAAGGTTTGTGACATCGAGGCTTAGACCAGGACACATCTGCTTATGTTTGTATATCAGCAAAACCAGGGAGGCATCCTGCATCCCTCCCCAGCCTATTTAGTGGTCACTGAACACTGTCATTTCTACCTCCAGTAATGGCTAATCCATGCCTCTCTCTGCTCATTGGTACAGCCCTTTTCAGCTCCAGCATGGACGATCGTAGGGGCCTTCTGCCACCAGCCTTATCCTTTCCCAGGTCATCTGAACACAGCTGCGACAGAAACCATTCTAAAATCAGATCTGATAACTCTACTGCTTATAATTCCCCAATGACCTATGGCCATGCTCTTGGTCATAGTACAGAAGGTCCTTATGTCTGATTCTGGGGATACTTCAGCAGTCCCGTGTGTAAGCAGACACCAAAAAAGGGCCATGCAGACATCAGCTCACTCTACAACCTGGCTTACTCATGACTTCTCGTCTCTGGCACGCACGTACCCCACCTTCTTTATAGGTTTTGCTGATTCTGTAGATGTGGCACACACTAGGTGGCCTCAGTACTCTCCACCTTCCACCATGTCTTTCAGTTCCAAGCCCTGACGACATCTAACTGTAGCATCTCTAACCCCAGTCAGATTCTTGAGACACAGAATCTGGATTGGTTTGGGTGAGATGCATCTCCCTGGTCTCAGCTGTGACCAGGGGTCAGAGCCATGGCAACCTCATCTCCAATCTTTCAGCAGGGACTCCAGGCGAGAGGGAGATACTCCCAAAGAAAAGGATGTGAGCTACCCAGGTCCACTGTCATGTCTATGGCAGCTCCTCCCAGCTTTCAGCAGCATCTCCTGCCACTCCTCCACCCCCTTTCTTCATCCTAAACCTCCAATCTGCCCCCTAGTCCCCATTCAAGGACCAACATCATGCCTACACATGAGCTGTCTGCGTCCCCCATGCTCATCCTCTTCTTCCTCCTCCTTTCTTCTCTTATCAGCACCATCTCACAAGTCATTTTCTTTCCCTGTGAAACTGTCTTCACTTCTAAGGGCAACTTAAACATTCCTTTCTCCATGTTCCTGCTGTACCTGCTACATTCTCCATTATAGCAACTACCACTGGTACATCTTGATGGGTTTACATGTGTGTGTCCTGACTAGCGTGTGAGCACCCAGAGGCTGAAGATCAGGTCTTTACATCTGGGTTCACAGGCTGACTATGGCTCCTGGCGAGAAGAGCTGTTCCCCAGGTACTGAGTGGATAGGTGTGTGAATGATGAGTTGATGAATGAATGGATGGATGAACTTAGCCCTTCCCTGTCCTCAGAGACTGGGAGGCCCAACATACAAGGTAAGTGACTAGGTGGACATGAAGAGAACTGTCTTGCTCCCCTGAGCCCATCGTGTACCCTTTCTCTCCCAGATGGGGTTGACCGGACCTCCACAATCTAGAAGCTGAAGATGAGAGTGGCCACGCTGGCCGAGATATCGACTGCTGCGGGTCCAGTGTCAGCCATCTGCAGGGTTGCACAGAATCCTTCAAGACATTTTGCAGCCTTTTTTCCCGTGGTCCCTCTCCCATTTTGATTTTGTGAGAGCTAGGTCGTCCTTGTAAACATATCAGTAGGCCTGGGATTGGTGATTTTGTTATTTGTTTCTGTCATGGGATGGCTTGGTGTGCGGGGTGTGGAGGAGGGACTGGGAGGGGGTGGGGTGAATGCAAGCGGCCTCCTGGATGGAAAGGAAAGGAAAAGAAAAAAAAAAGTCCAGCCCCAAAGGACGTGGGAGGACGGCGGAAGCCAAGCCTGGAGCAGTCCCCAGAGAGCCTGCCTTCAGCCAAGCCCCAGGAGGAGGGCATGGGCACCTGCGACCACCGCAAGCTGCCGGCCCGCCGCTGGCATCTCCCTGACAGATTCCCCTGGAGACCCTGCCCGGGACTGAGCCGCCGCGTGGCACAGGGCACGGGGGGCAAGAAGGGAGAAATTCCCTCCCACAGAATTTCAGATAAACTTTGATTTGTGTATTGTTTACATAATAATTTTAAAGGGTACATAATGTGTAAAGAATTTGGATAGAATTTCTCTTCATACTATGGTTTTTGTAAAGGATTTGTTGATATGGATTCATTTTTGTCCTCTATTTTTATAATAGCAGCAGGGTTGTCTTTTAAAATGACTGCCAAGCTCTGCTTCTTGGGAAGACAGACGCAGTCATAGGCCTGAGTTTCTGGCTTCCGCCTGTGGGTCGGAGGGTCGTGCAGGTGGAGGGGAAGGAGAGGATGGGGCTGGCATGGGCACAGCCCCAGGGCGGC
The DNA here is from genome assembly GCF_040802235.1 of Manis javanica. Taxonomy (NCBI): domain Eukaryota; kingdom Metazoa; phylum Chordata; class Mammalia; order Pholidota; family Manidae; genus Manis; species Manis javanica. Next base: position 44,935,190 of record NC_133163.1, on the reverse strand, counting down.
TCCATGTGACCAGCTAGGGTTTGCCTGCAGGTCACCTGGAGATTCTAAAACAATCCTGTGGCGCTTCTCTGTGCTGGATTTGCTTCTCACCCAGAGGCCTCTCTTTCTCCCGCCTTAACCACGGGGCTTCATCCTATCACGCCCAGCTTCACACCGCAAACCCATAGGTTGGGTGTGAGGTCGACTGGAGGAGAAAAGGCAGGGATGGACACTTCCTCGTAAGAGGCCTTACCAACCAGCTAATGAGCTCAAAACTCTGCTGACAGTGTGGTTGTTCACAGGAACCTGAGCCCGGGGGCTGCATCCCCTTCCCTTGCTCACTGTGGAGGAAGAGGAGAGCAGAGCCCAGCAACAGCGTATAAAGGGTCAGGCAGCAAGTGGCAGAGAGAGTGTGCAGGGAGATGGTACAGCCTATGGGGATGGCCCCACCGTCCCAGGTAGGCGGTGAACCGTGTGGGAAAGGTCAGCGGCATGATGGAAGCGGTGGCTCTGTCCATGTGGTGTGTGTCAGGGATTTGCTGTGTTGGCTGATTTATCCTCCCATACAGAAGGGAGAGAAAGCCACTCGTTACGTGGTGGGAGATTAACAAACTGCTACCACACAGTAATAGCTCTTTTTCTTAAGGGCGGGAAAGACTATGTTGTGGAATTCGATGCAATGGAGGGTATTAGAGGAAATCGAAGGGGAGTTGTGTTGTGCACTGGAAAATTGGATTGTGTAAATGATGGTATGAATGCTCAGCCAGAGGCAAGATCCGGGAGATGGTATAAGGCTTACTTATTAAACAGGCGATTCTGGTGCCACTTCATTTAGCAAAGTCAGAGTCTAAATTGAAGAGATCAGACCGTGAAAATCACTGCAGTCATGGTTATTTTTTTTTTAAGTTAATGAAGTAAATACAGATTTAAAAGTCCTTAATGAAATCCAAACAACTTTCTTTTACCTTCAAGATTAGAAATGTATAACCAACTCAGCCTTGGGCATTGTAATAAGGCTTCTGACGTACTTTCAAAGTCCAAAAAGGTGGGAGCATCTTAACCAGAGACAGCCTTTAGCAAGGAAGAAGGCTTGACCACAAGATCATGCATCTTATAAATAAGGGACCTCTTCTTGGGTGATTATGTTCTAAAGATGCAAATCCATGCACAGAAAGAGGCATCATTATTTAGTTGCTTTTCTTAAAAAATAAGTGCCATTAACATTCATCCTTCACACACCCTTTCTAAACAGGTTCAGTTTTACTTGGGGAATGTGTCAGGATGGATGATCACATGTAAGGCAGGAAAAACAGATCACAAATACGAAGGCCAAAGGTAAGACCAGAGGGTTTGCGAAGGTGTTTTTTGGATGCTAAGAAAGTTCAGAGAAGAAAAAACAATGGCATCACACATCTCATGGAGAAAGGAGAAAGCACTCAGATCTGCTGCAAAGCGCATATATCTATAAAGACTCGGGGAGGGAAGGGGGTTCAGAAAACAGATTGTGAACACAATCACATTAGCACGAATCCTTTAAAAGGAAGAAGACCTTAAAAGTATTTGCAAATCTGAATTTCTATTTATTCCTTCACTGAATATAGAAACAATGGTTATCTGATTACTAGAGATATTATTTTGGATATGTTACTTATTAACTTGCTATGGCTGGTAACCATGATAAAGTCTGTTATTAATAACAACATAATTCTTTTTTTTTAAAAAGAAAAGCTTATTTTTCATTGACTGTATATAGATTACCGACTTAGTTGTGTTTTGCTATTAGTGTTTTAATTTTTTTTTTAAGTTGAGTGTTCTGAAAAAATTTAGGAGCTTGTTCCCACCTTGTTTTGAGTCCTGTGTTGACTGCAGGTATACAGCTCAATTGAAAAACCCTAAAGCAAAAGAATTTATTTATAAAAATATCAAACAGTTGCATGTGTAAGGCTGTGAAGTCGGATATTTAGTAATAAAGCGGCAGTGCCTTTTTTTGTATTTACCCATTGACCCCCAAATGCAACTGTATTTTATATTAAGTAAATGGTATCATTAAAAATCTCAAAGTAAAATCTATTTCACTACATGTTTTTTTCCCCTTGTTCTGATTTAAGCAGTGTGTATTTGGCATCTCTACACTGTCCCAGGGACAGTGGTGTTTTATGATGTTATCATGTATGATGTTTTATTGGTGCTTCTTATTCATAGTGGTTTCTTACCAGAAACAGTGGGAAGACACACATAAACTGTGTACAAGAAATGAAACATTGCTGCTGATATGTTTGTTTGTTTGTTTGTTTGTTTCCACATGCTTTTTGAGTTTCACTTTTTAAGCAAGGGCCAGCAAGCCAAATAGACGCTGCTGGGTCTACCTGCAGAGGGCAGCTGTTTGCACCAAGCTCTCAAATCCTACGTACTGATGGTCCCTTTTTGGTACTCAGGATTGGAGCTACAGCTGGGTCCCCATCTCCCATTCATTTGATGAGACACTGAGGGAAATGAAGTTTTCTTTTGAGGTGTCAGTTGGCTGCCTTTGTGGAATGGGAGCCCTCTGCGAGTCCTTTGTTTTTCTGCAACTCCCGCGGTCACTGCCTCTGGGGCAGGATGTGTAGGCTGCATGCCCCAGCTGGAACCGGGCCTCACCAAGAGAGCCTGGGCTGGGGGGCTGAGCTGGCTGAAAGCACCGGCAGGCAACCAGAGAGCAGGCAGCAGAGGAGAAGCACGCTCCACTCTCGTTGGCCGTCTAGCGATGTCTGCTCCAGCAGCTCCAGCTTGGAAAGCAGTCTGACCAAGGTGTCCGGATGTGCCTGTTACAAGAAAAACCTGCAGAAGGGTAATTTGCACATGGGGCTGTAATAACACTAATGTTGATTTTTTTTCTTTACAAGTCATCAGAGACTTTTGCAAAGTGAGTTTTATTTTTTTGTAATTCCTTTATCTTTACTTAAAGGTGAATGTGTATTCCTCTGGGAGGAATAGGAAGAAAACAGGAATGTTAATAATGTCAAACAGAAGACTTCCTCCCTTATTAATATATAATCCTCATGTATTTATGCCTAATGTAAGCTGACTTTTAAAAAGCTTTCTTTTGTTGCATGCCCCTTGCAGGCATCCCATTTGTACATGCATGCCTTTTGTCCTGTTTTCCTGTATAAAGTTAGTGAACAAAGAACTATTTTTGCCTAGTTCATGTTGCCAAGCAATGCATATTTTTAAAATTTGTCATATATATGGAAATAGCATGTTTGTTACATGTAAAAGCTTTACTGATATACAGATATACTAATGTTTGAAGATGCTGTTCTTTGCAAGTGTACAGTTTTCAAATGTTGTTACCAGTGAAACACCCTTGTGGTTTAAAATTGCTACAATGTATTTATTACTCATTTCCTCTCATGTAACTAAGAATCATGGCTATATTTCATATCAACATTATATTGAAAGTGAAGGGAAATGATTAATACAAGGTTTTGTAACACTGGTGTGTGTGTCTTTTTTCTTTTTGTCAATATGATCCATTAGAAAACAAGAACTAAATCTTAGAAATAAGCCAGCAAGGAAGAGGAAGAGTGAGTGTGACATCCCTGTAAACTATTCCCACCTGACCATTTTATGTAAACTATGTCTTCAACTATGAGCTGCTTTTTTAAAACAAAAAGGTAGGAAAAGAGGTGTAAAAATGTATGAGGCTTGATTTGTGCCCAAAGTAAGCAATACATGCATCACCTGACTCTAGGGCATGTTTCTAAACATGGACTCTAACCTGGCAGATAGTGTTGTTTAGAGCTTGCTCTCCACCCTCGATGCCTTTAAAATCATATTTCACCCCTTAACGATTGCATAAAGAAACCATAGAACCTTGGGGTTTTAATTACATGGCTTGAATTTCATTCTAATGCCTCTAATTATAGTATGACATATAATATATGAATTCTAAATAATTCCAATTAAGCATGTGGCTGGCGAGACTAACCTGGCTTTGAATTCTGGTTTCTGCATTCTCTGGCTGTGTGATGTTGGGCAAATTATTTAATCTCTCTGAGCCTTGGGTTTGGTTTGTTCTTTGGCCTGTGATACTCAAGGCTTATGTAATTAAACCTGTAATTCAAAAAAAAAGGCAAAGACCAAAGAAAACCTACGATACAAAGGTTTTTGCCACCAAACCTAGCAGACCAAGATTTGTCTGAGGCAACCACAACTTGACATTGTGACAATGACTGCACTGTGACTCTCTTTTCACCAGTCTCGCTCAAGTTGCTCAAGAGACATGCAAAAGCCAAAAGGGTTTCTGGAAACATGAAGAAATACCTCATAAGCTGAGATGTTCAGTGAAATTCCTCCTAAAGTTAAGTTCTCATAACCCGGATGAGTTGTAGCTCAGTGTATGGCTGAGTACGGATAGAAGATAGTGCACCAAAGAAAGGCTGAACTTCACTTTTGGAATGTGTGAAATGAGGGTAAATGTGAGAGCTGTGACATTAAAGGAGAGGGATCATGAAGGGCTCAGCATGTGCCTGGAAACAGGTTGGTCAGTGATGTTTATCGGCAAAGCTGTAGCTCTTTGCCAGCGCCCCTCGTAGCAGAATATTCACTCCTGCAGAAAAGGTTACTAGGAGTGAACTTTCAGGACTCCCCCTAATGGTCCCGCCCCATTCAATAATTCCATTATTGAAAGGATATGGTTAACACCTCCACAGCATACTGGCTGGCAAGAGGCTGCGGTGGATTGGAGCCAGGAGTCCGGAGGGCACAGGTGGGCACTATGATCTCATATCCTCCATGCTGATGATAAGGAGGCCAAGGGCACAGTACAGGGAGAATCCCAACTCCTGTGGAAGCACCGTGGCTTGGTCCCTTGAACAGTCACTGCATCTATCCACGGCCCTGACTCCCTATCAGCCCAAGACCTATTGTCCCCAGAAGTTGTGAGAGGGCTGGGGGGCAGCAAAAATCTCATCCATAACCAGAACTTAATTCTCCTCTAGAAAAATATGGAGTGGTCAGGGTAGACTTGACCCACCCAGAAGCACAGTATGGAAACCCATACATTGTCCATTTTCCCTGTCCCATTGGGCCAAGCTGACACATCAACTCAAGCACCATCTCACAGGTATCACTCCACAGGCTTCTGCAAGGACTTCCATTTTCTGTTTTTCTATCTATACCTCATAATGCTTGAAAACTACCCCGCTTGGAGCATTTCAGCCTCTGGATCCTCAACAGAAGCTCTAGGACAGTCTAGCTCACTTGGTGTGTCTCAAACCATCTGTGAATTCCAGTTGCACTGACAGCTGCTTATTTCTAATTTACATGGTCCAATTCTTTTGTAACATATAATAAAAATGTTTTTTAAATTACAAGCTCCTGGTATTGCTCTAGATTCGACAAAACGATTCTGCCAAGTTGCTATTAAGCAGCACTGTTCTGGCTCCCCAAACTCTGGGGTCAGCCTGCAAAATCAGCCTGGGAGATTGCCCTCAGGATGAGACAATGGGAATCTTGATGCCAACATCTCCCCTCACCCACACCAATGACAGAATACAGTAGAAAATGGACCATCGGGTCTGAGGAGTGCCCAGAGGTTAGCCCAAGAATGGTGAGTTCTTTGTTCACTAGTCATTTCTAAAAGCTGAAAACAAAATAGTTGAGAAAGGGGTCATGGTGGAAGGTACAGAAGAGGAGTGTCCAGAAGGTACAGGGACTGGGGCTGGGAGATTAAAGCCCAAACCTGAAGGCTTTGAAAATGGGACAAGTGACAGAGCACTGCTCCCAAAGCAACCCTGAAGCCTTGGTCTTCATACTGCCCACTCGGGTTCAACCCAGATGAATTTAGAATGGAGGGTGGCTCCTATGTGTGTGTGTCGGTCTGCACTTTGGGACACAGACACATGACGTAGGTGACCCGGAAACTGAGAAATTTTGACAAAACTTCAGCATGACATCTCAGTTATTATTCAGGAGTTCCACTGGAGCAAATGATCTTCCACAGTGTCCCCCGAGGCGCCAACGTGGCATGGCTCTGTCCAACCAGCCTTGCCCTTGGGGCTCATGTACACAGACATTGACTTCTCTGTGATGTAAACCTGGGAATTTAGTGTCTGAGAAATTCCTCCATGGCATGTTTTTCACTCTTCAGTGGTTTCCAACTTCAATTTTTAAAACTGAAGGAGAAACACTCTGGCAACCTTACAAAGCTCAGACTTTATAAAAAGACAGCTTTGTGTTTACGCTTGACTCAGAGTGCATGTTTTTTAATAGTGTGTTCCACAGTTTTTTGAGGTTTTATTTTTTAAGTCCAATCCAGGAGAAACAAAACTAGAGCTTCAGTGAGTGAAACAGTCCCACCAGAACTGTTGGAACTCATGTCAGTCAAGAGAGTTCATTTAAATCCCCCTGTGGAGACCACAGCTGGGACTGGGTGTCCCTGTTTGTGCCAGTGTCCTTGGGAAATAGTTCCAGTTTTCCATGCCATAAAATTCTAACAGGCTCCAGAATGAAGTCAGATGAACCTACAAAACCCCAAAATCAAATCTGTCCAATTGGACCTCACCACTTTGCTTTCTGATATGCTTGTCCCAGATCTGTCCGCTGGGAGAAGACCGAACAGATTTCCTGCCTCTGTACTTGACTGAGTCCCTTTTGGCATTGACCTCTCACCCTGTTACTCATCCAAGATGGAATATGTACAAAGACAGCAAGTTGTGGATGAGAGAAATAAAATGCACGCATGACACATATTTTCCCTCATCCAGCACCAAATGGGCATATCCAGCTCCCAGGCAGAGAGCTCACATCCTGCACGCTTTCTCCCACCCCTGGGCTCTGGGGTCTGACTGCCTCATCTCCTCACCTACTCCACTGTGCCCTCCTAAGACAGGATCCATGCCTTTGTTCACCTCCAGTTTACTGCATTTGTCCAGGTGTGCTTCTGAAGTGTTCATATCTAACTCATCCCCCCCAGGAAGTGATTTAAGGGGGCAGGCCCCAAGTTTGCTGTCTTCCTCTTACAACAGGACTTTCTGAAGACCAGGCACTGACCTGCAGGATGCCTGGAGACAGATAACTTGAAAGACACAAGCACCAAGTCCCTTCCAGAAACAGTAGATGAAGTCCAGTTACAGAGAGGCCTCTTCCCCTGCCCACCTGAGATGCCCCAGCAGATCCCAGGAGTCCTATCAGTCTCAGGCTGAATGATAGGAGCTCAGGGGTCAGGGAGAATAAGGACTACTCAGTCCTTCAGGGCAGGCGGTCTCCCAGCCAGAGCCCAGAGGAAGCCAGTGGGCTCCACCCTGGCCCTTGGGTTCCCTGGGGAACTCCGGCTCACAGCAGAGGGAAGTCAACACCAGCCAAGCAGCCCAGGTTCTTCAGAGGAAAGGGCACAACACCAAGAAGATGAGAAGCAGGAACTCTTAGAGCCTCAGGGGCATTTCAGATCTGGGAGGAAGAGAAAGCATGTGAGTTGAAGGAATTGAAATAAGTAAATAAACAACTGGAATGGAGAATGCAGAGAATGGGGAGTGGTGAGGGTTAGGTGTGGTGTGGGGTTAGGGGTGGTGTGGGTAAGGGAATGGCAGGTCACAAAGGACCTGGTAAATCATGGTAACAACAGTGCGTCTACCAGAAGGCACACAGCTGTCCTTGCTGCTGAGCAACAGAATCAGGTGTAAGGTTTTTTTTGTTTTGTGTGAAACAATAGGCGATATGTGCGGAATCTCCGGCCTACAGCTCCACCACCCAGTTCTGCTCCCTGGAAGTATTCAGTGTTAGTTTCCTGTGTGCCCACCAAGAGATATTTTATACATATACAAACATGGATATATTTTCCACCTTTTACACCCAAAAGAGCACACTGTGCACACTTTTCATCAATGTGTATTACTTTTCTTTTTCACTTAAATCAGTATTGCAAACCATTCTATATGTTGCCTCAGACTTTTTGATGGCAGTGCTCCACTCTGGGTTAATGTGACTTCACATATGTGCAAGGGTTCCCACCAGTGGGAAAGTGGGATTGCTAGATTAAAGGATACTATATCAGTCAGAGTTCTCCAGAGAAACAGAACCAGTAGGAGACTATAGGAGAGAGGGAGAGACTTATTTTAAGGAATTAATTGTGAGGGCTGGCAAAGTCTGAAATCTGTAGGGAAGGCCAGCAGGCTAGATATTCAAGCAGGAGTTGATACTTTAGTCTTGAGGCAGAACTTCTCCTCCCAGAAACCTCAGGTTTTGCTCTTAAGACTTTCAGTGACTGGATAAGACCCACCTGCATTATCAAGATCTCCTTCACTTAATGTCAACTGACAGTAGATGTTAACCACATTTATAAAATACCTTCACAGCAACACAAATTAGTGTTGCATTTTATTACTGGGTACTACAGCTTTGTCAAGTTCATAGATGAAACTAACCACCATAGGTATCATTTACTGTTTTGCTAGTTTTTCCCAGGTTGCCTTACATAGAGTTCTACCCCCAGCAGCAATGGGTAACAGTGCTTTTTCCTATACTCAGAAATTTCTATGTCAACAAAGTTTTGCATATTTTCCAATCTGGTAAGTGAAAAATAGTATCAGTGTCCTTTTCATTTGCTTTTCTCTTATTTGAGTGAAGTTGAGCATATTTTTTATGCTTAATAGTCATTTGTATTTTCCTTTGAATTATCTGCTCATATATTTGTCCATATGTCCATTGGGTTGTTGTCTTTTTAGTTAATTTGTAGAAACTCTTTGCATATTGTGGAAAGTAACCTTTGGTCTGTGATATGAGTTACAAGTATTTTTAATAGTTTTTTTATTTTGCCTATATTAATTGTTGCCATAAAAGATTTTTATAATGTAGTTGAATTTCTCAAACTTTTCTTTTTTTGACTTCTGGATTTTGAATCATATTTTAAAAGGCCCTCTCTACTTTAAGATACACTGTGTTTTCCTCTAGTACTTTTATGGAGTCACTTTTTTACATTTATATCTTTGAACCATTTATTTGTGTAAAGTTTGAGGTATGGATCCAATTTTATTCCTATGCAAAGATGACTACCCACTTGTGCCTATACTATGTATTGAAAAATCTCTTTCCTTCACTTATTTGAAATGCCACTTTTTTAATATGCAAACATCCTCCCCATATTTAGGTCTATTTCTGGACTTCCTATTTTTCTTTCCACTGATCTGTTTGTGTATTCATGCACCAGCACCCCCACTGTTTTAATTGTTATAACTTTAAAATTTGCTTTAATATCTAGTAGGGAGATATATTTTAGAAAGATCACTCTGACTACATTTTGAGAATGGATTGGAAGAGCCCCAAAGTGGAGCTGGGGAGCAACCTATAGTATGGGAAATTATATTTATAAATGATTTATCTGACAAGCGGTTAACATCTAAAATATATAAAGAACTCATATGACTCAACACCAAAAAACAAATAACCTAATTTAAAACTGGGCAGAGGACCTGAACAGACATTTTTCCAAAGAATACATACAGATGGTCAACAGGCATGTGAAAAGATGCTCCACATCACTAATCATCAGGGAAATGCAAATCGAAACCACAGTGACATGCCACCTCACCAGATAGAATGGCCACTATTCAAAAGACAAGAAATAACAAGTGTTGGCAAGGATATGAAGAAAAGGGAAACTTCCACACTGTTGGTGGGAATGTAAATTGATACAGCCACTGTGGAAAGCAGTATGGAGGTTCCTCAAAAAACTAAAAATAGAAATACCATACAACCCGATAACTGCACTTCTAGGAATCTACCCAAAGGAAACAAAACCTCTGACTTGAAAAGATACATGTACCCTTATGTTTACTGATGCATTATTTATAATAGCCAAGATATGGAAGCAACTCAAGTGTCCATCAAAGATGAATGGATGAAGAAGTGATACATATACACAGTGGAATATTATTCAACCATAAAAAAGAAAGAAATCCTGCCATTTGTGACAACATGGATAGACCTAGAGGGTATTATGCTAAGTGAAATAAGCCAGGTGGAAAAAGACAAATACCATATGATTTCACCTGTTTGTGGAAACTAAAAACAAAGCAAAACAAAATGAACAAAACAGCAGTAGACTTATAGACACTGAGAAGTAACTGGCAGTTACCATGTGGGAGGGGTTGGGGTAGTTGAGTGGGAGGGTAAGGGGATAAAGGGGCACAAAAATCTCAATCATAATATAAGCTGGTCACAGGGACAGAAGTACAGCATGGAGAATATAGCCAATGGTTCTGTAACATCTTTCTATTTTGACAGATAGTAACTGCATTAGTTGGAGTGAGGATTTAATAATGTGGGTAACTGTTGAATCATGGTGTTGTATAATTGAAAGCAATATAGTATATCAACTATACTTCAATTTAAAAAAAGCATGGCTGGGGAGACCCACTAGGGGGCTACTGCATTTGTTCAGTCAATTCACAGACAGTGGGAGTGGCAGTAGAAAGAGGAAGAAGTGGAAAAATCTATGAGAGTCCTAGGGGTTAGCATCATCATGGTTAATAATGAGCCAGACATGGGCATTAGGGGAGAGACTGAAGAGTCCAGAAAGCCTCCCAAGTTTCAGGCTTCAGCAGCTAGTGGGTAGGGGTCCCATTCACCAGGAAGTAGTAGGCTGAGGGTAAGGGCAGCAGATGGAATCTACATCACTTGACCTATCTCATCATTCAAGATAAGTCACCAGGGAGAAATAATAAATAACTTGCAGTTATGCAAACACTACTGTGCTAAGCCTTTAAGGCTGGTATTCAATTAGCCCCACTTTCCAGATGGGGAAACTGAGGCTCAGAGATATCAAGCAACTTGTTGGAGGTCACAGAACTGTTATGGGGAACAGTGGAACAGGGGCTCAAATCTGGGTCTGTCTACCCCAAAATCCTGCTAGGAGGGACAATGGCTGGCTGTCTTAGGCTTCAGGCCCCCAGTAAGAGCACTCACACTAAAGAGGTTGCACTGAATCTCCAGGCCTTTCCATCTGTTGCAGTTTGAGATACAAGGTTCCAAGCAGGCAGCAGCGTTCTGCTAATGACTGTCTCAAGACAACTGTTAAAATATGGCCCCGAGTGGAGGAAGAGGGGTCGCCTGGCCAGCCACAGATGCTGGCCCGCCCCCAGAGGCTCTGGCTTGGTGGCTCAGGGTCATGGTCTGGGCACGGGGCTCTAAGCTTCCAGGTGATGCCAATGTGCAGCCCAGCACGGGAACCACGCATTAAGGGGACCTGCTCTCTTACTGAAGTGGTCTACAATGTTACACACTTCTGCGGCTTTAATGGATGAGGGTAAAAGGCAGCTACTTCTGTGGACTCATTAGAAAACTAAGAACAAGCACCTGACCCATCACAGTCCATAGGTGCCCTTCCTACTAGGAGCCTCTAAGGCAGGCAAAATAAACAATGGGGGTTCAGCAGGCTCAGAGTCACTTCCCAAACTTGTCCCTCCACTGACTTGCAGTGGTCTTGCAGTGCCTACTACAAAGACTCAGTTTTGGAAGTTAGGCGTGCTCTAGTTAGGATAATGAATTTTGTTGCTTGATATACATAACACATCAGCCAAGTGATCGAGTAGCCAGGATTCCTCACTCTGATTGCCCATGTATCTGTCAGGGTAACTTACATTATGCCACACTGACACCCCCCAAATTTCAGTGGCTAAAACCACAGAGTCCTACTTCTCCCTGGGCTGCACATCCATCACAGCGGCCGGGGCCTCTGCTCCCTGTCGCAAAGGCACACTCTGGCCGCAGCTACCCCCCACTGGAGCTCTGATGTTTGCCATGGGAGAGGACGAGAAGGAAGTGGTTTCCTTCAGAAGTAAAGCTCACACTTTGTTGGCCCAAGTGAATTGCAGGCCACATCTAACTTAAGCGAAGTACAATCCTGCCCTGTGCACGCATGGGTAAGGCCCTGGGGGCCTAGCCGGGCCCATGTCCATCCCCACTGTTGGGAAACCTGGGCCCACTACAGAGACACACTCTGCCTTTGGTCTTTGGTCCCGTTATCTGCCTCTCTTCAGGACTCAGCTCTGGAGGAGTGAAGTGGTGTCCTGGTTAGCTGGGTGACCTCCTGTCTGCCCCCCACGAGCTGTGGAACTGCCAGGGCCTCAGAACCAGGCCCAGCCTCACCTTTGTCCAACTCTCCCCTCCATCAGTTCCCACTGGACTCTGAACAGACCAGTTTCTTTTATCCTGCGTCTCCAGCTGGGCTGCAGCCTGTGGATCCCTGCCAGGCTCAAAGGCAAACAGAGGAGTTTAATGCTATGAAAGGTGCTTGATGAGCAGCGGCTCTTACCTTGAGGGCACATCTGAGGCTGCCTGGCCTCCCATTCAAAGGCTGGGGGTTGGTGGAGAGCCAGTAGGAAGCTGGCAAACCTGACTGTTTGAGGGACTGACTCAAAAAATAAAATTAAAAAAAAGGAGCAGCAGTTTCCCACCTGCTTGTACTCTGTGTACCCACGTGAAGACCTCACCCCCACCCCTCCCTGCAGCCAGCGGAGGCCCCAGAGGGAAGAGCTGCTTCCCCTCTCCCACTGCCGTGGGCCAGACAGCCCTGGGCCACCTGCCCTCCCAGGGGCACCTTTAGAGAAACCGCCATCCGGCCCTGGTTCCTGGGCAGGAAAGTGCCTTCTGCCCCCCAAACAGGCTCCCTAAGCCCAACTTGGGCACATGTTTAAGGTGCTTTGCTTTTTTATTTGTTTGCTCTTTTATATTTATTCTGATGTGGATATTCCTTGACCAGGACAGTGGAGAAGGTCCTAGGAAACTGGAAGCATTGTGCCTATTTTGGCATTTTCACCTTTAAAAGGGGATTTTTCCCATCTGTGTGCCTAGAAGTGCTATGAGTCTGAATAGACTGGCTTCAAACCCCTGGAGCCCAATTTCCTGAGTTCATTTCCCAGCTGTGTGTCCTTGGATAAATTATGCCACCTTTCTGTGCCTCAATTTCCCCATCTGTGAAAGAGGGATAATACCCAGTGGGAATATTAGATACCCAGCAAGTATTTATTCCTCTGTATGCAGAGGATTACATGAATTGCCATATGCAAAGCATCTGGAACAGTGCTTGACACACAGGACATGCTCTTGAGTGTTAATGGCTAATATCATCACTGTTATTGCAAACGCTGAGTGCCATCCAAGTCCACACCTCTTTGGCCAATGGCAGGAATCATAAGCTACCAAGTCAAAACTCGGGGCCATTCTCCACACAGTCCCTAGCCTAGAAGCACCTGCAAAAGGCAGGCATCCTGTGGATGGACCGTTTCTTCACTCCTCTGGGCATCCACAGCTGTGGCTGTAAGCTTGGAGACTTGATCGAAGAGTCAGGAGCCATGAGCTCCCCTGAGGACACCACCAAGAAACTGCTGGAAGGAAATGCCCTCTAGCCCCTCTGTGTCTTTGTGAGTAGGGTAGCTGAGGCAGGGGACATAGGCACAGCCTGTTAGGTGCCCTGGCCAGCAGGGGCTGGGGACACCATCCTGCAGGGAAGAGCATTTGGGGCATGATGAACCCGGGACATGCGATTATCCTGGAGGTTCCTTCCTTCTCAAGTCTGGGGAGAGGTTGTTATTAGAAACACAGGGAGTTAAGAAATGTCACAAGAAGTGGTCCAGGGCAGGGTGGAGGGATTTGGAAATGTAGAGTATGCTGCAAATATAAGATATGGGTCCTAGAGCCTGACTACTTGGGCAGAGAAGCCTGGGGTAGCTCAGTGTGGTTCAGGGTAGAATCACCCTCCCGGCAGAGGCCAACTGACCTGGAACTCACAGTCCAGGGACCTGCACTCACATGCACACATACACACACCACGCATGCCCACACCACACACCCTGATGTACACACCTGCACACCCCACACCCTCATGCACATGTGCACGTGCACACATAAACATGAACAGCACACAAGCCCTTGTGTGCACTCATGCACACACTAACACACACTCCTCCCCAGGGGTGTTAGGCCCGTTCTGCCACACCTCTGGCGACTAGAAATCCCGCAGGCCTAGCAGGAACCAATGAGCAGTGTATTCAGTGGCCTTGGCAAAAAGGAAACAAGGAAACGGCTACTTTAAACGTTTTACCTGGCCAATCTGTCACATCCTGGCCATCCAGGGAAGAGATTCCAGAAATGAGAAGGAAGCAATGCAGCAGCCAACGCCCTCTGGTGGACAGTGTCACATCCGCTCCTCACACGTTCCCTTCCGTCAACAGCTCAGGCTGGCTGTGCCCAGGCAGGTGGAGGGACAAAGATGAGAAAGAGGCCATCCTTGCCCTCGAGGCATTCGCAGTCTCCCAGTCACCGTCTCCTGTAGCCTGGGATGTTCTCCTGGTCCTGGCATCTGGATGGCAACAACTTACACATAATCATAATCGTGGAAGCTCCACTCTGAACCCCCGTTATGCCCACATCCTGCAAAAGGCACTTCCTATCCACCAGTTCCTATTAGCTTTAGTGCAACACTGCGACTTAAATCTTACCTGATTTTACAGGTAGGGCTCAAAGAGGCAAGTGACATACCTATGGTCACACAGCCCATGAATGCCAGAGATTTTTTTTTAATTTACTTCATTTTATACAGACAAATGGTACAAAACTCAGATTTTACGAAGGAGTTTACAGTAAAAACACTTCTCCCTCCCCACCGTCCCTCTGGATGCCTGTGCCAGGGACAACCTTCGTTCTTACTTTCTTGCAATTTGTCCCTTCATATTTTGTGCATAGAAAAGGAGTCTTTCTTTAAAAAGCACAAAGGGTAACATACTATATTATTCTCAACTTTGCTCTTTTCACTCAATAATAGTATGAAGTCATTCTGTAGCAATCAAAACATAAAGCCGCCTCATTCTTTTTAAGAGTCTATTGTACTGAATAAACACAAGTCATTTGACTTGCCCACTACTGATGGACACTTAGATGTTGCCTATCTCCTGCTGTTACAAATATATGGCAGTGAACCTCCTTGTACCAAAGGATACGTGCATATGTGATCTTGAGAGATGCCATCAAACTTCCATCTACTTGGTTGACTCCCCTTCACCCCCACTGGCAGAAAATGGAATTTGGAGCCCAGTGACTCTGAGGCCAAATGACCCCATGGCCAAATGACCCCATCCCCCACAGCAGGCCCCCTCCTTGAGAAACCCCCAAAGTCACCACCAGGATTCACCAGGAAGATACCAGATACTCAGCCAGAGACATGTCAGTGGGTCTCATGAGACATCTTAGAAGCACCAGGTTTGGGGAGGAGGGCGATCTTCCTGGCTCTAGGTTTAGAATGTCCAGCCTGCCAGTAAGCAGCCACTTCTGGACAAGCTAGGGTCTTGAGGGAACACACCTCGGCCTCCCAGGCACAAAGAGAAGTGACCTCCACCCTCAGGACTTCAAAGTCACCTGCTCCTCCTTTGGCCACTCCCTAAGCACAAGCTGGCCTCAGCTGAGAGAAAGAGACTGCTCACTCAGGACACTTTGGGACCCCCACCCCAGTGTACTAAGTTCTGCACAGAGACGCCCATCTTCTTGGTGCTGTCCCGCTGAGCAGTAGTCGCCTCTGAGGGGAGACAGCAAGAGAAGACCCTGACACCGCTCCCGCAGCCTCCTCCACCGAAGCTCCCTTCCCTCTTTCCCTGTCCCCCACTGGGATCAAGGGACACCTGGCTAGCCCAGGCCAGAGCATTCTCACCTCTGAGTGAAGTAGCAAGTGTGGGCAAAGGCACCTCGACCAACAAGGGACAGAGATGGGCAACTAGGGAGCTCCGCACCACACACCGAAGGACTCTCAGAGCGGGTGCATGGGGGGAGTGTCACAGCAAGGCCTGCTCTGCCCATCAGCCTCAGGGACCCCCAGGTGTCGGGGAACCCAGCTCACTCCTCAGCACCTGGATAAAACATGACTAGAGGTCTGGGAGTGAAGGGGGTCCTGGAAAGCCTCTGGGCAGCTTCGGCTTCAGCTTTGGGTGAGCTGGGGATGCAACGGGGAGGGCACAGCACATGGCCGGCATGGTGACGCCCTCCCAGGACTCCAGCACACTTACAGCTGTGGCATCTGTCCTTATTGCATGCAAACACCCCAGTGGGCTGACTGGGGCAAGAGTTGTCACCTTTGTAAAGCAGACAGGAAACTACATAGCACACGAGTGGCAGGGCCACCGGTCCTAGGTATTCTGACAGAAACTCGAAACTGAAGGTCACATCAGGGAGCCTCCAGAGTATGTCAAACTCTGAGGAACCCCAGGGACTCAGGAGTATCTTCCCTCTGCCCTTGAGGTTAAATTACAAAATTCATTTGAAAAAATGAATAGAAGGCTTCTACTACAAGATTCCTTGGTTCCTGGGCCTAAGACCCAGGGACCCTTTTGCAACAAAAGTCTTCAGCCTGACTTTTTGTGCTATTTTTCTTTTCTTTTTTACTGACATATGGTTGATATACAATCTTATATTGGCTTCAAATATACAACAGTGATTCAACAGTTACCCATACTAGCATGGTTACTATCTGTCAACATGGGAAAATGTTACAGAATCATTGACTATATTCTCCATGCTGTGCTACCATCCCTGTGACCAACTTATATTATGATTGAGAGTTTTTGTGCCCCTTTATGCCCCTCACCTTCCCCGCCCACCCACCCTAATCCCCATGGTAATTACCAGTCACTTTTCAGTGTCTGTAAGTCTACTGCTGTTTTGTTCATTCTGCTTTGCTTTGTTTTTATATTCCACAAACAAGTGAAAGCATATGGTATCTGCCTTTCTCCTCCTGGCTTCTTTTAAAGAGCATAATACCCTCTACATCCATCCTTATTGTTGCAAATGGCAGGATTTATTTTTCTTTCATGGCTGAATAATATTCCATTGTGTATTTGTGCTACTTGTTTGTTGTTGAGTGTGGATTTCCGGAAGTAGTGGGCCAGCTTTCTTTAAAGATGCACAAACCTCCTTCCACATGTGTCAGGGGCCTCCTGCTACCAGATGAGTGTCTCCCACTTGGAGGAGAGAGCTTAGAACCATGGTCCTTACACTTGATTCTGCATAAGAAACACCCAGGAATTATTGCTCATTTTTTTTAGATATGGTATGATACTGTGGATATGTCTAAGAAAAACCCAGCCCTTGTCTCTTAGCCATACATACTGACCTTCAATGAGTGAAGTAATATGACATCCAGGATGTGATTCAAAATCATCTGTGGGAGGGAGGAGGGTACAGATGAAAAGACATTGTGCTGGCGACTGCTGAAACTGGGCTGTGGGTACAAAGGGGCTTGGGTACTTTCTGTCTGCTGTTTAAATGTTTCTATGATAAAAGCAGGAGGAGGAGGAAGGAGCACGCAGAGGGCTTGGTGAGCAGGGGGCTCCCCAGATCCCTGGCCAGGTGGGCGCAGGTGGAGGGCCCAGGCACAGGCCATCAGGAAAATGAACTGCCTTAGGCTCAGCCTTCCATTCTCACCCTGCATCACTGTCAAGATCAGAATAAGAAGAGTGGCAGCATCTATGCACCCAGCCAGTTCAATCTTTATTAAAATCTTTTTCGAGCACAATGTTCCGAATTTGTTTCTTTGTTCCTCCTATCTGGAGTCCCACACTTCTGATATTTGTTTTGGAAATGCAGTAAGTTTGACTGACACGCGGTGGTGATGGAAAGGTAGGCTGCATATCCTGAAACACCCTGCCCCACTGGGGAACATCACCCCCGAGCCCGGCGTCTGCGTTTGCCGGGGCCTGCGGGGCCTGCCCTTGGCTGCCGGTGCGGCCTGTGGACGGCTCTCCGAGGCTGGCCGGGGTGTGGCCGGCCCATCCTGGGCCGCATCACTACCCCTCTGGCAGGCCCGCCACTCTGCTCTAAGGTAACTGACTGAACCGGACCCACACGTTCAGGGCTCCTTGCTCTGCTCTCCGGGGCCCCGGGGGCAGACAAAGGTGCCCCCACGCTCTGGGATCCAAGCACTTCCCCAGCCCTCCCACCAAAGCAGCCATCTTCCCATATGCTCTATATACTGGGGGTCTAGGGAGGACCGTTTTTCTTTTTTAAGGTTTTACTTAAAAACGTATATCTATATATACAGTTTAGAGTTAGAAAAATACCGACTTTGATGTGTGGGGAAGAACAGAAAATGTGGCTGGAGCGATGGTACAATCAGAACTGGTTGGAATGTAAAGTGGCACAACCACGTTGGAAAGCAGTTGGCGGTCTCTTTAAAAGTTAACCATACACCTGCCCTCTAATCCTGCAATCCTGCTCCTAGGATTTACCCCACAGGAGGGATCAATGAAAAGGAGGGTTTAAGTCTGGACACCTCAAAAAATCCTCAAAAATCCTGATAATCTGAGAGGAGCCGTGAGCCACTCCCTGTTCGTAGGGCTGTGGATACAGCAGAGGCAGACGGACTCCGACTCAGCCCTTGCACACCCTGGACACGTTCCCATGGAAACCACTGAGCTCAGGTCAGGCCCAGGCAAGGTGGGAGAATCCTGTGGGTGTCAACATCTTTCAAGATGCGGGAGCAGACCATCACAGGACAAGCCCTGCTATGAAGGTAACCTGTTCCCTGGGTTGTAAACTGCAAGCTGTAAGGTAGCTTGTAATGATAGGCATTAATATGTCAATAATAGGAATTATATTGGGCTTTTATTAAGTCCTCACCAGGTCCTAAGAACTTAACTTGCTAGGAATTCTACAGATGTCATCTGATTTGGTAATTCCAACAGCCCTGTAAAGTATTACTCCCATTTTACAACTGAGGAAACTAAGATTCAGAGAGGTTAAGTAACTAGCACAGGGTTACACAGCTGATACATAGCAAGGACAAGGGTTAGAGGACAGCATTATACTCTTTCAATTCTTGGGGTCCCCTTTTAGAAGTCAATTCTTTGCTGTAGTTCTTTAAGAACTACACTTCAGTGTAATTGCAGAGATTAATAATATTCTCAAGGTCAAGTTTCCCATTTTGACCTGTTGTTTCATAAACTCACAGGCCTCGTTGCTTCTCCATCACCCTTCCCTCTTATGCTCTTCACCATGTCCCCCAAAAGGTCATGAAGGTGTACAGTGGGGATTTGCTGGAAACTTGCAGGGAGACAGGGGCACTGTCTAGCTCTCCCCAGCTGCCTCCCTCTGTGACACCCAGTGTTCACAGTCATGACTACTATTGTCATCATAATAGTTAATATGCATTGAGTGCTAACTCTGTGCTCTAAGTGCTCTTTTCTTGAAGGTATTAATTCACTTAATCGTCACACAATTCCTTGAGATGGACACTATTATTATCTCATTTTACGGAGGAGAACTAAGGCCTGGAGAACTTAAGTAATCTATTGAAAATCATGCAGCCAAGATAGCTGCTTGCAGGTGAAAGGGTCTCCTACTCTAGTTACACATAGATCCTGGGACAGAAGACAAGGCTTTGACACCTCCAGGTGGAGCAGGAGCTAAGCCTCCAGGGCATCTCCTGTGGTCTGACTCTGCGATCTTCGCTCTGCTGCCACTGCCCACAGTGCCCCCACCCGCACTGAGGGTCCATGCCCTCCTCCTCAGACATGTGCTGCCATGGCTCGCAAAACACACACCCAGCTGCTTCTGCACACCTGTTGTAAACTGCACCCACTAGGAGCCTGAGGAGTTGTTCAAATAATGAAAAATTGGAATTCAACAAACCTCTGGGAAATACTTTTATATTATGAAGATCAAGTCAGATCTACAAGAAACATTCTGGAAAACACAAAGCAGTTTCACCGTGATAACAAATGCTGGCACACTGCTAAGTGCATCCAAATGCTTCCAGATTCTTCCACAGGGTAGCGCTCCTCTCCACAGCAGCCACTGTGTGTGCCATCCACCCTCCCAAGTCCTCTCCTCTGTGCACCCAACACCACAGGAGCCCAAGTTCCTTCCAGCAAGGAGGGCTGATGTGAATCCCTGCTGGGAGGCTCTGGCAGACCCGGCCTCTAACTTGTAAAGAGATGCATATAGAGTCTAGGAGCATGACTCAGAAGAGTTTAGAGCTCACCTGTGCCAAACCCATTTTTCCCATTGTGAAGGTGTCCGTCCCTGTGGCGAAGGTCACATCACTTCGCAGGGCTCTTTTTGTCCATGGAGTACAGTTAGCTTGGGCCAAGTTATGTCAGAGTTAAAATCCAAAGTGAAAGACGCAATATGAATTCCTCTCAGTCTCCAGAGCCTCAGAAACAATAGGCATTCCTGTTTAGTTCTCCTGACAGTTGCTTCTCCGGGCTTATTTATGACTATATTGGATTCTGAGGACAGGAAATGAGACATCAAACCTCCACCCTTGTCCCCACGTTCCAGGTGCCGGTGCAGTTTCCCTCACGTCGCTCCTCCGAGAGCACCTGCCAGTTTAGGATGACGGAGGGGCTGTCCTAGCCTGGCCTCCACAGGAGCCGCTCACACCACCTGCGTCAGCTGGAGGGAAGCCAGCATCCCCTCAGGCCTTCCCCACAACCATTGCTTTTCTCCTTGTAAACTCAGTTATCAAAACTGGCAGAAAGTCTCATGATTTTGTGTTCCAGATCCATCCGTGGACCTTCTAACTGGAGTGAACAGTGCCAGTCATTTTTGTATCGTGAAAGGAGCATGGAGCATCAATTTGTCCTCAAAGCCCAGCCACACCAGCCCAGATTGCTGGCTGTCCCAACACATTGCATATTACATGCTAGAGATCTGATTTAGATTGTGTCTCTCCCTATAATGACCACCTCCCCAAAATGGCTTCCCTGTTCTGACCTCCCTCCTCCCCTCGTCCTGCAGGCCTGCATACCTAGCCATAAAGAAGCCTGGCATCCACACACAGCTGGGCCTTGGCAGGTTATCCACTAAACTCAGGCTCAGAATATCAGCTTTGGCACCAGACACGTTACCTCACCGTTTAAGGGAACAGACACTGCAGAACACAACCGAAGATATTTGACATACGATTATCTGCATGAATGAGGGGAAGGAAAGAGGAAGGCCTGGAGGCACAGAAAATTGATCGATTAGTGAGCCAGGTACCCTGTCCACACCCTAAAGTCCCCCCAAGCCTCTTGTGTCCCATGTCCTGCTCCATCCAGTTCTGCCCTGGAGGAGCAAGATAGCCTCAAATTAGAAGGCCTGCTCAGGGATGATGGAAAACAGACACTTGGGGAGATTTGTTTTAGGCTCTAAAGGCTAATAGCAACTACTTTAATTGCCCTCAGCTCCCTGGCAGCTGCCTCAATTTCATCTTCCTAAGTGATAACTAATGACTCTTTAAACTCCATCATCTGGAAGCAGGGGAGCACAAGAGATCCCTGCTGACCAATTACCACAAGGAGAGCGTTCAGCCTCGTGTAATCCAAGATATTAAAATTAACAAGGAGATGCTCATTTTTCACCTATCAAATTGACAAATACATTTTAAATTGCAATAAAAGGCAACCATACACAGCTGATCAGAAATACGTACACCCTTTCAGGAGAATAATTTGGCAATATCAGTCAAAGTCTTCTAAAGATGTGCTAAATTTTGATGTACAGAAGAAATCCAAGGATGTTCATTAAAGAAATGATTATAGTGGGAAAAAAAAAGTATTGGAGTCTTAGAGTCAACCTAAATGTCACATACTAGGGAACTGGCTAAATAAACCAGAATGTGTCCATGTCATAAATGATAGGCAATCAAAATGATGATGCAGAATAATTTAGTGACATGGAGAAATGTTTGTAATAAAGTGTTAAATGGGAAGAGCAGACCAGAAAATAGTATGATCCTATTTTTTTTAATGAATACATATATACATAATGTAAATGTGAGTGTATACATACATGAGTAGAAAAAATACTGAAATAGATGTTTCAAAAGGCTAATAGTGGTTATTTGTGAGTTAACTATGGGTTACTTTTATCTTTATAGAGCATTTCTATATTTTCAGCATTTTCCACCATGAACATAAAATATGATCAGAATTTTGTAAAAGGCTATCACTGTTAAAGGTACACCACCATCTCTAGGGTTCTTACCAGTCTTCACATGGAAGGAAAGGAGGGAAGGATGGGTACCTTCAATGTGGCTAGGATACTCTGACATGGAAACAATTCTGAATGAGGTGTGACTGTCCCAAGAATACAAGGCTGCCCCACCGACATGCCACCATCCTGAGGTAGGAGTGGTGCCTTCAGTAGCCCTTGGAGAATAAGGATGCCCTGAAGCCATTCTAGTCCTGCCCTGGGACCCTGCCAATGGTGTCTTCCTTTCCCTTGAAAGAGCTTAATCTGGGCTGTCTCTATACCAGCCCAGTGAATTCAGCTGGATATGATGGTCTCCTAAATGGGCAAGTACACAGACACGCAGATATTTGTGCTTATCCAAATTATCCAAAAGCTAAGCAGAGCTATAGGGACACTCAACTTGGGGACAACTCGCCCTTTGGAGGTTTTTCCGGCAGCAGGACCATCCAAAGAAACACCCATAGTCAAACAATCAAGTGATGGCCCTCTAAAGAAATGAAATGGGCATTCTTTAAATATGGCCAGCATTTCTTTCAATAGAAATAGTGGTAGAGGGGATAGAATCATGCTGCTCTTGATGTGACTTATTAAAAAGCCAGTTCATAGTGAAAACACTTGGCAAAAATAGTTGTTTGAAGACTAACCAATAGGACCCAAGCGCCATGGTACATGCACACGAAACCAGTCACAGCCCGCCACTCTGCGAGCTCACAGAGCACTGCAGAGGGAAATGTCTTGGTGATTTAGACCATATCTAAACTCAACAACTTGCTGAAACAAGAGACTGGACTGCAACCTGACTCCTGCTTGCTCGAGGGTCTCCTGTGTGGTAAGCGAGGGTGGTATTTAGGGATATCACAGTCTGATTGATAGCCAGCCAGGGAGCCACACAGGTCAGTCTGGTTCTAGCAGAGAATAGCTCTTCCCCAGGGAAATGGGTCCATGCCTGCAGGGGGCCAAAAAAAGGGAAAGAATGCACTCTTCTGGAAGGTTTGATTTGGAGCTATCCCCTAGATGAAACTCTTTGTCCCCTCGGGGCACAGCCATATCTCAAACCAGCTGCCAGAGGAATTCTCCACATTTTTCTGTTCAGTGACCATCAGGCCTGGCTAGGACAAATTATCAAGACTATCAGAGGATGGAGCTCAGGCCTGACATCAGATCCGGACAAACAAACATACCACTGCACTGCAGGCACGCCCCTTCGGCAGCCTGTCAGCCCACACTGGTCTTGCCAACCAGAAGGATGTGACGTCCACCCAGCCTGAATGAGTCCTGAGAAATGAGCATCAGCATTGTGGGGAAGATGTGGCTAAAGATGCTCATTAAACAGGAGGGATTTGGGATTTCACTCCCTTGCCCCATCCCAGGAGCTCAGATCAGAGAAGATGCAGCGAGTCTTTCTGAGAGGGAGCCGGGGAGGGCCCATGGTTTCCAGATGCCTCAACCCCCTGATCGCACTGTGTGAACTACAGGCTGGAGAGCTATGGCCTCACTCTCAGGATCTGCACCCTTGACCTCTAACCTTGGCAGGTCCATGAGGAGCCAAACCCTGAAATGGACACAGATGGTCTGACTGGGGAGAAATGGGGAAGGAGCCTGCTTCCAGGTCCAGCTCAGCTGCCCAGGCATCTTGTGGGCCAGGAGCCCCACTTGTGGCTTGAGGGCCCTATAGTAGGATGATAAGTTTCCAGAAGAAAACCCATCCTGACTGAGAAATTGCCAGGAATGTCCCATCCCCTAGGGCCACATATTCCCAGGAAGCACCCCCAGGCAGAATAAAGCCAAAGGTCATTTAGCAATCACCTCCGAAGTGCCAGGTGCTGGTCTGACCAGGCCCTCATGGCCTGAGAAAGAGGGGTCCAGGAAGGCAAGGTGGGTGTCTGTGATCTACCCCCACCCACCTCCTATAGGCCAAGAGACTAGATTTCCAGTGCAGACCCAGAGAAACACATGTACAGTCACACACACACACCCCTAGTATCTAGGAAGGGAAACTCTCTCTCTTGCTTATAACCAAGTTACTCCATTTTCTGACCTTAAAAAAGAACAGCTGGTTTCCTTTGAAGGTTTCAAACCTTATTAGCCACAGTAGGAAACGATGCTTTAATGGGGCCATGACTATCTCAGCCTTGGGTGCCTGTGTACACAGTTATATTACTTAGCAACACCATAGCCATTTAGGTTTAATTTCCTAGCTTGCCTGATAAGGAGGCTGCAAATGTAATTTGTGACGCTGCCAGCTGGGCAAACTCGCGGGGCCGTTAGGTGAGTCACCGGTGACCCAGGCTGCTGCACTGAGCTCTGCAAAGGGAGACTGAACCCCGATCTGTGGGGCTGATACCGCACAGGCAGACACAACTTCCCCAGTGTCTGGGGGCTGTGCTTCCTTCCCTCCTGCTTTCAGGGTTGGTGGCATCATTTATTGAGGGAAGCTTCACTCACCTCTCAACCCGTTAGAATCATCTTCCAGCTTTCTGAAATCCTCCTGGCAGGAGTTGCCAACTCACAGCCCTGCAAGACCATGCAGATAATAACAACAATAATATCAAACATTTTTAACACTCTTAGACACTGTTCTCATTGCTTACATGAGTTAGCTCCGTTCATTTTCCTAAAACCCCATGTCTTGCCAATGGGTTTCAGCCCCGGGCAAGTTCGCTATGGATTCCATGTGACCAAAGAAATTGACAGCAAAACGTTCTTTGGAGTGGAAAGGTTATACCCAACTTTATTTCCAGGTGGCAGGTCAGTCACTAGAATCCCATTCACTCAGAACGAGTCTGCATGTAGCAAGCCAGTCTCTGCTTCTGGGCCTCTCTGCCTGTACAGCCGTCCTCTGGGCCTCTGTCCTCGGCACTGCCACCCCTCCAGCCTCTGCTCTGCTCTCCTGCAGCCCTGCAGCCATGCCACCGTGTTGTGCCCAGAGTACTGGGCAGAGCTCTTTTTATAGTCAGCAGCCATGTAGTGCCCACAGGTGTGCAGTGAGCTAGTCAACCAGAGCCAGGTAAGAATCCTGGCCACAGGAACTCTCATTTTATCCACACCCCAGGAGGTGAGTACCACTGTTATTCCTATTTTTGAATGAGGAGACAGGGACAGAGAGTGGGGAGCAGCACCTGTAAGACAAGAGGGAGTAGGGGGGCATGCCTTGCCACAGAAGCTAGCTGTCATTCAAGGCCAACTAGCCTTATGTGGGTTGCTCAAACTTCCACTTTTCTAAAAGAAGTTAGAAATCCAGATTTTTCTATAAAATCCTATGAGCTTAGAACACCAATGAATTCAGTTATTTAATAAATACTGTGATAACCAAAGTAAAATTGTCTGCCAGCTAGATTAGGCCCAGGGGCCACCAGTTTGCCGCTTCTTCCTCATTAGAGCAAGTAGACGTATTCATCAATGAATAGACTCTGATATTTAGTTTTTCCATGAGCTGTTGGCACCCCAGCACTGTGGATGCCCCCCTTCAGCTGGATCCCTTCCAGAGCCTCAGCTGTACCTCCATTCTCGAAGCTGCTCAGGCTGACAGTCTCAGAGTCATCCTCGCCTCCTTCCCTTCCCTCACACCTCACATGCAATCTGTCAACAGATGCTGTCGGCTCTGCTTTAAAGTGTATCCATAATAGCCCCATTTTTCACACCCCAGCATGACCACCCTGGTCCAAGACACCATCATGTCTTGCCGGGATATCATGAGCTACCAGCTACACCCAGTGTTCCCCTCCTTACTCCGTTCCCATCACAACAGCCTAGCTGCTCCTGGAAACCTAAGTCAGATCCTGCCACTTCTCTGCTCAAGACCCTCCAGAGGCCCCCAGCTCTTCAGTGTGGGTCCGTGTCCTCAGTGGTCCACCTCCCCGGTCTCTCTGGCCACCTCCTTGCCCTGCAGACACACCGCTTCTCCCTGACGTGCTCCCGCCTCAGGCCCCAGGCCCTCACTGCACCCTCCGAGTCTCTCCCAGAGGGTATCTTCTGGGCTCTCACCTTCTTCACTTCGTCCAATCGCCCCTAGTTCTTCCTGGACCACTCATTCAGCACAGCCATCTCCCGTGGCGCTCCTGCTCAGCCACATACAGGCCGCCACTCCCTGTGTGCGCTCTCCCGCACCCCAGAACACACCCTCCATAGAAGTAAGGAATTTGTGTTCTTCCCTACTCTATCTCTAGTGTCTCAAGATGGCTTTAGCCCATAGCAGAGATTCATTAAATATTTGTTGATTGAAGAAATGAACAGTATGCACAATGGGCCCTTGTGGTAGACAGCTGCATCCCGGGTGGCTGCCTGCCTTGGCCTCGCCTCCTGCGTGCACCTGGGCCTCCCCCATAGCTGTTATCACCTCTGCCCCGGCTGCTCCTTAACCACACAAGCTCAGTAAGATGTGGACTGATTACTGGCTAAAAAGACGACAAGGAGATAGTCATTGCTCCCGCCCCCTTGCTGTGTGTATAATGACTTGCGGTCTGTGACCATCTCTCCCTGCATGGAAGGAGCAGCAGCTCTGTCACGATGGTGATGGATTTATAATTAGTCTTGAGGAGACACGGCAGTTTTTGTGTGAGGGTGGAACATTTTAATCCTTAATTGCAAAACTATATATAAAAGTGCTTTACTCATTCATCTAGAGAATTTGTGTATTTACATGTTGGTTGTATTTTTATTTCTGTATTTATTTGAAAGTCCATGTACCCTAGGAAAGTAGATATGGTTCAGTCATTAATATTTCTTTCATATAGACAGGCACAGAGAATATAGGCTGAGTGATGCCCACTCCCTACAGATGGCCCCGAAGATCTGGAAAGAGCTGTGGTGACCCATCACAGGTTCCCTCCATGGACCCCCGGGACCCCAGCCCTGCCTGGCCAGCCCTCCACGGGATTCCCAACGCACCTCCCCCTACGGCAGGGCCCGTCCTAATCAGCCCCAGGTGATACCCTGGATACTCAGCCTTCCTGGGCCACCAAACGCCCCAGTTCAACAAGAAGGTAAGCTGGGGTGCCAGGTAACCTTCCTCAATTCTAACACTCACTCTGGAAGGAAGCATAGTCAAGGGGCCAGCAAGAACACACACGTGTGGGAGGGAAAAGCTTCATCCAGCAGTTCCAACACTAAAGCTGACGGAAGACCACCTAGGAGGCCGGACAGAGGTGCAGCCCAGTTCTCAGCTGCAGGTGGGGGATGTAACTGAACCATTTGTCATTTGCTAAGAGACCAAACACATGAACAAGGCGTCTCCATTTGACTACCTTCTCTGTATCCCACAGGTGTCCTCTGTTGACATTATTGTCTCAGAACTGTCAAGTCAATGTATTTCCTTGAATGTGTTGAAAAACTCCACTTGTGGTATATATGCCACACCTGTCATAACTACCTGCTCACCACAGCTCCCCTGCTGAGGATGTAACAGGATATTAGGGGAGCGTCTGCAGCCTTGCCTCCTTGGCCAAACTGCCAAGATGAAACCTGCAACTGCTAGACTTCCCTCTGCCCCCACCCCCCAAAAGAGGATCCTTTGGAAAGAATGGTTGGGGGAGGGAGAGAGGCAGTATCAGAGAGAGCCTGAATTTGGAGAAGGGTGTCTTGGAGCAGTTGGAGGAGTGGTGGCAGATGAAGGCAATAGGTTTTACCACTGTTCTGTGGTTTATAGGATGGGATCCCCCTGACATATCTTTTTTATGTATCACCTCTACTTGGGCCAAGGCTTTGAAAGGGTTGCAGACAGATTTAGATCCTCACTCTGTGATATTCAAAGAGAAAGATCTGCCAGCTACCTTCCCACTCACAGCTCTGACCTGGGACAAGTCACCTGAGCACACACTACCCCCCTGATCCCTCACCCCCACCAGTTTCTTTATCCACAAAATGAGTGACTTGGGAGGAATGAGCTCTGTGGCCCTATCTGCCCTAAAACTTTATGACATTTGAAAATTCTATTCCAGGCAGTCCAGGGATGATGAGGATGCCCTAGCACTTACTAAACATCTGTTATATGCTAAAATCTTTAAAAGGATGGTCTTAAGACAAAAGGCCTGATGTTTTAATCTGGGTACCATAATCACACAATGAAAGTCTCTTAGAGTGGTGCTGGGCATCAGACACCTAAGCAAAGCACAGAAGTGACTACTCTTTCTTAAAGTACTGTTCCCTCAGAAGGTCAAGCCCAGAGACCCCTCAGCCACAGACCCTCTGAACAACACAACACTGGGGTGTTGCACAGGCCCACTGTCTGTTTATTGCATGTTTTGATGTTAATGACCCAGGGTTACTTGCATTCTGTTTTTCTCCAGTGTTACTAGTCTGGCAGAAACTACCATCTATTTGTAGCAGGGACCTACTCTGGGCCCCTTCCCCAGAGGACCTGGGACAAGAATAAGCAGCCAGGAAGCCAGACTGTCTACTGTTTGGGATTCAGGGGTAGATAAGTGGATGCAGGAGTAGATAAGGGGAAGCAGGGGCAGGTAAGGGGAAGCAGGGGTAGGTAAGGGGATGCAGGAGCAGGTAAGGGGGTGCAGGGGAAGGTAAGGGGATGCAGGGGCATGCAAGTCGAAGGGGTTAACAGCCTCAGGAAGATGTATGCAGATCAGTTCAGCTGGCATCCTCAAGAAGAGGGCCCTTTTCTATTCAATCTTGGAAAGTTTTGAAAGTTCGCAGAAGTGTTCAGAATCATATAGTGAACCTCCATTACCCACCTTCAACAACTACCAATAATTTGGCGATCTCATTTCCTCTAATCTAATGCCTTTCTGTTTCCCAACCCCACCTACAACAGAGTATTTTAAAACAGACCTCAGACAAGAGTCCATCTCACCAGAAAACACTTCAGCGGATGGTCTGCTCAGTCCTTGACCAGCTCTCCACACCCACACATCATTGAGCTTCTCTGCAATTTTTCCATCCTCTTTCCCATATCTGGTCATAGGTCAACCCTAAAATAAGTTCTAAACCCTCTTCCTTCCTTCTGCTTGGGCCCCGCCCCCACCCATAATCCTCTTTGTACCTGTAACCACCTCTCTGGAGAGACTGACTCTTTTAACATAGGAACTTGATCAAGCCTCTCCCACCTGAGAAGATAATTACCTCAGTATCTCATCCACCCCAGACATGCCCCCATCTCACCTTCCCTTTATAGCCTTCCTCCTCAAAGGGGAATCTAAATGTGCCCCTTCCCCATCCCTCCTCCTGTGGCCTTGGCACTACCAGGCCAATGCCCTCTGCATGCTAACTCCAGCGGGCACCTTGTAGCATTGCCCCCCCCTGCTTGGATGGGTTTGCTCATCAGTGTAATACAAGTTTATTGTAAACAGTTTGGAAAAGAGAAGGCACATAGGAAAACTGAAATGACATCTAAAGAAATAATAAATGAATACTAAATTAGTATTTTTCTAATACTTTGACGTATTTGACACCAGTATTTTTTTAACGTATATAGGTATCCCCCGCCTTTTGAAAGCTCACATTAGGCCATTTCACATTAAGGAAAGACCTACATTAGTACCTGCGTTTGCTAACCAAAACAAATCCTAAGAGGATTTTCATTTTTACAAAAAAACATAGCAATGAAAAACAGCGCTCAGCATCTGGCTTGGCGGGAGCCCTTACAGAGGCAGCACACCCCCTGAGCAGCGGGAGCCGCCCTGCCGGGCCTTCCCCAGAGCCACATCTCAGCATCAACCCACCGCAGCTCGGAACTGCATCTGTGAGCATCTGTGCTGTATCTCTATTTATTTTGTGCATCCATCGAAGGATATGTCCTAAGGTACCAGAAAGGCAATGTTTTGGGCCTGGGAACACTCAAATGTTTTCCATGTAAATTGACAGTAATTGCTTCTTTGCTTTACACCATTTCTGCTTACAAAAGATTTCACAGCAAACTTTCAGATAGCAAGGAAACCTGTATACATTTTTCATGTTTTAATGGCTGCATGGTATTCTACCATAGGGGGAGGCCCTGATTTAGTTCTTGTAGTTGGCTATGTTAAGTGATTTCAACGTTTTAAGATTATAAATACCCTCACAGATACATATTTGTACACACATCCACCTTGATTCCCTCACATTCTTTCTTTCTGGAAACCCAATCCAGCGTCAAGCTGGGCACACCCATCCCTCATGGTTCCCTGAGGTGTGGAGGGTCTCTGGGGAGTTCTCGCTTCTCTAATCTCCTCACTCTGTATCCTCTCCCCGGCTGACGACCAGCAAGTGGTCTGCAGTTGACTTTCACATCTCGGCCTCCAGCCCAGGCCTCCCTTCTATGCTCCAGTCACAGGGCATCTGCCCGTAGGTATCCCCCAGGGACCTCAATGATGTCTCACTGAAAGTCCCACTGCCCTCCCTCCCCGATGCCCCCAAAAGCCCTTTTCTCTTACTAGCATTACCTCAGGATCAGGGCTGTTGTGACTCCCAAACACCCAAGCTCCCAAACTGGAGCGTGTCCTATGCTAATTGTTTTCAGCTGTTTAGACAAGCTCTTCAGACTCAACCTCCTAAATCTCTTTGCTGTCTCCTCTCTTCTCAGCCTCCACTGCCACCATCTATCTCAGGTGGCATTATCTCCCCTGAACTAATTTCAACAGCCTCCTAAGCTGTCCATTCTCCAGCTCTAATTAGAATCCACTCTGCTCTGCTTGAAAACCTTCCACCAGCTTCCCACAGCTTCAGCAGCCATTCCTGAGCAGGGCACAGGTAGGGGCTCTTGTGATCTAGCTCCTGCCTGCCTTGTCAACCCTCTTCTGCACTACTCTCCTCTCCGTTGTGGGCTCCACATATATGAGAGCTATTTATCAATGTGCTTCAAAAATTTCTCTCACTATCCCTCTCCAGACTTAGAGACACGCAGTCTCACTTATCTTTATAATCTAATGCACAGCACGGTTAAACCAAAAAAGGGAACAAAGTGTGTGAGGATCTGCGTCCTCCCCATCACTGGCAACTGTCAGTGACAAGGAAGGGGTTGTGGCGTTGTCTCCGGGGCAGTCTTCTCAGCGCAGGCAGGACCTCACGCACAGGCCTCCTTTGGTCTAGTCACTGACATCCTCCTTTCTCCCCAACCTCTCGGAAGCTGCTGGAGCCGAGGTGCTCCAGGCCAGCTCTCCTGGAACAGAGAACCTGAGTCTCTACATCTATGGCCTTCTGACTTATTTCTGTCTAGAGTAATGAGATTTCCAGCAATGAAGTACTCACTGAAATACAACTTCATTTACATGGATGTTCTCATAATCAAACAGTAAAAATAAAAGAGAATAGGGGACGGGGACAGAAGAATCAGACTTTAACTTTTTAGAGCCCCTGAGGACTTTAAAACGCTCTATAGATCCTTTCAATAGTTGCTAATGTTGGGGAGCTGATGCTTACCTACTCCATGTAAATTCTTCTTTGCAGTCCAGATGACCACAGATTTTTGCTGTGCATGGGAGGGAATGACGCAAATGTGTTAGATCTAGAGCAGGGGCCTGCAAATTACAGCTTCCTGGCCAAATCCTGCCCACCACCTGCTTTGGAAAGTCCCCAAGCTGAGAATAGTTTTTACATTTTTTAGTGTTTGAAAAATATCAAAAGAATATTTTGTGACACATAAAAAATTATATGAGATTCAAATTTCAGTGTCCATAAATAAAGTTATAATGTAACACAGCCACACTTGTTCATTTACATATTGTCTGTGGCAGCTTTCACACTATAAGGCAAAGTTGAATAGTTGCAACAGAAACCATGTGATGTTCTGGGTCTATAATATTTACTATCAAGCCCTTTGCAGGAAAAATTGGCCGACCCCTGATCCAATGCACCAGAGGCCTGTGAATTACAGAGAAATAAAGATGCAAAAATTCAGGCCAATTAAGATTAGATGACAGCAATGATTCCTTTACGTCATCCAAGAATTCACACACTTCATCTTTCTTTCTCCAAATATCACTTCAGTTGTTACATTCAAGGATATTTCAAACAGTCATTACAAATGCTGTAATTCTCTTGGCTTCAGATATGCAGATAAACATACAAATATGTTTTTAACTTTTAACACAGTAAGTATGGGCACATCATCTTTTAACAAGTCGAATAGTGACAGAAAGCTTACGATTTAAGCAAGAGTCCTCCCTACCTTCACACTTAGAGACTTTTTAAAAGTCATTTACCTGCTTCTTCCTGTACTTACTTAACTAAAAATTATGTTTAATTGCTCTTTCTTGGTTATTCAACTTAGATCTTATCTAAACTGTGTCATGAGAGATGAGGGTTTCACTCACACCCCTTCCTTCAAAGACAGAGGTCAACTCATACTTTCTAGTCAACTCAGTAATCAGTGTTTACATTATGATTATGAAATCCTTCTCACCATGGAGACAAGCAATATTCCAGTTATATTCTAATACTTCTCTTTGTTTTTAAAATGTATTGTTTTAAAAATGTATTTAAGAGCTAAGAAGGGGATCCTGTGTCCCAAACTTTCAGAAGTTCTGAGTCTCCAATAATGATCATCCCCAAACTCAGTACACTGCAAACTACCAGAGCAATCACATATCCATAAAACAGATTAGGAAACACAGATATTGCTTTAAAAATGAAGTCTGTTCAGAAATATAGGAACTCAGGTCTGAGCTTCTCTTCCAAGTCTTAATGCCTCGTGAAGCTTTTACATAAACTGGAATTTGGGTCTTTTGCTTCCAATCCTAAAGGAAAAGAGTAAGAAGAAAAGGAGGAGCAGGACACTTCTTCATCCCTCACTTCATCCGCTTACAGAACACTTCATCAAAGAACAAATTCCCCAGACCTCCCTTTTCTAGTCTCTGAAAGAGAACCAAGAACAGCATGGCTTCAGGTCTGCATCCTGTCCTTAGAAATGCGATGTTAACTCATGCCTTGAAGAGTTCTCAACAAGAACCAACCACACGTCCTGCCCAATCTCAGAACTTCATTCAGCACCAAGCCCAGGAGATAAAACGGACAATGTGTCAGAATCTGATCTACTCTAGAGGGAAGGACTCTCAAAATCACAACCCAAACTCCACATGACTGTTGTCCGTATTTTGGGTTTACAGCTGACTTATAAACAAGAGCTTTGTCATTACAAACAATGCTGCAATAAATAGCCTTGTACACAAATGTCAGTTTCACACATAGAGGACAAATTTCAAAATGTATAATTTTGGGGCAAAGGATATATGTGTTTATTGTTTTAAATGACAAATATATAGGGTCTTTCAGATCCCCTTTGCTTATACTTCATATGTGATTTCTAGATCTAAAATGTGCAAGACTACATGGCTGTAATGAAATCACACCTCTGTGCATTGTGTGTGTTAATTTTCTACAGGCTAATTGGGGAATGACTTATCATGAACTGCATTTCTGGCCCAAGTGGCTCCTCACACTATTTCTCTGAGGACAAGTCCTTCTAATTCAACCTGTTCTTTATGTCCTCTCTATGCCAAGTTCATCCCTACATTATTATTCATAATTTC
The DNA here is from genome assembly GCF_040802235.1 of Manis javanica. Taxonomy (NCBI): domain Eukaryota; kingdom Metazoa; phylum Chordata; class Mammalia; order Pholidota; family Manidae; genus Manis; species Manis javanica. Next base: position 44,901,780 of record NC_133163.1, on the reverse strand, counting down.
CTCAATTCGAAGTTCAGCAATACTCTGCCTTTAGCAGAAATGATGGCTTACAATAAAAGGTACATCCATACTGACTCACTAAGAGACCAGTGAGAATTCTGACCCCACAAAAGGAGACAGCATGCCATGGTAACGTGGGCTACCCCGGCCAGTGACAAGTTGAAAGAACATGCTCCTTTCTCAGGGAGGGACAGAGATGGCCCCTCCTCCCAGACATGACCTCCACCTGAAGAAAAGAAAATGTTTTCATTAAACTGTACTTAGAAAGGGTAAGTATCCTTTGATTTAGATCAAATCCCTTTTAGAAATAATTTTAGCAAAAGTCTTCCAATCTGCCCTTACTCAGAAAACTGTTAAGCAAAATACTATTGCCAGAATTCCACAAGCCATGTTTCGGTAAAGTTAGAACCAGCTTTGCTAAAGATAGAAGTCTGTATGCTTATTGCATTGAGTAACTTCAGTGGTTTGATTTTTGCTGAAAATAATGTTTTGGCATTATCAACCAGAGAAATGACAGAGGTGTCTTCCCCATGTCCGCTAGGAGAATATTGACAATACTCTGAGACCTAATTTGATAACTGTATTAAAATATTTTAACAAAGTAGGATAGTAAAAATATTGTTTACCTAGTAACATTACGTTTTTTAAATGATATTCAATGCCGGTAATACCTTGTCAGGAAGCAATTTGGAATATTTATCAAGAGTGTGTGTGTGTGTGTGTGTGCATGCATGCACTTAAAGCTCTTCTTGAGAGCAATTTGTTTTCAGATACTCAGAACACTCCCTTTCATTTACAAGCAATTGATATACTAATCACAAGTCATTCTCATTTATTAGCTAGTGTCAGTAAATCCATACATAATCCAAGTTCTTTTTTACAGTGTCCTAGTACTTATTTTAACAAGATGACCTGTGGTTTCTTGTCATCAGAAAGGGCAAAAGACCACAGGAATATGAGAATGCAGAACTCAGATCTCAAGCATCTTTTTAAAATGTGGAGAGGGTGTATGATTGTATATGTGTGGATCCTTGCAGTAAAGCATTCAAAATAGCTTGACTGCTGTGGTGCATAAAATAAAACTACATAAAACTTGATACACATACACACTAATACAAGTAAAACTGGAGAAATCAAACAATTAGTGAATAATACCTATGTCAATATCCTGATTGAGATATTGTATGATGTAGTTAGTTTTGCTAAATTTAGCACTAGGAGAAACCCAGCAAAGTATGCAAGGATCTCTGTGTACTGTGTCTTACAGTACATGTAAACCTACAATTGCCACACGTCTTGCCAATGGGTTTCAGCCATGCGCAAGTTTGCTATGGATTCAGAGTGACCAATGAAATTGACAGCAAAATGTTCTTTGGGGTGAAAGGGTTATACCCAACTTTATTTCCAGGTGGCAGGTCAGTCACTAGAATCCCATTCACTCAGAGCAAGTCTGCATGCAGCAAGCCGGTCTCTGCCTCTGGGCCTCTCTGCACAGTCGTCCTGCACAGCTGTCCTCTGGTCTCTGTCCTCGGCGCTGCCACCACTCCAGCCTCTGCTCTGCTCTCCTGCAGCCTTGTAGCCCTGCCACCATGTTGCACCCAGAGCACTGGGCAGAGCTCTTTTTATAGAGGCAACAGCCATGTATTGCCCACAGGTGTGCAGTGAGCTAGTCAACCATGACCAAGTGAGAATCCTGGCCACAGGAACTCTCATTTTATCCACACTCCACCCCTCCAGGATTCTCTCCTCTCAATCTCTGTGCCCTTACTCCTCTGCAATGGTCCCTGTGCAGGGAAGCTCAAACATTGTTCTCTGCCTCTCCAGCAAAAAGTCTTGCAAACACACAGGCCGGACTTGTGGCTCTGCCTCTTTGGTCTTAATGGCTGGAACTGCTGCTCTGGTTTCAGTTGTTGCCATAGCTTCAGTAAGATCCTATTTGGCTTCCTGTCTAATTTCCTTCCATCTACTCCTGTCCATATCAAATCAACCCACATCTGGGTCCTCATAACCCTCACGAGGCCCCTCAAATTCCTCCTGTAACAGGTATTATTTCTTTCCGGGTTCTCGTTGCTTCAGCTACTGTACGTGTCACCTCACATTTTGTAATCGCTGCCTCAAGGCGGGCTGCACTGTCAGGGAAGACAGCTTTCCCATCTCTGGTCCTGACAGAACAATTCCATCCACCCCTAAGTCCCACAGCCACCGGCTCAGCTTGAGTATAGGGGTGGATCATGGAGTGCTCCACGACCTGGGGAGGGGGCTGCTTCTCTCCTTGGGGAACTTTCAGCTGCTGGGTCTTTATTTTCTTTACAACCACTGGGCATGCTTTCAATACAGTAGGGGCCAGTGCCTCTGGCACCACCCCTTCATCCTTCCCCAGCTCCTCCATTTCTGGGGCTGATAACACCTTTCTCTCCCCTCCCCCGAGTACCTCCTCTGCCACAACCTTTACCTTTTCTACTGTGCCTCGCAGCAAGGTAGAGGTCTCTTACCTTCAGCTCAATGCTTCACGGCTGACATTCTTGTGCCACCTCCGCCTGTGCTTCCCTCAGGAGTTTGTCTTTTTCCTTGATGGCCTCTTCCTCCTTTCCTCTTTCAGAACACCTGGCAGTGCTGCCGTGTCGTCTCCAATGGCACCCTGCTGCTGGCGCTCTCATGATGCCTCCTCCCACATCCAGGTCATCTCCTTCCTCAGGGAATCCACAGAGGTTTGCAGCTCGCGTTCTAATGCCATTTCTTGGGTCTCCTCTGTAGACGTTTTTAATACTGTGAGAAGCAGCCAACCCACAGTCCCTGCTGCCTCCCGGGCACTCTGCTTCTCAAAGGATCTACTTATTATACCAAGGGCCACCCCTACAGCCTCAGCTGTCACCTCCACTTGCCTCCAGTCCTGGGGCCTAGTCTTCTAGGAGGCAAGCCACCTCAGACCACATACCCATTGGGGGACAATCCACTATCTCCCCATTCACAGGGGCAGCCTGCTGAAGCACCCTTCCCATAAGAGCAGCTTGTCTTTTTCCTTGGTCAACAATGAACCCTGCCGACTTCCACCAGTTGTCTTGCCAATGGGTTTCAGCCCCGGGCAAGTTCGCTATGGATTCAATGTGACCAATAAAAATTAACAGCAGAATGTTTTTGGGGGTGAAAGGGTTATACCCAACTTTATTTCCAGGTGGCAGGTCAGTCACTAGAATCCCATTCACTCAGAGCGAGTCTGTATGCAGCAAGCCAGTCTCTGCCTCTGGGCCCCTCTGTCCACACAGCTGTCCCACACAACCATCCTCTGGACCTCTGGGTCTCTCTGCCTGCACAGCTGTCCTCTGGGCCTCTGTCCTCGGCACTGCCACCACTCCAGCCTCTGCTCTACTCTCCTGCAGCCTTGTAGCCCTGCCACCATGTCATGCCCAGAGTACAGGGTGGAACTCTTCTTATAGAATCAACAGCCATGTATTGACTACAGGTGTGCAGTGAGCTAGTCAACCACAGCCAGGTGAGAATCCCGGCCACAGGAGCTCTCATTTTATCCACACCACAATAAAATTTTCTGTTTAAAAATGTTAACTTGTCAAATGAGGTACAAAGGCACAGGTAAAATTAAAAATTGTGTGCTATAAAAATTTTAGCTATAAGAGAGCTAAATATAAGGCAATACACATTGCAGGAGATGGGGTGTGTGTGAATAGCTCATCTGAGGCCACCCATTCTTAGGGGAGAGGAAGAGATAAGGGGGGTGAATTTATGTCTAAGTAAGTCTGCATCTAGAACCTTATTTGGGGGAAATAGAGATGTTTACTGTAGCATTATTAATAGTAATAAAAAACTGGAAACAATCTAAAAGTTCATCATCATGAAAATGAGCAACACATTATGATGTTTCTACCCTGGAATGTCATGTAACCACTTAAACAAAGCCACAAGAGAAGATATACCAGTGTAAGATACCAATGTAAGAGACAGAAAGGCTGTGTGTACTTTACAGAGTCCAAAGCATTAGAGACAGTTACAGGGGAGAAGGAGGAAACAAAGACAGGCAGCATATATATCAAAGTGTTGGTAATGAACTCCGAAGAAATTTAAGACAATCTGGGAAAAGGTCAATGCAGCAGGGTATAACATTAAGTAATCATCATAGATTTTTTTGGGGTATAATAATGTGTGTGTGTGTGTGTGTGTGTGTGTGTGTGTGTGTGTGCCTGTGTTTTAAGTCCTGCCGTAGTCTTTAGTCATAGTCTCTACAGATGAAGTAAATACAGATGAAATGACATAGTGTCTGGATGGACCTGTTTTAAATACTCCAAAATTGTCCATATATTATTTGTACAATTTTAAAAGTAAATAAATAACACAAATGTTAACAGCAGTTGTCTCTGGACTATGTGATTATGGGTAACAACTTTTTCTTTATACCTTACTCTATTTTACATTTTCTATGATGAAACAACTGAAGAGTCAGGGGTGGAAAAAAATATAGGCTATGTTTAGAAAAGTCAGACCAAAGAACTAAGTTATTTAGGTAATTATAGCTTTGATTATATTAATCTGGAGACAGTCCCTTTTAAGGGATAATTTACCTTTAGACTTATCAGCTGAGTGGATGCAGATGCCCTGGCTGTGCATGATGGAGCCAACTGCTGGCAGAACGATCACCACAGCTGTTCTCCTGCCCAAATCACCATAATAATAGTAAAGTAAATAGTAAAGCATTTCACACACTATCCCTGATGATAGCTGTTACTTGGCTCACTAGGTGGCAGAGGTGGAGGTAAGCTTTTCCTTAATAACTTTTTGTGCTATTTGCATTCTGTGCTAAGTACATACATGTATTACCAATTTAAAAAATAAATTTTTAAAAGGTGAGCATTTAAGACTGTGTGACCACACGGAACTACAGGTGGGCGATTCAGTCACTCCTAGCAGCATTTCTGAGTTCAAAGGACAAAGCCAATTGCATACATCTTCAGAATTCTGATTCCAGTTTAAAAGAGTTAGGGCTCAGGGTTACAGAGGTCAACTGAGAAATATTAACCAGCTGCAATGGTGAGCTAGAGATAATCTGATGGCCTGGGCACTCTGGTTAACAGAATGACCAACAGATGGAGAGTCAACACAGGAACCTGCTCTTTAACCCAGTGGCAGTGATGCAAGTCATCTCATCCTCCTGTAGCGCCAGCTTGTTCACTGATAAAATGGAAATGCTCTTTATTTAAGAAAGCTGTTGAGAAAATAATGCTTATGGAAAGTACTACTAAAAATTTAATATACCCCATAAAAAAAGTAGCACCTTATAAAAACTCTTCCAGAGTTAACATTAGGTACAAACACACACACACACACACACACACACACACTTATTTATAAGCAAACACACATGGACACACATGCATACATATATACACAGAATGTAAAACTGAAAGATTTCTCTCCCATCCCCCAAAAACTTAAACTCAGGAAACAAGTGATCAGTTCTCAGGACTCAGGGTTTCACCTTGATCTTAATATTTTTTTATAATGTTCTAGTTTAAAGGGCCATGAGAATGCATTGTTGACCTTCTATACTTCAAGTACACAAGATGCTTTTTATTTTATAATTATTTTCTGAATATTAAATTTATATGGAAATTCTGTTAACAAAAACTATTCAAGCATTGACGTAAGTCACTGACCTCCCACCCCTTCATTACGAGGTGATTTTGACCTCTGCTAGGCAAGAAAAGTCAGTAAGATTTGGATAAGGACTTTAAATTCATATGCTCCTTGCTCACTGGCAGATCAGCTTTCAGAAGTACCCACAAAATGAGAAGTGAGATTAGTTGTCCTTAGTTAAAGGCACTTTCCAAATGACCAATATGAAATAATACTGTGACCCCTCTTAGCCATTTTAAACTGATTTACTAGCGTTTCCAGTAGCTTTTCAGTTTATCCCTAGGTTTTAGAAACAAAATGGCTGTGCAAAGAGAAAATCTCCACAAAGAAATGTACCGGTCAAGGTAGAATATAATGTTAAAAATTAGTATCATCACATATAATGGGAAACATCACAAAAAGACAGATTAGAAAGAAAAATATCTCATTTGTCTATTCATTCAGCACATTTTCAAACATGAAAATACCCAGACAAAAGAGGAAGAAGAAGAAACTCATCCTGAACTCAGGAGAAAATCAAAGTTTAAGTGTCAGAGCCTCAGAGCAAGTTTTTATACACACCCAGACATATCATCACAGGGCTACCTCAATGCAGCCTTCTTAACACGGACCAACAGCCAAAACATGTCTCTCTGGGCAGCACAGTCAGTTCCAGAAGTTAAAGGATTTCTTAAAAGGTCAGAGCTGTGGACATATTGCTCAAACCAAACAGGAGAGGGTAGACATAAAAGAAAAAGCAGATGGACTTATTAGGTCTGCGTGATGCATGTACCAGGAGTTTTCCCAACAGGATTTGTAAGCAAGTCATAACTACACCGTTAGGGAGAGAAAAGAAGCTGCTTTTAAATATAAGACCTGGTATGTCACTACTCTCTCCATCCCATGCAACCAGAGCCTGCTCACGTTCTTACTCAGAGGGGGAAAATGTAACTAAAGCCAGGCACCCAAACACTCCTACCATCCAAGCCAAACCTTAGAATTCCGTGGAATAAGACCTAAAAATGATAAGGTTTGTGGGTTTCATTATTTCCAGTCCCATAATAAACCTTCCACCTTAATCAAAACCTCACAGCCCAGGAACCTACCACGCTGAAGCCAGGAAGCTATGTGGTGGGTGTTTTAAAACTGAAGCCTGTCCAGAAATAACAGACCTTTCCCCAAAAAGAAATGAACTCTGATCCATACCTAAGAGTGTGACTCTGAGTTATAAACAAAGAAGAGCTGTGCCCAGTTTAAGGACTGAGCAGGACCAGGCTGACCTGGACTGCCTCAGGAGGAGGAGTTTAATGGCCTAGAGAAATGCTGTAGAAAAAACAACCCTTTTTTCCTCTGCTTAGCTGAAATTTCACTTCACTTGTACAGCCACAGATAATCCAGCAATTGACATTTTTGGGGGTAAACATAGGTCTTCTCCAAAAGCAAATGGCCAAACAAATTTCAAGGAAAATATGGAAGAGAGGGAACAAGAGGTGAACACATAGCTTTAAACAGATTTAAGAAACTTACCAATCAGTGAACAGTCCAAAGAAGAAATGAAGAAAACAATTCCATTTACAATAGCATCAAAAAGAATAAAATAGATAATGAATAGTAGAGCATTCTGATGATTTTTAGGGCAGTGGAACTACCCTGTATGACATTACTGTGGTGGATACATGTCATTATACATTTGTGCAAACCCACAGAATGTACATCAAGAGTAGAACATAACGTAAACTATGAACTTTTGGTAATAATAATATGTCAGTGTAGGTTCCATTAATTACAATAAAGGTACCACTCTGCTGGGGGATGTTGATAACAGAGGAGGCTATACATGAGTAGGGGCAGGAAGCAAGGGGAACTCTCTGAGCTTTCCACTCAATTTTACTGTGAATCTAAAAATGCTGTAAAAAATGAAGTATTTTTCAAAAAAGGAATAAATTTAAACCAAGGAGAGGAAAGGCTTGTACACTGAAAACTAAAAAACACTGATAAAAGAAAATTAAAGAAGACATAAATAAATGGAATGATAGCCCAAGTTCATGGATTATAAAGTTTAACATCAAAATATCCATACTACCCAAAGCAATCTACACATTCAATGAAATCCCTAGCAAAAACCCCAGTGACACTTTTTTTTCAGAAATAGGAAAATAATATCCTAAAATTCATGGAATTTCAAAGGACCCCAAGTAGCCAGAACAATCCTAAGAAAGAAAAACGATCTGGAGGCCTCATACTTTCTTATTTCAAAACATTACAAAGCTACAGTAATCATAATAGTGTAGTCCTAACATAAGACAGATATATAGATCATTGGAACAGAATAGAAAGCTCAGAAACATCCTCACGTTTATGATCAGATGATCTCTGACATGTGGAAGAGACATTCTCTTCAACAAATGGTGTTTGGAAAACTGGACATCCACATGCAAAAGAATGAAATTGGACCCTTACTTTATGCCACATACAAAAATGAATGAAAATAGATTAAAGACCTAAACATAAAAACTGAAACTATAAAACTTATAGAAGAAAACACAGGACAAAGCTTTATTACATTGGAATGGGCAATGATTTTTTAGACGTAACAACAAAAGCATTGGCAACAAAAGCAAAAATAGACAAATGGGACCACAACAAACATTAAAACTTCTGTGCAGGAACAGAAACCATCAGAAGAGTGAAAGGCAATCTACAAAATGGAGGGAAGCCATTTATCTGGTAGGAAGTTAATATATAAAGAAATCCTACAACTCAACATCGACAACAAAAAACAACCTGATTTAAAAATGGGCAAAGGACTTGAATAGACATTTTTCCAAAGAAGATACACAAAAGGTCAAAATGCAGATGGAAAGATGCTCAACATCACTGAACATCAGGAAAGTGAAAATCAAAATCATAATGAAATATTACCTTATGCCTGTTAGGATGGCCATTCTCAAAAGAACTAGGAAATAAGTTTGGGCAAGGATATGGAGAAACTGTACACTGGTGGTGGGAATGTAAAATGGTACAGCCATTTTCTACTGAAAACAGTATGGAGATTCCTCAATAAATTTTGAAAGATTACCATATTGATTCAGTAATTCTACTTCTAAACATATATCCAAATAGGATCTTGAAGAGATATTTGCACGACGTTCACTGCAATATTATCCACAATGGCTAAGAGGTGGAAGCAATCTAAATATTCATCAGTGGATGAAAAGATAAAGAAAGCATAGTGTGTGTGTGTGTATATATATATAATGAAATATTATCTTACCTTTAAAAAGAAGGAAATCCTATCATATGTTGCAAAATGGATGAATTATGAAGACTATGCTAAGTGAAATAAGCCAGTCACAAAAAGACAAATACTGTATGATTCTACATATATGAGGAATCTAGTAGTCAAACTCTTAGAAACAGAAAGTTGAGTGGTAGTTACCAGGGGCTGGAGACAGGGAAAAGAGGAATTGTTCAGTGGGTATAGGTTTTCAGTTCTGCAAGATGAAAAAGTTCTAGAGATCTGTTGCACAACAATGTGCCAATAGTTGTCACCATACTGTACATTTTAAAATGGTTGATAAATTATATGTTTTGTAAAAACCAGATCAACCAATTGCAATATGGTCATTTATACTATGATCCAAATAACTATAAAAAAATTGAAATAATAGAGAAAAATGAATGCTGACTGGACTTGATATTAAAACATTAAGTTTTTCTGTAATAATTAATGGTATTTGGGTTTTAAAAAATGTGATTTGTGGATAAAATGAGAGTTCCTGTGGCCAGGATTCTCACCTGCCCCTGTTTGACTAGCTCACTGCACACCTGTGGGCAATACATGGCTGTTGACTCTATATAAAGAGCTCCACCCAGTGCTTTGGGTGCGACATGGTGGCAGGGCTACAAGGCTGCAGGAGAGCAGAGCAGAGGCTGGAGTGGTGGCAGCACAGAGGACAGAGGCCCAGAAGATGGCTGTGCGGGACGGCTATATGGGACGACTATGCAGAGATGCCCAGAGGCAGAGACCGACTTGCTGCATACAGACTCGCTCTGAGTGAATGGGATTCTAGTGACTGACCTGCCACCTGGAAATAAAGTTGGGTATAACCCTTTCACCCCAAAGAAGATTTACTGTCAATTTCTTTGGTCACACTGAATCCATAGCAAACTTGCCCGGGGCTGAAACCCATTGGGAAGACATGATTCCTTTTCTTTTAGATAGTCTGAAATATTTATGGATTAAATGATGCCTAGGAATTGCTTTGAAATAATCCAGTGGGAATGAGAGGGATGGAGGGATCCAGATGACCATGAGCTGAGAATCCCTGAAGCTGGGAGATGGGTACATGGAGGTCATGTACTCATGTGCTGCCTGAACATATTTTTTTCCAAATAAACATAAAGCAAGTGCCTCTGGGAGGGCTGGGGCTGTCAGGCATTTACACTTCAACTTATCTATTGAGACTTCCTCTTCTTATCAGCAGGAGAGCCCAGGCCTATCATGGTGAATCCAGGTGTTGTATTGAGACAGACTTCTCTAAAACCTTTCGTGTCTGCCAACTGCTCTTCTAGTAAATGACAAAACAAGGAACTCGGCCAATCAATCTTGAGTGAGAAAGCTCTGGAGCAGCAACTTGGGCTTAGTTGAGCAGCTGTTTTACTGACACCTGTGAGTTGTTTTAGGAATGCTTATTTCAGTAAGCACTCCTAGTTTGATTAGACTCGCTACCCAACAGTCTATATGGTCCTTAGAGGAGTCGCTGGCCGCTCCAGAGCCCAGCACCTGGACACTCTGACACCAGGGAGGCCAGGGCCTCTAACTAGGTAGGGCAAGGAATGGAGAGAAGACCACCCTGAAAAGGAAATGAAGATATCAGAAGGCACGGACAGAAAAGAGGCCGCAAAACTTCGCACCTCCTTGGAAGTTTTGTCCAGGGTAGACTCCTCCGTGAAACAGGGAGGGAAAGACTCTTCCACGCCCTGCCCCAGCCTGCTCGTCCTTCTCCAAAAGCTCCCACCCAGGAAGCAGTATCAGTTCTCAGGAAGCTGCAGTTACCTACATTTAGGCTGAGGACAACAGGGACCCAAAGGTGTGGGAAAATTGCAGTATTTGCAGAATCCCTCTCCTGACCTTGGTCCATTTTCATATAAATAGGTTGTGGATAAAATGAGAGTTCCTGCGGCCAGGATTCTCACCTGGCCCTGGTTGACTAGCCCACTGCACACCTGTGGGCAATACATGGCTGTTGACTATATAAAGAGCTTCACCCAGTGCTCTGGGCAGGACATGGTGGCAGGGCTGCAAGGCTGCAAGAGAGCAGAGCAGAGGCTGGAGTGGTGGCAGCACTGAGGACAGAGGCCCAGAGGATGGCTGTGTGGGATGGCTGTGCAGACAGAATGGCCCAGAGGCAGAGACCGGCTTGCTGCATGCAGACTCGCTCTGAGTGAATGGGATTTTAGTGACTGACCTGACACCTGGAAATAAAGTTGGGTATAACCCTTTAACCCCAAGAACATTTTGCTGTCAATTTCTTTAGTCATATTGAATCCACAGCGAACTTGCCCAGGGCTGAAACCCATTGGCAAGACATAGGTGTTTCTCTTCCCGCAGCCTTTGGGGACGAGGGGTGGAGAGAAGCTGTTCCCTCTTCCTCTCTGCTGCAACCGGTCTGGTGCCTGTCAGTTGCCAGGGCTCCCTTTGTGGAGTTCCTCACAGAAGCAGCAAGGGGAGAGGCAAGCAGGTGCCAAAACTAGAGAGGAAGGCAAGTGAGAGTAGCTGCAGGAGAGATAAACGGAGTCAGGCCTCTTGTAAGCAATAAAGAGCTTCTCCAATATAGCTGTTCCCACGACTGATTTTGGTTTCACTGCGGTATCTGCCATGGGCTGGGAACATGCTTATCCCTGGAACTGCAAAGGGCACCTCAGATTCCTCACCATCCCCCTGCATCTCCCCATCCCTGGCAGGAGGGTGAGGGCAGAGATGCCAAACCCAGTGCCAAAGGGAAACAGAGCCCGGTTGGGTCTGTACTGCTGCTGGTTCTTCATTCTAGCAGCCTGGTGGCTGAGAGCAGCCCTTCCCAGGGCCTTAGGTAAAACACAATACCATTAAAAGAATTTACTGATCTATCTACACAGTGGTTCAGAAAGAAACTACTTTCACAAGAACAAAGTATAACACTTTAATAATTTAAACAGAACCAACTTCAAGAACATACACATACATAAAACTCAAACAATTAACTTTAACAGTGTATTTAAATGCATCAAATTCTTAAAAATCCCCAAAGGTGACTCCAGGCCATGGATATGAAAAGGTAATCTTAAAGTACTACAGACCAGAGTAAACAGACAAGGCAAGTACTTTGCATTTACCAATAAGACAACAGCCTGTGAGTACATTAGACCTTTATGAGAACACTTCTAAGGAATGTCTGAGCAAAGAATCATTAAAAAGGAATACAATTGATCTCAGAAAGATAAATACATAGCTAACAATTTCTTTGGTCCTCCAAGTCACTCCTGCTTTTACTTTAAAACACCAAACATGAGTTGAGTGTATAATTCTACCTTAAATGTCTATTAAGCAGGATACTGTTTATATCAGGTTAGGTTTTTTTAAAGGAATTCAGTCAATTAGCACTGTACTTTAGAAACTCCAAGTATAGAAAAATATAGGAAACAGACATAGGGAAGAATTTTTAAAAAACAAACACTTCTGCTACCTTGCTCCATTGCAAGTCAAATGTCATAAAAGTGGCAGAGACGACCAAAGTAAAAGCAAGTACTGTAATGAATTCTTAAGGTAATGGGATAAATCTGAGGAGCACATGTCAACCAAATAAGAGACTTCTCTGTGGGATAACTGTGCTTGTACTTTTGCAGGGGAGTTGGGTTCATTTAATTTGGCCCACAGTGCCCCAGGGGAGGAAATTTTAAGATCATCATTGATAAGGCAACAGCTTCCTGGACTAAATGACCGTAAGCACTTAAAACAGCTACACTGCAGACAGGACTCTGGTGGACCACAAGGGGAACCAGTACATGAGCTTCTGGCATTTTCCAGTAATTCCAGAAAACTACAGGGCATTTTCATAGACACCAACAATACAGCTTTCATTAGACACTGGACATCGCTATAATGTGGTCTACAATGTCCTTACTCTGCATTCTTGCATGTTCATTGAGGCTATGGTTCTGCAGATCTGAAAATGAGGGACACTCCCAAAAGTTTCTGCAACTACGTAGAAAAATATTTGATGACATTTACAAAAAAAGTTTTTGAGGCATCTACAAGGAATAGAGAAAGTAAGTTTCTAAGAAACTGCTAAAGGTAAAACTGTGAGGACTAGTTATTTGCAGTGTTGGTACTAATTCTTGTAAAATAATTGCTTTTAAAAAAAGGCAAAGTTATCTGTACTCTGAATGGTGTGATATTCTCATCAAGGCACAGAGAGTTAAAGGTTTAAATCATGTATGTTGACATGAGAATACACTCATAAACAACTTCAGGACTTTAGCACATAAACAATCTCCTGTACTTGAATTTAAAAAAGAATAGAAGGTAGAAATGTGCCTCTTAGTAATGCCCAGTAAAATAAATAACAGATATTCCACCACCTTCCTTTGGTGACTAACATTACAACTGGATAGTTATAAAATAAATATTAGAAAATAAAGTGCCACTGGTGGGAAGGGAGGGTTAAGGGGATTAAGGGGCATTATGATTAGCACACATAATGTAGGGGGGTGGCACGGGGAAGGCAGTACAGCACAGAGAAGACAAGTAGTGACTCTATAGCATCTTACTATGCTGATGGACAGTGACTGTAATGGGGTATGTGGTGGGGACTTGATAAGAGGGGAATGTAGTAACCACAATACTGCTCACGTAAAACCTGAGCATAAGAACTGTATATCAATGATACCTTAATTAAAAAAAAAAGGAAAAAGAAAATAAAGTGCCACTGGCAGTTTAGTAAACATGACTGAAGTGGAGCCTATTGGACTTGGAAGCTGCAGAGCAGTGCTGCATGCACACTGTACAGAAATTATTTTGAGCACTATGTCATTTTTCTTTGGGGAGAGGAAAAAAACAGTATATTGGCCATAGTTTTCTCTCATTCCCAATACTCCTATGCTTACGAAGCAAACGACCACACTATTTGAACAAAACACATGCATCCTGTTCCCTTCCCAGGTTACCTGAATGGCAGTGATGTTGTGCACACAACTTAAACTGTTGGCAGTTTGCTTGCAAATTGCCACTAAAAGGTGACAAGAAGAAAGTAAAGGGTTCAACCCTGTGTTAATTATTTTTATTTGACTTGCTAGAAGTAATTATTAAACACAATTACTGACCAGGAATGACGTTCACAAACGTAACAATTGAAAATGGAAAGCACAAACAATTAAGACCAGACAGACAATGCTACGAGCAGCACGATCTGCAAACCACAGGGCACTGAAGCTCAGCTCTTAATGAGAGTTAGAAACTCTTCCCGAGTCTTTGGATCTTCCCGAAACACACCCAACATTGTGCTGGTCACAGTTTTGCTGTTCATTTTCTGTACTCCTCGCATTACCATACACATGTGTCTACAAAACAAGACAACAAAGGTGATTTAAAGGAGTGGACAGTTGCTGGTTTGGTTTTTAAAATAAAAAGCAGGCCAAAAAATTAAATCTGATTAACCTGAGTTCACAGTTACCAAGTGTGCCCAATTTCACTTCTTAGATATGATTTAAAACTTTAAAGAAGTTTTAATCTTATAGCTTTTATTCTTATCAAATAAATGGTTGTGTGTTTAATACATCCAATCCAACAAGAGGGGAGGAAAAAACAGAATTTTCTTCATAGGTGAAAATACTAGAGGTCTAGAGATACAACAACTTCTGGATAAAAAGAACTTTAGAATGTTTACTTGATCCGTCTTTAGGACCAAGACAGCACAATGCTAGTGTGGGTGTTCAGAGAAATACTGAAGGATGCTGGTCTCACCAGGCAGAATCCAGAGAACGGTGACTACAGTAAGTCTAAGCAACCTGGTGACACTGGCCAGCTCATGCAGTACAGAGCTCATGCTGTGCCAGAAGAATGGATAAAAACTGCCCAGAAGATATGTGCAATTTTTCTTAACTCGTTTTAACTTAAAAAAGTGTCTTCAAAGGGGGCATTACAATTAGCATGTGTAGTGGGGGGGTGGGGGATGGGATGCGGAGGGCTGTACAACACAGAGAGGACGAGTAGGGATTCTGCAGCATCTTACTATGCGGATGGACAGTGACTGTAATGGGGTTTGCAGGGGGTACTTGGTGAAGGGGGGAGCCTAGTAAACATAATGTTCTTCATGTAATTGTAGATTAATGATGCCAAAAAAAAAATAACAGACAAAAAAAAAGTGTCTTCAGTTGCCCGTTGTACCCATTCTTAGCTGTTTTTTTAATGTGTGACAAAAATATATTAGGAAAACTCTGCTTAGCACACAAAGAGCCAAAAAGGAAATCAAGATAGACATTGAACACTGCAGGTTGGACACTACTACATTAAAGCTTATGACTCCCTATAGCTCCACAACCCCCATCAAAAACAAAACAAACCCAGTCTCCTATACCCTGGTTCCAGTATCAGGAGCACAGTACATAATAGAGGAACAAGGGCTCCAGGCCATGGGAAATGTGCCAGTGTCAATTATGTGGCATCCTCTAGTGCTAGAGAAACTGTGCAGAACTACATAGGATTGTTGTGCCCCACAGGGACATTATCAAAGGCAAACACAGACTTACGTTGCTTCAACTACTACCCCAACTCCAGCAGGCTGTAAGGCTTCTGTGATTGCTACAGCAATTTGTTTTGTAAGGCGCTCTTGAACTGTGGATGTGACAAGGAGCTCAGTTTAAGAGAAACACACAGAGAGCTGGAAGCTTCAGCTGTCTCTAGGATATCTGAAACTCTGAAATGCAGATTTCTGTGACTTTAAGAGGCAAGACACACCAGTTTTTGCCAGTCTGCTCTGTCTGCTACCTGGCCCATGGGAAGCCCCTCTTCAATTCCCTTGCCTGCAGTACAGGTAATGGAAGAGCTTAGGAACTCCTGACGCCCTCTGGCACCCCTCTGGCCACTATCTCTTAGGGGTGCAGTTAAGACCAATAGAATATTGATAACAAGCACCTCCCTGGAGGCAAAGCAAATGGATAAACAGTTTGCAATGGGATTAACAGGAGGCTACAGTCCAACTATTGAATTATCCTTAGAGCAATGTTGAAAATCAACTACTTAACCTAAATAATGGGGTGCCTGTGGTGAATAAACAACTTATCTTTGAAAACATGTAAGACTGTTCATTTCTGTAAGAGTTTTTAGCATTGCACCTATTTATTTGAAAATTTACAAAACCCCCAAATATCTATCAGAGCAGCGATTGGTTAAATCAAGCCATAGCACAGTGGCTGAACAGCCAGCAAAATGAATGAGATAGTTAACATAGATGTGGAAAAAATGTTTAAGATTCATTTAATGGAAAAAAATGTAGGGAAAAAAGAAAGTAAAGCCCATTATATGCAATAGGAGTCCACTTTAAATACAATAAAAATAAATTTATTTTAAGATGTTGGTCTGTGCATTAAATGTGTGCAAACACAACACTAATGTCTTCTGGAGGACTGAAATGCAGCAGAGTTTGTTTCATATTCCTACAAGGTCTTAATGTCTTAATTTTTAAAGTCATGTATATTATACTTGTAATAAGAACAAAATATTTTTCCTTCAGAAAGTGTTTTCCTGTAAATAAAATAGTTCAAAAGTTTACCTTGTAATCTTCTACTATAGATTTCTACAATCCTAGAAAAGAAAGAATTGCTTTAGTCAGTCATAAATGTATGATGAAATTGGTAAGCCTTCCTCAGAAGACTAAAAGGAATTTATTGAAGCAATTGCATGATGTAGGCAGGGAGTTAAAGCTTATAGAAGGAGGATAGAAAGAAAAACTACAGGGCAATGAGAGGAGGGAGGGTCTAAAGGAGACCAGCAAGCACAGAGTAGGCGCTTCCTATGTTCCCAAAGAGAAAGAGAATTAAATGACACGTTCACTTAGGAAAAACACAATTAGAGGTGAGTAATTCTAAAGCTCCCAAGTCCTCAATTTTAGGCCAAGTCTCAAGTGCTCTAATTAATCATTTTGTTTAATCAGAGATTAAAATTCAAGTTAAAAATAAAAAGACTATTTGTTAATTAATAGCAGACTATCGTCAACCACTTCACCAACTAAACCTATTAGTATAATCAGATTAGAACTGAACAGACTTCTTCAGACATCTCTTTATAAATCTATGTAAGTAAACACTCAGTATGCCCTAAAATAAAAGCCTCCTGATCTTAGTTTATAACACAATCTGTCAAGTGATAAATTTACCCCTTTCAACATCTTTCACTCTACTTGTGACATGTAAAGATGGTCATGTCAAGTACCCATTTGAAGATAACAATTCACATTAAGGATCTTGTTTTTAATTTGGCTTCTTAGTCATGAATTTGTACTCAATTTAAAGATCACTTCACCGATGAGGCATTATATGGCTCTACTCCCAACTGTGCTGCTCAGACAGAACTGACAACTTGTCCTCTGCAGCGAAGTCAGCAGCAGGTACACCGTCCTACTGCCCACTCAACCTGAAGACGGGAGCTGCCTCGATTCTCCCTAGTGTTCCCAGTAGATACACAACATTGAAAGAATATGATTATATTGTTTTAACTTTGAACAAAAACCTAAGAAAGGGTGGTTTTGTAGCTCCTAGAGAGGAAATGTGTCTTATTTTTTTTAACAGGGTCAAATTTCCATATATATTATTTCTGATTGTTTTCCTGGCGATTCATTTCTACTATGTAAGTAGGAGATGCCATTAATTTAAAAATTACTGTCTTCTTATAGTCATCATTTCTTTTTCTCAAGTAGAATTTTAGGTACATTAAACAACGGTGGGAATATTGGGCATCCATATTTTTGCCCACTTTAATAGGAATGCCTCTGACATTTTACTCCCACTCACGATGCCTGCAGACAGCCACTGTCATGCCCAAGGAGGGTCATTCAGGCAGATTATTACTGAGTGCCTACTACTGTCTGTGATTATGTAGTGAACAGGGTGCTTATAGTTTCTAATTTCTTATTCCTAGCTTGTTTTTCTTTTTCAAGGAAGGAGTAGATATTAAATTTCTGTCTTCTCAGCATTAAAGATAGTCATACAACTTCTCTGAATTTTTTAAAAGATCTGTATTTTCCTCTCATTCTTGAAGATAACTTGTTGAGAGGTCTTTGTTGAGAATAGAATCCTAGTTTGCCACTATTTACCTGCCTTCCAATATTGCTGTTGGCAAACCAGTCATCAGCCTAATTGCTATTACCATGTATTTCTCTCTGTGGCCATTCTTAAGATATTTTTGAGTATGTGTACTCAGAAGTTTTCTATGTTGTGTCTAGGTGGGGATTTAATTTTGTTCTGTTTGCAATTTGTTAGGCTTCCAGAATCTGAAGACCGGTATTTTGTACATGCTCTGGAAACATTTCCTTTTCTCATATTGCACCTTTCCTATTACCTCTGTTATCTCCAGAAATTTCAATTAAGGG
The DNA here is from genome assembly GCF_040802235.1 of Manis javanica. NCBI lineage: Eukaryota > Metazoa > Chordata > Mammalia > Pholidota > Manidae > Manis > Manis javanica. The sequence goes on along the minus strand of NC_133163.1, from coordinate 44,883,535 downwards.
CATATTAGACCTTCCCAGTATTCCATGTGTCTTACATTATCATTCATATTTTCTACCTGTCTCTCTCTATTGCATTCTATGCAATTTCTTTAGACCTTTCTTCCAGTTCACCAGTTATTTTTGGCTGTGCCTAAACTGCTATTTGATATGAGTGTACTGGGCTTTGGATTCAATTACTGCATTTTATTTTTTCTTAGAAGTTGTACTTAGAAGTTGTACAGAACCCCGACTTTGGCTCCATTGCTAATTCCTGTGGATTCTCACTGGAATTGCCTTCTATTTCCTACAAAATGTGAAATGGTCATACACATTTTATCTTGGTATATGCTATACCAAGAGAGATATCATTGCAGTCTAGTTTACCATACTCCCAGAATCAGTATTTCCCAATTTTAATTTAAACCAATTTTGTATTCTTGGAGTAAAGCTCCCTGGGTCATGATGAAAAGAGTACTTGCAGCTTATTAAAGTAGGTGGGTTTCTTTATTTGTTTTTGCTATTTAGGATTTTTTGCTATTTAGGATTTTTACAACCACTTAAGTGAGATTAGTCTATAATCCTTTTTATGCTAGCTTTATTAGGTTTTGTTATCAGGGATAGGTAGCTTCATCAATTTAATTGTATAGCTTTTCAAGTTTTTTCATGCTCTTGAATTACTTATACAACATGGGAGTTAGTAGTTACTTGGAAATTTGAAAGAATGCCTATTAAATTGACTGGGTCCAGCCTCTTCCCTCTCACCCCACTCCCAACATTAATTTGACTTCTTCTAATGGTTACTAGTTTATCCTTTGTTTTAAACTCTTAGTTCATGCCCTTCTGTCTCCATCTTTTTAAAAAAATTATTCATGCAGATTTAAAGTTTTTAAAGTATATTTTTAGTCACATAGCTTCTCATAGTACAATTATCCTCTCAATCAGACTTCTAAATAATCGGATACAAGATTTTTAACTTTGTGGTTTGTTACTTCTATTCTTTTTTATTTTTCTAAATTAAGTTTTTGTCTTCAATTCTATTGCATTTGCTTTATAATTCCTTTTCTTTAAAATATATTAAATGCTTAGTTTATTTGTTGTCAGTGTTTCTTATTTAATAATGAAATCATCTGTGGCTATAATTTACCTCCAAACCGCAGCTTTTTAAAAATTTCAACTTTACCAGGATACTAATAAATGAAAATTCATCCCATGCTCTTGAGTAGGAAGAATTAATATTGTTAAAATAGCCCTCCTGCCTAAAGCAATCTACAGATTCAATGCAATCCCTATCAAAATACCAACAGCATTCTTCAACAAACTGGAACAAATAGTTCTAAAATTCATATGGAACCACAAAAGACCCCAAATAGCCAAAGCAATCCTGAGAAGGAAGAATAAAATGGGGGGGATCTTGCTTCCCAACTCCAAGCTCTACTACAAAGCCACAGTAATCAAGACAATTTGGTACTGGCACAAGAACAGACCCATAGACCAGTGGAGCAGAATAGAGAGTCCAGATATTAATCCAAGCATATATGGTCAATTAATATATGATAAAGGAGCCATGGATATACAGTAGGGAAATGACAGCCTCTCCAACAGCTGGTATTGGCAAAACTGGACAGCTACATGTAAGAGAATGAAACTCGATTACTGTCTAACTCCATACACAAAAGTAAACTCAAAATGGATCAAAGACCTGAAAGTAAGTCATGAAGCCATAAAACTCTTAGAAGAAAATATAGGCAAAACTCTCTTGAATATAAACATAAGCAACTTCTTCATGAACATATCTCCATGGGCAAGGGAAGCAAAAGTAAAAATGAACAAGTGGAACTATATCAAACTAAAAAGCTCTGTACAGCAAAGGACACCATCAGCAAAAAGGCATCCTACAGTATGGGAAAATATATTCGTAAATGACATATCCGATAAGGGGTTGACATCCAAAATATATAAACAGCTCATGCACCTCAACAAACAAAAAGCAAATAAGCCAATTAAAAAATGGGCAGAGGATATGAACAGACACTTCTCCAAAGAAGAAATTCAGATGGCCAACAGGCACATGAAAAGATGCTCCACATCACTAATAATCAGAGAAATGCAAATTAAAACCACAATGAGATATCAACTCACACCAGTTAGGATGGCCAACATACAAAAGACAAACAACAACAAATGTTGACGAGGTTGTGGAGAAAGGGGAACCCTCCTACACTGCTGGTGGGAATGTAAATTAGTTCAACCATTGTGGAAACCAGTATGGAGGTTTCTCAAAAAATGAAAAATAGAAATACCATTTGACCCAGAAATTCCACTCCTAGGAATTTACCCTAAGAATGCAGCAGCCCAGTTTGAAAAAGACATGCACCCCTATGTTTATTGCAGCACTATTTACAATAGCCAAGAAATGGAAGCAACCTAAGTGTCCATCAGTAGATGAATGGATAAAGAAGATGTGGTACATACACACCATGGAATATTATTCAGCCATAAGAAGAGAACAAGTCCTACCACTTGCAACAACATGGATGAAGCTAGAGGGTATCATGCTCAGTGAAATAAGCCAGGCGGAGAAAGACAAGTATCAAATGATTTCACTCATCTGTGGAGTATAAGAACAAAGCAAAAACTGAAGGAACAAAACAGCAGCAGAATCACAGAACCCAAGAATGGACTAACAGTTGCCAAAGGGAAAGGGGAGGATGGGTGGCAAGGGAGGGATAACGGGAAAAAGAGGCATTATGATTAGCACACATAATGTGGGGTGGGGGGGCACAGGGAATGCAGTTGTTCATGTAAGTGCATATTAATGAAACCAAAATAAATAAATAAATAGAATAAATACATACAAATTTCAACTTTATTTAGGTATAATTGACATTAAAATTGTAAGACATTTAAAGCATACATCATGGTGATTTGAGATACATACACATTATGAAAGAATTCCTCCACCTAATTATTAACATCATCTCATGTTTATCGTGTGTGTGTGTGTGTGTGTGTGTATACAACAAACATGGGAGTACAGATACCTCTTAGATATCCTGTCTTCATTTCCTTTGGATATATATAATCGAAAGTGGGATTGCAGGATCATATGGCAGTTCTATTTTTAATTTTTTGAGGAACTTCCACGTTATTTTCCATTTGGCTGCACCAATCCATATTCTCACCAACAGTGCATAAGGGTTCCCTTTCCTCCACATCCTCGCCAGCACTTGTTCTTGTCTTTTTTATAATAGCCATTCTAACAGATTCTAGGTGAAATGTCATTGTGATTTCCCTGACAATTAGTGATATTGAGCACCTTTTCATGTACCTGATGGTCATTTGTATGTCTTCTTTGGAGAAATGTTTATTCAGTTCCTCTGCCCATTTTTTAATAGGATTGTTTCTTTGCTCTTGAGTTGAATGAGTTATTTATATATTATGGACATTAACTCCTTATCAGATACATGATTTGCAAATATTTTCTCCCGTTCTGTAGGTTACCTTTTCAATGTGTTGGTGGTTTCCTCTACTTTGCATAAGCTTTTTTGTTTGATGTAGATACACTTATTTTTGCTTTTGGTGTCAAATCCAAAAAATCATCATAAAGATTGATGTCAAGGGTCTTACCCTCTATGCTTTCTTCTAGGAGTTTTATGGTTTCAGGTCTTATGTTCAAGTCTTCAATCCATTTGGAGTGGATTTTTGTGTGTGATGTAAGACAGGGGTCCAGTTTCATTTTGCATGTGGCTGTCCAGTTTTTCCAACATCATCTTTTTAAACAGACTATCCTTTCCTGATTGCATATTCTTCGCTCCTTTGTCATAAATTAGTTGACCATATGTGGGTGGGTTTATTTCTGAGCTCTCTATTCTGTTCTATTGGTCTATGTGACTGTTTATATGCCACTATCATACTGTTTTCATAATTACAGCTTTATAATTTAGCTTGAAACCAAAATGTGTGATGCCTCCAGCTTTGTTCTTCTTTTTCAAGACGGTTTTAGCTATTGGAGGTCTTTCGTGGTTCAATACAATTTTAGGATTTTTACTCTGTTTCTGTGAAAAATGACATTGGAATTTTGATAAGGACTGCAGTGAATTTGTAGATTTCTTTAGGCGGTATGGACATTTTAATATTAATTCTTCCAATCCAAGAATATGGAATATCTTTCCATTCACATGTATTTGTATCTTCCTTCCATGTATTTGCATACATATTTCCATGTATTTGTATCTTCTTCAATTTCTTTCATCAATGACTTACAGTTTTCAGCATACAGATCTTTCACCTCCTTGTTTAAATTTATTACTGAGTATTTTATTCTTTTTGATGTAATTTCAAATGGGATTATTTTTATAATTTATCTGACAGTTCATTGTCAGTATTCAGAAATGCAACTGCTTTTTGTAACCTGTAACTTTACTGACTTTATTACTTGTAACAGTTTTCTGGTGGCCTCTTTAGGGTTATCTATACATAATATCATGCCATCTATAAATAGAGACAATTTTACTTCTTCCTTTCTAATTTGGATATATTTCTTTTTCTTATCTAATTGCTCTGGCTAGGACTTCCAATACTGTGTTGAATAAAAGTGGCGAGAATAGATATCTTGTCTTGTTCCTGATCCTAGAAAAAACACTTTCAGTTTTTCACCATTAAATATGATGTTAACTGTGGGCTTCTCATATATGGCCTTTATTACGTTGAGGTACATTGCCTTTATACCCAGTTTGTTGGAAGTTTTTATCATGAATGGATGTTGAATTTTGTCAAATGCTTTTCTTCATCTATTTGGATGATTGTATGGTTTTTATCCTTCATTTGTTAACATGGTTAAGTCACATAGATTAATTTGCCTCTTTTGTCCTTGGAATAAACCCACTTGATCACAGAGTATGATGCTTTCAATGTATTGTTGAATTTGGTGTGCTAATATTTTGTTGAAGATTTTTGCATCTATGTTCATCAGGGATATTGGCCTGTAATTTTCTTTTCTTGTAGTGTCCTTGTCTGCTATCAGTGTAATGCTGGTCTTGAAAAATAAGTTTGGAAGTAGTCCCTCCTCTTCTATTTTTTTGTAAGAGTTTGAGGAGGATTGGTATTAATTTCAAAGTACAGTTTTGTACTTCAGATTGTATATATTGATACATAGTGCTTGCATCATTATGATTTTCTATCATGTCAAAGGAATTTAAAAGAATTTTAATTTCTAAATAGCTGTTTTTAAGAGTAATTTTGTATTAATTTACTTTCTTGTTACATAATTACAATTCTTGTTTTTTTAAGTTTAAGCTTGCCTTTTGGCCAAAATTCTACTGCACTGCTTTGTATAACCTTTTTATCTACCCAATCAAAGACTGAGAGGAAATTAGTGTTTCTACTTGTTACAGGTCCTGTCAGCTTCTCTATGCATTTCAGACAGATCCTTTTTTTTTGATAAATAAAGACTTATTACCTCTTTTATTATTCAAACTTCCTCAGAATAAGAGGAACAACTTTATCCCCTTTGATAAATTTTGTCTTGATTTATATTTTTAACTTTTGTGATTTTTTTTAACTAAAGGGGACATGGTTGGGTACTGGATTTAACCCCACAGACATCTTATTTAAATAGCCTGCTTACTGGTCTTATAACATCTGTGCTAAATCCTCTGTTTTCTCTTTTGCATTATGCTTTCCCTCCTCTTTTTTTTTTCCTCTGGCACCCAGGGAAGAAATCTGGTGACACTCTCACAGGAAGAACCTATGAGTGGTATATTTAACCCTTGAAAATCTTAAAGAGTATTTTTGGTACCTTCATATAACTTAACTTGACAAGTTTGACTCAACATCAGGATGCAAATTATCAAGTATGGCTAAAGCAAAGGGCAAAAGAGCAGCAGGAGATGGAGCCAGATCACAGTGGGACTTGTCAGCTAAAGGGAGGAGTTAGAACTTTTTCTTAAAACCTATGTGGAGCTATAGAGGAGGATAGTTATCAAATTCACATTTTGGAAAGAACATCCTGGAGGCATATAGGAGAAGATTTAAAAACCCTAAGAGATAAAAGGTGAAGAGGAGTTAGGAATTTAACATATAACCCAGGAAGAATATAAGAAAGGCCCAACCGCGCAGCAGCAAAGACAGCAAGAAGGAAGGAAGCATGGCTATGGGAGTGAAGTGGGGGTGTTGCAGGAGGCCAGTGAGCAAACAACAGTAATGCATGGATTTCGCCTCACTTTTTGCCCCAGAATACATTCCAGATGGAGCAAAGATTTAAATATAAAAATAAGGCCACAGAAACAACCCAAAAAACATGAGTTTATGACTACACAGAAGTTTTAAACTTCTTAATGGAAGATACTATAAAACAAAATCAAAATACAAATGAAAATTATGTGCAGCACCTGACTTAATTGCTTTAGCATTCAGAGACCTCATGCAAATCAGCAACAAAGACAAACAACCTAGGGGAAAAATTATCAAAGACTAACTAAGAGCAGAAAGTTTCTGAAATGATTCAACCTTATTCTATTAAATAAATGAAAATTAAAACAATAAGTACCATTTTTCACTTAACAGATTGGCAAATATTGAAAAATATGATGACACCCAGTGTTGACAAGTGTGGAGAAACACACACCCTTTATTATTAGAGTATAAATTGGTATGATCTTTTTTGGAGAACAATTAGGTAGTATCAAAAATTCAGCTACCCTAACCCAGCAAATTTTCCTGTAGTAATTTATCTTAAAGGTAGACTCAAAGTATGCAGATATATAAAACTATGCTCATCAAAGCATTTTTTTCCTTTTTTAACAAGAGCTCAAACTGTAGATTGTACTTAATCTTTATCAAAGACTAGTTAAATGAATTGTACTAATCAATCAAAGAAACACTATCTTGCCATTAAAAGGAACTTGAACATTTTGGGCTAAAAGATGTACAAGAGATTTCAAGGTATTTTAGATTAAAAAACTAAAAAGTTATAGGATAGAATATAGGGTATGCTCTCCCGTTTTTTTTGTTTTTTGTTTTGCTAGTTTTAAAGAGCTGTATGTTTTTGTTTGCTACATGAAATTGAATAGAAAATTTCCAGAAGGAAAGTGAAAAAAATCTCTGCTTTTAATTCTGGGGAATAGAAATAATAAAGAAAAGCTTTGTCTTTTATTCACTCATTTGTGTTTAAGGTTAACTGGCATGTTAGTTTTATATGAGAGAGAAAGAGGAAAAAAGAATGTTCCCTTTGTAATCTAATGCCCATCCTACTTTTTAACTATCTCCCAGGTGCCCCGCCTAAATCTCTTATTTCTATCAATCAATATGCTCCCTATCCACATGAATATGCCTTGCTCCTACCCTCTTATTTGCCTTTGCTTATGCATTAACTATGATAGAAGAGAGGACACCTCTCTTCTATTTCAAATCCTCCTCAGCCCTCTACCTCTGGGTCTCTTCAGCCTCATCAGGCGACATCCATCTGGACTTCTCTGAACTCAGAGCTCCAAACCACACCCTTCTGTGGCACCTGCTGCCTCACACTGCCCATCCTCCTTGAGGTCAGCGATTGTGTCCTAGTCTCTCCTGCAGCCACAGTAGCTGGAGCAGTAGGTGCTCAATAGACAGATTAACCGTGACCACCCCAAGGTACTACAATTCTATATTTAAATTAGGTTCACTCAATTAATCTAAGGCAAGAAAACTAATATATGTTCAATGGATTTTCAGCAACAAACTAAGTTTGCTCTAGAATTCAACTAGAGTTAAACCAGATCAACTCACTTCTGGCATTTTCTTGTTATTTAAGGCTTTTCTGTTTGATATTTGACTTCCCTGGCACCGAAAGGTCATTCGTTTAAAGGTAAGTATATAACAAACTTCATATACAAGATTAAAATGAGCAGTGAAGTTTTACTAAGACATTCAGTTTTATTACTCTTCATTCCCTAAATATTCCTACTTCTTATAAGGAATAATAAGCAGTTGGGTAAAAATCTTAGTCTTCTTTCCATTTAGTAGAAGCTTTATTCAATTTTTTTTTAAACAAAATACCTGGAAGTAACACACACTCAGTTCTTTGGTTTAGCATTCCATTTTCTCCTTAAGTTTTGATCCTATAAAGATAAACCCCCATGCTAAAAATAAATTCCTTTGTTTCATGAAACCGTAATTATTTGACACCTTTTCCTTTCACTAGGAAAGGAAATAACTAAAAATTATTCCCTTCTACCACAAGTTATCATTTATTCCAAAATCTCACAGGATCACTCAAGAATCCATTTCAATAAAGTGTTACCCATGGTCTACACAGTGTGGTATTGAAGAAAACTTTGCTTACATTAACACCAAGGCCTGGTGGTCTGCAAAGCATCTTTATAATATGAAAACTATCCACTACACTCCATTCACATGTGGACAGCCTGTTATAGGCATCAACAGTTGCAGAATTACTATACAAAAATGCATATGGGTTGGCAATCATGCTGGAACAGAGGGCACCAGGGGCCTGGGCCTACAGCTAGCTATGTTTGCACAGCAAGCATGCTGATTTTTCTTAGACTGTGTATTAAAGGGTAAGAATAGCCAATTTTAGTAAAGACACTTTTATCCACAGTCAACATAACTTTATATATTTGGGAGTAAGCTACTGGGGAGGAGTTGCTAATAGAAATTAGAGTAGGATTTATTACCCCCATTACCACCAATACCCTTTTTCAGCCACTCCCTGGCACTGCCACTGGGTAGAGATCACTGATGAGTGGCAATGTTTCCAGGTTTGTGTTAACAGCCTTATTGCAGTGAAGTAATTGCAGGTATTATCTAATAGCCCTGTCTGGTGGAGAGACTGCTGAGGAGGAATGAGGTCAGAAACTGGGAGTTAAATGTCTCTCTTCTACCTATGTTCTCATTAATCCCTAGAGGAAATGAGTGAGAAAATGTAAGTGAAAACAAAGTAAAAAGAACAGCTGTGAATGCAACTGTCAGATTGCTGGGGTGGTTTTTACAGAATCCAACATAGAATTGGAAAATACCTGTATCACCATTTCAGGATTGTGATGAATCCCAGTGTCTAAGCAGAAAAGAAGTAGGAACATCACAGCCACAGAACAGGCACTTGATCACAAAGATTAATTTATTCCAGTTTTGATATGGTCACTACAAACTTAATCAGGTTATCCAAATTTATCTCGGTTTATTTTTAAAAAGGTAGGGTCAGGGAGATACTTGACCACATGTTCATAACCTATTCCTTCATTTTGTTCTTAACTCTCTCTCCACATACACACACCCCTCCCAGTATTTCACCATCACCCAGAACTCACTAAGTCTATACAAAGACATTACAAAAAAAGGATATTTAGGGGCAATTAAATATTAGGGGCTGGGCCTAGTAGAGGTATGTGAACATGAAAGCTCAATTTGACTTAAGCTAAACACAGATGACCATACTTGTGTATCATCTGCCCTTCCTAAAACCCAAATAAAAATGGTAGCAAAGGAATTTTTTAAAAGACATGAACCCACAGGATAAAGAACAGAAAAGAAGACTGTAGCAGAAAGGAGGGGAAAAGAGTAAGCATTGTCTTGGAATAGAGCTGAGAAAGGAACGAGCTTGTGTTTGCAGAAGCAAAGAAGCCAGAAGTGAACTTCCTGGCTCTGCAGGACTCCAGGGGTATGCCAGTACAGGGGGAGGCAGAAGTGTGACCCCAAAAGATTGTCTGATTAAACATTTGGAAACAGTGCAGTGCAGTTAGACCCTGCCCAGGTTCCTCTCCCATCCCTCAATGTTTGCTAAACCACCCTTATAGGACAGTGGCTGGACTGAAGCACCCTTGGGTCCTCTTCAGTCAGGGAAGGCTCTACAGAGAAAGGGTGAGTGAAGACTTCAAGGATGTGCCAGTGGAAGAAGCAGTGGAAGGTGGGGCAGGAGGGCAGGCCATCGGAGAATGAGAAGAAATGGGCATTTGAATCAAAGGTCCTCTAAGTCTGTTGGTCTCCGCAACTAGAAATTTTAATTTGCAATGTAACTTCCAAGTTAGAGCCGCAATGGTAGAGAAAGAAAAGCCTAATGAGATGCTCACTGTATAGGGGCAGCTCCTATAAAATCTGTTTTCCTATCCATCACACAGTCATACTTACCTTGCAAGTTTGCTGAGGCCAAGCACTTGCTTGTTAGGAAGATAACCAATATGGACCTTCAGAGAAGAGACAGAAATAATAAGCTAAGTGAAAATATAGTACTTCTCTGTGACAAAATAAAGAAATAAGGAAACACAATAAAGGTATTATGTTAATTCAACACAATGAAAATATATCTTTAAAACATCTAGTAGCTTTAAGGCTTAGCAGTATTTATATAGACATTTGAAAAGTTACATAAATGCAGTAAAAGGAAAATATCTAAGAATGACTATTAATAGAACAACAAATTTTATTTGACATATAGCCAAGGTTTCCTGCTGAAGTTAAATTCTCAGTACAGTTCTTAGTCTTTCCTCTATTGATGGGAAACATTCAATAAGTGCAAATTATCCTGTAGCAACATTAAAATGTAGCCAAGAAAGCTGAAAGTGTAATTATAATAGCTGAAAGTGTAATTATAAATACTGCCGTTCCACACATCATGGTGGCCTTAAAAATCCCACACTGATGCAGAGCGAGCCCCACTGCACGGCGTCTCCACCCCTTTGTCATGCTTGGGAGCCTGCATATCTAAGCTGCACCATCTTCCTAACAGGAGAAAAAGGACACAGCTTCAGATGTGACTCAGCAAGAACCTGGATCAGAAGACCTAAGTTATTACAGGGCCTACTATAAGGAAATGCCAAATCTATAATCTTAAAAGGTACTAATTAATATCTAAAATGTAATACTTTTGAGCCAAGTATTAAGTATAAGAAATACTATGTCTCCAAAAAGGCTAATAAAGTAATGGTCATTTTTAGATTATCAATTAACCTAATGTAAAATTATAGAGTCATTTGCATCATGCCTTGGAAGCATTTGTTGTATTTGGTCACCTATTACTATTTACTGTACACTTGAATAATTGTTCTAGCAGCAATCAATGATTTTTCATCTGTCAGTGCTATGCTTTGGGAGTTTGAGAACTCTAGCTTATCACCTTCCTGGCCAGCAGAAGAAAGTAAAGAACACCTGAACATTAGGTATTGCAAAGAAAATTCAGTTAAAACTTTACCATAGAACCAAGGTCTTCTATACTAATCGAAATTTTATATTTATATGGACAGCTATAATTTGGTTACTGTTTATGCTATTTTTGGTCTTTCTGAAGATCCTAAGTCATTTAAACATCCATTTTAGAAAATCAACACTGAATAATATATTTAAAAACAGAGTTAGCCTAAACACAAACACAGAGGTAATCATGGCAGAAAGTAACAGGATATAGTGGTGAGAGGCTGAGAACAGGATCAAGCTCCTGGGTCTGACCTGAGTCAAGTCACTAACTCCCTAAAATCTCTTGGACAAGTCATGGTCTTTCTGGAGCTAGTTTTCTCAATGACAATAAAAGGAAATGAGAGTTCAAAAGTTCCCTCACTAATGAAATTCTGAGCTCTGTTGTCATAAGCCAGCATCAGTTGTGGGACTGCTAGATAGAGCCTACAGAATCCTCAGCACCCTGATGAACTGCTCTAGTCAAAATGTTTAGCTTTAATCTTTAGGGTTTATAAAGAATCTAATTTATAGGAAATCCAGAGATTGAATGGAACAGATCCAGAGGCAAAACACTCTATAGGACAACTGGCCTGTTCTCCTCAGTAAGAGAATGTCACTGGTGGGTGGGGGAAGTTGACATGAGAGAGTGGGTAGACACTATTTTAAAATAAGGGACTAAAGAGACGTAACAACCAAATGCAGTGCAAATGCGAAGATGGGACCCTTATTTGTATTCTGGTTTAAACAAACCAATAGTAAGACAGTTGCGACAACTGGAAAATATAAATATGGCTTAGTTAATAGATGCTACTTAGAATTATTGATAGTTTTGTTTATGGTAGTGCTACTGTGGGTAAGAAAAATATTATTTTGGAGATGCTTTTTAATAATTAGGAGTGGAGGAAAATAATTTCATTTACAGTTGCATCATGAAAGTCCTATACTGTGAAAACTACAAGACACTCTTAAGAGAAATTAAAGAAGATACCAATAAATAGAGACACATCCTGTATTCATGGATAAGAAGAATTAATATTGTCAAAATGGCTATCCTGCCTAAAGCAATCTACAGATTCAGTGCAATCCCTATCAAAATACCAACAGCATTCTTCAGTGAACTAGAGCAAACAGTTCTAAAATAGCCAAACCCCAAATAGCCAAAGCAATCCTGAGAAGGAAGAATAAAACAGGGGGATTACACTCCCCAACTTCAAGCCCTACTACAAAGCCACAGTAATCAAGACAATTTGGTACTGGCACAAGAACAGGCCCATAGACCAATGGAACAGACTACAGAGCCCAGATATAAACCCAAGTATATATGGTCAATTAATATATGATAAAGAAGCCATGGATATACAATGGGGAAATGACAGCCTTTTCAACAACTGGTGTTGGCAAAACTAGACAGCTACATGCAAGAGAATGAAACTGGATTATTGTCTAACCCCTTACACAGAAGTAAACTCAAAATGGATTAAAGACCTGAATGTAAGTTATGAAACCATTCAACTCTAAGAAGCAAACAAAGGCAAAAATCTCTTGAATATAAACATGAGCAACTTTTTCCTGAATGCATCTCCTCGGGCAAGGGAAACAAAATAAAAAATGAACAAATGATACTACATCATACTAAAAAGCTTCTGTACAGCAAAGGACACCATCAGCAGAACAAAAAGGCACCCTACAGTATGGGAGAATATATTTATAAATGACATATCTGACAAGGGGTTAACATCCAAAATATATAAAGAACTCACATGCCTCAACACCCAAAAAGCAAATAACCTGATTAAAAAATGGGCAGAGTATATGAACAGACACTTCTCCAAAGAAGAAATTCAGATGGCCAACAGACACATGAAAAGATGCTCCACATTGCTAATTATCAGGGAAATGCAAATTAAAACCACAATGAGCCATTACCTCACACCAGTTAGGATGGCCAACATAGAAAAGACTAGGAACAACAAATGCTGTCAAGGATGCAGAGAAAGGGGAACCTTCCTACAATGCTGGTGGGAATGTAAACTAGTTCAACCATTGTGGAAAGCAATATGGAGGTTCCTCAGAAAACTAAATATAAAAATACCATTTGACCTGAGAATTCCACTTCTAGGAATTTACTCAAAGAATACAAGTTCTCAGATTCAAAAAGACATATGCACACCTATGTTTATCGCAGCACTATTTACAATAGCCAAGAAATGGAAGCAACCTAAATGTCCATCAGTAGATGAATGGATAAAGAAGCTGTGGTACATATACACAATGGAATATTATTCAGCCATAAGAAAGAAACAATCCTACTAATTGCAACAACATGGATGGAGCTAGAGGGTATTATGCTCAGTGAAATAAGTCAGGCAGAGAAAGACAAACACCAAATGATTTCCCTCATTTGTGGAGTGTAACAATGAAGCAGAACTGAAGGAACAAAATAGCAGCAGACTCACAGACTCCAAGAAGGGACTAGTAGTTACCAAAGGGGAGGGTTGGGGGGAGGACAGGTGGGGAAGGAGGGAGAAGGGGATTGTGGGATATCATGATTGGTGCACATGGTGTGTGTGAGGTCATGAGGAAGACAGTGTAGCTGGGAGAAGACAAATAGAGACTCTGTGGCATCTTATTACACTGACGGACAGTGACTGCAATGGGGTATGGGGGGTACTAGATGGTAAGGGTGAATGTAATAACCACATTATTTTTCTTGTGAAACCTTCATAAGAGTGTATATCAATGATACCGTAATAAAAAAATAATAATTAGGGATGGAGAGTTATGCTGTCTATATTTCATATTCCTTAATATGCAGAAGTATTTACTGCTAAATTTTTAGGTGGATATACAAATTAGAGTTACATTTCTAAAAAAATCCTTATCTTTTAGAGACATCCTGGAATAAACCATGGAAAAAATAATATGATGACTAGGATTTGCTTGAAAATAATCTAATGGGGACCTATATAAAACAAGACCAGTCCTTTACTGATAACTGTTGAAGCTGGCTGTGGGAAACAGAACTTTATTATACCAGTCTTTCTAGTCTTATATGTTTGGAACTTTCTATAATAAAGGATTTAAAAGTGAGAGATACCATTACACACACATATACCAGAATACTAAATTTAAAAAGACCAAGTTCTAATTGTAAACAAGGATATCAACTGACTGAGACTTGTATGAGAGTATATGAAGTGTAAATAGGTACAACCCCTTCAGAAACCTAAAAGCCAGTGTCTCATAAATTCAACATGGATATACCCTTTTACGCTGCAATTTCACTCCTAGGTATGTTCCTAATAGAAATGCATGCATATGTGTACCAAAAGAATGCTGATAGCAGTATTGTTTGTAATGGGGCAGCAGGGGTGGAGGTGGGGTGGGGGGTGGAAACAGAGAGAGAAAACAACAAATATCCACCAAGCACAGAATAGGTAAATAAACCATGGTATATTTTCACAAAAGAAAAACAACAGTAATGAAAATAAACAAACTACAATGCAAGTAATAATACCAATGACTCTTACTATGCGGGACAAAAGAAGCCAGACACAAAAGAGTACATGCTATTGATTATTTCCATTTATATACAGAAGAAAAACAAGGAAAAATAATCTATAGTTAGAAATCCATATATTGGGGACAAGGCATGGGTTAGGGATTAACATGGGGCACAAGGTGAGCTTCCAGGATACCAGTAATGTTCTAGTTTTTGATCTCTGAGTTGGAAAGGAATATCTTTATGATTTGTGCATTTTCTATGTTTTATTTTTATAAAAAATGAAAAAAATACTTTAATGTTCCACGTTGCTAATTATCAGGGAAATGCAAATTAAACCACAATGAGATATCACCTCATACCAGTCAGGATGTCCAACTGTAAGTCTGGGGAGAGGAAATCCTAGGGCAAAATACCTTTAAAACTCAGTCAATCTAAAAACTAAAAAATCAGTCAAAGGGAGAAATAAGTTTTAAGTCCGTTTATTGCTTACAAACTGCAGTCCCCAGCCTTCTCTCTTTCCTGCTCCAGCAGAAGCAAAACTGGCCCTCCCCCTAACTTCTCAGGTACAGATAAGCCCTCTGTTGCCTGGATAATTACCCATTGATATGGAGATGAACTTCTCTCCACCCCTGAGGAATAATGCAAATGCACTAAAGCCATACTTCTTCTCACCTCTGAACGTCTATTGATACGCAGATGTACTAAAGCCAGATGAGATATTCTGGAAATATTACAATTTTACCCACACCAACATACAAAAGACAAGGAATAACCAATACTGGTAAGGATGGGGAGAAAGGGGAACCCTCCTACACTGTTGATGGGAATGCAAATTAGTTCAACCATTGTGGAAAGCAATATGGAGGTTCCTCAAAAAACTAAAAGTAGAAATACCATTTGAACCAGGAATTCCACTCCTAGGAATTTACCCAAAGAAAACAAGGTCCCTGATTAAAAAAGACATATGTACCCCTACATTTATTGCAGCACTATTTACAATAGCCAAGATATGGAAGCAACCTAAGTGTCTATCAGTAGATGAATGGGTAAAGAAGATGTGGTACATATACACAATGGAATACTATTCAGCCATAAGAAGAAAACAAATCCTACCATTTGCAACAACATGGATGGAGCTAGAGGGTATTATGCTCAGTGAAATAAGCCAGGTGGAGAAAGATAAGTACCAAATGATTTCACTCATTTGTGAAGTATAACAAAGAAAAACTGAAGGAACAAAACAGCAGCAGACTCACAGACTCGGAGAAGGGACTAGTGATTACCAAAGGGAAGGGGTTAGGGAGGACGGGTGGGGAAGGAGTGAGAAGGGATTAAGGGCATTATGATCAGCACACATAAAGTAGGGGGTCACGGGGAAGACAGTGTAGCACAGAGAAGACAAGTTATGACTCTATAGTATCTTACTACACTGATGGACAGTGACGGCAATGAGGTGTGTGTAGGGACTTGATAATATGGGTGAATGTTGTAACCATATATTGCTCATGTGAAACCTTCATAAGACCGTATGTCTGTGATACCTTAATAAATAAATAAGATAAAATACTTTAACAAAAAAATGGGAAACAAATGTTAACACATTAAATTTAGGTGATTGGGTATATAGGTATTCATTAACACTATTTCCTATAAGTCTTCTGTTTGAAAATTATTAATAAAAAGCCTAAATAAAATAAAATTATGATATGGGGGAGGAAAAGAGAACAGGACAACTCTGGGTCTTAAACCCACAAGCTGTCAAACATACATTTGACTACAACAAGCTAGATAACATTATCTAGCTTGCATTAGATTCATTTTTCCTAATACAGAAGGAGTTGGAAACAAATTAAGTTCACTAATCCTATAACCTCTGCCACAAGAAATTCTGCAATCATTACTGCTCATGTCATATTATACAAAAGTATATCTTGGGTCAAACATTACTTAGTCAAAACAAAGGGCAAAGGATTTCAGAGCCTGCAGCAGATACCTAGAAAAAAAAAGATGCAACCTTAATCTCATTATTTTAACCTATTAACATGGTATTTACTACAAACACTTGCCCTGAGGGTCTTCTGCCACTTTGTTTTGTTTTGTTAATTTCAAGCTATTAGATTGATAAAGAGTAAATGTTTATGTGTGATTCTAAATATCTAGGATATTAGGAATTAGCAGGTGATAATTGTAAATGTAAGTATCCTAATTTACAACTTTTATTGTGCATTTTTAAATTGTTAGGAAACAACAAGAGAAAACCTTACCTTTCCAACAAATGGAACTAGATGATGTTCGCACATGGAAAACATATCTATGTCCTTCACAATAACCATTTCATCATGATCTTCATCAAATATAGCATCATTTAGGACATCTGAAATCAGACCATTGCTTTAGTAACAGTTCAGTTTCATAGAAAGGTGCAGAGTAGAAAAGCTAACAATCTCTATTGGTAAATAATAAAAACTGACAGTCTAAATAAGAAAGAATGTTAATCCTACTAACATATTAAGGGAATGAAAATTAAAAGCTACATTTCTCTTTAAATGAGGGTGAAAAATTCCCATGATATAGTTACATTAAAAATGCAAGATTACAAATTTATTTGCAGCATGAAAGAGGGAAAGAGAAATAGAAAAATTATACAAGACAAGAGTGGCTATTTCCAGGGGTAGAAATGGGCTGCTTTCACTTTCCTCCTTACATTTTCTTGTACCTAACACTTTCTCTATAGATGTTCATCTCTGAAAAAAAAAAAAAACTAATCGTCAGACTTCAGACCTGAGGTCACATTCAGACACACATAAAGTTGACCTCTGTTATAAATCCTCCAAATAATTTTCTACCTATAGAATTTTCTAGTTATTATATGCAAGCATAAGACTTACTCAGAAAAGTTGCCTTCCTCCCTTCTTAAAAAAATAAATGTTACAGTTTTTATATGTATGCCTGTCCAGGCTGGCTTTGGGTGATGAGCAGTGTTCTGTTTAAGCTGTGGACTCGGGGACATATGACCAGGCATACAACAGGCATTTAGAAACAAAAACGCTTTATATTTAAAATTGCACTGATATCTGGACAGCTTGCAGACTAGATATATTCAAGCCACCTAGCTGTGTGATTTCAAGGATCTAGGGATACCTATCTATATAGTGTGATTAGACAGAGAATGGAGGAGGTTAGCAGAGCTTTGCAACCACCTCCAGCTATTTCCTCTCAGAAAGGAAGCTGGCAGGTGAGTCACAGGGAAGATGTGATAATGTCCACCCACACAGCCTGACCTTCAGTGGCTCCATAGCTACTAGAATATAGGGTCACAGTTATTGAGTCATCATTTAACCACAGTTATCATCCCCTGAGTCAGGCTATTCAGAGACATGTTTGGCTGTGTAGTAGGAAAGTCATTAGTGTGGTCAACAAAAGTGAACATGTGGGTTTAGATACATACAAACATGACCCCCTGGTAGGGAGAAAGCTAAGTGCCATTCTTTAAGTAAACATCCCTTCTCCAAAAGCAGTTTTCTATTCTGAATACTCTGTCCTAACCTTCAGTCATATTTCTGAAAGAAAAAGTCCAAAAATAGATCCTTAGTTAGTGCTCCCCAAAGTATACTGGATTTCTTCAACATTTTAATGTAGTATTGTTGCCATGTATAGCACAAAGAATCTTCTTGAAAGTAAAAATGAACAAAAAAATTATTTCTTAAAGAAAAAGCAAAAGAGAATTGTCAAATGTAGGACCCATTCATTCATACTGGCAAAGAATGACAGCATCCCTTTTCTAAGCTCTGAGTACAATTACGTGGCACATGTTAAAAGCTGGCCCTGGAGTTAGGCTAAGTTAGCATCTGGCCCCATCATTAACTAGTTGTTTGACCTTGGGCAAGGCACTCTATGCCCCAACTTCTCAGCTGTAAAATGGGCATGAAAAAGTACCTATTTTTTTCAGGGGGATCCTGAGGGTTAAATGAGACAATCCACATGTGGTTAGAACTATGCAGGTGGTGTAAGCAATAGTTGTTATTATTGCTATTGTTGTAATTAAGATAGAAGGAATTGCCAAACTATGTGTCCCATATACAATGCTGTAAATCAGGAGTTAAAAAGCAATAATTTGCTTCTAAGAAACCGACTAGAGAAAAGGATAACTAGTAACTTTACAGGAGAAAAACCTTGCAGACACAATCTTAACCAGTGATCAAGGTTAACTTTAATTAAGTTAATACCACCTTAACCAGTAATAAGCCATATTGATACCATGTAGCTCTTGAAATAAAACAATGAAAAAAGCACATCACCTCTGTGAAAGTCTTCCCAAAAATCTATAACTGCAGTCAAATCACTAAATTGAAGGACATTATACAAAATACCTAAACAAATGCTCTTTGAAAAGACATGAAAGACTGAGGAACTGTCACAGATTGACAACTAAAATGCAATGGAAAAACTAAAATCTGAATAAAGTCTGTAGTTTATTTAGTAATATTGAACCAATATTAATTTCTTAAGTATTGATAATTGTATCATGGCCGTGTCTCAGAAAAGGGTACAGAGACTCTCTGTACTATCTTTGTAATTCTTCCACAAGACCAAAATTATTTCAAAATTAAAAGTTTTCTAAAAAGCAATTAGGACAATGTCTATCAACTGGAATTTACAGACAATGGAGCATTACTCAGCAATAAAAGGAAATAGTTATGGGTACATGTACTAACATGGCTGCATTTCTGAAGAACTATACTAACTGTAAGAAGTTACAAACATACACACACAAAAATTATGTATGGGATTCTGGGAAAGACAAACATAGTGAGAGAAAGCAGACAGTTTACTGGGGACTAAATAGGTGGGAAATTGACTGCAAAAGGGTAGAAAGAAACTTTTTTGGGTGATAAATAGTCTATAACTTCATTGCACTGGTAGCTATACAACTGTGTATATTTGTCAAAACTCAAATTGTACACATAAAGTTGGTGACTTACTGAATTTAAGTTGCACTTTGAGCTAACTTTAAAAAATAATGTTTAGATTTTTATGTAATTTGTTATTTAGTGTTGACTTTGAAATCATATAAATGTCTTACATACTCAAAATTAAACTAAGAAGAAAAAAATTAGTGACCTTCATATATCTTATTGCTTTGTGTGTAATATAACACTAATAAGTTGCCTATATCCTATTTCATTAAAATGAACCCAGACTATAAACTCAACCTAGCCAACTTCAATAATGAAGTTTCCCTACTATATTTATTTATGTTTTGCTCCAACATATCTGAAAGCTACCATCTGTAGCTAATAAGAACAAAACACAATCACAGATTGTTTTAATTTCCTGCCTGTTATCAGCAGCAAGAAGGTAATCCTGGAAACAAGGATTTATGGCATTCTATTTCCTACCATTGGTCATAACCAACAAAGGAAAACCAAAGCAGCCTCCAGAGTTAGAGGTCTGTCTATAACAATGCTACACAAAAAAGTATGAAAGTATACCTCTCATGTCACTAGTGATCAAGCAATGACAACAAATAATCCTACTGGACAGCCAACCCTCATGTATGTAGTCCCTTCCTGAAAGTACAGCAAGGCAGGCCCACAACATAACCCCAGGTTATACAGCCTATCTAAACATCCTTTAAAGCAGAGGTTCTCAGACTCCCCAGTGGGCTAATTAAAACACAGATCACTGGATCCCAACCCCATAGTTTCTGATTTAGTAGGTCTGAGTTGACCTGAGGATTTGCATTTCTAACAGGTTCCCAGAAAATGCTAATGCTCCTGGTCTCGGAACTACACTTTGAGAGACCCTGTTTTGAAGTATTCCATGTTTTGTGCTCCTACATAGAGTCTTCACACCTTCAATTTGCTCCAACTCAAATATAATATATATTAAAAAACACTGCTGGAATAAAAGTTGGGGGGGGGGGAGATAAAAGGAACTCCTTGGAGATTCCCCCCCACAAAAGGAAATTTCTATCTGATGAAGTTTCTTTTGAATGAGTGGCAATAGGAATTAACACTATCATGATGTTTGGTGACCAGCACCAAAATTAGAGAGATCACTGAGGAAGACAGAATTTCACACCTGATGCATCTTCCTGGAGAATAGCATTAAAAGACCATGGAAGAAGGCTCAGAATATTGACATGCACTGATCCCAAGAGATAGAAAACAGAGAACAGGATCTGCCTATGGTTTTAGAATTGAGAGAACAAAACACAGAGAGAGGCCTAAAAAGGCACTGAGCCTCTGCTCTTGACTGGAATTAAATCGGTTTAAGGGGCTAACAAAGATAAGCCTATTCAGATTTATGGGAGAAAGGTACAAATCACTGGCCCAAACCCTTTAACATCAGAGCTGCCTCTACCAACACACACTATTTATTTCATAGCACCTCCTGGTACTACTGTTGTGTATGCTAATTTCTCCAAACTTTGAAGCTAAGCATTGTAGCTTAAAGCTTTGGAGTTTCCACACAGGGCCCTGCATACCATGCATGGAGCCGGAATTAAACAGAGAGTTTCCATTTTAGCCAATTAATATGTCAGTCTTTACCCTATGATTAACTTCCTTAAAATAGACTTTGAAGAAAGGACTCCAAAGAAACTCATGTGACCAAGGGAATATAAAAATTCATTTTGTAGCATTATTGGTAATATTAAATATTTGGAATTTAAATGTGCATCAGGAGAACAATAGCACAGTTTGAGTAGAGTCATATCCATGACCCAGCAGTGAAAGTGAGTGAATCTGAGCTGCATTTATAATCCCTGAAATAATGTCCAAGGAAAGCAGCAATATGAGTAGCAGTAGCAGGTATATCCAGTATGATCCATTTAAATGAAGTAGAAACAATACTACACATTGTCTGCACTACACATAAAATAAAAGTCTAAAAATAGGCATGAGATGGTAGTACACTCATAGACACTGAGAAGGGATTACTGGTTACCAAAGGTAAGGGGTTGGGTGGGAGGGGAAGGGGATAAAGGGGCACAATAATTCACAATCACAATATAAGTTGGCCACAGGGATGGTCATACAGCATGGAGAATATAGCCAATGATTCTGTAACATCTTACTATGCTGATAGATAGTAACTGCACCAGGGGGGTGAGGATTTAATAATATGGGTAACTGCTGAACCACTGTGTTGTATACTTAGAACCAATACAAGATTGTATATCAACTAGGCTTCAATTAAAAAAAAGAAACAGACCCACCTATATGCTGCCTACAAGAGACTCATTTCAGACCTAAAGACATACATAGACTGAAAGTGAAGAGATGGAAAAAGATATTTCATTCAAATAACAGAGATAAAAAAGCAGGGGATGCAGTACTTGTATCAGATAAAATAGACTTCAAAACAAAGAAAGTAGCAATAAACAAAGAATGACATTACATAACGATAAAGGGATCAGTCCAACAAGAGGATATAACCATTATAAATATCTATGTACCCAACTTAAGAGCACCTAAACATGTGAAAAACATACTAACAGAACTAAAGGGAGAAACAGACTTCAACTCAATCATATTAGGGAACTTTAACACACCACTTAAATCAATGGACAGATCAACCAGACAGAAAAAAATAAATAAGGAAACAGAGGTGCTGGACAACACCCTAGATCAGATGTACTTAACAGATATACACAGAACATTCCACACCAAAGCAGCATGATATGCTTTTTCTCAAGTGCACATGGAATATTCTCCAGAAGAGATCACATATTAGCACACAAAAAGCGCCTCAATAAATTCTAAAAGAATAAATTCAAAAAGATTGAAATTGTATCAAGCATCTTTTCAGATCACAATGGTATGAAACTAGAAATAAATTACACCAAGAAAACAAAAAACCTCACAAAACACATGGAAGCTAAACAACATCCATCTAAATAATCAATGGATCAATGAACAAATCAAAGAAATCAAGCAATACATGGAGAAAAGTGAAAACAGAAATACATCAGTTCAAAATATTCAGGACACCACAAAAGCGGTTCTGAGAGGGAAGTACCCAGCAATACAGGCTGACCTCAGGAAAGAGGAACAATCCCAAATGAGCAGTCTAAACTCACAACTAAAGAAACTAGAAAAAAGAAGAACAAATGAAACCCAAAGTTAGTAGGAGAGACATGATAAAGAGCACAGCAGAAATAAATAAAATAGAAAAGAATAAAATAGAAAAAAAATCAATGAAACCAAGAACTGGTTCTTCTGAGAAGATGAACAAAATAGACAAACCCCTAGCCAGACTTTCAAGAAAAAAAGAGAAAGGACACAAATAAACACAGTCAGAAACATAAAAGAAATGGTTACAACTGACACCACAGAAATACAAAGAATTATTAGGGAATTCTATGAAAACTTATATGCCAATAAACTGGACAACATAGAAGAAAGGGACAAATTCCTAGAAAAATACAACCTTCCATGACAGACCCATGAAGAAACAGAAAGTCAGAACATACTAATTACCAGTAAAAAAATTGAAATGGTAATCCAAAAACTCCCCAAAAATGAAAGTCCAGAACCTGATGGCTTCACGGGTGAAATCTAATAAACATTTAATACCCATCTTCTGAAAGTATTCCAAAAAGTAGAAGAGGGAATACTTCCAAACTCATTCTATGAGGCCAGCATCACTCTAATACCAAAACCAGACAAAGACACCACAAAGAAAGAAAATTATAGACCAATATCGCTGAAGAACATAGATACAAAAACCCTCAACAGAGATTTTGGGAAGATGGCAGCGTGAGTAGGGCAGCAGAAATCTCCTCCCAAAACCATATATATTTCTGAAAATACAACAAATACAACTATGCCTAAAAGAGAGACCAGATGATACAGTACAACAGCCAGGCTATATCTACATCTGCGAGAACTCAGCATCTCACGAAGGGGGTAAGATATAAGGCGTGGCCCGGCAGGGCCCAAGCGCTGCCCCCACCCCAGCTCACTGGCAGGAGGAAAGGAGTCAGAGCGGGGAGGGAGTGGAAGCACAGGACTGCTAAATAACCAGCTCTAATAATCCACACCGGGAGCGCAGACACACATTGCATGGTGTGCTGGATATTAGGGAAAGGAAAAGTAAACTCTGTGAGCGGGTCCCTGCAGCCAGCTTCCCTGGGACAAATGAAAAGCAAGTGCTTTTTGAAACCCCTAAAGGGACAGGGGCTTCACAGCTAGATGGAATCATCCTGGCACAAACAGCCCAGCAGCTGGGAATCCCAAGGAACTTCAGGCGCCCTAACACCCTGGGTGGCAACGCAGCTCTGAAGTGTCTCACAGAGATAAACAGCCTGCCATTCATTTCCCCTCACGCATGGCCATGGCAGAGCAGCCTGGGAACAGATGTGCCCACAGCAGCCGCTCAGAATCTCCTCCCAGTGCACAGCCACCAGGGCCAGATCCAAAAGCTGCCGCCAGTGAGCAGCTGCCTAGCACATGCAGAGGAAGCTGGGACAAGGTGCAAAGGGGCGCCGTTCTCGCAGGAGAGCACACCTGGCATGCCTGCCTCTCCCCACAGGGCTCTCGGCTGCTCTGCCGGGCCACGCCTTATATCTTACCCCCTTCGTGAGATGCTGAGTTCTCGCAGATGTAGATATAGCCTGGCTGTTGTACTGTATCATCTGGTCTCTCTTTTAGGCATAGTTGTATTTGTTGTATTTTCAGAAATATATATGGTTTTGGGAGGAGATTTCTGCTGCCCTACTCACGCTGCCATCTTCCCAAAATCTCTGTTGAGGATTTTTGTATCTATGTTCTTCAGCTCAGGAAATTAACCTGGAGCCTGCTCCCGGTGTGCAGGTAACCAGCACAGGCAGCAGAGAAGGGCAAGGTGACCAGCCAGCAGGAAGGGATTTTGTGCTCCCAGCTAACATACCTGCTATGTGCCTACAACTATTTCTATGGCCATGAAAAGGCAGAAGAATTTGGTCCAGTCCAGAATCACCCAGAACACCCCTAAGAGAGAGCAAGGGAGATAGATTTAATCAATCTTCCTAAAAAAAAATTTTAAATAAAGGTCATAACCTTGCTGATGGACCTGCAGAGAAATATGCAAGAGCTAAAGGATCAAATTGGGAGGGAGGATACAGAAATAAAACAATCTCTGGAAGGACTTAAGAGCAGACTGGATGACATGCAAGAGGCCGTTAATGGAATAGAAATAAGAGAAAATGAATACAGACAAACTGAGGCACAGAGAGATAAAAGGATCTCCAGGAATGAAAGAATATTAAGAGAACTGTGTGATCAATTCAAACAGAACAATATTCACATTATAGGTGTACCAGAAGAAGAAGAGAGAAAGAGATAGAAAGTGTCTTTGAAGAAATAGTTGCTGAAAACTTCTCCAAACTGGGGAAGGAAATAGTCTCTCAGACCATGGAAGCCCACAGATCTCCCAACACAAGGGACCCAAGCAGGACAACACCAAGACATATAATAATTAAAATGGCAAAAATCAAAGACAAAGACAGAGTATTAAGGGCAGCAAGAGAGAGAAAAAAGGTCACCTACAAAGGAAAACCCATTAGGCTCTCAACAGACTTCTCAAACAGAAACCTTACAGGCCAGAAGAGAATGGCATGATATATTTAATGTAATGAAACAGAAGGGCCTTGAACCAAGAATACTGTATCCAGCACGATTATCATTTAAATATGAAGGAGGGATTAAACAATTCCCAGACAAGCAAAAGTTGAGGGAATTTTCCTCCCACAAACCACATCCACTGCTCTAGATGGAAGCACTCCTAAGGCTAAATAGATGTCACCAGAGAAAATAAAATCACAGCAAAGAAAGCAGACCAACCAAATACTAACTAAAGGCAAAAAATAAAATCAACTACCCAGAAAAGCAGTCAAAGGAAACACAAAAGAGCACAGAATAAAACACCCAACATATAAAGAAAGGAGGAGGAGAAATAAGAAGGAAGAGAAATAAAGAATCATCAGACAGTGTTTATAATAGGTCAATAAGCAATTTAAGTTAGACAGTAAGATACTAAAGAAGCTAACCTTGAACCTTTGGTAACCATGAATCTAAAGCCTGCAATGGCAATAAGTACATATCTTTCAATAATCACCCTAAATGTAAATGGACTGAATGCACCAATCAAAAGACACAGAGTAAGAGAATGGATAAAAAAACAAGAACCATCTATATGCTGCTTACAGGAGACTCACCTCAAACACAAAGACATATACAAACTAAAAGTCAAAGGATGGAAAAAGATATTTCATACAAACAATAGGGAGAAAAGAGCAAGTGTTGCAGTACTTGTATCAGACAAAATAGACTTCAAAACAAAGAAAGTAACAAGATAAAGAAGGACATTACATAATGATAAAGGGGTCAGTCCAACAAGAGGATATAACCATTATAAATATATATGCACCCAATACAGGAACACCAACACATGTGAAACAAATACTAACAGAATTAAAGGAGGAAATAGAATGCAATGCATTCATTCTACGACACTGCAACACACCACTCACTCTAAAGGACAGATCCACCAGACAGAAAATAAGTAAGGACACAGAGGCACTGAACAACACACTAGAACAGATGAACTTAACAGACATGTACAGAATTCTACACCCAAAAGCAGCAGGATACACATTCTTCTCAAGTGCACATGGAACAGTTTCCAGAATAGACCACATACTAGGCCACAAGAAGAGCCTCAGTAAATTCAAAAAAGATTGAATTTCTACCAAACAACTTTTCAGACCACAAAGGTATAAAACTAGAAATAAATTGTACAAAGAAAACAAAAAGGCTCACAAACACATGGAGGCTTAACAACGTGCTCCTAAATAATCAATGGATCAATGACCAGATTAAAAGAGATCAAGCAATATATGGAGACAAATGACAACAACAGCACAAAGCCCCAACTTGTGTGGAATGCAGCAAAAGCAGTCTTAAGAGGAAAGTATATAGCAATCCAGGACTATCTAAAGAACGAAGAACAACCCCAAATGAATAGTCTAAAGTCACAATTATTGAGATTGGAAAAAGAGGAACAAATGAGGCCCAAAGGCAGCAGAAGAAGGGACATAATAAAAATTGGAGAAGAAATATATAAAATTGAGAAGAATAAAACAATAGAAAAAATCAATGAAACCAAGAGCTGGTTCTTTGAGAAAATAAACAAAATAGATTAGCCCCTAGCCAGACTTTTTAAGAGAAAAAGAGAATCTACACACATAAACAGAATCAGAAATTAGAAAGGAAAAATCATGACAGACCCCACAGAAATACAAAGAATTATTAGAGAATACTATGAGAATCTATATGCTAACAAACTGGAAGAAATGGACAACTTTCTAGAAAAGTACAATCTTCCAAGAAGATCAATGAAGAAACAGAAAATATAAACAGACCAATTACCAGCAACAAAATTGAATTGGTAATCAAAAAACTACCCAAGAACAAAACCCACAGGCCAGATGGATTTACCACTGAATTTTATCTGACATGTAGATAAGACAAAATACTCATTCTCCTTAAAGTTTTCCAAAAAATAGAAGAGGAGGGAATATTTCCAAACTCATTGTATAAAGCCAGCATCACTCTAATACCAAAACCAGGCAAAGACCCCACCAAAGAAGAAAATTACAGACCAATATCACTGATGATCATAGATGCAAAAATACTCAACAAAATATTAGGAAACTGAATTCAAAAATACATCAAGAAGATCATACACCATGATGAAGTAGGATTCAGCTCAGGGATGCAAGGATGGTACAACATTCAAAAATCCATCATCACGTACCACATCAACAAAAAGGTGGACAAAAACCAAATGATCGTCTCCATAGATGCTGAAAAAGCATTCGACAAAATTCAACATCCATTCATGATAAAAACTCTCAACAAAATGGGTATAGAGGGCAAGTACCTCAACATAATAAAGACCATATATGATAAACCCACAGCCAACATCATACTTAACAGCGAGAAGCTGAAAGCTTTTCCTCTAAGATCAGGAACAAGACAGGGATGCCCACTCTCCCCACTGTTATTCAACATAGTACTGGAAATCCTAGCCATGGCAATCAGACAAAACTAAGAAATACAAGGCATCAAGATTGGTAAAGAAGAAGTGAAACTGTCACTATTTGCAGATGATATTGGACATAAATATCCCTAAAGACTCCAATCCAAAACTACTAGAACTAATATCGGAATTCAGCAAAGTTGCCGGATACAAAATTAATACAAATAAATGTGTTGCTTTCCTATACACTAACGATGAACTAGCAGAAAGAGAAATCAGGAAAACAATTCCATTCACAATTGCATCAGAAAGAATACAATACCTAGGAATAAACCTAACCAAGGAAGTGAAAGACTTATACCCTGAAAACTACAAGAAACTCTTAAGAGAAATTAAAGAGGACACTAACAAATGGAAACTCATCCCATGCTCTTGGCTAGGAAGAATTAATATTGTCAAAATGGCCATCCTGCCTAAAGCAATCTACAGATTCAATGCAATCCCTATCAAAATACCAACAGCACTCTTCACAAACTGGAACAAATAGTTCTAAAATTCACATGGAACCACAAAAGACCCCAAATAGCCAAAGCAATCCTGAGAAGGAAGAATAAAGCAGGGGGATCTCACTTCCCAACTTCAAACTCTACTACAAAACCACAGTAATCTAGACAATTTGGTACTGGCACAAGAACAGACCCACAGACCAGTGGAACAGGATAGAGAATCCAGATATTAACCCAAACATATATGGTCAATAAATATATGAAAAAGGAGCCATGGATATACAATGGGGAAATGACAGCCTCTTCAACAGCTGGTGTTGGCAAAACTGGACAGCTACATGTAAGAGAATGAAACTGGATCATTGTCTAACCCCATACACAAAAGTAAATTCAAAATGGATCAAAGACCTGAACATAAGTCATGAAGCCATAAAACTCTTAGAAGAAAACATACGCAAAAATCTCTTGGACATAAACATGAGCAACTTCTTCCTGAACTTATCTCCCCGGGCAAGGGAAACAAAAGCAAAAATGAGCAAGTGGGATTACATCAAGCTGAAAAGCTTCTGTACAGCAAAGGACACCATAAATAGAACAAAAAGGCATCCTACAGTATGGAGAATAGATTCATAAATGACAAATCGGATAAAGGGTTGACATCCAAAATACATAAAGAGCTCATGCACCTCAACAAACAAAAAGCAAATGAGCCATTTAAAAAATGGGCAGAGGAGCTGAACAGACAGCTCTTCAAAGAAGAAATTCAGATGGTCCACAGACACATGAAAAGATGCTCCACATGGCTAATCATCAGAGAAATGCAAATTAAAACCACAATGAGATATCACCTCACACTAGTAAGGATCGCCACCATCCAAAAGACAAACAAGAAATGTTGGCAAGGTTGTGGAGAAAGGGGAACTCTCCTACACTGCTGGTGGGAATGTAAATTAGTTTAACCATTGTGGAAAGCAGTATGGAGGTTCCACAAAAAGCTCAAAATAGAAATACCATTTGCCCCAGAAATTCTACTTCTAGGAATTTACCCTAAGAATGCAGCAGCCCAGGTTGAAAAAGACATATGCACCCCTATGTTTATTGCAGCAATATTTACAATAGCAAAGAATTGGAAGCAACCTAAGTGTCCATCAGTAGATGAATGGATAAAGAAGATGTGGTACATATACACAATGGAATATTATTCAGCCATAAGAAGAAAACAAATCCTACCATTTGCAACAACATGGATGGAGCTAGAGTGTATTATGCTCAGTGAAATAAGCGAGGCTAAGGAAGACAAGTATCAAATGATTTCACTCATCTGTGAAGTATAAGAACAAAGAAAAAACTGAAGGAGCAAAAGATCAGCAGACTCACAGAACCCAAGAATGGACTAACAGTTACCAAAGGGAAAGGGACTGTGGAGGATGGGTGGGAAGGGAGGGATAAGGGCAGGGGAGGGTGGGAAGAAAGCAGGCATTATGATTAGCATGTATAAAAAGGGGGGGCACAGTGAGGGCTGTACAACACAGAGAAAACAAGTAGTGATTCTACAGCATCTTACTATGCTGATGGACAGAAACTGTAATGGGTTTTGTAGGGGGGACTTGGTGATGCAGGGTGTCTAGTAAACAATGTTCCTCATGTAATTGTAGATTAATGATACAAAAAAAAAGACCTCAACAAAGTATTAGCAAACTGAATTCAAAAATATATCAAAAGGATCATCCATCAAGACCAAGGGATGCAAGGATGGTACAATATTCGTAATCAATCAACATCATGCACCACATCAACAAAAAGAAGGATAAAAGTCACAGGATCCTCTCAATAGGTGCTAAAAAAAGCATTTGACAAAATTCAACATCCACTCATGATAAAAACTCTCAACCAAATGGGAATAAAGGGTATGTACTGCAACATAATTAAGGCCATATACAACAAACCCACAGCCAACATCATACTTAATGGTGAAAAGCAGAAAGCTTTTCCTCTAAGATCAGGAATGAGACAAGGATGTCCACTCTCACCACTTTTATTCAACATAGTACTGGAGGTCCTAGCCACTTCAATCAGACAACACAAAGAAATAAAAGACATTCAAATTGGAAAAGAGAAGTTAAACTGTCACTATTTGCAGATGATATGCTATTGTACATAGAAAACCCTGAAGACTCCACCAAAAACCTATTAGAATAACTAGATTCAACAAAGCTGTAGGATACAAAATTAATACATAGAAATCCTGTTGCATTCCTATATACTAACAACAAACTAGTCCAAAGAGAAATCAGGAAAACAATTCCATTTATAATTGCATCAAAAAGAATAAAATACTTAGGAATAAACCTAACCAAGGAGGTGAAAGACTTGTACTCTGAAAACTATATGACACTCATGAGTGACAATAAAAAAGACACAAATAAATGGAAATCTGGGCTCATGGATAGGAAGAATTAATATTGTCAAAATGACCATCCTGCCCAAAGCAATTTACAGACTCAATGCAATCCCTATCAAAATACCTATGGCATTCATTTTAGGAAGCAGAAAGGACCCTGAACAGCCAAAGCAGTACTGAGAGAGAAGAACAAAGGTAGGGGTATTATGGTCCCTGAATTCAAGCTATACTACAAATCTACAGTAATTAAAATAGTAATGTACTGGCACAAGAACAGACACATAGATCAATGGAACAGAATAGAAAGCTCAGAAATAAACCCACACATATATGGTCAATTAATATATGATAAAGGAGTCATGAATATACAATGGGAAAAAGACAGTCTCTTCAATAACTGATATTGGGAAAACTGGACAGCTACATGCAAGAGAATGAAACTGGATTATGGTCTAACTCCATACAAAGAAACCATAAATCTCTTGAACATAAGCATAGCAATTTTTTTCTGGACACATCTCCTAGGGAAGGGAAAGAAAATAAAAAATGAACAAGGAGGAATATACCAAACTAAAAAGCTTCTGTACAGCAAAGGACACCATCAACAGAACAAAAAGGCAGCCTACAGTAT
Organism: Manis javanica; assembly: GCF_040802235.1. Lineage (NCBI taxonomy): Eukaryota > Metazoa > Chordata > Mammalia > Pholidota > Manidae > Manis > Manis javanica. The sequence goes on along the minus strand of NC_133163.1, from coordinate 44,852,321 downwards.
GGGAGAACATATTTGTAAACAATTTATCAGATAAAGGGTTAATAATGAAAATATACAAAGAACTCATACAACTCAACACGAAAAAACAACCCAATCAAAAAATGGGCAGAGGACCTGAACAGACGTTTTTTCCAAAGAGGAAATTCAGATGGCCAACAGGCCCGTGAGAAGATGCTCCACATAACTAATCATCAGGGAAATGCAACTCATAAACACAATGAGATATCACCTCACACCAGTTAGAATGGCCATTATCCAAAAGATAAAAAATAACAAGCTTTGGCAAGGATGTGGAAAAAAGGGGAACCCTCCTACACTGACTGTTGGTGGAAATTTCAATTGGTGCAGCCATTGTGGAAAGCACTATGGAGGTTCCTCAAAAAACTAAAAATAGAATACCATATGACCCAGTAATTCCACACCTAGGAATTTACCCAAAAAAAACAAAATCCCGATTCGAAAAGATATATGCACCCCTATGTTTAGCACCACATTACTTACAATAGCCAAGTTATGGAAGCAACCAAAGTGTCCAGCAAAAAGATGAATGGATAAAGAAGATGTGGTACAGATACACAATGGAGTATTATTCTGCATAAAAAAGAAATAAATCTTACCACTTGCAACCACATGGATAGACCTAAGTTAAATAAGCCAAGAAAAGAAAGACAAATACCATATGATTTCACTTATTTGTGGAATCTAAAATGAAACAAAACAAAACAAAGTCATCAGAATAGCATTAGACTCATGGACACTGAGAAGTGACTGGTGGTTACCATGGAGGAGGGGTTGGGATGGCTGGGTGGGGAGGGAAAGGGGATAAAGAAGCACAAAAATTCTCAGTCATAATACAAGTACCACAGGGATGGTAGTACAGCATGGAGAATATACTTAAAGATTCTGTAACATCTTTCTATGTTGACAGATAGTAACTACACTATTTGGGTTGAGGATTTAATAAATATGGGTAACTGTTGAACCACTATGTTGTATACTTGAAACCAATTTAAGATTGTATATCATCTATACTTCATTTTAAAAAAAGGGAAGAAAAGGTAACCAGTGAGTTCACTGTTTATGTGAATCATCCAATAAATCCTTTTGATTATTTTTTTTAAAAGTACAACATAGTAAACATATTCAGTATTTCTACAACATCTTTCTATTGTGATAGATAGTAACTACAGTAGATGGGGTGAAGATTTAACAATGCAAATAACTGTGGAATCACTTTGTTGTATACTTGAAACCAATATAATATATCAACTACACTTCAGTACAAAAAAATACTTAAAAAAATATAGAGATTAAAAAAAATAGGCCATGAACATAAGAGATCAAATTCAGGATAGTGGTTACCTCTATAGAGGAAAAGAGGATTAGAAAGGGATAACTATGAAGTTTTATCTGTATTTTTTAAAGCAATTATAGAATATTAAGATTTGTTAAAACTGGATAAATGTCAGTTAAACAAGTTCTTTATACTTTTTCTTTCATATTTGAGATATTTATTAACAAAAAGATACTTTAAATTGAGGTGTTCATATACATGCTGGTGTTTTTCTTCCTGGAAAAAAAAAAAGCAAGAAACTCAGGTTACAGGTCTGCAGCTGGAGGAGGATTACAGAGGAAAGAAAACTCCATTAGAAACTCCCCTAAATCACATTCTGCAATTAAAACAAAAGCTTCTGCCCGGCCTTCGGGCGCCATTAAAACTTTTTGCTTTGTACTTCCTGTTCGAAAAATTTGTCTTAAAATAAATTACAAGAGGAAAGAAAACCGCTATCTCTGCTCTCATTTCCATCATGATGGTACACCTCTTGTTAGAACTTCCAATACAGCTTTTTGCACTGCAAGACAGAGCTAACATTTGGAAAACTTGGCCAAATATGCTTGAACCCAGACATTCCAAAGACTGATGTAATGGCAGAAACTAAGATGACGTTAGACAACCACTCACACTGTCTACTAGAGTAGGCAGGGCTGCTGCTCAGCTTTGATATACTCCATGAACTTATTTCATGAACTGCAAATTTGTCAGCAGGAAAAATCCAATACATTGTAAAGAAAGTAAAAGTTTGGTTATTTTGGAAAATCTCATTCCTGTCATCTGTGGCAGAGAAATTCCCATGTTGCTTCTAAGCAGTTAAAATATAGCTTAGACAACATGGATGGACCTTGAGGATCTTATGCTAAGAGAAATAAGTCAGAGAAAGACAAACACTATAAGGTCTCACTTGCATGTGGAATCTAAAAAAAGCTGAACTCAGAAATAGAGTAAAATGGTGGTTACCAGGGCCTGGGATGGGGGAGAGATGTTGGTCAAAGAATACAAACTTTCAGTTAGAATATAAATAAATTCTGGGGATTTAATGCACAGCTCTTTTATTATTGTTAACAACATTGTATTACTTGAAAGTTGCTAACAGAGTAGAATTTTGTGATCACAAAAAAAGAAATGGTAATTATACAATGAGATGGAGGAGTTAGCTAACTTATGGCAGTAATCATATTGCAGAATATAAGTGTATCAAATAAACAGGTTGTACAACCTGTTAAACTTGTACAATGTTGTGTGTCAATTATATCTCAATAAAGCTGGAAAAAATATATAGCCAAGGCTATTGAAATAAATGTACTAGCTGCTCTGAAAATAATATGATATGCATGTTTCATTCAGCAAATACAGTACCAGTGAGCTATTCCCATACTCTTAGCTGACTTCATGAACACAATGTCTGTTGGTAAGGGACAAGTTTTCACATATTAAGTTATCTTTATTAACTAAGACTTTTTTCTGATTACAATAGTAATGTTTGTTATGGTTTATTTATAAAATATTGAAATACTAAAATGAGGAAATGGAAGCACATATAATCTCTCTAACCAGACAAAACTACTTGACTGGCTTGACGGGAACCACATGTACAGTGGTTCAAGAAATAAAATGGTAAAGTGGAAGGAATTAATTAAAAGAATCCAGAGACCCATGTCCTCCCTTGAGTTTTGTGTGTACTGTGACCAGGGCTACAGGATCTTCATAGGTAAAAGGATGGGTTTTGAAGAAGGAGTTTAACATGGCTTGTACAATTCTGGGGTTGTTAGAAATCAATGTCAAATTCTTATAGAGTTATCCTCCTACCTCCACTGGTCAGCCTTTGAGATGTGCATACCAGTTGCTAGTGTCTTTCTGTACTGAGGTAGAGGAAAGCACCTGTTTTAAACTATTTAAAGATTGATTCATGGATAAAACTGGAGGCTGCTGATCATATACGCTATTAACACTCAAAGTTATCCAATACAAAAAAACTCTCATTCTGGTCTCAGCTTACTACTCTGAAAATCTATGGTAGACCACAATTAGAGCCTTGGAAAACTAAGGGAAGAAACAGAGTGTATTCAAGGAGTCATTAAAAAAAAAAAAAAAGATGCACACTTGCCAAATTTAGTTTTTTAAATTGGATAATTGTGTACATCTTTCACAATCCAGCTGTTATACTGAAAATGGAATTTACAAAACAGATGGTGGTAACAAGGTCTGGTTCACAGCAGTTCTAAAGAAAGAACACACCAATCTGATAAACTACCCATTTGCTTCAAAAGCCTTTAATAGACTCATCCCTTATCATCCTACATTCACTTATGCCATGGGATTTCACCCAGACAGATGTTAGGACACCATCTGTAATCCTATCTGACAAATAAGTACCAGTACTAGTGACAAATGATTAAGGGAGAAGGGATCATCTTTCAGAACAGTAGCTCCCAAATATGGTCAATCATAGGGAGCTTTGGAAAACTTCCAATTTTCCACGCCACCCTAAGAAAGTCTGATTCACAGGTGTGGGGGGTGAACTAGTTGGGCTGGGAGCATAAGCTTTTGAGGGATGAAAGAGGATGAAGGTTGAAAATGTACCAACTACTGTCCCTAGTTTGCTATTTAGCAAAGCCAAAGAGTGGGCAATATAATTCCTTACCATAAGCCCTGACTACAGTCACCAAGTCAGAGGGTGACAATTCCTGCCAAACACTGAAGGCTGCACTCCAGGGGGGAAAGGGAGGCCTGGGACACAGACTACAGCTGGAAAAGAGGAGAAGACGGGAACAGAAGCTGAAGCCAACTTCATCCACAGCCAGCAACCAAAAGGACCCAGGTGGTTCGGTAAAGGAAGGAGGGCCTCACATAAGAAAGTTGTACCCATATCCTAGAAAAATACCAGACACTTAAGAAACACCAGCTGGGTCCTACAGCAAGTTCACTAGAAGTCAGTCTCAAGGGTAACATGATCAAGTTTTCACAGGTCCTATACTGGTTTCTGAGTTGGACACAAATTCATCAACCCACGGCCTCAAGGAAACTTAAAAAGATGTGAGGAAATAAGAGGCCTGCATGTAAAAATATTTGGAGGATGAACAGAAGCTGAACTACAAAAGCAGTAGTTTATTTACATAAAGGGAAAGTTATGGACTGGGAGAACAAATATGGCCATATTGAAGATAAAGATTTGACCCAGGCCTTAAGGATAGATGGAAGAACAGGAACAGAGAGTTCTCTAGACGGAGTAAGAAAGAGGGGTACTATATGAGAGGAAACACAGCGATGGGAAACAAAACAGTACAGCAGACTGCCTGAGTGGGTCTAGGCCATGGGCAGAAATCAGATTCCCTTCTGTTTTAATTAGAGCATTTTTCAAATTAAATCTTACAATCAATCAGTTTGTGGCCTCTTTCAAGCCCTGCTACACTCTGCTTTAGTTAAAATAGTTATCCTCCCCATTTTATAGATGAGCAAACTGATGCCCTTTTTGGAAACGTTATGTGCCTACTGAAGAAGAGCCAACTAGGCATTGTGCATGCTGGGTTCTGACTTCTGTCCTATAACTTCCAAATGAGGGCCCTGATCGCCAGCTGCCGTGACTCTGAACATGGCCTTCCAGAAAAATGGACTCAAGGGGAAGATACTAGAAGGGGCCCACCCAAACCAGTTGCTGCAGTTCACAGTCATCCATGAGGTGACAAGGCCTAAAGTCAATGACAGCAAAGGAAACAAAGACAGTAAATCTGATTTTTTTTTAAAAAAAGATAAAATTAGTTATAAACATGGGGGTTGAAGAAGAGGAGAGAGTCAAGCTAACTGCCAGCCCAGGAGAGCATATAGAAAGAGCAGCCTGATACCCAGAGGCTGCTAGAGCCCAGAGTTGGTGTACAGAGGTCACAAAACACTGTTTTATCAACTATTTATTTGGTTTGTAGAAGAGAAAATTCAGTAACTTAATGCTACTTTGACCTTTACTTTTTGAAATCAAACTGGAACAGTTTCAGGGGAAAGGAGAATCCCATTAAATCTTCAAACTAATAAAAAGCCTTTTTTTAAAAAAGGAACTACTGAAGTTTATCCTAGGAAACCCCCCACTAAAAAGAATCACTTTTCATAACAACAACAGTCTTTAAATCTTCAAGATCCAACTATATTCTGTCTCTTGGTAGTGAAACCACATGAAGAAAATAGCATTTTTGCTAAAAATGATTTCCCTGAATTTAACCAAGCCTTTAGACCTTATTTCAGTTTCTAGGAATATGAGGAACAGAGAAACAACTTAAATTAAAACAATCAGACAAATCCCCAAGATGGACTGTCTTACAACTGACAAGCTCTGATAAATCAGTGTGACAGCAGGAGGGTGTGGGGTGGAGGGATTGGGGGGGCGGCCAGTAGGCAGCAGGGACTCTTCTAGATTAAATCCAACAATCAAATGTAAATGTATGGATCTGGAGTGGGTCAGGGTTTGAACAAATCATGAGCAAAAGACATCTGGGACAACTGGAGAAATATGAATGTAGATTAGGTATTAAATGATATGAAGGACTTAATACTTAATTTTATTAAGGATAGTGTAAGTAGTTAAGAAAAATATTTTCTAGGGTGACATTTCATCTCTAAATACACATATCTGATTTGCTTGGTAAAAGAATAGACCATGCCAATATGGCAAAATGTTAATTATGAATCTAGGTAGAAGTATACAGCTGTCCATTATACAATTTTGTCTACTTTTGTGTCTGAGAATTTTACATATGAAAAGTAAAAGTAGGGGCTCTCTTGTCCCCTCCTGGAGTGAGCCAGGAGCTTTTCCTCTCACTTTATTTCTAAATAAAAGCCTCTCCCTGGCTCTGCTAAAAAAAAAAAGTGAAAGTAAAATAAACTGACATTATCCTAATAGAGAATATTAGTTTCCTCGGTGTTACTGTTCTACCAACTAATCCAACAAATCCTCTTCTAATTGATATGGAACCATATTAATGGACTAAAACCTCAAGTGCTAATATGACTAGCAACTGCTTCTTCTTCTAATAGAACTGTCTACAATACTCCTGGAGGGAAAGTGTTTGAATAAAAGTTTTGCCTAATCAAAGGGGGCTATAGCTTAGAAAACCACAGACCCTAAAGAGCATACAGATGAAGAACGTTTTCAAAAATCTACGTCACAAGGAAAAATAAGAGACCTGTCACCATAGAGTCTATCTACATGGCTTGAGTGTTTCAAAGGAAAACAGCATCTCTAGCAAAGAGAGAAGCCTAAGGCCCTTGCCAGGACCCCGCCTGTCAGCTGCTGGAGGTCAATAAGGGTGAGTGATGACACAATGCTGATGAGCAAGCCCACACTAGAGAGGCTTCCGCATGGCAATTCAACCCCTGGTCCCATTGCCTCTCCCTTATAGACCAAATGCAGCATAGTCTTAAAAGTGACTTGTCTAGGGTCATAAACTAGTAAGTGGGGATTCTGTGACTAGCCCAGACTAGTTCTTTTTCCCACTTTGCTAGGATGTCTTTGTTGACCACTAAAAGAATTTAGGCAAACATAATACAACATAATTATGTTCCATCTGTACCAACATATCCACATTGTGTTCCCTGCTGTATATTTGCAACTTGAATGTTGCCTAATTATTCAAAAAGAAGTTAAAATAAATGTGCATCTCTGGAACTTATATGCCATTTTAATTAAACATAAAATTACTTTAAATGAAACATTAAGAACTCATAGCTGCATGTAACAAAGCCCTAAAAACAAATGTTTAAAACAGAACTGAAAAGATTCTGAACAATAAAATCATTAAAAGACTCACATTTATAAAGTATAAATGACCACAGCATAATTCAATGGGCTTTTGACAAAATATATAAAATGTTGGTTTTTAAATATCATCTTTAAAAGATTAAATGGGGAAAAGTGTGTTAGTTATTTATTCACCTTTGAATTGAATGTAATTTAGTAAAAATGCTTTCAATTCATAAATTCCCCTGATCAAAACTTCATGAAATATCTTTAAATCAGGGTATTAAGAAATGCCTCATGGATTCACCACTGAATTTTATCAGACATATAGAGAAGACATAATACCCATTCTCCTTGAAGTTTTCCAAAAAATTGAATAGGAGGGAATACTTCCAAACTCATTTTATGAAGCCAGCATCACTCTAATACCAAAACCAGACAAAGACACCATAAAAAAAGAAAACTACAGACCAATATCCCTGATGAACATAGATGCAAAATACTCAACAAAATTTTAGCAAACCAAATTCAAAAATACATCAGGAGGATCATACACCATGATCAAGTGGGGTTCATCTCAGGGATGCAAGGATGGTACAACATTCGAAAATCCATCAACATCATCTACCACATCAACAAAAAGAAGGACAGAAACCACATGATCATCTCCATAGATGCTGAAAAAGCACTCAACAAAATTCAACATCCATTCATGATAAAAACTCTCAACAAAATGGGGAGGGCAAGTACCTCAACATAATAAAGGCCATATATGACAAACCCTTGGACTTCACTCGCTTGCTCAGCAAACACTTCAAGGGCTGCATTCTGAGTTCCTCCTGTGGGTCTTCTTCTCCAGCCTCTATGGCCTGGGCCCCTCCTGGAGGAATTTGAGAGAAGTGCAATGTGGGGAGCTCCTCCCAGGGGGCTGCTTTGTCTTGTTCTGTGTGTGGAGGTGGGTTGTTTTATTTTGGAGATTCCTCCCTGTCTCCCTCCACCCTCCCTCTCCCGGCCTTGTCTGGAACTTGGCTGTTGGCTCAGAGTGGGTGGGGAGGGGCTGCCAGGGGTGCCCTGAGTGTTCCCCATCCTCCTTTCCCTGCTGCCAGAGGGGGTGGGGGCACCTCTGGACAGGCTGGACTCCAGATGCAGGTGTCAGGCCAGTGCCTGGGTGGAGACACAGCTGCTGACTGGCAGCAGAGGGCAGAGCATGGCTCCTTGGGCCCCCTTGGACCACCCATCCAGTCATAATAAAAGGAATTCCCTCAAAAAAAAAAACCATCATACTTAACAGTGAGAAGCTGAAAGCTTTTCCTATAAGATCAGGAACAAGACAAAGATGCCCACTCTCCCCACTTTAATTCAACATAGTACTGGAGGTCCTAGCCACAGCAATCAGACAACACAAAGAAATGCAAAGCATCCAGATTGGTAAGGAAGAAGTCAAACTGTCACTATTTGCAGATGACATGATATTGTACATAAAAAACCGTAAAGACTCCACTCCAAAATGACTAGAATATCTGAATTCAGCAAAGTTGCAGGATACAAAATTAATACACAGAAATCTGTTGTATTCCTATACACTAGTGATGAACTAGCAGAAAGAGAAATCAGGAAAACAATTCCATTCACAATTGCATCAGAAAGAATAAAATACCTAGGAATAAACCTAACCAAGGAAGTGAAAGACCTATACCCTGAAAACTACAAGACACTCTTAAGAGAAATTAAAGAGGACACTAACAAATGGAAACTCATCCCATGCTTTTGGCTAGGAAGAATTAATATTGTCAAAATGGCCATCCTGTCTAAAGCAATCTACAGATTCAATGCAATCCCTATCAAAATACCGACAGCTTCTCCAACAAACTGGAACAAATAGTTCTAAAATTCATATAGAACCACAAAAGACCCCAAATAACCAAAGCAATCCTGAGAAGGAAGAATAAAGTAGGGGGGATCTTGCTTCCCAACTTCAAGCTCTACTACAAAGTCACAGTAATTAAGACAATTTGGACTGGCACAAGAACAGACCCACAGACCAGTGGAACAGAACAGAGAGTCCAGATATTAACCCAAACATATATGGTCAATTAATATACAATAAAGGAGCCATGGGTATACAATGGGGAAATGACAGCCTCTTCAACAGCTGGTGTTGGCAAAACTGGACAGCTACATGTAAGAGAATGAAACTGGATCATTGTCTAACCCCATACACAAAAGTAAATTTGAAATGGATCAAAGACCTGAATGTAAGTCATGAAACCATAAAACTCTTAGAAAAAAACATACGCAAAAATCTCTTGGACATAAACATGAACAACTTCTTCATGAATATATCTCCCCGGGCAAGGGCAACAAAAGCAAAAATGAACAAGTGGGACTATATCAAGCTGAAAAGCTTCTGTACAGCAAAGGACACCATCAATAGAACAAAAAGGTATCCTACAGTATGGGAGAATATATTCATAAATGACAGATCCGATAAAGGGTTGACATCCAAAATATATAAAGAGCTCATAACCCAAAAAGCAAATAACCCAATTAAAAAATGGGCATGCAAGTTGAACAGACACTTCTCCAAAGAAGAAATTCAGATGGCCAACAGGCACATGAAAAGATGCTCCACATGGCTAATCATCAGAGAAATGCAAATTAAAACCACAATGAGATATCACCTCACACCAGTCAGGATGGCCAACATCCAAAAGACAAACAACAACAAATGCTGGCAAGGATGTGGAGAAAGGGAACCATCCTACACTGCTGGTAGGAATGTAAACTAGTTCAACCATTGTGGAAAGCTGATGAAGGTTCTTCAAAAAACTCAAAATAGAAATACCATTTGACCCAGGAATTCCACTCCTAGGAACTTACCCTAAGAATGCAGCAGCCCAGTTTGAAAAAGACATATGCACCCCTGTGTTTATCGCAGCACTATTTACAACAGCCAAGAAATGGAAGCAACCTAAGTGTCCATCAGTAGATGAATGGATAAAGAAGATGTGGTACATATATACAATGGAATATTATTCAGCCATAAGAAGAAAACATATCCTACCATTTGCAACAACATGGATGGAGCTAAAGGGTATTATGCTGACTGAAATAAGCCAGGCAGAGAAAGACAAGTATCAAATGATTTCACAACCAGGCAGAGAAAGACAAGTATCAAATGATTTCACTCATTTGTGGAGTATAAGAACAGAGAAAAACTGAAAGAACAAAACAGCAGCAGATTCACAGAACCCAAGAATGGACAAACAGTTATCAAAAGGAAAGGGACTGGGGAGGATGGGTGGGAAGGGAGGGATAAGGGGGAAAAAGGGGCATTATGATTAGCACACATAATGTAGGGGGGAGCATGGGGAGGGCAGTATGGCACAAAGAAGACAAGTAGTGATTCTATAGCATCTTACTAGGCTGATGGACAGTGACTGTAATGGGGTATGTGGTTGGGACTTAATAATGGGGGAATCTAGTAACCACAATGTTGCTCATGTAAGTGTATATAATGATACCAAAAACAAATAAAATAAATAAATAAAGGGGGTTAAATTAGAAAAAAAAAGAAATGCCTCAAAACTAAAACAAGTTGGCTTTCTCTGCTAGAATTCAGGAAGAAAAATAGAATTCCTATGTAGTAGAATTCTCACATGTTAAATGGATCTTCATGTGAAACTGTCACATAGGTAGTTAGAACCTGAGGAACACAATGTCACCTGAAACATGAGGCTTGTAGTCATGTTTACCTGGGTTCTGCTCTGGGACCTCTGGCAAGTGACTTAACCTGCACCTCTCAATTTCCACTTCTCTAAAATGAGTATGACTTCCAAGTTGACAGGAAGATTGAGGGCATCCAATGGACACAACCTGGCCCCCAGAGTTTTGGTTCCCAGGCTCTCCTCTTTGACACCTAAGGCTTTCTTCATTCGCCAGCACCCAGCACACTGCTGCCTTGATACACACCACAGGGAAACACAGTTGATCTGCCAGTCAAGAAAAAATACCTCAAAAAATTTGTTTTCTATTATTTGTGAAATTAATCCCTAAAGTCTTACAATCTGTCTTCTGACCACATAAAGGTATTGAAATTACTAACCTCACCTTCAAATCAAATCTCAGTGCTCACTGCTAACGTGTGAAGATGTCTACAGCACTTTATGCATACTAACTCACTGAATCCTCACAGTAACCCTGTAAGATGGATGACCACTATTTATTAATAGCCCCATTTTACATATGAGGCAACTGAGGCACAGCTGGTAAGCAATCAGATTTGAAGCCAGGTGATCTGACTCATCTACCACATCTCATGACCTCTTCCTTTTGTTCCTTGTTCCTTTTAAGACCATTTTCTGCCAACACTTACACTCTAGGATCTGCTGTCTCTGACAATGCCATTTAGGGCTGTCTATGCAGATTCTTCTCTCATTCTTCTTACTATGGGAATGTAGACACCTAAAGTTTAGACTACCCATCTCCTCCTCTCCCTCCTTTGAGGAGCTCAGGCATGCTCCTAGATTCAGCTGTCAGCTTTATATGGATAATTCACAAATTTAAATCTCTAGCCTTAAACCATCATGCCATCTCTTGGTATGTTTAAGTTACTCTCTTTTCCTCTGTACAAATGCAAATTCTAACCACCCTCATCTCAAAATTTGCTTTGCTGCTTTTAGTGCAGAACAAAACATTTCAGAATTTAGTGGTGTACAACTGTTTTATTAGGTGCCTGGATTCTGTGGGTCAGGAATTCAGACAGGGCACAGAGGAGATAAATGGCCTCTACTACACAGTATCATGGGCCTCAGTGGGCATGACTGCTGGGGGCTGGAATCACCTGATGGAGTCTTTACTCACATGTCTCGTGTTTGATGCTAGCTGCTGGGTGGGCCCTCAGCTAGAGCCATCACGTGCCTTCATGTGCCCGCATGTGGCAGAGCTTCCTCACAGCATGGCAGCCTCAGAGTAACTGAACTTTTTACATTGTGGCTCAGGGCTCCAAAGTGTCCCATATGCTTAAAACACATTCCAACTAGTCTAATCCCACAGTTCTTCCTCGCTATAAAGGAATGAATATATTAAGCATTCGGTGGCTTTTTGCATGCCTTCTTAATTCTTATACGAGCCCTGGCAAAGCAGATATTACTATCCTTTACAAAAAAAGAAAGATGACAATTAAGTTTAGAAACATGCCAGTAATTGTACAGACAGTTAAGGAATAAGGTCACATTCAAATTGAGGCTCTTTGTATATGTAATAAATATTACAATGATGATCAAGCTTGCAAATATACACATCTAACTATTTTTCCCTAACTTCAGGGTAAAAGTTTTCAGTAACCAGATTTTTCTTTTAGTTACCCATTAGGAAGAGATATATTTCTTTTGCTCCTAGATCTGAAACAACTTTGCAACAATATTTACCTATTTGAAAATACATGCACATACTTCAAAAATCGAAAACTGAAAATGCAGAGAAAGTCTTGCTTCTACTCTTGTCCACCATCACCCAGCACATATTCCTGATTAACATGTAACCGCTTGTGCATCCTCCAATTCTTTTTTTTTTTTTTTTGAGAGGGCATCTCTCATATTTATTGATCAAATGGTTGTTAACAACAATAAAATTCAGTATAGGGGGGTCAACGCTCAATGTACAATCATTAATCCATCTCAAGCCTAATTCTCGTCAGTCTCCAATCTTCTGAAGCATAACGAACAAGTTATTACATGGTGAACGAATTCTTACATAGTGAATAAATTCTTACATGCTGAACAGTACAAGGGCATTCATCACAGAAACTTTCAGTTTTGATCATGCATTATGACCTATAAACAATCAGGTCAAATATGAATATTCGTTTGATTTTTGTACTTGATTTATATGTTGATCCCACATTTCTCCTATTATTATTATTATTTTTATTTTTAATAAAATGCTGAAGTGGTAGGTAGATGCAAGATAAAGGTAGAAAACATAGTTTAGTGCTGTAAGAGGGCAAATGTAGATGATCAGATGATCAGGTGTGTGCCTATGGACTAAGTATTAATCCAGGCTAGACAAGGGCAGCAAGACATCCACGGATGCAGAAGATTTCTCTCAAAGCAGGGGGGGTGAGGTTCTGAGCCTCACCTCTGTTGATCCCCAAATTCTCACCTGATGGCCCCCCTGCGACTGTGCCTGTCTTAGGTTGTTCCTCCCTTGAGGAATCTTACCCGTCTCTGGCTAACCAGTCATCTTCCGGGGCCATACAGGGAAATGTAAAGTTGGTAAGTGAGAGAGAAGCCATATTGTTTGTAAAGGTTAGCTTTTTACTTCTTTGCAGATTTATGCCCTGTGGCTTCTATGCCCAGCACTTGTCTCGAGGTATCTTTACCACCTGGAGGAATTATGATACTCGGTAAATTCGATATGAGGCACGAATTCTATTTAAGGGTTGTAATTAGGAAGGAAGAAGAAAAGCTATAGATGTAGCATATGAAGGAAACATGGGAGGATTGATTATTTCTTTGACATATCTTCTTGTATAGTACCTTAAGTATGTATAGGTTTTAAACAACTAACTAATTTGCACACACATATTAACATAATAGGAATACGGTGACATAAACAAAGCAAATCTATAATTACCATCCATCTCCAATGAAGCCAAGAAAACCATTTAGGCACCATAGGCATTTGTGAAAATTTATCTATGATATGATGGATATTGTCCAACTGTACTTGAATCATCATACAAATTAAAGCAGCCCATTTCTGGGATCTGTTCATATCCCATATGTTCTTTTAACCATAGATAGTCTACAGTCATGAGATTTTGGAGTGCTACAACTTGCACCCCTCCCAACTCCTGGTTGAGTTCCAACAGTACAGATCCGGTCAAATTCGTTGTCTCACTATATGCACATGCCAGCCTAGACATCTCCCTCCCCATTCCAATGGCAAGTCCAGGAGACAGTGGGCTGGATGCAGCCACAACCGCAGCATCGTCCGGATCCCTGTGGAGGCTTTTTGATGATCATCCCCAGCACAAGTCCTCCAGAGAGTGCTGATGCCGGAAGCTCCTCCTCTTATCGTATCTTAGTTCATTTTCTGGGTATCCAAGCTAGGCCTTGATCTTCTGCATAGAAACAAACAGACCCTTTGCCCACACTTTGACATGCCCTCTATACCACTGTGTAGAACTCATTGGAGGTCAGCACACAGGAACTGCTTTTTTTTTTTTTTTTAATTAAGAGAAAGGAATATTATCAGAAAAGAGTACCTCCATAGCTGATCATCTAACACCCTTTAAGTGATCAACATTAAGGATATTTAAAGCATGCGTTGATCTTTGATTTACCAATAGTTTTATCCTGTCAAGGAGTAATCCCCGTTTTCTTTCTTTTTCTTTTTTTTTTTTTTTTTTAATTTTTAATCTACACTTACATGAAGAATACTATGTTTACTATGCTCTCCCCTATATCAGGTCCCCCCTAACAACCACATTACGGTTACTGTCCATCAGCTTTGCAAAATGTTGTAGAGTCACTACTTGTCCTCTCTGTGTTGTGCAGCCCACCCTCCCCTTTCTCCCTCCCCTCCATGCATGCTAATCTTAATACCCCCCTTCTTCTTCCCCCCCCCATCCCTCCCTGCTCACCCATCCTCCCCAGTTCCTTTCCCTTTGGTACCTGTTAGTCAATTTTTGGGTTCTGTAATTCCGCTGCTGTTTTGTTCCTTCAGTTTTTCCTTTGTTCCTATACTCCTCAGATGAGTGAAATCATTTGGTATTTCTCTTTCTCCGCTTGGCTTATTTCACTGAGCATAATACTCTCCAGCTCCATCCATGTTGCTGCAAATGGTTGGATTTTTCCACTTCTTATGGCTGAGTAGGATTCCATTGTGTATATGTACCACATCTTCTTTATCCATTCATCTATCGATGGACATTTAGGTTGCTTCCAATTCTTGGCTATTGTAAATAGTGCTGCGATAAACATAGGGGTGCATCTGTCTTTCTCAAACTTGATTGCTGCGTTCTTAGGGTAAATTCCTAGGAGTGGAATTCCTGGGTCAAATGGTAGGTCTGTTTTGAGCATTTTGATGAACCTCCATACTGCTTTCCACAATGGTTGAACTAATTTACATTCCCACCAGCAGTGTAGGAGGGTTCCCCTTTCTCCACAGCCTCGCCAACATTTGTTGTTGTTTGTCTTTTGGATGGCAGCTATCCTTACTGGTGTGAGGTGATACCTCATTGTAGTTTTAATTTGCATTTCTCTGATAATTAGCGATGTGGAGCATCTTTTCATGTGTCTCTTGGCCATCTGTATTTCTTTTTTGGAGAACTGTCTGTTCAGTTCCTCTGCCCATTTTTTAATTGGGTTATTTGTTTTTTGTTTGTTGAGGCGTGTGAGCTCTTTATATATTCTGGATGTCAAGCCTTTATCGGATCTGTCATTTTCAAATATATTCTCCCATATTGTAGGGTTCCTTTTTGTTCTATTGATGGTGTCTTTCGCTGTACAGAAGCTTTTCAGCTTAATGTAGTCCCACTTGCTCATTTTTGCTGTTGTTTTCCTTGCCTGGGGAGATATGTTCAAGAAGAGGTCACTCATGTTTATGTCTAAGAGGTTTTTGCCTATGTTTTTTTCCAAGAGTTTAATGGTTTCATGACTTACATTCAGGTCTTTGATCCATTTTGAGTTTACCTTTGTATATGGGGTTAGACAATGGTCCAGTTTCATTCTCCTACATGTAGCTGTCCAGTTTTGCCAGCACCATCTGCTGAAGAGACTGTCATTTTGCCATTGTATGTCCATGGCTCCTTTATCAAATATTAATTGACCATATATGTTTGGGTTAATTTCTGGGGTCTCTAATCTGTTCCACTGGTCTGTGGCTCTGTTCTTGTGCCAGTACCAAATTGTCTTGATTACTATGGCTTTGTAGTAGAGCTTGAATTTGGGGAGTGAGATCCACCCTACTTTATTCTTCTTTTTCAGGATTGCTTTGGCTATTCGGGGTCTTTGGTGTTTCCATATGAATATTTGAATTATTTGTTCCAATTCCTTGAAGAATGTTGCTGGTAATTTGAGAGGGATTGCATCAAATCTGTATATTGCTTTGGGCAGGATGGCCATTTTGACGATATTAATTCTTCCTAGCCATGAGCATGGGATGAGTTTCCATTTATTAGTGTCTCCTTTAATTTCTCTTAAGAGTGACTTGTAGTTTTCAGAGTATAAGTCTTTCACTTCTTTGGTTAGGTTTATTCCTAGGTATTTTATTCTTTTTGATGCAATGGTGAATGGAATTGTTTTCCTGATTTCTCTTTCTATTGATTCGTTGTTAGTGTATAGGAAAGCTACAGATTTCTGTGTGTTAATTTTGTATCCTGCAACTTTGCTGTATTCCGATATCAGTTCTAGTAGTTTTGGAGTGGAGTCTTTAGGGTTTTTTATGTACAGTATCATATCATCTGCAAATAGTGACGGTTTAACTTCTTCTTTACCAATCTGGATTCCTTGTATTTCTTTGTTTTGTCTGATTGCCGTGGCTAGGACCTCCAGTACTATGTTAAATAACAGTGGGGAGAGTGGGCATCCCTGTCTGGTTCCCGATCTCAGAGAAAATGCTTTCAGCTTCTCGCTGTTCAGTATAATGCTGGCTGTGGGTTTATCATATATGGCCTTTATTATGTTGAGGTACTTGCCCTCTATTCCCATTTTGCTGAGAGTTTTTATCATGAATGGGTGTTGAATTTTGTCAAATGCTTTTTCAGCATCTATGGAGATGATCATGTGGTTTTCGTCTTTCTTTTTGTTGATGTGGTGGATGATGTTGATGGATTTTCGAATGTTGTACCATCCTTGCATCCCTGGGATGAACCCCACTTGGTCATGGTGTATGATCCTTTTGATATACTGTTGAATTCTGTTTGCTAATATTTTATTGAGTATTTTTGCATCTACATTCATCAGGGATATTGGTCTGTAATTTTCTTTTTTGGTGGGGTCTTTGCCTGGTTTTGGTATTAGGGTGATGTTGGCCTCATAGAATGAGTTTGGGAGTATTCCCTCTTCTTCTATTTTGTGGAACACTTTAAGGAGAATGGGTATTATGTCTTCTCTGTGTGTCTGATAAAATTCCGAGGTAAATCCGTCCGGCTCCGGGGTTTTGTTCTTGGGTAGTTTTTTGATTACTGTTTCAATTTCTTTGCTCCTAATTGGTTTGTTTAACTTTTGTGTTTCTTCCTTGGTCAGTCTTGGGAGGTTGTATTTTTCTAGGAAGTTGTCCATTTCTTCTAGGTTTTCCAGCTTGTTGGCATATAGGTTTTCATAGTAGTCTTTAATAATTCTTTGTATTTCTGTGGAGTCTGTCGTGATTTTTCCATTCTTATTTCTGATTATGTTGATTTGTGTTGACTCTCTTTTTCTCTTAATAAGTTGGGCTAGAGGCTTATCTATTTTGTTTATTTTCTTGAAGAACCAGCTCTTGGTTTTGTTGATTTTTGCTATTGTTTTATTCTTCTCAATTTTGTTTATTTCTTCTCTGATCTTTATTATGTCCCTCCTTCTGCTGACCTTAGGCCTCATTTGTTCTTCTTTTTCCAGTTTTAATAATTGTGATGTTAGACTATTCATTTGGGATTGTTCTTCCTTCTTCAAGTGTGCCTAGATTGCTATATACTTTCCTCTTAAGACTGCTTTCGCTGCATCCCACAGAAGTTGGGGCTTAGTGTTGTTGTTGTCATTTGTTTCTATATATTCCTTGATCTCTATTTTGATTTGTTCATTGATCCATTGATTATTTAGTAGCATGTTGTTAAGCCTCCATGTGTTTGTGAGTCTTTTTGTTTTCTTTGTAGAATTTATTTTACTTTCATACCTTTGTGGTCTGAAAAATTGGTTGGTAGAATTTCAATATTTTGGAATTTACTGAGGCTCTTTTTGTGAGCTAGTACGTGGTTATTCTGGAGAATGTTCCATGTGCACTTGAGAAGAATGTATATCCTGTTGCTTTTGGATGTAGAGTTCTATAGATGTCTATTAGGTCCATCTGTTCTAGTGTGTTGTTCAGTGCCTGTGTGTCTTTACTTATTTTCTGCCCGGTGGATCTATCCTTTGAGGTGAGTGGTGTGTTGAAGTCTCCTACAATGAATGCATTGCAGTCTATTTCCCTCTTTAGTTCTGTTAGTATTTGCTTCACATATGCTGGTGCTCCTGTATTGGGTGCATATATATTTAGAATGGTTATATCCTCTTGTTGGACTGAGCCCTTTATCATTATGTAGTGGCCTTCTTTATCTCTTGTTACTTTCTTTGTTTTGAAGTCTATTTTGTCTGATATTAGTACTGCAACCCCTGCTTTCTTCTCACTGTTGTTTGCCTGAAATATGTTTTTCCATCCCTTGACTTTTAGTCTATGCTTATCTTTGGGTTTAAGGTGAGTTTCTTGTAAGCAGCATATAGATGGGTCTTGCTTTTTTATCCATTCTATTACTCTATGTCTTTTGATTGGTGCATTAAGTCCATTTACATTTAGGGTGACTATTGAGAGATATGTACTTATTGCCATTGCAGGCTTTAGATTCGTGGTTACCAAAGGTTCAAGGTTAGCTTCTTTAGTATCTTACTGCCTAACTTAGCTCGCTTATTGAGCTGTTATATACACTGTCTGGAGATTCTTTTCTTCTCTCCCTTCTTATTCCTCCTCCTCCATTCTTCATATGTTGTGTGTTTTGTTCTGTGCTCTTTTTAGGGGTGCTCCCATCTAGAGCAGTCCCTGTAGGATGCCCTGTAGAGGTGGTTTGTGGGAAGCAAATTCCCTCAGCTTTTGCTTGTCTGGGAATTGTCTAATCCCGCCATCATATTTAAATGATAGTCGTGCTGGATACAGTATCCTTGGTTCAAGGCCCTTCTGTTTCATTGCATTAAGTATATCATGCCATTCTCTTCTGGCCTGTAGGTTTCTGTCGAGAAGTCTGATGTTAGCCTGATGGGTTTTCCTTTATAGGTGACCTTTTTCTCTCTAGCTGCCTTTAAAACTCTTTCCTTGTCCTTGATCCTTGCCATTTTAATTACTATGTGTCTTGGTGTTGTCCTCCTTGGATCCTTTCTGTTGGGAGTTCTGTGTAATTTCATGGTCTGTTCGATTATTTCCTCCCCCAGTTTGGGGAAGTTTTCAGCAATTATTTCTTCAAAGACACTTTGTATCCCTTTTCCTCTTTCTTCCTCTTCTGGTATCCCTATAATACGAATATTATTCCTTTTGGCTTGGTCACATATTTCTCTTAGTGTTGTTTCATTCCTGGAGATCCTTTTATCTCTCTCTATGTCAGCTTCTATACGTTCCTGTTCTCTGGCTTCTATTCCTTCAATGGCCTCTTGCATCTTATCCATTCTGCTTATAAATCCTTCCAGGGATTGTTTCACTTCTGTGATCTCCTTCCTAACATCTGTGATCTCCTTCCGGACTTCATCCCACTGCTCTTGCATTTTTCTCTGCATCTCATCCCACTGCTCTTGCATTTTTCTCTGCATCTCATCCCATTGCTCTTGCGTTTTTCTCTGCATCTCTGTCAGCATGTTCATGATTTTTATTTTGAATTCTTTTTCAGGAGGACTAGTTAGGTCTGTCTCCCTCTCAGGTGTTGTCTCTGTGATCTTTGTCTGCCTGTAGTTTTGCCTTTTCATGGTGATAGAGATAGTTTGTAGAGCTGGTACAAGTGACCGCTGGAAGAGTTTCCCTTCTTCTTGGTTTGTGGCCTTCTCCCCCTTCGCAAGGCGCTGGGTTCTTGCAGGTGTGGATGTGGTCTGGATGTTGTCCTGTGTCCTGTGGTCTCTATTTTAGGAAGATTTTTCTTTGTTATATTTTCATAGCTCTATGTGTTTTTGGGAGGAGATTTCCACTGCTCTACTCAGGCCGCCATCCTGGCTCCGCCCCTTCATCCTCCAATTCTTAATGCCAATATAAGCAACATTTTATTGTCTCCCTCCCCTTTTTCCTACAGAATATGATTCCCATGCATCATCTAGCCATTCTAAGGGGCTAGACATTTAGGTTGACTCTATTCAAGGCTGTGGTGACAAACCTCGAACACACATTTCATGTATGCAAGGACCTACCTAAGATAAATTCCCAGAAGCAAGATTTTCAAGGAGGTATACATCTGTGGTTGACAGATGTTGCCAAATTATCCTCCTTAAGGATAGTTATACTCTCTACAGTAATAACTGTTTCTCTGTAACTTCAATAACCTAATGCATATCAAATTTCTGGACTTCTGAAAAGTCTAAGAAAAAATGTATTTTGGGGTGTCTGTGTGTACTTCGCTTACTGAAGGGTGAGGTCAAGCATCTCTCCATGTATTTAAGAGTCTTTTGTACCTCCTTTCCCATGAACTGTCTGTTTACATGTCTTGCCAACTTTTCAATTGTTTTTGGCCTTTCTGTCATCTTAATTTCTAGCATCTCTTTTTATATAAATGTGTTTATCCTGTTTTCTATGAGTTGTAAATATTTCTTCCCATTTATTTGACTTCATTTATATTGGTAATTGACACATAAATATTCTTAAAGTCACCATTATTTGCTTTTATGGCTTCTAGATAGAGTCATAATTAGGTAGTTCTCCACTGTAATTTAAAGAAATGAACAACCTCATATATTTTAAGCTTTATTTTAGATACTTTTACACTTATCAAACAGTTTTAAGACAGCCTAAAGAGTTCCCATATATTCTCTGTATAGAACTACAATTAATAAATTCTGAAGGAATTAAAAAACCAAACATCACTGTTTTGCAATTTCTAATAAACACTGGATCTAGGCAATCTCCAATGGCTACTAAAAATAGAAGGTAAAAGGCTGGTGGAAGACTTTAAAATGGACTAATCAGGCTGATAACAGCTAAATCTGATCAAGTTTAACACCACAAAAAGATAGGCAACTAGATATTTAGCTCTTCTTGATGGAAGAGCATGCCACCACCTCTGGAGTATTCTTCACTAGATTTAAGAGTTGCTTTCTGGGGTGCAGGGAAAAGGCAAGCTATAAATCTAAGCAATAGTAGTATATAAGCAATACAGGAGCTAAAGGAACATGTTAAACTAAGTCATGAGAAAATAATGTAAAACCCAAAATGTGAGAAATTCTATAATGGGTCTGTTTCTTCAACAACTTGTTAGGGGAGAAAAACAAATAGCAAACTATAACAAATTTAAAAAAATAAAGGACATTTATCAAATATTTGAATCCTTATCCAAACAAACCAATTTATAAAGAGTCACCTGTAAGAAAATCAGAGCTGGAAACCCTGGTTAGATATTTGATATTAAGAAACTACTATTATTTTTAAGATAATATTGTTTTAAAGTCTTTATATTTTAGAGAGATCATGAAGTATTTATCAATGAAATGACATATGTGGGATTAGCTTTAAAATAATTTATGGGGCAAAGGTGTGTAAGGCATGGGAGTGAAGCAAGACAATCTAGTTTGTGTTAAAAGTTGAGGTTAGGCTGGATCACGGGCACACAGAAGCTCATTATACTATTTTAATTTTGTGCACATTTGAACTTTTCTACAATAGTTTAAAAACTGTTTGCAAGGTTGACATGTTTTCTAGAGAGTCTTCCCCATGAAAGTTTTGATGTGTCAGGGAAACAAGCTAGTCACTTCAATGGATTCACTGGAATAATACATTGACTGTATATAGAAGGACTCATCTCACCAAGCAAGTGAGTTTCTACAGGTACAGGACTCTATGAAGGGCACAAAAATGTCTAAAGAATGATCGCTGGCCTAGAAATGTTTAGGAGATCCAGTAGGAATAACTTTTGTGGCTTTTATCATGAAGCTAAGTCCCCTGTGTTTTTCTTTAGTGTATAAAACAACCAGTATTTATTGAGCACCTATGCACACAGCACTCTGATAGGGAGAAAGACAAGAGGTAAGGGGTCCTTGTCTTTAAGAAGTTAATTCAAACATTCATCAAGTTGTCCGCATGTGCTGGGCAATTTGTTAGGAATTCAAAAATGAGTACAGAATGTCCCTCATCTCTAAATGGGTCTAAAAAACTGCTACTGAGGCTAGCATAGGACAAAATTCTACTGAGTAAATGTCCTTTCAGCTTAAATGAGTATAACAAATTTACCTCAGTTCAAACAATATGATTAACCCAATCCAAATTAGCCCCCAATCTAACTGCCACAAATTCAGTGGAGAATGAAAAATTGTAAGGAACATTCATTTACATAACCTGGAATTAAGAACTGTTCATATAATCCAGGATTCATAATCTAGGATTCATCAAAGATTGGATAGTTGCCCTCTCCTGGCAAATTCTAATACTGCAGTCTAATTCAACCAACTACTGGAAGCAAAATCAGAAGCTCACAGCCAATGAGTCAGTGGAGGAAGGGCAGGCATGGGAGAGTTTCTAGAGCTGGACAAAGAAAATAGCAGAGAAAACATAAAAATGAAGGGAGAGGTGAGGGGATTCAAATAAATCAATAAAATATGATTCAAACTAAATAAAATGTCAGAAATTATGATGATGCTCATTCTGTATCATCCTCCCAATGCTGCTACTCTCAAGACACAATCTTGGGCAAGTCCTTTCTGAGTCTCAGTTTTCTTTTCTATAAAATGGGGGTAATATTACCTGCCCTATAGGGCTATTGTGAGGGTCAAATGACATGATATGCGTAAAGAACTCAGAACAGTGTTCAGCACATAGTAAGTAATCAGTGGTGTTGTTATTCAGATGCTCAAGCATCCATGCTCCCCATCTCCCGATCAAGATATCAACAGATCAAGTTCCTTGTGAAATGCCCTCACTAAGCTGTGTCTATGTTATCATTACATTTCTTAATCTGTGATCACACATTCATTCATGTGATTCTGATGAATATTAGAATTTTTGTCTGCTAAACTTTAAGTTCCATGAGGGCAGGAACCATACCTGGTTTTGCTCCTCCTGTGTTCCCAGCACTCAGTGTAATACCTGGCACTTAATTAATTTGTTAAATAAAATCATAAAGTTCCCAGTCAGTGTTATAACAGTATTTTGCTCTAGTATAGGCTAAATTGTGGTCCCTCCCACAAAAAGATATGTTGAAGTCCTAAACCCCAGTACCTCAGAATGTGACCTTATTTGGAAAAAAGAGTAATTGCAGATGTAATCAGCTAAATTAAGATGAGGCCTATCGGAGTAAAGTGGACTCAATCCTATGTGACTGGTATCCTTAAAAGAGGGAACAGCAACAGAGGCAGGTTAGAGGAATGTGATCACAAACTGAAGAACACCGAGGACTGACAGCTACCACCAGAAGCTGAGAAGAGGCAAGGAAGGGTACCGCCTCCTCTACAATTTTCAGGGGCATATGGTTCCACTGACACCTTGATTTGGACTCTAGCTTCTAGAACTGTGAGACAAAACATTCCTGTGGTTTCAACAGCCCAGTTTGTGGTACTTCGTAATGGCGGCCCAGCGACACTAAAACAAGCACAAACTCAGTGGCTTTGTTTGGTATTTCAAAGCTATCTGTTACATTCCTCCCATGGCAGAAAAACTGTTTATGGATTATATTTTTTTAAAAGAAACTATTAGGATTAGCTTTTCTCCTCCATTCCCAATGACTTCTTAACAACTTTAATCAACTTTGACTACTCCTAAATTCCAGTCAAATACTTCAATGGCCTTATTATTTTTCCTTCTTTTTCACAGTTCTCTTTTCAGCAATAAACAGAACTAAGTTCTACGTTAAGTATTTATTAGCAAAATTAACTAAAACAAAACATATTAGTGAATCAAGATTTAAGTGAACGACACACATCCAAAATAGTGCCTCAATGATGAGATTAATTCTAATACAATTTAAAACTTGGGACACAAAGTCATCTTTCACCCACAATATGGGAAAGGATAGTAAATAATTTGACTTTTAGGCCCCCTTCACACAGTAGCCTGATTTGGTAAATCACTTAGTTTGTAATTCAAAAAAGAAAAGAAAACCTTCTGTGAATGCTAGCATATTTCAGTATGAAGTTGCTAAGACTCATTTTGGTATGAATAAAGGTATCTAACTGCCTTCTATTATCTTTGGAGAAGAGATATCACCTTGCAGTGAAAACAGTTGAGGCAGGGACATGACTCCGTAACTCTGGTAGGAAGGCAGTCAGGAACTCCACCTACAGTGTTGTCTCCGCATGCTGCACTACCTACACACTCACATGCTCCCCAGAGTCTGGGACTGTCAAGTTGATTTATGAAAACTGTCTTGGCATCCTGGATAGGACAAGTTAAAACCTACTTTAACTAACAATGTGACAGAAGAGCCAAGACCCTGTGTATTCCCAAAAACTCACAAAGAAGACAACTGAAGAGACAAGTAATATGCACTTAACCTTTAGTAGGTAATGCTATCTCATAGGCTGTTCCCGTTTACACCCAGGCAAGGTCAGGGAACAGGAGGGGTCAGACACAGAGCATGAACACCAAGAACCTCAGGGAAGAGTAGACCCTCTGATTTAATTAAGGTTCTGAATAAAAGAATAATGGAAATATAGGTAAGTTTCCTTACGTAGAAAGAAAGCTCATCAAGGTAAAACCCTGAATATGTAAGAGAACTAGGGTGTGGTTAAATTACAATGGGTCAGCAACAGATAAACATGAGCTGATCCAAGGATCATCCTATGATGCTGGGTTCAAAGGGCAGACAGTTCCTGGGAGAGGTGATAGATCTTCCAGATCTCCCTCCCAGTCTACAAGCTACAGCTCAGTGGTGAACAGTAACCAAGAGGCTTGCACAACCCTGACAGGGCCCCCATCACGGGTGATCTCATATGCCCCCATAGTAAGGTACACACTGGAAAGGAGGGGAAAGGTGCACCATGCGGACAGGCTGAAGTGCAGGGAGAACTGACAAATTCCCCAAAACACGGGAAGTTAGCATCAGTCCACTCAGGAGGCACTGAAAAAAGGGAAATGTTAGGTAACAACGTATTTTATATTTTACAACACTTAAGTCACACTATTAACCAGGAATCAATATACAGAGACAGAAAAGATACAAAGTATCTTGTTTATAAGAACAGAAAAATGACAATTTCAAAGAAGTGTTTTTCTGTCCAAAACAATCTATAGTGGTCATTGACTTATACTCTCTAAAGAAAATAAATTGGGGATTGTGCAGGATGGTATTCTTTATTACTCTCTTCAATGTTTTCTACAGATTTAAAGTATCCTTCATTCTCTCTCCCAATCAGTTTGGTCCAAAGTCTGGACCACCATTTCAGGTTCATTCCTTTAAATTTAGCATCATCTTGGTTGCTCTATTCCATCTTCTCTGCAACTATGTACTTCTAGAAATCATTATTATGTCCTTAAGCAAGATCCTCCAGATACAGGCTTTCAAACTTTTCACCACAACCCACGGTAAGAAATACATTGTACATCTGAAACAAGTCCAATATCCAAAACCTATAAAACCTACACATAAGTTTCTTAAAACATTTACCCTCACTACATTTGATAGACTGATTTCTTTTTTATGCTGGTGATCCAACTATTCGGTCACAACTCACAGTTTGAAATACTTAGTATATAACGTACACTCATACATCTAAGTGGCAGCATAAGGAAGGAGCTAAGAGTTCTGTATTCAGGCTGCCTGGATTCAAAAGCCAACTCTTGAAGCTGTCAACCTCTGTTCCCTGTTTCTTTGTCAAGGGGATAACAGAACAGTGTTCACCTTAAAACTGAAGATTAACAAAGATCATCCACGTAAGGTACTAAAAGTATAAAAAGTTTCCAGTTAAAATGGCTAGTAATAATTCTTAAATGATCCATGGACTTTTTTTGTGGCAAAATATTCATAAAATTCATTATTTTAACCATCTCAAAGTGTACAATTCAGTGGCACTTGGTACATTCAGAATGTTGGGTAACCATCACCACCCAAAACATTCTTATCATCCAGAAAAGGAAACCTTATGCCCATTGAGCTTACCCTCCCCACTCCACCGTCCTCCTCAGCCCCTGGCAACTCCTAATATGCTTTCTCTCTAGGTCCCTGGACTTGTTAAATTATAAGTTAACACTTGACTAGAACAGATTTCTTAGGCAGAATGAAGTGTTTTTTGGAGTCATTAGTCCTCTGGCTCATGAGCCAAACTTTGGCTAACTACTTCTTAAGTAAACCTTGTGAACCACTTTCAGTAATTCTGTGACCTCTCTTGGGGTCAGAAATCTCTCTCCTGTAAATTCTGTTAGGGCAAGATTCCCAAAGCCTGGCCAGAGCGGTGGAGACCACTTTCAGTGTCCACAGGAGGCAGAATGAGTAAGGCCCTAAGGAGGTGTTTCTCCCTTAGATTGTGGATACCACCAAATGATAGAATATTCACCCAATGAAGAATGTAAGAATGTCTATTCTTCAACCTTTGCGTTTTGAAATTCTGCTTTTGAGGCTCCAAACTTTTACCATCAAGGAGTAAAAAAGTGAACTTGGACACAGAACTAGAAGTCCATTTCTTGGCTGTAGGATGTAGCATCATTTCCTTTTGGGGCCCACCCCTTCTCACACTCTGATTTCCCACCCTTCCTTTGGGTTGTGGAGGACTGGGCAGAAACTTTGCTCTTCCCTGGACCTATTCTGGGAGTCACCAGATACTCGATTAGAGAAATAACTGAGGCAGGAAGGTTACCTTGCAAAGCAGCACTGTTTTTCCTTTAAGAAATGGTGAAGGCAGAAGGCTTCTTAGGCCAAGAATTAAATATCACCAAGAAGCACAGATGTGGTCTAGAAGACAACGTTCGTTGGCCCAGCTGTCTGTCAGCTTTTCTTCTTTCTTTTTTTTTAAGTAAGACCAACACTGCTCACCCAGTAAATAAGCAATAAAATCCTCAAGTCATTTTCCACCCCTCTCCACTTAATCTCCCCCCATCCCCACTGCTTCCCTGCCTCCCGGGTGAATGCCTGACTCTCCTTGCAGAGAGCACTGGTCCATCTCAGCTTACTCGGGATGTGTTTGGACAGGGATGATACAGAGGGCCCAGCGAACCCCGGGAGTAGGTGCAGCGCTTTTGGGTTTTTAAAGCAACAAACTAGCCAAAGAAAACTCACACGTCAAACTCTGGGGAAGCCGGTGCCCAGAACTGTGTCAAATCCTGGAAAAGACCTGACCTGGAGTGAACTTGATATGGACAAAAGATAATTACAGCTTTCCGAAGACCCGGGTGCCCTAGCAGGTCAGTGACAGTGTGGGTCCCTGACTGCGGCGAAGGTTCACCCCAGACGCTCCAAGCATGAAGCCAAAAACACAAGACCTCAAAAGAAGGAGCGACGGAAGAAGCCGTCACGCCCCAAAACAGCCAAGTGATCCTTATCACAGCAAAGTCTGGGTCCGTCTAGCACGTGCCTCAAGCATCTAGCCCCGGGCACTCTGGGAAAAGGGGCTCCAGGTTCCCACCCGGGCGGGTGCAGGGTGACCGTAGTCCTATCAACCGGAGGGACGCGCTGCGTGGAGGAAGGAGGGGAGGACCCCGCGAGAGCGGCTGCGGCGGGTCCCCGGGTGGAGATGCGGCTGATTCCCAGGGCGCCCGAAATGCATCCCACGCAGGGCCCCCGCCTGGGTGGGAGAGCGGGGCCAGGGCCGAGGGCGGGGCTCGGAAGGTGGCAGCACTCGGGTCCCTCTGCCAAGAGTGAGGCAAGTCCGGAAACTTCCCGGAGCCGGCGCGCGCTTCCCGCGGCCACCTCCCCAGCGCAGACCCGGCCGGCGGGCGCACTGACCTGAGATGGTTTCCTGGTAGCCCTTGGTGAAGAACTGCATGGCGGTGGCCGCCCTCCAAGGCGTCTTGAGCAGTCCCTGCCGCTGGGGGTCCTCGCCCAGCGAGCGCAGGATGGACGTGTAGGCGGCCGCCAGGTCGGGGAGGTTCAGCTCGTTGTCCTCCTCGCTGCGCGGCCGCTCGCCCTTCCAGCCGTCCGCCGGCTGGGCGCTCTTGGTCTCCGGCCGCGGCGGCTCCTCGGCGGGCGGGCTCGGCCCCGGCCGCGGCGACTCCCCCGCAGGGAACCCATTGCTGCACCTGGCGCCCCGCGGCTTCGCCGACGCCCGCCTCGGGCCCTTCTCCATGGAACCCCCCGCTGCAGCTCAGGAGGGACCCTGGGACGCGTCAGGGACTGTGATTAAACTTCGCTGCGGCCGGAGTCACCTGAGGGAGGCAGCTACCAAACAGCGGCACTCCCAGAGCCCGGTTCAGCGAAGACTGGAGAGCCCCCAGGACTTCTCTTTATAGGCGGGCGGCGGGGCTGGCGCCGCGGGGCGTTCCCATTGGCCGGATCCCTCCTGCGTCACGGCGCTCGCCCCGCTCCCTAGCTCGGCCTTCAGCCTGGAGAGGAGTCCGGGCTGAGCGGCGGACAGCAAGCGGCGGGGCTCGGAAAGGTTGGGGCAACTTGGTGCCCTGGGCTGCACTGCAGCCCTGCTCCCGAGCCCCTCCCGCGCCAGCCGGCGGGAGCAGGTTGGACTCCTCAGGTCCCTGAGGAATGAACCAAGTCTGAAAGCAGGCGATTGCGCGCAGCTGGAAACTGGACGGGGGAGGAATGGTATGGGCGCCCGGTCAGCCCTCACCTCTTAGGGCAAAGGGAACACTGCCCCCGAAGTACTCTGGTCCCCTGTCCTGTGAAAGATGAGCAACCGAGTGGCCTCGCCTGGGAAGGGACTAGGTTGAGATGTGACATGGAAATCAACTCTTACGCTTTTAAGGCAAGACAATTAATATGACTTGAAACTCGCATTGGTTAGTGAAAATGTGTCCAGCGTACCTGCCACCTAACGATAACCCTCTGGTCTCTGTCGGAGGGACTGTTAACACGAATGGCCCTTATGTGAGTCCCTTTGTCTAGGAGGATGGTATTTGTGGTGGCCAGAACTTTGACCCTGGAGAAATTGATGTGAAAGGGAAGAAAAGTGAGGGCTTTCATCAAAAACGCATTTGAGTTTTGAAACGCAATTTGGAAATTTGGCGCTGGATGGTCTTTTAAGAGTGACGTACTAAGCTCCTTTCCCCTGTTGTTGGTACAAATTGTGAAATGTTACTGGTCAACTGGACTCTTAACCGGTGACATCTGCTTTGTTTTCTTTAAGATTAAACAGTGGGCTTTTTCACTCGCGAGATTATTTCATTATGTCGAAGGTAAGTTTTAAAACATGTATCAAATTAATATATTACGATTTACTCCAGAGTTTCTAATAGTGATTTTCTGACATAGAAACAGGGAATAAAAGACATAAAAGCCTTGGGATCAGACAACCGGGGTGTGGGGGGAGCCCCTGGAATTATTCTATACTAATAAGGTAGCTCAGTCATTATTATTAGTAATTGTATTTATTGGATGTCTGCTCCAGGCATAGCCCTGTTCTAAACATTAAGCAAAGAAATGTGGAAATTGCCTGGCCTCCTTGACACCTATTTTAGACTTAAAATAGAAGAAATATTCTTCTAAGTGGGTTTTTTAAAAGATAGTTGCTGAATTTCTATATACATTGAATACCTAGTTACATAAACCAATAAACATGAACAGTCCTTGGAAAGCCTCTTTTTCAGTCTCTTGATATTTATTGTAATTTTTTTTCCCCATCCCCAAGGTCTGGCAACATTTTTTCCCTCTAACTGCACTGCCCACTCTCCACTGATACTTGCTGATGAGAATTATTCACTGGGTCTCAAACCAATTCAAGCATAGTTGGAGACCTTAATGGGTGGCCTTTAATTTAACAAATGAAAACCAGGATACCAAGTGAAACACTTTTAAAATGGACTCAGTGGAGGTACCTTTACCAAGGTCTTTTTTTTAGTGGCAATCATCTGCAAACATTAGCTAATGTTATGTTTCCCAAAGAAAACTCCTAATGAAATTTTTACCCTAAAAATTGGCATTTTCTTACAAACACTGTTGTTGAAGCATCAGCACTTTTGTTGCCAATTACCAGTACAAGGGTCTCTGAATTTGTTCTCTATTACTTGTAAAATTGAGGGAATGCTTTCAGCTAAATGCCCAAAGATAATAAATACAAGAAAGCTTTAAAATTGCCAATATTATATAAACAGTTTACCTGTGAAATGTAGGTAGTTGGGAGGAGTGGTTATAAGTTGAAATGGAAGAAAAAGAAGGAATAAACTAAAAGAGGATAGATATGTCCCACAGAATTTATTAGCATAAAATGGTTCAACAGTAAAACTATGAGTATTCGCAGCCAGGAATTGCAACAACATCCATGTTTCTAACCTAGTAAGGGACCCATTTTCACTTTGGACCCAACCCTAGGAGCTGCTTTCTTTCAGCCAATGAATTTTTTTTTCTTTAATTATCTCACCTCTAGGTCAGTAACAGAAAAGAGGAGCAGATGAGTGAGATAGCATCAAGGATGGAATACTGCAGACTGCAGAAATATGCAGTCACTTGCCACGGGTAATGGGCAAACTACTGCTAGGCAGGTAGCTACATTAATCACGAAAAAGGAAATTTCTTTAAGTGTATTTGATGAAGGTTCTGCATTTGAAATTCAAACTTAGGAGGAGATTCTGGATCAAAGTGGCAAGGTACACAAGAAAAGTACCCTTATTGTACTCTTTAATTCCAGCAGCAGGACTGTGGAATCAATGCAGTCCTGAAATGTCTCACTAAATCCTCCAAATACAGGGAGAAGAGAACTAAATGAAGGCCCTTACCTTCTGAATGAGGAAGAATGGAATCATTTTTGGAGAGAAAATGGAAGAATATGAACACTGAGCTGACTCTGAGATGGAAAGGAAGGGTCAAGGGCTCTACACTGAGTTGGGGAAACTGTTCAAAGCCCAAAGGTTTGGGAACAAAAGAAGGGTAGACACACCCTAAATGTCCTATGTTCCTGGTAAAGGATCTTTAATATCATCTCAACAGAAGTAGCTTATGCTAAAAGGAGGGATACTAATGAAGAGTGCACACTGTTCCAGCCTCACATTCCCTCACAGAAGAAATGATGTAACAATCACTTCAAGCCCCAAACTGTAAAAGAGTCAGGCAAACAAATGAGCTTCTGACATAATGGGAAAGACATGGAAGTAACCCTCATAAAAATCAGGCATGGACATGAGGCAGAGAAACACCATGGATCATGCAAACATGCAGCAGCCAAACAAAATGAAGCTAAATAGCCGGAAAGTAATACAGAACATAGGAGACAGAAAGGCAGAGAATGCAGCTGAGAAGAAAACAAGCTTGGGGAACAGAAGAAAACTCTTCACCAATGTTCTATTCTACAAAAGAATAAAAATACAAGTTCAATGAGATAAAAACCAAGACAGTAAAATAATAGAATTGGAAAAGGCGTGTGATCTCAGGAAATAAACTGAAGACCATCATTATTATGGACTTAATTAGAACTATGTACAAAATAGACACTATTGAAAATTGAATTGCTGTTATGAAGAAAGGCACGATAATGAATGCAGAATAAAAGACAAAGATGAATGCTATCAGAGATGACAAAGATGATCCAGCATATGAATAATTAGGGTTCCTGAGATAGACAGCTCAACAAATGGGAAAGAATGTAGTTAAAGATATAACACAAGCATATTTCTCTACCAGAAGTAAGTCATTGTATTTACAATCAATTGATTTTCAACAAGAGTGCCAAGACAATTCAGTGGGGTAAAGAAGACTCTTTTCAACAAATGATATTAAAACTGTTAGATATCCTTTTGTATGTAGCAAAAGAAAGAGTTGGATCTCTGACACAATATACAAAAATTAACTCAAGGTAGATCAAAGACCCAATTGTAAGGACAAATTTTATAAAACTCTTCAAAGAAGACAAAGGCATAAATCTTTCTGATCTTCAATTAGGCGATTAGATTTCTTAGAAATGACTCCCAAAATAGAAGCAACAAATGGAAAAAAACAGATAAATTAGATTTCACCAAAATTAAAAACTTTTGTGCTCTAAAGGATCCTGTCAAGAAAGGGAAAAGACAATCTACAGAATGGGAGAAAATATTTGCAAATCATGTATCTGATAAGGGACTAGTACCTAAAATATGTAAATAATTCTAGCAACTCATAAAAAAGGACAAATAACCTCATTTGAAAATGGGTAAAGGATTTGAATAGAT
Organism: Manis javanica; assembly: GCF_040802235.1. Taxonomy (NCBI): domain Eukaryota; kingdom Metazoa; phylum Chordata; class Mammalia; order Pholidota; family Manidae; genus Manis; species Manis javanica. Next base: position 44,820,114 of record NC_133163.1, on the reverse strand, counting down.
ATATCCCCAAAGGAGATATACACATGGCCAATAATCATGTGCAAAGAGGCGCAACATCATTAGCCACCAGGGAAACACAAATCAGAGTGTGAATGAATACTGCCTCATGTCCATTAGATGCCTGTATTCAAGAAGATAGGTGATGATAAGTGTGTTTAAGGATGTGAAGAAAATGGAATCATCATACACTGCTGGTGGGAATATAAAATAGTACATCTGCTTTAGAAAACAGTCTGGCAATTCCTCAAAATGTTAGACATAGAGTTCCCATATGACCCAGCAATTCCTCAGCAATAAGAGTAACAAAAACATATGTCCACACAAAAACCTGTATATGAATGTTCATAGCACCATTGTTCATAATAGCCAAAAAGTAGAAACAACCCAAATGTCCATTAACTGATGAATGGATATACAAAATGTGATATATACATACACTGGAACATTAATAAGATGTAAAAATGAAGTACTGATATATCTTAAAACATGCATGAACCTTGAAATCACTATACTAATTGGAAAAAGCCAGATGCAAAAGTCCACATATTATGTGATTCTATTATATGAAATGTCTAGAATAAGCAAATACATAGAGACTGAAAGTAGATAAGTGGTTGCCATGGCGTTGGGGGAATGGTGCATGGGGTGCGACCACTAATAGGTAAGGGGTTTCTCTTTGGTGTGATAAAAATTTTCTGGGATTAGATAGTGGTGATAGTTGTATAAAAATAACTTTGTGAGTATACTAAAAACTACTAAACTATACACTTTAAAAGGATGACTTCTATGGTGTGTGAATTATGTCACAATTAAAAATATTTCTCTTAAAAAAGTTTGTAAAAAATATATAACAGAGGGAGAGGAGCCAAGTTGGCAACATGAGGAGAGCAGCAGAAATATCCTCCCAAAACCATATATGTTTTTGAAAATACAACAAACACAACTATCCCTAAAAGAGAGACCAGAAGATACAGGACAACAGCCAGGCTACATCTACACCTACAAGAACCAAGAGCCTCACAAAGGGGGTAAGATACAAGCTGTGGCCCGGCAGAACCTGAGCGCCTCTCACCCCAGCTCCCGGCGGGAGGAGAGGAGTTGGAGCAGGGAGAGAGAGAGAGAGCCCAGGACTGCCCTAGCCATCTGCACCGGGAGCACAGACACACAGTGCGTGGTGTGCTGGATGCTAGGAAAACAGGGCAGTAAAACCTGGGATCGTGTCCCCACAGCTGGTGCCCCTGGAACAAAGAAAAGCGAGTGCTTTTTGAAAGTCTTAAAGGGACAGGGGCCTCACTGCTGGATGGAAGCATCCCAGGACACACAGCCCAGCAGCTGGGAATCTTGGGGAACTCCAGGCACCCTAACCCCCTGGGTGGCAGCGCAGCTTTGAGGCCTCTCACGGTGATAAACAGCCTTCCTCCCGTTCGCCCTCCAACACTGCTCCACCATAGCGGAACAGCAGCCTGAGAGCGGCCATGCCCACAGCAACCACAGAGCTTACTCCACAGAAGTGGGGCACGAATCAGAGACCCCATCTGCGTGCAGCTGCCCAGCACAAGCCGCTAGGGTTGCTGTTCTCCCAGAAGAGGAAGGCCACAAACTAGCAAGAAGGGACGTTCTCCCAGCCGACACATGCACCAGCTCACCACAACTACCTCTATCACCATGAAAAGGCAGAAGAATTTGATCCAGACCAAAATCATAGAGACATCCTCCCCTGAGAGGGAAACTGGGGAGATAGACCTAAGCAATTTCCCTGAAAAATAATTCAAAATAAAGGTCATAACCATGCTGATGGAGCTGCAGAGAAAAACGCAAGAGCTAACGGACAAAATACAGAGGGAGACTACAGAAATAAAACAATAAAAGCACAATGGATGAGATGCAAGAGGCCATTGACTGAATAGAAACCAGAACACCAGAATGCAAAGAAGCTGATGCAGAGAGAGATAAAAGGATCCCCAGGAATGAAACAATATTAAGAGAACTGTGTGACCAATCCAAAAGGAACAATATCCACATTATAAGAGTACCAGAAGAAGAGAGAGAAAAAGGGATAGAAAGTGTCTTTGAAGAAATAATTGCTGAAAACTTCCCCAAACTGGGGGAGGAAATGGCCTCTCAGACCACAGAAGCACACAGAACTCCCAACAGAAGGAACCCAAGGAGGACAACACCAAGACACATAATAATTAAAATGGCAAAGACCAACGACAAGGACAGAGTTTTAAAGGCAGCTAGAGAGAGAAAAAGGGTCACCTACAAAGGAAAACCCATCAGGCTATCATCAGACTTCTCAAACAGAAACCTTACAGGCCAGAAGAGAATGGCATGATATATTTAATGCAATGAAACAGAAGGGCCCTGAACCAAGAATACTATATCCAGTACAATTATCATTTAAATATGAAGGAGAAATTAAACAATTCCCAGACAAGCAAAAGTTGAGGGAATTTGCCTCCCACAAACTACCTCTACAGGGTATTTTAGAGGGACTGCTCTAGATGGGAGCACTCCTAAGGCTAAATAGATGTCACCAGAGAAAATAAAATCACAGCAAAGAAAGCAGACCAACCAAATACTAACTAAAGGCAAAAATAAAATCAACTACCCAGAAAAGCAGTCAAAGGAAACACAAAAGAGCACAGAATAAAACACTCAACATATAAAGAAGGGAGGAGGAGGAATAAGAAGGGAGAGAAATAAAGAATCATCAGACAGTGTTTATAATAATAGCTCAATAAGTGAGTAAGTTAGACAGTAAGATACTAAAGAAGCTACCCTTGAACCTTTGGTAACCACGAATCTAAAGCCTGCAATGGCAATAAGTACATATCTTTCAATAATCACCCCAAATGTAAATGGACTGAATGCACCAATCAAAAGACACAGAGTAATAGAATGGATAAAAAAGCAATACCCATCTATATGCTGCTTACAAGAGACTCACCTCAAACCTAAAGACATGCACCCACTAAAAGTCAAGGGATGGAAAAAGATATATCTTGCAAACAAAAAGGAGAAAAAAGCTGGTGTTGCAGTACTAGTATCAGACAACATAGGCTTCAAAATAAAGAAAGTAACAAGACATAAAGAAGGACATTACATAATGATAAAGGGGTCAGTCCAACAAGAGGATATAACCATTATAAATATATATGCATTCAACACAGGAGCACCAGCATATGTGAAACAAATACTAACAGAATTAAAGGAGGAAATAGTATGCAATGCACTCATTTTAGGAGGCTTCAACACACCATTCACTCCAAAGAATAGATCTACCAGACAGAAAATAAGTAAGGACACAGAGGCACTGAACAACACACTAGAACACATGCACCAAAAGACATCTATAGAACTCTACATTCAAAAGCAACAGGATACACATTCTTCTCAAGTGCACATGGAACATTCTCCAGAATAGACCACATACTAGGCCACAAAAAGAGCCTCAGTAAATTCCAAAACATTGAAATCCTACTAACCAACTTTTCAGACCACAAAGGTATAAAACTAGAACTAAATTATACAAAGAAAGCAAAAAGGCCCACAAACACATGGAGGCTTAACAACATGCTCCTAAATAATCAATGGATCAATAATCAAATTAAAATAGATATCAAGCAATATATGGAAACAAATGACAACAACACAAAGCCCCAACTTCTGTGAGACTCAGCAAAAGCAGTCTTAAGAAGAAAGTATATAGCAATCCAGTCATATTTAAAGAAGGAAGAACAATCCCAAATGAATAGTCTAATGCCACAATTATTGAAATTGGAAAAAGAAGAACAAATGAGGCCTAAAGTCAGCAGAAGGAGGGACATAATAAAGATCAGAGAAGAAATACAAAAATTGAGAAGAATAAAACAATAGAAAAAAGTCAATGAAACCAAGAGCTGGTTCTTGGAGAAAATAAACAAAATAGATACACCTCTTGCCAGACTTATTAAGAGAAAAAGAGAATCAACACACATCAACAGAATCAGAAATGAGAAAGGAAAAATCACATTGGACCCCACAGAAATACAAAGAATTATTAGACAACACTATGAAAACCTATATGCTAACAATCTGGAAAACCTAGAAGAAATGGACAACTTCCTAGAAAAATACAGAAGAAACAGGAAATTTAAATAAACCAATTACCAGCAAAGAAATTGAATTGGGAATCAAAAAACTACCCAAGAACAAAACCCCCGGACCAGATGGATTTACCTCGGAATTTTATCAGACACACAGAAAAGACATAATACCCATTCTCCTTAAAGTTTTCCAAAGAATATAAGAGGAGGGAATACTCCCAAACCCATTCTATGAAGCCAACATCACCCTAATACCAAAACCAGGCAAAGACACCACCAAAAAAGAAAATTACAGACCAATATCCTCGATGAATGTCGATGCAAAAATACTCAACAAAATATTAGCAAACCGAATTCTAAAATACATCAAAAGGATAATACACCATGACCAAGTGGGATTCATCCCAGGGATGCAAGGATGCCACAACATTCAAAATCCATCAACATCATCCACCACATAAATAAAAAAGGAGAAAAACCACATGATCGTCTCCATAGATACTGAAAAAGCATTTGACAAAATTCAACATCCATTCATGATAAAAACTCTCAACAAAATGGGCATAGAGGGCAAGTACCTCAACATAATAAAGGCCATATATGATAAACCTACAGCCAACATCATGCTGAACAGCGAGAAGCTGAAGGCTTTTCCTCTGAGATCAGGTACAAGAAGGGATGTCCACTCTCCCCACTGTTATTCAACATAGTACTGGAGGTCCTAGCCACGGCAATCAGACAAAACAAAGAAATACAAGGGATCCAGATTGGTAAGGAAGAAGTTAAACTGTCGTTATTTGCAGATGACATGGTATTGTACTTAAAACACCCTAAAGACTCCCCTCCAAAACTACTAGAACTGATATTGGAATTCAGCAAAGTTGCAGGATACAAAATTAACACACAGAAATCTGTGGCTTTCCTATACACTAACAATGAACTAATAGAAAGAGAAATCAGGAAAACAATTCCATTCACAATTGCATCAAAAAGAATAAAATACCTAGGAATAAACCTAACCAAAGAAGTGAAAGACCTATACCCTGAAAACTAAAAGACACTCTTAAGAAAAATTAAAGAGGACACTAACAAATGGAAACTCATCCCATGCTCTTGGCTAGGAAGAATTAATATTGTCAAAATGGCCATCCTGCCCAAAGCAATCTACAGATTCAATGCAATCCCTATCAAATTACCAATAGAATTCTTCAACGATCTGGAACAAATAGTTCAAAAATTCATATGGAAACACCAAAGACCCCGAATAACCAAAGCAATCCTGAGAAGGAAGAATAAAATGGGGGGGATCTTGCTCCCCAACTTGAAGCTCTACTACAAAGCCAGAGTAATCAAGACAATTTGGTACTGGCACAAGAACAGAGCCACAGACCAGTGGAACAGAATAGAGACCCAAACATATATGGTCAATTAATATTTGATAAAGGAGCCATGGACATACAATAGGGAAATGACAGTCTCTTCAACAGATGGTGCTGGAAAAACTGGACAGCTACATGTAGGAGAATGAAACTGGATCACTGTCTAACCCCATACACAAAAGTAAATTTGAAATGGATCAAAGACCTGAATATAAGTCATGAAACCATAAAACTCTTAGAAAAAAATGTAGGCAAAAATCTCTTGGACATAAACATGAGCAACTTCTTCCTGAACTTATCTCCCTGGGCAAGGGAAACAAAAGCAAAAATGAACAAGTGGGACTATACCAAGTTGAAAAGCTTTTCTACAGCAAAGAACACCATCAATAGAACAAAAAGGTACCCTACAGTATGGGAGAATATATTCATAAATGACAGATCCGATAAAGGGTTGACATCAAAAATATATAAAGAGCTCATGCACCTCAACAAACAAGAAGCAAATAAGACAATTATAAAATAGGCAGAGGAGCTGAACAGACAGTTCTCCAAAGAAGAAATTCAGATGGCCAACAGACACATGAAAAGATGTTCCACATCGCTAGTCATCAGAGAAATTCAAATTAAACCCACAATGAGATATCACCTCACACCAGTAAGGATGGCCAACATCCAAAAGACAAACAACAACAAATGTTGGTGAGGTTGTGCAGAAAGGGGAACCCTCCTACACTGCTGGTGGGAATGTAAATTAGTTCAACCATTGTGGAAAGCAGTATGGAGGTTCCTCAAAAAGCTCAAAATAGAAATACCATTTGACCCAGGAATTCCACTTCTAGGAATTTACCCTAAGAATACAGCAGCCCAGTTTGGAAAAGACATATGCACCCCTATGTTTATCGCAGCACTATTTACAATAGCCAAGAAATGGAAGCAACCTAAGTGTCCATGAGAAGATGAATGGATAAAGAAGATGTGGTACATATACACAATGGAATATTATTCAGCCATAAGAAGAAAACAAATCCTACCATTTGCAACAACATGGATGGAGCTAGAGAATATTATGCTCAATGAAATAAGCCAGGTGGAGAACGACAAGTACCAAATGATTTTACTCATATGTGGAGTATAAGTACAAAGAAAAACTGAAGAAACAAAACAACAGCAGGATCACAGAACCCAAGAATGGACTAACAGTTACCAAAGGGAAAGGGACTGTGGAGGATGGGTTGGAAGGGAGGGATAAGGGCTGGGAAAAAGAAAGGGGGCATTACTATTAGCATGTATAATGTGGGGGTGGGGCATGGTGAGGGCTGTGTGCAACACAGAGAAGACAAGCAGTGATTTTACAGCATCTTACTACACTGTTGGACACTGACTGAAATGGGGTTTGTGCGGGGGACTTGGTGAAGGGGGAGCCTCATAAACATAATGTTCTTCATGTAATTGTAGATTAATGATAATAATATATATGTATAATTTTCTAGAATAATATCTTCTAGAAAAAATTCAAGACAGAATGCTTAACACCAAGCTAGTTAAACTTCAAGGATGGAGTTTTTCAAGCATCCAGACCAAAAAAACAAAAGAAACAAATTATGTAAAAGGCGGTGGGAATAAGGACAAAGGCTAGCCTCCAATTTTTCCACAGCAATAGTCATTACCAAAAAAATAAATCTTTTTTTTGAGGAGACAGCTTTATAGCTTTAAGGATAGGTAAGTTATACCCATTCAAGAAAGCATTCAAGTATAAGAGTATATGTCTGAAACACACATGAGCTCAGAAAATACAATTCCTGTAAGTTACTTATTGAAAAATCCAGTTAACATGAAATCCTGCTAATTAAGAGATAATCAAAATAAAGAACTCAAGAATGAAAGAGTTATGGTAAATATTTAAATATAAAACAAATTTAAAATATTTAAATATAAAATAATACTAAGTATAAAACCAATACTAAATAACTTTGAGAAACAGAACATGAACAATATTAACCTGGCTGGACAATGTAAAAATAGTAATACAAACTAACCAAACCACGACTAGGAGAAAGGGAAATGGGCATTCTTCATTTCATAAAAAGGAGTCAAAATATTATTTAAACTGAAATATAGTAGCAAAAAATCAAGATAAAAAACGTTGTGGCTTTTATTTCTTTTTTTTTACTTCAGAGGGATAAAGAAATATCACTGGTGGTAAAAAACATTTTATGTGTTTTTGAAACACATAAAAAACATTTTAAATAAAAAACAGCATAAAAAATTTTATGCAACTTGACTGGGCTAGGGGGTGTCCAGATATTTGGTAAAACATTTCTGGGTGTGTCTGTGAGACTAATTCCGGAAGAGTTTAACATCGGAATTGGTGAACTGAGTAAAGATTTTCCTCCCCAGTGTGGGTGGGCATCGTCCAAGCTGTTTAGAACAAACACGCAGAGGAAGGGCAAAGTCACTCTCCCTGTCTGAACTGAGACATGCATCTTCTCCTGCCCTTAGATACCAGACACTGGTTTTCCTGGTCCAAGGGCTTTCTAACTCACCAGGATGTGCACCATCAGCCCCCCTCACTTCCCCCCAATTCCCAGGCCTTTGAACTCAGATTGAATTACAGCCTCTGGCTTTCCTGGTCCTCCAGCTTGCTGACAGGAGACCCTGGGACTTCTTGGCCACTGTGACCACAGCAGTCAATTACTATAAAATCTCCTCTTTTGTGTATCTATATATACCCTATTGGTTCTGTTTCTCTGGAAACCCCTGACTTATACAGACTTTTTAAAATAGATTCCTTCAGATTTGCTTCAGAGCCTTTTTCTTCTATTAAATTCAAATGAAATGAATACAAGTGTTTCTATTAAAATAGTATCTCTGGTTGGATGCCACTTGGCAAAGGGTCTCATCTAATTTTTAGTGAGGAACTGGAATTCACAATAGTATGCCTCTGATGGCATTCATAGTCACCTAAACAATAAACTGTTAGTGGCTCTCATTCTGTAGAGTAGGCTGAGATATAAATCCCATTCAAGTCCCAAGTACAGAATAAGCCACATGGAACTCCAACTGAAGATTGGATCCTGATGCCCACAGTCAGTGATCAGGTAAATGTTTCAGCCTTGTTTCTCCTGCGAGTGTGCTACATGTTAATTGCAGCACAGGAAATATGTTCAGTGACGGCAAAATCCAAGTTTCTGTTTCCTGCTTAGCTATTAAAAAAAGTCAGGTAACACATGCTGTCACCACCCTAAATCGCTGTAAGGATGTGGAACACAGGGAATAGAGCAATGAACTAAAGAAACAAATGCTCCTTGCCCTCAAGGAGCTTACATTCATTCATTCAACAAGTTCTTTGACACTGCTATCTCTAACGTATACATGCTTGTTTTTCCTCATTGACTTCAGAAAAAATACTAGAGACTTTATTGCCACTTAAAAAGTAAAACTATGTAAGCGCACAAGTTAGAAAAACTAAGGGCCATGTACTGCAGTGGTCAAGAAGCAATCTGTGGTGTCACATTCCCCAGGTTCATGCCCTGACTCCTTCACTCATCAGCGTGGTCACCATGGGCAAGTTTCCTAACTTCTTTAAGCCTCAGTTTCCACATCTGTAAAATACATATTGTAACAGTAGGCTTTTCCTCATAGACTTGTGAGGGTTTGAGATCATCTATGTAGAGAATTAGCAATAGTATGACATATAACAATTGAGTGATAAATGTTAGCTATTGCTAATGGCAAAAGGCATTTTAAAAAATAATAATTATAGAAAGATCCCTTGGAAAATGAGTGTTAAAGTGATGTACTTAAGAGAGTCTAAGTACAGAACAGAGAAATGTAGTGTTATCTCTTATCATTAACTGAAAGTTAATCAAAAGTTGAAATAAAATATTGCTGAAATTATGATAATTCAATTGTAGGATATGAGTCAATTGGAGGGTAAAAGTCAGTAAGGATGTGATTTGTTTCTGGTTTTTTGGTGATAGTAAGTGAGGTGAAACTGTATTCTAAATAATGTGAGTTTGGTATTGTCTTAGTGTCTGTGTGCAACCCCTGATTGGGGAGTACAGAATTATACCTCATTGCATTTTGTTGAATAGCTTTCCCTACTAAACGCCCATACATTAAATTCCCAACCAGACACTGTGAAATGGCATGATTCAACAAGGCTGTCAAACTCATGTCTGATGAGAACACTGGGGGGGCGCTCTGAGACAAAGATGATCTGGACACTGACCGAAATACATCTGCAAAGAGCACTATCTCTAGCTGAGAGCAAGGCTGTCTAGCCACCAACACATTTCCACAGCTCATGCCTTCTTCTCCATGATCTCTAGCAATTAGTGTGGTAGCTATTTCTGGATACCTAGTTTATCCAGAGTAGACGATTTGTCTTCTCGACAGCAGTGGCTTTCAAATGGTAATTTAACTGTCAATGAAAAATAAATAAAAGGTGTTGTAAATTCTGTAAAATCTTAGCAATTCATGGAAGCTCTGTTATTGAATGTATCTCCCTCTCAGTTGCCTGGGGAACTGCATTTTAATATCACACATCAAGCAGTTCTTTCCTGAATGTAACTGTATTTTTTCTGATACCATGGTTAAAGCTATTCAAATGTTTGGTTTCTGGCAAATATTTCCTAACATCATTCCTGACAGTAATGGATCTGAAGCAATTTTAATACATTTTTAAACTTCACTAACTTATTAAATAACCAGAGAATGAATCCTATGTAATTGGAAAATATCTTCATCACCAGAAGAGGTGACTGGGAAGATCCATGTGAATCTGTAATGACATGATGTTTTCAAGACCGAGGCTGGTTGTTTGCAGGATCCCACCTTGGAGACCAGCCATGATTTCTCCTCCTCGAGATGCCATATAACAAGATGAAGCCCTGTCCTGGGTGGACCAGTGGTTTCTGGCAGCCACTGCTGGATGCCTACCCAGTATTCTTTCTCCCTTTCTTTCTTAGCTGAAAGACCTCCAACATAGTTCAGAGCAGCAGTGTGCCTGGACTTGGCTAAAAGCACACATTTTCCAAATTTCCTGTAGCTGCAGTGGTCACATGACATAGTTCTTGCCAGTGAGTTATCAGCTGCTGGGTGGCAATCTGGGAATGGCCTTTAAAAGGGGAAGATAGGGGTCTTATGACCTGCACCTCTTTCTCTTGCCAGGGGTGCAAAGGCCATGCTAGAAGTGGAGTAGCCATCTTGTGCCCAGAAGGCCAAAGCACATGCTCAGGATGACTGACCAGGAAGATAGGACAACCCTGAGTCCCCAGTGACACAGCAGAGCCTCCATTCCAGTCCTGGACCACCTTCCTCCAGACTTCCCATTATTTGAGAAAAGCAATTTATTGAGCCACTAGTATTTGAGTTCTTTCATTAGCAGCCAATCACAATTCCTAACTGATACAAAATTTGGTATCTGTAAGTGGAATGCTGCAAGTAAATTGGGAAACTGTTTGGACAGAGGGCTTCAAATATCTGCCTGTTGGAAGCTGGAAAGCTAATGGTCCCTGTTTTGGCAAGACATGGAATCTGGTCAAACTGTTCTTTGCTGTATCTTGCTTGCTATACCTCAGTCATCACTATAATGGAAAAATAGGAAGAGAGATGGAACCTTGTTCATTGATAGTACTGCCAAGAAATTCTAGACCAGCTCTGCCACCCCTAGACTTTTTATTGGGTAAGAAGAATGATCTTTTCTATTTTCTTTGCATTTTACATCATACAATGCATTATATTTAAGGCACACAAATGAGAGGACTAATTCCAAGCATATTGCATGATGCCCAACATATGGAAATTGATAGGAATTAGTTGAATGAATAAAAGGGAAAACTTTAATTATCCTATCCTTGTCTCACTTCAGAATGTACATAAATAAGAGCCTTGTTTTTGTTGGTTTTATTACTTATCTGCCAATTTATTATGCCTTGCTCCAGCAAAGTAAACAATTCACAGATGGATTAAGTAGTTTGGACTTCTTGACAGCTAGCCCAAGTCAAAACCGTAAGACAGTAATTATGGCTAACACTCTTTGAATGCTGTTTATGTGCTAGGCACTGTTCTGAGAACTTTATGAACTGATTTATTCCTCACCACAACAATATTATTATTATAATAACAATATTATTATTATAGTAGTTCTGTAGGTAGGAAACTATTGATAGCCTTGAAGGTGGCAGGTTACGGATAAGCTAGATAACTTGTCCAAAATCACACAATTAGAATGAGTGAGTGGCAGAGGCAGGATTAATCCCGGTGCTCTAGCCCATAACTGCCTCACTTCAATGTTTATATTTCCCTTCACTCTTCATCCTCCACCTCGCTCCGACCTTTGGATTCCTTGAGAGTCATCACGGCTGCATGAATTTGGGCACTTAAAGTCTTTGCTTTGCCATGCTGTTTTCTTGTTCCTACCTGTGAGGAAGTTCAGGCCTCATGGTCCTATGGAGGCAGGCTCTCTGTAGGAATGATTAAAGTTTATAGTCAAAGCTTTTTAGAAACAAAATCATACGTTTTTATTATAACAGGCATAAACATTTTTCGTTACTATATTGACTAGTGCAGCACAGAATCCTAGATGTTCCTGTATCCATTCTTCCCTTCTTCTGAAGTAATAGAATCCTAATACTAAGCCAGGCCCACAACCACCCTCACACTTAGACCGAGTTCTGGACAAGGGGATGTGAAGAGAAGGAATATATGCAACTTCAGGTTGCATTTTGCTTCCTGTCACCTGGAATGGGAACACAGGGGCCTAATGGATCATGTAGACAAAGCAACCTGCTAGTGATGGGGGAGCAACCACACAGAGGACCTGGAGCCTTGGTGACTTTACACAGCAGAGCCTCTATGTCCAAGAGAAAGAAACTCCTCTGTTGTTTAAGCTACTGATATATTGGGCCTCTATTATTGGCAGCAGAGACTATATCCTAATTAACACAACTGGGATACACAATTAAGACGTCAGAGCCAGACCTAGAAATGCCAAGGACTATCACATCATGTGTGTCCTGTATGATTTTCCTGACTTACCAGTCTTTAACTGACATGTTGTATAACTCCGGATCACATAGGGGAAATCCCACATCTGAATAAAAACAACTCTGAATCTTCCCTGGAACCAGACCCCTCCCTGATGACTTCTAGTCTCAAAGCCTCCAGATTCTTTTCTGTAGCTGTTGAGGACTCCACTTACTCATATTAGAGAAATAATCTTGCTATTTATTACCTTTGACTCTCCAGTTATTTACTGCTTGATTCAGTACTCGAATCTCTGGACTTGATAGTGAGGGTCTAGTGTAAGGTGCCAACAATCCCAGTTTGTGTAGGACCTTCCCATTTTTAGCACTGAAAGCCTGGAATCACAGAATCCCCTCATTCTTGAACAGACCAGCATGGTTGTCCATACTAGTTAAAATGTGTCACGCTGTTACTTCTCTCAGAGCTTCTGAGTTTTTAACTACAACTGCCTTTCCATTTTCTTTTTTACTTTCATTTTCAACTGATATGTGTTCATTATCCATTATGTGCCAACCAGAATGTTAGGGGTTGGAGGATTATAAAAAATAATTGAATAAGGACCTTCTTCTCTACTAAAAGATACAGATGTGTAAATGCAGTTACATTGCAGTGTAATAAGTACAATTAAAGAATTAAGTGTGAAATATTTGGGGAGTACAGAATTTGAAGTATTGGATGAATTAGGAAAGGGCTTCCTAGAGGAGGGGACATTCAACCTACATCTTAAAGATGATTATTTATTCATCAAGCAGAGAAGTTGCTAAGTAGTTGCTTCTTACCACTTAGTCCTTACTTTATAATGGTGATTTACTCTGAACTGAAGTTCAGTACAAAACAAATCCAAGAAGTGGATGCTCATTCACGATTTCTTATCTTTTCATGAAATTGCTATCTTAATCTTTCTCCCATCCAGAAACATGTTGTAGTACTTCTGGCTAAAGAAATGCAAACAGAAGTTGTTGGATGGATAAGAAGACTAATCAAAATGGACAGACAGCTGAGGGAAGCCCTCTTGCCATTCCCCTTTCCTTTCATGGAATTCTGAGGTGATGACTCTCATGCCTACAGCCATATTGGACCATGAGGCAACTTTCAGAATGAATGCACTAATAATGGCAGATCAGAAAGATAGGAGAAATCTGGCCCCTGATAACTGATCAGGACTTTTACAAGACAGGAAACTAATCTTATTTGTATTTATACCATTGCTATTTAAGGGTTTGGGTAATATGAAGTTAAACCTAATCACAATGGATATAAGTAACAAGTCAAATTTTTACTGATAACTCTATTTAATGTTAGCAGTTATACACCTACAACTATGATGACAGTTGGAATAAGAATTCTCTGACATAGTACAAAATATACAGAGATCATTGTAGATAAATTAGAAATATCAGACAAGCTTTGGCCATGTTCTGCTTCACCTCCACTTGGTTCCTGTTTCCCTCCAGATGCTGGGCCCTCCCCACACCACTTCCCGTCTGCTCAAGGCTAGCTCTACTTGCCCACCACCTCAGCCATTATGTTCTTGTCCATTTATTCTGTGGATTAGTTTATCTCTCACTCCAGGCCTCAGCCTAGCTCAGCCATGGGGATCACGTACTTCTTACTCCCAAAGTAGAAATAATAATTCTACAACTTATAAACAGTTCTCTCCCCTAAAAAAGAATTCTTTATTAACTCAAATTAACATTTCCCCTCTAGTACATATATTATCTCAAAATCCCAAAATCATCTGGTAGCTAATCATTGAAGTTCAATATCATTTACTATCCATGCAAAAGCTTGGTCCCCAAATGAAACTCCTGACCAAAAGTATATGGATTAAGTTTGTCCTGTTATAAGATAAACTGAGGCATATTTAATTTTTAAGAGCCTATTTGAGCAAAACTTGATCCCAATCAGGTACACTAAACCAGAAGTGATTAGGAATGCTCCATCAAAAGGAGTCAGGGAAAGGAGTTTTATAAAGAAGATACAGAAGCAAAACAAGGAAATTATTTGATCGGCTATAGCTTAAATAAAGTCTACTTGGCTGTCTGTCACTGGCTATCCTCGGGCTTTGGTTTTTCTTAACCGTGAGGCATTTACAAGCTTAGGGCTTGGTTTGCTTACTTAGGCTACTAAAGCATTAAAGCCACCTCAGCTTAATGGCCTCCTTGTTTAATTAATTTAACAATCCAAAGCCCTAACAATTTCTCCACACTCCCTCTGTGCAGTACAAATTGCTTTTCTAAATCTAAGGAATATGAGAATTAATATTAATGTTGTATGTGCTTGTTTACACCCATAATGTTCCAGAAAAAATTCTGAGTTAATATGCAGTACTACTCGGGTATCAGACTTATATTTTATGTGAGGAAACCTAAAGACAGAAATGTTAGAATTTTAGGTTTGCAGGGAGGTATTTTTGAGCAGGAAAGCCTCAGTGCCCCCAGTTTCCAGTGGCTAAGAAGGCTTTCCTCCTACTTTCTGTTTTTGAATAGAGCTGTCTTTGGCTTCCATGTATTATGAGATACGGGGAAGATGAGAGAGGCTTAGCTGGAAGTGGAGAAAGGGGTAAATCTAGCAACCACAGTAAGTCCTGGGTCTTGGCAAATAGAATCAGGTGGGGTTGTATACTTGCAAAGTGTGCAGAATCTAAAAGTAAGTTGTGGTAACTTACCTCTGCAAAGCTACTTCCTTTTCCTTCTCTTTACTCCCCTGTTTTACTTGACCTATTTCTTTCTTCTTCTTTTGGCTTCCTCCATACCTGCTTCTCACCTTTATTATATACATAATATTAATTATTTAAAGAAATGAAATATATTTCCAAACTGGTGAGTGTGTGTGTATGTGCATGTGTGTGTACATATATATATATATATAGTTATACATATATATGTATGTGTGTGCATATATATATATGTTTATATACATTTATGTCTATAACATCTTGTTGAAATCTGCACAGAATTATGTAGGAGTAGACAATTGTAAATTTGTGAATGAATTTGGGAGATATAGTTTAATTGGAAGATCAGTGAGATTTTCCAAATGTTAACATGCTAGTAGCATG
Organism: Manis javanica; assembly: GCF_040802235.1. Classification (NCBI taxonomy): domain Eukaryota; kingdom Metazoa; phylum Chordata; class Mammalia; order Pholidota; family Manidae; genus Manis; species Manis javanica. Next base: position 44,804,557 of record NC_133163.1, on the reverse strand, counting down.
TGTTTCAACACTATGCTCCAGGCTTTAATCATTCAACTACCATCTGGCTCTCAATATTGTCCCTGTTTCTGAAGATATTTTAAAAGCCCCAGAACTACCCCATACAACCAGAACTTTGGAGAGGAGTACAAAAAATGTTCCCAAGCTTATATGATACAATTGCCAAACTTAAATAGGTTCAAACCATGAAAGAGAACACGCCCTTTTATGGCCAGGCCAAGAAATGGAATCCAACAGAACAAGAATCAGACAAAATCAAGGAATGACCAGAAGGCAAAGAAACTCAACCCTCACCCTGCGTTCCCTCACCGTGCTGCCTCAAGCCAAGGGAGAAAGGCACAGCTAAGCACAGGCTGGTTCAGCCTTTACATGGGAATCTGTGAGCAGTAGCAGACTGTAGGGATCCTCTGTGAAGGACCTCTGGAAGGCATTGGCTCTGACGCTGGCAATGGTGTAGAGAAAGTACGTGGTCTGGCATTCAGACAGGCCTATGTGAGTCCCAGTTTAGCCACATACTAGGTACTCTGTAACCTCAGGCAATTTTTCTCTTAACCACTCTGTGCTCCATTTCATCTTCTGGAAAATGGGACTAACAGTATTCTCCTTGCAAAGTTGCTGAAACGATTTTTAAAAATATAACAGATGTGATATGATTCCATTGATATAAATTCTAAAAACAAGGAGAACTCACCTGAGGTGTTAGAAGTCAGGAAATTGGCTCTTTTTGAGGACAGGGGAGGCTCTTCATTGGGAGAAGGCACAGGGCGGACTTCTGGGGTGCGGGCATGACTCCAGGGGTGGTTAAATGAGTACTCACTTTGTGATAATCCACTGAGCATTACATTTATGTTTTTGGGCACTTTTCTGCATGTAAGTATATTTTAATTTTGTTAAAACTGAAAGAAATAAGATGTAAGGAAGGGCCCAGTACTGTGTGTGAGAGGTTCTAGGTACTCAGTAAATGACAGTTGTTATCTGTTCCATATTAGACGTTGAAGCTTGTTAAAAGACATGTAATTGAGAAATCAATAAAAATGAAGCCCAGTTTTAAAAGTTCCTAGTTTGTGCAGAAGCACAACATGGCACTAACAGCCCACATGGGAATTTGAGAAATACTGTTATTAGCTTCAGGGAAGGAGGCGACTGGAAGGTTTAAAAAACTGCATCTGACAGCATGTAGAAGAGACAATGTAGCTGTTACGTAGCATTTTCCCATCCTATTAGAGATACCCTGAAATCTTTATCTCTAGTCTGTGATCGATCTACCATTTAGGTCTGACTGTATCCATTGAAGTTAAAATTCGGTTTCCATTAATGAAAAAACAAAACAACTTTTCTCACTGGAAAGCTCATGCAGAGGCCTGCTGTTCTACTCAAACCCTGATTAGTGGCCTGGTACTTGCGACCCACAGAAGACATTTAAAATGAAATCTTTGCATTTGCATAATTTTCTTTCACTGCCCCAATTTTTCAATCAGTCTAGGTAGAGGATTTTATCAATTTGAGTCTGCATTTGTTTGGATGTGAGCAACTGGAGAGTTCCATAAAATGGAGTAGGGAGTAATATACTAGTTACCCTTGACTCCTGATGGCCCTCTTCCCGTGCCCTCCCCTCGCAAGCTTCCCAGTTGACACCTTCTAATGTGTCAAAATTACACCAAAACATTAACTGTTGACCAAAAAAGCAAAAGGACAGTAGTTCTAGTGGTGTGAAACACATCTTCAAGCAAGGTCTGAGCATCAGCTTCATGCAGCTTGGCCCATACCCCAGGGAGAAAGTAGGACCTGATCTGTTATCAACTGAAAAGAACAGATAGAGCAATAAAAGCTGCCAAATTTAAATAAATAAACAAGGGCGGTTAGTAGGGAAAGGGACCGGAGAAATCCAGTGGGTAGGAGCGCTTGGTCAGGAGGCCTCCCTGAGCCCTTGAGAGGTAAGCGCTGTCGTTCCCAGGTTGCGGAGGAGGAAACTGGTTTTGACCTGCAGACTGTTCCTACATCGCTCAGGCGGTGAGTGGCTCCAACTGGACCAACCCACCCTTCCAGCCCCCGCGGGGAATAAAGGAAGGTCAAATTATCAGCAATTTCTCTTTCCAGAGATAGTACCTGCCTCAGGAGAAAAAGAAGGAAAGAGCTCCCTTCTGACTTCTGATGGGCTCTGAAACACCCCAGGTTGACAGTCATGAGCCCAGATGTGCACTTGGCTGCTTTCTTTCACACACCATCCATCTACCACCTGCCACCTTGACCTAAGACTGCAGACCAGTTCCAGTAGGAGGCACTTCGATTTCCATGCGGCCAACTTTTACCCATAGTGATTCGTCCGTGGCAGGCCCCCTCTCCCACCTCTGTCACAGCTGCTCTGCTCTGGCTTTTCCAAAGCAAAGTGGCCCACCTCACACACCTGCATATCTTTCTATGATATGCTGTCCCTCCCAGGCACACTGCAAACAGGCAATGTTGGCATCTGTGTGGGGAGAATGAGTAACTCTAATGACTTCTGCAGGTTAAGTGGCTCTCAATTATTTGCTGTCTTTAAAATTGAAGGAGGTCCTAGTCATGTTGTCACTTAACAGATCACTTGAGATAACATGTAATTTTTCATGTATAACTTGGAGGCAAGTTACATAATCTAAAATTACTGTTAAACAAAAGTCTTGCTATTCCCATTTTCAGAATTTATATCTCTAAAACTAAAATTTGGAATAATAGAATTGATTCTAAATCTTGTCTCATTCTAGCAATAAACAATATTCATCCATGGCTACAAGAACTAATGTAGGAGATGGGAGAGAATTGGTTCTGTCATTAAGAAATACATTTCCAGTAACACTGTATTCAATACTTAACAAATTTTGTACCAGACCTATTTTCCTGTGCTACACTATATACTAGTAATAATGGAAAGGTAACAATCTGACAATGCGTGTGGTGGGGGCAGAGAAGATAGAGGGACACATAGATTTCTAAAATTCTTTTGGAGATGCTTGAGCAAAGATGTTTAGTGACAACCACTGAGGGATTTGAAAACTTGAGGGGCAGAAGCTCACTTCCCGTCGACTTGCCCTGTGCCATATTGTAGCCACTAGCCACATGTGACTCTTGAGCCCCTGAAATATGGTTCAGCTGAGTAAGATGTGCTGAAAGTATAAAATATATACCTGGGTTTAAAACTTGGTATTAAAAAATAATATAAAGTATCAATAATTTTTATGTTGATTACATGTCAAAATGATAATATTTTGGATATACTGTGTTAAATAAATAAATTAAATTAAATTAAATTAATTAAATTAAATTAAAATTAATGTTACCTGTTATTTTTCTTTCTAATGTGGCTACTGGAAAATTTTAAATGATGAAAGTGGCTGTGTTTATGGTTTATGTCTTATTTCTATTGGACAACTCTGTGCTTAGATAAATGTTTCCCAAAACTCAGGCATCCCTGGAACCCTTCAAGATTTTTGCAATATCTGCTGTTACTGGTGGTATTAACTATTATTTACTTAATAATGACTCACATATTTACTTAAAGCTATTTTAAAAGGAAACTATATAATGTGGGCCTCATATATTAGCTCAAACTGTTAACACATATTAAGTAAATATATAACTCTTGAAATAAAAAATGCTTGTCTCAAAAAATAAAAAAGAAAGAAAGAAAAGGGGGATTACTCCTTGATAGGATAAAACTAATGGTAAATCAATGATGAACGCATGCTTTAAATATCCTTAATTTTGATCACTTAAAGGGTGTCAGATGATCGGCTATGGAGGTACACTTTTCTGATAATATTCCTTTCTCTTAAAAAAAAAAAAGGCAGTTCCTGTGTGGTGACCTCCAATGAGTTCTACACAATTATAAAGGGCATTTCAAAGTGTGGGCAAAGGGTCTGTTTGTGTTTATACAGAAGATCAAAGCCTAATTTGGCTACCCAGAAAATGAACTAAGATACGATATGAAGAAGAACTTCCAACATCAGCACTCTCTGAAAGAGTCATACCAGAAGATGATCATCGAAAAACCTCCACAAAGATCCAGGCAATGCTGCAGTTGTAGCTGCATCCATCCCACCATTTCCTGGACTTGACATGGGAATGAAGAAGGAGATATCTAAGCTGGCCTGTGCATACAGTAAAACAACAAATTTGACTGGATCTATACTGTTGGAACTCAACCAAGAATTAGGAGAAGTGCAAGTTGTAGCGCTCCAAAATTTTACAACTACAGACTATCTACAGTTAAAAGAACATATGGGATGTGAACAGTTCCCAGGAATGGGTTGTTTTAATTTGTCTGATTTCTCTCAGACTGTTCAAGTACAGTTGGACAATATCCATCATATCATGGACAAATTTTCACAAATGCCTAGGGTGCCTAACTGGTTTTCTTGGCTTCACTGGAGATGGTTGGTAACTATAGATCTGCTTTGGTTATGTAACTGTATTCCTATTATGTTAATGTGTGTGCACAATTTAGTTAGTAGTTTAAAACCTATACATGCTTAAGGTACTCTACAAGAAGATATGTCAAAGAAATAATCAATCCTCCCATGTTTTCTTCCATCTGTTGCCTCTATAGCTTTTCTTCTTCCTTCCTAATTACAACCCTTAAATAGAATTCATGCCTCATATCGAATTTACCTAGTATCATAATTCCTCCAAGTGGTAAAGATACCTCAAGACAAATGCTGGGCATAGAAGCCACAGGGCATAAATCTGCAAAGAAGTAAAAAGCTAACCTTTTCAAACAATATGGCTTCTCTCTCACTTACCAGTTTTACATCTCCCTGTATGGCCCCGGCAGATGACTGGTTAGCCAGAGACGGGTAAGATTCCTCAAGGGAGGAACAACCTAAGACAGGCACAGTCGCAGGGGGGCCATCAGGTGAGAAATTGGGGATCAAACAGTGGTGAAGCTTAGAACCTCACCCCCCCTGTTTTGAGAGAAATCTTCTGCATCCGTGGATATTTTAATGCCCTTGTCTAGCTTGGATTAACACATAGTCTACAGGCACACACCTGGTCATCTACAATTGCTCTCTTACAACACTAAACTATGTTTTCTACCTTTATCTTGTGTCTACCTACCACTTCAGCATTTTATTAAAAATAAAAATAATAATAATAATAAAGGGAGAAATGTGGGATCCACATATAAATCAAGTATAAAAATCAAATGAATATTTTAAAAAAATGCTTGTCTCTCACTATACCTCTGAAATCATGCTGTGCTGCCATGGTAATGTACCCATCGAGCACTGGGAAACCCTGCTCCAGATGGGGGAAGAAGAATTTAGGGGGAGTTTCCTTGCATGGTGGAAGCTCCCGGCCCATTCCCAGACAGTGCTATTCCTGGCCACCTGAAGACTAGCCACCAAGAGCTGTGGCTCTATTAGTAGCAGTGGGGCAGAGTGGGAGCTGAGCTTTAAAAGAGGGATTGACCTCCCTGTGTTAGGGGGACCCAGGAGGCTTAGACAGTGGGCACTCAGTGACAAGCAGATGGACTGAATAATAAAGACCTCTCTGTTTCCCATGCCCTCCAAAGCAAACCCCAACTTCCCATTCTGGTGTAGTCCACCAAAGACAGTGCCCCACCTTGACAAGTAAGGATTGAAGTTAGGTTAAATTTTATTTAGAAAAATAATGTGATTCTGGCCCCCAGGGCTGTGGAATAAAATTCAGACCCCTTAAACACCTCTGCAACATGAGTACCATGATTCCCATATAGCGATGAAGCTCCAACAGCCTCAGGGACTCCCACAGGGTCATACAGCCAGCAAGTGACATCTAGCTGGCTCCCGCCCCAGAAGCCTTGCTGTTTTCATTTGTTCCTACTTTGCAGTGGACATCATGTACACAACAGAAAGATCCTGCCCTCTACACCCTTGAAATCTGAGACCCAAAATGTTTTCCCCTTGTGTATATTAGGAAAACTTTTCTCTGATAAGCACACATCCAATTCCTACAAAACAGAATCTAAATTCCTGTCCAACATCCTCAAGAAGTTTTCTTGTTGTTGTTTATTTTATTTTAATATTTTCCTCTGACCACAAGAAAATGATCATTTGGTAGTTATGATGAAGAGTCCAGGCTCTACTGTAACATATCTGGATTCCAAGCCTTAACTCTGCCCTTTACTGTGTGACCTTGGGGATACTTAACCTCTGGAATGCAATTTCCTCACCTGCAAAAAGGACAAAGTTGTTTGAAAATCAGTAACACCATATGCAAAGGACCTTGTAAATATACCGTAAAGTAATAATTATTGTGATGATTATAGCAAATAACCATTCCTTACTCTTTTTTCCCCTCAAAATCTTCTATCAGCTTTAACACAACATAAGAGCAAACCTTTCCTCTAAGGGAAAAAAAACCCTAAATGGTATTTGTGTGGCTGCACCTGTCTGTTCACTTACTTAGTGTCACCATTTCCCAGGAATCAATACGATTATTTGCCCCTAGACATAGTTTCCTGGCAACACACATCCTGAAACAATTCAGTTAAATTTCCTCTGTCATTTATGGTCACCTGGCTCTTGCATCAAGTGGCTCTTTGCAACCTTCCATAAACATTTGAATTATGCCCGCTCAAGGAAAATGAGCAAATGTTATTTTTATACACTCTTCCTCTTGGGATTTTATGATTCTGAGTAAAGAACCATCAGCTAAAGGAATCACTGTCACTCTGGAGGTAGTTGGGTGGGTATTTCTGTGGCATACAAACAGAATAGAACAGATATATTCTCAGGGCTTTCTGACCCAAGAAGAGTAGTCCCCCAGTGAATCCTCAAGAACTACTGATGTCAGGAGAGACATGGGAAATAATCAGATTATTCTGCACAAGAGTCTATGCTGACATTTTCTCTTTCTGCCTATTGGGAGCAGGCTGCCCATTACCTTTAAGGCAAAAAACAACAGTCAAGTTATTGCCAAATCATTTTGCAAATAATATGTGAATTTTCCATGTTTTAAGTATAAATATTCTTCACCTTAAATTCTCCTTATCCTAACAGATCTGATTTTTTTTTTAATTAATGCTGTTTGCACTATCTACAATAGCCAAGACATGGAAGCAACCTAAGTGTCCATTAGTAGATGAATGGATAAAGAAGATGTGGTACATATACACAATGGAGTATTATTCAGCCGTAAGAAAGAAACAAATCCTACCATTTGCAACAACATGGATGGAGGTGGAGGGTATTATGCTCAGTGAAATAAGCCAGATGGAGAAAGACAAGTACCAAATGATTTCACTCATTTGTGGAGTGTAAAAACAAAGCAAAACTGAAGGAACAAAACAGCAGCAGACTCACAGAACCCAAGAATGGACTAGCAGTTACCAAAAGGAAAGGGAGTGGGTAGGGCGGGTGGGAAAGGAGGGGTAAAGGGATTAAGGGGTATTATGATTAGCACACATAGTATAGGGGGGCATGGGGAAGGCAGTATAGCACAGAGATGACAAGTAGTGACTCTACAGCATCGTATAGCTGATGGACAGTGACTGTAATGGGGTATGTGGTGGGGACTTTATAATAGGGGGAATGTGGTAACCACAATGCTGCTCATGTGAAACCTCAGCATAAGATTGTATATCAATTATTCCTTAATAAAAAAAATTAATGCTGTTTGAATCCCCACAGGCAAGACATTTACTCTGATATTTATTAAGGTGTGTTTTGTGATGGCTAAGCAAATGAATCATATTTTAATAATGATGTGCAGCTTTTCATTTGAAAACTAATGACAATACTTTTGATAGATTTAAAATTTCCCATAATCTCACAATATCATACCAGTTTGCTGTATTTCCTTTTAATCGGTTTTCCTATGTCCAAAACAGATGTTTTTGTTTTACATTGTTGTATATCACTAGCAACTTGCTTTTTCCTTTTACCACCATACTGTATGCATTTTTCCATATTACAACAAAACTTTTACAGCTTTTTAAAGAAGTGATTTACTCTCTTTTGTGGTTAATTTGATAAAATATCTTATTAACACTAGAGTACATCATTACTGATTATCACTCAAGGACAACATTTCAAGATAACCTTTGCCAGGGTCTTAAATTTCTATCAGATATAGATAAGTAAATTACTCTTACTTTTAAGGTACTCTTCTTATTGTTTACTTAGATAAAAATCTAAAGTACAAGGATATTACAAGTGATGTGACCTTGTGTAAGTTATTTAGCTTCTAAACTCAGCCTCTTTTTCCGTAAAATGGGGAAATAATAGAACCCATTTCAAGAACCATTCCTATCAGGCTCTGAGCACACAGGAACCCCCAAAGTGCCAGACTGTGCTGCTCTGATTCTTCCTAGAAAATTTGGTCACTTACTTTAGAGCAGGCTTTCATTTATTTAGTTGCAAAGAATGAAACGAATTCATGAGATTTCACTAAATTCTAGAATTCTTTCTTTTATTGAAAAATTACAAGATTGGGTAACTCCGGACCTGAATTCTACGGCAATGGGCCGTAATGAACAGTACTAGCTCTCTTCCCTTACCTGTCCCAACCCTTCAGTAATGGGGTTTCAACCCTTGAAATACAGACTTTCACTTACCCTCCTTGGCTCTAGGCCCACGTCTCACGTCTGCGGTGGTCTGAATGCTCTCTCAGGGGCACAAAGCGGACTGCACCTCTCTTGGGCAGCAGCCCCTCAGCTACTCTTGCTGGCTAATCAACCTGTGGCCCACTGACCAGAACAACCTCAGGGACAACTTGGGAGCTCGTTGGAGATGCAGAACCTCCTGCCCCACCCTAGACCTATTTGAATCATCATCCTCAGTTTAACGAGATTCTTTGATTCTATGCAACTTAAGAACTGGTCTCTACACTGTGTTTCCCTGTCATGTTTCATTGGATATTGTTTTTTTTTTTTGTCTTCCTAAATGTATTGAATTCTCTCAGGCATGGATGTCTCCCACCCCTTAACTACATTATTGATTTTGTGTATTTATTTACTTTTTATTTTCACTTCTTTTCCTTTATTTAGTGGGATCTCTAGAAGCAAAAAAAAGTGGTGTGTGGTCAGTAATTCAGCAAGCAATTTGACAGCTTCAACACAGGTCTTAAAAAGCTAGAGTAATAGACAATTTGGCTGTGCCCTGTTTTTGCTTTGTTGGCTTGTTTGCGCTTTACAGCTATCTTCTCAGTAAGAACAGATAGGAGGGGATGACAGATGTTTATGATCTTGATGGAACAAGTCCTCTTGCAGAAGTCTCCTGATGCCTTCTGGCCGATTACTTTAAACCTGGAAAATTCAGAGACGCTGCTGCCTCTAAGACCGGTGCCCACCATTCTGCCAGAAATATCAGCCTTAAAAAAGCAAATTGGAAATTACAATAAAGACAAAGGGAATGGAGTAGCTTAGCAAAGATGTGCAAAACTGTTTCTTTGTTGTTCTGGGTGTATTTTTATTTTTAGCATCACAACTGCTACTGTACATTTTTCCCAGCCATCCATCCAAGTATTTGTGGAAATTAACTGCGATGTTATGAATGTTTCACAGATGGATGAACCAAAGCTGATGAGAAAACAAACTGGTTCTGATCTCTTCACTATTTGGGGGATCTGAGTTTTATCTAGCTGAAAATAAACATGTTTTAAATCAGAAACTATACGAGGTAGAATTGTTTTTTTCTGCCAGAGACTAAATAAAAGAGCTTTAACTGGGGATTCTAAAAATTGGCTGCACAGTGGAATCACCTAGCAAACCTGGGCTCCCTCCTGGATAGCGCTGATTTCATTTGTCTGGGGTGTGGTCCAGGTACAGAGCATCATTCTCATGTGCACCCAGGGTTGAAAACCACTGATTTAAACAATGCAGACATTTACTGTTTCACTTAACCAGACGTCTGGCGGTGGCATTGTAGGCATGGTGTGGGGACTCAGTAATGTCATCAAGGATTTAGGTTCTTCCCAAGTCATTTTCGGCTTGTCAGTGTCTTCAGTCTCAGATACAGATGGCTGCTACAGCTCTGAGCATACAGTATTCCAACACAGGAGGAAAAAGTGAGGTCACAATACTTCCTCTTCTCACTTGTCTTCAGCAAGGAAAACTTTCTAAGATGTCTCTCTGGGAGATTTCTCCTTATTTCATTGCCTATAATCCAGCCACCCATAGATCAGCTGCTGACAAAGAAGAACAGCTTATATCAACTACCTTGTTCCTGCTACAAAACAAAATGATGGTTCCACTTAACCAAGGAAGAGGGCAATGGCTATCAGGTGGGCAACTAACGTCTGTCTGTCTCTGTAAATGGTTATCCAGAACAAATTAGCAGTAACTCATCCTTAACCTTCGGGATATAGTAGGGCTCCACTGGACCCCATATTAGTTTTCCATTTTATTTTTGGAGTAGTTTTAACTATTTCTAAGAAGGAATACTTTCAAATTCTAATTATTTCTTGGAGGTCTTCCAAAGAGCAAAGAGAAAATTAAATTTTAAATTTTAAATAAAATAAAATAAAATTCATTCTATCTTAGTGATTACCATGTGGGTCCATTGACCCTTTTATAAATTTAAAATAGTTATGGGATCTTACTGATCTTATTTTTCTTGCTTCACATTTCACCATTTCATCACTTGAGGAATTGTCTTCCATTTTTCCCAGCTGTATTTTAAAAAAGGAATTACATCATAAGAAAATGAAAAAATGATGGATTTAAAAGGATGATGCAATGGTAAAAAAACAAACAAGTTACCCTTCAGTTTTCTTACTGTGTTGCCCCAAGTGTTACACCATTTTTCAAAAAGGAAGAAAATTAAACTGGAAGAGCTATCTTTATAATTTGAAAGATCTCATAGAACAAGTTGAGAATTTGCAATTTTTCATTTTCCATCTATAGTAACAAAGAAAAGGGAACTGACAGAGGAAGATGCTTCAAAATTATTAGATGAATCAGAAGATAAATGCAGAGACAGATAGCAGCATTCTACATTCTCATAATGATGGTGGAATTGATCATATAAATGAAATCTTAGATTGAATTATTAGATGATGATATTGTAGATGAACTTCTCAAACTCAAGAATCAGTAAGTGGCCTATATATTTCTAAGAATAAAAAGGAAATGTGGTATTTCATCCAGTTAAGTCATTCAACAGGAAGCATATCATCACACTGTATTTTGTGACAAGGACGTCTGTCTTGTTTTGCTAAAAAGATGGATAATGATATTTTGTTTGTGCACCAGTATTTATTTGAAATGAAGAGGTTTGCTGTGTTTAAATTCTTAACTTTTCTAATATTTTTTCTTAATATCCCTTTATTCTTCTGCAAATTAATCATAAAATGACTTGCTGAATATTTTCTTGGTCTATTGACAGACTACCTAGTTGTGGGCTCAGAAACCTTGATCAGTGTCAACAAGAGAAACATATTGTTTAGGAGAGGCATCCTGCCAGGTTCTGAAGAAACAAAAGAAAACCTAGGTCTGTTCTTGAAGAGCTTATCACTCCACTGGGCTATAAATTCCTGTCAGGAGTATAAATTTCCTTCCATTAACTATAAATGCCACCTTAGGGTTTTTCATTGCCAACTGTAGAATATTCTCAGCTATTTTTCCCTCCAGCTTTCCCCATGTTAACATCTTACACAACTATAGTAGACTATCAAAATCAGGAAATTGACATTGGAACAATCCATTCAACTTATTCAGGTTTTACCAGTATAGACTTATTTCTGTGAGTGTATATAGTTCAATGCAATTTGATCACACGTAAAGCCTTGTGAATCACCACCCCAATCAAGACTCAGCTGCACCATCACCTTAAGTCTTGTTCATTACCCGTTTATAGCCATATCCCTCCTCTCCCCATCTTTAACTCTGACAATCACTAATGTGTTCTCAATCTCTAAATTATCTCATGTCATTTAATAGAATCATGCAGTGGAACAAAATCAAAATACCCTTTGACATTAGCTTTTTTCATTCAGCATAATTTTCTTGAGTCTAATACAAATTGTTGCTTGTATCAATAGTTTGTTCCTTTTTATTGCTGTGTGGTGTACCGTGGTATGACTGTACCATAATTTGTTTAACCATTCAGCTATTGAGGGACACCAGTTTGAGGCTACTAAGAATAAAGCTGCTATGAACAGTTGTGTACAAGTTCCTGTGCAGAAACCAGTTTTCATTTTCCTGGGTAAGTGCCTAACAGGGCAATTGAGCAATTGCTGGTCATATAGTAAGTCCATTTTAGTTTTGAAAGAAACTGCCAAACTGTTTTCTAGAGAGATGGTACCATTTTACTTTCCCTTCAGCAACATACGAATGATCGAGTTTCTCTGTATCCTCAATTGCATTTGGTGTTATCACTATTTTGAATTTAGCTGTTCTGGTAGGTGTGTAGTGTAATCCCATGGCAGTTTAATTTGCATTTTGCTAATGGCTAATGACATTGAACACCTTCTCATATGTGTATTTGCTATCCGCATATTCTTAGTGAGATGTCTTTTGCTCATTTTCTAATTGTTTTGTTTTTAATGTTGAGTTCTTTACATATTCTAGATATACCCAGCTATTATTTTTAATCAGCTCCTATAACATTTGAGGGAGAAATAATGACATGAAGTGTCTCTATCTCACTGAACCACATTAATTCTCCTCCCTGTTCTGAAACACCATCTATATCAATCCAATCCAGCTGTCTTCAGAAAAGAACAGTTTATAAGGCCTGGGTTCCAACCCTGGCAAAATATTTTATTTGCCATTAATCTACTCCACACTATCCTTTAAGAATTAAAGTGCCAGCTCTTCTTACTTCTTTCTCTAGGATTTGTTATCAGAGCCACAAAAGCAGCTGAGGTAATGCTAACATGACAATTTTTCTATTTGTTTTTAGTTTTTCCTCCATCTTTCTACTTTCACTAGATGGGTTTTCTCTGCTCATTCATTCCTCTGCTTCCCCACAACTTGAGCTTTCCCCTCCTGTGGCAATGGCACTTGCTTCTACGTGCCTATGAAGATCTCGGTTCCTCAGATTAACTGATTCTGCTTCATTGTCCAAATTTCAAATTTCTGGGAGAGATTGGACACCTGAATATATTGAGGTCAGTTGTGTATTTCTGGTGTAGCTGTGGCCTGGGGAAGTGATGGCAAGTGATATGTGGTCATCCTTCTGGGGATGTGGCCTGTGTAGGTTCCCTGAGAAGGAGGACTGAGAAGATTATAGTAATCTTTACTCCAAGGACCAGAAAGTCAGTAAGGGTTAAGTGGTTCTCTGAGCCAAACAGTGTCAGTGGTAGAGGCAGGATATAAATCCTAGCCTATCAAGTTCCAAAGCTTGAACTGTATCAACTATGCCAATTCCCACCAACACGGTTCCTGCCCTCCAAAACCTGGGTCCTTTGGTGAGATTGACAAGTATATGGAATTATCAGACACAAATTCCAATAGAGAAATACACCTGGAGGAAAGCAGGTCTAGTAAATGAAATATACAATTAAAACAATGTTATTCCTTTCTAAACAACTTTTATAGTAGTTTAAATTTACCCTTATATGATTATCATTCTCATAAAAATAGAGTTTGAGCTCTGGATGTTATGGTTCAGTAACAACCAAAGTTAACTCCATTTGAGTGACAGAAAAAAAAAGATAAATACTTACATGCAAAAACACTTTTTAATTGTTGCCCTTTAATCAGCATTAACACATAAAACTGACCATCATAAGCCTCTTTATCTTTTTTGTTTCTGTACCATATATAGTTAATAAATTGTTTCATACCTAATGTCATATGTGCTTTTATCATGATTAATCTTGCTGTTTTTCTGATTTATTAGTCTTTCAAAGAGCCAACTTCTGCCTTTCTATTTATTTTCAATTCCATCAGTTTTTATCCTTTATGATACAGTTGCAGAGTAGACAGAAATTGGTATCAACCACAGAGCACTACCAGCAAAAGGCCACACTTAAAATTTTTGTTTTGTTTACACCTCTATGGAACACAAATTTGAACTGAACACCTATATTTAAAATAAAAAGATACATACACAGAAAAAGCATGACATATGCCAAAATATTAACAGTGGCTATGTCTGGGTATTAGACATACCATTAGTATGTCTTCTTCATTTTTTCCTGCATTAAAAAGTATGTATTTCCATTGTAACGTATATAAATACCAAATCAATATGTTGTACACCTGAAACTAATATTGTTAACTATACTTTTTTAAAAAGTATGTACTTCTAACAATTAAGTGCAATGCAGATTCTTGATTCATCCTAGACTAAGGGGGAAAGGCTAAAGAGCACTTCAGGGGAAATTTTAATATGAAATGTTATGTTAGGCAATAATATTCTTCTGTTAAATTTCTTGGTGTAATAACATTGCAGTTATGTAGAAAAATGTTCTTAGAGATATATTTATCTCTAAGAGAAGTATTAGAGATAATTCTCTATTAGAGAAGTATTGAGGGGTGAAGTGTCCGATGCACAGTTCAAAGGTTTCAGGAAAAACCCTGTTTATAGAGCACATATGGCAAAATATCAACAGTAAATTAATCTTAATAAAGGGTATATGTGTGTTCACTGTACTCTTTGAAATTATCTGTAGGTTTGGAAATTTTCAAGATAAAAACCTGGGGGAAAATGATTTACTTCTATAACAAAACAGTTGGAAAGCAAAGACCCATAAGACAACCAGTCATTGATTAAGATACTTTCTAGCTGCATGGGTCTCACACTTTTGTCTGAGAGGCTCTGTCCCAAGTCAGTGACAGTGGCTCACCACAGGCGGTTGCACCGACAGGCAAGGCTGCTGATCACCAGCCCCCAGAGTTGGCAGGCATGGCCTGGGGCGTACCCGCCTGTTCTCTGGGATAATGAGATGATACTTTTGATGAGGGTAAAGTATTAAAACTCCTCTTCGAGAAATTTTTGCTATTTGAAAATGCAATCAAGCATATGACAACTTTCTATAACACATAATATGCTCAGAATGGGCAATATTATTGATATCATGGCAGTGGTGAATATATTATTTCCACTTCCATTTTCCTACCATTAAGTCTCAATTCTCTGGGGGAGAAAATTTTTTTTAAAGATTTAATCATAAAGCAAAGGAATAAGGATAATGTTTCTTGGTTTCAAAGTTCTGATTTATAAGTTAAACCAAGTCAATACAAAAATCTTTCTTCAGCCAAATAAAAGAAAGGGATCAAAAAACCTTTTGCAAATTCTCGCTATTACCAGGTTTCTATGGACCTGAAATATAGCACTCAAGGATTATATCTTTAAACACTATATACTATGTATAATAAGCAAGTTGAGGAAATAAAAATAAAATACATGTCTACAAACATGCTTTCCAAAGATTACAAATAAACTTTTACTTCAGGATCTTGAAATCAAAATTAATCATACAGTATTCAGAATCAAACCTAACAACAATGCAGAATAGCCAATGGCTTAATAGCTGACATTTATATAAAATATTACCATGTACCAGGATCTAAGTGCTTTTACCTCATTTAAATCTCACAACAACCCTCTAAGTAGGTACTGTTATTATATCCATTTTATAGATGAATGGTCCTATGTCTAAATTCTCAACATATTTTGTTCCTTCGAATCTATAAAACTATCCTGTTTTGAGAAACCTGATTTTAATTTACTACTATTCCCCTACTCCCACCCCTGTACTATGCCCTCATTAAGTGGCCTTATTTGTATTAAGCTCTCATTAGAACAATAACCAAAAAAAATATATGAAATAATTAAATCTTGTTTGTTCAAAATAAAAGGACCTAAAATACCTTCTCAACTCTTTAACTATTCTCTTATCAAGGCTTCAAAGACTTGCTCAGAGAAGTACTGCTGATACTGATACAAGGGTATCTTACCAGGAGCAACACTATTAAAACAATACCTTTTTCTCTTCTGTGTGTTCAATGTGTAGCAGAATGGGGGTGGTGATAGAAACTATGGTAGTAAATACAAGATATATTTTCTAGAAACATTTTCATTTCATGTTAAGACCACATCAAGCTAAATATGTAAATGTGAAAGTTTTATTTGTTAAAAAACCAGGCTGTACAGACAGACAACTGAAAGTCAACTAGGAAAAAATTCCCAAAACAGTCTCATCTACAAAATAATTTAACATGTTTAGGGCCCATATTAGAAACACAGCCTCCTCGGTCCAGTCCAGACACAGAAAGAGCAGCCCAAAGTGACACACTTGGAAAGAAGACTGTTGCAGCACTTCCCAATCCACAACATAACAAACGAGGAAGCCCCTAGGAGGTACTTCAATGCTCAGAAGTTTTATTTTGGTAATTTTGAAGGTAATATGCAAAATAAAATTACTTTCCATTGGTACATGCCATTGACCTGAAGTCAGTGACCTCAATCAGAATGCTTCTGAATGGCTTCCATTTGGGGGCAGAGCAATCTGCAGAGATGATAGTTTTTACACATGCTCAGTTACCTATACCAGTATCATTACTCTATTATCTTATAAAACAGTTGTCTTTAAGCTCTTTTAAAAATATATAAGGAGTTTCCTAAAGATTAAAAACAAAAAAAGAAAACAAAAGTCCAGACTCATCAAAGATTGAGTAAAAAGCCAATACTTTCCTAGGGTCACTTCCTTACTCTATTCCAGCTTAAATGCAAAAGCTGACAGTTTCTGGTTGGTAGAAAGATCTAAAGGTTTTTGCTTTTTAGGCAAATTCAGATTCTCCTTTGCTTTTTCTTTCTGGTTTTCAGCTTCATGACTTTCTTCGACAACATGTTTTCGCTTCTTTGCTTCAGTTCCATTAACTGAAGTTCCTCCTTTGGCCTTGGTAGTCCATGCCTTTGTAAAAATATTGAAAGAGAAAAGATTTTTAGGCAGTAACAAAGAAACAGAAGGAAATGATTTCTGTACTTTACCAGACAATATTCCTGTATATAAAGCAGCATTAATTAGCACTTGAATTATTAAGCTAATCATTAAGGGTTCTCGTTGTTAACAAATCTCTAATTATTTAATTGCAGGGCATATTAAAAAATTTACATTCTACCTCTATGATATGTCAATCTAAACTCTGCTTACATTTAACCATACCAGTGCAAGTATTGTTTGAATGAAATATTTAATTTCTGATTTATTATAGATTCATATGTAGTTATAGGAAAAACAAGAAAGATCCTGTGTACCCTTTACCCAGTTTCCCCCAATAGTAGCATCTTGCGAAACTGTAGTGCAATATCACAATCAGGATATTGACATTGATATTTCCCTTTTTATTTCTACTCATTTGTATTTAATTCTATTGTACATTCACGTATATTCCACTACACTCAAGATACAGAACAGTTCCATCACTACAAGGATCCCTCATGTTGCCCCCACAACCCACCCACCCCTGGCAAGTAGTACTCTGTTCTTCATCACTATCACGTTGTCATTTCAGGGAAGTTATGTACAGTATATATTCTTTTGGGATCGGCTTCTATTCACTAAACAAAAATCTCACCAATTCACTCATTTCATCTGTCTCTTACATCTCTTTTATTTATAAGTTGTTCCTCCTCCTTTATTTCCCTTTCCTTTTATTTATTGTAGAAAAGGGACCCTTTGGGCTGTAGAATTTCTCACCTTAACAAACTAGATTTAAATAAATATTTAAGGTACTCTAAAAATACTGATTTTTGTTTCAAAAACATAATCACAACTTCTATCAAGTCTCTTTCTCTTGATTGCTGCACGAAGTCCTATTCATTCAGATGCCTTTTATCTAATTCTTTAGAATTTTATCTTTTTATAAATATTAATAAAAAATGAGAAACACAAAGTTGCTGATGATCCTTAATGAGGCTAAAGGTGGTCAGAACAGTTTCTAGCTCCCTCATTTTACAGTACCTTTATCTATAAAACCCAGTTTACTGAGGCAAATATCTACATCAGTAGGTGCCTATGATGTTACAATGCCATCCCTGGGGAAGTGAGGTCCAAGGATTTCATTGATATATTCCTGCATTGCAAAAGAAAGGCGCTCCTAGCCTCCCTTCACGTGGCAGACCTCCCTTCATGTGGCAGAAATTTATGTAAGAAGCAATAGGTAAAAGGCACCTGTCCTAATTTCCATGTGAAAGGCTGGAACATAACACCAGTTTTTCCTCAAAAGCAGTACTCTCATTTACCATTCATTGTGTAAGTGAACAGCAATGTAAAAAATTCTGCTCACAAGGACCCTAAAGTGGTAGCAGTAGTGCAAAAATATGAATTGATTTCATTTTTATTTATTAATTTTATTTGCTTTTGACTTATAAATAATGTGCTTTTTCTTGGGGTATTCTCTTGATTTACAATATGCAGAAACTTATACAGATGTAAAAAATATATCTACCAAACTTAACCATCAGCACTAAATAATAATTATTACATATCCATATGTTCAAAGTTAACATTTGTAATTTCCTCTCCATTAAGAGTTCACCAGAATGTATTCAATTTCTAAAAACAGAAAAAGGATTTTCTACAATTCTTAAAATCTGGGAACTTACTAAGATCTCAATCTGAGCACAACTATCCTTACCTCCCTTTCTTCAGCTGACAATACTCTAAATCGAATCATTCCTTCTTTTATTATGTCTGCTTCATCTGAAAAGTCAGGATTGTCAGACAAAATATCACTTCTGTTTTCTTCTAGCCACATCTGGAATCCAGTCTTTGGCCTAAAAGAGCAATTAAATGAAAAAATCTTATACCTAGGACAAATTAAAGTGCTTTATAAATTTTCAGGTCAGTAATTAGCCATTAGTCTCTGCATACCTATATAAAGTAAGAGAAATATAATTAAGTACACTTGTTAATATTTACATTACATATTACTTAAAACTGTCCGACGTTGAGGGGATAATGAACTGAAAAATCCCATGTTAGGTCAGTTCCAAGGGTTTACTCACATTTGTATTTTCCAAGTGCAGCAACCATGAACTCTGCACTTTTAACTCTTATGAATGTTAACAGGTTCAAGGTCTCCAATTTCACTTGTCTTTCTGACCCTGAAATATTCTCCCATATATCCTTGGCACATTATTTCATTTCCCAAACCAGCTATTTGTTACCTTCACTTCTCTCAAGCTCCTTACCTACTCCCCTCACCGTAGCTCTCAAAGCTGACCTGGGAGCACAGGTTCTTTCTGATGTCATCATGTAAAACAGATACAGCACAGCACATTTGTCAATTTTATTAGATTTCACTTCTGACACAAACTGTCTTTAGGTCACAAATGAAGGTTTACACTTAATGCAAATGTTTAATATTTACTGAGTAATGACTTTCTGCTGGATATTGTTCTAAATGTTTTAATGTATTACCTCATTTAATCTACAATAACCTGCGAAGTAGGTACAATTACTATTCCACTGATGAGGAAATCGAGGCCCACCAGACGAAATAACTTACTCCAGGTTACACAGATAGTAAAAGCCAGACCTGGGATATAACAGCCAGATAGTTTGGCTTCCACACAGTCCTCGTACTTAACATACCAGCTATACTGCCTGTCAATGTGGTTGGTGAATGGATCCTAAATAACAAGCTTAAATACAAAGCAAAACTTAGTGGCAAAAATACCAGGGGGAAATGTTTACTATAAATTTTTAAATGGAAACAAAAACATAGGCTATAAAATTACATCTCTAATATAAATCTTGTTATGTATAAAATCCTAACATTACTAAAAAAGGTTAGGATTACCTTTATAAATGAGTAACTGAGTGATTTTTATCTAAACTTTTAAATTTTTAGAAAAACAAGCTATTAAGAAAACATTACTACTATGACTATAACTACTTGCCCAATTTTGAAAATACACAAATTTCAGGTAATCTTAATGTAATTCTACTTTCAGAAAAATAATAGAACAAATCAAAACAAATAGTCATACTTCACAAAGGTTCTTGAATTTTCAAACATTAACTCATTTTAACCAACTTTGGGGCAATGGCACAAATCTAGCTAATAGCATGTAATCCCCCTGCCTCTAGACAGCTGAATTTTAAAAAGAAAACCAAAATAGAACATTTCTCTTCTGATTTAGTGTGCCAACATCTGGGATAAAATATTTAGTTAAGCAGTGATAATTGCTTAACAAGATTTCAATAAATTTTCTGTATAGCCAGTTGAGAGAACAAAAAGTTGGATCTTCTTAAATAAAATTTTCAGTTTAATATCTGAATTAAATTCAAAACAAAATAGGAAAAGTAAAAATCATAACTATCCCTTTAAATTAATCTGGTTAACATGAGATACTGGTTTAATGAGATATTCAATGCTAAAAATGGAATGCTGTCTTTTTCAATTTAATTATTTTAAGTGCATCTAGCATAACAGATAACAATATATTTGGTAGCATATTGCATTGGAGGAGAAATAGGATATGTACAAACAGGAACTCATATTGCTGGAGTTGTACAAAATGATACAGCATCACTGCAGAACAATTTGGCAATATCTATCGGGATTACAAGTGCACATTAACTTCAACCATACAGGAATCCATCTTATAACTATATATGTATATATCTGAGAGAAATGACATTTATATAAAGTTATTCATTACAGTATTTTTTGTACTAGCTAAAGACCAGGAATCACCTTTTGTCTACAAGTAGAGAATTGAATAGATTTTGGTATATCCATTCAGTGGACATAAGAAGATTAAAGAAACTGTTCATGTAGTTTACTTGAAATGATTTGTGAAAGCTCCTGTTAAGTGAAAAAAAAGTACAGAACTAGTGTGTATGCCACCATTTCTATAAAACTAAAAAATCCCTAAAAAATAGATGAATGTGTTTCTACATGTATGTAACAATTCTGGAAAGCTATATAAGAAATTTGTTGCAATGACTATTTGTGGAGAGGGGAACTGGGTGAATAGGAACAAAATTTACTACTCATCACATATTTTTTTCTGGTATCATTAATGTATAATTACAAGAGCAAAATTATGGTTACTAGACTCCCCCCATTATCAAGTCCCCACCACATACCCCATTACAGTCACTGTCCATCAGTGTAGTAAGATGCTATAGAATCACTACTTGTCTTCTGTGTTATCCTGCCTTCCTCTCACGTATCTTTTTTATATCTTTTGACTGCTTCTCCCATGTAACTATACTATTTTAAAACAAACAAAATGAATTATAAAATATAGTGTCCCAATAAAATATATCTACAATTTAAAACATATATATAATTTGTCAAAGTATACTTTAATAAGTAATCTAAATAGACATTAATGTCAATTTGTCAAAACATATTTTAATAAGTAATGTAAACAGACAATACTTGTGGCTTTCTTAAAATACCAATTGTTCACAATGTCCACTACCAACGTCAATGTATTATTTATAATAATGAATGACAGAGATGCATAATTTCATATTGCTCCTTCTGTATGCCTTTTACTGGTATACTTCATCTTGAGAATAATAAAGCTATGTACTGACCTTTGGTTTTCAGTGTTTTGAGAACACAAAGATGGGGCTTCAGAAGATGAATTTTTAGGATTTTCTTCTTTCATTTCCTCAGTCTTATCAGATTGGGAAGTTTTTTTCTGGAAATAGGATACTGCAGATGGCTTTAAAACAAACAAGATGAGTACTGCAATAAAATCTAGTATGATTTTACGTTACAAGCTCAAGTTTTGAAAAATGTGGAAAAATATTTATTATTCTTTAGAATTCTTATATTAATATGTGAAGTCCTGAGGTTCTCAGTTGAAAATATATGTGCACACATACCAAAAATAAAAACATATTTCAAATTCCATGTTTTATAAATGAGTAAAATTACATGAAATGGAAAAGATAAACAATAGATCTACTGTACTGATGACAAATCTGGGATGAAATCTGGAAGGCAAAAATCAGAATATAGAACTAGGAAACATGAGGGCAAGGTACTACACCAGTCTCATTAAAAAGGGTTATGTATTAGCACTAGCTGGGAAATTAAAAAAAAAACCACCACCACCCAGAGAGATGCCTGAGTCCTGGGAGCCTGGGTATACATGTATTTTAAAAGTGATACTGAAACAAAACCAGGATTGAGAACTCTATCCTCAGTAGATAATCAATTATAAAAAACTGGGACCTCCTGTCCCATACCTGAAACAGTAAACAAACTAAAGTAAGACAAACAGATCACATGCTGCTTATTATAGATGTGGGCAGTTGAAATAGTACCTGCTTAGACTTTGGCTTTGGAACTAGAGGCTTTATAACTGGAGACTTTTCACTGTTCGTAGCTCGACTAAGTGCAGCAGACTTCTTGTATGATTTGTCCATATTGTCTAAAATATTAGTTGAACGTACTAAATTCACTGAAACAGCTGACTCTTTGGAATTAGCTGTTACCTAAAGAGCAAACTAGTATTAGCACTTTATGTTTAAAGAAGAAAAAGAACCCCAAGAGATTTACTTTCCTTTAAATTTCTGTTAAGTTGGTATGGTAGTCTCATCTTTGGAAATGAGTACAGCTGGTACAATCCAAATTATGATTGATGCGTATATTCCCAAATACCACATCCCCAAGAGAAACAGGCAGTATTTTTCAAGACCATAGGTACTTAGAAGTCAAGTAGAAAATGTATCTTCTAACCCAAGTGTGAACTAATGCTACTTTCATCTCTGTTTTTACAAAGATCTGCTTTAGTTTTTAATGCCTCCAAGTCTGGGGAGGGTCATCTGGTGGTTTATACAGAAGTATTTCTCTGGAAATGTATTTAAATAATAGCAAATATCACAGGAAAGAGTTTACCTTGAAGGGGTTTACTCGTCCTTGGTTGCTAGAGGTAACTGCATAAGAAAGAAACCTTCACTTAATAGTGGTAAAACACAGATTTCTGACTTCTACACTAGATGAAATATTTTAATCTGTATTATATGAAAATGAATGTACTACTCAACTTGAAAACTATCAACTACATATAACCTCCTTCCTATTTCCAAGACAGAATAAAAGCTATTAGATGGGAATTATCCCAACTTGCCACTATGAAACATACGAACCCAGTAGGTATAGATCTATTCTTGCTCCTGTTAGCATAGAAGAACAGTGCCTTATGTTAGCCAAGGTTAATCATTTCTCTACTTGTGCTCTAGATCCCACCCCCTCCTGCTTTGTTAAGAAACTTGTCCTATCAATGGCTATACCATCTTTGACTGTGCCCTCTTTATTGGCTGCTCAAGTTTCCTAACTTCAACAAACAGAAAACAAGCCCTCTACTCCACATCTCCTTCACCCACCATTTTTTCTCTTGGGCCCTATATGGCAAATTTCTCAAAAGCTGTCTATATAGCTATTCCTATTTCTTTACTGCTCGTGTGTTCCAACATCCAAAATTATACGGCTTCTACCCCTACTACCCTAAAGGATCTGCCCTTGTTAAGAACTCAGTGTTATGTGGCAAATCTGGTGGATATTTTTCAGTCATCACCTTATTTGATCTCTCAATAGCATTCCACAAGCTGAGTGTTCCTTTCTTCTTGATATTCTCTCCTCCCTTGATTTCTGAGATACCACATTCTCTGGCTTACGTCCTTCCTCTCTGGTATCATCCTTTTGTGATGGTTCCTCCTCTTCTATGTAACATTTAAATGCTGGGGATTCCATAGGCCAAAGTGCATTTTTCTTCTCACTTCACATCTCTCCCACGGCTCACTCACCCATGACCATGGCACAAATTGCTATACTTACACCAATGATTTTTACTTTTTATCTCCTTCTCAGACTACTTTCCTGAGCTCCTGGCCCAGGTATCCAACAGTAATTCATCATCCTCCTATCTAAACCTATATTTCCCTAGTGTTCCTTGACTCAGTAAATGGCATCATCATTCATTCAAATATTCTAACCAGAAACCAAGAGTCAATTTTTATACCATGAACTTCCACACACTCTAGGTCACCTTCAGAAACACCTCTTCAATTCTTCCCATTCTTTCTACCACAATCATCATCACCTCCCTAGTCCAAGCCACTATTCAATCTCATGTGGACTGCCTCAGTAGTCTCCTTATAGGCACTCCTGTGCTGTGCTAAGCCCCTGCTTTAAGTCTACAAGGTCCCTACAAGCTTCCCAGGGACCTTAGAATAAAGATCAGAATCATTACTATGGCCTACACAGATCTACATGATTTGATTTCTGCCCATCACTCCAAAACCATTCAACACTGCTTTCTCTTTGTTTTCTGTGCTCTTCACACCACTTTCAATGTCTTCATAGATGCTGTTCCTTAAGCCCACATGCTTTTCCTCTGCTTCTGCTCCCACCCACCTTTGCCATTCATCCTTCGGATCTCTGCTTTAAACACTCCATGAGGCCTTTCCTGGGGTCCCAACCTACCCCCCACTGCTGATGAGATTACAGACACCCATTATATATGATCTCTTAATATTCTGTATACATTTTTAAGGGTAATTTTTTTTTTTACCAAAGTTAATATATGTATGCAATTTAAAGTCAATTGGTAATATTAGGTTCACACAGGGAGCTACCATGAATGTCTGGCTGACTTCTGTATCTCTCATCCAGTCAAATACCTGATATACAATAGGCATTTAGTAAATATTTATAAAATGACCACAGTTTCACAAACAATGTCTCTTATTTAAAAAACAAAAGGCCCTAAAGGATATAGTATATTTGAGTAGATACATCACTTTAAAGATTACTTGCAAATTTTCCTTGATATTATGAAATCACAAATATCTCCTACCTGACTTAATAGCTGGCACATCAGAGGAATTTGCACTTTTGGAAAATGGGTTCTGTCCTATGGAATAATTGAGAAGATAAAGTCATTCTTTATAATCAACAATTAGCAAAAATGTCTTGAAAAAATCTGGGTATAAATTAGCCTCAGCCAAGTAAAATGGGTAAAGCCACACACATGACATTTCTCACCTTTACAATGCTTTAAAAAGTATCTTACCAGGCTTCTGTGTTTCTGGCTTTTCTTCTACATCATCAGTTTCTCCACTGTCCTCTGCATCTTTCTCAACCTGAGTTTGGCACCATGGCTGGCTCCCCTCTGTAGCACTATCACTGTAACTGAAAGACAGTAATATTATTCAATAAAGAGCTATGTAAAGACCAATTTAATATTTAGGATGGTTAAGAAACATTAAACATGGCATACTTCTTACCCAGCACCCAACTTGTTTCTGAAGTCCTCCTCCCCTTCCACCTGGGTTATTGCCAATTCTGCCGCCTTCTTTACAGCCAGCTCACCAAGTCTTTGGGCCAATATTAATCTCCGAGAACGAGAAGCATATTTAATTGCAAAATTCACAACATTTTGAGTCATTAGATCAGCAAGTTCCACACAACGAAATTCCCGTTGCAGTTTACAAGAAAGCTAACACAAAAAGGAAAAAATAAATAAAATGAAATAACATTAAGTGAAACTTTTTAAAAATAAAAGAATGATACTACTAATGAAAATGAGATAACAGCTTTCTAGATACTGTATCTCACTGTTTCTAAGGTGCTCATTTTTATACATATTAACATCTCTGAAATTGGGAAGCACCTTAACAATTAATGGTGGGTCAGTTTAACTGGCAGTTACTTTTTTTCTGTCTCAGTGGCTTAAATAAATAAAAGAATTTTATAATCAGTAGTAGCTCAGATTCAATGAAATATGGCATATTACTTCAATCTATTAATTACAAGAGATTCATTTAAAATTCAATTGCAGTTCTCTTAAACTTGTTTTCCCATCCATCCCCCACCTACCCTCACCAAATAGGGTAGCAAATTCAAAGAAGGAATAAATTGTAAATTATTTGTTTTTACTTTGCCCAGAATTGGCACACAAATGCTAAGTGAATATGGGTGGCGCAAGTAGATTTAACCATCAGTTTTTAAGTGTGATTGTTTATGATCTCCAACTACCAGAAAGAGAAATACAACTTCCAAATTAATAGCTTACTTTTCTTGCTCTATTTTTTAGACCTAACAATATAAAACAAAGGGCATTCATTGAATGTCTAGAAAACACTATTTTTCTTTTGGTAAGAATTCCAAAAACTCAAAGTAAGGTGACTCACATACAATGTGAGGAAAATTAATACTTCAAAGACTACTAAGGGTCCTGTAATTCATAGTATTATATTCCTCTCCATAAACCAACCTGGAGTGAGGACACAAACATGGACCTTATGTTTCAAAAAGTTCACTTATCTCCAAATATTCAAGGCACCAAACTTGGTCACTGGTTTCTCTACAGACAAACTTTTGTCACACACAGTTGCACAAGAGGATGATAAAAGAGAGGCATATCTAAAAGCCTTATCAAAGTTCTTAAGCATGTCCAACCTTGGACGTCTTAAAGTTCACACTCAAACTTTATTTACTGCATGATAGGAGCAGGAGCTAGAGTCAGGTCTCAAACTTTAGTAAGCATCAAAATCTCCCAGAAGGTCTATTAAAACACAGGCCAGTGGGCAAAAGGCCAAAAGGGAGGGAGCACCAGAACAGTTTATTTTTACCTATGGTCTTAGAAGCAAGACAATGTTTTAAATATTTTAACTTCAACATCAACTGGGGAACAAGTTTTAAGGAAGAAAAACACCACTAGATACAACTTAAGAATTTGAGGCTGTGGAACTCAGTTCTAATTCACTCTATTCACATCACTTAAGAAATTCAACCTGTAGGAAAGCACTTAACCTTAATTTTTCAGTATATTTATTTTACTCACCGCAAGCATTTTCATTAAAAGACTCTGCTGTTCTTTTATTGCTTGACTTTTAGTGCTTTTTTCATATTCATAACCATTTTTAGCTAAATAATCCAGGTAATTGTGAAACATAACTGAACGCCAAAATTGTTCCTATGGAAGTGGAAAAAATTGCTTAGAGTCAACTATCAGCATAATACCAGTCAAGTGTTAAATATTTATCTTAAGATACTAGTTTCTGAGTAAAATATTTTCTGGAATACTCCTTATTTTGTAATTCAAATTCTAATGTAATTCTACAACTTGACCCCATCTTTAGAAAAATTCAGATTTCAAACACTTCCTATCTATCAGTTAATGCTCAGAGAACTTGGTAAATGAGTTTTTTAGAAACTCCTCATTTGTTTCTTGTTTAGAATAACTAACTGAAGGATTTCAAATGACCTTCGATGACACAGGGCTACAACCAGGGTACGACAAGCCAGTTACCTATGGTGCAGAATTTATGGAGGCATGCTCTCTGAGGCACTTGTCCAACTTTGAGGGTAAGTGCCTTACCCAAGGTGAGGCCCTGACCTACACACCCATTTACCTCATAGACAAAGTCCCTGGGAGCAGCGTGGCAATCAGGTGCCTTGGCAATCATAAGATAGTCCTCCTCCCTCCCTGCTACTGCTATTTAATTATAAGGCAATGACTACTCAACATTGGTCATCAGGATAATTTTTTGATGTCTTTGTTGCAGGCAGTGTATTACCAAATTCAGTGTCAAGATTCCCACATACCTCCATTTGTCCTTTCTCTGTTGCAGTCTGACAGTAAGGAAGTTTAAAGGGTAATATAGCTACAGCAGGGCGTGGAAGGGTGGGAGGAAACTGAGCACCTTTGCAAGGAATGCACCTGTCAATAAAGAAAAGATTTTATTATAAAATCTTTGCAAAGTATAAAAATGGCTAAAATATGAAATTTCTAAAAGTTAGTAACCTGGAGTAATATTCCAGTAGCTGGCTTAATAATATACAACAAATTCCTCTTTACAAAAAGTACTGTAGACCTGATGAGGAATAAAATCTATCCCTTCACATATTTCAGGAGTTTCAAAAATCCCTCCTCACATCAGTTTAATTAAATGCAATGACTAAAAGTGAAATCAGCTCTCTTCAGATTTTCCTTAGCACACTGCCCACTTTTAAAATATAGTAATTGTGCCATATACTTATTATTGAATAGGTGTTCCCAAACAGGTCACCCTAAGATTAAATGTTGATAAAGCATATTTACTTTTGGTTTGGGAATACTTGGTACTATTGGCAGAAAATGTCAAATAAGAGAAAAATATGGTTGAATGTCCAATACAGATAAGAGATTAGATATTGTTAGATTTGGTGAGTGAGGCAGAAAATCCAGTATCATTAAAAAGGTTGTAAGGTATATTTCCTCTGAGAAATTAAAGATTGCCATGTGTGGGAACAGCTCAGAGGACAAGGGCTTTGTCTAAACCTTTTCTTACTAGAAATTATAAGGCATTCAGAGATGCCCATCAGGATGAGTACTAACATAATTTATTAATTAAAAAGCATTCATTAATCACAGAATGATTTATATACATAGAATATGCATAGAATAGTCTTTTAACTTACAGACTCCAAATTTATAAGACAATCACTGGAAAACCATGACTGCACACTGTAAGTGCTATTGGCAAATTTTCTAATATTCATAAAGTCATTTTAAAAATACAGTACCATGTTCAGTGCATACTAATAGCCATTCATTTAATTTATGGTACAGCCTTTTAGCCAGGTCTTTAAATTATGACTTTCTTGAAGGGAAAAAATTAAATAGAAATTAGATCATTGGGTTAAATTTTTTTTCCCCATAAGTATCTTCCAGTATTATCAAATACTCACTAGGGTAGTTAAAAAATAAGTTAAGTGGCAATACCCAGGAATCTTTTTCAAACTACAAAGGCCCCCCCCTTCCTAGTAAGATTTGAATATACCTGTTTTTAGAGGTATATTCATTAATAAAACATGTTTTTAGAGTTCCAATATTTATGAACACGCAAGTCCCTTTTTTTCTTCCTCCTCCCCTTTTATGATTTCACATACATCAGTGGTTTTCACCACACACTACACACAACTAGGTGGCAGTGTGAATACTTAAAGAGTTTGAAAAATCTCATGGCAATTCTGTCATGCACCTATTCGCAAAAACCAGGGGTTTCAGTCATGCACAATAGAAGACAGAACATATACATTCAGAAAAAACAGTTAATATATATGTACATTAACAAAACTAGGGGGAACACTAGGAGTAATCTTAACACTCTTTTTCTATAAAGTGACTTAACACTGTCTTGTTTAAAAACATTTTACAGCTTAAATACTTTTTTGATTCAATTACAGTAAGCAATTATCACAAAGAAAAATTTACAAGGGTTTTATTACTAGTTTTTTAAAAGTCACATTTACATCAAAGCAGAGAACCAATTAACATTTCTTATCCTCTTCTTAGCTTTAAAGACTTGAAGAAAAAAAAACCTTTTCTCTGTTAAATATCCCTTTCATAGAAGAAAAAGAGGAAGAAAATAACTCATTTTATTTCTAACTTGGGATTTGCCTACAATGAATGACTTCCCTGGAAACTATGTGGCTAAACCATTTGGAGAAGAATATGTGAAAAAGTAAACCACAGTTTACTAAGGAGACAAAACTGTTCCAATTACTTTTCAAATAAATCACAGTTTATTCTCATTTTATTAAGAGTTGAAAAATATAAAACTAGAGAAAACTGGGGTCAATGTCCAGATTAAGCTTCCCCCAGTCAGCCTGCTTTGTCTTCCGTCTTGCACTGGACTCTTTCCTGCATTCAAAGGGACTTTGTTCAGATCTCTTTTAAAACACTTTCTCGGGAGTAGATAATGTTTTACCAGCTAATTCTTCCAGGCTGGCCTTATTTATCGTTGTGCAGCATAGCATATACAGTCAGTACTATAATAAACATTTGTTAAACGAACATAACTCAAAAGAAAAAAGTTTTGTTTTTAAGCATATTAAATAACTCCAAAGAGTTTTTAAAAACTAAAGAGAAAAAGAAGGTTGATGTTTATAGGGATCAAATTAGACTGTAGCACACAAAATTAGTAAACTCTCATTTATATATTAACCAGTAGTGAAAAAATATTCAGAGGAAACAATAAAGACAGCTTTTGCTAAACTGAAGTTCATTTCAAACAGAGATAGAAGTGATACTTCTACAAATCAGTAATTAATCATATTCATAACTAAAGGCAGGTATTTTTACTAATTCAAATTAATTTTTAAAAAATATTTTTTAACAAAAAGTATTCCCTCACCAAAAAGCAAGTATACATACTGCTGAATCTGGGTTAGAAAATACATTTAATATGAAAAGATTAAAGTAAAGGTATCATTAACAATGAAATACAAGGCTAAATGCCATTAAGTAAAGATGGTAAGAAAACTACAGTTGTTGTAATTAATAGCTGACATTCAGTAAACATTCACTAAGGGCCAGGCACTGTCTTATACACAGCTACATATTATCTCACTCCATCCTCACAGCAATTCTGTAAGATGGGTACTAGTTTCACCCTTCCTTCAGAAATGAGGAAACAAGAGATATAGGAGCATCTTAGGGTCATGGCCGGGGCTACAGAGTGCAGTTCAGCTAGGGTACCACAGCGAGCAGTGTGACTAAAGCCCAAGCTTTGGATCACTATGAACATGGCCTTTCCAGAAGAATACGGGGCTCACTCAAAAAACCAACACTCAGAGCTTCCTTAGAAGCAGTAGAGATTTAAATGAACACCAGGGTGAATTTTCTGATAGCAAGGATAGGTAAGACTCATTAAACACAGCCTCAGGCTACTAAAGGTGGTTCTAGAATTCCCTTCCCTAGTCTTTTATGTACCTCTATCCACATGAAGGAAATTAATCATTTCTAAATGTGTCTAAATGACAAGCTGGTATGAGTACACTAAGCCATACTGAGAAATGTAGTTTCCAATCTTTGAAACATACTCGTTTATTCTTACAGAATAAATCCAGGAAAAAAATGAAAACCATTCTGATCAATTTATCACAGTATGGACAAACACATACATTTTTATGAACAGACTTTTCACCATTCCTTCTCAGTGTTTCAAATGTTTGCCACATGAGACTCCCCTCAGTAATTCAATTAGTCTCTCCTAACTGAAGCTAGTCCTTAAGAAAGAACTGTTTATTTTTTCAGTGGAGTTACCAACTCAATTTCCATATATTTCAGAACAGAAAAGACAGTAACTTTTTTGTCACTGGCTAGCTGTGTGATCTCAAGTTACTTAATCTTTTTGGACCTCAGTTTTCTCATCTGTAAAAATTAGAGAGAAGGACTGGGAATGAAAGCGAACTGGACCAGAAAAACTGGTGGCTTCCGTATTTTCATCACTGTAGGGCTGCTGAGCTATTGCAGTGTCCTTGCATTCACAAAGGCACCATGAATTGTGTGCAGACTGAATTTAAAAAGTTTCTACTTTATGTTCTAGAATTTTCACATTCATGTAGATGATGTAACTTATAAATACAAATTTATGTTAAAATGTAATTTTTTAGGTCTATAGAAGCTTTGTTATGGATACTTTCTATCAACTGGTACTAAATGTAGATGCTACTATTATTTGTAGGTCATAAAATGTTTTGACACTGAAAGGGCTCTTACTTAAAAAAGTCAGGAGCCACAGGCCTAGACAATTTCTAATGTTCTTCCAAGTCTAAAAGCTGTAATTTAGACTCCATTATTTCTTTATCCCCTGTTGAATTAAATGGTTACACATTACCAGCTGTAATTATCTTATATTTTAATGAGAGTTAAAACTCTGCAGATCTTGAGTGAAAAGCAGATAAAGAAAGCCAGTTACATAAATTACTCGGGGGTGTACAAAAATTAAACTTGATAAAATATTTACAATATTAAGTTGAATTAAAAAAATATTCATTACAAATGAATAATTTTACATATTTCCTTAAAGTAACAACATTAACAAATGAATCCTTACTTCAATAAACTTTAGATGGAATAATAAAAATCCTCATAGCTTCAAAACTTAACCCATATTAAGATAAAATATGAATTCTTTCATTCAAATTACAAAATAACTCGATTTCTAAAAATGGATACGCAAGAAATTCCTGAGAACAACACCCTAAGAACTCTTAAAAAAAACAGTTAATTAATATACTCCTTCTGATACTAAATATGTTAATAGTGAAATAATCTGGAGATTTCTAAAAGACACACAGAAATAATAACCAGCAATTCCTCCACAGTTCTACTACATTCAATTTTGTATCCTCTAGGAAGATTCCATCTTCCCTTCTCAAATGTCCCACACTGCCAACCACTGCCTTCAAAAACACCCTGGACCTTGTTTCATAATCTGCCACCAAACCAGAAGCCATCAGATAGGAATTCCTATCACCTTTCATCTACCAAATCTATCTACATTTCTGCCTATTTTCTTCCCTCTCATTTCAACTGATAAAATGTGTTATCTTCCTATTTTAGACAGGTAGTCTAAAATCTATTAGCTTTTCTTTTGATGATTTTAATTTAATTCCTTTGGTTGTCTCCTTTTCTTCCATTGTGAAACTCACGCTTTACTGAATTCAGTCATTCCCTATTCTCCACTACTCCCTCCCCTTCAAGTCCCTGGCAATCAGGAATCTACTTTTTGCCAATAGATTTGCCTATTCTGCACATTTCACATAAATGAAATTATATAGTATGTAGCATTTTGTGTCTAGCTTCTTTCATTTGTGTAACATTTTCAAGGTTTTCATCCATGTCATAGCATGTATCAGTATTTCATTCCTTATAGTTCAATAACATCCCATTGCACGGATATACCACATTTTAGTTATCCATTCATCAGCTGATGGACATTTGCATTGTTTCCACTTTTTAGCTACTATGAATAAATCTATGAACATTCAAATACAAGTTTTTATTTTATATGGACATGTTTTCTCTTGATTATATAACTAGGAGTAAGAAGAGCTGGTCATATTATAACTTCATGTTTAACCTTTTGAGGAACTACCAAACTGTACCATTTTACATCCTCACCCACCAATGTCTGAGGTTTCCAATTTCTCCACATCCTCACCAACACTTGACACTGTCCATTTTTTGGATTATATCTATCCTAGTGGGTATCATGTGGTTATCTTTGTGGTTTTGATTTGCATTTCCCCACTAACTAATGATGCTTTCATGTGCTTAGTGGCTATGAGTATATCTTTTCTGGAGAAATGTCTATTCAAATTCTTTGCCTTATTTTTTAATTATCTTTTTTTTTAGTTTTAGGAGTTCTTTATATATTCTAGGTACATGTCTCTTACCACATACATGATTTGCTTCACCCTTTTAAAAAAGTTACAACTTATTCTAGGGTACAGATGTACAGAACAAGTTTCTTTATTCTACTAATGGAAGCTTGGGTTTTCAATCTTTGGCTAATATTAACAACCTTACAATGTAGGGTATCTTTTACATCTACCATTCCCACATGTGCAAAGAGTGTCCTTCCTAAGCTTTAATATGCACATGAATCCCATGAAGATCTTGTTAAAATTCAGGTTCTGACTCAATAGGTGGCATGTGATGCCTGAGACTCAGCATTTCTAATAGGCTCCCTGATGACACTGAAGCTCCCTGGTGACACTGGTCCATGAATCATTCTTTAAATAGCAAGTATTATTGAAGACAGAACTATTGAGTCAAAGGGCATATGGATGTCTAACTCTGGAGAGATATTAAAGACAGAACTACTGAGTCAAAGGGCATATGGATGTCTAACTCTGGAGAGATATTAAAGATAGAACTACTGAGTCAAAGGGCATATGGATGTCTAACTCTGGCAGTTCTTGACAAATGCCTTTCATAGGCATTGTAACCAATTTAAACTCCATTAACAATGCATAAACATGATTCTTTCCCCCCAGTCTCACCAACTGTTACCAAATTTTCAGATTTTCCTAATTTGTTAGGTAAAAAGAGAATTCTCATTTTAGTTTCATTTGTAGTTACCTTATTTTGAGTGGGCATTCATCATCTTTTCTTACATTTGAGAGCCACTTTTATTTCCCTGACTACTGCTCTTTCTCAAAAGAGTCTCCACTTACAGCTTCTGAGATGTGATTCTCATATTAGTTAATCCTCCTTTTTCTCACTGAAAGCTCCTACCCCAAAACCTTACCTCTAAGTTCTGGAATTCTTAGAGCTTGGTTCTGAAACATTTTTTATTTTTTCTTTCTTCTAAGTGAGCTCAATTATTATTATGACTTTAAATACCTTCTATATTCTGGTGATTCCCAAATTTCTATCTCCAACCAAAACTTCCTCTCTGAACTCTCATCATATATTCCAGTATCTTCTTGGTATCTCCACTTGGGCATTTTACAGGCATTTCAAACTTAACAAACCACGAGATAATTCACTTTCATCTCCCCTATTTCTATAAATGATATGACCATCCACTTAGTTGCTTTACCTTAAAACCTGAGTATCATTACTGAGTCTTCTTTCTCCCTCCCAACCCTGAATCTACCAGCAAATCCTATTATTTCTATCTTGAGTCGGCATCTCATTTCCACTGCCCCCACAATGGTTCCAGCCATAGTTATAGATCAGCTAGGTGACTGCAAAATCCTCCTCAGTGTTTTTCAATGGAAGTAGCAACAGCATTTGGGATAGAACAATCTGCAGTTCAGCAGAACTGTCCCCCACCTCCAAGACATTCAACAACCCTGGCCCCAGCTCTCTAAATGCCAGAGTGACCCCCTAATCATTGTGGCAGCTAAAAACAATGTCCTACATTTCCAAACATCTCTGAAAGAAGGGATAAATCCTGATTGAAAATTAGTCCCCCTACTTCCAGTTTTACCCCTGCTGATCCACTTACCACATATATTTTGCTTTTTGTAGTATAAATCAGATAACATCACTCCCCTGGATAAAACCCTTGATGGCTTCCTGATATATTTCAAATAAAATCCATTCTTTTTCAAGGTCTATGTGTCTAACTTTCTGAGATCATCTTGAATTTATGCCTCCCACCACTCCTTGCTCCTTGTACTCTAGCCACTTTTATATCTTTTCAATTCCTCAAACACACTAAGTTCTTCTAATCTCAGTGCCTGTGTACATGCTGCTTACTCTGTGTGGATTGCCTTTGCCTCCAATCTTTCATAGCAGATCCCTTGGATTCCAGTTCTCATTTTAAACACTATCTTCACTAAAAGCCTTCTGTGATCACACTACCTAGAATGTGCCCTTCTGTTATTCTACATTATGGGCCTGCTCAGGTTAATTAGCAGCATTTATCCCAAGCACTAATTAGTACTTACTTGTTCTGTCCCCAGCCTACAACCTCAATGAAAGCAGAGACTTCTTTGTTCACCAAGTACCTACACAATGTCACTGACAGTCTTATATACCAAGAAGATATCAGGTGTCAAAAATGAGGAAAATCTTCACAATGATATTTAATAGAGACTACATGGACAGAATTCTACACTTGCAGTCGACCACTAAATTTCCACTAGCCCTCTGCACATTATAATGATTAAGCTAAAAATCTTGAAAAGCAGCTAAACTGTTTATCTAGTTTTAAATCACAGTTTAAAATAAAAGGCTATAATAAAAGATGAAATGCCATGTTTAACCAGAACTACTCCTGTCTGGTTGAAATGATGCAACAGTCACACTAAAAAACTTACTTTTGTTGTTGTTCACTAAATTCCAAGGTAAGTAATTGGTTGGACACTTCAAACTGAACATAAACAAATTCAGTGAATACGGAAAGCAAGTAAATGAACTAAGGTGGAAAAAAAAAACCTTAAAGAGCACAACACAAATATTTTCAAAGTACTTTTTAAAAAAGGTCAGCCTAAGCATTTTCTAATAGCCCACCTCAGTTGTTGGGGATTTTCATGGATACCAACCACCCAGTAGTGATCAGATTGTCCTTTGCAGTGCTCTCTTGTGTTACATATAGGAGTCCATGTATTACCAAGCCCTCTGTTAAGCATTCGAACAATGCCTTCTGAATCCACATAACAGGGGGTACCTATACATCAACAACAACAAAAAATCACTTGGAAACACAGTTACACATTTGTTGAATAAATCCTATTTCAAAAATATATACCAGTGATTCAGCTTTCAATTCAAAAGCAAAAAACAAAAAACAAAACAGAAAGGCAAATATTTCAAGATTATTTCCCACAAAATTTCAAATACCACACCTGGAAATAAAGAAAAGAAAACTGCATGTAGTATGACTAAAATTTACCAAAATGCAGAGAAAAAAACCTGACAGTTTCAGTGAAAACTATGCCACCTGCTGGAATATAACAATATTTTTAAAAGCCAAAAAAAAGTTGAACTTAATCTGAAGGCTCCCTGGTTGAGAGACTTGAAAAAATGACCAGAATCTGAGAATCCGATACATGGTGATAATGTGGAGAAATCTGTCCTTAGTACTTTTCGTCCTCCCTCTCTTTCTTGTCACTGTTGTGTTCCCCAAATAGGTAAGCAAGACTTACCCAGGAAACAAGCATCCCTGTTTCCCACCAACTCTGCTCCCATCTGAGAAAAATGCATGGCCAATTCCCCTATTATCCCTTTTTGAAAAAAAACAAAGCTATATGAATGGAAGTTATTAATGGTCACTTTATGGAAGCATAAATGACTAATGATATCTGAACAGAAAACATCCAGAAATTGATATTTTAAAGACAAACTGGGTTTCCAATGATACAATTGAAGTGCATGAGTCTCCAATAATAGAAACCTTTAAGCCAGGAGACAGGATTAACGGGTACCTTAAAATAAGGTACTCTCAGTGTCATTCATTCAAATCATCTGTCACAAGCCACTGTTAAGTAAGTCTACAACAGCACTGTCCAACAGAGACACCATGTGAACAACAGACTTAATTTTTAACTACCTAATGCCACATGAGGAAAGGGGAGAAAAAAAGTTAATTTTACTAATATATTTTATTAAATCCAATGTATCCAAAATATCATTTTAATATATAATCAATGTAAAATAATTGAGACTTTTTTACATCCCTTTTCCATACTAAGCCTTCAAAATTCAGAAAATATTATATATTTACAGCACATCTCAATTCAGATTAGCCACACTTCAAGTGCTTAATAGCCACATGTGGCTAATTGTTACTGTAGTGGACAGTGAAGCAATAGGAAATTCTTGATTTTGGGGCAGAATCTGCTAGAAAAGCCACAACTTTGCCACTGATTTGCATCTTCTCCTGGCTATCTAACAAACTTTCAGAAAAATATATTCCCCTCCTTGCAAGTTTTCTAATAAGAATTCTCATGAAAACAAGATATTGTACATAAAAAATGGCTACCTTAACAATTCTAGTTTCCATTCTACCAACATATTAAAATAAGTTGAAACATAAAATATAGACAATTCATCTTTAAAGAAATTAGGACTAAACCAATGAAACAATTTCTTCTTGAAAAATGTCTTTAATATAAATGAATTCATCTTACCTTCAGCTGAAAATCCAACCCACACAAGGTAGGACTTCCTTGTAAGAGGAAGAGGATCGCCATGCAAAATTTGTTTTTTCTTTTTCCCCAGCTCTAGCAGTTGAACTCCAAGACACTGATCCCCATCAAACCCTGTACCTAAGGAGAAAATGTATATAATTAAATCATTTATCACAGTTCTTTAGCTATAATTAATACAGTCTGAATTATTTTCTAAGTTAAATTGATTTGTGATAAATATAATCACAAAATCAACTAATTTATCACAAAATCAATTCAAATCATGGAAAGTAACTTAGAATATTACTTAGAAGATTAAAGTTTTGAGAAAATTATTTTTAAAAATTTAGAAATTAACTTAAAAACTTCTTAGATTAAGAATGTAGAGAGGCGGAGCCAGGATGGCGGTGTGAGTAGAGCAGTGGAAATCTCCTCCCAAAAACACATAGAGCTATGAATATATAACAAAGAAAAATCTTCCTAAAATAGAGGCCACAGGACACAGGACAACATCCAGACCACATCCACACCTGCAAGGAACCAGCGCCTTGCGAAGGGGGTAAGATAC
This sequence comes from Manis javanica, assembly GCF_040802235.1. NCBI lineage: Eukaryota > Metazoa > Chordata > Mammalia > Pholidota > Manidae > Manis > Manis javanica. The sequence continues at coordinate 44,766,683 of NC_133163.1, read as the reverse complement.
AAGCCCCGGCCCGGAGGGACCCGAGCGCCCCTCCCCCCGGCTCCCGGCGGGTGGAGAGAAACTGGAGCGGTTTTTTTTTTTTTTGGCGAGCGCTTTTTGGAAGCCTTAGAGGGATGGGCTCCCGTTGCTGGGGAGGCAGGGTGACGGGACCGGTGAGCAGGTGCCTGGGAACGGCGCCGGAGGACAAAGAATATCCCGCGTTTCTCCCTGCGGGACCGGCGGGCGGGTGCCTGAGACCGGTGCCTGAGGACGGAGGAGGTCGCGTGTTTTTCCCCCTTTTTTTTTTTTTTCTCTTTTTGGCGAGCGCTTTTTGGAAGCCTTGAAGGGACGGGGACCCCAGTGCTAGGGAGGCAGGGTGGCGGGACTGGTGAGCGGGTGCCTGGGACCGGCGCCTGAGGACAAAGAATATCCCACGTTTTTCCCTGCGGGACCGGTGGGCGGGTGCCTGAGACCGGCACTTGAGGACAGAGGAAATCGCGCGTTTTTCCCCTTTTTTTTTTCTCTTTTCTGCGAGTGCTTTTTGGAAGCCTAAAAGGGACAGGGACCCCGGTGCTAGGGAGGCAGGGCGGCGGGACTGGTGAGCGGGTGCCTGGGACCGGCACCTGAGGACAAAGAATATCCCGCATTTTTCCCTGTGGGACCGGTGGGTGGGTGCCTGAGACCAGCACCTGAGGACGGAAGAAATTGCGCGTTTTTCCCCTTTTTATTCTCTCTTTTTGCCGAGTGCTTTTTGGAAGCCTTGAAGGGACAGGGACCCCGGTGCTAGGGAGGCAGGGCGGCGGGACTGGTGAGCGGGTGCGTGGGACCAGTGCCTGAGGACAAAGAATATCGAGCGTTCCTTCCCTGTGGGACCGGTGGGTGGGTGCTTTTTGGAAGCCTTGAAAGGACAGGGACCCTGGTGCTAGGGAGACAGGGCAGCAGGACCAGTGAGCGGGTGCCTGGGACCGGCACCTGAGGACAAAAAAAAAAAAAAAATCGCTTGTTTTTTCATTTTTTTTTTTTTTTTTCTTTCCTTCTGTTCCCTCTCTCATTGTTGCTGTTGTTGTTTTGGTTTGGAGAGTGCTTTTCGGAAGTCTTAAAGGGGCAGGACAGGTCACTTAGACCAGAGGCAGGGAATCTGGGGATCTCTGGGCACTCTAACCCCCTGGGCAGCAGGGAGCACAGAGGCCCCTTACGGAGATAAATAGCCTCCTGGCCGCTCCCCCTCCAACGGGGCTCCACCATTTTGGAGGAACAGCCCCAGCCAGGCCAAGCCCACAGCAACAGCGGAGATAAACCCCAAAGCAACTGGGCAGGAAGCAGAAGCCCTGTCTGCGCACAGCTGCCCAGCACAAGCAACTAGAGGTCGCTATTCTCCCAGGAAAAGGCTACAAACCAACAAGAAGGGAAGCTCTTCCAGCGGTCACTTGTACCAGCTCTGCAAACCATCTCTATCACCATGAAAAGGCAAAACTACAGGCAGACAAAGATCACAGAGACAACACCTGAGAAGGAGACAGACCTAACTAGTCCTCCTGAAAAAGAATTCAAAATAAAAATCATGAACATGCTGACAGAGATGCAGAAAAAAATGCAAGAGCAATGGGATGAGATGCAGAGAAAAATGCAAGAGCAGTGGGATAAGATGCAGAGAAAAATGCAAGAGCAGTGGGATGAAGTCCGGAAGGAGATCACAGATGTCAGGAAAGAGATCACAGAAGTGAAACAATCCCTGGAAGGATTTATAAGGAGAATGGATAAGATGCAAGAGGCCATTGAAGGAATAGAAGCCAGAGAACAGGAATGTATAGAAGCTGACATAGAGAGAGATAAAAGGATCTCCAGGAATGAAACAACACTAAGAGAAATATGTGACCAATACAAAAGGAAAAACATTCGTATTATAGGGATACCAGAAGAGGAAGAAAGAGGAAAAGGGATACAAAGTGTCTTTGAAGAAATAATTGCTGAAAACTTCCCCAAACTGGGGGAGGAAATAATCGAACAGACCATGGAATTACACAGAACCCCCAACAGAAAGGATCCAAGGAGGACAACACCAAGACACATAGTAATTAAAATGGCAAGGATCAAGGACAAGGAAAGAGTTTTAAAGGCAGCTAGAGAGAAAAAGGTCACCTATAAAGGAAAACCAATCAGGCTAACATCAGACTTCTCAACAGAAACCCTACAGGCCAGAAGAGAATGGCATGATATACTTAATGCAATGAAACAGAAGGGCCTTGAACCAAGGATACTGTATCCAGCACGACTATCATTTAAATATGATGGTGGGATTAAACAATTCCCAGACAAGCAAAAGCTGAGGGAATTTGCTTCCCACAAACCACCTCTACAGGGCATCCTACAGGGACTGCTCTAGATGGGAGCACCCCTAAAAAGAGCACAGAACAAAACACACAACATATGAAGAATGGAGGAGGAGGAATAAGAAGGGAGAGAAGAAAAGAATCTCCAGACAGTGTATATAACAGCTCAATAAGCGAGCTAAGTTAGGCAGTAAGATACTAAAGAAGCTAACCTTGAACCTTTGGTAACCACGAATCTAAAGCCTGCAATGGCAATAAGTACATATCTCTCAATAGTCACCCTAAATGTAAATGGACTTAATGCACCAATCAAAAGACATAGAGTAATAGAATGGATAAAAAAGCAAGACCCATCTATATGCTGCTTACAAGAAACTCACCTTAAACCCAAAGATAAGCATAGACTAAAAGTCAAGGGATGGAAAAACATATTTCAGGCAAACAACAGTGAGAAGAAAGCAGGGGTTGCAGTACTAATATCAGACAAAATAGACTTCAAAACAAAGAAAGTAACAAGAGATAAAGAAGGCCACTACATAATGATAAAGGGCTTAGTCCAACAAGAGGATATAACCATTCTAAATATATATGCACCCAATACAGGAACACCAGCATATGTGAAGCAAATACTAACAGAACTAAAGAGGGAAATAGACTGCAATGCATTCATTGTAGGAGACTTCAACACACCACTCACCCCAAAGGATAGATCCACCGGGCAGAAAATAAGTAAAGACACACAGGCACTGAACAACACACTAGAACAGATGGACCTAATAGACATCTATAGAACTCTACATCCAAAAGCAACAGGATATACATTCTTCTCAAGTGCACATGGAACATTCTCCAGAATAGACCACATACTAGCTCACAAAAAGAGCCTCAGTAAATTCCACAATATTGAAATTCTACCAACCAATTTTTCAGACCACAAAGGTATGAAAGTAGAAATAAATTCTACAAAGAAAACAAAAAGGCTCACAAACACATGGAGGCTTAACAACATGCTACTAAATAATCAATGGATCAATGAACAAATCAAAATAGAGGTCAAGGAATATATAGAAACAAATGACAACAACAACACTAAGCCCCAACTTCTGTGGGATGCAGCGAAAGCAGTCTTAAGAGGAAAGTAGATAGCAATCCAGGCACACTTGAAGAAGGAAGAACAATCCCAAATGAATAGTCTAACATCACAATTATTAAAACTGGAAAAAGCAGAACAAATGAGGCCTAAAGTCAGCAGAAGGAGGGACATAATAAAGATCAGAAAAGAAATAAACAAAATTGAGAAGAATAAAACAATAGCAAAAATCAACGAAACCAAGAGCTGGTTCTTTGAGAAAATAAACAAAATAGATAAGCCTCTAGCCCAACGTATTAAGAGAAAAAGAGAGTCAACACAAATCAACATAATCAGAAATGAGAATGGAAAAATCACGACAGACTCCACAGAAATACAAAGAATTATTAAAGACTACTATGAAAACCTATATGCCAACAAGCTGGAAAACCTAGAAGAAATGGACAACTTCCTAGAAAAATACAACCTCCCAAGACTGACCAAGGAAGAAACACAAAAGTTAAACAAACCAATTACAAGCAAAGAAATTGAAACAGTAATCAAAAAACTACCCATGAACAAAACCCCGGGGCCGGACGGATTTACCTCGGAATTTTATCAGACACACAGAGAAGACATAATACCCATTCTCCTTAAAGTGTTCCACAAAATAGAAGAAGAGGGAATACTCCCAAACTCATTCTATGAAGCCAACATCACCCTAATACCAAAACCAGGAAAAGACCCCACCAAAAAAGAAAATTACAGACCAATATCCCTGATGAATGTAGATGCAAAAATACTCAATAAAATATTAGCAAACAGAATTCAACAGTATTCAAAAGGATCATACACCATGACCAAGTGGGGTTCATCCCAGGGATGCAAGGATGGTACAACATTCGAAAATCCATCAACATCATCCACCACATCAACAAAAAGAAAGACAAAAACCACATGATCATCTCCATAGATGCTGAAAAAGCATTTGACAAAATTCAACATCCATTCATGATAAAAACTCTCAGCAAAATGGGAATAGAGGGCAAGTACCTCAACACAATAAAGGCCATATATGATAAACCCACAGCCAGCATTACTGAACAGCGAGAAGCTGAAAGCATTTCCACTGAGATCGGGAACCAGACAGGGATGCCCACTCTCCCCACTGTTATTTAACATAGTACTGGAGGTCCTAGCCACGGCAATCAGACAAAACAAAGAAATACAAGGAATCCAGATTGGTAAAGAAGAAGTTAAACTGTCACTATTTGCAGATGATATGATACTGTACATAAAAAACCCTAAAGACTCCACTCCAAAACTACTAGAACTGATATCGGAATACAGCAAAGTTGCAGGATACAAAATTAACACACAGAAATCTGTAGCTTTCCTATACACTAACAACGAATCAATAGAAAGAGAAATCAGGAAAACAATTCCATTCACCATTGCATCAAAAAGAATAAAATACCTAGGAATAAACCTAACCAAGGAAGTGAAAGACTTATACTCTGAAAACTACAGGTCACTCTTAAGAGAAATTAAAGGGGACACTAATAAATGGAAACTCATCCCATGCTCATGGCTAGGAAGAATTAATATCGTCAAAATGGCCATCCTGCCGAAAGCAATATACAGATTTGATGCAATCCCTCTCAAATTAGCAGCAACATTCTTCAAGGAATTGGAACAAATAATTCAAAAATTCATATGGAAACACCAAAGACCCCGAATAGCCAAAGCAATCCTGAAAAAGAAGAATAAAGTAGGGGGGATCTCACTCCCCAACTTCAAGCTCTACTACAAAGCCATAGTAATCAAGACAATTTGGTACTGGCACAAGAACAGAGCCACAGACCAGTGGAACAGATTAGAGACCCCAGAAATTAACTCAAACATATATGGTCAATTAATATTTGATAAAGGAGCCATGGACATACAATGGCAAAATGACAGTCTCTTCAACAGATGGTGCTGGCAAAACTGGACAGCTACATGTAGGAGAATGAAACTGGACCATTGTCTAACCCCATATACAAAGGTAAACTCAAAATGGATCAAAGACCTGAACGTAAGGCATGAAACCATTAAACTCTTGGAAAAAAACATAGGCAAAAACCTCTTAGACATAAACATGAGTGATCTCTTCTTGAACATATCTCCCCGGGCAAGGAAAACAACAGCAAAAATGAGCAAGTGGGACTACATTAAGCTGAAAAGCTTCTGTACAGCGAAAGACACCATCAATAGAACAAAAAGGAACCCTACAGTATGGGAGAATATATTTGAAAATGACAGATCCGATAAAGGCTTGACGTCCAGAATATATAAAGAGCTCACACGCTTCAACAAACAAAAAACAAATAACCCAATTAAAAAATGGGCAGAGGAACTGAACAGACAGTTCTCCAAAAAAGAAATACAGATGGCCAAGAGACACATGAAAAGATGCTCCACATCACTAATTATCAGAGAAATGCAAATTAAAACTACAATGAGGTATCACCTCACACCAGTAAGGATAGCTGCCATCCAAAAGACAAACAACAACAAATGTTGGCGAGGCTGTGGAGAAAGGGGAACCCTCCTACACTGCTGGTGGGAATGTAAATTAGTTCAACCATTGTGGAAAGCAGTATGGAGGTGCATCAAAATGCTCAAAACAGACCTACCATTTGACCCAGGAATTCCACTCCTAGGAATTTAACCTAAGAACGCAGGAATCAAGTTTGAGAAAGACAGATGCACTCCTATGTTTATCGCAGCACTATTTACAATAGCCAAGAATTGGAAGCAACCTAAATGTCCATCGATAGATGAATGGATAAAGAAGATGTGGTACATATACACAATGGAATCCTACTCAGCCATAAGAAGTGGAAAAATCCAACCATTTGCAGCAACATGGATGGAGCTGGAGAGTATTATGCTCAGTGAAATAAGCCAAGCGGAGAAAGAGAAATACCAAATGATTTCACTCATCTGAGGAGTATAGGAACAAAGGAAAAACTGAAGGAACAAAACAGCAGCAGAATTACAGAACCCAAAAATGGACTAACAGGTACCAAAGGGAAAGGAACTGGGGAGGATGGGTGGGCAGGGAGGGATAAGGGGGGGGAAGAAGAAGGGGGTATTAAGATTAGCATGCATGGGGGGGAGGGAGCAAGGGGAGGGTGGGCTGCACAACACAGAGAGGACAAGTAGTGACTCTACAACATTTTGCTAAGCTGATGGACAGTAACCGTAATGTGGTTGTTAGGGGGGATCTGATATAGGGGAGAGCATAGTAAACATAGTATTCTTCATGTAAGTGTAGATTAAAAATTTAAAAAAAAAAAAAAAAAGAAAGAAAGAAAGAAGGAAAAGGGGGATTACTCCTTAACAGGATAAAACTATTGGTAAATCAAAGATCAACGCATGCTTTAAATATCCTTAATGTTGATCACTTAAAGGGTGTCAGATGATCAGCTATGGAGGTACTCTTTTCTGATAATATTCCTTTCTCTTAATTAAAAAAAAAAAAAAAAAAGCAGTTACTGTGTGCTGACCTCCAATGAGTTCTGCACAGTAGTATAGAGGGCATGTCAAAGTGTGGGCAAAGGGTCTGTTTGTTTCTATGCAGGAGATCAAGGCCTAGCTTGGATACCCAGAAAATGAACTAAGATACGATATGAGGAGGAGCTTCCGGCATCAGCACTCTCTGGAGGACTTGTGCCGGGGGATGATCATCAAAAAGCCTCCACAGGGATCCGGACGATGCTGCGGTTGTGGCTGCATCCAGCCCACCGTCTCCTGGACTTGCCATAAGAATGAGGAGGGAGATGTCTAGGCTGGCAGGTGCATACAGTGAGACAACGAATTTGACCGGATCTGTACTGTTGGAATTCAACCAGGAGTTGGGAGGGGTGCAAGTTGTAGCACTCCAAAATCTCATGACTATAGACTATCTATGGTTAAAAGAACATATGGGATGTGAACAGATCCCAGAAATGGGCTGCTTTAATTTGTCTGATGGTTCAAGTACAGTTGGACAATATCCATCATATCATAGATAAATTTTCACAAATGCCTAGGGTGCCTAAATGGTTTTCTTGGCTTCACTGGAGATGGATGGTAATTATAGATTTGCTTTGTTTATGTCACCGTATTCCTATTATGTTAATATATGTGTGCAAATTAGTTAGTAGTTTAAAACCTATACATACTTAAGGTACTATACAAGAAGATATGTCAAAGAAATAATCAATCCTCCCAAGTTTCCTTCATATGCTACATCTATAGCTTTTCTTCTTCCTTCCTAATTACAACCCTTAAATAGAATTCGTGCCTCATATCGAATTTACCGAGTATCATAATTCCTCCAGGTGGTAAAGATACGTCGAGACAAGTGCTGGGCATAGAAACCACAGGGCATAAATCTGCAAAGAAGTAAAAAGCTAACCTTTGCAAACAATATGGCTTCTCTCTCACTTACCAACTTTACATTTCCCTGTATGGCCCCGGAAGATGACTGGTTAGCCAGAGACGGGTAAGATTCCTCAAGGGAGGAACAACCTAAGACAGGCACAGTCGCAGGGGGTCCATCAGGTGAGAATTTAGGGATCAACAGAGGTGAGGCTCAGAACCTCACCTCCCCTGCTTTGAGAGAAATCTTCTGCATCCGTGGATGTCTTGATGCCCTTGTCTAGCCTGGATTAATACTTAGTCCATAGGCACACACCTGATCATCTGATCATCTACATTTGCCTTCTTACAGCACTAAACTATGTTTTCTACCTTTATCTTGCATCTACCTACCACTTCAGCATTTTATTAAAAATAAAAATAATAATAATAATAGGAGAAATGTGGGATCAACATATAAATCAAGTACAAAAATCAAATGAATATTCATATTTGACCTGATTGTTTATAGGTCATATTGCATGATCAAAACCGAAAGTTTCTGTGATGACTGCCCTTGTACTGTTCACCATGTAAGAATTTATTCACTATGTAAGAATTCGTTCACCATGTAAGAACTTGTTCGTTATGCTTCAGAAGATTGGAGACTGACGAGAATTAGGCTTGAGATGGATTAATGATTGTACATTGAGCGTTGACCCCCCTATACTGAATTTTATTGTTGTTAACAACCATTTGATCAATAAATATGAGAGATGCCCTCTCAAAAAAAAAAAAAAAAAAAAAAAGAATGTACTACTTTTTATGGTTAAAAACATGTCACCTAATTGAGGTACCATTTAAGTATTAGAAGTAGAAAACTATATTACAGGAACTATTTATGTAAAGTGGTTATAAGTATTAACTCTTTCACTCAATAAATATTTACAGAGAGCTTACTATGTGCCAGGTACTGGGAGCTAACATTGTAAATAAGATAAAGTCATTGTTCTCATGAAATTCATATTCACATAGAAGACAAATTAGTTTCAAAAAAAATGCTAAGTGTTTTCAAAGATTTAAAATAATAATGTAACACAGAGTATGGAGAGTGGTCACTTCTGATTGGATGGTCAGAGGTGGCCTCTTCAAGAAAGTGAAATTTAAGCTTGAGATATGGATTGCAAATTGGAGCCAGTCATGTAATGTCTGGAGGAGGCACACTGCAGTAATCAGAGAGAAGAGCTAATGAAAAGGTCTTAAAGCGGAAACAAGCTTCGTGTTGGAGCAGTTACTGTAGTGGACAGTGAAGAACACAAAAAAGTTGGTATGGCAAAAATAAGTAATGATAAAAAGTGGCAAGAGATGAAGTTGAAGAGCTGGCAACGGTCAGATCATGTAGGAACTCATCAACTAAGATAAGAAGTTTGATTTTTTTCCCTAAAGCAATGGAAAGTCATCAGAGAAATTTGGGCAGAAGAGGGATGTGATCTGACTTATGTTTGTAAAGATCACCCAGGTGGAAAATGGGTTGTGGAAGGCAAAACTGAAGCTTAAAAGCTAGTTAGAAGGCTGTTACAATAGTCCAAGAGATGATGCCTTCGTTGGACTGCAGTTTAGTGGGGAAGGTAAGAGACAGATTTGAAATGCATTACTCCATACAACTGACATGATTACATACCTTACTGATTACATGGAACTGATGTGAGGGGTAAGAGCAAGAGAAGAATCAAGGCTAACTTAACATTTCTAGTTGAGCAGCCAGATTGATAGTATGCCATTTACTGAGATGGGAAAACTAAGTAAGAAGAAACTTCGGAGGGAAAAAATGTTTTTAAGTTTTACTGTGAACAAGTTAAGTCTGAGAAGCATATCAAAATTCCACGTAATGTCAAGTGGGTAGGTGGGACACAAATCTGGAGACACAAGGAGTGGGTAGGGCTGGTGTTAATTAATTTAGAAGTCAGACACAGATGTATTTAAAACCATGGGACTTGATGAGATATTCCATTGTAGTTTATCAAACTGCATTTTTTGAGCTGTAAGTCATGAAATAAACAAGAGTTACAAACAGCACTTAAAAATAAAATCAAAGGGTAAATACTGTCTATGAGTCTTATACTCCAGGTATATTCGCGGATATGTACAGAAAAGCAATGTAGAATGTATTTCTTACTAGGATGGAGTCCTAGAGCACTGTGGCTAATACGTCGGCATAGGCAGAGCAGCCAGCAGAAGAGCTGAAGGAGCTTTCAGTGAGGAAAAAAATCAGAAGAGTGACATCACAGAAGCCAAGAGAAGAAAATATTCCAGTGGGATTATAAAAAAAGCAAGTATAAAAGAATCATCAGTAACCTTGATTAACCAGCCTTGGCATCATGGTGGGGACTGAAGACAGAATACTTGTGAGGAAAAGGAAGCAATGACTTTTTAAAAGTCATATTCAAAGTGTTTTGGTCCTTCACAATAGGAGCTACTTTGTCTTTTGAGGCATTTAATCTCTGACAATTCTTGTAAGATATAAACATGGAAGCAATTAACCAAACTCTACCTTGGAATTCTTTCTGTAATATAGTTTATCTATAAATAAAATATTTTCATTTTTATTGCTATTAGCAAATAAAATTCTGTACATTCAAAGTTACACTGATTCAAATGCTTAAATAAATGAAAAAAAGGAGGTATATAACCCAAAACAAAGTAAGAGAAAAGGACTCAGTAATTAATTTTCATTTCACTTCAGGTCACAGTAAAATTATAGAACAATAGAGGAAATCTACCTCTATGATAAACAATGAGAAGCTGTTCTCCATGTCCTGCCATTGACACGACAGGCCCAGGAAGACTGAAGATCTCTTTCTGAACACCTCCAATAGTGAACAATCGAAGGAGCAAGGCACCAGTGGCAGCAGCCGCCCATCCCTGACCAAGACACAGTGCTTCAATATCTTCATTCTCAGGCATGTCTACCATCCACTCTTTGCTTGAATCCCAAGAACTAAAGTGCAGGCAGTGAAGCCTGCTAAAGATTAAAACAAGATAAACAATCAAACCTTCATATTTAATATTTTTTATATATATAAAACTCATCATAATATGTAGTAACAAACCACATAATTTTTCTATTATACATAAATAGCACAAAAATGGCTTTAACAAAGTAATTATGAAATATCCTTAAAACTATTACCAGTCACGTTACTGGAAAATATTTAAAGATATAGGAAAATGCTCACAATGTAATGTAAAATAAAAAAAGGCTAAAATCTACAGAGTATGACCCTAAGTTGTACATACACATAAAAATCAGATTCAAACTTACAAAAAGGAAGAAAGCATCAAAATGTTAGGCAACAGTTGTCCTACTGAAAAATGAAAGTAATATAAGGGGGCAAAGAAGAAAACAAACAAAAATCACACACAATCCCACCAATTACACATAATTCCACACATAATTACCAACCACTGCTAATAATTTGATATATGCTTCCAATCTTCTTTCTTCACATACATACATGTCGTTACTATTAAACTTCAGCTTTGGAATGCAAATTCCATAGTATTTGGAATCAGAGGCATTACTGACAGAACAGTAATTTTAAACTCAATTTTAAAATGAAAAAACATTGTATATGGCTGTGAAATAATGTAACTAGGAAAACAAAGGGAAGGATATTTGAAATCAAAATTGCACATGGAAATAAATGTTCTAATTATGTAAGATATTCTAAATTGAAGATATTGAGTCAACAGTAATTTATTTTAGTAAATTGAATTAATTCAGTAATGAACTATTGAGTTGATTTTTCAATGTGCAAATTAGAAAATCAATTAAAATCTTAAAATGACCTAATATAGCATTTCTCAGACTTCAATACACACTCAGTCACCTGAGCATCTTACTAAGATGCAAATTCTGAGTAAGAGTGAAGTCTGAGACTCTGTTTTCAATAAATCCATAGATGAACCATGTTCCTAGTTTGTCAACCACACTTTGAACAGCAAGGAGCTAATTTATCCAATCAGGATTTTAATTTCAAATCACCTGGGAGTTAGCAAGATCCATAATCAAGCATATGAACACTACAGTCAGCTGAAAAGACATCGGGAGGGTAATAATATAAAGCTGAGTAAAATATTCTTTCTTCTTTTAAAAAATATATGGATTCTTGATCATGCAATTGTAGATTGATGATACCAAAATTAAAACACACATACACACACACATATATGGATTCTGCATCCGTTGTTTTTCCGTAGTATTAGTGTCCCTATGTCTATCTACTTACCAACCAAAATATCTAAGAAATCCAATATATATTAAGTAAAACACAATACTGATGAATAGTACTGATAACATTTTGGTATGCTTTTCCTTTTTTTTTTTTAAAGAAAGTTTCAAATCTAATCTGTAGTGACAAAAAAACTGGATCAGTAGTTATCTAAGGCTGGATGGAACTGGATTAGTTGCAAAGGAATATGAGGGAATTTTTTTGGGGTGATAAAAATTATGTTGATTATGCCAGTGGTTACCCAGATATATACACATTTGTCAAACTCATGAAACTCTCCACCTAAAATGGGTACATTTTACTGTATATAAATTGTACCCCTATAAAGTATATTTAAAAAAGGCATGAGGGTTAATACAAAAAGAAATCTAGAAGGATACATATCAAATTGGTAACAGTAGATATACATCTGAGAGTAGAATTCTGGAGGGAATTTCCATTTTCTAAAATTCTGTACTGCTCAAGTTTATTTATGATTAATAAATATTAGTCTTAAAATACAAATAAATCACAGTAACAACGCAAAAACTAGTCCCATTTCTTTTGCATTATAAATCATGTCCTGTCATTTTGGTATGTAGTTAGGTAATGTAATGAGGGGACAATGAGGCAAAAATAGATATATGTTCTGAAGTATTGCAGGTGTGCTGGTATTGGTATTAAACTCTTCTTTGTGAAATTCCATACTACAAAAGATAGAATTTTGAGTAACTTTCTGTACTGAATTTCAACGGTGACAAATTCTTCCTAATAATCTTGAATTTACCTTGCGAGGTCATCAGTGCTTTCACATGCCAACAAAATAGCTTCATGGGAAAGATCTGCTACTGAATAATTCAAAGTGTTTGGTAAGTGTATGGCATGGTGTATGGAGGTATCATGGAACTCCACATCTATGGCATTGTCTTGTTCATCACTATAGCAGCGAATAATTCCAGTAGAATTCCACACCTAAAACATGTAAAGGTAAATATAAGTCTGAGAAAAGTTGGAACCTCCTAGAATCAGAACACTAAATAATACAAATTAGGAAATATTACAGTTCAGTCTGTATCAAGATTTAAGTTACAGGAGCAGCCACAGCTCATCTACCTCTAAGTAGTTTCAGGTAACAGTAGTCACATTATAGCTACAGTTACTAAATATTCTTTTCTTCATGAGAAGACACATATTTATTAGCAAATGGAGTATTTCATTTAATATTTTTTTAATGACATTACTTTCATTAAAAAAATTATATAATTTTGAACAACTGAATCATTAAATTCCTCAAAAGAAACATCTAAAAATTTATTTACTTACAAACATGGATATAAATGACAACGTTTTTATGTTCTAAGTGATTTATATTATAGGAATATATACATTTTAGGGCAACATAAATTGATACTATTTGCAAAACTTATCTTCCACTCATGTACTATAGGCTCAGCCTAGGCCTTAATGTTCCCTTTTCTCTATTGCAAATATAACTATAAATAAAATAGTTGACAATAATAAAAAAATTAAGACCTATTACTTGATGATGATTACTGACAGCAATAAAAAATCCTATTAAAATAAAACATCATATATTTACATATAAATATATGCAGGCCTACACCTTTCAGAAAAGGACACCAGGCAAAGTCCTCAGAGGAAAACCTCAAATAACCAACAAATAAGAACATTAAACGTTTTTAGCTGTCAAACTTAAAAAGTCTATATATTCGTTCTCCATTTAGGAAATATATATTTAATGCCAACTGTTTCATATCTTGTTTTAAATGCTTCAGTAAACGAAATTTAAATTTTTCTATTCTTATGAAGCTGACATTCCAGTAGGGATGGAGGAAAGGTAGACAGCATTTTTTAATAGCACTTACCACCTTCTAATACAGGCATGCTTCATTTTACTGAGCTTTGCTTTTACTGTGCTTTGCATATATTGCATCTTTCACACATTGAAGGTTTGTGACAAACCTGCTTCAAGCAAATCTATCGGCACCATTTTTGCAACAGCATTTGCTCACTTCATGTCTCTGCACCACATTTTGGTAATTCTTGCAGTATTTCAAACTTTTTCCATTATTATTTTATTTCTTACTGTGATCTATGCTAAGTCATCTTTGATGTTACCATTGTAACTGACTGGGGTACCACAAACTGTGCCCATATGACAATCTTAATTGACAGTTGTTGTCTGTGTTCTGACCACTTCATTGACCAGCTGTTCCTGTCTCTCTCCCTCTCCTCAGACTTCCCTATTCCCTGATTACACTCAGCAAGGGAAAGCATGTCAAATGCCAAGTCAGGTCAAAGGCTATGTTTCTTCTACCAAACAATTAGCCAAGTTGTAAAGACAAAGGAAAAGTTCTTGAAAGGAAATTAAAAGTGCTACTCCAGTAAACACAAAAATGATAATACAGCAAAACAGCTTTACAGCTTTACTGCTAACATGGAGAAAGCTTTAGTAGTCTGTACAGATCAAATCAACCACAACATTCGCTTAAGCCAAAACCTAACCCAGAGCAAGGCCCTAACTCTCTTCAGTTCTATGAAGGCTGAGAGAGGTAAGGAAGCTGCAGAAGAAAAGTTGGAAGCCAGCAGAAGTTGGTCCATGAGGTTTAAGGAAATAAGTTGCCTCTGTAACATAAAAGTGCAAAGTGAAGGAGCAACTGCTGATGTAGAAGCTGTAGCAAGTTATCCTGAAGATCTAGCCAAGATAATTTATGAAAATTATCTTCATAACCTAAATCTAATGTAAACCAAACAGCCTTATATTGGAAGAAGATGCCATCTAGGACTTACACAGCTAGGGAGAAAAGTCAATGCCTGGTTGTCAGTCATACTGCAAAGGACAGGATGACTCTCTTGTTAGGAGCTAATGCAGCTGGTGACTTTAGGTTGAAGGCAATTCTCATTCTCAAAATCCTAGGGACCTTAAGAATTATGCTGAATCTACTCTGCCTGTGCTGTATAAATGGAACAAAGCCTGGCTGATGGCCAATCTATTTACAATATGGTTTATTGCATATTTTAAGTCCACTGTCAAGACCTACTGCTCAGAAAAGAAGATACTTTCAAAATATTACTGCTCACTGACAATGCACCTGGTCACCCAAGGGCTCTGATGGAGATGTGCAATGAGATTAATGTTGGTCTCATGCCTGCTAACAGAACATGGATCAAGGAGTCATTCTGACTTTCAAGTCATTACTTAAGAAATACATTTCATAAGGCTATCTGACATAGATAGTGATTCCTCTGATGGATAAGGGCAAAGTATACTGAAAACCTTCTGGAAAGGATTCACCATTCTAGATGCCATTAAGAATATTCACTGGAAGAGGCCAAAATATCAACATTATCAGGAGTTTAGAAGTTGATTTCAACCTTTATGGATGACTAAGGAGTTCAAGACTTCAGCAAAGGAAGCAACTAAGCAATTGCAGATGTGAAATAGCAAGAGAACTAGAATTAGAAATGGAGCTTGATGATGTGCTGAATTGCTGTTATCTGTGATAAAACTTGAACAAATGAGTTGCTTCTTACGGATAAGCAAAGAGAATGGTATCTTGACATAGACTCTAGTTCCAGTGAAGACGCTAAGAGTGTTGAAACAACAAGGATTTAGAATATTACATAAGCTTAGTTGCTAAATAAAGCAACAGCACAGTTGAGAGGACTGATTCCAATCTTGAAAGTTTACAGTGGGTAAAATGCTATCAAAGAGCATCACATGCTGTAGAGAAATCATTCGTGAAAGGAAAAGCCAACTAATGTGTCAAATTTCATTGTTGTCTTATTTTAAGAAACTGCCACAACCACCCCAACCTTGAGCAACTACAGCCTAATCAGTGAGCAGCCATGAACATCAAGGCAGAGCTCTCCACCAACAAAAAGATATGACTCACTGAAAGCTCAGATGATGGTTATCATTTTTTAGTAATAGTTTTTAATTAAGGTACATACATAGGTTTCTTTAGATGTAATGCTATTGCATACTTAATAAACTACAGTTAGTATAAACATAACTTTTATATGTAGTGGGAAACCAAAAAATTCGTTTGACTCACTTTATTGCAGTAGTCTGGAACTGAACCTGCAATATCTCCAAGGTATGCCTGTATACCATTCTAGGAGTTGCCTTCTAAAAAACTACCTAACTAGTGTTTTGAAAATAGCATAATTTCCTACATAAAAACTAATATGGGATATGAAGTTTGGAAGTATATAGCCAAGAGGTATTAGAAGATATATATCATCACATTTACTTATGTTCATCATATGTCATTTTGCAAAGCAGAATTTTATTTAACACAATTTCCAATAATAATCTTATTCTGTTGAAATAAGATTAAAACTTTCAGTTAAACATAAAATAAATCAACCACAAAATTATAATCAATCGAAATATACCAGGCTAATTAATCAAGGTTTTTAAAAGTATTTTTTATCAAACAAAATTAACTACAGTGAGATTTTTTTAAATGCTTAAAAGTGAGGTAAAGAGTAAGATAAAACTATTTGAAAGTTAAATGTAGATCTAAGACTTACCATGAATCTGTGAGTAAGATGCAGGGGTGTAGAACCTGACTGGAATGGCTTTTGCCGGGGAGTTGGCATAGGCCCATCATAAAAAGGCCTTTGGGATGTTCTAAGTGGTAGCTCGTGAACTGTGCCTGCTTGATCATCTTCCTCCACGTCTTCAAGAAAAGAAGCAACAGTTTTTAGCCCTGGAACACCTAGAAAACAAGGAATTATATGAGAATCATATATACCAATGACATGGAAAAAGCATTATGAAATCTAGTAACTTTTTCCATTCATACTTAATAATACTAATGTGCTATTTGCCTCTTTCATTGTGTTAACATATGCAGTGATGGCACAAAAGCAATGGAGGGTATAACTTTTGGTGCCTTTACATGAATTGAGGCAGTGGCACTAATCTGTATCAGTAGTCAATGCCTGGTTAACCACCATTCAGTTTTCAATGGAGTAAAAATGTTAATATTATTGAACTTTGACCTCTGCATATATATTTCTTTAAGTTCCCTGTGCTAAAATGGGAAATGTGCATAAAGAAGTGTGATGGTTGCCTTATAAAAAAAGCATTTGTTCAATTGAGTTGTAAGCAGAAATAGCTGATTTTTTTCATGGAACACCACTTTTACCTGAAATGCCAGATAAACTAAGGTTATGTAGATTTGGGTGTTTGGCAAACATTTTCTCAAAAATGAATGAGGCGAGCCAGTCATTTAAGAAAATAACTGACAGGTCTGTTATCAATGATAAAATGAGCTTTCAAGCAAATATCAGAATGGAAAACTTGTATCTGCTACCAAGAGCTTGATTGCTCCCTAATATTTAAAACTTCTGTTGAAATTGATGATAAATACAGTTCTGGATAATGTATCAATATTAGGAAAGTCTGCAAACCTCAGTGAACCACTATTTTCCAAATTATCGATGCATTATGTTACCAAATAAAACAGCTAAAAATACATTCAGAGTTCAAGTTAGACCAAGGGATTTTAATGTAATAGAGTTGAGAAGTTCACTGAAAAGTTTTCAGATTCCACATTGCAAGTAATCTTTAAGAACCTATCATTTATTGAGTTTTGGTGCAATATCAAAGAATATCCATAGTTATTTCAATAGGCTATTAAAATAATTATCCATTTCCAAACCACATGTTTGTGTGGGGCTTCATTTTTTTCATATTCTTCAAACAAAAACAATATATGGCAGTAAACTAAATCCTGAAGCAGATGAGAGAATCCAACTGTCTTCCAGGCCAGGCATTAAAGAGATTTGCAAAAAGGTAAAATAATGCCACTTTTCTTACTGAATTTTTCAATTAAAATATTACTTATGTTTTCATAAATGGAATGTTATTTTAAATTGAATCAATATTTTTTTCAGTTTCTCAGTTTTAATTTCTAAATGGCAAATACGGATATAAGTCCATAAACAACTCGCTTTGTGGTCCTCAAAAAATTTTTAAGACTGTGAAAAGCTCCTGAGACCAAACATTTGAGGACTGCTATCCTATAAAACCTGTATGATTTAAATGCAGTACAACTTACCACTGTACACTGGCATTTGACTTGGTGAAGCTGAAATGTATTGTTTTAGCATTAACTTGAAGGTTTTAAATTACAATCCTGATTTCCTTAACATGCCATAGTATTCAGGTTACCTATTTCTTCGTGAGTTAGCTGGTAGCTGTGCCTTTCAAAGAATTTATCTTTTATCTAAGTTGTTGAAGTTATGGGCACAAGGTGTTCATAATATTCTTCTATTATGCTTTTTTATTAATGGCAGTGTTATCTCACAGAAAAATGTGAGTTAGATGTTATTTTATATTTTCTAGCAGATATTTTTTAAATAGCAAAAAGAAAAGGTACAGGTAATTTTAATAACATACAGTATTTAAAATATAATTTCAACATGTACTCCATGTAAAAACATGACTAAAATATTTTAGATTCTTTTTTTCATACTGTCTTCAAATCTGGTTGCATTTTACCATTACATTTCTCAATTCGAACCAGACACATTTTAAGTGATCAATAGCCATAGGTGGGTAGTGGAAAAGATATTAGCTAGTGTGGGTCTATAGGACCTATGGTGATGACCCCCTCTTTCATTACTTATGTTAGTCATTTTTGTCTTTCTTTCTTTATCAGTCAGGATAGATTTGCCAATTCTATCTGTCTTTTCAAAGAACAAAGCTTTTGATTTCACTGACTTTCTCTGTAGTTTTTTGGTTGTCAATTTCATTGAAGTCTGTTCTTTCCTATTTCCTTCCCTCTGCTTGCTTGGGGTTTAATTTCATCTTCTAGTTTGTTAAAGCAGAAGCTTAGAGCACTAATCTGAAACCTTTCTGACATAAGTATTTAATGCTATAAAATTTCCCTCTATATACTGCTTAGCTATTCCACAAATTCAATAATGACTTTAAACAATAGGGTTTTTTTGTTTAAATAATAGTTTTAATAAATAATTGTAAATATTAATCAACAGAATGGATCATCACATCCACAAAGTCAGGTCATACCAATTGGGGATTCATCTTTGTAAAGGAGGAAACTTTGCTGTCTAGGAAGACCAGAAGCCAGCATGGCATCATCAGCCACTTCCTCATGATTTAGAATCCCTTTTGAAAAAGAGGTCTCAACTGCATTTTCATTTAGAAAATCACCAGCATTACTTGTATCATCTCCATCAAAAAGTTCACTGTAATCCTTTTCGACTCTGCTAGATACCTTGAACAAATTTATACAAATTAGAAAGAGTTAGTGAACTATTTGTATAAACTCAATTTACTCAAAAGGCAATTTTTTAAATACACACATATAAACTTTACCAAGTAAACAAATGCTTTCATAAGAATAATTAGTAAATGTATTTTTGAGGATTGTATTTATATACAATCCTAGTCCTTAAAATGGCTTTTTGTCTACAGATGGTCAGGACTACAGACAGACATGTAACAAATACTATATATACCTAAATATATGGCAAGATTTTACTCCCCAAAAGTCATACTCCAAAAAGAAGTCACTTATAGGTCCTTACCTCATCTCTAATTATAAGACATTCTCTCATTTACTTTTATTTTGAACAAGATACTGTTTAGGTAAGACATGTTTACTTTAAATGATCTCAGTTAAAGCTAGTTTATTTTTCTGATGCTTACTGAAGTAAATAGAACCAAAAGAAGAACAAAGGCAGCAAAAAAAATCAACAGTAATCACTGTTGCCTACGATTATGAACATACCATCGCAGATATTGAATGTCACTGTAACAGTTTTTGTTTTTTTCTTATTAAGGTATCATTGATATGACTTTTATGAAGGATTCACATGAAAAACAATGTGGTTAATACATTCAACCATATTACTGAGTCCCCCTGCTCATACCCCATTGCAGTCACTGTCCACCAGCGTAGCAAGATGCTAGAGTCACTACTTCTCTTCTCTGTGCTACACTGTCTTCCCCAGGATTCCTCCCACACCATGTGTACTAATCATAATACCCGTCAATCCCCTTCTCCTTCCCTCCCTCACCCCATCCCATTGGTAACCGCTAGTCCCTTCTTGGAGTCTGAGTCTGTTGCTGTTGTTTCTTCAGTTTTGCCTCATTGTTACACTCCACAAATGAGGGAAATCATTTGGTATTTGTCTTTCTCTGCCTGACTTATTTCACCAAGAATAATAACCTCGAGCTCCATCCATGTGGTTGCAAATAGTAGGATCTGTTTCTTTCTTATGGCTGAATAGTATTACAATGTGTATACATACCACCTCTACTTTATCCATTCATATACTAATGGACACTTCGGTTGCTTCCATATCTTGGCTATTGTAAATAGTGCTGCGATAAACATAGGGGTGCATATGTCTTTTTGAATCTGAAAACTTGTATTCTTTGGGTAAATTCCTAGGAGTGGAATTCCTGGGTCAAATGGTATTTCTATTTTTAGTTTTTTGAGGAACCTCCATATTGCTGTCCACAATGGTTGAACTAGTTTACATTACCAGGAGCCGTGTAGGAGGATTCCCCCTTTCTCCACATCCTCACCAGCATTTGTTGTTCCTAGTCTTTTCGATGTTGGTCATCCTAATTGCTATGAGGTGATATCTCATTGTGGTTTTAATTTGCATTTCCCTGATGATTAGTGATATGGAGCATCTTTTCATGTGTCTGTTGGCTATCTGAGTTTCTTCTTTGGAGAATTGTCTCTTCATACTCTCCACCAACTTTTTAATAGGGTTATTTGCTTTGTAGGTGTTGAGGCATGTGAGTTCTTCATATATTTTGGATGTTAACCCCTTGTCAGATATGTCATTTACAAATATATTCTCCCATACTGTGGGATGCCTTTTTGTTCTGCTGATGGTGTCCTTTGTTGTACAGAAGCTTTTTAGCTTGATGTAGTCCCATTTTCCATTTTTACTTTAGTTTCCCTTGCCCGAGATGCATTCAGGAAGAAGTTGCTCATGTTTATATTCAAGAGATTTTTGCCTATGTTTTCTTCTAAGAGTGTTATGGTTTCATGACTTAAATTCAGGTCGTTGATCCGTTTCGAGTTTACTTTTGTATATGGAATTCAACAACAATCCAGTTTCATTCTCTTACATGTAGCTGTCCAGTTTTGCCAATACCTGTTGTTGAAAAGGCTGTCATTTCCCCAATGTATATCCATGGCTCCTTTATCATGTATTAATTGACCATATATGCTTGGGTTTATATCTGGGCTCTCTATTGTGTTCCACTGATCTATGGATCTGTGTCAGTACCAAATTGTCTTGATTACTGTGGATTTGTAGTAGAGTTTGAAGTCAGGGAGCATTATTCTTCCTTCTCAGGATTGCTTTTGCTCTTTGGGGTCTTTTGTGGTTCCATATGAATTTTAGAACTATTTGCTCTAGTTTGGTGGAGAATGCTGTTGGTATTTTGATAGGGATTGCACTGAATCTGTAGATTGTTTTAGGAAGGATGGCCATTTTGATAATATTAACTCTTCCTATCCATGACCATGGGATATATTTCCGTTTATTGGTATCATCTTTAATTTCTCTCATGTGTGTCTTGTAGTTTTCAGGGTATAAGTCTTTTACTTCCTTGGTGAGGTTTATTCCTATGTATTTTATTCTGTTTTATACAATTGTGAATGGAATTGTTTTCCTGATTTCTCTTTCTGCTAGTTCATCATTAGTATATAGGAATGCAACATATTTCTGTGTATTGATTTTGCATCCTGCAACTTTGGTGAATTCAGATATTAGTTCTAGTACTTTTTGGGTGGATTATTTAGGGTTTTTTATGTCCAATATCATGTCATCTGCAAAAAAAGTGATAGTTTAACTTCTTCCTTGCCAATCTGGATGCCTTTTATTTCTTTGTGTTGTCTGATTGCCATGGCTAGGACCTCCAGAACTATGCTGAATAAAAGTGGGGAGAATGGGCATCCTTGTCTTGCTCCTGTGTAACTGGTTTTTAAGATCACTTTAAAAAGTGAACAGTAAGCAGATACAATGTAGAAATCATAAGTTACTCCTACAGAATGAATAAAAACTGTACAAATGCTAAGCCAATAGAAATTTATAGTTCAGTATAAAATTCTTATGAGAACATCATTAATGGATTAAAAAGTGACTGCATCATAAAACTTTTAGATGGAAGTACTTATGATTGGGTTATAGAAATTGATGCTTAAGGAAGCGAGAGAAAAAATACTTCTAAACTCATATATTTAAACATGATTTGATATGATTAAGTAAATTAATAACTAGATGTTATAAAGATATTTCAGCTATTTCATCTATAGTCCTGAAGTCTCTGTATTCAAGTTGCTTAAAAATTTTTTTAGGGTTTTTTAATTAAAAAATGAGGGTTCTCACCTTACACTTATGATGAGGGCCATGCAGTGTTAGAGATGTTATGATAGAAATATGTACTGTAAGGAGAAACAGCAAAAAGAAAAGAATGGGCAATTCTGGATAGAAGTGATCTCCAAAATCAAAACTGTTTCTCCACTTACTTTTTATCAGTGTTACACATATACATGTTAGTCAAACTGTGGTACAAGATTTATTATAAAAATGAAAACAGGCATGCAGAGAGATTAAAGACAGTGCCATGAGAGGTGAGACAGAGGACTCCTCCCAAAAGCAGATATAATACAAAAATATAGTTAATAAAACTAATCCTGAAAGAGCAACAGGAAAGAAGGCTGCATCAGACTGCACACAGCTGGAGAAAAAAGAACACCTCACAAAACAGGGTAATGTACTGAAGCCGTGATACAGCGGGACCTAAGACCTTCCCCCACCCCAGCTCATTGACCTAAGAGAAACGGAGTGGGGAATGGGTGGGAGCCTGGGACTACTGAACATCCAGCCCTGGAGGTCTGCTCTGGGAGCACAAACCTACATTGCAGGGTACTCTGGAGATGAGTGGGATTTGAAAGCTAAGACAGGCAGAATACTTGGAGAGGCTGAGATGCCAGCCACTTGTACAAAACAGGGATCTACAACCAGCTGTTCTGGGACTAAAGAAGGCAGGCAGTCCTAGAGACTTCCTAAGAGTGAGACGGCTGTAAAGGGGTTAGGATTGCACAGAGCTTGCTACTCAGGAGAAAGGATAGGTGGACAAAACTGTCCAGGTGTACTCTGCCCAGCAGTTTGGGAACTTACAGGCCTTCTGGCACTCCTTCCACTGGCTGGCTATACAGCTCCAAGGACACCCCTGTGATATGCAGTGTGCTGTGCCTTACTCCCGGCTGGCCAGCAGCAGCCCCTAAACCGGCAGTCCCTGCTCTGGCATCAGGCCAGCCAGAGGGAGGCCCTGCCTACAGCAGCTACAAACGAAAAGCATAGAGGCTTCCACCTGTGTGCTCGGCCTACTGGTTCTGGCAGTGGAGACAGGCACAGCAGCCAGGAAGCAGGAAACAGCTATTTCCTTGCTCCAGGCATCAGCACCACTCCCCTGCGACCTCCAACATCACTCCAGGGGCTGAACAGCTCCAGAGAGTAGAGCTTCTGGGAACTAGAGGGCACCATATACAAATATGAAATGTCAAAGGAACCTGGTTCAAACCAAAATCCTACAAAGACCAGAAAAAGGGCCAAGTGAAACTGAACTCACAAATCTTCCTGAAAGAGATTTCAAAATAAAAATCATAAACATGCACATGGAGGTACAGAAAAATATTCAAGAACTCAGGCAAGATTTCAGGATGGAGATACAATCATTAAGGAATACAATATATGAAATGACACATACAATGGAGGGATTTAAAAGCAGATTAGATGTAGTAGAAGAGATGGTAAATGGAATAGAAATTAGAGAAGAGGAATACAAGGAAGCTGAGGCACAGAGAGAAAAAAGGATCTCTAGGACTGAAAGGATACTGAGAAAACTGTGTGACCAATCCAAACAATATTTGCATTATAGGGGTACCAGAAGAGACAGAAAAAGGGATAGAAAGTGTCTTTGAGAAGGTAATTGCTGAAAACTTCCCTGATCTGCAGGAGATAATCTCTCAGGCCATGGAGGTGCAGAGACCTCTCAACACAAGGGACCCAAGGAAGACAACCCCAAGACATATAATAATTGAAATGGTAAAGATCAAGGCTAAGGACAGACTATTAAAAGCAGCCAGAGAGAGAAAAAGATCACATACAAAGGAAAACCTATCAGGCTATCAACAGACTTCTCAACAGGAACCTTATAGTATAGAAGGGAGTAGCATGATATATTAAATGCAATGCAACAGAAGGGCCTCAAACAATACTCTACCTGGAAAGATTATAATCTAAATTTGAAGGAGGGATTAAACAATTTCCAGATAAACAAAAGCTGAGAGTATTTACCACCCAAAAACTGTCACTACAGTGTATTTTGGAGGGACTGCTATAGATAGACGTGTTCTAAATAGTTGTCACCAGAGGAAATAAAACCACAGTAAAGAAGGTAGGACAAGAGAGAGAGAAACAGACAGAAAGTGTCTTTCAGGAGGTAATTGCTGAAAAATACCTTAATCTGGGGAAGGAGATAATCTCTCAGGCCATGGAGATCCACAGATATCCCAACACAAGGGACCCAAGGAAGACAACACCAACACATACAGTAATTAAAATGGCAAAGATCAAGGATAAGGACAGACTATTAAAAGCACCCAGAGAGAGAAACAAGATCACATACAAAGGAAAGCCCATCAGGCTAACAGCAGACTTCTCAGCAAAAACCTTACAGGCCATAAGGGAATGGCATGATATACTTAATACAATGAATCAGAAGGGCAACGAACCAAGATTACCTTATATGGAAAGATCATCATTTAATTTGAAGGAGGTATTAAATAATTTCCAGATAAGCAAAAGCTAAAAGAATTTACCTCCCACAAATCATTTCTAGCCTCTTTTGGAGGGACTACTATGGATGGAAGTGTTCCTAAGGTTTCAAAGCTGTCACCAAGAGGTAATAAAAACCACAGTAAAGAAAGTAGAAGAGCTAATTACTAAGTAAATGCAAAATTAAATTAATTATCCCCAAGGTCAATCAAGGGATAGAAAAAGAGTACAGAATATGATACCTAATATATAAAGAATGGAGGAAGAAGAAAGACGAGGAGAAAAAGAAAAGAAACTTAAGATTGTGTTTGTAATAGCATATTAAGTGAGTTAAGTTACATCTTAGATAGTAAGGAAGTTAACCTTGAACCTTTGGTAACCACAAATCTAAAGTCTGCAAAGGCAATAACTACATACTTATCGATAATCACCCAAAATGTAAACAGACTGAATGCACCAATCAAAGACATATAGTCACTGAATGGATTAAAAAAAAAGACCCATTTACATGCTGCCTACAAGAGACTCACTTTAAACCCAAAGACATACACAGACTAAAAGTGAAGGGATGGAAAAAGATATTTCATGCAACTAATAGAGAGAAAAAACCAGGAGATGCAGTACTTGTACCAGACAAATTGACTTCAAAACAAAGAAAGGCTGAAGAGACAAAGAAGGACACTGCATAATGATAAAGGGGTCAATCCAACAAGAAGATATAACCATTATAAATATCTATGCTCCTATCACAGGAGCACCAACACATGTGAAACAAATACCAACAGAATTAAAGAAGGAAACAGAATGCAATGCATTCATTCTAGGAGACTTCAACATACTACTCACTCCAAAGGACAGATCCACCAGACAGAAAATAAGTAAGGACACAGAGGCACTGAACAACACACTAGAACAGATGGACCTAACATACATCTACAGAACTCTACACCCAAATGCAGCAGAAAACACATTCTTCTCAAGTGCACATGGAACATTTTCAAGAATAGATCATATACTAGGCCACAAAAAGAGCCTCAGTAAATTCAAAAAGATTGAAATTGTGCCAACCAGTTTCTCAGATCACAAAGGTATGAAACTAGAAATAAATTACACCAAGAAAATGAAAAATCCAACAAACACACGGAGGCTTTACAACATGCTCCTAAATAACCAATGGATCAATGACCAAATGAAAACAGAGATCAAGCAATATATGGAGACAAATGACAATAATTCAACACCATAAAACCTGAGGGATGCAGTCAAGGCCATGCTAAGAGGAAAGTATATTGCAATACAGGCCTACCTCAGGAAAGGAGAACAACCCATGTAAGCAGTCTAAACTCACAATTAATGAAACTAGAAAAAGAAGAACAAATGAGGCCCAAAGTCAGAAGTAGGGACATAATAAAATTAGAGCAGACACAAATAAAATTGAGAAGAAAACAATAGAAAGTATCAAGGAAAGCAAGAGTTGGTTCACTGAGAAAATAAACAAAATAGATAGACCCCTAGCAAGACGTATAAAGAAAACAAGACAGCCTACACACACAAAAAAAAATCAGAGAGGCAGAGCCAGGATGGCGGCGAGAGTAGAGCAGTGGAAATCTCCTCCCCAAAACACATAGAACTATGAAAATATAACAAAGAAAAATCTTCCTAAAATAGAGACCAGAGGACACAGAACAACATCCAGACCACATCCACACCTGCAAGAACCCAGCACCTTGCAATGGGGGTAAGATAGAAGCCCCAGCCCGGCGGGACCCGAGCACCCCTACACCCGGCACCCGGCGGGTGGAAAGAAACCGGAGCGGTTATTTTTTTTTTTTTTGGCGAGTGCTTTTTGGAAGCCTTAAAGGGACAGGAACCCCGTTGCTAGGGAGGCAGAGTGGCGGGACCGGTGAGCGGGTGCATGGAACCGGCGCCTGAGGACAAAGAATATCGCGCATTTTTCCCTACGGGACCGGTGGGCGGGTGCCTGAGACCGGCGCCTGAGGATGGAGGAAATAGCGCGTTTTTCCCCTTTTTCTATTCTCTTTTTGGCGAGTGCATTTTGGAAGGCTTAAAGGGACAGGGACCCCGGTGCTAGGGAGGCAGAGCAGCAGGACGGATGAGCGGGTGCCGAAGACCGGCACCTAAAGACAAAGAATATCTAGCGTTTTTCCCAGCGGGACCGGAGGGCGGGTGCCTGATACCAGCTCCTGAGGACGGAGGAAATCGCGCATTCCCCCCCCCTTTTTTTTTTCTCTTTCTGGAAGCCTTAAAGGGACAGGGACCCTGGGGCTAGGGAGGCAGAGCAGCAGGACCGGTGAGCGGGTGCCTGGGACCTGCGCCTGAGGACAAAGAATATCGCGCGTTTTTCCCTGTGGGACCGGTGGGCGGGTGCCTGAGACCAGCACTAAGGACGGAGAAAATCGCGTGTTTTTCCCTTTTTTTTCCCTCTTTTTGACGAGTGCTTTTTGGAAGCCTTAAAGGGACAGGGACCCCATTGCTAGGGAGGCAAGACGGCGGGACTGGTGAGGGGGTGCCTGGGACCGGTGCCTGAGGACAAAGAATATCGCGCGTTTTTCCCTGCAGGACCAGTGGGCGGGTGCTTTTTGCTTTTTGGAAGCCTTGAAGGGACAGGGACTCTGGTGCTAGGGAGGCAGGGCAGCAGGACCAGTGAGCGGGTGCCTGGGACCGGCGCCGGAGGACTAAAAAAAAAATCGCGTGTTTTTTTCTTTTTTTTTTCTGTTCCCACTCTCATTGTTGCTGTTGTTGTTTTGGTTTGAAGAGTGCATTTTGGAAGTCTTAAAGGGGCAGGACAGATCACTTAGACCAGAGGCAGGGAATATGGGGATCTCTGGGCACTCTAACCCCCTGGGCAGCAGGGAGCACAGAGGCCCCTTACGGAGATAAATAGCCTCCTAGCCGCTCCCACTCCAACGGGGCTCCACCATTTTGGAGGAGCAGCCTGAGCCAGGCCACGCCCAGAGCAACAGCGGAGATAAACCCCATAGCAACCGGGCAGGAAGTAGAAGCCCTGTCTGCACACAGCTGCCCAGCACAAGGCACTAGAGGTTGCTATTTTCCCAGGAGAGGAAGGCCACAAACCAACAAGAAGGGAAGCTCCCCCAGCGGTCACTTGTACCAGCTCTGCAAACTATCTCTATCACCATGAAAAGGCAAAACTACAGGCAGACAAAGATCACAGAGACAACACCTGAGAAGGAGACAGACCTAAACAGTCCTCCTGAAAAAGAATTCAAAATAAAAATCATGAACATGCTGACAGAGATGCAAAGAAAAATGCAAGAGCAATGGGATGAGATGCAGAGAAAAATGCAAGAGCAATGGGATTAAGTCTGGACGGAGATCACAGATGTCAGGAAGGAGATCACAGAAGTGAAACAATCCCTGGAAGGATTTATAAGCAGAATGGATAAGATGCAAGAGGCCATTGAAGGAATAGAAGCCAGAGAACAGGAACGTATAGAAGCTGATATATAGAGAGAGATAAAAGGATCTCCAGGAATGAAACAACACTAAGAGAACTATGTGACCAAGCCAAAAGGAATAATACTCGTATTAAAGGGATACCAGAAGAAGGAGAAAGTGGAAAAGGGATACAAAGTATCTTTGAAGAAATAATTGCTGAAAACTTCCCCAAACTGGGGGACGAAATAATAGAACAGACCATGGAATTACACAGAACCCCCAACAGAAAGGATCCAAGGAGGACAACACAAAGAAACATAGTAATTAAAATGGCAAGGATGAAGGACAAGGAAAGAGTTTTAAACGCAGCTAGAGAGAAAAAGGTCATCTATAAAGGAAAACCCATCATGCTAACATCAGACATCTCGACAGAAACCCTACAGGCCAGACCAGAATGGCATAATATACTTAATGCAATGAAACAGAAGGGCCTTGAACCAAGCATACTGTATGCAGCACGACTATCATTTAAATATGATGGCGGGATTAAATAATTCCCAGACAAGCAAAAGCTGAGGGAATTTTCCTCCCACAAACCACCTCTACAGGGCATCCTACAGGGACTGCTCTACATGAGAGCACTCCTAAAAAGAGCACAGAACAAAACACACAACATATGAAGAATGAAGGAGGAGGAATAAGGGAGAGAAGAAAAGAATCTCCAGACAGTGTATATAACAGCTCAATAAGCGAGCTAAGTTAGGCAGTAAGATACTAAAGAAGCTAACCTAGAACCTTTGGTAACCACAAATCTAAAGCCTGCAATGGCAATAAGTACATATCTCTCAATAGTCACCCTAAATGTAAATGGACTTAATGCACCAATCAAAAGACACAGAGTAATAGAATGGATAAAAAAGCAAGACTCATCTATATGCTGCTTACAAGAAACTCACCTTAAACCCAAAGAGAAGCATAGACTAAAAGTCCAGGGATGGAAAAACAAATTTCAGGCAAACAACAGTGAGAAGAAAGCAGGGGTTGCAGTACTAATATCAGAGAAAATAGACTTCAAAACAAAGAAAGTAACAAGAGATAAAGAAGGATACTACATAATTATAAAGGCCTCAGTCCAACAAGAGGATATAACCATTCTAAATATATATGCACCCAATACAGGAGCACCAGCATATGTGAAGCAAATACTAACAGAACTAAAGAGGGAAATAGACTGCAATGCATTCATCTTAGGAGACCTCAACACACCACTCACCCCAAAGGATAGATCCACCGGGCAGAAAATAAGTAAGGACACACAGGCATTGAACAACACACTAGAACAGAAGGACATAATAGACATCTATAGAACTCTACATCCAAAAGCAACAGGATATACATTCTTCTCAAGTGCACATGGAACATTCTCCAGAATAGACCACATACTAGCTCACAAAAAGAGCCTCAGTAAACTCCAAAATATTGAAATTCTACAGACCACAAAGGTATAAAAGTAGAAATAAATTCTACAAAGAAAAAAAAAGACTCAAAAACACATGGAGGCTTAACAACATGCTACAAAATAATCAATGGATCAATGAACAAATCAAAATAGAGATCAAGGAATATATAGAAACAAATGACAACAACAACACTAAGCCCCAACTTCTGTGGGATGCAGCGAAAGCAGTCTTAAGAGGAAAGTATATAGCAATCCAGGCACACTTGAAGAAGGAAGAACAATCCCAAATGAATAGTCTAACATCACAATTATCAAAACTGGAAAAAGAAGAACAAATGAGGCCTAAAGTCAGCAGAAGGAGGGACATAATAAAGATCAGAGAAGAAATAAACAAAACTGAGAAGAATAAAACAATAGAAAAAATCAACAAAGCCAAGAGCTGGTTCTTTGAGAAAATAAAATAGATAAGCCTCTAGCCCAACTTATTAAGAGAAAAAGAGAGTCAACACAAATCAACATAATCAGAAATGAGACTGGAAAAATCACGACAGACTCCACAGAAATACAAAGAATTATTAAAGACTACTATGAAAACCTATATGCCAACAAGCTGGAAAACCTAGAAGAAATGGACAACTTCCTAGAAAAATACAACCTCCCAAGACTGACCAAGGAAGAAACACAAAAGTTAAACAAACCAATTAGGAGCAAAGAAATTGAAACAGTAATCAAAAAACTACCCAAGAACAAAACCCTGGAGCTGGACGGATTTACCTCGGAATTTTATCAGACACACAGAGAAGACATAATACCCATTCTCCTTAAAGTGTTCCACAAAATAGAAGAAGAGGGAATACTCCCAAACTCATTCTATGAGGCCAACATCACCCTAATACCAAAACCAGGCAAAGACCCCACCAAAAAAGAAAATTACAGACCAATATCCCTGATGAATGTAGATGCAAAAATACTCAATAAAATATTAGCAAACAGAATTCAACAGTATATCAAAAGGATCATACACCATGACCAAGTGGGGT
The DNA here is from genome assembly GCF_040802235.1 of Manis javanica. NCBI lineage: Eukaryota > Metazoa > Chordata > Mammalia > Pholidota > Manidae > Manis > Manis javanica. The sequence goes on along the minus strand of NC_133163.1, from coordinate 44,735,853 downwards.
TCATCCCAGGGATGCAAGGATGGTACAACATTCGAAAATCCATCAACATCATCCGCCACATCAACAAAAAGAAAGACAAAATCCACATGATCATCTCCATAGATGCTGAAAAAGCATTTGACAAAATTCAACATCCATTCGTGATAAAAACTCTCAGCAAAATGGGAATAGAGGGCAAGTACCTCAACATAATAAAGGCCATATATGATAAACCCACAGCCAGCATTATACTGAACAGCGAGAAGCTGAAAGCATTTCCACTGAGATCGGGAACCGGACAGGGATGCCCACTCTCCCCACTGTTATTTAACATAGTACTGGAGGTCCTAGCCACAGCAATCAGACAAAACAAAGAAATACAAGGAATCCAGATTGGTAAAGAAGAAGTTAAACTGTCACTATTTGCAGATGATATGATACTGTACATAAAAAACCCTAAAGACTCCACTCCAAAACTACTAGAACTAATATCGGAATACAGCAAAGTTGCAGGATACAAAATTAACACACAGAAATCTGTAGCTTTCCTATACACTAACAACGAATCAATAGAAAGAGAAATCAGGAAAACAATTCCATTCACCATTGCATCAAAAAGAATAAAATACCTAGGAATAAACCTAACCAAAGAAGTGAAAGACTTATACTCTGAAAACTACAAGTCACTCTTAAGAGAAATTAAAGGGGACACGAATAAATGGAAACTCATCCCATGCTCATGGCTAGGAAGAATTAATATTGTCAAAATGGCCATCCTGCCCAAAGCAATATACAGATTTGATGCAATCCCTCACAAATTACCAGCAACATTCTTCAACGAACTGGAACAAATAGTTCAAAAATTCATATGGAAACACCAAAGACCCCGAATAGCCAAAGCAATCCTGAGAAAGAAGAATAAAGTAGGGTGGATCTAACTCCCCAAATTCAAGCTCTACTACAAAGACATAGTAATCAAGACAATTTGGTACTGGCACAAGAACAGAGCCACAGACCAGTGGAACAGATTAGAGACTCCAGAAATTAACCCAAACATATATGGTCAATTAATATTTGATAAAGGAGCCATGGACATACAATGGCAAAATGACACTCTCTTCAACAGATGGTGCTGGCAAAACTGGACAGCTACATGTAGGAGAATGAAACTGGACCACTGTCTAACCCCATATACAAAGGTAAACTCAAAATGGATCAAAGACCTGAACGTAAGGCATGAAACCATTAAACTCTTGGAAAAAAACATAGGCAAAAACCTCTTAGACATAAACATGAGTGACCTCTTCTTGAACGTATCTCCCCGGGCAAGGAAAATAACCGCAAAAATGAGCAAGTGGGACTACATTAAGCTGAAAAGCTTCTGTACAGCGAAAGACACCATCAATAGAACAAAAAGGAACCCTACAATATGGGAGAATATATTTGAAAATGACAGATCCGATAAAGGCTTGACATCCAGAATATATAAAGAGCTCACACGCCTCAACAAACAAAAAACAAATAACCCAATTAAAAAATGGGCAGAGGAACTGAACAGACAGTTCTCTAAAAAAGAAATACAGATGGCCAAGAGACACATGAAAAGATGCTCCACATCGCTAATTATCAGAGAAATGCAAATTAAAACTACAATGAGGTATCACCTCACACCAGTAAGGATAGCTGCCATCCAAAAGACAAACAACAACAAATGTTGGCGAGGCTGTGGAGAAAGGGGAACCCTCCTACACTGCTGGTGGGAATGTAAATTAGTTCAACAATTGTGGGAAGCAGTATGGAGGTTCATCAAAATGCTCAAAACAGACCTACCATTTGACCCAGGAATTCCACTTCTAGGAATTTACCCTAAGAACGCAGCAATCAAGTTTGAGAAAGACAGATGCACCCCTATGTTTATCGCAGCACTATTTACAATAGCCAAGAATCGGAAGCAACTTAAATGTCCATCGTAGATGAATGGATAAAGAAGATGTGGTACATATACACAATGGAATACTACTCAGCCATAAGAAGTGGAAAAATCCAACCATTTGCAGCAACATGGATGGAGCTGGAGAGTATTATGCTCAGTGACATAAGCCAAGCGGAGAAAGAGAAATACCAAATGATTTCACCTATGTGAGGAGTATAGGAACAAAGGAAAAACTGAAGGAACAAAACAGCAGTGGAATTACAGAACCCAAAAATGGACTAACAGGTACCAAAGGGAAAGGAACTGGGGAGGATGGGTGGGCAGGGAGGGATAAGGGGGGGGAAGAAGAAGGGGGTATTAAGATTAGTATGCATGGGGGGGATGGAGAAAGGGGAGGGTGGGCTGCACAACAGAGAGGACAAGTAGTGACTCTACAACATTTTGCAAAGCTGATGGACAGTAACCGTAATGTGGTTGTTAGGGGGGACCTGATATAGGGGAGAGCATAGTAAACATAGTATTGTTCATGTAAGTGTAGAATGAAAAATTAAAAAAAAAAAAAAAGAAAGAAAGAAAAGGGGGATTACTCCTTGATAGGATAAAACTATTGGTAAATCAAAGATCAACGCGTGCTTTAAATATCCTTAATGTTGATCACTTAAAGGGTGTCAGATGATCAGCTATGGAGGTACTCTTTTCTGATAATATTCCTTTCTCTTAATTAAAAAAAAAAAAAAAAAAGAAAAGAAAAGCAGTTACTGTGTGACCTCGAATGAGTTCTGCACAGTGCTATAGAGGGCATGTCAAAGTGTAGGAAAAGGGTCTGTTTGTTTCTATGCAGAAGATCAAGACCTAGCTTGGATACCCAGAAAATGAACTAAGATACGATATGAGGAGGAGCTTCCAGCATCAGCACTCTCTGGAGGACTTGTGCCGGGGGATGATAATTAAAAAGCCTCCACAGGGATCCGGACGATGCTGCGGTTGTGGCTGCATCCAGCCCACCGTCTCCTGGACTTGCCATAGGAATGAGGAGGGAGATGTCTAGGCTGGCATGTGCATACAGTGAGACAACGAATTTGACCGGATCTGTACTATTGGAACTCAACCAGGAGTTGGGAGGGGTGCAAGTTGTAGCACTCCAAAATCTTACAACGATAGACTATCTATGGTTAAAAGAACATATGGGATGGGAACAGATCCCAGAAATGGGCTGCTTTAATTTGTCTGATTTCTCTCAGACTGTTCAAGTACAGGTGGACAATATCCACCATATCATAGACAAATTTTCACAAATGCCTAGGGTGTCTAAATGGTTTTCTTGGCCTCACTGTAGATGGATGGTAATTATAGATTTGCTTTGTTTATGTCACCGTATTCCTATTATGTTAATATGTGTGTGCAAATTAGTTAGTAGTTTAAAACCTATACATACTTAAGGTACTCTACAAGAAGATATGTCAAAGAAATAATCAGTCCTCCCATGTTTCCTTCCATGTGCTACATCTATAGCTTTTCTTCTTCCTTCCTAATTACAACCCTTAAATAGAATTCGTGCCTCATATCGAATTTACCGAGTATCATAATTCCTCCAGGTGGTAAAGATACCTCGAGACAAGCGCTGGGCATAGAAGCCACAGGGCATAAATCTGCAAAGAAGTAAAAAGCTAACCTTTGCAAACAATATGGCTTCTCTCTCACTTAAACTTTATATTTCCCTGTATGGCCCCGGAAGATGACTGGTTAGCCAGAGACGGGTAAGATTCCTCAAGGGAGGAACAACCTAAGACAGGCACAGTCGCAGGGGGGCCATCAGGTGAGAATTTGGGGATCAACAGAGGTGAGGCTCAGAACCTCACCTCCCCTGCTTTGAAGGAAATCTTCTGCATCCGTGGATATCTTGCTGCCCTTGTCTAGCCTGGATTAATACTTAGTCCATAGGCACACACCTGATCATCTGATCATCTACATTTGCCCTCTTACAGCACTAAACTATGTTTTCTACCTTTATCTTGCATCTACCTACCACTTCAGCATTTTATTAAAAATAAAAATAATAATAATAGTAGGAGAAATGGGGGATCAACATGTAGATCAAGTACAAAATCAAACGAATATTCATATTTGACCTGATTGTTTATAGGTCATATTGCATGATCAAAACCGAAAGTTTCTGTGATGACTGCCCTTGTACTATTCACCATGTAAGAATTTATTCACTATGTAAGAATTCGTTCACCATGTAAGAACTTGTTCGTTATGCTTCAGAAGATTGGAGACTGACGAGAATTAGGCTTGAGATGGATTAATGATTGTACATTGAGCGTTGACCCCCCTATACTGAATTTTACTGTTGTTAACAACCATTTGATCAATAAATATGAGAGATGCCCTCTCAAAAAAAAAATAAAATAAAAATAAAAATAATAATAATAATAAAGGGAGAAATGTGGGATCAACATATAAATCAAGTACAAAAATCAAATGAATATTCATATTTGACCTGATTGTTTATAGGTCATAATGCATGATCAAAACCGAAAGTTTCTGTTATGAATGCCGTTGTACTGTTCACCATGTAAGAATTTATTCACTATGTAAGAATTCGTTCACCATGTAAGAACTTGTTCGTTATGCTTCAGAAGATTGGAGACTCACAAGAATTAGGCTTGAGATGGATTAATGATTGTACATTGAGCATTGACTCCCCTATACTGAATTTTATTGTTGTTAACAACCATTTGATCAATAAATATGAGAGATGCCCTCTCAAAAAAAAAATGTCAAGGATCGAGGACAAGGAAAGAGTTTTAAAGGCAGATAGAGAGAAAAATGTCACCTATAAAGGAAAACCCATCAGACTAACATCAGACTTCTCGACAGAAACCCTACAGGCCAGACCAGAATGGCATGATATATTTAATGCAATGAAACAGAAGGGCCTTGAACCAAGGATACTGTATCCAGCACAACTATCATTTAAATATGATGGCAGGATTAAACAATTCCCAGACATGCAAAAGCTGAGAGAATTTACTTCCCACAAACCACTTCTACAGGGCATCTTACAGGGACTGCTCTAGATGGGAGCACTCTTAAAAAGAGCACAGAACAAAACACAAAACATATGAAGAATGGAGGAGGAGTAATAAGAAGGGAGAGAAGAAAGGAATCTCCAGACAGTGTATATAACAGCTCAATAAGCGAGCTAAGTTAGGCAGTAAGATACTAAAGAAGCTAACCTTGAACCTTTGGTAATCACGAATCTAAAGCCTGCAATGGCAATAAGTACATATCTCTCAATAGTCACTGTAAATGTAAATGGACTTAATGCACCAATCAAAAGACACAGAGTAATCGAATGGATAAAAAAGCAAGACCCATTTATATGCTGCTTACAAGAAACTCACCTCAAACCCAAACACAAGCACAGACTAAAAATCAAAGGATGGAAAAACATATAGCAGGCAAACAACAGTGAGAAGAACGCAGGGGTTGCAGTACTAATATAAGACAAAATAGACTTCAAAACAAAGAAAGTAACAAGAGATAAAGAAGGACACTATATAATGATCAAGGGCTCAGTCCAACAAGAGGATATAACCATTCTAAATATATATGCACCCAACACAGGAGCACCAGCATTTGTGAAACAAATACTAACAGAACTAAAGAGGGAAATAGACTGCAATGCATTCATCTTAGGAGACTTCAACACACCACTCACCCCAAAGGATAGATCCACCAGGAAGAAAATAAGTAAGGACACAAAGGCATTGAACAACACACTAGAACAGAAGGACCTAACAGACATCTATAGAACTCTACATCCAAAAGCAACAGGATATACATTCTTCTCAAGTGCACATGGAACATTCTCCAGAAGAGACCACATACTAGCTCACAAAAAGCGCCTCAGTAAATTCGAAAAGACTGAAATTCTACCAACCAATTTTTCAGACAACAAAGGTATAAAACTAGAAATAAATTCTACAAGGAAAACAAAAAGGCACACAAACACAAGGAGGCTTAACAACATGCTTCTAAATAATCAATGGATCAATGAACAAATCAAAATAGAGATCAAGGAATATATAGAAACAAATGACAAAAACAACACAAAGCCCCAACTTGTGTGGGATGCAGCAAAAGCAGTCTTAAGAGGAAAGTATATAGCAATCCAGGCACACCTGAAGAAGGAAGAACAATCCGAAATCAATACTCTAACATCACAACTATCAAAACTGGAAAAAGAAGAACAAATGAGGCCTAAAGTCAGCAGAAGGAGGGACATAATAAAGATCAGAGAAGAAATAAACAAAATTGAGAAGAATAAAACAATAGCAAAAATCAACGAAGCCAAGAGCTGGTTCTTTGAGAAAATAAACAAAATAGATAAGCCTCTAGTCCAACTTACTAAGAGAAAAAGAATCAACACAAATCAACATAATCAGAAATGAGAATGGAAAAATCACGACAGACTCCACAGAAATACAAAGAATTATTAAAGACTACTATGAAAACCTATATGCCAATAAGCTAGAAAACCTAGAAGAAATGGACAACTTCCTAGAAAAATACAACCTCCCAAGACTGACCAAGGAAGAAACACAAAAGTTAAACAAACCAATTACAAGCAAAGAAATTGAAACGGTAATCAAAAAACTACCCAAGAACAAAACCCCGGGGCCGGACGGATTTACCTCAGAATTTTATCAGACACACAGAGAAGACATGATACCCATTCTCCTTAAACTGTTCCAAAAAATAGAAGAAGAGGGAATACTCCCAAACTCATTCTATGAAGCCAACATCACCCTAATACCAAAACCAGGCAAAGACCCCACCAAAAAAGAAAATTACAGACCAATATCCCTGATGAATGTAGATGCAAAAATACTCAATAAAATATTAGCAAACCGAATTCAAAAATATATCAAAAGGATCACACACCATGACCAAGTGGGATTCATCCCAGGGATACAAGGATGGTACAACATTCGAAAATCCATCAACATCATCCACCACATCAACCAAAAGGACAAAAACCACATGATCATCTCCAAAGATACTGAAAAAGCATTTCACAAAATTCAACATCCATTCATGATAAAAACTCTCACCAAATGGATATAGAGGGCAAGTACCTCAACTTAATAAAGGTCATATATGATAAACCCACAGTCAACATCGTACTGAACACCAAGAAGCTGAAAGCTTTTTCTCTGAGATCGGGAACAAGACAGGGATGCCCACTCTCCCCACTGTTATTTAACATAGTACTGGAGGTCCTAGCCATGGCAATTAGACAAAACAAAGAAATACAAGGAATCCAGGTTGGTAAAGAAGAAGTTAAACTGTCACTATTTGCAGATGACATGATATTGTACATAAAAAACCCTAAAGACTCCACTCCAAAACTACTAGGACTGATATCGGAATACAGCAAATTTGCAGGATACAAAATTAAAACACAGAAATCTGTGGCTATCCTATACACTAACAATGAACCAATAGAAGGAGAAATTAGGAAAACAACTCCATTCACAATTGAATCAAAAAGAATAAAATACCTAGGAATAAACCTAACCAAGGAAGTGAAAGACCTATACCCTGAAAACTACAAGACACTCTTAAAGAGAAATTAAAGGGGACACTAACAAATGGAAACTCATCACATGCTCTTGGCTAGGAAGAATTAATATTGTTCAATTGGCAATCCTGCCCAAAGCAATATTCAGATTTGATGCAATCCCTATCAAATTACCAGCAACATTCTTCAACGAACTGGAACAAATAGTTCAAAAATTCATATGGAAACACCAAAGACCCCGAATAGCCAAAGCAATCCTGAGAAAGAAGAATAAACTAGGGGGGATCTCACTCCCTAACTTCAGGCTCTACTACAAAACCACAGTAATCAAGACAATTTGGTACTGTCACAAGAACAGAGCCACAGACCAGTGGAACAGATTAGAGACTCCAGACATTAACCCAAACATACATGGTCAATTAACATTTGATAAAGGAGCCATGGACATACAATGGCAAAATGACAGACTCTTCAACAGATGGTGCTGGCAAAACTGGACAGCTACATGTAAGAGAATGAAACTGAACCACTGTCTAACCCCATACACAAAAGTAAATTCGAAATGGATCAAAGACTTGAATGTAAGTCATGAAACCATAAAACTCTGAGAAAAAAACATAGGCAAAAATCTCTTACACATAAACATGAGTGATCTCTTCTAGAACATATCTCTCCGGGCAAGGAAAACAAAAGCAAAAATGAACAAGTGGGACTATATTAAGCTGAAAAGCTTCTGTACAGCAAAACACACCATCAATAGAACAAAAAGACGTCCTACAGTATGGGAGAATATATTCAGAAATGACAGATCCGATAAAGGCTTGACATCCAAAATATATAAAGAGCTCACCCACCTCAACAAACAAAAAACAAATAATCCAATTAAAAAATGGGTAGAGGAACTGAACAGTTTTTCAAAAAAGAAATTCAGACTGCCAACAGACACATGAAAAGATGCTCCACATCGCTAATTATGAGAGAAATGCAAATTAAAACTACAATGAGGTATCACCTCACACCAGTAAGGATAGCTGCCATCCAAAAGACAAACAACAAATGTTGGGGAGGCTGTGGAGAAAGGGGCACCCTCGTACACTGCTGGTGGGAATGTAAATTAGTTCAACCATTGTGGAAAGCAGTATGGAGGTTCATCAAAATCATCAAAACAGAACTACCATTTGACCCAAGAATTCCACTCTTAGGAATTTACCCTAAGAATGCAGCACTCCAGTTTGAAAAAGGCAGATGCACCCCTATGTTTATCACAGCACTATTTACAATAGCCAAGAATTGGAAGCAGCCTAAGTGTCCATCAGTAGATGAATGGATAAAGAAGAGTGGTACATATATACAATGGAATACTATTCAGCCGTATGAAGAAAACAAATCCTACCATTTGCAACAACATGGATGGAGCTAAAGGGTATTATGCTCAGTGAAATAAGCCAAGCGGAGAAAGAGAAATACCAAATGATTTCACTCATGTATGGAGTATAAGAGCAAAGGAAGAACTGAAGGAACAAAACAGCAGCAGAACCACAGAACTCAATAATGGACTAACAGGTACCAAAGGGAAAGGGACTGGGGAGGATGGGTGGGTAGGGAGGGATAAGGGGTGGGGAAGAAGAAGGGGGGTATTAAGATTAGCATGCATGGGGGGCGGGGGAAAGGGGAGCGCTGTACGACACAAAGAAGACAAGTAGTGACTCTACAACACTTTGCTATGCTTATGGACAGTGACTGTAATGGGGTTTATAGGGGGGACCTGGTATAGGGGAGAGCCTAGTAAACACAATATTCATCATGTAAGTGTAGATTAATGGTAACAACAACAACAACAACAAAAAAGCAGGTCCTGTGTGGTGACCTCCAATGAGTTCTACACAATGGTATAAAGGACATATAAAAGTGTAGGCAAAGGGTTTGTTTGTGCTTATACAGAGGATCAAAGCCTAATTTGGCTACCCCGAAAATGAACTAAGATACAATATGAAAAAGAACTTCCAACATCAGCACTCTCTGGAAGATTCATGCCAGAGGATGATCATCAAAAATCCCCAACAAAGATCCACGCACTGCTACAGGTGTAGATGCACTCATCCCACCGGGTTCCTGAACTTGCCATGGGAATGAAGAAGGAGATATCTAAGCTGGCCTGTGCATACAGTAAAACAACAAATTTGACTGGATCTACACTGTTGGAACTCAACCAAGAATTAGGAGAAGTGGAAATTGTAGTGCTCCAAAATCTTACAACTACAGACTATTTACTGTTAAAAGAACATATGGGATGTGAACAGTCCACAGGAATGGGTTGTTTTAATTTGTCTGATTTCTCTCAGACTATTTAAGTTCAGTTGGACAATATCCACCATATCATAGATAAGTTTTCACAAATGCCTAAGGTGCCTAACTGGTTTTCTTGGTTTCACTGGAGATGACTGGTAATTATAAGTATGTTTTGGTTATGTAACTGTATTCCTATTATGTTAATGTGTGTGTGCAATTTAATTAGTACTTTAAAACCTATACATGCTGAAGTTACTATACAAGAAGATATGTTAAAGAAATAATCAATCTTCCCATGTTTTCTTCCATCTGCTACTTCTATAGCTTTTCTTCTTCCTTCCCAATTACAACCCTTAAATAGAATTCGTGCCTCATATCAAATTTACCATGTATCACAATTCTTCCAAGTGGTAAAGATACCTCAAGACAAATGCTGGGCATAGAAGCCACAAGGCATAAATCTGCAAAGAAGTAAAAAGCTAACCTTTTCAAACAATATGGCTTCTCTCTCACTTATCAACTTTACATTTCCCTGTATGGCCCCGGAAGATGACTGGTTAGCCAGAGACAGGTAAGATTCCTCAAGGGAGGAACAACCTAAGACAGGCACAGTCGCAGGCGGGCCATCAGGTGAGAAATTGGGGATCAACAGAGGTGAGGCTTAGAACTTCTCCCCCCCTGTTCTGAGAGAAATCTGCTGCATCCGTGGATGTTTTATTGCCCTTGTCTAGCTTGGATTAATACTTAGTCTATAGGCACACACCTGATCATCTACATTTGTCCTCTTCCAGCACTAAACTATGTTTTCTATCTTTATCTTGCATCTACCTACCACTTCAGCATTTTATTAAAAATAAGAAGAAGAAGAAGAAGAAGAAGGGAGAAATGTGGGATTCACATATAAATCAAGTATAAAAATCAAACAAATATTCATATTTGACCTGATTGTTTATAGTTCATAATGCGTGATCAAAACCAAAAGTTTCTGTGATGACTGCCCTTGCACTGTTCACCATGTAGGAACTTATTCGCTATGTAAGAATTTGTTCACCATGTAAGAATTTGTTCGTTATGCTTCAGAAGATTGGATACTGTTGAGAACTAGGCTTGGGGTTGATTAATGATTGTGCATTGAGTCCCCTATACAGAATTTTATTGTTGTTAATAACCATTTGATCAATAAATATAAGAGATGTCCTCTCAAAAAAAAAAGAGAAAGTACAACACAGAAAATATAATCAGTAGTTCTACCATCTACGTTGACAGATAGTAACTACATTCATTGGGGTGAGGATTTATTAATATAGATAACTGTCGAGTTACTATGTTGTATACCTGAAACCAAGGTAATATTGTATGTCAACTATACTTCATTAAAAAATATATATATTAAAAAAAAAAAGATACGGTATGAAGAAGAACTTTCAACATCAACATCCTCTGGAAAAGTCATTCCAGAAGTTGAACATCAAAATACATCAACAAAGATCCTGGTGCTGCTGCAGTTGTAGCTGCAGTCATCCCACTGGTTCCTGGACTTGCCATTGGAATGAAGAAGGAGATATCTAAGCTGGCCTGTGCATACAGTAAAACAACAAATTTGACTGGATCTATATTGTTGGAACTCAACCAAGATTTAGGAGAAGTGCAAGTTGCAGTGCCCCAAAATCGTGCGACTATAGACTATCTACTGTTAAAAGAACACATGGGATGTGAACAGTTCCCAGGAATGTGTTGTTTTAATTTGTCTGATTTTTCTCAAACTATTCAAATTCAGTTAAACAATATCCATCATATCATTGATAAATTTTCACAAATGCCTAGGGTACCTAACTGGTTTTCTTGGTTTCACTAGATATGGCTGGTAATTGTAGGTCTGCTTTTGTTATGTAGCTGTATTCCTATTATGTTATGTATGTGCTCAATTTAATTAGTAGTTTAAAACCTATACATGCTTATGTTATTCTACAAGAAGATATGTTAAAGAAATAATCAATCTTCCCATGTTTTCTTCCGTCTGCTACTTCTATAGCTTTTCTTCTTCCTTCCTAATTACAACCCTTTAGTAGAATTCATGCCTCATATCGAAAATTACCGAGTATCATACTTCTTCTAAGTGGTAAAGATACCTCAAGACAAATGCTGGGCATAAAAGCCACAGGGCATAAATCTGCAAAGAAGTAAAAAGCTAACCTTTTCAAAGAATATTGCTTCTCTCTCACTTACCAACTTTACATTTCCCTGTATGGCCCCGGAAGATGACTGGTTAGCCAGAGACGGGTAAGATTCCTCAAGGGAGGAACAACCTAAGACAGGCACAGTCGCAGGGGGGCCATCAGGAGAGAAATTGGGGATCAACAGAGGTGAGGCTTAGAACCTCATCCCCCCTGTTTTGAGAGAAATCTTCAGTATCCATGGATGTTTTGTTGCCCTTGTCTAACTTGGATTAATACTTAGGCTATAGGCGCAGACCTGATCATCTACATTTGCCCTCTGACAGCACTAAATTATGTTTTCTACCTTTATCTTACATCTACCTACCACTTCAGCATTTTATTAAAAAAATAACAATAATAATAATAAGGGAGAAATGTGGGATTCACATATAAATCAAGTATAAAAATAAAACTAATAATCATATCTGACTTGTTCATAGTTCATGATGCATGATCAAAACCGAAAGTTTCTGTGATATGACTGCCCTTGCACAATGTCACCATGTAAGAACTTATTCACTATGTAAGAACTTGTTCACCATGTAAGAACTTGTTTGTTATGCTTCCGAAGATTGGAGACTGTTGAGAACTAGGCTTGGGGTTGATTAATGACTGTGCATTGAGTCCCCTATACAGAATTTTATTGTTGTTAATAACCATTTGATCAATAAATATGAGAGACGCCCTCTCAAAAAAAAAAATATTTATTCAATTAACAATCCTCAGAACACCAAGATACTAAAAGAACATTTCACAGACATATTCCTTGGAAAGCCAAGGAACATTAATAGGCATAATAGGGAGGGAAAAAAATTTAAGTAAATGTATTTGGGAAATATTAGGTTAAACAAGTTTAAATAGTTTTCTCTTTGATAGGTCATTACTAAGCATCTCATTTAATAACATGAATTATAATTTTCCAAATAAGTGACACAGCTTGTGGTGTCTCCCAAACCAATCTTACCACAGAAAGACTTATAGATATTATCCTTACCATATTACTTACTACCTTACTGCTTGACGTCTTTCCACTGGAGTCACAAACATTCTCCAGGAGCCCTAGATTTCCTTCTGCATCAGTATAAGCTATTCGACCACAAGTAGGATGCCATGCCAGGCCACAAATTGCATAACCTTTCTCATGTCTCACCCTAAAATTAACAAGTGAGTTCTTAAAATGTTGTCAAGAAAAATACACAAACTACACATTTCCCTAGGTAAATTTTAGTTAGAAAAGGTTTAATGACTTTTGACATACTAATAACTGTGTTTGTATTTTGACTATATAATAACTACAAATTTGAAATACAATAAAACAAACAAAAATCTAACAGAAATAAGTGAAAAAGAGACAAGATACATTAAATCATACCTTTCTATGCAATCTTTGGTTTCCACATTCCAAACTATAATTAAACCATTAATACTCCCTGCAGCTAAATATTGCCCACAAGGAGACCAGGTTACAATATTCAGGGCCTATAAAGAAAAACAACTAATAAATAACAATTTTATATAACTTCAAACTAAATACACATTTTTATTACCAAATTCAAATTTTTATAGCCCTTATTTTAGGTAACTTGTAATTAAATCTGGTACACAAATGGCAAGACAGAGTTTATTTTTTAATTTTCTTTTTCAATAATATTCAACAATCACTAGCACCTATTAGTTTGTTTACCATGAGAAAATTATATTGGCACAATTTTAAAAGCAAAATCTAAAAGAATGTTATTATCCTTGAAGGAGAAATAACATCAAACATCCTCTTTGTAGTCACCATCAAGATGAAGGAAACAGGTTAAGTGAAATAAACAGTACTAAGCCGTTGTAGACCCACTGGTCTTGTTTCCTTAACTGTAAAATGGGTATGTATGAGACGAGCAGGAGAGAGGCAGAATACAGACCAACAACCTTTCTTGTTCTAAAATTCCAGACTCTATGATCACGAGTTTCAACGAAACTCAGTTAATAATAAAGGTTAATTATTTTAACCTTTCTAATACTATGCTACTAATACTAGCATATTCTAATACTATGCTAGGTTAAATTTGACTTGTTATAAATTAAAAGATTTTTCTTATCAAATTTCACAAAGGAGAAAGTTCGAATAGGATCTAGCAAAGACTTATCTACTGTCCAGTTATGGGCTAAATGAGAAATGCTGAGGAGTGGAAGGTGGACACTCACACTCCACCATTCTAGAGTTGTTCTCCATTTTCAATAATATTTAACTGCAACTACATTTAGGCAAAGTATGAATCATACATTACCATCAGCCTACTGACAGTGTCACTTATAAAACTCACCTTAGAGAAAAGGCAAATCATGAATCTGTGGCATCTGACTACACTGATGGACAGTGACTGCACTGGGTATGGGTGGGGACTTGAAAATATGGGTAAATGCAGTAACCACATTGTTCTTTCATAGGAAACCTTCGAAAGAGTGTATATCAATAATACCTTAGTAAAAAATTAAAGGAAAAAAAACTCACCTGAGAGATAAAATTGTCTGAAAGATCAAATTGATTATTCCACGTTTCTCTTCTATATAGTTTAACAGATTTTTCTACAGGAACTGCAAGTAACTATTAGGAAAGAAAAATGATTTAAACAAAAGTTTGCATTAAATTAAATTTGAAGAGAAAAAAAGAAAATTCACCTTATTAAGACTTGTAAAACATAAAAGCAAATCTGTATTTTAGTTGGCAACTAACAAAATTCAGAAAATTACTTGAAATTTTGATAAGCAAAGAATGAGTGATGATCACTCTTCCTTGCACTGAAAACCAGGGTACTTGTAGTCACTAGTATTTAAGTACTCTTAAGGAATCTAAGCACTGTGGACCTAATAATTCATCTCATTTGCTGGAAGGAAAGAAATAGAGCCAGAAGAGTTCAAAAGGAAACTTATCTTAAAATTTCTTCCCAAGAAATAGATTACTAGAAAAAGTTAAAATGGTATATTCCTTCCATGTTTATAAAAAAAGAGAAAATATATTAGTTATGAACAGTAAAATTGTTTTTATTAATCTTTAATTAGGTTAGTTTCATAATCAACAAAAAATACATTACTAGATTCCCCAAAGGTCACTTTAATGCAGAATAGTCTTAAAATTAACATGACAAAAAAAGGTATATACTGAAAAGAAACTGCCCCAGTCCTTAAATTCTACTTCTACTTCCCAAAGAGAAATATGAACATAGTCTATTAAAGAACACATAGGTACATATTTACAAATACACACACACATAACAGTAGCATTCTATCTGTATCTTCTGCTCTATAGCTTGATACTTTTTACTTTACAATGTATCTGAAGATCACTCCATGTGTGAGGACACACAGATATACCTCAGACTAACAGCTGTAGAGTATTTCACTTTCAGGAATGCCAAAGTTTATTTAAGCAGTTCCCTATTAATGAATATTTAAGGACGTTCCTAATCTTTTGCTACTGTGAATAATGACGCAACATTTTCATTATATATACTCTGTAATGCATATGTATGGCTATGCTAATGGAAATATGCCTAGAACTACTATTGTTGGTCATTCATTCTGATAGAAACTGCCATACCCTCTTCCCCATAGCATATAATCAAACTTTGATGTTTGACCATCTGATAAATGAAAATTAGACTATCACTACATTGTAATTTGTATTTCTCTTCATATGAAAGGTTGCATGTCTTCATGTTAAAAGTCATCTGTGTATTTTTCCATACACTGTCTACTCATGTCCTTGCCTATCTTCATATTGAGATTGATTTTAAACTCTTTGATTAAGGAAATTAGCTCTGTTGTATTATTTGAAAGTTTTTCTGTTTGTAATTTGACCTTTTACTCTGAAATATTTTTTATCATACAGAAGTATTTTTTGTATTATAAAGTTTATTAATCTTTTCTGAAAAATTTCAGACATATAGAAGAGTTAAAATAATATAGCAAATACCCATACAGAGAATCACCATATGTAGGAAGCCTCCAAGATGGTTCTCAATGATTCTCAGATCCTGGGATTCACGCCTTCCGCCAATACATTTACTAAATCTCCTTTTCTCTACCTTTACAATACATTAAGTTCCCATATATACTCGATCTATTCTGTTTTATAGGTATCTGTCCATTCATTAGTTAGTAGCAAAGTTTTAATTTCAGTAGCGCCCTCCCATATGTTATGTCTATTCGATTAAACTCTGTATCACTTCTTTTTCAAAGAATATGGACTTCAGAATCAAGTACACTGGTCTGCCCAAACATCTTACAGATATTTTTATTTGAATGTTCTCAAAACTATGTTTTTAGGGAAAAACTGACATCTTTCTACCAAACACTCCTTTTTAAGAATGGCATATATTTTTCTATTTAAGTCTCCTCTTGGTATCATGTTAAAATTTTCTTTATATACCTCTTCTACCTTTTTTAGAAGTTTATCCCTAGTTATTTTCTCTCTTTTGATTTCACAGTAAGTACATTATTTTCTCCCGCTATATTTTCCAAGTGGATAGTTTGTATATAGCATTGTTGGTTTTATATAATTTTGCTTCCAAATACTTTACTGAATGTTGTTATTAGTAGTATTTTTCCCCATTTGATATTCTTGGGATTTCCTTCTATATAATCATTGCATTTGCAAATAGTGAGCATTCTCCTTGCTTTCAAACTTCTCCTAACTTTATACTTTCTAACTGTATCACCTAGTACCTCCAAAATGTTAAACACCAGTAGTAAGAATGGACCTAGCAAGACTGTTTCCAGAGTTGTTCCAGTAAACATGAATGTAAAGAAGAATATAAAATTATTTCATTTATACAGACTGTACTCTTCAAAAAACATTTAAACAGTACAAATGTTCCTTAAAACATTTCAATATTACTTGGTTTGGGGCTTGAAAACTTATAATCTAAATGAAATTGTTACAACTTATTTTTATATTCAAAGTTGACAAGGACTGGAACAAATATTAAAGGTTGAAAAATACAAGTCACTTACCTTCCCACTTTTTGGCTGCCAAGCAAGTCTGCAGATTGATTTTGCATTTATCACATCATTGCATTTTTGCAGCAGTGGCCAACTAATAGCACATACCTGATTTTTAAAAAAAGAAAACTAATTTATTTTTTATGAAAATTCTCTCAAAAAACATATGCAGAACTGAACACATTTAATAGATGCTTTCTTCAAATTGATACATAGCTCTAAATAAAAGCAACTTAATTCACTTTAATTATAGTAATATTTGATTTACCTAAATTACTTAAAGTCCTTCAGAGGTATAAAGAGCATTAAGTCTTAAATAATTAAATTAAGTAAGAATATTTCTTACATAGAGTAAGCAAACAATATACTCACTGGAGAAACATTAACATACACAGAAAATATTAAATACATTAAAATCTTAAAGTGTCTACAAAAATAA
Source organism: Manis javanica (assembly GCF_040802235.1). Classification (NCBI taxonomy): domain Eukaryota; kingdom Metazoa; phylum Chordata; class Mammalia; order Pholidota; family Manidae; genus Manis; species Manis javanica. The sequence continues at coordinate 44,718,415 of NC_133163.1, read as the reverse complement.
CCTACTTTAAAATGTTAGGGTGTCAAAGTCAATCCTTCTAAATAGTTCAAACATGAGGGGAAGGAACTGAGACTACTGATGCATATCTGTGGGGGATACTTTTCTCATCAGCCACATCATCTCTAGAACTGCCAAGACTTCTCTGATTGCCTAGAACAATTAACTGTTCCCCATGCCAGTCCAGAAAGCACTTTCTTCATACCTCCTTTAAAACTTTTATCAGGCTGGTTAGAATAAGTTGTTTATGTGACTCTCCAAATGTGTGGCCCATGCCTTATGGTATTTTTGTATCCCCAACATCTAGGACCCAACACATGGTAATTAGTTTGTAAATATATAATGATTGAATTTCCCCTCATGATTTGCAAAACCTAAAAATGAAATATAAATCCATAATTTCCCTTGTGATTGGGTATAAAAGTAGTCAGTCTTAAAATTATTTATTATGTTTTAGACTATTATTGAATTTGGTCACAAAAACAGTATTTAATGCTATTCAAAATAAACTATCAAGAAAAAGAACTTACTAATTTGGCCCAATAATACAATATGTAACAGCCATTAATGACAAAAGGAGCAAAAAGTTTTAAATCCAAGTTGATGAGTTTACCTGATCTGAAATTTGCCATACTTTGACAGATCCATCACAACTAGCTGATGCCTGCAGGAATAAAATAGACTTCTCTATAGTTACAGCCATGTAACAGTACATGTAAACTGACTCAACTGATAAATCAGAGTCAGAGTCTTTTATCAACTGTGTGAAATTCTCTTACAATTTTAAACATTCAAGAAAAACACAAAAAAAGGGAAAAATGGTTACCAGAAAGACATCCTTAGGATCAAAAGAAAGACTTAAAACAGGGGCATCATGTCCTTGAAGTGTTTTCTGTTGGCTACAATCCATCACATCCACAACTTTGATTAGGAAATCACTATGAAAAATAATAATGTACATCAATAAACACCAATATGAAGGCCTCTCCTAAAAAGCTCTGTCCCAAATATTTCAAAATCACAAGAGTAAATGCCATAATTTCTTTATAGCAACTTGTAAAATTTGGTACCCAAATTTAATTTTAGTTTTGCTCTATGAAGATGCTAAAAACACAAGATTTCCCATTATGTAAAAATGTAAATACTTGCTAAGTGGCTTTCTTAGTTACATCTTAGGCTTCTATTATTTGCTCATCTAATTACAGTCACAACCATTTTTAAAAGTACTACACTATTTACTCCAGCAACTCATCAATTACATTTTTCCTATGACAAATAAGCATCAAGAGAAACAATAAAAATCTTGATTGTATGGTCCAAGTTCTACCTGAAATAATTTTGTAAATTTTGTATCAAACTATCTTTTCCCAATCGTTTCCAGAATCTGCTGAACAGGCTGTCCACAAAGCAATATATCCCAATTCACAAAGAAGCACAAGTTTTTCCTCAAAAATCTTTACTAGAAAAAAGACTTGAGTATAACAATTAAGTTAACAAAAAAAGAGAGGACAAAGTCCTGAAAATGTTACACTGAAACCAAGGAAGGAGGCCATTCTGTTCTAATGTTATTTGCTTTTCTGATATCAAAGAGCCTTACCTAGATCCAGCACCAATTTTTGCACCATCCCCATTAAAGACCACATGGTTTGCATTTGTGGTGAAGCGAGTCAATATACCATCTGGAATTCCTTCAGGGAATGTGTAGACTTGAATAGTGTTGTTAGATACTGCAGTGACCAATTTCCCATTCTAAGGAAAAAAACAAAGAAACATTGGCAAAAAAAAAAATCTAAATAAAGTTGGAAGTCTCTCTATAGTTAAAAAGCGTGTAAAAAACAAAAATCTTTATAAATGCAGTTCATGTCAAGAGAAAAATTATTATTCAATGTACAATTTTCCTGAAATATCCATTAGCAAGAAAAATTTGTTATCTTTAGAAAATTTAACTCCCCCTTCATCAGCCAAACTTTAGCCCGATTCCTCTTTTGTCTTCTGGCAAGAAAAATATTTAAATAGTATTTTTTGATCCCCAAGTGTCATAAAAAAGGAGACCCAAGAGGGCTTTTCAGAAAAAACATAGCTAGTCTCAGCGAGAGAAGAACATATCAGAAAGCATGACCACAATGACCACAATGACCACACTACAGTGTTGCCCTCTTTCCACAATAAAAAAAAAAATCATTAGATGTCTTTTTGGAGTAGGGTAAAGTCTAAATGCATAATCCATAGCTCCTTTTTAATACACTAAACAAACAGAAAGATTCTGGATCTGAACATGATCAGCAGACACCATTGCTTTGCAGAGATTTCAGCTAAAAACCATAAAAGGTCAAGAATCTTCCCAGCACCTTGATTTGCATTCATTCTCCAGAAGGGATTAAATCCCAAAGGACTAAATCATAGTCTACCAACCCCATACATGCTTTGATAAATTATATAGCCAATTTATTAATTTAGATGAAATGATAACTGCCAAAAGAAACTATCAGAAACTAGAAGACAGTTATGGAACAGATTCTCACTCAGAGCCTCCAGGAACTAACCCTGCCAATACTTTGACTTCAGACCTCCTGCCTTCTCAACTGAGAGACAATAATATTCTGTTGTTTGAAGCCACCAACTTTTTAACAATTTGTTGCAGCAGCCCTGGGAAACTACTACAACACTGCTTTTATTTTTTTCTACTTTTATAGTCTTTTTCCTGTACAAAAGCAGTACATACTTATTGCAGAAAAAAAACAACATGAAGTGTACTGAATAAAGACTTCCCCTATTCTTATGAAGTAAATGCCATTAATATTTTGGGGTTAAGTCTTTCTAACTTTTTTCTATACATAGGCAAATTGAAAATGTATGTATACATGTATATATACATTCTTTAATAAACAAGACTGTACTATACAGGATGTTCTGCAATTTACTTTTTCAATTTTTAACTTCTTGTAAACATCTTTTCAGGTAAAGTATATAAGACCCCCCTGCCTTTTTTCTCTGTGGCTGCATAGTATTATGTTATGGAGCTCTACCAAAACTTGTAACATGAATCCTCTATTGAGGGACACTTCAACTGGTTCTAACTGTTCCTATTATGAACAATGATTTTATTAATATCTTTGTCCACATGAACGTAAAACTGTGTAAGTACTTCCATAGGGTAAATAGCCAGAAATGACTGTGCATTCTAATTTTGATAGAGTGCACTCTAACTTTTTTTAGAGTATTACTCTTAGAAAAGTTCCTTGATTATACTTACAGCAACTGTGAAATAATAGAAAATATATATTGGTTGCTGCCCCCAGTTCCTGGCACAGAGCTCCTCAAACTCTAGCAATATGCTAAGTGATAAGAGCACTAGGAGCATGTTTTATTCTAATACATGGTCTATGATCCCGGTTCCTGACACAAAGCTCCTAAATCTATTTCCCAGGTGACAAGAGTATCCTTTATTCTAATGAGGCAACTCTTGGTGGGCTCCTGGATAGTTTCAAGGTAGGGGCAGAAAGATCAAACCATGATTAGAAGCTTGGAACTTTCAGCCCCATCCTCTCCCCATCATCTGGGAAGTAGAGAGGAGCTAAAAATGGAGTTATCTAAATAATCAATCATGCTCATGTGATAAGCCTCTATGAAAACCTCAATAGTGTGGGATTCAAGGAGCTTCTAGGTTGGTGAACACATCCACATACTAGGAGGGTAACACACCCCACACGGGGAAAAAAGACCCTCTCAAACTTTACCCTATGTATTTCTTCATCTGGCCATTCCTCTATATCCACTATCTATCCTTTATCATATAATAAACTGATAAGTATATTTCCCTGAGTTCTGTGAGCTATTCTAGCAAATGACTGAAACCAAGGAGGGGGTCATGCTCTGATTCATAGCGAAGTCTGACAGCAGATGTAGGTAACTTGGGAACCTAATACTTGAAATTGGTATCTGAAGTGTGGGATAAACTGGTGAGACTGAATCCTTTATCTGTGTAGTCTGCATTAACTCCTATTAATATCAGAATCGAACTGTAGGACCCCAAGCTGGTGTCTCAGAGAATAGCTTAGGTGAGAAAACAACCACACACTGTGTCAGAAGTGTCAGAAGTGTAAATGCCACAATAGTATGAGAGTAAAGGAGAAATACAGGAAAAGTGTTTTTCCTTTACAAATACTTGTCCAAGCCCTCACTATTACTGGAATTAGCAATATTTTTCATCCATTACCAATTGTAAAGGAAAAAAATCCAATTGTTTAATTTGCACTTCTTTGCTTATTAGTGAGATTATGCTTGTATTTAATGTATGTTGGTCACTTATATTTTCTCTTCTCAGGATTTTTTTTTTTTAATTATGGAACACTTCATGAATTTGCAAGTCATCCTCAGGCAGAGGCCATGGTAATCTTCTCTGTATCATTCCAATTTTAGTACATGTGGTGCCAAACCAAGCACCTCAGAATATATTTTCCATTACCTATAATTTTTAAAAGAATATCTAACATATCTAAAGACCATCTCACCTACCTTAATGATCCAGAGTTGGAGAAAATATGAGTAATCTAGAACCATTTTTGTTCTACCCAATTATAATACCCTCTACTTAAAATTCATCACAAATAAAAAGCTTAGTGGTTTTTAGATACCTAGTTTTGCAAAGTCTTTCTGAAAACATGTCTCCATTCTCCAAGCAATCCACATCTCATTCCCATATTTACCTTATATAAAATATCAGAAACATAAAATACGTATTATTTTGAAAGTTAGCAAAACATTCCTCTAGTACAATTCCTTTAGTTATCTGAATTAGTAAAGTAAAATACCACTGAGTTTTCTCTCAAAAAAAAGGAACATTTAAATCTCTTTCTTAAAAGAACAAGTGTTAATTTCTTACATATATTTTAATTGGTTCACCATTAATATGCACTAGTCACCTTTAATAAACCCTTCAGATTTTACCTGCAAAAATCTGAGCAAGTTATGGCATTATTATACATTTTTAACATTATTATTTCATAAGAGAAACAAAAAAGTACATCTATATGCAAAATCTCTATAAAAATATTTTTCATCCAAGCATAAAAATCATATGGCAGTATCATCGCATATCAGTTGCCATAACTGTTTTTAATACCTTCAAAGCACATGAATACGCCTTTTCTCCAACATTAATGGACTTAGGATCATCATCATCCAAGTCTTCCCAAATCCTCACATCACCATCACTTCCACAAGTCACAATACAACTGTGAAGGAAACAGTCATTAAAAAGTCACCCAGTTTCAGGCCTATTAGTTTTTTTAGAATGCTACTTTACCTTTTTAAAAATAAAATCAAGGTATTAGCCAGTATATTTTCTCATTTTACATACATAAACCTCAATAACAAGGACTGCTAACCTTCTATTCTGTAAAATAAAAGGTGAATTTAATGTTCTTTATAGTTCCTCCTTGGCATAACTCATTTATTTATTTGTAATAATGTAAGAAAACAAGTGTGTAATATTTGTAACAGCAAGGATCAGTCTACTTTTGCTCATCTGTTTAGTACAAAGCAGTCTCTGATACATAAAAGCATTGATAAATGTTTGTTGAATAAATGGATGTAAGAGCTCAATTATCTGCAGTGACAATTCATATGGTTATCTCTCAAGATAATCTTGTAAATCTCTCATCTTTCAAGTGCTTTTATTAGTTTGGTATGTATCTTATCTAGACACATAAAAAGCAAATAAAATACAAAAATAACAAGGTAAATGGTGAAGACAAGTCACATAAATAACTGTTCAGAAGAAAAAAGTTAATTCCCACTTGGAAATTCAGAAAGGTGGTATTTACACTGGGAAGTCAAAGGACAGAGGACTGGATATGCTGAGACCAGTGAAAGGGGCAGTTCCGCATAGCTCACATGAACCAAAATCTGTAAGTTAGTACAGCACCAGGGAGTTTACCTCCAGGAAATTAAGAAAGAAAATGGAGATTGGGGTCTTCCTATTTAGGATGAACTTAATGCAGAGTAAGGAGCCTGGACTCTCCCTTCTATAGGAAATAAACAGGAGGACCATTAAGTCTATTTACCCAAGACAGTCCTAATATATTCATTAACCTGGTTTAGAATTTGAGCTCAATTTTCCTCTTTAAAACACATTAGTATTATTTGCACCAAAACTGTTTGGGTAGGTTTCACAGACCACTTTGCCCTTCCCCCTTCTGCTACAATGTTGTTTGGCAGCGTAACACATACAATGAATAGAGTTCTCACTTTAACACATGGGCAAATCTCAAAGCCAACCAGTGATAAGCCATCTTCCCCCTTCCAATCCTTTCTTGATGCAGTATAAGTAACACCTCCTTTCAAGGACAAACAGATGTAACTGAAAAAATCAAAGTGAAGTCAGTCACGAGCCCACAAGGAGAATAATTTTTTTCAGTCTCCAATGGTGATGGGAAAAGTATTTCATATTGCCATCACTACCGACTATCTGGTGTATCAGCCAGGTATACCGACATAGATGTAGAAAATTCCAAGTGCCAATTGGTGGTGCCAGTGGGAAATTATAGTGAAATACAGAGGAATTAATGAGAAACACATGCAAGAAATAGAGGTTAAGCAGTCCTTTAAAGAGCTTCTAGAGTATTCTGAGTATTCTTTCCACAGCTTTGTCATTTACTATAGGAATAAAACTACATATTCATTTTATTATTGGCTCTACTTTTTAAATTTTGGGGAAAAAACCCTTTCAGTAGTAATGAACTGAAAAAAAAATCCATCAAATACATGTTTAATAAGAAATCTAATACTAAATTTATTTTCAAGCTGATGATGAAAGTGTAACTTGAACAAAATGTTGAGATTTACCACAGGGGCTGTAGTGGTAACACCAACCAAAGGAAAGTCAGAAGATACACAATTCCTGAAGAAACACTAGCATCTACTTCATAAGTTAATGGTATCTTGAGACTGCCTGAAATCTATGCCTCTGCAGCTGGAAAAAGTGAGTTTGTCTCTTGTCAAGCATGACTTTTCGTAAGAATTCAGTGCTGTGCAATAGAACTTTCTGAGATGATAGTAACGGTCTACACCTGGCTATTAAGCAATTAAAATGTGGCTAGTGCTACTAAGACACTGAATTTTTAATTTAGTTAACTTTAATTAATTTAAATCTAAATAGCCACATGTGGCTAGTGGCTACTATATTGGACTATGCAACATTAAAACAAATGACAGTCATTCTAAATTAATTTTGTTCATTTTTCATTCTAAGTTCCCTATTGCAAGTACGAAAAGTGAAGTGATAGCTATTAATGTTATCTCCATTAATAAAATAACTTTTCAAGCAGTTAATGATACTGGCTTTATATCAATGTCATCAGAGGTCTTAAAGAGAAAATCAGTCAGATTAATTCCAATAATGGTGTAGTTTTCCCTTCAGTTCATTTAAACAGTTCATTAAAAAGTAAAGCTTTTGGAAGTTCATTCTGTGAAAAGTGAAACATCTGACATTATTGGGAATTCTATCTAACTTTCTTTGAAAACTTCAATGCTAAAAATAAAATTCCTACTGCACACTTCGGTAGAGCACAGCACTGTAGTAAAAACATTCTTACTAAATTAAGAAATCTATGAAACACAAATGTATTTGGAATTGGAGTAAATTCAAAATTGTGCTCAAATGAACTGTTAGTGTACCAATCAAAAAGGAACCCACTGTTGTCAAATTTTAGGATAATTTTATTTATACCCAGAATAACTGAACAAAATTTTGGTAACAAACTGATGCTAAACACACTAAAAATACTTTGATTTTGCAGAAGATGCTTTCTCTGCTATCCCAATCAGATTTTTTTATTTGAGCCTTTGAGGAGTGGCTTTATAAAACAAGTGTCCTATAATGATGGTATTATTATTATTATTATTGGAAACAAGTTTTGTAAATCTTAGTTCCATTTTGTTCAAAATCAGTTAGAAATCTTTAATCAAAGCATTCAACTTAAGCTTGTGAAGCTTTTAGTGACAATTAATGAAAACAAAGCTTATGCACCAGAAGACAATGAAATCTATCCCTCCAAAAGCAAAAGAACTGAACAAATTGTACACTGAAAGCTGTAACAGTGAATGATCTAATTTTGAAATTCTGTAAATGCACTCTGGAATAATAATAATTGACTTGTGGGAAGAATCTTTTAATGGAACCCTTCTCTTTAATTGTATAAATTTATGTTCTGTGTCAGAATGAAATGAAATTGAGTAGGCTTACAATTTGTGAAATAAATATTCAAAGGAATTATAAATAGAGAAAACTCTCTTGATGAATTTTGTCTTTCAAAATATTGAAGAACTTACTATTGATAAAGGGTACTCTGAATACAGGTAAAAAGAACCTATAAAAATACTAAGGTAAAATATTTACCCATTTCAATTAAAACAAATTTTTAAAAATTGAGACTATTACATTTAGAATTTACTCTGAGCCTAGAACCTGGAGATTATATTTTTATTGAAAAATGCTATGATCTAAAGAAAAAAATTAATTGAAGATCTCATTTCAAATTTATTAACCATAAAACTCTGAAGACTGCAGACAATTTTACAGAAAAACAAAAATAAGATTGTATTGGAAAAAACATATTTTCAGAACTATATCACCACCACATTAGACATGCCAAAAAAAACTGATTAAAGTACACAAACAGGTACCAAGAATGACTATTCTACTTATGTTAATGTTTAGATTACATGTCTGATGTTTAGAAAATTAATGTAAAGAAAATTTTTTAATGTTTTAATGTCACAAATGTTTTTCAGGAAAAAAGGTTTGAAAGTTTTTAAATAGATGTTATAGATACACCAAACAGAATAATGTATGAATCGATAGTATTTCAAAAACTTGTAATTTTAATTCTTTTGAAATTCTTCTCCCCATTCTCAAGGTGTCTTGGTTTAGATAATAAATTAAGAAATCCACCAAAAATGTATGAGCATAAGGAGTAATTGTATAACGCCTTTGTCCTCTTTACGACGTAACTGCAAGAAGCCAATGATCACCAAGGCAATTCTCACCATCTAGATTCTCCATCCTCGGAATAATGTTCTTGCACTAATCTGATCATCCCTCCCTAACCTTTCACTGGGCCTCAGGAGTCTACCATGGTCCCTAATCAACTTAGCACAGTGTTCCCTCTGCCTGGAACGCCAACACCACCATCCCACTACCACCCCTAGCCATCTCTTGATAGTTCTTAATGCCTTACTCCATCCTCAGCTCTCATCTCAAGAAACACCTCCTCAGAGAAGCCTTCCCTGCCTCCTCAAACTAAATCAACTTCCCCTCACGTATGCTCATCACTGCACATACTACTTAATATTTCTAAGTGTAATTCTTAACATACATTTAATTTGTGCTCAATGTTTGTCAATCTAAAGACCTTAACTTAAGGTCAGTGAAGGAAAAGACTGTGCTTTGTTTGCACCACTGTATCTCTGGCCCGACATGCAAATACTTTCTTAATGAATGAATCAACATAGGAGTGTCAGTGGAAGTCACACAATTGACAGTACTGAATAGGAATGGCATTTAGGAGATAAAAAGGGAACAGAATAACCCTGGGAAAATATCACAATCTAGGAACCAAGTAGAGCAAATCGTAGAAAAAAGCCATTAGAAAGTTAAAAACAACAGTAAAATGTGAACAGCATCATAAAAGCACAGGAAGAATAAATATCAACAAGACATTACTGGGCCACTGAATTTGACAAGTAGGCAGCCAGCGAGCGATCTGACAAAATAACTAATGTGAGACACAGAGAGGAATGAGCAAAGGTAAAAATAGGTGGGGAAACTCGCACATCCTTCCAACTTCTCTGGCTGTAAGATTTTACAGTGGTTAGTTTTTTTGATGTACTAAAATTACATGTTGGTCCGAATCGAACAATAAATATAAAGGAATAAACGTGCCATTCTAGATTTAAACCTTATTTCCATCTGGATGAGTCATTTTAGGATGACGTCTTCTGTGACGTATACGAATAAATTCTAATATTTACACCTGAGACGTTTTGTTTCTCCAAGTACCTTACCTCCCAGAATCATCAAAACAGACATCTGTGTGTCCCTCTGTATGTCCATATCTCATCGGCTTCTGTGTAGCAGGCATCTTTTCTTTTACCTACCTGAAAATATTTTACAAAAGCTAGTATTATTTTAAAGGTGAGGAAAGCCGAGGTCTGAAGGGGAAGAAGGTCGGTCCGTTTCCTCCCGCGCACCCTCTAGGCAGCCATTCCCCAACTCGAGTGCCACAAATAAGATAAAAAGAGATAAAATAAGGGTCTGTCGTACAACACGCCGTTAACAGGACACGCTTCTCCTCGGTGGGCGGCACCGACACGTGGAGCGGGTGTTGGGACTCACCCACTTGCCAAGCCTCCGCAACCGAGCAAAGGCGAAGAGCTAGCGCCGACCCAGCCCGCTTCCCGCGCTCTCGCGTGCTGCCACACTGCGCATTCGCAGGTTGGCCCACGCCCAGCGTAGGGCCCGATCGAAGTCGCCGAATGATGACGTCTGCTGGGCGCCGGCTGCCGGGAAAAAAGCCGGTGGCTGGAGGGGAGTGAAGAAGAAAGGGAGGGAGCCGAACACGGAAGTGGTGGCAGCGCCTGCGGAGCTGGTGGAAAAAGGTCCTATTGCCGAGGGTGAGAGCTTACATAAAGGCGTCTGCCTTGTAGGACCTACATGAGGTGTAGGAGTGACTAGGCCTCCCTTCTCCACCTCAACTATCACCCGGAGTGATGGCGATGACGATGGCGGCAGTTACTCGGACAGCCCCAATTAAACTGCGTTCGGAAAGGTGAGTGGGGGAAGGGTGGGCAAGGGTGGGCAAGGGTGGGCACTGCCTGGCCTTACCGATCTAAGTTGTGCACACATGCATCCGTATCTGCGTCCCTGAATGGGTCCAGCACCTCCTTGGGGTCCCGTTAGAGAATGAGATCTTTGAGCATCCTCTTTAGAGGAAGGTGAGATCCTTCTCAGACCTTTTATCTTGGCATCCTTCACGCCCTCACCTTGTCATTAGGTAACGGTAAAGGTTTGGAGGTTTGGTGGCGGGGGTAGGCAATCTCCGTTCGTGGTCCCTGGAAGTATGGCCTGTACATTAATGCTTATTCTTTGGAACTAGTCACATATATCCCTTACGAAGAAAGTAACTTGGGCTTCCCTGTTTCGACCCTACCTAAAGTTCACTAGAGTGCGTATTTAGATCTAAAAGAAGACCCAGAACTGAAATATATTGTGAAATATTTCGTTCGGACCTTGCAATGTGTGCTAAGGTCTTGGCTCTTAAGTTTATGCTTTGCTTCTCTTCACGTTCTCTCCATGTTGGTAGACCGGTCTCTGACGAAAACCTTCAGAATGGTATTTTTTTGTGGTACCCACCTTCTATTCACAGACCTACTTTATGACGTAAGTGAGACGTTTTTCTGTTGTAGAGATTTCCCCTTTGTTTTTCAATCTAGTTACATTGTGAAGTTAAAAACGCACATTCAGACAAATCGTGGTATTGTTCTTACCGAGGTGACATTGTATAAAGGGTTGTATTGAGTGTCAGGGCTCCCAAATAGGCTTGCCAGACATTGAGGTTAAGTATATGAATGAAGAGGAAGAGTGAATGGCTGAAAAATGAACCTGGGATTTAAGGAAAAATAACCAATCTACTGTTGATTTCCTACAAGAGCAAAAGAGAACTCAAGTGATTCTGAGTGACCTAAATTTAATGGGAGGTCATTCGTCTTTAGACAGACTTACTTTAGAATAATTTTTTTTACCCAAATAAATATCATTGGATAGAGTATGGGGTTCAAGATGAACTCAATATTCATCTCCATATTGAAAAATTATGATTTCATTGTAGTGCTATTCAGAACTCAGCATAAGAAGATTTGGAACAAGAGTTAAAGCTATAAAATGTCCAAACTATAATATCTGTAATGCCCTATGACTTTAAAACTATGAATGGTGTCTCCAGTTCTCTCCTTTCACTCAGTTTTAACAATTAAGCCGTTTGATTCATAGGTTAAAGAAAAATTTACAAATTTCACATGTATGAAAAGAGCTTGAGCCTTAGTCAAACAGCCTTAGGTTTTAATTTTGACTTTTACTCATTGTGTGACCCTGAATATGCATCTTTACTTTTTCTGAATGTCAGATTTCCTTAATTCTAAATGGAGATGATACCTACCTCTATCTTATTGTTATGGTATATTAGAGATGCTAATAGGTATATAAAACTAACTGTTGTTGATGTCTCCTGTATTAATGGAGTACTTTGAGTGGGCAATGGTTTCATTTAAAATGGAGTTTGTTTAAATCATTATTCAGTAAAATTTTTCAAATATTAAAAGATGTAGTCTTGCTTTTGCTAGTGTGTTTTCACAATTCCATTTCTGTTTTCAGTCAAAAGCCTACAGGTTTTATGTCTTTGGTAAGTTCATGGTCCTGTTGAGGGAAATAGACATTCAAATAATATATGTAAGATGATAATGCAGTAATGAAATGTGTGTGACTTAAATGTTAGCAAAATTGTCTGGTTATTTAAGATAGCATAGCTTAAAAAAAAACTGTCACTGATGTGGCTGTCAAATTTTTCCAAATGGGTTTATTTATCATTAACAGTGCATGTCTCATAGGAGTGGGTAGCTGAGTGAACTCCCTGAAAATAATGCCAAGGTTGCAGATTCAGTTGCAGTGAAAGGTAATTAGTTTTGCTGTGTGGTGGCCACTTACAGTAACCTTAAGCTCACAAATGTTCTCAAAGGCAACAGGGTGAGAAAATATGAATATATTACCATTCTACTGATGATAGTATTATCTACAGAAATAATATCATATAACCTTAGTTGATACAAGAGGCATATTGTATTGCCTTATGGAAGGAACTTTTAAAATGCCTTTTCAATAAAATATGTACTTAATTCTGTGAAAGATGTGGGGAGAGAGTGTAACAATAACTGAGGAGAGCAGATTATTGAAAAAAATAATATTGAAGGCAGTTTAGAAATCTGAAGATTTTTCTGTTTCTGCAAATGTTCTGAAACTTCCCAACCTATTTAATTTATCTTTGGGGTAAATAATACTTGAACATGTACAAATTTCCTAAGGTATGAAAAGGTAATACAGTAAAGGTCCTACTACTCCCAGCTACCCAAATCCCCTGGCTAAAAACAGCCAATATTTGATTCTTGTGTTGCTACATTGGCAGTGGATCCTTAAAACAGCAAGACAGTTATAATCACTGTATTATTCATGAAGAAAGCAAGGCTCAGAAAGGTTGTGATTGTTCCACGGTCACACTCCTCTCAAATGTCTGAACTAGAAATAGAACCCAGGTTTTTTACCTTCTGATCCAAGGTAGTGTACCATACTGCCTTTCCAAATTATAACTGTTGCCATAAAATTTGAATTTAATAAAATATATCAAGACACAAAGCAATTTTATTTAAGTCTAGAGTCACCTTATTCTAGTGTTTTAAAACTTATATAGGTAAAACTTGTTACCTGTGCTTAAATGTAAGTGTACATAATTATTATAAAGCAATGAAGTGAATAATCTTAATCAGTTAAAAAAAACTTTGCCTACTATTTCTGTTGAAATCTATTTATTTACTAAGTTAACTTGCATGAAACTACAAGTTTTTCATAATTAAAAGTTTGTTTATTTACACCAATTTTTTAAAGAATTTAGAACTTTAAAATGTTTTTAAAAGTGAGTATTTAATATCAGCAATAATATTAAGTGCTCGGTAATGTTTCAGAAATACTGAAGCCTCCTCAGCCTCAAATTTTGGAGGTATGTTTTTGTGCAGATATTCTTACATGTAACCTTTGTTTCCTCCCATTCCTTTTTCTTAATTTTGCTACTTTCCTACCTCTCATTTTTAGAAATTAGCTTATTTCACATGGAAAGTTCTGAGTAATACTAGAAGGCAGCTAATATATATTTTCATTAAGCTCAGTCTATGCTCTTTTCATGCATTTTAATCCTGGCAGTAAAAACGTGAGGCAGCTGGCATTACCCAGAATTTACAATGTGAAAACTGAAGCTAAATGAGATCTTTAAAATTAGGTAACATAGCTAGTAAGTGACAATTCCTGAATTTTAGCCCATGTTTGACAATTCAGCCCCTCACGTTCTTTCACCTACACCACGCTTCATTTTCAGTATGGAATAGTGGAAAACTGCATATTGTTAATTTCTTATGAATCTTTAAAACTTTAAAGTTTTCTTTTTTTTTTTTTTTTTTTGAGAGGGAATCTCTCATATTTATTGATCAAATGGTTGTTAACAACAATAAAATTCAGTATAGGGGGGTCAACGCTCAATGTACAATCATTAATCCATCTCAAGCCTAATTCTCGTCAGTCTCCAATCTTCTGAAGCATAACGAACAAGTTCTTACATGGTGAACGAATTCTTACATAGTGAATAAATTCTTACATGGTGAACAGTACAAGGGCATTCATCACAGAAACTTTCGGTTTTGATCATGCAGTATGACCTATAAACAATCAGGTCAAATATGAATATTCGTTTGATTTTTGTACTTGATTTATATGTTGATCCCACATTTCTCCTATTATTATTATTATTTTTATTTTTAATAAAATGCTGAAGTGGTAGGTAGATGCAAGATAAAGGTAGAAAACATAGTTTAGTGCTGTAAGAAGGCAAATGTAGATGATCAGATGATCAGGTGTGTGCCTATGGACTAAGTATTAATCCAGGCTAGACAAGGGCAGCAAGACATCCACGGATGCAGAAGATTTCTCTCAAAGCAGGGGGGGTGAGGTTCTGAGCCTCACCTCTGTTGAACCCCAAATTCTCACCTGATGGCCCCCCTGCGACTGTGCCTGTCTTAGGTTGTTCCTCCCTTGAGGAATCTTACCCGTCTCTGGCTAACCAGTCATCTTCCGGGGCCATACAGGGAAATGTAAAGTTGGTAAGTGAGAGAGAAGCCATATTGTTTGCAAAGGTTAGCTTTTTACTTCTTTGCAGATTTATGCCCTGTGGCTTCTATGCCCAGTAAAGTTTTCTTTTTAAATTAAATTGCTCTTGAAGGAAAAGAAACTGCAAGGAAATAGGCCAAAATGTCTAAATTGAGTACCTCTAGATAATTTAATTATTGTTTTTGTCCTCCTTTTAAAACTTTTTTGAGTGTTCCTTATATATATATTTTTTAATATTTATAGTCACTTTATTCAGAATCATCAAAATAAGGACACAATCCAAATGACCTTCAGGGAGGATTGGATTACCAACCTGTGATACACCCATAAAAAAAGATGACTGCTTAGTATTAAAAATATGCTACGGCTATATGCAACAACTTGGGTGAAACCAAAAGAAGGCCGAGTGAAACAAGCAGTCTCAAAAGTTACATACCGTTCGTCCTATGTATGTGAATTCTCCACATGGCAAAACTATTACAATGAAGAAATCGGTAGTTGCCAGGGACTAGGGATTGAGCGAGGGTGTAGCTACCAAGGAGTACCAGAGAGACTGGGGGAAACCATTATGTTTCTGATTGTAGCAGTGGTTACAAGAATCTAAACAAGCAAAAATTCATGAAACCATATACCAAAAAAGGATATTAATTTTTTTTAAGAATAAGTTAAGGTACATATTAAAAGAAGTGAGGGAAATACCATAAGCTATGTTTCTGTGCTCTTTTATGAATATTTACTTCAAAAGTAATTTTAACAATGAAAATTACTATTTTGTTAATTACTATTATATATGTTTTTTTCTATTTTGGTATCATTAATCTATAATTACATGAGGAACATTATCTTTACTAGACTCCCCCCTTCACCAGGTCCCCCCCACAAACACCATTACAGTCCCTGTCCATCAGCATAGTAAGATGCTGTAGAATCACTACTTGTCTTCTCTGTGTTGCCCGTCCCTCCTCATGCCTTCCCCCACATAATACATGCTAATCTTAATGCCCCCTTTCTCCCCCCGCCCTTATCCCTCCCTTCCCACCCATCCTCCACAGTCCCTTTCCCTTTGGTAACTTAGTCTATTCTTGGGTTCTGTGATTCTGCTACTGTTTTGTTCCTTCAGTTCTGACTTTGTTCTTATACTCCACAGATGAGTAAAATCATTTGGTGCTTGTCTTTCTCCGCCTGGCTTATTTCACTGAGCATAATACCCTCTAGCTCTATCCATGTTGTTGCAAATGGTAGGATTTGTTTTCTTCTTACAGCTGAATAATATTCCATTGTGTATATGTACCACATCTTCTTTATCCATTCATCTACTGATGAACACTTAGGTTGCTTCCATTTCTTGGCTATTGTAAATAGTGCTGCAATAAACATAGGGGTGCATCTGTCTTTATCAAACTGGGCTGCTGTATTCTTAGGGTAAATTCCTGGAAGTGAAATTCCTGGGTCAAATGGTATTTCTATTTTGAGCTTTTTGAGGAACCTCCATACTGCTTTCCACAGTGGTTGAACTAATCTACATTCCCACCAACAGTGTAGGAGGGTTCCCCTTTCTCCACAACCTTGCCAACATGTGTTGTTTGTCTTTTGGATGGTGGCAATCCTTACTGGTGTGAGGTGATACCTCATTGTGGTTTTAATTTGCATTTCTATGGTAACTAGTGATGTGGAGCATCTTTTCATGTGTCTGTTGGCCATCCGAATTTCTTCTTTGGAGAACTGTCTTTTGAGCTCCTCTGCCCATTTTTTAATTGGATTATTTGCTTTTTGTTTGTTGAGGTGCATGAGCTCTTTATATATTTTGGATGTCAACCCTTTATTGGATCTGTCATTTATGAATATATTCTCCCATACTGTAGGATGCCTTTTTGTTCTATTGATGATGTCCTTTGCTGTACAGAAGCTTTTCAGCTTGATATAGTCCCACTTGTTCATTTTTGATTTTCTTTCCCTTGCCCAGGGAGATATGTTCATGAAGAAGTCGCTCATGTTTATGTCCAAGAGATTTTTGCTTATGTTTTTTTCTAAGAGTTTTATGGTTTCATGACTTACATTCAGGTCTTTGATCCATTTCGAATTTACTTTTGTGTATTGGGTTAGACAATGATGCAGTTTCATTCTCTTACATGTAGCTGTCCAGTTTTGCCAACACCAACTGTTGAAGAGGCTCTCATTTCCCCATTGTATGTCCATGGCTCCTTTATCAGATATTAATTGATCATATATGTTTGGGTTAATGTCTGGAGTCTATTCTGTTCCACTGGTCTGTGGGTCTGTTCTTGAGCCAGTACCAAATTGTCTTGATTACTGTGGCTTTGTAGTAGAGCTTGAAGTTGGGGAGCAAGATCCCCCCACTTTATTCTTCCTTCTCAGGATTGCTTTGGCTATTCAGGGTCTTTTGTGGTTCCATATGAATTTTTGAGAGTGTTCCATATATTTCATAATGAGCGTATATCTTTATAATTAAAAAATTACAAATTGGAAGAAAAAAGTACTTCAATCCAATTTTATTCCTTAAAGAATTACATTGGTACATTGTAAATATTTTGGTTTCAAAGATTCTGATAAGATCCTTCCACTTTTAGAAATCCATGTTACTACCAGTTCTTCGTTTTCTGCTTCTCCTCACTGTAGACTAAATAACCGTCAGTGATAGGTTCCTAGACATTTCTCCCTCTTTAGCTAACATGCTCAGAATATACCTTCAATTAAGTGTTAGCCAAAGTTAATGTTTCTTCTCAAATTTGTTACACACAAAGCATTTGTATTAAGTTAAATATAGGAAACTATGGCTTAAACAAGGTTTCTTAAATGAAGGACCTCTTGGTACCTTTTGCTGAATATGCATTGTAATCTTTCAGAAGGGAAGTGATTCCCAAACTTGTTTGACAAGGAAACTCCTGTTTCTTTAGAATATGTATTAACATTTTTTAGAGCTAGTGTCCAAAAGAGTATAGATTGGAGGACACTGGCATAAGCAAACTTCAAGTAAGCTGAGAAAGTGGGGAGAAGGGAAGGGGAGGGTACAATAGTACTAATCAATGCTTTTTTTTTTTAAATCAGTAACATGAAAAGAAATAAAATATTTACTGGAAAATGAACGTATATTGCTTTTGTAGTAAGATAGAACATTTTTTAGTTCAGAGACTTTTCTCATATGAACAAACCAATTTTTTATATTTTTTCCTTAACATTCCAAGAAATGTATCTGTCATCTAGCATCCAGAATATTCCATTTATGGAGCCTAAATGTTTTCTAAAAATCCAACCCAAGTTATCAGACCATGGTCAAATATCAAGGACTGTTACCCACAGAATCCAATTCAAATATTGCAGACTGTAATCAGAATGCTTTCAAGGAGTGTTGGCCCATACTGGCAGGTAAACTTTGGACTTACGATTTGGTGAGGAAATTGCCAGGGCTGAATTACTACCAGAATAATAATTTATTTGTGAATTCTTTATGTAGTATTGTAAGTTATTTTTAAGAGCAAATTTGTTTTGATTTAGTATTTACATGAATTCTCATCTTAGATATACATCAAAATTGTGGATATAGTAGTTTTTCAGTAAATAATTAATATATACATTAATGCTCAGTTATCTAACATCATAGAGAATACAAGTGAACTTTCCAGATAAATGAAGTTTAACCCTTTAATTGCTGGCTTTTTAACACTTTTCTATAGAAATCTTGAGTTAAAATCACTTTCCTGGCCTTATTCAACAGAACAATTAATGTTACTTAAACCTTTTGTTAGTGTAGATTGGCCATATTTGATAATCATTCTGTTATGATGTCATTGCAATTGGTGGTAGATAGAACCTGGGATCAAATGGCTACTGAATATGGGAACTTACTTTCTTGGAAAAGGCTTTTATGTAAACTTGCTCTTTAGACACTTGCTCATTAAGAAATTTAAAATAAAATATGTCACTGTGTACTCCCCAGAGCAGTGTAACTTAGCTGCCTTCATAAAAAATTAATTGTTGAATCAAGAGCCAAAGCAACCTCCTCTAGAGTGATTCTTTTACTCTCTTTTAAAAAAAATACCTTTTTTTGTGGTTACCAACAAATATCTTTGATTTGTCAGTACTCTTCAAATCAAAACTTTGTCAAATCTTTGATTCCTATACTACATAAAAATGGTAGTAAAATCAGCTCATCATTTTGTGTTTGTTCTTCTACCTCATTTATACAGTTTGTACAAAATTCCAAGAATTAATGGTAGGCTATTTGAGTAACTCATTCAGAGTCAAAACCCTTTACTTTTTTTTCACATTGAAATTTTACATGTATAGGCAAGATGCTAAAGTACTTTTTAAAAAGTTATCTCTAGTCATTAGAAATACACCAATAAAAATAATTTTGCTCTCACTAAAAATTACTTTTGTTTCTTTTATTAAGAGCAATGTGATTGAATTTTTTTATTTTTAAGAATTTTGGTTTAATGAAACTTTTGGAAGAGATTAGAAAGTTCTTCATGTATTTAATTGTAAAGATGTGAGAGTTTATAAATGTGATGTATTTGCTTTCTTTTCTTAATTTTTTTTTCCCTGTTTGGGGTTTACTTTTATTTTGTTTGCAGTTTTTTTTTTTTTTGAGAGGACATCTCTCATATTTATTGATCAGATGACTGTTAACAACAATAAAATTCTGTATAGGGGACTCAATGCACAATCATTAATCAACCCCAAACCTAGTTCTCTACAGTCTCCAGTCTTCTAAAGCATAACAAACAAGTTCTTACATAGTGAACAAGTTCTTACATGGTGAACAGTGCAAGGGCAGTCATATAACAGAAACTTTCGGTTTTGATCACGCATCATGAACTATACACAATCAGGTCAAATATTATTCGTTTGATTTTTATACTTGATTTATATTTGAATCCCACATTTCTCCCTTATTATTATTATTATTATTTTTATTTTTAATAAAATGCTGAAGTGGCAGGTAGATGCAAGATAAAGGTAGAAAACATAGTGCTGTAAGAGGGCAAATGTAGATGATCAGGTGTGTGCCTATAGACTAAGTATTAATCCAAGCTAGACAAGGGCAACAAAACATCCACAGATGCAGAAGATTTCTCTCAAAACGGGGGGGGGTGAGGTTCTAAGTCTCACCTCTGTTGATCCCCAATTTCTCTCCTGATGGCCCCCCTGCGACTGTGCCTGTCTTAGGTTGTTCCTCCCTTGAGGAATCTTACCCATCTCTGGCTAACCAGTCATCTTCCGGGGCCATACAGGGAAATGTAAAGTTGGTAAGTGAGAGAGAAGCAATATTCTTTGAAAAGGTTAGCTTTTTACTTCTTTGCAGATTTATGCCCTGTGGCTTCTATGCCCAGCATTTGTCTTGAGGTATCTTTACGACTTGGAAGAATTATGATACTCGGTAATTTTGATATGAGGCACGAATTCTACTTAAGGGTTGTAATTAGGAAGGAAGAAGAAAAGCTATAGAAGTAGCAGACGGAAGAAAACATGGGAAGATTGATTATTTCTTTGACATATCTTCTTGTAGTGTAACATAAGCATGTATAGGTTTTAAACTACTAATTAGATTGCATGCACACATTAACATAATAGGAATACAGCTACATAACAAAAGCAGACCTACAATTACCAGCCATATCCAGTGAAACCAAGAAAACCAGTTAGGTACCCTAGGCATTTGTGAAAACTTATCAATGATACGATGCATATTCTCCAACTGAATTTGAATAGTTTGAGAAAAATCAGACAAATTAAAACAACACATTCCTGGGAACTGTTCACATCCCATATGTTCTTTTAACAGTAGATAGTCTATAGTCGCAAGATTTTGGAGCCCTGCATCTTGCACTTCTCCTAATTCTTGGTTGAGTTCCGACAGTATAGATCCAGTCAAATTTGTTGTTTTACTGTATGCACAGGCCAGCTTAGATATCTCCTTCTTCATTCCAATGGCAAGTCCAGGAACTGGTGGGATGAATGCAGCTACAACTGCAACAGCGCCAGGATCTTTGTTGAAGATCATCTTCTGGAATGACTCTTCCAGAGAATGTTGATGTTGGAAGTTCTTCTTCCTATCGTCTCTTCATTCTTTTTCTGGATAGCCAAATTAGGCTTTGATCCTCTGTATAAACACAAACAAACCTTTGCCCACACTTTGATATGCCCTTTATACCATTGTGAAGAACTTATTGGAGATCACCACACAGGAACTGCTTTTTTTTTTTTTTCTTTTTTTTTTTTTTGGAGAAAGGAATATTACCAGAAAAAAGTACTTCCATAGCTGATCATCTGACACCCTTTAAATGATCAAAATTAAGGATATTTAAAGCATGCATTAATCGTTGATTTACAGTTAGTTTTATCCTATCAGGGAGTAATCCCCCTTTTCTTTGCTTTTTTTTTTTTTGTTATCATTAATCTACAATTACATGAAGAATATTATGTTTACTAGGCTCTCCCCTATACAAGCTCCCCCCCACAAAACCCTTTACAGTCACTGTCCATCAGCATAGCAAAATGTTGTAGAGTCACTACTTGTCTTCTCTGTGTTGTACAGCCCTCCCCTTCCTCCCACCACCCCCATTATGCATGCTAATCATAATACCCCCTTTCTTCTTCCCCCCCCTTATCCCTCCTACTCACCCATTCTGTCCAGTCCCTTTCCCTTTGGTACCTGTTAGTCCGTTCTTGGGTTCTGTGATTCTGCTGCTGTTTTATTCCTTCAGTATTTGCATTCTTTTTTGTAACAAAATCACATAATGAAGGAAATTCTGAATATCTTTTTTCTAAAAGGATTTCTCCACAGCATGTCCTTTTAAAGCAGTTATTTTCCTAGCAGTTAAAGTGTTACCCAGTTAAATGTTTTGTTTTGTCTATCTTTCTTAATGTATCTGTTAAGTAGCTTCTGAGAGCCACTTATCCCAGTAATCAAATTTTGAACACTGTCATTTTGTAAAAGAAAAATCTATAGCTTGTCTTAAAATTTCAAAGACTTATGACGTACTTTGCCCTGAGAGAACTAGCAAACCTTGTGTGTTATAAAATTTCCATGATCATTCTGTCTACAAAGTATTGTAAAGATTCTCTTACTTAAGATAATATAATTCACAAATCTATTGCAGCAACATGGAAGCAGTGCTGTACACTGAAAGTGAACAAGGAAATGGAGTGGCCTTCCATCAAGTCCTCAGCTTTTTGTAACTCACACTTTCCCTTAGGAACAGTACATCGTCAGACAAGTAACCATGTGACAATGAGTGATGGGAACATTGCCAACCATATATTCAATATTAATACATTTCAATTTTTCTGTTAGTCAAATGTAAGTAGAAGTTAAAGTTTCTCAATACCATGAAGACAACATTAAGTGACCTTCTGGCCCATCCATATATTTATATGGTACATTTTACCAAATCAGTTTTTTGCCATAGCAGTTTACAAAAGTGGGACTTCTGAAGCATGAACTCAGTTTTCTAGCAAAAGAATAGGTATGTGAAATTTATATAAGGCTATAATTTTGAGATAGGTACAAAAAGATAACCAGTCAGAAGATGTTCTGTGCATTAACTCTTTAAGTAATATATCTGTGTATACTCTTTATTATATCTATTTATAACACTTTAATATCTTTAAGATATATATGGAAAATTCATGTAGAGCAATGGTACTTTTCACTTTATTTTATGGACACCTGCAGCATTCACACATATAAGAATAGTTAACCTAAAATCCAGATATACTTGATTGATTAGTACCTATTATATACAACTTGGTAAGTTTTGCCAAAATAAACCTATTATAGTAGCATGTAAACTTGCATAGAATAAGGCTGGAGATTAGTTTTCAGAGGGAAAATGTTAACTTGTCCTATAGTTTCATGATGTGTTGAGTTGTGGGTACATCTGGCATATTGGTCCTTTTCCACTTTGAAACATTAGTTATCCTCATGAGAGTAATATTTGCTAATAAACTTTGTAGTTAGCACTAACCTAGTTACAGAGGTATTCTGTGATCTCTTGATTCTGAACTATTTCTATAGAACTGGCTTAGGTACTTTAATAAAGTATCATACCTATCATTTGTTTCTTTTAAAAAGAAAGAAAAAACATTAACATTTTTTGAGTACTTAGTACATTTAGGATCTGAGCTGAGTACTTTGCATACATTATTTCATTTAATCCTCAATAGCCCAGTGAAATAGATAGCATCAGTATCTCCACTTTTACAGATGAAGAAACTGAGGTTTCAAGGTCATACAGCTCGTATAAAATCAACTGGACTCAAGCTGTATTTCTAATGCCTGCCCTCACTGTGCTGTGAACTGCATCCTTGTCATATAGTTGTATAGAGATACTGAAAATGTTAAAATGGTTACTGCTGGGTGGTAGGATGATGGATAGTTTTTGCTTTTTTCTTCATAACTCTAAACTTATTTTGAATTTTTCAAGGTGAGTATCAGTCACTGTCATTTTTATTTATGTTCATCAAAATGATATGTGCCCCTACGTTAAAAATTAAGCTAAAAAGCTTAGCTAAGCTAAGAAGTACTGTAGTCTTCTCCAGCCCATCCCAAAGGCAACCACTTTCAAATCTTGTAACTTTTTTTGATACTTACCTTCATATTTCTACTATATAAATGTTCACTGCTGAGTCAGCTTTTTTACAATTTAATTCTCTTATATAACTTGATTTTTTCTGTAATCAACATTTTTTTTTCCATTTGCCTTATCAACTGAATCTTCTGAAAGTCAATGTTTTGTTTTGTTTTTTCCCCTCAAGATCTTCCACTTTTGGAGCCTTATGTCTTTGTCTGGTTATATAGACTAGTTGCTCCAGGTACCTGGCTGGCTGGACAGTTCCCTTCTTCATCATCCCGGGAATTCACATTTTCTGTCCCCCAAGTTAAATGGCTTGTTTCCCATGCTGCATCCTTTGTATTAATTTTTGAAGAGCACATCCTCCAATATGAAATAAAATTGGTGATACTTTGTACATCTGATAATTTATTTCTTCATATTTGATTGCTAATTTGGCTGCTTATCTCATCAAGGTTGGAAACTAGCCTCTAGCTTCCAGTGTTATTTAATGTTGAGAAACTAGATGCCATATATATTTATAGTCCTTTGATTGTGACTTTTTTCCCTCAGGAAGACTTTATTTTTTATTTTTTTGGCTTGGTTACTTTTGTTTATTTCATTGTGGTAAGAACACTTAACGTGAGATCCACCCTCTTAACAAATTTATAAGCATACAGTATTGTTGCCTATAAAGTAGGAAGACTGTATCTCTTCTCTTCCTCTAGGGTTCCAAAATTTTAGAATAATATAGATTGATTTGTATTTTTCTCCCCATTGTGCTGGTACTCAGCTCTTACAGTATGGGAGCTTCTATCCTTCAGTTGTAGGAAATTTTCTAATGTAGTTTCTTTTATAATCGTCATCCTCCCCATTTTGTTATTTTCTGTGAAATACCTATATTGATCCTATAGTTTTCTTACCTTTTATGTCCTGTTAACAATTTTCCCCCTATTTCCTGTTATTTCCTCAACTTAACTTCCAACTTCCCTATTGGATATTTTACTTCTGCAATCATACTTTTAATTTCCAAAGCTTTCTTTATCTTCTGATTGTCCCGACCTCCTCTCACTCATTTATAGGTGGAGTATCTTCTCTTAACTTACAAGAAATCAGTTTTATAGCCTGCTCCTTTCATGGGTACTGTTTTCTCCTAAGTTCTTTATGTTTTAGTCTGTTCTTTATATTAAAGGCTTTCCTCAAAAACCTGATGACCTATGGCTATTCATATTCTAGAGTGAATGAAGCCCAACAGTGCTGTCTGAAAGCTGTCTGAGTAGGCAGGGCTTCTGGACTGGTGAGTGCCATTGCATCCTTAGGTGGCCTTTCAGCTTTTTATTGAAGGGTTCCCAGATACCAGCATCTGTCTTTTCTCTTTGACCATTCCATTTCTCCAGCAAGTATCTTCCAGTCTCCTATTAGATGTAAGTCTGGCTGCTGTAGTTCTAGGAGCTGAATGGAAGAAGGGAACAAGGGACTTTTATTGTTATTTTTTTTCCCAAACCTCCTTCTACCCTCACTGTGTCTGGTATCCAAACTCAAGTCTTTGATTCAGTTTCTTGAAAAAATGAATATCCCATCTCTTCTTTGTGGGAGTAAGATCTGGAGAGATCTAACTGCATTGAAGCATATTTTCAACCTACCTCCCCATTTTTCACCCAGTCCTCCACCCAGACTTTCTGCTGCACCTGTGGGTCCTAGACTTTGCCTGCTCTGTTGGCTCTGTCCTTATTCCATATCACCCCTGTGCCTGGTGTCACCTACCTCTCCACTGTTGAGTTAGTTATTGCTCCTCTGTTCATTTTCTGTCCTCATATTTTGTGACTCGGGTTATAGATGCCTACTTTTATTGAAGATGAGGTTTTAATATTTATTTTTCCTTGTTTTGGGTTAACTTCTGTGAAAAGGATGGAACAAAAAATTTTCGCTCAGCCATTTTCAAACCAGACAGTTACTTCTTTTATATGCAGAAAAAAACAAAAAGCTGTTTTCCTTTCAAAGGGAAATCAAGTTATACTACTCATTAAGAAAGTTGGTAATGCAAAGCGGAAGTGATTATAACTAAAGGAAAAATTAAGAGAGACTTGGTTGTTTTTCAAGGTAGAGAGAAATTGAAGCAGTTCCTAGTAAAGGTAGGATTGTCATTAAGGACAGACTTTAGCCTCTGGTGTAGAACTAAATGACACAATTTAGAGATAGCAAGGAGGCAAGATGAGGAAGCTCACACCCCGGGAGTAAAGTTGGTCACTGAGTTAAACTGCTATTGGTATTTTTTCAGTAATAAAATCACCTGCTATTTTGAACTTCAGATGATGCCTTTTTTTCACATTATCATACTGAATTAAAGAGTTGAAATTATGTAGTATTAACAAAATATCTTCTAGGGGCTCCTTTATTATTATTTTCATCTTGAAAATAAAGTGTAAGCACTTACACAGTAACAAGCATCTCTTCTCTAATCAATGACTATATTCTTCAGCTTACTTTTTTGCTTCTCATTTAGTTTTCTTCAGTGGAATTTACTTGAACAGCAAAAGTGTACTGTTGAAAATACAGCAAAAGCATACTGTTTGGTGCATTAAGTGTTTTTTAAAAATTAGATTAAAATATTTTTCCCTATGTATTTTAAATGATTACATACCAGTGAGCTCACTAAATCAAATTTAAAAGTATAATCATCAGATGCTATTCAGTGTCGAGAAATGAAGTACTGTATAAGGCAAGTCGGTATCATTAGTTCACATTTTTCAGCACTTGCTGGTCATATTTGCCACGGCAGATACTTGTTTCAAACATTACTGCTTTGAAAATGGATTCAGATGGCTCTAAACATTTACTTGACTGTTTGGATTGTTGATGTTCCTCTGATATAATCAGAATGTTAAATGTGGCTGATTTTCTCAGTCACAAAATTCAACTTTGATTTGTAAAATATTTGATATTATATAATCTCTCTCCCTAATTCTAGGCTTAAATCTTATGCCACCTAAGAATTGTTAAGTAAATTCCATCCATAACCAATCATTACTATTAGTCTTAATAAAACTCATGATTTTACGTTGTAGATTCTAGTATATCTAGCCAATTTCATAAAAAAGGCATTGCCTTTTGGAAATTTGCCCATTTTTTTCAAAATTACCAAGAAGAATACAAAGGAGTATGTGTGTGTTTGAAGTACCTAAGTTTTTATTCAATTCCTTATTTTCTAAAAACTGCCTAGACTGATAGTGAAGTTGACCAGTTATTGAAATGAGTTGACAAAATTGCATTGGAAATGCTTGCAAGGTACTCCTACTGTTCAGTGGTGATTTTTAATTTAATTTTAACAGCTTTTATAACTTAAAACTTTTTATTTTCAGGCAATAGGAAATAAAACAAGCAGACGAAGTGTGAGAACTAGATAGGGTAGTGTTCCTCAAATACCAGTTCATAGGATGAAGAATTCACCGGTCTATTGTGAAATTAAAAATAAGAGGAGAGATCAGCATAAGATGTAACCTCAATAATAGCAGTTGTTCACATTTCAAGCATATATTTTGGCTGAGGGAAGAGCCTTGGCTTTTTCTAAATCACACTGAAAATTAGCTATAGCAAAGGAAGTCAGATTCTTGACTCTGTGACACTATGAGATTATTAGTATACATAATTTTTTTCTTTGGCATTTCTCTGATTACTGTAGGACTATTTTTATTTATTTCTTCATCTTCTCCTGCATTCAAATTTTTCCTCAGGAAACACATGCTACTTTTTTTTTTTTAAGGTATCATTGATATATACTCTGTGAAGGTTTCACAAGAAAAACAATGTGGTTATTACATTCACCCTTATTATCTAGTCCCCCCCCATACCCCATTGCAGTCACTGTCCATCAGTGTAGTAAGATGCCACAAGTTCCTATTTGTCTTCTCTGAGCTACACTGTCTTCCCCGTGACCTCACACACACCATGTACAATTATGATAACCCACAATCCCCTTCTCCCTCCCTCCCCACCTGCCCTCCCCCACCCCTCCCATTTGGTAACCACTAGTCCCTTCTTGGAGTCTGTGAGTCTGCTGTTATTTTGTTCCTTCAGTTTTGATTCGTCGTTATACTCCACAAGTGAGGGAAATCATTTGGTATTTGTCTTTCTCTGCCTGACTTATTTCACTGAGCATAATACCCTCTAGCTCCATTCATGTTGTTGCAAAGGGTAGGATTGTTTCTTTCTTATGGCTGAATAGTATTCCATTGTGTATATGTACCACATCTTCTTTATCCATTCACCTATTACTGATGGACACTTAGGTTGCTCCCATATCCTGGCTATTGTAAATAGTGCTGCAATAAACATAGGGGTGCATATGTCTTTGAATCTGAGAAGTTGTTTTCTTGGGGTAAATTCCTAAGAGTGGAATTCCAGGGTCAAATGGTATTTCTATTTTTAGTTTTTTAAGGAACCTCCATATTGCTTTCCACAATGGTTGAACTAGTTTACATTCCCACCAACAATGTAGGAGGGTTCCCCTTTCTTTGCGTCCTCGCCAGCATTTGTCGTTCCTAGTGTTTTCTATGTTGGGCATCCTAACTGGTGTGAGGTGATACATTGTGGTTTTAATTTGCATTTCCCTAATGATTAGTGATGTGGAGCATCTTTTCGTGTGTCTGTTGGCCATCTAAATTTCTTCTTTGGAGAAGTGTCTGTTCATATCCTCTGCCCATTTTTTAATCACGTTATTTGCTTTTTAGGTGTTGAGGTGTGTGAGTTCTTTACATACTTTGGATGTTAACCCCTTGTTGGATATGTCATTTACAAATATATTCTCCCATACTGTGTGATGCCTTTTTGCTCTGCTGATGATGTCCTTTGCTGTACTCAAGCTTTTTAGCTTGATGTAGTCCCATTTGTTTATTTTTTATTTTGTTTTCCTTTCCCAAGGAGATGCATTCAGGAAAAAGTTGCTCGTGTTTATATTCAAGAGATTTTGCCTGTGTTTTCTTCTAAGGGTTTTATGGTTTCATGGCTTATGTTCAGGTCTTTGATCCATTTTGAGTTTACTTTTGTGTATGGGGTTAGACAATAATCTGGAAGAATATGGAATGCTTCATGAATTTGTGTGTCATCCTTGCGTAGGGGCCATGCTAATCTTCTCTGTATTGTTCCAATTTTAGTATATGTGCTGCCAAAGTGAGCACAGTATATGTAATATTTAAGTGAGATTATCTTGGAACTGCCTTCCAGCATATCCGGTACTCTGTTTTTTTTTCATGTACTAATTATCCTTTTTCATCTTGTATCTAATTGGGTCTTGATATATAAACTATACAATATGAATGACAAATGATAAATGATTTCTTTTTTCCTTAGATACATCCAGAACGTGCCCAGAAGAAACTTCCTGCCAGAAAAACTGAAAAAGCAGTATTTATAACATTGGGATTTGTGGATAATTTGTTAAAATGGCAGAAAGTAGTGAAAACAATTGTAAAAATGTAGATGTAAGGCCCAAAACTAGTCGGAGTAGAAGTGCTGACAGAAAGGATGGTTATGTGTGGAGTGGAAAGAAGTTATCTTGGTCAAAAAAGAGTGAAAGTTATTCTGATGCTGAAACTGTGAATGCTGTAGAGAAAACTGAAGTTCCTCTGAGGAGCCGAGAACGGAAGCACAGCTGCTCATCCATCGAGTTGGATTTAGACCATTCTTGTGGGCATAGATTTTTAGGCCGATCTCTTAAACAAAAACTGCAGGATGCTGTGGGGCAGTGTTTTCCCATAAAAAATTGTAGTAGTCGACACTCTTCAGGGCTTCCATCTAAAAGAAAAATTCATATCAGTGAACTCATGCTAGATAAGTGTCCTTTCCCACCTCGATCAGATTTAGCCTTTAGGTGGCATTTTATTAAACAACACACTGCTCCTATAAGTCCCAAATCAGATGACTGGGTAGCCACAGACTTGTCTCAGAATGAATTGAGGGATGGTCAGCTAAAACAAAGAAACGTGGAAGAAGAGAGAAACTGTTTCTCACATACCAATGTTCAGCCCTGTGTCATAACCACCAACAGTGCTTCGTGTAGAAGTGGTCCTGTCACTGGCTCTTTGATGAACCTTATTTCAAATAATAGTATAGAAGATAGTGATATGGATTCAGATGATGAAATTATAACACTTTGCACAAGTTCCAGAAAAAGAAACAAACCCAAATGGGAAATGGATGAAGAAATCCTGCAGTTGGAAACACCTCCTAAGTATCACACCCAGATTGATTATGTCCACTGTCTTGTACCAGACCTCCTTCAGATCAATAACAATCCATGTTATTGGGGAGTTATGGATAAATATGCAGCTGAAGCTCTACTAGAAGGAAAACCAGAGGGTACCTTTTTACTTCGAGACTCAGCACAGGAAGACTATTTATTCTCTGTTAGTTTTAGACGCTATAGTCGTTCTCTTCATGCTAGAATTGAACAATGGAATCACAACTTTAGCTTTGATGCACATGATCCTTGTGTCTTCCATTCTCCTGACATTACTGGGCTCCTAGAACATTATAAGGACCCAAGTGCCTGTATGTTCTTTGAACCACTTTTATCCACTCCTTTAATTCGGACTTTCCCCTTCTCCCTGCAACATATATGCAGAACAGTTATTTGTAACTGTACAACTTATGATGGCATTGATGCCCTTCCAATTCCTTCTTCTATGAAATTATATCTGAAGGAATATCACTATAAATCAAAAGTCAGAGTACTTAGGATTGATGCACCAGAACAACAATGCTAGGAAAGGCTAGGAACACGGGGATGATTGCATACATATTTTCATTTAATATTTTATTTTTCTTATTATGCCACTTTGGATTTTTCTACAAGGGCAGTTAAGTCTAAAATAAACTTCTGCCCTAAATTTTACTTCCAGATCAGTTTATTTTTCTTATGATACACTAATTGTTTAAGGTTACATTCTAGGAGTTAATGGATATTTATGGCCAGGTGTTTAGTTTTTTATTTTACCATGTAGATTGTATACTTTCCTTTTCTTAATTGTAATTTGCATATGCTCCAGGGATATTTGATATTTGGTAGGCATTGCAAACACAGTTAAATAATCTATTTCATACCTTGCTTTAAAAATAATCCTCTGTCCTTTCCTACCTGTAAAATGCTTTCTTAGCCTATGTCATTGGTATTCCTGCACATATAAAATAGTTTCCCCAGTCCCTCCTACAGAGTTGCTTTAAATATCTTCAATAAGCTGAGTGTTGTAATTCACCATCCATACTAATGTAACTGACTTTTGTAATTTACTGATTGGGATATCAAAGGTGATATGATAACTTAAAATCAAACTTGATATGTTTTCATTTTAAATATTACTTAAAAATCTGGAGTACTAAATTTGTAATCTGGTCAGCAAGAATCAAATGAAAATGTGATATTTTACAGGTGAACTTATTCTACTGTGCGGCATGGTTATTAGTTCTTGAATAGAGCTTCCTCTCAACCTGGAAGAATTACCATCTTCAGAACATAAACATTGTTCCTTTCTCACTGGACACTTTAAAAGAAATGATAATATTATTTGTAACTAGTATTTACTAAAGTACTTAAGCAACTGTAGGGTTTTTCTGTATTTACTTATGACTGTTGCTTCTACTCAGCCCTTTCATAGAAACTGAGCCTGTTAACTTTGGGCCATACTGCAGTTTATAAACAGCTACAAATTTCTATTGGTAACCAAAGAATACCTAAGTAGTTTTCACTATTTTAAATTGAGCTTAAATAAAGATTCAAGAAGTTAAATGTAGAGTTCAGTATTCAGGAAGCTTAATACTGTTTTTAATCTTAAGGTTTCAAATAATCCTACCTTCAGAATTAATGTGTCTTTGTGACTCAAAAAAAAAACATTTTGAGAGCTGTATGACTTAATACCATACTGAATATAGTACCAGGCACCCAGTATAATATTTTTAATTTACTATACCAACAACGGGGAAGCATTCATAGAAGCATCATTATCCCAATACTAAAGTAAATTGAGTGATACCTTTACAACTCCTTTTTTAAAGAATCAATGAATAATAAATTTTCTAGATGGTCATTTCTTTTGGTAAACTGTTCACCCCTTTGTACAAATTGGCATTTTTAATATAGTAAATTGCGTTATTGATGCTACTTTAGCTCTAGTAGTATGCTGTTTTTACTTGGATTGAAAGACATGTGACTCAAATTTTCAAGTTAGAAGAGATGTCTCTTGAAGTATCATTGCTTTTATGTTGAAGTAGCATTTCACTTTACTCCAGTTCTGCTGTTAACATAAAGATGGCATATTTCAGTAACATTTAAAATGAATTTTCAGCAATTATCACAAAATTAAACCAAGAAAATCCTTACCTTTATCTTCTAGCATTTTTTTTCTCAGTGATCTCAAGATTGCCTTGGTTCCAGTGAGGGGTAACTACTCAAATGGCACCTCTCTTTCCAGTGATGAGGCTCAGGATATCATAACACCAGTATCAGGGTAAATATCTCTTCTAAAGATGTTTCCCTTTTACAAAAATAGAAAAGTTTCATACTACCTCATCTTTATTGTGGCGCTTTTGTAGATCACTGAGAAGCTTATCTTATTAATCAATATAACACTAAATATCCATCTTTGGTAAAAGAAAATTAATAGTATGGTAAGACTCTACCCATGATTATAGGTTTTTTATCAGAATTTGATAATGAAACTTTCTGTTTCTGTGAAACAATTATTTTAAATATTTTTCTTTTAAAAATAATTTTTTATCAGCACAGAAAAACCCAAGGATGACTAGCTAATGAATATTCTATTAAAGGGTAATTTTATAAAGAGAAATGAAATAGAATTATGTTGTCTTTTATAATGATAAAAATTAGTGTTTATATGAAAACCATGATCTAAGCTTTTCATATATTCAGACTGGTTGCTTGTGATATATATTCTCTGGCTTTCTTATTTTTTCAAGGTATTAATAGCTGTTAACATTTTCAAAATACTGTCATATATATAGCATTGAAGTAAGTATATATCTACTAAAAGAGCAGGGAAGACTCATTTACTCTGAAATTGTATTTTTCCTTTGGTATTTGCTACAGTGAAAAAAAATGGAATGTAGAAATATAAAGACTTGGGAAGGGAATTGTTTACCATGAAAGAAAAAGAAAAAAGAGTAATAATAAATAAATTTTTTAAAGCATTTAGGGATTGAAATTTTAAAAGGTTAACCCGTTTCTGAGTGACTTTGTAAAGACACATTTGGAAGAGAATCTAGTATTAAGAGACTAGTATCTTTTTAAAAATTGTAAGAAATGTGATTATTGGAATATTCAAGTAAAATAAGTAAGTTTTGAGAGGTACAATTAGGGAAGATATAAATATATCTAAATATAAATTTTGTAACTCTAATTTGGACATCATGAGCATTTGAAAAGTGTAAATTCCAGAGTCAAAAAGGCATTCAGCATGGTGGAAATGTGTAGTGTTTACTGGCTGGAAAGGATGGGGCTGAAAGAAACAAGATAAAATATTAAAATTAAGAATGTAGGCATTACCTCAGGGAAAAGCCTTGACAGTGAAGGGAACTACTTAATCGCTAATAGCTAGTCTGGACCAGACACTTAACTGCTTTGGGAATCATCCTGCACTAATCAAGAAATAAACTTGACTTTTATATTTCTCTGTGAAGCTTTTCAGGACATACCCCACCTCCTCTTTCCTTTTTTTTTTTTTTTTTTAAGCTACAGTATCTTGATTCATACTGCCATTCCTGAAATACCCCAAATGGATTTTTTTTTAGGACCCTTGAGTGTTTTTGTATGAAGAATCATGTGATCTTTCTAAAACCATGTCATTCAGTTAAATAATTCATAGAGAGAATGGTTTAATTTAAAGGAGGCCCTAATAGGAAGAAGATTAAAGGAAGCTTTTAGTCAGCCTGTGGCTAGATTTATTGATTTAGTGATCAGACCTGTGTTCTTTCCTGAATTTCAGCTAATGGCAAACTGTGGTCAAAGAATGGCTTTCAGCAAAGTTTTGACTTATAAATAATATAAAGAATGTATTAGTAATTAGAAATCCTTTAAAGAGCAAATGTGGCAAATAAGACTCATATCATTATACAAATTCCATTTCTTTTTATAAGAAAAACACAAACCATTATCATTTATTCATGAGCCAAAGCCATTAAGAAGAAAAATCAAGTTATCAGCTTCCTGTCTCACTGAAGTTTGGATCATTTTATAGATCCATGTAATAGCTTCCTTCCTATGAAACAAAAACCTTGAGACCTAGCTCTTCTAAATAAATTCTTAGTTTTATTAAACAATTTTTTGGGTCAGTTTTAGCTCTAAACAAAGCCAAATAGGTTATACATTAATTTTGGTAAAGCAAGTGTCACAGGAAAGCAGACAATTATAAGGTATTCCTGGAGACAATATAAGAAAAACAATGTTTAGATGTAAAATAGCCTGTGTGTTAGGTCTTAATGCCCAAGTGAATAAAAGGTTTTAAGCAGATTATTGTTTCTACTTCAGAAAAAAAAATCTTTATAGTTTTGATTTTAACATAATCAGTTTTACATTCATTTTTATTTAAAAAGAATGAATAGCACAAAGTGTTCTTTTCTGTTTTAATGACCTACTACAAATGAGTAATGCTATAAGAGTGTACAAGACTCTTGTATGTATTCTAATACATTAAGATATTGGACACAAAATGAAGGTAACTTTTTGAAACTGATAGGCTTCTAAGTAGAAGAAATATAGACTAATGGATAAAACCCAATGGAAAGATATTTAGGGCACATGAGCCCTACTTCAAATAAATTAGAAATCCTATTTCAAACATTTTTTATTTCCTTTTTAATTTTGAGTACATTTACTCAATCCTAAGTCTTCTTTGCCTTCATTTCCTAACAGAAAACATAGGTAATATATGTCACTTCTTGAAGGTCAATTCTTCACTTAGGACTCTTGGAGCATACTTGAAAATCATTTCCTGTACAGCTCTTAAATACTAACGTGATGATAGGTTTTCAAAGTATCTCCTTAGAAAACACTACAGATTTTTTAGTCTGTAGTAGGCTTTCTTGGCTTGGTTTGACAAAGTACAATTTGAATTTATGGTTTGGACTCTGCAATTAGATGCACAATTGCAATTTCCTCCTACCCTTAATAAGGTTTATCTAAGATTGATATTTGCCTAAATTGTTTTAAAGGTTGATTACATTTGCAGGAAGTAAAGATAATCCATTTTACTGTGGTTAGAATCAAATCTAAGCTTTCAGACTTGAGTGTAAACTCAAGGTTTACTTTAATTACGCTTTGTTAGAATTGGATAGATTCCGTATAAACCAAGTATGAATTTCATATATACTTGAATGTACAGAGTTTAAGTAGTAAATTCACAAAACTATTAGGACTTACCAGTCAGGTTTGTGTGATCCACCCCTTACCCAAAAAAAGTAGATTGTTTCCATTATTATTTCTATTTCTGAAATTGAATGTTTCTTCTTGGATGTGAGTTCAAATAAATTTATCTGAATAAATTTTCATTTCTTCTTAATTAAAACTTAACATAAAATCCAAAGGCTTTGTATTTTATTTAAAATACACTGTATATTCACACATTTAACTTAAAATCTGAAAAATTTTTAAATCTCTACTACACATTTCCTAATTTGTAATATACTCCTTCCAGTTTTTAGTGTTAGTTTGGGTCTTACAGAGCAGATGACCAAGAAGGGATTAAATGTGGCAAGAGATTTACTGGGAGGAAAAACACCTATGAAGGATAAAGGGGAAGGGAGCAGCTTAGGAAATACCACATTGCAGGTCTGACGTCTGGGAAAGAAACAGGAAGAGTAGAGTGGGCTTCAGACTTCAGTGCAATTCTGAGAAAAGGCAGATGGGGATTTAGTTTTACAGGTTGCCTGTAGGAGCCCACTTGGGACAGGAATGGCCAGTCTATAACCCAGCAGGCACAGTTATTGGCAGGGAGCATGGGAAAAGCCAGAGGCTGTCAGTCACTAATACCATCAGGACTAGGGTGAGGTGAGTGAGGCACTCAGGCAAAAAATGTTTCTGATGAGTAATATTTTGGTGCATTTTAAGATAATGTAAACAAAAAAAAAAAACCTTGTGAAAATTTTAAAGATAGCACTGTTTTACTGACTTGCCTCTCAGGCTTCCTTATGACTCCACAAGGCACTGCTGATTTACTCACTGCCTCATAGGAGGGCAGAGTAGGTGGTTCACACCAGCGGTATTTTCCATAGCCCACTGCGCCTTTCCAAAAATGCCTTCCCCAGGTTTAGGTATTTGAAGTTTCTCTATTGCTCATTTTTCAGTATGAGAATTGTGTGTGCTGTGGTGCATACTCAGATGTCTTCGTTTAAGCAATTTATAGTAAAATATCTGCCCACTGACCCAACGCCTTAACACAAAAAAGCAAATGTAAGAATAATGCATACTTTAAATGTATATTTAACATGTAAAGTATATGTATTATATGTACATAAAATGCACACCATATAATTATGACTATTACTAGCTAGCAGGTTCATTGAGGACTTGGGGCCATATGTCAATCATTTTTCAGGCCTGGCACAAAGTAGGTAGGTAACGGTTTATTCAAAAATGAGTATGTGGGGAGAAGACAGATTGATTAGGAAAAAATCTGGAAGAAGAACTGTTCTTGTAACTAATAGCAATTTGTCGGGCCATTTGCAAAAGTCTTCCCACTTCTGTATTTTTCCTTTAGCTCTCCCGGGTTTTGGTCCCCGGTTTGGGCGGCATCCACACCCAGTCAGCTTTTATATGGAGGCCTGGAGCGTAGGGAACCCAGACCCTTAAGCCACAGCAGGAACTAAGTTAGCAGTTTCCGCCAGGCTGCCCAGAACGTCCCTGGCCACAGGCGTTTCCTCCAGGCATTCGGAACTCGGGGAAAACCGGGGAGCTTCCGCCAGCCCACCGGTAACAGACGGCGTCCGCGGCGCGAGCACCAGGAGCAGCTGTGCCTCCGGCGACCTGCAGGGGGCGCGCGCGGCCCGGCCAGGCCTGGCCCCGATGCGAGGTGGGGCGCGGGCGCGGGCGGCACGCTCGGCGCTTGGCGCTTCCTGTTCCGGCGCCATGAGGAGCCTGCCGCTGCCGTGTTGCTGCCGCCGCTGCCGCCGCTGTCGCCTGTGTCGCCGCTGCCATCAATCAGGTTGCGCTCGATTCTTCAGCGCCCGGTTCCCTCGGACCCATCGCCGCTTCTAGACCTTGCTGCGGGCTCGGATCTTGCCGGGTGAGGCTGCCTTGTCTAGCGCGGGGTCGTGGAGGGGGGCGAGGAAGCGTGCGCAGTTGAAAGGCGCGCGCGGTAATGGAGGGACCTCGGTAGCCTCTTTTAGGGCTGGGACTCAGCGTCTGTCCCCGTCGGCCTCCGAGCTGTCTCCCGTAGCCCCTCGGAGAGAAGGCATCGGAGCGGTGACGTAGCATCCGAAGGGGTTCTGCGCCCTTGACGTCAGCCCTGGCTGGGGGCGGGGCGGGGCGCAGGCCCGGCCCCTCCCCCACCGCCTCCCGGGCGGGTGCGACCCGCCCCGAGGCCGATTCGCTCCGGCGGACCCCGGGCTCGGGCTCCCTTTGTTCGTTGTTCTTGCGTAGCTGCGAGCCGGCCGTCCCTGGGTTCGACCCCGTCTCCCGGTCATTAAACTGCGGTGAAGAGAGGGAGGCCTGAGTACTTGGAGGAATCTTTGACGCTTGCTTGAGATCTTGAGCGGTGTGACGACAGCGTTCTGCTCATTACGAGAGGAGCTGCCGGTTTAATACTTTGGAAGCATACCCATGACAGAAACTGAGAAATGCTGAGTTCTGTAATAGTCCCTTTTTTAGGTTTTAGGACTGTACATTAAGGAAGATAGATTATAAGTTAGCCGAACCGTTTTCCTTTTTGAAAACCAAGAGTGGTGCTTTTTATAGGTAAAGATTCTAATGGCAGAAGCGTCACATCATACGCATCTGGCCGGAAACATTTTTATAGCACTACCAGGAAAGAAATACACGCTCGTACACTGGTGGTTGTAGAGGCCCCTTTTGAAAATGAACATTCATTACAGCTCAGGGTAGCATTCGGAACAGAAATCTTTAAGGAGTCCTTTGTTCGGTGATGTTCGTTGGGCAGGAAGAATTGTAAATTTGTCTTTTACTGGCGTCTCCG
Organism: Manis javanica; assembly: GCF_040802235.1. NCBI lineage: Eukaryota > Metazoa > Chordata > Mammalia > Pholidota > Manidae > Manis > Manis javanica. The sequence goes on along the minus strand of NC_133163.1, from coordinate 44,680,670 downwards.
AACCTGCTGTTCAAAACTAGCTTGTCTCAGAAACGAGTTAAGTTGGAATTTTCTTTTCCTCTCCAGGAGAAACAAGACCCATCCCTTAACCGAAATCCTCCTTGATGCTAGTGTGTAGTGTGTTTTTGACCTCAGAAATCTGGATTTTATCTTTAGATTTTAGGAAGAGTAAGGTGTTTAGATGAGAAACAACACCCCCAGCAGAGTCGGGGCAGCATCCTGTAGTCCAGCACTAGTTATCTGTTCAGCCATAGATGTGAATTAACGGAGATCTAAATAGCCTCAGGTCAGGTTTTGCCACCAAGAAGGTATTATGCCAAACTTGGGAACGTTTCTTTCATTTTCAGAGGTTTCTGATTTAAGAACTGCAGTTAAAAGATTTGTGGACCTGTAATCGCCATTGTAAAAGCTGACATTACTTGAGTTTTGCTATGTGCCAGACAATGGCTAACAGATTCCTCTTTATACAGGTCTCACAGCAAATCTGTGAGATGGATACTATTTTTGTCTGCTTTTATCTTTGAAGTTTGGAGAGTTCAACTTGTCCAGAGCCAGCCAGTGAAGACCTACAGTTAAGTCAGTCAACTTTCAGTCTTCACTCTTTTAATTATATGCTCTATGCCCACATACAGAGGAAGACAAGAAAATATACATGTTGCCCACCCCCTATTTTCCAAGCACTATTGTTATAGGCACTTGATTGACGAATCCCCCCATCCCTTGCTCCAGGCTCTTTCCTTGTTTTCTGTGCAAACACCACCTCTCAGGATTCCTCTGATATTCCCTTCCTTGATTCCTGTAGGAGCTCTTTGAAACAGTCCCTTAGTGCCCTGGGCTTACCCCAGTAGTGGAGAATTAGTGCTCCACTTGACTGTGAACTCCTTAAGCATTTTTTCCATGTCGTCTTACTCACTTCTCCAAAGCCCAACATATTACCTGGTACATAGGTTCCAAAAAATATCTGAATAAATACAGAAAATCTGGCTCACATGAAGCTGTTGAAAAATAACTTTTAAAAATTATGTGTTTTAAAGAAATTAAAAATACTCAAAAACTCAAATCCCCAAAATCTTGAGTTGCCCATGTGTAAAATAGAACATATATGATAAAAGGGCCAATAAAAACTATCATATGCTCTAGTACAAAATTTGTATTATCAATACAGTATATTACCATCATCTTCCCCCATACTAAACAAGTACAAAAATCCTCATTTCCCTTAGTTTCTCTTAAACATTTCACATGTGTATAGCACTTTATAGATAATTAAACGTGTTGCTTTTAATTATCTGTGAAGTAGTAAAGAATTGTAACTTTTGCAGATGAGAAAATGGTGTCTGGTTAAAAAATTTGCCTTTGTCAAAAGGCTCAAAGGATTGATGTCCAGGTTCATGCCTGCGGTGGTCTCATACTGTTTATCACCCCACCACAATCTGATGGCCCTTTGATACCTTCTTTGTCTAGTGGTCGCTAGTAATTTAAGGAGTCAACTTCCTTAAACCTCCCCATGATTGAATTACCGTTTTTACTTTAAAGGCCACGGGAGTTACAGGAATGTTTTACTTTTCTAATTTATGTCAAAAGAAATTGTGTACTCTGTCTTAAAATTACTATTTTTGCTGCTCCGAAAATAAAATGATTACTTTTTAGGTGATGCATTGATCCTGCCATGAAGTAGTAATGGAAAGTTTTGGAAGTAATAGCTTTAGATTATTCCAAAAAGAAAAAAAGTCTTTCTTGACTATAAACCTTCTTTTTTTTTTTTGGCAATTTCAAGGGTACATTAGCCTCATCTTAAAAATTTGCATTATCCGGATGTTTTGGAATTGGAATAATTTTTTTTAATCTAGATTTTTTTTTTTTACATTCCACAACTCTTCTCATTTTGAAGCACTGATGCCCAACTCTTTATTTTTTCCTTTTTATTATGAAAGTATCCCAAAGAGTAAATTGGAATGTTTCCAATTAATACGAACACTATACCAGGCATGGAGAATAGCTGATTTCACTACACAGTGCTGTGGAAAAGGAAGTGACCGATTTCTAATCCCTGTGGTCAGGGCTTCATTATTTTTTTTGGTATCATTAATCTACAATTACATGAAGAACATTATGTTTACTAGGTTTCCCCCTTTACCAAGTCCCCCCTACAAACCCCATTACAGGGCTTCCTTATTTTAATCATAAGATTCTAGTACCTTGTATATTTTCCAGGACTTGCTTTTAAACTTAAAATTTTTGAAAGCCAAAGTTGTGAATCAGCTTAGTATTATTAACTTAGGGAATAATTTAATACTTTAATGGAATTCTATAACTAATTAACATCATGTTATATTCATATGTTCTTCAAAAACTAAGAGGGAAAAGAGTAATACTGAAAACTTAACACAGCAAGACCATGTAAAATTGAATGGGTTGCTTTGGTAGTTAGTTCTCTGCTCCAGAAGTGATGTGAACTTTCATACAGGACCATTTTCTATTTCAGAAAGACTCACCCTGCTTGAAAAGAATGTTAGTCTGAAGTAGACTTTAAATTTGTCATGCATAGTTTCAAGTGTTAATTCTAAGAATTTGTTGTTGTCATGTAACATTTTAGTATGAAACAAACCTTAACATGGAAATGAATGGATGATTGTATTTGCTGTACATTCAAGATGTGTTTTTGGTATTCAAAATATAAAGCAAAGTTACAGCAGTAGTGACTTAATCGATTGCATAATCTTTTCTTTATCATTCCTCATGATAACCAAATTGTACTTAAAAAAAATAAGTGCTGTAACTGGGTTTGAACCCTTTACTTGTCACTAGCTCTGTGACCTTAAACAAGTTAACTTGATAAAGTTCTTTTCTTGTCAGTAGCAGCATTAGAATGTGTTAAAGGTAGCTTGTCAGATCAGTTGAGAAAAGATAGATTATTCAGTTATTATTGTTCAGAAGAAAAAAACGAAAATTTTAAATAAGTTAAACCATATAAATACTATTAGAAAGCATAGTGAATTTTTTTGTCTCTTATGACAGTTAATCTCCTTGCTGTCTTACAAAGCATTAAAAAAAAGCTGTGGTACTAAGTGATAAAATGATCAAAGGCAAAGAATAACTTACTGTATTACTGTTTATATGAAGTCAAAGAACAAGCAAAAACTATGAAAGCAATTACTGACTAAGAAGGGAGTTGATTAGAAAGTAGCCTCAGTAAACCTGAATGGAGGGAAATGTTCAATATCTTGGATGGTTACAGGGACATACACAGTTGTTAGAGCTTATTGATGACACTTAAGATCAGTGCATTTTATTGTTAATTACACTTCAATTTTAAAAATTGATGAAAGTGGTCAAAAGACATGGGCAAATTCACAGAAAAAGAATTACAAATGGGGTATTAAATGAAAAGATGCCTTATTTTCTACTTAATGTAAGTTAAAACAACAGAATGCAATTTAAAATCTATTGTAACTGAAAATGATTTACAAACTTAATATCCAGTGCGTGAGGAGGAGTAAAAAAAAAGGGAATCAGTGTAAATTGGCAGGGAAATTTAAATTGGCATGGACTTCTGAGATGGATTTTAGGTAACCTTATCTATTGACTGAAAATTTCAATTCTTGTGTTTTTATCCTGGTGATGGACACAAAGATAATGTGTTCAGAGATGTTCACTGTATCATTTTTTAAAACAACTCAAAATGAAAAAAGCCTAAATTGCCACAAAAATAAGAGTATAAACTAAATTATAGTTTACTTTTGTATGATGTGTATCCAGTAAAAAGGGATGAAGTTTATAGAAATATATGAACTATTATGGAAAATTTTCCTACATAAAGAAAAACACATTACATAAATGGTTGGTTCCATTTAAGTAAAAATAATGTATGCATACAAAGTTCTTTAAAGAATATATAAGAAATGGTAAACACTAATTTTGAAATACTCCTTTTTTCTTTCTTTCTTAGGAAAATGTCTGATGAATTTTCAGTAAGTTGATGCATTTATCTTTTGTAAGTTTTGTGGCTCTTAAGAAAAACAACATAGTCCTAACTGTTGGCCATAAGTCTTATAACATCAAAGATATGCTTTATTGTGATTATTGGATTTTTTTTTTTTTTGGTGTGTGATTTAGATCATTTGCATTAATTTACTTAGATATAATATGTTTGAAATGGCATTCTGTAGGATATGTTTCATTACAAATCCTTAGGTTAAAAAATTTTTAGGTGTTGACTTCTATTTTTCTCTTTTAATCTGGTAGTGTTAATAATAGCCAGCATTTACTGAAAGTTATATACCAGGCACTGTGTTAAGTGTATTTTATGTATTATCTCATTTAAACCACTGGTAACCTCTAAATGGTTTATTTTGAAAAATGAGGAAACTGAAGCTCAAAGAGAGTATGTAACTTTGAGGTAAAGCCAGGATTCAGTTCCACAGTATGTTGATTAATTCTGTTGAGAAAATTTGAGCTTCTCTGAGGAATTTGCATAAAGTTGACATTCATGGTGACCCCTCAAGTTTATATTAAATGAATTGCTTTTAAACTGAACAGCATAGCTTTTGAAGATGTTATAGATAGAGCTTTATAATCCCTGGCCCTATACCTTAACTGCCCTTTATAGGTTTATAATCAGTCGTGCTTGACATGACTTATCTGTGAGTAAGACTGATAAGAGATGCCTGTTTTGCATTGCAGTTGGCAGATGCGCTACCTGAACATTCCCCTGCCAAAACTTCTGCTGTGAGCAATACAAAACCTGGCCAACCTCCTCAGAGCTGGCCGGGTTCCAACCCTTGGAATAATCCAAGTGCTCCACCTTCTGTGCCATCTGGACTCCCTCCAAGTGCAACACCCTCCACTGTGCCTTTTGGACCAGCACCAACAGGAATGTATCCCTCTGTGCCTCCCACTGGGCCACCTCCAGGACCCCCAACACCCTTTCCTCCTTCTGGACCATCATGCCCCCCACCTGGTGGTCCTTATCCAGCCCCATCTGTGCCAGGCCCAGGCCCCACTGGGCCATATCCTACACCAAATATGCCCTTCCCAGAGCTTCCACGACCATATGGTGCACCCACAGATCCTGCTGCAGCTGGTCCGTTAGGTCCATGGGGATCCATGTCTTCTGGACCTTGGGCACCAGGAATGGGAGGGCAGTATCCTACCCCTAATATGCCATATCCATCTCCAGGGCCATATTCCACTCCTCCTCCTCCCCAAGCACCAGGATCAGCACCACCTGTTCCATGGGGCACTGTTCCACCAGGAGCCTGGGGCCCGCCGGCATATCCTGCCCCTGCAGGATCATATCCCACACCAGGACTCTATCCCACTCCCAGTAATCCTTATCAAGTGCCTTCAGGACCTTCTGGTGCTCCACCCATGCCTGGTGGCCCCCATGTGAGTGTTTAATTTGTTATTTGACATGCACTGATAGTCACATAAACACAACTGAAAGATTATTTGTCTCCAGTTTGGATGGAAGATTAGAAAGCTTTTAAAACTTTAATGAAAAAAAGGTGTATGTATATAACAGTACATTATGAATTTCAGGTAAAGCATTCAAAAGTATGAAAACATAAGTATTCCTGGTACTAAAAATAGATTTCCCAAAGATCGTATAAGACTTTATAATGTAGTAAGCAATGTCTTCAACAGCATTCTTGAGGAAACTCAGAGATTTGTTGGATATTTTTCTTTCAACATGGCTCAGTAACGTTTTCTAGTGCACCAAAGCACAGTTCAATAGAAGCAATCTCTGGCTGGCTGGCTTGATACAGATGTACATTTTTAGGGAATACAGGGCAGGGAATATGTAACATTGCTTATCTTTCATGCAACTCTCCATAGTTCTTAGCCAAGGTTTATTAGATCCTTAGCAGCAACTCTCCATAGTTCTTAGCCAAGGTTTATTAGATCCTTAGCAGCATTGACCTCAAGATTATACCGTTCTGCATTATCAGTTAATGCTTAATGCTTTACTGTCAGCCAAGCTGGAGAAGGGTTGACATCTTACTTTTAAAAAGTGCCAGTTGAGGAACATATCTTGGACTATGACCAAATAGGAAGCACCCTGCTTCCCCAAGTGAGTATCCAAACGCAGTCATAATTTTCCTAGAGGAGAAAAAAATGTATTTACTCTTAACAAAAAAACTAATCAGATCTCCAGCTATATTAATCAAACATATATCTCATTTGTAAAGGAAAAAAAGTCTTAATAAAGTGCCCCCAAAATTTCCTTTCATTAGTGTAAATTTCTTTCTGTGTCTATTCTCTTAAACAGTTGTTTTTGCAAATTGTATGCCAAAATAAATGAGATGACTTGCTGTTTGGATTTATTAAACAGTAAGTTTATTTTAAGTCACAGCAAGGAGTTAATAAACTCCATTTACAAAATCTAGAAGTTTACTTTTTCTTTTTTCTATTGCAGTCTTACCATTAAGTTAACAATGGATGAAGAGATGACGCTTTGCTTTTTGAAGTACATGTATATGCAATGAATGCATATATAAAAATTGCTGGTTTCACTATTCTTAGAGGGCATTCATGAAAGAACAACTTTTGAACCTCTCAGAAGATATCTGCCTCTTTTACTTGGATGTATAGTACATCTGATGGATACAATCACAAAAAAATGTAAAAGTAAATCATTCAAATGTGATTTTTATTCGGTTTTTATGAAAAGTTAAAATGGTAAAGTATATTGACAGCTCTTTGATACAATTTAAAAGAAATTCTTGGTTTGTTTAAATTATGAAACTTCATGCTTACAAATCTAAGATGATGTGGATTATTGTTAGAATCTGCAACCTCATTGGCAAATTATTTTAAGTATTTTTCTATAACCATTTTTCCCCAAAATAAACACACTTTGGAAACAACTACATTGTCATAATTTAAACAAATGATGCCTATCAACATCTTTAGCTCCTCTATCTGTAGGTTAAATAATCCTGGTCCTCTTGAGGTTATATTCTGGATATACATTTTAAAGCTATTGGTAAAGTCATGTGTTGAGTTCATTAGCCAAGCAGTGTTCATTCTTATTCTTGAGCTTTTAGTAAAAAAAACTTCCTTCATTTTGAGTTCCACCTGGTTTGTTTTCTTTTTAGCCATATGCACATCATACAGCTCTAAAACCTGCCGTTTATGGAAACTAACTTTTTTCCTTTTAATGCAGGACATTATGTATGTAAATTATGTTCTTAGACATTTGGTGATATTTTTGTGTTGCTTTGGAATAGATTTTGAGATGTCATATATACTTGAGAAGAGCTTAAGGAGGGAAATAATTCTCTCAAACCTCAAAGTAAAGGAAGCCCTGGGAATTGCTTTGTGTAACAAGTAATTTGCATTCCCACAAAACAGTCTCCTACCCAGACCCTCCTCTGTAGCAGCCCCTCCCCGCCCTCAGTTCTTTAGAAGGAGCACATCCCTTAGTTCCTCCCTGATACAGGAAAACTGGCACATTCTAGGGGTCTAATAAAACATGTAGCAATTATGTTTAGAGAACCTTAGTCATACAGACATGACTGTTCTCTTTGTACAAGTGAGATCAAAATATGTATGAGTCAGAGTCCGGTTAAGCTGTGTTGCTGTCTCTTGCATAGTTTCCTGCATCTGTTTGTACAGTGCTTATTGCTAACAGTTCAGTTTTATATTTGTTGACAGGTAAATAGGTAGAATTGAGTGCCATCCTTAAAAATTATCCTCTAGCTAACACTGAAAATAAAGTGTAGATATCTGTGGTTGAGTTTAAAACAGTGTGACTCTTGTTATTCAAATTGCTGTTTGTAACCACCAGAATAACCTGAGTAGCTTTTTGTTACCTTAACTTTAAATCAGATAATTAAGATTTGGGATAAAACTGTGTTACTTGTCAAAATAACTTTGAAACTTTGGATGTATCGATTGGGTTAGTAAAATATATTGTGAATTTCTCTATCAGTACAGGAGAGAGTTATGCTTGAGCTCTTGTTTTTGCTTAGAAATAAAATATTTAGTAGTTTTTATTTCTTTTAAATTTAAAATATCAAGAATGCCAAATGCTGCCAATTTAATGGTTTGGTTGTTACCTCCTTTTAAAAAAGCAGGATGGTCACTTATGAGAATAGTGTTTATTTAACCCTCCCTCTTAAGTAGATGATAGATTTAAGCATTCAGAATTGAAATTAATTTGTTTAGATATTTTCAGACTGGGGAGTGTAGTTAGGCAGCTCTTACATAGTGGCACAGGTGGTCTTTTTCTTTGATTTTCTTGCAAGGAGAAGTGCCAGCTATCTAATAACACTCTTGGAATCTGTTCTCAAAGTAGCGTCCAGTTTATAAGGCAGTAGCTTTAGAAGGTGTCATAGGTTAAATCATCACTCAGTATCATAGTCAGCTGACTCTGAAGGGATAAGATGTTAAGAGAAGTGAGATGACATCAAAGATAACTCTCCCTGTGGTTATTTTGATTGTCCTACATTGGTATAAGCTGTTAACTGGCTTTAAATGTAATGCTGGAGAGGATAGTGTTTGACCAAAAGAAGAGAGGTAGCAAGGTTGGGAATCTGTAATATAGAGTCCATTTATTATTATAGAAAATCTTCTGCTAAAGGATTTGAAGGACCATAAACACGAGATTTGGTATTAGTACTCCCAATAAGTATGTTAACTTTGCTAGTGATACATACTCTCCACTGTTTCCCCAGAGGATACCTGTTTGCTTTTCCAGTACTCTCCAACTGGTAATTGGGGAAAATTTTGTTACCATAAGAATGGAAATCAAACCAAATATAATTTGCTTTTATAATCTTTTTAATTCTTCACGGTATCATTTCTCAACTTGAGGAGGTCTCAGTTCTTGTGGGTACTTGGGGCAAAAAATATTTTTAGCTCCAGGATGGAGTTAAGAAAAGCAGAAGTTGTTTCAGTGGAGGAGTGAGGAAACGTAGGAAGGTTTTTTCTCTTCAAGGGAATACTGCTTTCAAAACAAGTTATGCTGGGCTGAAATTGGTTTATGGAATATGCTTGTTAGGATATTTGGTCTTCAGGGAATATGAAGTATGGAATATGCTGGTGTTTAGACTTTAAGAGCAAGAATTTTAAGATAAGTTTGATGGAGATAATTGAGATGTAATGAAGAGTCATCTTCCTGGAGTTGGAGTCTTAGATTCTGAAATATTGAACCTAAATATGACAATGAAAAAGTCAAGACCTTAGGTCTTCATTCACACACTCAGTTCTCAAGATCGGGACTTCTTAAAGGAGTAAAGTACCCGGCCTGGCAGCTTTTCATGCTTTTGAAGATCGCTCTTTACAGCTCTGATTCCCTGGGCCTGTTTTGTGTAGAGTAATATATTGATTATTCAGGAGTAGACAATGCTTTTTTTTTTTTTTTTTAGTTATCTAAGGGCTTCTTCCTTTGTCAGTTTTACTGTTTACTGTTTTCAGTAGAGAATCATAAAAAGGCAGAAAAGAAAGAATTTTTGGCTTTGGTTTTTCACACCACTACAATGGAATATTGGAATATTTTCTAGGAAAAAAGTCAGTTTTGCCCATGATATTTTACCTCACAAATAATTAGTGCTGCCTATTGTACTCAAATATGCAGCATTTGAAACTGTGTAGATGAACAGAACTCAAAGTTTCGATTAAAATACTGTGCCTAGTTTGCATATAAATCACTTGCCTATACTTCTCCATGATTAGTGCCAATTTCTTCCTCAACCTGAATAATCTAGTGCTAGATTTATAAAATGTCAGGGTCATAAACTTTAGAAATTAAATCTAAGCACAGACTTTCATGTGTAAAGTCTTTGAAAAGCATAACACTGGATTGGGATGGATCCATTGATTAACTGCACTTCGCAGAGAATGGCGGATAGCTTTCAGAGAAGACTGTAGTCTTCATAAAGCAGTATTTAGTAGCGAAGACGGACACTTTTTATTTTCAGAATTCTGCCAAGTGAAACAAAAATTGCCAATAAAATAATCAGTATTAAAGAGATGCCACGCAAGCTTCTGGCTATCGAAAATATTTGAAAACTGCATTCATTCAACAGACACTTCAATGTCCCTGATCCAGATGGTTTACCAGATGCCAGAGATCAGAGATGCCTGAGTGCATTCTCTGCATTCATTCAACAGACACTTCAATGTCCCTGATCCAGATGGTTTACCAGATGCCAGAGATCAGAGATGCCTGAGTGCCTCCCTAGAAACTATGGTCTAGGTGAGGTTGGCATTGGAGAATTCGTTGGTCAACCTGTTATTAGTTTACCTAGATAAACATACTTTAGTATTGCTGTTGGTGGAAATTATAGACCAGCCTGTGGCCATTTTAAAGAGTAAAATATGGGGTACCTTTTTTTAAGATAAATGAATTTTTGAGATTGTGGTGTTTGTCAGTGCAGCTACTCAAGCAATGGGATGATTTCCTCTTCACTCACCTGCCGCCCCCCCCCCCAACCCCCCGCTGCCTTCCTAAAGGCACTTTCACTGCCTGTGCTTGGTTAGCAGACACTGACTTGGTGTTAAGGAAACTTGACTCAATGTGTTCCCTGGAAAGACTTTCTGTATTTTCCCCTTGATATTGTGACTTTTTTCATTTGACTTAATGATATTTAATGTATGTAATTGTCTATGCATTTTAAGTTAAACTGCCTAAGATGTGATTTGAGACATAGACATTTGTGTTATGAATTGTAAGAAATCTGCTTGAGACATTAGATTTTATCACCTACTGCTGTATTTGTAAACAAAGGCAAATGTTTCTTTAAAAAGTAATTATAATTAGGAATAGTCTATGGATGTGATACTTGATTTTTTAAGATAAATTTGTTTTTGTGTATTACACCTGAAAACTTTTTTTAAAAATGTATTTTCATGGTTTTAGTTTTTTCCTGTATTTTATTCTTTAGGCCCAATTTTAGGTTTACCTGAGCTGAGCCTCAATGGCAAAATTGTTGTCACAAAGAAAAAAGGGGCCTAAGACATTTCTGGTGTGTGACCTGCATTCCCCAAGGCATTTACGCGGACTGCCTGGGGACAGCCCTTCCTCCCGTGCCTCTTTGAGCAACATGGCATCTGCTGTGTGGGTTTTCTCTTACCCTTCAAGGCTAGGCTATTCTTTGTAACCAGGTTACCTATGTAAACAAAGTTAGGGAACCTTCCTTATCTGTCCTGCTGCCACCACCCCTGTCTCCTTTATGAAAGAAAGAGTTCTTTTCTTGTGGTAACTGCTGTGCCTGTAGTGAAGGTCACATTATTAAACTTAGGGTGGTTTGCTGTTTCCTTTCCACAAAGAAGGCCTTTCTTAAACCCCCATGTGAGGACAACTATGAATGAGTAAATGATTTGTAGTACATACTACTTTTGAAAGGGATTTCTACATTTTGCCTTAAAATTGGACAAAACACAACTGTTTCATTTGATGTCGTCTTTCATATCCGCTAAAAGTACCCACCTAAAATAGAGCTGTGAAATAACTAATGGAACACAAGATCATTTTGGAGCAGGGCTTGTTTTTTTCCCCATCATAAAATGCCATTATTTTTCTCATGTGGACATTAAACAGTTTATTTTATATGGTATTTTGTAGTGCCCAGTAGTCCCAGGAATGAGGAGACGTAAGGGGTCAAGCTTAGTTCCTCTGTTCACTGCTCCCACTAGAGCAATTCCACTCTCCCACTTAATATATTTTATTTACTGTATTAGCTTGGGCTGCTGTAATAAAATAGCATAGACTGGGCATCTTAAACAACAGGAATTTCCCACAGTTCTGGAGGCTGAAAGACCACAAAGTGCTGGCCAGTTCTGTTCTCTGGATTGGGAGCCTCCTGGCTTGCAGACCACCTCACTGTGTCCTCACGCAGCGGAGAAAGGAGCGGTCTCTGTGGTCTTGTAACGACACAGTCCCATCGTGAGGCCCCCACCATCATGACCTTACCTAAACAAGTAACTCCCAATGGCCCTTTCTCCAGATATCATTACACTGGGCTTCAACATGAATTAGGGAAGTGGGGGGACCAAAAAGTTTGCTGCTTTTGTTTTAAATTATTGTAGATGACCATATTTCCTTGAGGTTTACTAAAATCATAATCGGAAATTTTGCAAGTATGATAGAATCTCAATCCATCTAGAATTCTCAGCTATATTTGAAGTGTCACTGTCACATTAAAGAAAGGAACTTTCAATTTAAGTCTTTGCTGTGGTCATGTTTTATATTAGGCCTCATTTTTTTTAAATGGTCATATAGACTAGCATTCCTTAAAGATACGTAGGTAAATAAAAACTCTAAGGTATAAGGAAACTTTAAAAGACGAAGTAAATTCCCATTGTCATTACATAAATCATGGCACCAGCTGTGTCAACAGGGTAGGGTTTCTCCACTAGATTATCTTACTCAGGCACCAGTATCCTTTTTTGCAGTTCCTTGGGTGCCTGCGTAGACATTTGCTTTTTCTCTTCCACAGGACATCCTGACTAGTTCTTGTCCTCTTAAGAGGTCACTGAATAGATTCCAAAAGTATGGGAAAACTTGTTTCCTAAGATATACTTAGCTGGTTAACTTTTTAGATGAGGCCAAGTTAAATAGAGTTTCTTTGCGTGTCCTACTTCTTAACCAGCTTCATTTCCTGGGAGCTAATAATGTACACCTTACTTAAGCTCTTTCACCCTGCCTTTGAGATCTGGGAGACAGAGGTCTAGTTGACACTAATAAACAGTTTACACACACTATTTCAGTTAAGCCTCCCAACAAACCTCTGATGGACAGTTCTTACCCCATTTTATAGATGAAGCTAAGGCTAAGAGGATAGAGATCACATAGCTTTTATGTTATAGAACTGAAATTAGAATCATAGATGTGACTGCTATCAAAGCTTTTCTCTGTGCCTCTCTCTATACTACAAAATGGTGCTTTCCTAAGAACAGATTAGCCATATTCCATGTGTCTGGCATTGTGACCTTAGGGCTGTAGATGGCTTCCAAATTGTATACCTGGTAAGTCAAATCAAGCAGACCTTTCACACAGTTTATGTCATTGAATGAGTTTCACTGGGTACTTAATTTAAAAAGTGTTCATGTTTGAAACGCATATCCTTATAGTTCGATGAATAAGCATAGTTCTTAAACTGCTAACTTCAAACAGTAAAGTTTATTTTCATAAAGGCAAGTGATCTTCAAAGGTGTAGCAGTTAAGAGTAAGTTTGAAAATGGATGTGGGAGTTGTTACAAAAGGTACTGGATGACCAAGCTGCTAGCTCCAGGCTTGAGATTGTTGAGGGGACTGAGTAGCCCACTGCACTACAGGGAGAAAGAATTGGGCAAGGCCAGTGGCTGAGGCCTCCCTGTTAGCAGTGGATGAGGGAGAACTACAGGGGCGGGAGAGTGAGAGGGCGGTTCTGCCAAGTATGGCTTGATGGTTCTTTTTTTAAACCTGCCAGCTATGTTAAAACAGCTTAACTGTTGCTTAGTTACTGCCAGGCACAAATCCCAAGTACTAAACTTAATAAATACCTGGATCCCTTCTTGATGTCCAAAGAAATCTTTACAAAAAAAGACCAAACTACATGACTAATGATCAGCACTTGAACTCACGCTTTTTAATGAAGTGGGAAGGCCTCTCTACAAATTTGACAAGATTCCATATCTGAAAGGTGGTAATAAGTCTACAGGTCTCGTGAATCTAATAGAAATGTGATCAGAGTCTAGAAGGCAGTCCTTCCTGTTGAGTGTGCAACATTTGCCGGGGACCCAGGAGGCAGACTCTTTAGCTCAGAGCTCAGTTCTGCAGTGTGATTTGGTGCACTTGACTACTTTCCTGTGTTCATGTACCATATCTGTAAAACAGATGATAATGGTCAAAGTACCACAGGGAAAGATGGAGTATTCTTCCCCTCTAGCCAAAGGGATCTATGCAATGTACTAGCATAACTAAAAGATTATACATCTAATATACAGCATCTATATTATCTCTTAAAATCAGAAAGTCAAGATTGAGGGCTGAAAGTTACACAGTGTAGTAATGTATGTATTGAACACCAAGGTTGCACTGTAAGTCATAATCTTTGCCTAGAACAATTCTGGTTTATGTTGCCCAAGTATAATTACTAATAGCACCCTCCTTGCATTCTCTAAAGTATCCAGATATTAAAGATAAATTATATGGTTATTCTAACTATAATGAAAAAAAAATACGTGAAAATTTTGTTTCCCAAGATTTAAAAAAAAACACTCATCCTAAAAAAGACATGTTTTACATAGAAGTTAACCTTTTATTCGTATATATTATTTAGGATGCCACTTACACTGCATCTTATAAAAATGAAGAAAAGTATCCAAGACACTTATTTGCATCTACATGTCTTTAAGCAAATCCTCAAAGTAGGAAGAGAGCACATTCTAGTCAGAGTTGGAAGCCATGCTGTTTTTAAGATAGAGAACCTAGATAGAGTGTTTGAATTGAGATTTCCTACTTTTCTGGGCCTCTCTTCAAAGGTTTCTGCCTCATGGCCTCAAATATGCCTGTACTCGCGCCCCCACCCACCCCAGTTCTGAAAGGAATTTCCCATAAAGCTTCAAGTTTTTTCCTAACTTAATCCTCTCACAAACTGAATAGCACCCAAAATTATGTTGTCTTGTGTCTGCTGCAAACAAACAGCAAATGTACAATTGCATTTCATTTCCTCTAGCCCTAGGCTGACATGAATGTTTCTAAATCGAAGGAATTGGGGGGAGGGGGAGGGGGTTGGGCAGTGAAATTATTATTTCATAGTATGCATTAGCAACAGGGAATAAATGACAACTTGTTAAGTCACTTCAGAGTATCTGTTGACTGAAGTAATAGTTCTCATTTTTTGGTGTTTGAGACATGTTTTTCCATACTGGAATTTGTGGCTCTCCTGGAAGGATTAAATGCCTTGGCATTATCAGACTAGGTTTCCTCAGGCTGTTTAAGTAGAATGTCTGCTGCCACCAAGTTTTCTCACGTAAGTTACATGGCAAAATTCTTGCATGTTGTAGGAAATAATTTTTGTTTGGTGCTGTCTTAACGCCATACTCCCCCTTTCCTCCTGTAGTTTGAATCCTGTTGCAGTACCCACTCAGTTCAGCATTGTGACAAACATAGATAGCCATGTATGTCCCCAATTGTGCCAAAAATTCATTTTGTGCACTGGCCACAGTTTAGTAACACTCGTGTTCTAAGCACACTATTATGCCTCAGTGGTTATGAAGTTAGAATTAGAAACAGCTCACTGAAAATACCAGTTTGAATAGAAAGTGAAACCTTAAAATTTCAAAAGTTTGAATATCCATTTGCTGCTAGCACTTTTCATAAGAAAATACTTGGGAATTACATGGACTTATTCATCATAAATTATTCCTCTTAAAAAGCTCATTTTCCTATAATGAAAAGCATATTAGCATTACCAGGGGGAGGGTTGGGAGAGGGAAGCAACATGGAGGACTTGATAAGTGTCTGGTAATATTCTGTTGAATTGGGGCAAAGCTAAATGTGAGTTTCCATTTTATTTAACTCCAAAGATAAGTAATTATTTTGTATGTACAATTTGCATGTTTTTAAAAGTATAGGGAGCCTGAGCCTCTAATATTGGAAAGGAAACCCCAATTTCACCCAGACTCTCTTTGAGAAAGTTAGGCCTGAACATCAATGGTGACTGATTCCTGAGCTCTGAAACAGTAACATGAGACCATGCCTACAGTCGGTGTTTCTTCTTTGTACTAATAACTGAAGATCTCAATTACTTTAGGAACAGATGGTTGTCATTAAAACACAGGAGCAATAAAGGGTCCACCCATTTGTCAACTCAGGCTGATATCCAATCTGACAACAGCACCAAGAGATGTTCTGTGAAAGAGCATGCTTGGTACCTAGGCCCATCATGCCATACCAGCTCTAGACAAATGGAGAGGCGATTGTAAGGTGCTTAATTATATAAGGCATCATGTCAGGCTAGTTAGTACAAAGAAAATAAATAGAGCCCCACAAACACTGGAGGAGAGGAGAGGGACTATGTGTCCCATGGTGATAGGCGGCAAGTGGAGAAAATGGGAAAACATAGGGCAGGCCCCCGAGGCAGTGTGGTAAAGAGTGCGGGTCCTGGAGCCTGACCACCTCTGTTGAAGTGCCAGCTCAACCACTTACTTGATACATCATGTGGGGTGAGTTACTTAACCTTTTGATGCCTCCATTTCTTCAGCTGTATAATGCACATAATAATTCCTAATTCCCAGGGTTTTGAGAACTGAAGGAAGTAATCCATGTAAAGCACTTGGTGCTTGACATCATAAGCACTCAACAAATGCGAGCCGGTCATTGGACTTGGAAGACATTTTTCTAGGTATTGGGCCTACACGGGTGTTATAATCTATAAAGAGAAAAGTGAATGGGCCATTTAAATCCAGTGTGATGTTACTGATGGAGAAGGCAAGTATTTCCCTGAGAATACCCAGAGAGCACCTAACAGTGAAACACGTTTTGAGCACTAAGGATGTACCATACAGTCTCTGAAGGGCCTCAATCACATTATCTCACAACAACTCCATCCAGAGGTAAAATTCAGCTCTTTCGGGGTCAAACCACATTCCCTTCTTGCAATGCAGGTGGTCTCCATTAGCGCTCTAAGGTACCTGGCACCTCAGAAAAAGTGCTGTCTGAGAAAGAAGAGGAAAGGGAGACTGTCCTCACTTATAGCTAATTTACCCCTGGCTGTATTTTCCTGATCACTCCATACCCTGTTTGAAAGCACTTGACTTTGGGGAGGGAAATTGCAAGATTCAGGCATGGGTATGTGAGGGAGTTTCCAGGATAGATGAGAGGCAGGCAAGTACTCCAGGGAGGAACTGATTAAAGCAGGTCCAGTGTAAGTAGCTATTCTACCTCTGAGTGGCCATGTTCCCAACTTTGCAGAGAATGGCCCCTCCTGGGACAGCCTCCCATGCATCATCCCCGGTGGTGTCAGCAGCACACGGGCGGACACCACAGCCTTGCCATTCCTTCTTGCTGGGTTTTGGGAGCACACATGAGCTATTCATTACAGAGTCTCAGGCCCACTAGAAACTCTGAGTACCACATGTTTAAAAAGAGCACTGTTCAGTTAAACAAGCCAGGCAGAGAAAGACAAGTACCAAATTTTTTCACTCATTTGTGGAGTATAACAAAGCAAAACTGAAGGAACAAAACAGTGGCAGACTCACAGACTCCAAGAAGAGACTAGCAGTTACCAAAGGGAAGGGGTTGGGGAGGATGGGTGAGGAGGGAGGGAGAAGGGGATTGAGGGACATTATAATTAGCACACATAATATAGGTAGGTCATGGGAAAGGCAGTATAGCATGGAGAAGACAAGCAGTGACTCTATAGCATCTTACTACGCTGATGGACAGTGTCTGCAATGGGGTTGGGGGGCGCTTGATAATATGGGTGATTGTTGAAACTGCAAAGTTCCTCATGTGAAAAACAAAAAATCGAAAGAGAGCACTGCTTTCCAGGCCTCCATTGCTCTAGATTACATCAGACTTTAGCCCTTATACAATGATGTCAACTGCTACTCTAATAGGGAGTAGATAAGAAAGGTATTTTTTGGAATCAGTATGGGAGTTATCTGAGCCTGGGACAGAGGGAAATGAGAAGACTTTGACCTAAGACAAAGGAAGACAGAACAGTCCTAAATTAAACAAGCAAAAGTATATCAGCACCTAGATTTTCAATCATGCAACCAGTGTTTATTAACCACTTACTGTGCACCATTTGGTGGTACTGGGGTAATTCAGTCATGAAGCCAACAGTTTCTACCCTTACACAGCTCACAAGCTAGTGGAAAAGACAATCATTAAATAGTACTAATTACACTTGTAAGTGCTGGGGGAAAGTATAACCTACTATGTAGGAGTCAAGTAAAGCTTGCCAGAGGAAACATTTGAGCTGCAGTCTCAAGGATGAGCAGGATTTAACAGGAGACAAATTGGGAGAAATTCCAGGAAGAGAATACAAGCGTGATAAGAGGAGACAACCCTTGTGTGCAGGAAGGGAGGGAGGGGTCAGGAGGGAGCTACCTGCCTTCATGTTAACGGTGTTGGGGCAGAGGTGAAACAGAGGACCACAGGGTGGAAGACGTGATCATCTCTACTTTTCCTCTGTTTTGTCTACTAAATTGTTAGCTATCTTCCATCAACAAATGCAGAGGGCTCCAATAAACTCAGTTTCAAGACTTTAGAATCCCCTTTTCACCCACCCCCAAGGGTAACCATACCAGAGATCCTTTGCACAAAGATTTGGGTTTCCTGAGGTCCCTTTAGGAATATTTTCCCAGCCTGATGGAAGAAGTCTCCTTTTTATAATGTGGTATATTTCAAAGTTCCTGACAGTGCAACAATCTATAAGCCATTTGTGAGAATGATTGTCAGCACTGTGCTGATTGGGGAATGAGGCATCACCCTGGATTTATTCCAAAGGGGGAATTAGAGAAACCCTTGGCTGAATAATTTGGTTAGCTCACATTTCCTCATCTTCTTGTCATAGTTTTCTTTCTAACCAGGAAAAGTACGATGTTTATACTTTGTAAGTTGCCCAAGGAGATTTCAGATCAACTGCTTAGTCTAAGGCTGCTCAAGTAAACATCTACATTTCCCAGCCCTCTTTAAGGCCTTGCACAAAGCAGTCCCCAAGGCAGCAGTTCCCAAGACGTGTTCAATAGAACACTAACTGCTAGAGATACACCTTGAGTAAAGGGTTCCATGGGTCAGTAAGTTTGAGGGCACTATGTGGTATCCACTCATGGGAAGATTTCACCATTAGTGCATTAAGGCACTAACAAGCCCTATAGTAAGGGATCCCAATATCTTCAATATATATTTAATTATAGGAGCTCTTTGTTTGAATAACTATGTTTCTATGCCAAGACTACCTGAAGGTATTGTTTATTTTTTGTTTAACATTCAGTGGGTACTATGTGCAAAGTATGTGAATGTGTCACAGAGAGGTGAAGGAATAATGGGGGGAGGGTTTAGTGCATGTGATGTGTAGTTTCAAAATAGTCCATTCTATAAGGATAAAACAAATGGATGGATGAACTCATAAGCTACATCAAGCATAGATCAATAATTAATAAGTGAAGCTTGGGTGAGTTTAACACTGGTGAAAAAGGCTAGAAGAACCAAGAGTACATGAGGTAATAAACATACATAGGGAGCACCTGGGCATTAAATATTCAAGGATATATTAAATATCAATATTCATAAGTCCTTAATTCAGCCTCCATTGTGATACCTAGTCTGGTTCCATATGCCCTCCGTGGGTGTTCAAGAGACTATTTGACAAGCTACAACTGGCTAATTACATCTCTCCAACAGAGCAAGTATGTATCACTGACTCAGGACCTTCTTGCTCGAACCTCAACTATAGTCTTCAAATCTGCATCTCCAGCAGGGAAAGCTAATTAGCAAAGAGAAAAGACATACAAACATAGTGTACCAACATAGGATTTAGGTAGCATGGTCCTATTTTTACCCCTTGCTTCTCAGTGTGTTTAGTTGATTTAATAAACAGTGTGATGCAAGCATTTCAATTTGGTGAGTGAGCCTTTATATTCCATGAATTCTGAAATAGCTTGCCTAGCAGTGTACAGTATTTGGAGGCTACTATTGAATAAAGGTAATTTTTCACATGGCAGAGTGACACATAAATATTTTTAAAAATAGCTAATGTAGTCAATAACATTGATAAACCTAGGATAGAGTGATCTGGGGAAAAAAAGAAAGGAACCAAGTTCTAAATATCAAGAAAGAGACATGACGTAACTACACATTCTACAGATACTAAAAGAATAAGGAAATATTGTTAACAACTTTATGCCAATAAATTCAACAACTTAGATGAAAGGGACAAATTCCTTAGAATACATGAACTATCAATACTCACTCAAGTGGAAATAAATGATCTAAATAGTCCCAGTTATTAAATCGAAGTTATAGTTTAAAACCTTCCCACAAAGGTACTGCCACTTTGGAAAACACCCTGTCAATTCTTTAAAAGGTTAAACATAGAGTTGCCATGTGACCCATCAATTCTACTCCTAGATATACTCAAGAGAAGTGAAAACTTATATCCACACAAACACTTAACAAAAACATTTATAACAGCATTATTCATAATAGCCAAGAAGTGGAAACAACCCAAATGTCCATCAACTGCTGAATGGTTAAACAAAATGTGGTATGTCCAGTCAGTGGAATATTATTCAGCCATAAGGAATGAAATACTGTTACATGCTGTAACATAGATGAACCTTTGACAACATTATGCTAAGCGAAATAAGCTAGTCACAAAGTACCACACTGAGCATGATTCCATTCATATGAAATGTCCAGAATATGCATATATTTATTGAATATTTTTATATGCCAAACTCTATGATAGTTAAAGAGTCATTACTTCCTTTCATCTAACCTCTAACGTTATGAGGGAGGTACTATTATTTCCATTAAATAACTCACCCAAGTAATTCACTCAAATCACACAATCGATGAGGTAATAAGCCAGAATTCAAACTCTGGACCATTGACTTCACTAACCACTATACTCCTGTATAATGTTTCTAGGAGGCTTAAGGTATTTATAATCCCAGTGGAGAGACAGACATCCGCCACCCACCCCCACAATTTACAAGAGAGTAAAAGAAGGGGAAAATGTAGTGAAGATGAAACTAATCTCTTACTAGGTTCCAAACTGGACCATTGCCCCAGTAGCATGGGCAGTGCTCTAGATAGAGTCCTGGTGCCATGACGGAGTCTAGCCAGGGAGAAGGGAGATGATGGGGAAGGAGGAGATGCCTCTGCCTAGACCGCAGGAGATTGGACCATGCACACCCATTCAGGCAGCCTCATCAATCGGGACTCCTCCAGTTTCTGCAGTTGAGAAGACATTGTCTTTTCCTATTTCAGGAGTATGGAGAAAGGTTTTTAACTTAAAGACCTAAAATTTAGAATCTTGGGTGAGTCCTTTCACTGCTCAGTATTCCTACTTCCTCAGCTCTTAAGGTGGGGAAGTTGAACTAAGTGTTGGCTGTAGTTCCTTCTAGATCTCACATGCTCTGGCCTGGCCTGTTTCTAAGGTTTTCCCAGAGAGTATGAAGGCTCTGATGGACATCCATGACGTGACGTAGGGTGACTTGACTTCTCTCAGCAGCTCTCCTGACTACAGGGAAATGTACTGAGATTACAAAGTCATCATTGTTAAATAAATAGAAAGGAAAATCAACTTTGTATGTCTTTACAGTAACAGTTACTTTTCTGAATATAAAAGTAATAGAGGTTAATTATAGACATTTTAGAAAACACAAGCTGTAAGAAAAGAGTTAACAAAGCAGGTCTGGCTACTTACTCCTTAGATGTTTCCAAGAGACCCACAATCAGCCCTTGGCCAGCTGCTAGGAATGCGGCCCTCAGAGTCCTTCATGGCAGTGACTGATGGACGTGATACATACGCCTGGAGAAACAGCCCACACCTGTACCTGCCAGCCAGGGTGCTTTGCACAAACCCCCAGATCGACAGCGCGCACCTACTTTCTCTGTGACGGTCCCGAGTTTTGGTCGCCCTGGTTGGCTGCATAGCAGGATATACCTATGTGACCAGCTCCTTGTAAAAGCCCTGGATTCTGGGACTAAAACAGGCTTCTATGGGCTGAGACATTCCACAGAGTTCCCATAGTTAACGACGAAGGAAAGAATACTCCCTGTGTGCCCTCAAACAAGGAAGGACATTGGAGCCCATGTGGAACCTCTTTGGGCCCCATTCATTGATGCTTATCTTTGCCCTGTTGCTCTTTGCTCTGTATCCTTTGCTATAATAAATCCCACGGAGTATATAATATGACATTGAGTTGTGGGTCCTTCTGGTGTACCTCTGAATGCAACACAGATAAATAAAAAATATATATACAAATTAACCAAAATCCTTCCTAGAGATAACCATTTGCCTAGCTTGAAAAACAGGTTCGACCAGTCAAATCATCTTTCAAAAGACTTTTAAATTGTGAGAAGGCAAACAAAATTGCTAATTAAATTGGTGATAAATTGTATTGTGGAGTGAAGATTAAGTTTTATGGAAGCCCCATATTAAGACTTAAAAGAACAATTTTACTGTTTTAAATGATTACCAAGATTTACTGATCGTCACTTTTGTGACATCATATTGGCCTCATCTATGACTTAGTCTTTAATTTGAAACCCAGTTTTTAATCCTGATTTTGTTCCCATGGAAGAGACAGGATACTTTACAAGTAATGGCTGACAATATCCCCTAGGAGCCTGTGGTGACAAGCAGAGACTACTTGTACATTTGTGAGCAAGGGGCAGCAGAATGAACAAGACCACCTGCCCTTCCATGTATTCCTCACTCTGTAAGTTTCCTCCTTTCACAGCTTCCCTCAATAACTTTAATAATATTACCACTGACATTTATTGAGTACTTACTTTGAACCAGACACTGTTCTAAGTACATGTTTTCTCTTAATCTTCACAGTAGCCTGCTCAGTAAATATTACTATTTTTTCCTTTACACAAATGAAAAAACCAAGACTAAGTATGATTAAGGAGCTAGTTCATAAAGCTAGTATGGAAGGTGGGCCTAAGAATTAAACCTGAACTCGGAACTCATGTCCTTTTATGTTCATTCAAATGAGATGTCACTGATATAAATGGGTTTTAGAGTTAGAATTTATGTGTGTCAGGGTTCTGTAAAGTACAGAACCAATAGGATTCACACACACAGATTTATTTATTTATTTATTATTTTGGTATCATTAATCTACAATTACATGAAGAATATTATGTTTACTAGGCTCCCCCCTTCACCAAGTCCCCCCCACATACCCCTTCATAGTCACTGTCCATCTGCGTAGTAAGATGCTGTAAAATCACTACTTGTCTTCTCTGTGTTGTACAGCCCTCCCCATGCCCCCCACGCACTATACATGCTAATCGTAATGCCCTCTTTCTTTTTCCCCGCCCTTATCCTTCCCTTCCTACCCATCCTCCCCAGTCCCTTTCCCTTTGGTAACTGTCAGTCCATTCTTGGTGTCTGTGATTCTGCTGCTGTTTTGTTCCTTCAGTTTTCCTTTGTACTTATACTCCACATATGAGTGAAATCATTTGGTACTTGTCTTTCTCTGCTTGGCTTATTTCACTGAGCATAATACCCTCTAGCTCCAACCATGTTGTTGCGAATGGTAGGATCTGTTTTTTTCTTATGGTTGAGTAATATTCCATTCACACGGATTTTTTTAAAGAAATTGACTCATGCAATTGTGGGGCTGACAAGTCTGGAATTTGTACAGCAGGCTGGCGGGCTAGAAACTCAGGGAAGAGTTAATGTTGTAGTTTTGAATTCATAATCATCAGGCTAGAAACTCAGGCAGGGTTTCTTTGTTGCAGTCTTAAAGCAGAGTTTGTTTTTTGGGAAACCTCAGTTTTCGCTCTTAAGGATAAGGCCCACCCACATTATGAAAGGTAAAAAAAAGTCTACTGATATAAATGTAATTCACACATAAAATAAACCATAACAGTTTTGGTTTTTGAAGAGGAAAATGAGGTGGATCCCCAAGCATGATTTACTCAAAACTAATCCCAAAATGAGCCTTCTTCCAATTTAAAAACCAGTCCCACCAGTTGGCAATCCCCTCAGCCACAGCCACGCAAGAGCAGCATTGGCCAGAAGAGGGCACTGCCTTCTATTTGTGTAGCTATCTGCATGGAAACCAATGAGGATAAAAGATTTTGACAATATTTTCAATGAATTATTACTTTTTACAGCCCCTGATTTAGCTTATCACAACCTTTGGTAAGAATAAGTGCCTGTGAACTTTAAGTTTCACTGTGAGACTGAAGTGCCTCACTGACAACACGCAAACTTTACACTAAAAAATCAAAGAGACCTGGAATGATGGTGCCTTGGGCTTTCCTGCTTGGTTCCAACGGGGCCAGTCAGGCAGTCCAGCCAAACAGGTTTTTCAGATCAGGCCAACTCTGGCTGATGCAGGACAAGGAGGAAACTGGAGCATCTGGGCATTGAGAGAAAAACTGGGAGGACCGCTGGGGCTCCTGGCATTTGGGAACTCTTCCGGTGAGGTGGAGAACGGTTTGGGGAGCTTACTCATAGCGTCTGGGTTTGAGGTAAGAATATGACAGGCCCCTTTGGCAATACTACTCTGTCTAACAGAGCAGTTAATCTAATCTCTGGATTCGTAATTGAAAAGGAAATTCACATAGCATAGTTATTCTTTATTTCTCATTAATAATTAAAAAGCTCCCTCCTCTGCTTCCATTTTAATGACGGCTTACATTTTGTGCAGCTTGAGATTCTGATAGGGCCTTCCCATCCCCCTGCAAGTGATAGGGCAGGTACTAGTTATTTCTAATTTGCAGTTGAGGGAAAACAGAGGGTAAGTGGTTTGCTCTGGCTCCCCTGTGACCCAAGCCTGGAAGAGGGCCAGAAGCCTCAGCCTGATCTTAAATACAGTCCGTCCCCTATCAAAAACACATTCCTAATTCTTATTCACTGCTGTTTCTAAGCTCCATTTAAGCTAAATGTATGTAAACATTGCAACCCAGCAATTCCACTTGTAGAGATGTACACAATTGAAATGCATTCACATGAGCACTCAAAGACATGAGCAAAACTGTTCATAATTTGAACATAATTTGACACAGCCACATAATTTGAAGTAGCCAAAAATGGAAAATAATCCCAAAGGGAAAGGTACTGGGGAGGATGGGTGGGAAGGGACGGACAAGGGGGAAAAAGGGGGCATTATGATTAGCAGACATAATGTAGGGGGTGGGGGGCACAGGAAGGGCTGTGCAACACCGAGAAGACTAGTGATTCTACAGCATCTTACTACACTGATGGACAGTGACTGTAATGGGGTATGTGGTGGGGACTTGATGATGGGGGGAATCTTAGTAACCGTAATCTCACTCATGTAATTGTAGATTAATGATACCAAAATAAAATAATGAATCAATAAATAAGATAGAATGGATAAATAAACTGTGGTATATTCTCTCATGGAATACCATATAGTAACGATGGTAAATGAACAAGATCTATGCTAAATGTGAATTTCACAAGTATATAAAACTTCAAAACAGGACAAATTAATATAAAATGTTGAATGGTTACTGGTTATACTCAAAGGACTAGTAACTGGGAGGGATAGAGGAGTCTTCTAGGGTGTCTCTAACATTCTACATCTTGACCTAGGAAGTGGTTACCTCAGTAACGTGTGTTCACTTTATACAAATTCACCAAGCTGTACATTTATGGTGCATGCACTTATGTTATACTTTAATTTAAAAAGTTTAAAAATCCTGATTTCTCTAAATAAATTACTTTTCCATGTGCAAACTTTGGTGCTGCCCAAACACAGCTCATGTCTGATTAAAGCAGACTTGTTTGTTGTTCTACTCTGGCTGTGACCACATGACCCTTCCCCAGAGTTTCCAAAGGCTTGAGAGAGGAGATCACCATGTGCCTTTGCATTTGTGCAGGCAAGAATACATTTTGGGAGGGCTGACACACAGGGAGTTCATCCCCTGCTTCCAATACTGCAAACACATGTTCCTTCTGTCTGTCCAAAAAGCAAGGGAGAAGGAAACATCCACACAAGATAAGCCAAACA
This sequence comes from Manis javanica, assembly GCF_040802235.1. NCBI lineage: Eukaryota > Metazoa > Chordata > Mammalia > Pholidota > Manidae > Manis > Manis javanica. Next base: position 44,654,999 of record NC_133163.1, on the reverse strand, counting down.
CAGCAAACATCTCATCCAAATGACAAAGTTTCCCTGCCTGTCCCATTTTTAGCAGCCAATGACATGAGCACTATTTTGCAGCAAAAACAAGAAACTTAACCCCTGCCTCCCAAAGGTTCGGAGGGCACCTTGTGACAAGGGGGACCCAAAGCACAGGGCAGCAAACTGAAGCTGCTCAAAATTCCATGACAGACCATGGTGAAGTCATAAATGAAACTACATTTCCTGTTTCCCAGAGTACTGTCTGTTTATTATTAGCCCTTATTACTTCTTGCAGGACCAGGGGGCTTGAAAATCTTAAAGGACAAAAGTACAACAACATATTAGATCAAAGACTGGCTACTCTACCATGGGCCAAGGACATTTGGTTCAGAGCTACACACACACACACACACACACACACGCACGCATGCACGCACGCATTGCCTGGCTCCCTCTGCTGCTAGAGAGCTGCTTCACTTCAGCGCTGAGTACCTTCTATGTCAGTGATTCAGTCCCACACTCCATCCCAGGTGCAAAAGAGTGAGAATCTTGAAAACCACTTCCATAGATACCCACTTTCGCTTTCACACCCTCTCCAGCTGGGCTGCATCTGGAGGAGCTAGCCCTCTTTCCTTCCTCCTGGTGGTCAAGGGGACGCCAGCTGTACTTCTTACACTTTCCATGATAATGGTGGGGTTGTCAGGATACTGGTGGCTGGGCCATAAGGTATGTTGTGACCAGAACAGAACAATAGGGTAAGAGAGAGGCCAGGACTGAGCCAGGGGGCGAGGTGTTCTTCCAGCGTCTAAATGAGTCCTGCAGGTAGCAGAGACACCCTGGGGTACGCATGGCTGGAGACCAGCACTAGTTTTCCAGCAGTGGCAATACTCAAACCTTGGTCAGTGGTCTGAAGATATTAACACAAAGGAGTTCATTGCAGCATTGTTAATATAGAGAAAAACAGGAAGCAACCAAAGCATCCAGCAACAAAATGTGTTAAATCATATGGTATCGTCATATGCCATGGGTTATCAAGCAGTCATGAGAAAGAATGAAACAGCTCTATATTAATGTGGATAAAGTGAAGGTTCCTATGGCCAGGATTCGTACCTGACCCTGATTGGCTTGCTCACTACACACGTGTGGGCAATACATTATTATTGACTCTATATAAAGAGCTCCTCCCAGTGCTCTGGGCAACACAGTGGCATGGCCACCCAGCTGCAGGAGAGCAGAGACTGGAGTGGTGGCAGTGCCAAGGACAGAGATGAGACAGCTGCAGGAACAGAGAGGCCCAGAGGCAGAGAGCAGCTTGCTGCAGGCAGACTTTCTCTGAATGAACAGGATTTTAGTGATTGACCTACCAAAATAAAGTTGGGTATAACCCTTTCACCCCAAGAACATTCCACTGTCATTTTTTGGTCTCATTGAAACAACAGTGAACTTGCCCAGGGCTGAAACCCATTGGCAAGACAATTAACTAACACAGAAAATGGTCTATACTTTCAAGTTAAATGATAAGGACAAGTTGGAGAAAACTACATATAACATGGTTCCATTTATGTAATTAGGAAATCCTGTATGCACACACATGTAGTCTCACACACAATAGCACTGATACATGGACAGAAAAACATCTAGAAGGATGCCCACCAGACTATTATCAGGTCACCTCTGGGGAAGGGATTGGAAGTAGGTTGGTGAGGAGGAACTTCCCAATCTTGCCATATTTGTTTCTGTATTATTTGTCTATGATGTACCAATAGTTTTTCTTTAGTGTAAAAAACAACTTAAAAAGCCAAGGCTATGGGGATGGACATAGTGGGGAGTGGTCTGCACAGCCAGAGGCTTCTGTGAGCCAGGACCAAGGGCTGGGAAGTACACTACTTGGCAGAGGCGCCAAGCTCCTGATCAGGCATAGCAGGTCCTTTTTCTCCTGTGCTGTTGGTTCTCTTTGGGTCACTTCCAACCCTACACAGCTAGAGGAGAAGGGCCCCCCTAGGAAGGCCCAGAGGGATGCCTTGGGCCCATTTGGCCCTAGGCTTAGGAAGAGACCATGGTGCCCATTTCACTGGGGTTCTTTTCTGAGCCTTTGTATCAGAACACAGGATCCCCAGAAGCTAAAGAAAAGGGGCTCCAACACTTGTCCAGCCCTTGTCCAGCCTATTGTTGTGCTCCACCAAGACTCCACCTTAGAGTTGCCTTGGGAGACTTTTAAAAATACAAGTCTCATGAGGAGGAGTCAAGATGGCAGCGTGAGTGGGGCAGTGGACTCTCCTCCCAAAACTATTTATATTTTTGAAAATACAACTACGCCTAATAGAGAGACCAGAAGGTACAGTACAACAGCCAGGCTACATCCACATATGCGAGAACCCAGTGCCTCACGAAGGGGGGGAGATACAAGCCGCGGCCCGGTGGGACCCGAGCACGCCAGCGACCCCAGCTCCCTGGCAGGAGGAGAAGGAGTTGGAGCAGAGAGGGAGAGGGAGCCCAGGACTGCTAATACCCAGCCCTAGTCATCTGCACCAGGAGTGTAGACACACATTGCATGGTGTGCTGGATATTAGAGAAACGGAAAAGTAAAATCTACAAGCGGGTCCCCGCAGCCGGCTCCCCTGGGACAAAAGAAAACCGAGTGCTTTTTGAAAGTCTTAAAGGGACAGGAGCTTCACAGCTGGATGGAATAGTCCCAGCACACTCAGCCTAGCAGCTGGGAATCCTGAGGACCTTCAGGCAACCTAAACCCCTGGGTGGCAGTGCAGCTCTGAAGCCCCTCACGGCGATAAGCAGCCTGCCAATCGTTCCCCAGGCCACCACGGCCTCACCACAGTGGCGGAGCAGCCGGAGACTGGCCGTGGGCACAGCAGCTGCCCAGAGTCTCCTCCCAGCATGCTGCTGCTCAGGTCAGACCCAGACGCAGCCACCAGTGTGCAGCTGCCTGGCACAGACAGAGGGAGCCGGGGCAAGGTGCAAAGGAACGCCATTCTCTCAGGAGGGCACACCCGGTGTGCCTGCCACACCCCGCAGTCTCTGGGCTGCCCCAACAGCTGCCCTGCCCATGGCAGCTCAGGGGATTAACCCAGAGGCTACTCCTGCTGTGTGGGTAACTGACACAGGCAGCGGAGAAGGGCAAGGCAACCAGAGAGCAGGAAGGGACATTGTTCTCCCAGCTGACACACACACCCCCTACCTACAACTACATCTAACACCATGAAAAGACAGAAGACTTTGGTCCAGTCAAGAATCACCCAGACAACCCACAAGAGAGGGTCTGGGGGGAGAGATATAACAAATCTTCCTGAAAAAGAATACAAAATAAAGGTAATAACTATGCTGATGGACCTGCAGAGAAATATGCAAGAGCTAAGGGATGAAGTCCAGAGGGAGATAACAGAAATGACAACATTCTCTGGAAGGACTTCAGAGCAGACTGGATGAGGTGCAAGAGACTGTTAGTGGAATAAAAATAAGAGAACAGGAATACAGAGAAGTTGAGGCAGAGAGATATAAAAGGATCCCCAGGAATGAAAGAATAGTAATAGAACTGTGTGACCAATCCAAACCAATCCAAATATAATGCAAACAATATTTGCATTATAGGGGTACCAGAAGAAGAAGAGAGACAAAAAGGGATAGAAAGTGTCTTTGAAGAAATAATTGCTGAAAACTTCCCAAAACAGAGGGAGGAAATACTCCTCAGACCGTGGAAGCCCACAGATCTCCCAACACAAGGGACCCAAGGAGGACAACACCAAGACATATATTAAAATGGCAAAGATCAAAGACAAAGACAGAGTATTAAATGCAGCCAGAGAGAGAGAAAAGGTCACCGACAAAGGAAAACCCATCAGGCTATCATCAGACTTCTCAACAGAAACCTCACAGGCCAGAAAAGAATGGCATGATTTATTATGTAATGAAACAGAAGGGCCTTGAACCAAGAACACTGTATCCAGCTTGATTATCTTTTAAATATGAGGGAAGGATTAAACAATTCCCAGACAAGCATAAGTTGAGGGAATTTGCCTCCCACAAACCACGTCTACAGGATATTTTAAAGGGACTGCTCTAGATGGAAGCACTCCTAAGGCTAAATAGATGTCACCAGAGAAAATGTAATCATAGCAAAGAAAGCAGACCAACCAAATACTAACTAAAGGCAAAAAATAAAATCAACTATTAACAAAAGCAGTCAAAGGAAACACAAAAGAGTACAGAATAAAACACCTAACATATAAAGAATGGAGGAGGAGGAATAAGAAGGGAGAGAAATAAAGAAACATCAGACAGTGTTTATAATAGCTCAATAGTGAGTTAAGTTAGACAGTAAGATAGTATAGAAGCTAACTTTGAACCTTTGGTAACCATGAATCTAAAGCCTGCAATGGCAATGAGTACATATCTTTCAATAATCACCCTAAATGTAAATGGACTGAAGGCACCAACCAAAAGACACAGAGTAATAGAATGGATAAAAAAGCAAGACCCATCTCCATGTTGCTTACAAGAGACTCACCTCAAACCCAAAGACACACACAGACTAAAACTGAAGGGATGGAAAAAGATATTTCATGCAAACAATAGGGAGAAAAAAGCAGGTGTTGCAGTACTAGTATCAGACAAAACAGACTTCAAAACAAAGAAAGTAACAAGACATAAAGAAGGACATTACATAATGATAAAGGGGTCAGTCCAACAAGATGATATAACCATTATAAATATATATGCACCCAATACAGGAGCACCAACATATGTGAAACAAATACTAAGAGAATTACAGGAGGAAATAGAATGCAATGCATTCATTCTAGGAGACTCCAACACACCACTCACTCCAAAGGACAGATCCACCAGACAGAAAATAAGTAAGGACACAGAGGCACTGAACAATACATTAGAACAGATGTGCCTAACACACATCTACAGAACTCTACTCCCAAAAGCAGCAGAATACACATTCTTCTCAAGTACACATGGAACATTTTCCAGAATAGACCACATACTAGGCCACAAAAAGAGCCTCAGTAAATTCAAAAAGGTTGAAATTCTACCAACCAACTTCTCAGACCACAAAGGTATAAAACTAGAAATAAATTGTACAAAAAAGCCAAACAGGTTCACAAACACATGGAGGCTTCACAACATGCTCCTAAATAATCAATGGATCAATGACCAAATTAAAATAGAGATCAGGCAATATATGGAGACAAATGACAACAACAGCACAAAGCCCCACTTCTGTGGGACGCAGTGAAGGCAGTTCTAAGAGGAAAGTATATAGCAATCCAGGCCTATTTAAAGAAGGAACAATCCCAAATGAATTGTCTAAAGTCACAATTATTGAAACTGGTAAAAGAAGAACAAATGAGGCCCAAAGTCAGAAGAAGGAGGGACATAATAAGGAATAGAAAATAAATATATGAAATTGAGAAGAATAAAACAATAGAAAAAAATCAATGAAACCAAGAGCTGGTTCTTTGAGAAAATAAACAAAATAGATTAGCCCCTAGCCAGACTTTTCAAGAGAAAAAGAGAATCTACACACATAAACAGAATCAGAAATGAGAAAGGAAAAATCATGATGGACCCCACAGAAATACAAAGAATTATTAGAGAATACAATGAAAATCTATATGCTAACAAGCTGGAAAACCTAGAAGAAATGGACAACTTTCTAGAAAAATACAACCTTCCAAGGCTGACCAAGGAAGAAACAGAAAATCTGAACAAAACAACTACCAGCAACTAAATTGAACCAGTAATCAAAAAACTACCCAAGAACAAAACTCCCAGGCCAAATGGATTCACCACTGAATTTTATCAGACATATAGAAAAGACATAATACCCATTCTCCTTAAAGTTTTCTAAAAAATTGAAGAGGAGGGAATACTTCCAAACTCATTCTATGAAGCCAGCATCACTCTAATACCAAAACCAGGCAAAGACACCACAAAAAAAGAAAATTACAGACCAATATCCCTCATAAACATAGATGCAAAAATACTCAACAAAATATTAGCAAACCGAACTCAAAAATACATCAAGAGGATCATACACCATGATCAAGTGGGATTCATCTCAGGGATGCAAGGATGGTACAACATTCAAAAATCCATCAACATCATCCACCACATCAACAAAAAGAAGGAGAAAAACCACATGATCATCTCCATAGATACTGAGAAAGCATTCAATAAAAGTCAACATCCATTCATGATAAAAACTCTCAACAAAATGGGTATAGAGGGCAAGTACCTCAACATAATAAACGCCATATATGACAAACTCACAGCCAACATCATACTGAATAGTGAGAAGCTGAAAGCTTTTCCTCTGAGATTGGGAACAAGACAGGGATGCCCACTTGCCCCACTGTTATTCAACATAGTACTGGAGGTCCTACACATGGCAATCAGACAAAACAAAGAAATACAAGGCATCCAGATTGTTAAAGAAGAAGTCAAACTGTCACTATTTGCAGATGACATGATACTGTACATAAAAAACCCTAAAGACTCCACTCCAAAACTACTAGAACTAATATCTGAATTGAGCAAAGTTGCAGGATACAAAATTAATACACAGAAATCTGTTGCTTTCCTATACACTAATGATGAACTAGCAGAAAGATAAATCAGGAAAACAATTCCATTCACAATTGCATCAAAAATAATAAAATACCTAGGAATAAACCTAACCAAGGAAGTGAAAGATCTATACCCTGAGAACTACAAGACACTCTTAAGAGAAATTAAAGAACACTAACAAATGGAAACTCATCCCATGCTCTTGGCTAAGAAGAATTAATATTGTCAAAATGGCCATCCTGCCTAAAGCAATCTACATATTCAATGCAACCCCTATCAAAATACCAACAGCATTCTTCAACAAACTGGGACAAATAGTTTTAAAATTCATATGGAACCACAAAAGACCCCGAAGAGCCAAAGCAATCCTGAGAAGGAAGAATAAAGCAAGGGGATCTCATTTGCCAACTTCAATCTCTATTACAAAGCCACAGTAATCAAGACAATTTGGTACTGGCACAAGAACAGAGCCACAGACTAGTGGAGCAGAATAGAGAGTCCAGACATTAACCCAAACATATATGGTCAATTAATATATGATAAAGGAGCCATGGGGAAATGACAGCCTCTTCAACAGCTGGTGTTGGCAAAACTGGACAACTACATGCAAGAGAATGAAACTGGATCATTGGCTAATGCCATACACAAAAGTAAATTCGAAATGGATCAAAGACCTGAATGTAAATCATGAAACCATAAAACTCTTAGAAAAAAACATAGCTAAAAATCTCTTGGACATAAACACGAGCAACTTCTTCCTGAACTTATCTCCCCGGGCAAGGGAAACAAAAGCAAAAATGAACAAGTGGGACTATATCAAGCTGAAAAGCTTCTGTACAACAAAGGACACCACCAAAAGAACAAAAAGGCATCCTACAGTATGGGAGAATATATTCATAAATGACAGATCTGATAATGGGTTGACATCCAAAATATACAAAGAGCTCATGCACCTCAACAAACAAAAAGCAAATATTCCAATTAAAAAATGGGCAGAGGAGCTGAATAGACAGTTCTCTAAAGAAGAAATTCAGATGGCCAACAGACACATGAAAAGATGCTCCACATCGCTAGTTATCAGAGAAATGCAAATTAAAACCACAATGAGATATCACCTCACACCAGTAAGGATGTCCACCATCCAAAAGACAAACAACAACAAATGTTGGCGACATCGTGGAAAAAGGGGAACCCTCCTACACTGCTGGTGGGAATGTAAATTAGTTCAAACATTGTGGGAAGCAATATGGAGGTTCCTTAAAAAACTAAAAATAGAAATATCATTTCACCCAGGAATTCCATTCCTAGGAATTTACCCTAAGAATGCAGGAGCCCAGTTTGAAAAAGTCATATGCACCCCTATGTTTATTGCAGCACTATTTACAATAGCCAAGAAATGGAAGCAACCTAAGTGTCCATCAGTAGATGAATGGATAAGAGGTGGTATGTATACACAATGGAATATTATTCATCCATAAGAAGAACACAAATCCTACCATTTACAACAACATGGATGGAGCTAGAGGGTATTATCCTCAGTGAAATAACCCAGGCTGAGAAAGACAGGTATAAAATGATTTCACTCATCTGTGGAGCATAAGAACAAAGAAAAAACTGAAGGAACAAAGCAGCAGCAGACTCACAGAACCCACGAACTGACTAACAATTACCAAAGAGAAAGGGACTGGGGAGGATGGGTGTGAAGGGAGGGATAAGGGGAAAAAGAAAAAGGGTACATTACTATTTGCTGCCATAATATAGAGGGGGGCACAGGGAGGGCTGTGTAATACAGAAAAGACAAGTAGTGATTCTATAGCATCTTACTACACTGATGAACAGTGACTGTAATGGGGTATGTGGTGGGGACTTGGTGATGGTGGGAGTTTAGTAAACATATTGTTCCCCATGTAATTGTAAATTATAGATACCAAAATAAAAAATATATATATACATATTAGCCTCAAATATAGACCTATGTTGAAACACAGATTAACTGTTTTGTTGTGTGTCTTGCTAATGGGTTTCAGTCCTGCACAAGTTCACTATGGATTCAATGAGAATGAAAAATGACAGTGGAATATTCTTGGGGTAAAGACATGTATACCCAACTTTATTTTCATGGTGCAGGTCAATCACCAGAATCCTGTCCACTGAGAGTGAGTCTGCATACAGTAGGCCAATCTCTGCCCCTGGGCCTCCCGCCCCCATAGCCATCTCCATCTCTGTCCTTGGCACTGCCACCACTCCAGCCTCTGCTCTCCTGCAGCCTTGCAGCCGCCCAGAGCACTGGGCAAAGCTCTTTATATAGAGTCAGTAACAACGTATTGGCCACATGTGTGTAGTGAGCTAGCCGACCAGGGTCAGGTAAGAATCCTGGCCACAGGAACCTTCACTTTATCCACACTCAACCCCTCTAGGATTCTCGCCTCTCAATCTGTGTGCCCTCAATCCTCTGCAATGGTCCCTGTGCAAGTAAGCTGGAACATTGGAGCCAAATTCCATAACAATGTAATATAATATACAAATACAAATTATAATAACCCTCAAGCCTGAGGAGATCCATTGCTACCAAGTGGTCACTCTGGGTGTACTCAAACCAGTTCTGCTCAAATGAGTTAACCAAAAGGACCATGGGTGGGCCTTACAATACCCACCTTCTCCAGCCTCTCCAGCAGAAAGTTTTTCAGACACACAGGCCGGTCTTGTCTCTTTTTCTCTGGCTTCTGCTTTGTCCTCAGCAGCCGGAACTGCTCCTCCAGTTTCAGTTGCTGCCACAGCTCCAGTAAGATTCTATCTGACTCTCCACCCAGTTTCTCCATCTGCTGCTGCCTTTATCAAATCAGTCCACACCTGGGTCCTCGTGACCTTCACGGGACCCTTCAAATTCTTCCTTCAAGCAGCAGACTGTATTTCCTTTTGTGCTTTCATTGCTTGAGCCCAAGTATAGGAGCAGAACAGAGAGTGCTCCATGACTGGGGGGGTTGCACCTCTCCTGGAGGAACCTGCAGCTGCTGAGTCTTTATGTTCTCATGGGCTTTCCACCAACTTTCAACCTGTAGGGTTTCAACCTACAAGGGGCTGATGCCTCCAGTACCACTAGGGCCTCTACCCCTACCTGTTCTTCAAACTTCCACTCTTCCATTTCTGGGATTGACAGCTCCACTACATCCTTCACCAGCCCCATGGCACCTGGCAGCCTGCACTCTCATGCTGCTTCTTCCTGGGCCACTGCCCCTTCTCATGCTGCTTCCTCTTGGGCTACTACAACATCCTTTATCATTTCCACAGCTCCTCATAGTGACGCCATTTCAGTCACCAACAAATTTTTTACCTCTTCAATGGCACCTTGCAGCTCACGTTCTTGTGCTGCCTCTTCACATGTTTCCTGGCAGCAGGATGTCTTTCTCCCTTACAGCCTTTCTCATTATTGTAAGAAGAAAACTCCCCACCATTCCTGCAGCCTCATGGGCACTCTGTTTCTCTAAGGAATTCCCTGTTTTGCTGAGGGCCAACTTTACTGGCTCAGGCATGGCCTCCACCCCTTCCTAGTCTTGGGGTGAGCCCAGTCCTCTAGGAGATTAGCCACGTCAGACCGTATGTCCACTGGGGGACACTCAAATGTCTCCCCATCCACACAGGGAGCCTGTGGAAACACTCTTCCTATGAGGGCAGCCTGTTCTTTTCCTTGGTCAACGACGAATCCTGCTAATTTCCAATTGTCTTGCCAATGGGTTTCAGCCCTGGGCAAGTTCACTATGGATTAAGTGAGACCAAAAAATGACAATAGAACGTTCTTGGGGTGGAAGAGTTTATACACAACTTTATTCCCACAGTGGCAGTTCAATCACTAGAATCCCATCCACTCAGAACAAGTCTGCATGCAGCAGGCTGGTCTCTGCCTCTGGGCCTCTCTGTCCCCACAACCATCTCAGTCTTTGTCCTCGGTGCTGCCACCACTCTAGTTTCTACTCTCCAGCAGCTGTGCTGCCATGTCGCATAGAGCGCTGGGTGGAGCTCTTTATATAGAGTCAATAAAACATATTGCCCACACGTGTGTAGTGAGCTAGCTGACTAGGGCCAGGTGAGAATCCTGGCCACAGGAACTTCCATTTTATCCACACCTGGTAATAAGACTTCTGGAAATCTTACTAATGAAATACAAAATGCCTCAAATACGGAAAAATTTTGTGAAGATGGCTCTCATTATGTTTCCTTGTGTTGGGGGAGCATTGTGTATTTCCCTCAGTCCTTGTCCCTGCTGCAACAAAGAATTGAAGGGCAGAGCCACAGTAGCCAAGCAGAGTAAATTTTTATTTAAAGTTACTTAAAGAGAGAAAAAGTACAGTCCACCTCACAAGGAGAGGCACCCTAAAAGTTTGGATAGAGAAAGTTTAAAATTAGAAAGTGTGGGCAACCTCAGAGAGAGGAGCACCAGGAATGTGACTAAGGGCTGGGGGTGCAGACTTGCTAAGTGGTCTTTGAATACTTAGAAATAACATAACACAAGGAACTTCCTGCTCTGATTTCTCCCTGGGATACCAGCATCTTGGTCTGGGAGCATTTCAAACAAGACCACCTGCCCAGCCCCCAAGGTGGACTTAGTTACTGTATGTTTGCTAAAGAGTAAGTTAAGAATCTTATGTCTTAACTTCCTGGGTATTAAAATGCAATCTTTAAGATGGAATCCTTCTTGCCTTTTACTATGTTGTTCACAGCTGGGCCTGCATGCTAAATTAGTTGCCTCGGTTGCAAACTACTTGATTAGAGCTGAAGGAGAAAAAAACAACATATAAGTAAATTAAAAAAATAAGCTGGACCTGCATGATTAACACAAAAAAGACATGGGCTATGCTGAGGAACCATCCTTTATCTGGGGAATATTCAAATATTCAAGGCCAAGTTGCTCCTGGCTTTTTGAGCTTTAATTAACTTTGGGTCTTTTTAGTGTACTTTCCTGGCCTTTTTCTCTTTCTACCCCAAATCATATCTATTTTCCTGCCTAACACTTGTATAATAACTAAAAATCAGAAACAAACTAAATGTTCAATGGAGGCTGGTGAGTGATTAAATATGTATACTTATGGTGATGCCAGGGTTCTTGTTTGCGGAGTAGAGGAATGAACTTAGCAAAAATTCAAGGTAGGAGTGCCAGGGAGAGGCTTTCATTTAGAGATAAAGTGAGAGGACAGAGCTCCTGGCTCACACCAGAAGGGGACAAGAGAGTCTGTAGTTGGGCATTGTTTAGGGGTTTTATAGGCAATTGAGGATTTTGTGATAAAGGGCTTAGGGGTGTGGACTTGTTAAGTGGTCTTAGAATGTTCATCCTTGATGATACATTAAGTCCCTTTTCTCATTAGTCCTCCAGGTAATTTTGCAAAATTAATATAAGAAATTTATTGCAGATTTTTTCCCCAGAATAGCAGCTTTTGGTCTGGAAGCATATCAATCATCATTCAAGACTGCCTGCCCTGCCCTCAAGGTGGGCTGAGTTATTGTCTGTTTGCTAAAGAGTTTAAAAAGGCAATCTAAGATGAAATCTTTCTTGCCTTTATTATGTTGTTTATGGCTGGGCTTGCTTGCCATTATTAATTGCCCAGATTGCAAATCACCTGATCAGGTCTGAAGGAGGAAAACCAGCATATAGGCCTGGGCCTTTTAGCATGCTAAGGTGAATCCTACACATGATTACAAATGATTAGCCTAATAAAAACATGAGCTATGCTGAGATACTTTCCTTTACTGGGGAATATTAACTGATTTCACTGAAGAATGACTCCAGAGCTTAATGTTTAGCATGAAGTTTTGGTAGGGAGTTTGTTTGCCTATAGTTACTTTGCTTTGACTGTAATTATCCTGCCTTGCTTTTTCTGAAGGCCTTAACCCTGCTCTGTCTAAGCCCATGGTCCCTGTCTCAATGGAACATTTCCCAATAATTAAATTTGTAATGAAAATTTGTAATAATAAGTTAAAATGTACTAATGATGGACTTATAACATTTTTGGTGGGGCATAAGGACTTTTGTACTTATATAAAAATTCATCTCAGAGGAAATAAACATGTGCAGATCTCATTGCAATCTAATTAAATCAGAAGCTCCAGAGCTTGGGCCCAGACATTAGACTTCTTTTAAGTTTTCCTGTAACTCCAGGGAGATGAAATCCCAGAGCAAAATACCTCTAAAACCAAAAGGGAGAAATAAAGTTTAAAACACGTTTATTGCTTACAAACTGCAGTCCAGGGCTACCTCTTTCCTGTTGATATGGAGATGATCCACTCTCCACCCCTGAGGAATGCTGGTTGATATGCAAATGCACTAAAGCCAGGCAAGATATTCTGGAAATATTACAATTTTACCCACAGTTTCCCCAGATTGTTCTAATTGAAACCAAAGCTGAGAGAACCATGCACCTTACATCTGAAGGAGACCTTCTGGTTCAGCTGTGGCCTTCTGGTTCATCAGGCGAACTGAGAGCTCATCAGGATGGAGTTCTACATGAAGTACTACATGGGCTGTGTTTCCCTGGCCTCTCCCTGCATATAGGGACTAATGGGTTGGGTGGTGGCCCCAGTAATCATATTTTTGAGATTATGGCCAAATAGCTTTACATCTTACCACAATCAGCAGCAGGAGACTTATTAGGAAGTAGACGGTTAAAATAATCGAGGTAAGAGGCAACTGAGGGCTTAAACTGGGTTAGGATAGCAGTGGGAGACTTGGCAGAGACAGATCCTACAGAACTGGGCACTGGAGCAGATGAGGCAGGTGAAGGAGTCAGAGCAAAATTCTGGAATGTATGTGGTCTGCTGGGGAGGAGATCCAACCCTACAGAGCCACTGGTTTCCTGCCTGCTGGTGTCAACCCCCACAGTCTTCCTTAAAGTGATAAAGGCAGGAAACTCAGGTTAGCCACTAGGAGATTCTGGTGCCTACAGGGCTCTTTGGAATAAGGTGCTACAGCCGATTTGCTATTGGGCCAAAGGAAACAAATAAAAATTGAATAGGAGAGAGAAAACCCCAACATTATGAGGATTTAAAGGAAGAGTAACATAGTGTGTGGCATGAGTAGTGGGGTAACAAAGAGCCCCTGCTCATAAATGTCCTTCTCACCCTGGCTCCCTGTTGCCTGTAATTCCACTATTAGGTGAATTCCACTTGGGTTATTAAGCATTGCCCATTCATTGTTCTCCTCTTCCATTCAGACTCCTGAAAGAAACAACACTTTGATTCAGCAACAGTTTAGGGAATTAGTTCACGGCTTACTTGGCCAATCAGAGTGCCAACTCTGTGCTTGGTATTGTACTAGGAACTGTGATACAATGGAAAGAAGGCCTCATTAAGTGATAAGAAGAATTGATTCCTTTCAGAAGTATCTACTGAACACCTCCTGTCACCTGGTGCTGAGATGAAGGAAAACAGGAAAATGCAGGACACTGTCACCATCCTCAAGGAGCTTTTAGCCTTACTGGGGGATTCCAAGCACACAAAAGGCAGAACAAGCAACTGCTTATTAAACTGCTAATGTAGTCAAGGGTCACTATGAAGAGTGGAGCTATGAGCCTGGACGTCAGAAAGTCTTTTCAGAAGCTCTCTTGATTGAACCACACTAGCCCTTTTCATTAGGGAGCCTGGAAAATAAGCTATTATAACCCCACTGTTTTCTAAATATTAACATGGGTGTGACTTCCAAGTTCTGAGGCCTCGCATTAGTTTCTACCTACACCCCATAGCTTTGGCTAGGCTGAGCACTACTGAAAAAGAGTTATTCATTAAGCATTTATATGGTGCTCAGGGCCCACCCACCTTTCCTGCCTGTGCCCCAGCTCTGGCCACTCTCCATGTCTTGGTGGTAGGCTGAGTGGTTTCACATTTACTAAACACCCACAAGATACATGGTTTCAGTGGATGGCAGTTATGCTCACAAGGTACCCTCATGAAAAAAGCCTCACCCTGTCACTGGGAAGGATGGACTGTGACAGCCACCCAACTGGAGTAAGAAGCAAGATTTAGGAAGAGAGGAACAGGTGTGGCTCAGAAATCAGGCATCAAGCAGGACCAGACAGAGCAATATTGCCAAATCTTGAGGAGTTCTGCCTTTCTATGAAACTATCATTGGTAAATTGTGTTATCCTGGAAGCACATTCCAGGCCAGAGATCCTTTGGGGTGGGATCAAAAGCCCAGGAGGAAGGAGAAGTGAGGAATGTGGACTAGAGCAGGAACCAAACCAGCATGTGACCTGGAGGAGGGGCAAACTCCTTGGCACCAGGGATCAGGAGAGAGGGAGGCAAACTGAGGATCACATTTGGGGTTGCCAAGGAAGAGCAGACCCAGTAATCCAAGGCTGGGCACTGAGGCACCCTGAGACTGGGAGCAGAGGTGTGCAAAGCAGGGCAAGAGATAAAGATGAGGGTTCAAAACTAGGGAGTTAATTGGCATCAACAGATTAAACAAAATATTGGGACAGTAGTTGCCTCTGGTGCTAGGGGAGACTGACCAGGCAAAGACACGGGGAATTTCTGAGAAGATACAGAGATGAAAGTTTTGTATCTTGAATGAAGTGTGGGTTACATGGTATCCATTTGTAAAAAGTTATTGAATTGTATGTTTAGGATTTGTGCATCTCAATGTATGTAAATTTTACTTAAAAACATTGTGCACAAATTGAACTCTAGTTAGGTTTACTTTTAGCAGTGCTATGGATTAGCAATTCTGAAACAATAATCTGTACATTCTTTTTTTTTTTTTTTTTTTAACATAAATACAATTTTTATTAAAAACCTCATACTTCCTTAAGAAGAAGTTATTGAGAAAGACAGTGTTATTTTACATTTTTTGTAAATCTTTTCCATGTCCAGCTTGAATAAAGGCTACTGGAGATTGGCTTTTGCATTCAACCTATTGTAATATGCTATTTTGGTTGAAGTATGTGAAGAAAATTTCCTGTGCTCAGACAAAAGGAGGAGATAATTGTGGGTGTTCTTCTTTGATACAATATTAAAATTTTCTTAGAAGTAGTTTGATAAAGATTGGTTTCAATGTGGAATATGAATCTATATTGTCATACTCAGTTCCATTAAAGTCTATTGATTTATCTTGCACTTTGAATGGATCTTTTGCTCATGCCTGATTTTATAACACCATGCATTGGTCATCTGAAAAATATTGGTTCACTGAATTATACAGATTTTCCAAACGTTGGCACATTTAATTTTACAATATCAAAAAACTTCATTAGGAAAATCTGAAGTACTGGGAAGCTATCACACTCAATGTAGAGGACACACATTTTCCCAAATTCTAATTTTTGCTTAAAAGCTCAAATTCTGTCATTGGTTATAATATTGTTCTCCTCGAGAGGATAGGCTCACTTGTTCATTTTTAAAACTTTGACTTCTAAGCACCCAATTATGAATAACTATTAACAGCTTGTTAATCAGTCATTCTTTCAAGAAATAATGGTGTCACATGAAAAAAAGGGTTGATTCAGCTTGCAACTCAAATAACCACACAAGCACTTTGCCTGGAGGCAATCATGGTACTTCAGGGTGCAGCAGACGTGCTTTTGGGGAATTCCCATTTTTTTTTTTTTTTTTTTTTTTTTTTTTGAGAGGGCATCTCTCATATTTATTGATCAAATGGTTGTTAACAACAATAAAATTCAGTATAGGGGGGTCAATGCTCAATGTACAATCATTAATCCATCTCAAGCCTAATTCTCGTCAGTCTCCAATCTTCTGAAGCATAACGAACAAGTTCTTACATGGTGAACGAATTCTTACAGAGTGAATAAATTCTTACATGGTGAACAGTACAAGGGCAGTCATCACAGAAACTTTCGGTTTTGATCATGCAATATGACCTATAAACCATCAGGTCAAATATGAATATTCATTTGATTTTTGTACTTGATTTATATGTTGATCCCACATTTCTCCTATTATTATTATTATTTTTATTTTTAATAAAATGCTGAAGTGGTAGGTAGATGCAAGATAAAGGTAGAAAACATAGTTTAGTGCTGTAAGAAGGCAAATGTAGATGATCAGATGATCAGGTGTGTGCCTATGGACTAAGTATTAATCCAGGCTAGACAAGGGCAGCAAAACATCCACGGATGCAGAAGATTTCTCTCAAAGCAGGGGGGGTGAGGTTCTGAGCCTCACCTCTGTTGATCCCCAAATTCTCACCTGATGGCCCCCCTGCGACTGTGCCTGTCTTAGGTTGTTCCTCCCTTGAGGAATCTTACCCGTCTCTGGCTAACCAGTCATCTTCCGGGGCCATACAGGGAAATGTAAAGTTGGTAAGTGAGAGAGAAGCCATATTGTTTGCAAAGGTTAGCTTTTTACTTCTTTGCAGATTTATGCCCTGTGGCTTCTATGCCCAGCACTTGTCTCGAGGTATCTTTACCACCTGGAGGAATTATGATACTCGGTAAATTCGATATGAGGCACGAATTCTATTTAAAGTTTGTAATTAGGAAGGAAGAAGAAAAGCTATAGATGTAGCATATGAAGGAAACTTGGGAGGATTGATTATTTCTTTGACATATCTTCTTGTATAGTACCTTAAGTATGTATAGGTTTTAAACTACTAACTAATTTGCACACACATATTGACATAATAGGAATATGGTGACATAAACAAAGCAAATCTATAATTACCAACCATCTCCAGTGAAGCCAAGAAAACCATTTAGGCACCCTAGGCATTTGTGAAAATTTATCTATGATATGATGGATATTTTCCAACTGTACTTGAACCATCAGACAAATTAAAGCAGCCCATTTCTGGGATCTGTTCACATCCCATATGTTCTTTTAACCATAGATAGTCTATAGTCATGAGATTTTGGGGTGCTACAACTTGCACCCCTCCCAACTCCTGGTTGAGTTCCAACAGTACAGATCCAGTCAAATTCGTTGTCTCACTGTATGCACATGCCAGCCTAGACATCTCCCTCCTCCTTCTCATGGCAAGTCCAGGAGATGGTGGGCTGGATGCAGCCACAACCGCAGCATCGTCCGGATCCCTGTGGAGGCTTTTTGATGATCATCCCCCGGCACGAGTCCTCCAGAGAGTGCTGATGCCGGAAGCTCCTCCTCATATCGTATCTTAGTTCATTTTCTGGGTATCCAAGCTAGGCCTTGATCTTCTGCGTAGAAACAAACAGACCCTTTGCCCACACTTTGACATGCCCTCTATACCACTGTGCAGAACTCATTGGAGGTCAGCACACAGTAACTGCTTTTTTTTTTTTTTTTTTTTAATTAAGAGAAAGGAATATTATCAGAAAAGAGTACCTCCATAGCTGATCATCTGACACCCTTTAAGTGATCAACATTAAGGATATTTAAAGCATGCGTTGATCTTTGATTTACCAATAGTTTTATCCTGTTAAGGAGTAATCCCCCTTTTCTTTCTTTCTTTCTTTTTTTTTTTTTTTTAAATTTTTAATCTACACTTACCTGAAGAATACTATGTTTACTATGCTCTCCCCTATATCAGGTCCCCCCTAACAACCACATTACGGTTACTGTCCATCAGCTTAGCAAAATGTTGTAGAGTCACTACTTGTCCTCTCTGTGTTGTGCAGCCCACCCTCCCCTTTCTCCCTCCCCCCCATGCATGCTAATCTTAATACCCCCCTTCTTCTTCCCCCCCCTTATCCCTCCCTGCCCACCCATCCTCCCCAGTTCCTTTCCCTTTGGTACCTGTTAGTCCATTTTTGGGTTCTGTAATTCTGCTGCTGTTTTGTTCCTTCAGTTTTTCCTTTGTTCCTATACTCCTCAGATGAGTGAAATCATTTGGTATTTCTCTTTCTCCGCTTGGCTTATTTCACTGAGCATAATACTCTCCAGCTCCATCCATGTTGCTGCAAATGGTTGGATTTTTCCACTTCTTATGGCTGAGTAGTATTCCATTGTGTATATGTACCACATCTTCTTTATCCATTCGTCTACCGATGGACATTTAGGTTGCTTCCAATTCTTGGCTATTGTAAATAGTGCTGCGATAAACATAGGAGTGCATCTGTCTTTCTCAAACTTGATTGCTGCGTTCTTAGGGTAAATTCCTAGGAGTGGAATTCCTGGGTCAAATGGTAGGTCTGTTTTGAGCATTTTGATGCACCTCCATACTGCTTTCCACAATGGTTGAACTAATTTACATTCCCACCAGCAGTGTAGGAGGGTTCCCCTTTCTCCACAGCCTCGCCAACATTTGTTGTTGTTTGTCTTTTGGATGGCAGCTATCCTTACTGGTGTGAGGTGATACCTCATTGTAGTTTTAATTTGCATTTCTCTGATAATTAGCGATGTGGAGCATCTTTTCATGTGTCTCTTGGCCATCTGTATTTCTTTTTTGGAGAACTGTCTGTTCAGTTCCTCTGCCCATTTTTTAATTGGGTTATTTGTTTTTTGTTTGTTGAGGCGTGTGAGCTCTTTATATATTCTGGACGTCAAGCCTTTATCAGATCTGTCATTTTCAAATATATTCTCCCATACTGTAGGGTTCCTTTTTGTTCTATTGATGGTGTCTTTCGCTGTACAGAAGCTTTTCAGCTTAATGTAGTCCCACTTGCTCATTTTTGCTGTTGTTTTCCTTGCCCGGGGAGATATGTTCAAGAAGAGATCACTCATGTTTATGTCTAAGAGGTTTTTGCCTATGTTTTTTTCCAAGAGTTTAATGGTTTCGTGACTTACATTCAGGTCTTTGATCCATTTTGAGTTTACCTTTGTATATGGGGTTAGACAATGGTCCAGTTTCATTCTCCTACATGTAGCTGTCCAGTTTTGCCAGCACCATCTGTTGAAGAGACTGTCATTTTGCCATTGTATGTCCATGGCTCCTTTATCAAATATTAATTGACCATATATGTTTGGGTTAATTTCTGGGGTCTCTAATCTGTTCCACTGGTCTGTGGCTCTGTTCTTGTGCCAGTACCAAATTGTCTTGATTACTATGGCTTTGTAGTAGAGCTTGAAGTTGGGGAGTGAGATCCCCCCTACTTTATTCTTCTTTTTCAGGATTGCTTTGGCTATTCGGGGTCTTTGGTGTTTCCATATGAATTTTTGAATTATTTGTTCCAATTCATTGAAGAATGTTGCTGGTAATTTGAGAGGGATTGCATCAAATTTGTATATTGCTTTTGGCAGGATGGCCATTTTGACGATATTAATTCTTCCTAGCCATGAGCATGGGATGAGTTTCCATTTATTAGTGTCCCCTTTAATTTCTCTTAAGAGTGACTTGTAGTTTTCAGAGTATAAGTCTTTCACTTCCTTGGTTAGGTTTATTCCTAGGTATTTTATTCTTTTTGATGCAATGGTGAATGGAATTGTTTTCCTGATTTCTCTTTCTATTGATTCGTTGTTAGTGTATAGGAAAGCTACAGATTTCTGTGTGTTGATTTTGTATCCTGCAACTTTGCTGTATTCCGATATCAGTTCTAGTAGTTTTGGAGTGGAGTCTTTAGGGTTTTTTATGTACAGTATCATATCATCTGCAAATAGTGACAGTTTAACTTCTTCTTTACCAATCTGGATTCCTTGTATTTCTTTGTTTTGTCTGATTGCCGTGGCTAGGACCTCCAGTACTATGTTAAATAACAGTGGGGAGAGTGGGCATCCCTGTCTGGTTCCCGATCTCAGTGGAAATGCTTTCAGCTTCTCGCTGTTCAGTATAATGCTGGCTGTGGGTTTATCATATATGGCCTTTATTATGTTGAGGTACTTGCCCTCTATTCCCATTTTGCTGAGAGTTTTTATCATGAATGGATGTTGAATTTTGTCAAATGCTTTTTCAGCATCTATGGAGATGATCATGTGGTTTTTGTCTTTCTTTTTGTTGATGTGGTGGATGATGTTGATGGATTTTCGAATGTTGTACCATCCTTGCATCCCTGGGATGAACCCCACTTGGTCATGGTGTATGATCCTTTTGATATACTGTTGAATTCTGTTTGCTAATATTTTATTGAGTATTTTTGCATCTACGTTCATCAGGGATATTGGTCTGTAATTTTCTTTTTTGGTGGGGTCTTTGCCTGGTTTTGGTATTAGGGTGATGTTGGCTTCATAGAATGAGTTTGGGAGTATTCCCTCTTCTTCTATTTTGTGGAACACTTTAAGGAGAATGGGTATTATGTCTTCTCTGTGTGTCTGATAAAATTCCGAGGTAAATCCGTCCGGCCCCGGGGTTTTGTTCTTGGGTAGTTTTTTGATTACTGTTTCAATTTCTTTGCTTGTAATTGGTTTGTTTAACTTTTGTGTTTCTTCCTTGGTCAGTCTTGGGAGGTTGTATTTTTCTAGGAAGTTGTCCATTTCTTCTAGGTTTTCCAGCTTGTTGGCATATAGGTTTTCATAGTAGTCTTTAATAATTCTTTGTATTTCTGTGGAGTCTGTCGTGATTTTTCCATTCTCATTTCTGATTATGTTGATTTGTGTTGACTCTCTTTTTCTCTTAATAAGTTGGGCTAGAGGCTTATCTATTTTGTTTATTTTCTCAAAGAACCAGCTCTTGGTTTCGTTGATTTTTGCTATTGTTTTATTCTTCTCAATTTTGTTTATTTCTTCTCTGATCTTTATTATGTCCCTCCTTCTGCTGACTTTAGGCCTCATTTGTTCTTCTTTTTCCAGTTTTAATAATTGTGATGTTAGACTATTCATTTGGGATTGTTCTTCCTTCTTCAAGTGTGCCTGGATTGCTATATACTTTCCTCTTAAGACTGCTTTCGCTGCATCCCACAGAAGTTGGGGCTTAGTGTTGTTGTTGTCATTTGTTTCTATATATTCCTTGATCTCTATTTTGATTTGTTCATTGATCCATTGATTATTTAGTAGCATGTTGTTAAGCCTCCATGTGTTTGTGAGCCTTTTTGTTTTCTTTGTAGAATTTATTTCTACTTTCATACCTTTGTGGTCTGAAAAATTGGTTGGTAGAATTTCAATATTGTGGAATTTACTGAGGCTCTTTTTGTGAGCTAGTATGTGGTCTATTCTAGAGAATGTTCCATGTGCACTTGAGAAGAATGTATATCCTGTTGCTTTTGGATGTAAAGTTCTATAGATGTCTATTAGGTCCATCTGTTCTAGTGTGTTGTTCAGTGCCTGTGTGTCTTTACTTATTTTCTGCCCGGTGGATCTATCCTTTGGGGTGAGTGGTGTGTTGAAGTCTCCTACAATGAATGCATTGCAGTCTATTTCCCTCTTTAGTTCTGTTAGTATTTGCTTCACATATGCTGGTGCTCCTGTATTGGGTGCATATATATTTAGAATGGTTATATCCTCTTGTTGGACTAAGCCCTTTATCATTATGTAGTGGCCTTCTTTATCTCTTGTTACTTTCTTTGTTTTGAAGTCTATTTTGTCTGATATTAGTACTGCAACCCCTGCTTTCTTCTCACTGTTGTTTGCCTGAAATATGTTTTTCCATCCCTTGACTTTTAGTCTATGCTTATCTTTGGGTTTAAGGTGAGTTTCTTGTAAGCAGCATATAGATGGGTCTTGCTTTTTTATCCATTCTATTACTCTATGTCTTTTGATTGGTGCATTAAGTCCATTTACATTTAGGGTGACTATTGAAAGATATGTACTTATTGCCATTGCAGGCTTTAGATTCGTGGTTACCAAAGGTTCAAGGTTAGCTTCTTTAGTATCTTACTGCCTAACTTAGCTCGCTTATTGAGCTGTTATATACACTGTCTGGAGAGTCTTTTCTTCTCTCCCTTCTTATTCCTCCTCCTCCCTTCTTCATATGTTGTGTGTTTTGTTCTGTGCTCTTTTTAGGGGTGCTCCCATCTAGAGCAGTCCCTGTAGGATGCCCTGTAGAGGTGGTTTGTGGGAAGCAAATTCCCTCAGCTTTTGCTTGTCTGGGAATTGTTTGATCCCACCATCATATTTAAATGATAGTCGTGCTGGATACAGTATCCTTGGTTCAAGGCCCTTCTGTTTCATTGCATTAAGTATATCATGCCATTCTCTTCTGGCCTGTAGGGTTTCTGTTGAGAAGTCTGATGTTAGCCTGATTGGTTTTCCTTTATAGGTGACCTTTTTCTCTCTAGCTGCCTTTAAAACTCTTTCCTTGTCCTTGATCCTTGCCATTTTAATTATTATGTGTCTTGGTGTTGTCCTCCTTGGATCCTTTCTGTTGGGGGTTCTGTATAATTCCATGGTCTGTTCGATTATTTCCTCCCCCAGTTTGGGGAAGTTTTCAGCAATTATTTCTTCAAAGACCCTTTCTATCCCTTTTCCTCTTTCTTCCTCTTCTGGTATCCCTATAATACGAATGTTTTTCCTTTTGTATTGGTCACATATTTCTCTTAGTGTTGTTTCATTCCTGGAGATCCTTTTATCTCTCTCTATGTCAGCTTCTATACGTTCCTGTTCTCTGGCTTCTATTCCTTCAATGGCCTCTTGCATCTTATCCATTCTGCTTATAAATCCTTCCAGGGATTGTTTCACTTCTGTGATCTCTTTCCTGACATCTGTGATCTCCTTCCGGACTTCATCCCACTGCTCTTGCATTTTTCTCTGCATCTCATCCCACTGCTCTTGCATTTTTCTCTGCATCTCATCCCATTGCTCTTGCATTTTTTTCTGCATCTCTGTCAGCATGTTCATGATTTTTATTTTGAATTCTTTTTCAGGAGGACTAGTTAGGTCTGTCTCCTTCTCAGGTGTTGTCTCTGTGATCTTTGTCTGCCTGTAGTTTTGCCTTTTCATGGTGATAGAGATAGTCTGCAGAGCTGGTACAAGTGACCGCTGGAAGAGCTTCCCTTCTTGTTGGTTTGTAGCCTTTTCCTGGGAGAATAGCGACCTCTAGTGGCTTGTGCTGGGCAGCTGTGCGCAGACAGGGCTTCTGCTTCCTGCCCAGTTGCTTTGGGGTTTATCTCCACTGTTGCTGTGGGCTTGGCCTGGCTGGGGCTGTTCCTCCAAAATGGTGGAGCCCCGTTAGAGGGGGAGCAGCCAGGAGACTATTTATCTCCGTAAGGGGCCTCTGTGCTCCCTGCTGCCCAGGGGGTTAGAGTGCCCAGAGATCCCCAGATTCCCTGCTTCTGGTCTAAGTGACCTGTCCTGCCCCTTTAAGATTTCCAAAAAGCACTCTCCAAACCAAAACAACAACAGCAACAATGAGAGAGGGAACAGAAAGGAAAAAAAAAAGAAAAAACACGCGATTTTTTTTTTTTTTTCCTCAGGTGCCGGTCCCAGGCACCCGCGCACTGGTCCTGCTGCCCTGTCTCCCTAGCACCAGGGTCCCTGTCCTTTCAAGGCTTCCAAAAAGCACCCACCCACCGGTCCCGCAGGGAAGGAACGCTCAATATTCTTTGTCCTCAGGCACTGGTCCCACGCACCCGCTCACCAGTCCTGCCGCCCTGCCTCCCTAGCACCGGGGTCCCTGTCCCTTCAAGGCTTCCAAAAAGCACTTGGCAAAAAGAGAGAAAAAAAAGGGGAAAAACGCGCGATTTCTTCCGTCCTCAGGTGCTGGTCTCAGGCACCCACCCACCGGTCCCACAGGGAAAAATGCGGGATATTCTTTGTCCTCAGGTGCCGGTCCCAGGCACCCGCTCACCAGTCCCGCCGCCCTGCCTCCCTAGCACCGGGGTCCCTGTCCCTTTTAGGCTTCCAAAAAGCACTCGCAGAAAAGAGAAAAAAAAAAGGGGAAAAACGCGCGATTTCCTCTGTCCTCAAGTGCCGGTCTCAGGCACCCGCCCACCGGTCCCGCAGGGAAAAACGGGGGATATTCTTTGCCCTCAGGCGCCGGTCCCAGCCACCCGCTCACCAGTCCCGCCACCGTGCCTCCCTAGCACTGGGGTCCCCGTCCCTTCAAGGCTTCCAAAAAGCGCTTGCCATAAAGAGAAAAAAAAAAAGGGGAAAAACGCGCGACCTCCTCCGTCCTCAGGCACCGGTCTCAGGCACCCGCCCCCAGGTCTCGCAGGGAGAAACGCGGGATATTCTTTGTCCTCCGGCGCTGTTCCCAGGCACCTCCTTACCGGTCCCGCCACCCTGCCTCCCCAGCAACGGGGGCCCGTCCCTCTAAGGCTTCCAAAAAGCGCTCGCCAAAAAAAAAAAACTGCTCCGGTTTCTCTCCACCCGCCGGGAGCCGGGGGGAGGGGCGCTCGGGTCCCGCCGGGCTGGGGCTTGTATCTTACCCCCTTCACAAGGCGCTGGGTTCTTGCAGGTGTGGATGTGGTCTGGATGTTGTCCTGTGTCCTGTGGTCTCTATTTTAGGAAGATTTTTCTTTGTTATATTTTCATAGCTCTATGTGTTTTTGGGAGGAGATTTCCACTGCTCTACTCACGCCGCCATCTTGGCTCCCGCCTCCTAATCTGTACATTCTTGAGCTTGAAGTTACTGAGGGCCAGATTTTTTAATTATTGGGGAGAGAAATGACAAATATGGAAAAGGGCTTGTTGCATTGGAATTGGAGTTATTGGCATACCTATATATGGATATACATATCCATATATAGGACTCTAATATATTCCTAATATATATCTATGCCTCTATATTTATCTTTACGTATGTATGTAATTCTGTATGCTAAGAGGACCTAGAAGCAATGACACACCACTAGGAATGAGCTTATTTAGCACCCAGATCTTAGTTTCTAAATACCATTTCCTACTAAAGAATCCTTGAGAAATGGCTTATTCCAGGGCCAAGGGCAGGAAAAGTAAAGGAGAGCCTGGAGCATCTTGTTGTGACAAAATGGAAAGAAGTGCTCGAAGAATTATGGGAATGTGTTGAAAAGACTCAGAAATCAGGGCTTCCTGATGATGGGGCTCCTGCTGGCCAAATCTGGAAGACAATCTGAACATTAAAATAAATAATATTTGTAATGTATTATACCCCATTGAATAAAATAAGAATCCATATGATATAAATACATGTATGTATAAATAAATAAATGGAGGCAAAGGGAAACCTCTTCATTATAATAGAATGCCAAAATGACAAGTAGAAAGTCATCAATGAATACTAAAACTGATGGGTAAAAGTTTTAAAAGTTTGATTGAAAAAAAGGATAATTACAGAGTTGCAAAGTATGTACCCTGCCAAATCATTTACTGATTAAAAATAATTTCATAGTCAAGCAAGTTAGTTGACTTCACAGTTAATCAAGTCATCAAACCTAAAATCCCTGTATTGATATAAGCCAATATCTGGTATCATGTGCCTCTGATCAGGATGCTTGGAGAAAGACACATCATCAGTTCTGTGATATTCCTGCCCCAAATATATAACCTGATTCCAATCATGAGAAAAAAATGACACAAACCCAGATTGAAAGACATTGTATAAAATAATTTGCTTGGACTTTAAAATTTTTAGGGCCAGGAAACACAAAGAAAAGCTGAAGAAATATTTGAGAATAAAAGAAAATAAATAGACTGACAACCAAAGTCTATGTACAATCTTGGATTTGATCCTGGCTTCAGGGAGGAAAAAAAGTAAGGACATTTTTGGGACAATGGATGAAATACTATTACATTAATCCTTAACTTCCTGACTGTGTTAACTGTGCTGTGATTATGTAAGAGAATGTCCTCCCAGAAAATGCACTCTGGAGTATTTAAGGGAAAAGAGGCATCATGTCCTGAATTTACTCTTAAATGGAAGAGGGAAGTGGGAAAGAAAGCAAGAGAGAATGGTAAAGAAAATAAGGCAAAAATGCAAACAAATGGATCAAAGCTTGTAGGAGCTCCTTGTACTGTTCTTATAATTATTCTTCAAAATTGAAATTATATCAAAATAAAAAGATCCTCCCCAAAGCAAAGCAAAACAACCAACCTATGGATGTGGTCAGGAGCCAGGCAATACTCTGGCACCAGCCGCCAGGGGGCCTGTGCTGGCCCCAAACAGCCATTCCAGGGCCTGGGGGAGGGGAGGGGTGGCCACCCTCCGGGGCAGCCTAAATTAGTTGGAAAAGGTGTTATGTAAATTCTGTCGGCAACTAGACCACAAACTATGGTGCAGTTCCTGGCAGAGCCCATCATGTTCTACAGCAGAGAGGACTTAGGGCTGTTTGGTGTCAGATGATTCATAGATATCTGGCAGCAAGCAGAAGAATCATCGGTAAATGTGTACATTGTGTTTGGATTTCATCTCTTCCTTCATAGAACTAAGTATTGGTTAAGTCTTCTGCTTTGGTAACAGTTCATCCAGTCATAGAAATGGGTTTGCATTTTTGCAAGGAGGCTTGGACTTTTAAAATCTGGTAAAAGGGTTTATGGGTACAAGTTTAAGGTAAAATCAGTTAAGGTTTTCTTATTTAGTAAGAGTGGTAATAAAGGCATAAGCTTTCCCTAAGGAATTCCTTTCCAAAGAGAAGAGTATGTTTAAATAGAGTTCATTACTATCTCTTGTGTGGCCATTTTCCAAAGCTTGGCCTTTTGCCACAGTTCAAGAGCATGGAGATTTCTTTTTCTCTGTCATCTTTTTGGCTAGAGGTTTTGAGAATCTCTGAATTGCTAAAATTCCTCCAGTTTGCCCCCAGAAGCTTAACAGTCAAATTGAATGCTCCACAAATCAAAGACCAATTAGCTGAAAGTAAGACAGGTTTCTTCACACTACCCCTCGGTGGTACCAACTGCCTTTTCTCAAAGGAAGAGATAGCCACTCTGCTAGCTCCCTTCTAAATTGATCCCACCAGACAAGTTCTTCCTAACTTCTAACTCACACCTCCTAGGCTTCACCTGAAGGGCCAAGGGTGATTGCGGTGCTGGGGAGTGGAACCTTCCCTTTCCCTCTGTGCACCTGTAGGGAGTGTTTCTAACTCCCACCCCGGCTCAGGCGGGCCAGTACAGTGGCCCCAGCAGCACCTGGCTGACATTAGAGGAGGCACTGTCCCAGAACTGCCTGGAAAAGAGGACTCATTAGAGCTGGGCTGACTCATGGGGTGTGGAGGCTGTTGGGCCACATTCTTGCAACATAACAAGCAAACAGAATACTGGCAGAGGACACCTAGGCTGTGGATTCTGTAAAACTTTTTCAAGGCTAGTTCTTAAAGGAATTTACCAGTTCTGTGAAAGGAAAATAAAAGGTGAACAGTCTCAGCAACAAACTCAGGCCTGTCAGAACCATACAAGGTCCGGTTAGACAGCAAAGCTGAAGAGACCTCCTGAAAGGCAAATACCTTTTGGGGTCTGAAGGCTAGGGCAGAGGGAGGGCATGAACCGTCAGTTATGACAAAGGCTAAAGATCAGGGAAAAGCAATTGGGAAGCAACCTTTCCCCGGAGTCTCAGCAAGTCTCATATGGGCCTCTGGTCTCCAGTTTAAACTACTCTTGGCCAGAATTTACCAAAGCAAAATGTAGCCCTGCACACCCCCAGGTACCCAGGCAGAGGGGTGCTTTGGAACTGAAATCTGCTTCCAGGCATACTTAGATCAGCCTCCTGAAACTGGAAGATGTATATCCCATTTATTAGGGATCAATAGCATCTGAGAGGCAGGACTGCTGGGAACCTGAAGGCTCACACAGACAAGTTGAGGTAGGCCTAACATTCCCTGGCAGTGCAAAGCCATTTCTTTCAGGGTGATCTGAAAAAGCACACTTGGACTCAGAGACCAAACTGAATGTTCACCCTTATGAGTAAATGCTTCCTATAGATCAAGTGGTGGGATCCTGCAAGAAGCAAAGGATGTGGAGACTAACACACTGGTGTGATGGCCACACCTGTCTGCAGTGTGGACACCACCAGCCCAACAGGACATCTTGAGACTGGAGCTTAAGAAGCTATGAGACATTAGATTTCATTCTTATGATCGAAGCATGAGGAAGGGCTCTCTGCCTTTGGCCTTTGGTTATTTTTCTCCCACTTCCTGAGCTGGGCTGGGAAGAGAAGAAAAGAAAAAAGAAAAAGGAATGAGAAACCCAGGAAGACAAGACAAGCACCTCCCACCCATCGACAGATTTCTGTTTTGTTCCTGTAGTTGTGGAGCCAGGGCCTGGAATGGCTTGTCTGCTTCACTCAGATTCTGGTCATTTTCTCTTCAAGGTGAAGATGACCAGCACCTCTGTACGGTTTTGCAAATGTGTCAATGGCAGGAAGGAAGGCCACAATCCAAAAGTGGCTGTGGATGAAGAGATGCATATGCATCTTTGCTTCCAGAAAAATATGTCAAAACGCATGCTTCTCTGAAGGTCGGCAGATGCCCTCTAGATGCAGTATATTTCACTGCATTATGGGACACAGAAGGGAGGGGAACTAACATTTGTTGGGGGCCAGCTAAGTGTACTGGATGCTTAAGTTATGTTCTCATTTAATCTCCCAACAACTTGAAGGCTGGTGACATTATACCCATTTTACAAATGAGAAAACAGGGGCTGTGTATTTGGTAAGGTTCCAGCTACCAGACCTAAGGTAACGGACAGTTAGGATTTGAATGCATGTTGGTACATGCAAAAGCCTACATGCTTTCCACAGGACCATGCATACTGTGCTTTGCCACTGCTGGTCATCCAGCACTCCTTAAATCTTCTGTGATTTTTTTGAAGATTGCCAGGAGTGATTGTGAAATATTCATGATTTGATTTTCATCTTTTAAATATATTTTATTTAAATCTTATATTTTAAATAGATTTGATTTGAATTTTATTTTTTAGATTTTCCCATATTTTACTTTTTAAATATATTTAAAGCCATTTTTTAAAACTATAATTAAAAACACAAACACTTGCTGGGTTAGCTACCAAATTATAACCAAGGGAAACCACTGGCACATAAACTTTTGCTAGAAGATATCTGAGCAAATCTTGGGTCTCCTTTCTTCTCTCTCTCACTCTCTCCCTCTGCTAACAAGGAGTTGAAGTATAATTTACCTATAGTAAAATGCACAGTTCTTAAGTATGTAGCTTATGAATTGTCACACATATATACTCCACATAACCACATGTATATCAATATATACACAGTGTCAAGGACTCCAGTGCCCCATTTCAGTCACTAGCCCTTGCCCCCGCATCATTAGTCTGACTCTACTTAGCCATATGCCATTGATTAGAAAGGTTATGGGGCTGCCCTGCATTTTTATGTCTGTCCCAAGAACACAGTGCTCAGTCAACAGCCACATGAGGCTCACAAGCATCTATTTGGTCTCTGCTCTTGTGAGGCCTTGGTGAGATTTTATAAGCAAATATGTAACCTGTCATGTGGCAATAAAAACAGTGTTAGGTATTTCCAGTATGAGAGAATATATTTGTAAACAACTCATCTGATAAGGGGTTAACATCCAAAATATATTTAAACTTATATTTAAATTTAAGTTTAACACCAGAACACCAAAACAATAAAATAAAATAAAATAAAATAACCTGATAAAAAAATGGGGAGGACCTGAACAGACACTTCTCTTAAAAAAAAATACAAATGGCCAACAGGCACAAGAAAGCATGCTCCACATCAGTAATCATCAGGGGAATTGAAATTAAAACCACAATGAGATATCACCTCACACCACTTAGGATGGCCACTATCAAAAAGACAAGAAATAACAAATGCTGGCAAGGATGCTGAGAAAGAGGAACCCTCCTACACTGTTGGTGGGAATGTAAAATTGTTCAGCCATTGTGGAAAGCAGTATGGAGGTTCCTCAAAAAACTAAAAATAGAAATACCATTTGATCCAGGAATTCCACTCCTAGGAATTTACCCAAAGAAAACAAGGTCCCTGATTCAAAAAGACCTATGCACCCCTATGTTTATCATAGCACTATTTACAATAGCCAAGATATGGGAGCAACCTAAGTGTCCATTAATAGATGAATGGATAAAGTAGATGTGGTATGTATACACAATGGAATATTATTCAGCCATAAAAGGAAAAGATATCCTGCCATTTGCAACAACATGGATGGATCTAGAGGATATTATGCTCAGTGAAATAAGGTAGGTGGAGAAAGACAAATACTGTATGATGTCACTTATATGTGGAATATAAAAACAAAACAAAACAGAAGGAACAAAATAGCAGTAGACTCATAGATACCGAGAAGGGACTAGAGGTTACCAAGGGGGAGGGGTTGGGGCAGTATGGGGAAGAGGGGGAATAAAGGGCACAATAATTTGCAATCACAATATAAGCTGGTTACGGGGATGGTAGCACAGCATGACAAATACAATCAGTGATTCTGTAACATCTTTCTACATTGATAGATAGTAGAGGGGGTGAGGATTTAAATATATGTATAACTGTTGAACCACTGTGTTGTACATCTGAAATTAATATGATTGTCTATCAGTGTTATTTCAATAAAAAATAAAGCGTTAAGTATTTCATGTCTGACTTTTGTATCTAGGACAAGAAAGTCAATAATCTTGATGATGCAATTTGGAAATTTAAAAATGTCTAGTATTCCTTTTCAACTCCTAAATAAGTTTAAGCAACAGGTAACAAGACAAGCTTTTTTTTTTAATTTGTTTACTCTTTGCAACTTAAGTTACATATAGAAGTAAATTAAATGATGAGCTTGATATAAAATTGCAATTGTTATACCTATATTAATTATTTTGAATTTTGGTCAGTAATTTTTCCTCATAGATTCACTTTAAAAGTGAATATTAAATAAGTTCTAAGTTAAAATTCATACAAATACATTATTTTTAAAATATTTAAAATTAGGATTCATATAAGAGCTGTCTGAAAAATGTATACTACTAAAAGTTTCAACTCACATTCCAAGACATAATTTATCTGGGCAAAGAGACTTGATGATCCTTAAAGTAGCTAAATTCTCTCTTCTTGGCATATGGCTTATCTCAGTCTGACATTCTTCTGGGCTGCCCTTGTTCTTTTCCTATCCAGTTTGAAGCACTTTCTGTATTTGTGGGAACAATGGAAACAAAGAAGTTAATACTCCACCACCTTCACCAGGAGAGCCCTACCTGTGTACTTCCTTGTAAATTTGGTTTTAAAAATCCCCTTTTGGAATGTGTGTGTGTGTGTGTGTGTGTGTGTGTGTGTGTGTGTGTGTGTGTGTGTGTGTGTGTGTGTCCCCTTTTGGAATGTGTGTGTGTGTGTGTGTGTGTGTGTGTGTGTGTGTGTGTGTGTGTGTGTAATTAACAACACTGCTGTCATTCTTGTTACCGGTGGTGAAAATAAAAGGGTGAGCCTTTCTCAAAAGTCATTTAGGAAATGAAGCAGGGGAGGAAGGCACAGCATGAGGGCCGTGAGTCATCAGAGGGCAGCTTGGAGGAGCATGGGGCTGTGGGTGTGAGCTGGGGAAGCCTTGCTTAATCCTCACAGGGCTCAGATCAACGAGCTAAGTGAGACATCGTGAACTTCCAACGTGAGAAGAGGGGCTAGTGAGAGGCCCAGGGGAGACCCATGTATGTACAGAATGGCAGTCAGCTGGGGGCTGTTAGAGGTACAGGTGGAAGGCAAACAAGTCCTGGGATATTTGCTGGAGCCACTCAGCTGCTGGAAAAATGAGGTTCAGAAACTTGCTTGGACTGTCTGAAATTGGACCCAGAAGAGACCAACCTTAACACTTATATAGGTGACTTGTGTGGGTAACATACACGACAGGCCCATTGAACAAGGGACATGAACCAGACTGGGAAGAGGCAGGACTCTGAAGGTGGGAAGTTGGAGCAGAAGGGCAACTCTACAGTGAGTGCAGAGGCCTGACATCGTGAACAGGATCAGCGGGCTCCCAACCTGGGTTACATGCAAGCGATTGCAGAGCAGAAGGGCCATGGGGCAGCCAAGAGGCCCTAATCAACGTGAAAACTAAGAGAAGTTTCCGAAAGAGGCTGCCCAGCATGCAGTCAGGTGACTAGGGCAGCCCAGTTCCTCTCCTGCTGGAACTGGGGACTGTAACTCTAGCATCCAACCCCGCAGGCAGTGCGTGACTGGGAGGGTGATTTTTCTAGATAAAACCTAGACCAATTCCCATTGCAGCTTCTAAGAAGGAATTAGGGAAATGGGACCTTGAGATTCCCAGGCCCCCTTTATCAAAGTAAGACATCATCGGTGATTTTTCTCTAAGTTTTGCTGTGGTTAACTGCTCCATCATTTGCTACCTTTGCTATCTTCTATCTCTCAGGAAGTGGCAGTATATTGAATGATTGAGAGTGGACAAGACATCAGACTGCCTGGTTTCGTATTCCAGCTTTGTCACTCACTGCATGAACTTGGCCAAGTTTTTAAATGTGCCTGGGTTTCTACTTCTTTATCTGAAAAGTTAGAATAATGGTAGGACTAACTCATGAGGTCAATATGCTCAAATGAAATGCATGTAAAACATTGGCACAAGGTAAGGGTTCCATAAATGTTTGCCTGTGCTGATGGTGAGGGTAGAAATAATAGTAGCAGAGGAGTAATGCTAGCAACAAACCAAACAGCAGTCTTGCACTTGTTTCAGAGACAGGAGAGTAAAAGCACCAGGAAATTGTGCCCTATAAGCTTGGGGCCCAGAGGGATCTGGGAGGAAGAACTTCCTACCAGAGTTCATCTCTGGGTGCCTCATCATCCCAGGTCGGTTCCCTTAAGCCTGCCCACTGCTCTGAAAGTCCTCCCTTCCTTCAGTATCTGCAAAGGAGCCATCCCAGGGGATCCTTTTTTCTGCTGGGACCCTGACTGATCTGGGACCTCATGGCAGCTGTGGGTCTTTCCAGCAGTTTTGTACTGATCCTCTAACCAACCCCGTCCCTCAACCTCAGCCCTGGCTGTGGGCACCAGCATCTTCTCAAGTGCCTGGGTGTGACTTTCAGTCATCCCTGACTGGTTCTCCCCTCTCCCTGAGCCCCCACAATCCAGCAAGTCCCCGCACCCTGAGACTTTCACCCACAGAATCCCTCATGTCCTGCATCTCCTTTCCCTTCCCATGGCTTTTCCTTCCCATGTAGATCTTTTTTGCTGCCCGCTTGAACTATGACAAGAGCATCCTAACTAGACTCCTGGCCTCCAGGCTCCTCCTCTGCACCCTACATTCAGCTGTGATTCACTCTCCTAACACTGGTGCTTTCAAACTTTCTTGGCCATTACTCACAATAAGCAATATATTTCACTTCACAATCATGACTTCTGGTGGTGATCTCTGGTATCCTGGGCCTTACATTGCTTAATTGGAAGAACCAGAATGCCAAAGCTCTGTGCCTGATTACACTGATACTCTGAATTCATTAACCTAAATATATTTCTAGATGAGAGGCTCGAGGTGCAGCTTCAATGACTGACAACGTGTGAACAGCCAGAGGAGAAGTGAGCATTACTGTCATCTTTCATCCCAAGGGCCTTAGAGTCGTAGGAGCTCAACCATGTGGCTCAACATGAAGTATCAATTGTCATGAGATTTGTTTCCCCTTATGCAGAGGGAAGAACAGCACTGTTATTATTTCCCTTTTCATGTGCTCTCTTCCAGATATATCATAAACATCTTGGTCTCGCTACTGCCCAAGGTGCTCAGATGGGTGGCATCCCTCAAGGGGCAGCTGGTATGAGGAGGAAGCTGAGTCTTGCACTGGAGCTGCTGGGATCTGTGTGGGTCCCTCTGTAGTTCTGGCAGCCCCGACCTGGGTGGGAGAAGCTGGCTGTGGTCCCATTGGAGCAGCACACTCGTGGGGGTGAACAAGGACATTTGACTGCCAGGAAGAGGGTATAGAACTGTTTCTCTCTGTAAACTCCCCAGAAGCATGTTTTCAGAATGCATGGCTCCTAGCTACTCAGTCCGCACTTATTAAAAGCCCCTTTGCTAGCAGGAAAGCAGAGGGAAGGCAGGTCGTCAATTCCACTTTTCAGGCTCCTACTATACTTCTAAAAATGTGCAAATAGCTAAACAAGATTTAAAAGTCATAGTGTATTTTAATGTTTATGTTTTAAAAATTAAAATTGTCTGATGAATATAGTCTTTCCCTCCTGCAAGTACAACTTTGTGTCTGAATTTATAACCTCATTTGCAGATAGTACAAAAATCTAAAATTGAGACTCTTTATAAATATGGGGGCTGGATCTCTGGCCCCCAATCCAAACCAGGGACCCCCTTGTTCCCTCCCAGGCCCCGATGCACTGAGGACTGAACCACAGCTCATTATGGCTTTGACTAATGCCAGATGTTCCACCGCTTCCGTTCAAGTACAGAGTCTCCCTTCCATTTCAATCGAGCCTGGAGCTTTGATCTGCTCCGAGGGGCTACACCCAGTTTCAAGATTCTGTCCTTGTCTGAAGCAAGTCTGAGTCATGAGAGCTTTTACTGCCAACTCAGCCAATAAAACGTGCTACTTGGCTCGTGTTCTATCTGTGATTTCCCCACATGTGCTAAATTGTGAGAACGCCCTATTTCTAAATGCTTGGACAGACTCACCTATAGCAACAGAAAAAAGAAGAGATACCCCAGAGAGACTGTTTTGCTTGGGCACATGACAAAGGCCTCTAAACCCACTGAGCCAGGAATAGGAGGTGCCCTGACGTCCAAACACACAAGCACATGATTTGATTTCCATTGTGATAATATGAGGAACTGCCAGCACCCTCTTTTCAAAAACAGCCAGAGGCCTAACCGAAAACAATAACACATCTACTCTACAGGATTTTGGCTTTGGGGGAACAATGGTCAGAGGGACTCATTCCTTTGGAATCACCTGAGTTCACTCACTCAGTGCCCACTGACATTTTCAAATATAAAGAGGTGGTGAGGAAGGAAAAGTGAGGCAGTTAGAGCTGTCTAATGAACTTGTAACCTGGAAATTATTGATGTGTAAAGAGGCTACCCTCAAAAAAGCAGATAAGCAGATGAGAAAGAGCAGAAGGAATAACACAAAACCTATAATATCATTAAAGGAATACAACTATTTTTTCATGTCAATCTCATCTTAATTATAAAGAGGTACAAATATAATGATGTAGCTGCCACTACTGTGATTTTTGGCAAACAGCTGGGTAATTTTGTTTCCTCGCAGGCATGGCAAAAGGAAAACACTTAAAAATAATTTTTTTTAATCCCAAGGGGAAACAAAGACAACTGGAAGGAACACTTTCTTACCAGACCTAATCACACTTACATTTGAAGATGTAGTGCACCTCTAAACATATTTATTTTAGACAACTTCTGTCACCCCCCCTGCCCCTCCATAAATGATAGAGAACAGAGTGGGTCCCTCTGTTCATTCTGGGTATTACCTCTTGAAAGAAGAGAAAATAACAAAGGAAGTTCTACATCCATCATTAATGACAGAGCTTCAGAAATCCTGTTGCACAAACTCTGGTATATATTTCTAAAGGAAAAAATGACTGTGGCCTTCCTTTTTCTTTTCTTTTTTTCTTTTTGCCTTTAAGAATGAAAATTCTGGTATAGCTTTTACATGAATTCTGGGGAATTTGATCCAGTTCCTTTGCCCACACCCGCATGCTTTGCCACCCTCTTTATCACCAGCTAAAAATTGTTTCCCCCATTCTTTACTATCAGGAACTTTAGCTCCAGTGACTCCTTCCTTCATGTCTAAGAAAAAGAGATCCCATTCAACCACTTAGTCACTTCATTCAGCACGTATTCATCCAGTCCCTAGTGTATTACTGGGCACTGGGGATAAAAGGGACCAAAAGACAGGGCCTTGGACTAGCAGTAAGAGTGACACCAGTAGATGTAAAATGACACTCTGCGTTGTGTCTGTTCTTTCCAATAACACCCCCTTGTTCTTAATCCATCTCTTTTCTCCATATACACCAGCTGCTTCTCTCCTCCATCTTCAGTCCCTTCCTGTTCAACTGCTCCTTCTTCAGCAACGTGCTATTGTTCCTCCCTTAATCCTACCTCCAGACATCTTGGAAGAATAGTTTTATACTCCTAAACCTTCTTTTCAGCCACCCAACCATGTGAGTTGGTTCCTACCCACACTATATTACTGAAAATGCTCTTTTAAGATGGTCAAGAAGGATCTCCCCATTACCAATCTCAGCACAACCTTCCTCGTTGCTCTTGACCTCTTCGCAGGATCCAGTAACCCTGACTCCCTCCATCTGCAAGCACCCTTTCCCTGTCAGACACTCCCTGCTCCGCTGAGGGACTGGTGTTCCCAGGGCTCCATCCTCGAGCCCCCTTCTGTCTTCTACTAATTCTGGGAGATGGCATTCCCTTCCCAGGCCTCACATGCTCTAATTGCAGTTCAGTTTGAGTCTCTTCTGAGCTCAGACCTCTATTTCCCTCCCAGCCTTTATTCTCGGATGCCCTGTTGAGGATCTGCAGAACAGAGCTCTTGGTTTTTCCTCCCAACCCTTGGCTTCTCTATCACAATCAATAGCATCACTTCCCATTCAGACACCCAGGTCAGAAGCCTCCAAGTTGTCTGTGGCTACACTTTGTCCCTCATTCGGGCATTCTATCTGCTATCAAGTCCCATTAGAGTCCGCCTAAAATGCCTATCCCAACCAGAGATGGCAAATAGGATTCATCTGATGTACTGACTTAGACTGACTAGTAGTGACTGCCTGGAGCACTGTGTTCAGAAGGATGCTGAGGCAGCATCTGACCTCATCTGTGATCAGCTATCAGTTCTGCTTTGAGTGGTATTACACATGCCAGGCATTTGCCGTCCAGCTCTAAGCCTTCCCTTCTGTGCTGTTCTGGATCCTCAGAGTATTACAACAGCCTCTTACAGGTTGTCTCTTCTCCAATTCATCACTCATCTAGCCCTTGCTTTATCCTTCTAAAGCAAAGACCCATCTAATCATGTCTGTTTAAAAAGCCTCTCTCATGCTACGATAAAACACAGCATTTAGGCTATTCAGAATCTGAGTGCAGCCCACCTACCTGTCACCATATACCTGTGTGCTCCCAGTCAGGCAGCATAGCCTTGGAGGTCACAGCATGGACTCAGGGCCTCCCTGCCCAGCCCTAGACCCCAGTTCTGCCACTTACAGGTTGTGTGACCTTGAGTAAGTTATTGGACTCTCTGTGCCTCAGTTTTGTCATCAACAAAATAAAGAAGTAATCATCCCTAGCTCATGGGTTTCTTACGAGGATTAAATGAGTTGAAGGACACAAAATGCCTAGAAGAGCTCTTGGCATGTAATAAGCCCAATGTAAATGTTCATTCCCATTGTAGCCCTCACTGGCTGTTTCCCCTGGCCCTGCCCCACCTTCCTCAACTCCCAGGAAAAGTAAATTTTTTCTCCCTCTGTCCTCCCAGAGCATGTGTCAGATTCCCCTACTCCAGCAGTTGTAACACTAGTTAGGTGTCTATGTATGTGTCTGACCCAATAACTGGAGGCTCTTGAGAGCAGAGAACATGTCTTACTTTTATGTCTTCTACTTGTATTGTGGTGTCTGGAAAATAGTACACGTTATGTATGAATGATGAAATGGTGAATGAATTGGCAGCAGAGGCAAAATGATCACTGCATAGGATTAGAGTTGAAACTGTGATTATCTGGAAGGGAGATAATAACAGCTAATTTCTATACCAGTAACACTCTATGCCAGTTAATCTCTGTAACAGTAATACTATACCAGTAGCAGGTAAATGTTTTTCATGTTCTTATATCAGCATATCACCAGGAATCAATTACCCAGCTCTGACTTTTTCTTTGCCTCCAGGAAGGGCTTTTATTAACTTAAATGTTACAGTGCTCATTTTAGTCTCTATAAATACAAACTGCACTATTCATGGCCTAATTCCTCCCCTACCTCCCATTCTATGCTAGATTTAGAAGAGCAACTTCCTATTTGACTGGAAGATCCTTGACCTTTGGTCTTGCTGGGCCGCTGGCAGGTAGCTCTGAGGGTCCTGTGATCATCAAAGTCATTGCGCATTGCAGGTGATGATAGCAAGGGACTGGGAGAGCTTTGATTTACAACTTGGATTAGAAAGAATTCGCCCTGTTCTGAAAAATCCCTACCACTGTTTGCTGCTTCATGCTCTGGGTGTGATTTAGAATGTGCTTGTAGGCAGTAGACTTCCACAGTTTGTACTAAACAACCAAATGTAACTACATGCCCCCAGCCTCTCCTCAAGGTTTATGACCTTGTTTTGCCTTGGTGGGTTCAGAGCACATGGCATGCCCTCCAAAGGTGCAGAGAGGGGACAAATCTCTTCCGTGTTCTCCTATTTTCTGCACAACCAGATCTCCCCAGTTAGATATTTTTTTGTGGGTAATTGATCTCCACAGAGATTTTTTTTTGCTGTCTAGCAGATGCATTGAAAATATGCACAGCATGTTGCCAATGTGCAGATCTGGAAGAATCTCTGAGCAGGAGTTGCCCCACCCGGCCAGAGGCCTGCCCAGGCACGTAGTTCTGTTTGCACTGAGAGCTCTGCTGCTCTGCAAGGTGATGCTTATCAACAGCGGCAAACAGGCTTCCCAGCTGACCTCCTCTCCTCTGTTCTCCCTACCTAACAGACTGGCAGGTTGCAGAAGATGCACCCAGAGAGTGTTTTGACTGTTCCAGTTTTAATAAAAGGCTGGAGGAAACACATACAATGGAAACCTATGTGCTTTTTGGTGAGATAAAGCATGATTTTGGGGGAGAGAAGAGGACAGAATCTGCTGAAACATAAGGGGAAAGAAGAATGACCAGCCCAGAGAATGCAGAGAGAGATGGAGGCCAGAATTCATGAGGGTTCGTTGGAAATGAAGACCAGAAAAGTGTGGACCTGAACAACCCCCAGCTGATGGTGGACAGGCTGCCTAGCAGAGAAGGAGCAGCTCAACACCAAGTTCCCAGAAAAGACTTCCAGGGAGCAGGCCCCGAGTTGTGGGTGTGCACTGTGAGATTCAGTGGGGACATTCTGGAACATAAGTGAAATAGCAGTAGCTATGGTGATAACACTGACAACCAGTTCTCTCTGGCTCAAGTCTGGAGCAGCATACAGGAAGGAAGCAGCCTCCACAAATCATGTGGACTCTCGTGAAGCCCCCATGAGAGCCAGCATTCTGTGTCAGGGCTTCTTGGTGGTAAGTGACAGAAACCAGCTTTAGCAAGTCTGAGAAGAAAAAAGATTTTAAAAGGCAGAGGTGGAGGGGTGGGTGACATAAATCCAAATGCAGAAATAAGACTGGGCCTCTGAAAGGGCTTTGAGCCAGGAATTTAAATACCTCAGATCTCTCTATGTGTCTTGTCTCACAGCCACTCACCAACTGACTGGTGGACTCTCGAGGGCACAAATCCCAGCTGCCAGGTGAGAGAATCCAAATGCTCAGCTTGTGTCAACAGTTCTCTCCTGAGTCTATCAACTCCAGCTGGGGTGAGAGGTCATGAAGCACTGTCATGGCCACTGGGAGCCACCCCGCGAGGATGGCAGGGAGAGGACTTCCGAGGGAAGCAGGCAGAAGGCATCCAACAGATGTCTATTCTGTCACTGCTCTCTGTTGCCACTGTCAGTGTTGTTCCTCTTGCTCCCTCTTCCCCCCAAACTTTACATGGCTGCCCTCTTCTCATTATTCAGATCTCAGCTCAGCTATCACCTCCGTGGAGAAATGTTCCTTGACCACAACAGCTGAAACAACAATCATGACCCCCCCAACCCCTTTACACTCTGCCTCTGTGAGGGACTGAACTGTGTCCTGCAAAATCTGTATGTTAAAGTCCTAACTCCCAGCACCCCAGAACGTGACTGTAATTGGAGATAAAGTATTTAAAGGTAATTACATTAAAATCAGGTCATTAGAGTGGGCCCTAATCTGAGTGGTATGTTTGTAAAAAGGGGAAATTTGGACAAAGACACGTACAGAGGAAAGACCAGGTGAAGACATGGGGAGAAGGCTGCCATCAGCCAGACAACGAGAGAGGCCTTGGGAGGAACCAGCGGCCCATGCCATGGTCTCGGACTTCTGGCCTCCAG
This sequence comes from Manis javanica, assembly GCF_040802235.1. Lineage (NCBI taxonomy): Eukaryota > Metazoa > Chordata > Mammalia > Pholidota > Manidae > Manis > Manis javanica. The sequence continues at coordinate 44,614,652 of NC_133163.1, read as the reverse complement.
AGCTGTGAGAACACAAGTCTGTTGTTGAAGCCACCTGGTCTGTGGCACTTTGTTGTGACAGCCCTGGCAAACCAATGCCCTCTTTACCCCTTTCCTTAGTTTATGTCCCCTAACAAGACAGGTCAGTATAGTATTGAGCAGACAGACTTAGTCTGGGCTCTGTCACCGTAATGGCAGCAGATATGATGGGGCCCGCTGGCTCTGCCAGAAGCCCTGTGGATGCAGAGAAGGGGCTGTGGGAGGAATGGGGGTCTTGGTGGTAGCTAGTGCAGAAGGCAGGCCTATGGTCAGGCCTGAGAAGCAGACAGGGGAGGGCTGAGGTGGTCAGAGATGAGGCTGGGCTGGAGAAGGGCCTTTCCACCTGCTGTGGCACTGGGGAGACCTTTTACCTCCTGGTGCTGCTGGCTTCCCTATCCAAGTAGAGGGGTCTCCCTTCTAAGCAAGTTAAGGCCTTAGCTGCACTGCTGAGGGGCTCTAGTTACAGTAAGGCAGGGGGTGGGGGGTCTTTGCCAACCAGCATTTGACATGTCACTGCCACTGGCCCCATTTCATTTGTTGACCAGCTTTTGATGAACCTGTTTGTTTGGGGAGCTGGAAAGGCTGGATTTTGCAAAATGGATGAGATGTATATTATGCCCCCATTAGACACCTCGAACATGAAGAGCATATGTGCAAATAACTGGGAACAGAAACAGCAGAGGCACAATCATTTTGTTCTGGAGTTAGAAATTTCTCTGTCTTCAAAGCATAAACTGTGTCCCCACAACACCTAGCATGTCCTCCAATCCCTCAGTCTGCCAGTCAGATGTTCCATATATGCCAACTCAGAATCCAGTTTTGGCATCAGACAGACTAACTGTCCTAATGCCTGACTCAACTTCTCACTTGTCACCTGGAAGTGTTGACACTCTGTGGACACTGACAGAATTGCTAAACTCACCACGGGTTCCCCAGAGTCCAAATGTGAAAACTGGAAAGATCTGTTTCCCCTCATCTGGCTGTTCCTGTGCTCTGCTGTCTGTAAAACACTATCAGTACCTCGTCAGAGCTTCACCTTTTGTGAGCCCTTCCTTCCGCATTTGGCCCCTGCAGTGCTGGCTTCTGGGTAGCTTCTCACCTCCTTTCTGGCTTGTCCCAGGCTCATTCCCACTTTTTACATTTCCATAATTCTCCTGTTTTCTCACTATCCTTCCTCCCAATTCCCTTTTCCTAGTAAACACTTGGCCCTGAAAAAACTAGCTCTGCTTTTCTCCTCCAATTAAGTTTTTCTTTCTCATTTTTACCCACCCTGAGGGACACCCTCTTTGCCCTTATCTTCATCTCCTACTCTCTGAATTTCTCTAACTAAAGCCCCCTTGCTCAGACGCCCCTATACCTTCTGGGCTGTCACCCGCTTCCCTGAATGTCCCCTCCCCCATGGAAAGACACCTCTTGTAGGGTCCTTGCTTTTGTATCAGGGTCCTAAAATCTCTGGATCAGTAGGAATCAGCTAAGCTATTGCTTGAAGGTATACTCTGGGCTTGGCCCTTACTTCAAACAGCACACTGATTGGTATATTGAAGCTACTCAATGATATTTTTATTGATCTTAGTAGATTGCTTTTTACCCTTATTTTGGAAGAATTTGTATAGCTTCCCGTTGGGTACTAATCAGCTATTTATTGCTCATTATAGCAAAATCCTTTTTGCTAGCTTTAAGGGGCATGAAATTGGCACCAAAGGATGGTGCATAGGGATGTGCAAGTGAGGAAGTAAAGCCAAAAAGATGTCTGATCACACAATTAAGTGTAAGTATGGCCTTTAAGCAGCGAGGGCCTGAGCTTTATCTATCTCTGAAATCACCATAGGTACCAGATAGAAAGGCAAGGGGGTGACTCATCCCTGATTTCCATAACAACCTGCTTGGCTATCACTTTTCCTTATTACCAGCAGCTGACCTCTGAGTGGAGGGATGCCATGTGGCCTCATGACTCAAAGTCTTAAGATTTACAACATTTTCTTAAGAGACAAATAACCATTGATTAATCATTTACTATGGATGATCCCTCAAGTAAATTGGCCGCCAGGTTCCCTCTTCAGAGAAGAGGGACATAATTAATTCCTCCTCACACAGTGATTCATCCCCCGCACACCATGACTTTTCTGTATAAGCTGGAGGAGACAGTGATGCAAGAACAGTAGCAGCCACTATAAGGCACTTACAAATTTATCCTAGAGGATGTCAAGCCACCCCAGTTCCATCAAGTGAGTCCTTTATGAGGACATTTCCCTCTTATGGTAGAGAACGAGATGAAATAATTTATCTTTATACAATGTGTTAATTATTTGGTTATTTTAGAGTGTATAGGAATTACTTAGGAACCAGACCATACTTGGTTTTCTTTCTAATTTACATAAACCAGTTCCCACAATGATTCTTTGCTCAGTGTTTTTCTAGATGAGTTGTAAAAGTTGGGACTTCCGGATTCTCTTCCTAGGTAAGGATGAGCTTGGAAAAGTAAATCACTTTCCCTGACAGTAAAAATGAGCTGATAATATCTACCTATTTCTTCCTACAGAAGATAACATGAGGTTAAAAGGAGAGTATACATAATTTGAATTTCCTATGCAAAATGTATTGAAGAGTTGGCTGATAATTGCTTTATAATGGAGTTGCTTTGAATAACTAGGTCTGTTTACCCAAAATAAGTGGTCAATCTTTAGTCAGTTCCCTGGGGAATAAACCTTTTAAAAAGGGTTACTTTTGTATTTTACAAACAGTGACTTATTAGTGAATTCTCCACTCTAAAATTTTTTATCATTTTAAGGGAGATTAGTTAATTAGAGGTAAGAGCATTGAAAGTAATAAAATCAAATGGCCACAGGATTTCTTCAGTGCCTACACTATGAATTTATTCACTTAGCAAACACTGAGTGCCTAACTATGTGTCACTTGGATCCATCGCATCAGTGAATAACACAGAGAAGAACCCTGCTGTCAGGGAGGGGAGTGAAGAAAGGCAGGGAGAACCACAAATAAACAGCAGACATAAGAAATAGTGAAATCTAAAACATGCTGGAAATTGATAAATACTATGGGAAAAAATAAGAGCATGGTGAAGAGGAACTGGGGAAGGTTAGAGCTGTGATTTTAAATAGGGTGGCAAAATAGTCAACTCATGAAGAATGTGACATGTGAGCAGACTTGAAGGAGGTGAGAGAGTTAGTCAGCAGACAACAGAAGAGATTTCCAGATACAGAAACAACCTGTGCAAGGATGTTAAGTTAGAATGAGTATTGTGTGCAAGGACGAACAGCTAGGGGACCCTGGTGGTCGGGGTGGGGTGAGTGAGGGGTACTGTTCTCCAACATCATGGGATCCCAAGCAGTCAACATTATAAGGCTAATGGGTTACCTTATGTAATTGCTAAGCTTGTAGGAGCATTCCAGCCCATTATGAACCATACATTTTAAAAACATTAATTTATCTTGTTTTTAGAGTTACTTACAGACAGATAGAGATTTATATATTTAAGTATCTCTCCATGTATGTTTGGTAACATGTAATTTGGATTTTTCATTAATTTCCACTCTTCAATCACATTATATTCGTGAGATTATAACACAATACTGCAATACTAATTTTCCATTTTGGTTCACTGGGTGAAGTCATAGTAAAATAATAAAATCATTGCCCGAAACACTAAACATGTGTAACTATATCACCAAGTTACATCACAACTACAAGTGGGCCAGTTCTAGCTGGGCCTCCTTTGGCCCACAGAGATTATTCATAGGCTCCCCAAAGTCCTGTTCTTGCATGAGCAGAGCCCCTCTCCTGCCCCTCCGCTGCTCAGGGCACCCCGCCCCATGTCCTAAGCGCATGCCTCTCATGCTGACAAAACCAGTGTGCCAGTCCTGTCAGCTGCAGCGTCTGCCTCGCCTCTCAGGAAAAGTCCATTACTCACTTGAGGGAACTCCTGGTGACGCTGCCAGGCTTCTCCGTGGTGAGAACCCTGACGCCTGTCCCAGGAGTGTGCGCTGCAAGTCCGCAGAGCCAGCACAGCCCTGGGTGTATGCAGAAAGGGAAGAACGGCTGCCTCACTCCCAGGGACTGTATTTTGTCTCTTGGGCCCTGACGGTCTTTCGTAAAGACAGTCACATTCTTCTCTCCAGGGGGTTCCAGACTAGCAAAAGAGGCTGCATTGACATCCCCTCCTTAGACCTCTGTCCTCTTTCCATTCTCTAATGCCAAATCCCTTTCTCATCTAGCCAAAAATCTGAAGGCTCCCAGGCATAGGTCCAGCAGATACAGAAGTTTTCTCACATATGCCATCAGCCAGATACAGGATCCCAGTGTGAAATAGGAAACTGCTCCTCAGAACTGAAACATTGGAATCGAACGTTTAATCTTCCCTTTCAGAGACTTTCACATGGTGATCAGTTATTCTTTCCATTCTTGTATGATCCCTTCCAACTTCTAAATCTGCCAACTTTTGGTGGCCTATTATTGGTGGCTTTTCCCCTTCCTTGCTTCCTTTCTTTTCTTTGCCTCAATCTGTTGAAGGGCAAATATCCCATTTCCAAACATTTATTTCTCAGACTTTGCCATACACTCCACTTGACCTATGTTGTGATTTTGGTCATACCTAAGTCTCTATGCCTCAGTGTTCTCATCTTCAAAATGAAGATAAAAATACCTACCCCCATATATGTATGTAAAGTACTAGTTAAACACGAGGCATATAGTAAGTGCTCAGTGAATAATGGCTATTATTATCTAAGTTTATTTTTTACATACATATATTGTAAAATTATTACCACAATAAAGTCAGTGACACATCCATCACCTCACATTTACCTTTTTGTAAGTACAGGGTGAAAACATTTAAGACTACTCATTTAGTAACTTTCAATATTCAATACAGATTGTTAACTTTAGCCATCATGCTGCACATTAGAACCCCAGAATTTATTGATCTCATAAGTGGAAGTTTGTAACCTTTGACCAACATCTCCCTATTTCCCCACCTTCCAGCCCCTGGAATTCTACTCTATGAGTCCAACTTTCTTAGATTCCACATATAAGTGAGATTATAAGGTATTTATCTTTGCCTGACTTATTTTACTTAACATAGTCCCTCAAGGTCCATCTATATTGTTGCAAATGGCAGGATTTCCTTTCTCATGGCTGAATAATATTCCTGTGTGTGTGTGACATTTTCTTGATCAATTTATCCATCAATATACTTAGGTTGTTTCAGTATCTTGGCTATTGTGGACAATGCTGCAATGACTATGGCGGGTGCAGATATCTCTTCAAGAGAGTTTTCATTTCCTTTGGATATACATACCCAGAAGTAGAACTGCTGGATCATATGGTAGTTCTAATTTCTTGAGGAAGCACCATACTGTTTCCTAGAGTGGCCGCACCAGTTTACATTCCTAACAACAGTGCACAAGGGTTCCCTTTTCTCTACATCTTCACCAACACTTAACCTCTTGTCTTCTTGGTACTCGTCATTCTAACTGATGTGAGGTGATATCTCATTGTAGTTTTGATCTGCATTTCCTTATTATTAGTGATGTTGAGCACCTCTTTATGTACCATCTGCATGTCTTCTTTGGAAAAAAAAATGTCTATCTAGATCTTTTGTGTTTCTTAATCAGATTGTATTTTGGTATTGAGTCGTATACCTTCCTTATATATTTTGCGGACTAACTTCTAATCAGGTATACGGTCTGCAAATATTTTCTCCCATTTTGTAGGTTGCCTTTTCATTTGTTGATTATTTTTTCTCTGTACAGAAGCTTTTTAGTTTGATGTAGTCCTACTTGTTCATTTTTGCTTGTGCTTTTGGTGTCATATCCAAAAAATCATTGCCAAGATCTATGTGAAGGAGCTTTTTCCATAAGTTTTCTTCTAGGAGTTTCACGTTTTTCGGTCTTATATTTAAGTCTTTAATCCATTCCAAATTGATTTTTGTGAGCGGCTGGTCAAACTTAAAGAGAAAATCTATCTTGGATATCCTTAGCCATTTTACTCAGCTATTACCCAGCGTAATGATACCAAATAAATACCATCTCTCTCACAAGAATTGCTATTTGTTGTAACAACCTTTCTTGTAGCAGTGCTCGTCCTCTACCTTGTCTTTACCACAGATACTTTTGCATTGAGCCGTTCCCTCCTTCACCAGAACCCTTCCCAGTCTGAGAAAACAGTCATACTTTCTAGGAAGCGCGTGATTCATTATTTCGTTCATTCACATGAAACATGAAACAAGTATTGTTTCAACGAGAACCCCATTATACACCAAACTCTGGGGTAGGTGCGGGGGAGCAAATAGCAAAATAATTTAGGTCTCTCAGTCTGAGAGGCGTGCGCCTACGCCACGGTTCGGAACGCGGACGAATGCCAGGCCGAGAACGCGGGATCACCTCACTCAGCATCTCAGAAAACTTGATGGGCGCTCCCGGTGGCCCGCCACCGTGCACTTCCTGGAAAGACTTCCATGCTGGGTGAGGGTTTGGGTAAAGTAAATGCGGAAGGCACGAGAGTGATAATTAGACAGAAAATAAGGAAGCGTGGGTAAAGCAAGCAAGCGGAACTCCCGAAAGAAGCACACACCGAGGAGACAGGCGCCTCCCGTCCTGCCTCATAAGTTCCGGGATCCGGACGGTGCCGGAGAGAGGGAGGCCAGTGCGCCCACACCCCAGGTCTCGGGCGGCGGCCGAGGGGGCGGGCCGCGCCTCAGGGTCTCCCACGCCGCCCCCCCGCTCCGGAACGAGTCTCGCGCGCCCGGGAGCCTGGCGCCGGGCGCGGGCCGGGAGAACAGGGGCGGCGGCCCCGCCCAGGGAGAGGCGGGCCGGGCAGGGCCGGGCGTATTTGAGGCGCGGAGCCGCCGCCCGCCCTCGGACCGCACGCCGGCGCCAGGAGGACCCCCGGAGCCCGCGAGCGAGCGCCGAGGCGAGGGGTGAGGCGCGGGCGCCCCGGGACTGGGCACGGGGACAGGGTCTGCTGGCGGCTGCGGCCCTCGAGGACCCGGGCGCTGCTCGGTGCGCGAACCTTGGGAGGCCTGGGACCCCGGGGAGCGGGCTTGGTTTGCCGGGGCCGGGGCCGGCGGGCGGCCGCGGAGAGCCGGAGAGCCTGGTGCGCAGCGAGGGGCGCCGTTGTGGGCCGGGGCCCTAGAGACTCAGGGCAAGTTAGCCACGCCTCACGAAGACTCCTAGCTGCGCGGTCGGGGCGGGCGCAGTGCCGCCCTGCGGCCGCTGGGCCGGGTCCCCAGCGAGCGGGTGGGGGACGCGCGCGCCCAAGACCCGCGGGCCGCTCGAGCTCGCTGCTAGGGACCAGGGTCCCCGCCCCGGGGCAGGGGGTGCTGCCCCGGGCAGTGCAGGGCTGCTCCCGCGACCCCTGCTGGCTGCCCGGCCACCTGGTCTTGCTGGCGGCAGTGGAGGGGGCGGGGCGCGAATGAGGTCTCCCAGGGCGGCAGCCCCAGCGGCTGCGGAAGCCCTCGGGATGCGGTGCTGATCCCGCGGAAAACGGTGCTGCCCAGAGCCTGAGTGGGCATGGGCCCGACTTGGCAAAGACCGCAAACCCTAATCTTCTGCAAATCAGTGACTCATCCCCACCCGGACGGGCTAACTGGGCATTAACGCTCGCAAACCTGTGCTGAGGTTGTGGGGCGCGTGACAGAATTTTGGTCCGAGTGTGCAGAGCCCTAACAGGGTTGGGGCTTTTAATACATGCTTGAGGGTTTATTCTTAAGTTTCAGCTGCTCAAATAAAAAGTACACTAAGATGTGCCCACCCGGAAGAGTAGCGGCTCGAGGCCAGGGAGTCGGGGACACATAGGTGAGGACACCTAGGCTTCAGGTCAGCGCTTTAAAGTTAGCGATTCCTATTCCAGGTCCTGTGGAATATTTGTAAGCTGATTCCTGGGAGTTGGGTTGCTGGACCATGAGGAGGGTTGGACCTCAGTGACCCAGTCTGTTTCTAGGGTTCTGAGAAAGAAAGGGAAGACAGGCGTAGTTAATTCTGAAGAAAATGATAGCAATAAGAATTGACCACTTGCGCACAGAGCATGGGAGACTATTCTATGAACTTTCAAAATTCTGATGCATTTGCCTCTAGTTTATCAAGTTTATCTTTCATACCAGGAAATTGTGTTTCCATAAAGTTTAAGTTTAATAATCACAGTGTACTTTTACACAACAGTCTCCTTTTCAGACATCGAATCTCTGGAATAGTCTTTCATTCCTTTGATGGTTGTGCCTCATCCTTGATCTTTGGGAGACTGGAGCTGCTTAAATTCATAACCTTTGGGCCTTACCCTTTTAGAATCATCACTTACTCCATATTCTGGGGAGAAGTCTGATGATGGCCCTTGAAAGTTTTGAGCTGAGAAGCAATAGGAGGATGCCTCACTGGGTTACAGGAGTAGCAGAAGTGGGGAGCCCTGCCTGATAGGTTGGACCCCCAAAGTAAGCGTTTTTCAACGGAATAGGCAAGTCTCACTCTGCCCAGAGGTCCTTAATCAATGATGTTTTGCTGTGCCGCAAATATGCATAAGTGCTTTCTAAAGACTTTTCCCTTATTGCTAGTGAGGTCAAAAGGCCAATGTTGGTTTCATCTAAAATTTAGGTACCTGTTTGCCTAGAACCCTCTTCAGTGAGACTCTAAATTGTGACTGCAAAAGAGACCTATATATATATATATATATAACTTGAGAATCTCATGGTGACCTTAAATATCAGTTGGCTTGTAAGCTTAATGAACTTGAGACTCATGGTAACTGATCTAAAATATAGCCTCTCTTTCCTAGCTCATGGCTCTGGACACAGGCTCCTACTGAGGTTAATACTTGTGACTGGGGCCTGAACTGGTTCGCACGGACTCCATGTAGTAAGCCTGCCAGGGCGGTGCCTGCTGTCTACTTGCAACTTGTTGCTGACTGAGTATCAGGTGTTCCCTCTTGACTGATGGTCAGCTTTTCCACACAGGAGGGAACAAAATCAGTAACTGAGAGGCACAAAGTAACTTTACCTTCCTTGATGCTGAGACACGGTAATGAGAAAGCAATCCTCATGAAGGACTAATTTCCTGTAGTCCAGCTCAGTATCACTGAATTGACTTTGGAAAGGGAACTCTCCTCAGGCCCTGCTCCATACTTAAGTAAGGATAAGAAGGGGAAACTGCCTCTGCTCTGTTCTTGGCGAGGAGTGTGGGTAGTGCCTTGGGGTTCTGAGGAAATAGCTTCACGATCCTCCCTTACAGCCTGTATAAAGGTCAGGGCCGTTTGTGAGCAGAAACTTCAGGAGTGCTCCAGGGAACACAGGCAACTGGGTTAATTACTAGGTGGGGCCTAGAATAGCACAGCACGGTGGATAGACACTCTATTAAAGGGAAAAGCTACAGTTAACAGCCAAATAAAGTGGCCTACACTCTGACTCATATTTAAATTCCTTATTCCAAAGTGACACTGAACCACTGCCTGTGGTTTTCCTTAACATAAAGACCCAGGTAGTATTTCCTCTATTCGTTTGTCTTTATCAGTGTTTCTTTTCAGGCTCTTCAAAATTCCCTGATTCTGGGAATGCCAGGTTAGAGTTCATGTTATCTATAGTATCTGTAGAGTAGGAAGACTTTTTGCATTTGATTGCCTCTCTCTATATAAGCTACTCTCTAAAAAAATTTTTTTAAAAAAGGAAATTTTCTGGGCAAATAAAGAAATTGTTTATCTAAAATTTTTTTCAGTTATTAATCTTGGTTTCAAAAGAACGTTGGTTATAACCCTTTTCAAAAAAGAATCTGATAGTTCAGAGTTGAGATAATCAAAATGGTGCTTACCCAATTTTTGGAAAAGTACACTTTACTGGTTTAAATGTGGTTATAATTAGCAAAGTGACTGTGCAAAATGGCATCTTTGTATTCGATATTATTGCACTCTGAATGAGTCACTCAGCTTTTTTCAATTTGTTTACAATTTCAGCATGTATGGAATTCTGAATGAAGAGGCCAGAGAATTAATTTTTAAATGAAGCAGTTAACACTTTCAAAGGACTACACTTTGAAATTTCAAAGTGTGAGGTTTTATATTATTGTAAAATGAGCCTAGATAAGGAGTCAGGATGCTTGACCCCTCGTTCTTGGCCTGCCAGTGACAGAATGACTTTGGGCCACCAGGTTAGCTCTCTGAGCTTCAGTTTCCTCACCTCGAAAGGGGGGATATTAACTTTCCCTTGTCAATCTTATAAGATTATATCAGAATCAAAATAGGCAAGGTATGGGGATAGTGCTTTGTAAATTGAAAAACATCATGCAAATGCAGGGTGTTGTTATTATAATGGGCTTGTTTAATGTGCACAACACAGTCAAAATTGTCATCCAAAGTGTTGTGTGAAACACAGTGGAAATAAAGTGAAATCTGCTTGTTTCTCAGATTGTTTTGGTTGGGTTGGAAAATAAGCCGAATATGCTTGAGCAGAGACTTTGAAATGGATAAATGTTAAATTTTAGAAATGCTGTCTTTACGTGAGTTTCTGGTTGTAATCAGTTTTTGGACACATCTCAGTTTGATTGGAGTTACACTGATTAGACACTCTGAGGCCAATGCACAGATTTAGGTGGTTTTAACCATTGAAACTATCTTTTTGTTTTTTATCGACCTGTGTGTGAACATTTCTGTCGGGATACACAAGCTAGGCAGCCTATACCAGTGTTTCTTGACCCTGCACGACTTTGTCCCCTCCCTCCTCCCCCCTAGGGACAGTTGGCAATATCTGGAGACAGTTTTGGTTGTGCAGTTTGGGGGGAGGGATGTTGTGCTGGTGGTGTCTTGTGTATGAAGCCAGGGATGTTGCTAAACAGCCAGCAAGACACAGGACGGCCCCCCACAACAGAGTACCCTACGTGAGATGCCACTGTGCTCAGGGTGGGAATAAGCCCCTCACACGGGGTATCTTAAAGAAGTCAAAACACAAAGTCATTCCTTGATCTTTGGTATGGTGCCCAGGTAGAAGAAAGGTTCGTATAATTGAAGGAACTAAGCTCTCTGTCACTGTGAAGTTGGGAATTGTTTCCTGCTGGCGTCCAGAACGAGAGGGCTTTATTTTCTTGGCTTAAGAAATGTCCTTTCTTTTCCTTTTCCGTAACAACTCCTCTCAAGTTCCTTCTACAGTAGCAGCAGTTTTCTAGGCAATGGCAGCTTTTGAGGAAGGAAGCACAAGCAGAAGGGCACCTGACTTTTGCTTTAAAAGACCAAATACTGTAGGAAATACAGGGAATGTTAGCCCCAGGAGAGTCACTGTGACTTCCCACATTGCCAGCTGTTTCCCACCTTGGAAAATGGGTAAGGTGATCACCTAACTGCTTTCAAATATGTTAGAGTATACCTAGATTAAAAAAAGGGATGAGCAACAAGAAGTTTACTGGAAGGTAATATTTAACTGTGATGTAGATAATAGCAGAGTAGATAAAGTATCTCATATGTGTAAATGAAGAACATTAAGTCCAAGGAGGAGCTCTGCCTTTTTGAGTGTTCACTAAAACATTTCTAGGACCTATCAAAGAGCTGCCATTTATTGGCTACCTTGAGGCAATATCATTTCTTAAAATGATTGGGTAAATACAACAGTTGGACAACTCAAGGAAAATGAGATTCTTTTTATGTAAGGTCTGAGTAGTTTAGGCCATAGCACAGGTGATCCTGAGCCTAGAAAAGTCACTCAGGCTCAAGCGTCCAAAGCTGCCCTCCTCTCTCTGCCAAGCGCCTGCAGCAGGAGGAGGTATAAAAGTGTTGCATGTGATCAGGGATTTTGCAGAGGGGGAAGATCAGGAGGAAGCAGGAATGATGTCTCAACACCACCCCTTGATGCAGCTTTGGGCAAGGCCAACCCTCTTTTGTAGCATCTGACCCCAAAATATTTTACTCCCTATTGCCTTTTTTTTTTAACCTTAGTTTGTGATACTGCCAGAGGTTTCATTTGGAATAGCAAGTATTTAAACAAAAAAGAAGACAAGCATCTTGTGCCTGCCTTTCTTCTTTGTTGCCCCATATCCCAGTCTCACCTTTCCTCAAGGCTTAGCTCAAACAGCACTGTCCCTTCCCCTCTTAGAAGTAATCGTACCCGCTGTGACTTCCCACAGCACGTATCTGACTCACAGTGACAGTCACTTGTGATCCTGCTGGCCTGTGGGTCCTTTGACCACTCAGATCTTGACCTATCTATCTTCAGATCCAGACAAGAGCCCGCACAGTGCCTGGCCCAGCACAGGCATAAATGTGTGCAAATGAGATAATAAATCTGGCAGCAGTGTGTCTAGGGACATTATGTTTCAGAGCCCAGTAGGAGTCAACCAGCTCGGCTTTCCTCCTTAAACCTGGAAGAGGACATGGGGTGGTAGTGGAAACAGGAGAGGTAGTGGACAGCATTAACCTAAACGCTTTATGAGAGGTGGTGGTAGAGGAGTGCACAGGAAGGACAGAAGGACCAAAGATAAACCAGGGCCATTTACATTTTTGCCTAGAAAAAGGGCGGAACACATTTTCTTCCTTGTTCTTCTCCCTCCTGTGTCATATGGCCTGTCATTCCAGGAGTCAGAACACAGGCCGGTGTGACTAAAGTTCAGTTATGAGTTAAATAGGGCTTGTTAAGCTAGCTGGAGTACATCCCCACCCTTTGATGAGACATTTTTGTGATTCCACACTATTGAGTTAGGTGTATTTGAGAAACAGCAGGGGGCTTGGGTTAGAAGAATGCTTGTAGATTGATTAGTACTACACAATGAACTAACTATGATGTATAATGTATATGGAAACTGGTGAAATCTTTTAGGACCAAATGATAATCTTTTTTTTTTCTCCCCTCAGGAAAATGGCAGACAGTTTTTCGGTAGGTGTTATATGTCTGATTTTCTTTCCCAAAATACATTCCTCATAGGTTGAGGGTTTCTCTCTCTCTCTCTCCATCTCTCTCTGTCTGTCTATATCTCTATCTCTATTTATTTATTTATTTATTTTACCATCAGACCTCTCCCTTTTTAAACTCCCCCATCACGTGACTTCTTCTGGCCTCACTTGTCCAATGAGGGCTTGTTAGTTGGAATCCTGTTTTTCCAGCAACAGATTCAGGAAGAAAGCCAGGCAGAGAGAGGCCTGGGAGTCACTGACTGCAAGAGCAAGCCCTTTACTGAAAGGCCTGGGGCCGAAGCGGGTGGCTTCCATGGGCAGGAGCTGAGAAATCACATGAGGAAGGGGAAAGATGGTGCAGCCTGAGCATCCTGACTTGTGTGATTGATTTTCTCATGCCAGTTAGAAAGAATGTGCTTTTACATAGAAGATGCTTAGCTTCTGACCTTAGCAAATTAAGAGATGCAACCCTCCGTGATCTGAGATAATGGGAGGCAATAATAAAGTGATAGAGCATATGTAATCCCAAAGTCTAATTTGGTCTTAGGAACTCAGAACTATTTAATAGGTGGGAAAGATTTTATTGCTATGAATTTCATACCTTCACCATATCCCTCTACTTTTTAGATCACATATTTGTTTTTCTAAAGATTCTGTTTTTGTGAATGTTTTTCATCTGTAATTGTTTGTTTATGTCCTTTTTTCCAGCTTAATGATGCCTTATCTGGGTCTGGAAACCCAAATTCCCAGGGATGGCCTGGTCCATGGGGAAACCAGCCGGCTGGGGCAGGGGGCTACCCAGGGGCCTCCTATCCTGGAGCCTACCCCGGACAGGCACCTCCTGGAGCCTACCCTGGACAGGTACCTCCGAGCACCTACCCTGGACAGGCACCTCCAGGAACCTACCCTGGCCCAACAGCACCTGCTTACCCTGGACCGGGACCCTACCCCGGGCAACCAAGTGGGCCTGGGACCTACCCGCCTCCTGGACAGCCAAGTGCTCCTGGAGCCTACCCTGGTGCCAGCCCCTTTGGTATTCCTGCTGGACCACTGGTAAGATGAAGTTAGTCATTTCATATACTTGACTGTGACCAGGACAAAGCTAAAGAGGAAGGAACCCAGCAATTGGCTGAGCAGTGGTACATCACTTTGCTGTGCTCTGGCTGGGACCTGGCTCTGGTCACTGACCCGCAAAGGGCTTCTAAACTCACTGCTTAGAGCCACTTTTCAAGGATCAGCCATGGTATATGTCAGTCCAGTAGAAAAAAATCGTTGCTCATATTGAATTTGGTATATGTAGTGTTAGCATAAAGAGAAGCTAATGGATCTTTTGAAGGCATCTGTAAAGCAGCTTTAAAGTACATCAAGATCATTAGTAATGGGGCAAAGTTTGGGTTATTATTTTTAATAAACACTGATTATATAATAAATGCCAGTAGTGTGCTTCTATGTGAATGATCTCATTTAACCCCATGGCCACCCTGTAAGAAGATACTGTCCTTATCCCCACTTTACACATGAGGAAATGGGATAATAGAGAGATATATAACTTGTCCAGGGTCATCAAGAGAACATGTAGGGGAACCAAGGTAATTTGGTTTTGAAAAAACTTCTAAAGATAATTCTGTGCTCTAAGGATTGAATTTTCATTTATATTGAAACACATTTTAGTAAATGAATTCTAAGCATAAAACCTATCTTTGTGGAGCTCCAGACATTTCTCAGACACAGATCCTTCCCTTCCAGGTGTGTAGTCTAGTTGAGAGACAAGAGTTAGACACAAGGACAGAGTTTAATAGTAGTGTGGGATCAGACCTATTCAGGACTATGTGGAGGATGGCATTGGTAGCATCTGATCATTTTAGCTCAGAGGAGAGTATGAGAAAGCACTGGAGATTGAGTGGCCTCGAACAGGGTCTGGACCACAGATAGCTGTAGATAGAGGGGGACATGGAGGCCATGGACAGGAAGAGGTGGATGTGAGAGAGATCACAGAGCAAGAGCCTCAGGTTCTAGTGGTTAAGTCTTAGGAGTAGAGATAATATTGACTCTTGAAGGCTGGACAGCTAGGGCTCCAGCCAAGGGTCAGTGCAAACTAAGAGCTCAGGGAAGGGATCTGATGGGGGACATGGTGGGGGAGACAATTCCAGCTCACACTGTTGGATTTGAGGCACTAGTAGCTCATCAAGAGAGGAGGAAGTACAGGACTGTAGAGATCAGGGCTAGAGAGAAAAGACTTGGGTGATGGTTGTACCCAGGAGGAAAAAATTACAATGGGAAAAGAGAAGAGGCCAAAGATAGAGTTTTGGGGATATTTACAGCACCTTGAACACAGATGGTCAATGAATATTTGTGGAATGAACTAGGGAATGTATTAACTGAAATGTGTTTATTCCACAAATATTGAGTGCCTGCCATATTCAAGCACTCTGCTGGTGTGTGGGAGTAGAATTTACAAGAACTCAAGCCTGCCCTCAGAAAGAAGAATAACCACAATGAAGTATGTTATATGACAAGGATCTTAAGAGTGGCATAAAAATGTTAATATTAATTGCAAGGTCTAGCTTATTAAGCCTTTCCAAAATATAGTCTTAAGGGAATGAGTTATAGATTTGGATGCCCCTTGTAGTGAGAGGTAAAGTGCTCCAAAATGGAATGTTCTGCCTTTGGCACCAATGAACTGATGGCTTTATTCTTACTTATTAATTGTGCATGTAGGGAGCCTGGTCTCTTCAGGCCCGGGGCAAGGTGGCCCCAGAGTCTAGAAAGAAAGCTTAGACTTCTGTGTTATTCACACATATTAATAGTGATTGAACTTTAGTAACATCCTTGTCTTTCTTTCCCCAAGAAAACATGACTCCTCACTGATTCGTGTATATTTTCTCATTCCCAGACGGTGCCTTATGACCTGCCTTTGCCTGGGGGAGTCATGCCTCGCATGCTAATAACAATTCTGGGCACAGTGAAGCCCAGTGCCAACAGGTAAAAGGCAAAAAGAGCAAGTCTAACATAATTGTTGATTGGTTTTTGAATAAAGGATGATCTGTTTTGAATTTTTACAGAACTTTTAAAACTACACATTTGGAATCTTGACTATACCATGGGTGGGATTAGCCTGTAAATCAGTATGTGTTCCCACCAAGGGGAAAAGGTTTCTCTGGCTGAATCTTATTTTTCTCCCCAAACCAAAATAAAGCAGAATTCTACTTTGTGAGGGCAAAGAACAGCAAAAATCCATTCCATTGGTTCTTACTGGTAGAGAAAGCCTTATAATTAAAGTAGAGCCCTTGTAATGTAACATATGGCCATCCCTCCACCTCTGAGCCATATAGTCTAAAAAAACCAAGTGTGCACTGTTGTCTAGAAGTCCATCAAAAATTAGGGTCAAAGCCAAAAAGATCCCATTGGACATGGTTCTGGGTTGATATGAGAGCTCGAATCTTATGCCACTCTGTCCTCATATCTGCGCAAGTTGCCCTGCGGTTGTGCAGGCTGCAGTGCAGTCTCAGATCTCGGGTGCTTTGCTGCTCTTTCTGTCTTCCTGGATGGAGCTTCTTGGGCACAGTAGCAGAGTTACAGATTTCCATGGTGTCAGCCTGGTCTACAGGTGGTAAGTGGCAGGATGGGGAACCCCAGTCTTCTGAGTAGGCAGTATTTACTTAAAAGGTTTGGAAAGATTCTACAAGTTAAAGGCATGGAACTGGTTTGATTGAGGTGAGCTAGGTGAGGGTAAGACTTTGAGCTACTTTAGGAAAAATCGTGCTGACTTCTGGCTGCTCTGGGATGCCTGCCTCTGGTTATCACCATTGGCTATGCTTACATATAACACAAGCAGGTTAATGATATCCTGACGCTGTGCCTGTCCCTGAGGTTAGTGGTATTATTATGGCCATTAATTTATCTGTTTCTGGGTCATATAGAGAGCACACAAAAGGTATAGATTCAAGCAATGTACACAGGTTTATTCAAGAATCCATAAACAGCCTCTATGAATGTCTGTCACCTTGATCCGAGTGAATCAACAGGAGGCACCTCCTTTGTTCCCAGGAGGTGGACTCAGCTTTCTGATATGATCATTTTACATTCAGATAGCCCCCTCACTCCACCTGCAGCCCGCCCCTCGGGTTCTGTGTGGGGGTCACTGCCCTAAGCCCATTCTTCTTTCCACACAACCGTACAGCTGCTCTAAACACAGTAGTCCCTGCACAGTACACCTTGTCTCACAGTCAGTTACAAAACCTGTCTCTTCTCCTTATCCTGTGTGTACAGTGTTCATGATGTAATCTCTGCTGCCCTCCCACAGCTGCAGTCACACGGACCCACAGTGGCATCTTTCCCTTATCAGGGTTATTGCACTGGTAATATTAGCTCCAGTAACACCAGGGATATAGACTGAGACTGTGGCACATCAAAAGTAATTTTGGTTGAGGTGGTTAGGGTGGAAGTAAACTGAAAAACAGTTCCTTGGTTCTGCAAAATCTATGTGAGGAATTCCATGGAAAAAAGAATGCTTAAGGTGATAAAGATGACAATGTCTTCCTTTTCCCTGCAGAGAAAGTAGAGCCATGGGTTATTTAGTCAAATACAAACTCTACTGCCACTTGACTTTATTGGTCTTTTCCTTGTGAACTTAATCATGGAAGATACATGTGTGGTTGTATGTGTGTCACTGTGTGAATGAAAATACCCAAAGAATCACTGTTAGAAGGTCTAGAGTGTAGACTTTGTTTTAAAACAAGAGCACCAGCTGATTCTGTTGTTAGTGCTCCATGAAATACACTTTGAGAAACTGAGGGATAGCATTAATACGTTATCAGCCAGAGGACTTGGGTTTGCGTTAACATCCAAGGAGAATAACAGGGTCAGCAGGCTGGGCCAATGCTTCTGTCAACTCCGCTCTGCCCCATGGCGTGTTCCGCACATCGCCATGATTCTGCACTGTAGCCACAGGACACTGAACATTAACTACATCGTTCTCGTTCTTGCTGCTCTAGGACTAGGGTTTTGGCTAACTATGAAGAAGCTAGGTATTTGATATTTGAAAGCTCTGATTTTATGTGACTGGCTTGCCTCTAATAGGTGTTAAAAATAACGTGGCAAGGCAGGAAAGAGGTAGCCATTATTATTGGCAGTGTAATGCATAAAGTGCCTAACCTTCTATAAGGAAACGTTGAAGGGTTTTCATGAGGAGAGGCAGTAGAGGGAATTACAGCTGAACAGAATGATGTGACCAAAGACAATGAGGCCAAAAAATTCAACAGAGTGTCTCGCTTACTTTAAGATACAACGGCAGTACACCACATACTTGGCCTAGAATACTTTCCCGTTCTCTGGTTTGTTTTTCCATTTAGAAAGTTTTCCTGTATTTCATAAAATGATTTACTCTTTAGAAAATTGTATGTTCTTCACTTGGCACAAATATAACACTTGAACCATTGTACTAACTTGGGTCTTTGGTTTAAAACAGACTTGCTTTAGATTTCAAGAGAGGAAATGATGTTGCCTTCCACTTTAACCCACGCTTCAATGAGGACAACAGGAGGGTCATTGTTTGCAATACAAAGCTGGATAATACCTGGGGAAAGGAAGAAAGACAGTCTGTGTTCCCATTTGAAATTGGTAAACCATTCAAAGTAAGTTATGGCTACTATTATGTATTGATGATGTATATTTGTCATGGGGAATCACACTGAAGCCCAGTGCACTTGAGATGAGTTTTTATCCATTCTCCTGGGATACCTAAGCAGTGCAGCAGCCCCCATCTCAGGGCACAGGCTCAGCAGAGGTGGGACACTCCCTAGCTTCTTCAGGCCCTTCACCCTTATCCCTGTTACCACCCTACTGAGTTTAAATTTTTCCAGAAATGAGAAAAATAGCGTCTTTAATCAAAAAGGCAAAAGTCCTTTAATGGTAAGGTTGGACTGAGAGTTTCTTAAAACATAGTTGGCATGGCAATCAAAACTTTTTTTAAATTCTAAAATTTGTACATGCTTGTTTATGAAAAGAAAAATTTATAGATTTTTAAATTAGCTAAAAAGTTCCTCCATCCTTTACCTCTTCCTCCAGTCTCACAAAAGTTGCAACCTGGTGAGTAGCTTTCCAGTGTTTTCTATGACATACAGCACACTTTTCAGTTTTAAGAACTGCTTCAATAAATATTAGGTCCACATTGTTGGGTTAGGCCAACTGTAGAGTAGGCAATAAAATACCTAAACTGTAAGCTCCTCAAGGGCAGGGACTAAGAGGGACCATATTCCACATTTGGTGGACATCTTTGCATTATCAGAACATTGTTACTTAATAGTATTTCATTGTTTAGATATGTAATAATTCAACCAGCACCCTTTTGATGAAAATTTAGAGTACAGAAATACTCTAAACACATTAAACCTGGAAAGATTTTACTAAAATACTGTAGTCACTGTCCTTATAAATCTTTGCTTCCCAGAAAAATATTTTTATTCAAAGAATATACATGTTTAAAATTTAGATGTTGCCAAAGTGCTGCTTCCAAAGGGATGTAAGGATGAACATGTCCACTAACCATTGGAAGGAGTGTCATTCTCCTACTCTAGCCAAAACTCGTTATTGTCAATCTTCGTTACATTTGCCACCCTATTAGAGGATTCCTACTTTAGTGTTTATTTTTATTTTTACTTGTAGGTGATTTAGGCCATATAAAAACTTAAGTTTTTATGGAAATAAATTATTAATCTTTTCCTTTATGGCTTCATCTATATATCCTTCTAACAATTTTATCATCTTTTTGTTTTGTTTCGATGATTGAATAACCTGGAGTTTACTTTTGCTAACAGGTTTTTTCTGGACTTTAATCAGTTCCACAAATGATTATAAAGATGAAGTTTTGGGGCCCTGAGCTTAGGCCAGACTGTTTTTGAAATTAATGGGCATTCCTAACAGTTTTATATATGTGTCATTTCAGATACAAGTACTGGTTGAATCTGACCACTTCAAGGTTGCAGTTAATGATGCTCACTTGTTGCAGTACAATCATCGGATGAAAAATATCAAGGAAATCAGCACACTGGGAATTTCTGGTGACATAAATCTCACCAGTGCTTCATATACTATGATATAATCCTAAAGGGGCAGATATGAAAAAGAAAAAAAACCAAAACTAAATATAAACGTTATGCATTTGAAAGTTTCATGTTCTCTATGATGGAAAAATTTACCTTTATTCAACACTGTCCTTGTAAATCATCCATTTAATAAATATTCTAAGGTTACCTGTCTTCATATGTCATTTAATTGGGGCAGTTTACTCTTGATAATGCTCAATGGACTCAATGGAAAAAGAAATATGTAACAACAATGCATGAGAGTCTTCTAAAGTTTATATACTTGTTAAAATATTGTTAAATTAAGGAAATAGGAGTAAATACTACCCTCAAATTAACCTCTCCCAGTTTTCTAAAAACCAGATTGGGGCAGTTTATTCTTGATAATGCTCAGTGGACTCAATGGAAAAAGAAATATGTAACAACATATCAGGGAAATGCAAATTAAACCACAATGAGATATCACCTCACTCCAGTTAGGATGGCCAACAAAGAAAAGAATAGGAACAACAAATGCTGGCAAGGATGTGGAGAAAGGGGAACCCTCCTACCCTGCTGGTGGGAATGTAAACTAGTTCAAACATTGTGAAAGCAATATGGAGGTTCCTCAAAAAACTAAAAATAGAAGTATCATTTGACCCAGGAATTCCACTCCTGGAAAATTACCCTAAGAATGCAGGAGTCCAGTTTGAAAAACACATATGCACCCCTATGTTTATCGCAGCACTATTTACAATAGCCAAGAAAATGGAAACAACCTAAGTGTCCATCAGTAGATGAATGGATAAAGATGTGGTACATATTCACAATGGAATATTATTCAGCCATAAGAAGAAAACAAATCCTACCATTTGCAGCAACATGGATGGAGCTAGAGGGTATTATGCTCAGTGAAATAAGCCAGGCAGAGAAAGACAGGTATCAAACGACTTCACTCATCTGTGGAGTATAAGAACAAAAAACTGAAGGAACAAAACAGCAGACTCACAAAACCCAAGAATGGACTAACATACCAAAGGAAAGGGACTGGGGAGGATGGGTGTGAAGGGAGGGATAAGAGGAAAAGGGCATTACAATTAGCACACATAACATATGGGGGGGCACAGGGAAGGCAGTATAATACAGGGAAGACTAGTGACTCTATAGCATCTTACTACGCTGATGGACAGTGACTGTAATGGGGTATGTGGTAGGGACTTGATAATGGGGGAATCTAGTAACCATAATGTTGCTCATGTAATTGTATATTAATGATACCTAAATAAATAAATAAAAATCCAGGAGATGCTACAAGGAAATCATCCTCCCATTTTCTTACTTACAAAAATATAGTAAAGTCAGGAAATAAGGAAAGCAGAAAGAAAAATTTTATCTACAGATGACCCAAAGATAATTGTTAGCATTCTGGTATTTCTGTCTCCTTTTAACTATTTTAATACTGCTTTCAAATCACTATTTGATATCGATGAGACAATCCCCCACATATTGTCTTGGTTTTTATGACATCTCCATATTCATAGAGGAAAGAAAAAGTAGGTTCTTAGCTGCATAATCATCTTGAAAAACTTAATACTTCTCCCTGTCAATATTCTTAACCATGCCTTTCTGCCCTTCCTCAAGAAGCCCAAAGATTGGTAAAATTCCCTAACTAGGATGTGGTCACACCACTTCATTTTTAAAAAGACCAAAATGTTATTTTATGTATTATTGTTTCTATTAAACCATCTCAAATACTTTGTCACAGGCTGGGTTCCCCAGGACGCAAAGATCAGAATGCAAGGAGTTTATTGAGTGCTCTTACCACCGACAGTTGTAGGGGTGAAAAGTTGAGCATTGTATGCCCAGCCCACCTTACAGGGGTTCTGAAGCTGGGATGATCCGTTAGAGCTGTCAAGAGAGGAACAGACCTTTATATCTTACCTTAAGTCAGTGAAAACAGGCAACTGGGGAAATGGTACAATCTTGAGTGAAGTGGCTGTCTTCACCAGAGTTCTCATATGGGAAGATACTTGCTGCCTACTAGCTTCACTTCCGGCAACTAAAGGAGTAAGTCCTTTAGTCCTAAAGAGCTTATTTCAAAATCTTTAATTCTTTATTCTATTCTGATCTTGACTGTTTTACTCCTATGATTAAACAGAAGAACATAAGCTATGGAGAAAAGAGGGAACTTGGTTTACACAAAATTACTTAAATCTTCTGAGCCTTGGTTCCTTTATAGAATGGGCAGTGTAATAGATGTTTTGTAGGGTTACTGTGATCATTCAGTAAATATTGTTTGCAAAGGGGGTATCATATAATAGGTCCTCAATAAATGGAAATCCCTGTTTTTTTTTGGTATCAATATACAATTACATGAGCAACATTATGGTTACTAGACTCCCCCCATTATCAAGTCCCCACCACATACCCCATTACAGTCACTGTCCATCAGCGTAGTAAGATGCTATAGAGTCACTAGTCTTCCCTGTATTATACTGCCTTCCCTGTGCCCCCCCATACGTTATGTGTGCTAATTGTAATGCCCTTTTCCTCTTATCCCTCCCTTCACACCCATCCTCCCCAGTCCCTTTCCTTTGGTATCTGTTAGTCCATTCTTGGGTTTTGTGAGTCTGCTGTTTTGTTCCTTTGGTTTTTGCTTTGTTCTTATACTCCACAGATGAGTGAAATCATTTGGTACTTGTCGTTCTCTGCCTGGCTTATTTCACTGAGCATAATACCCTCTAGTTCCATCCATGTTGTTGCGAATGGTGGGATTTGTTTCCTTCTTATAGCTGAATAATATTCCATTGTGTATATGTACCACATCTTCTTTATCCATTCATCTAGTGACGGACACTTAGGTTGCTTCCATTTCTTGGTTATTGTAAATAGTGCTGCAATAAACATAGGGGTGCATCTGTCTTTTTCAAACTGGACTTCTGCATTGTTAGGGTAAATTCCTAGGTCAAATGGTATTTCTATTTTGAGCTTTTTGAGGAACCTCCATACTGCTTTCCACAATGTTTGAAATAATTTACATTCCCATCAGCAGCATAGGAGGGTTCCCCTTTCTCCACAACCTCACCAACATTTGTTGTTGTTTGTCTTTTGGATGGTGGACATCCTTACTGGTGTGAGGTGATATCTTATTGTGGATTTAATTTGCATTTCTCTGATGATAAGCGATGTGGAGCATCTTTTCATGTGCCTCCTGGCCATCTGAATTTCTTCTTTGGAGAAGTGTCTGTTCATATCCTCTGTCCATTTTTTAATTGGGTTATTTGCTTTTTGTTTGGAGGTGCATGAGCTCTTTATATATTTTGGATGTCAACCCTTTATCAGGTATGTCATTTATGAATATGTTCTCCCATACTGTAGGATACCTTTTTGTTCTATTGGTGGTGTCCTTTGCTGCACAGCTTTTTTGTTTGATAGTCCCACTTGTTCATTTTTGCTTTTGTTTCCCTTGCCTGTGGAGATATATTCATGAAGTTGCTCATGTTTATGTCCAAGAGATTTTTGCCCATGTTTTTTCCAAGAGTTTTATGGTTTTATGACTTACATTTAGGTCTCTGATCCATTTCGAGTTTACTTTTGTGTATGGAGTTAGGCAGTATTCCAATTTCATTCTCTTATATGTAGCTGTCCAGTTTTGCCAACACCAGCTGTTGAAGAGGCTGTCATTTCCCTATTGTATATCCATGGCTCCTTTATCATATATTAATTGACCATATATGTTTGGGTTTATATCTGGGTTTCTATTCTGTTCCACTGGTCTATGGGTCTGTTCTTATGCCAGTACCAAATTGTCTTGATTACTGTGGCTTTGTAGTAAAGCTTGAAGTCAGGGAGTGTAATTCCCCCTGCTTTATTCTTCCTTCTCAGGATTGCTTTGGCTATTCGGTGTCTTTTGTGATTCCTTATGAATTTTAGAACTATTTGCTCCAGTTCATTGAAGAATGCTGCCGATATTTTGATAGGGATTGCATTGAATTTGTAGATTGCTTTTGGCAGGATGGCCATTTTGACTATACTAATTTTGTCTATACAAGAGCATGGGATGAATTTCCATTTATTAGTGTCCTCTTTAATTTCTCTTGAGTGTCTTGTAGTTTTCAGGGTATATTACTTCCTTGGTTAGGTTTATTCCTAGGTATTTTATTCTTTTTGATGCAATTGTGAATGGAATTGTTTTCCTGATTTCTCTTTCTGCTAGTTCTTCATTAGTGTATAGGAAAGCAACAGATTTCTGTGTATTAATTTTGTATCCTGCAACTTTGCTGAATTCAGATATTAAGTTCTAGTAGTTTTGGAGTGGATTCTTTAGGGTTTTTTATGTATAATATCATGTCATCTGCAGTGACAGTTTGCTTCTTCCTTACCAAACTGGATGCCTTTTATTTCTGTGTTGGCTGATTGTCATGGCTAGGACCTCCAGAATTATGTTAAATAAAAGTGGAGAGAGTGGGCATCTTTGTCTTGTTCCTGATCTTAAAGGAAAGGCTTTCAGTTTCTCACTGTTAAAGTGATGTTGGCTGTAGTTTTGTCATATGTGGCCTTTATTATGTTGAGGTACTTGCCTTCTATAGCCATTTTGTTGAGAGTTTTTATCATGAATGGATGTTGAATTTTGTCGAATGGTTTTTAAGCATCTATGGAGATATCATGTCATTTTTGTTCTTCTTTTTGTTGATGTGGATGATGTTGAAGGATTTTCAAATGTTGTACCATCCTTGCATCCCTGGGATGAATCCCACTTGATAATGGTGTATGATCCTCTTGATGTATTTTCAAAATTGGTTTGCTAGTCTTTTTTGACCCAGAGTTTTCATTTTATCTTTAGAGATTTTCCTAATACCTCATAATTCTAGAGACTTAATAGCCCAAGAACACTAACTGAAAGGCACATTGATGGCTGCCTACCTATCCATTTCCTGTTTCCTAATAGTAGTGGTGGTTTATTAAGGTATAATCCCCAATAAAATAGGGAATCTTGATTAACTTAACTGAGTCCTTTGCTGATATGCAGAGGGCTATGTGGCATTGGCCTAACCAGACAGGGGAGAAAGACATAGCTGATTACCACTGGTAGTCATCTTATGACTCCACAAGGACCCAGTCTGAAGAGAAGCTGACACTGAGGATGACAGGATGAACTATGAACAGAGCATTGGACCTTGATGCCATTACTGAGCTGTCAATTTAAAAATGCCTGGAATCACCCTGAATGCTTGTTAAATAATACATTTCCTTATTGTTAAGCCAGTATGAGTTCATTTTACTATTACTTAATAGCATTTGCTTTGTAAATGATTCAGTAGAACATCATATTTAACCTACAAAAAAAAATATTTACTGACGTTTTATTGTCATGTACTTTATCCTTGAGGGCAAATAACATTTTATTGCATATTGCTTTATATAGATTCTAAATCTGGAGTTACTTTGTACCAGCCTTTTTTACATGTTCATGGCCCTTAGAAAACCCTAAGTCTTATATATGTTTCTTTATTCTGTATATCTTGCTTGAATTATTCATTAACAGGCTGTTAAAACTGCTTTTACCTTTCAGAAAGACTAGGTACTTTGGTAACATTCCTCCAAGCCAGCTCCCCACATAGCCTCCCAGTGGCTCACATGGACTTGATAGTAACCACTGCCTTTCCCACAAGCTTAACATACCTTCTGACAACAAAAGTAGATGTGTTTCTTTTCTTGTTTGAGAATCTCTAATCTTAAGTGGTTATCCACAAAGCTGCTGCTTGTTTGGCAAATGCCTCTATGCCTCAACTTACTTGGAGACAGAAAGAACTGGACCCAGGCCTGGTTATAAGCTTTAGCTACCATCAGTTTTCTTGGAGCTGTTATTCTGTTGGCTCTGTCTTCTACAATTCTATACTTAAGAGTTTCACAAAAGAGAAAATATTTCAAATATATTAAATAACTGATAAAATTATTTTCAAGGGAAGAATACATTTCCTTCAAAGGCCATCAGTCATATCAAGGGGGAAATGAAAAGGTGAAGATTTAAGGGGTACCTCTAATAATTTAACTATTTAAAAGTACAGCATATAAACTGACTTCAGAACCCAGGCAGCTCATCTAAAGAAACTCGCTATACCTTAGAAATGTGATATACAACACTCTTCAATGTCAACACATTTAAGAGTTCAAACTATGAAAAAGTATAAAAGAATACAAATATTTCTGTCAAAGTTTAATGTTATATTTTGATTAAACTGAAGATTATTCATAAGCTGAGTAAATATACTTAGCTTTAAGCTTATACATTTTAAACAAGAGAGGCAAGGCACACCACATTTTTTATTCTGCATGGTTAAAGTACAAAATATCCCCACTTCCCTTGATAAACAGTATCATATCTAAAACACACTTTGATGAACACTGAATATTAAAACATGCACCACACAAGTGGACTGGGTAAAGTGAACACAAATACATATTCCTCAGCTTTTCAATATTGTAAGGATGTTATCACAGCATTAATAATATGAAGGAACATGTTTGAGTACTTTTAAATTCAAAGTTCTTCTGGTTGTGCTCCAGTGAGGGGCCGTAAAGGTGAAAACGTAATCAGATTACCACCTAAGGAAATGTGTCTGGCATATTCTTGATGTCTTCTTTCCACCCGAGTGAACGTATTACTGAAGTTTAGGCTTGGCTATAGAATAAATTCAGAGAAATCACTGAAGTCTCACCAATTCAGTCTTCAACATTACAAGTTAATAGTGGATTAATTAATAACAAAGAATATTTCGTACATAACAACTAAATTATTAATAACATAATGATTATGCTACCTTCCAGTGGCTCTAGTTTTAAATATACATATTTTTTTAAGTAAAAAGATATATTAGGAATATATGCCATAAATGGTGATAAGTAATATATAAATGGACTTCAGCAGCATATGCAAGATGAATAAAACTAAGGCTCTACCTTAAGCTACTTATGCATATTTCACAAATCCTAATCCACATAACTGTACTTAATAGGCCTTTTACTAGTATGATACTACTGGGACTCTTCTTTATTCTCCCTCAAGTCCTACTTAAGGTTCAAATGATGCTACAGAGCAAGTAATAATTTGGATCTAAAATAGATTAAGTGGACTTATTTTTTTAAAAAATCAAAATATCTAAATTCTAATATTTATGGAAGTACAGAAGACTTCACAGGGAGACTAAATTATAAGGTACTAAG
Organism: Manis javanica; assembly: GCF_040802235.1. Taxonomy (NCBI): domain Eukaryota; kingdom Metazoa; phylum Chordata; class Mammalia; order Pholidota; family Manidae; genus Manis; species Manis javanica. The sequence goes on along the minus strand of NC_133163.1, from coordinate 44,587,482 downwards.
ACTTATCAACCAGATATTGTATTAGGTAGCTGTGAAGAACTTTTAAACAGTACTAATATATCAAAACCAGAATATTATGATTAATTTCCAGATTTACTTAAGATACCATATATTATCAAAACCAATCATTCAGAGTTGAGATCTAGAAATTGGAAGAAATCAGGTTTACATAAATTGGCCTTAAAGGCCCTGACCCTCTAGGTTTCAGCCTATGATTAAAGAACAGAGCACGGGTCACAGTAACACACTTCAGTCTACTGAAACAGGGCAGCTCAGAAACCTGAATGCAAAGAAGGCATTTTTGAAAGATAATGAAAGCCAACGTATGAAGAAGTCCTTGAGGAATTGCGGCTTGAGGAAGCCAAACAGTTGCCAGGCTTCATGAGGTTAATAAATACTGTTGTTGTTTGATCCTACATTTCCCTTAATGGATTTCTTATATTCTGAGATCAAAGATTATCAAACCCAAGCCATTCCCTGACCCATTTTAGCAGCTGGCCCTAGAAAATTACAAGGTGAGGCTGTAAGCCAGAGTTGTTGGCCCTGGCTACACATTAGAATCACTGATGAAGGTCCTACTCTAGATCACTGAAACAAAAATATCTGGGATATGGCTGAAAACCAATGTTGTAAGTACCTAGGAGACAAGAGAGCATGATTTCTCTCATGCCACAGTGCCAACATGCATGAATATGAATCAGGCAGCTCTGATTAAAGAGAAATTTATAGTTAATAAGGCAAATAGATTTTAGAAATATATGTAATATATTTAATCATACTCTTAATAAGAGATTAAATGTGTGCAGGGTCTGCATTGTGCACCCGTGCCTGTATGTAAATGAACATGGGAGAGACGAGAGCTTATACAGCTAGGCTTCACAGAAGGGCTAATGCTTGAACTAGATTTAGAGACAAGAGGTTACCAAAAATAAAGGCCAAGGAGCTTCCACATAAAATAGCAGGACATATATATAGTAATCTAAAATAATTAGAATAAAATAACCAATGATGAAGGTAGGGTAGATATTATCTCCCCAACTATGCTTCAACATAGTTGCCTCAACTATGCTTCAACAGAAACCTTGCCTCATCTTTTTGCATCACTGAGAAAAACCTAACGTAATCCAAGCTACAAATTAAATTGTTTGTCATAACATATTTAATACATAAATCAAATAGGGAAATAAAATGCTAGAACATATTTTATATAAACATGAAAGTTTTCCCCATTTTGAGAAAAATAATGAATAAGTTTCAGAGTAAAAAAGCAGTGAAAAGATGTAAATTTACACTTTGCACACAAATTGAAAAGTGAGTAATAATCATTTTATAAAATAAATCTAAAATATGAAGGAACTTTCCAAATTAAGTTGGAAACTTACTGAATCAAGAAGATGGCATTCAGTTGTGAGACTTTTATTATCAAATGGTACTGAAAAACAAAAAGCAGTAATTTTTAACTTTTTGAAGAATATTCTTGCAATCAAAGGTTGTTAGAAATGGACAAAGCCTTGAAAGGAAAAGTTTCAAGTATCAAATGCTAACACAAAAATATAGGTCATCGTACACTATAACATTTTTTAAAATGTAAATTTCTTAGTAAAATTCTCATCCTCAATTTCAATATAAGAAGAGTTTTCTGAGCCACAGTAATCAAGACAATTTGGTACTGGCACAAGAACAGATCCATAGACCAGGGAAACAGAATAGAGAGACCAGATATTAACCCAAGCATATATGGTCAATTAATATATGATAAAGGAGCCATGGATATACAATAGGGAAATGACAGCCTCTCCAACAGCTGGTGTTGGCAAAACTGGACAGCTACATGTAAGAGAATGAAACTGGATTACTGTCTAACTCCATACACAAAAGTAAATTTGAAATGGATCAAAGACCTGAATGTGAGTCATGAAAACATAAAACTCTTAGAAGAAAATATAGGCAAAACTCTCTTGAATATAAACATGAACAACTTCATGAAAATATCTCCACAGGCAAGGGAAACAAAAGGCAAAATGAACAAGTGGAACTATATCAAACTAAAAAGCTTCTGTACAATAAAGGACACCATTAGTAGAATAAAAAGATATCCTACAGTATGGGAGAATATATTCATAAATCACATATCCAATAAAGGGTTGACATCCAAAATATATAAAGAACTCATGAACCTCAACAAACAAAAAACAAATAACCCAATTAAAAAATGGGCAGAGGATATGAACAGACACTTCTCCAAAGAAGAAATTCAGATGGCCAACAGGCACATGAAAAGATGCTCCACATGCTAATCATCAGAGAAATGCAAATTAAAACCACAATGAGATATCACCTCACTCCAGTTAGGATGGCCACCATCCAAGGCAACAACAAATGTTGGCGAGGTTGTGGAGAAAGGGGAACCCCTCTACACTGCTAGTAGGAATGTAAAGTAGTTCAATGTTTTGTGGAAAGCAGATGGAGCTTCCTCAAAAAACTCAAAGTAGAAATACCATTTGACTCAGGATTTCCACTCCTAGGAATTTACCCTAAGAATGCAGAAGTCCAGTTTGAAAAAGACATATGCACCCCTATGTTTATCACAGCACTATTTACCTTTGCCAAGAAACGGAAGCAACCTAAGTGTCCATCAGTAGATGAATGGATAAAGAAGATGTGGTACATATACACAATGGAATATTATTCAGCCATAAGAAGAAAACAAATCCTACCATTTACAACAACATGGATGGAGCTAGAGGGTATTATGCTCAGTGAAATAAGCCAGGCAGAGAAAGACAAGTACCAAATGATTTCACTCATATGTGGAGTATAAGAACAAAGTCAGAACTGAAGGAACAAAACAGCAGCAGACTCATAGAACCCAAGAATGGACTAACAGTTACCAAAGGGAAAGGGACTGGGGACGATGGGTGGGAAGGGAGGGAGAAGGGGACTAAGGGGTATTATGATTAGCACACATAATGTGGTGGTGGTGGGCACAGGGAAGGCAGTATAGCACAGAGAAGACAAGTAGTGATTCTATAGCATCTTACTACGCTGATGGACAGTGACTGTAATGGGGTATGTGGTGGGGACTTGATAATGGGGGGAAATCTAGTTACCACAGTGTTGCTCATGTAACTTTGTATTAATGATACCTTAAAAAAAAAAAAAAAGAGTCTTCTACAAACAAATCTCATGCTCATGATATTAAAGGAACCCATTGAGCTTCTGGGTGAGTAAATGTGTAGAGATTTGCAGAGAACAAGGAAGCTCTGCACCCTTTCCCGATACTTTGCCTTATGCGTCTCTTTCATCTGGCCATTCTGAGTTACATCCTTTTATAATAAAACCAGCATCTGCTACTTTTTTTTTTAAAAAGAGAAGGTACCCAAAAAATGATAGATGAAGAACATTGCTGGAATGTCTGGCCAAGGCTATAACGTTTATTTTGCCCTAGGACCCAGTTACAACAGCACCATAGGGTAGCAGATGAAAATAGTAGTTGAAATTATCACTTGTTGTAACGGAAATACAAGGACCATTTCCTATTGCAGAAAAGTAAGTAGGAATAGGAAAGAAAAATAGGGCATTTTGAAGAAAGGTATGAGGATATGTTAAAGAGGAGGAGAACTAAAGAAATTTCCGGGAATTTTTCTAATTCTGAGTCTTCATAGACAATGAAGGATCCAAATAATTAGGTCTAACTTAAAATGCTACTTATATCCAACATGGATTAATAATAGGTCTGATTCAAAAGGTTTAGGGTGTAGAGTAGAGTATTAGGACACAAATGAATTCTCACAATTTACTGTGAGTGTCCATTTTTTAAACCTTCATTCTTAGACACTGGTACCCAGAATTATTTCTGATAATCTATAATTAGTCCAAGTTCATTTATTTAACAAAGCCTCATTTTAAAGTATTAAAAAGATCTCACCTGACTGAGAAATTATAGTTTCTTCTTCCTGTGAGATATTTTGTGATGGTATATTTTTTTCAGGACTTTTCATCAGAATATCCTGTGCTGTAAATGAAGAATTTAATTCCATTCCTTCCACAACATCTGAAATTTCTTCCTTTTTGTTAGCAGTAATATCCTCTGCCACTTCAGCAGCAAGTAGATGCAAACTCATTTTACTGGGTAAACAACCAATCTCAAAGTTTATCTTACATGCATTCTAGAAGTAAAAATGTTTATTACATTTAATTACCCAAAATTGAAACAAATTGAAGTCTTATTGCTATTAAAAACAAGAAAAACTGAAAGATGACATCTGAACACAGGCTAAAGAACACTGTAAATTTTACTCTCTTGCTTCTTGAACAATCATTCAGATAATATTGTAGCAATAGTATGATTGAAGTAGTTTCTCAGCAAGTATCTATACTCCAGTTCAGAGACTGGCGAACATTCTTTACGAAGGGCCAGAGAGTAAATATTTTAGGTTTGTGAGCTACACAGTAAATACAAATATTTTAGGCGTGGTGAGTCATAGAGTCTCTGCCACAAGTACTCAACTAATCTACTGTTTATTGCAAAAGCAGCCAGATATAATATATAAATAAATGAGTGTGGCTGTATTACAATAATACTTTATTTTAAAAAATAATCTTGATGTGAGTTGAAGAATACAAAATGGCATATTGGTCTCAAGCAAGCCAAAGGCCTTTGAAATAGGAATTATCATTTTATGTGACTGACTGAAATTTCCAGTGGAAATTCTGGAGGTGGTTTATGGAGTTACTGTATATAACGTCATAAACAGATAATACATTGGGCTACATACTACACTGGAATAGGACTTACATGATTTACTTCGATTACATCTTGTGATAAAGAACACTGAGCATCTTCTACTATGGTGTTCCTGAAAAAAAAAAAAGTAGCAATGTAGTCAGATAATTAAACATGTTGTTACTTTTTGAATCTATCCTTTATGCATCAAAGATGGAGCCTAGCCCAAGGTCAGACCTGATTTAAATAGATTAGTTTTGGACTATAGTTACTGAAGAAGGGCCTTACAAACTAAATGCATTCTTCCCACAAAGCTCAGAAGCCTGGTACCATGCTGTCAGTCTGCTAGTAATCTTTTGAACCTCAGCCAAATCAAAGATACATACTATGGAAAGATTAGGATAAAGCTGACTTCTGGTGGGTTAAGCAACAACTCAATTATTTACATGTTAGTTACAGCATAAATTCTAATCTTGAAGTTCTTAACTTATATTTTATTTAAAATATGTCTCAATGTCTTGCAAGTCATTAAAAAAAAATCCTATTTTCCTAGTTTTCAGCTTCATTTTGCCTTCATTGCACAAAGTTGTTTATAAGATTTTCTTTCAGGACTGTTATTGGGAATTAAGTAAAAAAATTTTAAAGAATTCTTGTGATATCACTTAAATACAATTATGGATCTTCTTAGCATGAGATTATAAATAAACTGCATGATATACAAAGTAACTTGCATTTAAAAAATGACAATATATTGGTATTTTATAATCCACATATTTCTAAAACTTCTTAAACATTTTAGTCCCCACAAATGCTAAATACACTTTGGCTTATACTAAAACTTAGAAAATCTAAAAGTTGTTTCATGAAATATTTAAGAACAAAAACTTTCATTTGTTTCCCCTATTTCATTTCATAGGGTGTTCTTTCTTTCTTTCTTTTTGACAGCCTTCATTCGTTGCAATGGCTGAACATTCAGTGCTGACCCATCTGCAGAATAACAATAAATCCAGTAGTCTTCTCTTGGCTCCGGACTGTAATCTTCTGTCTTACTTACTTTAAAGTATCTTTTCTCCTATCAGATGTCTGTACATTTATGTCCCATGTGCAAGGACTACCAGGGTAATTTTGGTGCATTTGTGCAGAGGCAGTACTGTGTAGCAGAGGCAATGCAGGCAGCATCTAGTTTCACCAATTATAAACTGAATTTGGGTAAGTTAACAAACTTTTCAAGTTTTCCCACCTGAAAAATGGGGGCCTAGTACCTCACAGGGTTGTTCTGAGGATTAAACGAGGTAATACATATTAAGAACCTAGAACTGTTGCTGGCCCATAATAATTATTCAGCGCAAATTAGCTCCCCCATTTCTATTCTGTCATCTGCCCAGGCAGCAGTCTCAATGTACTTTCTTTCCATCAAGGCCAGCACAAAAGTGCCACCTCTCAATGACCCTGTGAGGAGGGTGGCATTTGCACTGCTGTTTTGCAGATGATGAAATGGAAGCTCAGTGAATTAATTAAGCTTGTCCCAAAGTTTCCTGGCTAGTATGTCATACAGAGGGTTTTGGGCTCAGACCTGTCAAGGACCAAAGCTGCAGTCTGTTTAGCACCAAAGGACACTGTGTTGCTTCTTTCTTCTTAGTTTTGCAGAATTAATTTCCTTTGCCCACCTGCATATGACCATTTACCATTATGAAATCTTAAGCACTATTTTCCTCTTTTATAAAATAGAAGAATTTTGTAAACATGTACATATATATGTTACAGGGTTATTGTGAAATTTAATTAAGATATATCTCTTGCATATTTTATCAGGTTAACAAGCTGAAATGGTATTTAATGTTAGCATCTGTTAAACTTTTAATAATAACATATGAAAGAAATACCTCCTTCCAGGAATATTTGAAAGCAAAGTCTTCTTATCAACCTGTTCACTTTCAGTACCCTGAGGATCAGAATTCTGTGGTGACACAGTTTGTCTTAAAGGGCCCATCTCAGCCCTGCTCTCAGACACAGCTTTGCTGACAGACTTAGGTGTTCTAAATGTTTGAGAAAGATGTTCAGAAGAGACAGAGAGTCCTAGAAGGTGAAAGAAATCATCTCAGTACTAAAAAGTTCTTTCATTTACTTTTCATTATAACTAGGAAGACAGAGCAAGTTCTTTCTATTCCCACACCAACTTGTCTTTCTCCAGTAAAATGATGTTTGTTAAAGTAGAATGCCCAGGATTTTCAGTTAAAGATAGTATTGAACACATACATTAGACTCTGCTTCCTCTTGACATCCTACTACCATTAGCAGTAAAGGAGATACTCTTTAAAGGCAGAATGCCATGAGGACAACGCATCCTTTTCTTTAATTCAGTGGTTGAAATATAATTTTCAAAGACAAAGGGACCTAAAGAAGTGACAAATAAAACTAGAAAATTTTGGAAGCTGTAATGTAGATGTGTGAGGCGGAATATTACTTAGTAGATCCAAGAAAACAAATCCTAATCCACAAGTCAGAAAAGATGAGAATCAACCCAATTTATACCACAGCACCCCTGAAAGAACTGGTAGCCTCAAGTATCCCTGGAAGCACAGACGACAATAGAGACAAAAACAGGAACATTGGTTCCAAGTCAGTTTAAACAATAATTAGAGCCCAGACTCCCTTATTCTGCACAGCCAGGCAACTGTCAATATCCCCCTCCCCATCACCATATTCAGAAAACTAGAAGCTTATTTATTGAAAAAGGTGTAACAGAGGGTTCTCTGGTTTGGGAGATAATCAGGTAAGGCTAAGAGATGGAAAAAAAGGGATTAAGTGAGCTTTTAGAAAATATCTACACCTTGTTTAGAGAGAGGGTTGTAATCAACTTAAGACCCCAAGACTCCTTTAAGAATTTAAAGAGGTTACCTCTAGGGAATGACAATGGGATGAGGGGGGCTTCGTGGGGGATTTCTGTTTTATAGCAATCCCCATATAAACTATGGGCTCTAGAACTTGATTTTTAGGACATCAATTTTGGCCATAAGCCTTAATCTCCCTAGGCATAAATGCCAAGTTTGGTACGTGAAAGAATAGACAGTGATAAGCTCATAGTCATGCAAACCACTAGGACCCTTGCAAAGTAAGTAGCAAGGAGCCACATTACTAGCAGTGAGGCAATTCCTGGGTATCCAGGCAGTACAACTGCCTGGAGCAAAGGAAATAAACCCAAACTACAGCAGGAGTGATACCTAAATTGACAGGGAGGTCATGATAAACTTAAAGTGATAAATTTAAATTTTAATGTAAATATTAGATAGCAGCTCATTTATTTTCAGAAAACTTCCTAGCAGACACAGTTAAATAATAAGGAAAAAACATCCCTTCAGCTGATTAGTACTTGAAGAGGACTCAGCCCCCTTTCTCCTTAAAAAATAATCATCTAGCACTTAAAGCACTGACAGAAGCATCTGCCAAGATTTAAGAAACAGAGTACCTCAACTATGGCCTCTCATTATAGGCTTATAAATAATTGCAATCTAATGAAACTTCAATCTATTAATGATGGTCTATGAAAAATAGCTAAGGAAAAATACAACCAGAGCTAGAAAGTCATAAGGATGATTTCCTTAATAATATGGTAATATCTTGGTATGGTATCAGGGTAACTCCACTTACCATAATGAGCATTTAGTACTGTATATAATTATCGAATCACTATGTTGTACATCTGAAACCAATGTAATATTATATATCAACTAACTTCATACAAATTAAAAAAAAAAACAATGGTTGCCTGAAGTATTAAAAGCTGGTTTTACTATAATATTTTAAAATTAGGCAATTAGTTAATTTCCTGTGCTTCAAAAAGATCTGAGCAAAAATTTTTATACAAATGAAAATTAAGCCAACTCCCCCCACTTCCATAAGCTTCATTTTAAAACATAGCCAGAGATGTGTGGTAGTTTGATGTCTGTTTGCTTTGCACCTTATATTCGAAACTAACTTCTAACTAACCTGAAGAAAATCACCTAACTTCTCATGTTCCCTTACCTTTTGGGATATCTTGGGACCTACATCACAGGGCTATGGGGTTAAGTGGTAATAACAAAGAGCGAAATCACTTAGAAAATATAAAAGCAATCTTAGAAGATAATGTAACGGTAGGTAATTTAATCATCCAAACAATGTGATCTGAATGTGTTTGTGAGCACTTAGCTCTATTTTTCAGAAATCACAGAGAACATATACCCTTTCATGTGAACACTATTTTCCATTTCTCCTACATGCTCCCATACAACCCAATTATTTCTCTTAAGTAGCTGTAGCAGAGAAACTAACCTGAGAATGATTTAACAGGACTTTCAACCCTGAAAAATCCAGCATCAAACACTATTTTATCAACTTCCTTTGGCATTACAGAGGCTGCTGCCTCGGCATGTTCTCCCTGCTTAATTCTTTCTCTCATTGCGCTTTTTATGGCAGCTAGACGATTTCTAGCTGCAATCCTTCCATCATCGTCCTGTTTGGGTTTACTTGCTATACCTGAGACAACTTTTTTCTGCAAAGAGAAATTATGACATTTATTAAAGTCACTCATTACCATCTTACAAGAGAAAGAAAGCCTACATAAAATATTTAACACATTCATCATATACTTATCAAGTTCCTAGTACGTGTTAAAAATGCTGGTGGTCAAACAGTAAAAGACAAAGTTCCTGCCCTCAAGGAGTGCACAGCTCAATGGAAGAGCTAGATAAAGGCACTAAGAAGAATCTCAGAGATAAATTCAGAGGGCTGTAAGAGAACACAGAACACTTCAATCCATCTTTATGGGCATTACGAAAAGCCTACAGGAAGTGCCACTTACGCTGAAATCAGTTAGGCTAAAAGGTAGGGTGAGCAAAGGGCTCAACAGAGTGAACAGGATACTTGCAAAGCCAAAAATGAATGAAAACATGGAGGAGTTGGAGAGAGGTGAACAACAGCTACATTATAAAATCCCTTGCATGTAACCATTTTAAGGAGCCACATTTATACAGAGGGTAAAGCAATAGACCTTACTGATGATTTTTTTAAACCAGGACATTTAACATTATCAATTTGTGTTTTGGAAAGGTCACTCTGGCTATAGCCTGGAAAATGGATTGGAGGGTTACAAGCCAGTTAGAAAGGCAACTACTGCAGTGATACTGGGAAAAGATGATAGTAGTTAGGTCAAGTAGAAAAAAATGGAAAAAAGCTTTCAGATTCAAAAGATATTTAAAAGGTAGAATTTAGAGGACTCAGGTGATCTTTTGGATATGTGTGGGTGGAGATAGTGAAACAGAAAAGACAGAACAGGTTTTCTATTGTGGACACCTGGTGGGATGACAATACCGTTCTCTGAGACAGGGAAACATCAATGTGTGTGGAGATGATTTTAGTTTGGGATTGATTTTAAGGTATACTGAGTCAGGATGTACAGAACTAGAGGTTAGCAGTTTAATTGTGGTTTGAAATACAGACTTGGGAATCACTGGGTGGTTAAGATTGCACAGGAAGTATAGGGAAGGAGAGAAAAGAGCTGAGGTAGGAATTTAAGTATGACAAATATTTAAGAGATAAATGGAAAAACAGAAACTTGTCAGTATGACTGAAGAATGGGAACAGAGGTAGGAGGAAAATCAGTACAACAATTTCAAGAAAGAGGGTGTAGATAGTATTTAATACTGCAGAGGGATTAGATTTTATAACAAAGGGTAATAACTTCAGTACCTAGCGGGTCAATAACCTTGGTGATAAATGTTCTAGAGGCACAAAGGGAGTGAAATTGAATTGCAGTGAGTTGGGGAGTTAAGTGAGAACTGAAATAGTGAAGACAAAGTATAGGCAACCTTCTCGGGAAGCTTGACTGTGATTGGCAGGTGGGAACAGGGAGAAAAACTGGAAGGCAATGTGGCAATCACAGATTTAGCTTTTTTTCTTTAATGTGAACAAAGATAAAGCCCTGGACATGTTTAAAAATTGATGGAAAAGAGAGAGGAAATGAGAAAACAAGGCTAACTGATGGAATGAGAGACCAATGAACAAGAATTAGGAGGGAATGGCATCAAAATACAGGCAAAAGACGAGTTCTATTTTGTTTGATAATCTCTAAGAGTAGGCTGTAAAATAAAGTAAGAAGAGAGAGACACCTGGTGATAACAACCAGAATTACAGGGCTCTAATACAATGCTATACTGATAGGAGTCATTGTCTGCATCACTGACGATGTTGTTTCCAGGACGGAGTACTCAATAAAAACTACCCACAGTGCTGCAGAATGTTTAAACATTCTTCACTGTTTAGTAGATCTGAAATTCATACAATTAATTTAGTCACTATCCTAGGGTCTTTGTCATGAGACTTCATCAGTAAAATAATTCTGGCAATGCTCTAAGATGGTTTGAAAAGTACCATCTGACCAGAAACTGAGTTCAAAACATTACTAGGAAAAAAAATTACTCTAAATAGGTAAGAATGGAATCTTTCTATCATGTTAACAAACCACATTTACAGACAAAACTGGAAAATTTACAAGATAAAATACAGGGAAGAAGACAGATGTTCTAAGGAGACATTGATCCTCTTTTCAATTTATTTAGAAAATTCTTTTATTTCAAAATAGATCACAAAAGAGTATATAAAACTGGGAGGTGAAGCCTACTGGTTAAGAATACAGATTCTGCAATGAGAAACTCTGGCCTGAAACCCAGCTCCACCTTGGGCAAGTGATTTAATCTTTCTGGGCATGAGATTCCTCAACTGCAAAGTGAGGACAGTACGTGCACTAGACTGTTGTGAAGATTAAATGAGTTCATACATGTAAAGCACTTGGAACAATATTTGGTACATACTAAGTGTTACATAAAGTATCTCTATCTGTAATACTATTATTATTATTATTATTATTATAACAAAATGTATAGGTGCAGTTTAAAGAATAAAACAAACATGCACATACCCACTATTTAGTAACTTAGAAGCCCGCTGGGTACTACAAATCAGTCACAGCCCCTACCTTCCTCCCTCCAAACATAACAACACTGGACTTAATGTTGATTATTTCTTTATTTTTTCTTCAAAGGCAATTGGGACATTGTAAATATTATATGGAACTTTCTTTTGTAAAATGATGAAAAGAGAAAAGCTATACTTTCTTAAGTCTTAAATATAAAAATCCATTAAAGTAGAAGGATCTGTATTAGAAATTTGGATATAAAACCCACAGACTTACCCGAAAGACTTTTTTGTTTGTATTATTATGGTTTTGCCATCCAGATTCCTCAAGTTTGGTCAGATTGTTGAATTTTTGGTTTACATCTTCTACCTGTTAATAAATAAAGCACAAGTTTTTCAGATTAATCATATTAAAATCGCAAACTAACCAAAGCTTCAAAAAATTAAAATGGTGACTCATACTGGTGAATATAAAATTAGACTAAGTCATTCTCAATTTAGTATTCAAATCAAGAATTTTTTTTATAGTATCATTGATATACAGTCTTATGAGGGTTTCACATGAACAACATTGTGGTTTCAACATTCACCCATATTATCAAGTCCTCACCCCCCACCCCATTGCAGTCACTGTCTATCAGCATAGTAAGCCAAATCAAGAATTCTTAGGGCAAAATTGCTCAATTTAGTTTTGGTCTTACAAACTTCCAAAATCTCCATAAAGGATATCATATATGAATAACTCTCCTAAATTATTTTTGATCACTAAAATGGTAGGAGAGGGACATCCTAAATTATATAATGTGAACAGTCTTTTTTTTTTTTTTACAAACAGTTTATTTATTCATTCCTCTACTGAAGAACAGATTGGATGCTTCCAGGTTTTGGCACTTATGAATAAAGCTGCTATAAACACCTGTGTACATTTTATGTGGACATATGTTTCCAAATCACTTGGGTAAATACCAAGAAGCATGCTGGATCAAAATTTAAGATTATATTTAATTTTGTAAGAAACTGCCAAACTGTCTTCTAGAGTGGCTGTACCATTTGTACTTTTCCATCATCAGTGAACGACTGTTCCTGTTGATCCACATCCTCATCAGCATTTGGTATTATCAGTGGTTTGGGTTGTCGCCATTCTCATAGGTATGTAGTAGTATCCTGTTTTCATTGGCAATTCCCTGTGATATTAAGCATCTTATTTTTTCATATGCTTACCTGTCATCTGTATATTTTCTTTGGCAAGGTTTCTGTTCAGATATTTTGCCCATTTTTTAATCAGGTTGTTTGTTTTCTTATTTTTGAGTTTTAAGAGTTCTTTATATATTCTGGAGAACAGTCCTTTATCAAATATGTTATTCACAAATACTTTCTCCCAATCTGTGGCTTGGCTTCTCATTTTCTTGACACAATCTCATTTTAAAAGATTCAAATAATATGCCTACTATCAGAATATGAATGTATGATTCCCATCCTTCTGGTATTTCCAGTCCCCTCTAGAGAGGTCACTACGGTCAACAGTTTGGTAAATATGCGTTGAGTCCCCTTATTATGCATTTATATACATACTCTCAATCTCTCTCCTAAGTAAATGTCAGAAAGACTCAGGATTACACTTAAGACCAACTAATTTTCAACAAATGTGCAGTGCAATTCAATGAGGAAAGGATAGTCTCTTTTAATAAACAGTGCTGGGAAAATTGGCATGTCCACAAGATGAATTTACTCTTACCTGTATCATACACAAAAACAAATCCCAAATGATCATACACTTAAACTATGAGTAAGAACTAAAACTATAAATCTTTTAGAAGAAAACCTAAGAGAAAATCTTTATGATGACATTAGGCAAAAACGGGTCTTAGACATGATGCCAAAATCACAACATAAAAAATTTGATAATATTAACTTTAAAATTAAAAATATTTGTACTTCAAAAGACACCACTAAGAAAATTATAAGAGAAGCCACACACTGGAAGAAAAATTTGAGAACATTTCTGATAAAGGACTATCCAGAATATATAAAGAATATATAAAGACCAACCCAATTTAAAAATGGGTAAATGATCTGAATATTTTACCAGAGACATATAAATCACTAAAAATCACAAGAAAAAATACTGAACATCAGTACTCATTAGAGAAACACAAATCAAAACTACAATGAAATGTTCCACATCCACTAGGATGACTATCCTAGACAGCAAGTATACTGGTGAAGATGTGGAAATAGGAAGACTCAAACATTGTTGGTGGGAATGTAAAATGGTGCAATCACTCTGGAAAATAGTTTGGCAGTTTCTTAAAAAGCTGAACATAGATTTACTGTATGAACTAGCAATATCTAGATTATCTGCCCCAAGAGAAATTAAAACAAATGCCCACACTAAGACTTGTGAATACTCAGATTATTCATAATCACCACAGAATGGAAACAACCTTAAAGTCCATTAAATGGTGAACGGCGTGATATATTCACACAATGGAATGAAATTCACTACTCAGCAATGAAAAGGAACAAGGCACATGATAAAGCTACAACATGGAGGAACCTCAAAAACATCATGCTAAATAAAAGAAATCACATACAAAAGACCACATACTGTATAATTCTATTTAGTATGAAATATCCAGAAAATGTAAATCTACAAAGATAGCAAGTAGATTAGAGGTTGCTTGGGACTGGAAGTAGGAATGGGGATTGACTTGCAAATAAGCAGGAAGGACATGGTGATGAAAATGTTCTCAGTGGGCTCCTTCAGTCTGGAATTCAGGTCCTCCAGTTCTGGGGTGAAAATTTTAAACTGTTTCATTAATTATTTGCTCTTATTTTTTCTGTTCTCTTTTTCTGGAATTCCTAGTACTTGGATATTATACTTCCTAGGCTGGTCCACTTAATTTTCTTATCTAGTCTCTCTTATTTGACATCTTTCTCTTTGCTCTATTTTATGGGAGAGCTTAGCTTCATATTTCATCTTTCTGCTGAATCTTACATTACTGGTCTCAGTTTTTAACTTCAATGAGGAATTTTTATGGTTCTCTGTTTTTTTTAATAGCTGTTCTTATTTGGCAGATGAAATGTTTGGTTTCTTTCAGAATATTGCAGTTAAAAGTTCTTTTCTCCTATTATCCCCACTTCCTCCATTCAATAGCTTTCTTCCCTTTTTTGCTTTGGCCTTTTCTTTTCAGGTTTGAGGTTCGGTTCCTCAATTGTCTAATGATCACTGGCTAATAATGGGTCCTAAAATAGTATTTTGTACCTTTATTTTTATCTCTAAAATAAGCTCAAATAGTTAGAAGGTATTACATCCTCACATACATATCCTGAATCTTCCTAATGATTCCCTCTATCATAGCACTTTGTACATTAGATTGGAATTATATGCTGTAGGTGACTCACTACAAACTCCTCTGGGAAAGAGAATATGCCTTATTTATCAACTCTTAGTACAATGCCTGGCACACAGTAGGAACTCAATAACTGCTAGACGAACTGAACTACTGAAGACCACATTTACTCATTTTCTCACATGTAGAATCATTATAGACTACTCAGCATTTAAATATAATCTCAATTTCCAACACATATAGAGATTATCTCGACAATATGGGGTAGGAGACATCAATTTAAAAAAATCATAAAGCTTTACAGTTTATTAAGGTACTGTCTAATATCTTGTTTAATATTACAGGTATCTAAGCAGCCACTATTACCCCCATTTTACTACTGTTAGCTCTTTTTCAAAAAAATAGACTCAAAAGCTAATATATTCAAAATACTTGACCACATACCTGAAAACTAATCATATCCCAAAATCCATCCAGATCTGTACATGTAGTCTCCTTTTCACCTCGTTTATATTCACAATTGTCCACCAGTCCTACAAACTGTTTGAACCTCTCTTTCATAAGGAGTCTTGTTTGACCAACTGCTGTGCGAATAAGATCTTTAGCTAAAGGAAAAAGAGATTTTTAAAAATTAAAGAACAAAACATGACCTTTGTTGAAAGCCAACCAGCTGTTACAAAGACCTCACCCCAAATATCTGAGAACTTACAGAATCAAATTCTTATCTTAATGCAAACAAAAATATCACTACAAAACTGTTATATAAGTACTGAGAGTTAACTATCTGCTTCGATTCTTGCAAAAAAAATTAGCAATATTCAGTCTCGTACATATTGCTAGTTCTTGTATTTCTTAGGAATTCAACCTCAAATTACTCACTGCACATTAGTATCTAAGCACTTCAAACTAACATAGCACATAAATGATTTTTTCTAAATAGCTTCCCCAAATAAGATTATGGAACTTCTCAGAAAATCTGTTCCATACTTATAAGATAATTTTTATTCTGAAATTATTTTTACATAATTAAACAATAGCAGTTATAGATGTCACTCAAAGTTGTACGAAAAATGCCTAATAATAAAATAGGCAAATGTCTATTTCTCAGGTATGATAGTCGATATTCTAATTATATCTCTTAAGTCATATACCATTTTAGCAGCTATTAGTGAATGTATGTTGATATGAAAAATCCTTGCTATTTTGAATAACAATGAAATTATAAAGATGGACAACACTAGATTTTTATGTTTCAGATAAACGTAACCATATTAAAAGATACAAAGTTAAGACATAAACATAAATGTTGTCTCACCATCATCTGGAATGTCCAATTCAAGCTTCCTGTCCCACTCAAGGCAGTGTGAAGTTAATTTCTCAGTTTCTGACTGGAGTATATTTCTAAAATTATGACATACATTGCAGTTTTACAAATGTTTCTCAGAGTAATATTAGCTTAGTATGGTACTTACATATAATATTAGGAAGGTATAAAAGGGAGGCACATGTTAATTTCCCAGAGTTGATGCTTAGTTATTTTATGAACTGTGATATAATAAAATCCATAAATACGTTAGTAACCTATATATGCCCAACCTTTCTTTACACTTAAAACTTATGCTGGTTATTAATGCCAAGAACCCACTTTTTATGCTAATATTTCCATTTTGTTCTGTTCTTATTTCTCACACTGAAGAGAATCGGACATTCCTTAGTTCTGTTACTAGTTCTCTGTTAACTGTCCATGGACCAACTGCCAAGAGTAGGCTGAAACTAAAAACTGTTAAGTCTAGAATCATCACAGTGATAGGGTCTTACAGATTCTCTATAGTTATTAGAGACTGAGCAAGGGCAATGGTTCTCAACAAGGGTCAGTTCTGTCCCTTGGGCACATTTAGCAATGTCTGGGGGCATTTTTGACTGTCATGAACTGAAAGAGGGATACTGCCAAACGCCCTACAGTGTGGCATATGGCCCCCACAATAAGAATTTTCCATCCCCAAATGTCAATATTGCCAAGGTTAAACAACCATGACTTAGGGTAAATTTAATCTGTCTTTATAAAAGACATCCCGGCAGAAGAAACTGAAGAAAGAGGGTTTAGTTTCTTAAAAGAAAAATTGAGCTGTTTATATTAAATAGCATAACAGAAACAACTTCATTAACAAGAAAGGACACCTAGCTTAGATTTGACATTATTCACTTGGATAAATTGCTCATTATCTCAATATCTCAACTAAACAACACAAACGATTAGCTAATCTCTAAAATCTTATGCCCTTAAAAATAATTGAAGTGGCTCTCAAACATGTAAAAAGATACTCATCCATAATAGAAGAAATGAATATTAAAACTACAGTGAGATAATATTTCTCATCTTTGATAGGCAAAGCTCAAAAAAATTGTTAATATTGCACTGGAAAAGGTGTGACAATTTTCTCACTACATTCATGCTAGAATAACAGTATGCAATCATTTTCTGTGTATTGTGGAATGTTGGAGCATTTCTCCAAATGAAGTCCTCTGATTTGTTTCCAAGGCTTTTAGGTGACATATTTAAAGTTTCTCAAACAAGATGTTAATTTTCACTTTCCATGAAACTTAATCCTATTTCATGATTTAGTGGGCCAAAGAACCCCTTAACATCTTCCACTACCCTTTTATAAAACAGTATTAATTTGGTTTCTTTGTGGGAGTGGAAAAAAAAGTATGGGAAAATAGGAACTCCCATACTTTGCTGGATAGATTGAGGTCATCATATATTTGCACATGAGAGAACTGAAAAGCATACAGGGTTGTTCTCTGCAGCCCTGCTTTATTAGTAATAGACTGAATTCAATGTAAATAACTAGCAACGAGGACCTATTAAGTAAATTGTGGTACATCCATAACTGGATACTATCTGGCCCTTTAAACACACACACACAACATGGAAAATTCTAAGTACTATAATGGAATGTCTCCAATATTGAACTTTAAATGAAGACAGAATGGTATGCTATTGTTATTATAAATAAAAAACACATATGTTTATGTTTGTCTATACATACATTATCTACCTGAAAATATTCACAAGAAATAAGTACACTTGCCTCCAAGGATGGTGTAAACTATGGGTTTGGGAGACAGAGTTGGGAAAATGACTTCTCACTTGCACATTTGTCTACCTTTTGAATTAGGATGAATGCACTAGCTACTGAAAAAAATAATTCAAATTCAAAATGTAAATGAAAATCATCCCAAAGTCTAATACATCTATTACATATTAAGGTTAGAAATAGATTAATTTCCATTTTAAATGTGTAGACATTAATACAAAATTCTTACACTCAGAACAAAAAAGGACACACCTGAAATATGGCACATCATGTTGTGGCTGAGATAGCTGATCTTTATTGATTCCAAGTGATAGGACTTCTTTTTTTGGAAGGTCATTTGAATTTTCATTAGTAGTTTCATTTTTACTTAAGACATGTTCTATAGGTTAAAAAAAGATTATACATTTCAAAGCAGTGCTTCCTAAAATGACATACCCCATAAAAAGAAAAAATTTTTAATTCTTCAATTTTTTTCAATGTTGAATTTTAAAATTTCTGCTTCAATATTTTATTCACTTCCTCTAAAGTATCTCTTAACATTCTTCATCTCTTCAAATTGACATTTATCCCCCCTGACCCTTTCTCAGTCTGTATTCCTCCTTCCATCTCTTTTCAAATGTCTTTCCCCATGACTTCTCATCTCTTCTGATCGTGAGGTCACATCCCTTAGTTATATGGTGAAAAGGGCTCTAAATAAATCTCTGATAAATCAGAATCCAGAAAAGCAAGTAAAAATTGAAAGTACCATACCTTTATCCCAAATTGTTAGAGAACCCAAAGGACACTGCAGTTTATCTGAATCTTGATGTACTGTCTTGGTAGAGTAAGCTTTACATTTTTGTGCCACAATGTCTTTTATTGCTTCTTGAGTTTTATCACTAAAAACAATAGCAAAAATAGACTTCATAAAGCATGAAACCCATGTAGCAAATTTCCAGACCTCAAAATTATGTCACTTTTTGCAAACCTGGGATAAAATATTTATTTCTTAAGAAATACATTTAAAAAAATGTATCTATTCTGGAGGGGAAGGTTTTTAAACACCAGTATGGTGGGAATTTTCCATCTTTACTAAGTGAACTGAGATCCAGAAATTCTGAAGAGTTCTTCATGGGCCATTAGCGCTCAGTAAGCCTTGGACGCTGCTGAGCAGTTTCTAGTAAACTTACTGTCCACCAGTCATTGCAAAACTATCTTGCCTTTTCTTTTAGAGTCCAAATGACTTCCATTCCCTACCCCCACTTTGCAAGTTACTCACTTTTGCCTTTAGAGGTAGTTTTTTTAAAGTAATACTCAGCAAAAAAACATAAACAAAAAAAACAAAAAAATCCCAAACTATATTTGAGCTTAGTCTTATAGCAATTTCTTTCTAAAAATTTGTTTCTAAGCGTTATAATATGGTCATTTACTAAAAGCAAAAAACCACAAATTGTATTGTGAAACTAATGATAATAACAATGCATAGGAAATAACAAAACTGTCAAATTCATTATTGCAGCCTTCTGAAAAATTGTTTTAAAAGATCCAAATTTTCATGATTTATCATTAATGTAGTTTACTAACTAAATAATAACTTTTAAAGAGTACAGACCAAATCTAAGAAAGGTATTTGTTATTCGTCTTAGCAAGGAATTCATTATTGATGTTATATTCTTACACTTCTGTTTTTAAAGGGGTCCAGGTATAACTGGGTGTCAAGAAAGCATCAGCACTTCTGGGAGTCATAGGTGTTACTTGATAGGTTTCCAGACCATCCACTGGCTGAAACATAAAATCTTTAGGAGCAAAGGAATTCTTTCCTTTCATTTTTGCGGTATTTGTCTTAGGTAAGTTTTCCATTTTTGATAAGACTCCATTTGGATCCATTCCATTTATTGTACTGGTTTGAGAATGTAAAGTATTTTCTTCACTATCAACTTTAAATGAAATGACCTAGATGTGGGTAAACAGAATAGAGTGAGAATTGCTCATCTGGGGATATATTTGACCAATTTTTACAGGCCTGAAAATGTGAAAGTTGAGACTTATGTTCCACAGACATAACTTAAGAGACAAAAACAAATACAATTAAATGTATACATGAAATCATGAGATCAGCTACACTAAACTAATGCTATGATCCAGAAAGAAAATCAATCCTTATTACAGGACTAAAAAGTAAGTTTTAAGTATTATAGTCAATTAAAACACGAAAACTAAGGTGGAAAAATTTACTCACCTAAAAAATACACATCTTTTTACTTAAATTATGTTGGTAATTACAGTGGTTTGAGAATCAGAAGTCCAGTGTTTATTGGATAACTATTATCAAGGACAAATCCTTTTTTATAAATAGCCTTGTGTTATTATTTATAACCTTATCATATGAGCAAAATTATTTTTCAATATGACACAGCAAGATTAACCATATAAAATGTTAAGCATATTTTCTTTTTCAGTTTGTTATCTGATTTTTTGAGATGTAATTGACATATAACATTGTATTATATATAGGTATACAACATGAGTCAATACATATGTTGCAAAATGATCACCACAATAAGTCTAGTTAACATTCACCACCACACTTAAAACATTTTTTTTGTGATGAGAATTTTTAAGATCTAGTCTCTCAGTAACTTTCAAATATACCATTGAGTATTATCACTACAGTCACTATGCTGTACATTACATCCCCAGGACTTAAATAACTGGAAGTTTGTATCTTTTGACCATCTTCCCATTTCACCCATCCATTTAAACATAATTTTTAGAGGTTTCTACACTTATGATTTTTAATCAGATATCAACTGAAACCAGAGTATTTCAACCTGGACAAGAGTTTAAGGGTTCCTAAGGCCAGCATAGAAGGGAAAGTAAAAACTAGTGATAATCCTTAAGGAGAAAAAAATCTTAAGGGGTGAATTATGAGGTACAGCTGCTTGTCTGTTAAGATTTACTTTATATTGCCTTCCTTAGAGGATCTATGTTTGATTTTTAGTAAGAACCTAGCCAGGTTTCTTACACTATGGCATAACACTTTTTTAAGGTTAACAATTATCACACAGACTATAAGCTGAGGGACTGGGTTCTCAAAATGGTGGCTCTTCTTTGAAAACTTTACTAGGCACTATGCTAGATGCTATCAGAAACGACAGGTTATTTTATTCTTTTCGTAAAACTACTCTGTGGAGGTATTACCTGTTAGAGATGAGAAAACAAACTTCTAATTTGCCCAAGTTACATAGCTAATGAAAGCAGACAATATTCAAACTCAGGCCTAAATGAATTCAAAGAGAACGGTGCATTTCACCATACTTCATCCTCTGTCTCAGCTAATTCCCAAGATTTCTGTTAGCTGTGTTTTTATTATTTTTCTATTTTTCTGTCTCCTACTAACCAAATTATATTTTCTCTATAAAGCTCTGAAGATAAGATACCTGAAAAACATTCAATCCCCTTGATTCTTCTTTATGTTTCAAGGTCTTAACCATGTAGGTTAACCTCTTGAAGTTTTGTATGCTTAATTTCAACTTTGTGAAAGTAACAAGTAAGATTTTCAAAGTTTCTAGAAATAAACAGATGTTTATGCTCTACCTTGTCAGGCTTTGCTTCTAACTTTTTGGCAGGTCTTCCTTGATTTGGTGCCTTTCTTTCTGCTTCATTATCTAAAATAAAAATGAAATAGGATATCCATTTTGACTAGATGGAAATGCTGCATTAAAAGTACTAGGTAATCTGGGAAAGGAAAAAACAGGCAAGAATAGGAATGTATGTCTTAAAGGTTTTTATGATTAAAAGTCATATTATAAAATGGGATAAAATTGATAAAATTTCTTGATAAGTAGAGACCATCAGTTTCCGAAACAAAACAAGGGTGTAAAGGCATATTACGTTTTTCCTCTATATCAAATACATATTATAGAAACTTAGGAAAAATTTTTGAAAAATACAGAACAATAAAAACTCACCCAAGATAACACTACTCAGTAATAATCACTGTTGACACTTCAGGGCATGTATTTCCAGTTTTTCCCTTTGTTCGCATATTCACGTATATATTATAGAGCTATGAGCTGTTCAGAGTCTGACCTGTTTTCCTTGGTCTACTTAATGTATCATGAATGATGTTACTTTGTGTACTTTCACATTGGTCTTAAATGGTTAATTGTATTCCAGCAACTGGATGGACCATAATTTATATGGGCCATTAATTTTCACTTTGAAGCACGGCTTACACCAATTCAGATCCTTAAATGTTTGAGCACCCACACAGTGGGTGTGTGCACAGAACCCGCTGTGCATAGAACTACCTTCAGGAATTAGAATCTCCCATTTCTGCACCTGTGACTCAAAGAACTACATGATTCTTAAAACAGAATACAGAAAACCTCAAGGACCAAAATATTCTAGGTCAGTCACTGATCAGGAAATAGTTCTTACCATTGGTAGCTCTTGTGACTGGTTTTCTTCCTGTAGTGGATGAGACTGGTCTGGCAATTTGCTTTGCTGCTTGAGTAGCCGATCGAGTCATTCTCACAGACGTAGGTATTACAGGCTGACCAGCTATGGGAAAAAATAATAAAATCAAATGCTTTCTGGAACTATTAAATTACTGTTGTGACAACATCAGAGCTCATAACAACTGCTGATATTCCTTCCTACCTTTTTTTTCTTGGTCCAACACTTTCTTTTCAGAAGTTTGTCTTTGACCAGGTGGGATTGCTCGAATATCATTCCTATTATCAATCTATTGAAAAGATTACATGTTATGTGATTTAATTGCATAATGAATCAAATCACATTTTTAACCTGTAAATTGATCCTGCATCTGAAATCTGTTGCAAATGACCCAGCAAAAAATTCACTACCCTAAATAAAATGAGACGAAGAAAGAAGTTTTACATTACATGAATTTTTTTACAAACATTTTGAGATTTAGGAAATGCTAATAACTTAAGCTTATTAAAAAGAGGTGACTATAGTCTTCTGAGAATCATTAAACATACCAGGCATGTTTCCATTTCAAAACCTTTGCAATATGTCTAGATAATTCTTCTCCTGGATAGAAAGCTCTTTACCATAGTTCACTCTTCTACTTCTTTGAAGACTTCACTCAAAATGCCACCATTCAGTGAGGCCCTGCCTGACTGCCCCTATCAAAATTCCACCCTACATCTACTTCAGAATGCCCCATCTCCCTTTTACCTCCTCATAATACTTACAACCATCTGACATACTGTATACTTATTTTTTTATTGCCTATCTCACAACTATATCCTAGAAATTGGTAGTGACTCAAAACTTATTGAATATATGTTTATCTTCCTCACTTGATAAAAAGGGATGTTATTTCCATCCTTGCCTACTTCACTTTATTTTAGTAATCCTCCTAGGAACTTTATCCATAACAGTGTTTTGGAGACCCACAAGTTTGTAAAACCCACCCTATGTGCTTTATATTCCTAAATGCCCTTTGTGGTGACATGAAATGCATAAGGAAAGTAAATGAATAAAAAGAATGTGACAAAGACAACATTTGGTATGGCTATCATAACATATGCTTGGGCAAATAACTTAGGTGAACATTTTCTTAGCATCCAGTCAAAACACTTCTATGTCATCATATCAATAATATTAATTTTGGAATTATTACATCTCATAAATTACTATACTTGAAGCTGATATTAGATTAAAAATGGATTTACTTACTCTGAGAAAAAAAGCACAACTTGTCATTCTACTAACACTCATCTACTAATTATAAACTATACCTCAATCCGCTCCATTTGGTTTTTGGCCTTTGACCTTGTAATCCGTACAGAAGATGAAACAGCCTTAAAACAGTCAAGAGAAGATAAAAGTTTTAAAAAGTGAACTGGCAAAAGTTTATTTCCATGTCTCATTATGTAATAAAGTTTCCATTTAAAGTTAAATTTTATCCTTAATCATTTATGGCAAATAGATACCTGCTAACTTGAATTTCCATTTTTTTCTGGTTCTGGCTTGATTTAAATTACATTTAAGTTAATAACTTCAAAACTTACTCTTTTTTATCAATGAGAAGAGAAATTTTTCCAGGTACTAGAATTCTCATTTCTATGATTAATTAGCTAGATATATTTGGAAAGTAGTAGATGAACAGACTAGAGTATCAGGATCTTGCTTTGTTTAATGAAAAGCAACCGTAAGTATACTTTCCTAGTTTTGATAATTTGCCTACAAGTCTCTTGATTATGTACTTGTCCATTATAAGTAAGAAAATAGAGACCTGATCACAAAGTGTGGAAAAAAATCTAGCATGAGACTGATTATAACGTGGTAAGATATTTATCAACTCTATAAAATTTCTTAAGCATAAGCAGACTTTTCCTCTAGATGAGAAGTCATTTTTTTCTCCAAATCTCAGTGAAAACTGAGTGTTAAAGAAATGAGTCTTTTCTCTAGAATGTATAAAGGGAACAAAATTCAGCAATGTCTATTGTCTAAGTAGAATAAAAAACAACTTTGGTGAATCTTATTATTTAACACAATAATGTGTTTCTTGTTCCCCCTACATATATATTTCTTTAACTATTTTAAATAGCTGTTTATAGTTTAGACCAATTATTGGGATCCTACATATTCTTCAAAAGCCAGCTTAAATCTAACACCTTCCAAAAAGTTTTCTTTGATGTTCCTTCAAACATAAATAATCTCTCCCTCCTCTAATATATAGGATATACTTATATCTTTCCACCTTGTACTATATTCTATTAATTTTGGTTTCTTCCACATTACCCTAAGGCTATACACACAGTAAATGATCAAAGATCTGTCAAATGAAGGAATGAGATTCATGAAACCTAGAAACATAGGCAGTATCTGGGGCCTTCATATTACTCAATTCTTATTTAAATCAGGAGTATACAGTCAGTGAGGACTTTTATACTTATCTTTAAATTAGCAAATCACCAAGGACCACCTCATTTACATCTGCCTATGTTCAAACTTTATCCTTCTTGACTCACTGACCATTCATTCTCTTTAGATCACCCCACCTTTAGCGTCTATCCATTTTAGTTCTCCTGCCACTCTGACCAGTCCTTTCTTAGCCTGTCATGGTACCTGACGTCTATCCACCTATTTTATCCTACCTCCACTTCTCTATAGCTACATCAAGAGACCTGATCTTCATCTTCTGAGTTACTATTATGTGATTATCAACTCCTATTAACTAGTTAAGTGAAATAAAGGGACTAATGGGAAACAGTTATTTTAATAATTTAATCTTTTAAAATTTCAGTTAAAAGGAATTATTCTTCTATATCAGGTTAGGATATTAAGTTTACCTTTTTTGGCTCAGTTTTCATAGTATTCTCATTTGATAAAAGAAAGTAAGGCATATCAGGTCTATAAAGACCCATTCTAAAAACTCCTCTTTTAGCTTTCTCTCTCTGCTCTTTCAATTTTTGAAGTTGTTTTTCTTCTTTGTATTTTTGGAGCATTTGCTTTCGTTGATCACTTAGAACAGTTTTCACTGACCCTAAGCAGAAAAAAAACAGTATATAAACCATGTCATATAAAAAGTTAGGCAAACATTTAACTTCTAACTTCAAATGCTACTAAGAAATGCTTTTAGTAACTTCTTATAATTCTTTAGTACTCTAACCACAAGTTATTTCAACCCCCACTCTTACAATTTCTATTTCTTTTGCCTTTATTTGCTCAAATATTTATTAACTGCTTGCTACATACTTGGCATGTATCACTTCACTTTAAAATTAACTAACTTCTATGAGAGCCAACCTCTAGGCTGGCTGATCTCCAGTGATTCTCACCTCCTGGTAGTTACACCCTTGGGTCATTCCCTCCCACACTGAACAGGGCTGACCTGAAATATCAAAAAAGTGCTGTAAAAAATACGATGGACTGTTACTTCGAATACTAGGTCTTTAAAGACATAGCAGCTGTTGCCATGCTCTCTCTTGGACCACTTGCTCTATGTGCCAGTGGCCACATGGAACCTTAAGGAGACTCAAGCAACCCTATGGAGATGACCACGTGCAAGAACTAAGGCCTCCTGCCAAAAGCCAGCATCAACTTGCCATGTGAGTGAGTCATCCTGGAGGCAGATTCTCCAGTCTCAGTCAAGCCTTCAGATGCATCCCTAGATAACAGCTGCACAGTAACCTCCTGAACCACCCAGCTAAGCCACACCCAAATTCCTGATCACAAAAATTGTGTGAAATAATAACTATTTATACTTTAAAGCCACTAAGTTTTAGGGTAACTAATATAATATTTTCCTTTGATATTAGGACTGCTTCAGTTTCCTTAGCTCAACTTAGGTTTCCACCTATATAATCTCATGCTGGTTTAAACTAATTTGAAAAATATGAGTGGCTACTATGTGTAAGGCATTTCTAGGCAATAAGAGTAAGTTAGAGAATTTCTGCCTTAGAGGGACTTACAGTATCCCAGGGAAATGAACAGTTTCAGACTGGTTTAGTATGGCATGAATGGTAGCAGAATGCACACAATAGGGAATCAGTACAAACCTCTATCTGGGGAGATCAGGAAAGGCTTTTCAGAAAAGAGATACTTAAAAGGTTCTGAAGAATGAGAATATGTTTGCCCACTGGGTGAGGATTAAAAATAATCCAGGGAGATCACTGCACAACTCCGCCAATCTAATTTAAAAAGCATATACTCAAAATGGATACTTTTATGGTCTGTAAATTACACCTTAATAAAGTTGTTTAAAAAATAATAATCCAGGCAGAGAAGAGAACATGCAAAAGCAAAAATGACTTTATTTTTTTCTCTAAATGTTCCTTCCCTCTCTTGATCTAACTGCAACTTGGCTCTCCCCTGAAGACACTGCTTCCCGAGTTGTCCTCTCAGTCTCTCAAGTGGTTGACTATTTTTTCTCCCATACTGATCAATATCACCAGACCTAAAGAGGAGAGGTGTCCTCACCAATTATTTCTTCCTTTTCATTAACAGATCCTAGCTTTACATTTCATGTCACCTGATCATACTATATAGTACCCCAGCTTGTCATCTACAGACCCTCCAGGTTTCCTTCTCATTCCTTGATGGTTTTAGTGCCTAGCTCATTATCACTGTCACCAACAGTATCCTTGTACAAATCTTAACAACCCCTCTAACACCGCAACTTCTCAATTCTTAGGCTTGCTTTCCTCCAATGATCGCTCTGCTACACCTTAGCTACCCATTGGTCACGTCTACACTAGTATCTCAACCTTTCTCATGACATGGCATACATAAATAGCATTTACACAGTACACTGGAGCAAACGGAGAGACTGCCTATGACCAGATACCACTACCCAGAGAGGGCTCTGACCAACCCAGGTGCTATCAGAAATGTCCTGAGAGGACCATATCTTGTCACACCTGTGCTCACTGGTGAGACAACCAGGTACCCTTCTTTCATGCCATTATCTTGTTGATAAAACCTAGTCAGTTGTCCTACAGAATGTCCTGCACTGTGTATGTCTGCTTTCTCATGTTTTCACTCATTCCTCTAGTCGTCATGTCTTCTATAAACTAGAAATTATATTAACGCTTTTGATTAGACTCAAATTCAATTTCTGGGGCAAAGGCACTGCTATTCTCTGCACCCATTCCAATACGGCTTCCACTCCCTGAACTTTACTCCATCACAATTACTCATCGGGATCATCAGTGACCTCCACAGTGGCAAGTTCAAAGTCCCACTTTCAGTACTGCCTGACCTCACAAACAGTACTGGCATGGTCAGTCTCTCCTCCCTGATGTGCTTGTTCCACTTGGTTTCTTGGGTACCGTGCTCTTCTGGTTGTCCTCACTTTACTTTGCATTTCTCCATGGTTTTTTGCTAGTTTTCCCTTGTGTCTTCAGTCCCTGGATGCTGGAGTGCTCATCCCTCCTCTCTCCTTTTTCTACACCAAGCCTGGATGATCATATCAGTCTTACAGCTTATATATAGGTCAACGCCTCCTGAATTTCTTTCTCCAGCTCAGACTTCTCCCCTGAACTCATCTTGTATATTTAACTACCTTTTCATCAACTTTGCTTACATATCTAATATGCTTCTCAAATATAACATGTCCAAAAATGAACTCTTAATCCTATCATTGCTCCCAAAAACTGTTCCTCCCTTAGTTTTTTACAATTTAATAAATGGCCACTCTAAACTTTTCGTTCTTCAGGCTGCAAGCTTGGGATCATTCTGACTCTTCTTTATTTATTAATCACACATCCAAACCATTAGGCAATCCTACTGGTTTAACCTCTTAAGTATATGCAGAAAGCAACCACCTATCTTTGCTGCTCTTACCTTGATCAACCAGCAACTAAATTATTGCAATGTCTCCTACCTGGTGTCCCCGAGGCTATGCTTGCCACCCTACAATCTAGTCTCAACATAGCAGTCAAAGTGATGCTTTTAAAACATAAATCAGAATATATGAACACCCTTTAATCAATTAGTAGCTTCTCATTTCACTCAGAGTAAAAGTCAAAGTCCTTGTAATGATGTCTCTCAGGGCTCTACAGCTAGCCTTATTCATTCTCTAGTCAAGCTTGCCTACTTGCTTTATTGGGAACATAGTAGGCCCATTCTTCCATCTAGACCTTTCTAAATGGGAAATACAACAAAGCATAATTTAATCAAATATGGACAGGGTTAGACTTTGACAGATTTTGGTTGAGGAATGGAGCATTTGAGAGGACAAGAGGCAAGGAGATGACTTAAGAGGCAATAACATCACTTCTCAGACAAAAAAAAGTCTAGTTCTTCTTTCAAAGGCCATCCTGTACCATTCTATGGCCTCGTTTTCATCTCCTCCCAACTTCTTAGCGATATTATTCTTTACTCTCCTCCCCCTCAATTACCAGCCCATTTCCTTTGACCTTCAAATAGGCACTAGTCATCTCATCTCAAAAACAAACAAGAACTCTCTAACACTTTTGTCCAATTCTTTTCTCACTTTCCTTTTGAATCACAAAAAATAATATCTGAAATCTTTTATCCTCTTACAGAATCAATTAGGCTCAGATATGTTCTGTGTCTTATACGTGCCACATATATACTGGTCCTGGAAAGTAAGATTGAAGCAGCTAAATAACTTGGCATCTCTTTGATTCTCTATAAACTTCTGAGACAACTTTATTTCTTTCTGCTATTTCTTCACTTCAGTTTATCCTTGCTTTATTTTACTGTCATCCAGCAACTAGTGCCTGCTATGTAAACACAACTAAATTACAGCCCAATGACTCATTCCTCTTAAGTGCAAAGGTGATTTCCCAGGTCTCTTTCTCCTTTTCTGCAGCATCTTTTGCCTTCTAAGACACTCTATTTTTATTATTTTTATCTTTTCCTGAGATCATTCCTTTCTTTAGTTAGTTCTTCCCTTCCTAATGACCCTAAATCCATTTGGGAAAACTTCAAGGATAAATCCTTGAATTAGGATGAATCCTAAGAAATGTTTCCATTGATAAGAGTATCCTTGTTTCATGGATTCTGCAATCAATTCTATTTTTATTCCCTTATTAATTTATCTTGTCAACACTTAGCCTACCCAGGCTCCAAAAAGTAAGAACTTTAGTATTCCTATAAAACAATATAAACAGTAAAGTATCGTAACAATCCATAGGTGAATGGCTTTATCTTAGCTAGGGACCTTCACAGCCTAAATAGACTGTATTTACCTGTAGAAAACACCATGTTATTTAGTATGGTATCTCAAAACTCCATTCTTCTGATCAGGGTTTTTTAAATCTTAGGTATTAAACCAACTTTTCTTCACTCTCCAAAGCATTTACAATTACAATAGATCTTTACTTACTTGGCTTGACACTGGGTTTTTCTGGAACAAATTTTTGAGATGTCTCATCTAATTCAAGAAGAATTCTACCTTCCAAGGTAGGAATGTTGACATCTTTCAATCCAAAGTGTCTATTTCGTTCATATTCCTTATGTCTGTTTTCTTTCTGAGACAGTGATTTCCTATGAGCAATTTTCGTTCTAATCATGTCAGTACTTAAATCCTTTCTGTGTCGACTGGCAAAATGTGATGAAGACATCCTATCAGGGAAAAGAGAGATACACCAACCTACATGGATTTTCATTTTGTTATTTAAAAATTAAGATTCCAGATCACTTTCCATCCTACCTCAGAGCCTTCAAAAATAAAAATATTAAAATACAAAATGCAATAAGTATGTGATACTGAGGAGTGGGAAGCTGGTTATCAAAGGATAAGACACTACAACATATTTTGGGATTCTAAATAGGAACTTGCTTGACAGATGAAGTGAAGTCCCAGAAGCTATGGCCCAGAATAAAAATAAAAGGCCCTAGGCTTACTGTAGAGAATGTTGCAAACAAAGAGTGTGAAGTAAAGGTACAAATAGGGAAAGTAAGTGAAGAACTATACAGAACAGTTTCTTCAACCTTCTTCTGGTGATGAATTGCAGGCAGCCTGAACTTTTTCTCAAGCTAAAAAACAAAACAAACAAAACACAGGTGATGCTTATTAGGTAGGAATGATAAATAGGCAGTTAGATATACTGAAGAAGATTGAGAAAAACATGAATTTTCAGAAGAATTATCATAGTGATGCAGAGGGATAACTGTATCAGTTTGTTCTTGTGAGGGCAGAATAAAATTATTTTCAGCCATGTAAGAAATCATGTAGTTTATGTGGCATACACTTTTTTTTTTAAAGAAAGATCCTTGAGAATGTATTCAGCCAAACAAGGGAAGACAAGGAAGAGGATGTCATAGTCTCCAAGAACCTGTGGATCCAACTGAGGAAAAGCATAAAGGAAAGTGGAAAGCCTAACGGTGTCACCTATATAGCTGGCATAGAGAACCAAGCCAAACAGAAGAAGGAGGACTGGTTTTCCAGAGAAATTCTTGCCAGCTTAAAAGGAAGGAGGGAGGGTCTGACAATAGGATGTTAAAAATGTTATAAGCACACTATTCTCTTCCACAAGAATAACTAATCAAATCCACCAGAAAACTTCAGATGAAAGAAAAATCTGCACAAAAAATGCAACATATTAAAATGTCCCATTGGTTTTAAGCAATCAACAGAGCATAAAAAATGAGAATTCGTCTGACCTGGGTGCTAACTACTTTCTCCTTTTAAGACGCCAGGGGAAGAGAAAGGATTGTGCTTTTCATCAAGAACTCCTCTCTACTGTTTGATTTGCCACCTCCCCTAAGTATTACTTTGCTAAATATTAAAGAAAAAAAAATAAAACTTACGCATCACTTACTTTAAAATACAACACAGCATTATAGCAGCAAAGACAGTAAGAGAAAGGGAAAGAGAATACTGAAGACATATTTAATTATCGCCTAAACCCTAAAAGGTAGTTAGTAGATCGCCATTACACAGGTAAAGTAAATTAACTGCTCACGTTAGCACAGCTAAAAGGTTGTGGAGCTGGGATCCCAAGTCAGGCGGCCTGGCTTTTCACACATACCTAAGTGTGATTGTAATTGGCTGATTGTAATTTCTTTCAGCTTCTAAATCTAGAGTGCCTTAGCCGTGGTTTCCCAAAAGGTTGGTTATCAACCAGGGCGTTTTTTGTTGTTACGGGATCTGGGAGGAGCTACTGGAATTCAACGTGGAGAAAAAGGACATGAAGTATTGTCCCTCCCCAAAAGCCAATTACGCCCCAGTGGTGAGACGCTGACTGCTACATAGATTATAGCAACAAACATTTATTTTTCTGGAGGACTCTGTCATCAGTTCCGGGAAGACAGGTAACACGGTCCCGGAGAAGCCTTCCCCGGGCGGCGTCCAGCTCGCAGACGCCCGTCCTCAGACACCTCTAGACCTTCTAGAAGGAAGCGGGCCAGCGCCCGCCCTCGGGCTCCCCAGCACCCACCTACCTGAAGCAGCTTCTAGCGTGAAACCTCAAGCAAACTAAAAATAAAGGAACCCTCTCGGTCTGTAAGACCGCCGCCGTCTCCGAAGAAGAAACGCCTGCAACCCGAGCCTCGGCAAAATTCAAACATCCCGCCCTGAGTCTCTGATTGGATGTGTTTTAACAAACACTTCCGGGGAAAGTGCCCGCCCCTTCCCTTATACGAGGCTTCCGATTGGTTCACCTCATGCGACATTTGATTTGATTGAAAGATGAACGGATGGTTCAGAGGATGGGTGTGGGCGGATCAAAGGGCGGGTCCACGACGAAAGATTGATGAAGGGCGGGGCAGTGGGGGCTCCGGGGTTGGGCGCGTGGCGGGAGAGGCAGGCCGGGCTGCTGCGCGGTGTGTCCAACCGCTCGGCACCTCCCAGGGCTACGCGGGTGCCTGAGGAAGGGCGGCTAACCTCCGGCGAAGAAGGAATTCAGAGATTGCAGGGCTTTTTAATGTTTTTATTTAGTCACATAGCTCCAGCAGTTTTTTGGAGTAGTTTTTTCACTTAACGTTTTGAAAAAGGCCTTGCCACGCCCAGTTTCTCCTTAGACCGTTTAGTGTTATTTTTCAACGTCGCCGGTATTCATTTTTCCGTTGTCCATTTGTTTACGGAGGTAAAATTTAAATGCAGTGAAAAGCATAGTTTTTTAAATGTATAATTTAATGAGTTTTACTAAATGTAAAAAGCTGTTAAATCACTAACCGATCAGGATATAGAGCATTTCCATCACCCAAGAATTCCTTCAATCCACTTTCCAGTCTCCGACCCTAGATCTAGGCAACCGCTCCTCCAATTTCCTATCAACTTAGTATTCATTTGCAGGAGTTCTATCTATTCTGAGTACAAGTCCTTTGTCAGACATACGTATTTTGAATATGTTCTCGCAGTTGGTTGACTTTTTACAATAAATAATTTTAGGATAGTTTTAAATTAAGAGAAAAATTAGGAAGATAGTGAATTCCCATATGCCCCACATCCCTTTCCCCATTACATAATTTACTACAATTAACAAAATGATACCGATACATTATTATTTACTAAAGTCCATACTTTATTCAGATGTCCTTAGTTTTTACCCACTGATCCTTTCTGTTCCAGGCCACCACATTACATTTTGTCATTGTGTTGCCTTAGGTTCCTTAGAATGGAAGTTTCTCAGCCTTTTCTAGTTTTTGGTAACCTTGACAGTTTTGAGGAGTACTGGTCATGGATTTTTGTAGAATGCCCCTCAGAACTTGTCTGATGTTTTTCCTAATTAGACCAGGGTTATAGGTTTTCGGGAGGAAGACCATAGAGGTGAAGGTCCATTCTGAACCGTATCACAGCAAGAGTACATAACTTCAACATGATTATCACTGTTAATGTTAACCTTGATCACTTGGTTGAAGTAGTATTTGTCAGGTTTCCTCACTGTACAGTTTCTATTTCCCCCCCTTTCCATACTGTATTCTGGAAAGGTAACTAAGGGCACCCCACACTTGAGTAGGAAGTTATGTTCCATCTTCCTGAGGACAAACTATAAACATAAACTATTTGGAATTATTCTGCATGGGAGATTTGTTTCTTCTCCCCCATTATTTATTCATTCAGTCATTTATATCAGGACTCATAGATATTTATTTCATACTTTGGATCATACTATAATACAACTTTATTCATTTTGTTGCTCAAATCATTCTAACTTTAGCCAGTTGTAGCTCTTCCAGTTTATTCCTGTCACTTTGACATATCCTCATCATTGTGGGCTTGTTTCGTTTTGTTTTTGTTTTAGTACTTCCATACTTTCTGACTTAACAAGATGCAAGCACATCTTGGATTTCCTTGTCCCACTTCTAGAATCAGCCTTTTCTCCCAGGAGCCTTGGCTCCTTTTATTGGTTTTGTTGGAGAATGGTACCAGAAACCACGATCTGGATACTAGGTGTGCTCCTTGCTACTGCAGATTCTCTCGCAGACAGTGTGAAGAAACATACCTGTCTATACTAAGTAGTATGTATATACATATCTGTAAATATTTCTAAATGTGACCATCTGTATCTATATTAAGCTAATCATGAGTTCATGCTGATGTCTCCAACTCTAATCCATTACCACATGGACCATTCTAGCTTCCTCCTGCTGCTTATCTTAACCTCCCACCCCAACAGTAGAAAACTGGGCTCTGTCAGTTGCTTTTTCATTTTCTTTATAGTATCATTGGTGATTAGAGAGTTTTAAGCTTGATTAAGTCTAACATCAATTTTTTCTTTTATCTTTAATGCTTTGTTTTCTCTCTAAGAAATACTTGCCTACCACAAGGTCATGTGGGAAGAGTTCCCTCTGTAAACCCTCAGGTGATTTGCTGAGTTAACTAAAACTATAGTATTTTAGTGAGATAAGAAATGCAAAACAAAGCGTAACGTAAGGGAAGGGCATACCATTCCATGTTCAGTCCATTTAGCAACAGGAATACAATTGGCATCCTTGCTGAAAATAATTTCAGCAAAACAATGGTGGCAGAAAACATACAACAGTAAATGAAAGCCTTATTGAGGGTTACTGAAGCACAGGCAGAAAGTGTATGTGAGGAATCAGAGTTTTTAATGATAAAAAGTACTTCCAAGATTAATGACTTTTACAAGATCCCACAGTTAGTTAAGTAGCAGAGCCAGCCCTCAAACCTAGGTTTCTGCCCTTCTCTGAATCTCCATCTCTGTCTCCTAGAAAGGTTGGGAAGTTTAAATGAAATAACTATTTCCAGTTCTGTTTTCAGCCAAGATGCTGACAAAGGAAAATTACTGGCTCTCTGCCTCACCTCAATTCAACCTCAGAGGAGCTACCGAGGGGTTAAAAAAGCCAAGTTATCTGGTAAACACCCAAATACAAAGGAAATAGAAAAATCTGGGGTGATGCAGCTATTCTGAACTGGTGTTTATAGGATGATGGGTATGGCCTGGGGCAGGAGGCAATGGAGGATAAAATAGGAAAGAAATTGTTAAGAGTTTGGCTTTCACTTCTCCCCTGCCATTCTCTAGTACCTGCTCCTATATAGCAGCAACTAAGATCTCCAAGAGATATAGAGAAAAAAAAAGTAAAACAAATTTTTGAAGGTAAGCAAATACCTTTGTAATATTTGTTGTTATTTAAAAATTGCTAAGACCAAAAGAAAAAGAGGACATATTCAAAATAACCTAGAATGAAAGTCTCCAGATATCAAGATATGGAAGGTGGGAGTGAAGGGAGAACAAGGGATAAGAGGATGCACTAAGGTTCTTATCTAATAAAGGACTTTTCCATTTATCATTTTTTAAAAATAGGAAGCATACTAAAAGTGGGACAAACTGAACTTACAAATTAAGATGATAGAAAAAGTTACTAGTATATCTATAATTACAGTAAT
Organism: Manis javanica; assembly: GCF_040802235.1. NCBI lineage: Eukaryota > Metazoa > Chordata > Mammalia > Pholidota > Manidae > Manis > Manis javanica. The sequence continues at coordinate 44,552,070 of NC_133163.1, read as the reverse complement.
CATAAATGGAGTGAACTTATCAGTCAGAAGGTACAGTGGATTTTTAAAATCTAGACATATGTTGTTTCTAAGACATATGCCCAAAGCACACAGACATAGAGTAAAAAATAAAAGAATGGTATATACTGTGTCAGGCAAATACTAACCAAAAGAAAGCTGGCACATTTCTAGAGATGGAGAGTGTCACTGTGCAATAATAAAAGTTCTATTCACCAAGCTAGAGCAATCTGAAACATGTGTGCATCCAGTAAAATAGCCTCATAGTAGATGAGGCAAAGGTTTACAGAACTACAAAAAAAAAACTGATAAATAATTACTATGAGAGATTCAACACAGCTCTGTCATTATTGACAGGCCAAACAGATGAAATTTTAGAAGGTATATACAGACGTTCTGGACAAAACTAGTAACAAACTTGACCAAATGAATATCCAACAATCAGAGAGTACATATTTTTCTTAAGCACACATGGAGCTATTACAAATCATTGCATACTAGCCCCTGAAGAAAGCTTGAACAAACTTCAAAGAAGAGATATGTGATAATGTTAGATATTGAGAGCAAAAAAGGTAAATTAAAAACCTGTTAAATAACTCTTGTTTTTTTTAAGAAGAATTTACAATAGAAATTTTTTAAATGCCTGAAACTAAATGATAACATAAAGAATACAAATCAAAACTTGTGGGATGAAGCAAAATAGGTGCTTTGAAGGAAATTTTGAGTCTTACATGCTTAGATTAGAAAGGAAGAAAGTCTCAAAACTAATAAACTATGTGTCTATCATAAGAAATTAGAAAAAAATGAAGTCAAAGAATATAGAAATAAAGAAATAAGAGAAAGAAAAGAATGCAGTGAGATGAAAAGCAAAGATACAAGGAGAAAATCAACAGTTAAAACTTGATTTAAAAAAAAAAACTAAAATAGATAAAACTCTAGCATGATTGATCCAAAAGAGAAGACACAAATAATATCATGAATGAGAATACACAAAGGGGACTATACCAATTACCTAGTGCTGTGTAACAAACTATTCTAAAATTTATAGCATAAAACAGTAGTCATTTTATTTGCTCAGGAATTTGGGCAGATAGTGAGACAGTACACCTCTGCTTCACATCTGTGGTCTGAATGGTTAGGTGATGGCTGGGATGGGTGGTGCTCTCTGTTTTCATTCTCTCATCTCATTTCCCCACTATAGCAGAGTGTTCAAGATGGTCTCACCCATCCTTGTGGGGCTTTGTTGCTGAATCATCTGGAGTCACTCTTTCTACAAGGTTAGTTTCTTTTTCTCTGGCAAATTCTCCATTTGGTCTCTCTCTAGCAGCCTAGCTTGAAGTCTTTTACACAGTAGCTGAGTTCCTTCTTGATGATGCTGGGGTTCTTGTTCACAGAGCTGAAGAATGAACTTCACAGTCAAGGTAGGAAAGCCAGGGAGAGGCTTTTATTTAGAGAGAAAACAAGAGGACAGAGCTCCTGACTCAGGCCAGGAGGAACAAGAGGGTCCCGGGATGGTGCATCGTCTAGGGGTTTTGTAGGCAGTTGAGAGACAAAGGGCTAGGGATGTACACCTGCTAAGTGGTCCCAAATACCTTTGAAGAAACACTAAGTTTCTTATTAGTCTTTCTGGTTATTTACAATAATTTTATTGCTCTGATTTCCTCCCAGGATAGCAGCTTCCTGGTCTTGGGAGCGTATCACTCAAGACTGCCTGCTTTGCTCCCAAGGTGGGCTGAGTTAGTGTCTGTTAGGAAACTTTTTTTAACTAGTTGGGCTTTAAGATGGAATCCTTCCTGTTTTTACTATGCTGTTTTGGGCTTGCTTGCTACATTGCCTAAATTGCAACAAATCGTTTGTTTAGGGCTGGAGGAAGAAAAGCAGCACTTGGGTAAAGTTAGAAAAATAAGCTGGGCCCCCCCAGTAGGCCAAAGCAAATCCCACAATGGACTATCATGCTTTTGTTTTTTTCCAGAGGCCCTCACTCTACTCTGTCCAAGCCCATGGTCCCTATCTCATTGGCATATGTGGAAAACCTCTTAAGACCTGGATTTAGAAGTCCCAGAATGTCACTTCTACCTCATTCTGTTGGTCTAGGCAAGTCACAGGTGTAAGATAAATTCTAACTGAAATAAGCAGGCGACGAGAGGCAACAAAAGGCCAGGCAGTTTTGAGCGCAATATCGGGTGAGGTTCACCAGTCTGCACAGACACAGGCTGGAGGAGTTGCACCCAGCCAGACAGGTGGGAGTTTTAATAAGCACAGGGAAGAGAGGGGGAAGTGGGCCGTGCCAGGGGTATGTGGGGAATTTTTATTGGATCAGGGTCGGGTGATGGACAGCCAGAGGTCTCCTCCTTCTGGATGGAGGGGGTCTGCATCCAGGGTTTGTCGGCATGTCAGGGGACTGGAATCCAGGAAGAGCTGTCCGTTCCTTCCTTATATGGCACAGAGCTATTTGGTGCTGTCTTTGTTCTGCTTGTACTGTCCTCGCTTTCTTCCCTCCAGTACTTCCAGCCTTACATTCCAGCCTTTTGGTCGTAATGGGTGATGACTCAATCTGGCTACTTCCGGCTGACTGGGGGCATCGTGGGAGGTTTTAAGGCTGGTTGATGGCTGGAGGAGGCTCAGTCGGGAGGGGCAAGTACTTGTGCAGCAATAGTTGATTGATCTTTATGTGTGATATTTCCACTATGCTCTGTTGAAGGAACCTGAAAACACATGGGCCAGCCAATAAGGAGTATAAAACAGATAGCTGCAACAGGGCCTAAGGAGAGGCACCAACCAGACCATAATAGGGGATTGAAACCAGCTGTATGGATTACTATCTGATATGCTGGTTCCCTGGAGTTCCTTTTTTAGTTCTTGTAGTTTTTGAACATTTTGTTCCATAAGTCCCGCCTCATTGATATACTAACAACATTGTTCCCGGAGGAATAGACAGGTCCCTCCCTTCTCTGCAGTAAGGAGGTTTAAAGCCCAGTGGTTTTGGGGAGTTACCTGGGCCAAGGAGGTGACTTGCTTATGGAGGGATGCCAGAGAGGCTGCAGATGCCTGGACGGCTGCCTCAAGCCGCCATTCCAGTTTTTCTAGGGCTGTAATACTGTAACTCAGGGCACTGGTGCCCACTCCCATGGCTAGAATGGAGGAAGTGAGGGAGATCCCTGCCACTAAAGGCAAGAGGACTGCTCTCTTGTGACAGGAATCCAAGGCCCAGGAGTTGGTGAACTCAGCTCCCCCATACAGAGTCAGCCTAGGGACCAGGGTGACAAGCAGGCAAGAAGCGTTTGCAAAGTTGGTTTTGTATAAGGTCCCATTGCACCACAGGAAGGTGCCTGGCCAGGAGCAAAGAAGGGAAGGCTGCTTATAGTGATGTCTCAAGGTCACATTTGCTTCAGGTGTCTCAAATAATGGTACCTCCCTGATAAGTCTGGGCTTTGAGGGAGGGCCTGGAGGGCAAGATAGGTTCTCTCCTGATGGTGCCTGAACTGCCACCACAGGGGCTTCTATAAGGAAAGTGCAGAGGAAGCATTGAGTCAAGGAAATATTGGGAAGGGTGTGCCGGAATAAATCCAGCCCCTCCTGTAGGAGACTTAACCAAGAAAAGGGAAGGGTCTTAGCATTTTGTTGTATGTCAGACTGTAAGTGGGTTTCCTGGGTTTTAATGGCCCATTGTACTTCTTCAAGATGTTCGGGGGCACTTACCTCCAGGTTTTGGTGAATCGTGATGGTCTGGCAGGGGTATGCTTGAAAATTATTTAAGTAGACACCCCCTGTAATGCCCTCATTCCAGCAATTATGTAAGGGGTCCTTGATGTTTAAATACCTCTTTGCCCAGGGTGCCCAGCGTTGCAAAGTAAGCATATGGTGGCTATCGCCTGGGCGGCCCTCTACAATCCAGTTCATGACACAGGAGGCCCAGGAGCATCCAAAATTTTCCTTGACCCACTGTGTTTTGCATGTTTCTGTTTGTTGAAAGGTGAAGCAGAGGGCCATGTGGGTAGGTGTCTCCCCATCAGGGCACCAAACTCGGTTAAGTGGGAGGGCAATTACGGACTGACAATTGTTAACCTCACAGAAGTCTGTCCCAATAGTCTCCTCCACCTGTCCATTTTTTATGGTGTATCTTTGGGTGGCCTCAAATTGATACCTGATGGGAGAAGGTGAGGCTACTCCACTATGAAGGAGGAGGAGTAGGACGAGGAGCCCATTGGAGTTGGATCTGTAGAGGTCCAACTTGTTCCGCTTGCCAAACATCATCGGGGTGGGGCTCTTTTTAAGGAAATATGGTACCGTGCAGGGTGTCCCAATAGTTTGGCAGCAGTGGGCGTTGTGAGGATTACAGTGTATGGTCCTGTCCAGCAAGGCTGGAGCAATTGAGGCTGGAGTTCTCTTAGAAGAACCTCATCCCCTGGCTGAAGAATTGCTGCATCCCCTGGGTTGTTGGACGACGTGGGTTGGGGTAAGAGCTGGTCTGTGTGTTCCCTGAGAAGATGTCTCAACAGTGAAAAGTAAGGAAGGTAGGAGGCCAAAGGAGGAGAGGTAGCAGGCAGGCCTGTGTTCAGTAAGAAGGGCCTGCCGTACATTAGCTCAAATGTGCTTAGTCCAGCCGGTCCCCGGGGAGCAGCACGCAGCCAAGCAAGAGTGATAGGGAGAAGATCGGGCCACGAGAGCTTAACTTCCAGAGACAGCTTAGTTAGTTGATCTTTAAGGAGACTGTTAGCCCTTTTAACCTTACCTGATAATTGGGGGTGATAAGGTATATGGAGGTTTCAGGTGATATTGAGAGCCTCGGCTGTTAGCTGAGTGACCCGGGAGATGAAGGCAGATCCGTTATCGGATTGGAGTGAAGTGGGGAGCCCAAAACATGGAATGATGTGTTCCACCAGCACTTGCACCACCACTGATGCAGTCTCTCAGTAGGTGGGGAAGGCCTCGATCCACCCTGAAAAGGTATCAACCAGAACCAGTAAATACCGGAGCTTTTTATGCCTAGGCATATGAGTGAAATCAACCTGCCAGTCCTGTCCAGGGATCATTCCCCTAATCTGGTGGAGGGCCATCTGGATCTTCAGAGCACCTTGAGATGAGAGGCGACAAGTAGTGCAGGTCTGGTGCACCTGATCTATTGCCTTGTGGAGACCATAAGGGGCAAATATGGGGGAGAGAAACTGGTGCATAGCCTCCAGCCCAATCTGTAGAAACTGATGAATTTTGGATATGGTATCTCTGTCTTGGACTCAGGGGAGGGCAATTCGTCCCCCAAGGTATATCTATCCCTGATCTCCCAACATCCCCCCTTGATGTAGAAGCAGTTGCCGTTCATCATCGGGGTATTGGGGCAATAGAGAGGGGGAAAGGAACAGTACAGAGGGTTGGCTAGATTGGATGTTAACTGTCGGGCCATGGCATCTGTGAATGCATTACCTCTGGTTACTGGATCGTTTCCAGTCTGATGTCCCTTAAAATGCACGATGGGCACCTCCTTGGGGTCCTGTAGGGCCTGTAGCAGGCAGCTGATAGCCCTGTCATTGATGATCCGGGTTCCCTTAGTGGTAAGGAAGCCCCTTTCCTTCCAAATTGCAGCATGAATGTGTGTAATTAGGAAGGCATATTTAGAGTCAGTATATATTGTGGCCCTCCTCCCAGCTGCCAGCTGTAATGCCCAGGTAAGAGCCACTAATTCAGCTTTCTGGGAGGTGGTCCCAGATGGAAGTAGGTTTGCTTCTATCACCTGCACAGAGTCACTACTGCATAGGCCACCCTTTGTACCCTGTCACTCTCTTTCACCGAGCTTCTGTCCACGAAAAAAGTCAAGTCAGCGTCTTTGAAGGGCATGTCTTGTAGTCCTTCTCTAGGTTTTCTAAGAGCTTCTACAATCTCTACACAGGAATGAGTGGGCTGATCCACCTGATTGCTGATGGGAAGCAAGGAGGCTAAGTTAAGGAGGGGAGAAACTTGTAGGGTTACCTGTAGATGTTCAATGAACAGAAGATGGAATTCCTGTACCCTTGAAGGACTCAAGAAGGCCAGGGATTTATGACTCAAAAGATCTTGTAACTGGTGTGGGGAGTACACAGTAATGGACTGTTTGAGAGTTAATTTCTGTGCTTCTCGGGCCAGACTTCCCACAGCTGCCAGGGCTCAGAGGCAAGGCTGCCACCCCCTGACGGTGGTATCCAACTGTTTAGAGACAAAGGCAACGGGATGGTAACCCAGCCCTACTGGCTGTACCAGCACCCCGGTTGCCACCCCTGCCCTCTCTGCTGTATATAGGGTAAAGGGCTTAGTTAAGCTGGGGAGCATCACCGAGGGGGGAGGGGGCGATGAGAGCAATGCATCCCACAACTGATTGAAAGCAGAGGCTACTTCGGTGGGTGAAGTTAGTAGCCCAGTAGGAGTCTCTGTGGCAGCCACATAAGGTGGTTTGGCCAGGAGGGCAAAGTTAGGCACCCAGTGTCTGAAAAATCCTACTAATCCTAGGAAGGATAGGATCTCGGCTCCTGAAGTAGGTGGCAAGAGAGCTTTAATTGTAGCCACTCAGTCCGCCATTAGGGCTCTAGTGGTGGGAGTTAGAGCTAGCCTGAGGTATGTAACTTGAGATAAAGACAGCTGTGCTTTGGCAGGGCATACCCTGTATCCCATGTCTGCCAGGAAATTAAGAAGGGATGTGGCATCTAGAACCAAGGCCTCCTTTGAGGGGCTGCAAAGTAAAAGATCACCCATTGATTGGAGGAGAGTACTCTCGCCTGCTGAGTGTCATGAGAGGTCCTCCACCAGGGCCTGTCCAAAATGATGGGGGCTATCTCTAAAACCTTGAGGTAGAACTGTCCAGGTTAATTGTCTAGACCGAGGGGTGTCAGGGTCTTCCCACGTGAAGGCAAATAGCGGCTGTGAGTCTGAGTGGAGAGGTATAGTGAAAAAGGCATCTTTAAGGTCCAGTACAGTAAAATGAGAGGTACCAGAAGGGACTTGAGACAGAAGAGTATATGGGTTAGGCACCACTGGGTGTATGGAAATAACAGCCTCATTAATTATTTGGAAGTCTTGAATGAGGCGATACGCTCCAGAAGGCTTTTTTACTAGCAAGATGGGAGTATTGCATGGAGAGTTAGTGGGTACTAAAAGCCCCTGCGAGAGCAAATAATAGGCTGTAGTCCCCTTCAGTGAGCCTGTGAAATAGGAAATTGAGGCCAAGAAGGGAAGTGGGATGGGTCTTTAAGGCATATTAAAACAGGGGTGTGGTGGGTTGCCACTACAGGGGTGGAGATGTCCCACACGATCGGATTGACAGCAGTCCAGGGAGTTGGGAGACTCAGGTCCCCATCGTCCAACTCTCCTTCACTGACCAAAGCAATGAGGGAACTTCTGACATCCTGTAAGCTTTCAAAAAGTGGGAGGGAAATAGAGGCTCTTAACTTATAGAGCAAATCCTGTACTAACAGAGGGGTAAGACAGGAAGGCATGACTCGAAAGGAATGGGTAAACAGGATGCTTTGAAAGGTGCAGGCCACTAGGCCCATCTCTAAAGGCCTGGAGAGGGTTCCCATGACCCCAACTATGGAGACTCTGGCAGGGTATAAAGGCCCTTTAAAGGAGGGGAGAACAGAGTAGGTAGCCCTTGTGTTCACCAAGAAGGAGATGGGCTTACCCACTACCCACAGCTTGGTCTTGGGTTCGGTGAGGGTGACCGGGGTGTCCGAGTCCAGGCATCTTCAATCTTCGAGGATGCCCAGCAGGTCTGAAGGGTAGTCTTTCATGGGTGTCTGCCCCCTGCGGGGCTTTGCTGCCAGAGGAGGACCACCCCCTAGTGGACAGTCCACTTTCCAATGACCTCGCTTACTGCAGCTGTGGCACGGTTTGGTCAGTCTATGTGGTTGGTTGGGGTACTTTTGTACCCAGTGCCTTTCTTCACCACATCAAAAGCGAGGGCCTGGAGGTTCAAGTCGATCTTCAGGGACACCCTGATGATCTCCATGAGCCGGCCGCAGAGCAGCTGTTATGGTGTGAGTCTGTTACGCCATTCGGCCAGCTGACCTCCTCTTGCTCTCATCCTCTTGGGCATGAAAAACCTTAAATGCCATATCTACCAGGTCTCCTAGAGGGGTCTGGGGACCATCTTCAGCCTTTTTAAGCTTGTGCCTGATGTCGGGAGCCGACTGAGTTATAATATGCATGGCCAGGAGAGAGGAACCTAACGCTGAGGCTGGGTCAATCTTAGTAAAAGCCCCTAGGGTTTCCTTGAGGCACTTGAGGAATTCTGACAGGTTTTCATCAGGCCTCTGGGTAATCTCTCTAAGCTTATCATTATTGATGGCCTTTTGGGTGGTTGAGTTCATACCCACCAACAAGTAGCAAACCATGCGATCCCCGGCATGCCTCACCCTCGGGAGAATTATAATCCCACAGGGGTTCCTGTAGAGGAACAGCCTCTCTGACCATAGGTTCCCATTCATCTGTGGTGTGGGCTTCATTGCCACAGTGCTGTGCCGCCACCGTGACATGGTCATATTCCTCCAGGGTTAGAGTGGATTGGAGGACTACATGTACATCATGCCAGGTGAGCTTGTAAGCTCAAGTGAGATATTTAAACTGTTTAGCGAACATTACAGGGTTAGAGGAAAAAGACCCCAATTGCTGTTCCACTTGAGACTAGTCTGCCAGGGAAAAGGGAACATGAACCTGCACCACCCCTTCATCCCCTGCCACCTCCCTCAGAGGAGCCATCACATGAGCTTGAGACTGCTGTGACTTAGAGCAGGTTATGGGAGGGCTAGACCATTTGGGTGCCAGCCACAGAGAGTAGAACGGCGGTGGGTTTGAAGCAAGGGATGGAGGAGGCAACACTGGCAATGGGGGATCCAACCTGGGAATCGATGCAGAACTTGAAGGCAGGGGACCAGGATATGGGGGAGTTTTATCCATTTTTTCCAAATTGGAGTCGGCACCTGTGGAGCAAGACGGCGGCACAACCAGAAGAGAAGTGGAACAAGATGGCGGGGAGACTGGAAGAGAAGTGGAACAAGATGGCAGGGAGACTGGAAGAGAAGGGGAACAAGATGGCGGGGAGACCGGAAGAGAAGGGGGACAACATGGCGGGGAGACCGGAAGAGAAGGGGAACAACATGGTGGACTAGATAGAGAGAGAGAGGAGAAGGAGGGGTGAGGACATGAACATTGAGGAAGGGAGTTGGCTCCTGTGGAGGGCCTGGAGGAGTGGGAAGGGGGATAGCCAAGATCCTCCACCGAGTCCGTCAGAGAAGAGCCTCCTGGTAATAGGAGTGGTAGAGATCAGCAGTCCTTGGCAGAGACCTGGGCCAATAAAACTTGGGAAGGAGTACACTTAACACACAGATCTGGGCAAGCGCGCAAAGTCTAAAAAGCCTGCACATATGGGATTTCACCCACTTTCCGCTCCGGTGGCAATAATTAGTCAAGTCGGTGAGGAGGCTAAAATTGAAAGTTCCCTCAGGGGGCCAGCGAGATTGATTGTCCAAGGGATACTGAGGCCGGGCCTGAGAGCAAAGGAAGACCAGCTTCCGTTTGCAAACTTCCCAGCACAAATACAGAGTAGCCAAATTAGAAATGAGACACTGCAGTGGGATCTGAGCCTCTGCTTTTGAGGGCTGATTCCCCATGTCTGCGTCACCTCCTCCCCCCAACTAATCCCCCTGAGAGGATCGCCCAGCGTCCCAAGCGTGCCAAGTCAGGGGAGACATCCTGGGAGCCTGGGTGAGGGACATCTCCCATACCGCAGGGCCAGGGGCAGGCCGGATGCCCGCAGAGGGTGGGCCGGATGCCCCAACCTGGACATAGCTATGATTTTGAATGGACCAGGTGAAAAAGAGTTAGGAAGGGAAACAGAATGGGGGAAACTGAGGGACTCACTGGAAAATAGTCCATGCAGTGGAGAGCAGGCTGAGGTCCCGGGTCAGGGAAGGGAGCACCGGTGGCCAGTCAGGGCCCCATGCTCATGCACCTTCCTGGGTTTCGGCACCAAATGTAAGATAAATTCTAACTGAAATAAGCAGGTGACAAGAGGCAACAAAAGGCCAGGCAGTTTATTTGAGCACAATCCTGGGTGAGGTTCACCAGTCTGCACAGACACAGGCTGGAGAAGTCTTGCCCAGCCAGACAGGCAGAGAGTTTTTATAAGCACAGGGAAGGGAGGGGGAAGTGGGCCGTGCCAGGGGTATGTGGGGAATTTTTATTGGCTTACGGTCAGGTGATGGACAGCCAGAGGTCTCCTCCTTCCAGATGGAGGGGGTCTGCATCTGGGGTTTGTCCACACGTCACAGGCCTGGAATCCAGGAAGAGCTGTCTGTTCCTTCCTTATATGGCACAGAGCTATTTGGTGCTGTCTTTGTTCCGCTTGCACTGTCCTCGCTTTCCTCCTTCTGGTACTTCCAGCCTGACAACAGGGCCAGCCAAGGAGGTTAAATCTTGATAGGGGGAATAGAAAAGTCATATTCAAAGGGGAGCAGGCACAGGGAGGAATGATTCATTGGGAGCTATGTTTAGCAATCCACAGTAGAGGCATAATTACAGATAAAGTACAAAAAAAAAGAGAGAAAATACCATCAAAAGTGATATCTCAATTTTGAAAACTTTGATTAATAGATAAATTCAATAAGGGGCTTAAGTAGTTCTACAACTAATTAAATAAGTTAAAACCATGGTTAAAAAAATTTCCATGTAGAAAACACCAGGCCCTAATAGCTTTTATACATAAGTTCTAAAAGTTTCCTTCTCCAACTGAGTTAATGGTAACTCAAGAGAAGAAATCAAGTATGTATAAGGAATGTCATTTTCTTTCTTAAAAATAAAACCTATACCCCCTAAGCTTCCCACAGTAAGTGGTGGCAGCTGGTCTTTGCACTAATATTAATACTATTACGCTCTTGTGATACAGGGTTTTTGGAAAATATATGTTTCCTAATAGTGATTATCTGTAGTAACTGTTCCTTTTAACAAATTCATAAATCATGCTAGTAGTTTCAACAAACGAGAAAGGGAGAGAAGGAAATAGAATCTCTGGAACAAAAGGAGTTATTGGATTTCTATGTAATTTTATTTATCTATGTTATATTTAAGAACTTCTAGGTTAAACTACATAATGAAATTGGCAAAGATAGCACAGTTCTTTTAGTTAGATTTTTACCATTAGAAAGACACATTCTTCCCAGTTAAAGAAACTTAAATTAACAAGTATTGTCTGTAAAATTATTGTCCCTTCTGTAAACTTTGTACAAAATTTATGACACATTCAAACCTAAAATGATGATGACTTAAAATCGAAATGGTATCTCAATATTGAAAGTTAATGAATCAGCAGTTACTGTAATTGTAGAAACCTTGAAATCAAAAAAACTGTCAAGAAAGAGACTGTGGAAAAGAGGTCACAGTGCCACTTAAAAATATATAAAAATTTCATTATTATGTATTTTAAGGTAAATACATATATATATATATATATGTAGAAGAGGGAATGCTATGAATAAATTGGTGATTTTCTATATGGCAGGGAAATTATGCCAAAATCACATTTATAGCAATGAATTCAGGTTTGTAGATGGTGAATTATTTTTACATAGCTGGTGACACTATAAATTAATATAATCCCCTTGGAAAGTACTTTGTATGTGCCAAGAGCCATAAAACCTTCAGAGCCTTTTTGACCCCAAAATGCCATATCTGATGATTCATGATAAAATCTATGCCTAAAGATGTTCACCAGTTTCCTGACAATGAAAAACTGGAAGCAATCTAAATGTCAATAGTGGGCGAATGGTTCAGTAAAGAATCTCATCTATCACATGGCATATTATGTAATCACTAAAAACAATGTTATGGAGCACCGAGCTATATCTCAAAATCATCATACCATATTATTTCTGTTTGGTTTCTTTTATTCTAAAAATTAAAGACATTTGTGCAAATTGAAGTATCAGTGTAAACCTTGGAAAACATGCTGATTAAAATTACTTACACAGCAATTCATTATTAGTCAAAGGCAGAACTGAAACATGAATGTGAGGATACCTTTCTCTCCATGAAATCACTCTGAATTACAAGCATGCCTGATCTCTGGAAATGAGATGAAATATGGCCCTATCCTAACAGACTGTTGTAGTGGGGCGCATGGCCACAGCTGGCCAAAAGTCTTTAATGCTGCTTGGGCACCCAAGGAATCTGTGGTGTGTCTTGTGATGATACCTCATTTCAGGGAAGAGTTTTGAGAAACCTCTTTATAATTCCTTTATGCTATTAGGGAAGCACTTGGAAGCAGTAGAAGATAATGTCTGTAGTTCATAATAATGATAGATTCCCTGCAAATGAGAGGGAACAGGGATGATAAGCAGCCCTGAACTTCAGTTGTGGGTGGCCAGGCCTGCCCTGCAGCTGACAGGGAAGATGGGAAGCTAAGAAAAATGAGAGCTTATTCTCTGAAATCGTAGACCTCACTGAAGGACTGAATTTTTAATTTTACTTAATCTTAAACAGTTTAAATATGAACTTACAAACTGGTAATTGATCCAGTTATTGAAAAACTCTTAAGTATGTGTGGAACAATTTGGAAATGTAAATATACTTTTATATGTAAATTTTATGACATCTACATACTGACCAAGCATTCCAATGCAAATGTAAAGTCCAAATTGAGATCTGCTATACTAGATTTTGGAGACTTGGTATGAAAAAAGAAACTGAAATGTCTAATTCAATTGATTGGGTTGAAATAATATTTTGGATAAATTGTGGATATATTGAGTTCACCTGTTTCTTTTTAATGTGACTATTAGAAAAATCTAGACTGCATGTGTGGTTCACATTACATTTCTACTGGAAAATGCTGTCACAGTTTATGAGGCACTTTTTGTTTGAAATATCAGTGAGAATGGAACATCTCACTCCTACTTCAAAGATCTGAACCTTGGGGTTTTCAACCCAAAGCTTCAGGAAAGAGGTTTTTAAACTGCAGTTTCCAGGAAACAGGTGATCAGACTGGAATATTTGTAATGAAATCTAAAAAATGTGTCCAACAGAAGGAAGCCAAGACCATGTAAACAATTCTCCAGCTCTGCTTTGTTCCTGTTGCATCCAGAACAAAGATTACAGAGAAACATCAGTTGCTAAACTGCCCCTGCTTCCTGATGGCACCAATCCAGAGCTGATCCCCGCTTCTCCTGGTTCCTCACTGGAATCACTCAGCATAGCCCCAAACCCTGAGGTACGGCCCTCCGAGTCTCTGGAGCCCAGAGTCTCTCATCCCAGGTTCCCCGGGAGAGCCCTTATGCTCTCTCTCTCCCAACAGGAAGAAAATAAACCAAACTCTAACTCCAAATGTGTTCCTGGTGGTCTTCCTCTAATAGGCGTTATCTATGAACATCTTGAAATGGAGTCTTGAAATCTTGAAATCAGATTACCAAAAAGAAGCGTAAGTAGCCATTCATTGATTCAAGAGACATGTATAATGTAAAGGGTGGAGAGCAGTTTTAGAGTCCAGCCAACCCGGGCTGTAGTCCTGGAGCTGCTTGATTTCTGTTCTCAGACTTCATTGATGTTGATAATATCAATACCTACTTCCTAAGGTGGTTGTGAGGATTAAATGAAGTATCATGTGGGTAAAACTGTAACATTTCCAGAGTATTTCGCTTGGCTTTGGTGCATTTGCATATCCTCAGGGGTGGAGAGAAGTTCATCTCCATATCAGTGGGTAATTACCTAGGCAACAGAGGGCGTATCTGAATTTGAGAGTTTAAAGGGAGGGGCTGGCTTGCTGGCTTGCTTGCTTCCTCAGGAGCAGAGGAGAGAGACGGCTCTAGACTGCAGTTTGTAAGCAATAAATGGGTTTTAAACTTTATTTCTCCCTTTGACTGATTGCGGTTTGTAGAGGTATTTTGCCCCAGGATTTCCTCTCCCAGACTTACAACCCTGTTTATAGAACTTGGCATAGCAGCTGGCAGACAGAGAGCACTTTTTCCATGGTAGTTAGTGTTAACTGACCACAAAGGGAAAAAGTCAGGATGAGGACTAAATCCTGTGACTATTCCTATTTTCTCAGGCTCAGCCCTGTTTCTAACAAGGCAGATAGTTGGGGTTGGGTAGTCAGTAGAATGTAATTAATCAATGAATCAATTTGCCTGTAACAAAGCTGGGAAGGGACTCTTAACTTTTCCATTGGAATTAAAAGATGAAGGAATCACCGATCAAGGATTCTCTTTTTCAAAAATCCATTCTGTTTTCCCATGTTTTTAATGTGCGCTTACTGTAAGAATATATAATTTATCTTTTGCCCCATGGTCCCAAGCACATAAACCAGTGAGAATTATGCCTGGGCTTGCCTGGGGCTTGACTGGGTTTACCCCACCTTATCTCTAAACATCCCGACCCTCCCTCAAAGCAGCAGGCCGAGTGGATCCACAATAAAAGGCACCACGCTGCGGTCCTCTCTCTTCTCTCTCACTTTGCTGCTCTCTGTCTCTCTGTCTGTCTCGCTGCTCTCTTTGTCTCTGTCTCTGACCCCTGCTCTCTCTGCTCTCTCTCTCCCCACCCCTGTCTGGGGCAGCCACTCTCTCCTTCAGATAATAAAGTCTCTTGCGTGGGCCCATGTCTCCTGAGTCATCCTGGGTAAGGAGGGTTGTGGCGAGATACCCTTTCATTGGTGCCGTGACTTCAGATGAGGCTCTCCCATTGACTTTGCTCTAACTCCCGGAACCTGAGCTGCTCTGGGAACCCTCACTGTCCAATCCTCCTCCACGGGCTCACCGTCCATTTTCCCGGTTGCTCATCTTCTCACCCAACACCGGCCTTCGATTTGGTGAGTCTCCCCTTCATGGTCAACCTAAGTGTCCCTTTGGAACCTGGGAGGTGACCGTTGAGTGTCCGGCACCCCCAAGGGCTCCTCTGGGACAGGGGCACCCCCAACCATGACTTTCAGAGTCACGGTTGATCCCCATAGTTGACCCTTCTCTGCCTCCCCATGGTGAGAATCCTCATCCACTGAGGCCTGGTCTCCCTTTATCTATGTATCTACTCAACTCGAAAACTCCTGGTACCAGGTACCGAGCCTCCCCGGTGTTTTTGCCTTGACCCCACAGTTAGAGGTGGTGATGACCCCCTAACTGTGCCTGGTCTTCTCCGCGACCTTCTCAATCGCTCAGGGACACCTCAGCGACTTCTGCACAGTCTCGTTCTCACCATGGGGTCTGGCCCCTCTGTTCCTGCAGATTCACCGCTGGGGTGCTTACTCAATAATCTAAAGCCCCTCCACCTCACTCCAGACCTCAAACCTATTCGCTACTGTAATTAGATCTGGCCATAATATCCCTTGGACAATCAGTCTAAATGGCCCCCCAATGGCTCTTTAAATCCTAAAATTCTCCGCAATTTATACAACTTCTGTGAGCTTACGGGCAAATGGAAAGAGATCCCATATATCCAGGCTTTCTCCTACCTCCGAACCAAGCTCTCTCTCTGTCTCCCCTGCAATCCTAAACACCTACTGTAAGAAAATAGTAATTTATCCTCCATTTGCCCCATGGTCCCAAGCACAGAAGCTGGTGAGAATTATGCCTGGGCTTGCCTGGGCTTACCCCACCTTATCTCTAAACATCCCAACCCTCCCTCAAAGCAGCAGGCCAGAGCAGGTCCACCACAATAAAAGACACCACCACGGTGCTGCCCTCTCTGTCTCTGTCTCTGTGTGTCTGTCTGTCTCGCTGCTCTCTGTCTCTGTCTCTCTGTCTCTCTCTCTGTGTCTCTCTGTCTGTCTCTCTCTGCTGCCCTCTCTCTCTCTGTCTCTCTGCTGCCCTCTCTCTCTGTCTCTGTGTGTCTGTCTCACTGCTCTCTGTCTCTATCCCTCTGTCGCTCTCTCTCTGCCTCTCTGTCTGTCTCTCTGCTGCCCTCTCTTTGTCTCTGTCTCTCTGTCCCCCTGCTCTCCCTACTCTCTCTCTCTCTCTCTCTCTCTCTCTCCCCCCCCCCACCCCCATCTAGGAAGCCACTCTCTTCTTCAGATAATAAAGTCTCTTGCGTGGGCCCGTGTCTCCTGAGTCATTCTGGGTAAGGAGGGTCATGGCAAGATACCCTTTCACCTACTACTTGCCTTCTTAAAGTCCACACCCCTAAGCTTTTTTCACATTCCCAAATATCCTCAACTGCCTATAAAACCCCTAGACAATGCACCACCATGGGCTCTCTTGTCCTCTCCTGGCTCATGCCAGGAGCTCTGTCTGTCATCTCACTGTATCATTACGTCTCAATCTGTATGTTTGTGTCTAAGTGTGTAAATTAAAAGTATTTTTCTACCTCCAGATGGTATTAATAAAAATTGATTTAAAGACAAGTGCTTGTAAAAATTGGGCATTCTAAAATTTCCAGAAAATTCTAATAGAAGATATTAAGCATTAATGCTAATTTAAGTTGAACTGAATAGACATGTCCTTATGGTTATCAGCTGCCTAAGTTTACCTAGTCATATAAGTTGATGGTATCTGTTAAATCTTTCAAAGAAAAATGCTTAAAGTGAAGTATAGCTTTGTCTAATGTGAGTAACTATTTAAGCAAGTGCCTTAAAACTTTTAACGACTTCCCAAAATCAAATGCAAAAAGGTTCTTTTACCTCTAGTTCACTCTGATATTTTCCAGAGGACCCCTGGAACATGTCAGAGGAATTTTTTCTCATTGAGGAAAATATTTGGCTAATTTGGCTTATTTACCTGCTTAATATCCTAGAAGGCACTGTCACAGGGAATGATGCTAAACTTTGTTACTGAATGCTTTGTGTTACAGAATTACCCAAATTTCCTTATGACAACTGTCTTACAGTAAGCTCTCATCAGATCTTTAACCATTGTCATTTGTAAGTCTTTTGTCATCTACACTCACTGTTTCATTACTCCTAAATTAGTAAAATAGATTTCAGCAGAACAGGTATTAGTTACATAGGATTAAGTAAACTAAGGAAGATAATTTTGTGGCTTTTTGTTTCAAATGTTGATAAAGTGTTTTAAGCTTTTTCTTTTAAGCTGACAACAGTTTAGTAAATGACTGCCTTTATAAGCAGAATTGAAACTTCATCTTTCTACCTGATCCCTCCAGAATTTAAAAACTCTCAGTGACTATTTTTATATTTCATGGCAGTATGTTTATTTGCACAAGTTCAATAAGAATCTGCTTTCCTTGTAAGAGGACCAATTAAAAACACTGGTTATATTACCAAGGCTTTGACTGGAACGTTACACCTGAGAGACACGTGTGTAAACTCAGATATGAACAGACAGCTTTAAGGAACTAAGATTGACTTTATAAAGCCAACAAAGCCCCTTAGAAGAACTGGCCTGGTACCTTGCTTACAGAGTTCCCAGCAGCCTTACCAGGTGAGTAAGGAAGGTCACTTCCTGGCAGGTGCAGGAACCTCAGGAAGAGAGGAATTCACCCAAATCTACAGGTACTGCAGGCACAAGCTGATGGCAAGTCTGGCTTGGCTTTCTGGCCTCAAGAAGCCCTTAAAAGTTCAATCTGAAATTCCTTACAAAAAGTTCCAGCAAAGCACATTTAAAAGATCCCATGTAATCAATTACTCCTCATGCTGCACTTATGCGAATAATCAAGCCAACTGTTAATTCTTTTCTTAATCTGGCTACTTCTAATAAAAATGAGGGTGATTTTAGAGAAAAGTACTGTTTCAATAATGCAGTCTTATCTACACTAAATCCTAATACTAGTCATTTAGATGTAAACTCGATCCAGAATTCTAGTTTCCCCATGATATCTAGCTATGATTCTCAATTAGGCTTCATATTTCTAGTTCTCATATTCAGCCATTGCATTCTTAATCTTGTCAAGTTTGTCCTTCCAGAATGGAAAATCCAACTCCAGATGTTGCTACTTAACCCAATAACACAATTTGTTCTATCTTGCCTAGAAGCCACAAAACTGCAAATA
This sequence comes from Manis javanica, assembly GCF_040802235.1. Taxonomy (NCBI): domain Eukaryota; kingdom Metazoa; phylum Chordata; class Mammalia; order Pholidota; family Manidae; genus Manis; species Manis javanica. Next base: position 44,534,133 of record NC_133163.1, on the reverse strand, counting down.
GTAATAGAAATGAAACCCAGAATAGAAGCGCCAACCTTCCGAGGCCTTCTCAACTGACCAGTGATGGAGACCTAGCTGCACCCTTTACTGCGCCCCCTCTCAGCATGAAGCAGCCTGAGCTGTCATCGGCCCCTTTCCCTAGCAGCAGCTACAGTCTCTATCTATAGAGGGGAGAATGAGACAGGGACCATAGGCTTAGAATAAGGTGAGAGCCTCTGGAGAAAGCAAGGCAGGATATTTGCAGTCAGAGCAATGTAAAACTACATGCTAGGAAACCCCTCCCCTACTAAAACTATGTTGAACATTAAGCTCTAGAATCATTCTTCAGTGAGATCAGTTAATGTTCCCCAGATAAAGAAGAGTAGCACATATTTTATTATGCTAATCATTTGTAATCGTGTATAAAATTCATTTTAGCATACTAAAAGGCCCAGGCCTATGTGCTGTCCTTCAGATCTGACGAGGTAATTTTGCAAACTGAGCAACTAATTTAGCATGCAGACCCAGCTGTAGACGGCATGGTAAACGGCAGGATTATTTAGCAAATAGACAATACCTCAGCCCACCTTGGGAGCTGAGCAGGCAGCCTTTTGATATGCTCCCAGACCAAGACGCCAGTATCCCAGAGAAAAATCAAGGCAGGAAATTCCTTATGTTAAGTTAATTTTTAATATTCAGAGAACACTTAACAAGTCCTTCCCCAAGGCTTTAGAGAAAGTCCCCACCTTTTTGGACAGGCTCTAGCAAAAGACCTCAAATTCCTTACTCTCTCGAGCTCCACCCTCCTTCAATATGTAGATGACTCCTCCCACGCAGTCCCTCCCTACAAACCTCTCAACAGGATACTTTTCTCCTTTTAAACTTTCTCTCAGAACACAGCTATCAGGTCTCACCCTCCAAAGTTCAGCTGTCTGCCGCTCAGGTCACATACCTGGGACTTCAGCTCACCCCACACTACAAGGCTATTACCATAGACAGGAAAAAACTTCTCCAAAGCATGCCTATTGCAAGACCATACACAGTAATCCTTTCCACGCCAACTGCAGTTAAACTCCAGAGTCTTCTCCACTGGATACACAACTCGCACCTTAAGCTGTTTGTCTCAGCTTATTCCCCTCCCACCAAATCTCCCACAGGTTCCTACTCCACCCTGATGGGACCTCTTACTCTGCGCGTTTCGCACTATTCATCTCTGCTTCCACTCATCACTGAAGAAGTTTCTGCCAGCACGGAGTCCTAAGACCTCCATGCATCATGCTTCAGGATTATTAACCCTGGTCTCAACACTTACTCTCTCACCAGACCTATTTTCCCAACACCAGCCCTTTCTTCTCTTTCAGACTGTCCAAAAGATTACACCATCAAGGATTCCCTTTGCCCTACAGGTCGCTTTTCTGCCTACACATATTTCCCCCAAAATGCTATTAATTCAGCCACCCTATGTAAACATAGCAATCAGCCCAAATGCAAAAATTTCTAACCAAACCTTTAACCAGCTTATATTACAGGATTACCAACCCCTCTCCAAAGACGATCATCCTTATTGAACCTGGAAAATGCCATCACCACTGCAGACCAAGGGCTCATCTGAGGACCGCCCCCCATCAATACAAAAATGAACTTCATCGCCCCTAATCAGCAAGAAGCAGTTACTGAAGACTGACCTTCACCCCTTCCCAAATCCTCTACCACTTATAAAACAGAAAAGGGAGGAATGTAAGAAGATATAATTTATCCTCCTTTTGCCCCATGGTCCCAAGCACATAAACTGGTGAGAATTATGCCTGGGCTTGCCTGGGGCTTGACTGGGTTTACCCCGCCTTATCTCTAAACATCCTGACCCTCCCCCAAAGCAGCAGGCCGAGTGGATCCACAATAAAAGGCACCACACTGCTGCCCTCTCTCTGTCTCTCTCTGCTGCTCTCTGTCTGTGTCTCTCTCTCTGTGTGTGTCTGTCTCGCTGCTCTCTGTCTCTGTCTCTCTGTCCCCCTGCTCTCTCTGCTGCTCCCTCTCTGTCGCTCTCTCTCTCCCCACCCCCATCTGGGGCAGCCACTCTCTCCTTCAGATAATAAAGTCTCTTGCGTGGGCCCGTGTCTCCTGAGTCGTCCTGGTTAAGGAGGGTCGCGGCGAGATAACCTTTCACTTACTCTGTATGCCTGATAAACTTAGAGTGCCTCAGAGCACCAGAGTCTCTGTAAACCAAACCTTGGATTAGCAGGCTAGGAGATGAGTACAGGGTAGTGCAGAGTGTGGCCCTTGGCCCCATAGATTTGGGTTTACATCCCAATGCTGCCACGTTTTAAAATTCATAGGTTAAAGGCCACATATGGCCTTGGGCAAGAGACTTAATCCTTCCTCAGCCTCAGTTTGATAACAATATCTTCCTCATGGAATTTTAAGGTAAAGATAAATTATATATTAAAGTACCTGGCAAATAAAAGATTTTCAATAAATGGTACTGTAAAATACTGACTGATGATAACAATAATAACCTTGGAGCTACCAATAGAAATTGTACATTTAAATTAAAATATTGAAGAATAAAGAGCAAGAGGTATTGCTATAAATTAGTAACAATGGCAAAATATAATGTTAGTTGGTCACAAATATGAACTGGTAGAATCTTAGTAGAAAACATGTTTCCCAATCAATGTGACTTGTTTAAAAGGTGGGTAAGAATTCCCTTAATTTACAATATTGTAACCCATTATTGTGGATCAGCATTTTCCCACCAAATGTCTTTTCAGACTTAAGGGAAGTTGAACTCATTAAAGCTTTTGTTTTCTCATCCACTTATTGCTTTTTCCACCAATCATTAAAAGCTCTTGATGATCTTCTGTGAGAAAATAGCAAAAATGCAATAAATACAGTGATTGACATTTTTACTATGTAGGTGTTTTATATAAAGTGACAAATACTTCATTTTTTATGGTGCTGGGAACTCATTTCAAAGTGATTGAAACACATAAAAAATATCTGTATAATTCAAGAACACACCTCCAAAATCATCTCTGAAAATGTGTAATTAGAGTTGACAGATTATAATTATTCAATAAAGTTACACCTATGACAAAGTCTGGAGGGAAATGCATGGTGTGACAACATTGTGTGAATCTTATATTTTAATTTCTTCTAGCATTGTAACAGTGATTTTTGTAAAACAAATAATAGTTTAAAAATTCCTGCAAATAGCTCAGTCTAATTAAATGTCCCCCAAGATATAATTAAATGTTAAAATTTTCAGTTATTAAAAGACATCTACAAAACGCCACATCTTTAAAACAAAATAGTTTCATTAAGTACTGCATATATTATTATATTTTATATACACTTTACAAGTTAATATATATTCAAAATTAATTCTTCTCTTATTAGCTATTTAAGCTATGTTTTATTTTCCTATTCTAAAGAATCCTTTAACATCTTTTGAAATGTCAGTTTTTGTTCAAGCTTTTCATTTATAGCACATTATTTTCCTGGTCTTTACAATGGAAAAGTGGCATAATTTTTAAAAACTACTTTTAAAAACTGTAAGAGGTAAGACTATGTAAAATTTATATATTTATACTCCCACTTATTACTGCCCACCCCTGCCATCTCTAAGTGTGAGTCCTTTCACTGTGTCCGAATTTCTCATCATGTCTTAGGAGAGTAATTCCCAAATGTGGGAATTACTGAGTAATAAGGAAACCAAAAGTTCAGAAATTTTAGAAACATCAAGAAATTATTGGTGGCACAACAGAAAAATTCAAATACTATATGTATGTAAAATAAGAAACATTTGCACTAAAGGAGACAAGGGTAAAAAGAAAACCAGGATAGTTGGGGAAATGCTTGCAATTCATGTCAGATGGAAGTTTGGTATCTAAAAGAGAATGGATAATAAATTTCTTTGGACAATAACTAGTATCCAGTGGTAAGTAAATATATATATAGGAACTGTGATTTTAATTTAACATAGTGCTGGAGCATTACTAAAAATGGTTTTACTGGATCACAGGATTATTTTTTGTGATTGATAATAAAATATGTATTTTTAAATTAAGGTATCATTGATATACAATCTCATGAAGGTTTTACATGAGCAACATTGTGGTTTCAACAATCACCCATATTATCAAGTCCCTCCACCCCACCCCATTGTACTCACTGTCCATCAGCATAGTAAGATGTTATAGAGTCATTACTTGTCTTCTCCATGCTGTCCTGCCTTTCCTGTGACCTACCTATATTGTGATTGCTAATTATAGTGTCCCTTAGTCCTTTTCTCCCGCCCTCTGAACCCACCCTCCCCAACACCTTCCCTTTGGTAACTGCTAGTCCCTTCTTGGAGTCTGTGAGCCTGCTGCTGTTTTGTTCCTTCAGTTTTGCTTTGTTGTGATACTCCATAAATGAGTGAAATTATTTGGTACTTGTCTTTCTCTGCCTGGCTTACTTCACTGAGTATAACACCCTCTAGCTCCATTCATGTTGCAAATGGTAGGATTTGTTTTCCTCTTATGGCTGAATAATATTCCATTGTGTATATATGCCACCTCTTCTTTATCCATTCATCTACAGATGGACACTTAGGTTGCTTCCATATCTTGGCTATTGTAAATAGTGCTGTAATAAACATGGGGGTGCATATGTCTTTTTGAACCAGGGATCTTGCTTCCTTTGGGTAAATTCCTAGGAGTGGAATTACAGGGTCAAATAGTATTTCTATTTTTAGATTTTTGAGGAACCTCCATATTGCTTACCACAATGGTTGAACTAATTGACATTCCCACCAGCAGTGTAGGAGGGTTCCCCTTTCTCTGCATCCTCACCAGCATTTGTTGTTCTTGTCTTTTGGATGTTGGCCATCCTAACTGCTGGTGTGAGGTAATATCTCACTGTGGTTTTAATTTGAATTTCCCTGATGATTAGCAATGTGGAGCATCTTTTCATGTGCCTGTTGGCCATCTGAATTTCTTCTTTGGAGAAGTGTCTGTTCAGATCCTCCACTCATTTTTTGATCGGGTTATCTGCTTTTTTGGGTGTTTAGGCTTGTGAGTTCTTTATATATTTTGGATGTTAACATCTTATTCACTTATTTATTTATTTGAGAGGGCATCTCTCATATTTATTGATCAAATGGTTGTTAACAACAATAAAATTCTGTATAGGGGACTCAATGCACAATCATTAATCAACCCCAAGCCTAATTCTCAACAGTCTCCAATCTTCTGAAGCATAACGAACAAGTTCTTACATGGTGAACAAGTTCTTACATAGTGAATAAGTTCTTACATGGTGAACAGTGCAAGGGCAGTCATATCGCAGAAACTTTCAGTTTTGATCATGCATCATGAACTATAAACAAGTCAGATATGACTATTCATTTGATTTTTATACTTGATTTATATGTGAATCCCACATTTCTCCCTTATTATTATTATTATTTTTTTAAATAAAATGCTGAAGTGGTAGGTAGATGCAAGATAAAGTTTGCTTATTTATTTTTAATCTAATTTTTATTGGGGAAAAATTGCATGTATATAATTTAAAATGAGACTAAAAAAGCTTAAAGTGAAAATATATAAGTCTCCCTTCCTTTCACAGTACTCTTCTTTCCTCCCCAGTCCTGAATTAATTTCCCAGAAATCACCCTTGTTAAGGGTTTTTGTTTTGGTTTGTCTTCATTTCAAGTTTTATCAAATTTACATAGACTCTATTGATACTATGAAAAGTTAAAAATTTATCATGAAGTAAATAACCTTCCACTTCAGGATTTTATTTGTTTGTTTGTTTGTTTTAATTTTCTGGTGATTGCTTCATTTACTTTAAATAACATATTTAAATCTTTGACTCTTAATTTATCAAATTTAGTATGGATTGAGCACCCACAAAGAAAAATGAGAATACTACCTTCTTTTCTACTTCTCTCTCTACCCCCCAATTTTTTAGTTATATTAATATGTGTCTGAATAATATTGTATAATATTAATTTATATTTCCCTTTTCCATTTCTCCATTCAAGTAAGTAACAGCTCTGAATTTTATTGCTTCAGGGGAGGTGTAGGACACGGAGGAAAGCAGAATTCGCCTGTAAAATTTTTCCTGGCTTTTGTTTTCCAAAGCCAAAACTCAATGATTTCCATAGGATTTGAGGGAGCAAGCATAATGACTCATAGAAGCAGAAGGTACGAAGCGTCTCCCCCAGAGATTTCATGAGGGTGGGTTGGTGGTGAGAAGCTATGTGGGACTCAAACACTGCTGTATGGAGAAGCCCTGAGGATGGGGCAAGCCTTGTTAAATGTGGTGGTATCAAATATCTGGGGAAAACAGGACCTAGCACAGTGTCCCCAGTCTCAGCTAAGATTCCCATCTGCTGCATTGGAAACAATCACTCAATGAGGCTCTCAGTTACCTGGGTGTAGAGATTACTGAGCGGAGAGTTCCCCTTCACTCTGATACTTTGGCAGCTATGTAGCTTGAAGGGACCCAGGGAGGGGTGACAAACCCCAGGAATGATTGTGCTTACATTTCCCATCAAGCAAGTCTTGTTGGGGAGGGGAAGGGAGAAATGGAATATTTCCTTGGGGCAGAACTGAAATTGAAGTGTAGAAAATAATGTGGTATTTCTTACATACTTGATTTTTTTGGCTGAGATTTCTATCCTACCACACAAAGTTTAAGTTGTCAAGGTTTATGACATTTACATGCTGCTCTGTATTATAATTAATGGACAGCATGTGTGATATTGATAAGGAAAATATTCAACACAGCCGTCAAGGTCAGCAAACTGCTTTTTACCTCCAATCGGCAAAGCACTCCCAGCTCCCCTCTCCCCTCCTCTAGGCTCCTCTTTTGCCCTGCACAAGCCAAAATGCCACATATCAAAATAATATAAATTGCTCCTCTTGCTTGTGCTCAGGACTCAGACCTTGAGAGATTGCTCCCCTCTGAGCCCGCCGGTGTGAAATAAAACCTCAACACTCCAAGACCTCGGAGTGCCGCTTGGTTCTTCAGTCAGTGATTCAGTCCAGGTTTTCCAGTATTTTCCGTAACAGTATTTTCTGTAACAATATTATGATTATGTAAGTATTATTCACTATAAACCAAATGTTATGACTGGGCCAATTTAGATGGTAACTGAATGCTATGGCATTAAAAACTTGGTGCTTGATAACTCTTTCCTTCATTTTTTCTGATTTACTTAGTTGCTGCCATTATTGTATAACCTGATGTCTTGGATTTTTGTGCTAAAGAACTTCCTCAAGTAATGTTTACATGTAGGGAGTATGAGTGGTAAACCTTTTTATTCCCAGATGTCTTTATTTTGTCCTCATGCTTAATTAACAACGCAGTTAAGTTCAAAAAAGTCTTCCCATAGACCACTGAAGAGATTGCTCTAATTTTCTTCTATGTTCTTACTTTTTGTCTAGTTGTTCTGACATAGATTAAGAGAATTGAGGTCTCTATCTCTACTGTGTTTCTATTTCTCCTTGCAGCTACTATAGTTTTTACTTTACGAATAATTATGCTATGTTATTTGGCACATAGATTGATGCATTCATTGTGAATTCAGTCTTTAATATTATAAAATATCTTCTTTAGTGCTTTTTGGCCCAAATGCTGAAGTAACTACAAGTCTGGCTTTGATTTTCTCTTGGGCCCCAATACTCTCACATGGAGGCATCCTGAATGAACTACAGTGCTGTTTGCTCCATAGCCGACTCCTCTTTTTGAATCTGCTGATGTGGAGCCTGGAGCTTATCTGAAGCTTCTAGGAAGGAACCTGGCTTGCCTTTGAAATTTCATCTATTTTGATTTTTTTCAGGAAATTCAAACCCATTTGCTTTCTATTTTGCAAGTAATTCCAAAGTTTCTGGTACACTGATGATACTCTAATCATTTTCTATTGTTATGGTTTTCTGCTCTTAGGAAAATATCTGTCTGAAAACTTAAATGAGAGATGGGAGGGCATGTGATTAATCATGTGGCACAGTCTACACCTTGACCTGAAATTCTTCCTGTAAGAGAGTCTTGATGAGTTCCACATTTATAGGAATAAAACATTGTTTAGTGTCCATCTATTTTCTTCTTCCCTTTCTTATTTCTCAACAGGTATCGCATGTGCACATGAAATCATTTAATTTACCATTTGTATACTTTTCCTTAATATTCATTAAAATTCTAAGTGCTTGAGTTCTCTTTTCTCCCCCTCCTGAAAATGTAAAATATTGGAAAGACCTATGTGAAATGCGTCACTTAGTGAGCATTCAAAAATTTCAGTGTACATTTGAAGAGATATTACTGTTATGTAGCCATTCTAGAATGCCACAATTCCAAAGGGAATTATAGCATTTTGTAGTCAGAATACAGTAAAATACTAAAAAACATATCAATAAATTCAAAGCTTTGAATAAATTACTTTCATGTAATTTTATTCATACACTTTCTATACATTACCAGTTTCAAGGCATTTTATAGCTAGTAGCTAATAATGTTTTCAATAAGTCATTTCTTTCTTTATATGCTTATTCAAGCAGAAAGTTCTATACTCAATTTAACTATAAATACATATGATGTCATTATCTACCTGATCTTAAATCCTCAGTTTGAAAGATGAATCTTTTTTATTTTTAAATGGAAACATTAGTTCATCTACTTTAATGGTAAACCACATCAGAATCTGTTATATCACTTTTCATTTTGGAAATCTAACTGCTTGAGCCCTTCTTGAAAGAAAACAAGTAGCAGTATGCAGACTCACCATGTGGTGGCATCCACAAGCCCAGAAACCATCACACAGACCTGTGTTACTCCTGAGTCTAAAACGTCCAGCAAATGGCTATCTTGTAGGTGGTAACGGGCACTAAAAAGACCTGCTCGGCAATCATATTAAAAAGATGCTGGAACCGTTCTGTATCTTGATCTAGGAGGTACATAGGTATATACTCATGTAAAAATTCATTAAACCGTATATTTAAGATTTGTGCATTTTTTTGTATGTATTTTATACCTCAAAAAAATTGAAGTGACTATAAATAAGACTTATTTTATATAAGCCACTCCAACTTTGCCCTATTACTGAACACAACCACAAAAAATTTCAGAGGGAGTGTTAAGTATAGGAATTTCTCTTAGCGGCATGAAACTCTTTTATGACACTTATTTTAACTTATTGCAATAAAATTTAAAATTCTAAAATTTTTTATTTAAGTTAAAACTGTGCCTTCAACAGACAACAGTACAATGGATGGGTAAATCAATTCACACTCTTTTCAGAAACACATGAGAATATTCCTCACCACCACTGCTAACACTGTATTGATCAAATTTACATGAAATTGCTGATGTCATAGTGAAAAACAGTTTTCCTGATTCCCATTTGCTTATTGAGTGTATACAACACACTCATAGATACACAGGGAGAGACCCTTACATGTTAGGCTATTTTATAAATTCACTATTTCCCTATAAGTTTCCCATTCAGATCCTATGCTGGTTTTTCTGTTAGGTCATTTGTCTTTCTCTTATTGATTTGTCTTTATCTATTAGGAAAATAGACCCTTTTCTCATACATGTTTTGAACATATTTTTCCAAATTTATTATTTGTCCTTCAACATTGCTTTATTTTTTAAGTATAACATTTCATGCATGCAGAAGAAAGAATTATATAATGAACACCTATATGCCCACCATCCAGTTTTAAAATGTTACCATTTTGCAATATTTGCTTTACCTTTTTTTTAAAGAATAAATGTTATAGATACAATTGAATCTTCTTTTATTTTCTCACTGATCTCATTGATTTCCATCTTTCCCTAGAGATAATCACCACCTTCACAGTGATATACACCTGTTTTTGGAGACTCTTTATGTACCTGAAAACCCCTTCATATGCACCAAAGATTTAAGTATTTTCCTATGTCTTTTAGGGGGAAAAAAAAGACAACAATAACAAATTGAGTGTTAACTGTTGTTCTCTTGTAAGTCTCACCAGGATCTTCAAGCATTTTTATGAGATATTAATTTCACATTATTGCAATAGCAAGTCTTGCAAAGTTTCCATGAGAAGCTGCTCACAAATTGTGCCGGCCTTCTGATTAATATTGCTAATAAAGAACAGAGAAGAATCTGCCCATCAAACTTGCCTCAAGATAAGGTCATTGAGTTAAGTTTGGATATATTATACCACAGTTTATTTTGACCCCAGGAGAGGTTATTTTTTTAAAAAGCCATAATACCTCTGTCTACCCATTTTAAAGTAGACATTAATTGGAGTCAAAGCCCTTGTGTTTGCCTCCATAAAAGGTGATGGTCATGGGGCTGGGTGTGTTTTGATCCACTTGAGCATATGAAAAATGAAGACATTTCATAAGTAGAGTGAGGAAACCAGTGTGGTCATGCCTGAATATTTTTGCAGAAAGAATTAAAAGACAGTTAAAAAGAAACTTTGAATAACCTTTAGCCTTTTGATATTTTGAAACTTGTACCTCAATTTTAGCTTAATTTTAGAAGAACCCAAATTAGGCTTAGCCTAAATAAGGGAGTCACGTGAGATTTTGACAAGCACTTTAAATGGTATACTTCTATGGTTTTATACTTTTTTCACAGATCTATATTTCTTTAATATATATATATATATTATATAATTTTGTAAAATTGCAAGGTTTGTATAAATTGCATTATACCATACATATCTTCTGCAATTTCATGATTATTCACAATGACTTTGAAATGTATCCATGCTGATACATGTAGCTCAAATTTATTCATTTTAACTACTGAATAGTATTCCCTTTTGTGAATTTATTTTTCTATTTTAAAATTAATAAATATTTAGATTATTGCTTCTTTTTCCTCTATATTATGTAAATAATTTTGCATTAAGCATATTCCTTGTGTACCTATCTGAGAATTTCTCCACTGCATCTTTCTACAAGTGAAACTGCTGGGTTTGTGAGTTATGCATACCTCTTTACAGTGTATTGTCAGATTGCTCCTCAAAATGGTGTGTCACACAATTTATACTTTCCCCAGCAGTATGAGGGTTCCTATTTACCCATACCATTTCTGTCCCTGATTTGTCTTTTATGTTTTTTCTTTTGGAGTTGTATGATTTTGATAGCAGCGTAATTTATCAAACTGTTGCCTTATGGTTCCGAGCCTGTGGTGTGTGTATATGTGTGTAGATGCTATCATGTTTAGAGATTTATTTTGTCATGTTTAGTTTTGGTAGTAATAGTTAAAGCAGCTTAACTTGCAAATATTATTTTGTTGTTGTTCATTTTGTTTCACAATGTTGAAACTGAAAGAGAACAGTGTTAATGGTCCAGAAATCTGGTAATTATGCTGCATGATTCTATCCAGATTGTACGCTTTGCCTGCCAAATATTAAGAGAGGTGACCAGTAAAATTAAATTAAATGCAGAAAATTGTGATTAGGAAACTGTGCTAAACATTGTATGTAATAGCCAGACATTTTTCACTGAAAGTTTCTGCTCGCTGCACAGAACTGGGTTATCTAATGCAGTGTTAATAACTGTATCAGGTCCAGGATGAATAGTTAATCTAGAGGCTTCTAGGACTGAAGTTTCTTTCCCCCTGTCTTCTTTGTCCTACTTCTTTTGAATAGTGTTCACTTTCTCTTCCTTATCAGGTCAATCTTTAAGTTTCAGAGAAGTCCTAGATGTAACAAAGTTCAGGCTAAAATTTTTGCAGTGTAAGCTTACCCAAGGCATTAAAATTTCTCATGCCATCACAGCTAAAAATAAACTAAAACTCAAAACCAGTAGGATGACCAGATGTGACATCTGCTGAGCTGTCCTGTATAAATAAGCAATAAATCACAGAGTGAACAAGGAATGTATCAGGTGTGGTAAATCAGAAATGACTTTTTGACATAAACTGATGATATTTTTACTTCTGGAATAATCAGAGACAATTTTTTTTATTTTATACTTTCAATTTTTTTTGTAAAACATATTATTTCATAACAGTATAAAATCCAGTAACAGTTTATTACACTACCTGTGGGTGTGGGTGGGGGAGTGGATTTGCTTTCTTTTGCCGTCTAAGTGTCCCTAAATGAAGAATTTTTGGCTTAAGATGGACATTCCTCCAAATTATATGTGATATTTCTTTTGAAGAATGTCCATCTACTTGAAAAGTTTAAATCCTACATGCAAGTAATTTCATTTTTCAATATTTCACAATTTTTAGAAGGTGTCAAAGTCTTAAAACCCTTTTGACCAGACCTGGGTGGTTTAATAAGAACTTAAAAAAACAAGTCTTCACTCAAGACAATGGAAAGACAGCCCTAGTTTACGAAACCTTCTCAGATCCTTATTCTTCCCACAGCAAACTCCAAGGCACTCTTGGTTACAGTTTGTGCCCCAACATCTCTCATGTATTACCTTTTGGTTATTTAATTATTGGAACTCTGTTCCTCAGTCTGTGCCTGCCAGTTATCTTCTTTCTGACTCCCGGATTCTTGACTCCTGCCCTTCACTGACTTCAGCTCTTATGAAATGGACAAGCTCAGACCCCAACAGGGAATGACTGGTGCTTGAGATGATAGAGATGTTGAATTCAGAGCAGCTGCTTGGGAAGCAGCATTTGCTTTGAGCAAGAAGGCTCAAATTCTTCAAGGCCATTACTATCTTAGCACAGGAATAAAATTCTACAGAACACTTAGTTTAATTGCTTCAAGATTGACATCCCAACTCTTTCTGCAGATGATCAAATATCATCATTTTTAGTCTCTTGGTTTTGTCCCTTTTATTACATTCTGAGAGAACTAGTCAAACATGTGCAAACCTTTTTAGGGGAGATGAAGTTTCGTGTAATGATGCGTTCAGTTGCTGAGTGACTACTATCATAGGGTACTGCCTATAAGTAGTGAAGCCTAGACCAAATATCTAGATATAAAGAGCAGTAATTAGTAGATTAATATCTCTTGTTTGTAGTTCCTTCTAGATCCTAAGTGGTTAATTTACTAGCTTAAGAAAGACACTTCACTGCGTTATAATTGTCAAGGAGAGAAAATACCGGCTAAAAGCATTGGCTGAGCTGTGCCCTGCTGTGAAATCTTTTATGTATGAAATGTAAACATACTCTCATATGCCAATAGGCACAAGGCCTTTAGGTCCAATAAGGCCCTAACTAAGAAATCATTTAATATGATAATATATTTATTAACAAGATCCAAATATGAGTTAATTACTTGTCCCTGTTTCAGATGTTACCCCGGGACATTTTTGCCTCAGCACGTGTTGACTATATTCTGAAGGAAAAGGAACATAAGTAAGCAATTTGAGTCCTAAGTAAGCAATTTCAGTCAATGTATGTAATGTTTTAAATTGCTCTTATTAACATCTTCAATGGGATAAAGAAAAAAGTTAATAGATCCTCTCTTTCACATCTGGAACTTATAAACTGGCCCTGTTTAGCAGTATACCTTTCTCTGTGCTCACTAGTAGACTCATAGCAGCTGGTGGTTGGTATTAATCTTTTCCTAATTAGAGAAATGTATGCTCCAAATTCATCTTTCTGAAGGACAGCAATGGTGCTTAACCTGTTTCTCTTATCCTTCTCACTTTATTATCCATTAAGCAACTCATGATAATTACATAGCTTCTCATACAGAATACAGGATGCAGCGATAGAATAACATGGAATTTGGAGATATATTGCTTGGGTTTGAGTCCAGGCCTCTAACTAGCTGTGTGACCTTAGGCAGATTACCTAATCTCTCTGAGCCTCAGATTCTTCTTCTGTAAATAGTCATTCTAGTTACCTCACAAGACAGGATGATTATGAAATAATACCTGGGGAAAGCACCACAAATATATATATATATATATATATATATATATATATATATATATATATATATTTTACAAATATTGTTTAAAACTTTTAATTGAAAATTTCAAACATATTCTAAGATTGAGAAAAGAGGGCTGTGACCTCATGTACCTGTCACCCAAACTCAACAAAATCCATTCATGGTCAATGATATGTGTTCTTCTATGTTTCACTCAGTGCTCCCTCTTCCCCAAAGGGAATAGTATAAAACAATCCTGTCTAGAAAACATATCATTTCTGTCCTTAAATATTTTAGTATCTCTAAAAGGTATGCTCATTCTAAAAAGCATAACTGTAAAGCCACTCTTTTTAATGTTTAAAAATTAACAGACATCCATTTAGTGTCTATTTCCCCAAACATCCATACATTTTTTTACAATTATTTTGTTTGACTCAGAAACTAAATCAGGTCTACAAATAGCATTTGGCTGATTTTTTAGTCCAATCTACAAATGCTCTGTTCAATATTGTAGCCACTAGATACATGTGACTAACTTTAAACATAAATTAAATAAAAGTAAATAAAGTTAAAACTTTAGTTCCTCAGCTGCAATAGCCCCATTTCTAGTGTCGAACAGCCATGTGGATAGTGCAGATATATAACATTTCCACCATTGCACAAAGTATTAAGGGCGGTGCTGATCTACAAGTCTCTTTTCCCCCTCTGTTTTATTCTTTGAAATTTTATTGTTGAAAAAACCAAGTACTTTGTCTTACAGAATTTCATACATTCTGGATTTTTCTGGTTAAATTCCTGTGGTGTCATTTAACATTTTCTTTGGTCCTCTGTATATAATTGATGGTTAGAGCAAGAGACTGAAAAGCTGTTCACCTGTTTTGTGAGCTCAGGTTTCACCATGTGACCTCAAGCACATAACCCGACCTATCTAAATATCAGTTTCTTTATACATAAAATGGGAATTGTGACCAGTGCCTCTATCATAGGGTTGTTGTTAAGGTTATTGATACAATTAATATAAAGTGCTCAACCTGGTACATGGCACATAGTATGGATTAAGTGTATGTTAGTTATTACTTGTGTTGTTATATTGTTACTAGGCACTGTCAAATTTTAGTTGATGCATTAGCTGCATCAAAATCCTCTGTAGACTTAAAAAAGGAGCTTTTTGGAAATTATAATTCAGTAGGTTTGAATGTGGTGCCCCTAAAATCTGTATCTGTAACAATTCTTGATGATTCTAATGCAGTTACAGGTTTGGAAACTGATGGCTTTGTGATGTGTCAACTTGACTAGGCTAAAGTTCAGTTCCCAGAATTCCCTTTCCAGTGTTCTTCCTATTAGGGTGGATGGCAAGAGATCATCTCTTGCAAGAGTTGGAAGAGGGGAGGGAAGCAGCATCCATTTTGTAGCAAATGTACACCTTCTCTCAGTTATTCAGTCAAACATAATTTGGGTGCCATTGTAAAGAGATTTTGCAGTTGTAATTGAAACCCCTAATCAGCTGACATTAGTTAATCAGAAGGGAGATTATCTGGGTAGTCTCAACTTAATCAATTAGAAGACATTTAAAAGAAGATTTAGTCCAGGCTCAGTAGGCTTCACTGGTGAATTCTAACAAACATGTAAAGTAGACTTAATATAATTCTGCACAAACTCTTCTAAAATATGGGAGAGTAGAGAACACTTCCAATTTATTCTATGAGGCCAGTACTACCATGCCAAAAACAAAGACATCACAAGAGAAGAAAGTTAGAGAACAATATCTCTCATGAATATTGACATAAAAATCCTCAACAAAATATAAGCAAACTGAATCAGCAACATATAAAAAGGATTATACACCCTCAACCAAGAGAGATTTATCCTAGGAATCCAAGGTTGGCTTAATACCTGAAATGAAAATATCAATAGAATAAAGAACAAAGTCCATACATTTCAAAAGATACAGAAAAAGCATTTGATAAAACTCCACATGGCTTTATGATAAAAAGCCATCAATAAACCAGGAAGAAAAGAGAATTTCCTAGTAAAGGACATCTATGAATAATTTTCTCCAAGGCGCCCACACCTTCCTTTGTTCTTCCATTCCAAATATTTTACTTATACCTGATTCCATTTGGGAGATCTGAGATAGTCCAATGTCTGGGCCTGAATGGATGAGAATGTCTTCTAAATGTGGGGTTCAGTTTTAAGAAGTCCACTTGCTCACAGGTATATTCCATATTATCTATTCTAGTCTTTACTAATAATAAAAGTGGTATTTTGCCTTCTCCCAGTCCCTTTTACCTTACAATCTATGTTACCTCTCCATCAGTTCAGAATTAGGGCAGGAAAGAGGGGTGGTAGTTATTGGCCCCGTCAAAGACCCCAGCATGAGGCAATAGAAAGAACAATTTACAGAAAAGTTTTGGACATGAACAATAGTAATCCCCAGAGTAATGATTAGAATCTTCGATTTTTTTTAAACTTGGAAAGGATCCTAGAGATCATCTAGCAGCTAGATTCTAACCCACAGAGGTTAAGTAATGTGTACAAGACTACTCAGTCATCTAATAACATTTCAGAACTAGAATCCAATTTTTTCAGTCCACTTCACTCTCCACCACACCCTGTTTCCTTAATATGCTGAGATTTTAAAAAATCACATTATGTTGTATTTTTTATCATCCTATCTGCTTCCCTGAAGATTAGAATTTTGTCATTGCCTTAGATGAGGAAATATGTGCAATTAAATAAATATCCCATGGTATTAGGGCTTATCAGAGGTAGCTCTGGAAATGAAAAATAGTACTCTAATTTTAGCTTAAGGCTATACTCATGAGATCATTTTTTCTGTCAAAATGCCAAACTGAAATAAATAGAAGAGTGAGACACCATGGAAATACAATTGCTGTGGCAAAGTCTCTGGTTCATATGTTAATTCAATTGATGATCTCTGGTTCCTTTTCTAGCATGATAACATAGTATGTTATGGTATTAATATTTCCTCCTATAAGAATAGAAGGAAATAAGTAGAATGGGGTGTCACTGTGTAACTCCAAAACCTGTGATCTTAATTAACCATCATGTTTACTGCCACCTTAGATCTGTAAAGTAAAAAGGCAAATGTTTAGATGATAAAATGAAAGTTTAGGTGAATTTCTAGAAGCAGTTAATTTATATGTTATTCATAAAAGTAATAGAACTTTTTACTTAGCTATTAAAGTTTTCTTTAAATAATCATACCTGCAGATTTATTGGAAATGCAGTAATGTGAAAGGTGCAACACCAAGATGACAGTAGATTCTATCTATTAATCAGGCCATTACTTTTTGGTTTCCTGTAAAATCTACAAGTGAATTTTATTTCCTACAAAAAGATCTTTAATCTTATCTGCTTTTCCATGCTGAGAAATAATTCATTCATCAAGTTGATTTTGAGCATCTACTGTGTATCAGACACTGTTCTAGGTACTGGTGATGGAGTTATAAATAGAACTAAATCCCCGACGTCACTGAGTAGAGGGAATGATAAATCGACAACAAAACCCCTTATTTGCTATTGTTAGAGATAGGTATAACTCTGTTTAATTAAGTTGCTATATTTACATCTATTAAAAAGAAAAGAAAAGGAAAGAACTATGGTCAAATAAGTTTGAGAAATGATGTGGTTATAATCCCTTCATAATCCTTGAGATTACACACTATCTTATTGAAGTCTCTAAGGCATTAGACAATAAACACATTTGTTTAACTATGTCCCTTATTCGACCACCTAAAAAAATTTTTTTTCATTTTTGGAATAGCACTTATTAACTTCTTGTGGAATGAATGTTCCCAAAAGAGCCACTTTCAGAAAATACTGAACTACTAGAGTTCTTTTTATTGTTGTTTTAGTTTTTATATCTGCTCTACGATTCTCTATCAGTTTTAGATTTTATTTCATATGGTTATGTTCTGGAAGATATAAATGGATCTGTGCTAGCTTAAATACATGATAACAATAAACTTTATTGTAATAAAGGTCTGCTGGGCATACATTTTTCCTTCCCATTTCCAGGTTGATTTATCTCTGTAAACTACTGTAACTTTTTTACAACTTTAAATAAAGCATATAGACAAAGAACTAAACAAAACAAATGTAGATCTTAGTGAAGGATTATAAGGTGAATACCCCTGAACTTTTCCAGCCATCTATATCCCTCATACAATTCACAGCTCCCTTTCTTCCTCCAAAATGATCACTATCCTGACTTTCATAGCAATCACTGTCTTGCAATTCTTTACACTATAGTTTAGTTTTGCCCATTAAATTAAAAAAAAATCTTGTTATATCTTTTAAGTTTCTTTGAATCTACAGGTTCTCCATCCTTTCCTTGTACTTTATTTGTTGTAGAACTTTATCTATTAATCAGGCCATTTGTTGTTGCAAATGGCAGGATTTTTCTTCTTCTTGTGGCTGAATTGTGTATATGTACCACATCTTTATATATTCATTTACTGATGGGCACTTAGGTTACCTGCATATCTTGGCTAGTGTTAATAGTGCTGTGACAAACATAGAGGTGCATATGTCTTTTTGAATCAGGGATCTTGTTTTCTTCAGGTAAATTCCTAGGAGTGGAATTATTGGGTCAAATAGTATTTCTATTTTTAGGTTTTTGAGGAACCTCCATACTGCTTTCCACAATGGTTGAACTAATTTACATTCCCACCAGCAGCATAGGAGGGTTCCCCTCCTCCACATTCTAGCCAGCATTTGTTTTTCCTTGTCCTTTGGATGTTTGGCAATGACTTTTTTGAAGATAATAGGCCAGTTTCTTTGTTGAATGTCCTCAGTTCCAGTTTGTCTTATATTTATCATGATTAATTCAGGCTATTTAATTTTTTGGAGGGGTACCACAGACAATATGCTATGTTCTTTTCAGTGTATCATCAGGAAGCAAATTTAAAAATGTTAATTTGTCCCATTTCTATCAGTGTTGACTTTTATCATTCTGTTAAAATTATGTATGCCAAATTTCTTCATTGTGAAATCACTAAGTTTTTTTTTTACTTATTAATTAAAAAGTTATTCATATGCATTTTATGGAAAGCTACTTTGATATCATGTAAACATCTTGTTCCTCATCACATTTTCACCCACAGTTTTAGTGTCCATGGTTGGTTTTTCCCTGAACTAATTATTGCTATAATGTTTGACAGTGATATTCTAATTCCATCATTCTTTCTACATTTATTAGTTGGCATTATTCTATAAGGTAAAGCTTCCTATAGTTATTTATTTATTTACTCATTCACATATGCTTATATCAGGATGGACTTGTGGATTCCTGTTTTATTCAATGGGTCATAATAATATCACACCTCCTAAGGAGGTAGAAACAGAGGTATGAAACACAAAGGACATCAATTGGAAAGGTGACTATTTGAAGTTATGAGAGTGAACAGCACCTCCGGGAAATATTTCATATTAAATTAAGGGGTAAAGAACTAAGCCTTAAGACATGTTTATACGTTTTGAGAGCTGGAGGAGAAAATAGAGAAAAGAAAATAAATGAATTGTTACAGAAACGGTCTGAGAAATGGGCAAAGAAAAAGGTAGAGAAATGAGACAGCAGAAGAAAACCAGAGTGTTTCCAGAAAGGATAAACTGTACATTTGAATTTTAATACCTTTAATCAGCCTTACCATGATTATCCTTCAAGACTTTGAAAATAAAACTAGAGGATAAAGCAATGGATTAAGCTGCTTGAAAAAGCTATGTTAAATTGGCACTCATGTCAAAAATACTTCTTGGAAATGTTTCTACAGTGTTGGATATTGATATAATATTGAAGCCATTGAAAAGTATATCAGTGAAGATATCTTTGGATGCAATTATCAGTGAGCCCAATTCAAATCGGCATAAAAAATATAACGGGAAGTTTGTTTGGCTCACTTTTCAGAAAAGACCACAAGTTGAGCAGGCCTTAGGGTTGGTCCGAACTAAGGGAAAACAACATCTTCCCAGAATTTTCTGGGTTCTATCTTTCTAACTGCAGAATTCCTAAAGCCTAACAAATCTTTCATCTAAAACTAGCTCTAAGAAGCTTTTTTTATTCTAAGCATCATCATTCTGTCAATCGTTTCAAAACTTTGAAGTCACCCTTATCTTTTCCTTTCCCTTTTCTGTAGTGTTTACCCTGTGACCAAAGTACAGTTTCTTGGTAATGTTTTCAAGAACTACTACCCTGACACAGACCGTCACAATCTCACATCTAGATAACTGCACTTATGTTCTAACTGCCATTTTGTCTCTAAGTCTCCAATATATTGTTTGTGAATTCTGAAATTCTGCCTTGCTAAGAACCTTTAAAGACTCTTTAAAAACTTTCCCCTGGTTTCTAAGGTCTCCCAAATTGGTTCTTTATTCAGCTATCCAAATCAATCTCCCTCTACTTGTTCCATCAATCAGCAAAATAGTGTACTTATTTCTTCCCAGCTGCCACATTCCCATCTCTGCTTTCTGAAATGCCTTCTTCCTTCTTATCCATTGTTTAGTTTTATTCCTCTTGTAAAGCTAAGCTCAAGTTCTACTTCCTCAAAGAAGTAGTTTCTAAGGTGGTAGGATGGAGGTCCTCTCTCCACTTTCTCCCTTTTGCTCCCAGAATCAGGCAAGCCTAAAAAAGGACATCCAGCCTTTTAGCAAACCTTCCAGCAAGTGCAGGCAATACCTACAGGATGTTTAACCTTATACCTGAAGGATCTAGTTATTTTATAGTTACCACAACATGATGGCAGACCACTAAGAAGGCCTTTTTTTGCTCTTTCCATCCTGAACCTTCGGGCTTAGAAACCCCAACCCTTTCTGACAAGGAACCTAACTAGGTCAAAAGACTGATAATTGGCACAAGAAACGATGGTTCCCTGGAGCCAGGAAAAAGGGAGACTAAAAAAACGAAACAAAAATGTTTGTAGCTACAGGGGAGGAGGCTTCTCTGACAATGAGATGGGTAAGGGAGAGGTTGAGGTCTGGCCCCTGTGAGAGAGTTTGGGGAGTAGTAGAATCCGATAGAAGGAAGCAGAAGAGTCATTCTTATACCTCTAAAAGGTTGTTTTGTGCTTCTCTCAGGCTGTGTGAACGTGACCCATCTCCAAATGGTGAGACTAGCTGGGGACAAGTATAATACTATCTCCTCCTTTCTAGAGTATGAATATGAGGTATCAGTCAGGGTACTGGCTGGAAATAAATAGCATACTCAATGGATTTAACTGAAAAGTTTGAAAAGGAATTATTTTCTGAGGTGTGGGCAGGGTTAAAGGGCCCAACGAAGGCTGGTGAAGTACCCCGGGATTAACAACAGCTGAAAGCAGTCACCACCACAAGCTGAAGAAGCAAAGGCTGTAAGCGGTGTCACCAGAGGCCTGGGCAGCCAGGTCTGTGGACTACCTGGTGTGGCCGTAGAGTAACAGCCCTGCTGCACTCACCTGGCATGGTAGAGAATGAATCCCCATATCTCTCCCTCCCTCCCGTTTCAAGAGCCATTCCCGGGGGAAAGCCAGGATAAGGGAGAACAGGGCATGCAGTCCTTGGAGGTCATCCTTCTAAGGCACAGAGTGCAGGGTACAGAAGAACAGATAATGAACCTGTGGTGTGAGGACAGAACCAGAATACCTCACACACTGAAGTTATACCAGTGGTTGTTCTCAGTTCTGAATCCCGTAGCGCTTACTGCTTATACCCTCGTTTCAGTTTTCAACTTTCCATAAGTACTTGATGCTTTGGACGACCCAGAAATTCACCAGACACGGGTCCCCTGAGGAGCTTGAGTCTGACGGGTGATCACTGGAGCACTTAGAATGTTCTCTCCTGTGGCTGGGTGCTGTAGGTCACACATGCTCAGATTGCAGGAGCAGAGGCGTGTGCAGGTCCTCTCTCGTGGTGTGAGTTTTATGTCAGGTTCCATATAAAACCAGAATGTTAGTCCATATACTGTGGCAAATCTAGGGACACCACAATGGCTTTTACAAGAATCAGGTGCTTGTGGTTCTCTGCTCCCTGCTCTTGCCTCTTTCCATTCTTGTAACCCCAGTTTTCTCTGTCCTGACCTCTTTGTATTGTATGTCTTACTCTCAGATTCCCTGAGAGAGGATTAAATCGTGTCTATTTGTACCCCTCTGTTCCCATTAGACAGAGTCTTTCTATAAGCCATCTCAAAGGGTAAACATTTTCCTTGTGTTTGGTCTATAGGTGAAGAGTTAAGTTCTGGCCCAGGTCACACAATACAAATATGGCCACTGTAATGAGCATCTTCTGAACATTCTCTCTCCACAATCACAGTTCCTTGGTGAAAAATCTTGCCTTTTCATTGTAGAAACCATTTCCCTTTCCCAGCTTTTCTTCTTGATGCGGTGCAGACATGTGATGTAGATTTTGCTAATCAATTTCAAGACTTTGTTTCAGACTGGAGTCATATGGGGAAAGAGGGAGAATGCAGGGAATGCACTGACGAAGATGGTGCAGTTCTGTTGTTGATGAAGTAGACCATAGAAACAGAAGAAGAAATGGGTATCCACATCTGCTCTTACTCTATATCCCAATTCAAAGAATCCTTTACTCTTCCTAAGGATGAAGACTTCATGGAAAGAAAAGAAAGGCCATCAAAACAGTATTTACATCTTGCAGTCAGGGGGAACTTTAAAATGCAAAAATTCTCTTGTGCCTCTGCCATTGCCAAGCAGAGATATGATTGGGCTTTCCTGCTGTTCTGGGAGGAAGGTGAGACAGGGCAGAGCCCAGTACACATGTGGGTCCAATCTACACTAGCTGATTTCCAGCTGACCCTGAGTTACATTGAGCCAATCAAGTCCAGCCCATTATACAGCAGTTGACCCCAAGACACATGGACAAATTCAGGGGAGATCAGTGGCACTGTCCAGATAAGCCTAGATCAGCTGACCCCCAGATAACCTCGACACACTTGAACAAGGCCAGCTGAGGTCAGCAGTTGTATTCATTCATGCCCTGTTAACATCAGCCGATTCCCAGCTGATCCAGTTTAATTGTCAATAAGACTGAGCTGCTCAGTCAGCTGGACAAGACTTGGATCCCTGTCCCCCCTTTATGGCTCAAGAACCAGGCCCTACACTGAGAAGTTGCTCACATGGCCCAGGACTCCTGTCATAGTGAGGAGAGCTCCATTCCAGCACTCAGTGTCCCCTAAGATCCTCATTCTGAACAACAGCACCCTGAAGAGCTTCTGGGTCATCAAACATGTTATCTCTATGTGCAGAAGCAATCTGAAAATCATGCTTTCTTCGCTCACAGTTGGACTGCATGTTTTTGAAATGTGAAGACTTTGAAAATACCACTTCTTCCTAAATTTCTAAAGGTAAACTTAGTGAAGAAGTTGAAACCCTTGTGGGGTCCTCTATAACCCCATTAGCACCCTCCTTACTCACATTCTAAGGCCAGCGAGACACAACCCAAGGAGGGAAGCTGAGAACAGCGAATTCTCTGTGAACTTTGTGGGCAGGGTGAGGCTTCCAGGACCTTAGGATGCAATGTTTCCTCAAGAAAGGGAAGCCCCTGGCCAGTGTCTTGCTGGCACCCCTCTCCCACCTTCACTGAGGTCTGCATGTATTGCCAGCCACACAGGTTTGGTTCTGGATGAAATGTTCACCACCATTCTTTGCAGTCTGAAGTGGCCGGCAGGATCTCGGTGACCTGAAGTGTTCAAAGTGACAGCCACAATGCCCGGTGTCACGCCAGTCTTGAAGACACTGTGCCAGGTGGTGGCCTGTGTGGGGATAGATGGGGGACAGCAGAGCAGTCCCAGATTCTCATGGACTGATGTGGGAAATAGTGTGTTTCTATTCAGAGTCATATTTTTAATTATTGCAACCTTCTTTATGTAAGTAGAGACAAAGAATTGGTCACTGGAGTTTGTGCCCTTCTGAAGAAAGACATCAAGTTTTTCACGAACTTTGGTTCAAAACAATTTAGAAAAGGTTACATGCAGTGTGATTCCAACCACATGACATTCTGGAAAAGGCAGAACTACAGTAGAAAAATCAGTGGGTGCCAGGACTGTGGGGAGGAAGCGATGACTAGTTGGAGCACAGAGGATTTTTAGAGCTGTGAAACTACAGTAGAGCTATATGATGCTACAATGATGGATACATGTCATTTTACATTTGCCAAAACCTATAGAATACGTCAGAGTGAGCCCTAATGTAAACTATGGTTTCTGGGTGATTATGATGTGTGTAGGTTCATCCACTGTAAAAAATATACCGCTTGGTGGGGGATGTTGATAATGGAGGGAGGGGTATCTGTGTGTGAACAGGGGGTATATGGTGATGTTCTGTTACCTTCTGCTCAATTTTGTGGTGAATCTAAAATGCTCTAAACAATAAAGTTTATAATTAAAAACACTAATCTGAAATTTACAGAAAAGTTGCAAGTACAGTACAGATAACATTTATCTTGAACCATTTGGGAGTAAGTTGCCAACCTACCCCATCACCCCCAAATACTTTCGGGGCATATGTAGGACATCCTCCTACATAATCACAATATAACCGTCAAAATCAGGAAATTAACATTGGTAATGCTACCTAGTCTTGATGCTCTATTAAGTTACATTAATTTTCCTAGTAATATCCTTTATAGCAAAATAAAGGATACAATTCAGGAAGTAAAAAATGAATTTAAAGGACATAAATCAAATTTAATGGATGCTACTTTTGAGGACAAATGATCAGAATATGAGAAGCCATTAGTAAAGAGCTGGAAATTTCCAACTTTTATTTTGGGCTTAAAATACAGAGTTTGAGAAAAAGACTGAAAGAAAAGGAGCTGAACATTTAAAAGAAGTTGAGCTGATGATGGACATTATAAGATTCAGTCTTTAGAAAATATGTCAAAACACATAAAATTTCAAGTAGCTACAACCAAAACCGCCTTCAAAATACATGACAAGAACAAAAAACAATTTCAGAATCACTAAAAGAAGCTTTGAATGGGATTCTGATTTTTAGGGAAGCATAATGCTATACTCATGAGAAACTGAAAGCCAGAAAGGAAGAGTGAGCCAATGAACCCAACAGAAAAAAAGCTGGAAAATGTTAAGTGCACATGGAGCAAATTCTAATTGATAAAGTAAGAGCAAGCCTCTGGTGAGCATGTACTAAAGATGAGAGCTAAGGCTGCTATTTTTGAAGAAGACAACAGGGATAGTGGGAACTTGGAAGTGGATATAATGAATGTGTCAGAAAATGGCCACCTCCCAGAAGATGAATAAAAGGAGTTTTGAAGAAATGGATTGACACAGTTCAGTTAAATAGTGCTTTAAAACTTCTTGCAGAAAAAGCAACCAAATATGCCAAATGAATGAAGAAAGTCAGCTAATAGATGTGCTTAAAGAACATATAAAGTCTCTAAATGAGTAAGCATTATTGCAGTTAGAAAAAAACACAGAAGGAATAGGTCAAAGCTTTGACAGAAACTTTAACTTCTTTCTGAAACGTATTGAAAAAAGAAATGAATTTTCATCAAATTACCGATTTGGAGAGAATTTACCCTGTGTATTTAGAGGAGAACCTTTCCACCTGTAAAACAGAAAACAAAATTCTTCCAGAAAAAATTCAAAAGAACTCCCTATTATCAAAGCTAGTTTATTCCCCATGAAAGATAGGTTCATAATAAAGGGATGAGAGCTCTGCTGGTTGAGAGAAACTTTGATAATTTAAGAAGAGAAATGAATACACTGAGACAATTGTAAAAGATCCCTAAGTTTCACACATCCAGATGGGATATTTGGCAGAGGCCCAAGAGAATCACTAGGGAATCCTCTGAATGACCAGATGCCCAAGAACAGCTGACTGTGATGTCATGGAGAGCCAGGGTCTGGTGTGTTCTATATGGACCAATGCCATGCCTACCAGGTCAGAATCCCAGAAAAAGGTTCCATCCCTCAGACCAACTCCATCTTGACTCAGATCCTTCACAGGAGCAAGACTGAGCTTGTCCCAGTGCTCCACACACCCACAACTTCCCACCTGAACCAGTTTCTCATCTACCATCAGGGGTCAGATGTTGCAGATGGGACAGAGGACTATTCCTGAGAAGTGGTTCCCCCTAGCCTTTCTTTCTTCTGGAGAGTAAGGCTGAAGCATCCCAGGAACCTTTTCAACCTTCTCTCTGGAGACTTTCTGACCTGGCACATCATCCATTGGCAACAAGAAATGTCTCCATACCAAAGTTTTGGGCTCTGTTCACATAGCCTGAAAATAGTGTATTCCATTTTGAGTTGATCCTGCCTTCCAAGAAGTCTACTCTGAAGATCCAAGACCACAGAAGGTTACATTTTTTCTCTTTACTAAAGTAAATTAGATTTTTTTCTTTTAATTTTATTGTTGAGTGACTACACAAGGGCTCAAATGGAAGCTTGATAGGATTATAAATTCTTAGGATAATGTTTTACAGCTATAGATTTTCTTTTTTTGGTATCATTAATCTACAATTACATGACCAACATTATGTTTACTAGACTCCCCCCATCACCAAGTCCCCACCACATACCCCATTACAGTCACTTTCC
Source organism: Manis javanica (assembly GCF_040802235.1). Classification (NCBI taxonomy): domain Eukaryota; kingdom Metazoa; phylum Chordata; class Mammalia; order Pholidota; family Manidae; genus Manis; species Manis javanica. Next base: position 44,507,760 of record NC_133163.1, on the reverse strand, counting down.
ATCAGCATAGTAAGAAGCTATAGAATCACTACTTGTCTTCTCTGTGTTGTACAGCCCACCCCGTGCCCCCCCCAACATTATGTCTGCTAATTGTAATGCCGCCTTTTCCCCCTTGTCCCTCCCTTCCCACCCATCCTCCCCACAGTCCCTTTCCCTTTGGTAACTGTTAGTCCATTCTTGGGTTCTGTCAGTCTGCTGCTGTTTTGTTCCTTCAGTTTTTTTCTTTGTTCTTATACTCCACATATGAGTGAAATCATTTGGTACTTGTCTTTCTCTGCCTGGCTTATTTCACTGAGCATAACACCCTCTACCTCCATCCATGTTGGTAAGATTTGTTTTCTTCTTACGGCTGAATAATATTCCATTGTATATATGTACCACATCTTTATCCATTCATCTACTGATGGACACTTAGGTTGCTTCCATTTCTTGGCTATTGTAAATAGTGCTGCAATGAACATAGGGGTGCATATGTATTTTTCAAACTGGGCTGCTGCATTCTTAGGGTAAATTCCTAGAAGTGGAATTCCTGGGTCAAATGGTATTTCTATTTTGAGTTTTTTGATGCACCTCCATACTGCTTTCCGCAGTGGCTGAACTTATTTACATTCCCACCAGCAGTGTAGGAGGGTTCCCCTTTCTACACAACGTTGCCAACATTTGTTGTTGTTTGTCTTTTGTATTGTGGCCATCCTTATTGGTGTGAGGTGATATTTCATAGTGGTTTTAATTTGAATTTTTCTGATGATTAGCGATGTGGAGCATCTTTTCATGTGCCTGTTGGCCATCTGAATTTCTTCTTTGGAGAACTGTCTGTTCATATCCTCTGCCCATTTTTTTTTGTAGATAATTATTTTTTATTGAAGGGGAGTTGACATACAGTATTACATTAGTTTCAGGTGTACAACACAGTGACTCAACATTTATATACGTGATAATTCTAGGTACCAGCTATCACCATGCCAAGTTGTTACAATATTTTGACTATATTCCTTATGCTATACATTACATCCTGGTTACTTATTTATTTTACAATTGGAAGTGTGTACTTTTTTTTTTTTTTGTGAGGGCATCTCTCCTATTTATTGATCAAATGGTTGTTAACAACAATAAAATTCTGTGTAGGGGAGTCAATGCTCAATGCACAATCATTAATCCATCTCAAGCCTAATTCTCATCAGTCTCCAATCTTCTGAAGCATAACGAACAAGTTCTTACATGGAGAACAAATTCTTACATAGTGAATAAGTTACATGGTGAATAGTACAAGGGCAGTCATCACAGAAACTTTCGGTTTTGATCATGCATTATGAACTATAAACAATCAGTCCAAATATGAATATTTATTTGATTTTTATACTTGATTTATATGTGTATACCACATTTCTCTCTTTATTATTATTATTATTTTTAATAAAATGCTGAAGTGATAGGTAGATGCAAGATAAAGGTAGAAAACATAGTTTAGTGTTGTAAGAGAGCAAATGTAGATGATCAGGTGTGTGCCTGTAGACTATGTGTTAATCCAAGCTAGACAAGGGCAATAAAACATCCATGGATGCAGCAGATTTCTCTCAGAACAGGGGGGGAGAGGTTCTAAGCCTCACCTCTGTTGATACCCAATTTCTCACCTGATGGCCCTCCTGCGACTGTGCCTGTCTTAGGTTGTTCCTCCCTTGAGGAATCTTACCCGTCTCTGGCTCTCTGCCCATTTTTTAATTGGATTAGTTGCTTTTTGTTTGCTGAGGTGCATGAGCTCTTTATATATTTTGGATGTCAACCCCTTATCAGATATATCATTTATGAATATATTCTCCCATACTGTAGGATGTCTTTTTGTTCCTCTGATGGTGTCCTTTGCTGTACAGAAGCTTTTCAGCTTGATACAGTCTCATTTGTTCATGTTTGCTTTTGTTTCCCTTGCCCCGGGAGATATGTTCATGAAGAAGTCACTCACATTTATGTCCAAAAGATTTTTGCCTATGTTTTTTTCTAAGAATTTTATGGTTTCATGACTTACATTTAGGTCTTTGATCCATTTCAAATTTACTTTTGTGTATGGGGTTAGACAATGGTCCAGTTTCATTCTCTAACATGTAGCTGTCCAGTTTTGCCAACATCAGCTGTTGAAGAGGCTGTCATTTCCCCATTGTATGTCCATGGCTCCTTTATCGTATATAAATTGACCACATATGTTTGGGTTAATATCTGGACTCTCTATCCTGTTCCACTGGTCTGTGGGTCTGTTCTTCTGCCAGTACCAAATTGTCTTGATTACTGTGGCTTTGTAGTAGAGCTTGAAGTTGGCAAATGAGATCCCCCTGCTTTATGCTTCCTTCTCAGGATTACTTTGTCTATTTGGGGTGTTTTGTGGCTTCATATGAATTTTAGAAATGTTTGTTCCAGTTCATTGAAGAATGCTCTTGATATTTTGATAGGGATTGAATTGAATCTATAGATTGCTTTAGGCAGGATGGCCATTTTGACAATATTAATTCTTCCTAGCCAGGAGCATGGGATGAGTTTCCATTTGTTAGTGTCCTCCTTAATTTCTCTTAAGAGTGTCTTGTAGTTTTCAGGGTATAGGTCTTTCACTTTCTTGGTTAGGTTTATTCCTAGGTATTTTATTCTTTTTGATGTAATTGTGAATGGAATTGTTTTCCTGATTTCTCTTTCTGCTAGTTCATCATTAGCATATAGGAAAGCAACAGATTTCTGTGTATTAATTTTGTGTCCTACAACTTTGCTGAATTCAGATATTAGTTCTAGTAATTGTGGAGTGGAGTCTTTAGGGTTTTTTATGTGCAGTATCATGTCATCTGCAAACAAGGACAGTTTAACTTCTTCTTTACCAATCTGGATGCTTTGTATATCTTTGTTTTGTCTGATTTCTGTGGCTAGGATCTCCAGTACTATGTTGAATAACAGTGGGGGGAGTGGGCATCCCTGTCTTCTTCCCAATCTTAGGTGAAAAGCTTTCAGCTCCTCACTGTTAAGTATGATGTTGGCTGTGGGTTTGTCATATATGGCCTCTATTATATTGAGGTACTTGCCCTCTATACCCATTTTGTTGAGAGCTTTTATCAATGAATGGATGTTGAATTTTGTCGAATGCTTTTTCAGCATCTATGGAGATGCTCATGTGGTTTTTGTCCTTTTTGTTGATGTGGTGGATGATGATGATGGATTTTTTAATGTTGTACCATCCTTGCATCCCTGAGATGAATCTCACTTGATCATGGTGTATTTTTGAATTCAGTCTGCTAATATTTTGTTGAGTATATTTGCATCTATGTTCATCAGGGATATTGGTCTGTAATTTTTTTTGTGTGTGGGGTCTTTGCCTGTTTTTGGTATTAGAGTGATTCTGGCTTCATACAATGAGTTTGGAAGTATTCCTTCCTCTTCTATTTTTTGGAAATCTTTAAGTAGAATGGGTATTATGTCTTCTCTATACGTCTGATAAAATTCCGAGGTAAATCCATCTGGCCCGGGGTTTTGCTATTGGGTAGTTTTTTGATTACTAATTCAATTTCTTTGTAATTGGTCTGTTTAGATTTTGTGTTTCTTCCTTGGTCAGTCTTGGAAGGTTGTGTTTTTCTAGGAAGTTGTCCATTTTTTCTTGGTTTTCCAGCATGTTAGCATATAGATTTTCATAGTATTCTCTAATAATTCTTTGTATTTCTGTGGGGTGAATTTTCCTTTCTCATTTCTGATTCTGTTTATGTGTGTAGGTTCTCTTTTTCTCTTATTAAGTCTGGCTAGGGGTTTATCTCTTTTGTTTATTTTCTCAAAGAACCAGCTCTTGGTTTCATTGATTTTTTTCTTTTATTTATTCTTCCGAATTTTATTTATTTCTTGTCTGGTCTTTATTATGTCTGTCTTTCTGCTGACTTTGGGCCTCATTTGTTCTTTTTTCCAGTTTCAATAATTGTGACTTTAGACTATTCATTTGGGATTGTTCTTCCTTCTTTAAATATGCCTGGATTGCTATATACTTTCCTCTTAGAACTGCCTTCACTGCATCCCACAGAAGTTGGGGCTTTGTGTTGTTGTCATTTGTCTCCATATACTGCCTGATCTCTGTTTTAATTTGGTCATTGATCCATTGATTATTTAGGAGCATGTTGTTAAGCCTCCATGTGTTTGTGAGCCTGTTTGTTTTCTTTGTACAATTTATTTCTAGTTTTGTACCTTTGTGATCTGAGTAGTTGGTTGGTACAATTTCAATCTTTTTTAATATACTGAGGCTGTTTTTGTGGCCTAGTATGTGGTCTATTATAGAAAATGTTCCATGTGCACTTGAGAAGAACATGCATCCTGCTGCTTTGGGGTGTAGAATTCTGTAGATGTCTGTTAGGTCCATTTGTTCTAGTGTGTTGTTCAGTGCCTCTGTGTCCTTACTTATTTTCTGTCTGGTTGTTCTGTCCTTCAGAGTGAGTGGTGTGTTGATGTCTTCTAAAATGAATGTATTGTTTAATTAGTAGTTTAAAACCTATACATGCTGAAGTTAATCTACAAGAAGATATGTCAAAGAAATAATCAATCTTCCCATGTTTTCTTCTGCCTGCTACTTATATAGATTTTCTTCTTCCTTCCTAACTACAACCCCTAAATAGAATTTGTGCCTCATATTGAATTTACCGTGTATCACAATTCTTCCAAGTGGTAAAGATACCTCAAGACAAATGTTGGGCATAGAAGCCACAGGGCATAAATATGCAAAGAAGTAAAAAACTAACCTTTTCAAACAATAAGGCTTCTCTCTCACTTACCAACTTTACATTTCCCTGTATGGCCCTGGAAGATGACTGGTTAGCCAGAGACGGATAAGATTCCTCAAGGGAGGAACAACCTAAGACAGGCACAGTCATAGGGGGGCCATCAGGTGAGAAATTGGGTATCAACAGAGGTGAGGTTTAGAACTTCTCCCCCCCTGTTCTGAGAGAAATCTGCTGCATCCGTGGATGTTTTATTGCCCTTGTCTAGCTTGGATTAACACATAGTCTACAGGCACACACCTGATCATCTACATTTGCTCTCTTAGAACACTAAACTATGTTTTCTTCCTTTATCTTGCATCTACCTACCACTTCAGCATTTTATTAAAAATAATAATAATAAAGAGAGAAATGTGGTATCCATATATAAATCAAGTATAAAAATCAGATGAATATTCATATTTGGACTGATTGTTTATAGTTCATAATGCATGATCAAAACTGAAAGTTTCTGTGATGACTGCCCTTGTACTGTTCACCATGTAACTTATTCACTATGTAAGAATTTGTTCTCCATGTAAGAACTTGTTCGTTATGCTTCAGAAGATTGGAGACTGATGAAAATTAGGCTTGGGGTGGATTAATGATTGTGCATTGAGCATTGACTCCCCTATACAGAATTTTATTGTTGTTAACAACAATTTGATCAATAAATAGGAGAGATGCCCTCACAAAAAAAAAAAAAGTACACACTTCCAATTGCAAAATAAATAAGTAACCAGGATGTAATGTATAGCATAAGGAATATAGTCAAAATATTGTAACAACTTGGTATGGTGATAGCTGGTACCTAGAATGATCATGTATATAAATGTTGAGTCACTGTGTTGTACACCTGAAACTAATGTAATACTGTGTGTCAGCTACCCTTCAATAAAAAATAATTATCTTAAAAAAAATAAAATAAAATAAATGTATTGAATTCTATTTCCTCCTTTAATTCTGTTAGTATTTGTTTCACATATGTCAGTGCTCCTGTGTTGGGTGCATATATGTTTATAATGGTTATATCCTCTTGTTGTACTGCTCCCTTTACAATTATGTTATGTGCTTCTTTATTTCTTGTTACTTTCTTTGTTGATTGTTTGCTTGAAATATCTTTTTCCATCCCTTCACTTTTAGTCTGTGTATATCTTTGGGTTTGAGGTGAGTCTCTTGTAAGCAACATATAGATGTGTCTTGCTTTTTTATCCATTCTATTACTCTGTGTCTTTTGATTGGTGCCTTCAGTCCATTTATATTTAGGGTGATTATTGAGAGATATGTACTTATTGCCATTGCAGGCTTTGGATTCATGTTTACCAAGGGTTCAAGGGCAGCTTCCTTACTATCTGACCGTTTAACTTAACTCTCTTGTGAAGCTAATATAAACACAGTCTGGTGATTCTTTATTTCTCTCCCTTTTTATTCTTCCTCCTCCATTCTTTATATGTTACGTGTTTTATTCTGTACTCTTTTGTGTTTCCTTTAACTGCTTTTGTAAATAGTTGATTTTACTTTTTGCCTTTAGTTAGTATTTGGTTGGTCTGCTTTCTTTGCTGTGATTTTATTTTCTCTGGTGACATCTACTTAGCCTTAGGAGTGTGTCCATCTAGAGCAGTCCCTTTAAAATATCCTGTAAAGGTGGTTTGTGGGAGGCAAATTCCCTCAACTTTTGCTTGTTTGGAGATTGTTTAATCCCTCCTTCAAATTTAAATGATAATTGTGCTGGGTACAGTATCCTTGGTTCAAGGCCCTTCTGTTTCATTGCATTGAATATATCATGCCATTCTCTTCTGGCCTGTAAGGTTTCTGTTGAGAAGTCTGATGATAGCCTGATGGGTTTTCCTTTGTAGGTGATCTTTTTCTCTCTCTGGCTGCCTTTAATATTCTGTCCTTGTCTTTGATCTTTGCCATTTTAATTATTATATGTCTTGGTGATGTCCTCCTTGGGTCCCTTGTGTTGGGAGCTCTGTGGGCTTCCATGGTCTGAGAGACAATTTCGTTCCCCAGCTTGGGGAAGTTTTCAACAAGTATTTCTTCAAAGACATTTTCTATCCCTTATTCTCTCTCTTCTTCTTCTGGTACCCCTATAATGCGAATTTTGTTCTGTTTGGATTGGTCACACAGTTCTCTTTTTATCTCTCTCTGCCTCAGCTTCTCTGTATTCCTGTTCTCTAATTTCTATTTCATTAACAGTCTCTTGCACTTTGTCTAGTCTGCTCTTAAGACCCTCTGTTGATTTGTTTCATTTCTGTTATCTCCCTCCAGACTTCATCCCTTAGCTATTGCATATTTCTCTGCAGGTCCATCAGCATGGTTATGACTTTTATTTTGAATTCTTTTTCAGGAAGATTGGTTATATCTATCTCACCAGTCCCTCTCTCTGGGGTTGTCTGAGTGATTTTTGACTGGACCAGATTCTTCTCCCTTGTCATGGCAATAGAAGTGGTTGCATGCAGGTGGCACGTGTGTCAGCTGGGAGAACAAAGCCCCTTCCTGCTTGCTGGTTGCCTTGCCCTTTTCCTCTGCCTGTGTCAGTTACCCACACAGGGGCAGTCTCTGGGGTAATCTGAGCTGCCATGGGTGGTGCAGCCCTCGGGATAGCCTAGGGCCCTGTGGGGGATCGCAGATGCACTAGGTGTGTTCTCTTGTGAGAATAGTGCCCCTTCATGCCTTCTGGACCTTGCTCCAGCTTCCTCTGTCTGTATCAGGCAGTTGCATGACAGCGGCAGCCTCTGGGTCTGTCCCAGTTAGCTGCACGCTGGGAGGAGACTCTGTGTGGTTGCTGTGGGTGGGGCTGTTTTCTGGCTGCTCCCCAACTGGTGCAGGTAAGCCAATTTGCTTGCAGCACTGGCTGGGGGGAATGAATGGCAGGCTGCTTATTGCAGTGAGGGGTTTCAGGGCTGTGTTACCCCCCAGGGGAATAGGGAGCCTGAAGTTCCTTAAGATTTCCAGCCTGCTTGGCTGAGTGTGCTGGGATGATTCTGTCCAGCTGTTAAGCCCTTGTCTCCTTAAGACTTTTAAAAAGCACCCACTTTTCTTTTGACCCAGGGAAGCCAGCTGTGGGGACCCGCTCTCAGTCTCTCGGATTTTACTTTTCCGTTTCTCTAATATCCAGTTACACCATGTGATGTGTGTCTGTGGTCCCGCTGCAGATTACTAGGGCTAGTTATTTAGTAGTCCTGTGCTTCCACTACCTCCCCACTCTGATTCTTTTCCTCCTGCCAGTGAGCTGGGGTGGGGGGAGTGCTCGTGCCCCGCCAGCTCACAGCTTTGTATCTTACCCATTTCATGAGATGCTGAGTTCTCACAGATGTAGATGTAGCCTAGCTGTTTTCCTGTGTCTTCTGGTCTCTCTTTTAAGAGTAGTTGTATTTGTTGTATTTTCAAAAATACATATGGTTTGGGGAGGAGATTTCTACTGCCCTACTCACGTTGTCATCTTGAGCCCCTCCCCTATAGATTTTTAAAATATGCTTCTTAAAACAACACTTCTGCTTTATTTGTGATAGTGCAATTCAGTATTTTTAAAGTTTGTATATAGGTTTTGTCTTCTAAAATAATTTTTTACTCTTTGGTTTTTTTGTTTGATTATATAATAGCTCACATGGAAACTCAATAGTATAATTCTTAGGTTTTCTAGATGCACACTACATAAAATGAATCTTAGTAGTAAATTATTTCTATTTTATTTTATTTCTAGTTAGTGCATTGTATTTCTGTATTCTTATTTAACAGGTCTCTTCTGTTGATCCAGAAACAGCATTTTTAAAGATATTTTGAATTTTCTCTCATTTACTTTCTCTGATAAGGGATTATATGATTGATCATATTTAAGCTTGATGGGGTTATAATTTACAAGATAGTGTTTTATAAATGTAGTTTATTTAAAAATGACCTCCACAATGGATTGCTTCCATTTCTTCTATTTCTAGACGTTGTCAGGATAACATTTCAGTTATTTCTGTGTAACAAGTCCCTTACAAAGTAAACTGCTATCATCTTATTTTAGAAGTCTCACAAGAGACATTTGAAACTTGAAGTTGATTTCTATGTGCCAAAGACATGAATTTGATGTAGTTATAAAACTATGTTTAAATAAGTTTTTATTTCAAAAATAAGTTAATTTCAAATATGAATTACTAGTAAAGTGGAAAAAGACAATTCTATTTATAAGACTGATATTTTCAAATAAATTTTGGTTTTAGTAATGCAGTGCTTAAATCATTGTTTAATGTTAGTTTTTCCTTAAATTCTTTAAATTGAGAAAACTTGAACTCTGGCTTAAAATTCTGTGGTATGTAAAAAAGACTGAGGATGCAAGATATCACTTTCTTACCCCTACTGTGAGGGCATCACCAAGTATCCCCAAGGTGGTGTGTGAAGCCAGCATCAGAGCTTCTGGGGGGCTGATTATGCACACCTCTTACATACTCCAAGCTTGGTGTCTTGAAATTGGCCATAGTGGGAGTATACCACAAAATAAGCACATATTATATAAATCAGAGCTCCCTGGAGTAACCCACCTTCATACCTGAGAGTCAGTTTACCAACACATTCTTGGTCCTATGACAGAAGATGTTAACCTTCCTTATGCATCAGAATCACAAATTCCAGAGATTCTGATTCTCTTGGTCTGGGATGGTACTTGGGCATCCTACTTTTCCAAAGCTCCCTAAATGATTCTACTGTGCAGCCAAGGTTCAGAACCACTACCTTTAAATACTTTCAACCAGACTTTGATCTGTTTATTGTGGAAGAGATCTTTAGATGTTTCCTTAATACTTAATAGATGTTTCCTTCTTTAAGGAAAAACAAATCGACCTCATGGAGTTCTGTGCTCCTATTCTCTGGGACCGCTCTCCCCTGAGGTAAGTAAAGAATCATGTGTGAAAAGATTGTAGGATGCCTTGCACAGAGCTGCAGGCTTCTCTCAGCTCAGAGTACCAGCTGTCCTTCCCATCAGATACCTATTATTATCTCAGAATGGCTTCTTCTGTTGAATTGCTGCTTTATTTCATAGGGTTCTGGCACTAACTCATTTTAAATTAGTGGTCAGGTGGATTTTTTCATAAGATTTATGAAACTTTTAGGCAAAAATAAAAGGTTTTAATGATTATTCAATGTTTTGTTTACCACTTGCAGGGACTTCATTAGCCTAACAATATGTTTGATTTAATTTGTGTGAAACATAGGGGTCAAGGGCTTGGCCATTTGGTGGGGTGGCCTTTGCTACATACAGCTCCACGAAGACACATAGACACAGGATGGAATTCTGTGGGCTTCTCCTTAGGGATGTCTCCTTAAGATGCTCCCTGCATCCTCTACCATCCTTAGTCATCGAATGGTCCTACTTTGTAATATGTTAACCATATATTTCTGTGCTTTCTTTCTGTACAGCTCTGGAGGGTTGGAACCAAACCAGAGAAAAAGCTGATAGGGCAGAGATGAGAAGGGAACTTTGTTATTCTGTCTCACTGCCAGTTCTGTGTATACTTTCAACAGCATTATGGAAGCATTTGCCCCCAAAGTTCAAATTCCAGGTGGCTTAAAAATGCCTGGGATTTGTTATTGTCTTCTCACTGGAAAAATAGAGCAGTAATGCCACGGTAAGTAGAGACAGAATCTTTGCTTCACTTCTTCCACTTAAGAAAGAAGTTATCATTTTTGTACAGTACTTAGCTACATGTTCTACATGTTTAGCTAATAGTGTCTGTGTTTTATAAACTCTTTGGGATAAGAGGAGTAAATAGGAATGAGCCTAAGGTTTTTTTTGCTTTGCATCAATATTACTTAATAAATGATAAGTTAACTGGTTTTCTTCCCAAAGCTATTCTTCATATCTCAACCTCTTATAAAATGTTCAAGTGACAATTTTGCCTCTACTTGTTGCATTTATGAAATATGGTGCAAAATATTTCAGTAATTTTATAAATACATATGTATTCACTACTTAGATTTTTAAAAATGTTAACAGTGAACCAGCCATAGTTGGTTCAGGTATTTTCTTTCTCAAATAAATAAAATGTTACCAATGGGATTAAATCTTTCTAATGTTCTTCTTCCTTTCTCTCCAGAAGTAACTATTATTCTGGAGTTGTTTTGGACCCTTCCCTCCCATGTTTTTATACTTTCATTGTAGTTGTAGTGTCCATAGCAATACCCAGCACTGTTGTGTGTGTGTTGCTTGCATGTTTTTAAGACTGTATAAATGGTGACTTATATAGTGTGTATCCATCTGCAACTTGCAACTTTATTGCTGAACCAAATGTTTCCTGAGAATTATGTATGTTGATACACATAAATCTATATGATTCCAGTTTCTTATTCCATTGCATGAATATATTCCTATGCAATCATCTATCTCCTATTTGTAAAAAATCCCCCCTGCTTTATTTAACAATAAATTGGGTCAAATAATATATATAGAGAAAACAGTTTACTTTTTCTTAAGTATTAGGAAACAAACAGCTTTTTTCTCCTCCTCCTCCCTCTTCTAACTAGGTACTTATCAATCCTGCTCTGGATTTTAAACCTGACTGACACTTTTATGAAAATTATAGGAAAAGAAGTGGAGAGGGAACTCAGATCAGAATAAAATTTAAAGCTGGCAGGTTCAATTGCTGCTTAAATGAATATTAAATCATACTTTAAGAACAAATGAGAAAATAACCCTTGCACAAGCTCACTAATATAATTTAAAACATTTAAAAGAAGATTCACATAATTTATCTTTGGCAACAGTATACAAATTGTAGTCCAATCCAGGATAAGGCCCAATGTGCTAATTTCTGGCATTGAATTCTTTGGAAAGAGCATGTAAGTCATTTTACCTTTGAGGAAAACACTGGGCCTTTAGAAAGGTCAGCAAGATTCACTCTTGCAATATTCCAGTCATGAAGACTGGTTAACTACTCAGGAAAGGATCACAAAGCTGTGATCTTTGGAGAGGTTAACATTTTCTAAAAGAGTTGCATTTATGTAAAACCAACAAGTGTGGCAATTTAAATATCATTGTACTTAGTGAAAAGGTATTTTTCCCTCTGAACATTTTAATGTAGGAAATTAGATTTTCCTCATAGATCATCCATCCATTCTCTAATTCAACAAATCAATAGTATACATCCTTAAAGAGGTAGAAGGCAAGCTCCATATGTAGATAAATTCCATCGAAATGTCTTAAGTGCAACTGCTTAAGTAGAACAGAGTACCATGAGGTCATACACTATGGGGGATGACCAATTTCACTTAGGGAGTCAGGGAAGGCGTCATAGGGCGACAACATTATAGTAAGTGAGTAATGTGTGTGTGTGAACCATGGTACTTGCCTCTTCTCTGGACAGCTTGACAGCCACCCAAGCAATGGAGGAAATGTAAAAAATGAAGAATACCAATTTTATTCATTTTATGCATTTTATAGCTTCTTCAAGGAAGAGTGGCTTAGACAATAATATTGAAACTTAAAAAACATTTTTGTGTGTGTGTGTGTGTGATGTTCCAACAGAGCCTTTTAATTATCAGAGCACAATTTCCTCTTCAAAGCAGGAAATTAGGAATCAGATGTGCCAATATGCAGAATCACACATACTAGGTGAAAACATATTTAGAATATTTTGGAGAAGTATTTACTGAACTTAAGAATGAGACTGTTACCACACATATGTTAATGACACATCAATTTTATCCAGAGAGTGGAGCTCTACAGCTTTGCCAATACTGGAAATGTAAAAAAGAAAATGCATGCAGTCATCAAAAGTAGCCCTTGAGTAGCAAGGAAGAAAGGAAATAAGTGAGAGAGGGAGAGGACTCAAACCTACAATCAGTAGGCAGAGACTTGAGGAATACCACACATGGATCAAGAGGAGCCTTCTCGGCTAGTGATAACTTCTAAAAGTCAAGCCATTTGTTAAGAAAGTCAAGAGCTTCAGAAGGACAGAGGCAGAAGAGAGAAAGAAAACACACAAAAGTAAAAGTACCAGATGGAAAAATCTATAGGAGCAATGGAGACTTATGGGGCATATCATCTGAGTGTGAAAATTTTGGCTCTGAAATGAGAAAACCCAGAGTAGCTCTGAGCAAAGAGGAGCAATCAGATGTCTGCACCCTTTTTTAAGGTCATCAGGATTGCCACTTTGAAGGCACACTTTGTCTTTGTTGAGAGGAGGGGCATTTAGAGAAAGACAAAACAGGCTTAATTTACTTTAATAATACATTTTTGTATTACTCTTCAGACAGTGCCTTGCTGTGGCATACAAAAGGCATACAAAAAAGTTACATATAGCTCAAAAGTCTTAGGAAGTGGCAAGAAGAAAGGTGTGGTGATAAACAGGTTGGATTCTTGGTCAGAGTACCAGTAATCTGTAGAGTGGTGTGACAGAGCCTGTTCAAAAGAATAGATGCATTCAAAAGGAGCCAACCATTGTACAGTTTTCCAAGGAAAATATCTAGTTGTGTACATTACTTAATTGATAAAACAAATTATTTTTGCAAGGAAATGCTGGTTACTGAGTTCTTTACTTTTTGAAAAGTGTCTTTGGTATTTCAAAGCAGGACTAGGCATTAAAAGCATCATTATGTCTGGTAGAAAATGTCAGAAAATCCTAAAAATGCACAATAAGTGGGTGGTTTTTTAAAAAAGATCTCAATCCTGGGCAAAAACAATCCCCTGGACCATTTTAGCAAGTTGATGTAACTAGGTTATTTTAACCAGGCAGCCTCTCTTTTGCTAAAGCGGGTGCCTGTGAATTAGGTGTGCTAGAGTTTAGGAAGAATAAGGACAAACTGGCTCGTGCTAATGCTGCAGGCTCCCCCAAGTTACATTTCAATGACTGGAAAATGTCATTTTCTTAAAGATTTCAGTGTTACATGAGTTCCTACTCATCTATTTAGAAAAAACACAAATGAGTGCATTAATAGACAAAGATTCTTTTGCCATTGATTCTATCAACTTCTGGTATCATTAGTTTAAGATTATTCTAGAAGCACAGCAAAACAAAATTATTTTACTATTAGATGATTGGAGAGCTTGCCCCAAACGAGTAGGTTACTGTTTCCCCCTGCCCATCTTACTTCTTATACAATCCCCCTTAGATATAGATATAGATAGATAGATGATGATAGATAGAGAGACAGATAGATATAGATAGATAGATAGATAGATAGATAGATAGATAGATAGATAGATATAAAATGTGTATCAGGATGTTTTCAGCTATTTTCTAATTTTAAAAAAGTCCTGTAAATGACCTCAAATAGTAATAGAATTTATTATCTCATATAACAGGAAGTCTCAAGGATAGTTCCAATCAGAGGTTCAATGGCGTTTTCAAGGGTGCAGCTTACTGCCGTCTTTCTGCTTGGCCATCCTCTCACATTCTCTTCAGTTAACACCTCTCGCAGTCCCGAGATGGCCATCACAGTATCAGACACCACACAGGGAGATATAGGAGCAGATGAGGGACTGTTTTTTTTTTTTTAATTTCTGTTTCTCATTGTTGGTAAATATGATTTTACTTGGGAAAATAAGGCATTTCAACAGAAAATGAATGTCTTCTTTTAAGGGCAAGAAAGACCTTTCCCGCAAGTATCTCAGTAGACTTCTCGTTGTATTTCATTAGCTAGATTTTCTGGTGCCTGGACCGCTCACTGACAAGGAGATTGGGACCACACTGATTGCCTTAGAGCAAGGTCTCTTAACTTTAGTACTGTTGGCATTTGGGGAAGGATCATTTTTGTTGTGGGGGTCTGAATTGTATGTTGCAGAATGTTGAGCAGCATCTGTGGCCTCTTCCTACTAGTTTCCAGTAGCATTTTCCTACCAAGTTGTGAGAATCTGAAATGTCTCCAGACATTGCTGGATATCCCCTTGGGGACAAAAATCAATCAATCACCCCCACTGAGAACTACTGGCTTAGGTCAATCATTATTTACTCCGTGGGTCTGGGCCCACCTGCCCTGAAACACGAAGAGGGAGCCCAAGATCAGGATGCTGTTAACAGGAAGAAAAAGGGAATTTCTATTTGATAGGCAGCCAAGGGCAGTGACTCCCACCTTCCCACCCTATTTCCTTTCTTGCCATTTTTCAACAAGCAAATCAAGGCCTTATTAAAAATGATGTGAGAATGAGTCATCTGGTATTACCCAATGAATACTAGTTCCTGTATAAATGCCAAATGGATAATATAGTATCCTTTTAACCGGGTAATAATGTAGAAAACATAATCAAGAATAATTTGTGTTGAAGCACCCAGATCATGACTGGCTAGCTGGTTGGGTTCTGTAGGGTCCAGATGTCCCTACTTTTAGTACTATTCCTGCAGTACTACCTTAGATTCTGCCTTTATTCAGGTCCTGCTTTTCATGTACAAGACTGTCCACTCTTGTTACTTTAAAAAATTTTTTTTAATTTATTTTAAAAATTTTGGTATCATTAATATACAATTACATGAGCAACATTGTGGTTACTAGATTCCCCCATCATCAAGTCCCCACCACATACCCCATTACAGTCACTGTCCCTCAGCATAGTAAGATGCTATAGAGTCACTACTTGTCTTCTCTTTACTACACTGCTTTCCCCGTAACCCCCTACATTATGTGTGCTAATCGTAATGCCCCTTATTCCCCTTCTCCCTCCCTTCCCACCCACTGCCCCCAGTCCTTCTTCCTTTGGCAACTGTTAGTCCGTTCTTGGGTTCTGTGTCTACTCTTGTTACTTTCATTAGTCATCTGTTGGTGATGAAAACTTGTATCTCAGATTAAACTATTTGGTGGGTGAGGGAAAAAAAAGAAATATTTTTATCAATTCAATAGATATTTATTTGGTGTGTGTTATGTGCTATGCATGGGTACTATGAAGAGAATGTCAAGCGTGACAAAGATAAATACTACATTGGAAAGTTAGGGAAAGCTCTCTGAGGAGGTAACATTTCATCCAAGACAAGGTGAAGAATGGACAGAGACTGAGAAGGGGGCCATGTCTGATTATATAATGGGTGGTAGTAATGAGTTCTGATTTTATGCTAAGGGCAAGGAAAAGAACCAATAGACTTGGGGACCATGTGCACGTGTGATGAGCTACTTTGCTTTTGCCTTTTGTATTTTTATACTTGGAATGCAGCATGATTCTTGGTTGGGTTTAACTCCTTTTGTGCTATAATAATTAGTGGGATATGCAAACCTGTATTCTCTTTTTGTGATTTTTTTCCTCCTTCTACCTCTTTTTTTTTTTTTTTAATTCAGAAGGATTTATTTAAGGAATTAGCTTGTGGTTACAGAGGTGGACAAGTCCAAAACCTGCAAGATGGGCTGGCAGGCTGGAGACCCAGAAAGAGCTGATGATATAGTTCAGGTCAGAAGATCATAGTCCTTCTTGCTCTGGAGGTCAGTCTTTTGTTTTATTTAGGTCTTCAACTGATTAGGTAAGATCCACCCACGCTAATAAAGGACAATCTGCTTAACTTAAAATCAACTGATTTAAATGTTAGTGTCATCCAAAAATGTTACGGTCACACTAACATCCAGAATAATGTCTGACCATGTATCTGTGCACTATGGCTCAATCAAGGTGGCACATAAGATTAACCGCCACAGACATTGTGTAAATGGAATCATATAGCATGTCCTTTTTTGTATCTGGCTTCTTTTGTCCAACATTCTGTCTGTGAGAAGCATCCATATGCTTCAGTAGCTGTAGCTCATTCTGTTTCTTTGCCGTGTGAAATGACATTGTATTAGTTTACTACCATTTATTTTTATTGTTGATGGGCATTTGGGTTGTTTCCAGTTTGGGGCTGTTATGAATAAAACTGCCACGATATTTTTGTGTACAGTGTCTGGTGGACATAAATGCTCGTTTCTGGAATTTGGGGTTGGGTGGGTTACAGGGTATACATATATTTTATTTGGTGGGCACTGACAAAGGAATTTCCATGGTGGATATATTGGTTTCCAGTCCTGCCAGTGGTGTATGAGCATTCCAGCTCCTTCACATCCTCATGTATGCTGTGTGTTGTCAGTCTTTTTTTTTTTCTGGGAAATCTTTTTTCTTTAATCATGGTAAGATACATGTAACATAGAATTTACCATTTAAGCCACTTTTGAGTGTTATGGCTCTGAGGCATTAGGTAGGTTCATATTGTTGTTATACAACATTCACCACCATCTCCACAACTTTCTCATCTTTCCCAATGGATATTCTTTTGGCAACCCAGTCAGCAGCAGCTCCTGGTAACCACCATTCTACTTTGTCTCTGTGAATGACTAGTACCTCATTGTGGCTTATTTCACCTAGCATAACGTCTTCAAGTCTCATTCATGTTGAAGCATATCAGAACTTTCTTCCTCTTTAAGGCTAAGTAATATTACATTGCATGTATACACATTTTTGTTTAGCCATAATTGTGAGATTTAATTATGGACTCTTAATTCTATTCCATTGACCTGTATGTCTGTTGTAATGGCAGTACCACACTATCTTGATTACTATAGCTTTTTTTTTTGGTATCATTAATCCACAATTACATGAAGGACATTATGTTTACTAGGCTCCCCCCTTCACCAAGTCTCCCCCACATACCCCTTCACAGTCACTGTCCATCAGCGTAGTAAGATGCTGTAAAATCACTACTTGTCTTCTCTGTGTTGCACAGCCCTCCCTGTGCCCCGCCCCCCACACTATACATGCTAATCGTAATGCCCCCTTTCTTTTTCCCTGCCCTTATCCCTCCCTTCCCACCCATCCTCCCTGGTCCCTTTCCCTTTGGTAACTATTAGGCCATTCTTGGGTTCTGTGATTCTGCTGCTGTTTTGTTCCTTCAGTTTTCCTTTGTTCTTATACTCCACATATGAGTGAAATCATTTGGTACTTGTCTTTGTTCACCTGGCTTATTTCACTGAGCATAATACCCTGTAGCTCCATCCATGTTGTTGCGAATGGTAGGATCTGTTTTTTTCTTATGGCTGAGTAATATTCCGTTGTGTATGTGTACCACATCTTCTTTATCCATTCATCTACTGATGGACATTTAGGTTGCCCTCATATCTTGGCTATTGTAAATAGTGCAGCAATAAACATAGGGGTGCATCTGTCTTTTTCAAACTGGAGTGCTGCATTCTTAGGGTAAATTCCTAGAAGTGGAATTCCAGGGTCAATGGTGTTTCTATTTTGAGCATTTTGAGGAACCTGCATACTGCTTTCCACAATGGTTGAACTAATTTACATTCCCATCAGCAGTGTCCTCCTTCTACTTCGTAAGCAGTATTGTTGCTTGGCTTCCAGTCTCTTAAACACAACTTAGTCCTTGGTCCTCTAAGAAGCCCCAACCTCTGGTATTCTCACATGAGAGGCTTCAGGCTACGGGTCTAAAGCCTTATTTGGACCAATTGCTTTTGGTCTTACTTCACTGGCTGTAGAGAGACCATCTTCCGGGAAAAATCTAACTAGGAAGATTCTTCTAAGCAGTAAGATCCCTCTATTTTTCTGCCTCCCTTTCAAAAACTTCTTCCATCTCTCATAACAGCAAGAGCTAAACCATTCTTAATAGAGATCAATGCTGTCCTTACAGAAGAATATTTCTAGTATTTAAAAAGAAATTATTCAACCATTACTTATTGAGTAACTTCTGAGTGTCTAGTACTGGGCTTGGCATTAGGGTATAGTGATGAATAAAACTCAGTCCCCATTCTTTTGAAGCTGTCCTTCTACAGAGGGTTATAATTGAAAAACTTGTGTAATTAGTGTTGTAAGTTTCACAGAACAGTTTTGTAAGAGAGGATAACTTTAGGGAAACTAGGTAGGATGGCTAGAAAGTCCTGGCTTGACCAGGCTTTGGCCTTCTCCCCATTTCTCCCCAAATGAAAATAAAATCTAAGTAAAAACTGGACTTGCTTGTTAAATGGACTTTAAGTTCCCCCAGGTACTTCCCTCTCCCTCCAAGTTTCCTCCTAAATAGAAATTCTGGCAGCCTAAAGAGACTTTAAGCCAATACCTAATATGGTGTTGGGGCTAACCAGGTACACAGGGGGAAGAGAAACCTTCTAGGCTGAGGGATGAGCAGGCCCAAAGGCACTGAGATGGAACAGAGATGGAACAGAGATTGCCTGAATTGACAGAAGAGCTGACAAAATGCCTTCCTTGTTTCTGGCTGAACTGCTGTGCTTGGATTCTGTGGACTCACATGGAGATTTTAAATATAGGAGCATTAGAAATACAGATGTTGCTTATGCCAGATTTCTAGTAAAAAGTCAAACTCTAAGGACGGGACTTGGAGACCACTGTGGCTGGGTACCAAGTCTATGCAAGTGTGATGATCAGATTATGAAGAATTCGGGAGGGATTGCCTCTTTTGTATGCATCCAGGTGAAATCCAGATGGATATTGCTGAGGCCCATTGGCTTGCTGTTGTAGAAATCATCATCTGAATATCGCTGAAAGGCCAAAGGGCACTGACTGTGGGATCTCTAAGGGCAGTATCATGGGTGGAGGAGGACTTGTGGCCTGGATTGCATTTTGCCATGGCATTTCACTGGAGGAGGCTATCAGTCATTGCCCTATGTGTCATTTACTCCCTTTTATAAGCATGCAGGTTACCATAAAGCAAGTGAATCTAAGGGATTTTTTTGGAAGAAATTAAAATTATTTTCAAAATTGTGTGTCAGTATATAGGGCTTTTTTTCCCTTCTGAGAAGAGACACTCTTGGTTTTTAGCTATATCATATTTTCATAGGGGGACAAGATCCAAAAGAAGGATAAGAACTATAATTTTTTGGTATTTTTCATTGTTTAAATACTTACTCAACTTTATGTCCTTTGCAATGCACATCTCAATTATGAGATGTCTCTGTAGGCAATTTGCTGCCTTGGTCCTTCTGCCTCTCTTTAGTTGCTCTTCTCTTTATCATGAATGAAATCCGTTCTCATGGCTGAGTAGCCTCTGCCCAGTCTCCCGCGGCCACCACTGTGCTTCATGCATTTGAGTGGGCATATGTGCGGGTCTTGCAGCATGCTCCAGTGGCTTTTTTTTTTAAAGGCATACTAGTTATACTCAAATGCATGTCTTATCTTGTAAAGGAGGGCAGGGGGCATCAAGAGTCAGGAAAGAGGACTAATAACATCATTTAACCTAACTGCCTGTGTGCTTTGTTCTCAGCATGGACCATCCAGTTTTGAATAAACAACCTGAGGCTAAGCTTAGAAATGCGCCTGCTTTAAGTTAGATAACTAGAGGTGGGCAACAGCCTGGGGGCGTGATCCGTGATAAGTCACATAGACATGCTTGGGTAAGCAAGAGATAACAATTGAAGCGGTCAAGCAGCTGGAGTGTTTCCTGAAAGATTACAATATAGAATGTGTTTAAAAATTATTGGTTGTAGAAATGCGCGGGCTTCGGTGTAACGCTGTGAAAATCCTATATAAGCAATACCTAAAGTTGCCTGGGGGTCGGCAGCTCGGACTCGGCCTGCGTGTCAGGGGAGGTGCTGTCGACCCCAGCTTGCTGGCTGAATAAAGACTTTGCCTGTATTTACATCTCTATGCCGAGAAGCCTCGGAAGCCAGGACCCTAACAATCTTTAAATATTTGAAAAATTTTTCAAGTAAACTTTAAATATTTGAAAGGATTTTCACTTCTTTTTTTCTTACTTGAGCTTCATAATAGTATGGGTAAGCATGTAGAAAAAGGCATTATCACACCCAGTGGCCTAGTTCGGCAGTAAAGATGGGCCTAGGTGCAAAGTCTAATGGAGCCTGTCTCTTGGCTTGCTTTCTCCTGCAAGAAATGGAGAAATTAATTTTGGCTAAGGATGAAGAATTTAGGGGTGGGGAGAAAGATGAAATGGTGGGTGTTTTCCCTTTGGAGGTTGGAGTAAGCTCATTAAGAATAAGTGGTAGGTTCTTAGTTTTCTGAGTAGGAAGCAGTGATGGAACCAGGTCTATCACAAATAAGTCTATTTTACTGCATTTTAAGTTGATAGGGATTGCTGATTTGAAATGATTAAGTTCTGATCATTGATGGAATAACCTACATATATCTCCTGCTGCTATGTTATCTCAGGCCACCTTAATCTTGTTCCTCTTCCAGCCCTTTATCAGCCCTGTGGCCTCACTGTGCCACACTGACGCCTGCCCACGGAGCTTCCTCCTGAAGGCCTGCCACAGAGCCTGTGGGCTGATCTGCAGCGCTGGCTCTACTGGCTTCATTTCTTGGGGATCATTCCCATTGTGTGAATGGAGAAATAGAATCAAGGGAAGCATTTGCCTAAAGTGGCTTCACTGCCCCCTAGTCTGACGGTCTTTCTCCTAGACCAGTGCTATTCAAAGTGTGCCCCACTGGCCAGCTTTAGAGCCAGTCCATGATTATGAGCAAAAATTCAGAGTAAGAGTTTTGGAAACTTCACCAACAATTTGACAGAATAATATTATATGTACTGAGTTTAATAACAAAGAATTTGGGCTTTTGCTTTTTAAAAAAATTTCACTTTCTAGTAGTTTTGTTTTATTACATTTTATAAAACAGAAAACTGATCCTTAACCATAGACAGTTTAAAAAAACATTACATTAGACCACACAGAATCAAAAGATGTGCTATCCACATGGAAACCACTGTCATTTCAGTTTAAGGATATCTGTATTGTACTTTGTAGTTTCAATATCTTCAACCCATCTGAAATTCCTAATAACAATAGAGACATGATAAGAGCTCTGGAGTCTTTGCTAAATTTTGTTCTATACCATCTGTGCAATCTTGGTCAATTGGTTTAACTCTTCAAGCCTCAGTTTCCTTATCTGTTATAACAACAGTATGCACCTCATAGAGGTGTTTTTCTTTTCCTTTTTTCCCTATTTTATATTCATTATTATTATTATTATTTTAATTAAAACATTATTGCTATGCAGTCTTATACTGGTTTCGGATATACAACACAGTGGTTCAACAGCTACCCATATTATTAAATCCTCACCCCTTCTAGTGTGGTCACTATCTCTCAATGTAGTAAGATGTTATAGAATCATTAACTGAATTCTCCTTGCTGTACTACTATCCCTGTGACCAGCTTACATTGTGACTGTGAATTATTGTGCCCCTTTATCCTCTTCCTCCTGTCCCCAACTCCTCCCTCTTTGGTAACCACTAGTACTTTCTTGGTGGCTATGAGCCTACTGCTATTTTGTTCCTTTTGTTTTGTTTTGTTTTGTTTTGTTTTTATGCTCCACAAATAAGTGAAGTCATTTGGTATTTATCTTTCTCCACCTGGCTTATTTCACTGAGCATAACATCCTCTAGATCCATCCATGTTGTAGCAAATGGGAGGATGGCTTTTCTTTTATTCTTTTCTTTTTTTGTTTTTGGTATCATTAATCTACAATTACATGAAGAACATTATGATTACTAGGCTCATCCTTTCACCAAGTACCCCCACATACCCCTTCATAGTCACTGTCCATCAGCATAGTAAGATGCTATAAAATCACTACTTGTCTTCTCTGTGTTGCACAGCCCTCCCTGTGGCCCCCCAATACACATGCTAATCGTAATGCACCCTTTCTTTTTCCCCACCCTTATCCCTCCCTTCCCATCCATCTCCCCAGTCCCTTTCCCTTTGGTAACTATTAGTCCATTCTTGGGTTCTGTGATTCTGCTGCTGTTTTGTTCCTTCAGTTTTCCTTTGTTCTTATACTCCACATATGAGTGAAATCATTTGGTACTTGTCTTTGTTCACCTGGCTTATTTCACTGAGCATAATACCCTCTAGTTCCATCCATGTTGTTGCGAATGGTAGGATCTGTTTGTTTCTTATGGCTGTGTAATATTCCATTGTGTATATGTACCACATCTTCTCTATCCATTCATC
The DNA here is from genome assembly GCF_040802235.1 of Manis javanica. Lineage (NCBI taxonomy): Eukaryota > Metazoa > Chordata > Mammalia > Pholidota > Manidae > Manis > Manis javanica. The sequence goes on along the minus strand of NC_133163.1, from coordinate 44,485,147 downwards.
TACTGAAGGACACTTAGGTTGCTTCCAATTCTTGGCTATTGTAAATAGTGTTGCGATAAACATAGGGGTGCATCTGTCTTTTTCAAACTGGAGTGTGGCATCCTTAGGGTAAATTCCTAGAAGTGGAATTCCAGGGTCAATGGTATTTCTATTTTGAGCTTTTGGAGGGACCTCCATACTGCTTTCCACTATGGTTGAACTAATTTACATTCCCACCAGCAGTGTAGGAGGGTTCCCCTTTCTCCACAACCTCGCCAACATTTGTTGTTGTTTATCTTTTCAATGATGGTGATCTTTACTGGTGTGAGGTGATATCTCACTGTGGTTTTAATTTGCATTTCTCTGATGACAAGCGATGTGGAGCATCTTTTCATATGTTTGTTGGCCATCTGAATTTCTTCTTTAGAGAACTGTCTATTCAACTCCTCTGCCCATTTTTTTTGTTTTTGTTTTTGTTTTTAAGGAGCTTATTTTATTTAGGTGTACAAAGTATGTGGCTTAAGGATAATGTAACTATATTTCTTGTCAAGGTCAGTCTCATTACTTTGTGGTCATATGTCACAAATATTTTTTTTTTCACAGCCTACTTTGTTTTATTTTTATTTTTTTTAGTTTTACTTTTTTGAGAGGGCATCTCTCATATTTATTGATCAAATGGTTGTTAACAACAATAAATTCTGTATAGGGGACTCAATGCACAATCATTAATCAACCCCAAGCCTAATTCTCAACAGTCTCCAATCTTCTGAAGCATAACAAACAAGTTCTCACATGGTGAACAAGTTCTTACATAGTGAATAAGTTCTTACATGGTGAACAGTGCAAGGGCAGTCATATCACAGAAACTTTCGGTTATGATCACACATCATGAACTACAAACAATAAAGTCAGATATGATTATTCGTTTGATTTTTATACTTGATTCATATGTGAATCCCACATTTCTCCCTTATTATTATTATTATTTTTAATAAAATGCTGAAGTGGTAGGTAGATGCAAGATAAAGGTAGAAAACATAATTTAGTGCTGTAAGCGGGCAAATGTAGATGATCAGATGTGTGCCTATAGACTAAGTATTAATCCAAGCTAGACAAGGGCAACAAAACATCCACGGATGCAGAAGATTTTCCTCAAAACAGGGGGGGTGAGGTTCTAAGCCTCACCTCTGTTGATCCCCATTTTCTCACCTGATGGCCCCCTGCAACTGTGCCTGTCTTAGGTTGTTCCTCCCTTGAGGAATCTTACCCATCTCTGGCTAACCAGTCATCTTCCGGGGCCATACAGGGAAATGTAAAGTTGGTAAGTGAGAGAGAAGCCATATTGTTTGAAAAGGTTAGCTTTTTACTTCTTTGCAGATTTATGCCCTGTGGCTTCTATGCCCAGCATTTGTCTTGAGGTATCTTTACCACTTGGAAGAATTATGATACTTGGTAGTTTTCAATAAGAGGCTTGAATTCTACTAAAGGGTTGTAATTAGGAAGGAAGAAGAAAAGCTATATAAGTAGCAGGCGGAAGAAAACATGGGAAGATTGATTATTTCTTTGACATATCTTTTTGTAGAGTAACATAAGCATGTATAGGTTTGAACAAAGTACTAATTAAATTGCATACACACATTAACATAATAGGAATACAGCTACATAACAAAAGCGGACCTACAATTACCAGCCATATCCAGTGAAACCAAGAAAACCAGTTAGGTACCCTAGGCATTTGTGAAAGCTTATCAATGATATGATGGATATTGTCTAACTGAATTTGAATAGTTTGAGAAAAATCAGACAAATTAAAACAACACATTCCTGGGAACTGTTCACATCCCATATGTTCTTTTAACAGTAGATAGTCTATATTCGCACGATTTTGGAGCACTGCAACTTGCACTTCTCCTAATTCTTGGTTGAATTCCGACAGTATAGATCCAGTCAAATTTGTTGTTTTACTGTATGCACAGGCCAGCTTAAATATCTCCTTCTTCATTCCCATGGCAAGTCTAGGAACCGGTGGGATGAATGCAGCTATAACTGCAACAGCACCAGGATCATTGTTGAAGTTTTTTGATGCTCATCTTCTGGAATGACTCTTCCAGAGGATGTTAATGTTGGAAGTTCTTCTTCTTATCGTATCTTAATTTATTTTCTGGGTAGCCAAAGTACGCTTTGATCCTCTGTATAAACACAAACAAACTCTTTGCCTACACTTTGATATGACCTTTATACCATTGTGAAGAACCTATTGGAGATCACCACACAGGAACTGCTTTTTTTTCTCTTTAAGAGAAAGGAATATTATCAGAAAAATGTACTTCCATAGCTGATCATCAGACACCCTTTAAAAGATCAAAATTAAGGATATGTAAAGCATGCATTAATCATTGATTTGCAGTTAGTTTTATCCTATCAGGGAATAATCCCCCTTTTCTTTCTCTTTTTTTTGTTATCATTAATCTACAATTACATGAAGAATATTATGTTTATTAGGCTCTCCCCTACACCAAGTCCCCCCCACAGACCCCATTACAGTCACTGTCCATCAGACCCCATTACAGTCACTGTCCATCAGCATAGCAAAATGTTGTAGAATCACTACTTGTCTTCTCTGTGTTGCACAGCCCTCCCCTTTCTCCCACTCCCACGTTATACATGCTAATCATAATAACCCCTTTCTTCCGCCCCTTATCCCTCCCTACCCACCCATCCTCCCCAGTCCCTTTTCCTTTGGTAACTATTAGTCCATTCTTGGGTTCTGTGAGTCTGCTGCTGTTTTGTTCTTTCAGTTTTCCTTTGTTCTTATACTCTACATATGAGTGAAATCATTTGGTATTTGTCTTTCTCCGCTTGGCTTATTTCACTGAGCATAATACCCTCTAGCTTCATCCATGTTGTTGTGAATGGGAGGATTTGTTTTCTTCTTATGGCTGAATAATATTCCATTGTGTATATGTACCACATCTTCTTTATCCATTCATCTACTGATGGACAGTTAGGTTGCTTCCAATTCTTGGCTATTGTAAATAGTGCTGTGATAAACATAGGTGTACATCTGTCTTTTTCAAACTGGAGTGCGGCATTCTTAGGGTAAATTCCTAGAAGTGGAATTCCTTGGTCAAATGGTAAGTGTATTTTGAGCATTTTGAGGACCCTCCATACTGCTTTCCACAATGGTTGAACTAACTTACATTCCCACTAGCAGTGTAGGAGGGTTCCCCTTTCTCCAGAACCTTGTCAACATTTGTTGTTGTTTGTCTTTTCAGTGATGGTGATCCTTACTGGTGTGAGGTGATATCTCATTGTGGTTTTAATTTGCATTTCTCTGATGACAAGTGATGTGGAGCATCTTTTCATGTGTCTGTTGGCCATTTGAATTTCTTCTTTAGAGAACTGTCTATTCAACTCCTCTGCCCATTTTTTAATTGAATTATTTGCTTTTTGTTTGTTGAGGTGTGTGAGCTCTTTATATATTTTGGATGTCAACCCTTTATCGGATCTGTCATTTATGAATATATTCTCCCATACTATAGGATACCTTTTTGTTCTATTGATGGTGTCCTTTGCTGTACAGAAGCTTTTTAGCTTGATATAGTCCCACTTGTTCATTTTTGCTTTTGTTTCCCTTGCCTGGGGAGATATGTTCATGAACAAGTCACTCATGTTTATGTCCATGAGATTTTTGCCTATGTTTTTTTCTAAGAGTTTATGGTTTCATGACTTACATTCAGGTCTTTGATCCATTTTGAATTTACTTTTGTGTATGGGGTTAGACAGTGATCCAGTTTCATTCTCTTACATGTAGCTGTCCAGTTTTGCCAACACCATCTGTTGAAGAGATTGTCATTTCCCCATTGTATGTCCATGGCTCCTTTATCGTATATTAATTGACCATATATGTTTGGGTTAATGTTTGGAGTCTCTGTTCTGTTCCACTGGTCTGTGGCTCTGGTCTTGTGCCAGTACCAAATTGTCTTGATTACTGTGCTTTTGTAATAGAGCTTGAAGTTGGGGAGTGAGATCCCCCCTACTTTATTCTTCCTTCTCAGGATTGCTTTGGCTATTTGGGGTCTTTGGTGGTTCCAATTGAATTTTCGAACTATTTGTTTCAGTTTGTAATTTGATAGAGATTGCATCGAATCTGTACATTTCTTTGGGCAGGATGGCCATTTTGATTATATTAATTCTTCCTAGCCAGTAGCATGGGATGAGTTTCCATTTGTTAGTGTCCTATTTAATTTCTCTTAAGAGTGGTTTGTAGTTTTCAGGGTATAGGTCTTTCACTTCCTTGATTAAGTTTATTCCTAGGAATTTAATTCTTTATGCTATTGTGAATGGAATTGTTTTCCTGATTTCTCTTTCTATTAGTTCATTGTTAGTGTATAGGAAAGCCACAGATTTCTGTGTGTTAATTTTGTATCCTGCAACTTCGCTGAATTCCAATATTAGTTCTAGTAGTTTTGGAGTGGAGTCTTTAGGGTTTTTTATGTACAATATCATGTTATCTGCAAATAGAGACAGTTTGACTTCTTCTTTACCAATCTGGATTCCTTGCATTTCTTTGTTTTGTCTGATTGCCATGGCTAGGACCTCCAGTACTATGTTGAATTACAGTGAGGAGAGAGGGCATCCCTGTTTTGTTCCCGATCTCAGAGGAAAAGCTTTCAGCCTCTCTCTGTTCAGTATGATGTTAGCTGTGGGTTTATCATATATGGCCTTTATTATGTTGATGTATTTGCCCTCTATGCCCATCTTGTTGAGAGTTTTTATCATGAATGAATGTTGAATTTTGTCATATGCTTTTTCAGCATTTATGGAGATGATCATGTGGTTTTTGTCCTTCTTTTTGTTGATATGGTGGATGATGTTGATGGATTTTTCTAATGTTGTACCATCCTTCCATCCCTGCGATGAATCCCACTTGATCATGGTGTATGATCCTTTTGATATATTTTTGAATTCGGTTTGCTAATATTTTGTTGAGTGTTTTTGCATCTACTTTCATCAGGGATATTGGTCTGTAGTTTTCTTCTTTGGTGGAGTCTTTGCCTGGTTTTGGTATTAGGGTGATGTTGGCTTTGTAGAATGAGTTTGGGAGTATTCCCTCCTCTTCTATTTTTTTGGAAAACTTTAAGGAGAATGGGTATTATGTCTTCTCTGCATGTCTGATAAAATTCTGAGGTAATCAAGGGACGAACAACCTAAGACAGGCACAGTTGCAGGTGGGCCATCAGGTGAGAAATTGGGGATCAACAGAGGTGAGGCTTAGAACCTCACCCCCCCTGTTTTGAGGGAAATCTTCTTCATCCGTGGATGTTTTGTTGCCCTTTTCTAGCTTGGATTAATACTTAGTCTATAGGCACACACCTGATCATCTATATTTGCCCTCTTACAGCACTAAACTATGTTTTCTACCTTTATCTTGCATCTACCTGCCACTTCAGCATTTTACTAAAAAAAATAAATAATAATAATAATAATAATAATAATAATAATAATAATAAGGGAGAAATGTGGGATTCACATATAAATCGAGTATAAAAATCAAACGAATATTCATATTTGACCTGATTGTTTATAGTTCATAATGTGTGATCAAAACCAAAAGTTTCTGTGATGACTGCCCTTGCACTGTTCACTATGTAAGAATTTGTTCACCACGTAAGAACTTGTTCGTTATGCTTCAGAACATTGGAGACTGTTGAGAATTAGGCTTGGGGTTGATTAATGATTGTGCATTGAGTCCCCTAAACAGAATTTTATTGTTGTTAACAACCATTTGATCAATAAATATGAGAGATGCCCTCTCAAGAAAAAAAAAGAAAAAATTCCGAGGTAAATCCATCTGGCCCAGCGGTTTTGTTCTTGGGTAGTTTTTTTGATTACCGCTTCAATTTCGTTGCTGGTAATTGGTCTGTTCAGATTTTCTGTTTCTTTCTGGGTCAGTCTTGGAAGGTTGTGTTTTTGTAGGAAGTTGTCCATTTCTCCTAGGTTTTCCAGCTTGTTAGCATATAGGTTTTCATAGTATTCTCTAATAACTCCTTGTATTTCTGTGGGGTCTGTCATAATTTTTCCTTTCTCATTTCTGATTCTGTTGATGTGTGTTGGTTCTCTTTTTCCCTTAATAAGCCTGGCTAGAGGCTTATCTATTTTGTTTATTTTTTCAATTGGTTTCATTGATTTTTTCTATTGTTTTATTCTTCTCAATTTTATTTATTTCTTTTCTGATCTTTATTATGTCCCTCTGTCTGCTGACCTTAGGCTTCATTTGTTCTTCTTTTTCCAATTTTGATAATTATGACATTAGACTATTCATTTGGGATTGTTCTCCCTTTTTTAAATATGCCTGGGTTGCTATATAGTTTCCTCTTAAGACTGCTTTTGCTGCATCCCACAGAAGTTGGGGCTTTGTGTTGTTGTTATTTGTTTCCGTATATTGCTGGATCTCCATTTTAAGTTGGTCATTGATTCATTGATTATTTAGGATCATGTTGTTAAGCCTCCATGTGTTTGTGAGCCTTTTTGCTTTCTTTGTAGAATTTATTTCTAGTTTTATACCTTTGTGGTCTGAAAAGTTGGTTGGTAGGATTTCAATATTTTGGAATTTACTGAGGCTCTTTCTGCGGCCTAGTATGTGGTCTATTCTGGAGAATGTTCCATGTGCCCTTGAGAAGAATGTGTATCCTGTTGCTTTTGGATGTAGAGTTCTATAGATGTCTATTAGGTCCATCTCTTCTAGTGTGTTGTTCAGTGTCTCTGTGTTCTTACTTATTTTCTGTCTGGTGGATCTATCCTTTGGAGTGAATGGTGTGTTAAAGTCTCCCAAAATGAATGCATTGCATTCTATTTCCTCCTTTAATTCTGTTAGTATTTGTTTCACATATATTGGTGCTCCTGTATTTGGTGCATATATGTTTATAATGGTTATATCCTCTTGTTGGACTGAGCCCTTTATCATTATGTAGTGTCCTTCTTTATCTCTTGTTACTTTCTTTGTTTTGAAGTCTATTTTGTCTGATACTAGTATTGCAACACCTGATTTTTTCTCCCTGTTGTTTGCATGAAATATCTTTTTCCATCCCTTGACTTTTAATCTGTGCATGTCTTTGGGTTTGAGGTGAATCCCTTGTAAGCAGCATATAAATGGGTCTTGCCTTTTTATCCATTCTGTTACTCTGTGTCTTTTAATTGGTGCATTCAGTCCATTTACATTTAGGGTGATTATTGAAAGATATGTACTTATTGCCATTGCAGGCTTTAGATTCGTGGTTACCAAAGGTTCAAGGTTAGCTTTTTTACTACCTTACTGTGTAACTTAACTTGCTTATTATAAACACTATTATAACACAGTCTGATGATTATTTCTCTCCATTCTTAGTGCTCTTCCTCCATTCTTCATATGTGGGTGTTTTCTTCTGTGCTCTTTTTAGGAGTGCTCCCATCTAGAGCAGTCCCTCAAAATACCCTGTAGATGTGGTTTGTGGGAGGCAAATTCACTAAACTTTTGCTTGTCTGGGAATTGTTTAATCCCTCCTTCATATTTAAATGATAATCGTGCTGGATACAGTATTCTTCATTCAAGGCCCTTCTGTTTCATTGCATTGAATATATCATGCCATTCTCTTCTGGCCTGTAAGGTTTCTGTTGAGAAGTCTGATGATAGCCTGTTGGGTTTTCCTTTGTAGGTGACCTTTTTTCTCTCTCTGGCTGCCTTTAATACTCTGTCTTTGTCCTTGATCTTTGCCATTTTAATTATTATGTGCCTTGGTGTTGTCCTCTTTGAGTCCCTTCTCCTGGGATTTCTGTGTGCTTCTATAGTCTGAGCAACTATTTCCTCCCCCAGTTTGGGGATGTTCTCAGCAATTATTTCTTCAAAGACACTTTCTATCCCTTTTTCTCTCTCTTCTTCTTCTGGCACCCCTATCATGCAGATATTGTTCTTTTTGGATTGGTCACACAGTTGTCTTAATATTGTTTCATTCCTGGAAATCCTTTTATCTCTCTGTGCGTCAGCTTCTATGCTTTCCTGTTCTCTGGTTTCTCTTCCATCAATGACCTCTTGCATCTTATCCATCCTGCCTATAAATCCTTCCAGAGATTGTTTCACTTCTGTAATCTCCCTCCAGAGGTCATCCCTTAGCTCTTGTCAGCATGTTTATGATTTTTATTTTGAATTCTTTTTCAGGAAGACTGGTTAGGTCTATCTCTTCTCAGGGGTTGTGATTTTGCTCTGTATCAATTTTTTCTGTCTTTTCTTGGCAATAGAGATAGTTTGCGGAGCTGGTCCAAGTGATGGCTGGGAGAATGTCCCTTCTTGTTGATTTGTGGCCTTCCTCTCCTTGGAGAACAGTGACCTCTAGCAGCTTGTGCTGGGCAGGTGCACGCAGACAGGGCTTCTGATTCTTGTCCTGCCACAATGGAGTTTATATTCAGGAGATTTTTGCCTATGTTGTCCTCTAAGAGTTTTATGGTTTCATGGCTTACATTCAGGTCTTTGATCCATTTCAAGTTTACTTTTGTGTATGGGGTTAAGCAACAGTCCAGTTTCATTGTCTTGCATGTAGCTGTCCAGTTTTGCCACCACTAGTTGTTGAAAAGGCTGTCCTCCATTGTATATCCACGGCTCCTTTATCATATATTAATTGACCATATATGCTTGGGTTTATATCAGGGCACTCTAGTCTGTTCCATTGGTCTAGCATTTCTGTTCTTGTGCTAATACCAAATTGTCTTGATTACTGTGGCTTTGTAGTAGAGCTTGATGTTGGGGAGCATAATCCCCCAGCTTTATTCTTCCTTCTCTGGATTTCTTAGGCTATTCAGGTTCTATATGAATTTTAGAACTATTTGCTCTAGTTCATTGAATAATGCTATTGGTATTTTGATAGGAATTGATTTGAATCTCTAGCTTGCTTTAGGCAGGATGTCCATTTTGACAATATTATTTCTTCCTATCCATGAGCATGGGATGTGTTTCCATTTATTGGTATGTTGTTTAATTTCTCTTATGGGTGTCTTGTAGTTTTCAGAGTATAGGTCTTTCACTTCCTTGGTTAGGTTTATTCATAGGAATTTAATTCTTTTTGATGCTCTTGTGAATGGAATTGTTTTCCTGATTTCTCTTTCTGCTATATCATTGTTAATGCGTAGGAATGCAACAGATTTCTGTGTATTAATTTTGTATCCTGCAACTTTGCTGAATTCAGGTATTAGATCTAGTAGTTTTGGAGTGGATTCTTTAGGGTTTTTTTTTTTTTTTTTTTTTTTTGAGAGGGCATCTCTCATATTTATTGATCAAATGGTTGTTAACAACAATAAAATTCAGTATAGGGGGGTCAATGCTCAATGTACAATCATTAATCCATCTCAAGCCTAATTCTCGTCAGTCTCCAATCTTCTGAAGCATAACGAACAAGTTCTTACATGGTGAACGAATTCTTACAGAGTGAATGAATTCTTACATGGTGAACAGTACAAGGGCATTCATCACAGAAACTTTCGGTTTTGATCATGCAATATGACCTATAAACCATCAGGTCAAATATGAATATTCATTTGATTTTTGTACTTGATTTATATGTTGATCCCACATTTCTCCTATTATTATTATTATTTTTATTTTTAATAAAATGCTGAAGTGGTAGGTAGATGCAAGATAAAGGTAGAAAACATAGTTTAGTGCTGTAAGAAGGCAAATATAGATGATCAGATGATCAGGTGTGTGCCTATGGACTAAGTATTAATCCAGGCTAGACAAGGGCAGCAAGACATCCACGGATGCAGAAGATTTCTCTCAAAGCAGGGGGGGTGAGGTTCTGAGCCTCACCTCTGTTGATCCCCAAATTCTCACCTGATGGCCCCCCTGCGACTGTGCCTGTCTTAGGTTGTTCCTCCCTTGAGGAATCTTACCCATCTCTGGCTAACCAGTCATCTTCCGGGGCCATACAGGGAAATGTAAAGTTGGTAAGTGAGAGAGAAGCCATATTGTTTGCAAAGGTTAGCTTTTTACTTCTTTGCAGATTTATGCCCTGTGGCTTCTATGCCCAGCACTTGTCTCGAGGTATCTTTACCACCTGGAGGAATTATGATACTCGGTAAATTCGATATGAGGCACGAATTCTATTTAAGGTTTGTAATTAGGAAGGAAGAAGAAAAGCTATAGATGTAGCATATGAAGGAAACTTGGGAGGATTGATTATTTCTTTGACATATCTTCTTGTATAGTACCTTAAGTATGTATAGGTTTTAAACTACTAACTAATTTGCACACACATATTAACATAATAGGAATACGGTGACATAAACAAAGCAAATCTATAATTACCAGCCATCTCCAGTGAAGCCAAGAAAACCATTTAGGCACCCTAGGCATTTGTGAAAATTTATCTATGATATGATGGATATTGTCCAACTGTACTTGAACCATCAGACAAATTAAAGCAGCCCATTTCTGGGATCTGTTCACATCCCATATGTTCTTTTAACCATAGATAGTCTATAGTCATGAGATTTTGGGGTGCTACAACTTGCACCCCTCCCAACTCCTGGTTGAGTTCCAACAGTACAGATCCAGTCAAATTCGTTGTCTCACTGTATGCACATGCCAGCCTAGACATCTCCCTCCTCCTTCTTATGGCAAGTCCAGGAGACGGTGGGCTGGATGCAGCCACAACCGCAGCATCGTCCGGATCCCTGTGGAGGCTTTTTGATGATCATCCCCTGGCACGAGTCCTCCAGAGAGTGCTGATGCCGGAAGCTCCTTCTCATATCGTATCGTAGTTCATTTTCTGGGTATCCAAGCTAGGCCTTGATCTTCTGCGTAGAAACAAACAGACCCTTTGCCCACACTTTGACATGCCCTCTATACCACTGTGCAGAACTCATTGGAGGTCAGCACACAGTAACTGCTTTCTTTTTTTTTTTTTTAATTAAGAGAAAGGAATATTATCAGAAAAGAGTACCTCCATAGCTGATCATCTGACACCCTTTAAGTGATCAACATTAAGGATATTTAAAGCATGCGTTGATCTTTGATTTACCAATAGTTTTATCCTGTTAAGGAGTAATCCCCCTTTTCTTTCTTTCTTTCTTTTTTTTTATTAAATTTTTAATCTACACTTACCTGAAGAATACTATGTTTACTATGCTCTCCCCTATATCAGGTCCCCCCTAACAACCACATTACGGTTACTGTCCATCAGCTTAGCAAAATGTGGTAGAGTCACTACTTGTCCTCTCTGTGTTGTGCAGCCCACCCTCCCCTTTCTCCCTCCCCCCCATGCATGCTAATCTTAATACCCCCCTTCTTCTTCCCCCCCCTTATCCCTCCCTGCCCACCCATCCTCCCCAGTTCCTTTCCCTTTGGTACCTGTTAGTCCATTTTTGGGTTCTGTAATTCTGCTGCTGTTTTGTTCCTTCAGTTTTTCCTTTGTTCCTATACTCCTCAGATGAGTGAAATCATTTGGTATTTCTCTTTCTCCGCTTGGCTTATTTCACTGAGCATAATACTCTCCAGCTCCATCCATGTTGCTGCAAATGGTTGGATTTTTCCACTTCTTATGGCTGAGTAGTATTCCATTGTGTATATGTACCACATCTTCTTTATCCATTCATCTACAGATGGACATTTAGGTTGCTTCCAATTCTTGGCTATTGTAAATAGTGCTGCGATAAACATAGGAGTGCATCTGTCTTTCTCAAACTTGATTGCTGCGTTCTTAGGGTAAATTCCTAGGAGTGGAATTCCTGGGTCAAATGGTAGGTCTGTTTTGAGCATTTTGATGCACCTCCATACTGCTTTCCACAATGGTTGAACTAATTTACATTCCCACCAGCAGTGTAGGAGGGTTCCCCTTTCTCCACAGCCTCGCCAACATTTGTTGTTGTTTGTCTTTTGGATGGCAGCTATCCTTACTGGTGTGAGGTGATACCTCATTGTAGTTTTAATTTGCATTTCTCTGATAATTAGCGATGTGGAGCATCTTTTCATGTGTCTCTTGGCCATCTGTATTTCTTTTTTGGAGAACTGTCTGTTCAGTTCCTCTGCCCATTTTTTAATTGGGTTATTTGTTTTTTGTTTGTTGAGGCGTGTGAGCTCTTTATATATTCTGGACGTCAAGCCTTTATCAGATCTGTCATTTTCAAATATATTCTCCCATACTGTAGGGTTCCTTTTTGTTCTATTGATGGTGTCTTTCGCTGTACAGAAGCTTTTCAGCTTAATGTAGTCCCACTTGCTCATTTTTGCTGTTGTTTTCCTTGCCCGGGGAGATATGTTCAAGAAGAGATCACTCATGTTTATATCTAAGAGGTTTTTGCCTATGTTTTTTTCCAAGAGTTTAATGGTTTCGTGACTTACATTCAGGTCTTTGATCCATTTTGAGTTTACCTTTGTATATGGGGTTAGACAATGGTCCAGTTTCATTCTCCTACATGTAGCTGTCCAGTTTTGCCAGCACCATCTGCTGAAGAGACTGTCATTTTGCCATTGTATGTCCATGGCTCCTTTATCAAATATTAATTGACCATATATGTTTGAGTTAATTTCTGGGGTCTCTAATCTGTTCCACTGGTCTGTGGCTCTGTTCTTGTGCCAGTACCAAATTGTCTTGATTACTATGGCTTTGTAGTAGAGCTTGAAGTTGGGGAGTGAGATCCCCCCTACTTTATTCTTCTTTTTCAGGATTGCTTTGGCTATTCGGGGTTTTTGGTGTTTCCATATGAATTTTTGAATTATTTGTTCCAATTCATTGAAGAATGTTGCTGGTAATTTGAGAGGGATTGCATCAAATTTGTATATTGCTTTCGGCAGGATGGCCATTTTGACGATATTAATTCTTCCTAGCCATGAGCATGGGATGAGTTTCCATTTATTAGTGTCCCCTTTAATTTCTCTTAAGAGTGACTTGTAGTTTTCAGAGTATAAGTCTTTCACTTCCTTGGTTAGGTTTATTCCTAGGTATTTTATTCTTTTTGATGCAATGGTGAATGGAATTGTTTTCCTGATTTCTCTTTCTATTGATTCGTTGTTAGTGTATAGGAAAGCTACAGATTTCTGTGTGTTGATTTTGTATCCTGCAACTTTGCTGTATTCCGATATCAGTTCTAGTAGTTTTGGAGTGGAGTCTTTAGGGTTTTTTATGTACAGTATCATATCATCTGCAAATAGTGACAGTTTAACTTCTTCTTTACCAATCTGGATTCCTTGTATTTCTTTGTTTTGTCTGATTGCCGTGGCTAGGACCTCCAGTACTATGTTAAATAACAGTGGGGAGAGTGGGCATCCCTGTCTGGTTCCCGATCTCAGTGGAAATGCTTTCAGCTTCTCGCTGTTCAGTATAATGCTGGCTGTGGGTTTATCATATATGGCCTTTATTATGTTGAGGTACTTGCCCTCTATTCCCATTTTGCTGAGAGTTTTTATCATGAATGGATGTTGAATTTTGTCAAATGCTTTTTCAGCATCTATGGAGATGATCATGTGGTTTTTGTCTTTCTTTTTGTTGATGTGGTGGATGATGTTGATGGATTTTCGAATGTTGTACCATCCTTGCATCCCTGGGATGAACCCCACTTGGTCATGGTGTATGATCCTTTTGATATACTGTTGAATTCTGTTTGCTAATATTTTATTGAGTATTTTTGCATCTACATTCATCAGGGATATTGGTCTGTAATTTTCTTTTTTGGTGGGGTCTTTTCCTGGTTTTGGTATTAGGGTGATGTTGGCTTCATAGAATGAGTTTGGGAGTATTCCCTCTTCTTCTATTTTGTGGAACACTTTAAGGAGAATGGGTATTATGTCTTCTCTGTGTGTCTGATAAAATTCCGAGGTAAATCCGTCCGGCCCCGGGGTTTTGTTCTTGGGTAGTTTTTTGATTACTGTTTCAATTTCTTTGCTTGTAATTGGTTTGTTTAACTTTTGTGTTTCTTCCTTGGTCAGTCTTGGGAGGTTGTATTTTTCTAGGAAGTTGTCCATTTCTTCTAGGTTTTCCAGCTTGTTGGCATATAGGTTTTCATAGTAGTCTTTAATAATTCTTTGTATTTCTGTGGAGTCTGTCGTGATTTTTCCATTCTCATTTCTGATTATGTTGATTTGTGTTGACTCTCTTTTTCTCTTAATAAGTTGGGCTAGAGGCTTATCTATTTTGTTTATTTTCTCAAAGAACCAGCTCTTGGTTTCGTTGATTTTTGCTATTGTTTTATTCTTCTCAATTTTGTTTATTTCTTCTCTGATCTTTATTATGTCCCTCCTTCTGCTGACTTTAGGCCTCATTTGTTCTTCTTTTTCCAGTTTTAATAGTTGTGATGTTAGACTATTCATTTGGGATTGTTCTTCCTTTTTCAAGTGTGCCTGGATTGCTATATACTTTCCTCTTAAGACTGCTTTCGCTGCATCCCACAGAAGTTGGGGCTTAGTGTTGTTGTTGTCATTTGTTTCTATATATTCCTTGATCTCTATTTTGATTTGTTCATTGATCCATTGATTATTTAGTAGCATGTTGTTAAGCCTCCATGTGTTTGTGAGCCTTTTTGTTTTCTTTGTAGAATTTATTTCTACTTTCATACCTTTGTGGTCTGAAAAATTGGTTGGTAGAATTTCAATATTGTGGAATTTACTGAGGCTCTTTTTGTGAGCTAGTATGTGGTCTATTCTGGAGAATGTTCCATGTGCACTTGAGAAGAATGTATATCCTGTTGCTTTTGGATGTAAAGTTCTATAGATGTCTATTAGGTCCATCTGTTCTAGTGTGTTGTTCAGTGCCTGTGTGTCTTTACTTATTTTCTGCCCGGTGGATCTATCCTTTGGGGTGAGTGGTGTGTTGAAGTCTCCTACAATGAATGCATTGCAGTCTATTTCCCTCTTTAGTTCTGTTAGTATTTGCTTCACATATGCTGGTGCTCCTGTATTGGGTGCATATATATTTAGAATGGTTATATCCTCTTGTTGGACTGAGCCCTTTATCATTATGTAGTGGCCTTCTTTATCTCTTGTTACTTTCTTTGTTTTGAAGTCTATTTTGTCTGATATTAGTACTGCAACCCCTGCTTTCTTCTCACTGTTGTTTGCCTGAAATATGTTTTTCCATCCCTTGACTTTTAGTCTATGCTTATCTTTGGGTTTAAGGTGAGTTTCTTGTAAGCAGCATATAGATGGGTCTTGCTTTTTTATCCATTCTATTACTCTATGTCTTTTGATTGGTGCATTAAGTCCATTTACATTTAGGGTGACTATTGAAAGATATGTACTTATTGCCATTGCAGGCTTTAGATTCGTGGTTACCAAAGGTTCAAGGTTAGCTTCTTTAGTATCTTACTGCCTAACTTAGCTCGCTTATTGAGCTGTTATATACACTGTCTGGAGAGTCTTTTCTTCTCTCCCTTCTTATTCCTCCTCCTCCATTCTTCATATGTTGTGTGTTTTGTTCTGTGCTCTTTTTAAGGGTGCTCCCATCTAGAGCAGTCCCTGTAGGATGCCCTGTAGAGGTGGTTTGTGGGAAGCAAATTCCCTCAGCTTTTGCTTGTCTGGGAATTGTTTGATCCCACCATCATATTTAAATGATAGTCGTGCTGGATACAGTATCCTTGGTTCAAGGCCCTTCTGTTTCATTGCATTAAGTATATCATGCCATTCTCTTCTGGCCTGTAGGGTTTCTGTTGAGAAGTCTGATGTTAGCCTGATTGGTTTTCCTTTATAGGTGACCTTTTTCTCTCTAGCTGCCTTTAAAACTCTTTCCTTGTCCTTGATCCTTGCCATTTTAATTATTATGTGTCTTGGTGTTGTCCTCCTTGGATCCTTTCTGTTGGGGGTTCTGTATAATTCCATGGTCTGTTCGATTATTTCCTCCCCCAGTTTGGGGAAGTTTTCAGCAATTATTTCTTCAAAGACACTTTCTATCCCTTTTCCTCTTTCTTCCTCTTCTGGTATCCCTATAATACGAATGTTTTTCCTTTTGTATTGGTCACATATTTCTCTTAGTGTTGTTTCATTCCTGGAGATCCTTTTATCTCTCTCTATGTCAGCTTCTATACGTTCCTGTTCTCTGGCTTCTATTCCTTCAATGGCCTCTTGCATCTTATCCATTCTGCTTATAAATCCTTCCAGGGATTGTTTCACTTCTGTGATCTCTTTCCTGACATCTGTGATCTCCTTCCGGACTTCATCCCACTGCTCTTGCATTTTTCTCTGCATCTCATCCCATTGCTCTTGCATTTTTTTCTGCATCTCTGTCAGCATGTTCATGATTTTTATTTTGAATTCTTTTTCAGGAGGACTAGTTAGGTCTGTCTCCTTCTCAGGTGTTGTCTCTGTGATCTTTGTCTGCCTGTAGTTTTACCTTTTCATGGTGATAGAGATAGTTTGCAGAGCTGGTACAAGTGACCGCTGGAAGAGCTTCCCTTCTTGTTGGTTTGTAGCCTTTTCCTGGGAGAATAGCGACCTCTAGTGGCTTGTGCTGGGCAGCTGTGCGCAGACAGGGCTTCTGCTTCCTGCCCAGTTGCTTTGGGGTTTATCTCCGCTGTTGCTGTGGGCTTGGCCTGGCTGGGGCTGTTCCTCCAAAATGGTGGAGCCCCGTTGGAGGGGGAGCAGCCAGGAGACTATTTATCTCCGTAAGGGGCCTCTGTGCTCCCTGCTGCCCAGGGGGTTAGAGTGCCCAGAGATCCCCAGATTCCCTGCTTTTGGTCTAAGTGACCTGTCCTGCCCCTTTAAGATTTTCAAAAAACACTCTCCAAACCAAAACAACAGCAGCAACAATGAGAGAGGGAACAGAAACAAAGAGAAAAAAAAAAGGAAAAAAAAGGAAAAAACAAGCGATTTTTTTTTTTTTTTTTTTTTTTGTCCTCAGGTGCCGGTCCCAGGCACCCGCTCACTGGTCCTGCTGCCCTGTCTCCCTAGCACCAGGGTCCCTGTCCTTTCAAGGCTTCCAAAAAGCACCCACCCACCAGTCCCGCAGGGAAGGAACGCTCAATATTCTTTGTCCTCAGGCACTGGTCCCAGGCACCCGCTCACTGGTCCTGCTGCCCTGTCTCCCTTGCACCAGGGTCCCTGTCCTTTCAAGGCTTCCAAAAAGCACCCACCCACCAGTCCCGCAGGGAAGGAACGCTCAATATTCTTTGTCCTCAGGCACTGGTCCCACGCACCCGCTCACCAGTCCCGCCGCCCTGCCTCCCTAGCACCGGGGTCCCTGTCCCTTCAAGGCTTCCAAAAAGCACTCGGCAAAAAGAGAGAAAAAAAAGGGGAAAAACGCGCGATTTCTTCCGTCCTCAGGTGCCGGTCTCAGGCACCCACCCACCGGTCCCACAGGGAAAAACACGGGATATTCTTTGTCCTCAGGTGCCGGTCCCAGGCACCCGCTCACCAGTCCCGCCGCCCTGCCTCCCTAGCACCGGGGTCCCTGTCCCTTTTAGGCTTCCAAAAAGCACTCGCAGAAAAGAGAAAAAAAAAAGGGGAAAAACGCGCGATTTCCTCTGCCCTCAAGTGCCGGTCTCAGGCACCCGCCCACCGGTCCCGCAGGGAAAAACGGGGGATATTCTTTGTCCTCAGGCGCCGGTCCCAGCCACCCGCTCACCAGTCCCGCCACCGTGCCTCCCTAGCACTGGGGTCCCCGTCCCTTCAAGGCTTCCAAAAAGCGCTCGCCAAAAAGAGAAAAAAAAAAAAAGGGGGAAAAACGCGCGACCTCCTCTGTCCTCAGGCACCGGTCTCAGGCACCCGCCCCCAGGTCTCGCAGGGAGAAACGCGGGATATTCTTTGTCCTCCGGTGCCGTTCCCAGGCACCTCCTCACCGGTCCCGCCACCCTGCCTCCCCAGCAACGGGGGCCCGTCCCTCTAAGGCTTCCAAATAGCGCTTGCCAAAAAAAAAAAAAAAAAAAAAAAACCGCTCCGGTTTCTCTCCACCCGCCGGGAGCCGGGGGGAGGGGCGCTCGGGTCCCGCCGGGCTGGGGCTTGTATCTTACCCCCTTCACAAGGCGCTGGGTTCCTGCAGGTGTGGATGTGGTCTGGATGCTGTCCTGTGTCCTGTGGTCTCCACCCTAGGAAGATTTTTCTTTGTTACATTTTCATAGCTCTATGTGTTTTTGGGAGGAGATTTCCGCTGCTCTACTCACGCCGCCATCTTGGCTCCGCCCTCTCTTTAGGGTTTTTATGTAGGTATTTCTATTTTTAGTTTTTTGAGGGACCTCCGTACTGCTTACCATAGCAGTTGCAACAATTTACATTCACACCAAGAGTGTAGCTGGGGTCCCATTTCTCTGCATCCTTGTCAACATTTGTTATTTCTTGTCTTTTGGGTAGTGGCCATCCTAACTGGTGTGAGGTGATATTTGTATTTCCCTGATGACTAGTGATATGGAACAACTTTTCAAGTGTCTATTGGCCATTTGTATTTCTTCTTTGGAGAAGTGTCTGTTCAGGTCCTGCAACCATTTCTTAATGGAGTTATTTGTTTTTTGGGTGTTGAGGCATATAAGTTCTTTATATATTTTGGATGCTAACCCCTTATCATATGAGTCATTTATGAATATATTCTCCCATACTGTAGGATGCCTTTTTGTGCTGCTGATGGTGTCCTTTGCTGTACAGAAGCTTTTTAGTTTGATGTAGTCCCACTTGCTCATTTTTGCTTTTGTTTCCCTTGCCTGAGGAGATGTGTCCAGGAAAAAGATGCTCATTCTTATATTTAAGAGATTTTTGCCTATGTTTTCTTCTAGCAGTTTTATGGTTTCATGACTTACATTCAAGTCTTTGACTCATTTTGAGTTTACTTTTGTGTATGGTGTTAGACAATAATCCAGTTTCATTCTCTTATATGTAGTTGTCCAGTTTTCCCAACGCCAGTGTTGAATAGGTTGTCTTTTCCCTATTGTATATTCATGCTCCTTTATTGTATATTAATTGACCATATATGTGTAAGTTTATATCTGGGCTCTCTATTCTGCTCCATTGATCTAATGGTCTACTCTTGTGCAAGTACCAAAGTGTTTTGATTTTTATGGCTTTGTAGTAGAGCTTGAAGTCAGGGAGCATAATCCCCCCAACTTTGTTCTTCTTTCTCAGGATTGCTTTGGGTATTTGGTGTCTTTTGCTTTCCCATATGAATTTTAGAACTATTTGTTCTAGTTCATTGAAGAATGCTGTTGATATTTTGATAGGGATTGCATTGAATCTGTAAATTGCTTTAGGCAATTTTGTCATTTTGACAATATTAATTCTTCCTATCCATGAGCATGGAATAAAGTTCCATTTATTGGCATTTTCTTTCTCTCATGAGTATCTTATAGTTTTCAGAGTTAAGGTCTTTCACCTTCTTGGTTATGTTTATTCCTATGTATTTTACTCTTTTTGATGCAGTTTGTAAATGGAATCATTTTCCTGATTTCTCTTTCTGCTAGTTCATCATTAGGATGTAGGAATATAACAGATTTCTGTGTATTAATGCTGTATCTTGCAACTTTGATGGATTCAGTTATTAGTTGTAATAGTTTTTTCATGGAGTCTAGGGTTTTCTATGTATAGTATCATGCCATCTGCAAATAGTGACAGTTTAATTTCTTCCTTACCAACCTGGATGCCTTTTATCCCTTTGTGTTGCCTGATTGCTGTTGCTAGGACCTCCAGTACTATGCTGAATAAAAGTGGTAAGTGGGCATCATTGTCTTGTTCCCCATCTTAGAGGAAAAGCTTTCAGCTTTTCACTGTTAAAGTATGATGTTGGCTGTGGGTTTGTTTTATGTGGCCTTCATTATATTGAGGTACATACCCTCTATACCCATTTTGTTAAGCGTTTTTATCATGAATGGATGTTAAATTTTGTCAAATACTTTTTCAGCATGTATTGAGATGATCATGTGATTTGTCCTTTTTGTTAATGTGAAGTATGATATTCGTGGTTTTATGAATACTGTATCATTCTTGCAACCCTGTGATAAATCCCACTTGGTCAAGATGTATGTTCTTTTATGTGTTTTTTAATTCAGTTTCCTATATTTTGTTGAGTATTTTTTATCTTTGCTCATCAGGGATATTGGTCTGCAATTTTCTTTTTTTGTGGTGTCTTTGCCTGGCTTTGGTATCAGAGTGATGCTGTCTTCATAGAATGAGTTTGGAAGTATTCCTTCTTCTTCTATTTTTTGGAATACTTTAAGGAGGATGGGTATTAGCTCTTCGTTAAATGTTGGTAAGATTTAGGTGTGAAGCCATCTGGACCTTGGGTTTGTTTTTAGATAGTTTTTAATTGCCAGTTTGATTTCATTGCTGGTCACCGCTCTGTTCAGATTTTCTGTTTCTTCTTGGTACATTCTTGGAAGGTTGTATTTTTCTAGGAATTTGTCCATTTCTTCTAGGTTGTCCAATTCATTTGCATATAATTTTTCATAATATTCTCTAATAATTCTTTGTATTTCTGTGGTATCTTTTGGGACTATGCCTTCTTTCTGATTTTGTTTGTGTACTCTCTTTTTCTTGGTAAGTCTGGCTATGGGCTTATCTATTTTGTTTACTTTGTCTAAGAACTAGCTCTTGGTTTCATTTATTTCTTCCTATTGTCT
Source organism: Manis javanica (assembly GCF_040802235.1). Taxonomy (NCBI): domain Eukaryota; kingdom Metazoa; phylum Chordata; class Mammalia; order Pholidota; family Manidae; genus Manis; species Manis javanica. Next base: position 44,464,618 of record NC_133163.1, on the reverse strand, counting down.
TATTCTTCTGTATTTTATTTATTTCTGCTCTGATCTTTCTTTATCAAGAATGTTGGTGATTTCTGTTTCATTTAGCCCTCTTTCTTGGTGATTTCTGTTTCATTCAGCCCTCTTTCTGGTGTTTTGTCTTAGAGTTTTGTTTGGAACATACTCCTCTGCTTTCTCATTTTGTCTGAGTTTCTTTGTTTCTTCCTATGGATTAATAGGTTTATAAAGGAGGTGCTGTCTATTGCTCAGTTGCTCAAGACTTTTTACTTCCCAGTATGGGAGCCCCAGGTGTTGGCATGCTTTGGTTGGGGCTGCCTTTCTGTCTGGCTTGTAAAGGTCTGATCCTAGGCAGGCAGTTTGCTTTGGCTGAGCCTTTGTGTTGGAGTTCTTGTGGGTGGACAACATAGCAGTGCCTGGTCTGCAGCAATGGCAGGGTTAATGGGAGTAGTTGGGCTATTGTGTGGCTTTGCCCAAACCCAGCTCATAGTACCTGGCGCCTGTGGGGAGGAAAGAGCCCTTGGGGCTGCCTTCTGCAGATACCTCCCCAGTTGTGCTGAAACAGAGCCAAGAAAGCTGGGAGGGTCTCCCTCTGCCTACTCAGAAGCAAAATCTGACACTACTGCCATGCCAACTGGGTTGTCTGCTGGCCATGTGCGCAGGGAGGAACCTTGGGGCTGCATTGCCAGCAAGGGGGTATGGAGGGTATGGAGCGTCTGGGGCTCCCTAGAGTTCCTGACCTGTGGGGCTGAGGGCAGTCTGGGGCCTGAGGAGAGAGTTCCATTTAACACCCCTCCCACTGCTGGGAAGTCTTTCAAACTGCTTCTTTTGTCTCAGGGGGACAAGTGGAGCTTGTCTGTTCACCAGTGGCTGATCTCAGCCTCCCTGAATGCTCTACCTGTCTGTTGTCCAGCTCTGCAAATCACCAGAATACCATGTAACGTGGACTTTGGCTCTCGGAGCAGAACTCCAGGGCCAGATGTTCAGCGATCCTGGACTCTTATCCACTCTGCGCTCCATTCCTTTTTCTCCCACCTGTGGGCTGGGGTGTGGGGAGGGTTTGGGTCCCACTCAATCGGCTTTGCTACTTTTTCCTTTTCTGTGAGGCCTTCTCTTCTTCCCCAGGTATAGATAGGTAGTCTGTTCTGCAGTCTTCAGGTCATTTTCAGGTTTAGTTGTATTTGCTGTATTTTCATGTTTTATGTGTTTTGGGGAGGCAGTTTCTACCTTGCCTTCCTACTTTGCCATCTTTTTCTCCTTTTATTGAGGTATTTTTCTGATTGAATGAAACAATGTATGTAAATCACAGCACAGCATCTGGATCAAACAAGGTAAATGCAACAAATGTTGTATATTATTGAACTACAGTAAACATTATTATAAAAGGGAGATTTCACTCATTTACCATCCTGAGAAAAGTGCAGATTAACATGGTTATAATTATTCATTAAACATTTAAGCAATATCAAGTACAAGACCCTTGTGGATACTATAATGTAATCCTTGTTCTTCTGCAGTTTAGAGTCTATCAGGGGCTTTTAAATACACACATGGATGATGTGTGTAGTGTAAAATAAGGGCCACAAAGGAAGAAGAAAATAGAGTAATCAATATTTTAATTCCTCTAAAAAATCAAGAGGTTTTAAGTAGGATAGTACTTGAGGTGAATCTGAAAGGATGGATTGAAGTTTTAGAACTTTGAGTGAAATATGACAAAAGAAGTTTCAAATGATCATGATATATTGAGCTGATATATTAAATAAGACCTAGTTTGATACTAATATATACAATATGACCCCCTTCCCAGTTTTTATTAAAAATATATACACAAAGATCTAGATGAAGATGTTAAGTGTTTAATTCTTAGTGGTGAGATTATAGGAAAAATTTTTTCTTTCTTTTTTGTACTTTTTGATATTTAAGGTTTTATACACATATTGTACAAGAGTCATTTTATAACTGGACAAAACTAGTTTTTAAAGGATTGATTAAAATCAAAGCTGATTTAAGTGAGACTTGGTACAACCTTTTAAAAATCATTTTTGGCAGTTCTATATATTAGTAACTATAAAAATGTTGATACTCCACCTAGTAATTCCATTTCTGGGTATTTATCTTTAGAAATCTACATTAATTAAAATGTTCTATGATTTCTTTATAATGGCTAAGAGATGGAAATAAGTACTGTCCAAGAATAAAGAATTCAGTAAATTTTCTATGTCCACTTAATATAATTTTATGCAGGTGTTAAAATACTTATGTAGCTTATGTAGAAATATGAAAAATACTTATAAACGTGGAAAAATAGGATTCAAAATTGTATGCACACTATGATCACAATATACTAAATATGCGTGGGACAAAAGGTCTAAAATAGAACAAATACTGAGAGAGCCTGTGTTTGGGTGAAGGATTTTTTTCTTTTATTGTCCTCATGTTTTATGATGTGGTTAAAATTATTTTTACACTGAACTCATTTATCATTTTAAAGGCATATAAAAAGATTCCTCACTGGCACTAAGACTTAAAAGTGTTAACTTATTGAAGTATTAAAAGTCTCTTCTATATTCATCATTTACAATTCCTTAAATTTCTGTAGACCATAGTTCGAGATTGTCAATCTCAAAGTTTATCCACGTGCTGGTAGGTATTTCTGCCATGATATGCATAGAAAACGACAGAAGTGAGTCTCTCAAGCCCTTCACTTTATAGAGAGCTCCCAAGCTAGTAGCAGAACCAAGGTTGGAACGCAAGTCTATTAGGATATCTAATAGCATCTAATTTGTAGCTCCAGATCTACCCACGAGTGTTAATAAACTTGTCATGGCTATTGGGGCATGGGCATTACTACTATTTTTACTAGCCTGGGGGTTTGCTTTCTTTCCTTACAGGTTGCGCTCGAGCTTTCACTCTTCACCACTTGAGGGACCAAAGATGCTTCACCCTTTTTAAGTCCCCCACACTTCGCGTCCCCAGCGCCCGAGTACAGCGGAATGCCCGGCAGGGGGCGCGGCACCCCCTGGCCCCTCCCCTGGCCAACCGTCGATTGGGCCGGCGCGTGACGTCACGCCGTTTAGCCAAACAAACGGGTGTCGGGGCGAGCGTTGGGCTCCGCCGCGCCGCGCTCTCGATCCGACTCAGCGGTGGGGAGCTAGACAGGCCTCCCCGCCGCCGCCGCGTCGGGGTGTGCAGATCCGGGCCAGGCCCCGGCCGGGGCGGAGCGCAGGTAGGTCGGGGCCGCAGCGGGGCGTGGCGTGCGGCAGCGCGGTCGGGGTCCGGTGGCGGCCACCGTGGCCGCTCCCCGCCCCCTCCCGCCTCCCGCCGGCGCTCCCGGGGCGCGGGGCGGGTGGAAGCGGGGGCGCCGCCTGCGGGTGCGGGGCTTGCGGCGCTGGCTGGCTCAGGGAGCCGGCGGCCCGAACCTCTTCCTGGCCGGCCTCCGCCCGCTCACGGGTCGGGCGCGGCGCTGCCTCTTGGGCCACGGAGGGGCAGGCGGGCGCCGGGTCCCGGGTCTCGGGTCCGGGCTCCAGCCGAGAGATCGCGGATTGGCCGTGAGGAGACACTGGGCCAGCCCTCTCTTGTGGGCAAGTCGGGCCCTGGGTGGGGGTCGTCTCTCCGGTGTGTCCGCCTGGTTCCGGCCCCCGCGTCCCTCCCTTTTGCAGCGCAGGTGAGCTGACGCCTGTCTTTAACCTCGGGGACCAAGCAGTACTTAGATGTGGAGGCTTCTTTCGCCCCCTGGCTGGCCCAAGTCTAGTGCTGGTTCGGGCCCCAGCCCGCGATGAAGTCATAGTGCTGTGGATCCGCGTGTCTTGACGTCAGGGGTTTTCTGGAGATGGACTGTGATGTAATTGCAGACCCCGGCGGGGACCTTGGCGCGCGGAAGGGCGGGGAGGACGCGGAGGGGAGGAAAGGAAGTTGTCTTTTATCAACGCCGGGAATCGCAGCGGATTTGAATAGAAAGTTGTTCGATATCAGCATTTTACAGTTTGAGTGTAATAGTTGTCAAGTAACTTCATTTCATACAAGCATTGTTAGTATAGTTAGCATAAGACGTATCTGATTGAGAAAAATCTGAGATCAGTAGGTGTTTCAGGGCGGGGGGGAGTGTTAGACTTTTTAAATGTAAAAGCCTTTCAGGAAGCCAAAGTCATAGTTTCATGGTTTTTTATCGGAAAAAAACAGAACCAGTTTGAGTACTGATAATTCAGTTTGCCTTATTCTTTTTGATAGACAATTTTGAGATCATATATTTGCTTGTTAATGTTTTTGTTGGAGTAGCCAGGAAGAGGTAGACGCATCTTAAATGAACGTTTTCTGTTTTAAAGGGGAGTTGAGGGGAAGGAAGGTTTGAATTAATCCAATATTCTTCTTAAGTAATAATAACTTGAGGACTATTTTATCCAAGTTATCCATTTGCTGTGCTACCATGGATAATCGAGGGTTTCCTATAGCTCAGCAATCAACCTTTTTTCATGCCTCCTTAAAAACTGGGCTATGACAACATAACAATGTATTCCAGGACTGCTTGTCTGGACATATAACTAGAATTTTTGTAGGATTTTCAAATATGGTACAAAAAGTTTTAAATGTGCCCTGTCTGTGAATATTGTTTTTTTCCAAAGCTTTCAAAAGGGATCAAGCTATGGGGTTGATTAATGATTGTGCATTGAGTTCCCTATACAGAATTTTATTGTTGTTAACAACCATTTGATCAATAAATATGAGAGATGCCCTCTCAAAAAACAAATAAATAAATTATCTAAAAGCAAATAATTGTTTAAAGGATACTCGTCATTGGTTGTGATGACTGCACAACTTTGATTATACTAAAAGCCACTGAATTGTACAGTGTAAAAGGGTGAAGTGTGTGATGTGTGGTGTGTGAATTACTACATCTCAATAAAACTGTTAAATAAACAAACCCCCCCCCAAAAAAAGGGATCAAGCTAGAAGAGAAGCTAATCATTTGCCGTTACTGATTCTCTTCAAGTATTCCAGTATATCAGTATTTTGACTCATCATTTCTTGCTCTCTATGGAATCATTTAAATAGTATCTCGTTTAAAATGTAGATGGCTTAAAATTGAAGCACAATTTAGTGTTTTCAGCAGGAAGCTCGGATAGGAGTCCACAATCCTTCTTTACTGACCTTGATTTGTAACGCTTGGGTTTTTGTTAATACTCCCCTTCCATTTGCTTCTTAAAGGTGATTGATAAGGAATTTGTCTCTCTGGATTTCGCACCAAGATGCTGATGGAAATTATGCTATCCCCATTAACACAGGAAATGAAGGCAAAAATTTACCCTCCTTAATTACTATTTGATTTGACTAGAAGTTCACAGAAGAAAGGGTTCCTGTAAATCTCATTTTGATCCTCACCATACCTTGGAAATTTAAGTGTTGCGTGTAGTACTGAAAGCTGTTATTTTTTTTTCTTTTAAGAAGTTAGGAATTGTATGGTGACAATGTTGAATGAAGGCTCTAAAGACAAAATTTGAGCCTTTGGATCCTCAAGACTGATTGGTACTGAATTAAAAGGAAAACTGTTGATATTGATAATTGTTAATCAACCTACTCTGTAGATGAAAGGATCACGGCAAGATATTATGTAATGAAATTGAAGGAGATACAAGAAGGACACTTGCATATGTCTTTCAAGTAGCCTTTCTGGGGCAGACTACATGGTTTCAGATAGATTAAGGGTACTAGTGTTTTAAGTGGGAAGGGATGAAAGTCAAAGTAAATGTGAGTTGGAACACATAAATGATAAAATAGCTCCTTGGTGGTGCATTCCTCCTCCCCTTTGTGTTTGGCACTTAGGAAATTTTTACTTTTCCATATGGAAACGGATAAAACAGGTCAAGAATAAATATCTTAGTGTATTTTGATGTGACTGAGGAACAATGACGGGTATAAAAAAGCCAGCTTATGTGTATAGTTGTATAACTAACAAGCCATGACTATTCTGAAACATTTTTACAGTTTCTGCTTTTGGCAGGATGTTTTTCACGCAGTTTTGGGTTTAAGAAGAAGCTTTTACTTATTACCAATAGAAATTTATTTGTGATTGGGTTTATTATTATTTTAAAATATTTTGTCATTTTATCCAGTTACAGCATTTGAAGGGACTAAATAAACCAGTCACTAGTGATATGATATCTTTCTGACAGATAAAAGCAAATATGAAAAATGAAAATGCTCTATTTTAGAAGTTCTTTATGATATGTTTTATTGGCTCAATTATTCATATACGTAGAATATATGTTCTTAAGCAAATCTGTATTGTCTATGGTTTAATTTATGTTCAGCCAGCTTAATTTGGACAGTTTTGTAAACCTTAATCATGTTTTAATATTTGTTGGGTAGAGAATATACTAATCATTAGAGACATCATTCATTTAGTGTTATCTTCCAAAATTTGCAGCTGTTTAGAACCACATACTTGAGGGAAGCTACTATGGTATAATGAATGCCTTCCTTGTTAGGTCATGTGTGACAAAGGCAGAATTCAGCAAGTGCATAATCTGCAGTGTTTTGGAAGCAAAAGCTACGAAAAAGAGCAGATTAACTCCAAGTGCATTTAGGTCATCTGGAAATTGAATTCCTGTCAGTTCTTATCTTTGCATAATTTATATTCTCCACTTTAGTTCATGCTTACATTATTTTGAAGCTGGTGAACATAATTGTATTATCTAAGAACGCATTAATGATTAAAATGTAGGTGTTTCTTAATGTTAGATGAAAGAGTTAACTACCTTGCATTTCCAACGCTATCTTGTTAGCTCTCCACAGAAGAGGTTCCAGATCTTTCCTTTTAAATATTCAACTTCAGAATCCTAGCACAAATCTACCCTCACCACTCAGCACAGTGTAGGTATGAATGTGAAACTAAGTGTTAAGTATGTGTGGTTATTCATATTATTATCAAGCATGGGTCTCATTATCCAATATTTTTTTAGTATATGCCAGGTACTCAGCCAGAGACTGTGACTTGTTTCAGGCCATGGTCCTTGCTTGTCCTTGCTTCAAGGTCCCTCACCTTATTTTAATATTTCCTTGCCAGGAGGGCTACGGGTCTGGGGGGCCAGAATTGTACCAAGAGAGTAAACTATTTATGTTATGCCAGATTGACCAGAAGTCTCATCTAAAGGTTGGTTTAAAGAGGTATTAGAAATTTAGGTAAAAAAGAACAGAGAACAGATTATTGTAGCCCAAGGCAGACAAAGGGTTTAGACTGTCCTCCATGGTTTTGGATTGTCCTAGACTGAATGGAAGTTAGTGAGTGACCACCCACTTTCTCTGAGGCAAGAACAAGTGCTGAAGGCCATAACTAGTCTGTACATAGTCTAAAATTAGAGGTAGAAGAGGGAAAAGCCAGATATCCCACTCTCAGAGGCATGTATAAACCTTTTTCTTATCTAAGGCCATTCCTTTAATTGACAAACTTCTGAAACATGTAAGCCGCTCACAGAGCCTTCATTTCAGCTTTGCTTTCTTGTCCTAACATTTTATCATGACAAATTTCAGTCATAGAAAAGTTAGAAGAATTGTTTTGTACATTGAATACTTAACCTACTGTTATAAGATTCTGTAATTCATATTTTGCTATATTTGCTTATCTATCCATCCATCCTACCCTACCCTTCTCTTCCTTTATACATTCATCAGTCGATCTTATATTTTTGTATTTCAAAGTATACTTTACCCTAAACACATCAATATGCCTATCATGAACTACTTGTTTACTTGTTTTATAGGAAAAATTGATATACACTAAAATCCATAAATCTTGTATATACCATTCCCTTATTTTGGACAAGTTCATACATTTGTGCAAGTCTATAAGCCTGTCAAGATATAGACTGTTATCATCACTACGGAAAGTTTCTTTGTGCACCTTCCAAGTCAATTTAATTAATTTTTTAATCTCCTTCAATCTTATACCAGTTTATTTTGAAACCGTTTTAGAGTGACTACTTTGTTGGTATGTTTGAGTAGCATTATATACTAGGTGTTTAGAATATAAAGAAATGAAGAACACAGCCCCTACTCTATTTTATTTTTATTTTTATTTTGATGTCGGTAATTCACAATCACTTGAAAAAATTATGGTTACTAGACTCTCCCTATTAGCCCCTACTCTCTTTAAGCTTATAATTTATTTGGGCTTTATTTAGGTATATGAAAAGAGATGAATGTTACATGAATTTGAAGGCAGCACCTGGGTTACGTGAATGTTGTATGTTACATGAATGTTACACGGATCCAGAGAAAGCTTCCTAGGTGTGGGTCTTGAATTGGGCTTTTATTTTAGGATCCAGGGAAGAAGGTTTGTTTTTGTTTTTTGAAATAGACTGTGCAATTAGTAGTTACGGTATAAAGGGACAGTAGCAGACAAGGGTGATTTGGACCCAGTTTTGGAGGGCATATGAGCATTATTCTGTACCCAATGATGATCTTTAAGGAAGGGAGAAATGTGAAAAACAAATCTTTTAGTTAAATTCTTATCCTGTTTGTCATCTTTGGTATTTAATTGTGTAGAAAGCCTTTTCATCTTTTTGAGTTCTCTCTTGTTTTTTATTTCTTTTCCTGTCTCTGATTTCTCAGCTTTGCTGACAATTCTGTTCCTTTCCAGAGCCAAACTATCTAAAGTTTTGTTATTGATTTTTTTGTGTGTGTGTTCTTTGTATTCTTGTCCTTGGCTCTTAGGGATTCTCATTTGTAATTCTTTCCAGGTAATGCCTACATCTGTGTCTGTAAGCGGGTAACTCTTGTTAGGTTTCTAATTGCTAATAGGATGCTACTTTTTGCATTTATCTGTTTACTTTGTATTTAATGGTCAAGAAGCTTTGTCAAAAGCGTATGCTCTAAGAAGTTGTGGCAAATAGGATTTATTGAGAAAGATATGTAAACTTTTAAGTGGGTTGAATGAACAGATTAGACTGAGCTTCTAGGAACAAACTCCAGAAAAACACTAAACAGCTTGCCTGCTAAGGGAGCTGCTGCCACCATGGACCATGTGGTCAAATCAGGAAGCTGCTTCCATCATAATTTGGCAGAAGTTTAACTTCCTTGGGCAGAACCATCATTTCATGTTACTTTTTGCACTCCATATCTTAGGCAGGTATGTTTGCTTAGCCACATTTAGGTCATATGTGAAACCTTAGCTTCAAGGGCATCTGGAAAATGTAGTTTTTAGGTGTCCAGCATCTGTGAAATGGGAAGTCCGTGTGAGAACAGACTGGAGTGAGTGTTGACTGAGTCTTCTGTAACTGTGAAAATGAAATTCATTTTCCCTAGATATCCTCAATGTGAAAAAGTTAAGCCTTTTCTAGTCTTGCTATTTCTGTGCAAAGACATGGGTATTGTTCTAGTTTCCTGGGATATAAACTATTGAAATCAATGTACCATTTAGATTTTTTGTGCAATATAACAGAAAAGCAACTCAAGTTTCCTAGCTCACAATACTAAAACAGTCCAAAGGTGAAGCTTGATCCATTTGTACTTATGTGATCAGAACCTCATCTTTTCTTTCTTTTATTTAAGGAGCTCTGCTTCCATGGTGGTGTTCCATTTGTGGTCAGAGCATGTTGTCAGCAGCTCAAGCTCCATTTCCTCAAGCCATCAAGTCCAGAGGCAGGGAAGGAGAGTGCTTCTGCAGAAGCTGTAAGGCAGGGCTCCTGATCTTTTTTGCTTCACAGACCCCTTTTCTGATGAATAGTTTAAAATAAAATACATAGGACTACAAAGAAAACCAGTTATATTAAAATACAGTTATCAAAATATTTTTTAAAATTGTAAGATAATAATACATACTTCTTTATTAAGTAGTATTAAATAGTGTGGGTCTAATAATTTCCAGGCAGTGATGAACATTAGCACCTGTAGGTGTCTATAACCAGTGATCATGTGATAGGAAGATATATGTGATTTCTACTGGTGACAAAGTGACAGATAATACTGTGGTCTGTTAACTAAATTCACAATAGAAGGACATGCCAGATTTCAGTTGGAGGTTGGTAAAAGTAAAGATACAATTTTTTTCTGGTTCATCTGAGTTTGTAGACACCCTGAATTCTATACCTAAGACCTTTGGGGGTATCTGTGACCTTAAGAATCACGGCTGTAAAAGTTTGTCTTCCCAGCAAATGTCTTGTATCTCATGAGCTTGGATTATATTGACTTCTGAACCAGCCACTAAGGCCAGACAAGATTATGTTAATTGGTTTAGCCAGCCTGGGCCTACACCTGAAGATGGGGGTGGGTCATTGCTACCTAAACAGCATGATGGATTAGCTTTTTTTTCCCCAAGGGAAATTCAGGGCTACTGCATGCTGAATAGCAAATAGTAGATGTTCTTTATGTCATACTTAGTCCATTCCCCCTCCTTTGCTCCCATAGTCAACAAATTTTAGTGAATCTTTTATTTAGATCTGTCTTTTCCTGATTGGTCTCTGTGCTAATATTCTAAGCTTCCAGTGTGGAGTGTGTGGATGTAAGTCCAGGAAGAGGAAATCCTGGGGCAAAATACCTCTAAAAACCGAAATCAGTCAAACGGAGAAGTAAAGTTTTAAATTCGTTAATTGCTCACACACTGCAGTCCCGGGCTGTCTTTCTCCTGCTCTGGAAGAAGCCAGCAGGCAAGCAAGCCAGCCCTCTCCCCTTAACCTCAGGTTCAGAAGCCCTTGGTTGCCCAGGTAATTACCCACTGATATGGAGATGAATTTCTCTCCACCTCTGAGGATACGCAAATGCACTAAAGCCAGGTGAGATATTCTGGAAATGTTACAATTTTACCCACAGGCCACCCCTCCAGAAATCTCCCCTTACAATCTACTCATTCCCCTTCTTCTGCAATTCTCTCTGGGCGAGAAAACTGGAGCATTGTGACTAGACTAGTGACATAACAACAGCAACAGCAGTAAAATTATGACAATCCTCAAGCTGGAGGATTCAGCTAGGTTCAAAGTCTTATGCAGATTAAGTCCATAGCTCATCCATTCCATAGGCAGGCAGTAGTCAAGGGTTCAGAGCCATCATCATGTGGCAGCTGCAGCCACGGGGCGCATTCAGGCCACAAGGATTGTAGGAGAAAATAACCTTAAGGGCAGTAAGATACATGTTTTAATGATATCAGCATAGGCAAATCTTGTCCATCAGTTAGTATACATGCAAGAGAGTGGTCTTGTGATAAAACAGTGGCAGGAATGGAATCTCACCCTGCTCTAGTATACCAGACTTTGACCCCCTCCCTGTGGGAATTACAGATGGGTTAATATATAGGGCTACAGGAGGTACATGCACTGGCCATAAAGATAAAACAAAACTTCCCTGCAGGATGCTCTTACCTCCTGGATGTTTTGGGTACAGTACCGTGACTTTTGGGGGCCATTCAGCTGTTCCTCCAGGAATACACAGGAGGCCAGCTTCCAGGCCTTTCCCCCAAGGTGCCAGAAGGGCCAGCCACCACTGGTCCATGTGTCGAAATGTCCAGGGCAAGGTCCATTCAACAGTGTCTCCAGGGCTTAATGCAGTAGGGGCTTGGCAGCAGGATGTTGCTCTGCTGGCCATATCCTGCCTTCAATAACTCTTCTTTGGTTTGGACGTACAACTGTATAGAAGAGGCAGCAAGGTGTGTGAGCATATCCACAGGGCTCAGAGCTCCTTTACATGGCTTCTCATTCAAATGCTGCAACACCATCCATAGGTGAACTGGCCAACTTCATAGACTATTGGTGTCCCACTTCAGGCCAGATTTCAACAAACCATTGTACCTCTCTATCACGCCTGCCCTGGTAGGATTATATTATACATGAAATTTCCACTTTATTCCTAACTGCACCCATTCTTGTAATGCATGTCCAGTAAAGTGGGTGCCGTGATTGCTTTCAATCACCTGCGTCCAGCTACAGGCTGCAAAGAGATGCACCAGGCCTGTCTTGGTGGTTTTGTTGATCTGCACGACATGCAGGAAAAGCAACCAACAGTCCAGTAGCCATGTCCACACAAGTCATGGCATACCGATATCCTTCTGATATGGGCAAAGGCCCAATATAGTCTGTTTTCCACCCGACAAGGGGTATTGGCCCCCTTACTATTGTCCCAAGTTGCTGTGGGACTTGGTGTAAGTCCCTCTTAGAGCACACAAGGCACTCCTTCCGGGCTCCGCTGACCTCTTCAAAGGTAAATGGTAAGTCCCACCTACGGGCGGCCTATGGCCCACATTGTCTTTTGCCCCACCTGCAACACTGGTGTAGCCATTGGGCCACATCAGAGGCAGGCTTTCCTTCTAGCCAGCACACCTGGGCCAGTGTGCCTGCTTCATCATTTCCTGGGGATGCCAAAGGCAAATGGTCAGTCACATGGTATATAGTAATAGTCTTAGTCTGACCAGGGTCACATAGGTCTTGCCACAACTCTTGCCCCCAAAGGGGCCAGTGACCAATCATCCAGTTGACATGATACCATGTCAGTAGCCACAGGGTCAAACCCTGATGGAAGACCCAGCTGTCAGTGCAGACAACTATGGGGAAGGCCATACTGCCCGCAGCTCAGCCCATTGACTATTCTTTCTCTCTCCTTCCTCCACTTATATTGTCTCAGTCTTAGGATGGAAAGCCACAGCCCTCCACTTTGGGGGCTGCCCACGACTGGAGCTATCTGTGTACCAAGCATCTTCAGGTACAGGGGCTTTTCCCTCCTGATAAGGAGTCTCGGCTACCAAGGGCTGAAAAGCAAGTTCTTCTGCTTTCCACTGGTATAGGTCACTGGCCCCAATAAACGTTGGAGTTCTTCACTTAAGGGGCTAGTCGAGAGGGCACTGCATTGCTGTTAATATGCGCCGTATTTGGTCAGTGTAGGTGTCTGTGTCACACCACTCCATGGCCTTTGGGTCCAGTCTTGCACCTACCCTGCGATGGGATAGGTGGTTATTACCTTGGTCAGAGCTGTTCCAGCGATGGGCTCCATAGCCAGGAAGGCTTGGTACACAGTAGCCAGCTGCTTCTCTGTCAAGGTGTACCAGACCTCAGCTCCTTCCCATAGTTGTGACCAGAATCCAGTAGGTTGGCATGTCCATTCAGGCCGCTGCCAAAGACCCCATCCATAACCATCTTTGGTTACATGAACATCTATTTCACAGAGCCTTGATGTCCATTATATTCAAGGCCTGTACAGCCTTGACTGCCCACTTGACAGCAGTAAAAGCAGCTGCACATGTCTCATCCTACCTGCACATGTTCCACCTGATGCCCTTTCATACCAGCTGCTATGAGAGCTTCAGAATTTGTGCCAAGTGTGGGATAAACACTCTCCAATAGCCCAAAAGACCCAAAAATTCTTGTAAAAACTGCCACAATGGTAGGGGCGGGGAAAGCCTGGACCTTGTCTGTAAGTGCTTCAGAAACAACTTTAGTTTTACCCAACCAGTCAACTCCCAAGAATTTCACAGACAAACTGGGTCCCTGAATCTTGGTGCTGTTCACAGCCCATCCTTTTTCCTGTAGATGTTGCAACAGTCTAGGAACTACCCCTTCAAAATCTGAAAGAGAAGCAGATGTGAGCATAATATCATCAATTTAGTGATACAGCTGCACTGTTTGCAGTTTCCTCCTTGTGGCCAAGTCCTGGGCTACAAGTCTATGACAAATGGTGGGACTGTGGTGATATCCCTGTGGAAGGACAGTGAATGTCCACTGCTGGCCTTCTGAATGTCCACTGCTGGCCTTCCCATGTGAAGGCAAACTGGGTCTGGCTTTCCTGTGCTATGTCAATAGAGAGAAAAGTACTAGCAAGGTCTACTCCATAATGATACGTTCGTGGCTGAGGGTGTCCAGAATGTCTGCTGTAGAGGGGACAGCAGCATGCAAAGGGGGTGTGACTGTATTCAATCCCTTGTAGTCTGCAGTCATACGCCAGGAGCCTTCTGGCTTTCTCACTGGCCACACACTGGGGAATTAAAAGGACTATGAGTGGGCTTTATGATGTCCACCCTCTCTAACTCCTGTGGAGTTTCTCCAATTTCCTCGTGTCCCCCAGGCAATTTATACTGCTTATATTTGTCACCCACCAAGGTACAGGCAGAGCTACAGATGAGTGCTTAGCATGTCCCCTCAGAACTGCTTTTACCACATGTACCCTCAGTCTGAACACACCTGTAGTGGTCTGTAACCACAGGCCCTGCAGTATATCTACGACCAAAATATATTCAGGAATGGGAGAAATGTACATAGTATACTCCTTTGGGGGTAAACACTCTATCCCCAATGAGATTTGGGCTTTCTTCACTCTAATCACCTTACCCCCATAGCCATCTATCACTGCAGGGGTCCCGGGAAAATGCTCAGGGTTGCCATATATCAAAGAACACTCAGCTCCTGTGTCCACCGGCGCTAGGACACGTTGTACATTCACAGGGGACCAATGAATTGCTAATTCTACATGTGGTCTCTGGTCCCCACATGTCCCCCAAGGTGGGGACTTTGACCCCCTCTCCTTTGAACTGCGATGCCCAATCATCTTCCTGTGGGGGTGAGGGTTCAGGCGAATCCCGAGTACTGTCTCCCGTGAAGTTTTGCAGGGACACAGGCCGGGCATGAGGCCTTGACTCTGGCTTCCGTGTCTTGGACCTCAGAAGCTGGAACTGCTGCTCTGGCTTTAATTGGTGCTGCAGTTCTAACAATATTATACTGGGCTGCCCATCGAGTTTTTCTTTCACTACCATGGCATGTATCAAATCAACCCACATCTGGGTCTTTGAGACCTTCCTGGGGCCTTTTGCACCTTTCCTTTCAGTCATGGCCTGCACTTCCCTCCGTGCCCTTATTGTTTCAACCTCCCCCAGATCTGCTATAGTACGAGTAGCCTCTCTTATGGGTTGCCCTAGATCAGGGGCAAGAGTATTCAGTAGGAACCCAAAAAGAGATATGGGAGTTGTATGCAGCACCAGGTTTCTCATTCCTATAGTGACCAACTCCTCATCAGGGCCCTGGGGGTCCATATTATAGATTATGCTTTTCATACCCAATTCCCACAGTGCCTTTTGGAGCACAGCATATGTTGTCCACCTACTGGGAAAATATGGTAAATCACCCTGATTACGCCAAACTATCCTGATGGCAGCTGTCAGCCATTCCGGGAGTGTCTGATTCCCTGAGGCGTGACTGGCATTTTGCAACTGTGGCTGAAGGGAAGGGTGAGTTGTCAGGGAAGCCATTCTACTCATCTCAGTATCCGACACAACAGTGTTTTCCAACTCCCTATTTTCCCAGAGGCATAAAAGCCATGTAGGCAGAGATTCCGACGGCCTCTGCCTGTACTGGACACTCATGTCCACCAGCTCATCCTGGGTATAGGAGCAGAGCATGGAGTGCTCCACAACCTGGGGAGGGGGCTGCTCCTCCCCCTGAGGAGCCCGTGGTTGTTTGATTTTTATTTTCTTAATTACAGCTGGGTGGGCCTTTAAAACAGGAGAAGATGGTATCTCTGGTGGTGGCCTGGGTAGCAGATCCGTCAGTGGCCCTGCCTCCTCCTCCTCTTCTCCCTCCGGCTCCTCCACCAACGGCTCCTCCTCCACCATTCCCGGGGCTGAAGGCACTACTCTATCGTCCCTTGCTAAGGAATCTTCTAGGAGCGTGACCTGCCTTTTCAGTAACTGTCTTTCTTCTTTAATAGCATCTCATAGGTTATTGCCTAGCTCCTCCAAGCGATGCTGAAGTGTGTCTCTCTCCCGCCTAAGTCCCTCGGTAATCCTTTCTCCTGTATGACATTTTCCACTATCTCGATGAAAAGAGACCCTACAACGCCAGCCACTACACAGCCTCCTAAGGTCTCCAAGCAGTCTTCTAACTCACAGAGGGCTAATTCTGCAGCTTCTAGTGTTTCCACCCTTCCCCAATTCTGGGAAAGGCCCCACCCCTTTAGGAGGTACTTTACCCTAGACCAATTCTCTACTAGGGGTTCCCAACTTGGAAGCCCCACAGCTGGTGGAATAATAACAGGTTAGAGGGCACCCTCTGCCACTGAAGCTGCATCCACTGGGGCCTCCTCACCATCCGCAGGAGCAGCCCTCCCAAAGGTTGCACCCATTATGACAGATTTCAGGTTCAGAGGCACCCTGCCAACTACTGCCAGATGTAAGTCCAGGGAGAGGAAATCCCGGGGCAGAATACCTCTGAAAACTGAAATCAGTCAAAGGGAGAAATAAAGTTTAAAACTCGTTTACTGTTTACAAACTGCAGTCCAGAACTGTCTCTCCTCTGCTCCAGAAGAAGCAATCAAGCAAGCCAGCCAGCCTCTCCCTTTAAACTCTCAGGTTCAGACATGCCCTCTGTTGCCCAGGAAATTACCCATTGACATGGAGATGAACTTCTCTCCACCCCTGAGGGTATGCAAATGCACTAAAGCCAGGTCAGGTACTCTGGAAATGTTACAGTTTTACCCACAGTGGGGTAGTCCATTGGATTGCAAAAAGAAAAAATATTAGAACTTCTATATATTTTTCTCATCCTTTAGTATTTATTTTTGTTTGCTTTTTATACTGTATGAATAATATGTTGGTATGTTGGTACATGTATAAATAAAATTTATAGATATTACATATTTAAGGTACATGTTAAAATTGTTTTAATCATGGGAATGGAAGAAAAGTTGAGATGACTGTAGAACAGTGCTATTGAAGACATGCAGAAATTTGATGAGAGTCACATGTGAAAGGAAAGGAGCGACACATAGCAGCAATTCACCGGAGAGTTCCGCTTTATTAGGGAAAGGTGCTGGGTTATATAGGATGGGGCATAGGGTGATTGTGGTGTTACTTCTACGGGGCTGGTGGCTGTTGGCTAGGTGCTGGGATTGGGAGGGGGGCGAGAGGTGATTGGGCTTCAGGTGGCGCCGGCGGGAACCGAGGACCCCGAAAAGAAGCCGGAAGTTCGCCATCTTACTGGTGGGGACCCTTCATTCCCCCCTTTCTCCTCTATGGGTTTGTGGACGTTGCTTTCTCTCTGACTGCTTCCTGCTGAACAGGGGCAGAGAAGGGAGTGAAGGTTTGAGGATTGGGAGGAAAGGGTTGATAGGACTCCCCACAGTAAGGACGAGTAGATGTGGACTTCTTCAGGTTGGAAATCAATGAAGGTTCCCTGTAACCATAGGTTGAGGACCTGTTGATTCCAATGGTGCCAAGAGGATATGGGTGTCAGGAGCCAGGCGTCTGCGGCCATTGTTTCCAGGAACAGTTTCCAGCGGAGAGAGGGGTCCATCTCAGCATGTGGTGAGGAGGTCACGTGAGGGTGAGGGGTCTTCCGTGGCCAGAAGCTGGTAGTTCCTGAGTAAAAGCTGGTTGAAAGCTTGATTAGAGATTTTTCCGACTTGGGATTTGATGAACTTTATTATACAGGGTAAGAAGAGACAGACGAGAAGAATGACTATTATGGGGCCTGCAATGGGCCAGAGCCAGGTGAGGAGGGGGTTTGTTAGTATTGAAGAGAATGGGTTGGAATTGGAAGCAGAGTGGAGGCTGGAGGCAAGGTCAGTGAGTTTGGTGATGTCAGTTTCTACAATGCCGGATTCGTTGATGTAATAGCAGCACTCTTCCTGGAGGAAGACGCAGGTGCCGCCCTTCTCGGCTGTAAGCAGATCTAGGGCCCGCCGGTTTTGAAGGGTGACTTTAGCTAGCGAAGTGACCTGTCTTTGGAGAGAGGCTAGGGAATCGGCAGTGGATGTCAGGGCTCCCTCAAGTTTGGCGTCGAGATCTCTAACTGCCCATAGAGAGTGACCCAAGGCTCCTCCCGAAAACCCCACCCCAATGGCTGAGGTGATTAAAGAGATACCGACCATGATGGGAAGGAAAGCAGCCCTTTTTGTGCGCGAGTGCAAGGGAGGTTGGAGCTCAAGGAATTCTGCCATGCTGTAAAGTGTAAACTGTGGGATTAGGGTGACGAGAATGCAGGGTGTATCGGAGTTGAGAGGTAGTGAGTTGAAAAGGCTGCCATTACACCAAAAGAAGTGTCCCGGTTGTGTAAAAGTCTTAGAGCCGGAGGTAGGGGTGTAGATAGAGAGGCAGTGAAGTGCACTGGAGGGGGGTGGAGTTGGGCCTACACAGTGGTGGATGGTGAGATTATCTGGGTATTCTGGTTCCCACAGGGGTATGTCTGCCAGGGGACGGAGGGGTTGTCCTTCTGCATGGAAGGAGTAGTTGGAAATATTGAGGGGCACGGCGGCCAGCAGTGGGCGCTGTAGTGATGCGCACAAGAAACAATTGGCGGTGTTGAGGGTGTGGTTGAGAAAGATGGTGGTGTCTTGAATGAGCTGTAACCAAGAGTAGGAGGAATAAGAAGATGAAGAGGCGCCGTCAAGAGTTTGGATAATGACTTTTTCGGAATGTCTGATATCTGATGCAACTTGAGAGATCTGGGAGCGAGAGGGAACATACTCTCGAGAGATATGAAGGGTACCATGGGGGGTCGAGGACCCCTTGTAGTAAACTGAGGCTGTTACTCCAGCAGCCCATCGAGAGTCCCAGGGATCTGGGATTGATAAGGAGAATGAGCCGTTGGGATATTTCATGAAACGGTTGGAGGAGTAATACTGTGGGTACTGGAAGTCACCCATGTAGTGAATGGTGCAAGACCAGTAGGGGCATCCCCCGTAGGTGTCTTGCCATCGCCTGCAATAGGCTTGTCTTTGGTCATAGAGGAAGCAGAGGTAGGGAGAATAAAGGTAGCTGTAAATGAATACTCCAGTGGAGGGAGGAAAGTGGAGGTACAAAGGCTCAGAGCAGCCTTTCAGAGGGCAGTCTGATGTGGCAATGAGGGCAGTAACTTTTGTTTAATGCTGTGTGTAAGTCTGCCTGACTTTGAATCGCCATACAAAGGAGGGTGGGGCGGCAGGGAAGACAATAGGAATGAGGGAAAAAAGCGAGAGAGCAGTAAAGGAGGAAAAAGTCATGATTCAGATATGGATGGCAAAGAGGGTGCACGGGAGATGCGGAGCTTCAAGGGATCAGAGGGATGAGGCGTGGTAGAGTAGACAGCGTCTTGGGCTGTATCCGAAGGACTCTGGATTGTGACTGATGGGTCTTGGGTGTCCAGAGAAGGTGAGTCTTGGGTATTTGGTTTCAACCTGGAGATATGAATCTAAGGGGTGACAGAGTTATCAGGCAGTGAGAGCTTGGCGGCTGAGGGGATGCAGAGAATAACTGGGTGTGGACCTTCCCATTTCGGGGTGAGAGAGGGCTGATCTTCTGGTGGCTTATAAAACACTAGTTGGCCGGGCTGTAAGACAGGAGGATTTTGGGAGGTGGATGGATCAGGAAGGAGCCAATCCTGAAATTTCCACAATTCAGTGCGGAGGAAAGAGAGTAGTGGAAGGGCTATATTGGGAGGAATTGGTCCTTTGTGGGAAGGGAGCCCCGGGGGTAGAATCGTACATGATCTCAAAGGGTGACAAGAAGGAAGGTTTCTTTGGGAGGGCTCGAATGCGGAGTAGAGCTAAGGGAAGTAAGCAAACCCAGTCAAGGTGTAGTTCTAGAGATAGTTTGGTCAGGATGTCTTTTAGAGTCCTATTGGCTCTTTCTACTTTTCCTGAAGCTTGTGGTCGATAAGGACAATGTAAATGCCAGGGGAGCGAGAGCGACTTGGAGAGGTTCTGGATAATTTGGGCAGTGAACTCAGGGCCGTTATCTGATTGGAGGGAAGTGGGCATCCTGAACCTAGGAAAGATCTGGGTGAGGAGGATAGAGGCAACTACGGATGCTCGTTTGTTAGTGGTGGGGAAAGCTTCGACCCATCCTGAAAATGTATCTACTAGCACGAGTAGGTATCTGGTACGTCGTACAGGGGGCATGTTAGTGAAGTCTATTTGCCAATCTGCAGCGGGGACATTACCCCTTGCTTGATGAGCCGGGAAGGGTCGGGCTTTGAGGGGGGTATTAGGGTTAGTGCGTTGGCAGATGGTGCACTTGCAGGTGATTTGGTTAAGTAGGGTTTTGTCTTCAGGAGAGAGAGGAAAAAAAGATTGTAAAAAATGGATTAAGGATTGGGGGCTGGGATGGAACAGGTCATGTAAGAGGCGGAAGATAGACTCTTTGTCCTGAGAGCAGAGGGCGTCTTGTGATAAGGCTAAAACTGCAAGGGCAGACGGATTGTTGTCTGGTGCGTTTTCTGATAGGGCAACTGACCGGGCTACTCTGTCGGCCTTGTTGTTACCTCTTGCAATGGGGGAGTCATCTTTTTGATGTGATTTGCAGTGGACTATGCCTAGTCAGTGTGGGAGTTGTGAAGCCTCTAAAAGTTTAGTAATTAAGGCTGAATTAGTTATGGAATTCCCTTTTGTGGTGAGGAGGCCTCGTTCTTCCCATACTGCCGCGTGGGACAAGAGAATGTGGAATACGTACTTGGAGTCAGTGTACAATGTGAGAGACGTGTCCCGGGCCAGAGTGCAAGCTCTGGTGGCTGCAATGAGTTCAGCCTGCTGATTGGTTGTACCGGGGGGTAGGGCTCGTGCTTCAATGACATCTTCGAGGGAGACTACTGCATATCCTGAGTAGTGGATGCCCTCATGTTTAAAGGAGGACCCATCAGTAAACCAGATGAGGTCGGAGTGTGGGAGGGCTCCTTCGGAGATCGTGGAGTGGCACGGAAGGAAGTTGTGAAGGGCTTCCAGGCAATCATGCGAGGGAGTATGAGGAGAGTAGGGCAGAGGAAGAAGAGTGGCCGGATTTAGGGGCGGGCAGGGGAGGAAAGAAATGTTTGGATTTTGGAGGAAAGAGGACAGTAAGGTCAGGAGTCTGGAGGGGGGGAGAGTCTGTAAACTTTTGTAGGTTAAGAGATCTTTTAGGTGATGTGGGGACAGAATGGTAAGGGGCGCTCTGAATGTTAATTTATGAGCTTCTTTCTGCAAGAGCTGTCCAGCGGCTAATGCCCGTAGGCAGGGGGCCCATCCCCGAACTGTGGGGTCTAATTGCTTGGAGAGATAAGCTACTGGGGCAAAGGATGGGCCATAATATTGGCCTAGGACTCCTAGAGCTTGACTGGACCTCTCATGAATGTATAATGAGAAGGGTTTTGACAAATCAGGGAGATGGAGAGCTGGAGCTTTTACAAGGGCTTGACGGAGCTTAATGAAGGAGTGTCGGGGTGAGGATGATAATGGTTCTTCAGGGGGGGCCTTGCTGAGGTCGTATAGGGGTCTTGCCAACAGGGAGAAGTTAGGGATCCACGCTCTAAAATACCCAGCCAAGCCTAGAAAGGAAAGGATTTCTGTCTTGGTTTTGGGAATGGGCAGGTCAGAGAGGAGTCGTTTTCTGTCTAAGGTAATGGACTTTCTTTGCTGAGACAGAAGGAATCCAAGGTAAGTGACAGAAGGGGAAGAGATTTGAGCTTTGACAGGGGATACTCGGTAACTTCTGGAAGCTAGAAGGTTAAGCAGAGACGCAGTGTCAAGTTGAGACTGTTCCCACGAGGGACTGCAGAGCAGAAGATCATCTACATATTGTAATAAAGTGGACTCGGGGTGATCATGGTGAAACTGTTTGAGGTCTTGAGCTAGGACTTGTCCAAAAATATGGGGACTATCTCGGAAGCCTTGTGGTAAAACTGTCCAAGTAAGCTGTACAGAATGTCTGGTGTATGGGTCCGTCCAGGTGAAGGCAAAAAAATCTTGGGAGGAGGGGTCTAGAGGAATAGAAAAAAATGCATCCTTGAGATCTAGGACTGAGAAGTGGGATGCAGAAGCAGGGATCTGCGATAAAAGGGTGTATGGATTTGGAACTAAGGGATGGATAGGGACAACGGCTATGTTGATGAGGCGAAGGTCTTGGACAAGGCGGAAAGATCCGTTGTTTTTTTTCACAGCTAATATGGGGGTATTAAATGGGGAGTGAGTGGGTCTGAGGTAGTTTTTGTTTAAGAGATCTTGAATGATGGGTTGGAGGCCTATGAGGGCTGAAGTGGTTAGAGGGTATTGGGCCTGACAGATATACTGAGAGGGGTCACGTAATTTGATAGAGGCAGGGGGACATAGGGCCATGGAGGGGCTTGTAATGTCCCAAACTTTGGGATTTACAGGGTGTATAAGGGCAGAACTGGAGCTTTCATTGGGTAGAGGGGGTTGTCGGCTATGAGGGCCATCAGAAAGGGAGTACTGGGGGCTGTGGGATTGGATATAGTTATGGAAACGTGGAGGAGGGAAAGGATGTCCCGTCCTAGTAGAGGGATGGGACACTGGGGCATAACTAGGAAGGAGTGGGAGAAAGGTATGGGACTGTCTAGGATTGTGCATAAAAGGGGGGGTTTTTAATGGGAAAATCTGTTTACCTCCTACTCTGACTATAGGAGTAATGGCTGGCGTGGTAGGGCCCCGGTATTCTCACAAGACTGAGAAGGTGGCTCCTGTATCTAGGAGGAAGGAGATGGGGTGACCGTCTACTGTTAAAGTAACCCTGGGCTCCTGTTTGGTGATGGAAATGGTCAGGCGAGAAGCCCCCGGGCCCCATCAATCTTCTTCTGCCAGCCCCACTACGGCGGGCTTAGGATGGGGGTTGTTCGTCCAGCCTCCCCTTCGGGTGGTTGGGCAATCAGACCCCCAGTGGCCCTTTTTGTGGCATCTGGGGCATGGGGTGGTAGGAGATCTGGGGGAGGGGCATGCCCTTGACCAATGTCCCTCTTTTCTGCACTTGAAACAAGCTCTTGGGGGGGCTTGTTTGTAGAGGGGCGCCCAGGTTGTGGTTTTATCAGCTGGGCCAACATCTGGAAATTGGCCTGATCAGCCTTTTGTTTACGGCATTCTTTCTCCTCCTCCCGCTTATGGAAGACTTTAAAGGCCACTGTTAGGATCTCAGTCTGTGGGGTAGCGGGGCCCTGTTCTAACTTTTTGAGTTTAGCTTTAATGTTGGGGTAGCCTTGAGCTAGGAAGTATGTCATAAGGACATGTCTTCCTTCAGGTGTTTCTGGGTCCAGGCTGGTATACTGTAATAGGGCTTGAGTGAGTCTGTCTAAGAACTCGGAGGGGATTTCATCTCTCTTTTGAATTATGTCTTGGAGCTTTTGAAAATTGACTACTTTACAAGCTGCCCTTTTTCAGACCTGGTATTAAGCAGGAGGCAAAAATATCTCGAGAGTGGAGACTCATGGTGGTGTTATAATTTCAGTGTGGGTCTTGTTCGGGGACAGCAGTGGGGCCAGGGGAATAGGTGGGGTCAGTCCTGTGGGTTTCAGTAGCCTGCATTTGGGCGAAGTCCTAAACTCGTCTACGCTCTTCAGGGAGGAGAGTATTGGCCAGGAGCATGAAAATGTCATGATGTGTGAGGCTGTAAGACTGGAGGGTGTATTGAAACTCCCTAATGTATGTCATGGGATCAGTGGAAAAGGAACTTAGGCGTTTCTCTAGTTGGGCTAAATCTCTTAAGGAGAAAGGGATGTGAACGCGCACGCTGCCTTCGGATTCTGCTACCTCCCGGAGGGGGGCGATAATTTTGGGAGGCTCTCGGGACTGAGTCTGAGGGGGACTGAAGGGTTCTGGCTCAGTCTGTGGGGGAGTGACGCGGTCTAGCCGTGCCTAGTCGAGCAGGTCCTGAAGTGCAGAAGGGGGGCAAAGAAAATAAAGAAAGATAGAATCGGACCCACATGTCGCCAGCTAGCAGCCCAGCTGCTTACTTCTGCCGCTCTAGTTGGGCTTGAACTCATGACTCTGAATTAAGAGTCCCATGCTCTACTGAGCTACAGCAGGGCTCCAGTTAATTGCTTATGGAATGCGTTGTTTTCTATTCCTGCCACATTGGCAAGTGGGGGAAGGGCATATCTAGAAGCAGGGGCGGTGTTTCTACACATCTTCAAGGTCTCCCTATTTTCAGAGTGAGGAGTCTTGGCAAGATATGTTTTTCTGGACAGATAACTTCTAAGGACTGCACCGGTTGTTCTCTAGCTTGTGCTTTCCCATGCTGCGTTCAGACATGAGGGGAGGTGCTTTCCCATTCTCTCTACAAACATGTGAGAAGACAAAGGCGGTCCCTAACAGGGGAGAAACAGGTGATGAGGGCAAAGACGGAGGAGGCCCCTGGGACCTAGTTAAAGGGGGGCTGAAAGGCTCAGGCTTAATCTGCAGGGAATGAAGGTGGAGGAGGTGAGATAGGGGAGGAGATGGTTGGGGAGGAAGGGAGAAGGGCTGTTGTAGGAGAAGAAGGGGAAGGGAGTGAACAGGAGGCTTCTGCGGGGGTGGAGGCTTGCAGGCTAGGAGAACTTGGGAGGGGGCGGGGAGAGGAGGAGGCAGAAAGCTTCGATATAGGGAATCTCCTTCCATTTTTTCAGGCGCTGGCAGTAGTTAAAAAGATCGCGAGTGATGTTAGGATCAAGAGTTCCCCCTGCGGGCCATTGCTTGTTATTGTCTAGGGGGGTATGTCGGCCAATCTTGGGAGCAATATTTACGGAGAAGTTTTGGTTTTATATCAGGCGTCAGGGAGAGGGTAGCCAGATGCTTACGCAGGCATTCAAGAGGTGAAATTTCAGGGAGGGATGAGGAGGCTCCCATGGCTAAAGGACAGAGAAGGAGACAAACAGGGGAAGACGAACGGAGATCCTCGGACTGGAAGCAGACCACAAGGAGACAAAGGGCATCCCCGATGATCCTTGGTGGTCTGCGGAAACTCGTATACGAGTCGGAATTTCTTGGGAAGTGTGGGTCGTCACCCAGACTTCCCTAAGAAGGCAGAGTGCCGGAGTCACGAGGTACCTAGCGCTAGGCGTTTTCGGCGGACGGAGCAGGAGGAGGGGGGGAAAAGGGAGCGTTCTCATCCACAAAGGAGTCACCTCGTTTATAGCTGTTGGAGGGGGGTGCCTGAGAGTCAGCCGCAGCTGTGAAGGCCTGAGGCGGGGATTTATGACTGTCGGAGGAGGGGCCTGAGCGTCCGCCGCAGCCGTAAAGGCTTGAGGTGGGGATTTATGGCTGTTTGGGGAGGGGCCTGAGGGTCCGCCGCAGCCGTGAAGGCCTGAGGCGGGGAGAGTTCCCTCCTCATCCCCGAGCGTCAGGGCCTTGCCGGACGATCACGGTCAATGGCACTGCGATAGCTCGGGGAAGAGTGGCCCACCCCGGGGGAATTTTGCTTAAAAACTTTCAGCACTGATGGAAGGGATGGTGAATGCGTTTGACTGTCGGAGGAGGGGCCTGAGCGTCCGCCGCAGCCGTAAAGGCTTGAGGCGGGGATTTATGGCTTTTGGAGGAGGGGCCTGAGGGTCCGCCGCAGCCGTGAAGGCCTGAGGTGGGGAGCGTTCCCTCCTCATCCCCGAGTGTCAGGGCCTTGCCGGACGATCACGGTCAATGGCACTGCGATAGCTCGGGGAAGTGGCCCACTCCGGGGGGAAAACTTACCTAAAGGCCAGAGAGGAGTGGTGAGTGTGATGAGCCAGCGCCGGAAAAAGAGGACGAGGGCAAGCTGCTGCTGGTGTCGGGGGAAGACGGGGCCCAGTTGGGGTGTCCCGTCTCCTGGGTTTCGGCACCAATGAAAGGAAAGGAGCGACACATAGCAGCAATTCACCGGAGAGTTCCGCTTTATTAGGGAAAGGTGCTGGGTTATATAGGATGGGGCATAGGGTGATTGTGGTGTTACTTCTACGGGGCTGGTGGCTGTTGGCTAGGTGCTGGGATTGGGAGGGGGGCGAGAGGTGATTGGGCTTCAGGTGGCGCCGGCGGGAACCGAGGACCCCCCCCCCCCCCCCCCCCGAAAAGAAGCCGGAAGTTCGCCATCTTACTGGTGGGGACCCTTCAACATGTAATTCAAAGTTTTCTAGTTAGCCACATGAAAAAAAGTAAAAAAGAAATAGCTGGAAATAATTTTAATAATGTTAGTATAGTATATCCCAAACATCATGATTTCAACGTGTTAAAAATATAAAAATTACTGAGATAGTTTTCATTTAAAGTCTTTGAAATTCATGCATTTTACCATTCTCATCTCAATTCATACACTGGTGATATTTCAAGTGCTCAAAAGCCACACTTGACTAGTGGCTTCTGTATTGGATAGCACAGACCTAGTCCAATATTCACTCTGAGGTTAGATTTCTATAATTGCTTCTTCTATAGTTTTTATAAACCCATTATTTACTTACTCCCTTAAGTCTTTTTGTATAGTTGCCAGGTTAATAGCGCCAAGTTCTGCTGGGATGTTACTCTTCTGCACTAGGTTTCTGTGGCATCATGTTTAAAAGTAGCTTTTAAGACCTCTAAGGTGGTGCATATCAGTCTTCTTCCTCATGTGTCTCTTGGACTGCCTGCAACAAAACTGATGCTCAGTTAGGTAGTTTCCTCAGCCTTGTCTTCCCCTTACATTTCTCCAAGTATAATCATCTGTTACACCTCCTTGGACTCTAATCCCTCTGCAGTCTTTCCATTTCCCCATCTCCTACCTCGTATCAGTACTCAGAATTTAGCACTTTAGCACTTCATTATATGCAGTTGTTTGTTTATTGTTTCATGTATATTAGTCTTATCTCCACGGCTGACTTCTAAGCTTCCTCTCTTATGTTCCCAAATTGCCGATAATTAAAGGCTTTGCTTTTTTACTTATTTTTAAGGACTTAACCTGGGCTGTTTAAATTTGTAGCTCTAAATTTTTTTGAAATTGTTTTTTTTCCTACTTTGATGGTTAACTTAGGCACTTTTTGCAGATTCAGTTATAGAAGTTTGTGTATTTAAGTGTTGATTTGCTTCTTGAAAATGAAGAAATTCAATTTTCTTTATAAAATGTATTTGAAGTTGTAAAATCACTTTTGGAACTATAGTAGGAAATTATTGATTACCTGGAGTTTCTGGAGATAGAGTTTGATAAGAAAGTCTTGAAGGACACATTTGTTCTATTGTCCAGGAACTAGGATTGGCAAACTTGTTTCCAAAGTAGGGCAAGAGATTTTATTTCAAAGTTAGTCATCAGGATTAATCTCTGAAGTTCTTGGTACTTTCTACACACCAATCACTTTAGCCCTAGGGGATAGGTTTCTCTCAGGCAGTCTGCTAGATGAAGAGCTCTACCGTCGCCATCACAATATTTTTCACTCATTTGGGATACTACAAAAAGAACTTGAAAGATGGATCTTGAAAATAAGTCTAAAGAAGGTCATACATACAGCCTAATGCTTTAGGAGTCCTATCTTTCATTTGACATTTTCTTTGCCTGTGTTTTATTTGCCATATTACTATGATTAGTTTGCTAAAATAGTTACACATCACATTTTTAATTGGGGAATTTCATGTTCATTATTCACTTACTAAAAAAAGTGCAGTATGCTTTGTATGCCAGGCATTAGACTAAGTGCTTTAGCTCTGTCACTTTTTCTCTTAGCACTATTTTATAGATCTACATATTCTTTGGAAAGTAACAGTCATTATTTAATAATTTCTTTGTCTTACTATTTCTTTTAATACCTTGTGGGTCCTTCCTCCTTTTTTGGCAATATCATTAATATAATTGATTTTCAAAGACCAAACAAATATTAACTTTTTTGGATGTTCACATTTTTATTTTATTAGCAGGAGATTGTGGCTTTTCCTCAAGTTAGAACATAACTTCACATACTAGTTGCCTGTATTTTAAAGACTGTATAGTATAAAATATTTTTACATTTAAAAATAATAGTGTAAAACATTTTAGAATTACTGATTTTTAAAAAAATTTGATGGTCTTCAAATTTACGTGAAAATTTAAACTATTAGTTACTGTTTATTTCTGAAAAAGTTTATATTCTTCCTCCTGTATTTGATCTAGGAGTTTAGCCTCTATATTACAATTATTCTCAGTTACCTAAAATATTCTTGGGTGTATAATCAAAAAATTGCTTGATTCTTACTGTATCTTGTTTTGTGAATCTACATCATCTCTGCTGTTTGAATTTTAGTTATCCTATTTTAGTAGAGAATGAGGAGTTATAAAGTATCTTTTAAGAATTGTTCCCTTATGAATGTCTTGTGGATTTCTCCTCCTTTTAAGGGACATAAAAAGAAGGGGAACATGCCTCTTTGAAAGATATAAAATTAATTTGGGAATTATAATCTGTCAACTCATTTGTCAGATTACTTAAATATTAGGTTTTATTTTAAAAGGTTTCTAAAGGTTTATTGATTTTGTTTATAACCCTCCAACTCTGGTAAAAATTTAATCTTTGCACTGTTAGCAGTCAGAGGAAGTAAATGATACTACCTTTCTGTGTTTAGATGTTTGTATTTATCACTTAGCGGTTGTTTTGTAATTGAGATGGACCAATAGATGGTTGGAGCCCTCTACCCTAGGATCTGGATAGTGATCTTTTGGCATTGTTGTGAGAAATAGAGCTTTCTTACTGAGTTACCTCTTTATAAAAATGAAAATTCAATATTGTATAGCTATTTCTAAAGTGAACATTTTTTATTTTGTGCACTTTAAGTATCATTGCATAGAAATAGTATGTGAAAATGGAATATGAAATATATATATATATACTTGCACAGGAAAATATACCTATATGTAGGCCAAGACTTGGGCAATTGACCCAAAATTAAATGGCTTATTTTGACAGTAGTTAGATTTTGAGTAACTCTTTTGTTACATTGCTTTATACCATAGAAATGGTAACAGATTTATGTTTGCATATTTTAGAAGTGTTGAGAAAAAGAAAACCATCGAAGATCAATTTGATAAATTTATCAGGAATCCTCATTTTATTTCAGTTTCTAATCTGATTCACAAACTTCCATGTTACCGTTTGTAACTTCATAATCTCTGCACCTGTAGCACAAAGAACCTTTTGTATGATTCATTTGATCAGATGAAAGCTTTGTTGGCCTTTTTGATTTAGCTAGCAGCCTTTGTCCTTCACTAAAGCAGATAATGAGAACTTAAAAGATAAATAGTATATATTTCCAGCAGAATGACCCCAATGCTTCTCTTTTTGGTTAAAATGTTTTCTTGCCTTTTTCCCTGTAAAGAAGAGTTCTCAGCACTTTCTCCCTTTTTCCCCCTTCCAGCATTTTTTTTTCTTTTGTCATTTTTGTATTAGTGGTTCTTGAGGTAATTAGGTCAGTGTGGGATGATCTTGAAGCTAAGGTCAATCTAAGTCTTAAAATCTGCATATATCAAAATTTCAAAAATTAAATGAATATTTAATAGAATTAGGGAATATATATATGTATATGTATAATATGTAATGTGTTCACATGATTCAAAATGCAAAAGGTGCAAAAAATGAGATGTTTTCTTTCTCTTCTCCTGGTCACACTTCCCCTTACTGGAGGCAA
Source organism: Manis javanica (assembly GCF_040802235.1). Taxonomy (NCBI): domain Eukaryota; kingdom Metazoa; phylum Chordata; class Mammalia; order Pholidota; family Manidae; genus Manis; species Manis javanica. Next base: position 44,435,383 of record NC_133163.1, on the reverse strand, counting down.
CCAATTCTATCTTTTAAAAAAACGTAAATGGTAGCATAGTCTACATAGTGTTATCTTGACTTTTTCACTTGATTTTGTCATTCTTTAAATATTGGTATATGAAGAGTGTATTAGTGATGGGAAACCTAAAGTAACAGTAGGTTAAACAACAAAGTATTTCTTTCTATTACAGAAGTTCACATAGGTGGTCTAGGCCTGGTGTAGCACTGTTGGTATTACTCTTTCTCTGGTCTCACCTGTGTAGTAGGAAGAACTTAATTGATAAGTGTTGTGTGTTCTTCACCAATCAGCAGATCCCCTGAGACAGAGTAATAGTGAAATTAGGCGAATTAATAGTCCTACACTGTCCTCTCAATGTTCAAATGAAAGGAAGAGTAACATGTTACTCACTTTAAATAAAAAACTAGAAATGATTAAACTTAGTGAGTGTAATTCCAGGGTGGGGGAGTGGGGTATTTTCCCAGCCAGGGGGAAAATATCTTTAAACTTAAATCAGTCAAAGGTAGACATAAAGTGGGAGAAACCTGTTTATTACTTACAAGCAAGCAGTCGTTTACTTCTGCTCACCCATGTCTCTCACGATCCGGCTGCAAAAAGGGACCCCACCCAATCTCTCCGTCCAGATATGCCCACTCCCCCTTGTAATTACCTATTGATATGGGGAAACACCTATTGATAGGGAGATGCAGTAAGGCCAGGTGAGAGATTCTGGAAATGTAGTTTTACTCACAGTGAGGAAACCGTGTTGAAAGCTAGGCCTCTTGGGCCACACAGCCAAGTTGTAAATGCCAAGGAAAAGTTTTTGAAGGACATTGAAAGTGCTAATCCAGTGAACACATGAATGATAAGAAAGTGAAATAGTCTTTTTGCTGATGTGGAGAAGATTTTAGTGATCTGGATAGATCAAACCAGCTGGAATATTCCTTTAAACCAGACCTAATCCAGAGCAAGGCCTGAACTCTGTTAAATTCTTTGAAGGCTGAGGTGAGGAAGCTGCAGGAGAAAAGTCTGAAGCAAGCAGAGGTTGGGTTCAGGAGGTTTAAGGAGAGAAGCCATCTCCATAACATAACAGTGCAAGGAGAAGCAGCAAGTGCTGATGTGTAGAAGCTGCAGTGAGCTCTCCAGGAGGTCTGCTGAGATCACTAATGAAATGCCTGCACTAAACAACAGGTTTTTCAGTGTAGATGAAACATTCTTGCACTGAAGAAGACAAGGGAGTAATGTGTTTTTCAAGAGTTGCTCTCTTAATTATAAAAGTAGATAGGGCATGAGGTCAAAAATTTTTTTGTCCTCTGTTTTCTCTCATATATGTTCCCTAACACAGAGGAATGTGTTTTCAACTAATCTTAAAGTACCCTTAACGTAATTGGGGAAAAAGAAAGCAATCAAGAAATATATTCCATTTGGTTTCCTTTTATGTAATATTTTTTGGGATTCTTTCTAAACTTTAACTCTCCAGCTGCTAAGTGGATGCAGATAATACTATGTAAAATATAATCTGCTAAGTGTAATTTTTTTGTAAGTGTTTTTAAAATGTGTTTTGACTTGAGGAAAAAGTTCATAGTAATTTTTTATGCAGCCAGGTGGTATTATGAGCTGTACTTACCTTTGATGTAGGAAATTGTTAGTACTTTTGAAATTATCATTTATTTAGATAAGGAAACTTAATAGGGGGCCAGTATCTGTGCTCTAAAGATAGGCTCTGAGAAAATTTTCACTAGAGTATTGTTCCACTTTATGTGGAGGTCAAATTTCTGTAAATCTCTGCTGATTTTTTTTTTTTTTTAAGCATTGAGGGCCCAGTGAATCAAAGAACAGGAAAGAAGTATTTCTTTTACTTAATAAATGGGCTTTGTAGTCAACCTCACATCCCTTCCTAAGGTCTTTAAAGTTTAGAAACTAGTGCCTGTCATGTTCTATGTGTTCTTAGCATGGAAAGTGGTGCCACTTTTTTTAAGCGTCAAAGTCCCAATAAGCCAAAGAACAGGAAAAAAGTATTTCTTATAAGTTGGTGTTCAGTAAATATTTGTTGAATGAATAACTATTTGTAAATCATTTTTTTTTGCTAGCACAAATTTTTGGGGAGAGGGAATATTGTTAAGAGACTAGTAATATCTGACATTTTGCTTATTTGTTAGGTAGTGTTAGTGGTGTTAATCCGGAGGCATCTGCTTGCCTTAGGATTTGCTCTGGCTGTTCCCTGTGCCTAGACATTATTCTCTCAGATAATTTTTCATGCCTAATTTCCTTACCTCCTCTGAATTGCTTCTTATAGCCCCCCTAAGGAAGCCTGTGCTAAACCACTCTGTTTAAAATGGCAACTGTCCCTCTCCTCCTGCACTTCTAAGTTCCGTACCCTGAGCTGTTATTTTCTGATAGCAGTTACCTCCTTGAAACATACATAGTTACTGTGGTTATTACTTACTGTCTCTCTCACTACCAGAATATTAGTTCCCTGAGGACTTTGACTATTTTTTCACTGTATTCCAAGTGTCTCACTAACACTCAGCAAACATTTATGCATGAATGTAGGAAAGAATGTAACATAGGGAAGTTTACTATAGAACAATTTACATTTTAAGAATTTATACTTAAAAACCATTATTTAATAAGTTTTGCTTTTGGAGACTGCTGTGTTCCTTAATGATAGCAAGCCAAACACCTGTTCAAGTTTAAGAACTCTATATTCTCTTGGTAGAAATGGGACTGAGTTTTGGCATTGTCCTCTTCAAGTCTCTAGTGTCTTTTTGGAGAAGTTGGCATTTCATAACCTTCAGTGGTGGTTTGGTTAATGAGAAAGAGTTTCTAGGTTTGAATGTGTTCCACTCCATCTGTGTACAGGTGGACTGTCTGTCCTCTTCCCTGTCGGTGGTGGTTTCCCACAAAGTAAGAGGTGACAATAGTTTCCTTCCTTTGGACTTGGCCTTATGCTAAATATTTTATGTGTATTATCTTTTTTAATCTTTATAACAACCTTAGGAGGAATGTATTATTGTCACCTTTTTCTTGCAGAAAACTAAATCTTAGAGGTTAGGTAGTTTGTATGTGTGTTGGAGCTGGAATACAAATCCAAACAGCCCAAACAGGATAGAGGGACTCAGTACACCAGGTGCCTTCCTAGTGAAAAGCACCTAGAGGTGAAGAAGAAATTGGAAACAACTTAGTGGGCCTCTGATGTCACAGAGACCTTTTCTTTTATTTGTGATTGAAGCAGTAATGTTTTGTTAGTCTTAACCAGCGCTAATTAAAAAAATTTTTTTATTTTATGTTATTTTTAACTTTTTATTAAGGTATTATTGATATACACTCTTATGAAGGTTTCACATGAAAAAACAATGTGGTTACTACATTTACCTATATTATCAAGTCCCCGCCCATACCCCAATGCAGTCACTGTCCATCAGTGCAGCAAGTTGCCAGAGATCCACTATGTCCCTTCTCTGTGATACACTGTTCTCCGCGTGATCCCCCACACCATGTGTACTAAACATAATACCCCTCAGTCCCCTTCTCCCTCCCTCCCCACTCTCCCTCCCACATCTCTCCCCTTTGGTAATCACTAGTTCATTCTTTAACCAATGCTAATATAAGTAAAAGTATATTTTTAATAAAACCAGAGCTGGCTCCTGAGGAGGTCTTCTATTACTTAGATTTAGTTTAGCTCAAGAACAATTTAGTTTACCTTTGGGGCAGAATTTGTATGCTCCTCCATCTTTCCTAAAAATTAGATTGAGTGGGAAGGCAAAAGTTATGGTTGTATAGGAAATAAAATTTCATGGAGGAGTAGAGGGGTATACAATGGATAGGTTTTACTGTTCTTTTGATTTAAGGGAAAACTTCCATATAATTTGTATACATTTATACTAATGGAAACAGTCATCCCCTGCCTACACAAAATAATTTGCAATTTCAAATTATGATTAGAAAATTCTAATCTTTTAATGTGAATTAGTTTTTGAACCTTAATTAGCTATTTGCATATTTTTTTCTTACAAGATGGCATATTTTATTTTCCCAAGCATAAATATATTTCTGCTCTGTCCTAAGGAGCCTCAGACTATACCTGGTTTTCTCCAGTATCAAAAATTAATTTTAATACTAGTTTTAAAATGGTGATTTATGGGGCTAAATTAGAACCTGCAATTGCAGGAAATAAGGCTTAAGGATATGTATTTATGTGCTGAAGCCAGTAATGTGCTTTGCATAGGAGAGGTTGTAGGACAGTATTGTATGCTTTGCTAAAAGAATAATTTTATTTAAAAAAAAATTCTACAAAGTAAGACATGATGTATTTCTTCTGGAGACACTTTGAGACTCTTTTTTACTTGAGATGATCATTGGTGAGGGTGTTTCCCTTGTAGGTTTCTAGAACTGTGATGAGAATATCATATTTAACTAGCTGTTAGATATCTTGGCTCTCCTGCTCAATTTTAGTTGTATAAAAACAGTGGAAAAATTTTTTTCGTGTATACTCCTTTTTTCCCCTTTGGAGAAGCCAGGAAAGGCTTTCTTGTTGATTACATGTTGGAGGGATCATGTAATGGTTCAGAAGAGTTTATAATGAAAGCAGTGATCCCCTTGTCCTACCCCTCTCCACCTCAGTTCCCTCTCCAGGGGAACCACTTAAGTTGTTTGTATGTTTGATTCTTCTAGTGATAATCTCCCATATTATTAATATGCTTATACTACCATTTCTTGATTTGTGAATTTTAAACTTATCTGTTGGCTTTCTGCAATGATAGTCAAGATTTAGGAATTTATAAAGGATCTGAAATTTTTACTCAAAGCCAAGGAGTTAGCTTACCATAGTTTCACGGATGCTGGTAGAGGAGACAGAGTCAGACGAAGTAGTTTATTACTCACGGCAGCAGCAGTAGCCAGAGTTATCAGCATTCATTTGTGCTGTTGTCCTGAGCCTCAATATCCATCCATAGGGCACTGCGGAGAGGCCAAACACCTATTCACGTAGTGGGTTTTGTAATTGGAGAAAACTCTGGTCTTTTGGATTCTAAATATTTTATAATGGGCAGTAAGTGTGCTCTTTGCTCTGGAGGTCACTTTCCAACCTCTAAGGCTATTTGCTATATGGATATCCTTGAAAATACAGTTCAGAAAAAAAGCAGACAGTGCCTTACTTGCTTGAAAGACAGACAGACCCATGAAAAATTATTTCCCAACACTACTACCCCATTTCCCACCTTCTTATGATATATCATTATTTTTAGCTCTCTGTTCACTTTGGTAAATACTATGCATTTATTTTTATTCACTAACTTTAGATGGTATCTTTTGACTTCCTGCTTTGAAAGAGTAGTATTTTAGATAGGGATCCTTGTAAGTATTAGAAAACCATCTCAGTCATAACTTAAGTGAAAAAGGAAATTGGTTTCTAGAATTGAGAGTCTGAGAGGATAGAGTGGAGTTGGATCCAAATGGTCAAACTTTTGCTTTGAAGAATTGTTCTCTTACTGTATCAGTCTGATTTTTCTCCTTTTAGCTTTATTTTCACTATCTTCTTCCTTTATCCCTCCCCAACCAGTACTGATTCCAGGCTGTGTTTATTTTTGGACAATTTGCAATGGCAAGGTGGAGAGAATATTTGGAAAGTCTGGTCACATGTACATTCTTGGAGATGGGTATGGGATCAGCTACATTTGAATCACTTGTGATGGGGATGGGGAGAAGGTAGCTCTCCAAAGACAAAACAGGATGTTATTATCTCCCCATATCAGAGTTCTCTGTTGTATTTTTTTTTTGGTATTATTTGCTTTTATAACTTCCTTAATTTTACCATTTTCTTAAAGATAGTGTATCTCCCTTTTTCATAGTTCCCTCTTCATGCCCTCTGTCCTTCTCCTCCAGTCTGTGCTTTATTTAGAACTGCTGCTCAGCTGACGTCCTGTGACTTACCTTCATTATGCTCCTGTATCCCATATATTCTTCTTTCTTGGTTTATTGTCTTATTTTGTTAGGGTAAGTTACTAAGGTTAATAAGATGTGTAGGAGGTAAGTTTTGAGTAATTGCATATCTGAAAATATGTTTATTTAATTCTTCAACTGGAATGTTAGTGCAGCTGGGAATAGAATTTTAGGTTGAACATATTTTCTGTCAAAATTCTAAAGGTATGCTCGATTTTTGGCTAGTATCCTTCATTATTGATTAAAAGTCTACATTATTTTGATTCTTGTTCCTTTGTAAATGAGCTGCCTTTTCTCTGAAAGTTTTTAGTATCCTCTTTATCTCTGCTGTCTGCAATTTCCGAATGATATGTCTTGGGTAGGTCTCTATTCATTTAAGAACTGTGTAGGCCCTGTTAATTGGAAGACTTCTATAAATCTATTAATGTATTAATCTTTTAGTTGTGGAAAATTCTGATTTCTTTGAAAACTTTCTCATGTTAATTTTTTTTTCTCTTCATTTGGAATTCTTATTAATCAAATGCTGAGCTCCCAGACTAATACTAAGTCACCTTTGATAATTTTTTTTTCTCTGTTTTTGTCTGCATTCTTAATTTCATCTCTACAACTTCAAAACTTATACTGCCTTTTAAAAAGATTAATTGAATTCATTAATTTAATTTAATAAGCCTTTTCTCAATCTTTTTTGCCTTTTCACAGTATCTTGTCTTGCTTTATGGATCTGTTTTTGAGGATCTCAATTAGAGGGCTTTTAACAAGATTATGTTTATGAATTGTTTTTCCCTTTGTTATATTTATTTAGCTTTTTGTTTCCTTGTCTGTTTCATGTTACAAATGTTTGATTCTGATTTTACTAATCAAAAAGAAGAATGAAGCAATATAAAACTGATTGGGGTCTTTGTACCTAGACAGGGTCTGTCACCTGGTGATCTTTGCATTGGGGTGAGCAGGTAGGGAGCCCCATTATTCTTGGTGTGTGTTGTTAATACTAATTATAGCTGCTGTTAATTGCGTCCAGTCAGTTTAATTTCATTAAAGAAGGACTGCCTGTTTATTTTACAAGTAATGTAAAATCTCAAAGAAAACTAGGATTGTGAAGTGGGTTGTGATCTGGGGTCTAGAAATAGTCAGATAATCATCTTTTCTATGTTCAGAGTGAAAAGTTTTAGGGTGTAGAGTAGCATAGCAAAAAGCAACCTAGACATTGGAGCCAGACTGCTTGGGTTCAAATCTAGTTCTGCCACTTAGTTACACCAAAGTTACTTAACAAGTTACTTAACTTCTCAGTGCCCCCCTTTTCTCACCTATAACGTTTGAACAATAATAGTACCCATCTAAGGGTTGTTAGGAGGATTTAGTTAAAAATACGTACTAAATGTCTGGCCTATAGTAAATTCTTAGAAGGTGTTAATTTTCCTTTTATCTTTACCAATAATAACAACTATGTTAGATATGATGTGATTGCTCACAGCAGAAATTTTTGGTAGAATTAAGTAATTTTAGATTGTATTTTTCTCTTCAAAACCTTAATGAATACTTGGTAGCATTACTTAAAGTGCTGAAATACGTATGTGCAAATATTTTCATCAAAGTCTTTGAAAGTTGGTCTTCTTCCCTACAAAAAAGCGTCCACTAAAGATAACTTGATTAGAACAGTAGTCTTGGAGCACAGCCAGAAAACTAGGAATGGAAAAATGCTGTTTTCAAGCCCAGAAATGTCCAATCTGTGTACAATCAGAATCATATGTGTTTAGCATGTTAGGGAAGTTTTTTTTCCATATAAAACACAGTGACAGTTGTACCTTGTTGGACTTCAGAAAATGTTGTTAAGTTTCTTATAAAAAGATGTTTAGGATGGTATTGGAAAGGGGAAATAATTTTTGAAAGAAAAATTTAATTTTTGTTGGCTTTGAATTTGCTGCCATTGTGCTGCAACACTGATTCTTTCCTTACTACACACTCTGCTGACTATTTGTAAAATTTAGGTGAGTTCAGTAAAACTCAGTTGTGTAGTGGTAGGGGCTTTTTATTTAGATTATTTATCTTGTTTTTTTTTTCCCCTCTCCCATATTGTGGAGGGAAGTCCTCAGAATCTGTTATTGTTATTATTATTAGTTTCTTTTTTAAATGGAAAGGCACACAAAAGTAGAGTCATTGAGTCTGTATATATGAAGTTTCAACATGTTGCCATTGTTGTTTATTTTTGTCCCATTAAAAATTTTTTTTAAAACAAATTCTAGACATGTCATTTTAGCCCTAAATAAGTCAGTATGAAGACATTTTTCTCTATAACTCAATGCCATTATCTGCAAACCAAAATTAACAGATGGATCTGATGCCTAGTTTCTGACTTTTACTGTCTTAGTATCATCAAGTTCCTTTGTGTCATCCAAAACCCAGATATATTCAACTAGTTGTATTTTTAAATGACCTGTTTTTCTTCATTTACAAAAAAATACTTACGTGTTGCAATGCTTGACTTTAATTTGTTATGGAAAATTTCAAACACATAAAAGTAGATGATAGCCACGTAATAACCTCCATATACCTGTCACCCAGCTTTGACAATTATGAGCTAATGCCCAATTTTTTTTCCTGTCTCACTTTTTCCTCCTGGATTATTTTTTAGCAAATCCCAGATATCATTTCATTTGTAGACTACTGTATCTTTAAAATATAGTCTCTCTCTCTCTCTCTCTCTCTCTCTCTCTCTCTCTCTCTCTCTCTCTACATATATGTATATAATCCTCCCTACCCAATTCCTTAATATCATCAAATATCCAGTGTTCAAATTTCGAGTTGTGTCAAAGTCATAGTTTGAATCAGGAGCCATAAAAGGTCCCTACCTTGCAGTTGATTTGCCTTTAAGTCTTGTTTAATGTAGAGGTTCCCCTTCACTATCTCTTTTTTTCTCTCCCTTAGAATTTATTTATTAATGAAATCAGGTTTTTGCCTTATAGAGTTTCTCAGAGTCTAGATTTTAATGATTATATCCCTGTGGCTTAATTTAAAATGTTCTTAAGTTCTCTGTATTTATATAGTGTTACATCACTATTGAGCATACTAAATATTCTTGTAATTCTGAAGACACAACAATTATTTTGTAGATTTTAGAATTTGGCTTAAATACCATGTAAATATATGATGCCAGTCAACATTTATGGTGTCACCTTTTCTTTTTGGTGAAACAGAATTTGTCAGGTGAGATGATAGCTAATTAGAGGTTGTAAGCCAGATCATGTGGCACTGCAGTGGAATACCTTCACATAAGGAACAACATGAAAAGCAGTCCTGTTAAGGGAAACATTAAAAAGAATTTTTAAAATTTACATCATGCAATATCTAGTACAGTTAGCTTTTTTTCCTTAAATATGAAGATAGACTTCCACAGTTTCCTCTTCCGTAAAATGAGAGCATTATTTATATCAATGGTTTTTGATGGGTCTTGAGTTAAAAAGCACCCAGCACAGTATCAAGTATGGAAAGGACACTTGAATGCTAGTTTCCTTTTCTGTAAGCATGGCTATAATTAACTGAGAGTAAAAAGGTAAGTGGTACAGGGTACAAGGTAAGTAGCCAGGGACACCATACCTATTCTAAAAGGTTAGGTTGGGTCAAGAACACGTCTGTTAGAATGAGTCACTTGGTTATGGAACAGCTGGTTAGAACAGGTGAGTCATGCCACATGTACCCGTAGTCCATTATTTCTTGCCCCACCCTGTTGTTGCCATCTGGCAGATATAACAGTTCAGAAGATAAGCATTAGATCAGCTCTAGGAACATAGGAAGAATAGTGATTGGATTGCTAAGAAGACAAAGTGGCAGAGGGGGCCATTGGAGAGCTGGGGACCAAGGGAGCAGACTGGCCAACAAGTGTAAATGCAGGTCAGCATCAGGGAGGGCAAGCTGGTTGCAAAGTCACAGGCACAAAGCCTAATGAGAACAAAAGTAAAGGAGCAACTTCTGGTTCCTTAAATGATAATTTGTTTCATGAGGCCTCAAAACAGTTTACTGTCAAGAATATTCCAACTAAGCCTCTAAGTTTGAATAGCAGGACATCAAGTGGAGATGACTTTTGGAGTTTATTTCTGTTTATTAGCTAACATCAGACATTTGGACCTGGAATAATGACCATCTGTTAGTTTGCATCTACTTGATTGTGTAGGAAATTTGTGTCATGTTGGGTCAGTTGACAGGAAAGAAATCGAAATGCCCTTGCTCATCTCAAGTGATTCCATAGGGTCTTGTTTGGGGGAAAGCTTTGGAGTAGAGGAATCTTCTCAAGGAAACTCCCTTTAGTAGTTACTTTTCTCATATTTTGCAGTGGATATGAATATTCTCTGCTAGAACAGGCTTTATAATTAGAAAGTAGTGCTAAGTGGTTACTTACTAGCTGTGGGAAATAAATTGCATGGTGTTTCCTGGGTTTACCAAAAAATTGATGAACGTCTAAGAAATAATTTTTCCTTCTTTGGCAAGGTCTTTCATAAATCCAGTCCAACTAGTTTTTGGGCAAATATGTCAAACTATAAGAGATTAACTTGCCTGTGATTTGAACTAGATATGTTTCCTTCTTCCAGTGAATAAAGGAAGTAGTAAACAGTCTAAGAGTTGTCAGAGCTTATGCAGAGATCCTGAGGCAAGTAAATCTTGAGACTAATGTTTGCACCTGAAGCTACTTAATTTAATCAAAGGTAGTTTCATGTTCCCATTGTGGAGTAAACTCTGAAAACAAATATGTTGAGCATATTGGAGCAGACTGTATATAAGAAATAGTCAAGGACATTGTGCATTCATTGACTGGAGTAGTAGGTACCCACCATGGCCTGTGTTGTTCTGATATAATAGAACAACCTAGAAAAAAATATGCAGATAAAATACTTTAATATGCATTAATTTCTAGGGCTTTGTACAGACCCCTCCTTCCTCCCTTTTTTAAAGCATAGGCCATTCTTTCAGTAAAATTTTAGTGCCTACCATTTGTTAACAGCATTACGAGAACTGCCCCAGCTGTTGAAAAAGTTATACAAGAATGAGTATTAATTTTGGTTGCTTTGAACTCAGTAGACAGTGACCAATCTGCATAATTATGGTACCTACAGGTATTGTGCTGAGTGATCTAATCCGCATTAGGACTCTGAAATGAGTCTCAGAAGTAATGACTCGCCCAAGGCTGTGGAACTAAGAAATGGCTACTCCTAGAGCAGAGTCCAGGCTTTATAGGAATTGAGGTGACATACTGCTTAAAATTTTATTTGGGGCGGCGTCTTTTGTGTAAATTACTCTGTCTAAACTAAGGACATGATGCCATGATTTATTAACTTTTACCAAATATCACAAATTAGAATTTGATAGCTGGGACAACTCACCCACCCTGCAGTGTGGAGCTAAACTAGGACTGGAGTCTCTGGTTTAGGTGTTAGCCTGCGTGGGGCTGTTGGGAAGGGAAGAATTTGGATCCTGTCATTTATTTCCATTGTTGTAAAGTTCCTGGGACTTTGTAGCATGGAGACATGTTTGTTGTTGTTGTGAATCCTCTTAATGTCCTTCTCCCTCATCGTCCTGTCCACTTCCACCCACCAATAGAAATAATCACACCTGTGAAAGAACGCAAAGGGTGTTGTGAACTCAGCAGGTTCAGACAAGTGTTTTTTAAGTGTGGAGGGTAGGCATCCATGCCTCCCAGGAGCAAGTTACTGCCTGAGAAGAAATGTGTCCTTGGAGGAGAGAGAATCTGGGTACAAAGGTAGTAAAGAGAGACAATTTCAGTTCCCCCTGAAGACTGTCATTCATACGGATCATGTGGGGCTGATGTAAAGAGAAGTCTCACTAGACTTGCTGCTGGAAGGCCCTTGTCGTTCTGTGTCCAAGTGGGTGAGAAGTATTTTCTTTTTAAACTACAGTGAGGGGTCTGTTGACATTTGGAGCAGAATGGAGTATAAGAAGTAATCAAGGACATTCTATAACCACTGACTGTAGTAGAAGTACTGGGTTGTTCTGATACAATAGAGTATCCCCTCTTTGGATGTGACAGAGGAAAACAACAAAACCGAAATGATTCTCAGTTCCTTAAATTCTAGCAATTTGTTTAGAGACCCATTTATAATAGTAAGTATATTTTGAAGTGAATTGAACAGCAAGTTTTTGCCTTGTTGCTATTGCATCTCTCATGGCTCCTTTTCCTACAGGAATCCAGGTGAACTTGAGAAAGATTCTTGGTTGTGCCAGTAGAATTGGTGATCTGCTGAGAAATGTTTGAGATGAACCTCATATACCCCCGTGAACCTGTCACCATGAATGTACCAGGGTCTATTACTATTAAATGGTATTAAATAAACTTCCTTCTTTTGCATTTAGATTTTGAAGTTTGAAAAGCATTCTACTAGTCCTTTGGCAATGCTATCCAAGTTAAACAGTGCTTGTTGGTGGAATGACTTCCGTACCACTGGAGAGGTTCACACTGTGTGACCTTTAAGGGATATAAAAAGGACTCAAGTATCATATTGGAAATAGATAACCTTTAGATTATATATGCATTTTGTTCATTTATAAACTAACGCAAATCTAGAAAAATAAAACTGGAAAAAAGCCTTTCAATTTCTTTCTTTATTCCTCACGCACATTGTTAGGTTTTCATAGCTCTGATCAATGTCTTTTTTCCTCATATTTGGAAATATGGTTATACTTAATACACCAGAGTTCTTTAAAAAAAAGGGCAGTGCAAACCTCTCCAGACACCCTTATAACTGTATGAAAATATAAATAAAGCTTATTGCCATTGAGTTTGTCACCTAACAACTACTAAGTCCCTCTCTACTTACTAGGCAGGCAGTTTTTTGAAAAGGTTGGTTTTTTAGTGTGTTTATATATTCTAGTGGTTTCTGCATACACATTTTATTTTTTTTAATTTGTAATGTAATTCTGATTAATTTGTAACACAGATATACTACTGATTCATTTAGCTTAAGCAAATACACAACAAATAAAAACAACCATAACTTTTATTACAATTACATTTTTGGTAGTTTTTATTCTTTCATTTTTTACATATTCCATGCTATTTGTGAGCTATCCTATTGTGTTACAGTTTTAAGAAACTGACCATCTTGGGTGAAAATGGAAGAATTCTACAGCCTTAAATGAACTTAGTGACTCATCATGTGCCCATCTCTGATTAATTTGTCTGAAATGAGACATTCAACTCCGTAGTGATATCAGAGCACGCTTGCACCTCTCTTCTTTGGTGCTATTTTGTATTTTGAGTATTTTCAAAAGAGAATGATGAAGATTTAAAACAGCTGCTATCTTCGGAAGTATAACGCTTTGTTTATAAAACAAATAATTTGTTACAGACATTGATCAGACCTATGAAAACCTAACAATGTGGGTGAGTAGTAAAGAAAGAAATATTTCTCTTGAAAAAAAATATATTTGCTAACATCATTGGGCAAGGGGCACAAACAAAGCGTTTTACTTCCAAAGATAGTGGCTGTTTTAAATCTTCATCATTCTCTTTTGAAAATACACAAAATACAAAATAGCAACCAAAGAAGAGAGGTGCAAGCGTGCTTTGATATCACTACAGAGTTGAATGTCTCATTTGCAGACACTTTTAAGTAACATTGTATTGTATACTGGGCTTCTCCTATTAGCTTGTTTGAATATATTGGTGTCTCTTTTTTTCATTTTTGGCTCACCAGTGTCTTTGTGAATGACTCTGTGAACAATACACTTCACTAACTGGTTTATGTTGTCTCTTATCCATGGGTCAAATTCCAACGAGAAATCCATGGTTCTAGTGATCTATTATTAAACAGCTTTTGGTGTTCCCTTTATAAATCAACTGTGAGGACCTATACTGAAGGATATTTGGAAAATGTGAAATATGAATGTGAACTTAAGTTTTGTAAGTTTACCTAAGAGGAACTTAAGAGTTATTTTGTTTTCATTTTTAAAAAAATGAAATAGCTTAAAGAACTGTTGATTCTGATCAGAAACTTCAGAAAAGACCTCAGAAGAGCTAAGATTTGAAGTGTTTATAAAGCTCCCTTACCTTGAGTGCTCATAGCATTTTTGCTAAGCACTTTACAGGCATGTGTGTTAAGGGCGTCATATTATTCGACTTACTAGTGAGGTGTTACTCTTTCTTTTTTAAGGTCACCAGGAGTTCTAATATATAGCTACAATTGAGAACAATTGCTGTAGGAAGATTCATAGATTTCTGGCTTATCTTGGGAATAGATAGTTGTGCTTTTTGAAGAGAAAATAAGGAAAGAAAGACACATAGTTTGTAAATGTCCAGTTGGGTTGGCAGTTGGAAATAGTATCTGAAGCCTGGCGGCAAAGTAAGTTCTAGTGATGAGGTGTGGGAAAATTTATTGGCAGCTAGATGATGTTCAGAGTTACAGGCTTAAGTGCATTTGCCCTGGGAGAGTTTGCATAATGAAGAGAAGACCCAGAATCCATGAAATGCTTTAAGTGGATGAAAGTAGAGGAGCAAGAGAACAGAGATCTAAGTGCTCAAAAAAGCTGCAGAAGCAGCAGCAGCAAGGAAATGAGTGCATTTCAGAAGCTAAGGGAGAGGATGGGGTCAGGTTTCAGGGGCAGAGGTGCCTGGCATATGGTAGGTGCTCAGTAAATACTTGTTACAAGTAGAATTTAATGAGTTTTAAGTTTCCACTGGATTATCGGTTGGGAGGTTGCTGGTGACCTTTGTAAAAATAATTTAATTGGAGTAGTGTTTCTCGTACCTTACTCTGGCCCCTCATGTCACTTTTGGAAGTTCCTATCCTCTACTTTAACTGTTAGAGTTCTGTAGGGCTTTGCTCTAGGTCATTGATTCTCCAAATGTGAGTCCCAAAACAGAAATAACATCACCTGAGAACTTGTTAGAAAATGAAAATGCTCAGGCCCCACCCAGACCTACTAAGTCAGAAACTGGGGATAGGACTCAGCCTTCTGTATCTTAAAAAGCCCTCCAGGTGATTGTGATGCTTGCTGAAATTTGAAAACCAATGTTTGAAGATCTTTTTTTTGTCTCTGCTTTCTGCTTAGGCATTGATTTTTAGTCTGTCATCCTGGCTTGAATGACCATGCTGTGGGCACAAACTTCCAAATTTACCTCCTTGGTCCAGTTCTTCTGAGGACCAGGTCCTAGACCCAACTGACTGTCACTTATTTTGATTTTGATGTCTCTGGCTCAACTTGTCCAAAACAGAACTCAAAATTTTTCTCCAAACAGTCTTTCCCCAGGTTCAGTAAAAGGCACTGTCATCCATGCAGATGTTCATGTTGGGAACGTAAGCTTGATCCATTTTCTTACACAAATGCTAACAAGTTATAAGCACATTCTGCTATACTGGTTCAGGAAGTGCGTGCGCGCACACACACACACACACAGTGATAATTTTAATAATATAATGAGTAAGGGTAAGATGGGAGATATCTTTCAGGAAGTGCGTGCGCACACACACACACACACACACACAGTGATAATTTTAATAATATAATGAGTAAGGGTAAGATGGGAGATATCTTTCAGGAAGTGCGTGCGCGCACACACACACACACACACAGTGATAATTTTAATAATATAATGAGTAAGGGTAAGATGGGAGATATCTTTCAGGAAGTGCGTGCGCACACACACACACACACAGTGATAATTTTAATAATATAATGAGTAAGGGTAAGATGGGAGATATCTTTCAGGAAGTGCGCATGCACACACACACACACACACAGTGATAATTTTAATAATATAATGAGTAAGGGTAAGATGGGAGATATCTTTCAGGAAGTGCGTGCGCACACACACACACACACACAGTGATAATTTTAATAATATAATGAGTAAGGGTAAGATGGGAGATATCTTTCTGGAAGTGCGCACGCACACACACACACACACAGTGATAATTTTAATAATATAATGAGTAAGGGTAAGATGGGAGATATCTTTCAGGAAGTGTGCGCGCACACACACGCATACACACACAGTGATAATTTTAATAATATAATGAGTAAGGGTAAGATGGGAGATATCTTTCAGGAAGTGCGCGCGCACACACACGCATACACACACAGTGATAATTTTAATAATATAATGAGTAAGGGTAAGATGGGAGATATCTTTCAGGAAGTGTGCACACACACACAGTGATAATTTTAATAATATAATGAGTAAGGGTAAGATGGGAGATATCTTTCAGGAAGTGTGCGCGCACACACACACGCATACACACAGTGATAATTTTAATATAATGAGTAAGGGTAAGATGGGAGATATCTTTCAGGAAGTGCGCACGCGCGCACACACACACACACTGATAATTTTAATAATATAATGAGTAAGGGTAAGATGGGAGATATCTTTCAGGAAGTGCGCATGCACACACACACACACAGTGATAATTTTAATAATATAATGAGTAAGGGTAAGATGGGAGATATCTTTCAGGAAGTGTGCGCGCACACACACGCATACACACACAGTGATAATTTTAATAATATAATGAGTAAGGGTAAGATGGGAGATATCTTTCAGGAAGTGCGTGTGCGCACACACACACACACACACACACACAAAGTGATAATTTTAATAATATAATGAGTAAATGCCCCACCAGTTAAGGGTAAGATGGGAGATACCTTTCAGGAAATCTCAGTTCTCAGAGATGCTAATAAGTCATCAACCTGCTTTGCTGAGAGTGATTCCAGAGTTTAAAGATTATAAAACATGATCTGTAAACCCAAGTTAAGTGTGTCATCTTGAGCTCAACCAAAGAAACTTGTGTGTAAATGTATAATGGATCTGATTACTGTATAGGATTGAATATATAAAACTGTGTCCATTGTAATGGATAGATAATTTCCAGGAAAGGGTAGGTGTTCAAGTGTTACAGTGTGGGACTCTGGGTCCAGAATGCTTTGGTTCACGTCATAATAGCACCATTTGCTGTGACCTGGCTAAATTGCTTTCCTTCACTATGCCTCAATTTCCTTGTCTATAAAACGGGTATAATAACCATCTATACCTGAAGGAGGTATTAGGATTAAGTATGGTATACTTAAGTGTTTGGAGTGAGCAGTGCCTGGCACGTAGGTAAATGTTCAATAAATGTAAGCTCTGTCACTACTAACTCATACCTCATCACTCTAGTCCAGCCATTCTTGAATCACTTAGCTACTTGCAGCTATTCAAACAAACCATGCACTTTCATACTTTAAAGTGCTTTTACATCCAGGTCTTCATTTAAACTTCCTCTGATTTCCCACATTAGGTGAAGGTTCCTTTTATGTATTCCCTTAATATCCTGTACAACTTCACAGTGCTTTGTAAACATTATTTTTAATAACAGTTTTATTGAAATAATCACATATCACCAATTAACCATTTAAAGTATATATAGTTCAGGGCTATTAACAGAGTTTGGCAACCTCACCAATATCAGTCTTAGAACATTTAATTCAAATCTTGAGAGTACCACTTAGTATCATGAAGATACCAAAAAGAATATGTATACTCAGTAGTCACTCTGCATTCTTCCCACTCCTTCCCAGCCACTGGCAACCTCTAACTCTACTTTTTGTCTCTTTAGATCTGCTTGTTTCGGATATTTCATATAAATGGAATCATATATTTTGTGGTCTTTTGTGTCGGTTACTTTAACTTAGCATGTTTTCAAGGTTTATCAATGTTGTAGCATGGCCATACCTTATTCCTTTTAATGGCAGACTAATATTCCATTATATGGATATACACAATTTGTTTATTCATTCATCAATTAATGGACATTAAGTCATTTCCACTTTTTGGCTATTATGAATAATACTGTTATGAACATCTGTGTACAGGTTTTTGTATGGACATGTTTTAATTTCTCTTGAGTACATACCTAGGAGTGGAATTGCTAGATCATATGGTAACTGTATTTAACCTTTTGAAGAAATGCCAAACTGTTTCCAAAGCTGCTGCAGATTTTATATTTCCTACACCAAAGTATGGGGATTCCTATTTATCCTTATCCTAGTCAGTGTTTATTATCTCTTTTTGTTTCAAGCCATCCTAGTGGGTGTGTGAAGCGCTATTTCATTCTGGTTTTGATCTACATTTCCCTGATGACTAATGATGTTGAACATCTTTTCATGTGCTTAGTTAGCCATTAGTATATCTTCTTTGGAGAAATTATTCATATTCTTACCCCATTTTTTAATTGGATTATTTGTCTTCATATTGAGGTCCAAGAATTCATTACATATTTTAAAAACAAATCCCATATTAAGTACATGATTTGCAAGTATTTTCTCCTGTCCTGGGAGGTTGTGTTTTTCACTTTTTTGGTAGTTGAAAGTTTTTTATTTTGGTGGAGTCTATTTTTTTCTCTGTTGCTTGTACTTTTGGTGTCATATCTAAGAAACTATTGCCTAACCCAAGGTCATGGAGATTTCTGTCTATGTTTCTTCTAAGAGTTTTGTAGTTTTAGTTCTTACATGTTATTGAATAATTTTTCTGTCCTCCCCTTTAGAATGTCAGCACCATAGCAGGGATGCGCTGGTGTTTGTTTTATTAATTTGTCCTTTGGGCCTCATTTAAGTCTTGGGAAATAGTGTTCAGTAATGATTATTAATGATTGGAAAGACAGACTTTAAGGAGCTGTCATCACAACATATAAAAATGCCTAACTTGAAACACTTCCTCCTTTTTTTTTTAAAGCTAGGAACTGAGATTTGTTAGTGTTGCCAGTGGTTGAATTAATACTGCAGTTTAGGTTTAGGAGACTTTAAATAAGGGGTATCTTTTTTGATTGCCATCCTCAGTTCTCAGAACACGTCAGTTTAGTTTTACAAAATTGGGATTTGAAGCTGAGTATTTTTCATGTATGTACTTTTAGACTTGGAGAGTTTTATTTATTACTCTGTTCTCCACTGCAGATTCTTAAAGAGTAAACCAAGGAGCAAGTCCCATGTTTCTAAAGGTCAATGTTTTCTGGTGATAAACAAAAATTTTATGCCACTTTACAGGAATCTAATACCACACCCCAGTAAGTGCTGACAGAGCCTCTTTTCTGAGTATTTCCATTGGTTAAAGAGGATTTTGTGGGGTTTTCCTACTCTATATTAAGTTATCCTCTCCTGTAATACTAGATTTGGAGTTGGGGTAGCATCTGAAATGAGGGCTTTCACATATATTTAATTCAACTGCTGTGACTTTCAAAAACAATGTAGACATTGTCACTGTAAAACTGCATCCTTACTCTTTTGAGGAGAGAGAATTGACACTTTTATAATGAGTGGTTTTGTACCTGACCAGGAGTCAGTTTTTTGTTTTTGTTTTTTAGTGGGTTGATGTTATAAAGTAATTTTAATGTGAGAAGTATCATAAACTAGTGCATTAAGCAGTGTAGGTACATTGCTAGACTTTGACCAGAGTCATCGAGGAAAATTCTTATGATTAAGCTAAATTATGGAGGGAAATGCCACCTAATTTAACATTAACATTTTTTTAAGAATGTGGGTTTAAGAAGCCCTCAGTAACGGGTGTTTATAAAATCATATATGTGTTATACAAATTTAGGATTTTACATCAGAAAATAAATCAGGAAATCTGATACCTTGTTAAGGATACATAAGGGAAAAAATAGTATTTGGACTTTTTGCTTAGTTATAGTGAGATGTCTGCTGCTAAAGTGATGAAATTGTTTAATATGAATTAGTATATGTCTAACTTCTGATAAAATTGGCTCTAGGTCTATGTTTACGCTTGTGATTTTAGCTTTTACTGTGGTAGCTTCATTCTATCATTAAAGGCTTTAAAACATCTGCCAGTATTGAATGCTGTACTTTTCATGTTGGGAAAAGCAGATTATCTCGAGTCCTTGAAACACCAGCACCTATTTCATTAACACCATCACTGTCATTCTCATCCATGAAAATATCTTTCAGAATATATACATTTGGATACGAATTAGAAATAATCTTAAGGCACCTAAGGGTAAATTTTTCACTGAATCCTTGTGTTTTTCATTCTCTCCATATCAACTACTTTAATAATTTTGAGTAATTAACTTGAATAGTTTTATGATTTCATATGATTTTTCTTTGACCCATAGCAGTCAGCTAGTTGCAAAACAAAAGCAACAAAATACCCCAAACTGCAGCTTCCACAAATGTCAAGAAAATAGCAGAGTTCCTGTAACTTCAGAGTATTGATTGAAATGAATGATTTTTAGTCTTTTATGTTCTGTTCAATAAGCTGTTTTTCTTTTGACCTTTAAGTTGGTTCCAAATACATAAAACAGCTGAAATTTTCTCATTTATGTTTTCTTGTTTTAAAGTGATTTATTATTTTTAATAATATATAATTTAGACAAAAAGGTTTGCAGCAGTGTACATCTTTTTTTTATTATGTATGGCCATCTCTCTCTCCCCCACCTAAAATAAAAGGATTACATAGTCCTTTTTTTAGAGGTGAAGAGGAAAATAGAAGCCAATATACAAAAATTTGCTTTAGGCAGTGTTTTTGGGAATGGCATTTTGAGATGTGTGGGTGTCCCTCTGCTTTGCTTTTTGGAGTGCTTTGGGTAAGTGCTAAACTTGACTCATTCTCACCTAATTTTCAGAATAAGTTTAGAAGTATTGCCTTAGTCTTACATAATAATAATAAACTATTTTGCCTAAAGTTAATATAAATAGCAAATAATTTATGTGGCCAACCCGTTTTTATTGTAATTATCTTTATAGGTTTGGACCTCTGTGAGACTGGTTGTTTTTTTCAGAATTTTTTACAAAAGATTTATTATTAAATATATGGGTTTTACCTATTTTTTGTGTGTGTGCTTTTGGGCAGAAATTGTCGTAATTGGCTCCTATTTTTAGAGCCCGTGAGGGCAGTAGATACTGAACCTACTGAGGAACTACCAAAGAGCTTAAACCCTTTGGAGTTCTTTTAAAAACAGCCTGTCTGAGAAGACACTCCTCTCTCAACAACCCTTTCAGTTTAGTTTGAGCAATAGATTTTTCTCACATTAGCAATTACTTAATTGCTTTAAAAGTGCAAAAAATATGAGACTTAAAAGCAAGCTATTAAAATTGTTCCGTAAAAAACATGCACTGAATCATTCAGTGGTGGGATTTCTCCCAAGACCTTAATTTTATCCCCCATTTTTCCTCCATTTTACTACTAATTACTGTGTCTGTGTATAAAACTCCATTGGTGTGATTGTAAAGTCATGTCATTGTTAAAGCTCTTTTGCATCCCTTTTCCGATTTTTGCCTTGAAGCCAGTGTGACAAAACACAGTGTGATAATGCAATTAATTTAGACTGAATACATCGAATAAAATATTGACATGTCACAGTTACAAAGCATCACATTTTAAACCTCTGTGGTCTAGTAGTAGTTCAGTGTTTTTATCAAATAAATTGTACATTTCAGCAGGAAGGCCTCCTTAGATATGTGTGCATGTATATAATACAGTTCACCCTTGAATGACTGGGGGGTTAGAGGTGCTGACCCCCTGTGCAGTCAAAACTCTGTGTATAACCTTTGACTCCACAAAAACTTAACTGCTAATAACCTACTGTTGATCAGGACACCTTACCGATAACATGAATGGTCAGTTAAGACGTATTTTGTATGTTATATGTATTATACACTGTATTCTTACAGTAAAGTAAGCTAGAGAAAGGAAGTGTTTTTCCAAATTCTCACAAGTCTCCAAATTTCCAATATGTTTATTGAAAAAATTCAGGGTATAAGTGGACTTGAAAAGTTACAGCCTGTGTTGTTCAAGGGTCAGCTCTACATAGTCATCTTTTCTCAGTCAGTCATTTAAAAATAATTAGTTTATACGTTGCTTGAAAGTAAACGTGAAGCTGAGTTATGCAATCACCAAACTTTAAAAAACAACTGCTTAATATTTGGACTTTATTGTGATTAGAAAAATGGAGTCAGGAAAACCATATGGGCAAATACTTTTGTTCCCTGAGGAAGAGGAGCAGTAGAATACCCACAGCAAACCAGACATTACCCATTATGGTTTTGCCTTCATTTCCACTTAAATGTTTGTGAAATGTGTGTTATTTCTTTATAGAGTTGCAGTGCCTATATGTAAAGGTTTTCACTTAGTTTCTACACAGCATCCTTTAAAAAATTATATGATGTCAAACTAGTCTCCAGCGAGCATCTGCCTTAGGATCATTTTTTCCTATGTCCTATTAGCTAATTCCAAGATCATTTAATATGGTATCCACCCATTTCATTTGGCCTCAACCTTTGCTGTCATGAAAGTAAGACTGATTGTTCTGAATTGCTGTGTATATGTGCTTTGGCACAGCATGAAGTTACCCTCAGTAACATTGCCATTGTCTTTAAAACAGCTTGCAATTATGACTGCAAATAAAAGGGTACAACAGGAGGGCATGATAGAGAAACATTCTTTTTTCCACCCCTGGTATTTAACAAATTTTTGTACTACAACCTTTTGTGTTAGCTGGGCTACCTACTGTATTTTCTGTATATCATTCCTAGACAACTGAAATGTTTGCATATTTGTCACTACAACTTTGACATGTCTACAGCCGACCACTCTGAATTCTTTTCATGGAGGCAGACAAAACAAAATGTATAGAAGAAGTTGAGTGGACTTGCCTCTATTGGTATTTTTTTTTCACTTGCATGTTTAAATGCTTATGCACTTTTAATAAATTGTTTTGTGCGGTGCAGCTCTTGACCTACAAATGTTTACTTCTGTCTGGTTTAGAAATTTGGGAATGGCCTTTGGTTTTACTTCCTTTACTTTTTCAGTGTACAGAAATGTTATCTTTACCATGTAATTTCTTTTTTTTTATTAAGGTATCATTGATATACAATCTTATGCTCAGATTTCACATGAGCAACATTGTGGTTACTACATTCCCCCTATTATCAAGTCCCCACCACATACCCCATTACAGTCACTCTCCATCAGCATAGTAAGATGCTATAGAGTCACTACTTGTCTTCTCTCTGCCATACTTCCTTCCCCAAGCCCTCACTGTATTATGTATGCTAATCATAATCCCCTTATCCCTCCTTTCCCACCCTCCCTCCCGAGTCCCTTTCCCTTTGGTAACTGTTAGACCATTCTTAGGTTCTGTGAGTCTGCTGCTGTTTGTTCCTTCACTTTTGTTTGTTGCTATACTCCACAAATGAGTGAAATCATTTGGTACTTGTCTTTCTCCGCCTGGCTTATTTCACTGAGCATAATGTCCTCTAGCTCCATCCATGTTATTGCAAATGGTAGGATTTGTTTTCTTCTTGTGGCTGACTAATATTCCATTGTGTATATGTACCACATCTTCTTTATCCATTCATCCACTGATGGACATTTAGGTTGTTTCCATACTTGGCTATTGTAAAGAGTGCTGTAATAAACATAGGGGTGCATATGTCTTTTTGAATCTGTGATCGTGTTTTCTTCGGGTAAATTCCTAGGAGTGGAATTCCTGGGTCAAATGTTGTTTCTATTTTTAGTATTTTGAGGAACCTCCATACTGCTTTCCACAATGGTTGAAATAATTTAAATTTCCACCAGCAGTGTAGGAGGGTTCCCCTTTGTCCACATCCTTGCCAACGTTTGTTGTTACTTGTCTTTTGGATGTTGGCCATCCTTACTGGTGTGAGGTGATATCTCATTGTGGATTTAATTTGCATTTCTCTGATAATTAGCGATGTGGAGCATCTTTTCATGTGCCTGTTGGCCATCTGAATTTCTTCTTTGGAGAAGTGTCTGTTCAGATCCTCTGCCCATTTTTTAATTGATTTATTTGCTTTTTGGTTGTTGAGGCACATGAGCTCTTCATATACCATGTAATTTCTTCTTAAACAAGGAGTTTCTATGGAAAAACTGCTGGCTGTTTGAGTGACTGTTGCGGGTTGTATACTGACCATATGGAAGGTTACTATTTATGCCATATTTCATTCTATTTTAAGTAACTGTTGAGTAGGAGAAGAAACTAAATATCCATTTGCAGAAATCAGAAAAGCTTCCTTATTGCTTTATTGAGGTTATATTTGAATCATATATTCCTCATCAGCTCCTTCAAGAGAAAGAGACTGACAGTGAACTTCGTGACAGTCTTATATGCTTGTTAACATTTATTGCTACTTTACTGATTCAGAAATGGAGGATTAGGGGAAAGAAGCATTTTGCCTAGAATTAGGGGCACATAGATTTTAATGGTCTTACTCCAAGGACAATACTTTCTGTTTTAAGCATCTTTTCCACTCAAAGGTGCTTAATTCTAGCTGTCAGTTTGGGAGATCCACTGGATAGCATAAAATATTTAATGTATTAAATCAGAATTTGATGATATTTAAGTAAATTAAGGAACAAGAATAACTCACCTTTGATTTCTTATAGAATTCATTGGTAATAGCCTTACCTTAAAGGTACTGCTGTAGTACTTGAATATGGATTTTTAAATTTGATTTTTGAGTTATTATTTTCATTTTACTGAGGTCAGAGCTTGAAATAAGTGCTAACTGTTGCGAGGTTCAGGTTTTCAGACAAAAACAGTGATTTGGAATCAAGATACTTCAGGCAAGTAATATCATTAATTCCTCCATATAGATACCTTATTTTTAAAATGAGGAGGTTGAACTAAGTGATCTGTTAACCGTCTCTTTAAATGCTCTAGAATGATTATGCTTTAAAAGCTTCAGGGGTTCATGAATTTAAGTGAGAAAAGTGTTAGATACTTGTTTTCACTAATTACTAACTGAAATTGACCATTTCCTTCAAGCCACAGCAAATTAGGAGTCTCTGTGACTTCATTAATTTGAAGTTTGAGGGGTATAGGAAAAGACCTCTTAGGTGAGGTTATCTGCTCTTGATTTAGCCAGGAGGACTACCTTGCCAAGAACAAAAGTTACCTCCACAACACGTGTACTGCACAAAATACTTCTGAAACAGTCAGTTGGAAGGCTGTATGACCTTAAAAACATGAGGGCATTTGCTGCTGAGTTTTTGTGTGAGTGTGTATTTTGTATTGTTTGCCTTTTTTCTTTTTTGCTTGTCTGGCTCTTACTAATTTATGTATTCATCAGTTAGGAGGAAGGAAATAGTAACAAATTCTTCCTATTAGTAAGAATTAGGAATACACACAAAACTCAATAACTTAATTGGAACACAAAGACTGCTGGGGTATATCCTGTGGTGAGTCTGTTATTCCATTTGTAATGCATTTATCTTTAGATTGGGTAGGGTGGGATTTGCATTCCCAAAGTTACAAAGAGTTTCCAGATCCTTATCAAGTCAGTATTAGGAGTGACTGTTTTTAATAGTGATAATGAGGCAGCTATTCCCTGGAGGAGATTTAGCCACTGGTGAAATTGTCAGAACCCTGAAATAGTTTGGGAAACTCAGGATGGAAAAAGAAAGTTGTTTCAAGAACAAAACAAAACAGAAAACTCAAGCTGCCTTTTTGGGGAGGGTGAGATGGAGGTGACAAAGAACAAGATGAACTTACCCAAGTGCAGCTGTCTAGAAGCTGGGAGAGATTAGTTTCCCTAAAGCACTTTTGTGTGAACAAGAAGTTTTGAGTGTCGTAAAATCAAGTTGCTTCACAGGCGCTAATCTGGAAGTATGTTCTCTGTACATGGCATAATTTAATTTGGCTTTGAGAAAAGAAGAAACTCTGGGTAGCAGCTATTTTTGTTGCCAGTCTGAGAAAAGTTTAAGTAGTATTTTATGGTGGTGGTGGGAGAGCGGATATGACAGGAGTTAGAAGTGTGTGTGTGAGGGGTGCCCATAATGCTGCAGGCCACATTACCATGCTAGGGCTTACTAATTAAAAATGAAGACAAGATAATTTTTGCCAGGGGTAGATGGAATGAAGATGAGAAATGTAGGCCATGTCTTCAGGTATGTCTATCCCACCTCTATTTTAAGTGCAAAAGGGATCTTTTTTAGATTAGGAGTTTTTTCATGGATGCCTGCCTGCCAGCATAACATGCTGTAAAACCTTGTTCAGTTTTCCTTAAATCCAAAAATGATTCTATACCAAATCCAAACAAATCAAATCACTCTAAAGGGATTAAGTGAAAACACGTGTAGCTGCCTTGGCCAGACTATATATGTTTGCAGATTGGCTCAGTTCTCTGTGCTAAGTAGATTCCTTTTAAAGCATCCTTTGATGACCATCACCACCGTCATCATCCAGTCTGGAGGTGAACAGAGATGGGACAGTATTTACTTACCTGAACTGTGTTTTGTAAACTCTAATAATGACTTAAGAGTCAACCTGACAGATTTATAAAGATAGGATAAAAACAAATGCTGTTCATTTATGTTAATATATTGCATATTGCAGTTTTCATGTACCAGAAAGCTTTTATTTTTAATTTAGTGTCAGGATTAATAAAGGTATGAAAGAAATTGAACTTTTGACCCCTTAAAGGCACATTCTAGAGTTTATTGTGTTTATTATTTGAATTTCTCACAGGGCTAAATGGCAGATCTCCTTAAAGTGTTCTGAAAGACTGTGTAAGCTTGCAGAGGGAAACCCAGGGTAAGGATAGAGAGTCAATTTGGTGTTAACTGCTGAGGTAACTCCACTACCACCTTTGCCTAAGGGGAGCCATATTGGGTATCACATGATGTAGGAACATCCCTAAATAATAGTTGGAGTTAAGATGATTTTGAATATCAGGTAGAGATAAGATGATTATTAAATTTTTATTAAATAACTAATAATTTTTATTTAAAAAGATTGGGAATACAAGTGAAAGGAGAAAAATTTCTTGAGAAAACTTGTAATCTGAAAAAGAAGTAATGAACAAAAACATTCAGAACCTTTTCTGCATATTTCTCTCATGTTTTGTATATTTTATCAAGGTGTCAAATGTGCATAGTTTAAAGATTCAATAGCTCTGTAAAACTTGCTTTGAAAACAACATTTCTCTTTCCACTTCTTCCCTAGAGGCAAATGCTTTAATTTCTTAAGCTAATTGTTTTTGCATTCACCTCTGTATTCTTGTAAAAGAGGAAAAAATTTTTTTCCTACGACTCTCCTAGGTTTTTCAGCTGGGGCCCTGTAAATTGGACTGACAAAAGAAAGATTATGAGAAGAGCATACAGATTTATTTAAAACAAATATTATGTGACATGGGAGACTCCATAAGGAAATGAATGCCTGAGGAAAGGTTTAACTCTGTGCATTTTTATACTGGATTTAATGAAGAATGGAAAGTAATGGAAAAACGTGATAGGACAAAAGAGTATGCGCTAAGGGCAATAAACTAGGGGGAATTTAGCAAGGCCACTTAGTGGCTTTCTCTCTGTGTCCCTCCATCTTCAGAAATTAGGATGCTCCTTTTCTCTGGGTATAGGGAGTGCACTTCTCATGTGATGGTTCTTAGGACCTGCTTCAGAGGTGAAGGAAAGGTGTGAGACTCTTTCCTACACCTGCCATTTTTCAGATTTCTTCAGGTTAAAATATTGCCAAGTTGCCATATCTGGGGATAGCAGGTTTTGAACACTATCATTCTTAACAGCATTCTTGTATTCTGATTTTTGATTTCTCAGCTTCAGGAATTATCTATTGATTTCCCATTATGGCAGATGAGGAGTTAGTTCTTCTTCCACATTCCCAGTACCATTTTGTTCTCCCATTCCAATATAGATGTGCATACTTTGCTTAGACTAGTATTCAGTGTTAACTAAGTTACAAAGGTAAGACTAAACGTGCTCTTCACAGTTAAGCCAGTTAGTAATCTGTGAACACTTGATTTTCTATACAACTTTTAGTTTTCCCTGAAATTTATATTTTTCCTTGTTAATTACTTTTATATTAACATCTCACTAATCAAGTTCAAATTGCAACTTATCCAAATTTCCTTTTAGGAAGTTCTGACACTTAGGGTTTCTGTTAGCCTCTCATATTCCTGAAAATGTGCTCCCGTATCGACTGGTTGCCCACTATTTTTATGTACAGCTGCTTATCTTGGGATTTCCCTTCATGAGCATCTTGGTGATACTCTTTGCTTCTTTGTCTTGGATTTCTTATTTTCTAGAGCTCATATCTTCCTTGTTTCTTATTTTTTGCTCTTATTTTGACAGAATGTATCCTTCAGTAGCTGCTTGAGAAAGGCTCATGGCAGTTAAACTTTGAGTATTGAATGGCTGAAAACATCTTATTCTGTCCTTACCCTTGTTTGGCTGGGTATAGAATTCTAGCTTGAAAATTTTTCTTTCAAATTTAAATTTTACAGTTTCATTGTTTTCTGTTTCTCTCATGCTATGGCATTGCTCTTGAAACCCAAAAGCAATTAGGTTTCTGATTGTTTATGTGATCAGTTCTTTTCTTTGTTTCTCAGTGATTGAAATTGTACAGTAATGTGCCTTACTGTGAATTTGGTTGCAGTT
This sequence comes from Manis javanica, assembly GCF_040802235.1. Classification (NCBI taxonomy): domain Eukaryota; kingdom Metazoa; phylum Chordata; class Mammalia; order Pholidota; family Manidae; genus Manis; species Manis javanica. The sequence continues at coordinate 44,407,056 of NC_133163.1, read as the reverse complement.
CTTATGCTGAGTACTTGATCAGCCTTTTCAGTCTGGGAACTTTAATGCCTTTCTTCCCTCCTTTTTCCTTTTTTTACCCCCTTAGGACTTATCTTTCAGTGTTCTTATATGCTATTCTATTGAGTTTTCCATTTCAGTTATTAAATTTTTAATTACCAGGAAAGCATGCTTGTGCTCTCTCTCACTTCTTAGCTTTTTTTTTTTTTAAGAGGGCATCTCTCATATTTATTGATCAAATAGTTGTTAACAACAATAAAATTCTGTATAGGGGAGTCAATGCTCAATGCACAATCATTAATCCATCTCAAGCCTAATTCTCGTCAGTCTCCAATCTTCTGAAGCATAACGAACAAGTTCTTACATGGTGAACAAATTCTTACATAGTGAATAAGTTCTTACATAGTGAACAGTACAAGGGCAGACATCACAGAAACTTTTTGTTTTGATCACGCATTATGAACTATAAGCAATCAGGTCAAATATGAATATTCATTTAATTTTTATACTTGATTTATATGTGGATCCCACATTTCTCCCTTTATTATTATTATTATTTTTGTTTTTAATAAAATGCTAAAGTGGTAGGTAGATGCAAGATAAAGGTAGAAAACATAATTTAGTGTTGTAAGAGAGCAATTGTAGATATCAGGTGTGTGCCTGTAGACTATGTGTTAATCCAAGCTAGACAAGGACATTAAAACATCCATGGATGCAGAAGATTTCTCTCAAAACAGGGGGGGTGAGGTTCTAAGCCTCACCACTGTTGATCTCCAATTTCTCACCTGATGGCCCCCCTGCGACTGTGCCTGTCTTATTAGGTTGTTCCTCCCTTGAGGAATCTTACCCGTCTCTGGCTAACCAGTCATCTTCTGGGACCATAGAGGGAGATATAAAGTTGGTAAGTGAGAGAGAAGCCATATTGTTTGAAAAGGTTAGCTTTTTACTTCTTTTCAGATTTATGCCCTGTGGCTTCTATGCCCAGCATTTGTCTTGAGGTATCGTTACCACTTGGAGGAATTATGATACTCAATAAATTTAATATGAGGCATGAATTCTATTTAAGGGTTGTAATTAGGAAGGAAGAAGAAAAGCTATAGAGGTAGCAGACAGAAGAAAACATGGGAGGATTGATTATTTCTTTGACATATCTTCTTGTAGAGTAACTTAAGCATGTATAGGTTTTAAACTACTAATTAAATTGCATACACACATTAACGTAATAGGAATACAGTTACATAACCAAAACAGATCTATAAGTACCAGCCATCTCCAGTGAAGCCAAGAAAACCAGTTAGGCACCCTAGGCATTTGTGAAAATTTGTCTATGATATGATGGATATTGTCCAACTGTACTTGAACAGTCTGAGAGAAATCAGACAAATTAAAACAACCCATTCTTGGGGACTGTTCACATCCCAAATGTTCTTTTAACAGTAGATAGTCTGTAGTCGTAAGATTTTGGAGCACTACAACGTGCACTTCTCCTAATTCTTGGTTGAGTTCCAACAGTATAGATCCAGTCAAATTTGTTGCTTTACTGAAAGCACAGGCCAGCTTAGATATCACCTTCTTCATTCCAATGGCAAGTCCAGGAACTGGTGGGATGGATGCAGCTACAACTGCAGCATCGCCTGGATCTATGTTGAGGTTTTTTGATGATCATCTTCTGGTATGACTCTTCCAGAGAGTGCTGATGTTGGAAGTTCTTCTTCATATTGTATCTTAGTTCATTTTCTGGGTAGCCCAATTAGGCTTTGATCCTCTGTATAAACACAAACAGACCCTTTGCCCTCACTTTGATATGCCCTTTATACCATTGTGTAGAACTCATTGGAGGTCACCACACAGGAACTGCTTTTGTTTTTTGTTTTTTATTTAAGAGAAAGGAATATTATCAGAAAAGTGTACCTCCATAGCAGATCATCTGACAACCTTTAAGTGATCAAAATTAAGGATATTTAAAGCATGCATTAATCGTTGATTTACAGTTAGTTTTATCCTATCAAGGAGTACTCCCCCTTTTCTTTCTTTTTTTTTTTTTTTGTTATCTTTAATCTACACTTACATGAAGAATATTATGTTTACTAGGTTCTCCCCTATACCAGGTCCCCCCTATAAACCACTTTATAGTCACTGTCCATCAACATAGCAAAATGTTGTAGAATCACTACTTGTCTTCTCTGTGTTGTACAGACCTTCCCCTTCTCCCTACCCCCCATGCATGCTAATCTTAATACCCCCTTTCTTCTTTCCCCCCCTTATCCCTCTCTACCCACCCATCCTCCCCAGTCCCTTTCCCTTTGGTACCTGTTAGTCCATTTTTGGGTTCTGTAATTCTGCTGCTGTTTTGTTCCTTCAGTTTTTCCTTTGTTCTTATACTCCACAGATGAGTGAAATCATTTGGTATTTCTCTTTCTTTGCTTGGCTTATTTCACTGAGCATAATACCCTCCAGCTCCATCCATGTTGCTGCAAATGGTAGGATTTGCCCTCTTCTTATGGCTGAGTAGTATTCCATTGTGTATATGTACCACATCTTCTTTATCCATTCATCTACCGATGGACATTTAGGTTGCTTCCAATTCTTGGCTATTGTAAATAGTGCTGCGATAAACATAGGGGTGCATCTGTCTTTCTCAAATTTGATTGCTGTGTTCTTAGGGTAAATTCCTAGGAGTGGAATTCCTGGGTCAAATGGTAGGTCTGTTTTGAGCATTTTGATGAACCTCCAAACTGCTTTCCACAATGGTTGAACTAATTTACATTCCCACCAGCAGTGTAGGAGGGTTCCCCTTTCTCCACAGCCTCGCCAACATTTGTTGTTGTTTGTCTTTTGGATGGCAGCTATCCTTACTGGTGTGAGGTGATATCTCATTGTAGTTTTAATTTGCATTTCTCTGATAATTAGTTATGTGGAGCATCTTTTCATGTGTCTGTTGGCCATCTGTATTTCTCTTTTGGAGAACTGTCTGTTCAGTTCCTCTGCCCATTTTGTAATTGGATTATTTGGTTTTTTTTTTGTTGAGGCGTGTGAGCTCTTTATATATTTTGGACATCAAGCCTTTCTCGGATCTGTCATTTTCAAATATATTCTCCCATACTGTAGGGTTCCTTTTTGTTCTATTGCTGGTGTCTTTTGCTGTACAGAAGCTTTTCAGCTTGTTCATTTTTGCTGTTCATTTTTGCTGTTGTTTTCCTTGCCCGGGGAGATATGTTCAAGAAGAGGTCACTCATGTTTATGTCTAAAAGGTTTTTGCCTATGTTTTTTTCTAAGAGTTTTATGGTTTCATGACTTACATTCAGGTCTTTGATCCATTTTGAATTTACTTTTGTGTATGGGGTTAGACAATGGTCCAGTTTCATTCTCTTACATGTAGCTGTCCAGTTTTGCCAGCACCATCTGTTGAAGAGACTGTCATTTTGCCATTGTATGTCCATGGCTCCTTTATCAAATATTAATTGACCATATATGTTTGGGTTCATGTCTGGAGTCTCTAATCTGTTCCACTGGTCTGTGGCTCTGTTCTTGTGCCAGTACCAAATTGTCTTGATTACTGTGGCTTTGTAGTAGAGCTTGAAGTTGGGGAGTGAGATCCCCCTACTTTATTTTTCTTTCTCAGGATTGCTTTGGCTATTCGGGGTCTTTGGTGTTTCCATATGAATTTTTGAATTATTTGTTCCAGTTCATTGAAGAATGTTGCTGGTAATTTGATAGGGATTACATCAAATCTGTATATTGCTTTGGGCAGGATGGCCATTTTGATGATATTAATTCTTCCTAGCCATGAGCATGGGATGAGTTTCCATTTGTTAGTGTCCCCTTTAATTTTGCTTAAGAGTGACTTGTAATTTTCAGGGTATAGTTCTTTCACTTCTTTGGTTAGGTTTATTCCTAAGTATTTTATTCTTTTTGATGCAATTGTGAACGGAATTGTTTTCCTGATTTCTCTTTCTATTGGTTCATTGTTAGTGTATAGGAAAGCTACAGATTTCTGTGTGTTAATTTTGTATCCTGCAACTTTGCTGTATTCTGATATCAGTTCTAGTAGTTTTGGAGTAGAGTCTTTAGGGTTTTTTATGTACAATATCATGTCATCTGCAAATAGTGACAGTTTAACTTCTTCCTTACCAATCTGGATTCTTTGTATTTCTTTGTTTTGTCTGATTGCCGTGGCTAGGACCTCTAGTACTATGTTAAATAACAGTGGGGAGAGTGGGCATCCCTGTCTAGTTCCCGATCTCAGTGGAAATGCTTTCAGGTTCTCGCTGATCAGTATAATGCTGGCTGTGGGTTTATCATATATGGCCTTTATTATGTTGAGGTACTTGCCCTCTATTCCCATTTTGCTGAGAGTTTTAATCATTAATGGATGTTGAATTTTGTGAAATGCTTTTTCAGCATCTATGGAGATGATCATGTGGTTTTTGTCCTTCTTTCTGTTGATGTGGTGGATGATGTTGATGGATTTTCGAATGTTGTACCATCCTTGCATCCCTGGGATGAATCCCCGTTGGTCATGGTGTATAATCCTTTTGATATGCTGTTGAATTCTGTTTACTAATATTCTTTGAGTATTTTTGCATCTACATTCATCAGGGATATTGGTCTCTAATTTTCGTTTTTGGTGGGGTCTTTGCCTGGTTTTGGTATTAGGGTGATGTTGGCTTCATAGAATGAGTTTGGGAGTATTCCCTCCTCTTCTATTTTTTGGAACACTTTAAGGACAATGGGTGTTTTGTCTTCTCTGTGTGTCTGATAAAATTTCGATGTAAATCCGTCCAGCCCCAGGATTTTGTTCTTGGGTAGTTTTTTGATTACCATTTCAATTTTTTTGCTCGTAATTGGTTTGTTTAACTTTTGTGTTTCTTCTTTGGTCAGTCTTGGGAGGTTGTATTTTTCTAGGAAGTTGTCCATTTCTTCTAGGTTTCCCAGCTTGTTGGCATATAGGTTTTCATAGTAGTCTTTAATAATTCTTTGTATTTATGTGGAGTCTGTCGTGATTTTTCCATTCTCATGTCTGATTCTGTTGATTTGTGTTGATTCTCTTTTTCCTTTAATAAGTTTGGCTAGAGGCTTATCTATTTTGTTTATTTTCTCAAAGAATCAGCTCTTGGTTTCGTTGATTTTTGCTATTGTTTTATTGTTCTCAATTTTGTTTATTTCTTCTCTGATCTTTATTATGTCCCTCCTTCTGCTGACTTTAGGCCTCATTTGTACTTCTTTTTCCAGTTTCGATAATTGTGATGTTAGAGTATTCATTTGGGATTGTTCTTCCTTCTTCAAGTGTGCCTGGATCGCTATATACTTTCCTCTTAAGACTGCTTTTGCTGTGTCCCACAGAAGTTGGGGCTTAGTGTTGTTGTTGTCATTTGTTTCTATATATTCCTTGATCTCTATTTTGATTTGTTCATTGATCCACTGATTATTTAGAAGCATGTTGTTAAGCCTCCATGTGTTTGTGAGCTTTTTTGTTTTCTTTGTTGAATTTATTTCTAGTTTTATACCTTTGGTCTGAAAAGTTGGTTGGTAGGATTTCAATATTTTGGAATTTACTGAGGCTCTTTTTGTGAGCTAGTATGTGGTCTATTCTGGAGAATGTTCCATGTGTACTTGAGAAGAATGTATATCCTGTTACTTTTGGATGTAGAGTTCTATAGATGTCTATTAGGTCTATCTGTTCTAGTGTGTTGTTCAGTGCCTGTGTGTCCTCACTTATTTTCTGCCCGGTGGATCTATCCTTTGGGGTGAGTGGTGTGTTGAAGTCTCCTAAAATGAATCCATTGCAGTCTATTTCCCTCTTTAGTTCTGTTAGTATTTGTTTCACATATGCTGGTGCTCCTGTGTTGGGTGCATATATATTTAGAGTGCTTATATCCTCTTGTTGGACTGAGCCCTTTACATTATGTAGTGTCCTTCTTTATCTCTTGTTACTTTCTTTATTTTAAAGTCTATTTTGTCTGATAGTAGTACTGCAACCCCTGCTTTCTTGTTGCTGTTGTTTGCCTGAAATATGTTTTTCCATCCCTTGACTTTTAGTCTGTGCATGTCTTTGGGTTTGAGGTGAGTTTCTTGTAAGCAGCGTATAGATGGGTCTTGCTTTTTTATCCATTCTTTTACTCTGTGTCTTTTGATTGGTGCATTCAGTCCATTTACATTTAGGGTGACTTTTGAGAGATATGTACTTATTGCCATTGCAGGCTTTAAATTCGTGGTTACCAAAGGTTCAGGGTTAGCCTCTTTAGTATCTTACTGCCTAACTTAGGTCGCTTATTGAGCTGTTATATACACTGTCTAGAGATTCTTTTCTTCTCTCCCTTCTTATTCCTCCTCCTTCATTCTTCGTATGTTGTGTGTTTTGTTCCATGCTCTTTCTAGGAGTGCTCCCGTCTACAGCAGTCCCTGTAAGATGCCCTGTAGAAGTGGTTTGTGGGAAGCAAAATCCCTAAACTTTTGCTTGTCTGGGAATTGTTTAATCCCGCCATCATATTTAAATGATAGTCATGCTGGATACAGTATCCTTGGTTCAAGGCCCTTCTGTTTCATTGTATTAAATACATCATGCCATTCTTTTCTGGCCTGTAGGGTTTCTGTTGAGAAGTCTGATGTTAGCCTGATGGCTTTTCCTTTATAGGTGACCTTTTTCTCTCTAACTGCCTTTAAAACTCTTTCCTTGTCCTTGATCTTTGCCATTTTAATTATTATGTGTCTTGGTGTTGTCCTCCTTGGATCCTTTCTTTTGGGGGTTCTGTGTATTTCCGTGGTCTGTTCGATTATTTCCTCCCCCAGTTTGGGGAAGTTTTCAGCAATTATTTCTTCAAAGACACTTTCTATCCCTTTTCCTCTCTCTTGTTCTTTTGGTACCCTTATAATACGGATATTGTTCCTTTTGATTGGTCACATAGTTCTCTTAGTATTGTTTCGTTCCTGGAGATCCTTTTATCTCTCTCTATGTTAGCTTCTATACGTTCCTGTTCTCTGGTTTCTATTCCTTCAATGGCCTCTTGCATCTTATCCATTCTGCTTATAAATCCTTCCCAGTTTTGTTTCACTTCTTTAATCTCCTTCCTGGCATCTGTGATCTCCCTCCGGACTTCATCCCTTAGCTCTTGCATATTTCTCTTCATCTCTGTCAGCGTGTTTATGAGTTTTATTTTGAATTCTTTTTCAGGAAGACTGGTTAGGTCTGTCTCCTTGTCAGGTGTTGAGTCTGTGATCTTTGTCTGCCTGTAGTTTTGCCTTTCCATGGTGATGGAGATAGTTTCCAGAGCTGGTACGAGTGACAGCTGGAAGAGCTTTCCTTCTTGTTGGTTTGTGGCCTTTCTCTCCTGGGAGAATAGCGACCTCTAGTGGCTTGTGCTGGACAGCTATGCGCAGACAGGGCTTCTGCTTCCTGCCCGGCTGCTATGGAGTTTATCTCCACTGTTGCTTTGGGTGTGGCCTGGCTCCAGCTGCTGCTCCAAAATGGTGGAGCCCTGTTGGAGGGGGAACGTCCAGGAGGCTATTTATCTCCGTAAGGGGCCTCTGTGCTCCCTGCTGCCCAGGGGGTTAGAGTGTCCAGAGAACCCGAGATTCCCTGCCTCTGAACTAAGTGTCCTGCCGTGCCCCTTTAAGACTTCCAAAAAGCACTCTCCAATCCAAAACAACAACAGCAACAACAACAACAACAAAATTAAATAAATAATTTAAAAAGAAAATAGCACGATTTTCTTTGTCCTCAGGTGCCAGTCTCAGGCACCCACTCACTGGTCTTGCTTCCCTGTTTCCCTAGTATTGGGGTCCCTGTCCCTTTAAGACCTGCAAAAAGCACTCGCCAAAAAACAAAAACAAAAACAATGGCCGCTCCCATTTCTTTGTTCTCTGGCGTCGGCTTCAGGCACCCGCTCACCAGTCCTGCCACCCTGTTTCCCTAGTATCCAGGACCCCATACATGCACTGTGTCTGCACTCTGGTCCAGAATCGTGGGACTCGGTGTTCAGCAGTCCTGGGCTCCTTCTCCCTCCCTGCTGACTCCTCTCCTCCTGCCGGGAGCTGGGGGGAGGGGGGCTTGGGTCCCGCCGGGCCAGTGCTTGTATCTTACCCCCGTCGCAAGGCGCTGGGTTCTCGCAGGTGTGGATGTGGTCTGGATGTTGTCCTGTGTCCTCTGGTCTCTATTTTAGGAAGAGTTGTCTTTGTTATATTTTCATAGATATATGTGGTTTTGGGAGGAGATTTCTGCTGCTCTGCTCACGCCGCCATCTTGACTCCGCCCTCTCTTAGCTTTTTTTTTATACATACTCTGTTTGCTTTGTATTTGTAATATTTTCTCATGTTTCTAAAAATATTAATGGTGTCTTTTTCCCCAGAGTTTTCTTCTGCCTGCATAGTCGCTATCAGGACTAGCTACATAATTTGCAGCGCTGAGTACAGAGTAAAAATATGGAGCTCCTTTTTCAACATTTATTAAAGAATTCCAAAATTGCAGCAGCTGAGCAATAAAGCTATAACATGGAGCAGGGCGCTGTGTGACTGCTGAGGTCATAGGCCTATGAAGCTGACCCTGGTCTATCTTCCAATTTGCTTTGTTTGTTTCCATCTCATACTAGAGATATTAAACACTTCTTGGCTGTTTGCTAATAATTTAAGAGTGGAATCCTAAAAATCTGATAGGAAGCTCTGACTATGCATGTAGGAATTACCAGTGTAGCTTCACTGTAGGATGATCTGACTGGTCAAACTTAGTTCTGAAATTTGTTTGTCTTTTATATTTTTCTTCTTGGACTAGTTGGTCAGATGCCTTAGAAAAGTTTCTTCTAATCTTCCCTGCCTGGAAGGTAAGGCCTGACTGTCAGCCTTTTAAGAAGGGTATGGCTGAATGGGCTGGGATTGGTGACTAGTACTGGTCTATCAGAGCTGATAGCAACTTTTTGAGCCTGTTGCTAAATACAATAATTATTAAAGATTATACAGACTTAGAATTAAATGTTATATTAAAAATAAAATCAGTAAACTAAAAACCACTTCCTAATTATTTTCTTACATTTGTTATTATGGATACTATTGGGGTATTTATACCTATTCTATCTGTATGGTAGAAATATTGTGTAATAATAGACTACTGTGCTTCTCTCCTAAACGCTGCATTTAGTGACATCATTTGGTAGCTTGAAGCAGCCATGGTAAGAATATTTATATCACAGGCATCAGCAAATATTAACAATAACACTACCCTTGTACCCCTCTTTCCCCACCTCCCAGCTATTTGTTAAACATTTATTTATCAACACACCATGGACTGGGATCTAGTTCATGTTAACTTAAACTAACTCACCTTACCTGGTGATCCCTAACTCTCTGTTTTAACCTCCTTAAATTGCAGTCAGCCTCTTTTAAGGGTGAAGGAAGGACATTTGCCTGCCTGCCTGAAGGAGTGAGCAGGGAAATCAGGGAATTGCATTTCAGAAGGATTTTCTGTTAATCCTTCCCATTTTATCCCTGCTGAGCATTTTGAGGGGAGTGTTCCCTGAGGTGTACCTAAGGATTCAGTTTTTTTAGGTCTTTGAGTCCTTTACGTCTTACACATTTATTTTCCAGCTTTCAAAACTTTGTGGCTGTAATCTCCAGTTCTCTTTGTCTCTTGGGTTTATATCTTAAAAAAAGAGTGTTTGGGGAAGGATCAAGAAGTAACTGTGTGTTTAGTCCACCATCCTTATCCAGAAGTCTGGGATATAATTCTTAAAAAAAAAATAGGTAAATAACCTCAGCAATCTAAGGGGGTTGTTAGGCTTAGCCAATCCCCTGTTGGTTTGCAAGTCAAATATAAATTCAGTCAGGAAAAAATTCTCTGCAGATTGTGGAATATTTTTCATTTCCATAAAGGAGGAAATAAACATGTATAGGTATTAAATCAGAATACCTATTGTTAGTTTTTCATATGCATGTGTAGGGATATAAGGAAACATAAAACAAAACAGTTTCAGTTTGTACATTTTGGCTTGAGGGGTTTAGGAGCAGTAGTACATAATTGTGCCAGATTTAGTAATTTCATTGGCCCATTAGAGACTGGATCTTGTGACCAGGTTACTTTATCCACTCTGAAGCAGGCATTTATTGTTCCCTCATCTAGTGAGTCTCCCAGTCTTGTGATTTGGTACCCACTTTTAATCTCCTCTGCTTAAATTCATTGTCCCCTTCTCCCAATTATATTTGATGTGATTGAGTTGGTTAGATTCTCATTAGTCTTAATTTCACACCAGGCTGCCTCATAGTCCACTAAGTTCTCTTAGTTTATTGATTGTTACCTTTTGTTTTAGGCCAGAGTATAGAGGTAATAGGATATCATGGTGGCAACTTAAGTATAAGAAATCGCCTGTGATCTCTCAAAAGAAGCACGTGGGCCTCTCAGGCACTTAAGAAACTCCTCAATTGAGCATATTTTTATGTATGTTAAAAAAAAGATTTTCATGGCTCAAGATAGTGACACCTGTGGCTGAAAGGAATAAATATCTGACAGGGCATAAAAGGAATAAGTAAATATTTGACACTGTATGTGTGAGATAGATTAGATGTCCATGTTCTTGTTCAGAGTTGTGAAAATGGGAATTATTCCAGAAGATCCAGTATACTGCAATATCCAGTTGTTAAACATTTTCACAAGGGCTTCTGGCAACTAGTGCTCTTCTTTTTCCAGTTGCTCCTCCTTCCCTTACCATTTTTTTGTGTTTTAATTTTAAATTGGGTTTTTTTTCCTTAGGAGAATGAGATACAGGTGAGACTCTGTATGTGCTGATGACCGTTTTTTTAAAAATCTTTTGGAATTTCTGGTGATCTCTTGCCTGTGAAGAAATGCTTCTCTCAGGTGGGATTGGGGGAATTAGGCTAGGTGTTTTCCATATGATTATGCTCACAACCAAAATTCTGTAGGGAGTCTGAAAAGATTTTTTTCTGGGTTTTGAACTTTAGTCATAGAAAAGTCTTTCATGAGTACAATTATTACGTCATCTTGAATCACATATTTTTTTGATGATTTTTAAAAATTTTGATATCATTAATGTATAATTACTTGAACAACATTATGGTTACTAGACTCCCCCTATTATCAAGTCCCCCCCACATACTCCATTACAGTCACTGTCCATCAACATAGTAAGATGCTATAGAATCATTACTTGTCTTCTCTGTATATACTGCCTTCCCCATGTCCCCGACCCCCTACACTATGTGTGCTCATTCTAATGCCCTGTTTTCCCCCTTATTCCTCCCTTCCCACCCATCCTCCCCAGTCCCTTTCCCTTTGGTAACTGTTAGTCCATTCTTGGGTTCTGTGAGTCTGCTGCTGATTTGTTCCTTCAGTTTTTTTCTTTGTTGTCATACTCCACAGATGAGTGAAATCATTTGATACTTGTCTTTCTCTGCCTGGCTTATTTCACTGAGCATAATACTGTCTAGCTCCATCCATGTTGTTGCAAATGGTAGGATTTGTTTTTTTCTTATTGCTGAATAATATTCCTTTGTATATATGTACAACATCTTCTTTATCCATTCATCTACTGATGGACATTTAGTTTGCTTCCATTTCTTGGCTATTGTAAATAGTGCTGCGATAAACATAGGAGTGCATATGTCTTTTTCATACTAGGCTGCTGCATTCTTAGGGTAAATTCCTAGAAGTGGAATTCCTGGGTCAAATGGTATTTCTATTTTGAGTTTTTGAGGAACCTCCATACTGCTTTCCACAGTGAACTAGTTTACATTTCCACAAGCAGTGTAGGAGGGTTCCCCTTTCCTCACATCCTTGTCAACATTTCTGGTTGTTTGTCTTTTGGATGTTGGTCATCCTAACTGGTGTGAGATGATATCTCATTGTGGTTTTAATTTGCATTTCCCTGATGATTAGTGATGTGAAGCATCTTTTCATGTGTCTGTTGGCCATCTGAATTTCTTCTTTGGAGAAGTGTCTGTTCAGATCCTGTGCCCATTTTTTTATTGGATTATATGCTTTTTGTTTGTTGAGGTGTGTGAGCTCTTTATGTATTTTGGATGTCAGCCCTTTATCAGATCTGTCATTTATGAATATATTCTCCCATACTGTAGGATGTTTTTTTTGTTGTACTGATGGTATCCTTTGCTGTACAGAAGCTTTTTAGTTTGATATAGTCCTACTTGTTCATTTTTGCTTTTGTTTCCCTTGCCCAGGGAGATATGTTCATGAAGAAGTCGCTCATGTTTATGTCCAAGAGATTTTTGCCTATATTTTTTTCTAAGAGTTTTATGGTTTCATGACTTACATTCAGGTCTTTGATCCATTTTAAGTTTACTTTTGTGTACGGGGTTAGACAATAATCCAGTTTCATTCTCTTACATGTAGCTATCCAGTTTTGCCAACAACAGCTGTTGAAGAGACTGTCATTTCCCCATTGTATGTCCATGGCTCCTTTATCATATATTAATTGACCATATGTGCTTGAGTTTATATCTGGACTCTCTAGTCTGTTCCACTGGTCTGTGGCTCTGTTCTTGTGCCAGTACCAAATTGTCTTGATTACTGTGGCTTTGTAGTAAAGCTTGAAGTCAGGGAGTGTAATTCCCCCTGCTTTATTCTTCCTTCTCAGGATTGCTTTGGCTATTTGGGGTCTTTGTGGTTCCATATGAATTTTAGAACTGTTTGCTCTAGTTCATTGAAGAATGCTGTAGGTATTTTGATAGGGATTGCATTGAATCTGTATATTGCTTTAGGCCGGATGTCCATTTTGACAATATTAATTCTTCCTAGCCAAGAGCATGGGATGAATTTCCACTTATTAGTGTCCTCTTTAATTTCTTTTAATAGTGTCCCGTAGTTTTCAGGGTATAGGTCTTTCACTTCCTTGGTTAGGTTTATTCCTAGGTATTTTATTCTTTTTGATGCAATTGTGAATGGAATTGTTTTCCTGATTTCTCTTTCAGCTAGTTCATCGTTAGTGTACAGGAATGCAACAGATTTCTGTGTATTAATTTTGTATCCTGCACCTTTGCTGAATTCAGATATTAGATCTAGCAGTTTGGAGTGGATTCTTTAGGGTTTTTTATGTACAATATCATGTCATCTGCAAACAGGGACAGTTTAACTTCGTCCTTGCCAATCTGGATGCCTTTTATTCCTTTGTGTTGTCTGATAGCTGTGGCTAGGACCTCGAGAACTATGTTGAATAAAAGTGTGGAGAGTGGGCATCCTTGTCTTGTTTCTGATCTTAAAGGAAAAGCTTTCAGCTTCTTGCTATTAAGTATAATGTTGGCTGTGGGTTTGTCATATATGGCCTTTATTATGTTGAGGTACTTGCTCTCTATACCCATTTTGTTGAGAGTTTTTATCATGAATGGATGTTGAATTTTGTCAAATGCTTTTTCAGCATCTATGGAGATGCTCATGTGGTTTTTTGTCCTTCTTTTTGTTTATGTAGTGGATGATGTTGATGGATTTTCGAATGTTGTACCATCCTTGCATACCTGGGATGAATCCCACATAATCATGATGGATGATCTTTTTGATGTATTTTTTAATTTGGTTTGCTAATATTTTGTTGAGTATTTTTGCATCTGTGTTCATCAGGGATATTGATCTGTAATTTTCTTTTTTTGTGGTGTGTTTGCCTGGTTTTGGTATTAGAGTGATGTTGGCCTCGTAGAATGAGTTTGGGAGTATTCCCTCCTGTTCTACTTTTTGGAAAACTTTAAGGAGGATGGGTATTAGGTCTTCACTAAATGTTTGATAAAATTCAGCGTGTAAGTCATGTAGTCAAGGCGTTTTGTTCTTAGGTAGTTTTTTAATTACCATTCAATTTCTTTGCTGGTAATTGGTCTATTCAAATTTTCTGTTTCTTCCTGGGTCAGCTTTGGAAGGTTGTATTCGTCTAGAAAGTTGCCCATTTCTTCTAGGTTATCCAGTTTGTTACCATATAATATTTCATAGTATTTTCTCATAATTCTTTGTATTTCTGTGGTGTCCATGGTGATTTTTCCATTCTCATTTCTAATTCTGTTTATGTGTGTAGACTGTCTTTTTTTCTTGGTTAGTCTGGCTAGGGGTTTATCTATTTTGTTTATTCTCTAGAATAACCAGCTCCTGCTTTCATTGATTCTTTCTATTATTTTATTCTTCTCAATTTTATTTCTGCTTTAATCTTTATTATGTCCCTCCTTCTACTGACTTTGGGCTTCATTTGTTCTTCCTTTTCTAGTTTCATTAATTGTGAGTTTAGACTGTTCATTTGGAATTGTTCTTTCCTGAGGTAATCCTCTATTGCAATATAGTTCCCTCTTAGCATGGCCTTTGCTGCATCCCACAGATTTTGTGTTGTTGAATTATTGTTGTCATTTGTCTCCATATATTGCTTGATCTCTGTATTTATTTGGTCATTGATACATTGGTTATTTAGGAGCATGTTATTAAGCCTCCATGTGTTTGTGGGCTTTTTCATTTTCTTTGTGTAATTTATTTCTAGTTTCATACCTTTGTGATCTGAGAAGCTGGTTGGTACAATTTCAGTCTTTTTGAATTTACTGAGATTCTTTTTGTGGTCTAGTAAATGATCTATTCTTGAAAATGTTCCATGTGCACTTGAGAAGAATGTGTATCCTGTTGCTTTTGGATGGAGTGTTCTGAAGATGTCCATTAGGTCCATCTGTTCTAATACATTTGTTCAGTGCCTCTGTCTCTTTACTTATTTTCTGTCTAGTTGATCTGTCCTTTGGGGTGAGTGGTGTGTTCAAGTCTCCTAAAATGAATGCATTGCATTTTGTTTCCCCCTTTAATTCTGTTAGTATTTGTTTCACATATGTAGGTGATCCTGTGTTGGGTGCATAGATATTTATAATAGTTACATCCTCTTGTTGGACTGACCCCTTTATCATTATGTAATGTCCTTCCTTGTCTCTTGTGACTTTCTTTGTTTTGAAGTCTATTTTGTCTGATACAAGTACTGCAACTCCTGCTTTTTTCTCCCTGTTAGTTGCATGAAATACCTTTTTCCATCCCTTTACTTCCAGTCTGTGTATGGCTTTGGGTTTGAAGTGAGTATCTTGTAGGCAGAATATAGATGGGTCTTGTTTTTTCATCCATTCCATGACTCTGTGTCTTTTGATTGGTGCATTCAGACCATTTACATTTAGGGTTGTTATAGACAGGTATGTACTTATTGCCATTGCAGGATTTAGATTCGTGGTTACCAAAGGTTAAAGGGTATTCCCTTACTATCTAACTGTCTAATTTAACTCACTTCGTGTGCTATTACAAACACAACCTAAAGGTTCTTCTTTTTTTTCCCTCCTTTTTCTTCCTCCACCATTCTTTGTATGTTATAAATCATATTCTGTGCTCTTTGTCTATCCCTTGGGTGACATCTATTTAGCCTTAGGCATACTTCCATATATAGGAGTTTCTCCAAAATACACTGTGGAGTTGGTTTGTGGGAGGTAAATTCTCTCAACTTTTTCTTATCTGAAAATTTTTTAATCCCTCCTTCAAATTTAAATGATAACCTTGCTGGGTACAGTATTCTTGGTTCAAGGCCCTTCTGCTTCATTGCATTAAATATATCATGCCATTCCCTTCTGGCCTGTAATGTTTCTGTTACGAAGTCTGATGATAGCCTGATGGGTTTTCCTTCATATGTGATCTTTTTTCTCTCTCTAGCTGCTTTTAAAAGTCTGTCTTTATCCTTGATCTTTGCCATTTTAATTATTATATATCTTGATATTGTCTTCCTTGGGTCCCTTATGTTGGGAGATCTGTACACCTCCATGACCTGAGAGACTATCTCCTTCCCCAGATTGGGGAAGTTTTCAGTAATTACCTCCTCAGTGACACTTTCTATTCCTTTTTCTCTCTCTTCTTCTTCAGGTACCCCTATAACGCGAATATTGGTCACACAGTTCTCTCAACAGTCTTTCATTCTTAGAGATCCTTTTTTCTCTCTGTGCCTCAGCTTCTTTGTTTTCCTCTTCTCTAATTTCTATTCCATTTGCTGTCTCTTCTACTACATCTAATCTGCTTTTAAATCCCTCCATTGTATGTTTCATTTCAGATATGGAATTTCTTAATGATTGAATCTCTGACTTAAAATTTGTTCCTGATTTCTTGAATATCTTTCTGTACCTCCATAAGCATGCTTATTATTTTTATTTTGAAATCTCAGACAGATTGGTGAGTTCAGTTTCATTAGGCCCTTTTTCTGGGGTTTGTGAGATTTTGGTCTGAATTATGTCCTTTTGAAATTTCATATTTCTGTGTGGTGCCCAGTAGTGCCCAGAAGTTCCAGTCTCTGGAGCTGCTCATCCCCTAGAGTGAGTTTGAGGGCTGTAGGGGAGCAGGGCTGGTGCCTGGAGGCAGGAAAGATCTGCTTCCTGATTCCCGGCTGCAGTGCCTGTCTCAGTTGTCAGAGCCAGTGGGCCAAGCACACAGGTGTAAGCCTCTGTGCTTTGTGGCTATAGCTGTTGTAGGCTAAGCCTCCTTCTGGCTGGCCTGATGCCAGCACAGTGATTGCTAGTTTGTGAACTGGTGCTGGCAGGCCAGGAGGAAGGTGTAGCAGGCTGTGTGTCACAGTGGGGGGCCTCAGAGCTGAGTAGGCAGCCAGGGGGATGGGGTGGCTGAAGCTCCTCAAAGTTCCCAGCCAGCTGGGCAGAGCACACCCAGACAACCTTGTCCAGCTCTCCCCTCCCCAACGCAGCAAGCTCCGTGAAAACCCTGCCCCTTGAGCAGCCCTCTCGCTGCCAGGAAGCCTTTCAAACCGCCTTTCCTTTGTCCCAGAGTGGCCAGGTGTGGATCCCCTCCTCCACAAATGGCTGCAATCTGTCTCTTAAGCAGTCCACCTGTCTGAGCTCCCCAACATCCAGAGCACCACACAGTGTAGGTTTCTGCTACCAAAACAGACCTCCAAGGCTCAGTGTTCAGCAGTTCTAGGCTTCCACCCCCTCTGACACTCCGTTTCTCTTCCTCCTGCCGGGTGAGCTGGGGTGGGGGAAGGACGTGGGTCCTGCGTAGTGTTCGTGAGGTCTGCTCTGTTCCTGAGGTCTGCATGCAGTCTGGTTCTGCCCTCTTTCTTGTTGCTGTTTTAGGGTTAGTTGTAACAATTAACTATATTTTCATACTATTTGTGGTTTTGGGAGGAATTCTCCATCTCACCTCTGACGCCACCATCTTGAATCCCCTTGAATTACATATTTAACAAACATCTTACGTGAAAGCAATAAAAAATACTGTGAGATTGGGTCTGTCTTGGGATATCTAGGTCCTTTGACTGTCATGCTTGCCATAATCTCTTCCTCAGAAGCTGATGTGCATTTGTGTTGGTGCTACTGACTGTGCATGCATTTTGAAATGGGAGCTCTGTAAACATGGGACCTTGTCAGCATGGTGTGGGGAGAATTGCGGTGCATTATGGTTTAAGAAAAGCTTGCTTAGGCAGTTGACTTTGTCAAGGTGATGGTGATGGCCTGCTTAACCAGCAAGATCAGAGGAGGGGCTCCTCTTCTCAGTCTAAGTTGGGGAAGCAGGTAGCCCTAAGGTCGTGACATAATCAGAAGCTGCTGCTACATCCCTCACATTTTGGAAATGCCCTAAGCTAAGTGGGAGGGTGAATTTTTCACCAAATGTATTGGCAGGTTCTTTTTTCTATCTCTTTTCACTTAGGAGACCCTTTGAAGAAGGTAAATTTTAAGGTGATAAAGTTTAAGCATCTTTTATGTACAGTCATGGTCTTTATTTAAACTTTTGTTTAAACTGGCTTATTGTTGAAATAGCAGATGGCTGTGATAAAATGGGAACATGTCAACTGTAAAAAGAAACCATTCCAGATTAAATCATAATTTAAAATATCTCTAATATGATTCACTAAAATGTTTCTCTTTTGGGTTAACTATTAATATTGTGTCCTCTTCTGATTCATCTTTTGACAAACCCAAAGAGTAAAAAAAGTAGAGAAAATGACCAAGCGTAGGTAAGAAATTTCTTCATTCAGAGATTTTTAGGGCATGGACTTTGCAAAGTCAAAGAATCATGACAATAACAGTTAAACTTGTGAAAGCAAGGCTGATATGGTGGTCTTTTTTTCTATTCAGTGAGTTGTCAAAAAATGGATTATACTTATCAGGAAACCTGGTCCTATTGTAACATAAGGAATATCAGAAGGACATTATCTGTAGATTCCTTAAAATGCCGGGGCTTTACATACATTTTCCTACTTCATTGACTTAAAAAAAAAAAGGCATAGGTGTCTTCCCTCCTTTTATCTCTCTTGCACAAAGTATGTATATGTAACCTTTTGCTGAGACAGCGTGGAACATTTCTAACTAGTCTCAGTGCTTGCTTAGCTCAGTGTCAAGCCCCAGTAGTTTTTCAACATCTGTTGAGTGGAAAAATGAATCAACACCTGTTATTTCCAAACTGGTGCCTAGCATATCTATTCTCTGTAAAGCTGCTGCAAGGATCTGTCAGAAGTCCTAGTCCAACCATGCTGCTCCCTTTAAAAAAATTCTTTTTAGTGGCCTTCAGCTACTAAGTTTTGCCTCTCAGACTTTTTTCCTTCTAAAACTGTTTTTGATTACTATAAAATTACGTGCTGTGGTCAGAAATTCAAACATTGAAAAGCCCCCCCACTCCCCCCAAAAGGGCTCTAACTCTCCTCCCAAAATATGCAGTTTGCTGGGCATATGTCTTTCTGTGTTATTTGAAAACTACATGTAGTCTTTTCAGTTCTGTTTTACGCTAATAATAACACTATGCTAAAATTCTCTCCCTGTCTGTTCTCCCCATCCCCCCAGTTGGCTTGAGTGAACTACGTAATATCATGGAAATTAATCCTTAGTGTATATTTAAAATATTATTCTCATAATCTTTTTCTTGCTTTGAACTTTGTGATATTTTTTTCCCAAATAGATGTTTAAAATTTGTCAGTATTTTGGTGTCTTTTGTTTAGGAAGTGGGAGTTACTTCCCACTAAGATTTTAAAGTCATCTCTCATAATTGACAGGGTGGGATTTTACATTTTACTCAGTCTGACACATTTAAGTTTCTTTGATGAAGTAGGCATCTACCTTTTCAGTCAAATACCCAGTTTTCTCAATTTAAACCTCCTGCTTTTCCCACTTAAGTTGCTATGCATACTCTTAATCATTTAAGATACTGTTTTCCTGAACTGCTTGCCTGTTTCTACTTGACTGCCATATGGTTTTTGATTACTGTAGTTTTTTATTTTATTTTATTTTATTTTTAGCATATCCCGATATGTTTATTTACTTATGAATTAAATACCTTGATAAGCAATACATGTATATTTACTTTTTTGTTTGTTTGTTTTTGAGAGGGCATCTCTCATATTTATTGATCAAATGGTTGTTAACAACAATAAAATTCTGTATAGGGGACTCAATGCACAATCATTAATGCACCCCAAGCCTAATTCTCATCAGTCTCCAATCGTCTGAAGCATAACAAACAAGTTCTTAAATGGTGAACAAATTCTTAGATAGTGAATAAGTTCTTACATGGTGAACAGTACAAGGGCATTCATCACAGAAACTTTCAGTTTTGATCAAGCATTATGAACTATAAACAATCAGGTCAAATATGAATATTCATTTGATTTTTATACTTGATGTATATGTGAATCCCACATTTCTCCCTTATTATTAATATTATTATTTTTAATAAAATGCTGAAGTGGTAGGTTGATGCAAGATAAAGGTAGAAAACATAGTTTAGTGCTGTAAGAAAGCAAATGTAGATGATCAGGTGTGTGCCTATAGACTAAGTATTAATCCAAGCTAGACAAGGGCAGAAAACATCCATGGATGCAGAAGATTTCTCTCAAAACAGGGGGGGTGAGGTTCTAAGCCTCACCTCTGTTGATCCCCAATTTCTCACCTAATGGCCCTCCTGCGACTGTGCCTGTCTTCCTCCCTTGAGGAATCTTACCCATCTCTGGCTAACCAGTTATCTTCCAAAGCCATACAGGGAAATGTCAAGTGGGTAAGAGAGAGAAGCAATATTGTTTGAAAAGGTTAGCATTTTACTTCTTTGCAGATTTATGCCCTGTGGCTTTTATGCCCAGCATTTGTCTTGAGGTATCTTTACCACTTGGAACAATTATGATACTCGGTAAATTCGATATGAGGCATGAATTCTATTTAAGGGTTGTAATTAGGAAGGAAGAAGAAAAGCTATAGAGGTAGCAGATGGAAGAAAACATGGGAAGATTGATTATTTCTTTGACATATCTTCTTGTAGAGTAACTTAAGCATGTATAGGTTTTAAACTACTAATTAAATTGCATACACACATTAACGTAATAGGAATACAGTTACATAACCAAAGCAGACCTACAATTACCAGCCATCTCCAGTGAAACCAAGAAAACCAGTTAGGCACCCTAGGCATTTGTGAAAATTTGTCTATGATATGATGGATATTGTCCAACTGTACTTGAACAGTCTGAGAGAAATCAGACAAATTAAAACAACCTATTCTTGGGGACTGTTCACATCCCAAATGTTCTTTTAACAGTAGATAGTCTGTAGTCGTAAGATTTTGGAGCGCTACAACGTGCACTTCTCCTAATTCTTGGTTGAGTTCCAACAGTATAGATCCAGTCAAATTTGTTGTTTTACTGTATGCACAGGCCAGCTTAGATATCTCCTTCTTCATTCCAATGGCAAGTCCAGGAACCAGTGGGATGAATGCAGCAACAACTGCAACAGCACCAGGATCTCTTGAAGTTTTTTGATGATCGTCTTCTAGAATGACTCTTCCAGAGGATGTTGATGTTGGAACTTCTTCATATCGTATCTTAGTTCATTTTCTGGGTAGCCAAATTAGGCTTTGATACTCTGTTAGTCCATTCTTGGGTTCTGTGATTCTGCTGCTGTTTTGTTCCTTCAGTTTTTCCTTTGTTCTTATACTCCACAGATGAGTGAAATCATTTGGTATTTCTCTTTCTTTGCTTGGCTTATTTCACTGAGCATAATACCCTCCAGCTCCATCCATGTTGCTGCAAATGGTAGGATTTGCCCTCTTCTTATGGCTGAGTAGTATTCCATTGTGTATATGTACCACATCTTCTTTATCCATTCATCTGATGGACATTTAGGTTGCTTCCAATTCTTGGCTATTGTAAATAGTGCTGCGATAAACATAGGGGTGCATCTGTCTTTCTCAAATTTGATTGCTGTGTTCTTAGGGTAAATTCCTAGGAGTGGAATTCCTGGGTCAAATGGTAGGTCTGTTTTGAGCATTTTGATGAACCTCCAAACTGCTTTCCACAATGGTTGAACTAATTTACATTCCCACCAGCAGTGTAGGAGGGTTCCCCTTTCTCCACAGCCTCGCCAACATTTGTTGTTGTTTGTCTTTTGGATGGCAGCTATCCTTACTGGTGTGAGGTGATATCTCATTGTAGTTTTAATTTGCATTTCTCTGATAATTAGTTATGTGGAGCATCTTTTCATGTGTCTGTTGGCCATCTGTATTTCTCTTTTGGAGAACTGTCTGTTCAGTTCCTCTGCCCATTTTGTAATTGGATTATTTGGTTTTTTTTTTGTTGAGGCGTGTGAGCTCTTTATATATTTTGGACATCAAGCCTTTCTCGGATCTGTCATTTTCAAATATATTCTCCCATACTGTAGGGTTCCTTTTTGTTCTATTGCTGGTGTCTTTTGCTGTACAGAAGCTTTTCAGCTTGTTCATTTTTGCTGTTCATTTTTGCTGTTGTTTTCCTTGCCCGGGGAGATATGTTCAAGAAGAGGTCACTCATGTTTATGTCTAAAAGGTTTTTGCCTATGTTTTTTTCTAAGAGTTTTATGGTTTCATGACTTACATTCAGGTCTTTGATCCATTTTGAATTTACTTTTGTGTATGGGGTTAGACAATGGTCCAGTTTCATTCTCTTACATGTAGCTGTCCAGTTTTGCCAGCACCATCTGTTGAAGAGACTGTCATTTTGCCATTGTATGTCCATGGCTCCTTTATCAAATATTAATTGACCATATATGTTTGGGTTCATGTCTGGAGTCTCTAATCTGTTCCACTGGTCTGTGGCTCTGTTCTTGTGCCAGTACCAAATTGTCTTGATTACTGTGGCTTTGTAGTAGAGCTTGAAGTTGGGGAGTGAGATCCCCCTACTTTATTTTTCTTTCTCAGGATTGCTTTGGCTATTCGGGGTCTTTGGTGTTTCCATATGAATTTTTGAATTATTTGTTCCAGTTCATTGAAGAATGTTGCTGGTAATTTGATAGGGATTACATCAAATCTGTATATTGCTTTGGGCAGGATGGCCATTTTGATGATATTAATTCTTCCTAGCCATGAGCATGGGATGAGTTTCCATTTGTTAGTGTCCCCTTTAACTTCTCTTAAGAGTGACTTGTAATTTTCAGGGTATAGTTCTTTCACTTTGGTTAGGTTTATTCCTAGGTATTTTATTCTTTTTGATGCAATGGTGAATGGAATTGTTTTCCTGATTTCTCTTTCTATTGGTTCATTCTTAGTGTACAGGAAAGCTACAGATTTCTGTGTGTTAATTTTGTATCCTGCAACTTTGCAGTATTCTGATATAAGTTCTAGTAGTTTTGGAGTGGAGTCTTTAGGGTTTTTTATGTACAATATTATGTCATCTGCAAATAGTGACAGTTTAACTTCTTCCTTACCAAGCTGGATTCCTTGTATTTCTTTGTTTTTTCTGATTGTCGTGGCTAGGACCTCCAATACTATGTTGAATAACAGTGGGGAGAGTGGGCATCCCTGTCTAGTTCCCGATCTCGGAGGGAAAGCTTTCAGCTTCTTGCTGTGTTCAGTATAATGTGGGCTGTGGGTTTATCATATATGGCCTTTATTATGTTGAAGTACCTGCCCTCTATTCCCATTTTGCTGAGAGTTTTTATCATGAATGGATGTTGAATTTTGTTGAATGCTTTTTCAGCATCTATGGAGATGATCATGTGGTTTTTGTCCTTCTTTTTGTTGATGTGTGGTGGATGATGTTGATGGATTTTCGAATGTTGTACCATCCTTGCGTCCCTGGGATGAATCCCACTTGGTCATGGTGTATGATCCTTTTGATATACTTTTGAATTCTGTTTGCTAATATTTTATTGAGTATTTTTACATCTACATTCATCAGGGATATTGGTCTGTAATTTTTTTTTTGGTGGGGTCTTTGCCTGGTTTTGGTATTAGGGTGATGTTGGCTTCATAGAATGAGTTTGGGAGTATTCCCTCCTCTTCTATTTTTTGGAAAACTTTAAGGAGAATGGGTATTATGTCTTCTCTGTGTGTCTGATAGACTTCTGAGGTAAATCTTTCCGGCCCGGGGGTTTTGTTCTTGGGTAGTTTTTTTGATTACCATTTCAATATCTTTGCTTGTAATTGGTTTGTTTAACTTTTGTGTTTCTTCCTTTGTCACTCATGGAAGGTTGTATTTTTCTAGGAAGTTGTCCATTTCTTGTAGGTTTCCCAGCTTGTTGGCATATAGGTTTTCATAGTAGTCTTTAATAGTTCTTTGTATTTCTGTGGAGTCTGTCGTGATTTTTCCGTTCTCATTTCTGATTCTGTTGATTTGTGTCGATTCTCTTTTTCTTTTAATAAGTTTGGCTAGAGGCTTATCTATTTTGTTTATTTTCTCAAAGAATCAGCTCTTGGTTTCATTGATTTTTTTGCTATTGTTTTATTCTTCTCAATTTTGTTTATTTCTTCTCTGATCTTTATTATGTCCCTCCTTCTGCTGACCTTAGGCCTCATTTGTTCTTTTTTTTCCAATTTCGATAATTGTGACATTAGACCATTCATTTGGGATTGTTCTTCCTTTTTCAAATATGCCTGGCTTGCTATATACTTTCCTCTTAAGACTGCTTTTGCTGCATCCCACAGTAGTTGGGGCTTTGTGTTGTTGTTGTCGTTTGTTTCCATATATTGCTGGATCTCCATTTTGATTTGGTCGTTGATCCATTGATTATTTAGGAGCATGTTGTTAAGCCTCTATGTGTTTGTGAGCCTTTTTGCTTTCTTTGTACAGTTTATTTCTAGTTTTATGCCTTTGTGGTCTGAAAAGTTGGTTGGTAGGATTTCAATCTTTTGGAATTTACTGAGGCTCTTTCTGTGGCCTAGTATGTGGTCTATTCTGGAGAATGTTCCATGTGCACTTGAGAAGAATGTGTATCCTGTTGCTTTTGGATGTAGAGTTCTATAGATGTCTATTAGGTCCATCTGTTCTAGTGTGTTGTTTAGTGCCTCTGTGTCCTTCCTTATTTTCTGTCTGGTGGATCTGTCCTTTGGAGTGAGTGGTGTATTGAAGTCTCCTAGAATGATTGCATTGCATTCTATTTCCTCCTTTAGTTCTGTTAGTATTTGTTTCAGGTATGTTGGTGCTCCTGTATTGGGTGCATATATATTTATAATGGTTATATCCTCTTGTTGGATTGAGCCCTTTATCATTATGTAATGTCCTTCTGTATCTTTTGTTACTTTCTTTATTTTGAAGTCTGTTTTGTCTGATACCAGAATTGCAACACCTGCTTTCTTCTCTCTGTTGCTTGCATGAAATATCTTTTTCCATCCCTTGATTTTAAGTCTGTGCATGTCTTTGGGTTTGAGGTGAGTCTCTTGTAAGCAGCACATGTATGGATCTTGCTTTTTTATCCATTCTATTACTCTGTGTCTTTTAATTGGTGCATTCAGTCCATTTACATTTAGGGTGATTATTGAAAGGTATGTACTTATTGCCATTGCAGGCTTTAAGTTTGTGGTTACCAAAGGTTCAACGTTAGCATCTTTACTATCTTACTGTCTAACATAACTCACTTATTGAGCTATTATAAACATGGTCTGATGATTCTTTATTTCTCTCCCTTCTTATTCCTCCTCCTCCATTCTTCATATGTTGGGTGTTTTGTTCTGTGCTCTTTCTAGGAGTGCTCCCATCTAGAGCAGTCCCTGTAAGATGCCCTGTAGAAGTGGTTTGTGGGAAGCAAATTCCCTCAGCTTTTGCTTGTCTGGGAATTGTTTAATCCTGCCATCATATTTAAATGATAATCGTGCTGGGTACAGTATCCTTGGTTCATGGCCCTTCTGTTTCATTGCATTATATATATCATGCCATTCTCTTCTGTCCTGTAAGGTTTCTTTCAAGAAGTCTGATGATAGCCTGATGGGTTTTCCTTTATAGGTGACCTTTTTCTCTCTAGCTGCCTTTAAAACTCTTTCCTTGTCCTTGATCTTTGCCATTTTAATTATTATGTGTCTTGGTGTTGTCCTCCTTGGATCCTTTCTGTTGGGGGTTTTGTGTATTTCCGTGGTTTGTTCAATTATTTTCCTCCCCCAGTTTGGGAAGTTTTCAGCAATTATTTCTTCAAAGACACTTTCTATCCCTTTTCCTCTCTCTTGTTCTTTTGGTACCCCTATAATACGGATATTGTTCCTTTTGTATTGATCACACAGTTCTCTTAATATTGTTTCATTCCTGGAGATCCTTTTATCTCTCTCTATGTTAGCTTCTATGCATTCCTGTTCTCTGGTTTCTATTCCATCAATGGCCTCTTGCATCTTATCCATTCTGCTTATAAATCCTTCCAGAGTTTGTTTCACTTCTTAATCTCCTTTCTGGCATCTGTGATCTCCCTTCGGACTTCATCCCATTTCTCTTTCGTATTTCTCTGCATCTCTGTTAGCATGTTTATGATTTTTATTTTGAATTCTTTTTCAGGAAGGCTGGTTAGGTCTGTCTCCTTCTCTGGTGTTGCCTCTGTGGTCTAAGTTTGCCTGTAATTTTGCCTTTTCATAGTGTTAGAAATAGTTTGCAGAGCTGGAACGAGTGAGGGCTGGAAGAACTTCCCTTCTTGTTGGTTTGTGGCCTTCCTCTCCTGGCAGAACAGCGACCTCTAGTGGCTTGTGCTGAGCATCTGCACACAGACAGGGCTTCTGCTTCCTGCCTGGCTCTACTGGAGTTTATCTCTGCTGTAGCTCTGGGCGTCGCCTGGCTCGGGCTGCCCCTTTTGGAGGTGCTAGGTTCTCGCAGGTGTGGATGTGGTCTGGATATTGTCCTGTGTCCTCTGGTCTCTATTCTAGGAAGAGTTGTCTTTGTTATATTTTCATAGACATATGTGGTTTTGGGAGGAGATTTCTGCTGCTCTACTCACGCTGCCATCTTGATTACTGTAGTTTTAATGTATGTTTTTGGAGCTATGTTTTTCCCCCCTCAAATCTTATTGACTGTTCTCTTCCATTAACTTTTTAAATTTAGGTAAGAAATTACATACCGTAAGATTCACCTTTTTACAGGTATAGAGTTCACTGGCATTTAGTAGTTCATTTAATGTTAGTTACAAAGTTGTGCAACCATTACCTCAAATATTAAGACATTTTTATTACTCCACAAATAAACTCCATACCCATTAGCCATCACTCCCCATCTGTCCGTGCCCCTCCACCCTGCCCTAGCAGGCCCTAGGCAACTACTAATCTACTTCTGTCTTTGTAGGTTTTCCTATTCTATATCCTGTCTACAGATAGAAGCATACAATATTTGTCCCTTTGTGTGTAGATTCTTTCACTTAGCATAGTGTTTTTAAGGTTGTCCATGTGACATGCATCAGTACTTCATTACTTTTTATGGCTAAATAATAATCATTGTATGTATATATCACAATTTGTTTATCCATTCATCCACTGCTGGACATTAAGGTTGTTTTGAATTTTGGGGTATTTAAATAGTGCTGTTGTAAACTGCTGTGTACATGTATTTGTTTGAGTACCTGTTTTCAGTTCTCTTGGATACATACTGAGGTAGAATTGCCTGGTCTTATGGTAATTCTTTAATATTTTTTGTTTTGTTTTTAATTTTGATCTTTTATCTGTTAGGTTTTTGAACTTACTAATAGACCAAATAATTTTTCATTTGATTGTTTAACCAGAAAGCCCCAAAACATGTAGTTTGTAAATAATGACACATTTCTGTCTCTTTCCTTTGAGTATCTTAATCTTATTTTTGGGATATGATGGCTGGCACCTTTGTTTTATTATTGGCTCTAGGATGGGAATGTTTTAAAATATTTTGCTTTTGTGTATGCTATTCTCTGTGATTCTGATTCCTTTTATTAAGGTAAAATTTTCCTATATCCCTAGTTTGCCAAGAAGTAAAAAAAATAAGGACTAGGTGCTGAATACTTTCTTTCAAAAATTTATTGAGATATGGAATGTCTCCACTAAACTGCTAATGTTTTAGGAGCACTGGGCTTGTACTACTCTTTGCTTTGGTTAATTCCTAGTTACTTCAGTGGATTTTTTTTTTCTCATCCAGATGTATTAGTTTTGTGTATGGGTGACTAATCTGAAAACCAGCTTGAGAACCTCTGTTCTGGAAAGGCTGTAGTGCTAAGTTCAGCAATGGTGTAGGATTGTACCTGTTAGAATATAGTCCATCATGTTATATTTTATACAGTTCTCTTATTCCCTTCATTTTTTCCTATAAGTTATAAACGATTTAAGATCTTGTAATTCAGTCAAGAAACTCACTTCTTTACGTGTTTATAAATATACTCCGTAATTGGTTCTGCTCCTCCTCCCACCTCATTCCTGGTAAAAAAACAAAAAAGGAAAGCTACATTATGCTTTGAATTTTCAGCAAAGTAGCAAATTATCACTGTTCAGAGGGTGCTCATCACCATAGTAACAAGGAGCCAACTCATTCTTGGGAGTTGGGTAGGATGCTGGTCCATTGCTTTTTAGGATCTAGCACAATGCAAATACCTTTTTGTAGATAGATCGCCGGCCTGCTCAAGGTTATGTCTAAACATCCTCAGCATACACAGGTCACAGCTGAGATAGTTTGTAGAGGAAGTAAAATTCCCTGAATAGAGGTTTCCCATCACATTACAAAGACTTCAAAACAGATCCATGTGGGCATTGCTTTCTGCCTAAGGATAATCAAGTCGCTTATAATTATGGTTCATTAATGCCCTCCCCCACCAAATCCACATTGAAGACAACTAGTAGAGAAGGTCTGGGGAACTAGAGAATTGAATGAGGCAAAGGTAAAAAGTAATTTTTAGATTTGGGCTGGATTTCATAGGTGGTGGGAGATAGGTAATCTTTGGTTTAAATATATTGTGGTTAGATTTTGAAGTGCCTTTAAAGTGTGGTTAGAACTGAAGATTTGCTGTGGGACAAGGTTGTTTGGAATTAAATCTTAGAGATTTTTCCTTAATAGTTATATTTAAAGCTAAGATCCAGGGAGAGAGTTTGTGGGGACAGAAAAAGAATAGGTCAGCATTTGAGATTTGCTGCCTGAAACATCTACTCTGAGTGTTGGAGGATGTCACAAATAAAACTAAATTTTAGGTAGCTAGTAAATTATAGAAGGCTATCTAATCTTTTAGTTTATGAATAGAATGAAAGACTTGAGTAAAATCAAAGTATTATTTATTATTTTGGTTCATTCAAATAATTTTATGGATATAATAACCAACGAAAGGATAATTTTAATTCTCAGAAAACAGAAGAGTTTGTGATACAGGATAGAAAACTCCCAATTATACAAACTCTGGGGCATTTTGATATTAGAACATCAAAGGCCCCCTAAAACAAGTGGTATTATTTTTATTTTAAAAATATTGAGTGTCTGTACCATACTGTTTTGGGGCCTGGTAGATACAGCAGCGAATAAAACTAAGTTGCCTTCAAGAGCTGATGTTCTAGCAGGGGAAGCTGTACCAACATGCACACATGACAGTAGGGAGGGAGGAAGTGCTAGCGAGAATGCAGAGAAAGGATAAAGGGAATAGGGAGTGCAGGGAAGAGCACTCCACTCTGTGGATGGGCAAGGAGGGCCTCTCAGAGAAGTTGACATTTGAGCAGAAACATAGAAGAAGTCAGAGTGACACACCTAAACATCTGGGGGAAGAATCAGAGGGAACCATTGCAGTTGTACAGACTCTGAGGTGGAATTGTGCTTTGTATTTTTTAAGGAAGAGCAAGAAAGCCAGTCCTTTTGGAGCATAGTAAGCAAAGTGAAGAAGACAGTAGGAATTGAGAAACAGTGAGGGTCCATCTCAGGGGAAACCACTGAAGGCTGTGACACAGAAAACGATATGATTAACACACAAATTTATAGTATGAACTAGTCATGGGAGTCTTGTCAACTCAGTGTAGTGATAAAGTGGGTTTCTGGGCCTGCATTAGTAGGTGAAGTTATGGCTAGGTGATTATTCCTTCATGGAATAAAGGAATCATTCATTATTCCTTTTACGATTCTTAGGATTTATAATTCCAGCAGCAAGGATGTTCTCAGGAAACCAAGTATCACACAGTTTGTTTTGAGCATGAAATAATAGCATTGGATGATCTTTAAGTATATTTAATTCAGTTTCTTGTTTCTTGGTAGTTTTGAATCACTTCTTTTCTAAGGTGTAACTTTCTATTGAGTACTATTTCTGGAGTTACTAAATTTTCTTTGTTTCCGGGATTTGTGGGAAATTGGAAGAAATGTGATGGTGGGGTAGAATTAAAACACCTGTGTAACTTTTTTTAAAGAGGACATTTTGGTATTAAAGTCCTTTTTAAGACCTAAAGGAACATTTTACAGTATTTGATTTTTCTGATAAAATTTGCCTAATATTTTAAGATTTCCTCTTAGCCTCTTGAGCCTTCCTGTTTCCTCTGTTACTAGTTTCATGGTAGGAATAGTGTTAATTTCAGTGCTGTTTTTATTTACGTTATGGTTGGTCTTTGTTTTCATGTTAAGTTCAAATATAATTTTTTTCCTGTTTTTGCTGGTTTTTGTTCCTCTTAACTACTGATGTTCCTCCCTTCCCTTCCCCATCTTCCTCGATGGGAGCCTGTGGAAAGCATTTAAATTGGTAGTTTTGATTTGTGTGTTTCTTGTAATCATGCAAGAACTTAAAGCTGAGTGGCATCAGATAGTCATGACATCACTTTTCTATTTCCATCTAAATTTCATTCTAGTATTGACAACTTAGCAAATACTGTATACTTAGGCTAACAGTGAGTGACCTAAAGAATAATCTTCCAGTTTTTAACTTGATTCCTGGGTGTTCTTCCTTTCCCTCTATCGTCTCAACCTCTCTTTTCTGTGTTTGTATCCATAATGTTCCTGTAAAATTTGTTGCAAATGGTTTGAGCTTACACCAGGATCAGATTCAGTTCCAAAAAGACCTTGCTTTTTGTGCCATTTTGTTTCTATGTGTTACCCTGATGTGCTCTTCCCACTTCTGGATTTGTCGTATAAATGGGCACACATTCTTTCTAATGGGTTTTATTTATTAGAAAAGTTTTGTTTCATGATATGATTGACTGTAAAATAGCTTTCTGAAACCTTATGCTTTAATATGTCGTTTGGGTAGGACAAATAGGCTCCCTGCTTCCTTTACTCTCCATGGAGACCTTCTACACACCATATGCTTTATCAGTCTTGTCTCCCAGCTAGACCACATTTGCTGATGATGGAGATTTATGTACTTTGTTCATTGCTGTATCTCCAGTCTCCAGAAGAGTTCCTGGTATGTAGTAGATGCTCAGTAAATACTGAGTGAATGAAAGATCTGCTTGTTAACTTAGCTCCCAAACTGTGAGATTTGAATAGCAGAAATGATTGTTGGGCTGTTCAGATTAGAGACTGGCCATTGTTTTATACCTGTGAAATGGAAGAAAATTCACCAAGGTTAGAGATTGGTGAAAATTCTCCAAGTTAAGGGTCCTGATCTCTTTATGCCCTGCAAGATAGATGCAGTTTGCGTGCAATGCTAGTGGTGCATATCTGGCCTAGAGATCTCCACCTTCTTTGTAGTTGTGATCAGATTTCAGATACATACTTATAAATATATTAATAGCTGTTTTATGCTGCCCCCATCCTCTCTTGCAGTGAATAATTTCTGATCTGGAGTGATATTTCATAAATTTGAGTCATATTATCCAAAGGAAGAAATTCATTGAGACCCTTCAGTATAGGTAGAATTAAAAAATTTTTATGTTTTATTAAAATGTAGTTAAATAAGTATGAATGAAACTAGTAAACCTTGTATTCTGGTAGGTCTTATGCAACTATGTAAAGAGGAAATACATAATATATACAATACTTATTTATTTTGATAATAGTTTGAATAAAATTTGAACAGCTAAACTGATGCATGCAGTTTTGCTTTCATTTTGCCTTCATTAGATGAGAGTTTCAAGCACATTGGAGCGTATCTGTAGGTGTTCAATGATATTCCACATGAATTTAGGAACTGAAGAACATCCTATTTGATTATCCTTTGGTGTTTAACATTTTTCTCACCTATGTGTTCCACTCACAGTGGAAATAAGAATTATAGTGTTAGTCTCCTTGAGGACATTGTTATGTAAACACTGAATGGACTGATGGGAAGAGTCTACTCAGCGTGTGCACCTGGTTGTCTAGCACCATCACCTCTTATAAGATTGCGTAAGTTATCTTCTGGTTTGCCTCCAGGCAGCGTTCAGTTCTTCACTAATCACTGCTGAAGGCTTTTTGGATAGGGAGCTCCTTCTCAAGTTATCTGTCACTTTGCCTTCTGAAACGTGAGGAAAGTGTTGTTTAATACTCGATGGGATTTAGTATCAGTCTGGAAGTCAGACATTGCAGAATTTTTCATAGGGGGAACTTGGTATACCG
The DNA here is from genome assembly GCF_040802235.1 of Manis javanica. Lineage (NCBI taxonomy): Eukaryota > Metazoa > Chordata > Mammalia > Pholidota > Manidae > Manis > Manis javanica. The sequence goes on along the minus strand of NC_133163.1, from coordinate 44,375,413 downwards.
TATACCTTGTGTTTACTTAAATCTCTTGTAACTTAAAATGTGATGTGTTTTGAATTTTGGTGCAGAAAAGTGTTGACCTTTGAAGTAGTGGATACATCACTACTGTGATCTTGAGCAAGTTTCATTTTCTGAGCTTTTTCTCCTTTTTGGCATAATGGTTACAGAGTGTAAGGTACAAAAACATTGAGGGTTGTGAGGTTTGTGGTGACAAGAGGACCTGACAAGAGGATAGACATACAGAGATTGGGGAGAAAGAAGGAACAGCTGGTACAAAGGTCCCAAGATGCAGATGATCTGAGGAACAGAAAGAGGGCTAAATGAGATGTTTGTATAAGCACTTTGTACATAGAAAACATTCCTTACAGCTCAGGTGTTGTTACGTTTAGAGAATGTTTTTTTTCCCCAGTGGACTTTAGTTTGTTAGCTGTAAGGCCACCTTGCCTAGGGAGTTAGGATTCTGCTTTGAGGATGGAAAGGAAGAGTTGGACCCATGAGTCACAAGTTCCACAGAAAGTACTAATAGTCTTCCTCTGTAAGAGTGACAGTGGGAAAGAGAGGAATAAGCGTATCACAGAAATTTTGAGTGAGGTTGGTTTTGTATCATTTCTCTTACCATGTTTGGTTTGCTGTTTCGTATGTAAAGTTTTGCTGTCTTTTAACCCGGTATTGAAATCTAATCGTGGATATCAGGTTCTCCTCTGTGGTTTAGTTTGTTAATAATTGAATTACTTTAGGGTTTTGGGTGTAAACTCTGCAAACTTTGTAATTAATCAAGAATCAGAAAAGTTAGGGTTTTCTTTGAAGTAATTAATAAAGCATTGTGGCTTTAAAAAATATATATGTACATATGAAACTGATACACAGAAATAGTTAAACATGATAATAGGACATAGTTTATGCTTTTATTGTCTTTAAAGATGAAAGTATTTTTTAATTTCTTGGTGTCCTCTTCCTTTCTAGTTTAAGTATATAGAATCTTTATCAGAAAATTATTTAGCACTTATGTTGGTTTGGCTTTTTTTTTAATCTATGTAAATATGACCCTAGACGGCTGTGTTTAATATAGTAAAGAATCATGGGGTAGACTTTACAGTGTTTCTTGTTGGGACTTAGTGTGTGTGTTTTAGTATTTAAAAGGATGTGGTTTGGGTCTTTGAAAATGAGCTGGAGGTTGCCTAAATCATAGTTAAATGCCTGCATTTCTAGATTGTTCTGTCCTGGAGGTTATTAGCAACATGAAAGTTGTTTTTCCTCTAGTTAAACTGACAGATTTAAATTAAATAACTATTGTGGAAGTGTTTGTTTGCACATAGCTGGTGAGTAGGATTTTCTTCAAAATTTGATATTGCATGGGAATGTTTTAGATAACTAGAGTGCTGGTAAAAAGCTGCTACTCAAGCCAAACTATTTTTTGCTTTGCAGGAAAGTAAAGATTAAAAGTGACCATGGCCTGGAGAATGTCCTCTGTGTCACTACCTCATCCACCTCCCATTTCTGAGAGAGCAGGGCGCTAGATCAGGAAGTGGTGGGTAAAGTTGCTTAATTGTATCAACTTCCTGGGCTGCCCAAATATTGATTAGTCAGAAACTCCGTGTTCCATTTAAGAGATTCTTGCTGATTGGCTGGTTTGTTTTAAGTCCTTAGGTTTGACATTCATTCACTCTAATGTACATTGACCAAGTTCAAGGCACTGTCTGCATTCTCAATGAGAGCTATAGAAAGGAGATTACTCATACCTTTCAGGAGTTTACAGTGTAATAGGGGAGATGAAGAGAAGGTAGACCATGGTAAATGTCCCAAGGGAGACAGTTCTGGGAATTCAAGAGGCATTAATAGCCGTTCTGTAATATTGGGGGTCAGGCAGTGGATGAGGCCTGGGCATGGAGGGGCCCAGTTGGGTAAGTGGTTTCAGTGGTTCCAAAGAGCAAAGAATGATAAAGATGTTAACAGGTAAGGAAGAGAGGTCAAATGGCCACTGCAAAGGTGAAGGGGAAAATAGGAAGAACTAAGGCAGGAACGTTTAATCAGAAGCCCTGAGCCTTTCCCAAAATTCTGTGCAAAATTGTTTATATGTATACATTGGCATTTTTCTGGGTCAGAGAACTCAGACCTTTCTCAGATTTCTGAAGAGGATTCAGGGTCCAGAAAGGATTGAGAACTGCCATGCTCAGTTATCAACCTTTGATGACTAAGAGGATATTGAGACTTTGTAGAGAAATAAGGAAATCAGGTAGTAGAAAAGACCTCTCCTAGTGGGAGGTAGGGTGGGATTTGGGGAACTGAGTTTATGAAATGGTCCCCAGGGAGGGTTGCCTTGTCAAACTGGGTTTCCCCATGCTCAAGGTTAGGTGGATCCATTAGTAGACTGCGTGACAATGAAGGCAGGTGTTTTCAGGCAAAACAGTTCTTCAGCATTATTTCCAAGCCAGATTGATGAAGATATGGGCGACTCGGATGCTGTTGTAGAATAGTTCTGGATTTACTTTTCATGGAGCTCCTCTTACGTGTGAAGTGTTTTGTGCTTGATCCTGTGGGATCTATAAGGTATCATACCTTGAATTGATGGTATGTAAAGCTTTCCTTTTGGCTAATTGTTCAGCTTGGATCTGTGTGGTGTTCAGTTATATTTGGGTATTAACCATTTCCTGGGCAAAGGAAAACATTTCTATTAAAATGAACTTGAAGTGACATTAGTCTGTGACTTTTTCTTTTAAAGAATGGAGAACCTCTGGGATTTGAGGTTTAGGAAAATACAGTCATAAATACACTGTACTGTGCAGCATACTTTGTGGCTTCTGGGCAAATGTCTGGACTCTTCTGCTAATTGTTACATAAATATGTTCTTCATTTAAACTACTTTTAATACTTCACAATGCTTTAAATACATTTAAAATACAACTTCATGTACTATAAAGCATATTTAAAAAAATGACCCATTCGTATTCCAAGGTGAACTGCTGCTTGTATAATCATTTGAAAATACTCATTACACTTTGTCAGTTTCTACATTTGTGAGATGGGAATGATAAATGATTCTAATTGTATGTATCTCATAGAGTTGTCCTGAAGGTGAAATTAATATATAAATATATATAATCAAGCTCTTTAAAATAGTTACAGCTTAGTTGCTCAATAAAGTGTCATTGGTTATGTTATTATTAATATTTTAGTATTAATACCATAATTTCTCCCTTCCCCATGGGTGAATGGGGGAGTTATAAATAGATTTATAAGGAGGTGTCCCTAAATAGCAACATTTCCTATGCATTTATTTAAATGTTTAATTTATATTTATCTTTAAGTTGGGAAAATTAAGTGCACTTACACAAGACAGATTCAGGTATTATTAGACTGCCTGTTTAGATTACAGAATGAGTACCTATTTAATTAAGATATTGATTGATTGGTCTTGTCCATTGTTGTCTTTCAATTCTCTTTTATTTGACTGCTTGTGTGTTTGTCTTCCTTTCTTTTCATCTTTTCGTTGCTTTCTGATTTATTTCCTGTTCATTTTTCACTAACAGGTAGGACAAGAAGAGCTCTTGTAGGTTGGTGCCTGGTATCTGAACCAGGAAGGAGTGATGCATGCGATGGTCTAGGGGCTTAGTGGGGAGGGGCTTGCAGTGCGCCCTGCAGAGCTGCCCTACCCAGGAACCAGTGAATTTCAGTTTTCTCACTCCAAAATGGACAGTATGGAGATTGAACATTTCTAAGCTCATTCACCCAATCCTTTCCTAATGCTTCCATTTATTTATTTCTCCTTTTTAAAAACCAGTAACTCTGGGAAGTTTTAGTTATGTGCAGAAATACAAAATGGAGTGTTAAAAGTTCAACGCCTTACCCAGCTTCAACAATTCATCATCTTGTGGCCATCTTGTTTGATCTATACTTCCAACCATTTCTTCTCTCCCATAGTATTTTGAAGAAAATCCCAGACATCCTATCACTTAAAAAGATTTTAGAATTGTATATCTAAGAGATGAGGACTAAACAATACATACATATGTAATACACATATATATTTTTACAGTATGTTTGGCTCAGGATCCAAATATTTGGTGAATTGGTTTCTTAGTCTTTTTTAATGTATAGGCTCTCCCTCTCTCTCTCTCTCTCTCTCTCTCTTTCTCCTCTCTCACTCTCTGTAACTTGGAATTTGTTTAAAGAAACCAGCCTTATTTTGTTCTGTAGTTTCCTCACAAAGTTGATTTTGCTGATTTTTATCCCTCTGTTGTTTAACATATTTCTTTGTCTCCTGTGTTTCCTGTAAACTGGTAACTGGTTCTTAAGGATTGATCAGATTAGAATTGATTTTTTTTTTCCCTTATCAGAAGCATGTAATGTGTCTGGTTGTGTTTCAGTTTTGTACTGTTAGCAGCTACTGATCATCAATACCTAGACCCCTTAATTCAGTAAAAGTTCATAGTGATAGCTATTTCTATTATTCCTTTTATTTATGTTGAATCATTTTCAAATAAATTTTCATTTAAGGCATTTTTAATGGCTTTACCCATATTTTATTTTGAATTAGTTTTCTATGACTTAGTAGCAGTGATTAAAATATAGCATGTGATTTGGTATTGAGATGTGATATGTATACTGGGTAGCTGATTACTGCAGACTTGAGACCCTCCTGTTTCATCTAGTCTTAGAGTGCTTCCTGGTAGTGATTTCCCAGCTAGAAGAAATTAGGGATAAATATGCACTCTAATTAGTATGTATGTCCCTAGTTGTATAATATTGTTAATTGCTGTTTGACATCTTACCTGCTTATATAAGTTGTTATTTTTTAATGTGCTGCTTATGTGTTTAATTTTTAAAAATCATTTTGAGGCCTAACTTGGAATCAGGAGCAATAAAGTTTAAAACATATCTGTTTAGTAGAGTTAGCTACTGCTTGTTGAAGGCCTTGGTTTCAGAATTGTGTACTTTTTTTGGTAAAATTATGGGAAGGGAGCTTGGAAGATAATCTGATTTTATTTAGTTTTGGTTTACACTAAGTCCCATTTCATAACTGCTGTATTTTACATTGGGTATTATTTGGGGCCTATTTATGTCTTTGAGGGTTTTCCAAATTTTCCACTACTGATATTTATAATGTGACAATATTTTTGTTTCTGGGAAGAATTCACTTATTTGGGAAAAAAACCCAGGTACCATATTGGTATTTCATTTAAGGCAAGCAGCTGACACTGATTGACTAGAAAGTGATCTAAGGCCTGCCTAGTGTTTTGACTAGCTCAGTGAAGCTCCTAAGAATATCTGGCAGGGTTTCTAGGGGAGATTTTTTTCAGTAAATCTAAAAGTGACCAGGTAATTAACTTCTTAACCCTCATACATTCTTATTGCCGCCTCCTTTATGCTCTTCTGATCTTGGTCAAGCTCAGTGCTCTTGAGATGAGCTGACTTCTCTCCTACTCTTCAAAGGTAGTAAGCTTATTCTTCAGGTACACCTGCAACAGAATAAACTTGATTTTCACTTTTCTTTGGGGGATTTTGTGAACCTGCTTTCCAGATGAACTTGACTTTTGATTATGTAAATGGACATAAGAGGGAAATTAAAGTAATAGATCAGGAAGTAAAATTTTAAGTTTTTTAGCAGTTTGCCAGATGAATCTTCAGCAAGTTATTTTTTAGGTTACTCTTTTGAAATTAATGGCATAATAAATCTCTAACAAATAGCTATTTTGTTTTCTGGGCCTTCATCTTGCTACTTATCTTGTTGAGTCTAACACATAGCTGTAGTGGCCTAGTTGAGGTGTTTGTGTAGTAGAGACGGATTCTCACCCTGTTTTCCAGATTCAGGTTGTCTTATCTAGAATACCTTATTCATTCAAATCCAACAAATGTTTTGTGCGTAAGGCTCTAGGGCAGTAGTGGTAAACCAGACAGGCACCGGGACTTGGAAACTTAAATCTTGGTGAAACTATCCAAACATCCCAGATGGAATAGTGGCCCACGTAAGTTTCTCTTTTGCACACTTGTTTGAACATATCCAGAGTTGTTTTTTGAAGGAAGTCAGAGCGTACCTTTGCATAGAGTGAGTAGAATATAAGGAAGGTTTTAAAATTTCACAGCATAACATCATCTTTGTTGGCTACCTATTGTAAGTTTCTCTTTTTTATTCTAAGATTTTGTGCTGAGTTGCAGTAGGTTTTCTTATCTTAGATTTTCTGAAATAATATTTCTTCTCTCTTTTCCCCTCTCCCCAACTTTAGTATAGGCTACTAGGATTAAAATTCACTCTGATACTATTTGGTTGATCATTAGCTAGTTCCAGTCCTTTGGGAAGTAGCTAAATGTCATGGTTACTGCATAGCCTCTGTTTTTTCAAGATGGTCTCAGTTTCAAGTAATTTATTCTATTGTGGATAGACTTAATTTTTAATTTAGGTAATAAATGGTTCTTTAGGTTAGTGCTCTTTAACCTGAATCCATTTAAGGAGGTGGCTTATGAATCTCTTGAAACAATAATGCCAAACTTCATAGATATGAGCCCCTTCCTCAAGAGGGCCCATTTGCTTTCATTGGAATTTCAAAGGGCTTAGTGACTACAAAAAATTAATAACCATTGTGTTCTTTATAAGTGAGATTTTCATTCATATGAATGTAACATTTTTTCCCTTCCACACGTATTTTGCAGAAAGTTAGAAATAACGTCCAGTTGTTTATTATTGGAGCAGTGAGCTCTTGAATTATTTGAAGTGTTTTTTTGAGCCAACTTGGATTATATGGAGATCAAATCAAAATAGCTTCCATGATACTTTTATGTGATCTTAAAACATCAAATTGTAACCTGTCAGTTCTTACATTTACTCTATTGCTTTGGGCTGAATTGTGCACCCTCTTCCCCTTCATACGTTGAAGCTCTAATACTCCACCCTCCTTCAGAATATAACTGAATTTGGAGACGCTGCCTTTAAAGAGGTGATTAATTTGGGGGGGTGATTAAGTTAAAGTTAGGTAGATAGGGTGGGCTCTAATCCAGTCTAACTGGTGTCTTTAGAAGAATAGGAAATTTGAATACAAAAGAGACACACCAGGGGCATGTGTGCTCAAGAGAAAAGACCATGTAAGGACACAGTGAAAGGCGGCCATCTGCAAGCCAAGGAGAGAGGCCTCAGGGAAAACCAAACCTGTTGACATCTTGGTCTTGGACTTTTAGCCTCCAAAGCTGAGAGGTAACTTTCTTGTTGATTAGGCCACCTTGATGGTGGTATTTTTGTATGGCAGCCCAGCAGACTAATATACTCATGATGAAGTAGCAGTTAAGACCATAAAGTCTATATTGAAATACTGTTTGTCTTTGCCCCAGTGCATTTTTGGCGAAATTATGGATGAGTTACGTATAGTTCCACAGTCTAGAACTGGAAAGATGGTAGGACCTATGAAATTAAGATGTAACAGATACTAAGTCCTATTCTTATTGATCTTATTTTTATTTCTCATTTTATAGTTTCCCATTTGCCTATGGTTGGTTATATTTTAATGTCATTCTCTTCTACTCTCCAGCATTTCTCATTCTGTGAACTAATTTTTGTAAATAAGTCTGTTATAAATCAGTACCAGAATAGTATCTGTGTACTCTCTTGTGTGTGTTTTGTACAGTCATTACTCCAGTTGTACGATCATAAGTCTGAGCACATGCTCAAGTGGGCAAAAGCGCTTGAAAGACCCAAGGGAAGACCCTGAGACGTCATACGTGACATGAGGGTTTATTGGTATTTAAGTACAAGGAGTCCAGGAGCGGCTGACTAGATGAGGCTGTGCACCACCATTGTGGACAGGGAGGGAACTGCTGATAATGGGGTGAAGAGACAAAGCCTACTTGTGTGCTGGGGCAAGGGGACAAAGATTACGTGCTGTGCTAGAAGGGTTCATTCTTGGGTGACCAGCACTCCAAGGAGCAGGACCTTGGTTACACAGGTCTGCCTCCCAATACAATGTTTCCATAGATAAGTCTGGATTTGGCCAGCCCCAGGCCATCAGCATACCATATACTTAGCCTACCACCCTAAGGAGGGGCCACGTGGACACATGGTTATTCTGGGACAAAGGGTTATAAGCAGGCAGTGCTTGACCCCACACCAGCACAGCCTTATTCTCTCATAGTATCATCTGTCTTAAGGCCTTTGTTTGAGATTGTGATACTTACATTCAACTTTTAAGTTTCTCTTTGCCAAAAATAAAGTTTGAATGTTTCTAATGATGTCTGCTTCTACTGCTAACTTGATTCAATACATTGGAAACTTTCAGGTTGGAAAATGAATGAAAGGTTCAGGGCTGTGGTTTAGGCTTTACTTCTTTTAGATTTTTAAAAAAATTTTATTTTGTAAAAATTGCATAATATATAATTGATCATCTTAACCTTTTTTTAATTAAAAAAATTTTTTTATTAAGGTATGATTGATACACACTCTTATAAAAGTTTCACAGGAAAAAACAATGTGGTTACTACATTTACCCATGTTATCAAGTCCCCACCCATACCCCAATGCAGTCACTGTCCATCACTGTAGTAAGATGCCACAGATTCACTATTGCCTTCTCTGTGCTACACTGTTCTCCCTGTGATCACCCACACCATGTGTACTAAACATAATATTCCTCAACCCCCTTCTCCCTCCCTCCCTCCCCACCCGCCCTTCCCCACCCCTCCCCTTTGGTAACCACTAGTTCCTTCTTGGAGTCTTTTGAGTCAGCTGCTATTTTGTTCCTTCAGTTTTACTTTGTTGTTATACTCCACAAATGAGGGAAATCATTTGGCACTTGTCTTTCTCCGCCTGGCTTATTTCACTGAGCATAATGTCCTCCAGCTCCATCCATGTTGTTGCAAATGGTAGGATTTGTTTCTTTCTTATGACTGAATAGTATTCCATTGTATATATGTACCACATCTTCTTTATCCATTCATCTACTGATGGACTCTTAGGTTGCTTCCATATCTTGGCTATTGTAAAAAGTGCTGCGATAAACATAGGGGTGCATATCTTGTTGAATCTGAGAAGTTGTATTCTTTGGGTAAATTCCAAGGAGTGGGATTCCAAGGTCAAATGATATTTCTATTTTTAGTTTTTTGAGGAACCCCCATATTGCTTTCCACAGTGGTTGAACTACCTTACATTCCCACCAGCAGTGTAGGGGGGTTCCCCTTTCTCCACAACCTCGCCAGCATTTGTTGTTCTAAGTCTTTTCGATACTGGCCATCCTTACTGGTGTGAGGGGATATCTTGTTGTGGTTTTAATTTGCATGACCCTGATGATTAGTGATGTGGAGCATCTTTTCATTTGTCTGTTGGCCATCTGAATTTCTTCTTTGGAGAAGTGTCTGTTCATATCCTCTGCCCATTTGTTAATCGGGTTATTTGCTTTTTGGGTGGTGAGGCGTCTAAGTTCTTTATATATTTTGGATGTTAACCCCTTGTCAGATATTTCATTTACAAATAATCCTCCCATACTGTAGGATTAGGCTTTATTTCTTTGGTAAATAAACATCATGGGTCCTGTTTCTGAAATTATCCCCCGCCTCATCCAATCCTTACCCCAGGGTTGCTGATGAAAGTCTTGTCAGCAGGTTTGCTGCACTGATGCTTCAAGAAACTGTTTTGCTTGATGCCTTAATATTTGTTACCCTTAATTTTTACTTTCTCTAAACCTCTTCTTTTTCTTTCCTGAGGAATAAGCTATTTTAAAATTCAGTTACCTATCATGGTGTTGATGGGCCAGTGTGCATCCCATTGGCTGTGTAAGGTACTTGGCTCAAGATCGAAGCCCAACCCAAGGGGTGTATGTGTCTTGGCAGACAGACAGTGTGGTGGTACACTTCCACCCTAGAATTAGTAGCTGTTCTCTGATTTTTCATCTCAAACATTATTTGGCACCTAATGGATTTTTGAGCTGTGTTTGTGACTGGCCTTACAATCTTCAATGTTTTTTTCTCTGGGAGAAATGACATCCTTATGTCTGAATCATATTTTGGTCAAATGGATATGTGTAAAGGCTCTGATCAGTTCTTTTAAAGTACTGCATGTGCAGGTGATATCAAAAATTGCTACTGCGTTAAAAATATATTAAATTTATATGAAAATATGTGGAGGAGTGATTGATTTCAAAGTAAAATAAAGGCATCATCTCACTCAGGGAATAACAGTTTGCCATGTGAAAGGGCAGGCAGTGGTTTTCTCTTTGTTTTCATTAAGAAATATTAGAATAGGAAAAATAAGCAGGAAGTTTTAACAGGAATGCTTAATATATGAAAATCTGTGGAGATGGGATCTTGGGGATGATGCTGAGTGTGCTTTTCAAAATACATTAATGATTTTTGGGGAACTGAACTTTTTATTGGGTTTCATTTGGATTATGATGTTTGTTTTCATGTGGGCGTGTGGGCTACTGACTTGTCTGTCGAGCTAGCAATACATTGTGATAGGCCAGAGTGTTGTGAGTGTTTGGCATTAAGTTATAGGAGCAATAGGGAAATAAATACCTGTGTGAACTACTTATTCACTGGGTTAACTTAGATAAACATGATAAGCTTAACAAAACAAAATATTTCAATTTGTCTTTATCCTCAGCTGTTATTTAATAATTCATTACAGTCTGAGCAAGTGCTCTTTCCTCCAAGCCTTCCCCTTTCCTCTCTACTCCAAGAAAAGGGGAGGCGGACCTATGTAAACTAGCATAATATCGCCGAAGTATTTTGCCTCACTGCTGAACTGTGTTAGGTAATCCTTCCTTTGTGATAACAATAGAAGAGCAAAGTAGTGGCTTCCCTTCCCAACTTGTAATACTCATTTTTAGTGTGTTTTAGGTACTTTGTTGTCTCATCAAGCTTATCATAAACCTTTACTTTTGGGAAGGCAGGTTTGGTTTTTAATCAAGATACAGTCTGTATTAGGTAACTATGAAACAGCTGTGTGCTGCCTTTAAATGCCATTGTGAATTCTAAGAATGCTGAAAGCTGGGAACAACGAGTTCTAAGAAAACCATGCTAAGAAAACCATGCGTGTGTTTCCAAAGACTATTCTCTGTATTACTCAGCTCAGTATCTGTTAATCGACAGTAAAGGATTTTTCCACTAAATTGTGTGCTACTAACCATCTAGTCCTCCCAAAGCAAAGTTCAAAGGTCTCATGAAAAGGCTTTAGAGAATATTCCTTAAAAAGGAAAAAAGGGAGTGAACTCCTTCCCCAAAAAAGTCAGCCCCAATATTTTGGAGCCAGTTTAAGAAATACCATCTTTTCTGACTTAGGTTTTTTGCTTTGTTTTGTTTTTTATTTCCTCAAGGTGCTCTGGGGGAATTGGATGTATCCTATCAGAGTTTAGAGGATCACAAAGGGAAGTCTCTCGTTATGCCTCTGTATTCACACCTTCCTGGTCTTGGCACTTTTTCCACTTTAATAGCCCTCAAATAGTTTCTGCATACTTTGGGATTAGTATGGCTTCTTAGGTGATACGGTATGTCTGCTTTACTTCACAGTTCTGTGTAGAGGTTTTATGTGGCACTTAAGAAAAATTGTCCCAATTTGAAAGATAAAAGCTCTTTGAATAGATGCTGTCAGAAGTATTTAATTTTATTTCTGTCGTAATTTAAACCAAGGTTTCTTATATGCTTTTTTTTTTTTTTTTTTGTAACAAGTTAAGTATAGATCTAGTAGACTCTTACCTAATTCTGATCTTACTTCTACCACTAACCAGCTGTGGGGCTTCAAGTCATTTTAGCTTTGTTACCTCATTTGCAAAAATAAGGATTTCATTATATATACATGCAGTACGTTGCTGGAGTTGATAATCTTTCCTATAATGGTCTGTTCAAGAAGGTGGTCATCACATGTTTTCTGGAAGCTTTTACATTATTAAAGAAACAGTGAATTTGTTTACTGTATACTTTTTCCCTTTGAAAGGTATCAAGGGAAGGATCTTTACAGGACAATTCTGTTTTTCCTCTGATCTTTTATAAATATATAAAGGGTAGCCCTTATTATGCTAACATAATGACTCCTTTTTGGAATTAGCATTCCTGTATCTTTAATGCAAAGAAACAAGAAATGCTTTATTTTCTAACTTGTTTTGATAGGCAAGACAGTAAGATTAAGAGTGACAAATTAGAAAACAGCTATCTGCCTTTGATGTTAGGCTTCCTGTTAGCACTAAGAGAAATCTCTGACCACGTATGGCCATTTGATTCCTCACTGATGAAGTTTACTTCTCCACAGACTGGACTTAGTATGACTCTTTAGACTTTGGGATTTATTCAATTACATTTTTTCCTAAGCAAAGTCAAATTCTCTTCCATGATTTTGTTTTGGGATCATAAATTATGTTGGGGGTGAGAGTTTTTCCAGCTTTTTGAGGCTGAAATCAGAAGTTAAGAGTCTAAAAGAAATACTGGAATTATTTGGAAGCAGGATTTTGGCCTTCATTGGAGGAAAGTTGTTTAAGTTTCAATTGATTCATTGTTATATCTCACCTTATTCCTGGAAGGATTTAAGGTGACAGGTATGTACAAAGACTTGCCCCTTCACAGCCAGGCTTTGTGAAAGAGTTGCTAAGGTTCACTTTCTCAACTTGCAGTTCCTCGTTCCCCATGATCTTCAGTCTCTGGCCTGCTCACATACTACACATACAGTTCCTCACAGCAGTGTCACCAAGGGTCTCCATCACTACTTGGACATGATTCTTTATTTGACCTTGCTAGGGCCTCAGAGTGACTGTTCCTTCCTTTTGTGTAGATTTTTTTTTTGATTATAACAGTAATAGATGTTCGTTGTGAAATTTTGGAAAAAGACACATACACTCTCTATGCAGAAAATTTCTTCCTCATTGAAATGTTTATATGACAACTGTCTTGTCCCTTTCTTCCTACTTTTTTTGGCCAGACCTGTGTCAGCCTGCCTTCTAGATATCTCTATCTTGTAGGCATCATTTCTTAAAACTGAATCTTCCTCTTCTTCCCCTGCTTCACATCTGCTCTTCCACCTTTCTTGCTTTCTCACTAAAAGATACCCCTCTTAATCCAGTTGGTGAAGCTGTAAGATGAGGACCCATCCTTGACTCTTCTCCCTCAGCCTTCACCCGTTGTCCGCAGCCAGAGTTCCTGCCTGTTCTTCCTCACTAACCCGTTGTCATCTCTCAGCTCACAGTACCGTAGCTCAGACTCTGCTTATTTCTCACCTTAGCTCAGTTTCCCAAAAGCATCATCTACTTTTGAATCTCTTAGAATTTTGTGCATGTTCCTTTATGGCTTATCTTAGAAAATCAGGGCTTCTCTGACCTGTTTGTACACCCTCAGGACTGAGCTTGGTGCTGATGGTCCCCTCTCCTCCCTTCAGATATTCCTTCCTTCTCTGCCCGCCACCCTAGCACCTGTGCTAGAACACATACCACATTCTACTGTTAGTGCCCATTTACTTCTCTGTCTCCTTAAGGGCAGTGACTGTGTCTTATTCATAATTGCACCAGTAATATCCAGCCCAGAGTTTTTAGTAAATTTCTGATAAGGCATGGATAGAAGGAAATGGGTGGCATTTGGTATGAAAAAAATTTGCAGCTGTTAGGTTAGTTTGGTTCTGGCTGCTGTAAAGTTTGTATCTTGGCCTTCATCTACTTGGTCCTATGGTAATGGTTCTGTGAACAAGCTTCCAAAGTGTGAGGTATGGTAGGGTAAAGCAGGAATGATAGGTTAGCAGTGGTGGGCTTCATGACCTTGCATTACTTTTAAAGAGGTTCAACTTTCCTGTAGGTAACAATAGTGTAGCAGAGATAAGATGGCTGCTTACCTTAGGACAGTTGTACCAGGGATGAGGAAGAGGGAGCATTTTAGTGACTTTATGATTGTATGTGGGGGGTCAGGAGGGAAGAATCTAAGTGACTGAACTTTCTGGCTTAGTTGACTAGAAACTTGATGCAATCACTAATTAGTCATGTTGGTTTTTGAGACTCTTTTTGACATCTAGGTTAGTACATCTAGTTGGCAGGCAGTAGGATGTAAAGTTTGGGAGAGTACACCACTGGAGAGTCATTAGTATGTGGTCATTAAAACTACAAGAGGTTTCTTAACCATATAGCTTAAGTGTAATAATGGTCTGGGAAAAGAAAGAACTCTGAGGAACACTGGTGTTTAAGGGCTGGGGAAGAAGAGAAGAGAGGTGAGAAAGCAGTCAAAGAAACTGAGGGGTTGGAGTTAGGAGTTGAAGAGGAAATTTGGCAATAAAAGGGGCACTGACTATTTTGTGCTTTAAAGAGAATAACAAGAAAATGGATCTGTTTTTACTCAGCTGTTAGAATTAGCATCAGTGTTCGCTGTCTGCTTGGCTTTTTGTTGGACAGTCCCACCTCATCTCCATTGGTAGTTCAGCACCCCAGCCCTAATCCAGAGCCCCACTGACAGACTCCCTTACATCAGGTCTAACACATGACCTTTAAATTCCCCTCCAAATTAAATCAAAGATTAAAAACAGAATCAGAAATTTTGACTCAATGGGCCCAGGAATCTTAATTTTTTACAAGGACAATTCTGAGCACCTAAGGAACGCTCATGTCTAAGTAGGTACCGTCACCCTCCATTTTATTTTATTGTAAGAGAGCAGGACTTTATTATGATGAACTTTTAAAGTACAATCGTGATGATGAGATTGGCAACCATGGCAACCTGGCTAGAGCTTCCCACCGTGCCTGTCTGTGTTGGAGGGGGCTGGGGATGCTGGGGAATGCACCACCATCTGGGGTAATCTGTTAGAGATGTACAGTTTTTATTTTGATGGATTTTTGCAGCAGAGGCCCTTGGTGCCCTGTGTCATATCCTTGTAGTCCACCACCAATTTCAACCAAAACTCAGATTTTTGCAGTTTTTCACTCTTAAGTCTTGCCAGCATTTTTCTGTTTTCTATAACAGGGCCTTCAAGCCCAGCAAAGAAAAGGGGAGAGGTTACTATCCCAGGCAACCTTCACCCGGTGGGGAATATGAGCCAGTGCATAAATGTGCTGCTTCCCTCTGGGGTCCCACAAAACCATCCCCCACCTTCCAGCAGTCACCCTAATTGTATCAAATGACCTTACTCACTTTTCTCTTTCCTTGTTGTAATTCCCTCACTTCTGTTTTCTTGGATCATCTCCTATTTTAATCCTGCTTAAACCTTGTCTGTTAGTAATGTGTCCCTTGAGCTGACTTTATAAGTTAATAAATGCAAACAAAAGCCTTCTGTAATTACATTAGTTTTTCTTAATGTCTCTGTCTATCAATACAAGCACCTAAAATAATGTGTGGGGGAGGAACGCAATGAGAACATATTATGTAATGCAGAATGGCATTGCTGAAGTTTAAATTTATTCACAGACACTCTGTAATGAGATCATTATGTGAGAAGTTATTGGATTTTTTTCAACAACCTCCATTTCTTTTCATTTCACTTAGAGAGGGGCTGAAGGGATGTGAAAAGCCAGAATATTGTTGACAGAGAAAGACAATACCAGATGTGCCTCCTGTATTCATATATCTTCATCTTGTTCTTGAAAAATTCTGGGTGGCTTTTTAGTTAAAACTAAATTATAGAGTATAATGATAGGAAGCTATTAAAATGCTACAGTGCAGGAAGGGGGAAGAGCTCCGCAGATTTAGGATATAAATTGCTAAAGATCATAAACAAACCAGTCTGCTCTATTTCAGTGATATCTTTGAAAAGATACCTTGTGTGCCTTAATGCAAGATTTGTCTTTACCTAGCTATAAGATATTCATATCTGTACTTGTTCTCTTAGCTGAGACTGGACTCTAGTAATTAAAAGTTGAAATAAAAGTTAAACCTGTTTCTGGATGATCACTTTCATTCTTGATGATTAAAGCTAATATCTGAAAGCAATTACCATAGAAGCTGACATATTGCCGGCGCTCAACAATTGTTATGGAGCAAATGATAATAAAGGGGAACATGCTAAGTTGCCCTGTATGTATGTCTTAGACTGGGGTCCCCGTGAGCAAGAGTATGTTAGTGTGCTTGGACCTGTGGGGTTCCTGCCTCACTCCCACCAATCTGACCACAGATGTTTATTTTTATTCTGTAGGTTTATTTTGTAGGAGACCAAGGCATCCCTACAAAATGCTTGTTCCTCGTTTAGGGTGTTCTTTGTAGCAATGGGCTATTTTGATGTATAAATTGATGAGATGATTTGATAGTCTAGTATTCCAACCCTTTAGTTATCATTTCACTTCAGACCCAGGGGAAAAGTGACTGGTCCAAGGTTAAATCACTCCGTCTAGCTAATTAATGATATGGCTTGGACTAGAAGAACACAGATCTCTGCATGTAATGAATCATCTTTGTGTCTGATTGCTAAAATGGGACCTTCCATCTCCACTCTTGGCCAGAGAACAAAAACAAGGCACTGTTTTTCTGAACTAGTTAAAATGTTTTTTAGGAGTAATAAAGATTATGGGTTTTATGTTTGATTTAAAGTATTTGTAGATAATTTGACAATTTTAGAGCTTATACAAATAGATTATTTAGGAAATCAAGACTGATGATGGGTGAAGAACATAAGCAACCAACCAACTGAAAATTTATAAACATCTAGATACTCAGCAGCATGGGAGTGGCTTAGGAAGCAGTCTATGGTTTTGATGGGCTGTTTGCCACCAGGAAAATGCTACTTGTGATAACTTAGAAATAGTGTCAATCAACTAGAAATTCTGGACAAGTTCCTTCTCTACTTTTCTCTCTTCTATATTGTGCCTATCCTTACTGGGATTTTTTCTGTAAGTTCAACTTTCCTTACCTTTATAGGGCTAAGTTTATAGTATAGGATATTAACTAATATCAGTCTTTGACATTCACTCAATCTGAAATTCACCAACTTATTTTTCTGGCCTGTATACCATCAAAAGTGGTTATTTAGCTTTAAAATTTTTTATCTGTACATTAAACTAGCTGAAATGAGAGTTGGTATGGTAAAGATTTAGTGAACTGACAAAATGTTTCTATTACTTGATAGAACCATGTGAGTGTAAGTTAAAATCACTGTCTTAATCAAATGTGTATTTCTTTCCTGTAGAGCCTCTGTTATGCACCTAAAGCCATACTGGAAACCCCAGAAGAAAGTGCCACCTCTGGGAACCAGCAAGGAAACTCTGAGAACTCCTACGAGCCACCAAGAGGCTGTAAATGATGACAGATGCAAAGCTAGCTACATGAAACCAAGTGTCTTTCCTTCCGCTTTTCTTGACAAAGCACCATCTCAAAAGCCTTTTGAAATTTCTCCAGATGTTTTGTGCAATATGAGCGGGAAGAGTCCTGCAGAGAGCAGCCTGAATGTGAAGACCAAGAAGAATGCCCCACCTGCCACAATCCACCAGGGCGAGGGAGGAGAAGGGCCGCTTGATATCTGGGCTGTTGTGAAACCTGGAAATACCAAGGAGAAAATTGCATTCTTTGCAGCCCACCAGTGTAGCAGTAGGATAGGATCTATGAAAATTAAAAGCTCCTGGGATATTGATGGGAGAGCTACTAAAAGGAGGAAAAAATCAGGGCATCTTAAAAAAGTCAAGATACAGTTAGAAAGGATGAGGGATGTCAACAGCAGGTGCTACCAGCCTGAGCCTTTTGCCTGTGGCATTGAGCACTGTTCTGTGCATTATGTGGGTGACGGCGGGGACGGCATCTGTGCTGGGAGGCCTCTGTCAGTCATACAGATGGTTGCCTTCCTTGAGCAGAGAGCCAGTGCTCTGCTAGCCAGTTGTGCAAAAAGCTGCAATAACTCACCTGCTGTGGTGAGGTTTTCTGGGCATCCCAGAAGTGTGATGCCAGCCTCCGAGCCCTTCTCTGCCCCAGGAGCTTGTGAAGAACCCACAGAAAAGGGAAATCCTGAGGTTGGTGAACCACAGAGTGAGCCAGTCCGTGTCCTTGACATGGTAGCCAGATTGGAGTCCGAGTGCCTGAAGCGGCAGAGCCAGCGTGAGCCTGGAAGCCTCTCGAGAAATAACAGCTTCCGTCGCCACGTAGGTCGGGTGTTGCTTGCAAGTGGCACTCAGGCTGATGAAGGCAAGACAAACAAAGGCATCTTGGAGACCCCCGACACTCAGGTGGATCCTGTGGAGCCCGGGTCTGTGGACGGCAGCCCGTCAGGAGCTGACCACTGTACTCCTGAGGGGGATCAGGCCTGGGGCAGCGCTCTGCCAAGCTGTCCCTCACTGCCAGCGGGTGTGAGTTTCTCTATGGACAGTGCAGAAGTGGAGCCAGATCAGCAGACTTCCTTGAAAAACAGCACTAGATATGATGTGGAAATGACAGAGGAACTTGTCGGGTTGCCTTTCCCTCCTCACACCAGTCCCAAAGCCATTGAATTGCCCACAGGTGCTGTTGACTGTATAAGTAGAGAGCTTGTGCCCCTTACTAGCCAAAATCTTGATCAGAGAAGGAAAGAATCTTTGTGCATTAGTATCACTGTGTCCAAGGCAGAGAAAGACCAGCCTTCTGGTTTAAAGTCCTGTGAAGACCCACTTCCAGGGATGTTGTTTTTTTTGCCGCTGGATCAGCGCCAGTCAACCCGCTCCCCACTGAATGAGAGCACAACAGGAGAGTCTCCCGAGGCCAGCCAGCTTGAGGCTGCCGCTGCAGGCGGTGGTGCGCCCAACGCAGAGAGTGTCACGGCTGATCCGTGTGGCCTGCCAGCCTCTCCTGCGGGAAGGGCATTGCTGGGGCACAAGGCGTCCAGCTGGAGGAGGCAGGTGTCTCACAACTTTCTGGAGACCAGGTTTAAGATCCAGCAGCTTTTGGAGCCTCAGCAGTACTTGGCTTTTCTGCCCCACCACCTTATGGTGAAAATCTTCAGGTTACTTCCCACCAGGAGTTTAGTGGCTCTTAAATGTACCTGCTGCTATTTCAAGTTTATCATTGAGTACTACAACATAAGGCCAGCTGATTCTCGCTGGGTTCGAGATCCACGCTATAGAGACGATCCTTGCAAGCAGTGCAAGAAGAAGTACGTGAAAGGGGATGTGTCCCTGTGCCGGTGGCACCCCAAGCCCTACTGCCAGGCATTGCCCTACGGGCCGGGGTACTGGATGTGCTGCCATCGCTCTCAGAAGGGCTTCCCTGGCTGCAGGCTGGGTTTGCATGACAATCACTGGGTCCCTGCCTGCCACACCTTCAATCGGGCAATCCATAAGAAGGCAAAAGGGACTGAAACTGAAGAGGAATGTTAGAGTCTCTCTGAGAGGTGACAGAGGGACCGATTTTCAGGACTGCAGACCACCACCTCCATGCACCGTTCCAGAGAGTGATGCCTTGCAGGGTCATCACTCTGCAGAATCCACACTTACTCCATCAGGACTGCCATAGCTCAGGCATTTTTTAACTCTTCATTTACAAGCTGCACAATAAAATTGGCCACATTGTCTTACAGTGGCACCTCACATTTGGTCCAGGGTGACTCATTTGGTGGTGAATAACTACATCTGTTTTCCCAAATCAAATCCACCTGCAAAGGATGACGTCTTGCCACCGTCAAGGCTGTTCAGAAAAGTTCATTGCAGATTATGCAGACATTCCCCAAAAGGGTTCCAGAACTGGTTTGAGCACTGGCACCATATTGGAAGTACAGGAATAGTGTCCTGTGAAAAGATTAGCAGCAGTCTTGGTTGAAAAGTATGCTTACAAAAGAAAAGTCGGGCACCTTACCTTACACCTTGTATGCTTGATCTGTGAGATTGATGCTTGTGACTGGAGATAGATTTCATGCCCTGTGGTGTTTACAGTGTATATAATAGCTGTGTTTTCTTAGGGCTATGAAAGTGCACATTAAACCTGAGCGCCTTTACCTTGGATGAGTGCTTTTGGCCCTGCTGTAAATAGCACTATTAAAATCCAGTTGTATATAGTGGACAACTGACTGAACAACATAATCAGCACAATGCAGCTAGGATAGTGTTGCGGCTACAGTTGTGTGGTTTTTTTATCGTCTTGTCTCAAATTTGTACATCCTGTATAAAACATGAATGTTTCCCAAGTAAACTATGAATGTGTCCTGTATAATATATGAATGTTTCTGAGAAGAAACTCTAAACAGTTAAGAGGTTAACCTGTTGAAAGGATACCAAATAATCGTTTAACCAGACAACTTCAAAATTAGCATAGAGAACAGTCCTTTGCTTTATTTTAGTGATCGACCAAGAATAACAGAATATTATATAGTCAGATTATAACATTCTGTTTTATTCTTTCTGTCTGGTTACAAAATTTAAAAAAATCAATAAAAACATGCATCCTAATTGGGACCTGAGTGTTGCGGATTTTTCTCCTTTTTTGAGCTAATATTGGTAGGCACTTACCAATGAAGGATGTTGTGAATAGGGTTGTAAGAATTTGAAAGGTTTTTGAGTTTAGGGGAAGGGAGAGAGAATTTTTTCTGCACTGAAACTATCTTTACGTAACATTGAGCTTACGTTTTTGCAACTTAATGCTTATTTTGAATTTATTGCCTTCCCAACATTCACTGTGTATTTCCTTTTGGATGAGGTATTATCTCGGATATTCTTGCACCTTGTCCAGGCATAATTAGTTAATCATTCAGAAGTCACTGAGGATATATTCAGGCCTGTGGTCACATAATGCTTGCTAGGGCTGGAAGGTACTGGGCCGCAGAAAGCTATTGTGGAGGACCTAAGAACTAGGTTGGCTGGAAATCGGGTATCCACAAAAACCCTGCAACCAGCCTAAGCTCCCGGCTGTGGAGAAGCGATGGTAAAGTGTTCCTGGGCAGAGGCTGATGGTCCTTGGAGAAAGGTGTAAAGGTTGAGCAGGGCTGCCAAGCAGCATGAGCTGGGGCTGGAGCTGGGTGGGGCCAGGGTCACCTGTGGCTGAGGAGGTGGGTAGTCACAGAGCAGCTTTCAAACCGGAGTCTGACCTGTTGTCTTCTGCCTTTATTGGTAGGCAGTAGCTGCTTCTCCCTCAAAAGGGGGGAACAAACTGAAAATTGTCTTGGTGCTGAGCAAGTCTGCCTCCATCAGGCACATAATGATAACCTGTGACATGCCGGCCTGGAGCCCTCAGGCTCATTGTCTGACACAGGTGGAGGACAGGCCGAGAAGAGCTTGCTTTTCTTTCAAGGTATCAGTGTCCTTCCGGGTCCTTCTTCACAACTCGCCCCAGGTGAGGTATGCTGGAAAAGCTTTTCAACCCGCGTCCCTGGTGCTGAAGTTGCCCATGCTCATCATCCTCCCTTGTGGTTTGGTGGACCAGCGACCTCTCTGTACCTTGCTAGGATTGAAGGAGATGTGCACACAGAGGACTGGGAGTACGGTTTGGCATGGGGTAAGTGCCTAGTAATGTTAGCTGCAACTATCATTGGTTATTGGTTCTAACACTTGCCCACTGTGGGCACACAAAATAAACAATGCTCTTGAGTGGTTTTCCCAAGTCATCTATTCTGGATATGATTTTCATGGACACAAAGCTGTGATTCTATGAGGGACTGAATCTGACCAAGAGCAGAGGACACAGAAAGAAGATCCAACCCTGTCTTGGCATAATGATCTCTCTTGAACTGTGCTTCAGGACCCACTTCCCAGCTATGTGAATGATAGAGAATTTTAGCGGGGAGTACCCCCTCCTCGTCTTCATGTCTAGTTTAATCTTTAGGAAAAAGACTCTGGGCTTCAGAGCTCCCTAGTGCCAAGCTGGGGAAATCAGACCAATTTTTATTTCCTGTAGTAGTAGAGCTACTTGCCTTCTTTGCATTGCTGTATCTTAGACTCATAAGAAATGAAATAACATGTAGGCACCATGACCCTAGCCTACTCCCCCTACCCCTTGGGGACCGTAATAAAGAAAACTCCCTCTTCAGCCTTTTTAAAAATTACTATTTTTTAATTAATGAATTAATTATATATTTTTAATTAAGGTAGTATTGATATACACTCTTAGGAAGGCTTCACATGAAAAAATAATGTGGGTACTACATTTACCCATATTATCAAGTCCCCCCACCCCATACCCCATTGCAGTCAGTGACTATCAGTGTAATAAGATGCCACAGATTCACTATTTGCCTTCTCTGTGCTACACTGTCTTCCCTGTGACCTCTTACACCATGTGTACTAAACATAATACCCCTCAATCCCCTTCTCCCTCTCTTCCCACCCACTGTCCGACACGCCCCCCTTTGGTATCTGCCAGTCCTTTCTTGGAGTCTGTGAGTCTGCTGCTGTTTCGTTCCTTCACTTTTGCTTCATTGTTATACTCCACAAATGAGGGAAATCATTCGGTATTTGTCTTTCTCTGCCTGACTTATTTCACTGAGCTTAATACCCTCTAGCTCCGTCCATGTTGTTGCAAACGGAAGCATTTGTTTTTCTTATGGCTGAATAAGTATTCCATTGTGTACATGTACCACATCTTCTTTATCCATTCATCTACTAATTAGGTTGCTTCCATATCTTGGCTATTGTAAATAGTGCTGCGATAAACATAGGGGTCCATATGTGTTTTTGAATCTGAGAACTTGTATTCTTTGGGCAAATTCCAAGGATGGGATTCCCGGGTCAAATGGTATTTCTGTTTTTGGTTTTTTGAGGAACCTCCATATTGCTTTCCACAATGGTTGAACTAGCTTAACATTCCCACCAGCAGGGTAGTAGGGTTCTCCTTTCTCGGCATCCTTGCCAGCATTTGTTGTTCTTAGTCTTTTCTATGCTGGCCATCCTACCTGGTGTGAGATGATATCTCATTGTGGTTTTAATTTGCATTTCCTTGATGACTAGTGATGTGGAGCATCTTTTCATGTGTCTGTTGGCCATCTGAATTTCTTCTTTGGAGATTTGTCTCTTCATATCCTCTGTGCATTTTTTAATAGGGTTATTTGCTTTTTCAGTGTTGAGGTGTGTGAATTCTTTATATATTTTGGATGTTAACCCCTTATTGGATATGTTGTGTAAAAATATGTCCTCCCATACTGTAGGATGCCTTTTTGTTCTGTTGATGGTGTCCTTTGTCATACAGAAGCTTTTTAGTTTGATGTAGTCCCATGTGTTCATTTTTACTTTTGTTTCCCATGTCCAAGAAGATGCATTCAGGAAGAAGTTGTTCATGTTTATACTCAGGAGAATTTTGCCTATGTTGTCTTCTAAGAGTTTTATGGTTTCATGACTTACATTCAGGTCTTTGATCCATTTCGAGTTTACTTTTGTATATGGGGTTAAACAATAATCCAGTTTCATTCTCACATGTAGCTGTCCAGTTTTGCCAACACCAGCTGTTGAAGAAGCTTTCATTTCCCCTTTGTATGTCCATGGCTCCTTTATCATATATTAATTGACCACATATGCTTGGGTTTATATCAGGGCTCTCTAGTCTGTTCCATTGGTGTATTCTGTTCTTGTGCCACTGCTAAATTATTTTGATTACTGTGGCTTTGTAGTAGAATTGAAGTTGGGGAGCATAATCCCCCCAGCTTTATTCTTTCTTCTCAGGATTGCTTTGGCTATTCAGGGTCTTTGTGGTTCCATATGAATTTTAGAATGATTTGCTTTAGTTCATTGAAGAATGCTGTTGGTATTTTGATAGGTTGATAGGTTGATTACTTTAGGAAGGATGGCCAGTTTGATAATTCTTCCTATCCATGAGCACGGGGTGTGTTTCCATTTATTGGTATCTTCTTTAATTTCTCTCATGAGTGTCTTGTAGTTTTCAGGGTATAGGTCTTTCACTTCCTTGGTTAGGTTTATTCCTAGGTATTTTATTCTTTTTGACGCAATTGTGAATGGAATTGTTTTTCTGATTTCTCTTTCTGCTAGTTCATCGTTAGGATATAGGAATGCAACAGATTTCTGTGTATTAATTTTGTATCCTGCAACTTTGCTGAATTCAGATATTAGATCTAGTAGTTTTGGAGCAGATTCTTTATGCACAGTATCATGTCGTCTTCAAACAGAGACAGTTTAACTTCTTCCTTGCCAATCTGGATGCTTTTTATTTCTTTGTGTTGTCTGATTGCCCTGGCTAGGACCTCCAGTACTATGTTAAATAGAAGTGGGGAAAGTGGGCATCCTTGTCTTGTTCCCGATCTTAAAGGAAAAGCTTTCAGCTTCTCGCTGTTCAGTATGATGTTGGCTGTCTGTTTGTCGCATATGGCCTTTATTATGTTGAGGTACTTGCCCTCTATACCCATTTTGTTGGGAGTTTTTATCATGAATGGATGCTGAATTATTTCAAATGCTTTTTTGGCATCTATGGAGATGATCGTGTGGTTTTTGTCCTTTTTTTGATGTGGTGGATGGTGTTGATGAATTTTCTAATATTGTATCATTCTTGCATCCCTGGAATAAATCCTACTTGATCATGATGGATGATCCTCTTGATGTATTTTTGAATTTGGTTTACTAATATTTTGCTGAGTATTTTTGCATCTATGTTCAACAGGGATATTGGTCTGTAACTTTCTTTTTATGGTGTCTTTGCCTGGTTTTGGTATTAGAGTGATGCTGGCTCGCCTCATAGAATGAGTTTGGAAGTATTCACTCTTCTACTTTTTGGGAAATTTAAGGAGGATGGGTATTAGGTCTTCACTAAATGTTTGATAAAATTCCGTGTTGAAGCCATGCGGTCCAGGAGTTTTATTCTTAGGTAGTTTTTTGATTAACAATTCAATTTCATTGCTGGTAATTGGTCTGTTGAGATTTTCTGTTTCTTTCTGGGTCAGCCTTGGAAGGTTGTATTTTGCTAGAAAGCTGTCCATTTCTTCTAGGTTATCCAGTTTGTTACCATATAATTTTTCATAGTATTCTCTAATAATTCTTTGTATTTCTGGGGTGTCCGTAGTGATTTTTCCTTTCTCATTTCTGATTCTGTTTATGTGTGTAGACTGTCTTTTTTTCTTGATAAGTCTGGCTAGGGGTTTATCTATTTTGTTTATTTTCTCAGAGAACCAACTCTTGCTTTCATTGATTCTATTTTATTCTTCTCAATTTTATTTATTTCTGCTCTAATCTTTATTATTTCCCTCCTTCTACTGACTTTCAGCCTCATTTGTTCTTCTTTTTCTAGTTTCATTAATCATGAGTTTAGACTGTTCATATGGGATTCCTGTTTTTTCCTGCGATAAGCCTGTATTGCAATATACTTTCCTCTTAGCACAGCCTTTGCTGCGTCCCACAGATTTTGCAGTGTTGAATTATTGTTGTCATTTGTCTCCATATATTGCTTGATCTCTGTTTTTATTTGGTCATTGATCCATTGGTTATTTAGGAGCACGTTGTGGAGCCTCCATGTGTTTGTGGGCTTTTTCATTTTCTTTGCATAATTTATTTCTAGTTTTATATCTTTGTGGTATGAGAAACTGGTTGGTACAATTTCAGTGTTTTTGAATTTATCAAGGCTCTTTTTGTGGCCTAGTATATGATCTATTCTTGAAAATGTTCCACATGCACTTGAGAAGAATGTGTATCCTGCTGCTTTTGGGTGTAAAGTTCTGTAGATGTCTGTTAGGTCCATCTGTTCTAATCTGTTGTTCAGTGCCTCTGTGTCCTTACTTATATTCTGTCTGGTTGATCCACATATGTAGGTGCTCCTGTGTTGGGTGCATAGATATTTATAATAGTTATATCTTCTTGTTGGATTGACCCCTTTATTGTTATGTAATGTCCTTCTTTGTCTCTTGTGACTTTTTGTTTGGAAGTCAATTTTGTCTGATACAAGTACTGCAACTCCTGCTTTTTTCTCCCTGTTAGTTGCATGAAATATCTTTTTCCATTCCTTCACTTTTAGTCTGTGTATGTCTTTTGAGTTTAAAGTGAGTCTCTTGTAGGCAGCATATAGATGGCTCTTGTTTTTTTTTATCCATTCAGTGACTCTATGTCTTTTGATTGGTGCATTCAGTCCATTTACATTGACGGTGCTTATCAATAGGTATGTAGTTATTGCCAGTACAGGCTTTAGATTTGTGGTTACCAAAGGTTCAAGGTTAACTTCCTTAGTATCTAAGAGTCTAACTTAACTCACTTAATATGCTATTACAAACACACTCTAAAGGTTCTTTTTTCCTCCTCCTTTTTCTTCCTCCTCCATTCTTTATGTATTAGGTATCATATTCTGTACTCTTTGTCTATCCCTTGACTGACTTTGGGGCAGTTCATTTAATTTTGCATTTGCTTAGTAATTAACTGTTCTACTTTCTTTACTGTGGTTTTATTACCTCTGGTGACAGCTATTAAACCTTAGGAACACTGCCATCTATAGCAGTCCCTCCAAAATAGACTGTAGAGATGGTTTGTGGGAAGTAAATTCTCTTAGCTTTTGCTTATCTGGAAATTGTTTAATCCTTCCTGCAAATTTAAATTATGATCTAGATAAAGTATTCTTTGTTTGAGGCCCTTCTGCTTCATTGCATTAAATACATCATGCCACTCCCTTCTGGCCTGTAAGGTTTCTGCTGAGATGTCTTATGATAGCCTGATGGGATTTCCTTTGTATGTGATCTTATTTCTCTCTCTGGGTGCTTTTAAAAGTCTGTCTTTATCCTTGATCTTTGCCATTTTAATTATTATATGTCTTGGTGTTGTCTTCCTTGGGTCATTTGTGTTGGGAGATCTGTGCACCTCCATGGACTGAGACTATCTCCTTCCCTAGATTGGGGAAGTTTTCAGCAATTACCTCCTTAATGACACTTTCTATCCCTTTTTCTCTCTCTCCTTCTTCTGGTACCCCTATAATACAAATATTGTTCTGTTTGGATTGGTTACACAGTTCTCTCAATATTCTTTCATTCTTAGAGATCCTTTTTTCTCTCTGTGTCTCAGCTTCTTTGTATTCCTGTTCTCTAATTTCTGTTTCATTTATTGTCTCCTCCACTGTATCTAATCTGCTTTTAAAACCTTTCATTGTGTGTTTCATTTCTGATACTGTGTTCTGTAATGATTGGATCTCAGAATTTATTCCTGAGTTCTTGAATATTTTTCTGTACCTCCATGAGAATATTTATGATTTTTATTTTGAAATCTCTTTCAGGAAGCTTCATGAGATCAGTTTTATTTGACTCTCTGGTGTATGAATGATTTTGCTTTGAACCAGGTTCCTTTGACATTTCATATTTCTATATGGCGCCCTCTAGTGCCCAGAAGGTCTACTCTCCAGAGATGCTCAGCCCCTGGAGCAATGTGAGGGTGGCAGGGGGAGTGGTGTTGGTGCCTGGGGGGAGGAAAGAGCTGTTTCCTGCTTCCTGGCTGCTATACCTGTCTCCACTGCCAGAACTAGTGGGCTGAGCACACAGGTATAAGCCTCTATGCTTTGTGTTTGTAGCTGCTGTAGGTGGGGCTTCCCTCTGGCTGGCCTCATGCCAGGGCAGGGTTTGCTGGTTTGCTAGCCTGGTGCAGGCTGTCTGGGAGGAAGGCACAGCAGGCTGTGTATCAGGGAGGGGGGTATTGGAGATGCATAGCCAGCCAGGGGCCTGGATCACCTGAAGATCGTGAAAGTTCCCAACCTGCAGGGCAGAGTGAACCTGGACAAGTTTGCCTACCTGTCCTTTCTCCAGAGCTACTATTAAGCTCTGTGCAATCCTTGCCCCTTTAGCAGCCCTCTCGCTGTTAGGAAGTCTCTCAGACTGTCCACCTTTCTTTTGTCCCAGAGCAGCTGGATTTGGATCCCTAATGTCCACAAGCGGCTAGAATCTCAGTCTTTCCAGGTATTCTGCCTGTCTTAGCTTTCAAACCCCCCAATCACCAGAGCACCATGCAATGTATGTTTGTGCTCACAGAGCAGATCTCCAGAGCTAAGTGTTTAGCAGTCTCAGGCCTCCACTCCCTCCCGTCTCCGTTTCTCTTCCTCCCGCTGATGAGCTGGGGTGGGGGAAGGGCTTGGGTCCTGCCAGGCCACAGCTTTTGGTACGTTACCCCATTCTGTGAGGTCTGCTCTTTTCTCCAGGTGTATGCAGTCTGGCGCAGCCATCTTTCCTGTTGCTCTTTCAGGATTAGTTGTTTTAATTATATTTTCGTATTATTTGCAGTTTTAGGAGGCAGCCTTTGTCTCATCTCTCATGCCACCATCTTTAATCCTCTCTCTGGGAGACCCCCCTTCAGCTTTTACTCAGAGATTCTATATGCCTGCCCCTAACTTTTCTTTCCCATCCCTCACTTCATCATTTGGAAGAAAAACCAGAAACTGGGAAAACCAACTCCTCCCTCTGTCTCTGGGGCAGTTTGGTTTGGCCCTCTACCCATCAAGGAGACCAGGTACCCAAGGCACAGGTGAATAGGAAATAGAGAAAGTGCTAAGATTGATTTTTTTCCCCCAGACTTTGTCAGAATGACTTGGATTAAAATGGCCGTGTGAAAGGATCATTCAAATTTGACCACATATCTTCCCTTGGCACACTGATACTCTGAGCTCAGGAGGGCGGGAACCCCCCACCATGCTTGCCCACTTTGTTGGGCTGGGTACCATTGCATGCCCCCATTTGTGTATGGATCTGCTCCCCTACTACACTCTGGGCTCTTAAGAGGGCAGTGTGGTCATGCCATCCCCTCTGTGTCTCACACAGTACGCACTCCCTGATAGGGTTGAAGTCCTCTCTAGTGACCATCTTAATGTGAGGGCTGCTGGCAGGTTGATTGTTCTGGGCTATACCATCATTTTTTGTCTAGTATGAGAAACCTGAAGGGGGTAATCAAGGGCTCCAGGAGGATCCTTTGCTCTGGCTACAGCCAATCCCATGGGAACTTCCTGGTTAGGGACACACCCCCTGTAGCTTTAGGGGTTTTGCTGGGTGACTGTCACTTGTGCATTCAGTGTGATCTGGGTCCTATTGTTGCCAGTGGTCCTGGCAGCAGGTTGCTTTGGGCTGATGATGACTCATGGCCCAGGAGTTCCCCTTCCTAGCCTCTAGCCAACCACCTCTTCTATCCTGGCTGTGTCAGGGCCTCCCTACTGACCTCTCTGGACTGGCCTTGGACACTTTTAATATGAGGGTATTCCGAGGTGTTCTCCACAGCGTTGCCTGCCTTCATTCACTAGACTAGCTATTTGTCCTCCCCTTCATCTCACAGCCTGCATCAAAAAGAATAAAGCCGGTCTGTACCACATGCGTCCATCAATACACCACAGACTGTGCCAGTAACGAGCTGATGTTATCTAGTTCTATCAGGCAGTGCTATGCTGTATTTAAATGCATTCTTTAGCATGCACAGTGCTTGGTACTCAAGGAATGTGATAGTTTCCATCCCTGTCTTTCCTTGGGGTTCATACAACCTAGTTTTGTAATCTCTGTGAGTTGGTTTGGGGAACATGCAATCCCCTTTTTTGACATGCACTGCACGCCATTCCAAAGCTTGTGGCCATAGCTGGTGTTAGCACAACCTTGCGGGAAGAGAAAACATCATTGTGGCCTTGGGTGAGTTCCAGTGCATTTATGCCTAACTGGTTTAATAAGCAAAGCCACAGTTCGGCTGCACCCCATTTGGATGGCTTGTTGGACCCTGGTGTTATTTTAGGTGAGCAGCACTACTAAGAGTTGGTAGCTGGGAAGTAGTTGGGAGCAGAGAGATGGCAAACTCTTACACCACAACCCTTGTGAGAGGTGATGTTCTCTATTGAAATGTGAATTAAACTTGCCCCCTACCCATTCTTTAGCAAAGAACAAGCCTCAGAACAAATTCGTTCTGGCACTCTTCAAATTCTTTTTGTATTAAGGTGGGCTTAGGAAAAGCAGTTAAAAATAGAAGGCTCCACTGAAATGTTTTGCTCTTCTTCTTGGAATAAAACACAGCAGGGAGAACATTGTAAAGTTAGCATTTATGGGGAAAATGGCATGCAGCTGAAATTACTCTTGGAAATCCTTTATTCCAATCACCCAGTAGAGAATGATATGTATCATGTATCGTGGTGGGAAACTGAAGTCATGTAGGAGGTGGCACACTTTTGTTGAGTGACAGGCTAGCTGCAGCAGAAGTTGAGACCTGGGAAGGGGCAGCTTCCGTCTCAGTTAACTAGGACAGACTGATCTATGCTATTGAAATGATTTCCCTCCTTTCTGTTTCTGGTTTCCCACCCATCAGAATCAGTTGCTTTGCAACTGGTATTTTCAGATGGCTGTTCAATAGTATGAAGAGGTTGATGCAGTTCTCCAAAAACCAAATTTAAGGTCAGTAGTTGCCAAACAATGAGTAAAATATAGAGTGAGGTTGTATTTAATTCTGTCAGTCCCCTGTCCGTTATGAGGTTACTGTCCCATCTGCAGAACTGAGTACATGCAGTCTGGCAGGAGCAGGGATGGAACCAGGCCCAGCCCCTGGGGCCGTCTCTGCAGGGACTGAGCTGTCGGCCTTCATGTGCCTTCCTCACCGAGCCTCTGGGGCTGAGCAGGATTCTGCTGCAAGTGCATGGCTTGCCGTGAACAATTCTTTCATCCCAGACCTGACTGACTCTCCTTCTAAGCAGAAATAGTAACTTGGGTGCTGGCCCCCTACCCCTGCAACAAGCTGGGACCTCTTGCATGAACTTTTCCTCTTCCAGGGCCAGTAGTGTTGGGCTTCGGGCCCCTTGACCTCCTTCCAGTCTGTGCTCAGTCTAGGCTCCTTATTGCCTAGGGTCTCAGTAGGAAGCTTGGCACACCCAAAATGAGCAAATTCAGGGAGTATTTGAGTGTGTAGATACAGGAGCAAGCCCTCCCCAGTATTTTTGTGGTTCAGGATAAGAATACAAATAGGACCCTCCTGCAGCCCCTTTCTTCTATGCCCCCTCCTTATATCTTGATTTTTTTCATATGTAGTATTTTTAGGTATTGAGTTAAAATATAAAAATTTTACCTATTTACCTTTTTAATGAGACTACCAGAAAATTTAAAATCACGTGTAGGTTACCTTATTTCCATTGCATAGCACTGCTGTAGATGAATGCTGCTATTAGTGTACATGACTTACCAAGTGAGGATTGCGATGCAGTGAGTCAGGGGCCCCCGGGATCTGCATTTCTAACAAGATCAAGTGATGCTGCTGCTGTTCTGAGGTCACACTGAATAGGAAGGCTCTGGCCAGATTTAGACGCTAAAGGGTCTTGGGCGTGGTGTTAGGAGCTCTCCAGCTTTAAAAGCAGACTTTTTCTCAGAGGCCATCAAGGAAGTAGAACTCCTAACTTTAAGCTAGCACCATGCACTGAATCAGAAATGAGTATTTCCGTGTGGGGAGGTCCTTCCTACTTTGAAGGAACTCTTAAATCACTGACACCCAAAATAGGCAGTGCATCTATCTTTCATTAATCAGTTGGATGGGGAGGTGTCTCTTCCATCTATGGCTTCTGAACATGACACTTTCTTACCCAAATTAAGAGAGTCAAATACTTGCTTATGCTTGAAAAGTGTCTTCCTGATAATAAACAGGGAAATAAGCTGCTGGGAAGAGTAGGAAAGCCCTTTCCTCAAAATCCAGGTGTCTTCCAAAGTCAAACATGAATGCTAATAAAGCCCTGCTCAAAGCAGGAGGTAATGAGCACTCTGGTAGGGATCTGGAGGTGCTACCTCAGCGACGAGGACCGTTCCTGATGGGGAGCTGCTTCCACTCAACTGGCTGTAGCCCAATTCTCAGCACTTACCTAGTACTGTCAAATACCTCCTGCCTATTTTTCACTTTTTAAAGGGGACCATTCAAACTCTCCCTCAGATAATCCCCCATGGTATTTCCTCACCAGATCCTAGGAAGCGGGTGATGTGGTGGCACACTCTCAGTTTCACAGCTGAGGTTCAGATGACTGGCCTAAAAGCCCAGTTTCAGATTTCCTCTCAACCACTAAGGACAAAGTAATTCTTAGTTCTTCCCATCTGCTTCAACCTGACTCCTGCATCAATCATGATGTAACTGGGGAACCTCCATGTATACAGCAGGTGGGAACACATTTTTTAACTGTTACCAGGGAGGCTGAGGGGCATGAACACTGAAAGCACGTGCCGTTTAGGAATTCTTCTATTCCTGCTCGTGGCTGGCCTCCTACAGGTAAAGGAGCAGGAAGATCACAGCAACAGCTCCAAGCATTTCTTCGAGTTGGCCTGGCTGTTCCGCAGTAATTGCTCTCGGTATCCCTGACCTCCTGCAGGTGGTCCCTCTCCACAGTAATACAGCTGGCAAGGTACAGATTTCCATTAGTTACCAAAAAGGGTGGGGGAACACCCTCCAAAACTGCTCCATTCCCTGAGCTTGACAGGTCCCGTTTACCCGCTAACCTCCCTTGTGCTGAAGAAAATCTGGGCAGGTTCCATATGGGTAATGTAGAGGCCCATCCTCTTTCTCCCCAGGCCAGGGGCCACAGTAAGACACTAAATCACTGGGGGCACCTGCATCATATCATGGCCACAAAAGAAAAATGCATCTTTAGAGAAAATACATAACTAGTAAGCAACCAGGTTCCCAGCTTACTGAGAATGGGCCATTATCATTAATACCACCATGATCTATAATTTAAAAATGTTAATAGTTGCTTTTCATTACTTGGCAAAAAATTCTGAAAATCAGCTTGAAAAAGACACACATATTAGCAAAGTATTATTAAAGATTTATTGCAATAATACAATAAAAATTTAGAAAACATTTGTATGACTCAAACTGGTTTGGAGGTGGAAGAACAATGGGAAATTCCTGCAACACACATCGCAAAAAGAACATTATTCCTTTTAACAATAGTATGCCACAGAATGCGCTTTCCCAAATTACCCACACACAGATCCTTAAAGGAATCCTATCCACTATACCCAACACTGACATACTGTTTTTCCCCATAACTTACAGATGTGCAAAACTTCTTAGTTATATTCCATTACAAAAAAAAGTCTTTAACAGACCATTTTAAGCAGCCTATTTGGTGCCTGTGGGCCTTTATTAGTATTACCTTGTTTCAACAAATCATTTTAATATGGAAAACCAAGTTCATGACCAAGTTCTATGGCTTTTTGTTTAAAAAAAAATAACCAGCTTCAGTTTTTTAAAAAGCTGTTTACATATGGTTCTGGCACCTACATAAAAGATTTTAATGAGCAGCAAGGAGAGTAGAAAATTCAGTGGTTGAAATGTATATTTAAGAATATTTACAGGGTAGATCCAGTGCAGAATAATGGAAACCAAAACATTTCAGCAGTGTAAGCCAGTGTGTCAGTGTTCCAAACCACCAATGGGTTTGCTCACTTAATGCTAAGTAAAGTGCCTCTAGTTGATATAAACAAAATACACCCTTATCAGTCCCTCAATGTCCATAGTTCCTTGTAAGTGTGTTAAATTACTCTAGCTAGGACTTCGTGATGTCTGGATTCTGGTCTTTAGCTTCCTTTCAGTCAGGGCCTCACAGAGGCTTACTCGAGGAAAACCATGACACTGGTGCAGCTCTCCACTGAGGTCCGTCTCTTGCCGCAGGTCCCCAGTCCCAGTCTGGCAACTCTTGAGACTAAGCTCTTCTTTTTGAGGTCTGAAGTGCCTAGACAACTCCTAAGGTCCTCTGGTGTTTGCTTGCTAAGGCCTACCCCACCCACTCTCCCTGAGCTAGATTGGCATGGAACTGCGCAAGCCTAGTCATCACAGAGCAGACACTGGTAAGAGCCACCCCCCCACCCCCCAGCACAGCCTGATTGCTCCCTAAGTGGGAAGTTCAAGAGAGTCAGGGGCTTTGGGGCTCCTGGGTAGGCATAAACACCTTTCTTCTGCGACTCTACCAAATACTACATATGCGAATAGCAAAAGCTATATAGCACCTCAGATTTGGAGGCAAAGTATCAACTATAATAATTACAATAAGGAAAGAAGCTAGAGCAGGGCAAACCTGCCAAGTGATTTATCTGAGGTACTATCATGCTAATCACACTAACAAGATAAGGTAATGCTGCCTGTTAGGAATTTCTCATAGGATTTCTTTGTTGTAGTTGTTACACAGGACTTTTTCTGAAGTTATTAAAAATAAAAACTACTTACATATTTGTACACAATGCCTCTTTACGATTTTCTTATAAGATTGTCACTAAGAGAATGAGAAGACATATTAGCTGAAAATGACCTCTTGGTGAGGGAAGATTCTTGCTGTGGGAGCTTTCCCCAGGATAGAGAAGCACAGAAAACTGTAATGATTTGCTCTGCATTTCTGAGCAAAGGTAGTATCCTTAGAACAAAGACCTCTAGGAAACAAACAAGATGGGTGGTTTTCCCTGGAAATGCCTGCCACCTACTAAATCCCTTAGAAAGAAATTGGGATACTGGAAGAGTGACCAGACACCATTTAATTAAGTGGCTTTCAAGCTGTGCCCAGGAAAGCATTTAGCTTATGTAAAGAACGACCACAATGACCTACTTTGCACTCAGAAAATAATTTCAAAATGCACATAGTGTGGATGGTAGGAATTCAGTAATATAGGTAAAAATGAACTTATTCTCTTCAGAATACAAGAAAATAATTTTAAAAACCTTTAGGACATTGTTGCAGCTGATTCCTTCTGTTCATAGATGTGGGCCCTAAAGAAAAAAAAGACCTTAGTTTCTTTGGTGTGCGGGGAGAAGGACCAATGGGAATGTCTGAGGAGCTGCGCCGAGCAGCACAGGTGACGTCATTTTAAACTGCCCCTCCGCCCCCACAAAACACCAACCGTCCCCAGCAAAACCAAAAGCCTCGACCTAAACACTGAATATGACCAAATTATAAAGAAATCAAGTTTTCAAACTGCCTGCTGGTTCTTTGCACAAAAAACGATGGTACATAAACAAACTCATATTAAAACAGTTTTTATCTTTCGAGTCCTAATATCAACACTTCCTCGTGATTCAGCCTCAAACATGACGTGCTCAGCATCAGTCTCATTGTCATGAGGACCTAAGTCGACCTGTGATCAGAGGGGGCCCAAACGAATTTCTGCCTCAACATAACTGGCCATGTGACTGGTCCTTCTACCAACACAGGTCTGAGTAGATGGACTTCTGACCCCTCTGGTTCTATCATAAGCATGTCAGGCACCACCATTGGCCATGTGACAGAAATGCCTCAAAAAAACCAACAGTTTAACCTCTCTTTGTTCCAGGCACTCATCTTACCTAAAAACAAAGTCTGTTTACTAGAGTACAGCAGAACTTTTCCGATGAAGACTTGGCCTGTTTTGGCCCGTGCTGGTTAACGGTGTCCAGTGTAAGCTTTGAACCAGGAGGTCACGGAGGCTGCCGCGGAGGAGATCATCCCGCCCGCACTGCTGCTCGCGATGGGCGGGGCCACCTGAGTGCTCTGGCTCTGGGAGACTTCCACGGGCTGGGAAGGGATATCACAAAACCGGGGGCTTGGCAAGTTCTCCCAGTCCGTGCCCAGGTCTGTTTCCTCGTCACTTATGTGCTCATCTCCACTCTCGTCTGACTCTCCTGCAGCTCCGGGATCCACGAACTCCATGGACTCCTCCAGGTCTGCTCGCACTTCAAAGGGGCCTGACCTGTGTGCAAACAGTGAGGGGGCTTTTTAAGAGACATAATACGTAACAGACAACAGGTGACATAAGACCTGATGGGACACAAGAAACCCAGAGCTGTCACTGCACTGGCTTCCTAAGTTACCACTGGGCCGACTTTTGGTCTCTAACTAAGGTTTATTTACCTAATAACTGCCATCCCAGTAATGAATAAAATAATGATACCATACTTTTTTCCATTCTACCTACTTTATTTATGAAAATCTTGATGGAAAAAAACCCCATCCACTGAGACTTTACATGCTGCCCCAAAGTATGATTTCCTTTAAAAAAAAAACTGCTTATCTATGCATTCCAATGAGACGATTCTGACAAGAACAGTCACTTGATGTATACTCTGGTATGTTAGTCAGTGGAACAAATATGAATGGTGTATAAAGAGTCAGTGGAACAAATATGAATCGTATATAAAAGAGAAGTGCACAGATGTTCTCTGCCTTATGGAAGCCCCCAATTATTAAACTGAAGACTAGAAAGAGTGAAATGAATGTCAGGGAAGCATCCTTGGGTAGAGGTCAACAACAGGCTAATGCACACATTTTAAGATACCACATAATTTTCTAGGGTCACATTTGTAGCATAGAATGAGATACAACTGTTTGGAAAATATTCATCTGGAAAAGTACATACACTGTTTATCAGGGAAAAACTTTTTATTTCCCAAAGGTGCCTCATGACATCCTCATCTCCAAATCTAATAACCTTTCTCAGGCCTCAGCCCTGTGAAGGCTCCTGTGGAATGGTGTCCACAAACCCCACTCAGGCCTCCTGCTGCCTTTTCCCTCGCCCCCTTTCAAGTGCTTGCCAGTTCCTGATTCAGAGAAGCCAGGCTGCACTTCCTCGGAGTGAGCAGTCACTCTGCCCAGCCCTTCCAGGGCACTGCCCTGCAGCCAGCGACAGGGTGGGACACAGTGGCTCCAGCAGCCCCCAAGATAGGGACATATGCCTCGGTTCACCTCAGAGTTTCACTAATAACTACTCTGGGAAAAATGACAGAGATTAGCAAAAAAAAACAGAATAAATAAATATCCTAGAATTGTACAGTCTACCAGTTGGGCCTATAGTCCAAAATTCTTGGCCTCCAAAGCACGCCACCAGACCTGCACCTTCTGACTCACTTTTTTCTGGGTCAAGTAAGCCTTCATTCTTCCAAGACACTCACTCTATTTCCCAGCTGGAACACAGTAATAATAGTAGCTAACATTTCTGTTCCATGCACAGTTTCTAGGGCTTTCCAAGTATTAATTAAATTAGAAGATGTGCCACAGGTTTTCCTCTGGTGTTGAGGGAACAATGGACACCAAGAACTCAGACCAGGGGCTCCCCAAGCTTATCAGGCCTCCATCCTGCTCAAAGTCCTTACTTTGCAAGAGGTGAAGGGAGCAAGAACTGGGAGGGGGGTTCTCCCCAGTTGAGTCTTCCTTCCTCCCCTTGAAACTTCCTCAGACAAGCCAGTAACCACTGAAACTAGTATCTCAGCTCTTGAGTTCCTCTGCTGTTTTCCTAAAAGGTTCTCCTTACAGTTCATTTCTTTTCTCCCTTCCCTTTGTCTTTTACTTGGCAAACAGGTCTACTCTAAAGACATCTTTTCAGATTCCTTTCCTTAGCTCCACTCCCTAATGCCCTTCAGCCAGAGCTCTTTGCCTGCAGGCTGCTAACCTCTCGAACTTGTCTCAGACATCCCAGCCAGCCAATCTCAAAACAAAAGCCAGCTCGGACTCCCTCCTCCCCTCACGCTCCTGCCCGATATCCCACAGGGCAGAGTCCACTTGGCATTAGCAGATGCTCAATTAAGGACTTCACATGAAAGATAAGCTGGGGGATGAGTCCCAGAGAGGCCAGTTGGAAGGCTTTTAGTTCTAAGGAGTAACCACATTTCTGAGAACCCACAGGGGCAGAGCCATCTCCACCTGTTACCCAACAGGTGACTCTCACCTGTTACCCAGCTTAGAGGCCAAGCCCCTGCCCAGCCTACCCCAAACCATACACACATCACAGAGAACCAGCAAAAGAATTAAACCTTTTTTGCCTAATGTCTTTGGGGAATAAAGATTGAAATCACTCCTCTATTCAGTTTACGTGAGTAACTGGTCTCTAAGCAAAGGCCCTGAAGGCAGAATCCCACTGCTTGGTTATTCCCATCAAGGCAACACGAGGATGATCTTGGCTTTTTAAAAGTCTCTGTTGCAAAATATCTTACTTCAAAAGTGTTATCTGATAGAATATGTAGCAAGAGTGAAGCTAACAAGCCACTGTGGACTTTGGATGATAATGTGTTAATGTAGGTGCCATCATGGAAAAGATTGACCAGGTAAGAAAAATCAATAGATTTTTCAGGAGGCAATTAGTTCAGGAGGCAATTCTGATGAGAAGGGTAACTACGTGGCCTGAGAGAGTCTCCCACACAGACTGCTTATTAGTTGCAAGGAAGGAAAAATACGGGAATTACACAGTGGAGAAGCTGGAAAGCATCCTGAGGGTGATCAAATTACATCACCAGGGAGGGACAGGTGGCTCCTATGGGCCTCCAGATGTGGTCTCCAGAAGATGCTCCCACCCAGGCAGGTGTTCCAGCCCAGAGTGTACAACTTGAAACTCACTGCAAGGAAACATCAAACTCCAAATGAAAGTTCCCTTAGACAAGGGAAAACATGTTAATGTCCTGCCCCTTAAAATGGCTTAAAAATATTCCAGATTTAAAGGAGGTTAAAAAGACACAGCAAATAAATGCAGCACCCAATTCAAGGCTGATCCTGCACTGGGGAGGAAAACTGCTGTCATAAAGGACATTCTCTGACCAACTGAGAAAATGATGTGTAGACTAATAGAAATATTGTTGTCAAGGGTAAATTTGCTGATGCTGAAAATTGTACTGTGGTTAATGAAGGGTGCAAGAGCCATGATGTGTGTAACTTAACCTTATAGGGTTCAGGAAAATGTGTGTGTGTGTGTGTGTGTGTGTGCACACGCACGCACATGCGTATTTATGGAGACATTGCACAAATGATAAAGCAAATGAGGAAAATACAAAGGTGAATCTGAGTAAAGAGTTTATGTGTCTTTGTACTATTTTTATTTTTTTGCAATTTTCTGTAAGTTTGAATTTATTTAAGGACAAAATAATTTATGTTGGGTTTAGGATGAGAGCCTGAAGTTACACTAGCCTCAGTGGAAAAAGGAAGTCCCACCCAGTTTCCATTAATAATATCTCTAAAGCCCAATTTCTGACTGAGGCAAATGTGAAAGATGACCTCTGAAGCTCCACTTTCTGACCTCTGGGTTCACAGCATGAATTCGGATATGCACGTGTATGTGTGCTTCAGTTGGATGGAGCCTTCTAGATGGGAAAACTCAATGGTAAGCCCAGAGAAAACTGCAGACCTGCCAAAGAAGTCCATTCTCAGTAGAAGAAAGCCACTACCAACACTGGTAGCATGTTTGTCAAAATGAAATGGCAAAAACTTTTTTTAATGGCTGAAAACTGAAAGACTTTCCTGAATTGCACTTTTTTCTTGACTGAGGTTGAAGATTTTTTTTCATTTGAATACTGACTACTAGCATTTCATTTCTGTGAACTGCCTACTTGAGTACTTGTCCGTTTTTCTATTCGGTTTATCTTACTAATTGGGAAGAGTTTAAATAACTTAAGATTTAAATCCACTTGTTTTCGTGTGAAGTTGCAAAACGTATCTGTTGCCTTTTAACTTTGCTTATGCTGTCTTTTACCAGAGACATTTAGAGTTTATACAGTATAATGTGTAGCTCCTTTTCTTTTAGTTTTTGGGGTTTGTGGCTTGCTTGGGAATTCTCTCCCCACCCTATGATTATAAAACACTATCTTTTCTCCTTGTTATTTTATAGCTTTTTAAGAATAAGGTATTTTGTGTCATCTGGAATTTATTTCTATATATGGAATGTAGTAAGAATCCGACTCTTTCCCCCATATGAATACCCAACTAGCCTACCACCACTGAGCTATTATCATCTTACTGAACATGCGACCCCTATCATATATTATTACACTCACACAGATGCCAGGGCCTCCTCTGGACTCTATTCTCTTCCTCTAATTGCGCCACCTACATGCATGCTAACAGTGCCCTGTTTTAATTACCTTTACACTATGTTTTAGAAGGGGCAAAGCCCATCTCTTATTATTCTGTTTCAAAATTTCCTTGCAGATTGTGCTTCTAGTTGAGCTTTAGAATCAGTTTGTTTGTCAAAGTTCTATGAAATATTTTTTGAAATTCTGATCAGGTTTCCTTATGGAGAGAAGCAGCTTTTTTACAATACTGAGCCTTCGCTGCCTAGAAAACCGTAGTATCACATTGCTCTGGAGGCTTCTTATTTCTCTTGGATATCCAGTTCAGTATAATGTCTGCAATAATGTCAACTTAGTTTCTGTCTTTCTTATATAAATACTCCTTTCTTCTTTCTAAATAAAATTCCAGGCCTCCAGAGCAATACTGAGCCTTCGCTGCCTAGAAACCTGCAAGGGTCTTCACTGCTTCAGACCTTGTTTCTTTCATTCAGCCCCATACCTCATATAGTGCCTGGCAGACATTCGAGAAATACATGTTCAATAATTTTTGTTAAAGTTTCATATTTTTTTAATATAGGTTTGCATGTTTTGTTAGGATTATTCCTATATAATTTAGAGTTTTTGTTGCTATGGTAAAAGAAACCCTTTTTTTCCATTACATGTTATGACTAGTTGTTAACATGTTAAGAAAGCAATGGCTTTTAGTATGTTGATCTTGTATTGGGTCACCATACTGAACTATCATTTCTAATAGCTTCTTATTTCTCTTGGCTATCCAGTTCAATAGTCAATAATGTCTGCAATGTCAACTTAGTTTCTATCCTTCTAATATAAATACTCCTTACTTCTTTCTAAATAAAGTTCCAGGCCTTCAGAGCAATGTTAGCATAGCAGTGATAGGAGGCACTTTTCTTTTTCCTGACTGTAGAGAAATGCTTCTATTACATATCTTTGCAAGTAACATGTCATTAAGTATATAGATTTTGTATAGGTTTGTGGTAGATATCTTTTATTGATCATCTATTTTTACTTTGCTAATAGTCTTAATTATTACAGAGAACTAAATATTACTCATTACTTTTCTGGCATCTGTCAGGTTGAATTGATGTATTTTCTTCTTTAACTTGTTAATGTGATGGAATGCTGTGCATCAGTTAAAAGCACAGGTGTCTACTGCTTTGTGGAATTAGCCAGACATGTGCTGGACGTTGGCTCCACCACTTTTTCTGGCTCTCTGCCCATGGGCATGAGTGACCACACCACAACGCAAAGAATAATAGTCTTACCTATGATTTAATGCACATAAAGTAGCTGGTCCAGTGTCAATAAATATTCATTCATTCTTATTAAAGAAATATTTCCTAATGTTGAACCCTTTACAAACAAGGTACAGAAAGGATAGCAAGCAAACCCACAGAAATCAACCACTAAAACCAGAATGGGTTTCCAAAAGGTTTCTGTGGCTCATGAACTAACGAATGGGATTGGGGTAAGGGGCATGAACTTCCTTAAAAATGGCACAAAATTCTGGGCACACATGCAGTTTCCTGGAGAGAGTTCACAGCTTTTTCCAAAGGGGTCTATGTCCCAAAAAAAGGGTGTGCGTGTGTGTGTGAGAAAGAGAGAAACACAAGACAGTGGTTACGGGCAGATCACCGGGGGAAGTTCACTACATGGGTCACCCAGGCAATGGAGGGGATCCCCTCTGAGCTGCGTTCCAGTGTTGAAGCAAATGAATAACAGGATGGGGAGTCCCAAAAGAACTTTCCCACCTCTTATTTTTCTTTGTTCTCTTTCCAAAGTACAAAGACATTAACCAGGTCAAGTCTGCAGAAATGCACAGATAGCCCGCTAAGAGCAAGGACCAAAAGCAGCACCCCATAGACCAAACCTGGTTGGTCTCTTTTGTTACTGACTCCCATTTTTAAGCTAATGGATCTTAAACTAGTTCATCTCATAAACTTCTAATAAACTCTTTATCTCCAACA
This sequence comes from Manis javanica, assembly GCF_040802235.1. Lineage (NCBI taxonomy): Eukaryota > Metazoa > Chordata > Mammalia > Pholidota > Manidae > Manis > Manis javanica. The sequence continues at coordinate 44,333,940 of NC_133163.1, read as the reverse complement.
AACGGAGGCCAGATTGACTCAGTGACAAAAGGGAACTGTGAAGACCTGTTAGGATGGGAAGGAATGAGCAGGCACAGAAGAATATGAACAAGAAATGGAGTAGACACTAGGCTACACTAGAGAAGAAATAGACACAGATTCAAAGAGGTGGCTTTTGGTCTTCAGAGACAGCACAGAAAGCCCTATTCCAGGAACACTGAGTTCTTCTACTCTACTTTAGGTATGTTTGATATTAACTTTCTCAGAAATGATTACACAAGGACATTTATTTCTGTACCAGAACGCATTGTTTTTGTCCATTTTGGAAGAGTAGGGGTGGGGAGTAGGCTATGCTCTGCAAACACTTATGACAACTCTACTTAATAAAGCAGTCATAATACCACTAGTTGGAGGAAAGCAACCTTCTTACCTGCCTAGGTGTTCAGAGTTCGGACTGACCAGGTACATCAGATTCCTGAGGGTATGCAGTGGTTGTAATTGATCTAAGTTTACATGCTAGAAAAGGCAAAAAATTAATTAATATTTTTAATACGTAACAAGTAAGAAATTAGTTCAGCATACTTTGCATACCTGGGAAAAGCATAAGTAAAGAATATTTGCATTCAGTTTCTTCACTGCTCGAGTAAATTTCTGTCTGCTGAGATTTTCCCCACAAAATTCACTGTAAAACACAATTTGTAACATTGTATTTTTGGAGGAAATTCTAAATTAAAATGTTCATATTGAATAGTATGCTTTATATATAGTTCAGGATAAAACATATCCCTCATCTTTCTTCTCTCTCAGTAAATTAACAGAAGCTTTCTAAGACTGAACGACTGCCCTCACGGAGAGCATGTCCATACCCCAATAACAAATACAAATGCACATACTATCTGAGCAAGTGATTGCACTTCTGAAAGCTTATTCTACACAAATACTTGCACACTAATTAAATGTACTTAAAAGATTATTCCTTTAAGTATAAATAGGGGACTAGAAAGATCTTGGCATGTTTATACAAAAGAAACTTTGCAACTGTCCGCTTTGTGCAGAATGGCAGCAGAGGGCTCACAGTGGTCCCACATGACCTGCAGCCTCTTTCCCTAGGAACCCACACAGCTGGCTCCCTCCTCCCTCAGGTTTACATGTGATCACACACCTGCCCAAACACAGCCAGCCCTTCCCTGCCTTCACATTCCCCTCTCACTCTGCTTTAACCTTCTTTACAGGGAGAACTATGTCAGCCCAACCCTGCGGGTTTATTACTGTCCCTCCATTAGAATGTAAATGCCAGGAGAGCAGGATTCTGTTTTGATCACACTGTACCCCCTTCAGTGCCCAGAACAGTACCTGGCACACACACAAGTGCTTGACAAGTATTTGTTAATAAAACTTAAAAAGGTGCAAAACACCTTAGTACAGAATGGTAACTTTTGTGCTTAAAAGTCGGAGGTAGGGGGGATGGTAATAATATGTATTTATATTGGCTTGAAAAGCAACAGTAACTATAGGTGGGTAGGAAGCTCTTAGTAGGAACTGGGTAAACTGTAAAATTTTATATATATTTTTAATTTTAAAAGGCATGTTTTTAATTTTAAAAAATAATGCAAAATCCAAATGTTATAATTTACCCAGTTCTTATACATGAGCATACCTTCTGAACATTCTGGTTTTTCCTTCAATTTTTTTCAAGTGGTCTTCTCAAAGACTTCACATGCAATTTTAAGATAATGAAACAAATTTACACATTAGGCTATTGAAATGAATCTCAACATTTCAGTCAGACCTTTTCTGTCTTGGTAATACTTAAATTCTTCTTTTCAAGTTAATTAGAATAAATAAGAACACAACAGAAAGATGAGTGATCCATGACAAAGATGATATCACCCCCTTCAGTTACTTGCCTGTTGCAAAGTTTTTTGGGAAGATTTATGTCCAGTATATGAGACAAGATGTTGACCAGCTGAGTCGCGTAGCACAACGCAGCACTGATCGTGTAAGCAGGGTTATTATGCTCCATGTCTGAAGTATAAAAATGACAACCATACACTAAACAACTTTAATTTCAACAAAAACAATGAACCTAGACTTATGATTTGTAATTTTATCATCACATTATTGATGGTTATATTTTACTTCTTACTAATCAAAAGGCCATGGCCAGACATTAATGTTTCATCATTGTGGTTTCTGCTGAGTGGAATGAAACCTAAGCAAACAGGCCCAAACAGGCCAAGCATTAATGAAATTAAAGTCTGAACTGCTTGGACCCAGTAATGTATTATTTATGAGAAAAATTACTATCCAACTTAAATGTTACCTCCTTAGAGAGGCCTCCCAGGGTACCCTATGGAAAAGTATTTCTCTGCTATGAGACCCATTCCGTGATGGTGCGGTTTGGTCCACAGCACCCAGTCTATGGTGCCTCTGATTATTACTTACTAGTTGATTCCTGCCCTCTCCACAGAAAGGCAAAGGGCTACACCTATCTGGGTGACATCACCTTTGCATCACCAGCACTGTGCATGACAGACAGCACATATATACTAAATATTTGCTGAACAAGTAAATGAACACTCCTCCAACAAAAAGAAGCTCTAGGGGTTTTAAAGGGTTTTTCTATTGGGCTATTTCAATCTCTATTGAGGACTGCTAAAACAAGCTCTTTTATTTACAAAGTTAGAAACTATAAAAATAGGACTCAATGGGCTAAATACACTTCTTTAAAGTGAGGTTTTTTTCATATAAATAAAGCTATTACTGATCCCCAAAGGGTGACATATCTAAAAATATGTTTTTAGTCCATCCACTGATGGATAAACAAGATGTGGTACATCCATACAATGAATTATTATGCAGTCATAAAAAGAATGAAATGCTGATACATGCTGTAATGTGGATGAACCATGAAGGCAATTTGCTAAGCGAAAAGAGCCAGATACAAAAGGCCATGTAGCATGACCCTGTTTACATGAAATACTGAGAACCGACAAATCTGTAAGGACATAGGGCAGGTAGTGGTTGCCGAGGGCTGGGAAGAAGGGGGAGGTGACTGCTTCATGGCTTCGAGCTTCCATTTGGGGTGATGGGAAGTTTTGGAACTTGAGAGAGGTGATGGTTGCACAATGCTGTGAATGTAGTAAATGCTGCTGAATTGTTCACTTTAAAACTATTCATTTTGTTATGTAAATTTTACCTTAACTAAAGAAAAAACATATACACACACACACACACACACACACACACATAAAAAGCTTTCAGAGACTATTTGTTTCTCACCAGGCCCCTGTGTGGTTTTCTTCTCCTCCACCCAGCTGTAGTAGGCAGAGTAGTCCCCATTGTTGGGAAGGCTGATCCAAGGCCCTGTAATGCTAATGCTCGTGTCCCCATTGTGATCATCACAGACCCATCTCCCCGAGAGGTAAGTCGTCCTCCGGGCCTCTGCGAGCTTGCTCACAGTGCTGGAGGTCATGGCACTGTCACTCTCTGAAGAAACATCAGCGGGATCTCTAAAAACCGGAAGATGCATACAGATTTCAGGGGACTGGGCTTTCAAGAACATGTAACATACTTGCCAGGAATCCAGAACATTGAAAAGATGCACTCAAGGACAGGAATTTAACAGGAACATACAAAGAGAAATACTTCTGTCAGAGGTGGAGATCAAACTAGCTGTGGCACAGAAGCCCACACCATGAGCTCAGGCCTCAAGTTTTAGGTTCTCAAACTATTTGATCTCAAGACCTCTTTACATGCTTAGAATTTTCTGAGGCCCCCAAAAGAGCTTTTGTGTATGGGGGTTAGACCTATTGATTATTTACTGTATTAGAAATCTGAGAGAAATTAAGGTTTTTATTAAAAAAAAAAAAACAAGTTAACCCTTGAACAATACAGGATGTTTTAAGGGCACTGATCCCCCATGTAATCAAAAATCTATATAACTTTTGACACTCCAAAGACTTTACTACTGATAGCCTACTTACTGTTCTCTGGAAGTCTTACCAATAATATAAACAGGTAGGTAAACACATACTTTGTATGCTGTATGTATTATATACTGTATTCTTACAATAAAGTAAGTTAAAGAAAATGTCTTTTCGAATTTTTGAGACAAATCTCCAAAAGGCTTCCCAATATATTTATTGGGAAAAGAAAAAACCATTATGAAGTGGACCTGCGTGGTTCAAACCCAAGTTGTTCATGGGTCAACTGTATGTGTTAACATAGCCTATTTTAATGAAAAAAATCTGTATTTTCAAAACGAGAAAATTAGTGGAGTTTGTTGACCAGCTGAGTTGCAGAGCACAATGCACCAATCAAGGTTTTCGAAAACCTCTTTTCATACCCAAGTCTTTCAGTTGTTCTTCCAAGTAAAAACTGAGTCCCTTAAAAAAAAAAACAACTAGTTCCACTTGCCACTCACTCAAGTGCTTTTTTTGAAGCTGCCATGGCACTCCTGTGTGGGGCACAACTGCTTTTCACATACCTACTACTTCCTCATACGGTGCAATAAAAAGATATGTACACAACGGTCAAGGCGGTAACATTTAGATAAAATTAGTAGTTTCTACTGCTTCACCTGGAACACTCTTAATGTGAAACTGTATGTATGATATACTTTATTCTTACAATAAAGTACGTTAAAGAAAATGCCTTTTTAAGCTGCAGGCACCTGGTGGAATACAATGACTCTCTCACTACAGTTTGGGAGTCACTGCCTTGGTATCTATCAAGGCACCAGAGGTTTTAGCCACTGTGGCTTTTGAGTCACCAGTGCAAATGTCAACACAGTGAAAAAGGAAAGTAAAGTGTTAGTGATTATAAAAATAGTTTTGACTGCACAGACCCCATGAAAGGGTCTCAAGGACCTAATAAGGTCCTCGAACCACACTTTGAGAACTGCTAGCCTACAGAGTGGAATGGGAATGAGAAGCCACAGCAGGTACAAACGCACAGTGGGAAGAACACAGTATGTCAGAGGAGTGGAGATGATCAGTGTAGTTACATGCAGGACACACAGTGGAGATGATCAGTGTAGTTACATGCAGGACACACAAGGGAAGTGCCCAGAGATGGAGTAAGTAGGAAACAGGCAGACGGGGAAGGGCCTTCTGTGCTGCACCAAGTTTAGATTCTCTTTTCTTGGTCAGTGGTTCCCAATCCTTTTTTGTTCTGCCACAATATACTCCTAAGATAACTCCTCCTGGCTGCCACAGAGAAGATTAGGGATGAGGGCACTATGGCCAATTCTAAGCTGTACCTCTATTTCTTCCTTCTTTCACTTGAGGAAGTTTGAGAAATGTGAATGAACAAGACTTATTTAGGAATAACTTAAAAATATCGGCTGAAAAAATTAACAGTATATAATAATATACACTAATAAAATATTTTAAAAGCACAGGTATAGAAGAAAAAGGTTTTCCTCCATGTTTTTCCTCTGCTACTTTCTATCCGGTTGTCAACCTCCTTAGTCTCTCAAAATCTGAAGCAGTGTCTTAACCTTTGTTTACTTAGTGTCTTTTAATATTGAGAGCTTGGCCCATCAGAATTTAATTTGTCAGAATGTTTCTGTTTTGTCAGCTTTTTTTTCTTTACACCAATTTTTGGATAATCCAACTTTCTGCCATTGATCCAAAATGCCACTTTAGGGTCTATTTCTGAACTTTCTATTCTGCTGTATTTTGAATTTGCCTTTTAATTTTTATATTTGCCAACTACTGCTAATGAGAAGTTATTCTGTAAGAGTCAGAAGCAAGTTTTCAAGACAGAAGCAATAGTCAAACTTGTGGGCTTTTAGGAAGCTAATTCTGGCAACAGACAAATAACACACTGAAGCTGAGGTAGCAAAGAACAGTATTAGTCCTAACTAGCAACAGGCCACTGACTGTCCAATTCCAGGGAAAGCTGCAGAAAGTGAGAGCAATGAGAAGAGACAGGAAATCCTCAACTGGAACAGCCTGATGGTAGTGAGAAAGCAAATGAAAATCTTCAGTAGTAGGTTCCAAACCTGGATAATCATTAGCATTATCAGGGGAAGTTCAAAAAATAAATAAATAAAAGTATTAGAAGGAAGTTGGGAGAGTGAACTCTAGAACCTGTATTTTTCGAAAGTTCCTGAATGGTCCTGATGAACAGCCCGGTGGGGAACTACTGTCCTGCCCATCCCACTGACTCCTGAGGGTATCTGTAGCACTACAGCCTAAGACGAAGTTACAGTAACCAGTGCTTGACAGCAGCTAGTTACTGGGAAAAGGCAGAAACAACATGTCATGCCCGCCAAGTAAGAGACAGTGAACACCAGTGTTTTCTTCCATTTTAGCTCATGACTTCTCTGTAAAGTAGGCATTTATTACCCCCATCTAAGAGACAAGGAAATTAGACTTTGAGGTTCAAGAACCTGCGTCAGAGCACATAACTAATAAACAGCCCAACTGGGATGACAGCCAACACCAGCCATCAGATGGTTCTGCATCAGCAGTGTGAGTCAGCAGCTCCTCTGGAAGCTCTGTGAGTGCACATGCCTGGGCTCCACTTCTCGGGAGGGCAACCGCCCTCCACCTTGACTACCTCCCCAATTTTCTTCAGTGTACACTGTTTGCTCAAGAAGATAAGACTAAAGTTTCATTACCAGGAAAACCCCATTACCAGTGACCCCTGAATGAGGCACAATAAATGACATATTGACATATTTGACAAACTTAATCTTTGGAACTTGATCTATTCCTGGAGTCAAAAGACATGCTTATTGTACCTCACACCAGTCTTTACTTCCTCAATGGGAAAAATGACAGAGGTGAGCTCTAATATATGCGATCGCCGAAGATTTGTCAGACGCTCATAATGACTTCTTAGGTCAATGTTTTTTTTTTCTACCAGGTCACCAAGCCTGTGATTGTGCCTCTGAATCTTCTCCTTTTTCTCTTGATGCCGTTGTGCTCGAGTGTAAAGCTTCTGATTCTTTTCCTTGGTTTTGAGAAAGCCTTCAGAATCTAAAAGAAATAAATCACACCCAATAATTATCTCTACAAATAGTGCCTGGGTACTGCAGAACCCCGCCCGACAAGCCTGAGTGTTTTCCTGCAGGTCTCAACTGAAAGCAAAACCTCTATAAAATTAACCGGGAAATGTTCACTAAGGGAAACTGAGAGTTCAGTTCAAGCAGATATTACACACAAAGCAAAGGGGACCACCATTCAAATGACTGGATCTCCACTTAAAATCATCTTTAGTGAGAACCACTCAATGACTATCCTATCATTTTAAGTTTAGCTCAGGAAGTATCTGACTTCCTTACAGTAAGCATTAAAGAACAGCCACACTGGGCAGAAAAGATATCTAATTCAAGTTTGAAAAACTTACTGGCTATCTGATTTTCATCAGAACCTCTTGAGTTTGCCTTGGGCTACATTCAGAGAACCCTGGAATAATGTTATGGCAGGCATTCATGCAGAAAAAATATAGACCGAGAGCCCTGCAGAGATAGTGGACAGCAGCCCCCGGCAGGTGAAACCACCTACCGGGCCAGCTCCTGTTCTACGTCAGCAATTAAACTCCAGCAAAGGCAACAAAAGCCTGGTCACACAACCAAGAAAGGAGACAGACACTCACCCTGCCTGATTTATGTCCTTCTTATGGAGGAGCTCCTTTTAGGTTCTAGATAAAAAGACCTGCTAGCTGTGCTAGATTGTAGCTAGACTTTTCTAAAACAGCAAAAAGCTGTAAAATCTCAGATACCTAGGAACAACTAAGGAGGCTCAAAGAAGTTCAATATCAAGCTACTTTTCCAGGAAAGCCTCGATACATTTTACTTGATTATTTTGGTTTTCAACTGCCTAAATCAATCCCTTGATGGTCAGTTCCACAAGGTGTCCTGTCCTACAGTTCCTTAAATATAAGGCTTTCTTTTCATTTTCACTATCACAACCTATTAACTCTCACCCAAACTGCCTTGCTCTGGCTTGGCCACACCACACCCTCTTTTACTGTCTCAGTAAACTGTAGCCAACACTCAGCATTTCTGCACTGCCAGCCAATCAAATACAAACCAAACTCCTCAGCCTCCAGGTCACCTCCAAACTGGTGTTTATCCCACAGTTCCTTTTGCACACCCTTCACTCTAGCCTCTCTCAATTACTAGGTACTTCAATTCCTTTTCACAAGGTAGGATTACTTAAATAAATGCATGATGGATGGATACTGAGCCAGTCCTCATTCCCTAAATATCTCATCTCCATCTTGTTGGTCATATCAGTGTCTCTCCAGGAATGCTATTTGCTTCTATTCTGCAAATGTCCACATTTTACTTATTCAGCAAAGCCCCCCAACCATCCATAATTGCTCCCCAGACCTCTTGCTCCTTGCAAGTCTGTGGTATTGTGCATGTACCTCACCTACAGCACATAACTTAGTTCTTTATAACAGGTCCAACTGAAGTAGTCTCCTGACTAGAATATAACAAGCATGTAATAAATGTCTGATAGATGGTCCTCTTTGAGGACTACAGAACTAGGTGTTCTGCTGCAGGCATAAGGTCTCTTGTAGTTTTATTTCTCCTTAGATGCACCTCTTTACTATGCCTGCTCAATGTGACTGTCCTAAAAGTCAAGTCTCTGACGGGGAACCCTCCTACACTGTTGGTGGGAATGTAAATTAATTCAACCGTTGTGGAAAGCAGTATGGAGGTTCCTCAAAAACCTAAAAATAGAAATACCATTTGAACCAGGAATTCCACTCCTAGGAATTTAGCCATAGAAAACAATATACCTGATTTGAAAAGACATATGCACCCATTTTATCACAGCACTATTTACAATAGCCAAGGTGCGGAAGCAACTGAAGTGTTCATCAATAAATGAACGGATAAAGAAAATATAGTACACACACACAATGGAATATTATTCAGCCATAAAAAAAAAGAAATCCTATCATTTGCAAAAACATGGATGGAGCTAGAGGGTGTTATGCTCAGTGAAATAAGCCAGGTGGAGAAAGACAAGTACCAAAAGACTTCACTCATTTGTGGAGTATAACAACAAAGCAAAACTGAAGGAACAAAATAGTAGCAGACTCACAGACTCCAAGAAGGGACTAGCTGTTACCAAAGGGGAGCGGTTGGAGAGGATGGGTGGAGGGCAAAGGGGATTAAGGGACACTATAATTAGCTCTCACAATATAGTTAGGTCACGGGGAAGGCAGTACAGCATAGAGAAAGCAAGTAATGACTATAGCATCTTACTATGCTGATAGACAGTGACTGCAATGGGGGTGTGTGAGGACTTGATAATATGGGTAAATGTTGAAACCACAATGGTGTTCATGTGAAACCTTCATTAAGATTGTGTATCAACGATACTTTAATAAAAAAAAGTTAAGTCTCTGGTCCTGTCATACACTTACTTTTCAGCAAGCTCATGTGTTTGCATGATCTCTACTGGGCACTTTACAAGTGCTCAAATAATCTGTCTAGCCATGACCCTGTGCTATTTGGTGGAGAGTTTCCAACTTATTTTCATGGCCCTCAGAGGAGGCAGGAACTCATCACTAGTGCAGAATAGGAACTTAGAGTTTAGTCTGTTCTCTCCATGCCCTCTCCCCCTAAGCATGAAAACACTTTCCTTTAAATGCTATTTCTATAACCTACCCTTGCTTGTTTGAGTATGTAACTGACTGTTGCACAGTTCAATTCAACCGTGAATTTCATACAATCCAACTTCCTATCTATGCTGTATAATGTATCTGCATTATTCTGTATCAGGACACATTAAATCAAAAGATTCTGGAGAAATATTCATCTGCTCTACAGTTTATAATTTATGCCCTTTTCTGAATATATGTGGCATTACAACATCAAAGTTAAAAAAATATATTCGTATCTATTAGATACCAAGCTTTTAACCTGTAGACTTCAGTCCATGCATAGCTTCTGGAATACATTAATTCCCTTAAAATTGCTGCAAAATTTTCTGAGTCTCATTATAGGATGGCAACTAGTTTGCATTTATGTTCTAAAGTGCTTCTCAATCCTGGCAGGTCACGAGAACCACCCAGAGTAGGGCTATTTAAGTGTGGCCAATGAAGCTGGGCCCATTATTAAACCTTTACCAGTCAGACAAGAGAAGTACAGAAATAACAGAGTTAAGTTAGAAACTTTTTTCTTTGTCAAGGCAACCTGACATTGCCATGGCATCCGAGTGTGCAAATATTTTCCTAGTAAATAATTTTATTGTATCTTATGAAAGTATCAGTATCAGTTTATGACAGATTAGAAATTAAAGAGAAAAAAACTGGTCTTTTACTAGAGACAGTTTAAGAACCACTGACCCAGAACCCACACATGGCATTTTAATTTCCTAAATCCAGGGTGGATCCCAAGATTCTCTATATTTTAAAAAGTCACTAGGTGACTCTCATGATTTGTTGGGGACAGAAACCACTGTTACAGGGCCCACTGCTTTAGAATCATACCTTCTTTTCTGTGTGGTTCCTTTTTTGGGGGATTAGGAATGTGTTAAAATTTGAGTTGATTACCCTTAAATAGAATTCGTGCCTCATATCGAATTTACCGAGTATCATAATTCCTCCAGGTGGTAAAGATACCTCGAGACAAGTGCTGGGCATAGAATCCACAGGGCATAAATCTGCAAAGAAGTAAAAAGCTAACCTTTGCAAACAATATGGCTTCTCTCTCACTTACCAACTTTACATTTCCCTGTATGGCCCCGGAAGATGACTGGTTAGCCAGAGACGGGTAAGATTCCTCAAGGGAGGAACAACCTAAGACAGGCACAGTCGCAGGGGGGCCATCAGGTGAGAATTTGGGGATCAACAGAGGTGAGGCTCAGAACCTCACCCCCCCTGCTTTGAGAGAAATCTTCTGCATCCGTGGATGTCTTGCTGCCCTTGTCTAGCCTGGATTAATACTTAGTCCATAGGCACACACCTGATCATCTGATCATCTACATTTGCCTTCTTACAGCACTAAACTATGTTTTCTACCTTTATCTTGCATCTACCTACCACTTCAGCATTTTATTAAAAATAAAAATAATAATAATAATAGGAGAAATGTGGGATCAACATATAAATCAAGTACAAAAGTCAAACGAATATTCATATTTGACCTGATTGTTTATAGGTCATAATGCATGATCAAAACCGAAAGTTTCTGTGATGAATGCCCTTGTACTGTTCACCATGTAAGAATTTATTCACTATGTAAGAATTTGTTCACCATGTAAGAACTTGTTCGTTATGCTTCAGAAGATTGGAGACTGACGAGAATTAGGCTTGAGATGGATTAATGATTGTACATTGAGCGTTGACCCCCCTATACTGAATTTTATTGTGTGTTAGATCAATAAATATGAGAGATGCCCTCTCAAAAAAAAAAAAAAATTTGAGTTGATTAAAGTTTTAAGCCTGCTCCTCAGAGAAACACACAAGAGCATAGTAAATTCAGCAATTTCAGGAGGGTCACAAGCTGTGTGGTGGCAGACGCCTGGTGTGAACATGATGGGAGGACAGGGAAAGAGGGTGAGCCAGTGTTATGTAATGAGTCCCTACACTGCTATCAGACAGGGCCTTTGGAGAATGTATGCCAAATGCAGTGGGTAATCAGTTGTCTGCAGTTCTGAGCACCTTTTGACCATGCCACCCTGCATCATTAGCTTATTAAAACCTCTGCAACATTACATGAGTATTTTATTAGGCCAAACATTTTCAAAGGAAGCTTTTACACTATTACAACTACTATAAAATACTTGCTTCTGAAAGCAAAAAGTAGACAAGAAAGGGATTCACAAGGTATGATGACTAATTCTGAACTTCAAACATTGATCTTCAAAAATATAAGGAGCATTTCTGAGGATGCAGGATTTCTAAGAGGACTCAAATTTTCATAGCCACCCAGGATAAAGTATGAAATATACAAACATTGTGTAAGAATAATACAAATTAAAGTATGTGTGAGACTTACAAAGGAAGAAAAAGTCAGGATATTGTGCTTCTGGCATGAACTAATTGTTATCATAACTGAGTATCAAATAAGACAGACTCTGAGCTATGGCAAATGGGAAACATACATTCCTTAACTTTTTAAATTGAGGGGTGGTGTGGGGGTGGGGGTGGTGTGTGTGTGTGTTTGTTTCAAATACATAGGGGGAAAAAACCCTTATACAAATGTTTTACAAGGCGAGGAAGACAAGCAGTAAATTTTTTAGTCACTATGCTCCCCACTCCCCACCCCTCCTCTCTTCCTCTGTCTAGTTTATTAATCCCACAAATTCCACACAAGCCCCTTATGAGCTGGAAGAAGGGGAGCAAATTACTTACTTTTCTTCATTTCTTCATTTCCTTTATATATTGTTTGTTTCAGCTGTTCAATCCTCATCTTACAGGACATTATTTTCCATCTCTTAAAAAAAGTATGCAATAAATATCACAAACCATCTCTAATGGTTATTATGATTATCTACCTAGGATCACCACTTATCTTAAAAACATAATGAAAAGACCAATATAATAATATTTATTATACTGTTTTTGAAACTGTGGTGAATTACAAAGAAAAAAATGTTACTCATTTTAATATCAACTGCTAGGAAATTAAGAGAGAAGAAAAATCCACCTTGTTCTTACAAGTGTCAAAAAGCACAGAGAAAAATGTTGAAGGCTATTTTCTTAACCTGCTCTGTCCAATATGTAACTACTTGTCACATGTGGCTATTTAAAGGTCAATTAAAATTATATATTCTAAAACTTCAGTTTCTGCTCACACTAGCCACATGTCAAGTGTTCAACACCACATGGCTAAATGTCCACCACACTGGTCAGTGTAAATATAGAACATCTGCATCACCACAGGAGGCTCTATGGATGCACTGCTCTAACTCTTCATGCGAGTTGCTGAGGAGACCATTAACATCAAATTATCTTACTGATATGATAAGCAAATATTGCTTGCAAAATAATAAAAACTACAAAACAGAAGATTTTCTTTAAAAGTGTCTAACTCATGTACGATTTCTTGAAAACCTCATAAAACTATATAAAACATGAAACTGTCTTCTTATATTACCAGGATTTAGGCGCAACATCCCCCAACATGAATAAAAGATCAGAAAAATATGATCTAGTAGGTTGCTTAAAAGTATGATTATCCATTCTATAATGCCTCCATGGATCATTACAAACTTAAAACAATGCTCAAATACTTATGGTGTTTAACACTTGTCTGAGTAGTCTGATGGCATGAGATACAAAACATTACAGGGATGCTCCAGTGGGGTACACTCTAACCTCTGCAATGGGGAGACAGAGACATTTGCAAATAGATTCATGGGGACTGATGGATTCAGGAATCAACTGGCTCAGCAATGAAACATCTTCACTTTTAAAATGTATTAGTCTTTAAGAATTGATACTGAAGTTTCTGATAGAAAAACTACATTTTGTAAAGGGAATTTAGAAAAATGGGGATAAGATTCCTTATAACTAGTCTTCTATGATCTTTCTGCATACAATGTATTTCATTTCTGCAACATTCACAGCATAAGCAAAATCCATTTATACCACATACAAGTATTAATTAAAAATTATGAATGATGTTTATTGTGAAAAATATTAAATGTCACAGAAGAAAAAAGAAAATGATTGTTTTCCTGACTTCCTCTCATTCTTTAGTTGGAATCTCAAAGTCTGATATGTATCTTTTCAGATTTTTTAGAGTATGAATTTAAAACACATATACAAATTGAGTCAATACTTTACCCTAGCCTACTTTTTGCTTGCTTTTTCATTAAAAAATATCATTCTACATCAACATATAATCATGTTCGTTTTTAACAGCTAAACAGTACCATAATTATTTATCTCACCCTGACTGATGAACATACAGATTATTTATATATTAACTTTACTATCAGTGCTGCAGACAATCAGCTTCTTTATCCATAAATCTCTACATTCTTGTGCATTTTCCATTTTCTTAGAAGGAAAATTGCTGGACATACCACATGTACATTAAAAAGAACAAAACAAAAAAACCAACAAACCACCACCAAACTGTCCCCCAAATAAATACATCAATGTATACTCCCACCAACAGTGAATAAAAATTAAAATTAAACTCTCTTTATTTGCACATGTACTGATTTTTTCCCCAGTACATGTTCATTTTGCTTAAGGTCTTTAAATGTAGAACTTAAGCTTTTATGTACTCTGTCAAATGGTTTTCCTTCCTAGCTTCTAAATGTCTGCTCACATCCAGATTACATTAATACAGATTTTCTTATAATATTTTTATTAATTTACTTCTCACATTTAATCATTAATCTACCTAGAGTGTGTGTTTATGATGAGTAAACTTTTTCAGAAAGGACAGCTCATTATTCTTGTATTTCTATGTCAAATACCAGACTTCACAATTATCCTTTATGATGATTTATTCCATAATCATATGTCAATACCTGTTTTGGTATCTAGATGAAATAGTTCAGAAGCCCATACTACAAATATATTCAAACAGAGGACTGTCAAAACAATGATCAAAAATAAATTTAAAGTCAAAATTATTTTTTAAGTTCTACCAACTTAAAAACATGTAACCTCAAGTACAAAGAATATTAAATACTTCTAATAGCTTACCAACTGATCTGTTATCTGTTTTCCTTCCATAGCTTTTAACACTCTGTATGGAAAAGAGACAATAATAAATTTTGTGGAGTTCAAAAATGTAAAATCAACAACTTTTAAAAATAAGTTCTTAAAAGACTAGGAACAAGTCTAGGATACAGAGAAAGGGGAACTCTCCTACACTGCTGGTGGGAATGTTAAGCAAGTTCAACCATTGTGGAAAGCAGTATGGAGGTTCCTCAAAAAACTGAAAATAGAAATACCATTTGACCCGGGAATTCCACTCCTAGGAATTTACCCAAAGAATGCAAGTTCTCAGATTCAAAGACATATGCACCCCTATGTTTATCGCAGCACTATTTACAATAGCCAAGATATGGAGGCAACCTAAGTGTCCATCAGTAGATGAATGGATAAAGATGTGGTACATATACACAATGGAATACTATTCAGCCATAAGAAAGAAACAAATCCTACCATTTGCAACAACATGGATGGAGCTAGATGGTGTTATGCTCAGTGAAATAAGTCAGACAGAGAAAGACAAATACCAAATGATTTCCCTCATTTGTGGAGTGTAACAACGAAGCAAAACTAAAGGAACAAAATAGCAGCAGACTCACAGACTCCAAGAAGGGACTAATGGTTACCAAAAGGGAGGGGTATGGGAGGGCAGGTGGAGAGGGAGGGAGAAGGAGATTGAAGGGCGCACATGGCGTGTGTGGGGTCATGGGGAAGACAGTGTAGCTCAGAGAAGACAAATAGGGACTCTGTGGCATCTTACTACACTGACAGACAGTGACTGCAATGGGGTATGGGGGTGACTCGATAATAAGGGTGAGTGTAATAACCACATTATTTTTCTTGTGAAACCTTCCTAAGAGTGTATATCAACGATACCCTAGTAAAAAAAAAAAGATAAGTTCTTAGAAATGGCTGGAAATACCAAAGTGGGACTTAAGCATTTAAAAAATGTTTTCCAAGTTCCCTGTTTTCTGCAATTTTTTCTCACCATCTTTCTTTTGAATTTTTAATACTGACCAGAGCCTTTCTATAAATGTTCACAATAAACTCCCATAACTGCCATAGCCCTTGTCCTCAGTCATAATCGGTAATTTCCATCAGTCATCTTTAATAATGATAGTTAAAAGATAATTCATTATCTAAAATGCTATGATCAGTTCCCAAAGAAATGGTGCGAGCTAGCATCTGCAAAAATCTGTTCTGTGGGATGAAGCGTTCTGTGGAAAAAAATAAAAGTTTATGTGACCAAGTAAGTTAGATAAATGACTTAGTTAAATAAATCCAAGGAGGTCGCAGGGGGGCCATCAGGTGAGAAATTGGGGATCAACAGAGGTGAGGCTTAGAACCTCACCCCCCCTGTTTTGAGGGAAATCTTCTGCATCCGTGTATGTTTTGTTGCCCTTGTCTAGCTTGGATTAATACTTAGTCTATAAGCACAGACCTGATCATCTACATTTGCCCTCTTATAGCACTAAATTATGTTTTCTACCTTTATCTTGCATCAACCTACCACTGCAGCATTTTATTTAAAATAATAATAATAATAATAATAAGGGAGAAATGTGGGATTCACATATAAATCAAGTATAAAAATCAATGAATAATCATATCTGACTTGATTGTTTATAGTTCATGATGCGTGATCAAAACCGAAAGTTTCTGTGATATGACTGCCCTTGCACTGTTCACCATGTAAGAACTTATTCACTATGTAAGAACTTGTTCATTATGCTTCAGGAGATTGGAGACTGTTGAGAATTAGGCTTGGGGATGATTAATGATTGTGCATTGAGTACAGAATTTTATTGTTGTTAATAACCATTTGATCAATAATATGAGAGATGCCCTCTCAAAAAAATAAATAAATAAAATAAAATAAAATAAATCCAAGGAGGTTTCTCTAATGCAGGGCATCTCAGAAGATTTTTGTCTGCTCATAAATGCGTTAATCAGACCTGGAGTGTGTCTGGAGAACAATGACTGGGTCAGTTTGGGACAGAAGGATCCATAGGACTATTCTCAAATCCCCAGGGTGAGATTCATTAGGGGTGCTTGTTAATAACTCAGACTGCTGGGCTTCCCCCCAGATCTACTGAATCAGAATATCTAAGCAAAGGATTCCACGACTGCATTTTAAACCATTAAGTCAGTTACTGAGTTTTGATATAGATGACCTGCAGACTATGTTTTGCAAAAAAAAAACTGATACAGAGGAAGGTAAATGGAAGCAACGGTGTCCTACAGGAGCCACCATCACTAATTTAAGTCTCATATGCCTACTGTCCTGGACCCAGTTGTCACATATCAGGGCCAGGGGTTTGATTCACACATCTGAACAGTAGTCTCAGAGTACCTGCTGTGTAGTGTGGGCTCTGAGTCTGATATCAAGATTTTCTAGAAACTTGATAATCTCTATTTTGTTTCCCCTAGGTGCACTGTTCTTCCACCCTTTGAGATTGCACTCTAAATTCCCTAAGTTAGCAATCCATGCATCTGCATACCACAGCACTGAATTAAACCACATGGCAACTAGATAACCTCTGTTAATTAAAAAGCAAAACGAAAACTCACTCTTTTTGAAATTCTTCTTGTTTGCTCTTAAGTTGATTTAATCTTTCCTTCTTGTCTATAAACCTGTAAGAAAAAGATGTTTATTTAGATGTTCATTTTTTTTCAGTTCAAAGAGAGTATGCAAATTCCTGAGAGAAATTATTTCTGTAGATCGTCTGGAAATGTCACTGTACTGAAAGTAAATACACATCTTCTCCATGGGATATACACAGCTGCTTACCATTTGGTTATTTTAAAACTAAGTTCAAACTCTCAGCTTTAAAATTTTTTCATGAGTTTATAAAATATGTCTATAGTTCCCTCCCCCTGGTCCCCCTGGCCCCATTAAATTATCCTCCCAAACAGGCAAATCAAAGCACTCAAGTGAATTTGAGTTCAAGGAAATTGAGGTTTCCTTTATAAAAATAATTTAAATTAGCAGGCTTGATTTAATTCTGCTCACCTATAAATGATACTTAGTAAAAGTTAAAAAAGAAGGGCATCACATTGCTGTTCATTTTCTCTATCAGTCTTCCACCCTTTTCCTTATCATTTTCTTCCTGCTATCATCTTATTGAATTTTAGTTTGCGTTTTTTTTGCAGTTTATGATGGAAACTTAGATCATTGATTTTAAGCTTCTCCCGTTTTAATATAACCATATAAAGCTATAAATTTCCCACTAAGCATTGCCTTAGCTAAACCTAAAACTTATGATAGGCTATTTTATCATTTAGTTTGAAATTTCTGATTTTCCTTAAAATTCCTTCCTTGACCTGTCAGCTATTTAGAAGTACTTCGTTTAATTTTCAGATATATGGGCCTTTCTAGGTAACTTACTATTTTCTACTTTAATTCTGATGAGGTCCCAGAATATATTGATATTTCAATCTTTCGACTTCAGTGTGTTTCACGGCCTTGCATACAGTGTGCCTTCATGAAATCTCCATAAGCACCCGGGAGAACGTGCACCTTACAGGTGGTGGGTATGGTGTCCTATAAATCCCAGCTAGCTGAAGGTGGCTAACAGACCTTCTAGATCTGTGCTGTTCAAAATGGTAGCCATCAGTCACATGTGCTACTGAGTACTTCAATTGGCTTGTTGCTTAGTAAGAATTTGGGTAAAAAAAAATTGTATGAGGAGCATGATATGAACTGATCTTGAACTGAGCTAACAGTGGCTCACTATTTTCAAAGAAACAGTGGTAGTGCCACAGGCTACTCTAACAGAGTATTCAAGATTAAGCTTTTGGCTATCTCCTGATTCCTAGCTTAAATGAAAACAATTTAACAGACCATGACAGCCTTAGGAATCTCTTCCTTAAAAGAATCCAGACATAGAAAGTATCTCTAAAAGAGTATTTCTATAACCTCATCTTTGAAACATACCCAAAGACATCTACTTCTTAACAGAAGGGATAAAATGGTCTAATCATGACCCTATCATTTAATAGTCACTGAAAATGCACAATATATAAAGCAAAAAATCAAATCAGTTAATATTACATAGGGCAGAATTACATACTTCTAATTTATGACATTTTAAGTTAAATAAAACATCCAGCTCCTCAGTTGCACTAACAAAACCATAATGGCTGCGTACAACCAGTGACTGCCTGACCGGACAGCGCAGACACAGACTGTCACAGCAGATGTAGCACTGCAATGGCTGGGAAGGTGGTAACTGCAGTGAACAGTATTAGAAAACTCAGAAACCAACATGGAATGCAGACAAACCCACAATTCACCAATTAATTTATCATGCCTCTACTATGTGCCTGCACCTGTAACAAAGCATCTTCCAGAATATAAGAAATCTTGAACATATTGCTTGTTATCTATTTCCATTTCCTTGTATCAAAAATGAGAAACTAGTGTGATATTTACTTCTGCCTCACTGAAGCAGTGTGGCGGTTCATGTTCCAATAACCTGCAAGAGATAACAAACTCTCAAGACTTGTCAAACCATGCAAACCAAGGACTGACATGGAGGAGAAAATCTTGCTTTTAGAGGCTATCAAAGTTCTCTTGCCAGATCTGTTGTAAAAATGCCACTTTGCACTAAAACAAATTGGGATGACAAACAACTCTACCCAGCTTTGTACCAAGCTAGTTGTTCTCTTTCACTTTGTGTAAAAGAAAAAAAGTTTAAAACATAAACATACAAATGACGGCAGGAATATAAACAGAAGATAAAAAATCCCCACCCTACTAAAGACTTCATGAGTAATGTTATTCTTCATGAAGGAAATTAAAAACAGGTGGTGTTAACTATGTTAAACAGATAATATCAAGGAGTGCGGCTGGGTCAGCATTTCACCTGCTCATCAGCACACTCATCCAGTCTCTGCATTATCCGTCCCACCACTCCTAGAAACAGACAAAAAATTCATTCCACAATTCTGTGCTTTCCCAGTATGATTGTCAGGAAGTGTAAATGATGACCAGTCATTGTAGTCAAACCAGACTTAATGATACATATTTTACCTTAAAAAAAAAAAGAAGGGGGAAAGAATATTTTATGTACTGCCTTTCAAATTGGGTTTATCACAAAAAATACCTTGTATCTCTTTCCATGTCAGAACATATAGATCAGTCTCATTCTTTAAAGTACTTGGAACTTCAATGAATGGACATCACATAATTTATATCAAGCACTGATGAACACTTCCAAATTTTCCTTTTTAAACTGGGAGAGAAAACATAAGAAATATACAATGCTATAAATGAATATCCAAATGCACAAATGTTCATAAGCTTTTAGGTTTCTATATAAGAAATTCCAATAAGGAAAATTTATTTTCTGCAATTGCTGCAGCAAATGTTTACAAATAAAACTCTGCAATTAACTTTGTTTCCTCTGAATCACTTCACGTAATTTACAATCCCACCAACAGTTGAGTAACAGAGCCTGTTTTTTCACACTTTCCACAAATACTGCATATTTCTCTTCAGTTTTTGCTGGTCTGATTGGCCTCCCACCTCTTTGCCCCCAAAATCGATCATTCATAGTTCACTTACCTGCCTTTATTTATTTCACTATTAGAAATGTTGAAAGCCTTTTCCTACCTTATTAGCTGTTTTCTTTTCTTATTTCCATTTATGTCCTTTTGTTCATTTTGCTATAGGTTTTTATAGGGCTTATTTATTAGGAAAATTAGCCATTTCTATCTCATACATCTTGAAATTATATTTTTCAGTCTGCTTTGTGACTATTTATGTTTCTGCTCTATAAAATTTTCCAAACTTTTTTGCAGACATGGTTATCAAGTATTTTGCTGTTGTTTAGAGAGTCTAGTTTTATATTATTTTTGGAAAGGAATCTGCCAGTGAAGCTGTACAATGCACCATAGCTTTTACAACACTATTTCTTATATTTTCTCTCCCAGTTTAAAAAGGATTTCTACATTACTTACCAAATTCTTCATACTTATGATTTTTTCCCCCTAAAGAAGTGCTTCCTTAAACTGATTGTAGACTAAATTCTTCTATGATTTTGCAACTGATTTTTTTCCATTAAAAAAGTACTCCCTTAAATTGACTTTCAAGTGGCCCCTCTGCAATGGAGACGATGAGAACTAGAGCAGGTGGTTGCCCAGCATGGGGGTGGTACAAGAGGCAGTGCAGGCTTTCAGGGGGACCGCCAAGGAGTCACGCCTGCCTGGGGAGACTGGAGGATGGCCTTGTTGGCACTGGTATGGGAAGGAAGGCATTACACACAGGGGAAATCCTGATGTTTCACAAGGTAAGCCAATCTGTCTTGCACCAAAGCATTTCAACATACCAAGTGGAATACCAGTGACAGGAGTGTGTTGTTAATGAAGTTATCAGCACCTTTCATAAAATAACTAATCCCTCCATCTGACTGCCCAGTCCTTTCCCTCAACTGAAGGGTCTATGTTTACTTTATGCCTAGGGTTATGGCAATAGAAAAGTCTGAGAAACACTAGTAATGAATTTTAAGAAAGGCAATAATAATAATAATAATAATCTTTCAAATATGCAATTGAGGGCCTTAAAATATATTAAACCCCTTGAATGAGTTATTGCAGGTTAAGGAAAGAAATCAGAGATGAGGAAGGAAGATTTGTGTTTGAAGGTGGTAATCTCATCAGTCTATCTCATCAGGTTATCTCATCAGGTAATCTCAATAGCAAAAACTGGGAACAACTTTTTTCCCAAAGGAGAATGATTTATCAAATGGCACTATATTTCCATAAAAGACATTAAAATATTTTTGTAGCTAAAGATATGAGTATGTGTTTATGAGATGCTGGGTTTAGAAAAAAACCCACATGAGTAAGAATAAGGCTGAAAGGAAATATAACACAATATTAACATAGCCATGAGAATATGGATAAAATCTGTTTCCTTCTTTAGGTATTGCTATAATACCTAAAGTATTATGTTTTTAACAATAATCATATATACTTTTATAATCAGAAAAAGACACCATTCAATTAAATTTCTCATGCTCCCCTTTGAGAATCATATCCTATAAAAAATACACACAATCACCTAAAAGCATCTAAAGTTCTTAGGTCTCTTGAGACGTATTATATTCCTTAGGTTCCTTAAGCCCAATGGGGGAAAAATGAGCCCTGAGTTTTTGGGTCAGTGGTGGGGGACTTTCCCCATCTCTCATTTGGATACAGGTTTGGTAAAAGAGTTGATGATTTTTGCTTCCAGAAATAAGGCAGTGACACTTCTCAGGTCAGGAGAGCACAGCAGTCTCCCTATACAGAGATGATTATTGAGCTAATTATTTCTTGAACTAGGATACTAACATGGTAAGAATTACTAACCATCAAATTTTTCTTCTCTACATTGTTTAGGCCCACAAGGGTATAATGTTTATGGACAAGTACAATGAGAAAAAACATGGTTCCTGCCAGGACGGTCCTTCTATCTTAGAATATTTATGAGAAAACATAGTAAAAACATACTCCACTGGAAGGAAAGAAGGTTAACTCATTAATAGAAAACAGAAACAAAGCACTGTTCAGCTTCTTCACAAATATATGGGAATAATGCTTTCCTACTTGGTTATAGGGATTAAGATAAATGTGAAAGTATCAGCACAAACTTAGCACATTTACACTCTAGTTTCTCTTTTCATTGCAATGAATGATTTGTCCTTCATCTCACTAATGTATTAAACTAAGCTAGGTAGATAGATAGAGAGATCGATCTAGAAGTGAATTGAAGAACTAGCACAGCCTAGGAGTAAGTAAGGCACAACTACTCTGAGTTTCCTCATTTTAAAATAGGTTACTGACTCATAGGTTTGTGGCAGGGAATGGAACAAGTGAAGTAATAATGTGAAGCTTTTTATAAATTCTAAAAAGTATAATGGTAAGAGTAGCCAGTTACATTGATCAAAAACAAAAGGTGTATTTTCCTAGCAGATCTGAAGGTAATGGTGTAAACACAACTAATAAGCTGCATGGGATGGGAGCTGAGACCCTCCCAAAGGACATAATCAAACAGCAGATAAACTCTTGTCTAAAGATGGAAAGTTTTGCTACCTGAAGAGCTTTTGTTCTGCTGTATGGGATATACCAATATGTGTGAGAAGTGACTTCTCAAGATAAAAGATTTTTAAAGGCTACGGTGGCTGACAACCAGAAAGATATTGGAGGGAAAAGAGATCTAAACAGTAATTTCTTCAACACTGGCTGTGTATTCCCTTTGAAATCTTCAGTAACATCTAAATTTCTTGTTCATCTTTCATTCCAACACTCAATTTGTTTAGTGCCCTTATTTCTGTTTCCTGGTAAAAGCATAATCATGCATTTTAAAAGGCTAATCAGTGAAGGTAAAGCTGCAACATTTCTGAAAACATACTTATAAAAGCAATATCCATATTTTCATAAAATGTCTTTCTGAAGAACAAAGCTGGGGGTACCATGCTCCCTATCTTCAAGCTGTACTCCAAAGGTACAGTGATCAGAACAGTTTGGTACTGGCACAAGAACAGACCCGTAGATCAACGGAACAGAATAGAGAGCCCAGATATGAACCCACACACATAAGGTCAATTATTATACAATAAAGGAGCCATGAATATACAATGGGGAAAAAGTCTCGTCAACAACTGGTGTTGGGAAAACTGGGCAGCTATATGCAAGAGAATGAAACTGGATTACTGTCTAACTCCATACACGAAAGTAAACTCGAAATGGATTAAAGAACTAAACGTAAGACACGAAACCATAAAATTCTTAGAAGCAAGCATAGGCAAAAATCTCTTGAACATAAATATGAGAAATTTTTTCCTGAATGCATCTCCTCAGGCAAGGGAAACAAAATAAAAAATGAACAAGTGGGACTACATCAAACCAAAAAGCTTCTGTACAGCAAAGGATGCCATCAACAAAACAAGAAGGAACCTACAGTATGAGAGAATATATTCATAAATGATTTATCCAATAAGGGGTTAACATCCAAAACATATAAAGAACTCATACAACTCAATACCAAAAAAACAAATAATCTGATTAAAAAATGGGCAGAGGACCTGAACAGACATTTCTCCAAAGAAATAGAAATGGCCAACAGACACACGAAAAGATGCTCCACATCACTGATCATCAGGGAAAGGCAAATCAAAACCACAGTGAGATGTCACCTCACACCAGTTAGAATGGCCACCAACCAAAAGACAAGAATAACAAATGTTGGCGAGGGTGTGGAGAAAAGGGAGCCCTCCTACACTGCTGGTGGGAATGTCAATTGGTGCAGGCACTGTGGAAATCAGTATGAGGAATGATTTGAAAAGACATATGCACCCCTATGTTTATCACTGTATTATTTACAATAGCCAAGTTATGGAAGCAACCAGTGTCCATCAATAGATGAATGGATAAAGAAGATGTGGTACACATACACAATGGAGTATTAGGCAGCCATAAAAAAAGAAACAGATCCTGCTATTTGTGATAACATGGATGGACTCAGAGGGTATTATGCTAAGAGAAACAAGCCAGGCAGAGAAAGGCAAATACCATATGATTTCAGTTATTTGTGGAATATAAAGACAAAGGAAAACAGAATGAACAAAATAGCAGAAGGCTCATACACACTGAGAAGTAACTGGTGGTTACTGCTGGGGAGGGGCTGGGGTTGGTGGGTGGAGAGGGGGAGGGGATAAAAGGGCACAAAAATTCTCAATCATAATATAAGTTGGTCACAGGGATGGTAGCACAGCATGGAGAATATAGCCAATGATTTTGTAACATCTTCCTATGCTGACAGGTGTAACTGCACTAATGGGAGTGAGGATTTAATGATGTGGGTAACTGCTGAACGACTGTGTTGTATACCTGAAACCAATGTAAGATTGCATATCAACTATATTTCAATGAAAAAAAATGCGTCTTTCTTTTTGATCCACACTTTGAACGGTTTCTAAATGAGCAGGCAGATTTTCGTCAGTGCTTTAATTTCTGAGTATCCTTGGGTATGTTCCCTCTCTCATTCCGACACCTATCATAAACTGGTAACCGTTTTCTCTCCAATTTTGAATGGAAAGATTACTTAACTTGTCAGTTGTCTATTGGCTAACAGAGCTACTTTTGGTGTCGGGAAAATGTACAACCTAGAAAATTATGTTCCTGTTAGAAGCTTGCAATTTTAAAATGTTCACCAGTACAAAATCCAAGGAAGATTGCATTGGATCTCTTAACATCTGCTTAATATCATTCCTCTTCATCTCTTAAAGAAGCACACAAGTTAATGGGCAGATGAAAAGGCAGAGAAGAAAGTATTGTTTTAGGACTGGGGCCAAGGTTTCAATGAGGACAAGACAGTGTTGGTGAGGATATCAAGGTTATAAGGAAGTTTACCCACTGAACAGTAACAAAAAAGTGAAGAGTTTACATATTTTTCAATCCATTTGCCAATGTCATATTGGCCACAAAGTTATATAAAAACACATATTCCCTTCTTAGGAGTCAAACTAATTACTGTGAGATAGATTTGTTTGTTAATATCCAATTTTCTTAAACTGCTAAGCCATTAAAACTTGTATACTCAGCTAACCTACCAATGAAACCTGGAAAAATACATGTACAAGAACTTTGATATCCCTCTTTATATTTAAGATCCATGTAGGCACAGCTAATTTGGCTAGTTTACTGAAAAGGATCAGAGACTAAACAAGGGGTTTTAAACTGTGCTGTAAGCTTCCATATTTTATTTCCAAGTTGTTTTCTACAGTTAGTGAGGGCCTATTTATAAAGTACAAGGAAAAAGTCTGAAAGCAATGCACAGAATACAAAATTTTTCATTTTGTATTTCTTTTTCACAGTAGGCTATCTCACAATCAACCTTTGACCCATGCAATTTAAGGCCTGTTTGTAGTCAGTATAAATCCTTGAACAAAGAGACGTGACTTACTCCTCTGTAACTTGCCAGAGTATTTTATGCAGGTAGTTGTGCCCAAGGAGAGCTCATTAAAAATGATTTGGCTATAGGAACAGTGGTCCTGGGTCTCAAGAGATTCTTACATCCTACTAGACACTGAGCACTGTTCTGAAAATGAAGAAAACAAACTCCTTTTCTTAAGGAATACACGGTTCAGAAAAGATAAATGGAAAGTGAAGCTGTTTGAGCAGACCATTGTGGCAGTCCTCATCCCTGAACCCTAATATTTATTTTTAAATGTTGAATGTTTCTGGTGTTTGTTCTTCATTTTTCTGCTTGGCCAGAAATAGAAATCCACTATAACACACTCCTCTTCTGAAAATTAACTTTAAATGCTCAGATTTAGCAAGGAATTTAGAGCTCACTTTTTTAAGTTGTATGGCCTTTGCTATTTCTTTAACAACATGCCTACTATGTGCCACCCACTGCTGCTGGACCCAGCACTGGTAATCTGACTGAACAATACTGGAATTCATGCCTTCGTGGAACTATATTCAGGATGTTGGTATCTTCCTCAAAAAAATACTACATACCAAGCTCAGTGCCATGGAAGAATTTAAGGTTTTGATAAAAAATAACAGGAGAAAAGAGGGAAGTGGGAACCGACAAGGTGCCAACCAGGAGGCAAAGTGTTCCAGGCAGAGTGAACAACAAAGGAAAAGGCCCAATGGTGGGAAAGTTTCATGTATTTAGGGATTTGGGAAAAGGCTTCCCTGACGATGGAGCAGAGAGTATGAGGAAGCGGGGAGCGTGGACTGAGCTTATTTTCTGAGTGCTGGACATCATGCTAAGTACTTTACTGGACACTCTTATGTAATCACTACCAGAAACCAATGAAGTTAGAGATCCCAGCATTTTCAAAATGAAATAAAAAAGCACATAAAAGTTTAAGAAACTTGTTTAAAATCACATAGGAAGTGGTGGAGCTTTGATTCAATTCCATGCAGCATGAATCCAAAGCCCACATTTTAAACTCAACCTTACGGCCAAAGTTAGGAAGGTAAGCAGTAGACAAATCACATGGGGCTACACATGCCAAAGGAAGGAGCACGAATTTTAATGCCCTGGGAAGCCATTGAAAGGTTTAAGCAAAACAGTGACATTATCTGATTTACTTCTGCTACTGTGGCTGCTGTGTGGAGGCCACAAGGAGGGTGGGGAGGAGTTAGATGGGTCAAAGAAAGGAAACCAGTAAGTATCCAGGAGAGAAATGATGGTGGTCTGGACTAGAAGTGGACAGATTTAAGATCAATTGTGGGACAGACAAATTAGACTTGCCAATGATCTGAACACACACAACAAGAAAAAAGTAAAAGTCTAGGATACCTTCCAGGTTTCTGACTTTAGCAACAAATGAATCATGATGGGTAATAATGAAACGGTGCAGAATAAGACTAATCTGGGAAGTAAGAGTAAATTCATTCAATTATTCGACAAATCTTTATTAAACATCTTTGTGAGGATACTGCAGAGTACAAAGCTCATCAAAGTCTTACCCTCATACAGCTTACATCATTGGAATGGGGGACAAGTTGATATGTATACTATGCGATGGTGGTGAGTGCTATGGGAGACAATAGAGCACATTAAGTGGCAAAGGAGGTTACCATTTTCACTGAATGGTCAGAAAGAATTTCTCTAATGTGTGAGCAGAGGCCTAAAGGAAGCAAAGGGAGGAGCTGTGAAGATTTCTGGGAGAAGAGTTCCTGGTAGTCAGAATAAGACTGCAATGGCTTTGAAGCAGAAGTACTCTGGGTTTGTTTGCAGATGGGCAAGGGGACCAGGATGGTACTGTAGAAAAGATAAGGGAACAATAACAGAAGAACAGAGGAGGAACTTTGGTTAAAGACTCTGGCTTTTTTTATTTTGGGAAAAACAGAAAACCCTGGAAGATCTAAACAGATGCATGGAGGGTTACACTGGCTGCAATATGGAAATTATACTCTGAGGGAGCAAGGGTGGAAAGCAGAGACTCAAGACAATAATAGCCAGGTGGATCAGACCAGAAAGTGGTGAAAGAGTCAAATCTGGGATAGGTTTGGAAAAGCAGATAGGATCTGTTTAATGAGATTAGAGATGGTGAAATTAAGAAAGGAGTCAAGGAAGCCTGGAATGAGGGATGAACACACAAGGAACAGATTTATGATGGAAAATCATGAGTTTAGTTTGTCATATTAAAATGGAGATACTTATTACAAATTTAAACACAGATGTTGAGTAGGCAGCTGTTTTCTGGAGTTCAGAGAGGTCTGGGTTGGAGATACAAGTCTGGCAGTCTTCAGCACATAGGTGGTATTTAAATCATGGGAATGGATCTAGGAAAAAGTATAGATAGAGGGTCCAGAACTGAATCTTTGATAAATTCCATGAATTAGACATTTCCATCTCATACCTGATATTCTAATAATGAAACAATTGGTTTAATTTTTAAAACTATCACATTACACAGCAGTTCCTAAAGTCATCATGTACAGCTATAGACACAGCAATGAACTAAAAAGTTTATATCATACAAATCTCCTCAAAAAGAGAAAGACACGAGCTCCATTCATGATTAGAGAAATACTAGGAATCCAAAACGTTTCCAAATATAATGGTGATACAATCCAGTGATTAAGTTCATGTTATACAGATCCAGGCTGTCTGGATTTGAATACTATACTTATTATCTACACTTATTATTTGTGTGACCCAGGACAAGGAACTTACTGTGCAGTTTCCTCAGTAATAAGTTAGAGATAATAGCTTTTGACTTGTTGTAAATGAAAACCTGAACTTTTGCACTAGAAAAGTTAGCTATCTTAGTATCACGGACGCTGTTATTTAAACAAAAGTTGGGAGTGAGAGACCCTGCAGTTAATCACACTATTATTTTCAACTATCTTAAAGAAGGACTTGGCAATTACCTACCTATCTGGATTTTAAAACAGGGACAAAACATGTCCCTAAATTCAATTCTCTTAACTAAGGGCTTGCAGCACCCAGTCCAGAGTTTAAAACAAAGCCAAACATCCCCCAATTCCTTGGCATCCAAAACAATCCTTGGAGGCAGAGGGGAAAAACAGAGTAACTAGCTAGTCCTAATTCACACATTAGAGTCAACATGACTGATAACAAGATCCACCTGTGATACAGGCTACCACGGCCCGCATCCTTCTTAACCAGTTACTTCTCTTCTTGTTTCTCTCCTAAAGAAAGAATGTGCTTTCTATCTCCTGTTCCCTAGCACCCAGGGCGACGTGGGGTCAGCCTGCTTTCGGTGGGCTGGGAAACGGCGACCTTCCCTCAGCTGGCCCCCACCCGGACCCTGTCCCCTGAGGGCAAAACAGCTACCCCTCCCCCATCTCCCTTCCCCTCGCGGGGCTCCGGGGCTCAGACTCGGGCCCCAAGTTCCGCCCGCCGCCCGCCCAGCCGGAGGCGGCCCCGGGGTCAGAAACAATGGGGCCGTGGCGGCGGCCGTACCTCTCCCGGTCGCGGCCGTCGAAGTAGACGAAATCACCGCTCTGGACGCACTTGGCGCAGGTCAGCCGCCGGCGGGTGGTGTTACACAAGGGACATCGCTCGACCGCCACGTACAGTCCCTCCGCGTCGTCCACCGAATCCTCCAGGTCTCGGGCGAGCGGCTGCGGCCCGCAGCCAGGAGCCTCCGGCGCCCGGGCTCCCTTCCCACTGGGAGACGCCATGATGGCCCGAGAGCAGAGCCAGTCACGTGGGATTTTGTTTTCAACCAGGTGCATCCTGGGCGAGGAGGAGGGGCCGGAGGCGGCACCGGGAGGGCGGGCGGGGGTCCGGGCGCGCCCTAGCCCAGCCTCCCGGTCCCTTCCTGCGGCCCGCAGCTTCCCCGCGCGATCGGCGTTGTTGCTTTTCCCCACTGCCGCCGGGCCTCTTGGCCCAAAGCCGGGCGAATTATACTAGAGGAGCGAGTCAGCCAAATAAAATGTCATCATTCGATCGATCATGCTAAAACTATAAGTTAATGCCCCAGACTTGTGCAAGAAATAGTAGTACGATGCTCTAAGGATTCTGGGGAAACGGACTGGAACAAAACAAGGGAATTTCTTTAATTCGCTATGAATGCTTTTAAATTTGGCTAAAACTACAGCAAAAAAAAAAAAAACGAGTGAGTGGGCTCAGGTTTGGAGAGAGCTTAATTTTGGCTCACCCACCTCCTTAATAGTTGTGTGATTTAGGGCAAATGCTTAAATGTGTTATCTGTTAAATGGAGATAATCACAGTACCTACCTAACACGTTAGAATTAAGAAGTAAACATGTTTAATGGCAATCTGATAGTAATTTACCGATAACGGCTAACTAGTGTAAACAGCCGTACTAAACGTGCAAATCAAAGTTGTATCTTTTTGAAAAGTGAATTTTAAATTAATGTCCAACGTTGCTCCTCTACTCTGGGCCATGCTGAGAAAGAATCTAAACTAGGTAAAATTTAACCTAGACAGGTAGATTACTCCAGATTTCTTTTTGTAGGAGTAAATAGGGTGGGTCGGAGGGCTGTTAGTAAATAATGTTTGAATATGCCTCTAAACCACAGAAGGAAAAAAAGAAAAGTGGGTTTATAGGTCAAATTATCTAGACCAGTGATTCTCAAGGATTATTTTGGTGGTCAGTTGATCGCCCTAAATCCTCTCTAGCTGGGACTTCTCTCCCAAGTTCCATACTCAAGGATTCACAACTGCCTACTAGCATAAAGTGACATACTGTAGCCACCATGAACTCAGCATTTCAGAAATTGAACTCTCCCACCCCACAAATGTTTCCTCAATTTGGTAAAAGATGTAACCACTGACCACTTGGACACAAGAGCTCCTCCCCTCCCTGTTAACCCTCACATCTCTATCAAATGCTGATGATGCTGAAGTAGGTCTTGAATCTGAATGCTTTGCTCTATCCACTTAGTCCTATCCTGACTATTTTAATACAATTACATAGTATCATAAAAGTCAAAAAAAGGAAAAACAAAAGCAAAAATTCCCCAAAATGTTTTCAAAATAGAATTTACACTAAACCTGAATGGTTCCTGTAAGCTTAAGATTTATTTTTAAGTGAGAAATAATTTTCTCTGATCATTTAAAACAAAAGGATATTTAGGGGTGGAGCCAAGATGGCAGCGTGAGTAGAGCAGCAGAAATCTCCCAAAACCACATATATCTATGAAAATATAACAAAGACAACTCTTCCTAGAATAAAGACCAGAGGACACAGGACAAAATCCAGACCACATACACACCTGCGAGAACCCAGTGCTCGCAAAGGGGGTAAGATACAAACCCCGGCCTGGTGGGACCTGAGAGCCCCTCCCCCCAGCTCCCCACAGGAGGAGAGGAGTCAGAGAGGGAGGGAGAGGGAGCCCAGGACTGCTGAACACCCAGCCCCAGCCATCCAGACCAGAGCCCAGACACAGTGCATGTGCAGGGCCCTGGATACTGCGGAAACAGGGCAGCAAGAACAGTGAGCAGGTAACGGAGGCCGGCACTGGAGGACAAAAGAAAAGTGAGTGGCCATTTTTTTTTTGTTGTTGTTGTTGTTTTGTTGTGGTGTGTGCGTTTTGGAAGTCTTAAAGGGACAGGGACCCCAATACTAGGGAAACAAGACAGCAAGACTGGCAAGCGGGTATCAGAGGCCGGAGCCAGAGAACAAAAGAAAAGTGAGTGGCCATTTTTTGTTGTTGTTGTTGTTTTGTTGTGGTGAGTACTTTTTGGAAGTCTTAAAGGGACAGGGACCCCAATACTAGGGAAACAGGGCAGCAAGACCGGCGAGTGGGTATCAGAGGCCAGCGCTGGAGAACAAAAGAAAAGTGAGTGGCCATTTTTTTTTTTTTTGGTTGTTGTTGTTTTGTTATGGCAAGCGCTTTTTGGAAGTCTTAAAGGAATAGGGACTCCAATACTAGGGAAACAGGGCAGCAAGACAAGTGAGCAGGTGCCTGAGGCTGGCGCCAGAGAATAAAGAAAAACAAGCAGCCATTTTTTTTTTTTTTTGTGGTCGTCGTTTCGTTTTGGCAGGTGCTTCTTGGAAGTCTTAAAGGGGCAGGGTGGGACACTTAGTCCAGAGGTAGGGAACTCAGAGATCTCTGGGCACTCTAATCCCCTGGGTTGCAGGGAACACGGAGGCCCCTTACGGAGATAAACAGCCTCCCTGCCACTCCCCGTCCAACGCGACTCCACCACTTTGGAGCAGCAGCCTGAGCCAGGCCACGCGCACAGTAACAGCGGAGATAAACTCCATAGCAGCCGGGCAGGAAGCAGAAGCCCTGTCTACGCACAGCTACCCAGCACAAGCCACTAGAGGTCGCTGTTCTCCAAGGAGAGAAAGGCCACAAACCAACAAGAAGAGAAGTTCTTCCAGCCCTCACTCATCCAAGCTCTGCAAACTAGTCCTATCACCATGAAAAGACAAAATTACAGGCAAACCAAGATCACAGAGACACCAGAGAAGGAGGCAGACCTAACCAGTCTTCCTGACAAAGAATTCAAAATAAAAACCATAAACATGCTGACAGACATGTAGAGAAATACGGAAGAGAAATGGGATGAAGTCCGAAGGGAGATCACAGATGCCAGAAAGGAGATTACAGAAATGAAACAAACTCTGGAAGGATTTATAAGCAGAATGGATAAGATGCAAGAGGCCATTGATGGAATTGAAACCAGAGAACAGGAACGCATAGAAGCTGACATAGAGAGAGATAAAAGGATCTGCAGGAATGAAACAATATTAAGAGAACTGTGTGACCAATCCAGAAGGAACAATATCCGTATTATAGGGGTACTAGAAGAAGAAGAGAGAGGAAAAGGGATGGAAAGTATCTTGGAAGAAATAACTGCTGAAAATTCCCCAAACTGGGGGAGGAAATAATCGAACAGACCACGGAAATACACAGAACCCCCAACAGAAAGGATCCAAGGAGGACAACACCAAGACACATAATAATTAAAATGGCAAAGATCAAGGACAAGGAAAGAGTTTTAAAGGCAGCTAGAGAGAAAAAGGTCACCTATAAAGGAAAACCTATCAGGCTAACATCAGACTTCTCGACAGAAACCCTACAGGCCAGAAGAGAATGGCATGATATATTTAATGCAATGAAACAGAAGGGCCTTGAACCAAGGACACTCTATCCAGCATGACTATCATTTAAATATGATGGTGGGATTAAACAATTCCCAGACAAGCAAAAGCTGAGGGAATTTGCTTCCCACAAACCACCTCTACAGGGCATCTTACAGGGATTGCTCTAGATGGGAGCACTCCTAGAAAGAGCATAGAACAAGACACCCAACATATGAAGAATGGAGGAGGAGGAATAAGAAGGGAGAGAAGAAAACAATCTCCAGACAGTGTATATAACAGCTCAATAAGTGAGCTAAGTTAGGCAGTAAGATACTAAAGAGGCTAACCTTGAACTTTTGGTAACCATGAATTTAAAGCCTGCAATGGCAATAAGTACATATCTTTCAATAGTCACCCTAAATGGAAATGGACTGAATGCACCAATCAAAAGACACAGTGTAATAGAATGGATAAAAAAGCAAGACCCATCTATATGCTGCTTACAAGAAACTCACCTCAAACCCAAAGACATGTACAGACTAAGAGTCAAGGGATGGAAAAACATATTTCAGGCAAACAACACCGACAAGAAAGCAGGGGTTGCAGTACTAATATCAGACAAAATAGACTTCAAAACAAAGAAAGTAACAAGAGATAAAGAAGGACACTACATAATGATAAAGGGCTCAGTCCAACAAGAGGATACAACCATTCAAAATATATATGCACCCAATACAGGAGCACCAGCATATGTGAAACAAAAACTAACACAACTAAAGGGGAAAATAGACTACAGTGCATTCATTTTAGGAGACTTCAACACACCACTCACCCCAAAGGATAGATCCACCAGGCAGAAAATAAGTAAGGACATGGAGGCACTGAACAACACAGTAGAACAGATGGACCTAATAGACATCTATAGAACTCTACATCCAAAAGAAACAGGATACACATTCTTCTCAAGGGCACATGGAACATTCTCCAGAATAGACCACATACTAGCCCACAAAAAGAGCCTCATCAAAATCCAAAATATTGAAATTCTCCCAACCAATTTTTCAGACCACAAAGGTATAAAACTAGAAATGAATTCTACAAAGAAAACAAAAAGGCTCACGAACACATGGAGGCTTAACAACATGCTCCTAAATAATCAATGGATCAATGAACAAATTAAAATAGAGATCAAGGAATATATAGAAACAAATGACAACAATAACACAAAGCCCCAACTTCTGTGGGACGGAGCGAAAGCAGTTTTAAGAGGAAAGTATATAGCGATCCAGGCACACTTGAAGAAGGAAGAACAATCCCAAATGAATAGTCTAACATCACAATTATCGAAACTGGAAAAAGAAGAACAAATGAGGCCTAAAGTCAGCAGAAGGAGGGACATAATAAAGATCAGAGAAAAAATAAACAAAATTGAGAAGAATAAAACAATAGCAAAATTCAATGAAACCAAGAGCTGGTTCTTTGAGAAAATAAACAAAATAGATAAGCCTCAAGCCAAACTTATTAAGAGAAAAAGAGAATCAACACAAATCAACATAATCATAAATGAGAATGGAAAAATCACGACAGACTCCACAGAAATACAAAGAATTATTAAAGACTACTATGAAAACCTATATGTCAACAAGCTGGAAAACCTACAAGAAATGGACAACGTCCTAGAAAAATACAACCTCCCAAGACTGACCAACGAAGAAACACAAAAGTTAAACAAACCAATTATGAGCAAAGAAATTGAATTGGTAATCAAAAAACTACCCAAGAACAAAACACCCGGGCCAGACGGATTTACTTCGGAATTTTATCAGACACACAGCGAAGACATAATACCCATTCTCCTTAAAGTTTTCCAAAAAATAGAAGAGGAGGGAATACTCCCAAACTCATTCTATGAAGCCAACATCACCCTAATACCAAAACCAGGCAAAGACCCCACCAAAAAAGAAAATTACAGACCAATATCCCTGATGAATGTAGATGCAAAAATACTTAATAAAATATTAGGAAACCGAATTCAAAAGTATATCAAAAGGATCATACACCATGACCAAGTGGGATTCCTCCCAGGGATGCAAGGATGGTACAACATTCAAAAATCCATCAACATCATCCACCATATCAACAAAAAGAAAGACAAAAACCACATGATCATCTCCATAGATGCTGAAAAAGCATTTGACAAAATTCAACATCCATTCATAATAAAAACTCTCAGCAAAATGGGAATAGAGGGCAAGTACCTCAACATAATAAAGGCCATATATCATAAACCCACAGCCAACATTATACTGAACAGCGAGAAGCTGAAAGCTTTTCCTCTGAGATCGGGAACTAGACAGGGATGCCCACTCTCCCCACTGTTATTTAACATAGTACTGGAGGTCCTAGCCACAGCAATCAGACAAAACAAAGAAATACAAGGAATCCAGATTGGTAAAGAAGAAGTTAAACTGTCACTATTTGCAGATGACATGATATTGTACATAAAAAACCCTGAAGACTCCACTCCAAAACTACTAGAACTGATATTGGAATTCAGCAAAGTTGCAGGATACAAAATTAACACACAGAAATCTGTGGCTTTCCTATACACTAAAAATGAACTAATAGAAAGAGAAATCAGGAAAACAATTCCATTCACAATTGCATCAAAAAGAACAAAATACCTAGGAATAAATCTAACCAAAGAAGTGAATGACCTATACTCTGAAAACTACAAGTCACTCTTAAGAGAAATTAAAGGGGACACTAACAAATGGAAACTCATCCCATGCTCGTGGCTAGGAAGAATTAATATAATCACAATGGCCATCCTGCCCAAAGCAATACACAGATTTGATGCAATCCCTCTCAAATTACCAGCAACATTCTTCAATGAATTGGAACAAATAATTCAAAAATTTATATGGAAACACCAAAGACCCTGAATAACCAAAGCAATCCTGAGAAAGAAGAATAAAGTAGGCGGATCTCACTCCCCAACTTCAAGCTCTACTATAAAGCCATAGTAATCAAGACAATTTGGTACTGGCACAAGAACAGAGCCACAGACCAGTGGAGCAGATTAGAGACTCCAGACATGAACCCAAACATATATAGTCAATTAATATTTGATAAAGGAGCCATGGACATACAATGGCAAAATGACAGTCTCTTCAACAGATGGTGCTGGCAAAACTGGACAGTTACATGTAGGAGAATGAAACTGGACCATTGTCTAACCCCATACACAAAAGTAAATTCAAAATGGATCAAAGACCTGAATCTAAGTCATGAAACCATTAAACTCGTGGAAAAAAACATAGGCAAAAAACTCTTAGACATAAACATGAGTGGCATGAGTGATCTCTTCTTGAACATATCTCCCTGGGCAAGGAAAACAACAGCAAAAATGAACATGTGGGACTATATTAAGCTGAAAAGCTTCTGTATAGCAAAAGACACCATCAACAGAACAAAAAGGAACCCTACAGTATGGGAGAATGTATTTGTAAATGACAGATCTGAGAAAGGCTTGATGTCCAAAATATATAAAGAGCTCACATGCCTCAGCAAACAAAAATCAAATAATCCAATTAAAAAATGGGCAGAGGAACTGAACAGACAGTTCTCCAAAAAAGAAATACAGATGGCCAACAGACACATGAAAAGGTGGTCCACATAACTAATTATCAGAGAAATGCAAATTAAAAGTACAATGAGGTATCACCCCACACCAGTAACGATGGCTGCCATCCAAAAGACAAACAACAACAAATGTTGGTGAGGCTGTGGAGAAAGGGGAACCCTCCTACACTGCTGGTGGGAATGTAAATTAGTTCAACCATTGTGGAAAGCAGTATGGAGGTGCATCAAAATGCTCAAAACAGACCTACCATTTGACCCAGGAATTCCACTCCTAGGAATTTACCCTAAGAACGCAGCAATCAAGTTTGAGAAAGACAGATGCACCCCTATGTTTATTGCAGCACTATTTACAATAGCCAAGAATTGGAAGCAACCTAAATGTCCATCGGTAGATGAATGGATAAAGAAGATGTGGTACATATACACAATGGAATACTACTCAGCCATAAGAAGAGGGCAAATCCTACCATTTGCAGCAACATGGATGGAGCTGGAGGGTATTATGCTCAGTGAAATAAGCCAAACGGAGAAAGAGAAATACCAAATGATTTCACTCATCTGTGGAGTATAAGAACAAAGGAAAAACTGAAGGAACAAAACAGCAGCGGAAGCACAGAACCCAAGAATGGACTAACAGGTACCAAAGGGAAAGGGACTGGGGAGGATGGGTGGGTAGGGAGGGATAAAGGGGGGGAAGAAGAAGAAGGGGGGTATTAAGATTAGCATGCATGGGGCGGTGGGAGAAAGGGGAGGGCTGTACAACACAGAGAAGACTAGTGATTCTACAACATTTTGCTATGCTGATGGACAGTGACTGTAAAGGGGTTTATAGCGGGGACCTGGTATAGGGGAGAGCCTAGTAAACATAATATTCTTCATGTAAGTGTAGATTAAACATAACAAAAAAAAAAGAAAAAGAAAGAAAGAAAAGGGGGATTACTCCCTGATAGGATAAAACTAACTGTAAATCAATGATTAATGCATGCTTTAAATATCCTTAATTTTGATCACTTAAAGGGTGTCAGATGATCAGCTATGGAGGTACACTTTTCTGATAATATTCCTTTCTCTTAAAAAAAAAAAAAGCAGTTCCTGTGTGGGGACCTCCAGTGAGTTCTACACAATGGTATAAAGAGCATATCAAAGTGTGGGCAAAGGGTCTGTTTGTGTTGATACAGAGGATCAAAGCCTAATTTGGCTATCCAGAAAATGAACTAAGATATGATATGAAGAAGAACTTCCAACATCAGCACTCTCTGGAAGACTCATACCAGAATATGATCATCAAAAAACCTCAACAACGATCCAGGCGATGCTGCAGTTGTAGCTGCAGCCATCCCACTGGTTCCTGGACTTGCCATTGGAATGAAGAAGGAGATATCTAAGCTGGCCTGTGCTTTCAGTAAAACAAATTTGACTGGATCTATACGGTTGGAACTCAACCAAGAATTAGAAGAAGTGCAAGTTGTAGTGCTCCAAAGTCTTACAACTACAGACTATCTACTGTTAAAAGAACATATGGGATGTGAACAGTTCCCAGGAATGGGTTGTTTTGTCTGATTTTTCTCAGACTGTTCAAGTACAGTTGGACAATATCCATCATATCATAGACAAATTTTCACAAATGCCTAGGGTGCCTAACTGGTTTTCACTGGAGATGGCTAGTAATTATAGATCTGCTTTGGTTATGTAACTGTATTCCTATTATGTGAATGTGTGTGCGCAATTTAATTAGTAGTTTAAAACATGCTTAAGTTACTCTACAAGAAGATATGTCAAAGAAATAATCAATCCTCCCACGTTTTCTTCCGTCTGTTACCTCTATAGCTTTTCTTCTTCCTTCCTAATTACAACCCTTAAATAGAATTCGTGCCTCATATCGAATTTACCGAGTATCATAATTCCTCCAAGTGGTAAAGATACCTCAAGACAAATGCTGGGCATAGAAGCCACAGGGCATAAATTTGCAAAGAAGTAAAAAGCTAACCTTTTCAAACAATATGGCTTCTCTCTCACTTACCAACTTTACATCTCCCTGTATGGCCCTGGAAGATGACTGGTTAGCCAAAGACGGGTAAGATTCCCAAGGGAGGAACAACCTAAGACAGGCACAGTCGCAGGGGGGCCATCAGGTGAGAAATTGGGGATCAATAGAGGTGAGGCTTAGAATCTCACGCCCCCTGTTTTGAGAGAAATCTTCTGCATCCATGGTTGTTTTATTGCCCTTGTCTAGCTTGGATTAACACATAGTCTACAGGCACACACCTGATCATCTACATTTGCTCTCTTACAACACTAAACTATGTTTTCTACCTTTATCTTGCATCTACCTACTACTTCAGCATTTTATTAAAAATAATAATAATAATAAAGGGAGAAATGTGGGATCCACATATAAATGAAGTATAAAAATCAAATGAATATTCATATTTGACCTGATTGTTTATAGTTCATAATGCATGATCAAAACCAAAAGTTTCTGTGATGACTGCCCTTGTACTGTTCACCTTGTAAGAACTTATTCACTATGTAAGAATTTGTTTACCATGTAAGAACTTGTTCATTATGCTTCAGAAGATTGGAGACTGACGAGAATTAGGCTTGGGGTGGATTAATGATTGTGCATTGAGCATTGACTCCCTTATACAGAATTTTAATGTTGTTAACAACCATTTGATCAATAAATATGAGAGATGCCCTCTCAAAAAAAAAAGGATATTTAATTTTTCATAAGGTTTCAGGCTTTCATGTTTCATTTGTATTCTGACAGATCCTTCACAGTGCCTGTACCTAATGATTAGGATCTACTCAATATTTTAAAAGGCCAAAAATAGACACATTAATTTATATTATGCTAGATGATATTATAGACATTATCTATTTTATGCAGTTATTTGAAATTTCTACATATTGTTACGTATTTTCAGAAACCATGTTAATGTACTACAACTTTAACAAGACCAGACCATTACATTTTAATGATGCTATAATATTTTAGCAAGGCCGTAAATCTCTCAAATTTTGAAGTAAGTTTATGTGTTCACATTTTAAAATAAAATACAAGAGTCATTTTGAAAAGGAAGGCTCTTCACTTCTTAGACATACTCACATAGAATCACTCTTTAATAAGTACAGTTAAAATGTACATGGAACATCTACAGTCCAGCTGTTTCTATGCTGGGCTTATGCACATATTCAAACCAATATACTGTGAGTTGTTGAATGATCCAAATACACTCAGGCTTTTTTAAAACCCTTTAGAATAGGATAGATGTTTTCAAATGCTTCATAGATCTCAGAACGTTCTTTGGCACCTATGAAGAAATCCAAGTTAACACAATCTTTAATATAATTGTATCAAAATTTTCTTAAGACTGAAATTTCATTGTCATCTCCAATTACTTTTAATACCATGGCATCTCTCTAGGTATACCTGAGAAATGACATTCATTCCTGGTCAAGACAAAAAAATGTGGTGACTACAGTCACATTCTGACAAACACACACCCTAGAACAGTCTTCTAGTACTTGCGTTGTGTGGGCATATTTGTCTTTAGGCTCACAGGGCACAGTATGAAATATGGAATGTTATCTGTCTGTGTGCCACGAGCTTCACAACAAAACATGACCTTCATCAGCACCTGTGGGCTCTTCGCTCCCAACAAAAGGGCCTTCCTTTGATACGCTCATCTCTAGTTAACATCTTGATTCCCTCATATTGACTAACAGAGACAAAGTGGAGCTATTCTAAGGTTTTAAATGTCAGCATATGGGAAGGGATTATTAGAGAGAAAAATTGTACCACTGTCACCTGTAGAGTCTTAATGTTTCAGGGGATCTTTAATTATTTTTTTTAAATTTTTATTAAGGTATTATTGATATACACTCTTAGGAAGGTTTCACATGAAAAAACAATGTGGTTACTGCATTCACCCATATTAGGGGATCTTTAATTATAACATACTTCTCTAACAGTTAAAATAGATAAAAATATGAATTCAACATGGTCTCCACTCTTGAGAGTTATAAATCAGTCCCTCCTCACCTCACCAACCACCACCACTACTTCCACCTTCCAAGTTATGCAGGTAAGTTGTGCTAAGGGTTATGGACTGGCAGTACTTACATTTATATGGGGCTGTCAACTAATCAGGAAACTATTGTTTAATATTATTGGGTAGGAGGCAAGGAAATTAATGAAGAGAATATCAAAACTGTTGATTCGAAGAGAAATGGACAATAGCTTAAGTTTATAAACACTAAAACACTCTTCCTTGAGACTATAAAGCTGGAATAGAGGCTGGCTCACTAAGAGCAAAAATGACCTGTAAGAAGTAGTTATCTGTTCTAATTACAGAACTAATGAAAGAGAATTACCAAAAGGAGGATCACCAGATTTGAGAAGCAGGTAGAAATCAGGATTCAAAATCAAGGATGAGCTATAACAATAACTTTTAAAATGGAAAATAACAAGTGTTGATGTTATGAAGAAATCGGAACCCTCATACATTGCTGGTGGGGATGTAAAATGGCTCAGCTACTGTGGAAAACAGTTCAGCAGTTCCTCAAAAATGCTAAAATAAGCATTACAATATGACCCAGAAATTCCACCCTCTGGTATATACCACCCAAGCTGAAAATGGGTACCCAAACAAATAATGCTCACATAGACAATATTCATTGCAGCTCTCTTCACAAGAGCCAAAAAATAGAAACAACCCAAGTATCCATCAACAGATGAATGGATAAACAAATGTGATATCTACCTACAATGGAATATTATTCAGCTGTAAAATGTGGATGAACTTCAAAACATTATGCCAAGTGAAAGAAACTTCTTAATGATAAAGAATTTTATTTTGAGTAATGGAAATATTTTGGCACTAGATAGAGAAGGTGATTGTACAACATTGTGAACGTATTAAACACCACTGAATTGTTCACTTTAAAATGGTTAAGTTTAATCAAAACATCAATGACATTTTTTACAGAACTAGAGCAAACAGTCCTAAAATTTTTATTGAACTACAGAAGACCCCAGATAGCCAAAGCAATCTTGAGAAGGTAGAAAGCTGATGGTATCATACTCCCTGATTTCAAACTAACCTACAAAGGTATAGTAATCTAAAACAGTATGGTACTGGCATAAAAATAAACACATAGCTCAATGGAACAAAATAGAGGGCCCAGAAATAAACCCACATTTATATCATCAGTTTCTGACAAAGGAGGCAAG
Organism: Manis javanica; assembly: GCF_040802235.1. Taxonomy (NCBI): domain Eukaryota; kingdom Metazoa; phylum Chordata; class Mammalia; order Pholidota; family Manidae; genus Manis; species Manis javanica. The sequence continues at coordinate 44,292,384 of NC_133163.1, read as the reverse complement.
AATATACAATGGGGAAAAAGACACTCTCTTTGATAAATGGTGTTGAGAAAACTGGACAGCTACATGCAAGAGAATGAAACTTTACACCATTTAAAGACCTCTATGCAAGACCTGAAACCATAAAACTCCTAGAAGAAAACATAGGTAGTAAACTCAAACAACAGCATTAGTGATTTTTTTGTAGACATGTCTCCCCAGGCAAGGAAAGCAAAAGCAAAAATGAATAAGTGGGACTACATCAACACAAAAAGCTTCTGCACAGCAAAAGAAACCAACACAATGAAAAGGCAGCCTATCAAATGGAAGAAGATATTGGCAAATGATATATCCAATAAGCGATTGATATAAAAATATACAAAGAACTCATAAAACCAAATAATACTCATTAAAAAAACTCACAAAAACACCAAAAAAATAATCCAATTAAAAAAATGGCAGAGGACCTGAATAGACATTTTTTCCAAAGAAGACATACAGATGGACAACAGACACACGAAAAGATGCTCAACACCACTAATTCTCAGGGAAATGCCAATCAAAACCATAATGAGATACCACCTCACACCAGTCAGAAAGGCTAATATCAACAAAACAGGAAATAACAGGTGTTGGCAAGGATGTGGAGGGAATTCTTATGCACTATTGGTGGGAATGTAAATTGGACAGGTCAGTATGGAAAGCAGTATGAAATTTTTTCAAAAAACTAAAAATAGAAATACCACATGATCCAGTAATTCTACTTCTGGGTATTTACTTGAAGGAAACAAAATCATTAATTCAAAAAATATATATACTCCTATATTCTGCAGCACTATTCACAACAGCCAAGATACGAAAACAACTAAGTGTCCATTGATGGATGAATTGATGAAGATGTGTGTGTATTTTACACATATACTTATTCATTCATTTATTTATTTATTTCTCAGCCTTAAAAAAGAATGAAGTCTTGCTGTTTGCAACATGGATGGACCCTATAAGGGTTACATGAGCCAATGCTTGTAAGAAGTCCTTTGTAAGCCATAATACTTTACAAAATCAAAGCTTATTGTCCTAGTAGAAGGTACCTCAGGATCAGGGATGTTGGGATGGCTGGTCTAAGTACATGAGGCTTATCATTCAGTTCTGTAGGAACCAGTATGATGTGATTTGTTTGTCTCCTTCCCCAGAGCTGGATTCCTGACAGTCAGGGGATGCATTATATTCACTTTTGTTTCCTCAGCACCAAAACAGCATGTGTATCTGGTAGGCACCCAATGCTTATGAAATATATATCATCTGTCTATAAGGTTTCTAAGCTCATCCTTACTCCTTAGCCAGTCCACATATTAATTTCCAATACTGCTTGGATTTTCCAATTCTATGCCTTCACCAACTACACATCTGATTTTCCCCAGTGGTACCATATGTGAGTGCATGTAAGTGAAAATCTTACAAATGGGAAAAAAAACAGCATTAAAACCCTGGAGGTATACATTTTACGGTATATACCATCTGCTATTAGTGGGAGACTGCCATTAACTACTGATCGTGATACTGTGTTCTCTCTTTGGCCCACTTACTATATCTGTGCTATTTTTATGCTGCCCTCTGACCCAACTCCAAGAACCACTGATGTCAAGTTGAGAGTGACCCTCAATAACAAAGACCCAGCTTCTTAGTCCTTTACGCAGGAGGGAAATAAAGCATTTTACTGAAGGCTCTTTAGATTTTATATTCCTATCATCGGGGCAAAGCATCACAGCAAAATTCCAGTCTTTTTCAATGCTAGGGAAGAACAAGAAGAGCAGGCTTCAACTGAGGTAACAATAGCTGACGTTTCTGCCATGTTTACCATACATCAGGCACTGGATTTGGCCTCCTCACAACACTTAGCAGGTGGTTTCCATGGTCACCTGCCTTTTACATATGTGGAAATCAGGTGGAGGATTTAGACTCATCCAAGGTCATACAGCCAATAAATGAAGCCTGGATCCAAACTGGACATTTGGTTTCCAGGGCCCATCCTCTTAGCTACCACACCTGCTGCCTGTCACCACTGACAGAGTATTCACTTATCATTCCTTCAGCTGACAATCAGGTTAGGGAGAAGGTGCCCAAAAGACCACACAGGTGTTTGCATAGACATTTAAGGAGCCGGAGACAGGGCAAATATGTGCTAATGGTGGACTCTGGAGCCACGAAGCTTAAGTTTCCAGCCGTGCTTCAGTATGGATAGCTGTTTGACATGGTTAAGGTTACTTACCCTCTCCATTGTCCCCATTCTACAGGTGAGGAAACTGAGATATTAAATACAACCACACAGAGTTAACTAGAATCCAAGTACAAGCCCTCATCCCAGCGCCCAGCACATGAGTGCGCAACATATGTTAAGTCTATTGTGTCTGATCTTAGAAGTGAAAGTTGACAGATCTGATGCTCATTATATTTTATTCCAGCATATCTGAGCTATGCTATTAAGTTTACTGTGGTCTGAGAAAAAACATGGGTCCTAAATATTATGCCTATTATAGCAAAGCAGCATGGACTTGGGAAAGCAGTTTGAACTTGGCCCAGTTCCTGTTGCTTTTTGCTGTCAGGGACCACGACAAAGTAGGACAGTAGGGCCTCTCTGTCCTCAGCTCACTTAACGATAATTAGAGCATTCAGATGTAGCCTCCGACACGGTTTGGGCTGCAGTTTGGGCACCTCAGGGGATTAAGGCAATTTTACATGGATAAATTATTCTCAAAGACCATGCAAATGGTGCATGACACAATGGTTTCAAACTGCCACTTGTATTATGTGCATTGGTGCTCTACAGTTCTTACATAAGGGAAGATCTGACATCTATTATTCAATACAGTGTGCATTATAATTTCAATACTCTTAACATTTTCTAGGCAAAAGTTATTTACCCTTGTTGGGACCTTGTTCTCAAAACAGCTCCACAGAGTCTTGCCATATTGGACAAGACCACGTGGGTCTCTAGGACTCCACTGGACTCTCTATACAGCCACCCCAGCTGAAATAAATCCTAGAGGCAGGGCTAAAAGGCCTCCTTGGCCCCTTTCCCCATGTTTAGACCCAAAATTGGGCCCTTGAGTTTTAAATTCCTTTCTAGGTGAAAGAATTTAAGTACCCAAGAAAGGAATAAGAAGCATTTGTCTCTAAGTTCGGAGCAAAAGTAACCTAAACTGCATAGTTCTGGGTAAAGTACTTTAAGACAACATGGAATAAACGGAGGAAAATCGCAATAGATAATTACTCATATTTCAGTAGTAAGACATTGGCTGGCTTCACTTCATAACAGAAGCCAAACTCTGGACTTCAGTCAGTACACCTCTTGTTACTCTCCTCACAAAGATGATGACCTATGTCTTGTGACACATTTTAAGGGGAGTTTATTGTAGGGTTTGGGGTATTATGTATTAACAATCCTTTACTTTGTGATTTGAAACTTATGTGTGTGTACAATGAAATGTGTACATGAAAGGTTTTTTCCTTTTGAATAAGTGGGAAAGTTGGTCTGAATTAAGGATATTTAAAGAAACTTGAGTACCTATAATAGGAACTTAGCCTGTACTTGGCAATTCGCATTTTAAATAAAGACTGATTTGTAATTACACATAGCACATATGTGAAAGTATCCATCCAAAGGTGTTGAAAAGTTTGTCCCCTTATGTAGGCATATATTCACCTCTGATATTTCTATACTATTCAATGTACTTGGCAGACTTCTCTCCCTTCCTTCAGAATACAGAGGTAAACTTTATGCCAGTCACTAGGAGGTCTTAATTATTTCAGACTCTAAATTGGTGGCATCTGAGAAACTGTGGTTTGTTGTATTCTAAAGGTTCTTGAATTCCAAAACAGCTTTCCTACTTTGAAGACACGTTACTTATTTCTCAGAGAAAAATAAGCTCTAAAACTTTACTGAGAGTTCTAAAAGATGACTTAAGAACAGACATTCCATGTTTTGGGATGCTGAGTGGTAACTATCAGTTTTTCTCAAATTAATCCGGGTAATGAAAAATCCTTTTTTTTTAAAAATGGGCAAGATCTTGTAAAATTCTGCCATTTGTTTGGAAGAATAAATATTTGAAAGGAGCTGACAAACATGAAGAGATGCAATGAGGGAAAACCAGCCCTATCAGATACAGAGACCACTTGAATTAAAGCACAAACCACAATAGTATAGAAATATAATAAGATATGATAGTATAAATCTAGAGCAAAACAAGAATTCAAAATAGACCCTTATATAAAAATAAAGGGCAAAAGGAGTCATCATAAATTAATAAAGAGAAGAAGGCTCCGTAGTGTTAAGATGGCTGGCCAGCTCTTTGGGAGTGGGGCATAATTGATTTGGCTCATGCCATACAAACTTGGCATTCATCTTGGTACAGAAGGGTAAAATGTGTAAAAACCCAGATAAAATTAGACAAACAGCAGACTTCAGTAGAGTGGTATGGAAGAAAGTCTCAAGCATTTACTTCAAGAATTTTTAAGCCCTTCTTTATGTAAAAATAAGTCAACTGGAAAAAGTCACAAGTATAGCAAAAAGCAATTGTTAATATTATGGTGAATACATAAAAATCCTTAGGGAAAAAACTAATAAAAACTAAGTAGGCAAAGGGAATAAGTTATGTACACACTATTTACAAAAGATAAAATGTTATTTGTTGTATATGTTAAAAAGTGATCAATCTCTTCTTCTGATTACTAGTGATCTTAAAGCAGTGAGATCATTGTCACTTATACTGTTAAAGTTTTCTTTTATATCATTTTGTTTTGAATTCTGCTGAGGGTTTGTAAAATATACTTACATACATCACTGGTAGGATTGTATGATAAAGGAGAGCTATGTCATATACACATTTAAGAAACTGGTAATTTATACTAATAACTTTAAAAATGATCATATCCTTAAAAGTTCCATTTCTGAGCATCCACACTAATAAAATAATTTTCCACACATAGAAACAGACAAATGTTTGTCTCATTTATAATCAGCAAACAAAAAACAAACATTTAAACGCTGAACAATTATAAGTTCAATGCAAGAACATGCTAGAACTTTGGCCTGCTGGCCGAATCTAGTCTGCTTCCTGTTTTTGACAGCCTCTGAACTGATAATGATTTTTATAATTTAAATGGTTGGGGGCGAATAAAAACCAAAAGACTATTACATGACACATGTAAATCTTGTGAATTATATTAAAATCACATTTCAGAGACCTTATGTAAGGTCTATAGCTACTTTCTCATTACAATGGCAGAGGTAAATTGCAACATGGCCCACAAAGCCTAAAATATTTTGTATTTGGTTCTTCACAGAAAAAAGGTTTGCTGACCCCTCTGTTGGAACATTCTGCAACTATTTAAAACCTTCTTGAAAAGTTTGTAGCAATGAGTTAAGGCTCAGATGTTATAATGGTTAATAAAAAGGCAGGATGTAAAAATTAATATACATATCAAAATGACATAAAAACATGAAAAAAGTTATATTGTTTTTGGTATTGGGACTGATAGGTGATGTAATATTCCTTTCTACTTTTCACTTTTCGAATAGGTATTCTATAATAGCAAGAATTGCTTTATAATGGTGAACAAAGCCATTTAAAAGAAAAAGCAAAGTACTGAGTTTTATGAAAGTCAGAAAATGATCATAGAACTAACCTGTCAACACAACTTTTCCAGATACAAAGATAAGCAATACAATTCGTGGTTTTACCATTCTATAAATAAGGCCAGGAAACAGTTCAGGTTCATAACTGATATAAAAGGAAAAAGTTAAAAATAGCATTAATCAATTATTTTCCCATAATATTTAAGACCCAGTATACTAAAGCTGCATATTAAAACAGCTTAAGAAAGTTATTCTACCAAAAACCTTTTGGCCACCTTGATAAAAGTAGTCTTGAGTGGTGTATGTAATTTCTTTTGGCAGTCAAAACCAGAATTTATTTTGGTCATAATATGTTTTCAAGTGCAAGTCATCCTAAGGTATTAGAAATTAAAGTAATTTAGGGCATCAGATTTAATATATTAAGATCTTGTTAGTTAAATGTTCTCCAGCTTTCCAAAAAAGTCTATCCACAAAAATAAATACATTTTCTGAAGTTTCCAAGTTCCCCAATAATGAGCACATTCTGTATGCATTTATAAACTGCTAGAGTTAACAGTTTAGCAAATAAAACCTAAACAATTTTCATATAAACTAACTCATTCACATTTACTACTAAATGTGAGTTGGCTTCTCCATTGAACAAAGGATGGCAGAGCTAAGAATGGCTTCTCCATAGTCTAGCATAGAGAGGAGGAGAGATTCCTAGAAAGGTATAAGGAGCCTACAAAAATAAGTCAGGAGTTAAATAAAACTATTCTTAAAACAAAGGCTAACGGTGAATAGATATACAGGAAGAAATCTGGAAAATGGAGCACTAGATGACACATGAGTCCTTGCTTTAAAAGGGCGAATCCAGACCACACAGAAAAACTCCATTCCATTCTGCAGTGAATGAGACCACACAACAGCAGATGTGAGACTTTTTAGAGGTGCCAGAAAGGTGCATCACAGTGGTGAGTGGCCCTTCTTACATATGAAGGTTACTGTGTGTGGCCCTCTCTTCCTGGCATCATTCCACCTTACTGCAGAAAGCCTGTCAAGACTTCTACCCACTAACCACTTTCTGACACTGGGGAGACACTGATACTAGCTGGAGCCCTGGAAACCACAAGGTTTGATCCAAGAAAGTGATGGCTGGGGCACAAAAGGAATGGCTCTCTTTGATCTTCCAACCAAACCCTAGTACTCTAAAAGGTATAAACAGAAGTCTTGGGTATGTAAACGACAGTGAACTGAATTTGGCTTTCAGAACCAGGGTTTTATTGTACCAGCATAATGAATTCCCAATTAGATATTTACTTCATTTCATTTATTCTCTGCCTAATTTAGAAGAGTTTGAGGCATGAAAAACAAAAGGTTTTGATTAGGGATGGAGAACATCTCATTGGGGTTGAGAATAACAAATACCTGCCACTCCTTGGCCAAGCCAACTTCAATGCACTGTTCAAATTTCAGCTTAAATGTCACTTCTGTTAAGAAGCCTTCCTTGACCTCCACATCTACCCTGGCCCAGTGACATTAATTAATCTGCTCAATGGCACTGTAGCACTACAAGAGGTGTTCACCTTCATGATTGCCATATTCCATTACTTTCTTTGGCATCTCTGTCTCCCCTCTTGGACAGTAAGCTCTATGAGGGCAAGGGATTGTAGTGACAGCCACAATCACTGGTCACCGCAGCATCTACACATAGTAGCCACCTAGATTTTACCCATTTAAGAAATAATTATCAGGATATATTTGATTTAAAAATGGAAGGGTAGGAGAAAAATGCTTAGGGAAAACAAAACAATTATGGCATAGAAAGACTGATGGAGAAAGTGCCCAGTAACAAGGGAGACACTTATATTGCCAGGTGCTGATATATTATAAGTTTGTAGAGCCAGGGGGATTAAATGAACTTAACATAAGGTTTTAACATAAGGCACACTTGACCTGATAATTAAAACTGATGTGTGCCACAGTTCCCTACAAGGCTAGAGATAAGTAAAGAAAGGCCTAATTCTAAAGACACAAACCTGCTGAGAAAGAGGTGTTTTTTTTAATGCCCAAATGTCATGAATACAGACACTGGAGTTGTAATCCATAACCTAAGGATGGAGGCCAAATACAGGGCATTTGGGGAAGGCAAGAAGACTAAAAAGAAGGAAGATATGAGATGGGCCCACTCCAAGTGGCCAAATACAGCGCATGTGATGAATTTCTGTCTTGCCCTACTGGCAGTTTTATCTCTCTGAAAGTAGAAGTAGTGACAAGGGGAGCTCCTGGTCTAGGCTTAAATCTGATCTACAGGAGAGGATGACATAGGTGAAAAAGAAATGAAATGAAACTGCACAGGAATTGCATGTATCTTAGAGCTCTTCATGGCCCAGATGGGGAATGCTAAGTCTAATACAGACATGATCTTAGAATTCAGGCAGAGGTCTTTGAGATGTTCAGAAAAAGTTGGTTCAGAGAAAGACAGACTAGAGGCCCATGGTTGTGAATCTAGGAAAGATGGCTTGTGTGCTGAGAGACTTCTAAAAATGGAAGTTTTATTATGAATCTACAAATTATTCCAAGATTGAAGAAAGATAAAGGTACCTAAACAGGCGGTATGTCTTACATGGGCGGAGGGCTTCCCAGTAGTGAACTCAATGTGTATATCCCAAGAGGTGTTACACTAATACACTAAAGAAGAAATTGTGGTGGGGACTAGAGCTATACACACTCAACCCCAGTGAGATGTTCTCCATCCCTAAAATTGATGCAGAGGTAAAAAAGAAATATAATCAAGGGGGAAAAACATTGCCTGAACAATATCATAAAAGCTAAATCTAAGACTGAACTATATTTTAAAAGTTAGGAAAAAGGTAACCAAATTTTAGCTTCTGTTTATGTCTCAAAGGGAAGCTAGCATGTTAAAGCACAACTATGTGATCTCTATCCATTCTGTTCAACAGAATAGTTACTCGAAGGCAAAGAGAAGGAAAAGTGGGGTATAAGGACCTAAGTTCAGGCTAGATCAAGAGAACTGAAGAGCATGTGTGATTCTAAGCCAGTTCCGGTGCCTTGGCCCAAGTGTGTGTCCCAGGGGGCAGTGGGCTTGGGTGTTAATGGATCAGCCTTGGTCACTGCTGCCTGAGGGCCTGAGCCGGCAGGGAGAAGCACCAAAGCAGTTGAGGGAGAAGAAGGAGCATTTGCTCTTGAGGCCTGAGATGGGGAGTTGCATTTGAAGAAGCCAGGCTCGCTAGAGATACTCCTGAGGAATGTGAAGACACTAAAGAAGAAATTGTGGTGGGGGCTACAGCTAAACACACACAAACGAAATGGCTAAATAAACTTGACAGGACAAAAACTAGATGGGACTGCCTTCATGGCATGTGCTATGGCCATTCTTCATCTTCTCTCCTTTTCCCCCTCCCCAGCTGTCAACTTCCTAATCCACTGCACACCCCTTCTCTGTCTGCCGTTGCCCTCACCCATAGCCTGGCGTGCAGTTTTAGAAAGGTACACAGCAGCTGGTCTCTGTGTGGGTCTCCAGCATTGGCATGACCTGTCAGCTACTAGCACCGCAAATTCAAGCAACATTTCTGGTGAAGCAGCCCAGGCAACAATGTGTTTTATTAAAATCGCCAGCCAGTTGATTAGTATGCAATTAATTTTGAGAACCACTATTTCAGAAGACTGGACACATAAGGTAGGTAACCAGTGAGCACTGAGGCTCGCAACTTAACCCTTTCACCTACTGTGCCTTAAAAAAAAAATTGCACTTTCTTTGAAAGATACATTATATAAGCATCCGGTAACAACTTTAATATGGTGGTAAGCTCAAAGTTAAGGGATATAACAGTCATACCTACTGAACTGCTGATGAGTTAGCACCAAACCTTCCAGCCTGATTGGAAATCTCACATCACAGCTTCCAACCATGTTCTGAATTTTAAAATCAAGGACTCTGGCAGGGAATCCGAGCTTCTGCACCACACGAGCATACTTTCGGGCTGCAAGTCGAGACTGGTCTTCACTGGAAAGGGGAAAATGTGTTGAAAGATGTCTTAATCACTATGTCCACTCTACTACTCAGGCTGCATTCACATACTTTTCTGACTGTATGGTTAGCATTTGTATTACATTTATCTTTCCATGTACACTTCGCACCTATAGACTGAGGATGAGGACCGACTTCCCCTGCATTTGTTCCTAGCACCTAGGAAAAAGTATGGCACAAAGTACAACTGCTGAACTGAATCATAAGCTGATTTACCTTAATTTATAATCTTTCACATATAAATATATGTATTTTCCACACTATTAGATACAATTAAGTATTCTGCTGGTTCTCAGAGTCTTCAGCCCAGCAGCACCACCTGAAACTTATTAGAAATACAAAGTCCCAGGTCCCATCTCAGATGTGCAGAAACTCTGGGGGTGGGGGCCAGCAGTCTGTGCTTCAAACCCTTCGGTGATTGTGATGCTTTGTAAGGTTTTAGTATAAAAGTGTCTGGTATAAAAGTGTGTGCTACTTAGATGGGAACAACATTAACAAAAATAAGGACGTGTGTGAGCCAACAAAGAACCAATGAGAAAATAAGAGCTGTGCCGAGTAGCTCAGGAGGGCAGAGAGGAATCAGCATGTGGGTGTTTATGGGACAAATTACATTAAGGAAAAAACATGAAAAATACCTCAGAACTTGCCTAATTTTGCTCAGCCTTTCTCACACAATTGCCATTCACCTCATACTCAATATGAGAAAGAAAGAAATTCATCCAATTTTGTGGCTATGTTCCTTCTGAATGTTTGTCCTACTCCAGCCCTAAATCCCTGTCAGAATGGGAAGTCTGGGGTTTGAGGCTTTACTTTTCATAAAGTCCTTTTCAATGGTCACCATCCAAACAAACCAATGAGTAGCAGGGATTGCCAAACAGGGGGAACACCTGGTGGGTGAACCGCATGAATCCACCCTTTCTTAGAGCTGGAAATCAGAAGCACCTGAAAGACAAGCCAGGTTGAACTTGTGTTTGCCTGGACCAAAGGAAGCACTGGACTCTCTTTCCCATCTAGGTTCTTCACAGCACTGCCCCCTCGCATGTGTACTAATTACGTCACACATCACCTCACTTTGATTCTCCTCACCCACTTATAACTTCTGAAATAGCAAGGCCATGTCCCCAAGTTAGCAGTGAAATAAACTTACTATTTTGAAAAAATACATTTTGCCTAACTGAGCCGTTACATTTCCCATAGTGCAAATGTTAAAAAGGTCTGATTTCAAGAGTTTGCAGAGCCATGTAGTTTCTTGGGATATTGGCTGTGAATATCCCTTAGAAATCCTCATTCAAATAACTGACAGTTACAGTCTACATACATATCCTTGTACAAACACTAGGAAATAGAGTAAGAACCTTGAAATGTCAACACCAGAACCACTGATCAATTTGATCCTTTGGAACTTTTCCTATGTAAACACAGGTATTCCTCACTAGCAAACTGGTTATTACACCTAAAGATAATAGGTTTGGATAAATTTCAGAACTCTCACAACCCTCAATCCAAAAGTCAAGAACCAAGTACTCTTGGATAACAAGGGTCTCTTATTTTCTGAGCTCACTAGCCAAGCTTTCACTATCAAATTTTAGAAACCAAATAAATTCAGACAGGGAAAGATACTCATGAATGTGTAATATGAGCATATTTTAAAGTGAAAGTGGGATAATAAACCTACAGTTTAGTTGCCTGCTCCTACACAACTTAAACTATACCTCCAACTTGATATATGTGTGTGTATTTAAATGGCTAAATACAATTTTAATTTATGATCTAAAAAAAACTATTACTAGACATTTGTTTCTCCTCATTTTAAACAATGCTGAAATGAACCTCCTTGCAGGCATCTTGCAGAATTGTCCAACAGCTTAAAAAATGGAGATGTCTAGGTCAAAGGACACACAGAGCAACAGAAGAGAAAGCCAGAAACTTATTCAGATATATTTAAAGAACTGTATATGTAAAAACAGGTGGGCAAAAAAAAAAAGGAGTAAAAATGGATTTTTCAGTAAATCTATTGGTGCACTGATTGGTCATTTGAAAAAAACATTATTTTGCAATGAAACAAAGTTCTAGACTTGTTCTGCCCAATGTGGTAGCCCCTGAGCACATGTGACTATTAAGCACTTTGAAATTTAGCTCATACAACAGAGGAAATGAATTTTTTATTTAATTTTAATTAATTTAAATTTACAAAGCCATATGCGGCTAGTGGCTAGCATCTTGGATAGTGCAGATATGGCAAATTTCATTTCCATCACCTAGAGAAAACTCTAACTGAATCAAAACATCAACTTCCTTTCCTCACTACAAAGCAGGACCCGAAAAAGGCCAGAAAAACCCATGAGATCAATATTTATGTAATATTGTGCATGGGAAATGCCTTCCTAAACATGAAAGCAAACAGCCATAAAGAAAAAAATTGGATGACTACACACAAAAAATTTTAATTGTGTAAAAAAAACAAAACATCATAAGACACCATTAACAGTAATCTGGGAAAAAATGTTTACTCTATAAAATGGTAGAAATACTGAAATACAAAAAGCTATTTACAAAGAATATCTCCACAGACTGTTGGGCAAAAGACGCAGTAGGAAGTTTACATATGAAAAGTTAGTCTCACTAGTAAATACAAGAAATGTAATTAAAACAACATAATTTTGCCAGTTTGGCAAATATAAAAAAGAATATTATCACCCGGTATCTTTGGAGAAAATGAACACTCAGTACATCTCTAGAGCAAAGAAACTGATGCAACCTTTCAGAAAGACATTTGCTATCATCTTTTAACACTCAGAAGGAGGAGCAGCTCTCCCACTACAGGTTTATGCTGGAAGGGTATACATCAGCACAGGGCTTCCTCTGCATGAGATCCAGCAAAGACAAGTCTTTTAAGAGATACCTCCTGACCTAACGCTCAAGCTAATGGTCAAGAAATGTCCCATTTAGCACCTTTAAAAAGTTCTCTCCATCTACAATGAGGAAAATACGTAACTACTTCCCCAGGCTTATGCAGGCTTTATCACTACTGTAGCTTTAAAAAAAAAATGTACCTTAAAAACAAGTTGTATCAGCCTAGTTTAGTCCCCTCAGTTTAACAGGGGGGACTGTAAAGTGGAAAAGAATTCAGTATTATGAACCAGAATGTTTTTAACCTAAAATTTGGGCATCTCATGAATTTAACTCTTGAGCAAAGTATTTCGCTCCTACTGTGTGTTTTAAAACACGAACACTACCCTTCCTTGTTTTACATGATGAATTATTTGTCTGGCAGGGGTGGAGGGTGGTCCCTCATACCTCTTGGCTCCTGTGCAGACCATCTTCCCAGAGCTAAATATGAGGGCTGTTGTCCTGGGCTCTCGGATCCTCATTATGACAGCAGCAAACCTCTGTGCACAGAAGCCAGAAGGACAGTTAACCTCTGCTAGGACTGAACACTCCTCCAGCTGAACAGCTGAGCTGCACATGAACACAGTCTTAAATAAACAGAGATAGGAGGGGAAAACCAAAAAAATGCCTGGGTTTGTTCTCCCATATTAAAATTAACTAACAAAAATAATCATGATTCCAAAATGTACTTAGAAAAAACAGGTAAGAATAATACATCTAAAATTGAGGTACTTGTTATATTCAGGCTCTATGTTAAGAGCTTTACAGGTTTTCATCTCATTTATTCTCATAACAGGACTCCAGTGAGTCCATTATTATCCCCATTTAGTGCAGAGGAAATGAGGCGGTCACTTGACCTCCAACATTACACAGGCAATGGTAAAGTTGAGACTGAAAACCATGACTAATAAGCTTTATACTTGGAAATACTTTTATTTTTTCAAAGATTCTTGAAAAGAATATGAAGTATGTTACAGTTTGTGAAGACTATAGAATGTACTAAAAAGCAGCAAATATATGTAGTATATATAGATACATAAATATTCTTGTACACACATATATATGTATATACATATATGTATATATTTATAATTATATATAAATTTTATTTCTATATAATTCATAATTTTTAATTTATATAAATTTGTATAATGTCTATATCTATACATGTATCAAAATATATTCACAGCAAAAACTACCCAGTAACAAAACCCCTAGGCCAGATGGATTTACCTTGGAATTTTATCAGACATACAGAGAAGACATAATACCCATTCTCCTTAAAGTTTTCCAAAAAATAGAAGAGACGGGAATACTCCCAAACTCATTCTATGAAGCCAACATCACCCTAATACCAAAACCAGGCAAAGACCCCACCAAAAAAGAAAATTATGTAGATGCAAAAATACTCAACAAAATATTAGCAAACCGAATTCAAAAATACATCAAAAGGATCATACACCATGACTAAGTGGGATTCATCCCAGGGGTGCAAGGATGGTACAACATTCGAAAATCCATCAACATCATCCACCACATCAACAAAAAGAATAACAAAAACCACATGATCATCTCCATAGATGCTGAAAAAGCATTTGACAAAATTCAACACCCATTTATGATAAAAACTCTCAACAAAATGGATACACAGGGCAAGTACCTCAACACAATAAAGGCCATATATAATAAGCCCACAGCCAACATCATACTGAACAGCGAGAAGCTGAAAGCTTTTCCTCTGAGATTGGGAACAAGACAGGGATGCCCACTCTCCCCACTGTTATTCAACATAGTACTGGAGGTCCTAGCCACATGAATTAGACAAAACAAAGAAATACAAGGAATCCAGTTTGGTAAAGAAGAAGTTAAACTGTCACTATTTGCAGATGACATGATATTGTACATACAAAACCCTGAAGACTCCACTCCAAAACTACTAGAACTGATATCGGAATTCAGCAAAGTTGAAGAATACAAAATTAACACACAGAAATCTATGGCTTTCCTATACACTAAAAATGAACTAATAGAAAGAGAAATCAGGAAAACAATTCCATTCACAATTGCATCAAAAAGAATAAAATACCTAGGAATAAACCTAACCAAGGAAGTGAAAGACCTATACCCTGAAAACTACAAGACACTCTTAAGAGAAATTACAGAGGACACTAGCAAATGGAAACTCATCCCATGCTCTTGGCTAGGAAGAATTAATATTGTCAAAATGGCCATCCTGCCCAAAGCAATATTCATATATGATGCAATCCCTATCAAATTACCAACAGCATTCTTCAACGAACTGGAACAAATAGTTCAAAAATTCATATGGAAACATCAAAGACCCCGAATAGCCAAAGCAATCCTGAGAAGGAAGAATAAAGTCGGGGGGATCTCACCTCCAACTTCGAGCTCTACTATGAAGGCACAGTAATCAAGACAATTTGGTACTGGCACAAGAACAGAGCCACAGACCAGTGGAACAGAATAGAGACTCCAGACATTAACCCAAACATATATGGTCAATTAATATACAATAAAGGAGTCATGGACGTACAATGGGGAAATGACAGTCTCTTCAACAAATGGTGCTGGCAAAACTGGACAGCTACATGTAAGAGAATGAAACTGGATCACTGTCTAACCCCATACACAAAAGTAAATTCGAAATAGATCAAAGACCTGAATGTAAGTCATGAAACCATAAAACTCCTAGAAAAAAACATAGGCAAAAATCTCTTGGACATAAACATGAGCGACTTCTTCATGAACATATCTCCCTGGGCAAGGGAAACAAAAGCAAAAATGAACAAGTAGGACTATATCAGGCTGAAAAGCTTCTGTACAGCAAAGGACACCATCAATAGAACAAAAAGGTATCCTACAGTATAGGAGAATATATTCATAAATGACAGATCCAATAAACGGTTGACATCCAAAATATATAAAGAGCTCACACACCTCAACAAACAAAAAGCAAATAATTCAATTAAAAAATGGGCAGAGGAGCTGAACAGACAGTTCTCCA
The DNA here is from genome assembly GCF_040802235.1 of Manis javanica. Classification (NCBI taxonomy): domain Eukaryota; kingdom Metazoa; phylum Chordata; class Mammalia; order Pholidota; family Manidae; genus Manis; species Manis javanica. The sequence continues at coordinate 44,276,829 of NC_133163.1, read as the reverse complement.
AAGAAATTCAAATGGCCAACAGACACATGAAAAGATGCTCCACATAGCTAGTCCTCAGAGAAATGCAAATTAAAACCACAATGAGATATCACCTCACACCAGTAAGGTGTCACCACCATCCAAAAGACAAACAACAGCAAATGTTGGCGAGGTTGTGGAGAAAGGGGCACCGTCCTACACTGCTGGTGGGAATGTAAATTAGTTCAACCATTGTGGAAAGCAGTATGAAGGTTCCTCAAAAAGCTCAAAATAGACATACCATTTGACCCAGGAATTCCACTCCTAGGAATTTACCCTAAGAATGCAGCAGCCCAGTTTGAAAAAGACAGATGCATCCCTATGTTTATCGCAGCACCATTTACAATAGCCAAGAAATGGAAGCAACCTAACTGTCCATCAGTAGATGAATGGATAAAGAAGATGTGGTATATATACACAATGGAATATTATTCAGCAATAAGAAGAAAACAAATCCTACCATTTGCAACAACATGGATGGAGCTACAGGGTATTATGCTCAGTGAAATAAGCCAGGCGGAGAAAGACAAGTATCAAATGATTTCACTCATATGTGGAGTATGAGAACAAAGAAAAACTGAAGGAACAAAACAGCAGCAGAATCACAGAACCCAAGAATGGACTATTACCAAAGGGAAAGGGACTGGGGATGATGGGTGGGAAGGGAGGGATAAGGGGGGGGGAAAGAAAGGGGGCATTACGATTAGCATGTATAATATTGGGGGGATGGGAAGGGCTGTGTAACAGTGAAGACAAGTAGTGATTCTACAGCATCTTACTACGCTGATGGACAGTGACTGTAATGGGGTGTGTGGGGGGGACTTGGTGAAGGGGGGAGCCTAGTAAACATAATGTTCATGTAATTGTAGATTAATGATAACAAAATAAAATATATATATATATATCCACAGGTATGATATATATAAATGACAGAAAGCTGATTTGTCAGGTTTTTGCTGGCCATAGTGTGGCCCTCAGACAAGCAGCAATGGCAGGCCCTCCCAGTGGTGTGAGGCAAGGAGGGCTGGGAATGACTGGCCTGCCACATGACGTGTCACTAAAGACCTGCTCCTTCTACTGGTCCTACACAATCACTCCTTTCTCCTTCTCTCCTCTCCCCGCATTAAGCTGGGCAGGAAACTGGGGTGGGTGCTCTGCAAGACTAAAAGTTCCACAGGTCAGAGCTATTCCACAGGACCAAGGCAGGATGGGTAACTTCAGATTTAAAGTGTTAACAGACAGTAAAAGGACCATTAGTCAGCACTACACAGAGTCGGTCAGTGACTAGGAATGTTTTCCAGGTGTTTACTAAATAGACAGCATTCTCCCCCAGTATTCATTTTGTTAAATTCTTAAGGTAGCTTAAGTGGCAAGCCAGAATTTCTTTGGCTGTCAAGTCCAAGTTTGAAGAGATCCTATCACTGAAATAAAATAAAGGAAGAGCTGAGGATGGTAGAGAAGAAAATATGGGTAAACTGCGTAATATTAAATATTGCCCAAAAGTATGGTCAATCGTGGCTGCAGCCATGAGAATCCTAGCTCATCACCATGTTTCTGTCCCATCCTAGCTAGCTACATGTATTTGGGTAACATTTAAATTCATTTGTCAGCAACACAACTACCATAAACACACAAATGCTTAATCCATGCTTCATGCTGGCAAGGTTCCCTGGGTTCTCACTAACATGGTCATTTTAATCTAATTCCATAAACGCTCCACCACCCAAGACAGAGAACTTTTTCCCCAGCAGGGACCAGGTCTTACTGCTGCTTATACTGGTAGGTGCGGAGACTAGCAAATCATTAAGTGTTGATCAGACTAACATACGCACTTCCTAGGTAAATAGGCCTTTGAAAATGGGAAGCCTGGCCTTGGTAGGACATGAGAAGGAATAGATTTACTAAACTTCGAGGGGGAAAAAAATTCCTGAATCTTACATTAGTAAGCAGAAGCTTGACCTTTGCACCTTAAATAATTTAGCATTCTCAACAAGAGAAACTATAAATCAAGAAAACATATGTCAGCTAGGTAGGACACCATTTAGAAAAAGTTATTTCCAGGAATATCATGGCATTTTAATAAAGCAAGCAATCTCCATATGCTGAGAATAGTGAATCAGTTTGAATAACAAAGGAAAAATCTTAACTTTTGGGACCTGCTCAATTACTGCTTTATTCATCACAGAGAAAGATTATTTTTTATAACTCAGAATGTGTAGACTAACCTCTTGAGTTGCCAAAAGCTTTTCACTAACAATTTTTTTCTTTTTTAAAAACAAAAACAAACAATGAGTCAATGTCATGATATGAAGAAAATCTAAATAGAAGCTAATTGTTAAAAAAGAATACTGAGAAATCTTACCTTTGGGTTATATTCTGCATTTTTTGCATGCAAAGCTATTTTCTTCAGATCTAATTTACAGGCAGATTTACAGTGGAAACTATATTCCTGAAAAATAAGTCAGTTTAGAAAATTCTATCACATATAAAAAGAATTAAAATGCATTATCTTTATTTCATAGGTTGTATATTAGTGACTTCCCAGGGGCAAAATTACTCTAAATGTGAAATACCTAATAATATGCGCCCTAGTAAAATGTAAAAATCCTAAAGTACTAAAATAGTTTATTCTAAAATTTCATGACTAAAATTAAGTTTTAAATCTTTTTCAAAACTATGTCTCAAAATAGAAAGCACAGCTCCAAATCAATTTGCAAACTGAATTCAAATTTATATCTTCATATTCTTTGTGTTTATCCGACCCAACCACAATTTTCAGCTACAGTGCTTTTGTACAGTGTATTTCATAACAATACAATCCTTTAGGAATGTATATACTCATAACCCCTCTTAGGAGATCAAGGATTATTGCTTCGTTTACAGATAATCAAACTATCTAAAGCCACAAATAAGAACTGACAAAGGAATGAAATCTGAAGTCCTCTTCCCTACACTATTACCCTGAAATTAGTTATCCTCAATTCAGGAATATAAAATGTGTATCTAGAAGTGTCACCCATTAAAAACATACACATGAAACAACTTACTGTAGTTGAGGCACAATTCCAGAACATTCGGAAACAGGGGTCATTGGTATCATGGGAGTTATGGATGCCAGAGGCAAAGAGCTTGGTTTCTCAGGAGAGAGCTGGACTGAGTTACCATTGGTAGGGCGCAGGTGTGAACAGCAATTTGACAAACTGCTGCTGTTTAATAAGCCCAGGCCAATATCCTGTTTGCTGGGTAACCGCAATCTACTTTGCTGATTTTGAATTTTACAATTTTCTTCAATTTCACGCTTGCTTCTAATGACAGCCTGGTCTTTATTTTCTTGGGTAAGTTCATCTGGTAGGAAGCTACAGACTTCCACAGATGAGAAACTGCCAGATGTCTCTTTGACTTCTTCAAGATGTGAATTAAACACAGTCTCTGGATTGGATGAATTTGGTTTGTACACATTGTCAGGCCCAACTAGGCTGAGCAGGGGTGACCCAGGTGGGGGCGGGGCGAGATCATCCTAGGCCAGTCCCAAAACAAACAAATCACAATAAACAGAACAGCATGTCACACCAAAGAGATACATCACCAGGCAATGTGTTTAGGATAAGAGGCGGTTCAAGATAGCTTATATTCATGTCCTGCCTCTTTCCACAGAGTATCATAAAGTTCAATTATAGGATTACAGCACATTTAATAGAAATAGGAACATACATATTAAAATGCAGAAAAAGCATTTTCTATAAAATGTTTTTCCGACTTTGGTTAGATCCATAGTAAGCTGCACTCTAAATCCAATTTTGTAGTAGAGATAATTAAGCAACCATGCTTTATATTGTGTGTACTCTGAAAAGAATAGATTTACTTTACTCCTTAAGTTGATTATAAACTTCAGTTGATTTAAAGATTTTTTTTTAGTGTTTTAAATTCATATTTTAAAGAGAGGAACAACAGGAAGTTTAAGATATAGTCTTGAGCACTAATCAATATTCCACTAAAGACCCAATTGCTATTCCTTCTAGTCAAAGGAGAGATAAGAAAACGGTCTGGTTATATGAATTTACAATTGGAAAAAAGTTATTGAAATGTAAATGGTGAGAATAGTTTAAATCAATGTATTGTATTTCCAGTCCAGGGAAGGCTGCTCAACTTCCATTACCATCAACTGAGGGGATGAAGTGTACAACTGAGGGAAGCAGCTGATGTAAAATTCATGGGCTCTTTTATGGAAAAAAATCGATTACCTTGATATATATATATATATTACCACCTGCGTTGCTGGCTAGATTCTAGATTTGGAGCACTGCTTGCAGGATGAACTCATCCTTTAGATCTTACATCCGACAACCCAACACTCACAAATGCCTCACGTTGGATCTTCTTAGTAACAAGCTACCTCAGCCAAGATAAAATATCTAGCTAGTCTATTGAATTGTTCTGTTATTATAAGTCCAGCAGATGGCAGGGGTGACTAATAGTTCAAAAAAAAAAGAAACTACTTAGAAGAATGAAGTTTTTCTCTTAAGATTTTGGACTATATTTCATTTTGAATTAGGTAATTAGCCCCATTTACCCCCACAGCTTGGCCCTAAGAAAAGTGAGGTGGGGACACTGGCCTGATTCCTTTGTCTCCTTGGCCTTTCCTTTACTAGATGGAAAGGATCTCATCAGCCAACTTACTCTAAAGCACTAATGTCTCAACAATCAGTGTATCCCCGCCTTTTCCCCAATGTGGCATTTTAGCAGGGGACAAAGCTCTCTCCCAAGGAGACTAAACTTCAGCAAGGAATTTAAGGCAATGGCAACAAAATACTGAAGGAGTTGGAGCCTTGACAGCCTCCTTTCAAGTTTTCCTGTAGAACACACCTTAGAGCATAGACTTACAGCATACTCACTGCATCCCTGGTCTTACTGATAGAATCCAGACAGGAGTACCACTTTTTTTTAATAAGCCCACCCGCCATCTCAGAGAGACCTAGGTTTCATCTTTCTTAGGCTACAAGCAGTCTCCAGTCACGTCAGCAAGCTACAAGCCCACCTTTTCCCTGACCCATCCCCTCAAAAAGCCCACCAAAAAACCTGGCCATAAAAAACCCTCTTAGCCTGTAAGAGACACCTTCTTGGTTCTGCTCACCAGAAGAGAGGGGTCCCTCTCAGGTTTAGCAATATACCTACTTGGACTGTTGAGTTTGCGTCCCTTCTTTTTCTTTTACTTACAGCTGAGGAAATTTTGTGTTAAACTGTTTTGGGAGAACCACCAACTCATCTTTCCCAGAACCTTTCCTGTGTAGGCTCTCCTTTGCTTTGTTAAAGGCTACGGGACTTCACTATTTCTACCTTAGCGCCAATCATTGTCTTTTTGCTCTTTTGCTTTTCTTTTTGAGGACTCCTTTCTCTCTTTTCTAAAATAGTTGATTTTAAAGATGTTTTAAGTTGGAAAAAAAAAAAGAACCTTAAGAATTACTAACAGAAAGAGGTCACAGGTGTCTCCTATTCACATTTTGGCATCTCCCCCTCCCCCAACGCCCACCAACTCCACCTGCAACCACTGGACAGACTATTTCTTGAGGCCTGTTCTTGGCATCAAGGCTGCCATCCCTTAAATGTGCAATATCAAGGCTGTAGGAAACAAGTCTGTCTCCGTTTGTCCTAGCAAAGCTGAGACGCAAAGGGGAACACTTCGTGCGTGTGTCTTTAGAATGGGGATGGGACGATATAATCTTGGCTCTGGATTCGCACTAAACCAGGTTCGGCTTCTGGCTGGCAACATTGGGCAAGTTATTTCCTCTCTCGAAGCTTCTATTTTCCAACTGAAAGAGGGGTAATCAAGCCCGCCTCTCACTGGCCATATAAGGGAGAATGAAGGCAAAGCTCTCAGTGCGCAGGACGTGGTGCTCAGCTCTAGGGTGGGGACGCGGGTTTCGCCTTTGGGACAGTGGCGGCAGTTCGGGCTCACCTGGTGGGCGCACTGGTCCAGGTAGAGCTCCAGGTACTTCATCTCCTCCATGGGCAAGGGGTCCCACTGTTGGGAGGGTTGGGAGCGGGTAAAGGGCAAACGCCCAGGAGGGTGGAGCTGCAGCAGAACCCGACTGGGTACACAGACTGCAGAAACCATCTATCGGCCCCGGGTGCACGCGGCGGGGCGGGGCCGGCCGGGGATCCCGGTCGTGGGTGGGGCTGGGCGGGGGTCCGGGTCTCTAGCCCGGGCCTAGGCCTTCCCCGAGTCTGCACCTGCAGACCGCTTGAGTGAAGTGCTCAGCCCCGAAGGGATGCAGAACTCAGCTGGGGGACCCTCACACCTTAAGTAGAGTGGGAGACCTGGGGCTGGGGTGGGTTGAGGAGCGCTCAGGAAGGCGGGAGGGAAGGGGCTCCGCCTGCGCCGTGCAGTCACTGCACTCATCCATGGCTGAGAAGCAGATCGGCCTGCAAATCCGAGGATTTCCTTTAGTACCTGCAAATGTGGCCTTGCCATCCACCAGGAGAGGAGGTCTTAGTGTTAGTAGCGAAAGAAGGGAACGCGTTGGAAAGCATGACAATAAATGAAAATACAACCTTCTTTCTTTGTTTTAGGGGAGTTTTTCTTCTTCTGAAAGAGCAAGTGGAATTTGAAGCACCTTCACCTAGTCAGGCATAGTATTTATATGTTATGATGACTTCTCATCTTTAAATCCAAGGTAGTTTTTCTCCAGTCACTGTGAAATCAGTCTAAAGTCACATACAATCCGGTGTATTTCTGCCTTGTTAGGGTTGAAGTAGCTCGAAAAGATAATGCAAAACCAAATCTTCTTTCTTGAAATCATTATTTTTATTTTCAATGCCTCAACTTTCATAAGAACTTAAATGTGCAGAATGGCTCTGTAAATATAATCAACACTTCTGTAAAATATTTTTGAATATACATGGCAACACACATACATAAAATATGTCTTTCCTACTAGGTTGTACTCTCTGAGAGCAGGAATTTTGATTACTCACTTTTGTGTCTCTGTACCAGCCTCATAGACTTGGCTAATGATATTATCCTCAGAACACAGCATGAGAAGCATGTTATAGTAGAGACAAATAGCTCTAACAATCAGATCAGCATAGAAATCTTAAAGAACTTCTAATAAAAAATATAGGAAATATATTGATATACAATATATCAATATACAATATACAATCCAAGGCTGGAATTACATATAATGGTTTATAATGATATGTAATTATGTTCAATGAGATAGCCTACAAGAAACAGCATAGTACCTGCCCAGAAACTCAGATATTAGCTCTTAGTTTTGTTATTAGACTGTTGTAGACTGAATTGTGACCCCCTCAAATTCATATGTGGAAGTCCTACTCTGACTGGTGTCCTTATAAGAACAGAGGGAGACACCAGGGGCATGTGTGCTCAGAGGAAAAGGCCATATGAGGACACAGTGAGAAGGCGGCCTGTAAGCCAAGAGAGAGGCCTCAGGAAATGAAACCTGTTGACACCTTGATCTTGAACTTCCAGCCTCCAGAACTGTGGGAAAATAAATTTCTGTTGTTTAAGCCACTCAGTCTGTAGTGTTGTGCTGTGGCCACCTTAGCAGACTAAAACAGACTTATAAAGTGTCTCATCATATATGGTAGGCAGAATTCCAAGATGGCTCCCCAAATTCCCATCCCTTGATACATACACAGCTTCTCCCAGTTATTCAAACACTAATCTAGGTGCTGCGATGAGGGGATTTTGCAGATCTAATTAAGGTCCCAAATCAGACAACTTTAAGAAAGAGAAATAGTTATCCTGTGTGAGCCTAACCTAATCAGTGAGCCCTTAAAAGGAACTGGGCTCCTCCTTGGGAGGGAGATTCAAAGCCTGAGAAGAATTTACCATGAGGAAGATTCTCCTTCGCTGGCTTTGGAGATGGATGGAGCCATGTTGCAAGGAAGGTGGGTGATCTGTAGTATCTGAGAGTGGCCCTTGTTTTCCAGACAGCAAGGAAATGGAGACCCCAGTCCTATACCTGCAAGGAAATGAATTTGACTGACAACAAAGAAAGATGTCCCAAAAAGGAGCTCAGCTTGGCCAGTTCCTTCATTTCATCCTTGTCAGTTCTGGGCAGAGAACCTAGTCATGTGCCCAGACTTCTGACTTCCACTGTGAGCTTATCAACAGGTGGTGTTTCAAACCACCAAACTTGTGATGATTTTTTATTCAGAAATAGAAAATTAATACATAATAAATTAGAAATAAGAAATGCAGACACAGCTTGCAGTCGTCTGAAGTACAAATAATAAAACAAATGAATAAAATGTTAACAAGTTTGGCTGGAGAGTTCATGAATACTTCTAGTAATACTTTTGTTTTTGTAACTTTTTCTAAGCTTGAAATTATTTCCAAATTAAAAGTTTCAAAATAGATTATGAGTGTTTTTATGGATGTGTCCACTTGTTTTGGTAAGAGTTAATTTATCCCAAATCTTAAATTGTTCTATTTTTGAGGATCAAAGACCGATAAATTTTGATTGAATAACATATTTATTAATTGCTAGCATTAAATTAGATAACTGCTAGCATTCATTGAACTCTTACTATGTAACAAGTACTGTTCTAGGTGTTTCATGTATATGAATTCATTTAAACGTCACAGCAATCTGGTGAGGTAAATACTCTTTTCCACCCATTTTACGCTTGAAGTTACTAAGACACAGAGAGGTTAAATAACTTGCCCCAGGTCACACACCTCTTCTTCAGAGTCTCTGACTTGGGAGCCACATGCTATGTATTATATCTCATCAAAGTCTACATAAGCCATTTCAAATTAGTAGTTTGTTTTCATTTGAAGTGTGCATGTTCATCTGTTTTGATTTTGATTTTGTTTTGCTTCAGAATTCATAATATTTTATATTTTGGCAAAGAAGAAAAGAAAAACAAACCCTACCTTATCCAAAATTTTAAAACAATCTGTCCTGATTTATTACTGTAAAGACTAAATGACTTGAATGGAGTTATGTGTAAACTTGACCAAGCACTTTGCATGCATAAAGAATTGTTTTTAATGTGGTTAAGAGAGTTGTATCAAGACTTAAATGTGCCATGTCAATGGTCATGAAGAGTGTTTGAGAGAGATCAACTCTATGGAAAATAGGTCCTTAACTCTTATTTTAAGAGGCCCTGTACCTCATCAAAGAAAATACTAAAATGAACCAACATCCCACATTAAGTGTAAACTGTATATAACTTTAATGAGTTGAGTTGCTTGTGACCAGTTGATATGTCACAATTTTCAGACACAATCAAATTTACTAATTTGTTTTGAAATTAAAAAAACTTTGGAGCCAACAGATTTTTCTCAGCTCTCAAACAATTTATTGGCTCTTGAGGAGAGTGTGCTGGGCCTTAGCCTCTGAAATGCAGTCACACTCATGCTGGGGCCCCAGATTCTCTGCAGGAAAAATGGAAATGGAATGTCTGTGTTGGACTGTTGGGAAACATTTTTTCACTAGGGGGCATTCTTTTATCTCCATAAAGGGAACATCTTCTGGTCTGGGAGCAAACAGCTTTGGGAATCAGAGTAAAAAGAGATCCATGCATCCCATAGATGTTAAGGGTGCCTCCAGAAATAAACACTATTAGTCACTGTCCCAATCATTACAAATATATTTGTACATATTTATACAAGGAGATTCAACTTATGGTTGCTAAACCAGCCTAAAGTATTCCACATTCATACTACCTGGATGGGTGTTATACATGAGGGGCAATTTTGCTGCCTAGGAAAAAGCTAGCAAGCAAGAATTTTAGTAAGTATGATTAAGTTTCTTGAGGCTGCGTTAGGCAAGAACATTTTTTAAGCTGCTGGCAGTTTTGTTAGATGCAGCCTCTCCTTCTCCTAGAAGCCATGGATGTTCGTTGTGATTTATCTCTACACTGAGCTGTCAGTTTCCTGACAGGGATTTTATACACAAGAACACGGAGGTGGATTTGAGCTTTCTTGAAGGTCTTGTCTAGATGAAAATTTGATGAATTCTTGTTCTCTCAGTAATCATTTGAAATAAAAATATCTCACAACAACTCATCCTTTCCTTTTCCAATAGCTATGGAGCATAAGTGTCACCCTCCGGGAAGGAGTCTGTAATGGCTTAATCAAGGAGGCGCTGAAGCACCGTGGCAAATACCCTTCTTAGTTGCTATGGCCTTGGCTCAGCAATCTCAGCGTATTGAAAATCTTGAATGGTAGGTCGTCAGAGTCTGAGCCCAATAACGCTACTACTTTCCTTCTTGGGTACCAGGTACCACTGGATGTAAAGACAGCTTGCTGCATTTTAATTTTCCAGGAAAATGGCCCAATTTCATGTAAAATTAAGGTAAGAATGAAAATTTCACAAGTTCCTTTTTCTTTTTGGTTAAACTCTATTCTTTCTGTATAGATATGTAGCACAGAGAATTTCGACAATAAAGAATGCGTTACTTTTTAATGTGTATTAGGAATAGCAAGTGTTATTTATGAGCATAGTCTTGTCAGCTGTTACATAGAGACAGGACAAAATCAATCAGTACTAGGTCTGGGCAGAAGAGAGCTGTTTTACCATTTCCCAAACTAAACACATCCAGGGAAGTCTGACTCCAGATGACAGCTGCCTGCCTCCTGTCATGCACAGCAGATTAGATTTTACAGTATTTGTTTGGGAAAGCATGTGTAAGGATTTCATCTTCTGTCTTCTTGCTGAAGCACTCTGTGTACACCTTGCTAAATGTGAATCTTTGTACATGCCTGCTCTTGCATGCCCTATAACTCGAGTCAAGTAGGGAATGACTCTCCCACACTGTCTCCTGCTCCCACCCCAAGAATTAACATTTAAATATTTAAATCTGATAGACATTCTCTGAAACTTGAAATACTGTTACATTTATTTTGCAAAATCAAGTAAACTTCTAAGGTTGCCCTCCTTTACCCTTCTGTGAACAGTCTGCCTTGGTGTTTCTAGCTTGAGAAATGCAAGAAAGGTGTTGTTCTCATTCACTACGTCCATATCAAGTGGCCTCACCGTTGCAGTTGTGAAGAAAGTCTTACTTTCCCATTGTGCAGATGCATGCTAGGAGGCAGTGGAATACAGGGGTTTAGAGCCTGAACTTGGGAGTTAGACCTCAGTTTGATTCTTAGCTTAATTGCACACAGGGATTGTGACTTTAGGTGAGTTCTTTAATATCTGTAGGCCTTAACTTTCTCCCCTGTGACATGGAGCTAATCATAGTCTCTCCTAGAGCTGTGGTAAGTATTGCAGGAGATAATCAGTAGCCTGGCACATAACGAGCACCAGGTCAATGGTGATGGGATTGCTAGGAATGTTAATCTGTAGCCAGGTGGGAGTGGCTACTGGCTGTCACTTCTAATAGTGAAAATTTTTTAGAAAAGTTCAGAGTATTCAAAAATACAAGGCAGAGCCACCCATCAAGAGCCTTGCCCTTTGTAAGGCAACTTTACCAAATAGCCACTGGATTACAGGAGGAGATTAGGTGTATAGAGGAGAACCAGCAGTACCACAAAAGGCTCCCACGCGCCTGAGAGGCCCTTGAGGGGAGCAGCCTCTGGGAGGAGGCCCAGGGCCGAGTGAGTCAGTGCACCTACCCAGTTCCTGAGAGGAGGCTCCTGAGGGCCTCTGAGTCACTTTTCTCTTTAAAACAGGAGTCAGCCTCCCTCCACGTTATTTCCTTTCTACTTCAGAGTCAAGTCAGCACTAAGAGGTACAATGGGAATAATGAAATATAATCACCATGTTGACATCTGCAAATGATGTCCTTTATGAACAGGAATTCGCCTCTGGATCTGCTGTACTTACTCAGAAGGGCCACTGAGGGGCGGATCTCCGAGTTGTGCTTGTACATCAAAGGGAGTAATTGCTGGCAGAAATGTCTCAGGGGTGGCCAAGAAGAGGAGTTCTTCCTTTGGGGAAGATCTGGGCACTTCACTGCTGGTGGAGAATTGAGTATTCCACTCTCTTTGTAACATTTCTAAACCTGTCTCGGTGTTGACTGTTTTATTTCAACATAACTTATGTGTTATCTTTTCCCCCACCTGGTAACTCATCCATCACTCTATGCAAGATGCTCCTTAGACACCATGGAGGACACAGAGATACCCGTCCTTAAGGAACTTGCAATATAGTAGGGAGGGTGACAACAACAGCGAGAAAGATAATAACAGCAGCACTTACAGAGGACTTAGTATGTCCAGGCAGTTTTCAGGTCTTTATGCTTCTTTTTATCAAGACAATGCTGTAAGTAGATGTCACTGTCATCCCAGTTCCAAAGATGAGCAAACAGAGGCCTATGAAAGTTAGGAGCTCACTAGAAGACCAGCGCCTTCCTGCAAGTGGGCGGCAGGGCGCACTTCACAGAGGAGGCGGCAACAGAGCAAAATCTTGGAGGGTGAACAGGTTGAATCATGGCCCCTCCAAAAGACATGTCCTCCCCAAGCCTGCAACGGTGACCTTATTAGGAGAAAAAGGGTTATTGCAGATATAACTAAGAGATGGAGCTGGAGATGAAATCATGCTGGATTTAGGGTGGGCCCCAAATCCAGTGAGAGGTGACCTTATAAGAGAAAGGCAGGGAAGGTTTGAGACTCAGACCTCCAGAGAGAAGGCCTTGTGAAGGCAAAGGCAGAGACTGGCGGCCCTACGCCAGGGAAGCCGAGGATGCCGGCAGCCATCAGAACGGAGGAGAAAGGCGCATAACAGATTCCCCTCAGAGTCACCTGAAAGAATCACCCTGCCGATACCTTGACTTTTGGACTTGTGGCTTCTCTGTGAGAGTAAGTTTCTGTTGTTTTAAGGCACCCGGTCTGTGTGACTTGTTATGGCAGCCCTGGGAAATGAGTACAAAGGGTGTGTGAGCATTGCTGGGCAGCAACCGCTCAAGCAAAGACACTGAAACAGGAAAATACCAAGGTATTTTCGGATCCTGAAGCAGGACAGGCTATTTTAAGATGGAGGTCAAATGACAGAGGGCTTTGAATGTCAGATTAAGAATCTAGATTTTATTTGATGAACAATGAGGTACCAGATGAGAGTTGTCTATTTAGAAAATTAAGGTGTGCTTCAGCTGGTGGGAAGCAGCATGGGCCTAAACTAGGGCGAGGGCAGCAGGAATGAAGAAAAGGGACAGAGGGAATGTGTCTTGCAGGAATCCAAGGACTTGACCATCAATAGATTTTCAATCTGACATGCTAAGTAGCTCAATTCATATTTTACCTGCAGTTGCTTATGCTTTTTTGTTTTGTGAGCTGCAGAGCACCTACACTTTAAATGAGCTGTCCCAAATCTTTTGGCTGCCTGTAAAGTTGGATTATTAACTTCCTCTGTCTTCCTGGCAGTCAAGCTGGGTTCCACATTGAGGTCTTTCTTTCCCTGAATCACAGGAGCATTTCTTTTGCCATCTCTGTCCCTGGTCCTCCTACATGAGCCAAACCTTTGGAAACTGTCAGTCACCTGAGTCACCTTTTTTGGGCTCCTGTTCTGCCTGAGCTAGAGGCAGGAGGCAGTGCTTCAGGGCTGCTGTACTGGCATTAGTCCAGTGTTCAATTAAAGATCTTGTCTTAACATTTGGTGCTAAATGTGATGTAGAGGTGGCATTGATCAAGCTGTGATATCTGGGACAGATGCAAATCCTAGAGCCATGTCAAAAGTTGGACATTGCCAATGCTCTGGAGACCTTTAATGAGACCTGAAGCTTCAAGCTTCATTAGCATCATATTCCTTTGGTTAGTTTTGCAAAATCATACCAAGCCTCTTGATCTGGCTTTATAATACTAGACCAATGGGAGGAAAAGAAGAGTAACCAGGGTTTACCCAGCACTTACTCTATGCTAGTTATCATATGACATGCTTTGCATATGTTACATCATTTCATCTTCATGTCAGAACTATGAGGCAGGTGCTATTACCCTCATTTTCAGATGAAGAAATTGAATCTCAAAGCAATTAGGTCATAGAGCGGGCATGCTGCCAGGACTGAATCTTGGCACTTCCCAGATACCATGCTGCCTCCCACATAGAAGAAAGTTTTTGTCAGCACTACTAAGTTGGTAGAATTCAGTTTGGGGCATATGTTCAGGATTTACCTGGTATGTGCTGGTTTTTTACTTTGTGCCATGATTTTTTATGATCATTTCTGCTGTGGTCCTTCCTAGAGCCCAGGCAATGACCTAGCCCTTCCTGGACATCAGCTCCAAAACTGTCGGAGGGCTTCCCAGGCTGATGAACTTGTGCTGTTTCCCAAAGGAATAAAGTGTGTTTCAGCATCAGGTTGCAGTTGGCAGTTTTCTGGTTGCATCTCTAGGTTTGTTTATATTGGAAAGAGTGGATAAAATGGGTCCTTTCATAGCCTTTATGTTGGTTGGGGAAAGGAAATGGCTTTGGTACAGTGCCATGGATGGTACTGCCGGCAAAACCTTCGATGCCAGGGCCTCTCTGCATACCCTCTAGGTTCCAGACCCAGGTTGGTATCCTAGGGACCCCAAGCCCACAGTCCTAACAGCCTCGTTTATGCTGCTTTTGTCCCACCTTCTCAACCGCAGAATGTTCTTCTCCCTTCTTTCTGCAGTTCCAATCCTAAACCTTGATCATGGCTCAGCCCCAGCTCACTGCCTCCAGTAAGTCTCCTGGCTGGCTTTCATTTTCCGAATTCCTGTAGCCGGTTTGCTTATCTGGTGCTCGTCCCCAGCTCTTTTTCTGATTCTGAATCTGTGCATTATCTCTCTAATTGACTGTAGCCTCTTAGAGTAAGGATTTCGGTCTTCCTTTTGTCCCTGTGGTGCCTGGCGGCCTGCTGGGCAACCCTCAAGGGTGTTAATTATTGATTGAGGCTGTAAGTTGCAGATACACTTCTACAGCACGGATCACTCTGCGAAGTTTACGTTGCTTTCCCCACTGTGTATAAAGTGCAAGTTCCTGAGCATGGAATCGTCAGGAAAAAGCAAGAAAAAGAAACAAAATATAAAGTATTTTCATCTTTAGTTTTCCACTTATACTTTCAGGTTCTGAAAATGCACTAAATTAATCATTACTCCTACAGTTCCCTCAGCTAGGAACATTATTTATGGATTCTTTGCCCCTAGAAATTCTTTTTAGCCTTCAGATGGCACTTTCTCTGTGAAGCCCTCCTTGATCTCCCAAAACACAACTAAACGAGTTTCTCTTCTGTATGCCCCACACCATATCACATTAACCTAATTTGACCTGCATTTCATTTGACCCCTTGTCTTATATTTCACTGTTCACACTCCCTTCTGACTTGCACACTGCTTGAGGAGTGTAAAACCATTGGTTTACTTTTGCATCCAGTTAATGCCTACCATGGGATAAGCAGGCTTTCATTAAGGCCAGCTGTGCTTAGTATAATTTCTATCTAATAGGAACCAGCAGCAGTTCTAATGGTTTGTAGCAGCAGCGTACTTGTAGAAGAGCTAAAAGGGAAGGACTAGAACGGGACGTACCTGCTACTTCCTTCTTTCCATCCCCCTGCCTCGAAGCAGAGTGGGGGTTCTTAGGTATCTGTCTCCAGACGCTTAGCTGGCCTTGTGTAGCAACCTCTCTTCGCTGAAGAGTAAATTGAAGCCGTTCCCGATTCAAGTGCACACATCACATCAGAGGCAGGCCAGGGCCCCTGTGTCTTCCGAGTCAGCAGGACTGAGCTGCACTCATCTTTCCCCTTACCTCTACAGCCCATGAAGGAGCAAACTCATTATTTCTGAGTGTTAGGCTCAGGACAGAGCACCCTGGACTGTGGTGGGGGCTGCTTGTTTTCAGGGATCTTGTACTAAGCAATTCTCCTTCAGTCGCCATGACTTACGTACTACTTACTGACTGTGAGCCAGAGATCCCCACTTGATATCCTTAGTCCTGTGAGCCAGATGTCAGCCGCTAGATGTTTCTAACTTTCCCGGTTTGCTGAGCTCATCTGGTCCTTTTTGATATAATAAAATTGTCCCACATTCTCATTCCTTATGCAGCAGTTCTTGCTGGTGGGCCGTAGGGAAGGAGCCTGTGTGCCCTCTGCCGCTAGTCCCGGCTTCCACTGCCTTCTGGATCGCCACTCTGTGTCCTGTTCCTGCGGGCTCTATTCCTTTTGCAGATGGGATCTCCTGACCGGACTTCGCGGTGGCGCCCCCAGAGAGCAGCTGTGTGTGCTGCAGACTTGCAGTGTGTGTGCGCGCGCGTCATTTCTCAGGGCTGTCATAACACAGTAACACAAAGGAGTGGCTCAAGCAGCGCAAATTTGCTGTCCTACAGTTCTAGAGGTGAGAGCTCTGAGGTCCAGGAGCTGGCGGGGCTGTGACCCCTCTGAAGGCACCTGCTGCTCTTCCCGCTTCTGTAGTTGACAGCTTCACTCCATCCTTCTCCTCCCTCTGTACCTGTGTCCAAATTTCCTCATTTTTAAAGGGCACTGGTCACATTTGATTAGGGGGCACCCCTTCTCCAGTATGACCTCGTCTTAATTACATTGACAACAACCCTGTTTCCAAATAACGTCACATACTGAGGCACAGGGGGTGTTAGGACTTCACCATGTGAATTCGGGGAATTCAGTTTAACCCACTGTGTATGTGTGTTAGAGTGGAGGGTGTTACGGTGCAGAATGGAAGGGCAAAACACTTGCAACTGAATATTTAACCATCTCAATTTTAAAAGTCCCTCAGCTGTTTTATCGTGTGGGGACCTCCTGGGTTCATCTCGTCCCCTGGCCTCCTGCCGTATCGCCGGACCCCTTCTGAAGCTCTTCTTGGACGTCCCCCGGCTTCCTCTGTGAGTCAGCACAACAAGAAATGTGGGCATTTCTGATGCTAACAAGTTTAACTATTTTCCTTTCTCTGCAAACCATCCAACTTGGCTTAGAGGGCCATCCTAATAACTAAAAAGTCTGTTTAGGATGTTTCTAACAAAGACAATTCTCTGCCTGAGGAGAAATTCTGTGATCAGCTCTGATAAAAAAATTTTTTCTCCTTTCATCAGTAAGTAAAATTATTTGTTGTTCTAAATAGTTTAGCAAACCAGTTTCTGTTTATTTTGCGGTGCATTAAAGAAATAATTTCTCCTCCACAAAATAAGTAAAATCCAGAAATGATAATGAGCATATGTTGTACTTCACAGGCCAAGGCTGGACCACTCTTTATACTTCCTTCTACTGGAAGACATACTGGTAAATATGGCACTCTTTTTTTTCTTTTTTTAAATTGAAGTATTGTTGATATACAATTTTATATTGGCTTCAAGTGTACAATACAGTGGTTCAACAGTGACCTGTATTATTAAATCTTCACCCCCACTAGTGCAGTTACTATCTGAATATGACACTCTTTTCTAGTGGGCAAGAGCATGGCTTCAAAATCCTCTACAGGGTTGACTCAGGCCATTGTTAGGAGTCCATTAGAGCTGACAGGAGAGATGAAGCCAATTTGCCACCACGGTTCTATACATGCTATGGAGGGAGCTTATGCTTGTAGTGATCTCCTTTATTTCTGCTCATTAAGTGTTGCCAGTTTGGGGAAATGAACGGAGTGTGGGGAAGGTGATTTCTGTTTCAGTTAGCATGGACTGGGTTATACTGTGATAAAAAATGACCCCCATATATTGGTATTTCTTGCTCATGCCACACGTCCTTCCAGGGTAATGGAAGCTCTGCTCTACGTCATCTTCATCCAGGGAGTCAGGCTGACAGAGCAGCCTCTGGAACATGATAGGTCTTGTGGCAGAAGGAAACAGGTCATGGTGAACCATGAACTGACTCTTAAAGCTTCTGCTTGTAAGCAATCGGTGTCACTGACACTCACATTTCTTTGGCCAAGCCTAGGGTCACTTAGGTGGGCACATCGAGCATTAAGGATGGGCAGCAAAAACATTAATTCAGCTTACATCAGATACTTAACGTTTTTATTGTTCTTAAATGTCTGAGAAATGGAGTGAAAGAAAATGGAGATGTTTTCTATTTGTCGAACTTTAATGTCTATTTTTTATTCTTACTATATGTATAGGAATCTTATGAGATTTAAAGACGAAATACATACTGTATTCTTACTGTATATATAGAAATCTTATTAAGAGATTTAAAGACTCTTTAAATCACTCTTTGATGTGATTATCATCAGGACCTTTATTACTCAATGTCTTTTCTGCAGCTGATATGTAATTAGTTTTAAAAGAAGGCTGCTTAATGGTCCAAATTAGGTATGTTAATACCTAAGATAATATCTTAGTGGTTAAATCTGGACTCTAATTACCCAACATAAAAGTATTGTCTTATTTACACTCTTAGAATAGGTTACACCTAACAGTATTAACCTCATGAATCCTAGCCTGTGTAACCTTTCAAAAAAATGTTGTACTCTTACAACAATAGGGAAAAAAATCTATTCATATTGAAATACATTAAGCAGATATAAAAGTAATGATCACATACTGTGATAATTACTCATTTCACCTCATTGATGTAAGAGTTTCAGCATGTGACATACAAAGCAGAGTTGCCAAAGGAATATGTAGAACACTAGAAGAATGTAAATAGATGTCACATTAACAAAGGTTTAGCAATTCCAGGGTTCAGGGAGTGCTTGATTAAACACAGTAAACAGTTTTCTGTGACTCAAGATGTCTCAGAATCTTAATGATGCATTATTAGCACATGGACCATTTACCTGATAATAATCTTCAGAATACACTTCGGGAAATGCTGACTCACAGCTTTCAGCCAGTCCCATTATCACTTTTCCGCCTTGCTGGGAATCCAATCTTTCCAACTTTCTCTTTATTTCTAACGAATAGCCCTCTGCTTTCTTCACTTCCCTGTTTATCTGCCTTAGACTGAATGATTCATCATTTTAATAACATGCTTGGCCAATTACCTAAACCCCCTTATCTCTTAGTAGTACACATTTGGCAAAACCCAACTGTGGATGGATCCAACTTTCTGCTTCCTCTGAGCCCTGCTGGAGGAAGCTATACGATCATTCATTTCAAACAGGCCATTAATATCCTATGATCCTACTGTATTTCCTACTCAGCTCTCTTCTTACTTTCCCACTCTCTGTGATACTATCTCAAACCTTTTCTACCTTCTGGAGTCTAAAACCACCTCTGTCCACTCCCAGAGCATGCCCTCCCCACCTAGCTCCTTACAGAGCACAGTTGTGCCTGGTGAGTGTCTCCAGTCCTACAAACCCTCTAAAGCTGTCCCCTGTTCTAGCTTTTTCCCCTGTTTGGATGGTGGAAATGTTTCTTCTCCATCTGAGGACAGTCCCTCTACTTAGACTTTGATTCCCACATCCTATTGATTGTACTTTCTTTTCTTTACATAGAGTCAATCTTATTTTTCAACTAGTCTTTCTCATCAGCTATCCACTTTTATATATACCAATTCTTTCCCATTATGAAAAAGAAAGAAAGAAGAAGGAAAGGAAAGAAGAAAGGAGAGAAAAATCTCTCCTTCAACATTACAGTCTGTTCCTCCTAATGTTTCCTCTTCATCATTAAAGTCTTACTGTTTGCATTTCCTCTTCTTCCACTCTTTTCAACCTATTCCTATCTATTTTTTTATTTAAATGGAGATTTAACATACATAGGATAATGTGGACCAATCTTAAATGTACAGCTCAGTGAAGTTTTACTTATGTACTCCACGTAGCTACCATCCAGATTAAGATACAGTATTTCCAGGAAGAGAAAGTAGCAATACCCTCAATGTTTTATAACTTGATATCTACACTTAACAATAAGTCCTGAAGATCACTCCATAGCAGTATATTGAAATCTTCATTTCTTTTCAGCAGAGTAGTGCCCCATTATGCAGTTGTGCCATCATTTATCAATATTCTGCACATGGACACTTTGATTGATTCCAGCCTTTTGCTATTACAATTAGTGCTTCAATGAGGAGTTTTGTACAGATATTGTTTTGAATTTCTGCTAATGTATGTTGGTATAGAGTCTTAGAAGTGGAATTACTGGGCCAAAGGTTAAATACATTTGTAATTTGGTTAAATGTTGTCAAATTCCTTTCCATAGAGGTTGTACCATTGGCATTCCCACCATCCCGCCAATGCTGTATAAGAGTGCTATTCCCCACAGACTTGCAAAAAACATAAATAAACTTTTGAATTTTATATGCATCTTTTTTCTTTTTCATTTCTTTCAGCTTAACTGAGATATAATCACATACAATGTACTTCACACATTTTGATGCGTTTTGCCATATATATACAACCATGAAAGCATCACTGCTTGTCAAGATAGTGAATGAATTCCAGCTCACTCCAGTGTCCTAAAGCTCCTCTGTAATCTGTCTTTCCCTCCCCAGCCCCATCTTCAAGCATGAGAGGCCTCAACATTTTTACTTCTTATACAGCCTTTTGGTATCCAATGTGCCTCCCAACATGAGGGAGTAAACTAAGGGAGAAGGAGACAGGACAGAGTCAAGGGAAGTCTCAGCCTGCGTCCTGCTGCAGTCCAGCTGGGTGGAACCAGCATCGATGGTGACCAGTGTGGATTTGGAGCAGGTGATAACACTCTGGGACAGATGAAGAAGATGAAGTCAATGCAAAACTTGACATATCAAACATTTGTAGTGAATATTTAGAGATAGTTTGTGGCTGAAATCCAAGGAAATGAAAATAGATAATAAGGAAAGGAAGGAAAAGTGATGATGTGACAAATGGATCAACTATGAATAGCATTCATATTATAACTGTAATGTAAATATTGAAGTTGGTGTAACCCAAATTAAGATGTAAGTCTCTCAGGGGAGGGGCAAAGTGGGAGGGGCCGTGCATGTGGCATGGGTGAAAGAAGGCTAAATCTTTACTTTCCCACAGGGCAAACAGAAGGGGCATCCTTACAGCTAAAGGGCCAAGAAAAAGCAGAAGAGCCTGCACTTAGCTAATCCCCATATAGCCTCATATCTTGGCTTGAGTGATGTGTCCATGTGCCACTATTCTTAACTGTCGTTGGTGGCTCTCTTTCAGGCAATCCTGGGCATACCTCTCTAGGGACTGCCATAATTCTTGATTTACTTTTCTGTGTACCCATGAGATTGTGAGCTACTTGGGGGAAGGACAGTGTTTCATAACCCCTTAGTCAGCTGACCCACAGGAAGTATTGAGTTAATGAGCAATACTACAGAATATTGCAAGACAAAGCTTATAAAATCTGAGTAAAATTAAGAGGACTTTAAAGAGTCTCCTAAGAACTCCAGTATGTCAAAATTAAAATTAAATGACAATGATTTAAAAACATTTACTCATTTTACTCCTGGAAGCCTTGAAATATTCCTTTTTCCATGGTACTGAATTGCTGTCCTGCTCATATTTCCACTTAACTCTTTAGGCTATTGGGAATTTTTCTTAATGAGACTAATGCTTGGGGCCCTTTCATGGGGACATTTATTTAACTTTTCTCATTCATTAATGGAAAGGCTCTACATTCACATTTCTTTTACCTCCTGCTGGGATAATTTCTTAAACTCTAGTTATCTCATTAGGAGTACGAAACCACTATTTCTGGGAAACATTATAGGAGATTAAATTGTGCTTAACAGTGCAGATGTGTATTACTTTTAAAACTTAAGATCCAACAAGTTAATTCATAAAATATACTAATGTTGCTGGAGGAATAGAGCAGGTGGAAAAGGAAGTTAGAAGGAGAAAAAGTGACTATTTGATTAATAAAATAATTTTCTTTCTGCAGAGCAATTTCCTTTACGTTATATGCTCCTGAATGCATTTAAAATATAATTCAATTCACCATAACTTAACTTACACATTTTTTCCCCCCTAGGAGCACATCTATTACATTAAAAAAAAATTGCCAATCTGTTTTCCTAAAACTACGTTATTTTCAGCTGGATGCTCCAGATGACTAAGGGGTGGAGGAGGCACCCCTGACCGTTACACTCAGTGACTCACTTGCAAAATTTTCATTGCCCATCTTCAAAGTTCTGTGCTTTGCTTCACACCCAGGGGAAGAATGCTTCCACCAGCAGAGGCAACCTTGGTTCTAACGGGTTGGCAGGTGAGGATTCCATGCGCCACTGAATAAATACACAAAAGAGGTTTGCATTATTGATGGGGTGATTGTGCCTGGCTCCTAAGGGGAAATGGGATTGCTCCTGTGGAGAACCCAGGAATGAGTCAGATCCTTTGAAAGAAGGGCCAGCTATGGCAGCGTGGTTAGCAGGCAGCTTCCAGCTATCAGGTCCTCAGTGGTGGAGATCAGCCCAGAATGGCCGTACCTTCCTGGGACAGTGCAGGAGGCTGCTCTCTCCAGAGTGTCCACCAGGCCGGCTGAGGCTTTGCCAGCTTTGCTGCACAGTTGGATTCTTCGGTTTAATTCTGCTTCTGCTTCCTTAACATCACAGATATCGATCCCTAGGAAACACCTTCCACCACACACTTGATCTCAGTATCTGCTTCCAGAAAACCCAGTCCTCAGCATGGCTCACAGTAAGGAAAGAAGGAATGTGGATGGGACTCATGGGAACCGTGTTGGCAGCCGCGCTCAGAAAATAGCGCCCAATGCAGGGCAGCCGGAAGGCCCCGAACTTCCTAATGACAAATCATCCCACACCACTAAACTACATGCTAATTGCGCCTTGGCATAAGGACCAATGAGACCCACCAAATGGTTATGCTAATAAGGCATATGGAGCCGCACCAACCAGGTCAGAGCATGAGAACTATATAAGCAAGCCTCTCCTTCCCCTCTGGGTCCTGCCCAACTCATTTGTTTCACAAAGAGCTGAAGAATAAAGCTTTCTGCAGAAGAATCCTGCTGTTGTTGCATGCTGTTCTTGCCGGCGAGGACAGGGCACGCGACAGAACCGCTGGGCTGCCTCCTCCCTGGGCAATGGTGAAAGTAAATGGAATATTATAGTAACTAGATAAAACCTGTACAACACAGGCTCAGATCCCACAGAAATTCAGGTTTGGTTCACTTCACTTCTTCAGGTCCAAATCCTAAGCAGCTGAGATGCTGGTGGAAAGCCCAGGGGACACGAACTAGGTGGTACAAAAATAAGTCATACAAATTATGGTATTTATACAACATTGGAGAACAATTTCAGCAACACATGCTTTCTTCTCTGCTGCATCATGGGTATGCTTATGTGCTCTAATCTCCCTCTTCTTCTTCTTTTCCCCCACAGTTATATATGGGGTATATTGTGGCAGTTACCTTTAAATTTTAGTCTACATATTGCAGACTATCATTAAGGGCTGAGATAGTTCAAAAGAGAAATGGACATCTTCCAGATATCCTGAACTTAAAGCTGGGTGTATTAACTGGGCTTTGAGACTTTAAAGAAGGGTTAAGTATACTTTTGTTTGCATAGGGATAATTTAATCTTGTTGTATGAGAACATTTTCGGGAATATAAGTATGTGAAGAAAGGTGTATGTTGATATGGGGCAGTGAAGGAGTGGAATGTACACAGAAGAAAAAGAAGACATGGAATTACTTTAATATCTAATATTTACTGATATTTAATCCTCACAACAGCTCTGTGAGAGGTGTAATATTATTATCTCCATTTGCAGATGAAGCAGAGCCTCTAAAGCTTTACTAACATGGCCACAGTTGATGAGCCTTTGCACCTAGACATTCTGTGTATAGAGCCCATGTTCTTATCTCTCTTAAGTTACAAGCCCTTATTTTACGTAGAGGAGGTAGGTCATTCTCCTCGGTCACCCAGCATCTGAATCCTCCTGGGAAATTCTCCTCCACATGAATCTGCATAGGAGACAAAGCCCAGCCACTGCTACAAAGCTGAAAGTGCAGACATGTCCCAGTTCCCATGCACCTTGGGCAGACATGTGATTGAGGTGCACCAATCAGGTGCCCTTTTTGTGGTGACTGCAGCAAGGTCAAGTTTCAGGAGTACCAGGGCATCAGTGCTAGTGGTGGCCTCCAGTGTCCAGTGTCAGGGATACAGGGGTCATAAGCTGCAGCCTCCAGGTCTTGGCAGTGGTGATAGGCCTGTCCTCACTAGACCAGTCTTGTAGCATTATTTTGGATGCTCCTGGCTATGAAGCTGTTAAGACTGTCTATGTAGCCTTCCCAGCAGTTCTGTGAGATACCCAATATTCTGATTTGTAGCAACAGCTCTCATAGTTGTTTAGCTTTATTTCTAAAATGAAATACTATCTTACACATGTGTAAGTCACAGCTCTTCCTCTGTACCAAGCATTGTTCTAAGCACATTGTATACATGAGCCAAATAAAGTCTTAGAAATTCTTAAGACTTAAGCCCGACTATTATCCCCATTTTACAATGAGGACACTTAGGTACAGAAAGCTTAAATAACTTGTCCAAGGTCACACAGAGATGAGGTTCAAGTCCAGGTAGTCTGTCGCCAGAGTCCATACTCACCACCAGTCAGTTTACAAAAGCCCTTTTATTTCTGAATCTTTTGTTTTGATTCTACCCTCTCTTGGTTAACTGGATTTTATCATCAAATATTTTTTTTTCCTTTTTAAGAAAAAAGGTATTGTTTTGGTTTAGCTCTCTCATGCTGGAGAGTGTCTGTCTTTTACCTTTATATATGAAGAACAAGTTTCATGAATGGTTTATTTCTGATGTCAGTAGGGGGAGTTTGGTTAGGGGAGAAGGTGAAGAGTAAGTTGAGCGGTCTTTGTCTTCCTATAACTGCTACTTTCTCTTTCCTAAAATTTCATTTACTCTTCATATTTGGCATTCAAGACGCTAGTGTAGTATATAGAAACATCCCTTAAACTTCCTTTGGAAAAATCCCTTAAACTCTCTGTCTCAGCTACTAGACCACATTATAGACAATACAAATTATTTCTCTCAGGGTCTCTCCTTCAACTGTCTCTCTTCTGCCACTTTACAGTGTGGAAATGATGTCTTAGGGACACCTTCTGCTTCTCCCATGGACTCCCCATGTTACACAGTATTAGTGCTTTACTAGACTCTTTGCAACTGTCATCTGTTCTCAGATCTACCTGCCTGAGGACCAAAGCACTCAGTGTTCACCATCATTTATGTTCAAACTTGGAAGTGGCAAGTGTTCTTCATGGTAGTTGTTTGGAATTGTAGTTATTTCCATTTTTTTAAAGATGGGATTAGAAACCCAGGAGTGGCTTCCATAGAAGATTCTAGGTCAGGGTCTCTTATGAGGCTGTAGTCATCTCAAGGCTTGAGTGGGACTGGAGAATCCCCTCCCAAGGTCACTGTCATAGTTGCTAACAGGTTTCAGTTCCTTGCTGACTATTGACTGGTGGCTTCAGCTTGCCATACTTGGGGCCTCTCCTTAGGGCTCTTAATACATGGCAGCTTCCTCCCCACAGAGAATGTGGAGAGAGAGAGGGAGAAAGGGAGAAAGTAAGAGCAAGCACAAGAGAGCGTTTAAAATGGAAACCACATTCTTTCATAATTTAACTTTAGACGTGACAAGATCATCCCTTCTACTATATCCTAGTGGTCACACAGACAAACCCTGGTACCATGTGGGAAGGGACTACACAAGGGTATGAATACCACAAGGTAGGGCTCATAGGGGCTATTATGGAGGCTGGCTACTTCAAGCACATGTGTGTTGTGTGTGTGCATGCATGTACATGTATGTATATATAACACAAATTAACAAGCAGGATGTTTATAATAATTCTAAATTTGAATGCACTTAATAATACAGCTTCACAACATATGAATCAAAAATAGGTAGAACTACAAAAAGAAAGAAATTCCCCATTATAGTGGGAGATTTTAGCTCTTACCAATAATGAAAATCAAATAGATGAAAATATTAGCAAAGATAAAGTTTGAATAAGATAATTAATAAGCTCAATCTAATGGGCATATATCAAGCCTCATAAAACAATTGGAGAATGCACATTCTTTTCATGTCACACTTAAGAAATTTGACAATTTAATAGTCCATAATTCAAGTGTGTCTTGCCAGTGGGTTTCAGCCGCAGGCAAGTTCACACTTGATTCAGTGAGACTGAAAAATGACAGCGGGACGTTCCTGAGGTGAAAGGATTTATACCCAACTTTATTCCCATGGTGGCAGGTCAAGCTCTAGAGTCCTGTCCACCTCAGAGTGAGTCTGCCTGCAGCAAGGTGGTCTCTGCCTCTAGGCCTCTCTGTCCCCACAGCCATCTCAGTCTCTGTCCTGGGCACTGCCACTGCTCCAGCCTCTGCTCTCCTGTAGCCCTGCAGCCCAGAGCAGTGGGTGGAGCTCTTTATTATAGAATCAATAATAATGGATTACCCAGACATGTGTACTGAACAAGCCAACTAGGGTCAGGTGAGAATCCTGGCCATAGGAACTTTCATTTTCTCTACAAGTGTCAATACATTTTAAAGATATGGAACCACAATTTCTAAGCAAAATGCAATTAGAATTCAAACTAATCTGTAACAAGATGACTGAAAATCCTATATGCTAGCAAATTAAAAAAATACAGTTCTAAATAATTCAACCTGAAATAATGGAAAAATTAAAATATACAGAACTGAAAAATAAAACCAATGGTGCACATAAGAAATTTGGAGTTTCAACTACAGCAATGCACATAGGGAAACTTAAGGTTTTAAATTTAGAAAAGCCCAAAGTCCAAAAACTAATGAATTAAGTGGCTAATTGGAAAATTATAAAAAGTAACAACAGAATAAACCCAAGAATAGAAGTAAGGAATAATAAAGAACAGAGTAGAAATCAATGAAGTAGAAAACAGAAGTAAAAAAAGACCAAAAAGCAAAATTTTGAAATGACTAATAAAATTAACATATGTTTGGAAGACAAATTAAAAAAAAAGAAAGAAAGAGAAGGCACAAACACTATCTTGGGAATGAAAACTGGGAGCAATAAAGATTAGGAATAAGTTAAGTGAAAAACTTCATGACAAATTAAAAAAAGAATGGAAACAAACAAATGCCTATGAGAAAAATTAATTTACCAAAATCAATTTTAAAAAACCCAAACCCTATTTCCTTAAATGTGTGGAATTGGTCCTTCCAAATGGGATTCTTATAAAGGAAACAAGTCCAGATAATTCTGAGGACAAGTTTTGACAAATATTCAATGCAAACTCTTTTAGAGAATTGGATAAACAAGAACATTTATTCATTCTATGGGATTTATTAAATTATTTATTTCAGAAGATTGTAGTAACTATTAGAACAAATCAGCGAAAGCCTTTGTGAATGATTCTGTTAAATATTTAGCCAATTCAAGTTAACTGTTGGGTTAATTGCAAGCTCTAATTCAGCTGACATATTTGAACTTACCCCTGGTGATGATACTCCAGTACAATCCTGTTTTAAATTCTCTTGTTCATCTACATTAATAAAAGTGATAATCTGTTGTGCTAGGTTTTGAACTTCCCAGAAATCTAGTGACAGTAAGACTGAGTTAAGCAGAGAGTTTGGTGTCAGCAAAGTCCATAAGCTCTTCCCTAGGAATTACAGCTGGGGAGACTTTCTTGTATTACACATACTGGTTTGGTTTTGCCCTATTTTTCCATTTAAATAATCTTATATGATATGACTGGGTTGGTATAATCCCTTCTCTTGCCTGAGGTTTCAGCCCTGGGCAAGTTCACTATGGATTTGGTCAGACTGAGAAATGACAACAGAACGTTCTTGGGGTAAAAGGGTTTATACCCGGCCTTATTCTCACTGTGGTAGGTCAAGCACTAGAATCACGTCTTCATCCAACAATCTGCAGGTCTGTAATCCACCCCTGTCTCTGCCTCTTCCTGAAGAAGTACTTGGCAGAGCTCTTTGTATAGTGACTCCATTTATTGCTATAAACAGGTGTGGAAGCATTAGCCTAACAGCAGGCCAATTATATCATCAAGTAGTTTAGGGTTAGGTGAGGATCCTGGCCATAGGAACTTCGATTTTCTCCACATCCCTCCTCTCCTCACATTCCAAAGAGAATCTAAAATCTGAAATCTTCACCACAAAGTTTAAAAGCAATATATTTAATTGATATAAAATGTAAATTCATCCCTTTTCTCTTTCTCTGCTTTGCATGCTGTCAAAGTTTGCACTTTGTGAAAATCTGCCCATTAGTTTATGATGACTGAAAAACCCTTTTGTTAACCCTCCTGTCTCCTCTAATGGTCTTGCTGGGATCCTGGGCTCTGTCCTTTTCTTTCATGATCAAATAAACGATTTTTGCCCTAGATGTCTGTGAATCACAATTGCAGAATTCCTGTTGATTTGTTTATTTTCTCCCATCTCTGAATTTACCTTTTTTCCAGTGGAGGCTTTCCTTCCAGCCTCTTCTGGAAGCCCTTTGTTTCCAATAGTCCACAGAATCTTTCCTGCATGGCATTATGCTAAAGATATGACTTTAGAGTTAGACATACTCAACTTGGATCAACAGAACTATCATGTACCTAGGACAATTTAGTCAATTTTTTTCTGCTCAGTTTTCTCATCTGTTAATGAGAAACAATGATTCCTCCTTTGTAGGGTAATTGTTAAGGACTGAATGTTTGTGAACCCCCTAAATTCATATGTTGAAGCCCTTCCCACAATGTGGCAGTATTAGGAGGTAAAACCTTGGGAAGGTAATTAGGATTAGATGAGGTTGTGAGGATGGAGTCTTCATGAATGGAATCAGTGTCCTTATAAGAGGCACGAGAGAGTGTGCTTTTTCTCTCTGCTCTCTGTAAGGATACAACTAGAAATTGGTAGTCTCCAACCTGGAAGAGGGATCTCACCAGAACTCAGCCATGCTGGTACCCTCATCTCAGATTTCAAGCCTGCAGAACTGTGAGAACTAAATTTCTGTTGTTTATAAGTTACCCAGTCTGTGATATAACAGCCAGAAAGGACAAAGACAGAAGTAATAAAGTTAGAATGAAATTAAGTGCTTAGTCTGGTGCTTAGAACTCAGTAAACACTCAATGCTTGTTGAACATTATTATTATCATAATCCTCTTTCCAAAGCTAATTTTCTGTGTACTATAGGGATAAACAGATATTTGAAAACATTCAAGCTGGCCACGGGGAAGAGGAGTGTCCCAGGGACAGCCTCAGCTGATTGTAATTGACTTAAGCCACTAAATTTTGAGATTGTCTGTTATGTAGAAGTAGAAAACTATTTTTAAGGTTCCATGAGATGCTAAGACTGTAGCATATTACATTCAAACAATGAAGCTTGAACGTGTTGAGTTAGGAAGGAGGATAAATGGATTCTTAATTCATTCTTTGGTTACAAAGAATCTGGAATCTGGAAGTGATTGGTTCACTTTTGTAGCTGCTGAGTGTGAGTTAAAATATGCCAAATTACACATCATTGGTTTATCTCCCAGATGTCTGAAGAATCATCAAGAGTTAGTGAAAGTTTAAGGTCTTCATGATTGAGCCAGTTACACATAATTCAGTCTTCTGAATTCCTAATATTTTCTCTTCAAAATTAGAGATTGAGATAATTGATTTAATGCCTGAAGATCTTCAGGTCCATTTCAGACCCACCTTTTGCTCCTCTTGAGGTTTCCTTGGATGACTGAACCCTTAGCCACTTATTCTACCACAACCAAAGCTCCCCAGCAACCCTGTGGCCCACATCGATCTTCTGGGTGACTCCTCTTGCAGCTATCCTGCATTCAGGCCAACCACCCCTGTTCCTGGGAGTTATGGCTCCTCCTGTCACTTCTGGACCTGAACAAATGCTATATTACAGGGCACAGGAACTACCTTCCCAAAGGTCACCAAAGGGGCATTAGTTATTTTATAATATGCATGTACATATTATAATATGTATATATTTACTAATACAAGTATCAGGAAATTATCTTTTAAAAAGATTATCTTTTTGTCTATTTGAAGTGTGACAGTAAATGCTTGATGGTTTACAAAGCATTAGAAAGAACATGCACAAACTTTCAACTATGAAGAAAATGTGGTGTTTCTAAACCAAATCTCTTTTCAAGTAGAATTTATTAAATTTAAGCCAGAAGTACTCGTGTCATACAAACCAGAACATGGACATAGTGACTATTCACCTGCATTCGGCTCTGTCTCGCTTTGTTCCCAGGTGTTTTGCTTTTGGGTTCCTTTCTCTTCTCTTTCAATTTCACTATAGCAGGTGTGTTGAGCATTAAGAGCTGACACACATTTTTCCATCATATCACATTCCTCGGAGATTATCACTTGGTCGTTTTTCAATGTCTCCTCTGCTATACTCATTATAATATTACAAGGAGTTCCCCTCAGCCTTGCTTCTTTGTGAATCTCTCTTTGATCTTTGTATCTAGAAACCATGCTGTATAAAACCGGCTTTGGCCTGGATGATAAAAGCTTCACTTGGGATGTGTTTCCTTTCTGGAACTTGATTTTCCAGTTGCAAGATGTGTGTTAAACAGTGTATATAAGCCACTGTATGCCATTTACTTTTGTTTGTTTTTGTAATTTATGAAAGTATAGCTGGGTTTTTTAATTTAATGTCAGCACCTTTAAATTTTGGTTTAGATCTTTTTTTGCTTTTGAAGATTTTGACTTCATTTTATAAAGCTATTTCTAATTTCTTGCCTCATTTATTATGATAGATACAGCTGTGAGTCTTGAGCGTATTTTTGTTGGTTGTCCATTAAGTCAATTGAGTAGCTGTGGAGGATTTTCAATGACAGTTTGACTTGAGGCTTTTGAATCTCATTTTTAAATTGTGGAAAGACTGTCCTTGTCCCCCCACCTTGATCTTTACATAACAGTTACCAACACAGAAGGATGAAGAAAAGCACGCCTGTGGGAAAGTTGGGGTTCCTATGGCCAGGGTCCTCACTGAACTTAAACCAGCTGATGATGTAACTGGCCTGTTGCTGGGCTACTGCTTCCACACCTTTAGGCAATAAGCTATTGTTGCGCTATATAGAGAGCTCAGCCCAGTGCTCTGGGAGGAGGTAGAGATGTTGGTGCTCAACCTGCCACCGGGAGGACAAGCTGGATAATAAACCCTTTCACCCCAAAGAAACGTTCTGCTGTCATCTGTTTGGTCACACTGAATCCATAGCGAACTTGCCAGGGGCTGAAACCTGCTGGCAAGACAGCACCTAAGACTATAGTTTATTTCAGTGGGTGACATTCCTGGGCATAATGCTACTGTCCTCCCAGCATTTCCTGGCTTGCTTGTAAGGTCAGCTGCTCCTGTTTATTGTGGGAAAGGTGGGTATATTTTTAAATGTTCTGCCAGAGCTATTTTTTTTTCCTGAATATGTTTCTTTAGCACCACTTTATTTCCTTGCTACAGTTTTGTTTGTGTTTGCCTTTGATCTGGAACTGAGTTTCAGATGTCTGTCATGATTGGTTTATTTCCTTTCCTACCTCATTTTAAACAACCAAGGAAAGACAAATCATATATTCTCCTGTAGGCCTGTCTAGACAAATGTGACTGTGCTGCAGGGCTGTTTGCTTGTTCATTTGTTCATTCACTCGTTAATGTATTCATACCATCAGCACATGGTTATAGAGAATTCATTATGGGACAATGTTAGTGTTGGTATTAGAGTGAGCAGTGGTGAAGACAGACAAAATCCTTGATAAGAAACTTTTGATTTAGTGGGAGATACAATAAAGACATGTACATGTACATAATCAAAGAGGAAATTCCTGATTGAGTCAGTGAAGAATAAGCACAGTTACACTTACCCTAGCTTTGTGATTGGAGATGGGGGAAGCAAAGGCTTTGTTAGGAAAGTGACATTTAGATTGTGACTTGAGGGATAAGGGGAGCTGGCCAGGTAAGGTTGAAATAAAGATCTTTCCAATGCTATCTCCTCTGCTGGATGACCTTGGCTCTCTTTGCTTCCTTCCTTTAACCTAGAAGAATTTGCTCATTCAAATAACACTGAGACTCTACTATGTGCCAGAGATAAAAACTTGTATGTGGAAAGAGTGTTGTATTAAATACTCTTTAATAATGTAAGGAAATGGTTTTGTTTGATTCTGAAATCATTTTTACCTGTAGCATTCATTTTTTTTCTTTATTTCAGTAATTGATTAAGAAAATGCTTAAATTAAAGGACTAAATTTAAAGGAATGCATGATACATGTAGGCAGAAAAATAATCTGGATCTCAATAATCCTTTCTGGGTTTCAATTTCTTCATCTTTAATATTTTGAGTAGGACAAGATATTGTACAAGTTTTCTGATAGCTTCAAATTTTGGTTAAGAGCCAGTAACTTTCAGTATTTGCCTATGAGTAATAATTCTGGAAGCATTATTGGAATATTTTGCATGAAACATATAAAAGAATTTCTTCTGTGAATATTTGAATTATTAGAAGATGTCTGTAAAATCTTATTTTTATTTAGCTGTCAGTACATTTTTTATCATTATTTATTCCTGTTTCAATTTACCAAATATACTATTGCTTGGAAACTTGTACTCAAAGAACACTAAACTAATCAAGTTTATATGGAGGCAAGTATAATCAGTTATGTAGTTAATTACATATATACTTTTTAAAAATCCATTGCTGTTTAAGCTCTGGGGTTTAAACGTTATTTGAAACTGGAAAGCAAAATTTAGTGCCAGGCATTAGACTCTTTTCTCCTCCTTCTCAGATGCAGAAAATTATAAGATACTAAATCTTGACCTAGTAGTGCAGTTATAAAATGTTATGTTTTCCATGTTTGTGGGTGTATGTACACACATATATATAAATATGTATGTACACCTAAGACTGTGTGTATGTACACATACATATAAATACATTGCTCAAACCTATATGCAAATACTATGAAATGTATTACAATTTTAGCCAGAAACAAAGTCACCGAGAAAAGACTTAGAGAGTGCTGCAGCATTTTGCCAATTTTAAACTTGATTTTATTCCTTTTCTGATTTCTGGCAGAAACATGAGCCACCTTTACCATTCTGCATAGATGGCATCAAGCTGGCTGTTCTCTCATCAGATTAATTAATAAAGATTCCAAATGAGTTCTAATTTCATCTAAGGGACAATTTTGGCAGTAGGATGGATGGCTAGGCTGAACTCTCTTGATTCTCTTTCTCCAAAGAGAATATTAGTCTTAGAACACTGGCCTCTTTTCTATAAGGTATCTCTAAGGACCACTGTTGGGCAATTCAATCCAGGGAGATCTCTCTGCATGCTTGGTGAGACCTTAATCTGGGAGAGGGTTCTTGACACTGATCAAGAAAGAATTCTCGAACAGCTCGGACAAGTGTAGGTAAAGAAGGAATTCATTAAAGCCAGAGCAGAAGTGAATGGTAGAGAGCAAGGAAAAACAGAGGGAGGAAAGGGAAGTCCATTGAACTCCTGTTCAGCATAGGGTGAATCCCTTGCCAACTTTGGAAGCCAGGGTCACCTGGTATCCAGTGTCTGCTTGCATCTGTATGTTGTGGAAACTAAATCCCTATGATCCCAGGATTTGGGGGAACCACAGAGCACTAGACAGCGTGAGATTATATTCTGAGAATTTCCCAAAGCAAAGAAAGGAGATTTTTGAGTGGGCTACTAAAAGCATAATTGTACAGCTGCTATCCCATCCAGGTCACCCAGGCAATGGGAACTTGCATGCCCAGATCAAAGATCTCAGGAGCCCTTCCTTTGACTGAAGTAGAATAGAGGGAGTGAAGGCTAGTGCTTAAGTTTGGAAAATTGAATGAAATAACAAAGTAACAAAGACACTTGCCACTGGAAGAGCACAGAAACAAAATGCAGTAAACTGAGCACAAAGAAGTCTTTACTTAAGGTAAAGTACACACTCAAAGAAAGGGGAGTTCAGGCAGCCTGAGAGAAGCATGCTTAAAGGTTTGGGATTAGCGTCTTTTAAGGATTTCAGGAATGGGCAAAGGGCTAGGGGATGCAGGTTTGACATGTGGTTTCATAGTGTGTATCTTTGGTAAGAGACATCAAGTCACCATCTATGGTCAGTCCTCTGGATGTTCTGTAAGATAAACAACACAAAGAATTTATAGATCCTGGTCTTTTCCAAGATGGTAGTCACCCTCAAGTAGTAGAAACATACCATTTAGGATCGTTTGCCCTGCCTTAAGACAGGGTCAGTTGTTGGCTAATTACCATGAAATATGTTGGGAATCTTACCAACTAACTCCCTGGTTTTAAAAATGGAATCTTAGCCTTAAGATAGAATCCCTCCTGTTCTTACTATACTATTTATATCTCAGAATTTTTCTTCCTAGGCAGGAAAAATTAATCATGATGCTTGTTCCAGGGACCACTTGCCATTGGATAGAATGGGAGGTTTTTCTGTCCATGCTAAAGATGACAACAGAGAATAAAACCTATGCTATACTCACAAGGGGAAAATAAATAGGGGGAAAATAACCTAGGGTTTAGTTAGGGCTTGGGGTCTGATAAATCAGGATCAACATACTGTTTCCATCAGTTACTTGCTATATAATTTCAGTGTCCCTGTCTGAAAGTGGGTAATAATTCTATAATCCACATGCAAGTAGCCCTTATTTATTGCTTCATGTTTTCTTAAGATCCAGATCAGTATACTGACATTTCTGGGTAAAAACAATAAACCAAAATCCATGTTGAAAAGCAATGAAAACCTTGACTGGAGGTTACTCAGAAAAAAATACAGGGATTACATTGCACAACACACAGCAAGAATCTCTAAAACTCATCTTACACATTTTTACTTTTGCCCAGATTTCAGTGCCTACAACAATTTTCTTATGTATTAGTTAGGGTAATGACAAGATTCTATAACAAAGAGTTTCAAAATGCAGTGGTTAGAAGAAAAAAGAAATCCTCTCTCTCCTTCTCTCTCTCCCTGCCCCTTCCCCAGCCAGGATATAAATAATCGTGGCCAGCAGGACAGCTCTTCCTCCCTGTTATTCAAGAATCCAGGTTCTTTCTAAAGCATCACTCTGCATTGATATCATGTTTGTAATAACATTAGATGGATTCCAGATGGAGGGAAGGGAGATGAGAATGTGGAGGAGATAGAGCTCTGTGTTTGAAGACTCAGGCTCATTAATGCATATTTCACTTCTGTTAACATTTTATTGGTGACAACTTAATCACTTGACTACACCTAGCATGCAGTTTGCAGATTAGTCACAATCTTTCACTCTGCTCTGCATCCAAGCCCTTTTCAGTGTGACTTTGTAGCTCTTCTGTTCAAGAGGTAGAATTTGTTTATCTTCCTCTTGGATCTGGCTTGGACTTGTGATTCATTTTATAAATTGTGGCAGAAGTGATACTGAAACAGTTCAGAGCCTAGACTTTAAGGAGCCTTCCACTTTCTCCCTAGAAGTGCTTTCCAGCTGCCATGTGAGCAAGTGAACAAGTCCCAGTGAACACATCCACCCAGCCTACAGAGGATGAGAGACCTCCAGCAAAGATGCAAAGATGAGCCACTACAGCTGAACCCAGGCCAACTTGACAACCCATAGAATTATGAACTAATTAAGTGGTTATCTGTTGCAAATTAGGTTCTCTGGGAAGCAGATGCTGAGAAGGAATTAGGAATACAAAACACCTGTAGAAGAAAAAACGGAGGGAAACAGGGTTTGGTTAGGGAGCCCATCAGACAACCATGTTTCTGACAAGTTCCTGACAGCCCAACAAGGAATTCCAAAGTGAAGATCACTCATTAGAGGAGTCCTGAACTAGACAGAAATGGCTGGGCCTTTGTACCATGCCCTTGCTCAGTCATCGGCTAGGTGCTACCCTGAGATGCAATGACCTCAGTCTGAAAGCTGTGAGCTAACTCTACTTCTTGCTGTTAAGCAGTGAAGAAGAATCTGAGTGGTGCATCTCCATGCCAAATTGTTTTAAGCCACGAAGTTTGAGGGTTATTTGTTATGCAGCAAAAGCTAACTGACTCACATAACTACAAGGGAGGCTGGGCAATATGACTGAGCTGTGCAGCCTCAGCAAACAAAGGAACCACCCTTTTTAAAAAGTGTGGTTGTAGGCATGTGTGCAGGTGATCACAAATGCTTATCAATTGTTTACTGTTTATTACTGTCTTGCCAATAGGTTTCAGCCCAGGGTAAGTTCACTATGGATTCAATGTGACCAACGAAATGACAGCAAACATTCTTTGGGGTGAAAGGGTTCATTACCCAGCTTGTTCTCCCGTTGATAGGTTGAGCACTAGCGTCTCTAACTCCCCCCAGAGCACTGGGCGGAGCGCTCTATAGTGCAATAATAGCTTATTGCCTAAAGGTGTGGAAGCAGTAGCCTAGCAACAGGCCATTTACATCATCAGGTGGTTTAAGTTCAGTGAGGATCCTGGCCATAGGAACCCCAACTTCCCCAGAATTACCTACCTTATGTAGTTGAAAAAATTAGAGCTACTATATATATAAAGTACCATGGATCGAGGTTTATTGGGTCAGAGCTAATATAATTTGTGGTCTTTTTTAAAGAAAAATACAAAATTACAAAAACAAATCTTGGAAAGGAACCTTGTGAGTAAGAGCCGCAAAGTATATTCTCCAGCTACATGGTAAACCTGCCCTGATGATGATAGATATTTTAAAAATTATGTTATTTGTCCAATGGAAATGAAATCACAAAGCCATTAATTTATTATCAAATCACCATTTTGCACAAACAAGGTGTCAGCATGTTCCCTTATGTACAAAATCCATACCAACTTCAATTTCCTTCTGAGCAGAGTCAGAGGTCCTCATAATAGGCAGAAGCCATTGATTCCTTTTGTCTTTCCATCCTATGAACCTCCTGTGATAGGGGAATCTGCAGCCTTCTGAAGCAGTCAGCTTTTCACTCCAGAAGCTGAAAATACCAGAAATGCGCTTTCTGAGCCTCTCTTGGAGCCAGGGCAGAGGCACAGCACCAATTGATCAGGACACACACTCTAGGCTTCGAAATGAAAATAACGATGTGAAGAAGGAGCCCAGCAGAATGCTGTCTGGCAGCTATTTGGTGGCGTGGGGCAGTGTTTCTGACAAGGACGTCCAGTGTCAGTGGGCTGGGTGTGCAAGTTGTAGTGTCTGCGCCCAGGGGCGGCCGGGTGCTGTGGACCTTTCACCAGTCTGAGGATGGATCCTGGCCTGGTTTGTGGCCTCGCAAAGATTCTATGAGGTGCCCAATATATTGCAGTAGACTTCCTTTCTCACTTAACTCAGCTGAAGTAGTTTTCTTGCTCTCATAACAGAGCCTGCCCCACATACAGTCCATGGGTTTTAAGTCGTAGCTCGGGAACAGGAAATGTTCCCTTCCTGGAGTGAATTCTCACACCTGGAGATGCTTTGGAAAGGAGAATGCATTTCCGTGAGAATCTGTTTAAAAGCATTTTCTTTCTTTGAGTCAGATTATTTGAGTTTGATGGCTTATGTCATTCACTTGCTGTATGACCTTAAGCAACTCAGTTTCCAAAAGTCTCTAAAATGCCACTTAGAATACATGCACCTGGGGTGGGTGTGAGGCTTAAATGTGATAGCTTAAATGTGAACATGATCTTTAAATTGTTAAGCACTTAACAAGTGTAAGTTATTTTTAAGTGTAAAAAAAAATCTACTAAGCTCTTTCTCCAACCCTGATACTCTAATTTCTCCCTTTGGGTAGTTTGGGTAGCAATTAAAGTCAGTTTACGAGCTTGTACACATTCTTCACATAATCTGAGCTTGTTCCAACTTGTTTGTGTAATTAATTGGTGGCGTTTGCTGTGCCAAATGTAGCTTTGTAATTTTCTTCTTGCTGTGTAAGTAGTAGGAGTCACCCATCTCAGCAAATCTTAGGTGTTTTTCAAAATTTGTGAAGGAACAGATTTTATCATATGAGTTCTTAAAATGACAGGAAATTAATGTAATGTGAGTAAAATAATAATTTCATGATCACTTATGCAATCCACAGATGGACCTTAGCTCTTTTCCCTTCTTAGTTTGGAGTTGTAGAGTTTCTCTTTGGAGTTTCTCTTGGTAGAAAACTTGGAGAAGGAGCAGGAAACCAATCTTGGGGAGAGTAGGCCTGAGAGTGTTTGTTATTGTTCTTGAGATTCTTTGCAAAATATTGTTTGGCCTCCATTCATTATAGAGAAATTAAAAACACAAATAAGAAAAAACTTCTTAATTCCAGTATTACTACTTTGGCATTTCGTTATCTGTTGTGCAGTTGTTTATTTTGTGTATAATTATCTATTGCTGCATAACACACCACCCCAAACTTAGTAGCATAAAACATGTTATGTTGCTGCGCAGATTGTGTGTGTCAGAATTCAGATGGGGGACTACAGTGTGACTTGTTTTCACTGTGTTGTCTCATGCTGGGAAGAGAATTGGTGACTCACCAGCTGTGACTGCAATCAGCTGGTGGCTTCTTCACTCAGAGGTCTGCCCATTGGGCTGGGTGACCTGAAGGCTGGACTCAACTGGGATTTTTGACTGCGGTCTGGAGCATCTAAATTTGGCTTCCCAGTGTGTGTGTGTGTGTGTGTGTGTGTGTGTGTGTGTGTGTGTGTGTGTGTGTATGTGTCTAAATTTGGGAGAAATGTGTGTGTGTGTGTGTGTGTGTGTGTGTGTGTGTGTGTGTGTCTAAATTTGGGAGAATTGTTCCAAAAGGAAACTTCTGGAGAGTGAACTTTCCAAGAGACCTGTGACTTTTTGTAAATTCACCTCAGAATCCACAGAGTGTCACTTTTGCTTTACTTTCTTGGTCAAAACAGTCACAGCTTGCCTAGATTCAAGGGGAAGGAGACATAGACCTTGCTATTCAATGGGAGAAATATCAAAGAATTTGGGGCCAAGTTTAAAGCACACATCTTGCAAGACTTTTTTGTATACTTACATAGTACACCCACATGCAAACACACATATACATTCAAATACATTTCAAAATGAAAAATAGGACCACATCATGCATTCTATATTAAACATAATTGTATGTAGCAGCAAGGAAATAAAAATGTTATTGAGGCAATTGTTGACTTTAAAGAACCTGTAAGTTCTGAGAAGTTCTATCCAATGATCTTAAAATTATCGCCAAAGTACATTTTAGTTTCTTAAAAGTTAATTCAGTCAGAAAAATAAAATTTTAGAAAAACGATATCCATTGAGAGTTCATATAAAAGTCTAAACAGTGATAGCATTTCTAATTTCAAAGCTGTTATTTGAGTTGAACATTCTATTGGAAGACAAACATAGGACTCTAAACCCAGGTCTTGTGTTTATGAAAAGAGAACTAAAGAAGGTCTATTTCATCTCAAATACATTTAAGATGATTTGAATTCCATGTAGTACATCATGGTTTGGCTTTTTTTGGTTATGGTCAGGGCTGTAGGCAGGGTTCCTCAAATGTTGCTGTGCACCAAACTATTTGCAGCCCTGCTCACAGGCAAATTCTGATTAGGTCTGGGCTGGGTCCTAAATTCTATATTTCTAACAAGCTCCCAGAAAAAGCTGTGGCTTCTCTGCAGATTATTTTTTGAGCAGCAAAGGTTAGAACAGAGGGAAGACCAGGACAGGAAAACATTCTGCATAGCCCTTATTTAACTTTTTTTAAATTACAAAGAAATACATGTTCATGATATAAAATTTCTGTATTGCAGAAATATATAATTCCCTTAAATACTACTGTCATCAAGACAATAGAAAATAATATTAACTAACATTTATTTGTTTGCTAGTTGATTTATGTACTTTTTAATTGAGCTGTAAGTAATTTACATGCGTTATCAGGTATAACACTCAGACAACCATATGTAGGAAATGCCATGATGGCCCATTTTACAGATGAAGGAATGGAAGCTTAGATGGGTGAACTTGCTCATGATCACAGAAGACGACAGAGCTGGAATTCAAACCTGCCACTGTTGACTTCAGAGCCTGCAATCTGAACCTTAGGGCAAGCCTGTTTAGTCTGCTAATTTTCTTCCCTCTATATACCTGGTAACATTAATGAATTTTGTTCATAATTCAAAAACAAACATGGATTTATACCATCCATATTATTTATTTGTTTGTTTTGCATGGAAGTAGTTTATATGGGGAAGAATCTCAGGGAACTGGAGTTGGAGAGCTGCAAGGAGTGAAATAGGGAAGGAGGCAAACCCCATAAGCAGTGGTGAGTTTTGAGCCAGTTCCACTCTGGGCAGTCGGGGCTCAGTCCTACTGGAGACCTTCTAAGGAACCAGGCGGAACACGCCTCAAATGTGTGCCTGAGACATGAATCACCCATTGGCTCCCATCACCCCTCCACCCACAGAGGCGTTCACTCTCTCACGTTTTCAGAGTGAAGCATGCCAGCACTGCTGGGCAGCCCACCCAGAGAGGCCCTAGGGTGACAAGAAGATACTCCACATAGCCAAGAGGAGGTGCTATCGGGCCGCACCTGCTTACAGCTGGAGGCGCATAGGAATGCAAGCAAGTAGTTAAAAACCAAAAATGAAATTTGCCTATGGACTGAAAAGTAGGTCTGTCTCTGACCTCTAGTCACCCAGTTCTCCTCCCCAGGGACAATTTTTGTGTGTACTTTTCTGTGTATCTTTTCAGAGGTATCCCATGTATATGCAAACAAATACTTAGTATTTCCTTTTCTTTAAGCCATTGTTAACAGACTGACTACTCACTTTCTATAGGACCATACTGTTAAAATTTTCTATCTATGCTGACTGGTTAGCCAGAGACGGGTAAGATTCCTCAAGGGAGGAACAACCTAAGACAGGCACAGTCGCAGGGGGGCCATCAGGTGAGAATTTGGGGATCAACAGAGGTGAGGCTCAGAACCTCACCCCCCCTGCTTTGAGAGAAATCTTCTGCATCCGTGGATGTCTTGCTGCCCTTGTCTAGCCTGGATTAATACTTAGTCCATAGGCACACACCTGATCATCTGATCATCTACATTTGCCTTCTTACAGCACTAAACTATGTTTTCTACCTTTATCTTGCATCTACCTACCACTTCAGCATTTTATTAAAAATAAAAATAATAATAATAATAGGAGAAATGTGGGATCAACATATAAATCAAGTAGAAAAATCAAATGAATATTCATATTTGACCTGATGGTTTATAGGTCATATTGCATGATCAAAACCGAAAGTTTCTGTGATGAATGCCCTTGTACTGTTCACCATGTAAGAATTTATTCACTCTGTAAGAATTCGTTCACCATGTAAGAACTTGTTCGTTATGCTTCAGAAGATTGGAGACTGACGAGAATTAGGCTTGAGATGGATTAATGATTGTACATTGAGCATTGACCCCCCTATACTGAATTTTATTGTTGTTAACAACCATTTGATCAATAAATATGAGAGATGCCCTCTCAAAAAAAAAAAAAAAAAAAAAAATTTTCTATCTATGCATCTCAATGATAGTTATGTATATGTTTAGAACTTCCTCTTCTTTGGAATGACCACAGCATTTTATTTATGGTTGTACTATAATTTACTTAACCATTCATTGATGATGTTGATATTTCCAGTATTTTTTTTAAAAAGTCAAGTTGTTTGAGGTTTACATGCAAGTAAAGCTCACCCTTTTATGTGTACAACTCTCTGAATTTTGGTAGACATATACAGTCACACAGCCAACATCAAGATGAGGCGGCTCCATCAC
Source organism: Manis javanica (assembly GCF_040802235.1). Classification (NCBI taxonomy): domain Eukaryota; kingdom Metazoa; phylum Chordata; class Mammalia; order Pholidota; family Manidae; genus Manis; species Manis javanica. The sequence goes on along the minus strand of NC_133163.1, from coordinate 44,235,299 downwards.
TGCAAAGCTTCCTGGTGCACCTTGCAGACTCCGCCCTGCCCCTAGCCCCTAACAATCAGTGATCTGCTTTCTCTCCCTACACTTTGGCTTTTCCAAAGTTTTATATAAGTGGAATCATAAAGGGTGTATCCTTTTGAGTCTGGTTTCTTTCACCGAGCACAGTGAAAAGATTTATCCATGTTGTGTGTATCAGTGGTTTATTCCTTTTATAATTGAGTTATATTCCATTTATGGATATACCATGGTTTGTTTATTCATTCACCAGTCACATTGGGTTGTTGCCAGTTTGGGGCAATTGTGGATAAATCTGTTATTATTGCCTGCTGGATTTAAGTAGAATAAGTTTTTATTTCTCTTAGGTAAACACCTAGGAGTAGGGTTCCTGAGTTGCATGCTAATTTTATGTTCACCTTATTAAGCAATTGCCAACTTGTTTTCCAAAGTAACTATACCACTTTGTTTTCCACCAGCACTATGTGCCTGCCTGCTAGCTTTTGGTGTAGTCAGTTATTTTTATCTTAGCCATTGGGTAAGTGTGTATAGTTTTTGTTTAAATAGTGGGACAATGGATATCCTTATACATATATCCTCTGTAATTGTGAGTATGTCTGTAAGATACATTCTTACAACTGAACTGATGGGCCAAAGGGTGTGAAAGGCTGATCAAACAGCATCAAACAGCCTTCTGAGAAGGTGGTGCTAGCCAGGTGTGGCAGCACCTGTTCCCCTGGGCTCATCACCACAGTGTACTACCCAACCTCAGTACATGCTTTTACATGAATTTTAAATGAGACAATTGCTGTGTGAGTCTCGGCTTCATTGGGTTGTTTGTGAGAACTTAGCATAAAGTTTTCAGAGCAGTGTCTGCTGCACAGAGGGACAGTGGGCATTAATTATTGTGTGATCATCTCTACTAATCAGTCAAATATTATTTGCCCCTCTGAGTTCCTTGTCAGTATATTTAGGATTGCTTTTCTCCAAAGAGTTCACTGTTCTACTTACTCTGGCCAGGAATTCAGGCACTGTGCCATTGTTAATTAACAACTTTATTTTTTAGCGCAGTTTTTTGGTTCACAGGAAAACTGGGTGGGAAATACAGAGTTCCCATGTACCCCCTGTGCTCCCACGCACACAGCCTCCCCCATGATCAGCATCCTTACCCGAGTGGGACATTGGTTACAATAGATGAGCCTATACTAATACATTATCATCACTCGGAGTCCATTGTTTACATTAGGTCTCACTCTTGGTGTTGTGTATTCCATAGTTTTTGACAAATGTATTAATGACATATGTCCCCCATTGTAGTATCATATAGAATAGTTTCATTTCCTTAAAATCCTCTATGTTCTGCTTTTTCATCCCTCCTTCCTCTCTAACTCCTGGCAACTGCTAAACTTCTACTGTCTCCACAGTTTTGACTTTGCCAGAATGTCACAGAGTTGCAATCATAGAGGAGCTTTTTTAGATTGGCTTCTTTCACTTAGTAATAAGCATTTAAGTTTTCTCCATGTCTTTTCATGACATGATAGGTCATTTCTTTTTAGGACTCAATAATATTCCATTGTCTGTAAAGTTTATTTATCCACTCACATTAAAGAACATCTTGGCTGCTTCCAAGTTTTGGCAATTATGACTAAAGCTGCTATAAACATCATGTGCAGGTTTTTGTATAGATACAATTTTCAGTTCATTTAGGTAAAACCAAGGAATACAATTGCTGAATCTTAAGGTAACTGTATGTTTAGTTTTATAAGAAACTGCCAACAGGTCTTCCAAAGTAGCTGCACTATTTTTGCATTCCTGCCAGCTTTCTATTCCTGTTGCTCCACATCCTTGTCAGCATTTAAGGCTGTCAGTGATTTGGATTTTGGCCATTCTAATAGGTGTGTAGTTTGAGATAATAGTAATTATATATATTGGTCTCTGCCCCCAGTTCCTGGCATAGAGCTCTGAAAACTCTTGCAATTTCCTAAGTGATCACTTGGAACATCTTTTGTTCTAATGTTTGGTCTTTGACCCCAGTTCCTGACACAGAGCTCCTAAACCCCTTGGAATTTCCTGGGTGATAGTGTCTCTTGTTCTAATGAAGTGACTCCAGGCGGGCTCCTGGATGCGATCTGATCACCAGAAAGAACAAGCCGTGATTAGAAGCTTGACATTTTCCCCCATCTCCCATTCTTCAGAGAGGAGAGAGGGGCTTGAAATGCAGTTAATGATCAGTCATGCCTACGTGAGAAAAAAAGCCTCTATAAAAACCCCAAAAGTATGTGGTGCAAAGAGCTTCCAGGCTGGTGACCACATGGAGATTCGGACAAAGTGGTGCCTGGAGAAAGTCTGAAAGCTGCATGCCCCTACCTACATATCTTGCCCTATGAATCTCTTCCATTTGGATGTTCATCTGTATCCTTTATCACATCCTATTCTGGTAAACAGTAAACTGGTAAATAGCAAGTAAGCTGCTTTCTTGAGTTCTGTGAACTACTCTAGCAAACTAATCAAACCCAAAGAGAGGTGGTGGGAACCTCCAATTTATAGCTGATTGGTCCAAAGTATTGGTAACAATCTGGACTTGCAACTGGCATCTGAAGTGGAGTGGAGACAGTCTTGTGGTACTGAGCCCTTAATCTATGGGATCTAATGCTATCTCCTGTTAGATTGTGTCAGAATTGAGTTAAATCATAGGACAGCTCACTGGTGTCTTAGAGAATTGCTTGGTTGGGGAACCCCCCTATATCTGATGCCAGAACTCTTACAGTATGACAGTAGTGTGAATAGACACAGGAAGAGAACTGAGGTTTTCCTACACTGCAGTGGTATCTCATCTTCGTTTTAAGTGAGGTATTTACCTGCCACCTGTACATCTTCTTTATGTTTGTCTTGTGAGGTGTCTGTTAAAGTCTTTGGCCCATTTTTAAACAAGGCTGTTTGTTTTCGTCTTGATGGGTACTAAGAGTTCTTTGTGTATTTTCAATCAGTCTTTTATCAGATGTGTTTTTTGCAAATATTTCCTTCCAGTCTGTGGCTGCCTTCTCATTCTTTTAACTCTTTTATTTTTAATTCATCCCTTTTTCATTTAATAGTTCATCTTCTGCTTGGTTGTCTTTTACATCAGCCTTCCTTCTGAGAGGGCTGCTTGGTTGGCACACACTCTCTGGGCATAGGCTGGTGCTCTTAGGTTGAGATTACTCTTTAATAGTACTTCTAGACATTCTTTACTTAGGGCTTTGAAAGACAAGAGGAAGATTAGTTTTGATAACTGAAGTCATATGATGGAATGAACTATGTAAAGAGATAAGTTAGGTATAACTATATGTATAGAGTTATAATAATTTACAGGTATAATTAAATAAGACTCTTTAACTTTACTATTTTCTGCATGGTACAAATGTCCAGCTCAAACTTTCTATTTTTGACCATTTATTTTATGCCCCTTCCAGTAAGATATAAATGCTAAGATTACAGGGACTTGTTTTATTCACCACTATGAGCCTGAAACAGTATCTGCCACATAGTAGGCTGTGCGTTTACATTTGATGAATAAACAGGAATAAATGGCTCTGGGTGCTGTATGCTTCAGATATAGGTGAGACTGTAAGGGAGCTCTGGCTAAAGAAAATCTGTCTGCCTTGGTTCTGGGCCATTCTCTGGTCTGCTTGTCTTCAGATCTCTCCCGCACCAAGTGATGACCGCATCATTTTCTACCCTCAGAGCAGAAGTCCTCAGTGTAAAGCATCCTTTGTTCTCCTGTCTGAAATTGCTCAGAGTGCAGATTTAAAGTACAGGGAATCCAAGAACTGTATTTTATGGCCCTTGTTATAATATGTATGACTCTAATTCTGCAAAATCCTTGCCACCACTGCCAAGCTATGCCCTGCATGCTGGCTGTCAGTTGCCTTCTGCAAGTGCTATGGCAGCTGGAAGAGTTTCAGGATGAAGAGAACAGCTGTCAATCTCAGACTACCTGGAAAATTCCCTATCCTATTCTCTCTGCTCAGGAGACTTCCTTTCTATTTTCACATCAGGTACTGTAGTTGGCCGCAAGAAAATCAAAACACAGTACCTTTACTGGGGTTGCTATTTTTCTATGCCAGGCATACATATGGTGTATTAGGCATAGTGGAAGATACTCATTAAATGTTAATGGATTGACTAAGTCTCATTAGTATTATTTAAGGTTAATAATTTTAAAGTGTGTATCTTAAAAATTACATTGCACCCAAAGATACACAAATGGTCAATAAGCATACGAAAAGATATTCAACATCACTAATCATTAGGGAAATGCAAATAAAAACTACAATGAGATGCCTGTGGTTTAGGATGGCTGTGAAAAATTTAAAAAAGAAAAAAATAGTAAGTGTTGGTGAGGATGTGGAGAAATTGAAACCCTTAAGCTCTGCTGGTGGGAATATAACATTGTACAGCTTCTGTGGAAACACAATGGTGGTTCCTCAAAAAATTAAACATAGAATTACTTATATGACCCAGAAATTACACTTCTGGTGATATACCACCCCACCAAAACAAATTGAAAGCAGGGAGTCAAACAGATATTTGTACATCAATGTGTCACTCTTCTCACAATAGCCAAAAGGTGGTATTAACCCAAATGTCTATCCAGAGATAACTAGATAAACAAAATGTGGTGTATATGCACAATGGAATATCATTCAGCCTTAAAAAATCATGAAATTCTGATACATACTATGACATGGATAACATGCCAAATGAAATAGACCAGTCACAAAGGGAAAACACAGGTGGTACCTAGAGTAGGCAAATTCATAGACAAAAGGAAAATAGAGGTTTCCCGGGTTGGGGGAGGGGAAAAAAGAGGAGTTGTTGCTTAATAGGTACAGAGTTTCAGCTCAGGAGGATGAAAAAGTTTTGGAGAAGGATGGTGGTAATGTTCGCACAATGTGAATGTGCTTAATGCTACTGAACTGTATTTAAACATGGTTAAGAAAGTCAATTTTATGTTCTGCATACTTTACCACCATACCTCCCAAATTACATTGTGTACAGCTGGATCTGAATATCTCCTTATTAAAATAGAAATGAGAAAGAAGCAACAATAGTAGTAAACATTTAGAATATGCTTACTGTTTGCCAGGCACTTCTCTAAGTGTTTTGTATGCATTCATTTCATCTCACCAACAACCGATAGTCAGAGAGCTTCATTACCATCTCCCATTTACAGCTAAGGAAACAGGCAGAGAAAGGTCAAATAATCTGTGAAGGTTTACATAGCTAGTAAGTGGTGAAGCGAATCAAACCAGGTTCACTGGAGACTTCCCCATGGACACTGAGGCACACTGCCTCTTATCCTGAAATATTCTGATGTGAGTGCCAGGCTGACACAAAAGGCCTCAGCGAGAAAGTAGCCCCCATGCCATGAGGCAATGGCTCAGTTGACTGATCTTTCTGCTGCTGCTAGAGCTCTTTCACTCCCTCCTTTGATGAGCTCTGACTTTCCAGAAGGCTTGAGGTCTTTGAGTGGTGCAGGAATAGATATTGCAAACTGTTCCTGTGATTGGACTTGTAGATTGTTCATTAAACACTGATGTATACCCGGCATGGGGATCCTCTGGGAGATGCTTAATTTTTAAATTTCCACATGAGCATTTCATTTAGTATTGGCTGGCATACAGTAAATGGAGTAATAGAAGCCAGCTGATTTTCAGAGGCAGAAAGCTCAAAAATCACAACTGAGAGTCATTTAGCCTATGTTCTATGGCATTCTCTCACAGAAGTAGACAAAATCAGCTCTGACTGGCCATTCTAGAATGTCTGTCTCTGGAGGACATGCACTCCAGGAAGGGGAGCAGTGAGCACTGGGATGTGCCCTGGTGATTAGCCATGAAGATCATGGTCTTTGGTGTGCTTTCCTATATTTTCAGGGTCTCTTTGCTAAGAGTAGTGGATTTGAGTCCAACCATCATATTTGAAATTACCTTACCTTATAGAAGCCATCATCTGTGAAACTTTTCAATTTTTTGTTGTGAAAATAATAGGAGCTGGCATTAACTGAGAGCTTACTGAGTGGCAGGCATTCTGCTAAGCACTTTAAGTACCTTATCTCATTTCCACCCCACAACAGGTCTCTGAGAGAGTGATTCTTACCTGTGCTTTATAAGTGAAGAGGCTCGGTTAAGAAACCGCCCAGGTATACACGTCTACAAAGAAACAAAGCCAGGATTCATAGCCTGGTCTTTTTGAATCTGTTGCTTGCACTCTTAACTGCATAGGTATGCTTTTTGTTTTAAAAGAAGAATGCATCTATATTAATAGTCTAATAGATGAAACAAAAAAGAGGTATGATTTTATAAGGTTAAGCAGTGTGAAAGCATTCTTTTTGCAGGTCAAACAGTACAATATTAGCAATTTCATCGAATTCAATCTAGTTATTCATAATTGAACAACTTCTGAGTTTTCTTTATCATATCCTGAACATGCTAATGTGCTAAAATGCAAAAAGTTATGAATCACTGTTATGTTTTGGCATCATCTTGAAAACATAGGTGTCCCTTGATAGCTGTGTCGGAACCCTGGGGACACCCTCCTTCATATAAACTTCATAGAAAAGGAAGTCCCTGGGAAGGATAAGACTACAGAGTATACCACCGTTTTGGCTTTTTTTTGGCCACATATGGGCAGAGAAGCATGCTCATTATATTTCCCTTTTGGAGAGGTGATGGGACCAGTCTGTGATGGGGTGCTTCAGGTTTTTAGTGTTTCTCCTTTCCAAATAGTAAGTCCTTGCATTATTTGAAGTATTAAAGGTTGCCTCTGAGTATCCCTTTACTTCATTATCCTATAGTGGCAATTATAATGTTAATATAAGCACTGTGTGTGTGTGTGTGTGTGTGTACACACACACACATAGTTTAATGTTGATAAAAACTCTTCATTTCAAAGAAGAGCATTTCTCTCTTCCTTCTCATTTATATCAGAAAAGCCTAAAATAGTTCTCCACAATAAGACAATAGAAGACTGAAGTTTTTAAATAGGAAGGAATCCTAGCACATGTTTTCACACGGGTAAACCATGAGGACATTATGTTACATGAAATAAGCCAGTCACAAAATGATAAATAATGTATGATTTCATTTATATGATGTATCTTTAAAGTCAAACTCAGAAAAAGAAGAATGGTGGTTGCCAGAGGCTTGAAGGAAGGAGAAAATGGGGAGTTATTGCTCAATGAAAATACATATTCAATTTTGCAATATGAAAAAGTTCCAGAGACTGGTTGCACAACAATGTGAATATACTTAACACTGTTTGAACTGTACACTTCAAAATGGTTAAGATGCTAAGCTTTATTTTATGTGTATTTTACCAAAATTAGAAAAACAGGTAGAAGTTTAAAAATCCATCTTTCTCAAGATTTCTTATTAATATATGGGAAGATGTGTGAGTTGTCTATGGAAATTATTTTGGAATGCAGAAGTGAGGACAGGAGTTAATTCTACTTTTTCAACTAGTCCTTGAAAGCTGTGGGGCTCTCTGAATAGAAAAAGCTAGTTGATAATTTTTCATTTAATGCCAGATTTGCTACATTTTACCTGTAAGCATCTACAGGGCTTGAATGCAGTAGCTGCATGCTTCTTCCAGAACAAACATGGAACTTTAAAAATATATTGACAATGGGTTACTCTCATCAGCTTAATAGCCGAAGGCAGCATTTCATACTGTTGGATGTTTTTCTAAAGCATAACAACTCTGAGTGCAGGACTTTTGTTCTTCCCTTTATTCTCAAGTACGTTATGAGTAGTTTCATAAAATCTGGGGCCAGATTATGTCTTATATTAACTTTAATACTGCTAACTGAAAGTACACCAAGATATTTGCTTTTTTTTCTTTCTGTTGTTGAGGTGACAGGAAGTTATGCCTTGGTTCTTAAAATGATGAAGGATTGAGAACATTTCACATAACTGGGAAACACTTAAGACTTGTTACTAATAATGTGTGAATGGCTGCTAGGTGAACAAAGGTGCAGATATAAAGGGTGAGAGCTTAAGAGAAGAAACAGGTATTTAAAAAAAATAAGGTAATTATGTGTCAGAAATAAGGAGGTCAGAAAGTCAAATGCAATGGAAACAAGAGCACAAAGATACTACCTGTAATTAAGAAGCTTCAAGATGAAAGGATCAAAGTAAGGTGTTAAAAGTCTTCAAGGTAAACTCCTTAGGTAGAAACTATAGAATACATACTTTGTTCATAATTATTCTGTATTTAATACCATGTATTTAATATAAGTATTGAATAGTTATTATGGAGATACCTCTCTGGAGGTAGAGAGACTATCAGTGCAAATCATGAGGCAGATTTTCTCAAGTTACCCTTTTGTGCCTTTGAAAGATTTCTATTTGTCCTGTTCTTTTTTCCTGTAAATGGCTATAACTTTGTCATATTATTATGTCAATAACCATGAGTGATTAAAACTATCTTTTCAACTGATCAGTTTTAAATAATGTCTCACTAATAATACTTGTTGAGTTAGTTCATAAATCATCTGAAGCTGTGATCAGCTGCCAATAACAGAAAACCTTATTAGAGGAGTCAAACAAATAGGGGTTACTTTTCCTCATTACAAGAAGTCCAGAGGCTTGAGCAGCTGAAGTTGTCAGGACCATTATTTGGGTCAATGTTCCTCAGAATTTTGGACCCAGAACCTCATTCTTAAAGATTATTGAGGACCCCCCAAAGAGGGTTCGTTTATGTGGATTTTATCTATTGATATTTACCGTGTTGTTGCCCGGCAGCTGTGTCTGGGGAGCTCTCTCCCTGTGCACTAGATGAAGCACTGGGAGAAACCTCAACCTGGACGGGTTGTGGCGAGAAAGACTTCTCCAGCAGGTCAGATGAGTGTAGGTAAGGCAGGAATTCATTAAAGCAGGAGCAGCAGGGAACGGCAGCTCCCTTGCAGGCAGCAGAGAACAGGAAAGTGCAGAGGGAAAGAGGGAAAGTTCTCAGCCTAGGGTAGATTCCCTTGCCAACTCCTGAAGCCCGGGTCACCTGGCATCCTGTGTCCGCTTGGATCTGCACGGCATGGGGACCAGCCCCTACCACTCCAGAATTTGGGGGAGCCATGGAACACAAGATGGAGTGAGATTATGTCCTGAGATCTTCCCAAAGTGAGATTTTCAGGCAGGCTACTAAGAGCTGATGGCACAGCTCCAGTTTCATCCAAGTCACCCAGGCGATGGAAACATGCAGGCCCAACACTGAGCTCTTAGCAGCAGCCCCTTCCTACTTATCAGGAGTAAAGCAGAGACAAAGTGAATACTTGTAAATAAAATGAAATAGCAAAGAGACAAACAGCAATAATTTGAGCAGTGAGAAAACTATGTTTGAAAGTACTCACTTGAAGAAAGGAAAGTGGGAGCATCCTCAGAGAGGAGAGGACACCCCAATAAACCCTTTCCCTAGGCAGCAAACAAGGTGCAAAATAAGGTTGGGAATTCTGTCTTTTACGTCTTTCAAGAATGGAGCAAAGGGCAGAGGGGAGGTTGTTGGGCATAGGCTTGACTTGGTCTCAAGATGCTTATCTCTGGTAAGAGACACCATGTCTCCTCTCCTCTATTATGAGTCCTCCAGCTGGTTTTGCTAAATACACTGAATACAAGGGATTTATTTATACTGTTCTCCAGGATAGTGGTTACCCTCAAGCAGTGGAAACATTATCAATTAAGACTGCCTGCCCTGCCTTAAGGTAGGCTGTTGGCGTATTGTCTGATTACCAGAGATTATGTTAGGAATCTTACTTCTTAACTCTCTGCTTTTTAAATTGGAATCTCAGCCTTAAGATGGGGTCCCTCCTGTTCTTACTATACTGTTTATATCTCAGCATTTTTCATCATAGGCAGGAAAAGTTAACCATGATTCTTGTCCCATGTCTTTTGCCCTACCTCAATGTTAGAGAACTTACATATTTAAAAAATTATGTATTAATTCATTTGAAAATAATAATAATCCCATTACATATTAACATTTTTGTGAAAAGTAACCATACTTTCAAAACAAAGGACATCAGTGAGAAGGTTAGCATTGTTTTGCAAATCTATTTAATCTCTGGCTTAATAAAGAACAAGTAGATTCTCGTATCTCCTTCTGAAGTCAGGCCATGGTCATTTGGTTGAAGTGTATGAAGGAAATACAGCCTCACACAGAGAGGCAGTTGGGAAAGAGACAACCTTGAAAACCCCTTGAGTGACTTCCAGGGTCCTTGGACCACACTTTGAGAACCACTAGACTGTATGATTCTTTTTCTTCATGTTTATTGCCTTCTAGTGAAAAAATGACTATTGTACCTCTGAGTTCCGTTTTCAAAGCAGAAAGAAGAGGGAAACGTACAGGGTTTTTTCATTAGGATTTTCTTCTCAATTTCCCCTTCACCCCATTAATCATAACTGAGAAATAAACCATCAGCAGACCAGTCATTAACCAAGGGGAGTAAGAAGATCATGACTGATTGAGAACTGGGGCTACCCTGGGACTACCCTGGGGCTGGGATAGGATTTATCATCCCTGGGATTAAGGGATCTCCCTCTGTTTAGGGTTACCAGATTTAGCAAATTAAATACAGGGCATCCAGTGAAATTTGAATTTCAGAAATCAGAATGGCAGTCTGCTTCAGGAGAGTTGTCTGTGTGAGGCAGGGCTGCCGGTAGGGTGGGAGTGGGGCTGCAAAGAACAGAAGCCAGTCTGAGCAAGGGAGACGGTAGGAGTTCATTTCTGGGCTTCCACCACCCAAGAGTTCAGAGGGCCACTGGATGGCAGGAGCACAGTAGCACAGCCAGGGCCAGCTAATTGAGCAGAAACCAAGGGGAGAAGCCAATCTTGTAGACAGGGCAACACAATGTTTGAGGACCCCTGCAGGACCCTGTCCTGAGGTTTGGTCCCTGGTGTCCCAGTGCTGAAGGTAACTGAGACAGAAGAAAGAAGCCTAAAAGAATGTCATCTGTCTGTCCCCATCCCTCCTTTCCGTCACCTTACCTTCACATCATAAGCATTAGTATTTGCATTTTCTACCAGTGTATCTACACTCATAGATCAGACTTCAGAAACTGTCCTTGACTTTGCATTGAAATTCTTAGTACTGATTCATGCCTCAGTAAGATTTTAAGTAAGCAACAAAACTAAATGAACCACAATGCTTTGGTTCAAACCCTTTCCCTAGGCAGCAAACAAAGGGCAAAATAATTTCTTTTAATACTGTTTACTGATCAGCTTGCATAAATCATTACCAACTTAAAGAAATGAGGCAGGAAGCTATTGTAAGAAAGCTTTGATGATAAAAGGGAAATAAAAATAATGTCACTAGCAATTGCATTTTTCTGTGGAAATATGATTCCACATGACATCTGTCTATGATATGCATGATATCTATGATATCTATAACAAAGTATTAAATCTTTTTTTAGAAACTAGCATATATGTGAGCCCAAAGAATCATTTATTCACTCAATGTTTATTATGTGCCTTTTCTATGCCATAAAGATGAATTAGACATGGTCCCAGACTGCTAGCAAAATGAGGTAAATATGTGAAGAAATAACTAACAGCAACAAAAGGAAATAATTCTAATAACATACTTTAATAAATAAAATAGCAAAAGATGACACTTAGTGTCATGCACTGAATAAAATGCTATATATCAAGAACCAATATCCATAATCAAATTCAAATTTCATGATAGGCATATGAAGTAGGCATTATTATCTTCAATTGACTAGATGAGAAAACTGAGCCCAGAGAAGTTTAAAGATTTGCCCAAGTTAATAAGTGGTGGAGCTGGGATTCAAGCCAGTGACCTCTGGCAGGTGAGGAGAGGTTTCAGTGAGTAGATGACCCTTGAAAAATAATTACGTGTTTCCTGGAAGGAAGGATGGAGGGTGTGGGGCGAGGCTAGGGCAGTCAAGGAGAGAGAGAAGAATGTGCAAGGGGTGGGAAACAGGGTGCACCCAGCCAGTGGTGAAGAAGGTGGCAATTTTGAAGGAGCAGAGTATGGACAGATTTGGTTCTGGGAGTGGGAGAGAAGGCAGGCTGGCAAAGGAGGCAGAACCAGAGCCCAGGGGCCTCGAGAGAGTCTTCCTGAGGAATGGCAGGTTTGTTCCATGGAAGGGCCTTAGGCAGGGGAGTGACAGGATCAGATTTGCATTTCAGAAAAATTGCTCTGGCAGCAGCAGGTATGAGAGAAAGGGAGGCAGGACACTATTTGTCTCTCTGGCTCAGGAGACCAGGAAAGTAATGTCACTCCTGAGAAGATAGTCTAGAGAAACTCTGAAACATCTGCCCAGAGAGAGCAGTCCACACTGTTTGCATTGGCAACAAGTCCTAAATGTCCTTCAACAGAGAATAAATAAATAAATTGTGGTATAGTCACATAATGGAATACCATATGGCAATTAAAGTGAATGAATTAGGGCAAACGTGTTAAAAGGAAGAAAAAATAAAACTGAGTGAAGAAAGCAAGTTGCAGCATGTATGTATAGTATCATGTCACTTTAGAAAAGAACTTATAAAGCAATGCTTTTGATTGTTTATTGATTCATAAATATCTAGAGAAATCATAAAGCATACAGGAGACTAGTAATAGCAAATTTATAAGATTGCGCTGGTGAAGGGAAGACTTGGGGATGGGAGACAGGCTAGTGATGGTGGGCTTGCTTATCTATATATTCATGTCTCTATATTTCTATCTTTATATCTATATTTATATATCTCCACCACTTTAAATAAAATGGCATATATGATAGCATTCAGATTTTTATAAAACTGCTGGTTAGAAACAGTTGTTTGTTATACTATTCTCTATATTGAGCTTCATCTGGGATCCAAAAGTGTACACTTTCTCCAAAAAAAGAAGGAAAGAAAGAGAAAGCAGCATTCGGGAAGCAGTGCAGCTCGGAAACAGGGAGCTGGGAGGCCGTGGCAATGTCCAGGCAAGAGGTGCTGGGCATGTGAACTGCGTAGCGGCAGCAGGAATGGAGAGGCCACTAGAGACGGGAAGTAGTTGACTGCTGTGTCATGGGAAGTCGGGGAGAGAGTAGAATCCACACGACTCCCCAATCTGGCTTGTGTTCCTGAGTGGCTGGTGGGGCCAGCTGCTAAGAAAAGGAATGTAGAAGCAGCAGCAGGTTTGGTAGGGGTGTGGTGTGGGGAGATCAGTTTCAGACATGCCCAATCAGAGGCTCTTCCAGGAAGAACATCCAATATGCCATTTGGCCAGGATATCAAGGTTGGGGGCAGAAATATAAATTTGGTCACCATCAGCATTGGGGAGAAACCATGAGAATAAATAATGAGATTATAAATTCTGTAGAAATACAGGTATGTACTATTGGTAGCAAAGTAAATTTTAACTGAAGGTGAGCTCAGGTATAAGAAGTGTGATGTACAGGTAAAATATGAATCCTGACATTTACTCACTGTGTTTGAGACTTTTAAAGTAAGTGGTAACCTGCCTCTGACAAATTACATGTCTCAGATCTGGAAGATGTGTTGCCTTAACCCCTTGCCAGTATGAGGAAGAACTTAATAATGATCCTTGGAAAGTCTATGGTATCTCTGCAGGGTGGCTTAGAACCAGCACAAAAGCCTTGCCAAATCACCAATGGGAAACCAACCTGATGTTGGTAACCCAGGTGGTGCTCGGAATCACCTGGGGAACTTACAAAAACAAGGCAGATTCCAGACTGTTTGAACTAGACCCCTGGGAATCATTAATTTCCAGAAGCTCCACAGGTCAGGTCAGGCTGGTCATCAGCCGGACTTACAAGCCACAGTATCATCTCCTATCATCTGATGTAGTAGGATCTGTCCACTTCTGTTTGACTACTGATCCTCCAGTGGGATCTTGGGCAAGTTCCTTGACCTCTTTATGTCTCAGTTTCCTCATCCATAAAATGGGGATAAAAATAATACCTACTCTTGGGGTAGTTGTAAGGATTAAATGAGATAACTTATGCCAAGCACTTACAATAGTGTCTGACATAATAATATATAAACATGCAATAAAGATACTATAATTATCATTTTTATTAACATACGTGACAAAGGTACTGGGGCATCATTTCTGCTACTATCTCTGCTAACTAAAATATTCTGTTGATTTTTTTGAAAGAACAAAATTCTACTCTTGAGTCCTTTGTTCTAAGATCTTCACTTCCCCTGTCTTCCAAGCCTCCTGAAGTAGTTGCCTTATCTCTTTTATTGTGGGCACAGGAAATCTATCATGAAGCTATTGGAGGCACGAAGGCATATTCTATGCATGAACTAGTCTATGAGAGTTTGGCATTCAATAGAAGATGGATTTATATTCAAATGGCTCTTATTGCTATCTAGGTGCCTCAATAGACCCTATAATATTCAGTTTCTGACAGTTTCAGAGGAAGTAATTCCAAGATAAAAAATAAGCAAGTAAAGAAAATTGCTTCTAAGCAAATTTGGGTTGGACTTCACGTCCATGTATGCCCTGAAGACCTAATTATATGGACTTCATGAGGTTAGATGGATCAGATTACATCCACATTTTTGAAGGGAACACTGTCTGTGCATATATATTCTAAATGAAACAGTTTCATAAAGAAGGAAAAGAGTACATGTGTATTCTCTTCACTAGTCTTAGTAATCATCACATACTAACCATGCACCTTGGATCTATTTCATGAATATTGTGTTGACTTATTTTGATAGTTAGAATTCCTCTACATTGAAAGTTGCTCACTAATTTTAATTTCCTGAGAAGTTACTGATTCTAAGATTTTTGTCTACTAAGTGTTTTAATTATTTCTAAATTATTACTAAACCACATTTAGAGTTAAATGAAAATGTAGCCAACTGAGAGAGGGCATGAAATAACATACCATTGAAATTTCAACACATGAAAAAATGCTCAACATTGTCATAAAGGAAGTAAAAATTAAAGCTGCAAGAAAATACCACTATAAACACCTACTAGAATGGGAATGCAAAATGGTACAACCACTTTGGAAACAGTTTGACATTTTCTTACAAAGTGGAACATGTACTACTATTTGACCCAGCAATCCCACTCTTAGGTATTTACCCAAGAGAAATGAAAACTTATGTTCCCACCAAAACCTTCATGCAAATATTTATAACAGCTTTATTCATAATTGACCCAAATATGAAATGACCCTAATATCCTTCAATGGGTGAATGAATAAAGTGGGACATATCCATATATAGAAGCCTGTATAATGGCACCCCAGAAAATATTCATGTCCTAAAACCTGGTACCTGTGGATATTACCTTATATGGCAAAAAAGGACCACAGATGTGATTAAGCGTTTTGAGATGGAGAGATCCACATGGATCCTTTTATATAAGAGGGAAGGTAATGGGAGATTCGACTCCAGGCATAAGCCAGGCGATTCAAACCTCCAGATGTAAGAGAAATACTGTGGCTACAAAGGCAGAGATTGGAGTGATGTGGCCATAGCCAAAGATTGCTGGCAGCCACCTGAGGCTGGAAGAGGCCAGGAAAGGATTCTCTCCTGAATCCTCCAGAAGCCCCCTCAATACCTTGATTTTGGCCCAGTGGTTTTTGGCTCAAATTGGATACTGGCCCTCAGAACTGAGAGAGAGTACATTTCTTTTGCCTTAAGCCACCAAGTTTGTGGTAGTGTGTTATAGAAGCCTTAGGAAACTAATACTCCATACAATGGAATACTATTCAGTGATAAAAAAGAATCAATTGTCGATGTATACAACATGAATAAAACTCAAATGCATTATGCTTAGTAAAAGAAACCAGACTCAAAAGGCTATACACTATCTGATCTCATTTACAAAAAGGCAAAGAGAGTCTGCGGTTGCCAGAGGTTCGGAGTTGTTGATTACAAAGAGACAGCCTAAAGGAATTTTCTGGGATGATGTAACTGTTCTGAATTTTGATTGTGGTGATTATACATGCTATTTATTTTTCAAAACTCATAGAACTGTTCACTGTATGTAAATCTTAAAATAAACTTAAACATAGAACTTGAGCTTTAGCAGCCAAGAAAAATGTCAAAGGGTTAAATTTTAAAGATTGTGCAACACAAATTCCTGCCCTCATAGACATTGGTTTTCAAGTCAGGCCCCAGTCAGAAAAATCTCTTGTCCTCCAAAGGAGAAGTTAAAACCCTTTGGTGGCTAGCAATGTAAAAACATAGAAGAGCAGAACTCAGAGCATGTTCTTTAGGTGGCTGGAGAGAGAACAAAAAGAACCCTTCTGGAGGGAAGAGAACTCTCTGGGGCCAGCGAATAGAGAGGAGCATCCATCCTAGGATACTTGGTAACAGAGGGCTGCATTTGTAGGGTGTATTTGAAGGAACAACCATCTTCAACAACTGTCCTGAAGGTGTATTTTACATGACAACATAAGAAAAAGTCCGAGGCTTTCTACAAAAGGCCATGGATATGAGAAAGTGGCATCCTATTGTAGACCTGAGTAGGACAAGACAGAAGAGGCACAGAGGAATTTGGAGAGCACAAAATGAAAAGGCAGACCATAGCAGAGACTGTTCAGAGTTGTTTCAACCTTGCTAAGGGTTTGCACTCTCAGGGAAATTGAGTATTTGTAGCAGGGCTCCTCCTTGGAACCATGATACTGTGTGGTGTGCAATTATGCTTGAGGAGAATGTTCCCATTGCATGTGCCAGTCCCATCACTGCCAACAATTATTTTTTTTGCTTTCACAGAGTTCAGACTTGAAGTTCCCTTGTATTGCTGCCCTACAGGGTTGTTAATGAGAAACAAGAAAATGTTGGAAGACATTTATCAAAAATGATAATTCGAGTTTTAGAACACTGAAAACACCCACTCATCTGACTTGTAGAATCAAAAAACCTAAGCTTCAGATAAAACGGTCTTGTTCCTGCTTGGTGAATGAAAGGAGTGAGGGCAAGCAGTGCAGAATAAGCTAGCTGAGAGTTCTAGGAGTGCAACTGTGCCATTTCAATCAATCCTGCCCCTTATGGCATTTGATATCACCTGGGGGCAGTTTACTCACATTGCTGGAGACCATTCTGGGTCCTGTGATTGGCTAAATCTTCTGGGACAGAAGCAATGATTCCAGGAACCTCTGGGTTAGTTGGCACTTACCTTGATGGCCTAATCCAGAGGACTGAGTCAAGAATCTACTGTATACTCAGGGCTCACTTTTGACCTCTGTACTTCTTAAGACTGGAATTATCTGCTGTGTCCCTGCCTGACCTAGTCCTCACCTCCACATTTCTCTGTAGAAGATGAGAATTTTAACTGGTGGCCCCCATTTGAGAAATGGTTGGGAGGATAATAGAAGCCAATTGACAACTACATTATATTTGACTTAATCTCATTGTAGGGTATGTTATCACTGCTTTGGTTTTTTACAGTAAATGGGCTTAATTCATTATTTTTGACAGAAATTAGAAAGCTGGCTAATTTTCTGTTAAGCCACTCCTGAACTGAGAAGAAAAAATGTTCTCTTAAAATGTGGTGATCCTAACCCTGTTTTCTCTCAGATCTATTCCTCTTTCTTCTGCTCTGTAGGTCTTCTGTTTCCTAGGCCCTTGTATCGTTAGATTCTAGCTGACTTTGTCCAATGGAAGATGGGAAAATGGCCTGCCAAGATGCTTGTACCTTAAGTGTTACATGACAAAGGGTCTTTGTAGATGAGCTTAAGGTTACAGACCTGAGATGGGGAGATTGCCCTGGATTATCCAAGTGGACTCACTCTAATTACATGAGCCCTTAAAAACAGAGAACCTTCTTGATTGGGAACAGGAGAGATGAGTCAGAACGGAGGTCTGAAAGATTTGCAGCATGAGAAAAAACTTGATCCACCATTGCCGGCTTTGAAAAGAGAGAAAGAAAACCATGAGACAAGGAATGTGGGCAGCCTCTACAGGCTGAGAATCATCCCTGTTATATACCCAATAAGGAAACAGCGACCTCAATCCTCCACTTGCATGGTGCTGAATCTGCCAACAAGCTGAACGAGCATGGAAGCAGATTCATCTGCAGAGCCTCCACAGACAAATGCAGCCCTGCCAATTCCTGATTTTGGTCTTGTGAGATTAATCTGTGTGGATGAGGGGTGCTAACTCCTGTGCAGTTGAAAATCCATGTTTAACTTTTGACTCCCCAAAAACTTTACTAATAACTTACTGTTGACCAGAAGCCTTACTGATAACATTAATAGTTGGTTAACACATATTTTGTATGTAATATATATTATATACTGTATGTTTACCATACAGTAAGCTAGAGAAAAGAAACTGTTTTTTCAAGTCTCCAAAATTTTTTCCAATATATTCATTGAGAAAAAATCTGTGTATAAGTGGACCCACACAGTTCAAACCCATGTTGTTCAAGGGGCAACTGTACTATATGTTTCAGTCATGAACAGTGCAGACAAGGTCTTTGACCTCAGTGAGCTTTACATTGCAGTCAGGCAGACAGAATTTTAATTAACAATTAAAGTAAAAGCATTAACATTAGGATAAGAACAAGAATCTACATAACATGAAACAAGGGGTTCTTACTGATCTAGGAGTTAAGGAAGTATTCTATAAAAAGGAGATAGTTAATGAGAATTAAAGATTGAATACAGTTACCAGATGATCCAAAAGAATAGTGAACAAGTTTGGGAGGAGAGTTTCCTGGGGAATAGGAGTAAAACACCCCTGTTTTACTCTGCTGGAAATTTAAATCAACAAAAAAGTCTTGGAACTAATAAGCAATTAATAAAAGCAAACTGACAGGATACAAGATTAATGTATAAAATTTGGTCACTTTCCTACATATGTGCAATGAGCAAATACAATTTAAAATTGAAAGCACATTATCATTTATATAAGCACCTCCCAAAATGAAATGGTTAGGTATAAATCTAACAAAACATTGTAAGACACTTATGAGGAAAACTACAAAACTGATAAAAAATATCAAAGAGCTAAATGAGCGGAAACATTTTATATTTATGGATAGGAAAACTCAATATTGCCAAGAGGCCACTTCTCCCCAACTTGATTTAATGCAGTTCCAAAATCCCAGCAAGTTATTTGTTGATTAGGACAAGCTAATTCTAAAGTTTATATGGAGAGGCAAAAGACCCAGAATAACAAAACAATACTGAAAGAGAACAAATTTGGAGGATTGATACTACCCAACTTCAAGATTTATAATAAAGCTATAGTAGTTCAAGACAGTGCATGTTGTAAAAGAATAGACAAATAGATTAATGAAACAGAATAGAGAGCTCAGAAACAGACCCACATAAATACAATCAACTGATCTTTGCAAAGGAGTATAGGCAATACAATGGTGCAAAGATAGTCCTTCCAACAAATAGTGCTGAAGCAACTAGACATCTATGTGGAAAAAAAATGAATCTAGACACAGACCTTACACACTTTGCAAAAATTAACACAAACTGGGTTAAACCTAAATGTGAAGTGCAACACTTTGAAATTCCTAGAAGATAACAGGAGAAAACCTAGATGATACTGGGTGATGATGACTTTTTAGACACAACACTAAAACATGATCCATGAAAGAAATAACTGGTAAGCTGGACTTTATTAAAATTAACAACTTCTGTTCAAAGACATTGTCAAGAGAATGAGAAAACAAGTACAAACAAGGAGAAAATATTTGCAAAAAATACTTTGATAAAAGACTCTTATCCAAAATATACAGCGAACTCTTACAATTTATCAATAAGAAGACAGGCAACCCAGTTTTAAAAATGGGCAAAAGACCTTAACAGAAAGCTCACCAGAAGAGATATACAGCTGGTAAGATATACAGGTAAGCACATGAAAAGAGGTTCAATGTCATAGGTTATCAGAGAATTGCAAATTAAAATGAGATACACAGCTATTAATGTATTATGTATTATGCAAAATAGTTCAGCCACTTTGGGAGACAGGTTGGCAGTTTCTTACAAAAATAAACATACTCTTACTGTCTCATCCAATTACACTTCTTGGTATTTATACAAAAAATTGAAAACATATGTTCTCACAATAACCTGCACATGGATATTCCTAGCAGCTTTATTTCTAAGTGCCAAAAATTGGAAACAACCAAGATGGAGAAATAAATTGGTACATACAGACAATGGAATATTGTTGAATGCTAAAAAGAAATGAACTATCATGCCATGGAAAGTCAGGGAAGAAACTTAAATGTACATTACTAAGTGAAAGAGCCAACCTGAAAAGGCTACATTTTGTGATTTCAACTATATGAGGTTCTGGAAAAGGCTAAAGTGTGGAGACTGTAGAATGATTAGTGTTTGCTAGGGGTTAGCAGGGAGGGAGGGATAGACAGGCTGAGAGCAGAGGATTTTTCAGGCAGTGAAACTATGAATGAAAGTACCGTGGTGGATACATATTGTTATACATCTGTCCAAACCCACAGAATGCACACCAACAGTGAACCCTGAGGTAAACTATAAACTTTGGGTGATAATAGTATGTCAATGTAGGTTCATCAGTCATAAACAATGTACCATTCTGCTGAGAATTATTGATATTGGGGGTAGCTGTGCATGTGTGGGGACAGAGAGTATATGGAAACTCTTTGTACTTTTTCTGTGAACCTAAATAAAACTACTCTAAAAAATAAAATTTATTAATTAAAAAGTCCTATATGCTATTTTGGTGAAAAGGCAGAGTAGCTGACATCTTTGACAGTTTTCTTGGCTAGTCTACATGACTCTCAGAGATATTCTTTCAGAATTTGGTATCTGACCCGATTTGACTTGGATACCAGATCAGATACCTCCAGTGACATCTTTTTCATGCATTCTTGAGAAATGCGTAAAATGAAAAATGTGGGGTTATTTTTTTGCTAAGTGAAATAAGTAGTGTACCTAACAGCTACACTTACCAATTTAACATGAAACTGTTAATCTAACAGTTCAACTTGCAGTAGTTTATTATGAGAAAATAATCATTTAAAGAAGTTCAACACAGCATTGTTCATAATAGTAAAAATAGGATACAACTTAAATGTTTACCAATAGGGAAGCAGTCATATAAAACAAAGTGCATATATACTATTTAATATTGAAAAATGTTTGGGTTCATGTATAGTATTTAAGGCAAAAGATAAAGCACATTATACAGATTGTTTTGTGAGCTTTTCTGCATCAATATTTGTCATGGTTGTTTAGCACTTTGCTTGGTATATAGACCTTAAACTATTAAGATTTCCCCCTATATTGGGACATTTAGGCTATTTCCAATCTTACGTTATTATAAACTGTGCTGCAACAAACATCTTTATGCTTAATATCTCTTGTTTATTCCTCCAGATCCATCTCCTCTTGGCCCTACCCTCCTTCAGAGGGTACAGTCACTGGTCCCTTTGTCCTCTGACTTCCAGTCAGGTTCAGCCAACACAGAGCCCCAACAGGAGATTGGGGGACAGGACAAGAGTGAGGCCAAGTGTAAGTCTGGGAAGAGGAAATCCTGGGGCAAAATACCTCTAAAAACCGAAATCAGTCAAAGGGAGAAATAAAGCTTAAAATTCATTTATTGCTTACAAATTTCAGTCTGGGACTGGTTCTCTTTCCTGCTCCAGCAGAAGCAAAACCGGCCCATCCATCACCTCTCTGGGCACAGATAAGCCCTCCTTGCCAGGTAATCACCCATTGATATGGAGATGAGCTTCTCTCTACCCCTGAGGAATGATGCAAATGCACTAAAGACACACTTCTTCCCACCTCTGAATGCCTATTGATATGCAGATGTACTAAAGTCAGGCGAGATAATTCTGGAAATATTACAATTTTACCCACAGGAGGAGAGGACAAGAGTGAGGCCAGGGTTTTAGTCCCTGGTTCTCTTCTTGTGAAGACTTGTAGAGCTGGCTGGGCTCCGTCGCTGAAAGCCACTTTTCTCAAGATGGCCAACTCCACACAGTCCTCTCCTCCCAGCTCTCCTAACCAGTCCTCCCTCCCCCCTTGTCCTTTTCTTCTGAGCCTAGGGCTGGGGACAGCCCTTGGTACCTGCACTATCCCTTGTGATTTTCCTACGACTCCTCCATAGTTTGTAAACTAACCGCACTCAAATTATCCTAGTTTCAGTGTACCAGTTGTTCTTTCACTAATAAACCTCTGTACCTAAATCTTTATGTATGTCTTTATATTCTTCAAGTAAATTTCTAGATTGAGAATTTGCAAGGACGTTGGGTATACCTGCTTTTAAGATGTATAAGATGTATGGGTATTCATTTTAAATGGAATGTCTATAATCTTGGTGATGTAGATATTACCAAGACTCACCCTTTAAAAGGTTTAAAAACTCACCCTTTAATAAAATTCCTAATATATACTCCAGCTCCAACCAGATGAGGATATATCTGAAGATTTAATAAGGATGAAGAAATTGGCAAGGAATGTAACCCACCATTACCATGGTTCCTGAGAAGTCTGGAGACCCCAAATCTTCCTGAGCTTTTCAATGAACCTAGTTTGTGAAATAGTGTTATTAGGTTTAGAAAGTAGACTAAAGTAAGAAAATCTAATCCATTAATGTTCATTATGAGTGGAATAATAAGCCCTCCACGTGTCAGTTGTTAGCTGGGCTTCAGAAATCTCATTAATTGTATTTCTAACACAGGTAGCCCATATTTGTCTTCATATTTCTGTTGGAGACCCAAACCTCATGGTTCTGATTTCTTATACGTGAACTTTTGTAAGACAACCAACAGTTTGAAACAGGTGTGGCAGATATGACTTTTACAAACTCAGGGGGTGCAAGAAATAGTGCACCTTTTACAAGGTGAACCATATGAAATTGATATTTCATAAGTCAAAGATGGTCAGATATTGGCAATTTCCTATGCTTTACCCTAGCAATGTTCTCTAAATCGGTTTAATTCTATGCTGAACCTTCATTTTGCCACATTGGCTGAAAAGATAACCTTAGTCATTTGCAGGATTCCTCTACATCTCCCCCTGCCTCTGACCTCCTCAGCTAAGGATGTGTGAAAGCTGCAGGGTGAATGGGAGTTCTGGGGAGGGGGTGAGCATCTGCCTAATTTGACAGTGTGTCCGCATGTTCTCTGTCTGCCTCTGTTCTTCCTAGGCTGTCATGGAGCATGGGAATCAAGACAGCTGTGCATGGATGTACCTACCTAGGTGCACTGGTCAGCTGTTTTTACTCCTGGGTCTTACTGCTCCCCCAGGAGCACAGCCCTGAGTATAAAGGGGTTTCTAAGGCTTATGTAAAGGAAACAGGTTACTGTCCATAGTGCCTAGAATGTCACTGGTACTCAGTGAATATTGATTAAAGGAATAAATGATCTGAAGTAGTCAACTTAAGCATGCTAAGCAGAGTGAGTGAAGAACAGTACTAGCAAACACTTAGAGGACTCTTAAAGTGACAGGCATTCTTCTAAGTGCTTTATTGCATAAGTTAACTCATTCATTTCTTGTAATGATCATAAGAGTTATGTAACTGAGTTGAGCCAAAGGAACAACTCAAGTTTACAATTTGTAGCCTGTGGTCTGAAGCCATGTAGTGAAAAGACTATATGCTTAGGCTACTGCCCATACTTCAGCCCAAGCATGGAATCAAGGCTGCTTCTAACTTTGTAGAGAAAGATTTAGGTCTTCCATATCCTTGGGTATTGCATTTAGCTTTAGCATAGATTTCATCAGTGGCATTTACCCATCATACTTAAGATCATTAACAAATCCTGGGCAACATTCTGGCTTGCAGCAGCCCACTGGCATTCCTGTCTGGCACTCTCTGCAGTACGGGTCATGTGAGAAAGACAGCTAACAGCAACAATTGCTGGGGTGATGAATGGCCAGGAGGGCATCTTGAAGCAGGACAGCGACAAGGAATGCAATCAGGAAATGCTGACCTGGAACTTGGAGTGGGGAAAGTTGGGCCGTGATGGATGGAAGGCAGTGGCTGCCTGTACAGGTGCTGGCACACACAGTCGCAGAAGCACTGAAGAACTGAAATGGGCGGCTTGAGAGGCCGAGAGGCTAGCAGAACCAACCCACAAACCAAAATACAAACTTTCCATTAATCTTTCCGACTACTCATAGTAGCATCATTGTTGTTCAGCATCATTCTTCAATACGATAAAGAACCATGATACAGGGCTGTGGGCCCAGGGTCATGCACTGTGAGACTTCTGAGGGGTGAAACAGGCAGAAGAAGCTTCAGGCTGAGATCTAATGAGTCAATCTCCAAAGAAAGGTTTCTGTTTAATTTTTGGAATGGCAGTTCTGGAGGTGCATGGGGGCCGAGTATTGTTGATTCCCTTTTATTTCGCATGTCAAAGTCAAGGGTTCTTCTGATGTTTTTTTCCTTTCTCATTGTGCTTATAGCTCTGTGTAAAAGCCCGTGTCAGACCTGTGGGCCCCCTAGATGCCAGGAGGCTCCACCCAGACTGAACACCATCCTGAGCCGTCAGTGTCTTATTGGGTCCATGGGTCCATGCTCTGTGGGCTGCATGTTGTTCTGGATGCACTTGCAACTAGAGTTGCTTTTTGTGGGTGCTGTGAGGCAGGAGTCCAATTTCATTTTTTGCATGTGAATATCCAGTTTTCTAGGCATCATTTATTGAAGATATTATCTTTTCCCCATTGTAGTTTCTCAGCATTCTTGTCAAAGATCAATTGACCATATATGCATGGGTTTGTTTCTGGGCTTTCAATCCTATTCCATTGGTCTGTGTCTGTCTTTATGTCAATACTATACTATTTTAATTACTGTAGCTTTGTGCCGGAGACCAAAGGGCCCCCACCTACAAAATGGCGAACTCCCTGCTTCTCTTCCGGGTCCTCTGCTCCCGCCGGCACCAACCAAGGCCCAATCACCCCTCTACATGTTCCTGCCGGCGCCACCTAAGGTCCAATTATCTCCTGACCCACCCCCTACTTGCTAACCTGTATAAATTGAGTCTGCAAACAATAAACTGTGCCAGCTTGATCAGACATCCTGTCTTGCTGGTCGTTCTTCGTGTCCCTTGCTTGTTTCATTTCTGCAGGAGTCTCCGGCTACACTCCACGTTTGTCCCGCGGCTCGGGGCAGCTTTGTAATATATTTTGAAATAAAAAAATGTAATACTCCCATCTTTCTCAAGATGACTTTGGCTGTTCTGGGTCTTTTGTGGTTCCATATACATTTTAGGATTTTTTTTTTTTTGGTAAAAAATGCCATTGAGATTTTGAAGGGGAAATCACTGATTTTATAGATCTGTTTTGGTAGTACAAACATTTTAACAATATTAAATCTTCTGATCATATAGCTCAATAGCAAAAAAAAATAATCTGATTAAAACATGCAAAAGAACTTGAACAGCTATTTCTCTGAAGAAGATATACAAGTGGCCAATAGGTATATGAAAAGATGCTCAACATTGTTATCAGGGAAATGCAAATCAAAACTACAATGAGTTACCACTTCACACCCACTAGAAGAGCTCTAACTAAAAAGACAAATAAAAGCAAGTATTGGCAAGGATGTGGAGAAATTGGAACCCTCATATACTACTGGTAGGAATATAAAATAATGCAGCTGCATGCAGCTGCTGCAGTAAACACTTAGACAGTTCCTCCAAAGGTTAAACATAGAGTTACCATATGACCTAGCAATGACACTTTTAGATATATACCCAAGAGAAATGAAAATACCTGTCTGCACAAAAACTTGTACATGAATATTCATAGCAACATTATTCATAAAAACCAAAAAATGGTAACAACTCAAGTGTCCATCAGTTGATAAATGGATAAATAAAATGTAGTCTATCCACAAAATGGAATATTGTTTAGCCAAAAAAGGGATGAAGTACTGACTAATGCTATAATGTGGATGAACCTTGAAAACATGCTAAGTGAAAGAAGCCAGACACAAAAGATCAACTATTATATGATTCCATTGATAGGAAATGTACAGAATAAGTAAATCAATAGAGACAGAAAGGTTAGTGGTTTCCAAGAGCTGTAGGAGAAATGGGGGTTGACTGCTAATGGGTACGGGATTTCTTTCTGGGATGATGAAAATACTTTTAAAATTATTGTGGTGACAGTTTGTACAATTCTGAATATATTAAAAACCATTGGCTTGAGTACTTTAAATGGATGAATTTGTGAATTATATCTCAATAAAACTTGTATATTAAACATATATATGGCATGACTAAGAAAAGAATAAAAATACATTAGTCTTTTAAACATTTTATTTTAGCCTAAAACAATATCAGTATGCATCCACTGTCCAGTAGTTTGATGTAGGGCCAAGATTTCTTTGAACAAAGGTTTGCTGATTAGAGTTCTATATGGTTTTTCTTGTGTAAACTATACTCAGAAGCATAGTCTGTGATTCCCATTGTATTTTCTTAAAAAAGAATGAGAAATTAAAGACACTTACAAAGTCACTGCAAAGGGCTTCTGGATTTTTTTTCAAAATTCTTGAAATGTTTTGCAGTCACCACATCCACTCCTACATTTTATAGCAACTTTATTAAGATATAATTCATATCCCATAAAATTCACCTCTCAACTGTACAATTCAGTGGTTTTCATTATAGTTCACAGATTTAAATGCCTAATTTGACATTAAATTTTCTAGTTATTTGCCTTTAGCAACTCTTTCCAGAGTAGTGAGCATGGTTTCAATAAACAGCTCTTTGAACTATTTGATTTGCACTATTTGATTAAGTTATGTAAATACAATAACAGAAATGTGACATGAGCAGGTTTTGTGAGAAACGTTACTGCCCCTTGGTGAGCATACTCACTTGTGCTTGGGTATCCTAGAGGGGAGCCTATTGGTGAAGGTGCTATGAGGCAGAAATGAGAGGATGGAGAGCCACTGAGTTTAGAGAATGAGTGAAAGACAGTTTCTACTAACAAGCAAAATGCTTTGGAAGTTCAAAGGAAGAAGAAATAAAGTTTTGAGGTGGCTTTGAAATTGGCCTGTCAGAATGGGCAAAATGTTTCTCTTTAATGGAAAAAAAAATTAGTGAGAATATTATAAGCCTCGATGTATAGATTGCCCAGCTTCAACAATTAATCAATACATGACCAATCTTCTTTCATCTATATCCCCCTCTACTTCTGTCAACCTGCCCCTTGGAAAGATGGGTACAGCTTTGGTTTGTTTTTACTGTTTACTTTTTTTTTCAAATTGAGGTGTAACTTAGGTACAGCAAAACACCAATATTAGCAACACAGCTCAATGAAATTTTACATATGTATATACTAGTGTAACTACCACCTAAACCAAGACATAGAACATCCTCCCTCAATAAAGCTTGAAAAAAAAAGATATACAACGTTCACAGCTTACTAGAAGGCTTCCTATGTCTCCTTCTAGTCAATGCTGTCCTTCTCCAAAAGGGAACCCTTATTCTGACTCATATCACTATTAATTAGCTTCACCTGTTCTTGAACGTCATAAAAATGGAATTATATAGTGTGTACTCCATTGTGTCCAACTTCTTTTACTCAATGTCATGTCTAAGAGATTAATCCATGTGATTGTGTATAGCAATAGTGTAGTTTTTTCTTTCCATATAGTCTTCCATTATAACAATATACACACTATTTTATAATCCATACAATGTTTGATGGATACATGGGTTCTTTTCAGTTTCTCCTATGAACCTTGTCATGCACGCCTTTTGGTGGATTTGTGTACTTATTTCTGTTGGGCAAATATACTGGAGTAGAATTTCTGGGTTGTAGTGTATACATATGTTCAGCTTTAGTATTCAAAGTTTCCCAAAGTGTTTGTACTAATTTATACTCCCACCACCAAAGTAAGGCAGTTCTTTCAGGTTCTCCACATCCTTGCCCACATTTAGTATTGCCAGTCTTAGCCATTCTGGTGGTGGTATGATGGTGATCACTATTCTTTTTGTTTTTCATTTTTGGTTTTTTTTTTTAACCAGACACTTATGTTTATTATGTAAGTTCATGATGATGTAGTTGAGTTAAAATGGGGTCATTAATATGGGCCCTAATCCAATATGACTGGTATCCTTATAAGAAAAGATCAGGACATACAGAGAGACACTCAGGGCATGAAGGCACAGACGGAAGGCCCTGTGACTGCACAGTGAGAAGGTGTCCTCTGCAAGCCAAGGAGAGAAGTTTCAAAAGAAACTGCATCTGCTGACATACTGATCTTGGACCTATAGCCTCCAGAATTGTGAGAAAAAACTGTTTCAGGTTTTCCAATTTCAAAAATAGGACATCTGTCTTTTTCTTTTAGAGTTGTAGGGGTTCTTTACATATTCTGGATACAAGTACTTTGTTGACATATGTATTGCAAATATCTTCTAGCTCTACCTTGCATTTCACTCTTAATGGTGTTTCTTCACCAAAAGAAGTTCTTAATTTCAATGAAGTGCAGTTTTTATCTTTTGTTTTATGTTTATGCTTCTTTCTCTTATTTCATGTTTGTCTAACTCAAGATTGTGAAGATATTCTCCTATGTTTTTCTAAGAGCATTATTTCACTTTTCATGTTCAGGGCTACAATTCATTCAAATTAATGTTTGTGCGTGTGTATAATGTAAGCTAGGCATCATACTTCCCTAATGCAAATGGTTCAATTGACCTACCACTATTCAATGAAAGGATAGAAGGCATAAAATTTAAACTGTGGATATGATGTGAGAAATGGAAAAGTGTATTCCAACATAATGGAATGGAAGGCAGTGCCTCAGGGAATAATATATTTAGAAATATGTACGAGGCCTGTTTGAGGCCTTCGGAAATACTACCTATTAACAATGTTCATCCCTGGCTGTCACCCCCCAAAAATAATTCAGCCCAGGTGGTCCGATGTGGATCACAGTAATTTGTGAACCACACTTAGAGAAATGCTAGTAAAGGTATGGCAGGTGCTCTATGTCTGTCTTTTTCAGATCATGCTGATATAATTCTTTAAAGACTGCAGATTTCCTAAGGGTCACTTTATAATCCATTCCATTATATAAAAGGCAGGCCTACAAATCTCTTTGAAATACGCTTTTTATCTACTTTGGACTCCCTGTGAAGCCGCTATAGGACAACAGCCTGAGATTCTTAGAATCCCCACTGTTTAAACTGAGCAAGTCTGCAAGATACACTTTTGAAATCTTTCGAAGACCTCCTGTCTGTCTGCGAGGGTTTATGAGACACAATCCCCCTGACTTCTTAATAAAGGATCTTACAGCTCTACCCTAGATTTGATTTCTGCTCCAAAGTCACTTGAGAATTGTTTGCCACCTACAGTACACTCCTACAACTGATAGGATAGGATTAACTACAAGATTTATGAAAAGAAATTGGAGAAAAAGTTTAGAGATCAATCAAATCTGAAGCCTTGTAGAATGCTTCAGCTGTTGATTTGAACATCTTTTAATCAAAATACTTTTTCTCTTTCATATACCCGTTCTTTCTCTTTTCATCATTTGAAATAACTTCTGACAAAAGTTTCTGTAGAACTTCTCAGTGGAGCATCAATATTTGGATCTGGGCTTTTTACTAATCTTGACATTATGTCTTCAGTCAGGCCAGAAGCTGGAAGAAGCTTGTTGCTATTGACCTTTGCGCTCTTGTGATCTCGGTTTCTTTCCCATCTGCTGAGCCAATGGGAATTCAAATCTCCCGTAAGTCCGGGTGCTCTTAGTAAAAGAAAGTAAAGTTATAAAAGAATGACTTTTAAAGTCAAAGAAGGAAAAAGGTGGTTAAAAAGAAACCTCTTTCTTTGGCCTTTAGCTGACAGTAGAAATCTCTTTTCCCTCCTGGCAATTTCAAAAGAAGTGCACTCTGACAATCTGTAAGTCCGGGGAGAGAAAATCCTGGGGCAAAATACCCCTAAAAACCGAAATCGGTCAAAGGGAGAAATAAAGTTTAAAATCCGCTTATTGCTTATAAAACTGCTGTCCGGCCTATCTCTCTTCTGCTCCAGCAGCCGCAAAACCAGCCCTCCTCCATCCCTCTCAGGTACAGATAAACCCTCCTAGCCCAAGTAATTACCTATTGATATGGAGATAAACTTCTCTCCACCCCTGAGGAATGATGCAAATGCACTAAAGCCATACTTCTTCCTACCCCAGAAAGCCTATTGATATGCAGATGTGCTAAAGCCAGGCAAAATATTCTGAAAATGTTACAATTTTACCCACACAACCCCTGGCCTGAGTTTCTAAGTATGGTGAATATTTCTTGGTTAATATTTAAATTTGCAGTTCATTGTTTCTGCAAAATTCTTCTCTTCCTTATTGTGCTCCTTGGAAAATTAGAAGAACTGACTCGTAAGACTATAACGCAAGACTAGTGATCTACTTACCCCATTATGTGGTTGAAGAGTAGCACCAATGGAGGTTTCGTGGGAGGCCATTGTTCTACCTCAGTTTTTTTCTGACCTGAAATGAAATAAATCTTAATCGTAAATTTGACTCTGTGATTGGTGCTGTAAGCAAAATGCATCTGCATACAGTTCTTTTGACAATCACTAAAATGAGACTGAAGTTCAATACTTTAAAGGCTGGTGTCCCTCATCAACAAGCCCTCATTGAGTAGTGATTTTTGATGAGATGTGTAAGAACACTGAGCCTTTTCTAGGTCTTGAAAGACAGAGCGTGCAATCATTATACAAGCAAAAAATAAACCACTCATTGGATTAAATGTGCAAGTGTAATTTTTGGTCAGTTAAGGAAATGAATGCGTGGTGAATATGACAAATCATAACCTAAAACAAAAATAATGATATTTAAATAACAGAGTATTGCGAGTGAACATGAAATGTTTTTGAATTAGATAATTTGCATGATCTCTTCCAGATCTAGCATAAATTTTCCATAGTGCTGGGAAAATAAGATTAGTGAGAATTAACAAAAAAGAAAAGATCGAAGTACTATATCCACACCCTGGAAAACATGGGAAAATATTAGTAAAGAGCATAAATGCTATTTGCCAAGGAAGCATAATTGTATCCTCAAA
The DNA here is from genome assembly GCF_040802235.1 of Manis javanica. Lineage (NCBI taxonomy): Eukaryota > Metazoa > Chordata > Mammalia > Pholidota > Manidae > Manis > Manis javanica. Next base: position 44,204,323 of record NC_133163.1, on the reverse strand, counting down.
AGCATTTTGTATCCATAAGCCACTGAAGATGATGTCTGTGAGAAGTGAGTGAATAAGGGGCAAGCTATCATCAAAGATTACTCTCTGGGATGCAGAATAAGTGTGGGTGTCATTAAGGATATATTTGGGGAACATAGGGATGGATTTAGCCTGACTAAATAAGATCCATTCTAAAGCAAGTTTACAGAGGGCCTTCAGTGTCTTAGGGGAGTTCCTTGGGTGACTAGCTGTCCAATTTGCGTGGGACTGAAGATTTTCCTAGGATGTGAGACTTTGAGTGATAAAACTAGGTAAATCTCAGGCAAACTGGTTCAAGTTGGTCAACCTAGTTCTGAGATATCTAAGCAGAGGTCAGATCTCCTTGGTAGCACAGATCCAACACCCAATCAGTAAGCGTATTCTTCTTGTCTCTCTGGCTTGAGAAAACACGTGGCCAGATGGCAGCCTACTCTTTCAGTTCAAATAGAACCACGCTGTGTCTTGTGGTGGAAGCCTTTCTCCTTTGGGAATCAAGACCTCTAAACATGCAGAGAGTAGAAGCAAAATGTTTGTAACAGACGGTTAGGTATAACAACGAGAAGAGCCACTTTCACGTGTTCCCCTTGGTTTCTGCACTGATCTACTGTGTGAGGTAAAAAGAAGGAGGTCTTAACTTCTAACAGGGCTTACCAGGCATAACAGTTCTAGTAAATTTTGTTTTAATGTGAATAAATAGAAAGTTTATAAAGAATGAAGCATCGAATCACTTCTCTTTCAAAAAGTCAAAGTTCAATCACCCAGGAAAGATGAAACAGCTGATATATTTATGCTTCTCTGTTTCAAACTATGAAACACAAGAAGTAAGTGATCCTTGACTATAAGTAGTATATTTAGGGTTAACATGCCCCTAAACTCAACTTGTCTTATGTACAAATGTACCTAAATATTACTGTCTCTAAAATGACACTGAGGTTTTACTGAAGTCAAAGAAATGACAGAAATTGGTTTAGTACTAACCAGAGAAAATTAGACGGTTGTTTGTAATCTAATCCAGAGTCCTTAAGCTCCATTATAGAACTGATATTTTTTCCCCTTTGTATTAAGAGGATTAATGGCTGTGCTCTTCAGTAAAGCTGGATCCTTTGGCAAAAGCTCAGGAGACGGCCGGTGGTTGAGATAAATTGCTTGCAGGGCATTGAAGCCACTAAAGAGCTGAGTAACCCTGCTGAGAAAGGAAAAAGACATTTCTGGAGTTAAAAGAAGACAATGCATAGTGGCTGAAGACAGGCAGAATTCTCAGCTTCTCAAGCTACTACATATTGTTCAGTTTTCATCGGTACTTTGGAGGTGCTCTAGAAAGCTTAGACAAAAATAGAGTACAAATGTATAGCGCGTTTTAGCCAGCTCATGTAAAGGAAATTGTGTTGGTGTAGGAATTGCTGTCATGTTTATTCCTTAAAGACTGCTCCTGTTGCCCCCAACGTCAGGATGTAGGGGAGGTGTTAGTGATGAGTCCTAATTTTCTGTATCTCTAACCGCATTCTAAAAGCGTTTGAATCTATCTGAGCTCTCATAACATTTGCGGAGACCTTGGAGTGTTTTGCATATGTCTGGGCAGTCCCTGGCATTCTGCGAGTGATTGATAAGCAGTAAGCAAAGACAATCAACACTTCACATTTGCCAGGGGACCAGGAAGATAGTGGCCATCCTTTTTGCAAACTAGGAAACAGGGATTCTGGCCAACCTTTCCTTTCCGTCGCAGCTTCTAGTTATTTGCCCCGGCTTCATGAATGGCCACCAGTCATCAGATCCAACAGCTTCAAATATTAGCGCACAATTTATTTGGATCGGATTTTAATTTCTTTCTTCGTTTGAAGCTAGGGTCGCCCAAAGGAGAATTCAGAAACTCTGAAGACAGAGTAACAGAAGATTCTGTTTTCCAGTGATTTCTGGAAAGGAATCTGGGACGGGCAGGGTGAAATCGAGTACATTTGCTTAAGGTTAAAAAAATAAAAAAAGATCAGCCAGTGTGGGGGCCAGGTGGTGCTTTGGCGAAATGGCCCGGCAAGACGAAACTAGCTTTGGGAGGATAGAGCGAGCAGGGCTAATGAATGGGCCGCTGAGCCGCCCAGCCCTGCGCTCACACTTTCCGCCTAGTCGCGGGACGCCTTCGGGAGGAAAGCCCGGAATCCCGAGGCAGCCGGACGCGGGGGCCTGGGAGCGCTCGAGCGAGTGAGCGGGGGGCCGAGGCGGTCGACGCCTGTCCCTTTAAGGGGCCGGTCTCCCGGCACCGCCGTCCCAGACGCCGGGACGTGCCGAGGCCGCCCCGCCCCGAAGCCGCCCGTTTCCTGCCGGGCGGTGCGACGGCACCTGAGCAACTGCGGCGGCGGCGGGGCCTCGGAGAGGGTGGCCCGGGCTGTAGTGCCGGCGCCGCCGCGTCTTCCCGGTCTCCTTCCCGGGCCCCGCACGGTAAGGGCGAACAGGCCGCGCTAGCCCAGGCACCAGCCGTGGGACCGTGGCGGGGAGGGCGGCGCTGGCCGCCGGGTCCCACGGCGGATGGGAGGGCCGCGCCGGCGGGGGGCGCGGCCGCGGGGCCCGGACACCGCCCGTCGCGGTGGCCCACCATGTAGGCCTCGGGCGCTGCCGCTCGCCGCCGCCGGGCCCCTTCTGGGCCGGGACGCCGCGGCGGACGCGTTCCGAGGGGCCTCTTGGTCCCGCCGGGCCGCCCCGGGCTCGACCCCGGCTCTCCCGCGGGGGCTCGGAGCGCGGTGGGGGCTCTCTCTGGGTGGCCTCCCGAGGCGAAGTTCGCCGGAGAGGGCCCTGGGGTGACCGAGGCGCCTATTTTTAGCCGGGCCTGAGGGCCCCCGGGAGGGATGGCGGATTACCGCCTGCTCGACCGGTGGACAGAGGGAGCACGTCTCCGGCGGCGTCCCCGGGCCGGAGCTGGGCCACGTTTACGCCATGCTGGAATTTCGGCCCTCACCGCTCCCTCGGGGTGGTCGGGGAGCCGGCGCTCGCCTCCTTCCCTGGACCACCTCCCAGCACACTGCGCAGCCCAGGTCGTGCGGGGCGGCTGGGGATGGGAAAGCAGAATGAGGGCAGTTTGGAAAAATCTTGTGGACCGCCCTCCAGACCGGGGGAAGTTACCCCATCCTTTCCCTGAGGGGTGTGTCTTCCTTAGTGATCCCCCACCCCTCTCCGCCTTCGGTTTCCAACAATTGAGATTTTGGGCGTTGGGGATCTCGGCAGAAAACCAAACTGGCAGCCTAGAAAAGTGGTACGGTAATGAGACACCTGGTGTGAGATGTGCAGCTATGCACGTTGGTGGTGGAGAAACGTGTGCACCAGACACGTTAGCCGCAGAAGTGGGGAGCGGCATCCTACCTAACCTCGTCCAGCTGCACTTTGATTAGTTTAAAGAACTAACTGTTTAAAATCTTAGCCATTCCACTTCCTGAGGAATCTAAATTCGCAGTTGGGCCTATACCAGAAAAGGATTCCTTAACAGGTACCTAAAGCACAGCTTAAAAACTGTAGTTGAAGTTAACGGTTCAGAGTGGTGTTTTTTCGTTTTTGTTTTTTGAGATACTTTGTGGAAAGCCTTGTGAAATTTAGACATCCATAGTTGCTAAAGGTAAACTGCCTTGGGGTGAACTCAACACTGAATTATATAGTAATTGACTTAAAGTTTCAGTTCTTGCTAAGTTATGTTGCACTTGTTCTCACTGACTCATCTACCAGGCAAATGGCAACACCGTCCAGTTTGACAAAAGCAATTGCTGATGAGCCTGGGATGATTGTTACAAGAATAATACTGAGTATTCTTTAGTTAATCTGTATTTTGGGTAGACTTGCCTTGCTGTGGACTTTCATATTTAATGTGTTCTCCCTTCAGTTTAAGGATCTAACAAGAAATGGCTGGGCTTATTGTTTGTAAGTTCTAAGAAAAATCCCTCCCCCTCACCTCCCGTAATATGCATTGAATTAGACTTGTCTCTTCTGAGTGTGCAACATCAGCGGTTGTGATTGTCCCCATCAGGTGCACTTAGAGAGTGAGGTGTTCTATTTAATTTACTTTTCTGAGATTCCTACTCATGCTGAAACTTAAAAAGCCCAGTGAAAATGTTTCTTAAGTGTATTAAACACTTTAAAATTATAAAGAATGTTGAGTAGTGTTTAACCCATTCTTGATGACTCAGGGTCAATATTATGAAGAGCCATTAATTTATGATTGTGTTTCCAGTTTAGTTTTTTCTCTATACTCCCTTAATATCACAAATCTCTTATGCTTGATGGAAGTGTTTTTTGGTTCTTTAACCCCAAGGCTCCTTCTAGTTACTAGGCTTCAATGTACTTTTAATAGGGAGCATTTTAGTAGATGTTAAATAACAGGCAATGTTGCTTTTCTGAAGGGCCTAAGAAAGAAGTGAAGGCTTTTTTGAGGCTTCTGAAGGATTGGTGTTAAGATTGTTACTGTTGGTGAGTTAACTTGAATTTTACTTGAAATGTATGAAAGATGTATTTTTCATTGCATGCTATTATAATTTCTTTAATGGGAAAGGAAGTTTCCGTCTAAAAGATTTCACAATACTTTGTACCCAATTTAAATTGTTAGTAAACTTAGTGGTTCCAGGAAGGTTTTGAGTTTCTTAGGAATCTAATACATAATAAGGAAAAGTAGAGAAGCAGTGCTTTACAAGAACATTCAATATTTGAAGGTAACATAAGTTGTTTGTTCTTTGTACTGTTTATGTTTTTAGTAATTTTGAAGGTGAATGCAGATTATGCTCTGAGGCTAGAAGCAAGTAACTGTCTCTTTAGAAATGACAGTGATGAATCACTCTTATAAATAGAGTTTCATTGCTTCACCTTCAGTTTTTGTGAACATGACTTTAGGTGTTCTGATCTTAAAAATGTAGTTTATGTGAAAATCACAGGGAAAATGTTAGATAAGAATGTGAACTACGTATTCTGTAATAGCAAATTAAATAGGAGAAAAACCTTAAGTGCCATTAATCAAGTAGTTTGATTAATTTAACTTTCTGTATCCAGGCTCTCAAAAAAGAAAAGTAATAACAGTTTATAACTGTTTACATGCCAGGATGTTGAATTGATGTTTAAATATTTTTTCTGTCTTTGAGAGAGATGACAGTGAAAATCATGCAGGCTTAAAAAAACTTTTTTTGATGGTATAGGTTTTTAATTTTATGTTTATAAGGTAAAAAGATAAAATAGACAAAATATACTTTCAGTACTAAGAAGTTTTAGTACTGATTCCAGTAGGAAATAGAGTATTCCTAGGAAAATGTATAAAAAATGTTCAACTTCTTTTAAAAGTTATGATTTAGTATTTTATATATCCTCCTACGTACCACACAGACTAAGAACTTTCATCCTTAACTTAAATCTGGTTTCAGTAAAATGATTTGTATACTAAGTGGAGCTTAAATAGTTTACACTCCCCTCCTTCCAGGACATTGTTTTTTGGGTTTCCCTCCTCACTGATTGCTTTGTTCAATATGATTCATCCTCTGCTTTTGAAGTTGAAGTGCTCAGTCCCTGGTTCACTTTTCTTTTTATATTCCCCTGGTGATCATCCAGAGTCATGGCTTTAAATACCCATATGCTGATGGCTTCCATATTTATGTCTTTAGCCCAGACTTCCCCATATACTCTAGAAAACCAGTTCTCCGCATTTCCACTTGGGTTTGAAGTAGTCACCTCAAACTTACTTCTCAGTGCCTCTTTAAACCTGCCTCAGGTGCAGTCTAACCCATCTCTTTTGATGGCATCCTCATTTTACATTCAGGCAAAGAAAAGACGTTGTAGTCATCCCTATCTCTTTAACATTTATATTCTTGGCTCTCTCTTATCTTGAAAATATATCCAAAATCAAGTCCTTTCTTACCACCTCCACTGCTCAGTAGGCTGGTGCAAGCCATTCTTTTAATTAAAATTTTTAAAATTATTAGTTGATAATGCAATCTTATATTATATTTTTAAGTATACAGCACAGTGGTTCACCAGTTTTACCCACATTATTAAATCCTCATTCCAACTTGTGCAGTTACTATCTGTTCACATAGAAAGAAGTTACAGAATCATTGGCTATATTCTCCATGTTGTACTACCATCTCTGTGACCAACTTACATTATGATTGAGAATTTTTGTGCCCCTATGTCCCCCTCCCCACCCACCCATCCCAGCCCCTCTCCCATGGTAACCACCAGTCACTTCTCAGTGTCTATGAGTCTACTGCTATTTTGTTCATTTTCTTTTCTTTTAAGATTCCACAAGCCGTTCTTATCTCTTGCTTAGATTTCTGTAGTAGTCTTCTAACTGGTCTTCTTGCTTTTACCCTACTTCTACAGTCTTTTTCAACGCAGCAGTCAGATCATTTCACCTCTTTCTTCAAAACCATGGAATGACCTCCCATAAACAGAGTAAAAGCTGAGGTCCTTAGGGCCGTTACAAGGCCTTTCAGAATCTGGGCACTCCTACTTTCCCCACCCCATCTTTCCTCTCTTAAGTTAGCTGCTACTCTAGCCCTGCTTATTTTTCTCCAGCCTCACTGGCTGTCTTAGTGCCTTTAGTCTGGCAGTCGTCCCTCCTTGGATCACTTTTTATGTAAGATACCTGCGTGGCTGACTTCCTTTCTCTTGCAAATGTTTGCTTTTCAATGCTTTTCAAAAAGGTCTGCCTTACTATTTTATTTAAAGCTGCCCTCTCCTACTTATCCCTGTACCCTGTTCTGTTATCTCCCTGGCATTTGTCATCTTCTGACACTGTATAATTTCTTTGTTGTGTTTATTCTCTTTCCTCTGTGTCCTCAAACACACACTATAATGTAACCTCTATGAGGGCAAGGCTTTTTGTTCTATTGATGGATCCCAAGGGTTTAGGGCAGTGCTTGGCCCATAACAGGTGTTCAATAAAGATGTACTAAAGATTTATTTATTACAAATGATATAAATCATTATCATGCAGTTCCTTGTGATGAATATCTGATTCTTGGACACATGAAGTTTTCAGTTTGCTCCTTTCCTAGGAACAGAGAGCATAAGAAAAGTAGCAGGGAGCCTTTGAGAAGCCCCTTGGTGGAGGGAGTGATGTTAGAGTGTGGTGGAGACTTTCTTACCTGTCTCATGTGATTAGGGTCATTGGTTAGGTAATTCAGAAAACTGGCTGAAGCAAGAACTCAAAAATATCTGTGCTCCTTAAGTGTTTTGTTTTAACTTAAAATGTTTGTTTATCTGCATGTCTTTATATTTGGAGCAATCACTTGTCTTTCAGTAGCGATCTTCTGATCTTTTTTATATGAATCGTGCCCTGAGAGCATTGTCTATGACTTCTAATATTGGCTTCTTTAAAGTGGAATGAAATATAGGCAGTAGGAAACTTCCAAGTTCAAAATCATTCCAGGTTTTTCTAATCCTCCTTTAAGGTGTTCCAAAGATTTAACCTAGTTTTCATAGAAATAACAGCTTTTGTCTTTATTCTCACATTTAATAGATTTATAGGCAAGTATACAGGAGAGTAGACTGCTAGCCAGAAACATTTAGCTTTCTGTAGAACCAGTTCTTGTATTTTTACCAAGGGAAGAAATGCCACTTGATCCAGTGAGAGGTCGTTTAAGATAGCTTCCATATTGAATAGGTTTCTCTGGGATCGTAGGATCCTCTATTACTAGAGGAGAATGTCATTTATCTACATTTCTTTCTCATGACTCTGAGTGATATCTACAATTATCAGAACTTACATGATTTTTAGTAATTACATTATCTATTGGGAGACCTGATGGTATGCTACATTCTCACCAAAAAACATAAGACAGTTATTATTTATTCTTGAATATGAGTCATTTTAAGTTGTCAAGGAAGCAATCTAGTCTGATATAATAAGCTGAAAGTCAGTAATTAATACCTACAGGTTTTAGACTTTATCAACTCTAAGGTTTTATGCAGGTTTCTTACTGCTCAGTTTTTAAATTATACAGTGTGGTGTAGTGGAAAGAGCGTGAGTGCTTAGGGAGTCCGAGGAGCTTGGGTTTGGATTTGGCTGTGCTGGTTAGCACCTTTTACTGTATGTGTGAATTTAACTATCTTAACTTGCCTGAGGCTCATTTGCCTTGCTTATGTTCTCTTAGAGTAGTTGCTTCATAAGTGATAGCTAACATTAGAATGTTTATTTCCTGTAAGGCTCTGTAAACACTTTATATGCTGTATCATATTTAATCCTCTCAACAACCTTACGAGATAGGTCCTATTTGGTGGAAGCTAGGGAGGCTGGCAAACAATTTATCTAAAGACAAAGCAAGTAAAAGGAGAAACCTGAATTTGAACTGAGTATTCTGACTGTAAAGGTGCATTCTCACCCATTGAGCTGTTTTGTGAGAATGCTTTCTGGAAAAAAAAAAGTGCTGTCCACGTGCAGTTATCTGATGGTAGGTGTTAGCTACATTAAGGTTATGAAGATTTTTTTTTCCCCAGGAGGTAGATGACTAACTGTTAAAGTTTTGAATTTAAGGACAAGAGGTTTTCCAAGAGAAGATAGTAAGGTCTACTTAAAACCAAATGCTGTGCAGTGTTTACAACAGAAAGCAATAGGCAGATTATGATTCTTTCAGTTTCTACGAATTTTTTTCAGTCTCAATTCCTGTGTATGTTCATTATGAATTACTGCTATGTGATTTTGTAGACATTGTTCAACAGTTACTTCAGAAAGGAAACCCTGATCACCCTACCTAAAATGCATATCCTCTGTTTACTCTTTGTCATGCTTTTCTTTATTGCACTATCAGTCACTATCTAACATTATAATATATGCTTATTTATATGCTTAATGTCTTTTTTGCCCGTAAGATTATAAGCACTATGAGGTGGAAACTTTGTCTTGTATACCACTATGAACTCTGTTTCTGGCACTTAGTTCTCAGTTTGATGTATGAATGAATGGCCTGATGTCTGAAAATGATTGGGACTCAATGAACTTTGTCATTTGTGCTATCCTTCTTCTCTATTAGCATGGCAGGTTGATTTACACAGAATGTTAACATCTCCTGAAGTGAGACTTCAAGAATAAGGGTTTCAGATTTACTTTTGCGAGTGGAGTGGAAAACAATTTAATATGCGAATTTTGGCAAAAATAAGTTAGTTGCTTAGTACCAGTTAATCTTGTTGATCAGTAATGTTAGTGTTCTGAGTGAAATATGTACATAGTTTAGTGATTGCATGTGTATCAATCTAGTTATCTTTGAAATAAATTTGAACAAGCTAAGTTGATATTGAAAGCTCTCAGTGTTCTGAGTGCTGTGTTGCTAAAATGAAAATCTTCAATATCTGTACATAGGTTGAATTTATTTATGTGCTCCTGACTTGTACTTGCTTAGTTTATTGGGAAGTCATATCCATTTCAAGTGTGTTCCCAGTTTTATTTTACATAGTTTTCATAACCTGGGCCTGAGGTTGGCTGATGGTGATGATTTCTGTGAAGCAAATTTCTCAATTGTTACATCATTTTGTACCTTTGGTTCTGGGTATGGTTTCAGGTACTGTGGTGTATAATCCTTGTTGTTGATAAACTGTTGCTGATGAATGGGAGTAATTTCTTAAATGGCTTCCAGTTTGACCTAGGTGTTAATTGTAGTTTTAAGTTTTAATTGAATCCTTTGTGAAATAAAAGTGCCTTAGTTCTTTCGCTCTTTTTTTTTTTTCTGAGAAGGGTGGGAGGGGGAGCCCTCCTAAAAATTGCATTTGGCTTTAACTTTTGAAAGCAGTATTTCTGAGCTTGAAATTTTTAGAGTGTTTTTCAAGTAAAATATACATTTAAGATATGTAAAATGGACCGCATACAATTAATTGATTAACATCTAGTCTGATGGAGGGTAGGGAAAGAAGAAATACTGTGTAAATATAAGTTGTAAAATAAGCAAGGTTGAGTTCTTGTCTACTCTTCTAGCATTATTTACCTGGCATAAATAGGCAAGTAATTATATTCCATATCCTTTCAGTTCTATGTAAACTTCATTTAAACAAAAAACCCCAGTATCATTTAAAATAACACACTACCTTTGATCTTTTGACGTAAAGAGAAGTTTTAGTTACTACTCTTGGTTACTATGTCTGTCTGATTACTTCAGGTAGCTTTGTGCTAAGTCGAAGAAACCCTAGGTATTTTCTTTACAGATTTGAGAAGTTTTTTAGTTTTAAAGTATTTCCATTTATTTTATTTTTTGGTAAAATTTGTTCCAAAATAATACTTCCTAGAGATATTCACCACTATCATAACTGTAATTATATAAATTTAAGAAGCAGCGAAGTTTATGCCTGTTTGCTCATTTGTTTTTAATTTACATTTACCTCTTACTGCTTTTCATCTTTTTATTCTTTTATTAGAAATGAGATTCAGAATGATTCTGGTATACAAGAATGATTCAGGTGTACAAGAGAATATAGCATGTGTATGTACAGTTTAAAGATTAACTATAAAATGAATACCCATGACCCAATCAATACCTGTGTACTTTTCACTCAGCTTTAATTTTTTTTCTTAAAATTATGTACATGCAAAACAATATATGTAAAGTATGTATAAGGTAAAGAAAAAAGACAATGAATAGCCCTGTATCTAATATTTAGTTCAAGAATATTATCCTAACTTTTATTTCTCTATATGTTCCTCCCCCCCGAAGTAATCGCTATGTTTGTTACATTTGCTTCTAAGTTTTGCCACATCAATTTGTATCCCCAGACTGTTTTTGAATTCTGTAAATGGGATCCTTCTGTATGAGTTTATCTGCAATTTCCTTTTTCCCTTAACTTAATGGGCCTTATATTCTTCTGCCATGTTGTACATAGCTGTAATTCATTCTCTTTCACTGCTGAATGGAATTTCGTTGTATGAATATTTTCCAATTTATTTATTACCTGTTATGGGCATTTGGGTTGTTTCCAGTTTTCTTTTGCCTGTTATAATGAATGCTGCTGTTAAAGCCTTGCATAGGTCTTTTGCTGCATTTGGATACATGTAAGTCTCCAAGAGAGGGTTTCTTTTTAAAGTTTTTGTTACCACTGACACAAGAAATTTTTTATAGTTTATGAGATCAGTACATTGTCAGGTATACACATACGTAACAAGGTAGTTCCTCAGAAAAAAAACCCTGTGTGCTACTAGTCCATTTCATTAAAAATAAGAATGCTAATCAAGATCCACTAGGTTGATTTTGCTGTCCACACATAGTAAATTTAGATTTGCTGTTTTGGTAAATTATTGGAACTGTCTCTAGCTAGGAGTAGAATTGCTGAATTGTAGGAGAGGTACATGTTCAGCATTACTAGGTTAATGCCAAATTATTTTTCAGTGTAATTATACCAGTTTATTTCCCTCACTAGAATATACATATGATGGCTCCACATTCTTGCTTATACCTGAAATTGGGAAATACTAAAGTCAGATAGCCTGTTGGGTATGGATTGATGTCTTGTAGGTTTTGCATTTCTGCTTATTGAGAGGAAACATCTTTGCAAATGTTTGCTAGCTATTTTTGTTTCTTTTTCTCTGGAATATCTGTTCATATTTCTGTTGGGTTGTTTTTCTGACTATTAATTGTTTGCTGATTATCACAAAATGTCTCCTACTTTGTGGCTTGTTTTCTCACTTTCTTATGGTATCTTTGTTAATAAAGGTTAGATTTTAATTTATTAGTGTTTTATGTTTATGATTTATGATTTGTATTTCTACTTACGATTGTGTCTTATTTAAGAAATCCTTCCCTTCCTCAAGGTTATAAAGATATTCTTTCATGTTGTCTTACAAGGTTTTGTGTTGCCTTTCACAGTTCTTTCCTTGGAGTTAATATTTGTTTTTTCTCTTTTAAGCTACTGTTTTCTTTTTTCTCTAAATGTCACTGCTTAGCATTTCAGTTTTTTAAGTTTTATGAGTTTTTTCAAGTTTTAAGTAAAAAAGTTTTTTTAAGAATTACTGTTTTTATGCATTGTCACACTTTGCTTTTAGAATCAAGAAAATAATTATGTAAGAACATTAAAGTATGGATAGAGTTATTCAGTTAGCTTTGAAGTCTCCACTCTCATCATACGACATTATAAGAGATTTGTAAACATTTCAGAGTGATGCCAGTGTTTGTGTGTGGTTTTCTTAAGTTGTTACGGATATTTGTTGTGAAGCAGTCTGGTTAATTATTTCCTTAGAGCGGAAGGTCTTTGTGCTTGGTATCTTTTTTTTTTTTTTTTTTTTGTGCTTGGTATCTTGCAGTTTCACCACAGTGTATGGTAAGCGTGAACAAACTTCTGTATATCCAGCTAGTTCTCAGAGTATACTTATAATCTGAGGACTCAGATCTTCAATTTGTAAAATTACCAGCTTTTTAAATATTGCTTGTTATTTTCACTTTTCTCTCTTCCCATAGACTTATCCTGTGAGTCTTCTGGTTTATCTTCTTATCTTAATTGCTCTTTGAGTTTTTATTCTCTTTTTCTATGCCTCTTATTAAATGATTTCAGCACTGTAGCAATTTACCAATCTTTCTTCTATTCCATCCAGTTTAGAGTTTATTCTTTCTAATTGACTCCACATGCTAGTATGTACAGTTTTCTAGATTTGGAGTTGCTTTTTCATATATACCTGCAATTTCAGCTCTGTTTTTGTTTTATAATCTTTGCTACTTTAAAGAAAGACTTCCTTATTTCTTTGACATCTTCAACATTGTTCACATTTAAAAATCTTTGTCAGAACATTTCATAAAACTAAAACCATCTAGTGTGAATTCATGTTGTTGATTTTTTCCCCTGTATCATTTAATTTCTTACTGTGGTTTGGATTATTGGTTTATTAGGTTTATTTTGAGTGAAGTTTTTTACCTGCCCACCATTTATTTATTTATTTTCCAACTTTTTTTTACCTGGTCCACTATGCTTCTAGTTACAAATTAGGTCTGTTCTGAAACAGTAAAAAAAAGCAAGGTGGAGAGAAGTGTTTGTAATATATAACCATGTACTAAACTACAAGGAGATAAGAGAGAGAGTGAGAGAGAGAGTGTGTGTGTAGTGCTCATATTAAAAGTGGAGGTGTGTTGAATGAAATCTAAAAAATGATGGTTACTTATAGGGGAGAGAAGCATAGTATAGAAGAGCACAGGTACAACCTATTCAGAAAGTTTAAATTTTCCTTTTTTTTTTTTTTAGAATCCATTTTGGAGTCATGTAAATACTTTACATAACTATTTAAAAAAAACCCCCTAAAAACAAAAAGTAAAATGAAACAAATGAATCTTACATGTTTCACTTGGTGGGCACCAGACTGAAACTATGGCCAAGTGACTAAAACATGGTAACTTGTCTATATATCCCCACTGGAAAGTACCCCAGGAAGAGACTGGGGAGGAAGGATGGCAGAGAAAGAAAACAAATCTTGAGCTAATATAATCATAATTTTGGTGGTAATGTGTATGTTGTTATTCAAGTAATGTGTATATTGTGGGCTAAATGAAATGAGTGATTATGTTGGTAGTGTTGAAATCTAAAATTTTTTAGCATTGTTAAACAGATGTAGTTTTGAGGTCAGTGAAATGAAGTATAAAAACTGCGTTGTGCTAAATTTGAGTGGAAGCATCTGTATGGGCTCATGAACTGATTTAGCTTATCAAAAAGATGTGCATTTTCTGACCCTGTTGACTAAAAAGACCTAGGGACAATTACTCAGCCAGGGGTAAAAGCATTTCTGGTGCTCACATGTGGTCTTTAAAGACCTTTCACAATAAAAGTAAACTAGTGCTCAGAATGGGCATTTTCCAAGTCTAAGGCAGGACATGTATAAAGTGAGCCTGAATATTATCTATTTCTATGTAACAATATCACCATAAGCTTAGATGCTTAAAGTAACACACATTTATTATACCATGGTTTCTATGGGCCAGGGAGTCTGGGTACTACTTAGCTGGTCCTCTTCTATAGGGTTTCACTTGCTGTTACAGTGTTGACCAGGGTTGGGGTCTCATCTGAGGCTCAGTGGGAAAAGATCTGCTTCCAAGTTCACATAGTTCTTGGTAACATTCAGTTTCTTCAAGGATGCCCAGCTGAAAACTTCATTTTCTTGCTGGCTATTATCTGGGAGGCTTAGTCTCCTGGAAAAAGGAGCATAGACTTAGAAGCTCCTTACCACATGACCCTCTCCATAGACAGCTTACATCATGGCAGCTTGCTTCTTCAAAACCAGTAAGGGAGAGAAAGAGTGTCCTAGTAACATGGGTTACAGTCTGCTGTAACATAACCATATACACATAGTCACTTACATTGTCACCTTTGTCATATTTTATTGATTGGAAGCAAGTCACAGGTCCCACTCATACTTAATGGCTGGAGATTGCACAAGGGCTAGAATACCCAGGAGGCAAGGACCATGGAGGCCTAGAGGTATTATCAGAAGGCAATTGAGTGACCATAAAATGATGAGAGTAGTGTCAAAGTAACCCAGGAGCCATCCTGAGCAATATCCCATTGACCAGAAAGGGGACAGTTTGAACATCAGTAGAGATAATAACTAGTGAATTGAAACAAATAAAAACCTGTGAGTTCCTAGTGATAAAAAACATTAAAAAAAACCCCCTTATTTAGCTGCTATTGGACCAACTCATTTTGACAACTGGTAAATAAAATAAGTATTTATCCAACTTTTCTTAACATGATTTGTATCTCAGGGTAACCAAATAGGTCATGAGAGAATTTACTTTCTACAGATATATTCTACCTAACAAAGAACATAGGTTTGGAATATCACCATTTTGTGTCTTCTAGTGAACCAAGATCATCAGTAGCTGCTGATACCACAAAGAGAGGCATCCAGACATTAAATACATCCTTTGGAAGTATGCCAAACACACCTGTGTGCTATTAGTCCATTTCATTAAAGATAAGAATGCTAATCAAGACTACTCAGTTGATTTTGCTATCCACTAATAAGTTGTTGAGATCTACAGTTTAAATAAATTATTTTGGACTATATCTAGCTAAAAGTGGAATTGATGAGTTATAGGGGAGGTATGTTTTCAGTTTTACTGGGTAGTGCCATATTGTTTTTCAAACCCACAGCCAACAACATACTCAATGTCATAAAGCTGA
Organism: Manis javanica; assembly: GCF_040802235.1. Lineage (NCBI taxonomy): Eukaryota > Metazoa > Chordata > Mammalia > Pholidota > Manidae > Manis > Manis javanica. The sequence goes on along the minus strand of NC_133163.1, from coordinate 44,189,212 downwards.
AAAGTGCTTCCTCTAAGTTCAGGAATAAGACAGGGATGCCCACTCTTACCACTTTTATTCATCACAGTACTGGAGGTCCTAATCACAGCAGTCAGGCAAGAAAAAGAGAAATGAATGGACTCCATATTGGAAAGGAAGAGGTAAAACTCATTATTTGCAGATGACATGATACTGTATACAGAAAACCCTAAATACTCCATCAAAAAACAATTAGAATAAATGGATTCAGTAAAGTTGCAAGATGCAAAATCATTTTACAGAAATCTGTTGCATTTCTAAACTCATTATTTGCAGATGACATGATACTGTATACAGAAAACCCTAAATACTCCATCAAAAAACAATTAGAATAAATGGATTCAGTAAAGTTGCAAGATGCAAAATCATTTTACAGAAATCTGTTGCATTTCTATGTGCTAACAATGAACTAGCAGAAGAGAAATTAAGAAAGCAGTTCTACTTACAGTTGCAGCAAAAAAATAAAATATCTAGGAATAAACCTAACCAAGGAGGTGAAAGACTTGTACTCTGAAAACTGGATGATACTGATGAAAGAAATGGAAGAAGACACAAATAAATGGAAAAATGCCCCATGCTTATGTATAGGAAAAATTAATATTGTCAAAATGGCCATCCTAACCAAAGTAACTTAGAGATTCAGTGCAATCCCTATTAAACTACAAATGGCATTTTTCAAGGAACTAGAGCAAATAGTCTTAAAGTTTCTATGGAACCACAAAAGACCTTGAATAGCCAAAGCAATTTTGGGGAAAGAACAAACCTGCAGGTATCATGCTCCCTGATTTCAAGCTATACTACAAAGTTACAGTGATTAAAACAATATGGTACCAGACCCATAGATCAATGGAACAGAGTAGAGGGCCTAACAATAAACCCATGCATATATGGTCAGTCAATATATGACAAAGGAGGCCAAGAATATATGACGGGGAAAAGACAGTCTCTTTAATAAATGATGTTGGGAAAACTGGACAGCTACATGCAGGAGAATGAAACTGGATCACTGTCTTACACCATACACAAAAATAAACTCTAAATGGATCAAAGACCTTAATGTGAGACGTAAAATCCTAAAACTCATAGAAAACAAGCAAGAATCTCATGAATATCAACATGAGAAATTTCTTTGGGGGCACTTTTCCATGGGCAAAGGAAAACAAAAGCAAAAATAAACAAGTGGGAGTAGTACATCAAACTAAAAACTTCTGCACAGCAAAGGAAACCAGCAAAACAAAAAGGCTACCTACTGTATTGGAGAGTATATTTGCAAATAATATATCTATTGAGGGGTTAATATCTAAAATATATAAACTCAGAGAACTGAACACCAAAGAAATAACCCAATTAAAAAATGGACAGAGGACCTGAGTAGACATTTTTCCAAAAAAAGACATACAGATGGCCAATGGACACATGAAAAAAATGCTCAGCTTCAGTAATCATCAGAGAAATGTAAATCAAAACCATAATGAGATATTACCTCACACCAGTCAGAATGGCCACTCTGAAAGATAAGAAATAACAAATGTTGGCAAGGATGTAGAGAAAAGGGAACCCTTCTACACTGTTGATGGGAATGTAAATTGGTCCAGTCACTGTGGAAAAAAATACAGAGGTTCCCCAAAAAACTAAAAATAGAAATAGCATTTGATACAGCAATTCTACTTCTGGAAATTTACCTGAAGGAAACAAAATCACAGACTTGAAAAGCTATGTGCACACCTGTGTTCATTGCAGTATTATTTACAGTAGCAAAGAGATGGAAGTAGCCCAAATGCCCATTGATAGATGAATAAAGAAGACATGGTACATGTACACGTGGAGTATCATTCAGCCATAAAAAAAAATTCTTAAATAAGAAGGAAATCTTGCTATTTTCGACAACATAGATGGACCAAGGGGGTATTATGCTAACTGAAATAAGCCAGTTAGAGAAAGACAAATACAATATGATTTCACTATGGTGGAATCTAAAAAACAAAACAAAAACAAGAAATAGACCCATAAATATGGACAACAGACTTGGTTACCATGGGTGGGGAGGAAGGGGTGAAATAGATGAATGGAATAAAGAGGTGCAAATAGCAAATTGTAAAATAAAGGAATGGAGATATAGCATATAGAATGTAACCAATAATACTGTATTATATTGGTATGGTAACAGGGAACTACACTTACTGTGGCAAGCATCTAGTAGTGGATGTAATTATTGAGTCACTATGTTCACCTGAAACCAATATAATTTTGTATATCACCTTTATATCAAAAAAGACAGAATTACAAGAATTGTAAGAAAATGAGTAATAAGAGATCTAGGGATGATAAATGAAAGGCAAGATATAAGTACATCGGTCAACAGAATAACTGAAAAACTAACAAAGCAGTTGGGAAAATGTGAATAGTGGCTTGATATTTGATATCAATATTTGATACTTGTTACCTTCCTTTGCTCAAATCTGCCCTCTTTTAATCTTTTTGGCTGTTATTCAACTTTAGAGAACAAATCTGATTTTAGAATGACACGAATTCATTATGATTAAAATTGTAGGTCTTGAGATGTGATTCTTGCTCTTGGTAGTTATCTCCCTATTTTTTTTTTCTAACCCATGTTGGAGCAAAGGTATCTCTTCCTAGTCCAACTCAGGCTGAATGATTTTTTCTTATAGGTGGGATTGGTATCTCTTGCTATCTGAACTCTTGTTGTTTGTGCTCTCAAATTTGGAAATCAGATGTACCTATCTTTTGTTTAGTGACTTGAATTCATTCTTGAAAACCCTGCTTTGGAGTGAAAAGCCATTACATGAAAACGTATTTTCTAATGTTAATGGAAGGTTATGCTGTGTTCCATCTCAACCAACCAACTCACACAAAGGAAAAAAAACCTAGCAAAGAAGATAAGACTATGTAAGTATAAACAACAGTTTTGAAAGTAAATAAAATGCACTTTTTTTTTGGTATCATTAATCTACAATTACATGAAGAACATTATGTTTACTAGGCTCCCCCCTTCACTAAGTCCCCCCCAACATACCCCTTCACAGTCATTGTCCATCAGCGTAGTAAGATGCTGTAAAATCACTACTTGTTTTCTCTTTGTTGCACAGCCCTCCCCGTGCCCCCCCCACAATATTCATGCTAATCGTAATGCCCCCTTTCTTTTGCCCCATCTTTGTCCCTCCCTTCCCACCCATCCTCCCCACTCCCTTTCCCTTTGGTAACTATTAGTCCATTCTTGGGTTCTGTGAGTCTGCTGCTGTTTTGTTCCTTCAGTTTTCCTTTGTTCTTATACTCCACATATGAGTGAAATCATTTGGTACTTGTCTTTCTCTGCCTGGATTGTTTCACTGAGCATAATAACCTCTAGCTCAATCCATGTTGTTGCAAATGGTACGATCTGTTTTTTTCTTATGGCTGAGTAACATTCCATTGTGTATATGTACCACATCTTCTTTATCCATTCATCTACTGATGGACATTTAGGTTGCTTCCATATCTTGACTATTGTAAATACTGCAGCAATAAACATAGGGGTGCATCTGTCTTTTCCAAACTGGAGTGCTGCATTCTTAGGGTAAATTCCTAGAAGTGGAATTCCTGGGTCAAATGGTATTTCTATTTTGAGCATTTTGAGGAACCTCCATACTGCTTTCTACAATGGTTCAACTAATTTACATTCCCACCAGCAGTGTAGGAGGGTTCCCCTTTCTCCACAGCCTCGCCAACATTTGTTGTTGTTTGTCTTTTCGATGATGGCGATCCTTACTGGTGTGAGGTGATATCTCATTGTGGTTTTAATTTGTATTTCTCTGATGACAACCAAGGTGGAGCATCTTCTCATGTGTCTGTTGGCCATCTGAATTTCTTCTTTAGAGAACTGTCTTTTCAGCTCGTCTGCCCATTTTTTAATTGGATTATTTGCTTTTTGTTTGTTGAGGTTTATGAGCTCTTCATATATTTTAGATGTCAACTCTTTATCGGATCTGTCATTTATGAATATATTCTCCCATACTGTAGGATACCTTTTTGTTCTATTGATGGAGTCCTTTGCTGTACAGAATCTTTTTAGCTTGATATAGTCCCACTTGTTCATTTTTGCTTTTGTTTCCCTTGCCCGGGGAGATACGTTCATGAAGAAGTCACTCATGTTTATGTCCAAGAGATTTTTGCCTATGTTTTTTTCTAAGAGTTTTATGGTTTCATGACTTACATTCAGGTCTTTGATCCATTTCGAATTTACTTTTGTGTATGGGGTTAGACAGTGGTCCAGTTTCATTCTCTTACATGTAGCTGTCCAGTTTTGCCAGCACCATCTGTTGAAGAGACTGTCATTTCCCCATTGTTTGTCCATGGCTCCTTTATCATATATTAATAGACCATATATGTTTGGGTTAATGTTTGGAGTCTGTCTCTATTCTGTTCCATTGGTCTGTGGCTCTGTTCTTGTGCCAGTACCAAATTGTCTTGATTACTGTGGCTTTGTAGCAGTGCTTGAAGTTGTGGAGTGAGATCCCCCCCACTTTATTCTTCCTTCTCAGGATTGCTTTGGCTATTCAGGATCTTTGTTGTTTCCATATGAATTTTTGAAACTATTTGTTCCAGTTCATTGAAGAATGCTGTTGGTAATTTGATAGAGATTGCATCAAATCTGTATATTGTTTTGGGCAGGATGGCTATTTTGATGGGATTAATTCTTCCTAGCCAGGAGCATAGGATGAGTTTCCAATTGTTAGTGACCTCTTTAATTTTTTTAAGAGTGTTTTGCAGTTTTCAGGGTATATGTCTTTCACTTCCTTGGTTAGGTTTATTCCTAGGTATTTTATTCTTTATCCTATTCTGAATGGAATTGTTTTACTGATTTCTCTTTCTGTTAGTTCATTGTTAGTATATAGGAAAGCTACAGATTTCTGTGTGTAAATTTTGTATCCTGCAACTTTGCTGAATTCCAATATCAGTTCTAGTAGTTTTGGAGTGGAGTCTTTAGGGTTTTTTATGTACAATATCATGTCATCTGCAAATAGTAACAGTTTAACTTCTTGTTTACCAATTTGGATTCCTTGCATTTCTTTGTTTTGTCTAATTGCCATGGCTAGGACCTCCAGTACTATGTTGCATAACAGTGGGGAGAGTGGGAATCCCTGTCTTGTTCCCGATCTCAGAGGAAAAGCTTTCAGCTTCTCGCTGTTCAGTATGATGTTGGCTGTGGGTTTATCATATATGGCCTTTATTACGTTGAGGTACTTGCCCTCTATACCCATTTTGCTGAGAGTTTTTATCATGAATGGATGTTGAATTTTGTCGAATGCTTTTTCAGCATCCATGGAGATGATCATGTGGTTTTTGTTATTTTTTTTGTTGATGTGGTGAATGTTGTTGATGGATTTTCGAATGTTGTACCATTCTTGCATCCCTGGGATGAATTCCACTTAGTCATGGTGTATGATCCTTTTGATGTATTTTTGAATTTGATTTGCTAATATTTTGTTGAGTATTTTTGCATCTATGTTCAATCAGGGATATTGGTCTGTAATTTTCTTTTTTGGTGGGGTCTTTGCTTGGTTTTGGTATTAGGGTGATGTTGGCTTCATAGAATGAATTTGGGAGTATTCCCGTGTCTTCTATTTTTTGGAAAAGGTTAAGGAGAATAGGTATTATGCCTTCTCTGTATGTCTGATAAAATTCCAAGGTAAATCCATCTGTCCCAGGGGTTTTGTTCTTGGGTAGTTTTTTGATTACCGCTTCAATTTCATTGCTGGTAATTGGTCTGTTTAGATTTTCTGTTTCTTCCTTGGTCAGTCTTGGAAGGTTGTATTTTTTCTAGGAAGTTCTCTGTTTCTCCTAGGTTTTCCAGCTTGTTAGCATATAGGTTTTCATAGTATTCTTTAATAATTCTTTGTATTTCTGTGGGGTCCATCGTAATTTTTCCTTTCTCGTTTCTGATTCCGTTGATGTCTATTGATTCTCTTTTTCTCTTAATAAGTCTGGCTTGAGGCTTATCTATTTTGTTTATTTTCTCAAAGAACCAGCTCTTGGTTTCATTGATTTTTTCTATTGTTTTATTCTTCTCAATTTTATTTATTTCTTCTCTGATCTTTATTATGTCCCTCTGTCTGCTGACCTTAGACCTCATTTGTTCTTCTTTTTCCGATTTTGATAATTGTGATGTTAGACTATTCATTTGGGATTGTTCTTCCTTCTTTAAATATGCTTGGATTGCTATATACTTTCCTCTTAAGACTGCTTTTGCTGCGTCCCACAGAATTTGGGGCTTTGTGTTGTTGTTGTCATTTGTTTCCATATATTGATGGATCTCCATTTTAATTTGGTTGTTAATCCATTGATTATTTAGGAGCATGTTGTTAAGTCTCCATGTGTTTGTGAGCCTTTTTGTTTTCTTTGTAGAATTTATTTCTAGTTTTATACTTTTGTGTTCTGAAAAGTTGGTTGGTAGGATTTCAATCTTTTTGAATTTACTGAGGCTCTTTTTGTGGCCTTGTATGTGGTCTATTTTGGAGAATGTTCCATGTGCACTTGAGAAGAATGTATACCCTGTTGCTTTTGGATATAGAGTTATGTAGATGTCTGTTAGGTCCATCTTTTCTAGTGTGTTGTTCAGTACCTCTGTGTCCTTACTCATTTTCTGTCTGGTGGATCTATCCTTTGGGATGAGTGGTATGTTGAAGTCTCCCAAAATGAATGCGTTGCATTCTATTTCCTCCTTTAATTCTGTTAATATTTGTTTCACATATGCTGGTGGTCCTGTATTGGGTGTATATATATTTATAATGGTTATATCCTTTTGTTGGACTGAGCCCTTCATCATTATGTAATGTCCTTCTTTATCTCTTGTTACTTTCTTTGTTTTGAAGTCTATTTTGTCTGAGACTAGTACTGCAACACCTGCTTTTTTCTCCCTGTTGTTGGCATGAAATATCTTTTTCCATCCCTTGACTTTTAATCTGTGCATGTCTTTGGGTTTGAGGTGAATCCCTTGTAAGCAGCATATAGATGGGTCTTGCTTTTTTATCCATTCTCTTACTCTGTGTCTTTTAATTGGTGCATTCAGTCCATTTACATTTAGGGTGATTATTGAAAGATATGTACTTATTGCCATTGCAGGCTTTAGGTTTGTGGTTACCAAAAGTTCAAGGTTAGCTTATTCACTATCTTTCTGTCTGACTTAACTCGCTTATTGAGCTATTATTAACACTATCTGATGATTCTTTATTTCTCTCTGTTCCTTTTCCTCCTCTTCCATTCTTCATATGTTGGGTGGGTGTTTTGTTCTGTGCTCTTTTTAGGAGTGCTCCCATCTAGAGCAGTCCCTCTAAAATACTCTGTGGAGGTGGTTTGTGGGAGGCAAATTCCCTCAACTTTTGCTTGTCTGGGAATTGTTTAATCCCTCCTTCATATTTAAATGATAATCGTGCTGGATACAGTATTCTTGGTTCAAGGCCCTTCTGTTTCATTGCATTAAATATATCATGCCATTCTCTTCTGGCCTGTAAGGTTTCTGCTGAGAAGTCTGATGATAGCCTGATGGGTTTTCCTTTGTAGGTGACCTTTTTCCTCTCTCTAGCTGCCTTTAATACTCTGTCCTTGTCTTTGATCTTTGCCATTTTAATTATTATGTGTCTTGGTGTTGCCTTCCTTGGGTCCCTTGTCATGTAGTTCTGTGTGCTTCCGTGGTCTGAGAGGCCATTTCCTCCCCCAGTTTGGGGAATTTTTCAGCAATTATTTCTTCAAAGACATTTTCTATCCCTCTTTCTCTCTCTTCTTCTTCTCGTACTCCTATAATGCGGATATTGTTCAGTTTTGATTGGTCACACAGTTCTCTTAATATTCTTTTCATTCCTGGAGGTCCTTTTATCTCTGTCTGCGTCAGCTTCTCTGCATTCCTGTTCTCTGATATCTAGTCCATTAATGGTCTCTTGCAACTCATCCATTCTGCTTTGAAGTCCTTCCAGAAATTGTTTTATTTCTGTATTCTCCCTCCTTAGTTCTTGCATATTCCTGTGCAAGTCCATCAGCATGGTTATGACTTTTATTTTGAATTCTTTTTCAAGAAGAGTAGTTAAATCTATCTCCCCAGATTCCTTCTCAGGGGAGGATGTGGAGGATGTCTGGTTTAGTCTGGTCTGGATCATATTTTTCTGCCTTTTCATGTTGATAGATGCAGTGGTATGCTGTTGGCTAATATGTCAGCCGGGAGAACCAAGACCATTTCTACTTGCTCCTGGCCTTTCTTTCCTGGGACAATGACATCCCCTAGCGGCTTGTGTTGTGCAGTTGCGTGCAGACTGGGTCTCTGTTTCTTGACTGGCTGCTATGGAGGAAGCTCCCTTGCTGTAGGCATGGGCAGCCTCAGGCTGCTGCCCTGCTATGGTGGGGCCGCACTGAGGGAGAATGGGCGGGGGACTGTTTATCGCTGTGAGGGGTCTCAGAGCTACACTGCTGCCTAGAAGGTTAGGGCGCCTGGAATCCCCCGGGACTCCCAGCTGCTAGGCTGTGTGCTCTGGGATGTTCCTGTCCAACTGTGAGGCCCCTGTCTCTTTAAGATTTTCAAAAAGCACTTGCTTTTCTTTGTGCCAGGGGCACCAGCTGCGGGGACCCACTCGCAGGTTTTACTGTCCCGTTTTGCTAGTATCCTGCACTCCTTGCAGTGTCTGTCTGCATTCCGGGTGCGGGTGGCTAGGTCTGGGTGTTTAGCAGTCCTGGGCTCCCTCTCCCTCTCCACTCTGACTCCTCTCCCACTGCGAGCTGGGGTGAGGGGCGCTCGGGTCCCGCCGGGCTGCGGCTTGTATCTTACCCTCTTCACAAGGTGCTGGGTTCTTGCTGGTGTGGATGTAGTTTGGCTCTTGTCCTGTGTCTTCTGGTCTCTCTTTTAGGGGTAGTTGTATCTGTTGTATTTTCAAAAATACATATTTTGGGAGGAGATTCCTACTCTCCTACTCACGCCACCATCTTAGCTCCACCTCCCAATAAATTACACTTTGAACATAAAATGGAATGTCATAAGATGAAGCCATATTGTATATTTGCAAAAGAGGAAGAGAAAATGTGATGGTTGTGGTGATTGTTGGAGTCTCATTCTTTTGGAAGGTGTTTTTGCACCCTTCACCAATTTCAGTCTTTTTGGTGTTCAGGGTTATCCTGCATTTATTCTGCTCTTAAAGGTCAAGTTGTAGCATAGGTAAGCACCTTTGGGGAATAAAGGCTAAACCTAAAGCCTTTAAGCAATGTGAAAATAGAACCAGGCAGAAAAGACTGAGGAGTAGTGGGATGTGATAGCTCTGCCCTCCGTCTTGCTTGGCAGTATGTACAGAAAGCAAAATGTGCTGGTGGCATCCAGATGTGAGCAATACTTAATACAGATGATGTATTCCAACCAGAAGTCATTTTCTTGAATAAATCACTGAGTATGTCTTTGCTGAAATCATAATGTTCAAATTTCATTCTTTATAGAATGTGTGTGTTTTTAGGTGAACAGTAACTAATACCAAAAAAAGGTATTGTTTGAAATTGGTACTTTTCAAGAGCCATTTTGATGAAAACCAGTTAACTGAACAACTCATGTGAGTAAATCTGTAGATTGAAATAACATGGTATCGCCTGTCTGAGGTAGCTTTTGGAATTCCTGTTCCAGCTAGGGAACTGAATTTGGTAGCTGAGGATAAAGTAAAAATCTTTTTATGAACCATCATTTAATTTGTTTGTCCTTTGTTCTTCCCTTTTGTCGATATTTTTGTATTCAACACATTATTAAAAACTGGCAACCTGGTCTTATCATTATCCAAGTAATTGATGAAAATGTTGACAAGGCCAGGCACAGAATGGAATCCATTGATACCTGATTAAGGTTCTTTCTAAACCATTACTTGGCAACTTTGGTATATGATCATTTTAACTTTTTAAATATTACTTGATTTCTACTACTATTAGCCATGTTTAGTACTTACCTGTTTTGTCTCCTGGAATAGTTTATCTACATTATCAGGTGTTCTGCCAAAATCACACATTCTGATGTGTGTGTATTTTTGCCTGATTCAGTCAGCTCTTTATCAAAAAAAAAAAAAAAAGAGGCATTGGAATAACTTGTTTATAGTGAATGATTCTTGATGCTCCTACCTTTTTTAGTTAGTGAAATTGTGTCGATTTACGTAGTGTGAATTCACCAGTTTTTATTAGTTTGATTACTTTCTGCTAATTTTAGTATGTAACAGGTTTTACTTTCTTAAAAAAAATCTTCAGTCATTGTCTAATAAGGCAGAAGCATTTCATGGTTTTTGAAATGTAGGATTGTGACAGCTGTGTACTGTCTAAGGCAGTGTACATCTTTGCATGATGTACACTTGCTTGAGGTTGTTGTGTAAACTGGTTTCTAAGCACAATTTACAGAGCAGGATGACCATAGAATAGGGGACTTCATTTGTGGCTGTATTTCATTTTTTTTCCAGTTTTATTGAGATACAGTTGACATAGAAGATTGTATAAGTTTAAAGTATACAGTGTAATGATTCGATACATGTATATACTGCAAAATGGTTGCCATAATGTTAGTTAACACATCTATTGACTCACAGTGTGTATGTGCATGTGTGTGTGTGTATGGTGAGAACTTAAATATTTTTACTCTATTAATAACTTTCATGTATATTGTTATTGTTAACTATGCTTTACATTATTAGTAGGCAGGCCCCCGTAACTTACTCATCTTATAATTGGAAGTTTGTACCCTTTGATCACCTTCACCAATTCCTCCTGCCCCCTGATTGCAACTATCTTTCTATTCTATATTTCTGTGAGTTTTTTTTTTGATTCCATATGTAAGTGGGATCATATTATGTGTCTTTCTCTGTCTAACTCATTTCATTTAGCGTAATGCCCCTCAAGGTCCATCCATGTTGTTGCAAATGGCAGGATTTCCATCTTCTTATGACTGAATAATACTCCATTGATATCAATAGAGTATTATATATCACATATCACATATATATTGTATATATGTATACCCCATTTTCTTTATCCATTCATCCGTTGATGGACTCTTAGGTTGTTTCCCTGTCTTGGCTATTACAAATAATGATGCGTTGAACATGGGTATGTAGATATCTCTTTGAGATAGTGATTTCATTTCCATTGGATATATACCTGGAAGTGAGATTGCTGGATTATATGCAGTTCTATTTTTATTTTTTATTTATTTTTTAGATGCTTAAAGTTGGATCTGTGAACTTTTGAACTTTCGTATGTATGTAAATGTATTTTAAAATTAGGATGAGAAATGCTCATTTGAACAAATGCAATAACTTAGTATTTACAAATGTACGCAGATGTATAAAATCCATACCATTAAAAATGTTAATGATGTAGTATTGTGCCCATGGAGCAAAAATCTTGCTGTATTTCAGACCACCTCATCTCCACATTTCTGGGAGGTGAAAATCTGGTACACTGAAAGTCATGAAGGCCACATGGCCAAAGCAGTAATATAGAGCAAAAAAACCATTTAGAACACATATTTTTAAAAAACATGTTTCTTAAAGAATCATACAAATAAAAGGGAAACATAATTTTTCAGTTTCTCCATTCAGAGTAGGGGTAATTCTAGTATTAATTTTTTTGGGAACCTTCATACTGTTTTCCATAGTGGTTTTACCAATTTACATTCTTGTTAGCAGTGAACAAGAGTTCCATTTTATCTGCAGCTTTACCAACACCTGTTAGTTTTTTTGTCGTTTTGATTATGAGCTGTTCTGACAGGTGTAAAACAGTATCATTCATTTGTGGTTTTGATTTGTATTTTCCTGATGATTAGTGATGAAGAAGACCTTTTCACATACTTGCTGGCCATTTGTATATTTTCTTGGAAAAATGTCCACTCAGGTCCTTTGCCCATTTTTTATTTATATTATTCTTTTCTATTAGGTAATGAGTTCCTTATATATTTTGGATATTAACACTTTATCTGATACATGGTTTGCAAATATATTTCTTCCATTCCGTAGGCTGCCTTTTCAGTTTGTTGATCGTTTCTTTTGCTGTACAGCTTTTTAGTTTGATGATAGTCCCACATTTTTGCTTTGCTTTTGGTGTCATATTAAAAAAAATCATTGCCAAGACCAACATCAAGGAGCTCTTTCCCTATGTTTTCTTCTACAAGTTTTATGTTTTCAGGTCTTACATCTAAGTCTTTAATCCATTTCAAGTTAGGTTTTGTGAGTGTGGTAAGATAATAGGCATCCAGTTTCATTCTTTTGAATTTGAATACACAGTTTTCCCATCACCATTTATTGAAAAGTCTGCCTTTTCCCCACTGAGTGTTGTTGGCTCTTTTGTCAAATATTAGTTGGCTATATATGTGTGGGCTTATTTTTGGTCTCTTGATTCTGTCCATTGGCTTATGTGTCTGTTTTTAATGCCCCAACCATACTGTTTTGATTACAGTAGCTTTGTAGTATGGCTTGAAACTGGAAAATGTGATGCTTCTAGCTTTGTTCTTTCTCAAAATTGCTTTGGCTATTTGGGGTCTTCTGTGGTTCTATTCAAACTTTAGGATTGTGTTTTCTTTTTTTTAAAAAAATGCCATTGGAATTTTGATAGAGAGTGTATCAAATTTATAACTGGCTTTGCGTAGTATGGACATTTTAATAATTGCATATTCTTAGAGTCTGTGAATGGGATTCTTTCCATTTGTGTTTTCTTCAGTTTTTTTCATCAGTGTCTTACAGTTTTTGATGTAAAGATCTTTTACCTTCTTGGCTACATTTGCTCTTTTTTTTTTTTCTTTTTTTTTAAGAGGGCATCTCTCATGTTTATTGATCAAATGGTTGGTAACAACAATAAAATTCTGTATAGGGGACTCAATGCACAGTCATTAATCAACCCCAAGCCCCTATTTCAATAGTCTCCAATCTTCTGAAGCATAACAAACAAGTTCTTAGATGGTGAAAAAGGTCTTACATAGTGAATAAGTTCTTACATGGTGAACAGTGCAAGGGCAGTCATATCACAGAAACTTTCGGTTTTGATCACGCATCATGAACTATAAACAGTCAAGTCAGATATGATTATTCGTTTGATTTTTATACTTGATTTATATGTGAATCCCACATTTCTCCCTTATTATTATTATTATTTTTTAAATAAAATGCTGAAGTGGTAGGTAGATGCAAGATAAAGGTAGAAAACATAATTTAGTGCTGTAAGAGGGCAAATGTAGATGATCAGGTCTGTGCCTATAGACTAGGTATTAATCCAAGCTAGACAAGGGCAACAAAACATCCACGGATGCAGAAGATTTCTCTCAAAACGGGGGGTGAGGTTCTAAGCCTCCCCTCTGTTGGTCCCCAATTTCTCTCCTGATGGCCCCCCTGCGACTGTGCCTGTCTTAGGTTGTTCCTCCCTTGAGGAATCTTACCCGTCTCTGGCTAACCAGTCATCTTCCAGGGCCATACAGGGAAATGTAAAGTTGGTAAGTGAGAGAGAAGCAATATTGTTTGAAAAGGTTAGCTTTTAACTTCTTTGCAGATTTATGCCCTGTGGCTTCTATGCCCAGCATTTGTCTTGAGGTATCTTTACCACTTGGAAGAATTACAATACTCGGTAATGTTCGATATGAGGCACTAATTCTACTAAAGGGTTGTAATTAGGAAGGAAGAAGAAAAGCTATAGAAGTAGCAGACGGAAGAAAACATGGGAAGATTGATGTATAGCTTTTAAACTACTAACTACATTGCGCACATACATTAACATAATAGGAATATAGCTACATAACAAAAGCAGACCTCCAATTACTAGCCATATCTAGTGAAACCAAGAAAACCAGTTAGGTACCCTAGGCATTTGTGAAAACTTATCACCCTTTGAAAGATCAAAATTAAGGATATGTAAAGCATGCATTAATCATTGATTTGTGGTTAGTTTTATTCTATCAGGGAGTAATACCCTTTTCTTTCTCTTTTTTTTTTTGTTATCATTAATCTACAATTACATGAAGAATATTATGTTTACTAGGCTCTCCCCTACACCAAGTCCCCCCCGCAAACCCCATTACAGTCAGCATAGCAAAATGTTGTAGAATCACTACTTGTCTTCTCTGTGTTGCACAGCCCTCCCCTTTCTCCACCCCACCCCCATATCCATCCCTACCCACCCATCCTCCCCAGTCCCTTTCCCTTTGGTACCTGTTAGTCCATTCTTGGGTTCTGTGATTCTGCTGCTGTTTTGTTCCTTCAGTTTATCCTTTGTTCTTATACTCCACAGATGAGTGAAATCATTTGGTATTTCTCTTCCTCTGCTTGGCTTATTTCACTGAGCATAATACTCTCTAGCTCCATTCATGTTGTTGCAAATGGTAGGATCAGTTTTTTTCTTATGGCTGCGTAATATTTCCTTGTGTATATGTACCACATCTTCTTTATCCATTCATCTACTGATGGACAGTTAGGTTGCTTCCATATCTTGGCTATTGTAAACAGGGCAGCGATAAACATAGGGGTGCATCTGTCTTTTTCAAACTGGAGTGCTGCATTCTTAGGGTAAATTCCTAGAAGTGGAATTCCTGGGTCAAATGGTATTTCTATTTTGAGCATTTTGAGGAACCTCCATACTGCTTTCCACAATGGTTGAACTAGTTTACATTCCCACAAGCAGTGTAGGAGGGTTCCCCTTTCTCCACAACCTCGCCAATATTTGTTGTTGTTTGTCTTTTAGATGATAGCCATCTTTACTGGTGTGAGATGATACCTCATTGTGGTTTTAATTTGCATTTCTCTGATAATTAGCGATGTGGAGCATCTTTTCATGTGTCTGTTGGCCATCTGAATTTCTTTTTTGGAGAACTGTCTGTTCAGTTCCTCTGCCCATTTTTTAATTGGATTATTTGTTTTCTGTTTGTTGAGGTGGGTGAGCTCTTTATGTATTTTGGATGTCAAGCCTTTACCTGATCTGTCATTTATGAATATATTCTCCCATACTGTAGGGTACCTTTTTGTTCTATTGATGGTATCTTTTGCTGTACAGAAGCTTTTCAGCTTAATATAGTCCCACTTGTTCATTTTTGCTTTTGTTTTCCTTGCCCGGGGAGATACGTTCAAGAAGAGGTCATTCATGTTTATGTATAAGAGATTTTTGCCTATGTTTTTTTCTAAGAGTTTTATGGTTTCATGACTTACATTCAGGTCTTTGATCCATTTTGAATTTACTTTTGTGTATGGGGTTAGACAGTGGTCCAGTTTCATTCTCTTACATGTAGCTGTCCAGTTTTGCTAGTACCATCTGTTGAAGAGACTGTCATTTCCCCATTGTATGTCCATGGCTCCTTTATCAAATATTAATTGACCATGTATGTTTGGGTTAATGTCTGGAGTCTCTAATCTGTTCCACTGGTCTGTGGCTCTGTTCTTGTGCCAGTACCAAATTGTCTTGATTACTATGGCTTTGTAGTAGAGCTGAAGTTGGGGAGTGAGATCCCCCCTACTTTATTCTTTTTCAGGATTGCTTTGGCTATTCGGGGTCTTTGGTGTTTCCATATGAATTTTTGAATTATTTGTTCCAATTCCTTGAAGAATGTTGCTGGTAATTTGAGAGGGATTGCATCAAATCTGTATGTTGCTTTGGGCAGAATGGCCATTTTGACGATATTAATTCTTCCTAGCCATGAGCATGGGATGAGTTTCCATTTATTAGTGTCCCCTTTAATTTCTCTTAAGAGTGACTTGTAGTTTTCAGAGTATAAGTCTTTCACTTCTTTGGTTAGTTTTATTCCTAGGTATTTTATTCTTTTTGATGCAACGGTGAATGGAATTGTTTTCCTGATTTCTCTTTGTATTGATTCATTGTTAGTGTATAGGAAAGCTACAGATTTCTGTGTGTTAATTTTGTATCCTGCAACTTTGCTGTATTCCGATATCAGTTCTAGTAGTTTAGTGGAGTCTTTAGGGTTTTTTATGTACAGTATCATATCATCTGCAGATAGTGACAGTTTTACTTCTTCTTTACCAATCTGGATTCCTTGTATTTCTTTGTTTTGTCTGATTGCCGTGGCTAGGACCTCCAGTACTATGTTAAATAACAGTGGGGAGAGTGGGCATCCCTGTCTGGTTCCCGATCTCAGAGGAAATGCTTTCAGCTTCTCGCTGTTCAGTATAATGCTGGCTGCGGGTTTATCATATATGGCCTTTATTATGTTGAGGTACTTGCCCTCTATTCCCATTTTGTTGAGAGTTTTTATCATGAATGGATGTTGAATTTTGTCAAATGCTTTTTCAGCATCTATGGAGATGATGATGTGGTTTTTGTCTTTCTTTTTGTTGATGTGGTGGATGACGTGGATGGATTTTCGAATGTTGTACCATCCTTGCATCCCTGGGATGAATCCCACTTGGTCATGGTGTATGATCCTTTTGATATACTGTTGAATTCTGTTTGCTAATATTTTATTGAGTATTTTTGCATCTACATTCATCAGGGATATTGGTCTGTAATTTTCTTTTTTGGTGGGGTCTTTGCCTGGTTTTGGTATTAGCGTGATGTTGGCTTCATAGAATGAGTTTGGGAGTATTCCCTCTTCTTCTTTTTTTGGAACACTTTAAGGAGAATGGGTATTATGTCTTCTCTGTGTGTCTGATAAAATTCTGAGGTAAATCTGTCCAGCCCCGGGGTTTTGTTCTTAGGTAGTTTTTTGATTACCGTTTCAATTTCTTTGCTCGTAATTGGTTTGTTTAACCTTTGTATTTCTTCCGGGGAGGTTGTATTTTTCTAGGAAGTTGTCCATTTCTCCTAGGTTTTCCAGCTTGTTGTCATATAGGTTTTCATAGTAGTCTTTAATAATTCTTTGTATTTTTGTGGAGTCTGTTGTGATTTTTCCATTCTCATTTCTGATTCTGTTGATTTGTGTTGATTCTGTTTTTCTCTTAATAAGTTTGGCTAGAGGCTTATCTCTTTTGTTTATTTTCTCAAAGAACCAGCTCTTGGTTTCGTTGATTTTTGCTATTGTTTTATTCTTCTCAATTTTGTTTATTTCTTCTCTGATCTTTATTATGTCTCTCCTTCTGCTGACTTTAGGCCTCATTTGTTCTTCTTTTTCCAGTTTCAATAATTGTGATGTTAGACTATTCATTTGGGATTGTTCTTCCTTCTTCAAGTGTGCCTGGATTGCTATATACTTTCGTCCTATGACTGATTTCGCTGTGTCCCACAGAAGTTGGGGCTTAGTATTGTTGTTGTCATTTGTTTCTATATATTCCTTGATATCTATTTTGATTTGTTCATTGATCCATTGATTATTTAGTAGCATGTTGTTAAGCCTCCATGTGTTTGTGAGCCTTTTTGTTTTCTTTGTAGAATTTATTTCCACTTTTATACCTTTGTGGTTTGAAAAATTGGTTGGTAGAATTTCAATATTTTGGAGTTTACTGAGGCTCTTTTTGTGAGCTAGTATGTGGTCTATTCTGGAGAATGTTCCATGTGCACCTGAGAAGAATGTATATCCTGTTTCTTTTGGATGTAGAGTTCTATAGATGTCTATTAGGTCCATCTGTTCTAGTGTGTTGTTCAGTGCCTGTGTGTCTTTACTTATTTTCTGCCCGGTGGATCTATCCTTTGGGGTGAGTGGTGTGTTGAAGTCTCCTAAAATGAATGCATTGCAGTCTATTTCCCTCTTTAGTTCTGTTAGTATTTGCTTCACATATGTTGGTGCTCCTGTATTGGGTGCATATATATTTAGAATGGTTATATCCTCTTGTTGGACTGAGCCCTTTATCATTATGTAGTGTCCTTCTTTATCTCTTTTTACTTTCTTTGTTTTGAAGTCTGTTTTGTCTGATATTAGTACTGCAACCCCTGCTTTCTTCTCACTGTTGTTTGCCTGAAATATGTTTTTCCATCCCTTGACTTTTAGTCTATGCTTATCTTTGGGTTTAAGGTGAGTTTCTTGTAAGCAGCATATAGATGGGTCTTGCTTTTTTATCCATTCTATTACTCTGTGTCTTTTGATTGGTGCATTCAGTCCATTTACATTTAGGGTGACTATTGAGAGATATGTACTTATTGCCATTGCAGGCTTTAGATTCGTGGTTACCAAAGGTTGAAGGTTAGCTTCTTTAGTATCTTACTGCCTAACTTAGCTCGCTTATTGAGCTGTTATATACTGTCTGGAGATTGTTTTCTTCTCTCCCTTCTTATTCCTCCTCCTCCATTCTTCATATGTTGTGTGTTTTGTTCTGTGCTCTTTTTAGGGTTGCTCCCATTTATAGCAGTCCCTGTAGGATGCCCTGTAGAGGTGGTTTGTGGGAAGCAAATTCCCTCAGCTTTTGCTTCTCTGGGAATTGTTTAATCCCGACATCATGTTTAAATGATAGTTGTGCTGGATACAGTATCCTTGGTTCAAGGCCCTTCTGTTTCATTGCATTAAGTATATCATGCCATTCTCTTCTGGCCTGTAGGGTTTCTGTCGAGAAGTCTGATGTTAGCCTGATGGGTTTTCCTTTATAGGTGACCTTTTTCTCTCTAGCTGCCTTTAAATCTCTTTCCTTGTCCTTGATCCTTGCCATTTTAATTACTATGTGTCTTGGTGTTGTTCTCCTTGGATCCTTTCTGTTGGGGGTCCTGTGTAATTCCATGGTCTGTTCGATTATTTCCTCCCCCAGTTTGGGGAAGTTTTCAGCAATTATTTCTTCAAAGAGACTTTCTATCCCTGTTCCTCTTTCTTCTTCTGGTATCCCTATAATACGAATATTATTCCTTTTGGCTTGGTCACATAGTTCTCTTAGTGTTGTTTCATTCCTGGAGATCCTTTTATCTCTTCCTATGTCAGCTTCTATATGTTCCTGTTCTCTGGCTTCTATTCCTTCAGTGGCCTCTTGCATCTTATCCATTCTCCTTATAAATCCTTCCAGGGATTGTTTCACTTCTGTGATCTCCTTCCTGACATCTGTGATCTCCCTCCTGACTTCATCCCACTGCTCTTGCATTTTTCTCTGCATCTCATCCCATTGCTCTTGCATTTTTCTCTGCATCTCTGTTAGCATGTTCATGATTTTTATTTTGAATTCTTTTTCAGGAAGAGTGGTTAGGTCTGTCTCCTTCTCAGGTGTTGTCTCTGTGATGTTTGTCTGCCTGTAGTTTTGTCTTTTCATGGTGATAGAGATAGTGTGCAGAGCTGGTACAAGTGACTGCTGGAAGAGCTTACCTTCTTGTTGGTTTGTGGCGTTCCTCACCTGGGAAATAGCAACCTCTAGTGGCTTGTGCTGGGCAGCTGTGTGCAGACAGGGCTTCTGCTTCCTGCCGGTTTGCTATGGGGTTTATCTCCGCTGTTGCTGTGGGCGTGGCCTGGCTGGGGCTGCTCCTCCAAAATTGTGGAGCCCCATTGGAGGGGGAGCGGCTGGGAGGCCCTTTATCACTGTAAGGGGCCTCCTTGCTCCCTGCTGCCCAGGGGGTTAGAGTGCCCAGAGATCCCCAGATTCCCTGCCTCTGGTCTAAGTGACCTGTCCTGCCCCTTTAAGACTTCCAAAAAGCACTCTCCATACCAAAACAACAACAGCAACAGTGAGAGAGGGAACAGAAAAAAAAAGAAAAAAAAGAAAAAAGAAAAAACACGTAATTTTTTTTTTTTTCCTCAGGCACCAGTCCCAGGCATCCGCTCACTGGTCCTGCTGCCTTGCCTGTCTAGCACCAGGGTCCCTGTCCCTTCAAGGCTTCCAAAAAGCACCCGCCCACTGGTCCCCCAGGGAAAAACGTGCGATATTCTTTGTCCTAAGGCGCCGGTCCCAGGCACCCGCTCACCAGTCCCACCGCCCTGCCTCCCTAGCACCGGGGTCCCTGTCCCTTTAAGGCTTCCAAAAAGCACTCGCCAAAAAGAGAAAAAAATAAGGGGAAAAACGTGCGATTTCCCCCGTCCTCAGGTGCCGGTATCAGGCACCCGCCCACCCGTCCTGCAGGGAAAAACGCAGGATATTCTTTGTCCTCAGGCGCCAGTCCCAGGCACCCGCTCACCCGTCCCACCGCACTGCCTCCGTAGCACCGGCGTCCCTGCCCCTTTAAGGCTTCCAAAAAGCACTCACGAACAAGAGAAAAGAAAAGGGGAAAAACGCGCGATTTCCTCCTTCCTCAAGTGCCGGTCTCAGGCACCCCCCCACCAGTCCTGCAGGGAAAAACGCGGGGGTATTCTTTTTCCTCAGGTGCCGGTCCTAGTCACCCGCTCACCAGTCCCGCCGCCCTGCCTCCCTAGCACCGGGGTCCCTGTCCCTTTAAGGCTTCCAAAAAGCACTTGCCAAAAAGAGAAAAAAAAAGGGGAAAAATGCGTGATTTCCTCCGTCCTGAAGTGCCGGTCCTAGGCACCCGCTCACCGGTCCCGCCACCCTGCCTCCCTAGCAACGGGGTCCCTGTCCCTTTAAAGCTTCCAAAAAGCACTCGCCAAAAAAAAAAAAAAAAAAAATGCTCCGGTTTCTTTCCACCCGCTGGGAGCTGGGGGGAGGGGCGCTCGGGTCCCACCGGGCCGGGGCTTGTATCTTACCCCCTTCGCAAGGCGCTGGGTTCTTGCAGGTGTGGATGTGGTCTGGATGTTGTCCTGTGTCCTGTGGTCTCTATTTTAGGAAGATTTTTCTTTGTTATATTTTCATAGCTCTATGTGTTTTTGGGAGGAGATTTCCACTGCTCTACTCACGCCGCCATCTTGGCTCCGCCTAGTCAAGTTAGTTTTTAAGAGTCATGATTTAACTTACAATTTAGAGACATAAGCGATTAAATTTAGATATGAGTGTTTGCATGTGGTGAGAAAATATAGACATTCTGAAGGATACAGGATGAAAAGTTACGAAGGAAAGGACCCAGAAGTCACCATAGGGTTAGTGGTTTTGGGTGTGTCCTTCCAGGAGTTTTCTAAGTGTGTATGAGCATGGGTCTGTCACATAAAAAGGGAATTTTCTCTCTATACCATTCTGTAACTTGCTGTTACTGTACATTTGGTATATTTACAGCATTTCTTGAATGTCCTCCCATATTACATGTGAAGCTCTACTGCAAGCTTAGTCATTTTCTTATTGCTGGACATGTGGTTCTTTCTAGTTTTACGAAGTTCCATTGCTAACAGTGAATACTCCTGAGTTATCTTTATATTTGTATGATTGTACTTGTAGAATAAACAACCAGAAAAGGAACTCTTGAAGAGTATGCACTATTTTTATACCTATAAATTTCTCCAAATTTCTCTCTAAGGAGACTACACTAATTATAATCAAACTAAAACTGTATAAGAATACTGGCTTTCATCAATATAACACAGAGAAGACAAATAGTGATTCTATAGCATCTTACTACGCTGATGGACAGCGACTGTAATGGGGTATGTGGTGGGGACTTGATAATTGCTCATGTAATTGTATATTAATGATACCAAAATGAAAAAAGATGATGAAACAAAAAAAAAGAATACTTGTCTTCATATTCCCTGGTAAATGCCTAAATTTTTTAGACAGCTTTATTGAGATATAATTGGCATACAATAATGTGCATATTTAAAGTGTACAATATGGCAAGTTTTGACATGTGTACCCTGATGAGACATCACCACAATCAACATAGTGAATATATACATCATCTCCAAAAGTTCTTTGTGCTCCTTTGTGCTCCTTAATTTTCACATCTTCCTGCCTGCCAACCTTGGTGGAAAAAATGGTAGCATATTGTTTTAATTTGCATTTCTTTAATATGATTGAAGTTGCATTAAAAAATACATGTTTATTGAATATCTTTTTTCCCCCTGGAAACCTTCTAAACAAGTCCTTTAACCATTCTTCCTTGGGTTTATATTTTTTCACATTCAAGTGATGCTTGTTAAGTTAGAGTAACATGTGTTTGTCTTTTTAGTCACTTATTTGTTACAAGATCTTCATATTTTCTAGTCAGAGTTCCCAGTCTTTCTGTTATGGCTCTGGGTTTTTTACATGAGAAATAGGAAAGTCTTTTATAAAACAAGATTATTTTCAAATGCAAAGAAGTGTACTTGTCCTCTAGTTCTTTCATGGTTTATATTTTCTGACCTTTAAAACATTGATCAATTTATAATTTAGTAGGGGTTTAATTTCTTCCCCAAATGGCTATCTATCATTTGTGCCAATACTCCTTAATAATGTTTTTAGCTTATTAATTTTTTCATTGTTTTCATTGATTATATGCTAAATTTACTTACTCATTTGAAATGGCCTGTTGATTATATACTAAGTATGTATTTGGAGCTATTTCTGCTATTGTTTATTTGGCTATACTTGGGCAAGTTTTAAAAATTCTTATTCTCAATCCTACCATTTGCAATAACATGGATGGAGATAGAAGGTATTATGCTCAGTGAGATAAGCCAGGCAGAGAAAGACAAGTACCAAATGATTTTACTCATTTGTGGAGTATAACAACAAAGCAAAAGTGAAGGAACGAAACAGCAGCAGATTCAGACTCCAAGAAGGGACTAGCAGTTACCAAAGGGGTAGAGGTTGGGGAGGCTAGGTTGGGAGGGAGGGAGAAGGGGATTAAGGGGCATTTTGATTAGCACACATAATGTAGGGGGTCACAGGGAAGGTACTGTAGCACAGAGAAGACAGGTAGTGTTTGTAGCATCTTACTATGCTGATGGACAGTGACTGTAAAGGGTTTTTGGAGGGGGGACTTGATAACATGGGTGAATGCAGTAACCACAATGTTGCTCATGTGAAACCTTCATTAAAATTGTATGTTAGTGAAACCTTAATAAAAAAATTCTTGAAGTGAAGCTTTAAAAATAGTTCCCTTAGAGTCTTTTTGGACAGATTTGGCATTCTTGTTTCATCATTTATATTTCATGTTTAGTTTTTGAAATGATGTTTTTTAATCTTAGGCCTTTTCTGGGAATAGGCAAGAGTAAATATAATGTTTTATCATTTTAGTGCTTTCATTATTGAGTGATCTAAGGTGGTGCACCTAAGAGTTATTCTATATCAGCCAGTATATTATGTTCAATGTTAACATCCTAGCCAGACTTCCCTAAGGGATGACATGCTTGAAAATAGGTTTTCTCTTTGCTGACAACTTTGATACCAGACATAATTATTAGGACTACCTTGTGGTAGTGGGATTATATATATTTGGAGAGGTTAGGGTAGATAAAAGACCACAGAGAGAAGTTACAGGGAGAAAAGATATTGGGTCAAAACTAAGAAGAATGTTCTAGCATCTTTCTAAAGATTTAAAAGGGGCTTATCTGAGGTGTTCATCTCTGGTTTTCAAGCATAGGCTCACTGACCATTCATCTGGGTCTAATCTTTGGGTGCCAGGTGTAATAGATGGCTCTTTCCAATGCAGAAATCTGGTCAAAAAAGGTAGGTCAAGATTACAGATTTTATGGGGTCAAAATCTCATGTGTATGGTATAGCTGTTTTACAGTTACATTATTGGTGTGAATTTCATGTGCTTATGTTAATTTTTGCATAATATTGACTTACATTCTTTGGAATCTGTATTTCAAAAGTCTGAAATATATTGGTGTGACTAAGTAGCTACTAGCTATGCAGGATGCTTCATAATTTCTTGGAAAAACTTTGTACACTGATTTATCTATTCTTGCATTAAAGGGAAAAAAATCAATTTGGTTAAAAAAATAGAAGTTTCATGTGTTGTGACGTGATACCTAATGGAAAAAAAATTCATTACTCATCTCTGGTATTAGTTGGATTTATTTCAGACTGGGGTAACAGTGCCCCAACTGCTGAAATTAAGGGGTGTGTTAATAAGATGTGAGTCATAGAAATAACTATGTGTTGTAGTTTAAAAGGAGAAATTGCACCAGAGCTTTGAGATTCCAGTGTAGTCTGTGAAGTTAATTTTAGAAAAGCTGTTGTAAATGGAATTCCCATGTTAGGCAACTCAGTGTTTGATTTACTAGACTATCTTGTCTTTGGTTATTTTGCTTTTTCCTCTTATTTTAAAAGATAATTTTAGAATTTTATTGTGGACTCCGGGGTCATTATATTGTTGGTGTAGGGACTGGTTAGAGAGTGGAAATTCAGGTGAGTTTTCATATTTTGATGGCTGTTTCAGGAAGTGATTAATGCTTTGTTTTTCTCTTTAATGACTTTTTCTTATTTGTAGAATCGAGTTTTTAAAAATTCTTAATACAGATGTAATACACTTTTGTAAATTTTTAAACATATAAAACTACAAAATATGGTGAGTCTGTTTATTTTCTTGTGTTGTTTTCAAGAGCTTTGTACATTTTTTTTTATGTTTAAATCTTTATCTCTCTGGATGTCATTATTTGATCAGAATGATCCAGGCTTTCCTCTACTGATCTCATATAACTTAAACTTAATTTTGTCTGTTTGGGTTTATTTTAGAGTTTGAGTTCCATTATTGTCTTTTTGTCTTTATCACACTGCAGTATATTGCTGCCACCCTATAATTGTTAGACTGTCTCCTGTCTCAGAATTCTATGAATATGTACATAGAGAATAAGTTCTCTAGTGTTTTAGGAGAAGGAAATCTAGCTGTGGACTTGGTACTTAAGCTGAAGAGTAGGACAACACTGGGGCTCAGGTTAGATTTTTATGCTCTGGTTTATAGATAATATGTACTTACTTTCTCAGCTAGATCATAGTTATACTGACTTTAAATGCATTTACTTGTGCAACACAGCTAAGTACTTCCAATGTCCATTCATATTTTTAAGTGGAGGATCAAAATGAACAATTTGTAAAGAATAAAAAGTTAGCAATGTAATAGTTACAATGTGTTTTATAGGATGTCCAATGCCACCTTTTTCACTCTTAATTCTGGACTAATAACTTTGTTACCCATTTCGTTAAGAAAGTAGTAGCCTTAGAAGAGAATTTTCACAAACTTCTATACCATATTTACCTCTTTGCCTGGGCCTGTGCTTAAATACTCCTGCTTATCTTTCTATAGTTACCTGTGCTTCTGTCTAAGGCTAGTGTCTATTTGTACACCAAATTCTGTTCCTCTTGCCATTTGAAAACATTGCTCCTTACTCTTCTCAGTCATCAGTCTTTCCTTTTCTACTGGATCATCTCAGTCAGCATATTAACATCTATAATTTGCTCTATATTTAAAAACCAAACTCTCAACTTAGTCCCCTACAGCTTCCATTTCATTTCTCTCATCCCTTCACAGGAAATATCCTCTGAAGAGTTGTCCATGCATGCCATAATTCTTCTCATATTTGAGTTATTGTCAGTCACATTGTGATCACCACCCCTCTGTTTGCTTCAAAGTCACCAGTAATGTCTATGTTGCTTAATCCAGCAATCAGTTCCAAGTTTTCATGGCATTTTCTTTACCAGCACCATTTGATGAAGTTGATCCATCTGTGTGTTAGCTTTACTCATTGAGCAACCATGGCAACATGCTTTGAATTTTTTTTTCTACCTCTGCTCCCTCAGTTGTCCTCGCATGTTCCTCCTCTTCATCTTCTTGTTTAATTGTTCAGTGCCCAGCCTTGAGACCTGAGCAGTTATTTATACCATTCCTTTGGTGATTTTATCCAAATTTGTGTGGGTTTAAATATAATTAATGTGCTGAATATTCCTAAATTTGTATCTCCAGCCTGCATGTCCCACCTGTTGAAGCCCTTACTCTTTTTGTTCAGCTGTCTACTGGATCTCTCCACCTGTCTAAAAGAACTTAACTCCTGGTCTTCAACCCCAAATATGTTCTTTCCACAGTTCCTCCATCTCAGCAGAGGGCAGCTATGTTGTTTTTAGTTTTTAGTCTAAAATATTTGGAATTGCTTTTGTCTTTGCATGTTCTCTTGCACCCAACATTCCATTCCTCAGCAAATCATGTTTTGCATACATGTTTTTGGAAAACAACTGCCTTCATAATGTGTCTAGAATTTGACTACTGCTTATACCTCCCTTGCTACCAACTTGCTCTAATCAGTTCTTACCTAGATTTAATTTAAATGTCTCTTAATGGCTTTCCCTGCTTTCACTTTCTCCCTACATTCTTTTCTGCTTAGAACCGTCCACTGGTTTCCCATGTTACTCATGGTACAAGCCAGTCCTTCCAGTTGCCTATGACTTTTTTTTTTGTTCACTGTCCCATGCCCCTTTTACATGGTCTCTTTTTTTAAAAATTTTTTATTAAGGTATGATTGATATACACTGTTACTAAGGTTTCACATGAAAAAACAATGTGGTTACTACATTTACTCATATTATCAAATCCTCACCCATACCCCAATGCAGTCACTGTCCCTCAGTGCAGCAAGGTGCCACAGATCCATTATGTGCCTTCTCTGTGCTACACTGTTCTCCCCGTGATCCCCCACACCATGTGTACTAAACATAATACCCCTCAATCCCCTTCTCCCTCCCTTCACACCTGCCCTCCCACACCCCTTCCCTTTGGTAACAACTAGTTCATTCTTGGAGTCTCTGAGTCTGCTACCATTTTGTTTCTTCAGTTTCCCTTCGTTGTTAATACTCCACCAATGAGGGAATTCATTTGGCACTTGTCTTTCTCCCCCTGGCTTATTTCACTGAGCATAATGTCCTCTAGCTCCATCATGTTGTTGCAAATGGTAGGATGTGTTTCTTATGGCCGAATAGTATTCCATTGTGTATATGTACCACATCTTCTTTATCCATTCATCTACTGATGGATACTTAATTTGTTTCCATATCTTGGCTATTGTAAAAAATGCTGCGATAAACATAGGGGTGCAAATGTCTTTTTGAGTCTGAGAAGTTATATTCTTTGGGTAAAAAGGAGTGGGATTCCTGGGTCAAATGGTATTTCTATTTTTAGTTTTTTGAGGAACCTCCATATTGCTTTTCACAGTGGTTGAACTAGCTTACATTCCCACCAGCAGTGTAGGAGGGTTCCCCTTTCTCCACATCCTCACCAGCATTTGTTGTTCTTAGTCTTTTCAATGCTGGCCATCTTTACTGGTGTGAGGTGATACCTCATTGTGGTTTTAATTTGCATTTCCCTGATGATTAGTGATGTGGAGCATCTTTTCATGTGCCTGTTGGCCATCTGAATTTCTTCTTTGGAGAACTGTCTCTTCATATCCTCTCCCCATTTGTTAATCGGATTATTTGCTTTTTGGGTGTTGAGGCATCTAAGTTCTTTATATAGTTTGGATGTTAACCCTTTGTCGTATATGTCATTTACAAATATATTCTTCCATACTGTAGGATGCCTTTTTGTTCTGTAGATGGTGTCCTTTGCTGTACAGAAACTTTTTAGTTTGATGTAGTCCCAGGAGTTAATTTTGCTTTTGATTCCCTTGCTCGAGGAGATGCATTCAGGAAGGTATTGCTCATGCTTATATTCAGAAGATGTTTGCCTATGTTGTCCTCTTAAGAGTTTTATGGTTTCATGACTTACCTTCAAGTCTTTAATCCATTTCGAGTTTACTTTTGTGTATGGGGTTAAACAATAATCCAGTTTCATTCTCTTGCATGTAGCTGTCCAATTTTGCCAGCACCAGCTGTTGAAGACGCTGTCATTTCCCCCTTGTATACCCAGGGCTCCTTTATCGTAAATTGACCATATATGTTTGGGTTTGTATCAGGACTCTCTAGTCTGTTCCATTTGTCTATGCGTCTGTTCTTGTGCCACTACCAAATTGTCTTGATTGCTGTGACTTTGTAGTAGAGCTTGAAGTTGGGGAGCGTAATGCCCCAGCTTTATTCTTCCTTCTCAGAATTGCTTTGGCTATTTGAGGTCTTTGTGGTTTCTTATGAATTGTAGAACAATTTTCTAGTTCGTTGAAGAATGCTGTTGGTATTTTGATAGGAATTGCATTGAATCTATAGATTGCTTTAGGCAGGATGGCCATTTTGACAATATTAATTCTTCCTATCCATGAGCAGGGGATGAGTTTTCATGTATTGGTATCTTAAATTTCTTTAAGAGTGTCTTGTAGTTTTCAGGGTATAGGTCTTTCACATCCTTGGTTAGGTTTATTCCTAGGTATTTTATTCTTTTTGATGCAGTTGTGAATGGTATTGTTTTCCTGATCTTTCTCTCTGCTAGTTCATTGTTAGTGTATAGGAATGCCACAGATTTCTGTGTATTAATTTTGTAATCCAGCAACTTTGCTGAATTCAGATATTAGATCTAGTAGTTTTGGAGTGGATTCTTTAGGTTTTTTTATGTACAATATCATGTCATCTGCAAACAGGGACAGTTTAACTTCTTCCTTACCAATCTTGATGCCTTTTATTTCGTTGTGTTGTCTGATTGCTGTTGCTAGGACCTCCAGTACTATGTTGAATAACAGTGGGGAAAGTGGGCATCCTTGTCTTGTTCCTGATCTTAAAGGAAACGTTTTCAGCTTTTTGCTGTTAAGTATGATGTTGGCTGTGGGCTTGTCACATATGGCCTTTAGTATGTTGAGGTGCTTACCCTCTGTACCCATTTTGTTGAGAGTTTTTATCATGAATGGATGTTGAATTTTGTCAAATGCTTTTTCGGCATCTATGGAGATCATGTGGTTTTTGTCCTTTTTGTTGATATGTTGGATGATGTTGATAGATTTTCTTATGTTGTACTATCCTTGCATCCCTGGAATAAATCCTTTTTGATTGTGATGGATGATCTTTTTGTATTTTTGAATATTGTGTTTGCTAATATTTTGTTGGGGATTTTTGCATCTATGTTCATCAGTGATATTGATCTGTAATTTTCTTTTGTTTGTGGTATCTTTGCCTGGTTTTGGTATTACAGTGATGCTGGCCTCATAGAATGAGTTTGGAAGTATTCCCTCTTCTTCTACTCTTTGGAAAACTTTAAGGAGGATGGGTATTAGGTCTTCATTAATGTTTGATAAAATTCACCTGTGAAGCCATCTAGTCCAGGGGTTTTGTTGTTAGGTAGTTTTTTGATTACCAGTTCAATTTCGTTGCTGGTAATTGATCTGTTCAGATTTTGTTTCTTCCTTGTCCAGCCTTGGATGGTTGTATTTTCCTAGAAAGTTGTCCGTTTCATCTAGGTTATCCAGTTTGTTAGCATATAATTTTCCATAGTATTCTCTAATAATTCTTTGTATTTCTGTGTTGTCTGTAGTGATTTTTCTTTTCTCATTTCTAATTCTGTTTATGTGTGTAGACTGTCTTTTTTTCTTGATTAGTCTGGCTAGGGCTTTATCTATTTTGTTTATTTTCTCAAAGAACCAGCTCTTGCTTTCATTGATTCTTTCTATTGTTTTATTTTCCTCGATTTTATTTGTTTCTGCTCTAATCTTTATTATGTCCCTCCTTCTACTGACTTTAGTTCTCTTTTGTTCTTTTCTAGTTTCATTAATTGTGAGTTTAGACTGCTTATATGGGATTTTTCTTTTTTCCTGAGGTAGGCCTGTATTGCAATATATTTCCCTCTTAGCACGGGCTTTGCTGAGTCCCACAGATTTTGTGGTGTTGACTTTTTGTTGTCATTTGTCTCCATAAATTGTTTGACCTCTGTTTTTATTTGGTCATTGATTCATTGGTTATTTAGGAGCATGTTGTGAAGCCTCCATGTGTTTGTGGGATTTTTCATTTTCTTTGCATAATTAATTTCTAGTTTCATACCTTTGTGGTCTGAGAAACTGGTTGGTACAATTTTAATCTTTTTGAATTTACTGAGGCTCTTTTTGTGGCCTAGTATATGATCTATTCTTGAAAATGTCCCATGTGCACTTGAGAAGACTGTATTCTGCTGCTTTTGGGTGTAGAGTGTTCTGTAGATGTCTGTTAGGTCCATCTGTTCTAATGTGTTGTTCAGTGCCTCTGTGTCCTTACTTATTTTCTGTCTAGTTCATCTGTCCTTCAGAGTGAGTGGAGTGTTGAAGTCTCCTAGAATGAATACTTTGCATTCTATTTCCCCTTTTAATTTGGTTAGATTTGTTTCACATATGTAGGTTCTCCTGTGTTGGGAGCATGGATATTTATAATGGTTATATCTTCTTGTTGGATTGACCCCTTTATAGTTATGTAATGTCCTTCTTTGCCTCTTGTGACTTTCTTTGTTTTGGAGTCTATTTTGTCTGATACAAATACTGCAAATCTTGCTTTTTTCTCTGTATTAGTTGGATGAAATATCTTTTTCCATTCCTTCAGTTTTAGTCTGTTGTATGTCTTTGGATTTAAAGTGAGTCTCTTGTAGGCAGCATATAGATGGGTCTTGTTTTTTTATCCATTCAGTGACTCTATGTCTTTTGATTGGTGCCTTCAGTCCATGTACATTTAGGCTGATTATCGATATGTTTATACTTACTGCCATTGCACACTTTAGTTCGTGGTTACCAAAGGTTCAAGGGTAGCTTCATTACTATCTAAGAGCCTAATTAACTAACTTACTTAATATGCTATTACAAACACAATCTAAGGGTTCTTTTCTTTTTCTCCTCCTTTTTCTTCCTTCTCCATTCTTTATATATTAGGTATATTCTGTACCATTTGTCTATCTCTTGATTGACTTTGGGGATAGTTGATTTAGTTTTGCATTTGCCTGGCCATTAACTGTTGTAGTTTCTTTACTGTAGTTTTATTACCTCTGGTGAGAGCTATTAATCCCAAGGAACACTTCTTCTATAGCAGTCCCTCCAAAATACTCTGTAGAGTCGGTTTGTGGGAGGTAAATTCTCTCAGCTTTTGCTTATCTGGAAATTGTTTAATTCCTCCTTGAAACTTAAATGATAATCTTGCCCGATAAAGTATAAAGTATTCTTATTTCAGGCCCTTCTTCTTCATTGCATTAAATATATCATGCCACTCCCTTCTGGCCTGTAAGGTTTCTGCTTAGAAGTCTGATGATAGCCTGATGGGCTTTCTTTTGTATGTGGTCTTATTTCTCTCTCTGGCTGCTTTTAATAGTCTCTCCTTCACCTTGATCTTTGCCATTTTAATTACTATATGTCTTGGTGTTTGTTGTCTTCCTTGGGTCCCTTGTGTTGGGAGATCTGTGGATCTCCATGGCCTGAGAGACTATCTCCTTCCCCAGATTAGGGAAGTTTTCAGCAATTACCTCCTCAAGACACTTTCTATCCCTTTGTCTCTCTCTCCTTCTTCTGGTACCCCTATAATGTGAATATCGTTCCGTTTGGATTGGTCACACAGTTCTCTGAATATTCTTTCATTCTTAGATCCTTTTTTCTCTCTGTGCCTCAGCTTCTTTGTATTCCTCTTCTATAGTTTCTATTTCATTTATCGTCCCCTCTACCATATCTAGTCTGCTTTTAATACCCTCCATTGTGCTCTTCAGTGATTGGATCTCTGACCGGAATTCATTCCTAAGTTCTTGAATATCTTTCTGTACCTCCATTAGCATGTTAATGATTTTCATTTTGAACTCCCTTTCAGGAAGTGTCTTGAGGTCCATGCCATCTTTCTCATGGGTTATATTAAATTTACTCTGGACCATGTTCCTTTGGCATTTCATAATTTGTATATGGCGCCCTCTAGTGTCCAGAAGCTCTACTCTAGAGCTGCTCAGCCCCTGAAGCAATGTCAGGGGTTGCAGGGGAGCGGTATTGGTGCCTGGGGGAAGGAAAGCTATTTCCTGCTTCTTGGCTGCTATGCCTGTCTCCACTGTGTGAACCAGTGGGCCGAGCACACAAGTATAAGCTTTTGTCCCAGAGCAGCCAGATACGGATCCCTGCTTTCCACAAGCGGCTGGAATCTCAATCTCTCCAGGAATTCTGCCTGTCTTAGCTTTCCAGCCACGTAATCACGAGAGTATTGTGAATGCATCATGAAATGTAGGTCTGTGTTCCCAGAGCAGATCTCTGGAGCCATCCCAGGCCTCCACTTCCTCCCCGCTGTGTTTCTCTTCCTCCCCTCGGTGAGCTGGGGTGGGGAAAGGGCTTGGTTCCCACCGGGCCACAGCTTTGGTATGTTACCCTATTCTGTGAGGTCTGCTCTTTTCTCCATGTGTATGCAGTCTGGCGCAGTCCTCTTTCCTGTTGCTCTCTCAGGATTAGTTGTATTAATTATATTTTTGTATTATATGCAGTTTTAGGAGGAAGCATCTGCCTCACCTCTCACGCCACCATCTTTCAGTGGTGGCTCTTACATGGTCTTTTCAACCTGATCTACTACTTTTTGTCTTGTTCATTTATACTTGAACCACATTGTCCTTAATGTTCTGTTCAAATGTGTCATGTATTTTCCTTTCTCAAGTACTGTGTACTAATTGCTTGCCTACCTTCCCTTTAGGAGAATGTTAGCCCTTTATGAGCAAGGATTGTAGCCTTTTTCACTACTGTTCATTCAGAAAACAGTGATGATGTGTAATTGGTGCTAACTGTGTGAATGAATGAATGGATTATGGAAGACGGTAGTTGAAAAGATATTTCATAGGGATGATTTGAGCTGGGTTTTGAAGGATAAGTGAAGATATGATTGATACAAAGGTAAGGCAAATCTTTTTAGATTTGAAAGTGGGGAGGAGGTGAGATTGGACTTCTCAGAAAGTGGCTCCTTTGGGCTTTCTGATTTAGGACCTATAGTCGCTCCTTACTGCTGATTTTGTCACCTTAGGTGACTACTGACCTTACCTAGTTGGTTGTATATTATAGTCTTCAAAATCACTTCTAAAGCTCCCAGGTATGAATTAACCTATTCCTGTATTCTTGATCTTACTTTGGTTTCATCATTTAGAATCTTTCAAACTAGAAACGCAGGAGTTAACTCTAAACCCCTCCCTTAAGTTTCAGTATGCCCTAATAGTTGCCTTGTCCTGTTATTCCACCTAAGTATCTCTCTGTTGGCTTAATTCATTCTCGTTAGATCTCTTTGGCCGCTAAATAGTCATCTTAACTGGTCTCCTTACATCTGTGTTACCCTATCCATTGGATTTTGAATTTTGATTGTTTTTTATTTGTAAAAGTCCTAATTGAATCATATGTACTCAGTTGGTTTTGATAGTTTTTGTTCTTTTTCTTTTATATCCAATTCCCTCTTACGTATGTATGTTGTAACCTATATCTGTTCTAGTATCTTAAATTTTTAGGGATCTGATTTCTCAGTTTATTTTTGTTGTCTCTTGCTAAAAGGTGGCTTGTCTCATGTTCTGTCATTTTGGATTGTGGGCTCTTATCTGGATGACAGTCTTTGGAAACCTTGAGAAATCTGGCTTGAGGAGGGAGTGTTCCACCAAAGAGGGTGTGCTTTTGCTTCTGGCTGCCATACACTGTGTGTCCCACCGCCTTGGGACCACTTAAAATTCTTGGTTTGGCATATCAAAGGTCATGCAAGTAGTTTGTACCTTAAAGCCCTGGAATGAAAGCCTCCAGAGCTGAGGCAGAATCAGGACCAAAAGTCAACACTCTTGACTTCATTTTAGTGATTCATTAAGTTGCTGTTCATTAGTGTTAAAATTCATTTTTCTCAAGAGTACCTGGAATATAACACACATCCTTTATTTGAAGGTTAGCAATGACATGATGCTAATCTTAAATTTTAGCAGAAGAGTTTAGGAAATATTGTAGATATTTCTGTTATGGAATGGAAATCTGATTAAACGATACTTATCTACCATTAATAGACTTTATTTCTGTATAGTACTTCCCCCAAATAAACCATTTTTAGTAAAAAGATTAACTTGTACATTTAAAAAACAGCATAAGATGTTACTGTGGAATTGAATGTAAACATGGTATGAATAGTGGCATGTTTGGAACACTATTTAAATTCAGTGTGATTACAGATAGTTTTTTTAGCTTATGAACACCACTTTTACAAAGCTTGTAAGTTTCAGCTTAGGCTTCACACTTGTAATATTTTATCTGAACTGTACATTGAATAAAGCTCTTGTAGGTTACTCTGGGAGCCTGTATATCTTTTAAAGGTGTTTTCATTAATTGTCCAGGCATTATTGATTTATACAGGAACTTTTATGAAGTTAAGTGTTCCTGGGTTGAAAACTATGTTTTCCGCAGTTGATTCCTCTTTACAAATGTGCCTGCTTACTTGTATGCTGTTGGTGTACATCAGTGGGAAAAAACTGACTTTCAGTTTGTTTAGATTTTAGACTTGAATTTCTGTTAAGTTTTTCCTAATGGTTCTTTCGAGTCACCCCAATTGGCAAAATTTTATCAGTTAAAGAACAGAAGAATTTGTAAAATTTGTATTTTATTGGTGTTATTTGTTTTAAGTACCCTTTCAGTTTAAAGAAAATGATGGTGGAAACAAATGACTGAAACCCCATGGTAGTAAGAAAACAGAGTTCAAAATTCTCACATTTACTTGAAATGTAGTATACTGATCAGACTACTTCAGTTTTCCCTCTTGTATAAGCGACAATTCTTTTTCATTTGTGTTTATTTAAACATTTTAAAGTCTAATGTTGTATATTCGAGGTGGTTACTAAACTTCTCTTTTAATGTAGAAGAAATTTAGAAAGTTGAAGTTAACTATACTTGAAAATATGTGTAATTTCACTCTCTAAAGTAATGATTCTCATTTTTCTATATAGTCTCAATGTATGTATATAATTGTATTCAACATAATTTTTAGCTTTTTATGTAATATATTTTGCTGCATTATACTGTCTTAATTATTTTAAATGGTGGGATGTTTAAATGTGTGATGTTTCTGTAGATGGCCCATACTTAGATAATTGCATTGCTTTACCATTATAAACAGTGAGCCTGTTGTTTCATACATAGCTTTACCTTTCTGATTAAGCAGTTTAATTGAAATTGTAATAATTGCTCCTAGATTTTATTTTTGTATCATTTAAATTTTTAAATATCACATTATTCGTTGTATTAATATAAACAGGTCGAGCATTCTGAGTTTACAAAATGTAAGTGATGAAGCTAAAATTTTGTATGAACAAATGTTAATTTATAAGAAGACAAGTAAATAAAAATTTAAAACTATTTGATTAGCATAATACATACTTGGAGGAAAAATATATATTTTTCCATTCTGTTAACCTATTATTATTATTATTATTTTTGGAGTTCTTAGGGAAAAGGCAGAGATGAAAAATTCTTTTATTCTAGAGCAAGATTTTTAATCTGTAATTTATTCATACCTTTTAGAAAGTCCAGGAATCTTCTGAAATTATATGTACACCTTAGTGAGTATGTACAATTTGTTCTGAGAAAGATGATTGGTTTCTTTCATCAGTATCTTGAAGGGTTTATGTCCCAGTAACACATAAAAGCCACTGGTATGGAATGTGACTTGAAAGTAATTTGGGCTTCAGTTCTTATGATCTCATGGATCGTGGTTCACTTGACAGAGAACTCTCTCATCATTAGTTATTGATTAAATGCAGATTGGAATCTATTAAGGTTTACATATGGTCATGTTAAAAGGTCATTAATATTACAAAGGGACTGTGATAATATGGCAAAAATTACTTACATTGGTGACTTGTTAATTGTCATCTCAAAGCCTGAACTTCTACTTGTCTCCATGTTTTACCTACTCAGCAAACAGGTTGAATTGCATACTGTGGACTTTACAAAATTTTAATAACCTGCTTCCTGTCATGTTCAGCTAAGTTAACTTTGTCTCAGTTGCTTCTTTTCCTTCCTTTTATTTTTCCATTGTATCTCTCCCTTATTAAAATATCTTCTTGTCTTTCCTCTTCCCTGGATTTCATTCCTAGTTGCCTTTTGCTTCCCTTTTCCCCTCTATATTACTCTTAAACCTACAGAGTATAATATGAAACCATAGTATTTTAATTGATATTTCAGTACTTACTCATTTTGCCATGAAAATAAAGAAGGAATTGAACATTCTATAATTTCTATTAAACTACCAAAAAAGTTTAAAATATTAAGGCAAGTGAGACTGCACCTATGATTATACCACAATTCTTTATTCATTTTAATAACCTGTTATATATAAAAGTTTTGATCACATAAGCAAAATTATGATTTTGACTACTTAGCAGTACTGTACTGAATTTTTTTTGGATTTTTTTTTATTAAGGTATTATTGATATACACTCTTATGAAATTTCACATGAAAAACAATGTGGTTACTGCATTCACCCATATTATCAAGTCTCCCCCCACCCCCACACCCCATTGCAGTCACTGTCCATCAGCACAGCAAGATGCCAAAGAGTCACCACTTGTCTTCTCTTGCCACACTTTCTTCCCCATGATACCCCCCTACATCGAGTGTACCAATCATAATACCACTCAATCCCCTTCTCCCATCCTCCCCCACACCTCCCCTTTGGTAACCATTAGTCTCTTCTTGGAGTCTGTGAGTCTGCTGCTGTTTTGTTCCTTCATTTTTGCTTCGTTGTTACAGTCTACAAATAAGGGAAATCATTTAGTACTTGTCTTTCTCCGCCTGGCTTATTTCACTGAGCATAATACCCTCCAGCTCCATCTGTGTTGTTGCAAATGGTAGGATTTGTTTTCTGCTTATGGCTGAATAGTATTCCATTGTGTATATGTACCACATCTTCTTTATCCATTCGTCTACCGATGGACACTTAGGTTGCTTCCATACCTTGGCTATTGTAAATAGTGCTGTGATAAACATAGGGGTGCATATGTCGTTTTTAATCTGAGAGTGTGTATTCTTTGGGTAAATTCCTAGGAGTGCAATTCCTGGGTCAAAAGGTATTTATTTTTTGAGGAACCTCCATATTTCTTTCCACAATGGTTGAACTACTTTACATTCCCACCTGCAGTGTAGGAGGGTTCCCCTTTCTCCACATCTTCACCAGCATTTGTTGTTGGTCGTTTTGATGCTGGCCATCGTAACTGGTGTGAGGTGATATCTCATTGTGGTTTTAGTTTGCATTTCCCTGATACTTAGCAATGTGGAACATTTTTTCGTGTGCCTGTTGGCCATCTGAATTTCTTCTTTGGAGAATTATCTGTTCATCTCCTCCACCCATTTTTTTTTGTGTGTGTATGTGTCTGGGAATTGTTTAATCCCTCCATATTTAAATGATAATCATGCTGGATACAGTATTCTTGGTTTGAGGCTCTTCTGTTTCATTCCATTAAGTATATCATGCCATTCTCTTCTGGCCTGTAGGGTTTCTGTTGAGAAGTCTGATGATAGCCTGATGGGTTTTCCTTTGTAGGTGGACTTTTTTTTTCCTCTCTGGCTGCCTTTAATACTCTGTCCTTGTCTTTGATCTTTTTCATTTTAATTATTATGTGTCTTGGTGTTGCCCTCCTTGGATCCCTTGTCATGGGAGTTCTGTGTACCTCTGTGGTCTGAGAGGCCATTTCCTCCCCTAGTTTGGGGAAGTTTTCAGGAATTATTTCTTCAAAGACACTTTCTATCCTTTTTTCTCTCTCTTCTTCTTCTGGTACCCCTGTAATGCAGATATTGTTCCGTTTCATCGGTCACACAGTTCTCTTAAAATTCTTTCATTCCTGGAGATCCTTTTATCTCTCTCTCATCAGCTTCTCTGCATTCCTGTTCTCTGTTTTCTAGTCCATTAATGGTCTCTTGCATCTTGTCCATTCTGTTTTGAAGTCCTTCCAGAGCTTGTTTTATTTCTGTATTCTCCCTCTCCACCCATTTTTAATTGGGTTACTTGCTTTTTGGTTGTTGAGGTGTGTGAGTTCCTTATATATTTTGGATGTTAACCCTTTGTTGGATGTGTCGTTTACAAATTTATTTTCCCATACTGTAGGATGCCTTTTTGTTCTGCTGATGGTCTCCTTTGCTGGACAGAAGGTTTTTAGCACAGTGTAGTCCCATTTGTTCATTTTTGCTTTTGTTTCCCTTGTCCGAGGAGAAGATGCACTCAGGAAAAAGTTGCTTATGTTATATTCAGGAGATTTTTGCCTATGTTGTCTTCTAAGAGTTACATGGTTTTGTGACTTACATTCAGGCCTTTGATCCATTTCGAGTTTACTTTTGTGTATGGTGTTAGACAATCCAGTTTCATTGTCTTGCATGTAGCTTTCCAGTTTTGCCAACACCAGTTGTTGAAGAGGCTGTCATTTCCCTATTGTATGTCTATGGCTCCTTTATCATATATTAATTGACTATATATACTTGGGTTTATATCTGGGCACTCTATTCTGTTCCACTGGTCTATGGGTCTGTTCTTGTGCCACTACCAAATTGTCTTGATTACTGTGGCTTTGTAGTAGAGATTGAAGTTGGGGAGTGTAATCTCCCCCGTTTTATTCTTCCTTTTCAGGATTGCTTTGGCTATTTTGGGTCTTTTGTGGTTCCATATGAATTTTACAGCTGTTGCTCTAGTTTGTTGAAGAATGCTGTTGGTATTTTGATAGGGATTGCATTGAATCTGTAGATTCCTTTAGGCAGGATGGCTATTTTGACAATATTAGTTCTTCCTATCCATGAGTATGGGATATATTTCCATTTATTGGTATCTTTAATTTCTCTAATGAGTGTCTTATAGTTTTCAGGGTGTAGGTCTTTCACATCCTTGGTTAGGTTTATTCCTAGGTGTTTTATTCTTTTGATGGAATTGTGAATGAAATTGTTTTCCTGACTTCTCTTTCTGCTAGTTCATCGTTAGTGTATAGAAATGCAAAAGATTTCTGTGTATTGATTTTGTAACCTGCAACTTTACTGAATTCAGATATTAGATCTAGTAGTTTTGGAGTGGATTGTTTAGAGTTTTTTAATGTACAATATCATGTCATCTGCAAAACAGGGACAGTTTAACTTCTTCCTTAACAATCTGGATGCCTTTTATTTCTTTGGTTGTCTGATTGCTGTGGCTAGGACTTCCAGTAGTATGTTGAATAAAAGTGAGGAGAGTGGGCAACCTTGTCTTGTTCCTGATCTTAATGGAAAAGCTTTCAGCTTCTTGCTGTTAAGTATAATGTTGGCTGTGGGTTTGTCATATATGGCCTTTATTGTGTTGAAGCACTTGCCCTCTATACTCATTTTGTTGAGAGTTTTTATCATGAATGGATGTTGAATTTTGTCAAATGCTTTTTCAGCATCTATGGAGATGATCATATGGTTTTTGTCCTTTTTGTTGATGTGTTTGTTGGATGATGTTGATGGATTTTCAAATATTGTACTATGCTTTCATTCCTGGAGTAAATCCTCTTTGATCATGGTGGATGATATTTCTGATCTATTTTTGAATTCGGTTTGCTAATGTTTTGTTGAGTATTTTTGCATCTATGTTCATCAGAGATATTGGTCTGTAATTTTCTTTTTTTGTGTTGTCTTTGCTTGATTTTGATATTAGAGTGATGCTGACCTCAAAGAATGAGTTTGAAAGTATTCCCTCATTTTCTATGTCTTGGAAAAGTTTAAGGAGTATAGGTATTATTAGGTCTTCACTAAATGTTTGATACAATTCAGCGGTGAAGCCACGTAGTCCAGGTTTTTTTTTTTGAGTGGGCATCTCTCATATTTATTGATCAAATGGTTGTTAACAACAATAAAATTCAGTATAGGGGGGTCAGTGCTCAATGTACAATCATTAATCCATCTCAAGTCTAATTATCGTCAGTCTCCAATCTTCTGAAGCATAATGAACAAGTTGTTACATGGTGAACGAATTCTTACACAGTGAATAAATTCTTACATGGTGAACCGTACAAGGGCATTCATCACAGAAACTTTCGGTTTTGATCATGCATTATGACCTATAAACAATCAGGTCAAATATGAATATTCGTTTGATTTTTGTACTTGATTTATATGTTGATCCCACATTTCTCCCTTTATTATTATTATTTTTATTTTTAATAAAATGCTGAAGTGGTAGGTAGATGCAAGATAAAGGTAGAAAACATAGTTTAGTGCTGTAAGAAGGCAAATGTAGATGATCAGATGATCAGGTGTGTGCCTATGGACTAAGTATTAATCCAGGCTAGACAAGGGCAGCAAAACATCCATGGATGCAGAAGATTTCTCTCAAAGCAGGGGGGGTGAGGTTCTGAGCCTCACCTCTGTTGATCCTCCAGGGGTTTTGTTTTTAGATAGTTTTTTGATTACCAGTTCAGTTTTCTTGCTGGTAATTGTTCTGTTCAGATTTTCTGTTTCTTCCTTGGTTAGCCTTGGAAGGTTGTATTTTTCTAGAAAGTTTGGGTTGGTTGCAGAGTTTTCTTACTATTCTTTCACTCCTAGAGATCCTTTTTTCTCTCTCTGCCTCAGATTCTTTGTATTCCTGTTTTCTAATTTCTATTTCCTTTACCATCTCCTCTGTCTCATCTAATCCCTTTTTAAATCCATCGAATGTATGTTTCATTTCAGATACTATACTTTTCAAAGTTTCTATTTCTTTCTTGATGTCTTCCCTCAGATCTGGACTATTTTTCAGTGGTCTGGAGATTAGAGGGGTTAGAAAGCAAAGACAGGCAGAATACACAGAGAGACTGAGCTCTATGAGCATGTTTATGATTTTTATTTTGAAATCTTTATTAAGAAAATTGGTGATTTAAGCTTCACTTAGCCCTCTTTCTGGTGTTTGAGGGATTCTAGTTTGTACAGTATTTGCTGTTTCATATATTTAATGATTACTGTATAATAATAACTGTGTAGTTGGCACCCTCAACTCTACTCTGTGGAACTGCTCAGCACCTGGGGTGATGGTGGGGATCGCAGGTGCATGGCACTGGTGCTTGCTGGGTGGAAAGAGCTGTTTCCTGCTTCCTGGCTGCAGTGCCTGCCTCCCCTGCCAGGGCCATTGTGCTCTGTATGCAGGGAGGAGCCTCTGTGTTACTTCCCTGTAGCTGCATAGGAGGGCTGCCCTCCAGCTGTTCTGGCTTGATTGCAGGGTCAGCAGATGTGCTGACCGGTTTCTGCTGGCAGTAAGGAGCAGCAGGCTGTGTATCGCAGTGGGAGTCCTCGGGGCTATGTTGCCAGCCAGGGAGATGGAGCTTCTGTAGCTCCTGAAGGTTCCCAACCTGCTTGGCTGAGTGTGCCACGATGATTTTGTGCACCTTACCTTTCTCCTGAGCAACAAGCTTTGTGTAATCCTTGCCCCTTTAGCACCCCTCTCACTTTTGGGAAGTCTTTCAATGTGTCTGACTTTCTTTTGTCCCAGAGTGGCCGGTTGTCAGTACCTGTTCTTCTCATGTGGCTGGAATCTCAGTCTCTCTGCGTATTCTGCCTGTCTTTGCTTTCTAACCCCTCTAATCTCCAGAGCACTATGTAATGTGGGTTCGTACTTCTGGAGCAGATCTCCAGGGCTGGGTGTTTAGCAGTCCTGGGCTCCTACTTCCTCCCTGCTGCATTTCTCTTCCTCCTGCCTGTGAGCTGGGGTTGGGGGAGTGCTGGATTCCCCTGGATCTCTGCTTTGCTACTTTACCCTTTTCTTTGTGGTCTCTTTTCCCCAGATGTAGGTCTGTAGCAGTCTTCAGGTTGCTCTTTCAGGATTTGTTGTATTTGCTGTATTTTTGTGTTACATGTGGTTTTGGAGGATGTTTCTACCTCACTTCACACGCTGCCATCTTTTTCTGCTTACTTGCTATTTTGTAATTTAACCCATTCTGTTGTTAGCTATTTTATGTTTCAGTTTTTCATATTACATGTATTGTTGCTATTAACATCTTTATATACTTTTCCTTGCAAATTTCTTGGGATAAAGAGTCAGGGTTATTAGATTAAAGGAATGCAAACATTTTCCTGACTTTAAATTTGTCTTGGAGTTCTGACTAGGCTCTTCTAGATGTAAAAGATAGTTCAAGTGAAGGGGAATTAATTGGATTGTGTGAAGGGAATGTCATGAAAACCCAAAGATGGGAATTATGATTCTTCCTGGCTTTTATTGGACCTGGAGAAGGGAATTAGGAGATCAGCAGAACATTTGAGGAATCTCAGTATTCTCAGTCTCATGGCCTTTCTTCTCCTGAATATTTGCTTCTTACTTTGCTTAGTCATAGACTTTGCTTTCCACAGCCCTAGGCTGCTTATGAGTCCAGCATGCTGTTCAAGGCTTTTCTGACTTTGACTTGACCTTTATTCAGCTTCATGGCTGCTTTTAATTGCCTTAAGTCTCTTTTCTTCCCCAGAGCAAAAATCCATAATGTTCTTACTCATTGTCCTTTTTCTTCCCAGCTCCCCTACCATGTTGAACAGGCCGTGTAGCCTGTGGATGTAACATTAAAACAAACATAAAAACAAAACAAAACATGGCCTCTACTTTTTAAAAGTATTCCTTGTTTACCAATAACACTTAGACACAGTAAAATATGTTCCTTTCAATTAAGAACCTGGATAATTCATGAATATCAGGGAAAAACAATTCTGTATGAAGTTCCTTTTAGTATTTTGTTAGAACATGATAAAAATCTTGTTCAACTTGTTAAAATCTTGTCTTTGCAATTCCAGGGTTTAATACTGTTTAAAAATTGCTTACGGAAGTGTGAATGTTAACAAAATGGTGTTTTAGATAGAAAGGTTAATATTGTACTTGATAAACAGTTTTTGTTCTCAGGTTCCACTTCTGGCTATTTTCATACTTATGTCCTTGCTGGTGTAACATAAAGTATATTCTTCATCTTTAAATGAGATAGAAATTAGTTGAAAAACAAGGTTAAATTTAATAAGCTTATGTTTATTATGTTAATATAAGATCCTAGGTCTGTTTATCTTGGTAATTGACAGACTACTATGAATATAGCTTATTTTGTCTTGGAAAATTCATGAGTCCTTTTAAAATGGTTCTTGTGAAGATACATTCTATAAACTCAAATTTATCCAACTTTAAAGCAGATGTTTCTAAGGTCTGAGATAATTCTTAGAGTAATGATTCCTCTGTTAAATGGAATTTGGTTTATCTAATCATGTTTTTAAGACTTCAGACCAATATTCAAAAGCTTCTAAATTCTCAGATTTATTTGTACATTAAAAGCACAGAGGTTGACTTTATCTTCAGCACATCCTGGGCTTTAATTTCATCTATTGTACACACCGTGCCTTTTTGTACCACAAATTTGTCATGAGTTATAAGAATACAAGCCACTTGTGTATGGCTTATACACAGTTATAGGAATATCAATATCCATATTGAAATATCAGAATCATTCTTACTTTAAGTTTCAGTTTTAGCTGAAACTGTCCTTCAGATGAGGACATAATGTCCATTCAAGGTAGATATGGGTAGTCAGATCTCACTTTACTTTCTGTAGCTATTGGAGTAATCTAAATGTAGGGCTGATATTCTGTTGATGAGGAAAAGTGTCTTTAAGTATTTGGGAAGGAAAGTAATGGTCAGCTTTGTTTTTGTGAGAAAAGCATCTAATTTGTAAGTTATTTTAATGCCAAATGAAAGTAATCAAGTATGTGATTTAAACAGCCATTGTGCTTAGATTTGTAGATCAGGTTAGATTTGAAATACCACTTGAAAGAGCCAAAGGTTTTGTGTTTAATTTTAATTTTTTAATTTTTAAAATTTTGGTATCATTAATCTACATTACATGAAAAACATTATGTTTACTAGGTTTCCCCCTTCACCAAGTCCCCCCCACAACCCCCATTATAGTCACTGTCCTTCAGCATGGTAAGATGCTGTAGAATCACTACTTGTCTTTTCTGTGTTGCACAGCCCTCCCCATGCCTCCCCCCACATTATACATGCTAATCGTAATGCCCCCTTTCTCCCCCCCCCCATCCCTCCCTTTTGTATGTCAACCCTTTATCGGATCTGTCATTTACGAATATATTCTCCCATATTGTAGGGTACCTTTTTGTTCTATTGATGGTATCCTTTGCTGTACAGAAGCTTTTCAGCCTGATAGAGTCCCAGCTGTTCATATTTGCTTTTGTTTCCCTTGCCTGGGGAGATATGTTCA
Organism: Manis javanica; assembly: GCF_040802235.1. Lineage (NCBI taxonomy): Eukaryota > Metazoa > Chordata > Mammalia > Pholidota > Manidae > Manis > Manis javanica. The sequence goes on along the minus strand of NC_133163.1, from coordinate 44,145,486 downwards.
TGAAGAAGTCACTCATGTTTATGTCCAAGAGATTTTTGCCTATGCTTTTTTCTAAGAGTTTTATGGTTTCATGACTTACATTCAGGTCTTTGATCCATTTCGAATTTACTTTTGTGTATGGGGTTAGACAGTGGTCCAGTTTCATTCTCTTACATGTAGCTGTCTAGTTTTGCCGATGTGTTTAATTTTTATGAGACTGACCTAAGTTTTGTTTCTGTTTTTTTTTCTTTCACATTTAGGTTTTTTAGGATCACATTTTACAAAAGCACCATGGAGTTTTATGAATCAACATATTTTATTGTCCTTATTCCTTCAGTAGTTATTACAGTAATTTTCCTCTTCTTCTGGCTTTTCATGAAAGAAACATTATATGATGAAGTTCTTGCAAAACAGAAACGAGAACAAAAGCTTATTCCTACCAAAACAGATAAAAAGAAGGCAGAAAAGAAAAAGAATAAAAAGAAAGAAATTCAGAATGGGAACCTCCATGAATCTGATTCTGAGAATGTTCCCCAGGACTTTAAATTATCTGATGCCTTGACTGTGGAAGATGAGCAAGTTGTACCTGTTCCACTGAATGTGGTTGAAACTTCAAGTAGCATTAGAGAAAGAAAGAAGAAGGAAAAGAAACAGAAGCCTGTGTTAGAAGAACAGGTCACCAAAGAAAGTGATATGTCAAAGATTCCAGGCAAAAAAGTAGAATCTGTCCCAGTTACTAAACAGCCCACCCCTCCCTCTGAAGCAGCTGCATCAAAGAAGAAACCAGGGCAGAGGAAGTCTAAAAATGGAATTGGTATTGTAATCTATTCAACTTTATTGCATGATTGTTTTTGTTTTAATAACTTAGAGCTTGAAATTCAAATGTTTGTTAGGAGTGCACACAAAATGTTAAATAGTCTAAAACCAAACCATTATCCCTTTCACTGTATGTTTTCTTTCATTAACAATAATCATTGATAGATACAATTAGTGATCATAAACCAGCATTTAAAATTAAATTTCATTTTATAAACATTGAAAAGACCTTTAGTGGAAATAACTACAATCTACTGTTTTACTGAAAGCACTCAGGTTCTGCAAATGTTAATAGTTAGAAACTTACATTCATTTCAACCAGTACTTTTAAATCAGTGTGATAGGAATTTAAGATAAGAAGATAAATCAGGTATAATTTTTTACTCTTCATCAATTCATTTTGCAAACATTTGTCATATATGTGCTTTATACTGGGCATTATACTAGGTACTAGAATCACAGGGTGAATAGTGCAGTTTCAGGGTAGTCACATGCTAACGTAGATACAAACATAAATAGGTTATAATATAAAAAGTTGAGTATAATGATCTAGATATTTTTAAACTGTGTAGGAGTTCTAAGGTGGGCCACTTAGAGCATGTAATGTGTGAAATCTTAAAGGTTGAATTACGTACTATCTAGTTTTTTTGGGTGGCTGGGATGGGTGGGCTAGAATATTCCAAGGAGAGGAGTTAACAGGTGCAATGGAAAAGACATGAGAAATGATGTGGTGATGTTTGAAACTGCAAACAGTTTGTCTCTTTATGATAGGACTTATGTGTACCATTAGGTTGTTTTTGTATCTTGTATAATTTGTTATATCAGGTATATTGGATTTTAAGTATTTGTTCGCCAGCTATGGTCGTGCATGGCATGGTACTAAAGAAATAAGCGTAAGCAACCATACATTTTAGTGGGAGAGAAGGACATCTAAGCCAGTAATAGAATGTGGCTTACGAAGAGAGGTATGGGTTGTGGAAGAAGCACAGAAGCCCAAACAACTACTCCTTAGGGGCACCCAGGGGTGAAATGTTTTACAGAGGAGGCAGTGCCTGAGTTGGGTCTTAGAATGAATCAACTTACCAAATAGTGGGGTGTCATTCCATACTGGCAGACTATCATATGAGGCATAAAAGTATAAGAATATAGTGTACTGCTGAACCATGAAATGTGAGGTGGTCAGTGGTAAGAAACAAAGCTGAAAAAATAATGTGGCTAGATCGTAATGGTTTTGTATACAGTGCTAAGGAGCTGGGATGTTGTAGTTTATCCATTGTTAAAGATTAAATTTACATGGTTAGATTTATATTTTAGAAATATATCTTTGGCAGAACTTGGGAAGACAAATTTGATGGGACAGTATTTGATGTAGGCAGACTAGTTAAGAGTTTGTTTTCATAAATTGGAGGACTGAACTATGGTAATGATAGAAGAAATAGAAAGTCAGAAAGGTCTGCAAAGTAGAAATGACATGACTAAACTAACTGGATAGGGTATGGCAGATAAAGGAGAAGGCACTGTGAAAGCCAGTTTTCCCAAGTTTTGTGGTCAGAGTTGGCAAACTATAACCTGTGAGCCAAGTCTGGCCAGTTCCTGTTTTTTATGGCCTGTGAGCTAAGAATGATTTGAAAAAAATTAAGAGTGATATTTTGTTGAATGTGGAAATTATGTGAAATTCAAACCTCTACATCCGTAAGTAAAGTGTTTTTGAATGTAGCCACACTCACTTTTTAATATATACCTGTGACTGGCTTTCACACTGCAACAGCAGATGAATAATTTTGACAGTCTGTGTGGCTCATAAAGCCTAAAGTATTTTCTATTTGGCACTTTACAGAAAAAGTTTGCCAACCCCTGAATAGTAGGTTTGTTGGTAGCACTAATGTAAGCAGTAGAGAGAGAGAGTGGATGTCTATGGAGAGGAGAATGCTTTCAGTTTGTGTTTTGGGTGCCTATGGAGGCCATTTACATAGGGAGAAATTCAGGATGCAGTATGATTCATAAATATGGAAGTATAAAGCTAGAATTAAGGATTTAGAAGCCTTACACATGAAGGTAGTAGTTGAAATCATGGGTGCAGGTAGATCATCCAAGGAAGTATTTAAATTGAACACACAACCCTGAGGAGTACCAACATATAATGTATTCAGTAGGAGTAGCTTACAAGGAAGACTGCAAAGGAAAATTTCAAGTGTAAGATAAGAATTATTATGAGAGCCAATATGAGAGAATTAAAAGTTATATTTTATTATGGTGAAATATGCAACAACATAAAATTTACCATTTTAGCCATTTATGGGTGTGTAGTTCTGTGGCATTAAGTTCACACTCATCTCCACCTGTCAACTCAAGAACTTTATCATCTCCTCCCACTTAAATTCTTTACCCATTAAATGCTAATTCTCCATTCCTCTTTCCTGGCCCAATCTCTGGCAACCAGCATTCTACTTTCTGTCTCTGAATTTGACTACTCTAGGTACTTCATATATGTGAAATCATACAGTATTTGTCCTGTGGGGACTGGCTTCATTTACAGAGTAGAGAAGAGAGAATTTTAAGGAGGTAGAGACCAATATTATGAAGTGCTAAATAGAAGTCAAATAAGGATTAAAGGATATTATTGGCATTTGGGGCCCTAGGGAGTGAATCCTTTGTGGATATAATGGAAGAGATAAAAATGAGGTTGCAGTTAGTTGAGAAATGATTGGACGAAAAGGAAGTTCAGACTGTTCTTTTGTTGATGTAAGAAGGAAAAGGTGTGGGAGGCTAGGAATTAGTGGTGGGAAGGGTTTTATTTTTCAGATGTTAAGAGATTTGACTATGCCTATAGGCTGAGTATAGCTAGGGGTAGCTGAGAAACGGGATATAAAAGAATGAACAAGTATTAGAAATCTTGATAAAGTTAAAGAGCAAGTATAGTAGAATTAAAATGATAAATTACTAGAACTATATATCAGAGTTTAAAATTTTGGTGGTAAAGCACTCTGGAAATTATTCATTAATATTTAAATCTTTTCTAGTGTGTTCATTGTTTGCTATGATGATATTTCATTTATTTTTAATAAAGATGATCAGGATAAAAAGGTGGAAACTCCTATGGCACCTTCAAAAAAGCAAGAATCATTACCCCTCCGTCAAGAGACTAAACAAGAAAGTGGATCGGGAAAGAAGAAAGTTTCATCAAAGAAGCAAAAGACAGAAAATGGTGAATGTGTCAATACGTATTTTTTAAATACCGATTCTCGAGAAGTACATGAGGGCAAGGACCCTGGAGACCTCACATGCTCTTTAATTCTCAGCTCAATGTGTACCCCAGTAACTGTAATACTTATACAAGTTCAGGTTCTCTTTAGGCTTGTGGCTTTGTAGTGCTTTGATGGATGGGCAGAGTATAAGTTTGTGATCAAGTTTATCTGAAATTTAAAAAGGACAAAGCATTTGTAAATACTCATATTCTTAACTGAGTTTTGACAGTAATGTACATATCATATAAACTCTGTACAAGAAAAAAGTATTTTGAAATACTTGTACTTTTTAATGTCACTTAAAGATTATGCTCAAGAATGGTAGCTAGATCTGTCAGTACCCTACATTCCCAATACTTCCTGAACATAATTTACATGCATATATGGGAAGCATCCAGTTAAGTGATGGAGAAATTTTTCTGTGTTCAGAATTGTCCAGGGAAAACTTGGCTCTGAAATCATGTAGAGTAGGCAATGATTTTCAAATAATATTGGGTTGTGGTATCAACAAGTGGTAGAAAATAGTAAAATTGGAAAGGGAAAGATGAAATTCTATTATTTGTATTAAATTATGATGTATCAAGCAACTAGGAATAGAAAAATATTTACTGTGAAATATTTAAGATTAAATATTTCTTATAAACTTTAAATGAAAAAACTATGCATGCCTAAAAATTTTTTTAAAAGGTGGGAATATAGGGAGATTTCCCTATGGGTGTGGAAATTTGTGTCTCTAACAGACTTCAGATTTTAATGTTCAGACTCTTATAAGAGTTCTTCTCATTACAATTAGGACAAAGTAAGGAGGCTTCCTTTCTCTACTTTCAATGTTGTTCTGGAAGTTTTAAGCAGTATAGTAAGATGTGCCATGGAAATGAGAGGTATAACTGTTAGAAATGAGAAGATAACCTGCAAGAAACAATGATTGATTTTTGTACCTAGCAAGTGGAAGGAACTCAGTTAAAAATGATCAATTGCAATAACAATTGAGTTAAGTATCAACAAATTAAGAGTTTTCCTTGAGCACTAATTAATGTGAATGGATTCTTAGTTAAAACAGGAGAGAAAATGAGAACTGAAATGTAAAGCATACATAAAAAATTTTCAGGTGCTATTACAGAAGATATGCTACACACTTTTTATCTTAGTGCAAAATAATACTGTACTGTACTGCTTTATTAGAAGAGTGTTTAAATGATAAAGTAGGAATTGAAAGCCAAATTTAGCTGGTATTAGAGATTTGAAAATAACTGCATTTATCTTTAAACTTAAGTGTGCTTACATGTTATTTATTACTGTGTTATAAGAAACCCTGAGTAATTATGATTTTGTTCAACTTAAATTGCAGTCTTTGTAGATGAACCTCTTATTCATGCAGCTACTTATATTCCTTTGATGGATAATGCTGACTCAAATCCTGTGGTGGATAATAGAGGGATTTTTGATGTGATTAAACCTGACCAAGGAGAAGGAATCCGCAAAACAGGGGTTAAAAAACTGAAGACTGAAACTGAGAAAGGTACAGAATGTGACAGTTTGTTGAAAAAACACATTTTTGAGTGATGATGGAGTTGTGTACGTTTTCTCATAAAATTGCAAAAGACTAATAGAATCCTTGTGGTAAAAGATTTATTGGTAGTTTTTTAGTCTAGTCGTAGTTTGTAGAGTTGGACACTAGAATTTGCCCAATATCTTATAGCTATTTTGTTCTCTGATCATTTTTTCCCCTTCTCTTGTCTCTGAGGTTTCTGTGCTAATTCTTAACTGCATTATATTATTGTTTTCTTATAGACTTTTAGAGCAGTTTTAGGAGCACAGCAAAATTGAGTGGAAAATACAGAGAGTTCCATACACCCCTTGTCCCAAACATGCACACAATTGCCTTTTTAAACTTAACAGCTAAAGCAGTAAAGGCCTTGGGTTCCTTTGAGTCTAATGGATGGCAGTTGCTTTTTAAGAAAAGGAAATTGTATCTAATATAAGAGCCCCAGGGGAATTGAGGTGGGTGAGTTGACTAAGGCGGTGTTTGGTGTATGGATTTCTTAAATGTTAGGATTGCTGGTATTATTTGATATTCTTAAAGTCAGATTTCCTTTTATAATTATCTTCCAGCTTATTTTCTCATCTGTAAAATTTGGTTTATATGTTATGAGTTTTAAGATTAAAAGAATATTTGTGAATATGCCTAGTACAGATACTAGCGTATACTAAACATTTGAATTATTTTTTTTGTTTTTAAAATAAGGGCATACTGGCACTTTAGTATTCTTCAGTTTGAGCAAATTCTTAGTTAATGTACCTATCCATAGTGTATTTAGAATGACAAATAATTTTTTCTCTCTTAACTGGAGCACTTACTGTTTTTTTGACCTGAAATGTAAATCTATTTTCTCTTGGTTATTGTTTTCCTTGGTCAAGAATTCTTGATGCTTACCTTTGCTGAAATTATTACTTCTTATCTTTTAAATGCCAATTTCTCCCTCTCCCTACCTTTTTTTTTTCAAAGAAAATGCTGAAGTAAAATTTAAAGATTTTCTTATGTCCTTGAAGACTATGATATTTTCTGAAGATGAGGCCCTTTGTGTTGTAGACCTGCTAAAGGAGAAGTCTGGTGTGATCCAGGATGCTTTAAAGAGGGTAAGTGTATTTTTGATTATTGGCATATTTGGGAGCAGTGATTAGAAGTTCACCAAGCAAGGCTTCTGCTAGAGCAGTGAATTATCATTTGCTGCCATCCTTTATATCCCAAAGCACATAGTCACGCTTAGAAGTTCTAGAATGCCTTCAGAAGCTATTTCATTTATCCATACTAGTCAATATACTTAGTTTATTCAAGTGTCTGAGTCATCTCATGTTTTGACAAAAGCAAATTGTTTAAATAACGTAATTTATATGACTTTACAGTTGGTAGGCACCTAAGTTTACCTTGTTTTGTTCTGGTTGGAAGTATCAAGGGCAAGGTCAAGTGATTTCTGGAAAGTACATATGAAATGTTTTTGTGACTGATGAAAGCACCACTCAAAGAACCTGGGAACCTTTGTTGTTTTGTGTGTGTGTATGTGCGTGTGTGTAATATTACCCTTGTAAAAAATGATTTGGATGGTAGAGTCACTGTTGTTATTAAAATTTGTGGGGAAAAAAACCCCAAAACAACCCTTGGAGTAAATATTTAATTTCTCATGAGTCATGCTTATTATATATTCATGTGTACTGTGTAATACCGGAAAGGGTGACAGACAAGTGTACAGGTTTTACTTGTTTAAGATAAGATGACATGGTGTCTGGTATTCAATATAAATGGTGGACTTAGCTGTTCATACTCATCTAACCACTTATCTTGGTTTAAAACCTTGAGGTGTGTCCATTTTTTCTTTTTAAAATAAAGACCACTGTACTCAAAGCCATCATGTCTCACCTCATTACTTTCAGTAGTTCTCCAGGTTGATGTTCTGGTTTCTTTCTTAGCCTTCTATTTTTTCACGTAGTTGGAAGGTGAGCTCTAAGAGGTAACTCAGGTTATATTACTCACTGTTTTAAAAAACCTTCAATGCCTTTCTCTTTGCATTTAAAACATAATCCAAATTCCTTAGCAGGCCTATGCCTTTGTCTCTCTACAGCCTTATCTTGGGGCATTTCCCCCATCCCTTACTTACATTTCACCCATACCATATCCTTTCTGGTTCTTCTAGAACATACTAAGCCTTTTCTTCTTTTGGGACTGTCCAGCCCCTCTATCTCCCCAATTTCTTTCCTTGGCTAATTCCTCTTAAAGTCTCCACTTAAATATCATTTCCTCATAAAAGGCTAATCTAAATTTCCAGTCCAAATTGTTCTTCCTGCTATTCTTTTAACTATCTGGACTTTTTTTGACATAGTATTTGTCATAGCATTATAAATCTGTCCACACTTCCAAGTTTTTTGACAATGCCATGACATTTTACAATGTAGTGTGCTTGTTGGACAGTATCCACATGGTGCCAGCAGCAGCCCAGAGTAAAAACAAGGGGTTACAGGGTAATCAGAATAACTGTGATAACTCTGACTTTGGAAACAGAGTCAGATTACTGTGTTTCAAGGAACTTTCTTGAAATTCTTAATTGAAGAATTTGTCCTTTGATTTACTTTATCTTAATTTGGTAAGTGTATATCTTAAAAGAGTTCTTTGTTATTAATGGGGATTGAGAAGAGCTCCTAGCAGGGACAAGCCTCCAGCTGAATTACTGTTACTTACCTGTTTGAAATTATTGCTTTTTAAAAATAATTGCAGTAAGTGTTTCTCATCTGACTAAAGATGGTGGTAGTGGTTTATGGGGGGCAAGAGTTGTCATTGTCCAGGACAGCTTTGGACTCTAGAGACCGGGTGGTAAATTAGACTCTTCTTCATAGTTACTTTAAGCAGGCTAGGGAGGAAGTTGGGGACTATGAAAGATAATATTTTGAAATGGAGTAAGTATTATGAAACTTTAAGTTTTTCCCCTTCCTTGGAACTTTTTGGCTTTCTATTGAAATCTTCTTGTTCTGGGTTTCTTATGGAGAGACTCTATTCTCATCTGCAGGGATGTAGTGCGCGTGTAGGTCTCCTGTATCAGGTCAGTTTAATCTCTCCATTTTCCTGTTGTAGAAACTTGAGTTTTGATCAGACCTTTGAATAGATGTCAAAATTCCAGGTGTAAATGAATCCCCACACCCAGTAAAGAGCCCTTCAGAGAAAGGAAGATAAATGCAGGAGCATCAGTGTAAGCATAGGTTAGTGACACAGGAGTTAGAGGACTCACTTGACCAATATGGAGGCTAAAGGAGAGTCTAGAATGAATGCTTGTTTTTGCTTTTGAGTACGTCTGTAGATTGTGGTGACTAGGGTATTTGTGAACATTTCTCAGAGGAAGGGAGAGAATTGTGAAAAATTTTAGGAAGTTGTTTTAGGCATCCTTCAGATCATTTAAGTGGATCTAAGTTCTCACTTGAATATATATTTTTCTCTGTAGTTGAAAAAAAAGGTTATAATGGGAGTGATTGAGAAAGGTACTCTACTATCACCAATACATGTGGTGGTGTATATTAGATCAGAGAGGACATGGTGTGTGCCAAGGATTTTCAAGAGTGAACCCTGAGAAACAACTATAAAGGATAGGAAAAGCCACCACACAGTACACTGAAGAGGAACCAGGAGGAGGAGAAACACCAGGAGACTGTGAAGTCACAGATGCCTAGGGACAGTAGAGAGTTAAGGGGTGGGGGAAAGTCAACAGCCACGTGCTTTAGAGATATCAAGGAAGATAAGGATTGAAAACTGGATTTGATGTTCTTAGTGAAAGCACTTTGATTGAAAAGTACTAGCCCTTAAATAAGTGATAAATGAATAGCAAATGTGACTTTAGTTTGAGTAAGCTTACACTTGAAGGGGGGAAAATAGAGTAAAAGCTATAGAGCGGTTGTAGAGTTTTGAAAGGTGATGTTATGTTGTGTGTGTGTTTGCATGTATCCTTTTGTGTGTATGCTGCAAGACACTTGTGTTTATTTTTAGGATGTAAGTTAAGATCCTGAGTTATAGAGTCAGATTTCCTGGATTCAAACCCAGGCTCTGCCAGTTTCAGCTTTGTGACCTCAATGCCTCAAAAATGGGAACCATAATGAGGGTTTGAGATTTAAATGATATAATACATAGTAGGTGCTTAGAGTTCCTAGAGTATAATAATTGCTGAAAAATGTTAACTGTTAATGTGATTATTACTGGTAAGAAAATGTTTAAGATTTGGTTATTTCAGTTGATAATTGATTTCTTAGTGTTGGCCTTTAGATGTATATATTTGCTTCAATTTTGTGATTTTTTTTAACTTTATTAAACTATTTTGGCCCCATGCTTTATAACAAGTAGTCTGCCTACTTAAATTTTTTCCCGCCTTCTCTCTTCCTTCTCTGTCATCTTCTGTTCATTATGGCATTTGTTTATCTGATATTTACAATATTTAATGTTTGTTTTGTGACTATAATTTCCATGTTTGTTTTAGTCTTAATTCTGCAGTTTAATCGTGGGTTCAAAGTTTGATACCAGTTCTTTTGTCATAGCTTCTATATTCATCTGTTGGTTGGCTGAAGTTATTTTTCTTGGAATTTCTTCAAGAAGGGCTCATGGAAACTGTATTTCCCAAATTCTGGCAAATGAAAATGCAGTTTTGTTGTCTTTATACTTGAATGATAATCTGGTAGGGTTTTGTTTCTGAGTTTCATTTTCTTTTCTTGAGAATTTTTCGTGATGGCTTTACTATTCTCTTTATTGATACTGCTGCATAGAGGTCTGACACCAGCTTGAATTTTGCATATTCTTTTCATACATTTTTGTCAAATTACACTCTTAAAATAAAAACATCCTTTGGGCAGTCAGTCAGTTGTTTATTATTTATTGGACTTTTCCAGTGTCTACAAATATCAAAGGATTCAGCTTCAATGAAGTTCAGCAGTAATTTTACTATAATACAATTGGCATTTATTTCTCTATGTATCTTGGATAAAGTGTGTATTTTCAATTGTGAGATTCACTGACCCTTAAAATAATTGAAATAATGGGTATCAGTTAAGGATACATTGTATCTTCTTCTCCTGTTTGGGTCTATATCTATATCTTTCATATTTTAGTCCAAAAAAAAAAGTAAAGCTTTTTGTTTATTTCCACTTAATTTTTCTCCACCCCTGACTGGACTGTCTTTTACTATATTTTCAGGACTGTATCCTTTTCTCTTTTCTCTTCTGAATTGTATTTTATTGATCATGTACTTTAACTTCCACTGCAGTTTTGCAAGCTCATTCTTCATCTAATTCTGCGGTCTGATCTTTTCTCTGAGTGTCCTCCCCACCCACCCCACCCTTTTACTATTCAAGAGCAAAAGCTAACTATTTGCAAGTTTGCTTACCAACATGCATAGTTTCTTCTTCTTCTTTTTTAATTAAGGTATCATTGATATACAATCTTAGGAAGGTTTCACATGAGCAATATTGTGGTTTCAGCATTCACTCATATTATCAAGTCGCCCCACACACCTTTGCAACCACTGTCCATCAGCATAGTAAGATGCTACAGAGTCATTACTTGTTTTCTCAGTCCTATTCTGCCTTCCACGTGACTTACCTATGTTGTGGGTGTTAACTAAAATGCCCCAAATCCCCTTCTCCATCCCTCTCCACCCACCCTCCCTAATATAATTGGCATTTATTTCTCTGTCTCTCCCTTTGGTAACCACTAGTCCCTTCTTGGAGTCTGTGAGACTGCTGCTGTTTTGTTCCTTCAGTTTTACTTTGTTATACTCCACAGATGAGTGAAATCATTTAGTACTTGTCTTTCTCTGCCTGGCTTATTTCACTGAGCATACCACCTCTCCACCTCCATCCATGTTGTTGCAAATGGTAGGATTTGTTTTCTTCTTATGGCTGAATAATATTCCATTGTGTATATGTACCACATCTTCTTTATCCTTTCATCTACTGATGGACACTTAGGTTGCTTCCATACCTTGGCTATTGTAAATAGTGCTGCGATAAACATAGGAGTGCATATTTCTTTTTGAATCAGGGATCTTGTTTTCTTCGGGTAAGTTCCTAGGAATCAGATTATGAGGTCAAAGGTATTTCCAGTTTTAGTTTTTTTGAGGACCCTCCTTACTGCTTTCCACAGTGGTTGAAGTAATTTGCATTCCCACCAGCAGTGTAGGAGGATTCCCCTTTCTCCACATCCTCGCCAGCATTTGTAGTTGCTTGTCTTTTGCATATTGGCTATCCTCACTGGTATATCTCATTGTGTATCTCATTGTGGTTTTAATTTGCATTTCCCTGATAATTAGTGATGTGGATCATCTTTTCTCAATGTGCCTATTGACCATCTGAATTTCTTCTTTGGAGAAGTGTCTGTTCAGATCCTCTGCCCATTTTTTAATCAGGTTATTTGCTTTTTAGGTATTGAAGTGTGTGAGCTCTTTAAATATTTTGAATGTTAACCCTGTATTGGATATGTCATTTATGAATATATTCTCTAGTACTGTAGAATGCCTTTTTGTTCTGATCATGGTGTCCTTTGCTGTACAGAAGCTTCTTGGTTTGATGTAGTCCCAATTGTTCAATTTTGCTTTTGTTTCCCTTGCCTGAGGAGATATGTTTATGAAAAAGTTGTTCATGTTTGTATTCAAGAGATTTTTTTCCTGTGTTTTCTTCAGAGAGTTCTATGGCTTTATAACTTATATTAAGGTCTTTGATCCATTTCTAGTTTCCTTTTGTGTATAAAGTTAGACAACAATCCAATTTCATTCTCTTGCATGTAGCTGTCCAGTTTTGCCAACACCAGTTGTTGAGGCTGTCATTTCCCCATTGTATATCCGTGTATTTCTGATTAATTGACCATATATGCTTGGGTTTATATTTGGGCTCTCTATTCTGTTCCACTGATCTATGGGTCTGTTCTTGTGCCAGTACCAAATTGTTTTGATTACTGTGACTTTGTAGTAGAGCTTGAAGTTGGAGAATATCGTACCCTCAGCTTTGTTCTTCCTTCTCAGGATTGCTTTGGCTCTTCTTTTGTGGTTCCATATGAACTTTAGAACTATTAGTTCTAGTTCATTGAAGAATGCTGCTGGTATATTTTGATAGAGATTGCACTGAATGTGTAGATTGCTTTAGGCAGGGTGGCCATTTTGACAATATTAATTCTTCCTACCCATGAGTACACGATGTGTTTCCGTTGAATGGTATCTTCTTTAATTTCTCTCATGAGTGTCTTGTAGTTTTCAGAGTATAGGTCTTTCACTTCCTTGTTTAGGTTTATTCCTAGGTATTTTATTCTTTTTGATGCAATTGTAAATGGAATTGTTTTCCTAATTTCTCTTCTGCTAGTTCATCGTTAGTATATAGGAATGCAACAGATTACTGTGTATTAATTTTGTATCCTGCAACTTTGCTGAATTCAGTTATTAGTTCAAGTAGTTTTCGGGTGTATTCTTTAGGGTTTTTTATGTACAGCATCATAGCATCTGTAAACAGTGACAGTTTAACTTCTTCCTTGTCAATCTGGATGCCTTTTATTTCTTTGGTTGTCTGATTGCCATGGCTAGGACCTCCAGTACTACGTTGAATAAAATTTGTGAGAGTATGCATCCTTGTCTTGTCCCTGATCTTAAAGGAAAAGCTTTCAGCTTTTTGCTGTTAAGTATGGTGTTGGCTGTGGGTTTGTCATATATGGCCTTTATCATGTTGAAGAACTTACCATCTGTACTCATTTTGTTGAGAGTTTTTATCATGAATGGATATTGAATTTTGTCAAATGCTTTTTCAGCATTATGTGTTTTTTGTCCTTCTTTTTGTTGATGTGGGGTATGATGATGGATTTTTGAATATTTTACTATTCTTGCACCCCTGGAATAAATTCCACTTGATCATGATGGATGATCTTATGTATTTTTGAATTCAGTTTGCTGATATTTTGTTGAGTATTTTTGCGTCTGTGTTCATCAGAGGTGTGTAATTTTGTTTTTTTGTGTTGTCTTTGCTTGGTATTGTTATTAGAGTGATGATGGCCTCCTAGAATGAGTTTGGAAGTATTCCCTCTTCTACTTTTTAGAAAATTTTAAGGAGTATGGATGTTAGGTCTTGTGCAAATGTTGGATAAAATTCAGTGGTGAAGCCATCTGGTGCAGGAATTTTGCTCTTAGATAGTTTTTTGATTACTAGTTCAATTTCATTGCTCGTAAATGGTCCATTCAGATTTTCTGTTACTTTCTGGGTCAGTCTTGGGCAGTTGTATTTTTCTAGAAAGTTGTCCATTTCTTCTAGGTTATCCAGTTTGTTAGCGTATAATTTTTCATAGTATTTTTTATTGATGCTTTGTATTTCTATGGTTTCCATAGTGATTATTCCTTTCTCATTTCTGATTCTGTTCATGTGTGTAGACTCTTTTTTTCTTGATTAAGTCTGGCTAGAGGTTTATCTGTTTTGTTTATTTTCTGGAAGAACCAGCTTCTGGATTCATTGATTCTTTCTATTGTTTTATTCTTCTCGATTTTATTTATTCCTGCTCTGATCTTTATTATGTCCCTCCTTCTCCTGATTTTGGGCCTCATTTGCTCTTTTGTAGTTTCATTAATTGTGAGTTTAGACTGTTCATTTGGGATTGTTCTTCTTTCTTGAGGTAAGCCTGTATTGCAATATACTTCTCTCTTAGAATGGCCTTCACTGTGTCCCACAGAAGTTGGGGTTGAGTTGTTGTATTCATTTGTTTCCATATATTGCTTAAACTCTCTATTTGGTCATTGATCCATTGATTATTTAGGAGCATTTTGTAAAGTCTCCATTTGTTTGTGGGTTTTTTTGTTTTCTTTGCACAATTTATTTCTAGTTTCATACCTTTGTGGTCTGAGAAGCTGGTTGGCACAATTTCAATCCTTCTAAATTTACTAAGGCTCTTTTTGTGGCCTAGTATGTAATCTATTCTGGATAATGTTCCAAGCGCAGTCGAGAAGAATGTGTATCATCCTGCTGCTTTTGGGTGGAGTGTTCTGTAAATGTCTGTTAGGTCCATCTGTTCTAATGCGTTGTTCAGTGCTTCTGTCTCCTTACTTACTTTCTGTCTGGTTGATGTGTCTTTTGGAGTGAGTGGTGTGTTGAAGTCTCCTAAAATGAATGCATTGCATTGTATTTTGCCCTTAATTCTGTTAGTATTTGTTTCATGTATTTGGGTGCTCGTATGTTTGGTGCATATGAGCACCCAAAAACATGAAAGGTATTTTGTAATGGTTATATCCTCTTTTGGACTGACCCCTTTATAATTATGTAATGTCCTTCTTTGTCTCTTTTTACTTTCTTTCTTTTGAAGTCTATTTTGTCTCATACAAGTACTGTAGCTCCTGCTTTTTTCTCCCTATTGGTTGCATGAAATATTTTTTTCCATCCCTTCACGTTCAGTCTCTGATTGTCTTTGGGTTTGAAGTGGGTCTCTTATAGGCAGCATATGGAAGGGTTTTTTTTTTTGTCTGTTCTGTAACTCTGTGTCTTTTGATTGGTGCATTCAGTCTATTTACATTCACGGTGATTAATGAGAGATACATACTTACTGCCATTGCAGCCTTTAGATTGTGGATACGAAAAGTTCTAGGGCAGTTTCTTTACTATCTAACAGTATAACAACTTGGTTATTACGCTATTTCAATCACAATCTAAAGGTTCCTTCTTTTTTTTTCCTCCTCCACTCTTTTCTTTTTCACATGAAAAGACAATGTGGTTACTACATTTACCCATATTATCAAGTCCCCACCCATAAACCAATGCAGTCACTGTCCATCACTGTAGTAAGATGCCACAGATTCACTGTTTGCTGTTTTCCTTCTCTGTGCTACACTGTTTTCCCCATGACCACCCACACCATGTACACTAAACATAATACCCCTCAAACCCCTTCTCCCTCCGTCTCAACCCGCCCTCCCACACTCCTCCTCTTTGGTAACCACTAGTTCATTCTTGGAGTCTGTGAGTCTGCTGCTATTTTGTTCCTTCAGTTTTGCTTCGTTGTTATACTCCACAAATGAGGGAAATCATTTGGGACTTGTCTTTATCTGCCTGACTTATTTCACTGAGCATAGTATCCTCCAGCTCCATCATGTTGTTGCAAATGGTAGGATTTGTTTCTTTCTTATGGTTGAATAGTATTCCATTGTGTATATGTTCCACATCTTCTTTATCCATTCATCTACTGAGGGACACTTAGGTTGCTTCCATGTCTTGGCTATTGTAAAAAGTGCTGTGGTGAATAGGGGTGCATATGTCTTTTTGAATCTGAGAAGTTGTATTCTTTGGGTAAATTCCAAGAAGTGGAATTCCTGGGTCAAATGGTATTTCTGTTTTTAGTTTTTTGAGGAACCTCCATATTGCTTTCCACAATGGTTGAACTAATTTACATTCACACCAGCAGTGTAGGAGGGTTCCCCTTTCTCCGCGTCCTTACCAGCATTTGTTGTTCTTAGTCTTTTCGGTGCTCGCCATCCTAACTGGTGTGAGGTGATACCTCATTGTGGTTTTAATTTGCATTTCCCTGATGATTAGTGATGTGCAGCATCTTTTCATGTGCCTGTTGGCCATCTGAATTTCTTCTTTGGTGAACTGTCTGTTCATATCCTCTGCCCCATTTTTAATTGGGTTATTTGCTTTTTGGGTGTTGAGGCATGTAATTTCTTTATATATTTTGGATGTTAACCCCTTGTCAGATATGTCATTTACAAATATGTTCTCCCATACTGTAGGATGCCTTTTTGTTTTGTTGATGGTGTCCTTTGCTGTACAGAAGCCTTTTAGTTTGATGTAGTCCCATGTGTTCATTTTTGTTTTATTTCTGTGGCTTGAGGAGATACGTTCAGGAAGAAGTTCATACCTATAATCAGGAGATTTTTGTCTGTGTTGTCTTCTAAGAGTTTTATGGTTTATGACTTACATTCATGTCTTTGATCAATTTCGAGTTTACTTTTGTCTGTGGGGTTAAACAATAATCCAGTTTCATTGTCTTGCATGTAGCTGTCTAGTTTTGCCAACACCAGCTGTTGAAGAGGTTGTCATTTCCCCATTGTATGACCATGGATCCTTTATTGTATATTAATTGACCATATATGTTTGGGTTTATATCAGGACTCTCTAGTCTGTTCCATTGGTCATTGGGTCTGTTCTTGTGCCAGTACCAGATTGTTTTGACTACTTTGGCTTTATAGTAGAGTTTATTCTTCCTTCTTTATTCTTCCTTCTCAGGATTGCTTTGGCTATTTGGGGTCTTTTGTGGTTCCATATGAATTTTAGAACAATTTTCTCTACTTCATTGAAGAATGCGGTTGGTATTTTGATAGGAATTGCATTGAATGTGTAAATTGCTTTAGACAGGATGATGGCTATTTTGACAATATTAATTTGTTCTATCCATGAACACGGGATGTATTTCCATTTATTGGTATCTTCTTTAACTTCTCTCACGAGTGTCTTGTAGTTTTCAGAGTAAAGGTCTTTCACTTCCTTGGTTTGGTTTATTCCTAGGTATTTTTTTCTTTTTGATGCAGCTGTGAATTGAATTGTTTTCCTGATTTCTCTTTGTGCTAGTTCATTGGTCATGTACAGGAATGCAACAGATTTATGTGTATTTATTTTGTATCCTGCAACTTTGCTGAATTCAGATATTAGATCTAGTAGTTTTGGAGTGGAGTCTTTAGGGTTTTTTATGTACAATATCATGTCATCTGCAAACAGGGACAGTTTGACTTCTTCCTTGCCAATCTGGATGCCTTTTATTTCTTTGTGTTGTCTGATTGCCATGGCTGGAACCTCCAGTACTATGTTGAATACAAGTGGGGCGAGTGGGCAACCTTGTCTTGTTCCTGATCTTAAAAGGAATGCTTCCAGTTCCTTGTTGTTAAGTATAATGTTGGCTGTGGGCTTGTCATATATGGCCTTTATTAATTTGAGGTACTTGCGCTCTATACCCACTTTTATGAGAGTTATTATCATGAATAGATGTTGAATTTGTCAAATGCTTTTCAGAATCTATGGAGATGATTATGTGGTTTTTGTCCTTCTTTTTGTCGATGTGGTGGATGATGTTGATGAATTTTCAAATGTTGTACCATCCTTGCATCCCTGTAATAAATTGTACTTCATTATAATGGATGATCTTTTTGATGTATTTTTGAATTCGGTTTGCCAATATTTTGTTGAGTATTTTTGCATCTATGTTTATCAGGCATATTGGTCTGTAATTTTCTTTTTTTGTGTTGTCTGCCTGGTTTTGGTATTATAGTGCATGCTCTCAGAACAGATCTCCGGAGTTTAGGTATTCACTAGTCCCAGGCCTCCACTCCCTCCCTGCTCTGTTTCTCTTCCTCCCGCCAATGAGCTGGGGGTGGAGAAAGGGGGAAGGGCTTTGGTCCAGCTGGGCCATGGCTTTGGTACATTACCTTGTTCAATGAGGTTTATTTTTTTCTCCAAGTGTATGCAGTTTGGCGCAGCCCTCTTTCCTGTTCTCTTTCAGAATTAGTTGTATTATATGAGTTTTTAGGAGGAAGCCTCTGTCTCACCTCTCACGCTGCCATCTTTAATCCTATCTCCTTTTTGAGGAATGAAATAATAATAAGAAAACTGTGTGTCCAGTGCAAATGGAACAATTTTCACATTTTAGGGGTATGAGAAGAAGAAGAGAGAGAAAAAGGAATAGAAAGCCTCTTTGAGGAAATAGTTGCTGAAAACTTCCCCAGACCGGAGTAGGAAAGTCTTTCAGGTTATGGAAGTACAGAGATCTCTGAAAGTGCCTTAGCTTCCTTGTTTCCTGTTCTCTAATTTGTTTCATTTACAGTCTTCCCTACCTCATCTAATCTACTTTTAAATCCCTTGATTGCATGTTTCATTTCAGATTCTGTGTTTTTCAAAATTCCTGTGTCTTAAGTCTTCCCTGAGATCTTGAGTATTTTTCAGTACGTGGTGAGCATGTTTATGATTTTTATTTTGAAATCTTTATCAAGAAGTTTAGTGATTTCTGTTTCAATTAGCCCTCTTTGTGGTGTTCGTTGGATTTTTATTAGTATAAAATTTTTTTGCTCTTCTATGTTTCTAGTGATTCCTATAGAATAATAGCTTTGTGTAGGCGGCACCCTCTAGTGCTCAGAGGCTCCACTCTCTGGAGCTGCCCAGAACCTGAAGTGATGGCAGGGGTTGCAGGCAGTTGGCGCTGGTGCTTCAAGGTTAAGCATAGGTCTTCCTGCTTCCCGACTGCAATGCCTGCTTCCACTACCAGCAACAGTGGGCCTATTGTGCTGGGAGGAGCATCTGCATTATGCCTCTGTAGCTGTTATAGGCTGGCTGCCCCATGGCTGGACTTGCACACTGGCAGGGGCTGCCAGTGTGCGAACTGTTGCCAGCCAGGAGGAAGGAGCAGAAGGCTGCATATTGCAGTGGGTTCCTTGGGCCTGTGTTCTTGCCAGGGCAATGGAGCACCTGCAGCTCTTGAAAGTCCCCAACCTGCTCTGCTGAGTGTGTGGGACAATTTTGTCCATCTTCTTTCTCCTGAGTAGCAGTCTCTGTGTAATCTTTGCCTCTTTAGCACCCTTCCTGCTGTTGGGAAGTCTTTCAATGTGTCTGCCTTTCTTTTGTCCCAGAGTGGCTGGTTGTGGGTACCCATTTTCCACAATTGGCTGGAATCTCAGTCTCTCCCGAGTATTCTGCCTGTCTTTGCTTTCCAGCCCCACTAATCTCCAGAGCACCATGTAATGTGGGTTTGTTTTCCTGGAGCAGGTCTCTGGGTGTTTAGCAATCCTGGGCTTTTGCTCCCTCCCTGTTCCATTTTTCTTCCTCTCTCCTGTGAGCTGGGATGGGGAGGGCTGGATCTTTCTGGCTGGTGGCTTTGCTACTTTACTGTTTTCTGTGAGGTCTTCTCTTTTCCCTAGATGTAGGCTGTCTTTTCTGTAGTCATTGGGTTGCTCTTTTAGGACTAAGTGTATTTGATGTATTTTAGTGTTATATGTGGTTTTGGAAGAGTGTTTCTGCCTTTCTTCTCATGCTGCCATCTTTTTCCCCAGTATATCAGCCCTTTTATGTGAGCTGTTCTTTGCTCTTGTTTTTCAAGAAAGGACTGCTTTATTAGAGTTAAAATAATTACGGTGATTTTTTTCTTAAAATTTAATTAATTTATTTTTTTAAATTTAATTTTTGTTTTGCTATCATTAATCTGCAATTACATGAAGAACACTATGTTTACCAGGCTCCTCCCCCTAACAAGTTCCCCACCCTCCACCCGACTACAGTCACTTTCCATCAGCATAGCAAGATGCTGTATAATTACCACCTGTCTTCGCTGTTGTACAGCTTGCCCCATACCCCCCCACAGCACTATACATGCTAATCGTAATGCCCCCTTTCTTTTTACCCACCCTTATCCCTCCCTTCCCACCCATCATCCCCAGTCCCTTTCCCTTTGGTAACTGATAGTCCATTCTTGGGTTCTGTGATTCTGCTGCTGTTTTGTTCCTTCAGTTTTTCTTTGTTCTTATAGTCCACATGTGAGTGAAATCATTTGGTACTTGTCTTTCTCTGCCTGGCTTATTTCACTGAGCATAACAGCCTCTAGCTCCATCCATGTTGTTGCAAATGGTAGAATTTGTTTTCTTCTTATGGCTGAATAATATTCCATTGTGTATATGTACCACATCTTTATCCATTCATCTACTGATGGATACTTAGGTTGCTTCCATATCTTGGCTATTGTAAATAGTGCAGCGATAAACATAGGGGTGCATCTGTCTTTATCAAACTGGGCTGCTGTATTCTTAGGGTAAATTCCTAGAAGTGGAATTCCTGGGTCAAATGGTATTTCTATTTTGAGCATTTTGAGGAACCTCCATACTGCTTTCCACAATGGTTGAACTAATTTACATTCCTACCAGCAGTGTAGGAGGGTTCCCCTTTCTCCACAACCTTGCCAACATTTGTTGTTGTTTGTCTTTTCGATGATGACGATCCTTACTGGTGTGAGGTGATATCTCATTGTGGTTTTAATTTGAATTTCTCTGATGACAAGCGATGTGGAGCATCTTTTCATGTGTCTGTTGGCCATCTGAATTTTGTCTTTGGAGAAGTGTCTGTTCAGCTCCTCTGCCTATTTTTTAATTGGATTATTTGCTTTTTCTTTGTTGAGGTGTGTGAGCTCTTTATATATTTTGGATGTCAGCCCTTTATCGGATCTGTCATTTATGAACATATTCTCCCATACTGTGGGATACCTTTTTGTTCTATTGATGGTGTCCTTTCCTGTACAGAAGCTTTTCAGCTTGATATAGTCCCACTTGTTCATTTTTGCTTTTGTTTCCATTGCCTGGGGAGATATGTTCAAGAAGAAGTCACTCATGGTTATGTCTAAGAGATTTTTGCCTATGTTTTTTTCTAAGAGTTTTATGGTTTCATGACTTATGTTCAATTCTTTGATCCATTTCAAATTTACTTTTGTGTATGGGGTTAGACAGTGATCCAGTTTCATTCTCTTACATGTAGCTGTCCAATTTTGCCAGCACAGTCTCTTGAAGAGACTGTCATTTCCCCATTGTATGTTCATGGCTCCTTTATTGAATATTAATTGACCATATATGTTTGGGTTAATGTTTGGAGTCTATTCTGTTCCATTAGTCTGTGGCTCTGTTCTTGTGCCAGTACCAAATTATCTTGATTACTGTGGCTTTGTAGCAGAGCTTGAAATTGTGGAGTGAGATCCCCCCCACTTTACCCCACTTTATTCTTCCTTCTCAGGATTGCTTGAGCTATTTGGGATCTTTGGTATTTCCATATGAATTTTTGAACTATTTGTTCCCGTTCATTGAATAATGCTGTTGGTAATTTGATAGGGATTGCATCGAATCTGTTTATTGTTTTGGGCAGGATGGCCATTTTGACGATATTAATTCTTCCTAGCCAGGAGCATGGGATGAGTTTCCATTTATTAGTGACCTCTTTAATTTCTCTTAAGAGTATCTTATAGTTTTCAGGGTATAGATAGGTCTTTCACTTCCTTGATTAGGTTTATTCCTAGATATTTTATTCTTTTTGATGCAATTATGAATGGAATTGTTTTCCTGATTTCTCTTTCTATTAGCTCATTGTTAGTGTATAGGAAAGCCACAGATTTCTGTGTGTAAATTTTGTATCCTGCCACTTTGCTGAATTCCGATATTAGTTCTAGTAGTTTTGGAGTGGAGTCTTTAGGGTTTTTTATGTACAATATCATGTCATCTGCAAATAGTGACAGTTTAACTTCTTCTTTAACAAGCTGGATTCCTTATATTTCTTTGTTTTGTCTAATTGCCATGGTTAGGACCTCCAATACTATGTTGAATAACAGCGGGGAGAGTGGGCATCCCTGTCTGGTTCCCGATCTCAGAGGAAAAGCTTTCAGCTTCTTGCTGTTCAGTATGATGTTGGGTGTGGGTTTATCATATATGGCCTTTATAATGTTTAGGTACTTGCCCTCTATCCCCATTTTGTTGAGAGTTTTTATCACGAATGGATATTGTCTTTTGTTGAATGGTTTTTCAGCATCTATGGAGATGATCATGTGGTTTTTGTCCTTCCTTTTGTTGATCTGGTGGATGATGTGGATGGATTTTCGAATGTTGTACCATCCTTGCATCCCTGGGATGAATCCCACTTGGTCATGGTGTATGATCCTTTTGATGTCTTTTTGAATTCGGTTTGTTACTATTTTGTTGAGTATTTTTGCATGTATGTTCATCAGGGATATTGGTCTGTAGTTTTCTTTTTTGGTGGGGTCTTTGCCTGGTTTTGGTATTAGGGTGATTTTGGCTTCATAGAATGAGTTTGGGAGTATTCCCTCCTCTTCTAATTTTTTTGAAAACTTTAATGGGAATGGGTATTATGTCTTCTCTGTATGTCTGATAAAATTCTGAGGTAAATCCATCTGGCCCTGGGGTTTTGTTCTTGGGTCGTTTTTTGATTACCACTTCAATTTTGTTGCTGGTGATTGGACTGTTTAGATTTTCTGTTTCTTTCTGGGTCAGTCTTGGAAGGTTGTGTTTTTCTAAGAAGTTGTCCATTTCTCCTAGGTTTTCCAGGTTCTTAGCATATGGGTTTTCATAGTATTCTTTAATAATTCTTTGTATTTCTGTGTGGTCTGTTGTGATTTTTCCTTTCTTATTTATTTCTTCTGTGATATTTATTATGTCCCTCCTTCTGCTGACTTTAGGCCTCACTTGTTCTTCTTTTCCAGTTTCAATAATTGTGACATTAGACTGTTCATTTGGGATTGTTCTTTATTTAAATGTGCCTGGATTGCTATATACCTTTCCTCTTAAGACTGCGTTCACTGCGACCCACAGTAGTTGGGGCTTAGTGTTGTTGTTGTCATTTGTTTCCATATATTGCTGCATCTCCATTTTAATTTGGTCGTTGATCCATTGATTATTTAGGAGCATGTTGTTAAGCCTCCATATGTTTGTGAGCCTTTTTTCTTTCTTTGTATAATTTATTTCTAGTTTTAAACCTTTGTGTTCTGAGAAGTTGGTTGGTAGGATTTCAGTCTTTTTGAATTTACTGAGGCTCTTTCTGTGGCCTAGTATGTGGTCTATTCTGGAGAATGTTCCATGTGCACTTGAGAAGAATGTGTATGTATGCTGTTGCTTTTGGATGTAGAATTCTATAGATGTCTGTTAGGTCCATCTGTTCTAGTGTGTTGTTCAGTACCTCTGTGTCCTTACTTATTTTCTGGTTGGTGGATCTGTCCTTGGGAGTGAGTGGTGTGTTGAAGTCTCCCAAAATGAATGCGTTGCATTCTATTTCCTCCTTTAATTCTGTTAGTATTTGTTTCACATATGCTGGTGGTCCTGTATTGGGTGTATATATATTTATAATGGTTATATCCTCTTGTTGGACTGAGCCCTTCATCATTATGTAGTGTCCTTCTTTATCTCTTGTTACTTTCTTTGTTTTGAAGTCTATTTTGTCTGAGACTAGTACTGCAACACCTGCTTTTTTCTCCCTGTTGTTGGCATGAAATATCTTTTTCCATCCCTTGACTTTTAATCTGTGCATGTCTTTGGGTTTGAGGTGAATCCCTTGTAAGCAGCATATAGATGGGTCTTGCTTTTTTATCCATTCTCTTACTCTGTGTCTTTTAATTGGTGCATTCAGACCATTTACATTTAGGGTGATTATTGAAAGATACGTACTTATTGCCATTGCAGGCTTTAGGTTTGTGGTTACCAAAAGTTCAAGGTTAGCTTCTTCACTATCTTTCTGTCTGACTTAACTCGCTTATTGAGGTATTATTAACACTATCTGATGATTCTTTATTTCTCTCCGTTCCTTTTCCTCCTCTTCCATTCTTCATATGTTGGGTGGGTGTTTTGTTCTGTGCTCTTTTTAGGAGTGCTCCCATCTAGAGCAGTCCCTCTAAAATACTCTGTGGAGGTGGTTTGTGGGAGGCAAATTCCCTCACCTTCTTTTGCTTGTCTGGGAATTGTTTAATCCCTCCTTCATATTTAAATGATAATCGTGCTGGATACAGTATTCTTGGTTCAAGGCCCTTCTCGTTTCATTGCATTAAATATATCATACCATTCTCTTCTGGCCTGTAAGGTTTCTGCTGAGAAGTCTGATGATAGCCTGATGGGTTTTCCTTTGTAGGTGACCTTTTTCCTCTCTCTAGCTGCCTTTAATACTCTGTCCTTGTCTTTGATCTTTGCCATTTTAATTATTATGTGTCTTGGTGTTGCCCTACTTGGGTCCCTTGTCATGGAATTCTGTGTGCTTCCGTGGTCTGAGAGGCCATTTCCTCCCCCAGTTTGGGGAATTTTTCAGCAATTATTTCTTCAAAGATATTTTCTATCCCTTTTTCTCTCTCTTCTTTTTCTGGTACTCCTATAATGCGGATATTGTTCAGTTTTGATTGGTCACACAGTTCTCTTAATATTCTTTCATTCCTGGAGATCCTTTTATCTCTGTCTGCGTCAGCTTCTCTGTGTTCCTGTTCTCTGGTTTCTAGTCCATTAATGGTCTCTTGCATCTCATCCATTCTGCTTTGAAGTCCTTCCAACGATTGTTTTATTTCTGTATTCTCCTCCTTAATTCTTGCATATTCCTGTGCAAGTCCATCAGCATGGTTATGACTTTTATTTTGAATTGTTTTTCAGGAAGATTGGCTAAATCTGTCTCTCCAAGTTCATTCTCAGGGGAGGATCTGGAAGGTGTGTGGTTTAGTCTGGTCTGGATCGTATTTCTCTGCCTTTTCATGTTGATAGATGCAGTGGTATGATGTTGACTCATCTGTCAACTGGGAGAACCAGGACCCTTTCCACTTGCTCCTGGCCTTTCTTTATAGGGCCAATGGCGACCCCTAGCGGCCTGTGTTGCGCAGTTGCACGTAGACTGGGTCTTTCTCGCCTGGCCGCTATGGAGGAAGCTCCCTTGCTGTGCGCATAGCCAGCCTCAGGCTGCTGCTCTCCTATGGTGGGGGAATGTGTGGGGGGTGTTTATTGCTGTGAGGGGTCTCAGAGCTGCTGCCCAGGGGGTTAGGGCGCCTGTAGTTACCCGGGATTCCTAGCTCCTGGGCTAAGTGTCCCGGGACGCTTCCGTCCAGCTTTGCAGTCCCTGTCCCTTTAAGACTTTCAAAAAGCACTCACTTTTTTTTGTCCCAGGGGCGCCCGCTGCAGGGACCCTCTTGCAGGTTTTAGTGTCCTGTTATGCTAGTTTCCCGCACTCCTCGCTCTGTGTGTCTGCGCTCTGGGTTTGGATGGCTAGGGATGGGTGTTCAGCAGTACTGGGCTCCCTCTCCTTCCCCGCTCTGACTCCTGTCCTCCTGCCGTGAGCTTGGGCGAGGGGCACTCTTGTACCACTGGTCTGGGGCCTGTATCTTATCCCCTTCGTGTGGCGCTGGGTTCTCATGGGTGTGGATGTAGTCTGGCTGTTGTCCTGTATCTTCTGGTCTCTCTTTTAGGGATTGTTGTATTTGTTGTTTTCAAAAATATATATGTTTCTGGGAGGAGATTCCCAGTGTCTTACTCATGCCGTCAACTTGATTCTGCCTCCTGGTGATTTTTTTTTTAAATCACAATTTTTGTATTCTCTTTGATGTTTTTCTGGTTATTTTTATTCATTTGCTATCTTATTTTTTCTTATTAATTTCCTTTCCTTTCCTTTTTCTTGTATCTTGAATAGACTCTTGTATTTTTAGTTTTTTGATTAGTACTCTTACAGTGAAGGGTGTTCCTCTTGGATTATTTCTGTGCCTTTAAATAGGTATCAAAGGACCAAGGCTGCCTGGTGTTCTCCTTGTGCTGTGTGTGCAAATGAGTTCTTTTGTCTTTTCTTTCTTCCCAGATAAAAGACTGTACTCTTGAGAGTCCCACTATAGAGACTCTCTCTCAACTTAACTCATTGACTGGCTGCTATCTTTGGACAAAGTTTGTGTAATTTCTTCATTCCTACTTCTTTGGCATCTTTGTACCTCTTTCCAAGAAAATTCCTAGGTCTGTGTTTGCATTTGTTCCTGATACCAAATGGGGGACTGTTGGTTTTACCTTTCAGGATATGCCTGTCAGTTTCAGAGAACTGTATACCCATGGAACCTCTGTAATACCAGGTATATCCTGAGGGTTGGCAATCACTTGTGCTTGATCTCCACTACTTTTGGAAGCCTTTCCAGATACTATGCTTTGACATTACAGATGACTTTTATTTTGGATTACTTTGCATTTTGGTTTCATACTCTTGATCTTTTAGGAGGAGAAGGGAGAGATTGCTATCTTGACTCTGCATTTAAAACTGGAACTCCTGTAAGTCTTTGTAAAAATTGGTTTCTTGGTTGATAGGTACCCTGTTATATGTGTCAGAATGTATATTGATCTAGTGACTTTTTGAATGATATTTCAGTGACCAGTATTTGGCAATCATTGTACTCTATGTGTAATAATGAACTCTGCATTGGCTTAAGAATACTTGAAATTAAATACTTTCTTTTCATTATTTTAATTAGAGCCCATGTAAACTATTACTAATTCTGTATTGATTACTCAATTATAGTCAAATAAAGGAGAATTGACTGCAGTTGTACATCAGCTTCAAGAAAAAGACAAGTTACTTGCTGCTGTCAAGGAAGATGCTGCTGCTATGAAGGATCGGTGTAAGCAGTTAACCCAGGTGAAGACATTTTTGTGTTTAAGGGATTTACTTTGTGATTCAGAATCACTGAAGAATTTTAAAAATTGTAATTCCTGACTTAATTATTTGTATAATAAACTTATACCTGGTAAAAGCCATTTTCTTCTAGAATTTTAGGTATTGTTGGTGGGGGTCTTGCTCTTTCATGTTATTATAGCTATAGTTGAATTATGAATTTAAAATGACCATACTTATAGACATCCCAGGTTCAGAATAACAGAAGCATTTGGACATTTGAGAGCATGTTTAAATTGGATATGACCTAGATTTATTCTCTTCAGAAGCACAAAACTTGGTGTGATCGTGTATACATTGAGTTTACATATATAGGATAAATGTTGAAAAAATGTTGAAGTTTTTCAAATCCCAGAAATTTTACTTTGAGAAGTAAAAAAACCAAAATCATTACAAGTTATGTCAAACAATACAAACTTCCAATTTCAAAACAAGTATGTCCTGGGGATATAGTGTATAGGATAGTGACTATATATAGTTAATAATACTGTACTGTATATTTGAAAGTTGCCTAGAGAGTAGGTCTTAAAAGTTCTTATCACAAGAAAAAATATTTGTTCACTGTGTGGTGGTGATGTTAATTCTGGAGGTCATTTTTGCATTACATACAAATACTGAATCAGTGTATTTACACATGAAACTAATGTGATGTTCTATGTCTATTGTATTTACAAAAACAAAACAAAACAACATGTAGACTGGTAAGATAATTGAAATTCTGTAGAAAGTATGGTCTCATTTCTCCTAATCTGCTTATTCCCCCTTTTAAGTATTAAATACAGTAGAGTAAATGAGGTTTATTTCTGCATCATTCAGGTAGCTACTTGATTACATTATGAGAATGGCCTCATTTGAATTTAAAATCTTTTATGTGAATTTAAAGTTAATAAAAAATGTCAGTGGGAAATCTCTTTCAAATCAATATTGATCAAAGTTACTAAAATAAGCGTGTTTACTTAAGATTAGAAGCTTTAATATGTCCAGAAAAGTATAGCCACATAAAACTGTATTTTAAAAATTAAAAAAGTATCCACTTCATGGTAATTGAGTTTTATGTACTTAAGTAATACACTTATGATGAGTATACTTTTCTTCCTAAGTGTATTACACATATCAGTACAATTTACAAATGTAAATGAGTTGATAACTCTTATGGGTAAATGTCAGCTACATAAAAAACCTAAATTTTATCAGTTTTACACCTGCAGATAACATTAAAAATTGCTTGGCTTTCTTACACTTTGATAATTAACGATTGTTCTAGAAGTTCATAATATTTGCAACACAAAATGAAATCACCCTTTTAAGATTTGACTTGGGAAGATAATAAAACTTTACCTTCTCATATTTACTTTTCCTTACTTTAAACTTCCATTCTGCTATAAATGTATCTTTATGTCTTCCTCTAGGAAGAAGACTTCTTTTTTCTCTTCTAGGCTTTTTCCTTTTTTGTGCCCTAAAAGAGAGAGAGTACCTTCAAATAATAATCAACTGTTTTGTTTTAAAAATATTCTTTTTTGTAATCAAGTTAGAATGTAGAGTTTCCTTGAAGTTCAACTTTTTAGCTCTTAGATCAGAAAGTATATTTGAAATAAGAGTAAACAGAAAAACAGCTGAGTGTTTATGAAAGAAATTGATGTAAAAACAGGTAATAGGCAGCTGACCTATTTTTTTAAAACCTTTGACCTTGCTTTTTAAGTAATTACTTATTTCAGAGCTCATGATTGTTGTACTGTCAATATTTTTGCTGATGTTAAAAATGTTTTCTTGTAGTCTATAATACATTTTTTAAAATAAGTTTTCATAATTTCTGTTTTTCTCTTCTAGGAAATGATGGCAGAGAAAGAAAGAAGCAGTGTGGTTATAGCAAGGATGAAAGATCGGATTGGAACATTAGAAAAGGAACATAATGTATTTCAAAACAAAATGCATGTCAGTTATCAAGAGACTCAACAGATGCAGATGAAGGTATATTTTCTTTTTTTGAAAATACAATGAAATGTTTGCATTCAACTAGCAAATTTTCAAGTGTCTAATATGTGCAAGTCTCTCTGCTGGACCATGGTACAATGACTAAACTGTCTCTCTGTCTTTAAGCAAACAATTTTAATAGGGATTGATGAGGTTGGGAGGCTCTAAGCTTACAAGTAAATACTCCATTACAGTTCAGTAATGTAATTACTACGCACTGCTTCTATGCTTTCATTTGGCCCAGTCCTTTATCTTCCCGCTCCTGGTCATTTGAAGTATTTCCCATTAATCAGGTTGTTGAAAACCTGACTTTTTTTTCTAGTCTCAAATGATCTTTTCTTTTTCTAAAACCCTACTTAACTGTTCATTTGAAACTTAGTCAAGCGCTTGGTAGCAATATATTTTATCAAGGGTTAAAGGTGTTAAAGTGATACATTATTTTTTTTTAACTTGGTTAGTTATAGAGGCCAAAATGTAGATGCCCTGTAAGTTCTCTAAAAAAAAAAAACATACTCTAACTTCTCTTAATTAAATAGGTTAACTAAAAATGACTTCACATACTAAAGTAAAACATATATCCTTATGAGAATATAAGATTCAGTATTCTTTCTTTTGATTCTGTAATTCTGAAGTAAAAAATTAGAAGCCAGAGTATTTTAGCAGGTGGATTTGCCATCTATTTGATTATGGCTCAACTTGTAACGTATAAATGAATTGAACATATTTTCAATTGCTAAATTTTTTCATAGAGAAATACTGCTAATAAAATGAAGTTGACATAATCTAGGATCAAGAAAGGCTTAATTCTTTATATAGTCTTAGGTAACAAGGAAGTTCTAAATCATCTTTTAGTTCTAAAACATCTCTGTGTATTTATTTTACATTTCATATATGACAGCAGCAACTTGCATTCTTGAATGCTCTGGCAGCTTGTATTTACTCTGCATCTGTCACTGTGAAAATGTATTTTATCCTTTTAGTTTGTTTACATTTCTTTGAGAAGGATGGTCCAGACTTTATTCTGTTCATGCTTTTTAAGTTCTCATCATAATAAAGTTTCTTTTAAAAGTTAGCTTTGGCAGTCATTGTTTTCTAAACTCATGTGTGTAAAATAACTTTTCAGTTCCAGCAAGTTCGTGAGCAGATGGAGGCAGAGATAGCTCACTTGAAGCAAGAAAATGGCATACTGAGAGATGCTGTCAGCAATACTACAAACCAACTAGAAAGCAAGTATGTTTCCAAATACTGAATTTTTAATGGAATGGCAGAATATTTTAATTGAATGGCTTCATATTTTCTTGAGTCATCAAAGTGGTGTTTGATAGTAATTGGTTAGCTTTTGTTTTTTGCGTTTGTTTGTAAAATGAGTTAAATTTCAAAAACAATTCTCTTACAGTGTAAAGAACTTCTTCAGCTAACCTATATGATACATACTTACTACTGCCAGTGGAATAGTCCACAATTTTATGAGACTGAATTTCCAAGTTTTAAACCATCTATCCCCTTTAAAGTTTTTCCCAAACTTCATTATTCTGGAAAGCCTCTGGCATGTTAGTTAAAAAAGCACATTCTTGAGTCCTACCCCTAAATGATTATGATTTGGTGGGAGCCTAGGAAACTGACTATTTATACATGTTCTTTTTGATAGTGATATAGTTGGCTCTGGGCCATATTTTGAGAAACAGTGCCTTAGAGAAGAATGGTAGCTTGCTTACTCAGAATAAACACTATGACTGGTTGATTTTAATAGATTTTTCAGAATACCTGTTTGAGGGTGACACTGTTGATTCATACTCATGAGTGTATGGGCATCCATTTTTATTCATTATTTTATAGATACTTTAGAAATTGTGTAATTGTCATCAGAATGATTCATTTAACTGAATTTCATTATTAGTAGTAACTTACGTAATATATAGTAGTCCTTTTCAGTTTGCTATGAATGAAATTACTAACTCAGCAAAACTAATATAAAATATGTTTTATTTATCTATGCTTTATGTATGTTTGTAATAATGAAAGGTTCCTAATCCAGCTACTGTTTTCAGGCAGTCTGCTGAACTAAATAAACTACGCCAGGATTATGCTAGGTTGGTGAATGAGCTGACTGAGAAAACAGGAAAGCTGCAACAAGAGGAAGTCCAAAAGAAGAATGCTGAGCAAGCAGTTACTCAGTTGAAGGTGATAAGCTACCACCTTTATTTATCTTTTCATATGTAGAGCAGATACTCAATTAAATGACTTGAATGTGCATTTATGTTTGAGAAATGTTGTTGGAAGCTTAATGGGACCTGTAATCTTAAGTGCTTTGCCGAAATAAAAAGTGTGCACTAATGAAAGAAATGAATATAGGCTTGAGTTTGAAGTTCCTGACTGAAGATATGAAAATGAAATTATCTGATTGACTGTTACGAAGTTTGATTTCATCTGACAGAGAGGAGTAGATTTGTTTCTTTTGCACTTCATAGCAAATGCACATTGAGTGGAATGATGAGTAGAATTGTCTGTTCCTCCTTTTATTGGATAGAGGATTTGTTGAATGTATATATAGTTCAGTTTGTTTAGGTTAAATGTGTTAGATTCCTGCATAGGTCCTTGATACATTCGTACCTTATACAGGGTCCAGTATTAGGGATTAAGAGGGTTTTGAGAATAAGTGAATGAGGAAAATAGTGTAATTTTTATTTTCTTTGATGTTTTCATGGGTTCCTATGGGAGATTGATAAAATTCCCCTTTCCTTTATTTAATATTTATCTTGCCCATGTGTGTTTAGTGCTAGCCTATATAAATACGAAAGTTTGTTTTTTACAGATATAGAGAAGTAGATAAATGACACTAAAGATTATGGTCACACTGAAGTGTTTATCCTGTACCTCAAAATATAAACTTTGGTCCCTGCTGAGATTTAGCAATAAAGATACTATCCTATCTTTTGAAAGCCCATCAACTAAAGAAAGATTAATGGAAAACATTATAGCTAAGTGGCTCAGATATATACAGAGTAGTAGCTATATTGATGCATGAGAACAATACTGAGTTTCTGAAATAATCTCTCATCTGTAAATCCTATGTATTAGAGAATGGAATGGCTGTGGCTGGTAATACCTGTGCATATTATCAGACTGAGCATCTTACTGGGGTTGCCTATCTTATTAAAATATAGGAGACTAGTTTTTAGAAACAGTTTTATGACACAACAACAAAGATAAAGAGGATGCTTTTTTTTTTTTAAATTGAAATCCTGTGTTTGTGCTGACTTATCCTTTCTCCAGGTTCAACTCCAAGAAGCTGAGAGAAGGTGGGAAGAAGTCCAGAGCTATATCAGAAAGAGAACAGCAGAGCATGAGGCAGCCCAGCAAGGTAAGGGGAAGGGGTATTCATGTAAATTTAGTATATAATTCTGGGTAAAATTTCCTCCCCTCTCAAATATGTGAAGAAAGTATAGTTTTGCATTTTGTCATAGCTCATTAAAAATAGCTTTTAAACTTTCAGAATATTTCTTCAACATTTCTTAGGGCTTTAAAGATAAGCTGTCTCCTAGCTTTTTCTGAAGCATTAAGTTACAGATAAAATCACAGCCCCTAATACAATAATGGGAACCCAGTGCTGTGTGTTTCCTTTATGTAGTTTTTCCCTTTGGTCCCTTGATCAACTCCTCATTTTATTTTTTGTTTCTAAGGAAGGACTCACTTCCTCTATTGTGAAGAGAAAAGCAGTGAGAACATTACCATTCCTAGTAGTTGACTTCAAACTGCCTACTTAATTACTTTCACTGATTATTCTAAATTTGATGACCATCTTGGAGATAATGGAGCTTGTATTTTGTGTATTATTTATGTCTCCACTACTCACTTTATCCCATGAAAGAGGCAGTGAGCTAGTAAAATACAATTCAAATAATAGGATAGATCATACAGGGTTTTGTCTCTTTAGACCTTTGGTTTCTTCCTATTTTTTTTCCACCCCTTGAGTATATTCCTTTGGTTCAATATTTAAATATATCCAAGATATTTGAAGACCTTTTTCTTTAGCTATGAAGTTTATATTTACATTGATTCATTAGCTTATTTTTTAATTAATGTTTTATATTTTATCAATGAAGCACACATGAATTTTGCCAATTGTAGCTATTCACTATTTGTAATTATCTATAAACTATATATAACTGTAAACAGTAAAACCTTACTTTGACCAGAAGCAGTCACTTTTGCTTTTTAGTATTTTACATTGTATTTGTAAGTGAGCATATTATTAATACTTATACTGACTGCTCTCTCTCGATAGGTATCTGTTGACCCTTTATTTCAGAAAATTAGGGCTTAACAATCCCATACCATTCCTTCCACCTTCCCCTCAGTCTCCTGATATAGTTATGCACACTTCTTGATTATATCAATATTCATTATTTAAATCATGATGGTTGTATACCTCAATGCTGAGCCAAGATAAATATTATAACTGCAGTTCTTTTCTTGGACAATATTTTTTAATTTCCTCGAACTAATAATTGCTTTATGTTTTTAATGTGCTTGATTTTTTTTATTGTTTAAAATTTTACCCATGGTTAAACTCCCTTTAACACTCTCCCTGTTCTTAGCCTCTCAACATATTCAGTATTGGCAAAAACTATCAGTTTTTCCTGGGGAGTCTTTCTTTGGATTCCTCAATTTTCCTATTCCAATATTTGTTGCTTTTTCCTTTGTTTTTGGATCCTATGTTACTGCCATCTTTCTTGCTTTCCTCACTTAATAACATACCTTTTAGTAGCTCCATAGAAGTATGCCTTTAAGTACATTTGTTAAGGCTTTGCCTATCTGAAAATGTTTTTATTCTTTTACTGTCATGCTTTATTGGTAGTTTGGATGTAAATTCTAGGTTGTAAGTAATTTCCTCATAGAACTCTGAATGCATTAGTTTAGTTTTTAATGTTTATTGTTCCTGGTAAGAAATATTCTCTTAAGAGTTCCAATCTTGCATATGACCATTATATGTTTAATTTTCAGGAGTTCTTTTTTCAATTTGTGATCTGTTACTAGTGCCTTGTTGTGGAAATAACATCTCATTTTTCCTAAAACATATATACTACTCATACATAGACACACACATGTGCACACACATAATACACATTTTCTATTTTAACCTATATTTGCCTCTCCATCCTTGGTTGTAGTGGCCTCTTTTTTTCTCTGGTTTTGAACGTGTTTATGTTGTGGGTCTGGGAGACAGCGCTCATGATACCTGGTATTTACTGAGTCTTTCTGGGATTCTGGAACACTTTCCTCATCTTCATCTGCTGAGTTAGTAATAATCTCTCCAATTAATTTTATCTTAATTTCTTGTGATTTGAAGTTATATTTATTTTCTGATTGAAGAAACAAACTAGAAAACCCTCCTTGGATTTCTCCTTTGCTTCCCCTCCCACATATAGCTCCTCTGATCAGAGATAGTTTTATGTTTGTTTCTCATTTTTTTTTGTTGTTTTAGGATCATTACGTAAAAGCAGACAGTAAAGTTACACTTCATCTTACACCAGGACATCTGTCAGCCTTCAGCATCTGTCTTTTTTCCAAGTAGGAAAGAACAGAGAATTTATAAGAAATTCACTTAATAACTTACTAGAACATCTTTGGGGAAATAAAGAATGCTTTAAAAAAATAATACAGTAGTTTTAAACACCCATGTACCATTCAATTAACACATTTATTGAGTATGTACTGTGTGCCAAGCCTTGGGCATACCTGTGGATGTAGAGAAAAGGCAGTCTCTGATCTCAAAAAGCTCATTCTCTGGGAGAGGAGACAAATTAGTACAGTGTGGCTAGTGCTGTGATAAAGGTAAGCATAGGCTGCTCAGAGGAGCTGTATGTGGGAGGGGAAGCAAAGGAGAAATCTAAGGAGAGTTTTCTAGAAGAGATAATGCCTAGTCTGAAGATCGTAGCCAGGCAAAGGTAGAGATCTTTGTCAAATGCAGTGTTCTGTTACAGATTTACAGAGTAAATTTGTGGCCAAAGAAAATGAAGTGCAGAGTCTACATAGTAAGCTTACAGATACCCTGGTATCAAAACAACAGTTGGAACAAAGACTAATGCAGTTAATGGAATCGGAGCAAAAAAGGGTGACCAAAGAAGAGTCTCTACAAATGCAGGTTCAGGTATCCAATGTTTCCTTTTAAAAAATAAAGGTGGGCAGTGGTTGGATGTGTCGAAGAGAGGATAGCTCTACCTTATCCTAATTCTTGAGTAGTGATGAGTAATTAGAACTTAATCTGTGAGCAGTTGTCACAATACGGTATGTTTGAATATGTGCCTACAGATATCCTCACTCACAGTCTTATACTTTTTTGTGTTAGATTAGGAGCAGCCTAACATATTCTTAATTTCCACATGATAAATTAACTTTAAGAATAGAATGCATAGTCAGTTTAAAATGTTGCCTTTTAGAATTTAAGAGTGCCTTTTTAAAGATAAACTGATAAAATTGTAACTCATTTTGCTCATGTACATTAGTATATTTGTTAACAGCACAGTTTTCCCCTTCTCCTTTTTGGTTGCAATTTATGAAAGGATATTTTGGAGCAGAATGAAGCTTTGAAAGCCCAAATTCAACAATTTCATTCCCAGATAGCAGCCCAGGTAATGGTACTTTCTCACTGCTTATCATTAATAATAGCTTTCTAGCTGTTTACATAATCATCTGAATGCTTGTTGAGTGCAGAGCTCTACTGGATTAGTAGTGATACCCGGAGTGCTAAGCACTCTGGTAATTATGCACAGTGCTGTGGGAAAACACTAAGACAGAAATCTGAACCCAGCTAGTGGGAGGTGGGTTAGAGATTTTTTACCAGTCCTCACAAAACGGGGAATTGGCCGAATGTGTCAAAAATAGTGGTTTATTTCACTAAATACTGGCTAACCATAAGAGAAAACTTACAAAGTTATATAATACCCTCAGATGGTATATTAAGCATATTAAGCATAGCTCTCAGTCTAAAATTAATTGGAAAAGAGTTAATATAGGAAAGAGCATGTGTGTATGTATCGATGTATATATGTAAATTATCAACTCAAATTGGATTGAGATCTTATTGAGAGAGAGCTCTAGAAAATTTATCAAGAATTAAATATTTGGAGAATGCTCTAAGTACCTTTTACAAAGTAATGATAGCATGGGTATTAATCAAATTGACTTAATTGTTATCTTAATCATGAACTGTATCATTTCATTATTGAAAATAGTTACTAAGGAAAAGGAGCACAAGAATGAAAAATGGCCTCTGTGGCTATTTTTCCTATGTATTGCTTGTCAGTTACATAATTTCCAGAACTGCTAGCTTGTTTTATTTGAAATGTCTTAAGAAATGTAATTTCCTAATATTGGGTGTTGGAGATCATTAATAGCTACTATTGAGCACCCGTCATGAGCCAGATACTGCCTTAACAACTTTATATATAGTAATTTCTTTTAATTCTTAAAGTTCTATTATGATTATTGTACAACTTTTACATTTATCTTAAATGCTTTTATGTTGATTATATTTTTCTTAGACTTCCGCTTCAGTTCTAGCAGAAGAATTACATAAAGTGTAAGCCTGCCTTTCTACACTTCTCTTATAATTGCTTAATCACCACTAATTTAACACCTGTTAGATTCAGTGCTTATGATTAACTTTATATTCTGACTTGTTGAGAAAATACTCAACTAGATTTGGAGGTGCAGTGGATTCTGGTCTTTTTTTTAACCCCCCTTAGTATGTTGGGTCCCTAAACATTATACATTCTGTGCTTTCATGTCTTCATCATAAAGAGTTGGGGAAGCTTTTTTTCATTTGGGCCTTAGCAGTTATGTGGAAGAGATAATGGTAATTTGATATTAGTGTAAGTAAGTTAGTTTTTGTGTCTAATAAATAGTTGTATCTACCCTGTGTCTTAACCATATGGTGGTATGCCCCCCGAAACTTGGGTCACTTGAGTTCAGAAGACCTGAAATCTGGTTTGGGTATTACCAGGCTTGTGAGCTTAACTTATTTAACTTTTGACCGGAAGTTTTAAAATAAGGGTATTCATTTTAAGGAGTTATAGTAATGTATCTAACAGTTATTACTAAACTGAAAGGGGCTATAGAGTATAGAATAGTTACGTGAGAAACTACTTAGGTAAGGATGACCATATTTAAGTCTGTTAATCCTTTGATTGGTGACTTCTAAATCTTCATTGAGTGAACAAATATATTTCCTGTTAAAGGATTGCAGAAAAGGATAAGCAGATAAAACAGACTGAAGATTCTTTAGCAAATGAACATGATCATTTAACAAGTAAAGAGGAGGAACTTAAGGTACAGTAATTCTTATAAATGGCTGCAATATTTTAGAAGCATCATATTACCCTATCCTTGTAATCAGTACAAATGTCTATGAAGAATGGAAAATACTCTAGGATTTTTGAAAAGTGTCTTATCTTTTTTCTAAACTACAAAATCCTCTTTAGACTTCTAAGAGGAAAGCTCAAAAGAGCTTTTTTAACGTGATGTAATTCACAGTGTCTTGGAAAATATACTAAATAATGTGAAGTGATGTTTTCTTCTGATTTAAGAAATTGCAATTTGAGGCCTTGCTTATGTAGAAGAGATGCTATACAAACTTCAAAGCCAATTATATTAAATATTTCTAATACTATTTTTCTTTCTTGTTCTAGGATATACAGAATTTGAATTTCTTACTAAAAGCTGAAGTACAAAAATTACAGGCCCTGGCAAATGAACAGGTAGGTCTTTTTGCTTTTGAGCATTAGCCTCAGAATTTCAGTTTGTCTATACTTATTCTCACTGGTATTGCAAGCTCGAATTTTATTCATGTAGATAATAAATAAAATGGATACGTGTGTTTGGCTGCATGGTGTGTTGTTGAAAGCCTTCTAATGTTTGACCATGACTCTCTCAATCCACCTAGGTGTTACTGTTTTTGTGCTGAAATTGATGTTCCATCCAGTTAATTGATCAATTTTGAGTTATCAGAGAAATCAATTTAAAACTGTTAAAATGCTAATTTGTTTTAGCCTCTGCTATTTAATCAAAAAAGAATACACTTTGTATTAGGATAAAAGTTGACCCATGAGAAGTACAAAATACTGGACAGCATAAAGTATTACAGAAATTTATGATACTGCTTTAACTTGATTTACTTCATCTATATGAAAATGTAACTTATAAAAATCACTGAAAGAATAGTTTTGAGTGCTTCCTGAGTAATGATGTAATTCTGATCTCATTTCATACACAGGCTGCTGCTGCACATGAACTGGAGAAGATGCAGAAAAGGTGACTAAAGTATTGTTCTACATGGAGCCATTCATACATTTCTATTCAAGTATAACTGCAGGAAATATTGCTGCTTATAACTGATAGCTATGTGCATAATTTATGTAAACTTTCTGAGTATGTGAAGTATTTTAATTGATTTCTTTTCTCATAGTATTTATATTAAGGATGATAAAATAAGATTGCTTGAAGAGCAGCTACAGTGTGAAATTTCAAGCAAAATGGAAGAATTTAAGGTGTGTGATTAAGTTTGTCAACTCAGCTTTCTTTGAAAAAACATTTCAGTTTTCAGCTGAAGTGTCTCTGGAAATACTACTTTTTATATATAATCACTCAGAAACACAATTTCTGTGGTTTATTTGGGGGCTTATACAGACAATGAATTTTTATTATAGACTTTTTGCATAGGTTATCTTAACTTTTCTGTTCTTATAAGAGACTTCTGAAATTTAGCTTTTCTCTGCAGATTTTAGCCAGTAGTTTGTGATGAACTGCCTCCATTGTTAATGCAGTACTAGTTTCTTGTCATGGCCAATCAGCTTGAGTATTGTAAAGCATTTTGATCACAGTGTGCATTTCTACATGTAATAAGATATACATTCTTTCTTTTTTTAACTTTTGTTTAATAGGAATCCTTTCAGTATGCACTTCAGAAAGGAAGGTTTCCCAGAAGCCATTGGCACAAACTGTTCAACTCTGAAATACACAGGAAACAGTTACAAACATAGTGTTAATGCTATTTTGGAATAAATCACATGACTGAATTAAGGGGCTCAGTAGAAACTATGGTTTTAGAGATCATTGTGTATGTATTTTATACTAGTACTATATTCGTTGAAACTGAAAAATGAAGCCACATGAGATTTGCATTCTTAAGTCAGTATCTAATTCCTTGTCACTTTTGGGTACTTAAAACAATAATAGGGGTTTGAATTTTTAAGAAAACATACTCAAGTGATTGCTTTGTTACCTTTTTTTAATAAAACAATAGTAAATTGAGATACTTTCTTCCAGATTCTGAATGACCAAAATAAAGCATTACAATTAGAAGTTCAGAAGCTACAGACTCTTCTTTCTGAACAGGTAAGGCTTTTCATGAATTAAAAGGTAGAAATATTCAATATAAAGAATTCTGGTTCTATTTAAATAGTAATCAACTCAGTCATTTTGAGTTTTGCTTAAGTGTAGATTCATCTTAAGCAAGTATCTAAATTTCTGTTCATCAAGTATCTAAATTAAGGAAAACATATTTTTTCTTCCCTGAGAGGAAGCTAATGGTAACCTTATGAGCACTTCCCACTTCCTCTGGCTATGCCCACTCCCCCAAACAAAAACAAAAACTGTGATAGGATACATAAGAATTTCTTTAAGTCATTTTGATAGATTTGGCTCTCAGGATAAATTCCTTAGACTTTTGGAGTCTCTTTTTCTCTATGGCAGTTTCTTAAAAAGAGAATGGGTTTGAAACCTACTCCATTCATTTAAAAACAGGGTGATGTTGATCTAAGACTCTCATTCCAAGTCTTTCACATTGACATTTATTTGCATCATAAGCTTGTTAGTATTAGAAGGGGAAGTTTATGTTTAGTGCTTTGCATATGGCAGGCATCTTAAACCTTTATTCCTTTCTCTTAGAATATTTACTTTTTCCATTTCATCTGCCTCCTACTGTCATCATACTTTTTTCTAGAAAAGCAGTTTTAGAGATCATTGTATATGTATTTTATACTAGTACTATATTCATTGAAACTGAAAAATGAAACCACATGAGATTTGCATTCTTAAGTCAGTATTTAATTCCTTGTCACTTTTGGGTACTTAAAGCAATAATAGGGGTTTGAATTTTTAGGAAATTTAGGTATTTTTAGGTATTTACAGAAAACCATCAAAACTATAGCAGCCTGAATAAGCATGGCTCTCCATAAATTAGACCCCCGAGGCAATGTCCATTTATGTGGCTTTTTCTAAGAGTTGCCTTCATACTCTTGTTCTGCACAACTACTCAAATTCCAGGTTTTAAAAATATTTAGAAACTTTTTGATATTAGGTGACACATTAGAATAGAATTTCTCTGTTAATAATAACACTGCTAAATTTTTGGAATGAATTCTTAGTAGAAGGTGAAATATAAGTCATTACAATGACAGTACTTCATTTAGTAGATGCATGTTTTTTAATTTTAAAATTCACATTTATGTAGGTGTTGGTGTAAGTAGCTGTGCCAAATACTGTGGAAGTATTTTATTAACATCTGTTGACTTGTCAAGAAGTAATCCATTTATTCTACTCCCCATCCTTAAATACAATATTAAGTGCTTCGTATGATTTTAATTATTTTGTATATGCTTTACCTTTGCAAACAAAGGTAATAAAGGAGAAGAGCTGAATGGATGATACTTAGTGCAGCTAGATGACTCATGACACTATAATCCAAAAATGGTATTGAAGTCTTATTAACTCTCATTATCATTTCCCTTTTGTTATAACTTATAAGAAATATTTCATCAATTATAAGATTTCTTCCTTGTACTATGGAAGCAACCTAAGTGTCCATCAATAGATGAATGGATAAAGATGAAGTGTTACATATACACAATGGAATATTATTCAGCCATAAGAAGAAAACAAATCCTATCATTTGCAACAATATGGACGGAGCTAGAGGGTATTATGCTCAGTGAAATAAGCCAGGCAGAGAAAGACAAATACCAAATGATTTCGCATATTTGTGGAGTATAAAAACAAAGCAAAACAGAAGGAACAAAATAGCAGTAGACTCAGACTCCAAGAAGGGACTAGCGGTTACCAAAGGGAAAGGATTGGAGAGGGTGAGTGGGGAGGGGGAAGGGTATAAGGAGCACAACAATCCTCAATCACAATGTAAGTTGGTCATGGGGACGGTAGTACAGCTAATGATTCTGTAACATCTTACTACATTGATAGGTAATGACCACACTGGATGGGTTGAGGATTTCATAATATGGGTAACTGTTGAATCACTGTATTGTATATTTGAAACTCACATAAGATTGTATATCAATGATACTTAAAATAACTATAACCAGAGACTGTAAAATACACTGAGACTGCAGAGATGATAAATTACAAGGGAGAAATTTTTTTTTTATTAATCACCTCTGCAGTCTCGGAGTATCTTACAGTCTCTGGTTATAGTTCA
The DNA here is from genome assembly GCF_040802235.1 of Manis javanica. NCBI lineage: Eukaryota > Metazoa > Chordata > Mammalia > Pholidota > Manidae > Manis > Manis javanica. The sequence continues at coordinate 44,104,257 of NC_133163.1, read as the reverse complement.
GTTGACAGCATTTTAATTTTTAGCAGTTACATAAAATACCAGTTGGGAAATGCAGCATTGGTGACTTGACTAGATAAACTATGATAAGTAACTTTTGGTCTTGTTAACTCGTCCTCGAAAAGCAGAATGTAGTGTTTGTGAGTTGGTTATTAGAGATTCTGGAATACCTATTCCCATATATAAAGTTTTAAACTTCTAAAATTTACTTCATGGGAGCTAGAACAGATACTAGAAATTTCTGAATCTTTCCTAGAATTCCAGTATTAAAGATACTGGTAACTCTTGAATTTAAGCAGAAAACTTGAATCTTTAAAAATTGTTTAACTTTTATTGTACACTAAAAATGGTATTCTCCATCCTAATTAGATAGGAACAGAACCACTAGCTTTTCCTTCCACTATTTTTTCCTTAAAGATAATATGTTGCCCTAAGAATTGCCATTCTAATAGCTTACATAAAATACCCTATCATGTGTGGAAGTTAATATTTTAAAAATTCTTCTAATTTCTACCTTATTGAATATTCAACTTTTTGTCTACTATGTGGTTTTTGTGTACTCTTAGATACTCTGTTAAGATCCATTTTAGCATGAGATGGATTTTTTAAGTGAAGGATAGTTTTATGAATTTTTATGAAGAACAGTCCACAGAGCAAAATTTCATAGCCACATTTTTTGATTATTTGATATGATAAGAGGGGAAACTTACTTTGTGGTACTAATTTAAGATTTTTTCTTTGGTAATTCTTATAATTTTCTTCTGAAAGCACTTTCTCTTTAGTCTAGAAAGCAGATACTGTGCTGATAATGTTTCTGATTAGTAGGTAGGTATAATTTACCAGTCTCATTTTGGCAGACTAAAGAATCATCGTTTTGGTTTTTTCTCTGATCATTTTAATTGCTATTGCTAGTGAAAGAAGAGATAAAGATTAGTATAATTTCCATTTCTTTCATTTCCACCTTTCTTTAACCTCTTCCTATCCAGCAGTCAGCATTCCAAGTGACAGTTGAGAGAGGAACAGTTTAGTTATGTAAAAAGAAGTTCAGTCCTTCTGCCCCCATGGATTTTTATTCTGGAAGAAAAGATTGAGTTTATTGAAGCAGAAACCAATAATGATGACAAGTTGTTGTTTCTTCAGGTGTAGGAAGCAGAAAGACAAATACAAGGTAAAGTAACTTTTTATACATGAAAGAAGGGAAGACTCCATTTGGATGTATGCCTGTGGGTAGATGAGGTAAATAAATCATTACTAAGTCTTACTTAAGATAAAATCAAACTTTTTTTGCGGGGAAGGGTTCAGGTATCCTGTTTTTTGAAGCATCTTGACTTCTTAGCTCTGGAGCAGTATGACTTTATTGTAGATTTTTAAGATGTAATGATCAAGATTATTAAGTAAAAACTATGGGAGCAGGAAATTGCTTTGCCTTGCTGCAGGGCTATATTATATTGCAGAAGAATTCATTGTCACGTAACATGTAGTTTTGAAAACCGTCTGGGAAGGAAAAATTTGGATTGGATTTATACCTACAATGTAAGAAGTGAAAATGTTGCATAGATACTAAGTGAATGGATGGTCTGTTTTACGCAATTGAATATATTTGATGAGCACTTGACCAAGAGTATTTATTAAACTGTAGCCTTGTTAAAGGAAATTCAGTTCATTATATATTTACGAATTGGGTGTATGCTAGGTACTGTGTTGCATTCTAAGGCTACACAGATGAATGAGACTTGGATCCTACCCTGAAGAATGTGGCTTAGTAACACAAAAGTGTGATGAATAAAGTTACTGAATTGTGTTTGTAGGTTTGGAGGAAGATACAAATTCTAATCTGAAGGAGAGTGAGGGTGAAGAGGTATGATAGAGAGGGGACAGCTAAACCTGATTTTGAAAAATGGCCACGAATTTGCCAAACAGCTAAGGGGTACTCCAGGGTGAGGGGATGCAGTGTTAAAAGTCATGGCAATGTGTGGCAATGGCATTTCAGGGCATATTGACATATTGTAGAAATGTAAATTATGAGATGTAAAGAGTGGAAAAAGACTCAGGCCTAATCATGAACGACCTTGTTTGCTGTGTAAGTACCATGATCTTCATGTAGCATGTGGGTAAGCCACTGAAAGGTATTTATTACAAGGATGATTAGGTTTTTTGTTGAGCATTTTAGATCACTCTCGTAACAGATGTTTGAATTTATGTGGGGTAGAAGAATGTAGGACTGAAGATAATAATACAACTCAATGATTAGGGTGCAGGTAACTTGGACTTAATAGTGTTGTCTTTTTTTAATTGAGATATAATTGACATTACATTTGATTAGTTTTGGGTATAATGATTTGATATTTGTATATAATGCAAAATGATCATAACAATAACTGGTTAACATACATCACCATACATAGTTACACATTTTGTGTTAAATCTTTAGGTGAGAGATGGCATTTGTCAAAAATAAAGATGGATAAAAAACCATCTTGTTGAAAGATTTATAAACTTACTGCATGATTTATTTTTCACATTTTATAAGCCTGATTTAATGTACTTTTGACAGCACTTATCTTCTTTCTGGTAGAAGGAAAATTTTTTCCCACTGAGAAGTTCTTCCTGTAATCCTCACAGAATAATCATTATGGACCAAAAGCAGAGAGAGTTTTAGTATATTGTGGTATTTGAGATGGGTAAAGCTGAAGGCCTTCCATAGGCATTGAAGAAAAGTTGATTAATTTAGAAATATGCAAGAAATAGAATCTTAGGACTTGAATTTGGCAATGGAAAAATTTATAGTATTTGTGAAAAATGATTGTAATAAAAAGGGAAAAAATTGAGAAGAAGAGAATGGGATGGCAGAAGAGAATGTTCGAGGAAAAAGATCACAAACCCATTTTTGTAAGGCTGCTTAGCTGTCTGAAGCCCTGGGAGTGCCAAGGAGGAAGCCCCCCTTTTGGACACACAATAAATTATAACACTGGGGACTTCTGTGTTTATGGGGGAATATTAGAAAGGGGGTGAGGTCAGCTTACATGTAATGTTTTACTGCTTTACAGGGGGAATATGTTCATATGTTGCTTCTGCAATTTACAATCAGTTTTAAAACTTTCTATTCTATGTATTGGTCTGAGTGTTGGTTACACAGTATCTTCATGTTAAAAATAAATTGCATTGTAAACAGGATTGGTGCACTTGCCTATATAAATGTTAAAACTTAGTTTTAAAAGTTAAATCAATTTATAAAAAGAAAGAGCAAAGCCTCCTTCCTGGCCTGTGAGGCCATGAGCCTTGGACTTTTTATGTTGAAGAAATGAATTAATAAAGGAAGTAAGGCAAATTCTCTTTTCATCCTTAAGGTTTTCTTTTACAGTGACTAAAAAATTATTCATAGGATACTAATTTATTTTGCAAGCCCATTTTATACTTCATCTTTTTCTGTGTCTTTGTGTAGTTGCTTCTCTTATGTCTTGTATTTTCTGAATTAAATAATTCTTTTATTTTTAGCAGTCTTCAGATATGGATCATCTTCCTAAATTTTTGCACCTGATTAAATAGTTTTTTATAGAATCCTTTATCTAGACTAGTTTTAGATAACTTGCAAACTTGGTAAAATTAAACTTTTTTTTTTTAGCCTAGCAAAGATGCTGTGGAACAAATGGAGAAATGGTAAGAGTTTAAAATTTTCTTTTTATATTTTAATGTCTCGTTTCTACCAAATTTGAGGTAACAGAATTATTTATTAATCTAGATCCTTGAAATCCTCTTTGTACTTAATAGTAGAAGAGAGTGGTATGCTATTAATTGATCTGATTTGGGATTATACTTGGTTTGTGGGCATCATCTGTGGCAGTGATATATTTCTTTAGGCTAGCATGAAAGCATGCATTACTTGAGAACACATTTTACTCATTTGTAAAGAGGAAGTAGTACCCTTAGGCTGTGATCAAAGATCTTCAGAAATCTTTCCAGAATCAAAACTTTATAGGGATGGACACAGGAGTTGATCCACATAAAATATTTAGGAATGATATCATTTACTTTGAAAAATAGTTCCTACATATATTTTAAATTTCATATAATTTCAGTATTCAAGAAAAAGATGAGAAGTTGAAGACTGTGGAAGAATTACTTGAAACTGGACTTATTCAGGTGGCCACTAAAGAGGAGGAACTGAATGTAAATCATTTTATAGATATATTTTCCTTATGGTTTATTCAATGAATATGAAGGGGTTTCACTGTAATTTGTATAAGGTTTTCCCATAGCTTTTAAATGTAATGTTAGTTACCCACATTTTATGAATTTATGTGATGTCTTTTTTCATTAAATTTAGCATATTATTAGAAATAGAAAAGTGCATAGTTGATTGTAGCATTCACTGCTTATATAAGTAGATACTATTGTTAGGAATTATAGGCTTCCCCACTTCCATCCATGCCCAATTATAACCAGTTATTAGCAGACTTCATGAATTGATGCAGTAGTATTGGAGGCGAGAGAAAAGGAGAGACTATAGTTCTGTTTTATGATTATCACAGCTTTAATTAACTTGATTAGGATATGGTTGCTGGAAAAAATAAGTTAAAAGATGTATTTTAATTTAGGGAGAGAGATGATTTGGTAAGTGGTGTACCATGTAGTTTTGAGGTTGTGGAAACATATGTAGAAATAAATACTTGTGGGGATGATTGAATCAAAAACTCATTTGACTAGCTCTAGAGGTTATAGACTGTAGAGATGTGGAACAAGTGAGATTTCTGGGTGTTCCAGAGAGGAAAAGAAGCAGCTAAAGTAAAAGGAGAAGCTACTGTATTTTAAAGCTAGTTATTTCTTTCAGAAAATAAAAGTATGTTGTGTTTATGTGTCTTTGAAAAAGGCAATTAGAAGAGAAAATTCATGTCTGAGGAAAGAGGTTCAAGAATTAAAGACTAAACAAAATGATCAGGTAATGTATTTAGATCCTACAATTGTTCTCTTCTAAACAATGGACAAAACTGTTAGATTCACCTGCAGTCAGTCTGTTGTTTGTTCCTCCCTACTCCAACTTGCAATCTGTTTACACTTTTAATCTGTGTATAATTAGTGACTTGATTATCAGTAATAGAGGCTGTGACTTACTGAATGCTGACTGTATGCCAGGTGCTGGATAGAGTACTCTAAATAGGATGTCATTGTTTTTTACTACAGTTATAAAAGGTTTTGAGTACAGTTGACCCTTGAACAATTTGGGTTAAGACTGTGCAGGCCTCACTTATTTGCAGGGTTTTTTTGCCAATAAATATATTGGAAAATTTTTTGGAGATGACAATTTGAAAAAAGTTTATTTTCTCTAGCTTGAATACAGCATATAATACATATGCAAAATAGGTGTTAATCAACTATTCATGTTATGGGTAAGGTGTTCCAGTCAACAGTAGGCTATTGACAGTTGAATTTTGGAGGAGTCAGAAGTTACATGTGGGGTGGGGGAGTTCTGCAGGGGGTCTGTGTGCATAACCCATGTGTTGTTCAAGAGTCAACTGTATACAAATAGAAAGATCCTGTATAATAGTAGAAGAGGCTGTCTGAAATTAGGTAATTTCTTAGTTGTATTTTCTCTTTATTTGGTTAGAATTACTCAGTAATTTAATACTTGGTTTTTCTTTTGACCTATATTTACCATAAGTAGCTTTAAAGCTGCTTACTTTCAAAGTGCTCTTCATTTTCATAATTATTTTTAAAAATCTAGAAAGAATTCCATGGTTTTATTTTTTCTCATTTGGATTTTGGTGTAGTAGAAAACTTAAGGATAACATACTTTTCTGTTTCTGACTCATTTATATTTTTAAGCAATTACTAAGTAGGATATACCTTTTTATTTGCAGGTTTCTTTTGCATCTCTAGTTGAAGAACTTAAGAAAGTGTAAGTGATGACATTATTAAACTGGTCTTTCTCTTTTGGTCCATTTTCTTAGTGCTCATAAATCTTGTTTTGTACAATTGAGACAGCTGATACATGTTAGTTTAACCTTCACACTGTAATTTTTCATTGATGGAATAAGGGAATTTAGATGTGCTTTCTCAGTGCAGTGTGATTGTTAGAATATCTGCTTTATAACTGATGCCATCCATTTTCTTAATTTATGGTAGCAAATTGTCAGCTTTCTGTTTCTACAGTAGGAACTATTAAAGAACAGATGATATTGGAATAAGAGATCAGTTCCTTGCATGCATCCTCTTCTTGAGGTATCTGTGACATTTGATGCTGTAATTGTGTATAAGTTCTGCTGCAGCTTTCAGAGCTCTAGATGCCAGTATTGTTGAGGGAAACTCAGTTCTACCCATTGTTCTTTAGGGTACAAATCTTATAATCCCTGTGTACTTTGGAAGTATGTCACCAGCCTCTCCTTGTGTGCATAGGCTTCAGCTATCTAGTAGTTGCAGATAAATTCTCATTTAGGAAGAGCTTTAGGTATTTTTTTTTTCCATTCTCTCTGCCAGATATGTTGCTATTTTACCTAAAATGCAAAGAGTTGATTTGGTAAGCCTGTTGATGATTTGGTGCTATTTTGTTTCTTAGTTGGTAGATCTCAAATTCTATTCAAGCTTAAAACTGCATTTCTTTGTCTTAGGATCCATGAAAAAGATGGAAAGATCAAGTCCGTGGAAGAACTTCTGGAAGCTGAACTTCTCAAGGTTGCTAATAAGGAGAAAACTATTCAGGTATTGGGGAAGAAAGCTTTGTGTGTTTTTTTGGTTTTGTTTATCAACTTTAGTGAATACCATTTAATTTCATGTGTTTGTCTGTACATTACATTTTATGTCAATATCTGTGTTTCCATTGTCCAATCTTGTCTGTTTTGTCATTGTCAAGGATTTGAAACAGGAAATAGAGGCTCTTAAAGAAGAAATAGGAAATATCCAGCTTGAAAAGGCTCAACAGGTAAAAAAAAATCCCAGAGCCATAGCATGACAGATTTGTTAGTGTATGTGTATTTATGAGCTATTCAATTTTTTTCTTGTTACTTAGAAAAACATTTACAGTAGTGTGCTGTAAGCATATTGGATTATGTACTCCTTATTTATTTATTTTTGGCTGATTTGAGATAAGTGTTGTTGATTTTTAAACAGTTTGTTTTTAACTGTTAGATCTTTTCTAGAAAGTTTTCTGTATTAATGTTTCATTTTAGTTTGCCAACTTAAGAAAACAAAACATGAAACAGTTTGGTAAACCTTTTTTTAACCTTTTTTTTTTTTAAACTGCATGGACCAAAATGTTTTGTTAGAGAATATGTAATTGCTTCAACCTTGCCTATAGAACAAAGTACAAATATTGGAGGTAGATGCCATTTCTGATAATAGTTGGGTTTTGGTGAATTTAATCTGATAAGGCTTCATTGGAAAAAATCATGAGATTGCATGGAAGAGATGATTTATTCATTCATCCAACAGACTGATTCAACAATATTCAGTTCCTCCTGTTTGTCATAGCACTGTGTTAGTGCTTGAAGATAATGTGTTGAATGAAACAGGGTATGATGAAAAGATCAAAATCCTCTGTTATAGATTGAGAGTTCAGGAAAGTCTCCTCCTGAGGGACTGACATCTAAGCCACGATCTGAAGAGACTATTAGAAGATAGTGGGGATTAAAAGGTACTATTGAACTGTGTACGATAAGAGAAGGAGATTAAAGAAGGGCAGTGTAAAGTATTGATGAGGAGTAGTTGGCCTTGAAGACTGGGAAGGATAAGAGCTCTGTTATGTAGGGAGGTATGTGTACAGTTAATATTCTCATCTTTGTAATTTTAGAAGTATCACATTATCTAGACTTACTATTAGTAATTATATTCCCTGCTGGCACTCCCTCCCTCCTACCCCCTGCCATATATTTTTAATTTGTTACTCTTACTGTTCCTGAAGTCAAGAAGGTGAAATTAAAACATACCTCATTTTGGCATGAATAATTCAGCTAGGATTTTTGTAATTGGGAGTGTACACATTTTAAAGTTTATCATAAAGCTTATTAATAAGGCAAACTGAAAGGATTATGAATTGCTTTTTTCTTTGTATTTCAGTTGTCTATCACTTCTCAAGTTCAGGAACTTCAGAGCTTGTAAGTATCATTCCTCTGATTACCCTTTAATACACCCTTCTCCACAAGTTAAAGTTATAATGAAAAATCACCACTTTTAATTCGATTTCAAGTAATATTTTGGAGAATATCAAATTATATCTCAAAAAGGCTTCAAGGTCTTAAGTTTTTCATTAGGATTTAACCTACAGGCTTTTTGATGGGAATGGGGTCGAGTGGGAAGTCTTATTTTTCATAATTTATATATAATCTGAATATGACCTTAAACTGAGATGTTGCTCTTTGCCCGTTTTAATAGCCACTCTGAAACTGGCTGTGTATGCCTAAATCAGTTGTAGTAAGCTGCCTAAAGTTGCTGGTATTGACTTAAGCACAGTGATATGGGGTGGGAGTAGAGCTACCCTAATTTATTCAAAACCCAGATCTTCGGTGATGTAACTGTTTCCTTTAATTATCCTATACTTCCTAATTTGATACCCAAAATCTTACATATGCCTTTATACTTAAAATATTTATTTTGTAGCTTATTTTAATCAATTTGAACTGTGAGTGCAACCTAAAATACACTTTTCCAGTCTCCAGTATATTTGCTCTGTATAGTTATGTAATATTTTCATTGATAGTTCTTATTAATTTATTGTCAGATTAAAAGGAAAGGAGGAACAGATGAATACCATGAAGACTGTCTTAGAAGAGAGAGAGAGAGACCTAGCCAGTAGAGGGAAATGCTTACAGGTGAGAAGTTAAAAACTAAAGTAAACAATCTTCTTTATACTTGAATATCAATTCTGTTCACACCTGTTCTTTTTCAGGATCTTCAAGAAGAAAATGCATCTTTAAAAGCTCATATTCAGGAAGTAGCCCAACATAACTTGAAAGAGGTATAATGTAAATAATTACCAGCATATTTCACAAAAAAATGAGAAATTGCTAGTGTACTAGAAAGTAAAGAAGTTAATATGTTCTCTGAGTTTCTCTGCCATAAAAATGATTGTTGTACCATAATTTTGTTGTTGATAAAATAAGTCAACTTTTCAACCCCGTCAGGTCTTTCTGCCTGATTTGTCAGCCTGAGCCTGAAAGCAATGGGCGTTTTCAGATGGACTCTTGAGCTCATCCTTAAGTGTCTGTTATTTAATTGGTGTCTTAATCTGTAATCCTTTAAGAAATGGATATTAAAAATTAAATGAAAAAAATTCATTTTGTCTTTTTTTTAAGATTGGGCCATTTATATTTACCACATTTTTTTTTTTTTTTTTTTTTACTGGTGAATGATTATATACATATATATATAATGTAGTACCTGATCTATTTGATGGTAGAATTAAAAATGTGAATTTGTTTCTTAGGCATGTTCTGCATCACAATTTGAAGAACTTGAGGCTGTGTAAGTATGCTTTTTGCCAGCATTTTAAAGAGGAACGTCTTACTGTTTTCCACAGCGTGCTTGAATATTAGGATGAGTTTCTTCTAAATCCTGAACTTCCTTGTTCAGTAGGAATTATAGTCCAGAGGCAAGTATGCCAGGTATCTGTTTGGTATAGTAAAACAGGTGCATTAAGTGCTTTCGGATGCTTGGAGATTTTATCCTTTTGTCTTGCCAGTGGGTTTCAGCCCCGGGCAAGTTCACTGTTGATTCAACATGACCAAAGAAATGACAGTAGAATCTTCTTGGGGGTGAAAGGGTTATACCCAACTTTATTTCCACGGTGGCAGATCAATCATTAAAATCCCATCCACTCAGAGCATGCAGCAAACCAGTCTCTGCCTCTGGACTGCTCTGCCTGCACAGCTGCCCTCTGGGCCTCTGTCCTTGGTGCTGCCACCACTCCAGTCTCTGCTCTGCTCTCCTGCAGCCTTGCAGCTGTGCCACCATGTCACCCAGAGCACTGGGAGGAGCTCTTTATATAGAGTCAATAGCAACATATTGCCCACATGTGTGTATTGAGTGAGCCAACCAGGGCCAGGTGAGAATCCTGGCCACAGGAACTTTCATTTTTTCCACACCTTTCCAGACCCTTCAAACACATTTCTCAAATTTTTCTTCTTGCTAATATATAGACTCAGTTAAGTTTTTTAAAAAATACAAAGTATGCAATTATTATAAAGAGAGATAGTTTGTTTTAAATTAAAATCATATTAGTATTTGGAAGAGTAACATCTCTGAATCATCAAAAAGATAATCCTAGCCATAATCTTTGTAATGAAATTTGAATCTTTCTGTAAAAGTAACTTGCTTATTGGAGAAAATGGTATCTCCTGTCAGTTCAGTTATGCTATGCCAAATAGTAAAAAGTTAAATCTGATCAGCAATAAGAGGTACCAGTTTTTGTAGCTGTTCATTCTAGAAACTTTTCTGTCCTAAGAAATCTCTCAAACTAAATCAGTTTTCATTGGTGGGAAGGGTATGTGGACTTCATAGATTTTGCTTTGATGTGATGCCATCAGTCTTCATTAATCTTTAAGAAGTGGGCCTCTGCAACTGTCTTTAAAAGTAAGATAGTTGAGGGTATTTATTAGGCCATTGACTTTATGAAGACCAAGGAAGATGTCTCTATTCTTGGCTTTAAGATAGGTCATTTGTAAAATTGTTTTTGTCAAGGGGATTTTATCTGATTTGCTAATGGAAAGGTTAGAGACACATTTGTGTCATATTTGTAGCAGGCATATATATCATTAAAGTATATAATTTTAGATTTATTTTGACCTTTTTTTTGTATTTTCAAATTAATAATTATGTTTTGGGGTAGGAGGGAGCAGTAGAGAGAGTTCTGATATAACTCTCTCCCCCATTTCTCTTTTTTACATCTTGCATTAGTGTGGTACATTTGTTAAAATTGGTGAATTAATATCAGCATATTGTTATTAACTAGAGTCCATAGTTTCCATTAGAGTTCACTCTTGATGTTGTACATTCTGTCGGTTTTGACTAATAATGACAGATACCCATCATTTCAGTATCATAAAAAATAGTTACACTGTCCTAAAAAAAAATCTGTGCTTCATCTGCTCATCCCTTTCTCCCTCCAACCCCACATTCCTACCCCAGTTCCTGGTAAGCAACATCTTTTTATTGTTTCCATAATTTTGTCTTTTCCAGAATGTCATATAGTTGGAATCATTCAGTATGTACCATTTTCAGCTTGGTTTCTTTCTGTTAGCAGTATGTATTTAAGGTTTGCTCTTTCTTTCCTTTTTTAAAATCCCACTCTTTATGTATGCTTTTCTGTCATTTTTCTTAAACATTTTGAAATTCTTCTAGATTAAGGTAGAATAAAAATAATGTTCAATTCAGCAAATATTTGAGAGTCTATTATGTGTCCTTTGGCACTATAAATACTGAAATGGCTAAGATGGGTTCCTGCTCTGAGGAAATGAATAAACAGATGATTTTAATAGTGTTAAGTGTTTTGTGAGAGGTCTGTTGCTTAGGATGACAAAGAATTGGATTCACTCGGGCTAGAAATAGTAAGACTTACATCTATGTTTGGTAAGGGAGAACGAGATTAAATTACATCTGGCATCTTATGCACAAGGTGTTGGACATATCTAAGTTCTAAAGTCAACTAATTGTGGCTTTTATTTTACATTTTGCTCCTAGATAAAGCCGTACTTGATTAAGAAATGTTAAGTATGAAATACAAACTGTAACAGTTTAGGATGTAGTTGCCTTTGAGTTGAATGATTCTGGAAAAACAGATTTGTGAGTTGCTGTAATTAAGCGAGAACCTGATAAGCATTAGTTCTACTGTCTTTTTTTCTGTAGGGATGATATTGGATTCTAGTCCTTTTTTTATGTATATAATTCAATGTAAGGTGTTTGTAAAATTTCTAGGTTGAAAGAAAAGGAAAATGAAATGAAGAGAGTCGAAACTATTCTAAAAGAGAGGGAGAGTGATCTTTCTAGCAAAACAAAGCTATTACAGGTGAATATGATTACTTAACATTATTGTGTGAATTATTGTTTTTGCATGTTTTAAAACAATTTTGACGACTACACAAGAAAATAAAATACAGAATGACTCTGTCTTCCACCCAGTTACTGGGTTGCATTCCTCCGGTAACTATCAGTTATTTGTATATCTTTTGAGAGAGTGCCCATGCATACAATGTATGTATATATACTTGTTTTTTAAAATACTCTATTTAACCATACATACTTTTGTGTTTTGCTTGTCACCAAATTAATGTTTTTAAGGTAAACACATTCCTATCTTTTTAACTTTTAATGGCTTTATGGTATTTTGTTGTATGGTTGTATCATCATTTATATAACCAATCCTAGTTTAGGATACCATATTATTTAGGGTTGTACTCCCTATTAACACCAATTCTTCAGTGAATATCCTTGCATACACATTTTCAATACCTTTGCTACTGTATCTGTATTTGAAATTCCTACAAGTGAAATTTTGGGTCAAAGGTTTATGCAGATTGTTTTTTCTTGAAAGAGATAGTTAAATAGAAAATCAGTATCTTCCTCAACTTCAGGTAGTTAATATTGAAAGTACTTACAAAACACTGATTTAAGTGATAGCAAGTTTTAGATTCCCTGCATTGACTCAGAATAGTCTTGCGCATACTTTATGCTCCAAGGCTTGGTTCCATCACATTCCCTGGTCCCTCCCGATTTGACTCATTTTAAATTTTGTTAAATAATGTTAATGGCCCTTCAAAAGTGTTTAAATTAGCACTCCTGCCAGTAGAGGGCCATTTCTTTTTCATCCTCTCCAACAATGACAAAGATAAAAATATTCAATATTAAGTTTGAAAGGTGGCTGTATTGTTTAATCTGCATTTGATTGTGACACAAGTTTCTACTCTTTATTTCTGTATGAATTGGCCTTTAATTTTTCCTGCATTTTTCCCTCTGGATCTACTTTTTAAAACTGAGATCCCTTTTACATAAGAAGAAAAATTAGTGTTTTGTTGTATATGAAGTGGTTTGTTAAGTTTTCCTTTTTTCTTCATTTGTGTTTTTTCCCATATTTTGGAAGTTCAAAATTTTTATGTACTCAATATAATTTCTTGACTTTTAGTTTTGGAGTGAAAGTTATCTCTCACTCTATGATGATAAAAATGTTTTCACATTTTCTTATATGTTCATAAATTTTTTGTTTAGATGTTTTATTCATATTATTTATTAGAGTAAGTTATGAGAATAACATTTCAACCTTTAAAGAAAAGGTTAGCTCCCTTACTAAATAACCCGTCAGTGTTTTACCGTAGTGCTTATGCCTGTAGAGGATGTTTAGCGGTATTAGGAGACTGGTTGTTCCAGCTGGTGGTGGGGGTTGGGATGCTTCATCCTGTGAGTTGGTGGCCTTGGATCCTGCTAAACTTCCTGCAGTGCGTAGGACAGATCCTGACAACAAAGAAATGCTGAGCCCAGAATTCCACTAGAAGAACTTGACCTCCCTGTTTGAAAGGTCACTCTGTACTAAATTCTTACAGGTATTTGGGTCTGTTTCTGGATCCTGTTTTCTTCCATTGAGATATACCCACTCCCAAAGCTAGTACAGAATAATTATTACAATTCCATAATGCATTGCAGTATAGGGCTTATTACTTTTTAAATCATTACTGTTTTAGAACTTTCATGGCTATTATATGTTAAAAAAGTTTGTTTGGAAAATAAAAATCTCTGTCCAGGTATTCATGTTTAATTTTTGCTTAAATAGGAAGTAAAAGATGAAAACAAATTGTTTAAATTCCAAATCGAACAGCTAAAGCAACAGAACTATCAACAGGTACGTGCTATTAGATGGTTTGCCTTTTATTTATGTAGTTAAAAAGTCATATAATCTGTGACTGTCCATAGGAATTGTTCCATTTTTTTGTCTTTTCTTTCAGAATAAGTATATATTGTTTTATCTGTTTATCAAATTTCCTTAAAAAAATGTTATGCCATAGCGAAGATAAAATAATCTACAATTTTAAAGTGTACATAAATAATGCTAGTATTTATATTCTAGCTCTGTTATGTATCTGTGTATATTTTCAGATTCTCTAGAGTGCTTTTCTTAGTTAAAATCCTATAGTGGTCATTTTAAACATATGTATATGCCCTACCTCCTCAATCCCCAAACAAAACATAAGCAATTAGAAAGAAACTGAGGAATGCATACTAAATACTAGTTTACTATTATTTAAAATACTTCTTTAAGGTATAATTCTGTTTGGCAAAATAAAATATGTGTTTCTTTTTAAAGTTGTTACCAAAATATCTTTTACATTAATTTATTTTATGAAAGTACATATGGGTAAACTAGAAAGTATTTTGAGGAGCAAAAGAATAACTTCTTGTGACAAGAAGCTTATGGTAGTTTAGTTTGGGAGACTATGGTCGTTTTAAGGCCAGGGAGAAGAAATCCCGGGGCAAAGTACCTCTAAAAACTGAAATCAGTCAAAGGGAGAAATGAAGTTTAAAATCCGTTTATTGCTTACAAACTGCAGTCCAGGGCTGTTTCTCTCTCTTGCTCCGGCAGAAGCCAAAACCAGCCCTCTCCATCACCTCTCAGGTACAGATAAGCCCTCTGTTGCCCAGGTAATTACCCATTGATATGGGGTTGAACTTCTCTCCACCCCTGAGGAATGATGCAAATGCACTAAAGCCATACTTCTTCCCACCTCTGAACACCTATTGATATGCAGATGTACTAAAGTCAGGCTAGATAATTCTGGAAATATTACAATTTCACCCACAGTCATCAAGGAATAAATAATGTGAAGGACTTTGTTACCTTACGTATTATGTAAAATTAACTTCTTGTTACATCAAATAAACTTTCCTAGTTTTTGCTTTGGACTTCATTTATGGCTTTTTTTTTTTTTTCCACTTTTGGAAACTTAATGTAGTCAAATATAAATTGTACAGTATGAAAATTCAAGATGCCAATAACTCAGTGCTTTGCACATAGTAGGAAATTAATAAATACTTAAAGAATTTAAATACATAGTGACAGTGAAGATTTGATTTAGCATGCAGTACATTTTATAAATTGTGCATGCTTTTTTTAAAATTACTTGGTGATGGGCAGAAAGGATAAGATGGTATTGTTACTTTTAGTGTTGTCAATTTATATCTGAGGGGTTTTGCTATTTTGAAATCTTCTAGAAAACTTTGTTTTGAAAGTTTAACTTTAAAAACATTTAACTCTTTTAATAGGCATCTTCTTTTCCCCCTCATGAAGAACTATTAAAAGTGTGAGTAATAATTTTGATTCACAGCTTGGGAAATGATAACTGTTTTTATGTGCTAAATGGTTCTCAGATAAGCTACTTAAAGTAATTGCAAATGGTCACCTAATTTTTACAGTTCTATTTGGATTTCTTTAACTGCAGGTCTGGTTAGCTATGCCTTTAGCTGAGCTAACGTACCTTCTTACCGTATTTGAATTTATTTGAATATTTTGTTGAGGGAGATTTTTATTTTTCAGCATTCAGAGAGGTGTTTACTCAAACTGTACTTTGAAGTCTTTACTATTGGTTAAAATTATATCAGTTATCCTAATACCACTGTGGAATTGAATGATGCAAATTTTGGTTTAGCTTCTGCATATAAAAGATCTCATAATCCTTACAGTTGCTGTCTTTTAAGGTGTTTTATTTTTTTTTAGCTTAAACATTTTTATTTTTGGCCTATATTTGTCTCTAGGTTGCATTTAAGGTCATTACAGATACTATGTTAAATGTTTCAATATTTTAAATGTCAGCCACATTAAGTATATTAAATGATCTTGACTTTTTTATGCCTCGTGACTTGTTTTACAAAATTGGTGGTTTACTAGTTCAGAATTATTTACTGGTAAATTGAGTCTTGAGTTTGACTAACTAGTTCAGAATTATTTACTGGTAAATTGAGTCTTGAGTTTGACTAAAGAGAAAGAGTCAGCAAACTTAATAAATGGCCAGATAATGAATATTTTAGGCTTTGTGGGCCATAGAGATCTCTGTTTCATATATGTATATATTTTAGCAAAACTTTAAAAACGTAAAATCAACTTATGGCTTATGTGTGGGTTGGACCCACAGCCCTAATTTGCCAACCCCTTAATATAGCGCCTTACTCTTAAGAAGAGTTTCTAATTTAATTTTCTACCCAAGCCACTTTCAACTGTAATGGAATTGAATTATGAATCTTTGGCATTGCTTTCTGCAATACTGGGAAATGGCTAGGTACTAGATGCATAAAAATATGAATCCTGAAACTGTTACAAAAATGACAAGAGAACACCTACCTCATATTAGTATATTTTTTGTTGTGGATTAGCCATTTAAAGAAAGTCTTAACTGATTTCATGATGTTCTGGTAGGAAAGTACATTTAAGGGAGTGTTTCTACATCAGTTTTCACTTTTCTGAAAATAGCTATTTTACTGCCCTAGCTAAAAATAGAAATAATCACAACTACAGCAGTTCCTGTGTTCATGAACTTCTTCTTTAAGAATGATTTCTCTTTAACACAAATGTCAGCATGTCATATTGTAAAAATTTATTTTAAAAATCATTTTTGAAAATATGAACTTGGGATAGGCTTTCTATGGTAATAGCTGAGCTTAAAGCATTTGCCTAAGTCAATGCATTTTCAAAGCATTATTTATTTACTGTTTTTATTTTGTAGTAACAAGTACTATATTCACTGTTTGCCTAGAATATTGCTATGTGTATTCATATACATATGGTTCTGGTTTAGAATTTCAGAAAGAGAAAAAGAAATAATTGGTCTCCAGAATGAGTTAGAGTCTTTGAAGGATGCTGTTGAACACCAGAGGAAGAAAAACAATGTAAGCAGATCTCTCTCAGAATAAAGTTTTTCTTTTTTTTGCTTCACTGAAATATAATGGTTCAGAATTTTAAAAAATCTACTTTAGGTTTCTTCTTAATCTTTGTGAGAAAGTACCATTTTGTATGTAGCTTTTTTGGGGCATTATTGGGATAATCATTTTATTAGAGAGTAGTTTTTTTTTTAATAGGAAAGGCTAATTTGTGTATTTCTGATTTAAATATTGAAGCTATAACTATTGCAGTTTTTAAAAATACAGTTGACTTTCTATTGAGCTTTTATTTAGAAAAATTATTCTTTCATTTCAGTATTTTAAAATCAAAGGTATTTCCTCTTATTTTGATTAGGCTAGCCTTTTTGTAAACTAAAATAATGCTAGTTTTCAAAAGCAGTATTTTCAGTAGTTAAGTGTCTTTCAAAGCCTGCTGGAACCTCCATTTTTTAACTGGGAAGTGGTTCAGATTTTGGTAATTAAGCATGTTAGAGGCCTCAGAACCTGAATACATTTATGCTAAAATCTGAAGAGATAATGTCCTAAAAAATATAAATCCTATTACTTTTGCTGAATAGACAAATAGTGAATTAAGATGCATTTCTTAAATCTCTGATCAGCAGGTGACACCTGTAACTTGAATCCAAACATTCTTGCTAGAGAAGGAATTTTTGCATACCAAAGTATGTTTGCTAAGAACTGAAAAGTTACTGAAATCTAAGGGGGAAATATTGATAGTAATTTGTATGTGTTTTCTAATAAAAGTTAAATTTTTCAAAAGTTTGCATTAATTTGTTAATTTAACAAGTTGACATGTACCTGCATCCCCAAGTTTGTCAAAATTAGGTATGTGAATTGTTTTTGTGTGTTTGTGTAACAGTACTAACAGCATTGCTTGGCCACAGAACCTGAGGTGAATTTGCCAATATACTGCTAACATCTTAACTGTGTTTTATTATCGGAATTCTGAGATAAGGAGGACATAGTAATGCCAGTCTAATGCAGCGGCTGCGACAGCACTGGAGGTATTGAAGCGTGTGAAAGGAGCCAGGACTCTGGAGGCCCGCAGATTGCGGTGTCAATCCATTTTAGTTGTGCCACTTCATTTGCTGTATACACTTGGCCAGACTTCTTAATCTGACTAAGCTATTTCCCCATCTATAAAATGGAAATAAATACCTTTTAGGGTGGTTATTAGGATTAATGAAAATTTATTTTGAAGCTCCAAGCACAGTGTTGGGCACATAAAGTAAGAATTCAATAAATGGTGATTATTGGCTTTTTATATATTTTTTAAATCTGTTTAGGTTTCTAAATCTGAAGATACGGTAAATTGTCCTGATTTGTATTTGCTAATGAAATGCTGTAAAAATAGATTATTCAGAGCTCAGTTTCCAGTGACCTCAGTTTCTCTTCCAAGACAATTTTGTTCATCGCTTTCCAGCCTCCCCATACTCAGCCTTGGTCAAGTAGCTCATGCAGTGCATGTTAGGTTGCTTTATGGCATATACATTTGACCATGCCAAGAAAGATACGAACTACAGTGAGTTACTATTTGATTCCTGGGTAGATTTGAAATGTGTTAATTTAGTAAAAACATATTTAGAGAAAAAGGTGTTATGCTGCAGGGAAAGTCCTATGAGTGACACTGGGCCTTGTTTAAAGATCAAAAGCTTTCAAGACTTGTGTATTTGCTCTGTCCTTAATCCTCTAATATTCAGTGTACCTGAAATCGTATTTGTAATTTTGGTTTGTGCAGTTATTTTTGAATGCTTTCTTCTTTGTCACATGTCCACAGTAATTACTTTAAAACTGGCATTTGGTGTGTATCCTAAAACAGGAAAGTGGGCATCTTTATTTTCTCATTCAAACTTATAAACATTGCTTTTTATTTTTTTGCTAATATACATATTTTCCCATTGAAGTAATTTTGCAGTAACCAGCATTTAAATGCAGTGCAAAATACTGATGAAGTAAAAAGCAAAACTCTTTCAATAATGGATATACTGAAATCATTCTTTCTAAAAATGATTAGGACCTTCGGGAGAAAAACTGGGAAGCAATGGAAGCATTGGCATCAACTGAAAAAATGCTGCAGGACAAAGTGAACAAGACTTCCAAGGTTGTAATGCAACTTATAGAAATGATCCACTAAACAGAGCAAATCTGCAGCTTGTCTTTAAATCAGACTAAAGCATTAATTTTACTGCAATTTAAATATAAAATCTCCTTATCATCCACATTTATCATCTTCTTCATCTCTGCTTTTTCATCTACTTGAAGGTTTAATTTTGGGCGTGCTGGTCTGTTGTGATTACCTGATTGTTTGAGCTTTGGTGATTACTGCTTTAAGGTGAAGAGTCTCAGGAGACCTGTGACCCATGTAAGCTCTTACCAGACAGAGTGTGCCTCTTGAATTGGTTAAGAGAACTTCAGTGAAAACCCTGAACCAGAAAATCTAACTGAATTAACAGACCCATTTGAATACCCAGGATGTGCCTGCAATGCACAGTGAACTCTCTTATCTCTTAGGTCCGTTGGGGCACACCTGGCTCAAGGTGGAAATGAATAAAGTCTTAAGAAGTACAGGGAAGGGATCAATTCTGCATGTGTTATTGGGGATGATTCCTTAGAAGAGGTGGAACTAAAATTAAAGTTTACGGTTTTGAGGTGATTGGACAGTAATGATGCATGTTGTGTTCTTTAGTATGGAATATTGAATGAGGGAGAAATCTCTTGACCAGAGTATGTGAAGTACTCCTGAAACACATTTCCCTTAGGGAGAATAAAGGGTATTCTCCCTAAGTTCAAGTTATTCTATGGCTTTGAAGATTTCTAATGATTTGTAGTTGACATAATATTTTTAAAGATTGAGAGAAGTGAATATGCTAGTTCAGCTAAGTATTTTGAAAATTCTTATCAGTAAATGTGGAACAAGATTATTGAATTTTGCACATGTGGTTAAGTTCAACATTCTGTAAGTATTTTGTTAGCCAGGGTAATTTGTTGAATTTTAGATGCAAGTTTTAGTGATATTTGAAAGATCTTTTTAGTAGTATAGAGTTTAGATTTTTTTTTTCAAGTGTACCTTTGTAGTTATATGTAGTAGATTTGTATTTACTTACATACCTATTCACCTGGTCCTAATTTTCACTGAGTCTTAAATTTGAGACAGCTGGTAGATACTGGGATCAGAGAAATCTAGGCCAGGGAATAGAAAAATCCTAGGCCAGGCAGGATGTTAATTGTTTCATTGTGAGTAGTTGGGTTCAGTTCTGTTAGCAGTGGGCGTTCTGGTATAGTGTCTGGTGGTTTCTACAACAATGTTTTTCACTGTTAAGAGCTACCTTTTAGCTTTAATTTTGTTAATGAGATTGGGTATCAAGGAAGTGCCAATCTCTTAATATTATGCCATTCCTGAAAGAACGTACATGCTACTTTCAAAGGTATTTTTGCATCATATTATGATTCCAAAAGAAAGCTGGAACTTATCCACATTTCATCATGTGCTTAGTGATGAGTATAAGAATTTATTCATATATCAAAACTCATTACCAAATGCACGATGGCTTCTTGAATAGCTAATGGTCTATATGTAGAGAATAGAATTTACAATCTTTCTCTATTTCAGTGGAATTTAGGCAGTCCTCAGCATAGGTGCAACGTGATGTTGATTGATCTAGAACCACAGTTCTAGATCTCTAAGGAGAAGGAACTATATAAAAATACCTTTAGTGTTTTAGATGATAGATAAGAAACAATACACTTAATCTAAAATGTAACAGAGGAGTATATATTGTTTTTCCAGGATAACCTTTATCTGTAAATATTTATGAGGAGAGACTCCAAATGACAGGATCACATGAAAGATAACTCCATATATATGACATTACACTTAGATAAAGACAGTAAAGAAATTATAATGCAGTTTTCAGTATTAGCTCTTTTCCAGGTGTTAAGTTGTAATGGAAATTGCTGTCCACAACGAAATTGCTATGCCAAGTGACAACTTTTTAGCTAAAATTGTTGGTACAGAATAAAAGTAACTTCCCATCTTTGTGCCTCTTGCTTAGAAGTTAGCACTTATTTCTTTCAGTTAATTGTTTTTCCCTTGGGAAGTTTTCGAAAAACCTTTTCCATAGTGTCTCCCTGCCTAACTGATTTTCTTTGGCATTTGCTCTACCACTTCTGTGGTCAGATGATAAAAATGACCTTTTAATTATCTATAAATTAGCAGTTAATTATTTTCTCAGATGAGTATACCTTGTTTTATGCAGTTAGGTGTGTATATTCCTGAAAAACAGTAGACTTTATTGAATTGAAAATAATATTTAAAACATTTACTTTTGAAGTCCGGCCACTAATCCTGAATAAAATAACATCTTTTTGTGTGTACAGATTATGATTAATGTCTAGCTTTGCACTGTGTATCTTAATTTTTCATGTAACTAGATTTTCTTAAAGTATATCCTAAATCTGTAATAGGTTTCAAGGATCACATTTAAGTGATGAGAGCAAGATAGGGTTGAGATCCTGCCAGCTTGCTTGCCTTCTTTTGAACTTTGCAAAGTATTGTTGAGAGATGATGTTCTTGGCTTGGTTGAGGTGTACTTTTTTATAGTTTTTTTTTAATCTTGTAAAGTTGGTTTGAATATTAGAGTCTTATTTTGTGTGTAATCAAGTCATTATCCTAATTTTGACAAACCATGGTTTTGAGTTAGTAATTGATTCATTAGACTTGGTTTCAAAATCACCAAATTTATACATGTATTTATAATACTTATCTTTCAATTTATAGCTGGCAGAGTCCATACACAAGTGTCAGTATTAGTTGTCTTGATGCTCGACATTGATGAAGTAATATGCCATCAGTTTTTTCTCTTTTCTTTTCCTTTTTTTCTCATATGTACCACCCATCAGATTTTGATGGTCTTTTTCTTTTGCTTTGTTTAGCCTTAGTAGCTTCAACTGATCTTGAAGCTGGAAATATGAAGATTGCCATTTTAATCCCATGGCATTATTGGCCATCTGTAATACATTTTTTGGTATAGGTTTATTAGCCAGTAAGCCTCACTTACTTTGCCCAGGTGCGTACTTTTTTTGTATGTAGTTTGTTATAGCTGTAGGAAGTGTTGTTTTTTGTATAGTAGTTTAAAGTTTTAGCTGTAGAAAGTATATATTTTTTGTTTGTTTTGGTTTTTGTTTTTTGAGTTGTTCCTGGGAGCAAACCACTTGATTCCTAATGGCAAGGAAAATGTCCATATTGTCAGGTACTGCATTGGCTTGATTAATGAAAGACATTATTCATTATTTAGGATGCTTTAGAGATTTTGCAGACTTGCTTACGGAAGCATTTTGACATATTAAAATGGGAAATTTAAAAGTTGGTCATTATTAAGCTGAATTTTTTAAATATTGTGACTTTTCCTCCCTTGAGCTTAAAATACTATAGCTTTTTAAAATTTTATTTTATATTCTTGTTTGATTTAGTTCATTTTCCTCTTTAGGAAGGACAACAACATGTGGAAGCTGTTGAATTGGAAGCTAAAGACGTTCTCAAAAAATTATTTCCAAAGGTGTCTGTCCCTTCCAATTTGGTAAGGTTAACTTATTATTTATTTAAAAATGACATCTTTATCGTTATTCAAGGAAGTTGTGAATAAGCAGCATTTGCATTCTGCACTTGGTTTTGACAGTGTCGCTGATACTGTAATCTTTGCCATATGTAACCTAGGGTGCTTTTGATCAATAACTTGGTTCAAAACTCTGTTTATGCAACTAGTATTTTTGTTGTAAAACAAAATTTGCAAATGAGACGTGATTTAGAGGATCATAAACATCATATTTAGGAAAGAAATGTTGATTGTTAATAAACCAATAATGTTTTTAATGGCTTTTTTCAAAAGAGAACTTAATTTTAAGTGATTGCTTTTTGTTTTGAGGAACACTTTATATTTTTAATTGAATGTTTGTAATACAATGAACCAGGCAGTTTTCATCTCAAAACTCAAGATCTGGGTATCTGTTAACTTCTTCAAACAAAAGCCTTGAAGACAGTGTAAAGCAGCTTGCTTTACTTGAGGTTGTGGGAGAGAGGTTACTTTAATTCTGAGAATTAATAGAGTGATTATTTGAGGACAGAGAAAACCAGTATATGTTCACAGTTTCCTAAAATGGTGGTACAGGTCTTTTCCTTTTTTAAAATTTTTTATTCAGGTATCATTGATACACAATATTATGAAAGTTTCACATTAGCAACATTGTGGTTACTACATTCACCCATATTATCAAGTCTGCCCCCTATACCCCATTGCAGTCACTGTCCATCAGCATAGTAAGATGCTATAGAATCACTACTTGTCTTCTCTCTGCTATACTGCCTTCCCTGTGACCCCCCTACGTTATGTGTGCTAATCATAATGCCCCTAAACCCCCTTTCCCTTTGGTAATCGCTAGTCCCTTCTTGGAGTCTGTGAGTCTGCCATATCCTCCACCTCCATCCATGTTGTTTCAAATGGTAGGATTTGTTTTCTTCTTATGGCTGAATAATACTCCATTGTGTATATGTACCACATCTTCTTTATCCATTCATCTACTGATGGGACACTTAGGTTGCTTTCATTTCTTGGCTATGGTAAATACTGTTGTAATAAAAAGACATGTGTATATGTCTTTTTGAATTTGGGATCTTGTTTTCTTTGGGTAAGTTCCTAAGAGTGGAATTCCTGGGTGAAATGGTATTTCTATTTTTAGTTTTCTGAGTAACCTCCATACTGCTTTCCACAACAGTTGAACTAATTTACATTCCCACAGCAGTGTAGAAGGGTTCCCCTTTCTTCATACCCTTGCCAGTATTTGTTGTTGCTTGTCTTTTAGATGTTGGCCATCCTAACTGCTGTGAGGGGACATCTCATTGTGGTTTTAATTGCATTTCCCTGATGATTAGTGATGTGGAGCATCTTTTCATATCCCTGTTGGCCATCAGAATTTCTTCTTTGGAGAAATGTCTGTTCAGATCCTCCCCCCATTTTTTAATAGGGTTACTTGCTTTTTGGGTGTTGAGGCTTGTGAGTTCTTTATATATTTTGGATGTTAACCCCTTATTGGATAAATCATTTACGAATATATTCTCCTATACTGTAGGATGCCTTTTTGTTCTGCTGATGGTGTCCTTTGCTGTACAAAAGCTTTTTAGTTTGATATAGTCCCATTTGTTCATTTTTGCTTTTGTTTCCTTTTCCTGGGGAGATGTGTTCAGGAAAAAGTTACTCATGTTTATATTCAAGAGATTTTTTCCTATGTTTTCTTCTAAGAGTTTTATGGTTTCATAACTTAGATTCAGGTCTTTGATCCATTTCCAGTTTACTTTTGTGTATGGGGTTAGACAATAATCCAGTTTCATTCTCTTACATGTAGTTGTCCAGTTTTGCCAACACCAGTTGTTGAAGAGGCTGTCATTTCCCCATTGTATATTCACGGCTCCTTTATCGTGTATTAATTGGCCATATACATGTGGGTTTATATTTGAGCTCTCTTTTTTGTTCCATTGGTCTATGAGTCTGTTCCAAATTGTCTTGATTACAGTGGCTTTATAGTAGAGCTTGAAACTGGGGAGTGTAGTCCCCCCTGCTTTTTTCTTCCTTCTCGGGACTGCTTTGGCTGTTTGGGGTCTTTTGTGATTCCATATGAATTTTAGAACTGTTTGTTCCAGTTTGTTGAAGAATGCTATCAGTATTTTGGTAGGGATTGCTTTGAATCTGTAGAATGCTTTAGTTAATAATTCTTTGTATTTCTGTGGAGTGATTTTTCCATTCTCATTTCTGATTATGTTGATTTGTGTTGACTCTCTTTTTCTCTTAATAATAGAGGCTTATCTATTTTGTTTATTTTCTCAAAGAACCAGCTCTTGGTTTCGTTGATTTTTGCTATTGTTTTATTCTTCTCAATTTTGTTTATTTCTTCTCTGATCTATGTCCCTCCTTCTGCTGACTTTAGGCCTCATTTGTTCTTCTTTTTCCAGTTTTAATAATTGTGATGTTAGACTATTCATTTGGGATTGAGTGTGCCTGGATTGCTATATACTTTCCTCTTAAGACTGCTTTCGCTGCATCCCACAGAAGTTGGGGCTTAGTGTTGTTGTTGTCATTTGTTTCTATATATTCCTTGATCTCTATTTTGATTTGTTCATTGATCCATTGATTATTTAGTAGCATGTTGTTAAGCCTCCATGTGTTTGTGAGCCTTTTTGTTTTCTTTGTAGAATTTATTTCTACTTTCATACCTTTGTGGTCTGAAAAATGGTAGAATTTCAATATTGTGGAATTTACTGAGGCTCTTTTTGTGAGCTAGTATGTGGTCTATTCTGGAGAATGTTCCATGTGCACTTGAGAAGAATGTATATCCTGTTGCTTTTGGATGTAAAGTTCTATAGATGTCTATTAGGTCCATCTGTTCTAGTGTGTTGAGTGCCTGTGTGTCTTTACTTATTTTCTGCCCGGTGGATCTATCCTTTGGGGTGAGTGGTGTGTTGAAGTCTCCTACAATGAATGCATTGCAGTCTATTTCCCTCTTTAGTTCTGTTAGTATTTGCTTCACATATGCTGGTGCTCCTGTATTGGGTGCATATATATTTAGAATGGTTATATCCTCTTGTTGGACTGAGCCCTTTATCATTATGTATGCCTTCTTTATCTCTTGTTACTTTCTTTGTTTTGAAGTCTATTTTGTCTGATATTAGTACTGCAACCCCTGCTTTCTTCTCACTGTTGTTTGCCTGAAATATGTTTTTCCATCCCTTGACTTTTAGTCTATGCTTATCTTTGGGTTTAAGGTGAGTTTCTTGTAAGCAGCATATAGATGGGATGTATTTCCATTGATTGGTATAAGTCTGATGTTAGCCTGATTGGTTTTCCTTTATAGGTGACCTTTTTCTCTCTAGCTGCCTTTAAAACTCTTTCCTTGTCCTTGATCCTTGCCATTTTAATTATTATGTGTCTTGGTGTTGTCCTCCTTGGATCCTTTCTGTTGGGGGTTCTGTATAATTCCATGGTCTGTTCGATTATTTCCTCCCCCAGTTTGGGGAAGTTTTCAGCAATTATTTCTTCAAAGACACTTTCTATCCCTTTTCCTCTTTCTTCCTCTTCTGGTATCCCTATAATACGAATGTTTTTCCTTTTGTATTGGTCACATATTTCTCTTAGTGTTGTTTCATTCCTGGAGATCCTTTTATCTCTCTCTATGTCAGCTTCTATACGTTCCTGTTCTCTGGCTTCTATTCCTTCAATGGCCTCTTGCATCTTATCCATTCTGCTTATAAATCCTTCCAGGGATTGTTTCACTTCTGTGATCTCTTTCCTGACATCTGTGATCTCCTTCCGGACTTCATCCCACTGCTCTTGCATTTTTCTCTGCATCTCATCCCATTGCTCTTGCATTTTTTTTTGCATCTCTGTCAGCATGTTCATGATTTTTATTTTGAATTCTTTTTCAGGAGGACTAGTTATGTCTGTCTCCTTCTCAGGTGTTGTCTCTGTGATCTTTGTCTGCCTGTAGTTTTGCCTTTTCATGGTGATAGAGATAGTTTGCAGAGCTGGTAGAAGTGACCGCTGGAAGAGCTTCCCTTCTTGTTGGTTTGTAGCCTTTTCCTGGGAGAATAGCGACTTCTAGTGGCTTGTGCTGGGCAGCTGTGCGCAGACAGGGCTTCTGCTTCCTGCCCAGTTGCTTTGGGGTTTATCTCCGCTGTTGCTGTGGGCTTGGCCTGGCTGGGGCTGTTGCAGGATGGCCATTTTGACAATACAAATTCTTCCTACCTATGAGCATGGGATGTATTTCCATTGATTGGTATCTTTAATTTCTCCCATGAGTGTCTTGTAGTTTTCAGGGTATAGGTCTTTCACCTCCTTGGTTAAGTTTATTCCTAGTTATTTTGTTTTTTTTGATGCAATTGTAAATGGAATTGTTTTCCTGATTTCTCTTTCTGCTACTTCATTGTTAGTAGATAGGAATACAACAGATTTCTGTGTATTAATCTTGTATCCTGCAACTTTGCTGGATTCAGTTATTAGTTCTAATAGTTTTGGGGTGTATTCTTTAGGGATTTTTTTTTTATTAATTAAACTCTAAACTTTATTCAGATTTCATGAATTTTCACTTAATATACTTATTTATCTATCTATGTATCTATCTATGTATCTATTTATTTATTATTTATTATTATTTTTTGGTATCATTAATCTACAATTACATGAAGAACATTATGTTTACTAGATGCCCCCCATCACCAAGTCACCCACACAAATCCCATTAGAGTCACTGTCCATCTGTGTAGTAAGATGCTGTAGGATCACTACTTGTCTTCTCTGTGTTGCACAGCCCTCCCCGTGCCACCCCCTCACATTATGCATGCTAATCATAATGCCCCCTTTCTTTTTTTCCCCCTCTTTCCCCTCCCTTCCTACCCACCGTCCCCTGTCCCTTTCCCTTTGATAGCTGTTAATCTATTCTTGGGTTCTGTGATTCTGCTGATGTTTTGTTCCTTCAGTTTTTTCTTTGTTCTTACAAACTCTACATATGAGTGAAATCATTTGGTACTTGTCTTTCCATATGTCTTAATTCACTGAGCATAATACCCTCTAGCTCCATCCATGTTGCTGCAAATGGTAGGATTTGTTTTCTTCTTATGGCTGAACAGTATTCCATTGTGTATATGTACCACATCTTCTTTATCCATTCATCTACCGATGGACATTCAGGTTGCTTCCAATTCTTGGCTATTGTAAATAGTGCTGTGATAAACATAGGGGTGCATCTGTCATTTTCCAACTGGGCTGCTGCATTCTTAGGGTAAATTCCTAGAAGTGAATTCCTGGGTCAAGTGGTATTCTATTTTGAGTTTTTTGGGGAACCTCCATACTGCTTTCCACAATGGTTGAACTAATTTACATTTCCACCAGCAGTGTAGGAGGGTTCCCCTTTCTCCACATCCTCGCCAACATTTGTTGTTTGTCTTTTCGATGATGGCAGTCCTTACTGGTGTGAGGTGATATCTCATTGTGGTTTTAATTTGCATTTCTCTGATGACAAGCAATGTGGAGCATCTTTTCATGTGTCTGTTGGCCATCTGAATTTCGTCTTTGGAGAAGTGTCTGTTCAGCTCCTCTGCCCATTTTTTAATTGGATTATTTGCTTTTTGTTTGTTGAGGTGTGTGAGCTCTTTATATATTTTAGATGTCAACCCTTTATTGGATCTGTCATTTATGAATATATTCTCCCATACTGTAGGATGCCTTTTTGTTATATTGGTGATATCCTTTGCTGTACAGAAGCTTTTCAGCTTGATATAGTCCCACTTGTTCATTTTTGCTTTTGCTTCCCTTTCCTGGGGAGATATGTTCATGAAGAGGTCGCTCATGTTTATGTCCAAGAGATATTTGCCTATATTTTTTTCTAAGAGGTTTATGGTTTCATGACTTACATTCCGGTCTTTGATCCATTTTGAATTTACTTCTGTGTATGGGGTTAGACAGTGATCCAGTTTCATTCTCTTACATGTAGGTGTCCAGTTTTGCCAACACCAGCTGTTGGAAGAGGCTGTCATTTCCCCATTGTATGTCCATGGCTCCTTTATCATATATTAATTGACCATATATGTTTGGGTTAATATCTGGGTTCTCTGTCCTTTTCCACTGGTCTGTGGGTCTGTTCTTGTGCCAGTACCAAATTGTCTGGATTACTGTGGCTTTGTAGTAGAGCTTGAAGTTGGGAAGTAAGGACCCCCTCCCCCCACCCCCACTTTATTCTTCCTTCTCAGGATTGCTTTGGCTATTCAGGGTCTTTGGTGGTTCCATATGAAGTTTAGAACTGTTTGTTCCAGTTCTTTGAAGAGTACTATTGGTATTTTGATAGGGATTGCATTGAATCTGTAGATTGCTTTAGGCAGGATGGCCAATTTGACAATAATAATTCTTCCTAGCCAAGAACATGGGGTGAGTTTCCATTTGTTAGTGTCCTCTTTAATTTCTTTTAGGAGTGTCTTGTAGTTTTCAGGGTATAAGTCTTTCACTTCCTTGGTGAGGTTTATTCCTAGGTATTTTATTCTTTTTGATGCAATTGTGAATGGAATTTTTTTTCTGATTTCTCTTTCTGCTAGTTCATCATTAGTAGGAAAGTCACAGATTTATGTGTATTAATTTTGTATCCTGCAACTTTGCTGAATTCAGGTATTAGTTCTAGTAGTTTTGGAGTAGAGTCTTTAGGGTACAATATCATGTCATCTGCAAATAGTGAGTTTGACTTCTTCTTTACCAATCTGGATGCCTTGTATTTCTTTTTGTCTAATTGCTCTGGCTAGGACCTCCAGTACTATGTTGAATAACAGTGGGAAGAATGGGCATCCTTGTCTTGTTCCCAGTCTTAAAGGAAAAGCTTTCAGCTTTTTGCTGTTAAGTATGATGTTGGCTGTGGGTTTGTTGTATATGGCCTTTATTATGTTGAGGTCCTTGCCCTCTATACCCATCTTGTTGAGAGTTTTTATCATAAATGGATGTTGATTTTTGTCAAATGCTTTTTTATCATCTATTGAGATGATCATGTGGATTTTGTCCTTCTTTTTGTTGATGTAGTGGATGATGTTGATGGATTTTCAAATACTGTACCACCCTTACATCCCTGGAATAAATCCCACTTGATCATGATGGATGATCTTTTTGATGTATTTTTGAATTCGGTTTGCTAATATTTTGTTGAGTATTTTTGCATCTATGTTCATCAGCTGTCTGTAATTATCTTTTTTTTGGTATCTTTGCCTTGTGTAGGTACTAGATTGATGATGGCCTCATAGAATGAGTTTGGAAGTATTCCCTCCTCTTCTACTTTTTGGAAAACTAACGAGGATGCGTATTAGGTCTTCTCTAAATGTCTGATAAAATTCAGTGGTGAAGCCATCTCCTCCAGGCCTTTTGTTCTTGGGTAGCTTTTTGATTACCTTTTCAATTTCATTGCTGGTAATTGGTCCATTCAGATTTTCTGTTTCTTTCTTGGTCAATCTTGGAAGATTGTATTTTTCTAGAAAGTTATCTGTTTCTTCTAGATTATACAGTTTGTTAGCATATTATTTTTCATAGTATTCTCTAATAATCCTTTGTATTTCTGTAATGTCTGTAGTGATTTTTCTTTTGTCATTTCTGAATCTGTTTATATGTGTAGACTCTCTTTTTTTCTTGATAAGTCTGGCTAGGGGTTTATCTATTTTGTTTATTTTCTTGAAGAACCAGCTCTTGGTTTCATTAATTCTGTCTATTGTTTTATTCTCAATTTTTAAAATTTCTTCTCTTATCTTTATCATGTCCCTCCTTCTGCTGACTTTGGGCCTCAGTTGTTCTTCTTTTTCCAGTTTCAGTAATTGTGAGTTTAGACTGTTCATACGGGATTTTTCATCTTTCTTGAGATAAACCTGTATTGCAATATACTTTCCTCTTAGAACTGCCTTCACTGTGTTCCACAGAAGTTGGTGTGTTGAGTTGTATTCATTTGTCTCCATATATTGCTTGATCTCTTTCTTTATTTAGTCACTGATCCATTGTTTTTTTTTTTTTTTCCCTGTGAAAAAATTTTTACTATTACATATTCCTATTCTGGATTGATGCTTTTACAATAACAGAACTTTGGTATACTTGAACTGAAACTTCTGAAATAGTTATTTTTTTTATTTTTTGTTTTATTTTGTATCATTAATCTATAATTACATGAGCAGCATTATGGTTACAAGACTCCACCTATTATCAAGGCCCGAGCACATACCCCAATACAGTCACTGTCCATCAGCATAGCAAGATGCTATAGAATCACTACTTGTCTCCTTTGTGTTGTACCTCCTTCCCCATGCCACCCACCCTCCCCCTCCCACACACACACATTATGTCTGCTAATTATAGATCCATCGGTTTTTTAGGAACATGTTGTTAAGCATCCATTTGTTTATGGGTTTATTTGTTTTCTTTGCACAATTATTTCTAGTTTCATACCTTTGTGGTCTGGGAAGCTGGTTGGCACAATTTCAATCCTTCTGAATTTACTGAGGCTCTTTTTTGGCCTAGTATGTGATCTATTCTGGAAAATGTTCCATGTGCACTTGAGAAGAATGTGTATCCTGCTGCTATTGGGTGGAGTGTTTTGTAGATGTCAGTTAGGGCCATCTGTTCTAATGCATTGTTCAGTGCCTCTGTCTCCTTACTTAGTTTCTGTCTGGGTGTGTCCTTTGGAGTGGGTGGTGTGTTGAAGTCTCCTAAAATGAATGCATTGCATTCTATTTCCCCCTTTAATTCTCTTAGTATTTGTTGCATATATTTAGGTGCTCCTATGTTGGGTGCATAGATACTTATAATGGTTATATCCTCTTGTTGGATGGTAAGTCTTTTTATTTTAATGGAAAATTGTATACCCACTCACCCCCGAAAGGAGAGACATTAGCATAATGAGCCTGATGTACCCAGTATCCCTATTCTGCAATTACCCATACTGGGCA
Source organism: Manis javanica (assembly GCF_040802235.1). NCBI lineage: Eukaryota > Metazoa > Chordata > Mammalia > Pholidota > Manidae > Manis > Manis javanica. The sequence goes on along the minus strand of NC_133163.1, from coordinate 44,072,900 downwards.
CGCATGGTATACAATCTTATTTCACCTCCTTGTTTCTCTCAGCACTTCCAGAAATTTTGAGGGATGTCAAACATCAGAGCATTTCATCTGTAAATATTTCAGTACATATTTCTGAAAGATAAAGATTCCTCCAAAAAAGCCTGTTTTTACATTAAAACTTTTTTTAAATTTCATACATATAGTCATACTTACATTTCTTCAGTTTTCAAATAAATTTTCTCTTCTCATGAAATTATAGCTACTGACTAGTTTGTTTTAATCAAGACCCAAATAAGGTCAACCTGTGATTAATTTAAGATGTCTCATAGATCTTCTTTATTCCACAGGTTCCCTTCTGTGTGTCAGCAAAGGTTCCTGCACCCCCATCTTCTCCACTTCTTTAAATTTAGTGGTTTCATATGCAGTTTCCCAGTTTGGATTTTGCTGAATGAATCCCTGTATGAATACATTCTTCTGTCCTTTGTATATACCATAAATTGGTAGTCAGTTGAGGCCTGATTAGATTCAGGCTCATTACTTTGGGTGGAGGATTGGGTGGAGGCAAGGATTCATCATGAGTAGTGTTGTGTACTTCCATCAGGAGGTCCACAGTGTTGCTTGTCTTTTCTTTGGCCATTTGGAGCTTTTAGGCTATTTAGGCTGGCTACCAAATTTCTTTGATATAACACTCCTGAACTTTAGTAGCTTATTTGCATTGTGGTAAGATAAGATGTTGCTTATTATATACATTTCCTGTCCCAAACTTGGAATCAATTGTTTCTTCAAGGAGCTCTTGGCTCTTCTTTCTGTGGGTGCTAGGTGTGGTGTACGTAAACTCAGCGGCCTGCTCTATGCATAGTCTGAGTTCAGCTGTTACTCAGATCATATGGACATACAGTCTACATTTAATTTGTGCAGAAACCAAAAATCACTTTGTTTTCCATTGTAACTGTTGAGGATACATTCAGGTTTGATCAGTTGAGTAGATACCTACTATGGCAGCTTTTAACTGTAACAAAATAACCTGCATTGGCAAACATAGATGCATTGTCACTTCCAGTGTTGTTCTTAGATTGAATTTAGGAGAAAGGGGTGTTGTTCAGGTGTTTCACATTTTTTCTTTTGTGGTCATAATCTGTTTTTATTTCTGTATTCCTATTCTATATTTTATCACTTAATAGAAATAAACTTTGGGAATTTACTTGTGGCAGTAATTTATAAGGCAAGAGAGTTAATGATTTATAATTTCTGTTTTTTAAAGATTGTGTAAATATTAAAAACCCTTTTCAATGTAACATATTAATTCTTAACTGCAATATTTACCTACCCTCAACACTCAAGACTTTGGGACACTCTAAATGTAAATCATTGCAAGACGTGGATGATATTTGGCTTTTCTTCATCCAGTTAGAAAGTTGAATATTTCTGCATGTCGTCTGTATTAAAGAAATTTATTAAACTTTTTGTGTGCTACTTAAGGTCTAGCATTTTAAGTTTTTAAAGGAATAAAGTATAATAACCTATTTCAGAGAACAAAGCAATAGCTAAATTTAATATTAAGATAAGTTAATATAGTCAGTAGACATAAAAAGGCTTTTATATGTAAACATTTTTTTTCTGCTTTTCTTTTGCTTTTTCTGCAAAGCAAGTCAGCATAGGAGAGATCTAAACTATATGGCCTTGAGGGAGATTTATAAACTTTAAGCAACTAAATCAAATTTTAGCTGACTTTAATTTATATTGAATTCCTGTGTTTTAAACTAAGTAGGATTTTAATAAAATACATTTACTCTTGAATCAAATTTATAAAGTGAGAATAGAATTTTTAAGTAGAGAGGCTTTTTGACTATTTTGTACTGTGGGGAATTAAGTACTATTATACCATATTGTACATAGTGCTGTTCTACTTGGGGTTTATGGGATAATCTCAGCATCTGATTATTTGTTTTTTGTTCTTATTTGATAGAGTATAGAGAATCTTGACTCAGCCACATAAGTTAAGCAATTAATAGAAATTTCATGTGTGTTCTTTTTCTGGAGTAGGCTAAATGATAGACTTAAAATAGTAGTAAGAGGAAATCTGATTTAAAGTATCTAACAAATAATATTAACACTTAAAATTCAGATAAGAAGCATACAAAATCTAGCATAATTTATTCTAAAATTTAGAATACTGACTAAAACTATTATATGCCTTGTGTTTGCATCAGCTAACCTGTCAGCACAAATGTAGTTCTGTTGGTTTTAAACAAGAACATGTTTTTTTTGTATTGTTATCATTTCTCAAATGGTTTTAAAAGCACTTTATAATACATATTTAGTTGGAAGTATTTTCAGAATCTTCATAGAATTTGAAATCTTCTGAATAGAGTATTTTCAGTTAACCTTTTAGTTTATGAACTGAGAATACCTAGTTTTGAAGAACTAGTTTACCTGAGAAAAACATTTTGAAAAATTATTAATTTTAGCTTTTCTGTGGTTTTAAAGTCAAGTCTTTTAGTCCTAGTGCTAGTAAGTGGTAGAGGCTGGGTTTGAGCCCAGCTTTATGTATATTTAAGTCCAGAATTCAGTTGCATATATATCCTTGGTTAGGTTAAATAAGATTTGGTTTAGATTGTAGTACATAGGTATATTTTTAGTGTTTTATTTTCAAGGCTGGTTATGGACAACTTAAGTAGCAGTTGTATTATTTTTTCAGATTTCTAGAGGGGTGGTCTTTGTGTAGATTTCTTTTATAATCATATAATTTGGTTATTTAAAAACTTTTACCTATTTCATTTAGATGTTTTTGGAAATTGGTAATTTTGACTTTTCTCCACAGAGTTATAGTGAATGGTTGCATGGATTTGAAAAGAAGGCAAAAGAATGTGTGGCTGGAACGTCAGATTCAGAGGAAGTTACGGTTAGTTCAAGAAATGAAGTATCTATATTTTAACCAGATGTGGAAAAAAAGTAAATCATAATTTTTCTTTATAAGGTTGGGAAAGATACATGATATGAGTAGAATAGTGATCTTTGGAGAAAGTCTAAGAAAGTGTTTTCATTTTGTGTAAATTTTGGTGGAAATGGTATATAGATCTTCCTGGCATTTGATTTGTGTATGAGGCTTATGTTTGCTATTTCTTTAACTCTATCTTAATGATATCTAACACTGAATATTTAACCATCTTTTACTCTCTTTTTAACCTGGATTTAAAAAGTTAAGATCAGTTAAAGTAGGTAGGTAGAAACTGATTGGTTTGCTAAAGTAACCCCAAATACATCAGTAAGAGTGTTTAGAACCTAGATGTTTTTATCACTGACTGTTGAAATTTGGGAGATTAACTTTTTTGTGTATCTCAAGTGGCTTGATTAAAATCCCCTTTCCCATGTTTGTTGAATAGGCATTGTCTCCTTACTTCACATGTGGTTCTGCTTTGATTTTACCATCCCACTAAAGAGTGACAAGCCTACTTATTATAAAATTCTGTTATGTATTTTGTAGTAAGTTGATTCAGGAATTTTATTAGCAAAAGCCAAATGACCAAAAATGTCACGGAACTTCATTGCTTATTAAGAAGGTTGAAATGTATTGTTTGATTTTAAAACTGTTAGAAACCATTTGTCATGCATAGTATACCATTAAGTACTGAAATAAATTTGAAACACCAAACTTTATGGTAAAACTAGAGAATTTTTCTTTATTTCATTCTTTGCAGATTCTAGAGCACAAGTTAAAAGAAGCTGATGAATTACACACATTGTTACAGCTTGAGTGTGAAAAATACAAATCTGTCCTTGCAGAAACAGTAGGAAATGATTTTGGTTTTATTTTTAAATTACTAACTTAATCTTTAGTGGCTTAAATAGTTTATCTTGTCATTAAAACATGAATTTTTCAAAACAGCTGTACTTTTGTAGGAAGGAATTTTACAGAAGCTACAAAGAAGTGTGGAACAAGAAGAAAATAAATGGAAAGTTAAGGTCGATGAATCACAAAAGACTATTAAACAGGTATTTAAAAGAGTCTAGAGCAGTGGTTCCCAGTGCTGGTTTGTGGGCCCCAACAGCAGTGTCAGAGCACCTTGGAACTTGTTAGAAATGCACATTATTGGGCTTTACCAACTCTGTGTGGGTCTGCAACTTTGGGGCCAGAGATCTGTTTTAGAGCACCCTCAAGTGATTCTGGCACCCACCCACATTTGAGAATCAGAGGTTTTGAATATGACTAAAGGGAAATGACATAGAATGTAAAGAGCTTTCAAAGTTAGAGAACTGCTATGTGATAGCATAAGGCATAGAATTTGGGGTTCACAATAATTTTAAAAACATTGATGTATGACCCATGATACAGTATTCAAGAAAAAGTAAGTCCTCTTCATGGAAACTGAGTGTTAGTGTATGATCTTTATTTTTTTCCATTTACTTGAGTGTGGTAAAGAATGCCATCTATTGCTTACTTGTTTTCCTGGGCCAACCTGTGCAGAATTTAAAGGGTTAAAAAATGCTTTTTTTAAATTAAGGTATCATTGCTATACACTCTTTTTTTTTTTATTAAAGGGTTAAAATTTAAAGGGTTGCTGATGGTATTCTATGTTAATGCATTTGGGGATTAAATATAGCTGATTATCACTTATTTGTCTAAAAAGTTAAGTGCTTTTAGCTAATATAATATCATGCAAATAGGGTAGCTTTGGACCATAGTTTAAATCAAGTTAAATGTGATACTGTCATTTTTAAGATCTTTTAAAATTCAGTGTGGCTTTAAATGAGATGTATTTCAAACCCTCTGAAATGTCTAACTGATTAAAATTCTATGAGATAGAAACCTTATATCCTTGGTGGTTTACTTGGTTATATAATTGTTTCATATTTCAGATGCAGTTGTCATTCACATCCTCAGAACAAGAGCTAGAGCGGTTAAAAAGAGAAAGTGAAGATATTGAAAATGTATGTATTCCATTGTTTGATTTGTATCCTCCTGACTCATTTTTAGCATTAAGGCTTATCATAAGATCTGTGTTTTAAGATTTATCTAATACTGCAATTGTTTTGCTTTTAAGAAAATCTTAGGTAATGATACAGTTTTATATTCATAAATATCATAACTGTCCATTGTGGGGAAGCATAATGAAAGAAAATCATAAATGTGTCTGCTAACTTTCCTCCTTTGTTGCATTATTAGTTGAGAAGAGAACGAGAGCACTTGGAAATGGAACTAGAGAAGGCAGAAATTGAACGATCTACCTATGTTACAGAAGTCAGAGAGGTACTTACAATAGAATTCTTTGAACCTTCTCAATTTAAATTAAGTTTGTAACAGTGATGAAATGTTTCAGGATAAGTTGTTTGTGGCACGGCTTCCGAGTTGCATACAAACCATGGGATGTCATAAGGAGATCAATCTTAAACTCTAAACTTCATTGCAGCTGAAAGATCTGTTGACTGAATTGCAGAAAAAACTTGATGATTCATATTCTGAAGCAGTAAGACAGAATGAAGAGCTAAATTTGGTAAGAAGCTTGTTCTCCACTGGGTATCAAGTAGGCTCTGAAAACACTTGTGTTGACATGTGGAGAAACCATCCAAACTACTTCTGGCTAACATCTTTAGCTTGGCATTTTTGTAAGTTGAAGATAATCTTCATATTCTGATGACTCCTAAGATGATCTTTCTTCTCTTGACTCCTAAGATGATTCTTCTTTTCTTGGCTCCTAACAATGGCATGTTTGGCTTGCACCTTGTTTTCAGAAAAATCCTCTGTTTTATAGAACCTAATTTCTTGAACAGTGTTACTTTCAGTGAATGAAGACATGAAACAAACAGGTAAAGACTGGCTAAGTTGTGAAGATTCTCTTCTTAGAGTTACCATAGTTAACTAGGCCTCATTTTCTAAACTGGAAGGAGATTATTGAATGTTGATACATAGTCATCATTCAAGGGCAGTAATCCAATCCAGCTTCTTATTTTAATGGGTCTTTCTATAGATTATGGATAAAAAAGCTTGTGGTATTCTTTATCAACATATTATTTAGAGCATAGGAATCCTAAAACTATAGACTTAAAGATAACTAAAATTAGCTAAAATCATGTAAAAACATAGGGTACCCTGTATTCCCATTCTTAAATTCTCTGGAAACTTACACTGATTGTGATGGGCTTCATTGTTAGATAGATATGACTCACTTCTTGCATGTTTCAGACAGCAATCATTATATCTTTTGGTGACTTAAAAATGGTTATGGCATGTCATTAGATTTTCTAAATTACCTGAATAAACTCCAGGAATAAAGATTAAGTAAGCTTTCTCTTTATCCCAAGTTAACCCTTCCTAGTTTGGAATTTTCTTATTAGTACTGCTGTATATACCAAAGAAAACTTATTCACTCATTTATCTGTGGTTGGTCTTCTGTGTTATGGAAGTGATCAGTTTACAGAGTAGGGTTCTATGTGTACATTTCATAGAGCCCTACACACATGCAACACACCTCTTTATTTTTTAAATAAGATGTTTTATTTACCTTCATTTTGTATTAATTGAATCGCTTCTACTACAATGTAAGACTAGTTTTATACGTATAAATTGCACAGATCAAGACTGTCATATGCTACAGCTATAAGCTTTGCCCTATGTGTGTTTTTAAGAAATCATTACTAATTACAATTGTTGGAGATTTTACTTGTAACTTGGTGCTTGGTGACTAACTCCAACATTAACATCAAACCCTCAGGATTATCGTTGAGTCTCTATGCAGATGCTTTCTTAGCATTTTTTTGCTACTCTGCTTCTGCCAAAAAGGCCATTTTGAGTTGTATTTATTTTTTTTTGCTTTCAGTTTGTAATCTTAACTTTAGCTCTTCTGTTTGTTTCTTTGCTAAGGGATAACTTGTCACATTATAAGATAAAATAAATTTTGTTTGTCTATACATCATTTGTTCTTGGGCCCAGGGAACCTCTCAGATGTATTAAATCACAGATAAATAAAGGAGCAAAAACTGAAGTATTTTGGTATTTAAAGAGTTCCTAAAATAAAATTTCCAAATGTAATGTCCCTCATTAATTCTCCCTGCATTTCGAACTGTCAGTGTCTTGTATTTCTCCATTTTGGGTCTCTAAAACTGTTTGGAATGTTATACTTATGCGTGGGAGGCAAAATCACTTAAATTGATGAGTTTAATAAAGTTATTTTTTGTTAGTGTAGTCCATTTCCCTAATTTCATATTTAATTGGAACAAGTTAATCAGGAGAAGAGGCATTACATATGGGCAGTAGTGTTACAGGGCTTTATAACTATTTTTGACAAATTGGGTACTAAGTATATCTTAAGACATTCTTGTTGGTAAAATTAGGCTAGTGTGGTCTTGCACTGATCTCTTTCATGATGTCCTTTAAGGCGCTCATCGTTTACATTTTGAAGTTTTCATTTTACTGTATTTGTATCTTCTCTTCAGTGTCTTTAAAAATTACACAACTGACTCAACTATATAGGTCAAGAAAGCCTTTAAAAACTAATTAGCAAAATTCCTGATAACTTGCCTCTTAATTTGTGATAATTTAGATGTGAACTACTTATGTGAATAGTTATACTTTTAAAAGGTACTTTATTGGAATTTGATGGTTTTGTGTTTGCATTTGCAGTATTCTATTCTAAACTCCAGATCATTTCTATAGCTTTTCTTTTGTTTAGCTTTTCAGATGGGAACCTCCCCTGCTTAGCATTTCTATACATCTGGTGCAGCATATTGGCTAATCCACTGTGCATAATAATTGTTAGTGATCTCATTCATTCTTCAGTCCTAGAGGTCTCAGCATTGTCAAAAAAGGATGTAAATTAATTATGATGTTCCTTTATTTTTACAGTTAAAGGCACAGTTGAATGAAACACTCACAAAACTTAGAATTGAACAGAGTGAAAGACAAAAGGTAGCTGGTGACTTGCATAAGGTAAAACACTGCTTGTCCCTAAGGTTGCGGTATCATCCTCCTGTGTCGGGGCTTGACTCTTAAGCAAACATACTGCTAATTCTGGATTTGTTCTTTAACATCATTATGTTAATATGTTTATAAATTTCAGCTGCCTATTACATAGTTATGTTATTGGAACTAAATTTTTTTTCTTGTTTTCCCATTCTTAATTTGCTTCATTTCATCACATTTATGTAATTAATTGCTTCATAAAGTATAGATTAAATATTAAATTTAATTGAAATTATTCTTAAAAATTTGGTCACATCCGTATTTTTTTAAAATAGGGATTTGCTTATGCATTTACAAAGTATGTTTCTTTTGATCTTTATGAAGCTAAAAGATTTAGAGATCTCTGATTTCAGAAATTTGTTCATTTTATTTATTTGTGGATATAGATTTTTCTTAATCTCATATAAAGGATGTTTTTAGTATTACATTTCTTTGCATTAGGTTGACATGTTTGTAATTTTGTTTACAGATATTTTTAATAGTATAATTCACATGTGCTTATTATAACCTGCTTTAGAGCTGTGATTGTGTTTATGGAAGTCATTAACAGTTATGTCAGTTTTTTTTTGATTGCATATAATTCATAGCTTATAATTGTTATGCAGAAGTCCAGGAATCTAGAATTGCTTTATATTATTTTGGTGTTATTTTTAGACCAGTAGGTAAAATATGAACTTAGGAAGTTTTAGAACTCAACTTAGATACATGGTACATTGTCAAGGGTGAACAATCTAATTTATTTGATACATGATTTTAATTTTTGACCTCTGGGTCAAAATATAAAACACACATTTTTAGCTAACAGTTTAGTTTCTCAGAAGGTATTTTAAGGATATTAAACAGATGCTCAGAGATACAGATAGACTGTAATTTATGAGTGACAATGAATTGTCCTGTATCTGTATAATAGAAATAATATGCAACATTTGATCGGAAATGCACATATTTATTTCTTGACATGAAAAAGTTAAAAAATACTTTGTAAACACCATGCAGATTAAAAGCTTATTTGTATAAAATTTTCTGCCAGTTTTGTTTTCTGTGAACACGTGCACAGATCAGAGATGTATACCAGGGGTCAGCAGTTCCACAAACTGTTTAAGGATTTGTGGGCCACATCTGGTCTCTCTCACATACTCTTATTTGTTTATTTAATATAACCCTTAAAAAACATAACCATTCTTAGCTTGTGAACTGTACAGAAACAGGCTGTGGCCATATTTAGTAGATCTCTAATCTAGACTAATGTTGATCTAAATATCAACTGTAGTTTCTTCTGTGCTTAGTTTCTTAATACATTTGCTGTATTGTTTGAAATTTTTAAAAACACCATGTGTTTTTATAGTCTGGTGGGGGAGGAAGCGATTTTCATTTTGGAGAAAGAATAGGTTGGCTTTACATTGTATTTTGTGAAGAGCTTTAGTCTTGTACAAAAAAAGAAAATCACTTTTTTTTTTGGTGTGTATATTTATCAGTTGCAGTATTTAGAGGCTACCATGTTGCTTTCCTTACAGGCTCAAAAGTCGCTGGATCTTATCCAGTCAAAAATTGTAAAAGCTGCTGGAGACACTACTGTTATTGAGAATAGTGATGTTTCCCCAGAAATGGTGTGTATTTTCTTTAACTTCAAACCTCTGGGCTAGTTAACTTTGTAAAGTATCTGAAGAATAAAAAAGGTCTATCTTTGCCTGAAATGGTGCCTTTAGAATTTGCTTCCACTGGTTGTGCTGCATTCTTACCTGAAGGTCGTCTTGGAAATGTTTTATCTCTGAAGTGCAGGGATTTTATTAATATTTTGCTGTAGCATAGTGAGAGATTATGTTAATTTTAAGGTTTGTATTGGAGGGTATAATGGTATACTGCTTAAGAGTTTGGACTCTGTTAGGCTGCCTGTGTTTGAATCTGGGTTCTGCTACTTCATGGCTGTGTAACTTCAGGCAAATTCCTTAGCCTCTCTGTGCTTTAATAGCTCCATCTGTAAAAGGCAATGACAACAGTGTCTATCTTGTAGAATTCTTGAAAGGAATAAGCATATAAAACACTTAGAATAGTGCCTAGCACTTAGTGAGAGCTCAGTATATGTTAACTGTTAACTTTTGCTGTTATGAATGTTCTCCCCTTTGGTGCCTGGCAAATTTTCTTCTGAAAGGGGAAATGTATTTATATCTGATATTCATAGATTATAGATTTTTTTCCTCTCTGACCGTGTGTCAACATTTATAATACAGCTTTCTTTGGTACAATTAATTTGCACCATTAGGTAGCAGACACTTTCTCTGTTTTTTTTTGTTATTGTTGATTTTCATGACATTTTTCATGATTCTGTTTAAAATGGCAGTAAAATGTTTTCCATTTTTTGGTTGCAAATGTCCCTTTCTTGTGTTTTGGAATTTTTCATCACTTTCATCTTGTTTTTAGGAATCTTCCGAGAAGGAAACAATGTCTGTAAGTCTAAATCAGACTGTAACACAGTTACAGCAGTTGCTTCAGGCAGTAAACCAACAACTCACAAAAGAGAAAGAACACTACCAGGTATTAGGTAAGAATAACTAAAGCATTACTGACTGTTTATGGGTGATTGACATAGTGTGTGTGTGAATGTGTAGTGTGTGTTTACCATAAATACAGGAGCTCTGTTGCCCTAGTGGAGATACTCCTTTTTAATCTTTCTCAGAACCTCCAGTTGACAGCTTTAGCTTTCTTGGTGTTTTATTTCTGTCTTGTACATATTTTAGTCTTGTAGCTTGGAAAGGAAAAACCTTTATCTTTGTCTTCTGGACCTTTTTATAAAACAGACTGGTCTTACAACTTGTTTACCTGTCTTTGACTAATTGCCATAATGCCTGCAATTGCTCATTTTGTTTATTGTGATTTTAGTTCTGATAAAGTATCTGTGTGTGTGTGTGTGCGTGTGTTTAATGATTTGATAAAGTGACAGTAACATCATTACTGGGGTAAGATGCTAAACTGAAAATCAAGTTGTGACAGCTTTAAATTGGCAGTCTGGGTTCTTTTTAAGTTTGCTTATAGGTAGTCAGAGAAGTCCAGTTTTAAACTACTGAAGTGAGCTTAATTGAAGATAGATAAACCCATCATTAACCAAACCATGTTATGAAATTTTATCACCCTTATTACTTGGGAAAGCTCAGATTTGTTGGCATTTATAAATTACTTGGATTCCAGCTGGTGAATGCAGATTGATTGATTGATTCCTGGATTTTGCCTGTTTTAAGAATGCTGTAAGTCACACACTGCATTGGGTAGTTAGGATATTCTAATAGGCACTGAACACTTCAGATATTCTTCTTTTGAGGCTGTTTGTTCTAATATTGTCATGGTGTCTGGAGATCAGTTAAGCGACCTGTGCAACACATGGGGCAATCCATCACTGAATTGTTCCTTTAGAACCCGTAGTGAGACTGCTGCAGCCGTCCAGAGGCCTCGGGATAGGTGGGTGTCTTGGAGGGTGGGGTGGACTGCCATTTGGATTATACAGGGGGCATTCTGTCTCACTTTTAAAGAATGATGTCCTCTGGCCTGCCTTAGCGAACACTCTCCCTTATAGTACTCTTTCAATAGGTCAGTTACCCCTAAGAAGACTTTCCAGATGAACCCAGCACATTCCTTTAGCCAGTCAGCAAAAAATAATTATATCTTAATCTTTTATCCTTGGCAAGTTGCCTAGAATAAAACTTCTGCCACATTATTAATCCCCCTTCCCCAAAATGATTGTCAATAGTCTTGTTTCCTGCCTCACAGGGAAACTCTCCTTGTATGTCTTCAGCCCTGCTCTCTTCTTTCCACACTTTCCTTCTGTTCAGTTTTGAAAACATGCTCAAATGTCTTATTTTAACTTTGTATTTCTTTTCAAGTTACTACCCTAATTTTTTTACTTCATGTTTAACAAAGATTCTTAAATAAAGAAACTATTCTCATAGTATCTATTTCTTTACTTGCTATTAACTGCTCCGTCTACTTTAGAATGACTTTTTGCCATTCCACTGGAACTGTGTTTTTTCCTGAAGTCATCAGTGATTTCCTAATTGTTAATCTAAACAAGATAGTGAAAATAGTTACAAAATATGCTAAATATGCTGATGTCAATCTATACGCCTTTATGTTATAAGGGAAGGGCTTCATTTCTGAGAGCTTAAAAAAAACAGTAAGATCACCTGTTACCACTTACGTTTAGACTTCCAACAGCAATATCTCTCCAACATTTCAAAAGTGTCCTTTAAAGTGTTCCTCCCAAACGTGTTCTGCTTATAGTAAGTCTTATGAGCCATTTTTTTGTCTTTCTTATATACACATTTGCCTTAACCATATTAAGTTTGAGACTAATACTGATCATTGGTGGTAACACTTTTTTCAGATTTTTTTCTTCCTGATTTATAAAATTGTTGTAGTTTATTAAAACAAATACATATACCCAAGCAGTACAGCTAAAACTGAACTGTTTGTCATGCAGCTCCTCTGAGTGATAACTCAGCATTTTTTGGCCAGGTAATAAAGTCCAAATTTGGCTAATGAAAGGGTGATTGAGTTTCAAGAGTGTATCCTAAAGGATAGGGTGGGTTGTCTGAAGGTAGAGGGCCACCAGGCACTTGAGAACTCGTTCTTTCCATAACCCAGCACTGACAATGATGACCTCCCTTTAGGCACCCCTTGGTTCCTATAGCTCTTCTTTATGCCTTTTAAATTACTCTGAAGTTTTTAACTCCAGTCATCAGTTTTTGCTCAATATATTTCTCCCTCTTGTAAACTTTTTTAAAACTACTACTGGATGATTAAATTGGAAATAGAAATTTCTTACTCATCAGAGATGTAGATTAATATTTGTCAAGAAACTTGCTTATTTTTAGTATATACTGTTAGTACATACCTATGAATTAAGATAATGCTGTACAAATTCAGTACAGGAAAAGCTGTTTTTAAAAGACAAGAAAGATGATATGCAGTAATTTAGTTTTCTAAATCCTAATACACAGGACTTAGCATTCGTGAGCTGTAGGGGAAGGTATATTTATCTTATATCCTTTATTTGTAAAACCTTAACCTTTCTTTTCTTCTGGAAGTCTCTTCCCTCAAAAAAAACCCTGTCATTTCTCCCCCACTTTTTGAATTAAGATGATTTTTTGTAGTTTTGGACTGGACTGGCAACCCTAGTGTTTTATAGTGTATTTTTTTTTTTTGTTCCCAGGTATCTGGTTTTCCTTCTTTCATATTTGCCACTTTTCTAAGCATTCTAAGTGTATATCTGACTGTATCAGGAAACTTCATTACCCCAGTGCCTTAGTCTTTTTAGGCTGCTTTAACAAAAATCCTATAATCTGGGTGACTTAAACATTTATTTCTCACAGTTCTGGAGGCTTGGAGTCTGAGCTCAAGATGCTCGCAGATTCTGTGTTCGTGAGAACCACCTCCTGGTTTAAAGATGGCTGTCCTCCTGCTGCTCCTCACATGGCAGAAGGAGTGAGGGAGCGCTCTGGGGGCCCTTTTATAAGGGCACTAATCCCATTCATGAATGTGAAGTCTTCCAAATACTGTTAGATCAGGGAATAGAATCTCAGCATAAGGATTTTGGGGAACACAGAGCCCCCACCCATAACCCTCAGGCTCCCTCACCTCAGAACCTGTTTGTGGGATCCTATGGAGGGAGGACGGTGATTTTAATAGCTGACACTTCACGAATATGCTTCTAACTGTGGTCATTAGTTTGATCTTCACAGCAGCCCAGTGTGCTAGGTAGGGTAGGTATTATTATTTATTTTTTTCTTCCCCTTTTACAACAGACCCAAAGAGGTTCTGTAACTTGAAGAACGCACAGCTAACTGGGTGAGCTGAAATTTAAAATCAGGGTGGTCCGCATTTGCAACAATATGGATGGAGCTAGAGGGTATTATGCTCAGTGAAATAAGCCAGGCAGAGAAAGACAAGTACTGAATGATTTCACTCACATGTGGAATATAAGAACAAAGAAAAAATTGAAGGAACAAAACAGCAGCAGAAACACAGAACCCAAGAATGGACTAACAGTTACCAAAGGGAAAGGGACTGGGGAGGATGGGTGGGAAGGGAGGGATAAGGGTCGGGGGAAGAAAGGGGGCATTATGATTAGCATGTATAATGTGAAGGCGGGGCATGGGGAGTGCTGTGCAACACAGAGAAGACAAGTAGTGATTCTATACTGATGGACAGTGACTGTAATGGGATTTGTGGGGGGGGGCTTGGTGATTGGGGGAGTCTAGTAAACATAATGTTCCTCATGTAACTGTAGATTAATGATACCAAAAAATAAAATTAAATAAAATCAGGGTGGTCTGGGCCCATGGTCTGTGCACTTATTTGGTACTTCTCCCTAATTTCAGGTACTTTATGCTCTGATCTCTTTTATCATTGCTTTCTTTTCTCATAATTGTGTCACATCCTTTGTTGCCAGCCTCTTAAAGAGTTTCTTCAGTCAATTCTGACTTTTTCCTGAAGTTGGTATTTGGTTTCTCAGTAGTGAATTGGAGAGGCTCACAGTGCTATCTAGAAAAAATTGAGGTGAAGTTTAGTGTTACTTGTTTTGTATGTATGTGCTCTCTCTACTCCCTTTGACAAATAAATTCTTTTGTGATGCAGTTGTCTGGTTTCTGAAAGAAAAAACTTCTTTTGTAGTGCTATTGAAGCATAAAAGTTAATGTTCCAGGTAAAAATCAGCTTTTATTTCTACACTTCATATGTGAATCAGGTTTTCATTTTCTGTAATGTGTTTACTTAGCTCTTCATAGTTTAATGTATCAGTGGGCTATGTAGACTTTCTGATAAACTGTTAATCTTGTTTTAATGAGAGAACAAGATATAACCAGTTGTAAGTTTGCTTTTTAACTTTCTAATTCCTTCTTTCCCCTCAGCTTTTTATTTTGAAAATTTTCACATGCAAAGAAAAGTTGAATGAATAGTATAACACTCACACACCCTTCACCTGCTTCATCTCTCTGTGTATCCATATTTACTGATGTCAAACCATTTGAAAATAACTTTTAGATATGGCGTTTTATCCCTGAACTCTTCAGTATGCATCTCCCAAGAACAAAGACATTTTCTTACAAATCCATAGTACTAATATCACATCCCCCAAAAACTGGTAGTTCTTTAATTCATCCATTATTAAACCCACATTCAATTATCCCTAATTATACCCAATATATCTTTTTAGCAATTTTCCCAAACCAGGATCCATTCAAAATTCACATGTTACATTTGATTAAGTCCTTCTAGTCTCTCTGATGGCTTTTGAAGTTTGATTTCTTTAGTCATTTTATCTGAACTTGGAAAGCTTCATAAGGCTTCAGGATCTCTGTCTGAAACTTTAATTATTCATTCTTAGGTGAATTGTAAACATCAGCTTTTCAATGCTAACTGCTCACCTACTAGCTTTACATTCTTTAGAGTAGAACTAATAAAAATGGATTCCCCATATTCTTATAAGTGTTTTCTAATAGATTTTGAAATCTGTACATTGTTCTAAGTTTAGTCTGAGGTTTTGGTTCACATATTAAAAAATATACCCCAAAACAACTTACGAATCCTGAGGTTTTTCTCTTGTTTTTGATTACTATTAGTATTAATTACTTTGATCGTAGTTACAAGGGCAATGCTAGATCAGATGGAATATGTACTTTTGGTGTTTGACAAATACCTTCTGATTACCTTTTGTGTCTTTTAAAAAATGCATTCATTTCTTTCTGATCTTTTGCAGAGTGAAGTAATTGGGATACTATTCATTCAAGGATAACAGAAGGCATTGTATTATATTTTGCCAAATTAAAGCCTTATTTATGTTTTCACCCTTTGTACTTCGTCAGAAACACTGAACAGAGTTTTGTCTTTTCTAATCCTTGTTAGACTACTGATCTAAAGAGAAAAAAGCAACTCTGTAGACACCTTCAGAGTTTAGTTTTATAATAAAAACTGTTTGAATAATTAGACCTTTACATTCCTGAAGATAAAATAAACATGTAATCTTGTATCTTATTTTGCTCAATAAAATTGTTCAGAAGATCAAAAGTGGTAAAGACAATGTAATATTTAACATTTTAATACTGATATTGTACCTGTTTTACTTAACATTTTGGGGAGTAACTGCCTCTGACTTCAAGAAAACACTTTTTTTGTTGCTAATGTAATCCGTTTTTTGTAATGGCGTCAGCAAATAAAGGGATGCTTATTATTCAGACTTGTTCTAATTTTCATTGAGCTTTAACAAAAGATTTCATTAGCATTATAGAGCAACGTAATTTAAAATACAATATTAGTTGCAATCTTTAAACAAGATAAGGTAGGTTTTGTTGTTACACAATTTCCTTATGGAGCTCTGCATCTTCTCTGTGGTTCTGTGCAATGCATACTGTGCCCCAAATTGCTGTGGGTTATAGAAAGGTGAGACAAGTATTTAGGGTTTCAGACATACCAACCCTACTGCAGGTAGAGGAGCTCTACTTTATTTTTACTATTTTATTTTTTTAAGTAACTTTTTAATTTACTCATTGACAGGACTTAATGTTACACAGTTTGTGTGTTATCTTTTTTGTTGTTGAAGAATGTATTTGTAACAAAAAAGTTGGATGAAAAACTGAGCCCTTCAGATGCTAAATAATCACTGACATTATCTTGACTGTTGAGTATTAAAGTACCTGCATGGCCATACTGTGGCCTCCTTTTTCATTCATACTTCTACAATGGGATCTGGCCACATTCTGTGCTCCCTGCTTAATACCTTTCTCTTGGTTGGTCTTGGCTTGTTCCCCTATTGACCATTCCTCTCACTATCTTTGTATATAGAATTTGTAGTCTTCCAATGTACATTTGGTCACTTCCCATCCCTCTAGCACAAAGTAAGCTCCATGAGGACAGGAATCATCTCTTGTTCTTTGTTTTATCCCCAGCCCTGAGAAAGTGCCTCACACTTAATTGTGCTCAAATATTTAAATAAATGAATGGATGAAATTTATTTTTATAGCTTGAGGATTATCTGAAGTCGTACTCGCAATCTTCTCACATTATGGCATGGGCACCACACAGTATTTCTAAGGTATATAGAAATAAATTGATGTGGCTGCTTATGGTCAGTGATGACTGACTGGGGGTTTGGGCTACCCCAGACCTTACCAGGTTGCATATTCAGGACACCACTGGGAAATTGGTCCCAAGATCAGATACTACATCATCATCTTTCTCTTTTTCCTTTGCTCTTGTCTGTAGAGATACTAATGTCTTTACCATCTGAAAGAAACAAAAACAGAAATCCCACCATCCCTCTTACAATCTCTTCTTGCTACCCTCCACTCCCATCAGAGCTTATTTCCTAATAATTGTATAATTGTATTATGTTTTCAACTTCCTTGTGTTTGAAATTTTAAAAATATAATTGCAAGAGCCTAAGGACTCAGTCCAATCTCTTATTAATTTGTTCCCTTTCTCTCAATGTTCCCATCAAATACACACTCATCTTTTTGCCTGTGAAGTGGCCGAAAGTTCACAATGTTGCCTATTCCAATTTGGGACAGTTGTCATTGTTAATGGTTATTAGGTTATCATATTAAAACTTGTGTTGATGTAATTACATCAATTTGTCCTGGTTTTTACTCCAGGATCACATAGGAAAAGCTTACCACACTCCCATTTAGTTACTTTTCAAATATGCCAAGATGGCTCCATGTTTTTTTAAGTCTATTCCCATCTAAGTTAAATACTGCCCGTTCTTAGTTTCCCTGACTGATGAGGCCAAACTAGCCTATTTGTCTCATCCATTCCCAGCTTGACACTTTCCCCAAGTGTGTTATAAGTGAATTGCTAGGAGATGAAGGAGCATCAGAAGAGAGGGAGATTTGTGTCCTCAGTCTCTAGTAGTTCTCCCTGCCACTGTTGCCACCATTTGAGGCATGAAGCTCTCAGAACTTGGGGAGAACCTGCAGGGAGAACGAGCAGTGTAGTTGGGAGTAGACTTGCTGATCCCCAAAAAGAGAATGGAGAGATGTGGAAGGGAGGAGTGAGGGATGAGGAGATCCTGTGAAGCGGACTACTCAGTTTGGTGTGGCAAACTTGCCAGTTTCCTGGAGGTCAGTGACTGTGTGAAGCATCCAGGCTTGAATGCCTTGCAAGCGTTCACCCAGCAGCAAGAGGCCATGGGGTGTGCATGTGTGTGGGCAGTAGCTGTATTTCCCGCAGAGAATTCGGCCAGGGCTGGCGTTTCCACATGTCTTGCATTCCAGAACATAGTGTACAGGCCCGTGCCACTTGCGGGATCCGCCCCAGAGGGCATGTATGGGAGACGCAGTAGCCACCAAAGAGGGCTGCACTTGTACTCTTAGTTGAGTAAAGATGTTTGTCCCTTCACCCTTTCATCATCTGGGTCCGCAGAGGAGTAAGCACCACAGAGGAGTTAAAGAACAGACTCCTTGTTGGTGCCTTGAAGGTCAGTAGCGAAGCCTGAGCTGGGGGTTTGGTGGGAGGTGGGTTAGTAAACTAGGCTGCACCGGTCTCGGTTTAACTACAGGATAGCAATGGATTAGCTCAGGATGTGCTTCGCCGAAGAGGGAGAGGCTGCAGAGTATTATTGAAAGTCATTAGTAGGAAAAATGAGACCAAGTCCAGGCAGTTCTACCAACTGGTTGATAGATTTTTCTCTTTCTTCTTAACTCAATTTTTGTCATTTAGGTTTTCCTCAAAAACTGGGCCAATTTCATATTCATAGGTAGAATTCCAGTATAAGGCAGCTAGCACATCTCACTTAACCACATGCCATTTTTTAAGCCCTTGGGTCAATTCATTTAGTCCTCAGCAGAATCTGAGGGAGTGTTTTTGTCATCTCCTTATGGATAAGGGAACTGAGTCACAGGGAAGACAAAATGTCTAAGGTCTCACAGTTCCTAAGTGCAGGAACCAGGATTCTAACTTCCAACTTGTGTTTTGGCTGATACCCTTATTCAGGGTCATTCATATATATATATATGTATACATATATGTATAAGTTCACATAAGAAAGATATATATTAGTCATAATTTTAAGAATTAACTATAGTTTTTTTACCGTCATTTGTGCCTGATGTTAAGTGCCTTCTCATTTTCTCTTGATTGTACTTTCCAAGGGATTGTGTCTCAGTGGTTCTCAGAAGTGTAGACTGCAGAGCCCTAAGCATCTCCATGACCCTTTCCAGGATTCTGAAAGGTCAAAACTACTCTAATAATACTCAGATGTTACTTGCCTTTTTGATAACAATACGAAGATGCTATTTGTCTTTTTCACTGATGTTGCTAGAGCAGTGTAAGCAAAAACTTCTGGTGCTTCAGCAAGGATCAAAGCAATGGCTCCAAACTGTGTTACTAGTTACTGTATTTTTACCGCTAGTAAAATCACCCCCAGTGGAAACAATAGCAGGTTCACTTAGGAATGCCTTTGCTAATGAGATCAGTAGTGATATTAATGAATGTCGTTTTTTGGGATGTATAAGGAAATGTGCCAATATATGATAAACCTGCAGAACTCAGTAAACCAGTATTTTCTAGGTGATCACTGCACAATGTTAAAAAGTCATGCATGTGTAAAGGGTCAATTCAAAGCAAGATAATGGATTCTAATGTGATGGTGCAAAAAAAGTTCATTGATAGGGTTTCAGAGTCCACATTGCATCTTTAGGAAATTACCGCATGTTGAGTTTTGTTATTGTACCAAAAAATATCCACAATGATATGAAATGGCTACTCTTTGTTTTCCAGTGCCATATCTGCAAGGCCAGATTTTTTCTTCTTAGACTTCCACCAAAACAACATAGCACAACAGATTAAATGCAGAAGCAGTTGCCTTCTGTTAAGCCAGATAGTAAAGAAATTTGCAAACAAAGCAATGCCAGTCTTCTCTCTACATCTTTGGTTGTTCTGGAAAATGAAGTTATATTTCACAAAAACATGTTCATAATTTTTAGATAAATGAACATTTAAATATTTTCATGGTTTTAATTTCTAGTATATTGAATATTAATAGAAATAATAAAGACAGAAGCTTTTAAAAGGGTAGGAGTTCCAAGACCAAAAATTTGAGGGATACAGGTGTAGTGGGTCATTTATTTTTAGCAGTTTTTAATTATACTAGGCAACTGTGTCACCACTTTGTTGTACTTTGTTTTATATTCATTTGTGTTTTTAGCATTTTCACCTTTCTATCTTCTTTGGATTTATTTTGTTGCACTTTGCCAGCTCTTGTCTTTAAATTTTAATTCATTTGTTTTCAAGTCTTGTTTTGTTACTGATTTTCCTCTGGACTTTTTTGCACCCTACAGATTTTGATATGAAGGGCTTTTGTTGTCATTCAGTTTTTAATTTTTAAAAAATCATTAAATATTGCAAATATACAGAAGAATCATGGAATAGAAAAAACCCTGTGTACCCCACTCAATATCGAGTATTAATATTTTGTATATTTGCTTGAGGTGTTTTTTAATAAAAGAAACAAAAATTAGGTATAGTATAAGTATTTTGTATATACCTCCCAGATCTCATCTCTCCCTCTCCAGGGGAAGCCACTGCACTGAAGGTAATATTTATCATTTAACTCATGTTGTTACACGATTAATACATATACAATAGATATGTATCCAGAAACAGCATATAATACAGTGTTCTGTATGTTTTCAAGCTTTATATAGATCAGTCTGCTATTTGCTTTATTTGCTCAGCACTAGCTTTAAAATTTATACATGCACCTTTTATTCTTTCATTTCTCACTGTGGACATGCCACAAATTATTTGTACATTTCTCTGCTAAGAGACATTTAAGTTGTCATCAATGTATAAAAATTCTGTGTAACTTTCATTTTGATTTTCTTTAAGCCAAGAGTTTTTTTTGGAGTGTATGTATTTTTCACATGGATTTTTGAAGCATTATTTTCTAATATTACTGCTTTTGGGTTAGTGAGCATGACTTGTATGACACCAGTTTCCTCAATATGTGGAGACTTCAAAACAAAAGTTAGAAACCAGAAAAGATTTATTTAGTTTCCAGCTAGACGGTTATCAGCAAGAACGCTAATAAGCTTTTGCAGGAAATGATTTTATTATGTGAAGTAATTTGAATTTTCAAAATACTTTGCCAGGTTATTACCCTCTTCAGTTAGAAAGTGAGAAAGTGAGAAAGAGTTGGAGATTATTTATTTATCAGTTATCTCAGGAACCCAGGAAACAGCCAAACAGGTGGGGAAAGGTCTCATTTACATTTATGTAGGTCTCTTGCTTTTGCTGTGAAGAATCAAGAAATTACAATTCTTGAGGTAAGAGTAGTTTCTGCCGGAGCTATTCAATACAAAGTTCTTGGGATTTCACTCAATGCTAAATTCAAAGTTTCTGTTTATCTTCTGAAGTCAGTACTCATTTCAAAATATGTAAAATATAGTATTGTTCACGTAATCCATAGACTATGGTTGCAGGAAATGGAAATTGGCCTGCTTACATTGATTAGTTGTGTTGGTAAGTTCCATCACCACCTAAATCATGCAGGCTTTTTGGCTGCATGCATGTCGTTTTTCTCCTTGGTAGCTGTGTATGTAAAATAAAGTGGTTCTAGTAAATTCTAACCCAAATGCAACATTGAGTTTTCTTCAGTTCCTCTGTTGTCAAGTACATAGTCCTTATTTGTAAATATTCCAAGCTATTGAAAAGAGTGAATATCTTCTGTTTGCTACATTCAGGTTTCTTTAATTGATGCATTTCTATGGTTCCCAAGCTGTGGTTCTCGTTCCTTAAGTGTAAGGTGGAGCTCAAGAATTCGCGTTCTGCACATGTTCCAAGCGATGCTGATACAGCCGACTTGGGGACCACATGCTGAAAATTGTGCTCTATGGTTTCAGTTTGCTTTTCTTCACAGTTCCTTCACGGATTCATGTCACGGGAGTTCTTGTTTTCACATGTTACTACTTATTATTTTCATATCATTTCTGTAATTTCAAATTTGAGGAAGGGAAAGAGTTTGCAGCATGTGCTCAGTCTACCACCTTGATAACTGAGTTTTTCCAAAATAAGCCTAAAAAATGTAAAGTGCCAATTGTTGTTTTTCTGGTTTTGTGATAATTCCTGGTTATTCTACACAAGGCGTATTTTTTTTTATGTTAAGCTTTTTTTTCTCTTTGGTGATTTATATCCCCTCACTTCCCAAGCCTGAGTATGTATGAATGCTACTTTCCCATTGACCAACTTAAGATATTTATCCCTTTGAACAATCAGTTGGAATACAGTGAGATGGAAAAAACCAGTTTTTTTCATTTTTTATGCCAAGGACAGAACGATTTATGCACTCAACAGTATGAGAACAACATAGAAACCCAGCTATAAAAATTCTTAGCGAATCTTTTTGCCTTGATATTATTCCCTTAGGGGACAGTCTCTATAGAATGGTCTTCTATTAAAACAGATGAACATGTCCAGTTACATGGAACAGTGTTGTTTTTCTGACAACCATCTTGGTAACTTTTTGACTCCGACTTACCATCTATTCTGAATAAACTAACTCCATTTCCTTCCCACACTTGCATAGGAAATACCAAACTTTCTTATATACACTGAGCACGTGGTTTTAGTGTTTATGCATAGCCTTAACAAGCAACTGGCTTCACTCCCTTACTACTCTTAGAATGGTTTAGGAGTGGATACAAATTACCACTTTACTATAGAACCCAAAATCCTAGAATATATGCTGATTTAGCTTGTATCATCCACTTTTTACTGACTTGTGACTGATGCCTCTATAAAGCAACTAATTAACCATTTACTTGGGGACATTTTATTCATAATGATGCCAATCATAATAATTAGGCATTTATTGAATGCTATTTTCCAGGTTCCATACTAAGTATTTCAACTGCATGTTTCATTTCACAATTAATTTACTTCTGAAAGTTATCTAGAATTATGTATTGGTTGTGGGAGTATATACTTTGTAGCCTTTGTAGAGCTTTCCAATGCCCAAGTTGAGTTTTTGGTAACCCAAAAAATGGACTTTATGGAAGCTGTAAGGATTCTCTACTATAGCCTCCAGAAGAAACTCCTCTCTGCCAACACCTTGATTTTATATCAGCAGAACCTGTGTAGGACTTCTGACTTCCAGGACTATAAGAAAATTACCTAGTTTATGATCATTATTACTGCAGCAACAGGAAGCTGGTGGAACTGCTCCTGGGGGTGATACCCTGTCATCTGACCCTGGCTAGGTGTTCCTGCTTGTCCAGTGTCTGCACCAGCTCTGGCCCAGAACACCCAGTGACCTTCCCCACGTTCGCAGGGCTACAGCTACACCTCCAGCCTCCCCTTCTAAGTCTGTCCTTCCTAGGTACTCTAGGTACTCTCCCTCTGCCCAAGGGGATTCCTTATAGAGTTATTTTTACCCTGTTACCAGTCATCCCTTGGCATAATTTGACCTGGCATAATTAATCTCTTAATCAGTTCAAATTTTGTGGCATTTCATCTCCTGATTGGACCCTCATTGATAAGTCCTTCATATATCCTCTCCTAAGATTCTCATCCTCATACTGTCCTGTGCTTTCTCACCACTGACCCAGTTTCTCCTCTCCTCACCTGAACCTTTCCACTTCTTCCTCGGAAAACTGATATCCTTCATCCATTATTTTTCTTTAAATCTTCTTTGAATTTATGCTATCTAGAAACACTGCCTCTCCTCTTTGCTGCTAACCATACACCTAGTTACCCCTCCCCATTTGTTAAAATTGGCATCCACCTTAGAGGTTTCTTCCTAGTGCAAGTTCCACAGCCATCACAGGTGATTTGCACTTCTCTGTGGATCTACAGCATTCTAGACTCTAGCTAAATATTTAGACCTGACTCCTGTAGCATTTCTTATGACTGCTGTAGCAAATTACCAAAACTTAATGCCTAAAACAACACAAATATATTCTCTCCCAGTTCTGGAGGCTAGAAGCCCAAAATCAGTTTCACTGCTATCGAAATGACCACTTCCTGGCCTTGGGATATTCCAGGAGTCAGCCAGCCACCAGTCTACTCTGTATTCCAGTGCAAAGGACACATTACAAGCTTTTGAGACGCTCCTACAGAATGCCCTCCCTCTTGACTGGAGATGAAGGATCCCCTTCATCTGGAGATTGCTTCCCCTTGTGGGGTGAAAAATTTCCTTCTCAACTGATTTCTAGCTCCAAACCATCTTAAGCCATCAGTGTGGGTGTGGGAATAAAGTTCAGGTGTCAGGAGGGTTGGCTCCTTCTGGAGGCTCTAAGGGAGAATCTGTTCCCTTCCTTTTCTGGCTTCTGGAGGCCCCCTGAATTCTCTGGCAAGCCCTCATATCAATCACTACAGCCTCTTGCTTCTGTCATCACATCTCCTTATTCATCCTTTGGCTTCTTACCTTCCTCTTATAGGGACCTTTTGATTAGATTTAAGGCCCATCTGGATAACCCAGGATAATATTCCCATCTCAAGATGGTAATCACATCTTCAAATCCCCCTTGCCATGTAACAAAGTCACAGCTTCTGGGCATTAGGACGTTGCTGTCTTTTGGGGGGGCCATTATTCGGACGACTTCCCTCCAAAGACCATCTCTTTCACACTTAGGATCATAGCTTTGCCACTATTCTCCAGTAGTCTACCCACAGATAACATCACATTATTTCAGGTTTCTTGACCTCTAAATCCCACTGTCCCTGTCATTTTCCCTCATGGGGGCTCTAGCCACTGGCCTTTACAAAAATTGTAATGCCTATTGATTTTATTCCTTTATGGTCCATCACATCAACATCTCTTGTGAATATATTAAATTCTGTTACCCTTGACCCTCACACATGCTTGGCAAAGAACTCCAAATCTATAGAATAGGCTATTGAAGTGGAAGCTTATGTATATAGAGACCAAATTGCAAAGAGGGGTGGGACTGAAATCTCCAGGACTCTGAAAACGGAAGACATGGGAAGTGGTGCTGTGGCCCTTTATTCCCACATGCCCACTGATGACATAAAAGGGTTTGGAGGTGGAAATCAGTTGAGGAGAAGGAAACTTTTCAGAGATTGCTGTTCTTGTGCTGTGAGTCACCCCACGAACCTCTGGGTGTCGTGTGTGTGTGTGTGTATGAGTGCATGTGTGCATGCATGCTTTATAAGCTTGCTTAGTGATAAAAAGTCTGATCTAGAGTCTTAAAAAGATCCTTAGGGATATTCCTGCCCATTCTCATGACCAGTTTCCTCTTTATTTACTAGAGGATAAAGTCTTTGAGGAGGAGAATCTGTCCTGCGCAAAGTCCAGTCTGATAGCTGTGAGTCACCCCACAAGGGGAAGCAATGGAGGATCCTTCATCTCCAGTCAAGAGGGAGGGCGTTCTGTGGGAGCATCTCAAAAGGTTGCAATGCATCCGTTGCACTGGAAAACAGAGTAGACTGGTGACTGGCTGACTCCTGGGAAATCCCAAGGCTGGAAAGTGGTCATTTTGATGGCAGGTTAGGGGAGAGTTGGCTTTACTGGATGGTCCACATTACCCAAGTTTTTTCAGAGGGAAGGATATGTGAATGTCTGCCATGGACCACACATGAGCTACATGAGGGAGAAAGCCAGTGGGGGTGTTCAAGTTCTTGAATGGGATGGTCTCCCACCTGATACCTGCAGGTAAGATTCTGGAGTCCAGACTGGGCTGACTGGCTGCACAGCATGCCTACTAAATGCTGCCGTAGCCAAGCTGTGCCTGATTGGGTGTGCCATCCTTTTAGGCAGCAACTCTCACCGAGAGTGACATTTGCTGTCTTAGGATGACAGTGTTGTAATTAGATCACTTACACCTCATCAGGCATTGGTTTCAAATCATTGTTTTGTTCCTCAAGCTGTGTGGTTGTGATGGAAACTTTACTTTGCATCATTAGGGCAGGGATTCTAGCACCTTCACAGGGTCATGGTGAGGACTGAAACACAGACCTGGGTCAAGCACATAACCGAGTGCCTGGCACTTAAAATTCCTCAGTGGATGTTTGCCTCCCAAAACAAGAGCTATGGCTTCTGGTCCTGCATCCTTAGTCCATGATCACCTAACACTTGGAGGCATCGTAGGGTTTCTTCAGTACTTGTGGACAGAACTCTTCAGTTCAATCTCAAAGACATTTGTTGAGTGCAAGTATGATAGTGTCTGATTCCCACATGTCCTGGGCTCCATGTGGCGGTAGTGGGTAGTCTGCGTTCTCCTTTATTTCTTACAGCCATGTTAGCCCTTGGCTTGGGCTTGCCAGGCCCGCTGGAAGCTTTGAAGAAACTGAAATGGTGATGGAGTCTTCTGCTGACCTTTTGAGGGACTGGAGTACGAGATCCCTATGTGTATTGCAGAGAAGCACTCACGGGCTTGGTTGTGTGCCCGGTCTCAAATCCTAGAGCATGAATTTGGGGAAGTGTTTTCCCACTGTGCAGTAAAAGGAATTCCAGTCCTCTGCAACTTGGAGGTGGTGTTTTCTTTAGTAGGAGAGAGGAGGCATCAGGATAAAGGAGTTTTTGTAGTCCCTGATTTCCATTTTTTCTCCCCTACCCCAGTATATCTCTCATGACCTGCTGGAGTCTTGAGTCTTGATTCTTCCACAAAGTGGAGACAGGGCCTAACACTTGCTATGAGGGCTGCCTGGTGACTCCTGTTGTGTCAAAGATGTTCGCTCAAGGAACAGGCTGCTTGTTCTTCATCCTGACATCTGCTCAGTCCAGGTGCTGGCCTATTTCTGGTAGCTGACTACAGGAATTACATCCCACCATGCCCAAACAGATCTCATGAGCCTATAATGCTCTGAACCTCTGGGTGTTGTGTGTGTGTGTGTGTGTGTGTGTGTGTGTATGAGTGCATGTGTGCATGCATGCTTTATAAGCTTGCTTAGTGATAAAAAGTCTGATCTAGAGTCTTAAAGATCCTTAGGGATTTTCCTGCCCTTTCTCATGACCAGTTTCCTCTTTATCTACTAGAGGATAAAGTCTTTGAAGAGGAGAATCTGTCCTGTGCAAAGCCCAGTCTGCATGTGTTGTTCTGGGTGTGCTTGGCTACCTGGGTTCCCCCGGCGTAGGCAGATAGACTCAGAGGAGCCAAGGGAGCAGCGGGAAGGGCCATCTGTGGGTTTGCACTTGGCTCGGCTTGAGACCAAAGGGGTGGCAGCAGGGACTTGTGTAATGCCAAGGTTCTCCTTTAGAAGTGAACTGCATGACAGGTCATAAGCCGCCTGACAAGGGAAAAATAACTGGAAGATAATAAAACTGAAAAAAAGGAAGTAGATTTAAGTAGTTATCACAACATAACAAGGAATAAATGCCTCCCAGCAGGTTCAGAAACCCTAAGTGGGTTTCTAAGGAAGTAGGAACCCATCCTCAAAGATGCCATTAACAATAACAGTGGCAGCAATAGTGGTGACATTTTTACAGGCCTTACCTCACACCAGACACAATGTTCAAGCCAATATAGATATGACTCACTGAGTCCTTACTGCATCTCTATGATACATGCAGTCTCAACTCCATTTCACACAAATGGACATGGAGGCACAGAGTTTAAGTTACCAGCTAAATCACATAGGGATGCATGGCAGTGGCAGCACGGGGCTTCAAAGGCAGGCTTGACTCCAAATCCCTAGTTGTTTTCTTTTTCCAGTTTTGATTAATAGGCTCCAAAGCAGTGTCAGTGTGAGGCAATTTGGTGATAAAATATACCGCGCCTTTTTCACAGGACTGTTGTCAGCGATTACAAGCGCTCTGAGGAGCATGCAGTACTGTACGAGTGCAAAGGCATTCCTGTTATTGGGCCATTTAGTTTTCCAGCTCTGCCAGTGGATTCTCAGTGCACAACACGTCTGTAATCGCTAGGGGGAGGCAAGAGACAGTGCAGAAAGGCAAGCTTAGTCTTGGAAGCAGAGTGCATTTTTCTTGTAAATGATGCTCAGGGATTTAAAATAGAAAAGCAAAGGTTTGTATTGGGGACTGGCTGCCATCCTCATCAAGGCTTGCTCTTGTGCTTTTGTTGAAGTGTTTCCGCAAAGGCATCTTAGTCTATAGTGAATACTTTTGAATAGTGGGTATTTCCTAACAAATGAATGGAAGATATGGCATGCTAAGGACTGACTCTTTCTCATTGTCCTCTGGTGTCTTGCCTTCCGTTTCTTCTGTGATCATTGCCGTTTTCATTGAGGTCACATTTCTCCTTCATTCTCTCCACCTCACTTCACTGCATACCATGCTGTTGGTCACCTAAGGCAGAGCTAGTAAGGCTGTTTCTGACCTTTCACGCATGGACGCTTGAACAGCTCCGCTTTGGGACCCTCCTAGCAGGCAGTAACACGAGGGCAAGAGAGTCACTCTTCCCTTTGGTAACAGAGTTCCCTGTAGCTTTGTTTCCAGGGAAGCCACAGAAGAATCTATTATGGCTGGGGGATCACCTGCACCTGGCAGATCAGAGCAGACACCATAGCCAGAGACTGCTTCCTGAGTACCTGAGGACTGACCCCAGAAATACTTCAAATAGGAGAGAAGATGGACTCTTTGGATAAATCTTCAGGGACAGTGGAGGCAAGAGGCAGACTAATATGGGTTACAAAATAACTATGCTTTGCCTGGATAGTAAAGACAGAATCATGGCTACCCCTGAAGCAAAGGCTCGGTGGCATTATGCTGCGTCTCAAGTTCACCTTGCTGGTCACTGGCACTCAGAGGCTTCAACTCCTGACCTTCCCACTTAGCAGGAGGGAACTGAAGAATTCTAGGAGAATGGAAAGAGAATAATCACTGTAGGAAGAAAAATTGGGAGGACAATGATAGAAATAGCTGTAGAATTGTCTGTATACAATAGTCAAACAGGCCAGCTCGGAAGAGCACTATGAAAGGGTGCTACTCTCCTTCAGCAGCCAAGGACCAGCAAGTTGTGCTGCCTCCTCACTCCTTAGGATGAGTCCTACCTTTCTACACCCCTCTGAAAATAGGCTGTTTGCCAGGCATAACAAATTTTTTGAATTCCTCAGAGGGTAAACCTTGAGTCCGCCCCAGGACACTTTCCGTGCACCCAGACTGTCAGGCCTGTCCCTATGGCCCTTGAACATGTCTGAACTCCAGTGGTGGACAATGGGACACTCTGGTTGAAGATGAAATCTCTGTTTTAGTTGCAGAAATCACCTTTGTCACCGTAACTGTCCTCTTGTCCTGTCCTTCATAGTTCTTCCTTCTTGACACTTCCCTCTATCTCTTCCTTTCATTTTAAATACCACCACAGTATGTTCAAAACAGAAGGAGACGTGTCAAGGGGACATAGGATTTCTGAAGGGGGCTCCCCTAATCGAATGGATAGTAACACATTGCATTAAAAAAGAATCGTCCAGTTTGCATTTATACGAAATAAAAGCAGGAGGGTAATAGAATGTAGAAGAATATAGAAAAATGGAATGTAGAACAATGCAACTAATAAATACAGGGGAATGATAATAAATACAGATTATAAAAGAATCATTTTTCAACCATTACATTAATAGTTAATTCTGGTAACAATTATTAAATGGATGCTAAAACCACCAGGTGAAGGGTTGTGGAGAAGAGGATATTCACACAGTCTCAAAAGTATCATCCCCAAGATCATGTGCTAATTATGAAGGGAAAAGGGTACTTTAATGAAGGAGAAATCTGGAAGACACTACCTTAGCCAAGGGATCAACAACAGTATTACCAATAATGGGAAAATCGACATGATGGTCTCTTGGGTGATGTGTGAGGATGCAACACTCCCCACGTGGGACTCTAGTCAAGAAGAAACTATCAAACATCCAAATTTGGGGCCATTCTGCAAAACATCTGATCTGGATTCTTCAAAAACTCCATGTCAGAAAACTACAAGATGTCTGGGAACTATCTGAGATTAAAGGACATTAACAAGACATCTCAACTAAGTGCAATTGATTGGATCCTGGATATTGGGGGAAAACCAGACCAGCATTAGGGTGATGGAGGGAATGTGAATATCGACAGTAATAGTATATCAGTGTTAGAAATCATAGTTTGTAATATAAAGGAAAATTAAAATGAAATGAAATGAAATAAAACATTATTTAGGCGCATGTGTCTCAGAAAACTGTTTTTCTAAAAGTCTCCAAATTTAATGGGCTGTTAAATATTCCTGGGGTAATTACTCACCCCTTTTCTGATCTTTTTTCTCAATTTCCTTTATTTTTTGGTTAGAGAAATCTCACAAAGAAGAGGGAAATAATCCAGAAATGGCAGTTTGAAGGGCACCATGATCTGGTGTTTCCCTTTGAGGCACTTGTGGGCGAGCCTTTGACTGTGGGGCCCTCTCTGTTTTTTGTTCAACAGAGTTTGGGGTAGGACCCTTTACTTCCTTTGGGTTCAAATAAGCAAAGAAGGTTGCTTATTTGAAATACACAGCATTTCCTCTCTTGGCTCTATGTCAACACTCAGAGCAGCCGCCCAGGAACAGGGCCACCCACCTTAGTGCAAAGAAAGTACTAAGGTCCTGTACCACCTGGAAGGGTGAGGAGGGGCTGAGAGAGGCCCAAGTGGGACTGGGTAGGACAGTGCTCATGGATATTTATCTAAATGTAACACGACACGGTTAGGTTCACCACCATCAGCACAGTGGGGGTTCAGATACAGAAATAAAATTGATGTACATAAAATTAATGTTATACCTTGACAGTCTGCTTCAGAGGCTGTGAGATTTGAAGAGCTATACCTGTTTTTTTGGGTTTAGCTGGGGCCTGAACAAAGAGGCAGGTGTTATTCTGGTGTTACCAAGAACAAAGGGCATCTGTATTCTACAGGTTGTTTTTTTTGCTTGTTTTGTTTTGGATTAAAAGGTGTCCTAGGACTGTGAGGCCAGGCCCTTTATTTTAGTTCCCCTTGGTTTGATGATGATGCATTTCAAGAAGCATCTGGGATTCCTGGCACAGAATGGCTCTGGGTGGGTTGCAGTGGATCTTCCTCCAACCTTTTCCCAGGCTCACACCTCATCCACTTTGCCGTGGAAACGACTCTAAAGGCCTGGGGGACATGGGACCCACAGGTGCCCACAGGAGAGGCCCATCCACAGCGCTCCTCTCTCCTGTCCCAGCAGCGCATCTCTGCAGCAGGAAAGGCCCTGCAGGCAGGCCCGTGGCTCAGGAGGGCCACTGGTCCCCAGCTGGAGGGCCTTCGGATGGGTGTGAAGGAATCACACAGGTGAGTGTGACTTTTGGGGACCCAAAGAAATACGGAAATCTGTAGCTTTAGGAGCCTCTGAGGAAACCAATTCTGTTTGTATCCTGAGGCTATGAGTTTTAAGTCTAAAATAATAAACTGTCCATGCCTTGAGACACTCACTGTTCTAAGAAACAGAATGCATGGTTTTGGGAGGAGAAGATGGGGTGGGGTGCCTCCTCCATCCCCAGAGGAGGGTGGCTGGGACTAAATGGTCTGAGGATGGCCATGGGCTAGGAGTGGGCCTTTGGAGGTTGTGGCCATCCGATGCGTGATGTGTCAGTTTGAAGGACTCTTTCTCCATCCCTTCCTCCTCAGCACTCTGCTGTCCCCAGCACTCCAGGTGGTGACAACTGAACCCTACCTCGCTGTGCTCACCTTTTATGGGAGGGAGCAGCTTTTTCCAGACACAAAGCATTAAAGAGTCAGCCCTCAGCCAGGGACCTGCCATGGAAAGGGTGTTTGGTGCAGGACATAAGCCAACTGCCAGTTTCTTTATCTGGAAAAATGATAATGAGATGGGGTTGGTTAAGGAGGAAAGCATGATGGGAAAGGAGGTAAAAGATGCAGTTTATAAAAAGGATGTTCACATGACCTTTTTGCAAATACAGTAGAAGGGGTGATCAGGAGGAATAAACAAGTTTGTAAGCAGTGAGAGCAAATGCACTTACAATTTACCTCCCAGCCTTCTGGCAACTGGGACAAAAAAAAATGAACTATAATAATTGTCACAAGAATGTATTTTTATTAATAATAATAGCTAATATTTCATGACTCAGGTGCCAGGTACTGTTTAGGCACTTGCCAGGGAATGTCTCATTTCATCCCCACCACAGATCTGCAGAAGTTCTGATTTTATGTCCATTTTTACATCTGAAAGATGGAGAGAGAGAGAGGTTGTGTAACGGATGTGGTGGCCCCAGGTGCATTAAGTGGTGTGAGTCCAGAGCCCCACCTGAAACCCTCAGCCTGATGTCGTGCTGCCTGCCTCAGTCTATCGTGGAGGGGACACACAGTTCTTTTGGGCTTCTTGAAATGCATCATCATCAAACCAAGGACTAGAAGGAGTCCCACAGTTGCCCAGTGGGCCAAACCTGATTTCATCTGGTCAATAATATGTCTGTAGATGGAGGGAGGAATGCCTGTCTCAGGGACTGGCTGCAACAAGGCATCCTAATTCCTACTGAGGTCAGAGTGGCAGGGCCCTTGCTTCACATTAGGCTTCCTGACCTCTGGATTTTGCCAATTCCAGTGATGGATTCAGAACTTTCAGCTATGTTAAAATCGGGAGCAAGGGGTAAGGATTTCCTTCACCTCAATATCATGTCATTCAATTGGACACATCTCAGAGGCTCCCTTATTCTCTTGGCCTGTCCTGCCTCCTAGACGCAGCTGCTCTCTCCACCTCAGCTGCTGTGCAGGACCAGCAGGCAAGGCTCTCGTGCTGTTCTGTTGGCTGTGGTTCAGCGGTTCAGCCCTGCCCCTCCCAGCACCTCTGGATGAGTGAGCGCCACTCCCCAGGGTGGTGGTGGGGAGCTGGCTTCCTCACAGGCAGGGGCCTCGGATGCAACTCAGAAGTGCAGGGGAGTTGAATGGGCTGCTTGCTTTCAGGCCAGTGAGACTGGAGATGGGTGGGTAAATTTCCTGTACATTATTCCCTTTGATGGACAGTCCTGAGGCCGATTTTTTCTTTTCATAGGCAGACCGGAGATGTGTTGTGTGGCCATGCAGGCACACCCACTGGTCATGGCTGCCTCAGCTTCAGACTGTTGGCAGGTGGTGGGCAGCACAGTAAGACGGCTCCCCATCCTTCCCTGGCTCGCCCTCCTTCTCCTCACTTCACGTCCTTGGCAATGCACTTCTCAATGAGAGCCGCGCCTACTGAATCTCTAGCTCAAATTACGCTAACATGGGCTTCAGTGCAAAGTGAAGTTCATTCTGAACTTTAAGGGAAGATTTAAGCTCACGGATCAGACTGTCCCAGAAGCACAGCCCCATGTGGGAGATGTGTGCTCTGCTCAGGGAGCCTGATCTCCAGTATCTCCATGGGAATTGAGAACCAGAGACGATGACATTTGCTGCTGACTTCCATCTCCTTGCTGTTTACCTGGCCCTGCCTTGCTTTTGTCCACACTCTGGTAGATATGCTTCCTGCCTTTGAATCTTACTGTGCTGAGATGGTCCTCATTCCTCTGACTCAGCCTCAGCTTTTCTTTCCTAACAAACTAAATGATGGCCCAGCCCCTAAGGGCTGAAAATATCTGTTATGAATTAGTAATGTTAGAAAGTTACTGCTGTAACTTTCCATTCTAATCACTCGGAACGAATTTCCTTGCTCTGATGTGGCTGCCAAGTTTCCCTGGGACTCCTCACAGATGAATTCTAGACAGCCGAGCATCTTGTTGGCAAACAGAGAAGTAAGAACAAAAGTGTTTTTCCCTGCTGGACTAAGGATGCTACACGGGACAAGTCCTGGCTCCCTGTGATGACGCCACCTCCTTTAGCTGGTCTCTTGGTCAGCTGTTGGCCTCTGTCTGCAGAGACAGCTCAGTGGGAGAAACCAGGTGGTCGCTAGAGACACACATTTCAGATCCCTTTCTGCTGTATCTCACATAACAACAATGACATAACCTAAGAATTCATGAGCTGACGAATCTCTAAAAATCCAATTTAAGTCTTCAGGGTTTACAAAATGTCCCTAAATTCTTCTGTAGATATCATAAGGAAAATACCCAAGCAAAGTTACCCCATAGCAAAGCTGCTAAACCTCCCTAATGAGGAGGGTCTGCCTTGATGATAGTGTGAAAAAACCTGCTTTATTTGGGGAGAAAAAGGACTGATTCATGATTTCATAGTTCCTGAGGCTGGGTGAGATTGAAGATGAGAGGGAGGAAGGTTTTGAGGGTCAGAGAAAGAAACCCAGCAGTGTGCAAGCCACAAAGCTCTATCCTTTCCCAGCTCAGAGTTCCCAGGCTGACAGCTCCCAGGCAGAGAGGTGCATGGTGGGAACTACGCTCCTCAGCCGGAGACTGGGGATTGTCCTGGAGTCACTGCTTCGAGGAAACGTAGAAACTGACTGTCCTTAGGCGCTTCAAAGAAGCACCATTTGGGCATATGGTGTCTTGAGGCTATGGCCTCAGGAGCAGTAGTCACCTGGCTTGCTCTGAAAGGAGCTCATCTGTGGAAAAGTGATACATGTGATGAAAGAGGTCGGTAAAAGTAAGGCAGGGAGATGTTCCGGGATGTCTGAAGAGGAGGCACCTGAGCTTCTACATGCAAGAGCTGCTCCCGTCCAGGAGCCAGAAACTGGCTGAGAGTTCTGACACCACATTCCCCAAGGCTTGGGTCTCTTTCTCCATTCACCATCAATTGTCTCCTACTCTCTTCCCTGGCTAGTGAGACCTCCCACCCTCATCTGGTCTCCAGGGGGCCCCACAGACCGGTCCCCACACAGGGGTTTCCAGGATCCACAGGACCCCTTTGGATCCTAGCGTCTGGGGTTTTCTGGGAAGAGTTTCCTGTTCTTCTTCCATAGGTACCATTTGTTGCTAAATGGGTCAGCATCAGAACAGCACCAGCCTGTTTCCTTTCAGACTGTGTATGTTGCTGGGAGAACCAGGATGAAAAGTCTCTGATGCATTTGGAGTCAAAGACTTTTCGCTAGAGGGTCCTTTTGGGATCCCAGACCTGTAAATAGAGATCTTTTCCCAGTGTCTTCTTGGTGGTACCTTTGGTGCCAAGGTGTCTGACGGGTGTTTTGTCTGGAGATGGATCCAGAATCAATCACAGACCATTCAGCCTGGGCTCTAGTTTCTCTTTCTCCATAGACTCAGCAGGTCTGTGAGTTGGTAGGTCATCACAGGCCTTCTGAATGTACACACCGCCTCTATTCAGCTTCTTCTGTCTCTCAACTTCCTTTGTCTGTGTGAACCTTTCAACAGTTGGCTTGAACCATTCCTATTAAGACGGCTGGGTAAATTCCCAGGAAATGAGGCATTTCTGCATTGGCGTAGTTCTGGTGTTTTTCTACTTGTTTTGTTCATATTTCTTCTCCTTCCCCTACATGGCTTTAAAATATTTTTTTTAGATTTTAATCAAGTAGGGACCCCATTATGCTGTTGAGCAACTCAGGATTTCTGGTTCTTCCTGGATTGCTGAGTAGTAACTAATGTTCACTGTTGAGAGAGGATATTACCTTACTCTGGAAACTGAGGACACTGCTATACCCAGAGCTGCTTCTCTGCAGATAATCTGAGCATCTCTTAGTGCAGGTTTTCACACTTTTTAAAGAACCAGACCCCTCCTCAAGCAAAAAACCATAGCCCTGATGTATTAAACAGAGAGCAGAAGGCTTGGTTGTGGAAGTAGGGTATAGATGCACCACCCTCTTGACCTTCTCTTTTCCCCTTTCCTCTCTTGGCAGCAGCCCATGAGCCCCTCTGTGAGACTCTGGTACTCTGAAGCACAGTGAGAATCTACTGTGCCAGCAGGAACTGTGGGATGATGTATTTTGGTACTTATTGGCAAAACCATGATACCATTAAAGACTATATGTATTATTGGTTTGACAAAAGCATTTTAGAATACTATGGCACAGGTGCTGTGGCTCCTATACAAGGCTATTTGATAGAGTTAGATCCTACCTAGAGGGAGGTAAGTCCTGCAACAGGCACATAGATGTGTGCATGGTGGCGGTGCCAAATGCCCATTTTCAACATGGCCACCATGACATAGAACAGAAAAACACAGAGGTGAGGAAGACCACTTCTAGTGTGAACTACAAGTCTGCTAAGAGCTTAAACAGAAGAGGTTGTTCCATCACTTCTGAAGCAGGCTTCTTGAGAGTAAAAAAAGGCAAAGGGCTTCCTGTGAGGTTACCTTGACCCTCTGTTGTGAAGTGAAGCTGGTCTGTTCCATTTGACTTGAAAGTCACTGATAACAAATCGATAACTTTTCTGACTGTTACATAGTTATTTTAGGGCTTATGAGTTTGAATTGACCTCTACCTCCCCCACAAATTTTCAATGTGCACGTGTTCCTGATCTCCATTGCTAGAGAGTGCCATGGACCATTCACCAACTTGCTGGGGCTGAGTCTTTCTCAACAAGCACGGCTGAGGAGCTGTGGATGGCAGGTGGAAGTGGGTGACCTGAGGGTTGTTGACTGACATGGACTTACCTGTGATGCTGACCTACCCTGGCCAGGGGCTGTTAGCCCTGCAGCTCCCCCTTAGCAATGGCGATCAGACACTGTGATCACAGCAACTGTTAGTTTCAGCCCACTTTGTCATGTGAAAGAAAGAAGAAACAAGGACTTGGAAATAGCTTTGGGCTTAGTCTGATAAATCATATCTCATTAATTTCCAAATATTTCTGACAGATCAGGCAGGGGAGCCTAGTAAGTTGTATTAGTTCATGACTGAGTGATTGCTAATTGGTTAGACATTTTAAAACACATAGAGAGTTATATTTAATACCTTTATCTTCATTTGGAGAAAGATTTGTTTTGTTTTACAAAGCTTTAGCTGTGACATCCTGGGTTAGTACAAGTCGTTTGGTCCTTTGTGGAAATTAATAGAGAAGTAATTAAAATTTTGCCTTTTAGGTGAATATTAAAATAATAGGTACTAAATTCTCTCTCCAATTTATTGGTCACATAACACTGAAATAGTACCCGTCACACCTCCATCAGGCTGTATCCAAGGGGTCTTCTCCCTCCTGCTTCCATCCTACAACACTTCCCTAAAACACCTTGTTCTGTAAAATATCTTCCCTCATTTATAAAAAAGGTAGTGGTTCCGTGAGGTTCAACATTCAGAATCTGGCATGCATACTGTGTTGAGGGCTGACAAAGTTGAAATGAAATACTTTGTTTGTGACAGGGATGCTGTTGGCTAGCAAAGGAACAGCATCGATCTGAGTTTTCTTCAAATCAGTGATTATGAGTATTTGCTGTTCACTCAGTCAGTAAAATATCAGTTGATCACCTTCTCTGTGCTCATATCTGCCCCTCTGCTTTTGCTCTTTCTTTACATGTTTAAGAACTTATCTGTTGGTTAATCTTCTGGTGCTAGAGAGATGCTGAGTATAATCATGCTTGAGAGTAAAAGAATGTCTGAGTGAGTCTATGGTTCTTAGCACAGCTCTTGAACTTAGGGAGCAATTACGTGAACCACCATTCTTTTTTTCTGGTAAGCAAGGTTTCAAAATAATAACTACATATTAATTAAAGCTGTAGAGAGGAAGCAGAGAACATAGGCTTCAGAATAAAATTGCCTATGCTTGACTCCTGTCTCTGCCACTTACTGTTGAGGACACCCTGGGCCTATACTTCACCTCATGGTGCCTCAGTTTCCTCATCTGCAAAATGGGGTAATATTACCTACCTACTCATAGTGTAGTGTCAGTGTGAGGATTAAGTGGAATAACCCTCTAAAAGTTTATAGAATAAACTGGTACAGAGTAAATTCTTAGTAAATGTTAGTCATTATTATGGTTATTGTAATTGTAATCATTTTTTGATCTCTTTAATTTTCCTTAGGGAATATAGTTGTGAAGTACAATCATTGTGTATGAATTGTGACAATAATCTTTGGACCTAAATCATCCTGGTCTAAAAGCTTACTGCAGAAGATGCTCTCCTGGGGTATGTTCTCCTTTCTCGCCCCCATGCACAAGATGTAGGGCATGGCAACGCGATGGAGGAGCGCAGAGGAGGCGGGAGGCCCAAGATGGGGTGTTGCATCTTTTTGACTATGGAACAACTTTGGCTCAGTTCTTTAGTCACCTTCAGCTCACCTTTCCCCTTATACAAAACTGAACTATTGGAAACCACTGTAAGTGGCAGTGAGAGTCTTGAGACATGCATTTATGCATTGTGGTTTAATAAATATTTTAAAGAATTTTGCATGTCATGGGATACAAGTGAGCAAAAACAGACATCCTTGTGTACCCACTGGGCTCTTTGGACATCTTTTAATGTGGTAAAAAACAAAAGCCTATCATGTATTAAGCTCCAAGTATATGCTAGGTTCTACATATTGATTATCTCATTTGTTTTTCATAGCAACTTCATGAGTAAATTGGTATTATTTCTGTTTTTCAGATTAGGAATCTGAGCCCTCAGGAGTTTAAGTGACATGTTCAGGCCTCTGTGGTTAGCAAGAGGTGGAGAGAGGATTCACAGCCAGATCTGTCTTAAGCATGGCTTCTGCGGTGGCCATTAGTGCTTTTTACTTCCAGTCCAGAGCATTTCATTGCGGATGTAAGGTTTCCCTTCTGCAAGGGTGACTGGCTGCTCTGTCAGCCTGTGTTCTTGAGGTACTGCGATGAGCAAAATGCCCTGGCAGCCTGAGATAGACATGCCATTAAATTGTTCGGTCATTAAGATATTGGGGTTTTTGTTACTGCAGCATAACCTGGAATATCTTAACTAATACTCGCTCTAGTAAGGTGATTAACACTGATAGTTAAGTTATCTCTATAATTTTCCTATTTGTCAGGTAGAGGCAGCAGGCTGAATAGTCTTTGGGGGAAATAAACGATTAAATATTTCTGAGTGCTAATGTTGTAGGTCATGGGTTGAAGAGGATTTTTTACCATAATTTCTTTCAGTGTTTTCTTTCTGCTCCATTTGTTTTCCTTCTCTTGCCTTTTTCCTCTACCTTCCACCTCTTCCATCCTTCACCTTGGGCCTTCTTTTAGTCTCTATAGAGATTGAATATACAGAAGGAATATTTGAGTGCTACTGGGCACTCAAATATTTTTTGAAATAGGAGGGAAAATTCAGAAACCAGGAAAGCAGTGTTGAATTTCAAATTCTCTTTGTTGACAATCTGCTTTAAAAATGATGTTTAAGAAGTTTGCCTATACCTTAACTAAACAAACAATCATAAGATTCAATTTCTTCATTTTCATATATTTTCAAAGTTCTCACACTCATTTCTCTCAGGACTGCAGCTGTGGGGCTTGAGGAGGAGTCTTGGCTAGGATGCTTGAGCAAGTAGACTGAGTTTATTTCTGGCTGAGCCCGTCCCACTCTGCAGCCTAGTTATCATCAATAAATATTTAAATGTCAGGCCAGCAGCCCCTGAATGGATCTCTGGGTATTAGGCTGCTGCAATTCCCAGCTGATCATCATTAATTCAATGAATGTAGTTGTAAATTGGCTAAGAACACAATGGAAGCGATTACAAGTGTTCCTGTCAATGTGGGCTCACTCCACTGAAAGATGTTTTAGATCTGCTTTTGCCTTCTTCCAAGAAAATATGAGATGCAATTTGCTTCAAACTGAATGCTTCTTTCGTTTCTTGCC
This sequence comes from Manis javanica, assembly GCF_040802235.1. Taxonomy (NCBI): domain Eukaryota; kingdom Metazoa; phylum Chordata; class Mammalia; order Pholidota; family Manidae; genus Manis; species Manis javanica. The sequence continues at coordinate 44,033,421 of NC_133163.1, read as the reverse complement.
CAAATATTAAAAAGAATAAGGCAGGTTGGAAGAGCCATTTCTGGAAGGCATTGTTCTGAATGACTCGAAGGTTTGCAGGACAATTTTTTGAGTCAATGTGAATTGGCAGGCAAAATGCTTTCCACCAAGATGAATTATATGCTCAAGATTACCTGTTCTTTTTTTTTTTACCCAAGTTAGACAGAGAAGTCAGAAGTAGATAGAAATGAAATGACCCATTATCAAATAATCAATGGAAACACTACACTCCTGCAATGTGTCTGGATCAATATACAAGTTACCTTTCAGATAGATGAATTATTCTTACATAGTTCAGAGCAGAACAAAGCCCACTTCCAGCCAGACTCCCCAAATGCATTTTGTGAAAGCAGAGAAAGAAGGCATTAATCCACCAGGGACCAAAAAAAAGGGAAAGAAAGGAAAAAAGAGGCAAACTCTCCATGCAGCAGTCTTTCTTAAACAGTGCCCACTGAGAATATTCTTGGGCACATGGTTTGGCAAACACTGATCCAGAGCCCCAAGCTGTTGAAGGTTCCGAGGACAGTGTAGATGCGGCTCTGGGGAAAGGACATGTTCACACCCCAAGGGCCAGAGTATAAATCGGCAAAAACTTTCTGGAAGGCATTTCATGGTATTTCTCAGAATTCATTTATTTTTATTGAAGTGTAGTTGATATACAATGTTATATTGGTTTCAAGTATATAACACAGTGGTTCAACAGCTACACATATTATTAAATCTTCACTCCAACTAGTGCAGTTACTATCTGTCAACTAGAAAGAACCACTGAATATATTCTCCGTGTTGCACTTCCATACCTGTGACAAATTTATATTATGATTGAGATTTTTGTGCCCCTTTATCCCCCTCACTGTCCTAGCCACCCACCCCAACTTTTCCCCCATGGTAACTACCAGTCACTTCTCAGTGTCTATGAGGCTACTGCTATTGCTCATTTTATTTTATTTTGTTTTTAGATTCCACAAATAAGTGAAATCATATGGTATTTATCTTTCTCCACTGGCTTATTTCACTGAACATAATACCCTCTAGGTCCACCCATGTTGTTATAAATGGCAGGATTTCATTTTTATGGCTGAATAATATTCCTGTGTACATGTACTGCATCTTCTTTATCCATTCATCTATTGATGGACACTTTGGTTGTTTCTGTATCTTGGGTATTGTAAATAATGTGGCAATAAACATGGGGTGCATGTATCTTTTCTAATCAGAGACTTTTTTTTTTTCCTTCAGGTAAATTCCCAGAAGTGGAATTACTGGTCAAATGGTATTTCTATTTTTAGTTTTTTGAGGAACCTCTTGTCTTGCCAGTGGGTTTCAGCCCTGGGCAAGTTCACTATGGATTCAATGATACCAAAGAATGACAATAGAACATTCTTGGGGTGAAAGGGTTATACCCAACTTTATTTCCATAGTGGCAGGTCAATCACTAGAATCCCATTCACTCAGAGTGAGTCTGCATGCCTCTAGCAGGTCTCTGCCTCTGGGCGCTTCCGCCCCCGCAGCCGTCCCAGTCATGCTTCCACCATTCCAGTCTCCGCTCTCCTGCAGCCGTGTGGCCATGAGGCCATGCCACTGTCTCCCAGAGCATTGGGTGGAGCTTTTCATACAGAGTCAATAGCAATGTACTGCCTACACCCTACACTTCTGCAGTGAGCTAGCCGACCAGGGCCAGGTGAGAATCCTGGCCACAGGAACCTTCACTTTATCTGCATCTTCATTGGGATTTTCACAGTGGCTGTACCAATTTACATTCCCACCAACAGTGTAAGAGGGTTCCCTTTTCTCCACATCCTTGTCAACACTTGTTATTTCTTGTCTGTTGGATAGTGGCCCTTCTAACTGGTAGGAGGTAATATCTCATTGCAGTTTTGGTTTGCATGTCCCTGATGATTGATGATGTGGAGCATCTTTTCATATTCCTGTTGGCCATCTGTATTTCTTTGGAAAAATGCTTGTTTAAGTGCTCTGCCCATTTTTTATTTGGGTTATTTGTTTTTTTAGTGTTGAGGTATATGGGTTCTTTTGTTAACCCCTTATCAGATAAATCATTTATGCATATATTCTCCCATACTGTAGGTTGCCTTTTTGTTTTGTTGCTGGGGCCCTTTGCTCTGCAGAAGCTTTTTAGTTTGATGTAGTCCCATTTGTTCATTTTTTATTTCCCTTCCCTGGGGAGATGTGTCCAGAAAAAAATTGCCCATGCTTATGTTCAAGAGATTTTTGCTTACTTTTTCTTCTAAGACTTTTATGGTTTCATATCTTATATTTAGATATTTAATTCAAGTTTATTTTTATGTATAGAGTTAGTATTACAGTTTCATTCTCTTGCATGTAACAGTCCAGTTTTCCCAACACTGTTTTTGAAGAGACTATCTTTTCCTCATTGTATATATTCCTCATTGTATATATATGTGCTGATATACAATTAATATATGACTCCTTTATCATATATTAATTGACCATATATGAGTGAGTTTATTTCTGGGCTCTCTGTTCTGGTTCATTGATGTATGTGTCTGTCCTTGTGTTAGTGCCGTACTGTTTTGATTACTGTAGCTTTGTGGTGTCACTTGAAGTCAGGTAGTATGATACCCCCAACTTTGTTCTTTCTCCAAGATTGCTTTCACTATTTGGGGTCCTCTGTGGTTCCATATGAATTTTAGTATTCTTTGCTCTACTTCATTGAAAAGTGCCATTGGTATTTTGATAGGGATATCATTGAATCTGTAAATCACCTTGGGTAGGATGGGCATTTTGACCAGAATTTAAATTTCTATAGTCTTTGACCTAGCAATCCAATTCTAAGAATTTATCCTACAGATGTAGTTACATAAGTATAAAAAGATTTGCATAAGGATGTTTCTTTGTTGTGATGATAAATACATAATTCCACTTGAAAATGTCTATCAAAAAGGGAATGGTTAAGTAAATTGTAATATATCAATATTGTTGGATATTATCAGCCATTTAAAAAAATGAGGTAAATATATATGTGCTGATATATGACATTAGGGAAGTTATTCAACCTTTCGATTTTTGAGGTTTCTCATTTGTAAAATGAGTATAGTATTTAATAAGTATTAGTTGAATGACAGACTAAATGAATATATTTGTGTGTGTGGCATGCACACATGTGCATATGTGTGTGTATGTTATACATAAGCAATTTTTTATTTTTGGGAGACTAAAATTTAGAAAAGTAACTGAGAACCCAGTAGATAGAGCTAAGTTTAGAATCCCAGAACCTTCATCTTGGAGTGGGGGTGGGGGCAGTTGGGAAATGGGAGACAAAAGAGGAAGGAAAGTAGTCTTTATTGAAAATACACACTGTGTTAGGCTATCTGATACATACTTTACATAATCATATAATTTAATTCTCACAATCATCTGGAGTAGGCATCATTATTCATACTTTACAGATGAGAATAATAAGGCTCAGAGAAAACTAACCCAAGGTCAGGGTGTGAGTAGCAAAACTAGGCTTCTAGTCTCATTCTAAATGTCAGAACAATGCTTCCTACCCCTTCTTTCCATAAAACCAGAACATATATTACTCCCTGAATATTCAATGTCTAGCGTAGGGCCTGATTCCAAAATGCTTTTATACTTAATTAAATATTTGCTGGAAGAATTTAGGATGCTGACATAGATTACCCCTTGCTTTATATTCTTTAATAAGTAGGATTATTATAATACTTTCTTTAATATGTAAGTTTTTGTGTTTATCCTATCCCATCTTTATAAGTCACCATAGGCTAAATTATGCTGCAGTAACAAATAGTTCCCAAAATCAAAGGGACTACTACTTTGTTATGTGTACTTCATAGACTGACTGTCACTCTGCTCCATATTGCCTTCATTTCAGGACCCAAGCTGAAGGAGCAGCCCCTTCCTGGGACACTGTGAGTCTCACGGGAGAGGAACGGAGGGACAGAGGAACATGCAATGGTCCTTAAAGCTTCTGTACAGAGATAGCACATGTTATTTCCACTTACATTTCATTGACCAAAGTGAGTCAGAGGGCCAGACATGAATACAACAGTTTTCCCATGGGGAGAGTCTCTTTCTGGAAGGGTCCATTTAGGAGTAACTGGTAAGAGGAGCAGCAGATATTTTCAAGAGTGATGCAATATACTCCATTACTCTACTGCAAAATAAATTTAAGTCCCTTAGAATAGATACTGTGTTTTCTACTTTGGTTTAGCTTACATTTATAGAATGGAATTTTTACTCTTCTAATTCTAGTGCTTTCTTCAGTAAGTAGTAAACTTAATTTTGCTTTCAGGGATTTAGTCTTATCCTAAAGCAGCAGTTTTCAAAATGTATTGAGGGAACCCTGCTAGTCCCCAAGACACTTCCAGGGGTGAGGTCAAAACTATCTTCATAATACTATTTAGTTGTTATCTCCTTTTCACACTTATACTCTCATGAGTGTGCAGTGGGGTTTCCTAGGTGCTATATCGCATGTGATATTGGAATAAATCAACTGGAGAAGCAGATATGAAAGTCCAGCTACCTCCTGTGAAACCAGGCATTAAAGAGATTTGCAAAAATGGAAAGAAGTATCACTCCTCCCACTAGTGTTTTTGTTGTGGAAAATATAGTTGTGCCTTATAAAAACATTTCTTAATAAGTTTAATAAATACATACTTAAATTTTCTTCAGCTTTAATTCTTAATATAGCAAATATTGTCACTCATGGTACCTCTTAACAATAGCTCGTTGGGTTACTTAATAATTTTGTTAAGAGTTTAACAGGGTCCTGAGAACAAAATGAGAATTTTGGTTCCAAAATGATGTGGCAGGCCCTGTCTCAGTAAGAGTATTAGTGGGAAGATCATTAAACACAGTTAAAGTTTCCTTAGCTATACTGAAGATAGGCAGAGGCCAGTGGGTTCTTATAAATACTGCTATTTTTCATAGACATCACCAGTGTTCCATATCTTATACTGGCTGAAGGGGAGGGAAAATCAGTTTGTTAAAGAAGATTAGTTGCATGAATTATTTTCTGTTTTGTGGAAGTTCACCTCTTCATGTTGCCTCAGTAATGAACAAGAAAAATGGCAGCACATGACCCCAAAAAGAAAAACGCAGTTTTCTAATAAGAGGCACTAGTCATTTAATGTTGTCTTGGAACTTGATCATCATGTCTCACTAGCTTCAATGCAGAGGTGTTGAAAACAGCTACACATTTTACAGTCATGAATAATAATAATACAGAATACAGAGAGCCTTGATTCAGGCTCTGCAGTGTTCTTCATGTGCGAACTGATTATGTGTACTGCGACAGTCACAGTCGTGACCAAACTCAGCTAGTTTTTTAACCCTTCCCTTGCTTTTGCCTTAACACTGTGCTAGTACTCTCCTCCACAAAGAAGTATCTCTCAATAGAAGACTTAAACTTATGGGCAGACTCTTTTTTCTCTGTCACAGTATTCTTATCAAATAACTTTGTTCCGACAGTCACTTCTGAAGGAGCATATGGACACGCGTGCTAGTGTGTGTGCTTGTGTGTGTTTGTAGAATTTAATGCCTGATGAAATCTGTTTCTTCTGAGAAGCTAGCAGTGCTGTTTACCAAGTAGTGGGAGTCATGTGATGTACTGTGTTACTTTATGTCTTGGCTTCCAGGAAGCACAGCCCTCACATATTGACTCTCAGTCATTTTTATTCTTTTTTTTTTTTTGAGAGGGCATCTCTCATATTTATTGATCAAATGGTTGTTAACAACAATAAAATTCTGTATAGGGGAGTCAATGCTCAATGCACAATCATTAATCAACCCCCAGCCTAATTCTTGTCAGTCTCCAATCTTCTGAAGCATAACGAACAAATTCTTACATGGTGAACAAATTCTTACATAGTGAATAAGTTCTTACATGGAGAACAGTACAAGGGCAGTCATCACAAAAACTTTCAGTTTTGATCACTCATTATGAACTATAAACAATCAGGTCAAATATGAATATTCGTTTGATTTTTATACTTGATTTATATGTGAATCCCACATTTCTCCCTTTATTATTATTATTATTATTATTATTATTTTTAAATAAAATGCTGAAGTGGTAGGTAGATGCAAGATAAAGGTAGAAAACATAGTTTAGTGTTGTAAGAGGGCAAATGTAGATGATCAGGTGTGTGCCTGTAGACTATGTGTTAATCCAAGCTAGACAAGGGCAATAATACATCCACGGATGCAGAAGATTTCTCTCAAAACAGCGGTGGTGAGGTTCTAAGCCTCACCTCTGTTGATCCCCAATTTCTCACCTGATGGCCCCCCTGCAACTGTGCCTGTCTTAGGTTGTTCCTCCCTTGAGGAATCTTACCCGTCTCTGGCTAACCAGTCATCTTCCGGGGCCATACAGGGAAATGTTAAGTTGGTAAGTGAGAGAGAAACCATATTGTTTGAAAAGCTTAGCTTTTTTACTTCTTTGCAGATTTATGCCCTGTAGCTTCTATGCCCAGCATTTGTCTTGAGGTATCTTTACCACTTGGAGGAGTTATGATACTCAGTGAATTCGATATGAGGCACGAATTCTATTTAAGGGCTGTAATTAGGAAGGAAGAAGAAAAGCTATAGAGATAGCAGATGGAAGACAACATAGGAAGATTGATTATTTGACATATCTTCTTGTAGAGTAACTTTAGCATGTATACATTTTAAACTCCTAATTAAATTGCACACACACATTAACATAATAGGAATACAGTTACATAACCAAAGCAGATCTATAATTACCAGCTATATCCAGTGAAGCCAAGAAAACCAGTTAGGCACCCTAGGCATTTGTGAAAATTTGTCTATGATATAATGGATATTATCCAACTGTACTTGAACAGTCTGAGAGAAATCAGACAAATTAAAACAACCCATTCCTGGGAACTGTTCACTTCCCATATTTCTTTTAACAGTAGATAGTCTGTAGTTGTAAGATTTTGGAGCGCTACAACTTGCACTTCTCCTAATTCTTGGTTGAGTTCCAACAGTATAGATCCAGTCAAATTTGTTGTTTTACTGTATGCACAGGCCAGCTTAGATAGCTCCTTCTTCATTCCAATGGCAAGTCCAGGAAATGGTGGGATGAATGCAGCTACGACTGCAGCATCGCCTGGATCTTTGTTGAGGTTTTTTGATGATCATATTCTGGTATGTCTCTTCCATGTCAGTTCTAGTAGTTTTGGGGTGGAGTCTTTAGAGTTTTTTATGTACAATATCATGTCATCTGCAAATAGTGACAGTTTAACTTCTTCTTTACCAGTCTGGATTCCTTGTATTTCTTTGTTTTGTCTGATTGCCGTGGCTAGGACCTCCAGTACTATGTTAAATAGCAGTGGGGAGAGTGGGCATCCCTGTCTAGTTCCCGATCTCAGAGGAAAAGCTTTCAGCTTCTCGCTTTTCAGTATAATGTTGGCTGTGGGTTTATGATATATTGCCTTTATTATGTTGAGGTACTTGCCCTCTATTCCCATTTTGCTGAGAGTTTTTATCATAAATGGATGTTGAATTTTGTCAAATGCTTTTTCAGCATCTATGGAGATGATCATGTGGTTTTTGTCTTTCTTTTTGTTGATGTGGTGGATGATGTTGATGGATGTTCCAATGTTGTACCATCCTTGCATCCCTGAGATGAATCCCACTTGGTCATGGTGTATGATCCTCTTGATGTATTTTTGAATTTGGTTTGCTAATATTTTATTAAGTATTTTTGCATCTACATTCATCAGGGATATTGGTCTGTAATTTTCTTTTTTGGTGGGGTCTTTGCCTGGTTTTGGTATTAGGGTGATGTTGGCTTCATAGAATGAGTTTGGGAGTATTCCCTCCTCCTCTATTTTTTGGAAAACTTTAAGGAGAATGGGTATTATGTCTCCTCTGTGTGTCTGATAAAATTCCAACGTAAATCCATCCAGCCCGGGTGCTTTGTTCTTGAGTAGTTTTTTGATTACCATTTCAATTTCTTTGCTCGTAATTGGTTTGTTTAACTTTTGTGTTTCTTCCTTGGTCAGTCTTGGAAGGTTGTATTTTTCTAGGAATTTGTCCATTTCTTCTAGGTTTTCCAGCTTGTTGGCATATAGGTTTTCATAGTAGTCTTTAATAATTCTTTGTATTTCTGTGGAGTCTGTCGTGATTTTTCCATTCTCATTTCTGATTCTGTTGATTTGTGTTGATTCTCTTTTTCCTTTAATAAGTTTGGCTAGAGGCTTATCTATTTTGTTTATTTTCTCAAAGAACCAGCTCTTGGTTTCGTTGATTTTTGCTATTGTTTTATTCTTGTCAATTTTGTTTATTTCTTCTCTGATCTTTATTATGTCCCTCCTTCTGCTGACCTTAGGCCTCATTTGTTCTTCTTTTTCCAGTTTCGATAATTGTGATGTTAGAGTATTCATTTGGGATTGTTCTTCCTTCTTCAAGTGTGCCTGGATCGCTATATACTTTCCTCTTAGGACTGCTTTTGCTGCGTCCCCCAGAAGTTGGGGCTTTGTGTTGTTGTTGTCATTTGTTTCTATATATTCCTTGATCTCTATTTTAATTTGTTCATTGATCCATTGATTATTTAGGAGCATGTTGTTAAGCCTCCATGTGCTTGTGAGCCTTTTTGTTTTCTTTGTAGAATTTATTTCTAGTTTTATACCTTTGTGGTCTGAAAAATTGGTTGGTAGAATTTCAATATTTTGGATTTTGCTGAGGCTTTTTTTGTGGGCTAGTATGTGCTCTATTCTGGAGAATGTTCCATGTGCAGTTGAGAAGAATGTATATCCTGTTGCTTTTGGATGTAGAGTTCTATAGATGTCTATTAGGTCCATCTGCTCTACTGTGTTGTTCAGTCCTTCCGTGTCCTTACTTATTTTCTGCCCGGTGGATCTATCTTTTGGGGTGAGTGGTGTGTTGAAGTCTCCTAAAATGAATGCATTGCATTCTATTTCCCCCTTTACTTCTGTTAGTATTTGTTTCACATATGCTGGTGCTCCTTTGTTGGGTGCATATATATTTAGAATGGTTGTATCCTCTTGTTGGACTGAGCCCTTTATCATTATATAGTGTCCTTCTTTATCTCTTGTTACTTTCTTTGTTTTGAAGTCTATTTTGTCTGATTTTAGTACTGCAACCCCTGCTTTCTTCTCGCTGTTGTTTGCCTAAAATATTTTTTTCCATCCCTTGACTTTTAGTCTGTACATGTCTTTGGATTTGAGGTGAGTTTCTTGTAAGCAGGATATAGATGGGTCTTGCTTTTTTATCCATTCTATTACTCTGTGTCTTTTGATTGGTGCATTCAGTCCATTTACATTTAGGGGGACTATTGAAAGATATGTACTTACTGCCATTGCAGGCTTTAGATTTGTGGTTACCAAAGGTTCAAGGTTAGCTCTTTAGTATCTTACTGCCTAACTTAGCTCACTTATTGAGCTGTTATATACACTATCTGGAGATTCTTTTCTTCTCTCTTTTCTTATTCCTCCTCCTCCATTCTTCATATGTTGGGTGTTTTGTTCTGTGCTCTTTCTAGGAGTTCTCCCATCTAGAGCAGTCCCTGTAAGACGCCCTGTAGAGGTGGTTTGTGGGAAGCAAATTCCCTCAGCTTTTGCTTGTCTGGGAATTGTTTAATCCCACCATCATATTTAAATGATAGTCGTGCTGGATACAGTATCCTTGGTTCAAGGCCCTTCTGTTTCATTGCATTAAATATATCATGCCATTCTCTTCTGGCCTGTAGCATTTCTGTCGAGAAGTCTGATGTTAGCCTGATAGGTTTTCCTTTATAGGTGACCTTTTTCTCTCTAGCTGCCTTTAAAACTCTTTCCTTGTCCTTGTTCCTTGCCATTTTAATTATTATGTGTCTTGGTGTTGTCCTCCTTGGATCCTTTCTGTTGAGGGTTCTGTGTATATTTCCATGGTCTGTTCAATTATTTCCTCCCCCAGTTTGGGAAGTTTTCAGCAGTTATTTCTTCAAAGACACTTTCTATCCCTTTTCCTCTCTCTTCTTCTTCTGGTACTCCTATTATACGGATATTGTTCCTTTTTAATTGGTCACACAGTTCTCTTAATATTGTTTCATTCCTGGAGATCCTTTTATCTCTCTCTATGTCAGTGTCTATGCATTCCTGTTCTCTGGTTTCTATTCCATCAATGGCCTCTTGCATCTTATCCATTCTGCTTATAAATCCTTCCAGAGTTTGCTTCACTTCTGTAATCTCCTTGCTGGCATCTGTGATCTCCCTTCGGACTTCATCCCATTGCTCTTGCATATTTCTCTGCATCTCCGTCAGCATGTTTATGATTTTTATTTTGAATTGTTTTTCAGGAAGACTGGTTCGGTCTGTCTCCTTCTCTGGTGTTGCCTCTGTGATCTTGGTTTGTCTGTAATTTTGCCTTTTCATGGTGTTTGAAATAGTTTGCAGAGCTGGAATGAGTGAGGGCTGGAAGAACTTCCCTTCTTGTTGGTTTGTGGCCTTCCTCTCCTGGGAGAATAGCGACCTCTAGTGGCTTGTGCTGGGTAGCTGCTCGCTGACAGAGCTTCTGCCTCCTGCCTGGCTGCTATGGAGTTTATCTCCACTGTTGCTGTGGGCGTGGCCTGGCTCGGGCTGCTGCTCCAAAGTGCTGGAGTTGCATTGGAGGGGGAGTGACTGGGGGGCTATTTATCTCTGTAAGGGGCCTCTGTGCTCCCTGCAGCCGAGGGGATTGGAGTGCCCCGAGATCCTGGGATTCTCTACCTCTGGACTGAGTGTCCTGCACTGCCCCTTTAAAACTTCCAAAAAGCACCCGCCAAAACAAAACAACGACCACAGAAAAAAAAAAAAGAAGAAAAGAAAAAAAGAAAAAAATGTGGCCGCTCGCATTTCTTTTGTTCTCTGGCGCCAGTCTCCAATACCCGCTCCCCGGTCTTGCTGCCCTGTTTCCCTAGTATTGGGGTCCCTGTCCCTTTAAGACTTCCAAAAAGCACTCACTGCAACAAAACAACAACAACAACAAAAAATGATGGCCGCTCGCTTTTCTTTTGTTCTCCGGCGCCAGCCTCCAGTACCCGCTCACCGTTCTTGCTGCCCTGTTTCCCTAGTATCCAGGGCCCCACGCATGCACTGTGTCTGCTCTCTGGTCCGGATGGCTGGGGCTGGGTGTTCAGCAGTCCTGGGCTCCTTCTCCCTCCCGGTCAGATCTCTCTACTCCCACCGGGAACTGGGGGGAAGGGCGCTCCGGACCCGCCAGACCGGGGCTTGTATCTTACCTGCTTTGCGAGGCGCTGGGTTCTCGCAGGTGTGGATGTGGCCTGGATGTTGTCCTGTGTCCTCTGGTCTCTATTTTAGGAAGAGTTGTCTTTGTTATATTTTCATAGATAAATGTGGTTTTGGGAGGAGATTTCCGCTGCTCTACTCACGCCACCATCCTGGCTCCGCCTCTTTTTTTAATTCTTTTTTTTTGCAAGTTATTTCTATTTTGGAAGCTGGCACAAGATGCAATATTAATAAACAGGCGACATCAACAAAAAAACCAGCCAGATGCAGGTAGCAGTACTAACTACAATATTGTGAAAGGCTTAGCTAGGACAGAAATTCCTTTTTGAGTACCACATATCTGCCACTATTAACTGAAATTCCCTCCATCAGGGTTCCCCTGTCAGGTAAGACATTTGGTCTTTAAAAAGCTGCTTTATCACAAAGAGAACATGCCACTGGGCAGTCATATCTTGACCCATCGGTCCTTGTAAGGCCATGGCAGGGTATGCTTACTTGCCTGTTCAGACTGGGAGCTCAGTCTTGAGAAGATGAGGCAGGAACTTGGAATTACTGCAAAGGATTGGTGGGCCATGTGGCATCTATTAGGCTTTCCAAGAAAACATGAAGAATTGGTATTGGGGCACACGGATTGGTGCAAAGTTAGGCTGAAGTATGGAAAAGGGATGAGTATCAACATTCTTTATTTCATGGTTGTAATGATTAAGAGTGGGTGTGGACAGAGGTAAGAGTCTAGAAGAAGCCTTAATAATTGAAGAGTTTAGCTGGCATTCTACTGGTTCCATAGAGGGGTCTACTAGAGCAATGGCTGACACTAAAGACAGATTTGTAGTTGCTAAAAATCAACTTGTCTAATAGCACTGACAATCAGAATATTGCTAGACAATAGCAGAGATGTTGGACAACTTTCCTTCTTCTTGATTTTACCAATTATTTCTATAGTTATTCACCTTTGAGTGTTAAGTTGGCTCTTTGGACATCTATATATTTCTCTGTTTGTCTTCCCCTCTCTAAATATGCATAAAGTATTTATTATGTTACAGCTATAACACATTTTCCTATGTTCATATTATCCTACTTTATTAAGAGTTTTTTGAATGTCTTGCCAATGGGTTTCAGCCCTGGGTAAGTTTGCTATGGATTCAGTGTGACCAAAGAAATTGACAGCAAAATGTTCTTGGGGTGAAAGGGTTATACCCAACTTTATCTCCATGGTGGCAGGTCAGTCACTAAAATCTGATTCACTCAGAGCGAGTCTGCATGCAGCAAGCAGGTCTCTGCCTCTGGTCCCCTCTGTCTGTACAGCCATCCTCTGGGCCCCTCTGTCCACACAGTCATCCCACACAGCCGTCCTCTGGGCCTCTGTCCTCGGTGCTGCCACCACTCCAGCCTCTGCTCTGCTCTCCTGCAGCCTTGCAGCCCTGCAACCATGTCACACCCAGAGCACTGGGCAGAGCTCTTTATATAGAGTCAACAGCCATGTATTGCCCACAGGTGTGCAGTGAGCTAGTCAACCAGGGCCAGGTGAGAATCCTGGACACAGGAACTCTCATTTTATCCGCAACGAAGAATGAATATTAAATTTTACTAAATTCATTTTTTAGGTACATAATTATATGATCAGATGTTTTTTCTCCATTGACTTATTAATAATGGGGACTTACTACTATGGGGATTTCTCAACATTGAATAATTTTTGTACTGTTGGAATAAAACTTGCCTGATACATTAGTCTTTTAATGTATTGGTGGATTCTCCTTGTTAAGGATTTTGTCAGGTGTTGAAGTCAATAGTGTTCATGCTTTTTGAAATGAATTAGAAAGTTTGACTTTCTCTATACTCTGAAATAGGTTTGAGTAACCTTGGAATTATCAGTTCCTTGACAATTTGAGAGAATTAGTCCATGGAGCCATTGAGGTCAGGTGTTTTCTTCAGGGGCAATTACTTGCAACTCTTATAATTGCTATCAAAGTTACTGATCATTTTTATTCTTATATCACTTCTTTGGTGAATTTTGATAAAATTTTTCCTAGAAAATTTTTCATTTCATCCTGGTTTTCAAATTTATTAACATGGAGCTGTACATCATATTCTTTTATTATTGCTTTATACAACATTATTTTTAAAGTCTGCTTAATGGTCTAGCAAGTGGATATGCCATAATTCACACAGCCAGTTCTTCTTATTGGACATTGAGCTTGATTCTGAATATCTTCTATTTAAAATAATTATCGAGAAACAAACTTGTAGTTTGATATTTGTACACATTTTATTAGTAGTTTTAAGTACTTGACTGATAAATGTGGCCAGTTTTTCCTTCTTGAGTTCTATGGCCAACTCTGCTCCCCACCCCCCCAAATGATGTTGTTGAGAGGAGTATAACAAAGAGATCTGGCCTTTGAATTCCAATCTTGTCTCAGCCACTTAATAGGTTAGGATTTTAGGGAATTAATCTGTCTACACCTCGTTTTCTCTTCTGGAGAGTGGAGATAATGTTAGTAATTTCTGTATTTAGTACTAGAACTAGAAGCTCTTCCAAGTATTTTAAGCAGAAAGGGATTAATATAGGGAGTTACCTCCTAACACACTTGTTGGCAGGGCTGGCAGAGCTAGCACTTGTTCGGAACCCCTGGAATGATTCCCCATCACAGAATCTACCCACCAGGGCAGCCGGTACCTCTGAAGCCGCCAGGGAGTCGCTGAGTTCAGGACACAGATGAGGTGTTATATTGCCCCTGCTTCTGCTCCAAGAGCCCAGCTGGAGAAGGACTGCAGTGTTGCTGTAGGAAAATCTCGTATCATCGCAGCCTTGCTTGCTAGAACCAAACTTCCAAAATGGGCAGAAAGTAGCCTCTGCCTCCTTTCTACCCTCCCAGTCATGCAAATACCTATAATGGGTGAAACCCAACTTCCATGCAAAATCCAAGTGAGCGTGATGGGTCTGAGAAACGGTTTTCAGTTTTGCAGCCTAGAGAGAGGTTGAGCAAACCAACCCACAGTATTTACCACAACACCCTTCATGAGATTGTTATGAAGTTTAAACAAAATAATTCATGTGAGTGCCTGATACAGAGTGTGATACAATTAGTATTGTTATTTATTATTGTTTATTAAGAGTAAGTAGTGAGCAGAGACCATGCTCATTTACTAAGAATAGAAAAACTAATAATGTTCCTTTACTTCCTCAAATATTCTCAGTATAAATAGGAAGTAGATATTAAAGAAATAATCATATCACAACAAAAAAAGTGCTATGAGAAGGTAGAGGAGAGGGTAACTGTCAGCAGTATATATTACTTCATTTATTCATTTGTTAAAAAATAGCTTTATCAACATAATTCATCCTATAGGCCAGGCCCAGTGCTAGGTGCTGGGATGCAGAAGCAAGCCAGACAGGGCTGCCCTTGCTCTGTGGTGAATGTGTTGAGTTGGGGGGTATGGACTGGGAAGAAGTCAGAAGGGAAGGCTTGACAGAGGAGGGAACATTTGGGCTGGATCTTTAAGGATGAAGGAGATTTAAGGTAGAGAAGGGAGAATACAAGCACAGAATGAAGATTTATAAAGGATTTTAGGCACCTACTAAGGGTAGCATTTCCCAAAGTGTGTTCCATAAAACACCAGTCCCCAGAGTGGTTCCTTGATGGGAGAGTTCTGAGATAAGACACCACGTAGAGATCACAGTGATTATGAACACATTAAAATATTGTGAAGTTACATTAAAATATCACTAACTCTGTTTAAATCAGTATTTCTTAAATTTTTGACCATGGGGAACTTCTCTGATGTAATATCTGTTAGCAAAGAATATACTTTGGGGAACACAGTCCCAAGGCAGCCAACCACTTTAAAATGAGGTGCAGAGGGGGTAAGGGTCACATAGCCTCCTCACAAGCCCCTGGAACTCAGGGACAATGTAATTCTCTAGCATCTTTGAAACACTGATAAATCCATGAGAGAATGAACAGAAGAGAACTCAAGGTATCTCCACTTTCATTCTTCTGTGTTTATGAATATGCACCTGTCAGCTAATCACAAACTCTTCTAAAAAGACACAAAGAGAAATTCAACCCCAGAGGGTTACGCACTGTGTCTTCTAGGGAAGGTTGCCAGATAAAATGCAGGACACATGCAATACTGAGACATGCTTATTCCAAAAAATGCATTGTTTTCTCTATGAAATTCAAATTTAGCTGGGCATCTTTTCTTTTTATTTGCTAAATCTGGCAACCTTACATGTAGAGGCACAACATGGAAACCTTTCCGTTTGCTGATGTTGCTTGCTAATCACCTTGAAGAGTGATTCATAAACTCAGATGTATTTTACTTTCTAATATATCATAAGGTCAATCCTTTTAAGAGGGTCTAAGAAGATAAACTGATTACATATGACTTTGTTTCTTTCAAATGCCTGCTGAGAGGAAAAGCTTTTGTGTAAACAGGAAAGTGACAAAGCAGTTATCTCATCAGCCTGGGTCCCAGCACACCGGACAGAGCACCTAGAGAATTCTTCCAGGCAGGGTCCTGCTGCCACTGCCTGTTGTGACTCATCCACAGGAGAAGTGTGAGGACAGAGACAATGAGATGCATGTAAAAGAAGAGGGACGGCAAGCTTTTAAATAATGAGGCTCTTTATCCTTTGTGGAGGAAGGACACTTGCTATTATACACCCCAGGCCAGATTTATGTTTCCAAAAGATGATACTTTTAGTCATAAAATTTCTGGAACCTGTATCAGGTGATTCCTTTCTTCTGTGCCATGCAGACCTGGATGTAGATTACAAATTATAATGCCTTTAAAAGGTCTCTTATTCCTCAGCCATCTTTGTCCTGCCCCACAACGATGCACTGAGACCTCTCACAAAACATCCGTTATTACTTTGCCAGGAGGATTCCGACCTTAAGACAATTAAACAATTGAAAGGAGGAGTGAAAAAAAAAAAACCCAAACCTTCTTTGCTCTTCAACCTTGAGTGGCTGAGGCTGTTCACTTTGGTTTCATCCTCAGCTCAGTTGAATTTTATGTGCTTTTGTAAACCAAACCTAAAATCCCGTATGTCTTTAGATGGTTTTCTGCACTTCACAACTTTATGTGGGTTATTTCATATGATATACTGTAGAGATTCTGCCTCCATAGAAGGGCAATGACTTCCTTAAAGTATTGATTAACTGCACTTTCATTCATTGGTTTGCTCATTTCACAAGCACTTAAAAAGTACATGTGCGCCAGGGACTGAGTGCAAAGCACAGAAGAAACAGATAAAGCACAGCACATGTCCTTAAGGAGCTGGCAAAGCAAACAAGTATTTACAGTCCGGTGTGAGAAGTCAAGAGAAATGCTGCAAAGGAGCTGATCGGGCAACCTCACTTCAAGGATGTGGAAGGGGAAGGAAGGGCCGCACAGGGGAGATTTATGGGCTGAGTCCTGAGGAATAAATAGGCACTTTCTGAGTGTAGAGAAGGCAGAATGTGACCAGCATGTGCAAAGGCAAGAAACCATGAAGTTTTATAACTCGTTCAGTGAGAGGCTGTGGGGAAACAGAAGTTCCGATGGCCGAGATCCTCACCTGACCCTAAACTACTTGATGATGTAACTGGCCTACTGCGAGGCTACTGCTTCCACACCCATAGGCAATGAGCTATCACTGACTGAGTCACTAACTATTTGAGGAGCTCTGCCCAGTGCTCTGGGCAGTGACAGAGATGAAGGACGATTACAGGCCTGCAAACTGCTGGGTGCAGACGTGATTCTAGTGCTCAATCTACTGCTGGGAGAATAAAGCTGGGTAAAAGCTATTTTACCCCAAGAATGTTCTATTGCTGTTTCTCAGTCTCACTGAGTCATAGTGAACTTGCCTGGGGCCGAAACCCTCAGGTAAGAAAGAAGCCTCCATAGACTAAAGCTAATACATTGGGATATAGGAAGAAAAATAGCATGACTTGTTATCTTTATTTTTATGTAAAAATAAACTTTACTAGTATAATTTACAGTTGGGCATAATCTAATTTATCAGTAAGAATACATGTTTGGCTGGTTGCATGCTCAAAAATGCTTTTCCAAAAAGGGGTGTTCACAATCAAACCAGTTTGTCTACCACTGCTGGAATGCTAGGATCAGGGACTCATTTCATGGCCCCCAACTTGGCTGTAGAAGCACCAACAGGAATCCAGATAATTATGTTTCCTTTGATCTAGGGTACCTCAAAGTATGGTCCATGGAAATAGAATGCTCAGAGTGCGTGTTTAAAAAAATCCAAATTCTCAGGCCTATCCCAGATGGGTAAGAATCAGCCTATCCCAGCAGTAGGATGCAGGGTCCTGGTCCTAGCAGCTCCCCAGGTGAGGCTGATTGTCCTAGCTGGCTCCAGCTGTCAGAACACAATACCATAGACAGGGTGACTTGAACAACAGAAATTTATATTCTCACAGTTTTGGGATCTGGAAAGTCCAAGATCACGGTTCCATCAGGTTCTGTCACGTGGTGGCGAGAGCCCTGGTATTTCCTACTCTTATAAGGGCATCTCTTTTTATGGGATCAGGGTTCCATCCTTAGGACTTCATTTAACCTTACTCACCTCCTTAAAGGCCTCATCTCCAATACAGTCATAAGGGGATTAAGGCTTCAACATTTGGATTTTGGGGGCATACAATTCCATCCATAGCATTTATATTCACTGCAGTTTGAGGACCACTGCTCTAGTCTAACCAATAAAGAAGTAGTAAAGCCAGTGATAGTTTCTGATGTAGGCTCCTTTGTTCCTGAGTCTGAATCCAGAGGGAAAGCCAGAGAATGTGGGATTTCCAGCTCCCCCATTGCCTGCTGGACTAGTGCTGTTTAATAGAAATGTACTGGGGGCCACATAAACAAATCACATATGTAATTAAAAGTTTTCTAGTAGCTATATTGAAACACAAGTAAAAAGAAAAAAGTGAAATTAATTGTAATAATTATTTAATCTAAAATATCTAATATACCAGTTCAACATAAAATCAATAGAATAAGTTAATTAAGATATCTTACAATTTTTTTGTACTACATCTCTGAAGTCCTGTGTGTATTATTGTACACTTATAACACATCTCACTTCAAACTAGCCAGGTTTTTTCATATGCTCAGTGGCCATGTGTGGCTAATGGCTACCATATTGAATAGTCGGTGCTAGATTATTAGAAACTTCAATTCAGTGCTTGAGGAGGCAAAGCAGACATTGTGTGCTGTGAATGTGCTGTATAAGTAGCATAATTTATGAGAGGCTTTATGACTGTGATTAGTTCTGAAATGTTTTTCTTAACATGACTCTCCTCTAAGCAGCAGCTTAAGATGTCAAGTTTAAGCAGAGAACAGAAATCGGTGGCTCTTCCTAGCTGTTAAGGATATTGTCACCTTTCAGTGTTCTGTTTACCATTTACATAAGAAATCACAAGCTGCCAGGGCTGGCCGATGACAGCCAGGCTGACTGCATGATAGTCTGCCCTTAAGTGAAAACTGAGCTGCATTTGATTTATCATCCTCAGCTGTCACTTCTCACCTCCACTGAACCTCCCAAGACCACAATAGATGTCACTTCAAAGGTTCAGAGCTGGATTTTAACTGTGAAGAGTATCGATCTTAAAACAGACTCCTTTGAACAAAGCCGCATCTGCTATCAGGGTTGGGGGTGGGGAGAGCATATGGAGAAAGTTCCTGGAACTCTATAATGAAGAAAGCATTAAGCTAACCATGAGGTTAACTTTATATCCTACGAGCTTGGGGCCCTCTGGGTTTACCAGCATGTTACTGGTGCTGAGATGTGTCTTGGGATCCGCTGGAGCCCAGATGCTTCTAGGTACTTCAAAGACAACAAATTCTTGTCTTGTTGGAGGAAATTGGGGGTATTTGGGTGGAAAGGAGAGAGTTTGGTGGGGAGGGCATAAGAGGTGGCATTCATGTATTTGAGGGCTTTTTGAAAGAGGAATTAGATTCATTCTATATAATTAAAAAGGGCAGAATTAAGACACACAGTTTTAGCTCAAAATAAGGAAGATGTTTTTAACGAGATCATGGCATCATTGATAGACACATCAGGAAACACCGAGAACCTACTTTGGGTCAAGTACTGTCACTTGTATTATTTCAATTACATTTTGTAACACTCCTGTAAGGTAGGTATTATTACCTCCTTCCAAATGCAGTGTCCCCTGCTCCAAGGCCATGGTGACAGCCACCAGCCGTGGGGAAGGTATCTGCCCTGTTGCTGGAACCTGCTGAGTACTCAGCTTTCCTGAGCCAGCTTTCTGCCCCAGAGAGGCATCAAATGTAAATGTCATTTTCTTTATGTGCTGGATGGGGAAAGAGCAAACTTGTGTGTCCTGTACAGTGGAACTTGAATTAAACATGAGGGAAATGCATTAAAACGTGTATAAAGCTGCAAAGGGCTGTGATTTAAATCAGTGCTTTCCATTCTTACCCATGATAATGTATACCAGGGCAGGGTCTAATAAGTTCTGTGTTCTTAGAAGGTTTTTTCTAGCCTGTCCAGTTTGCTTGTCCAAAATCAGTCTTTACTGCTAAGGTATATCTTGCAGTGACTATGAAAGGGTATGTTCAGAATACAGCTCTAAAATGGGTTATGAGTTTCTCTTTGGTCCTCCCGGCAGAAAATGTTGTGATTAGAGCTACCTCCCATCTCTTGTGGCAGGAAGTGGACATAAATATCTGTATGGGATGCAAACATACAATAAAATGTTCAATGGTTTATGTTGGGAAGGAAAGGATTCGGCTCGGTGTCACAGGGAAGTGAGATACAGTGAGACAAGAGACCCAAGTCAAGAAAGCGAAGTCAGTTTTAATGCACTCTGCAGAGAGTAGCAGAGCAGGCCTGCCTAAGGGGAGACAGGCGGGCGTGGATGCTCAATCTGAGGCTCCTTCTATGTGGTTTTGGCAGGGCAGAGAGGTCCTTGACTGACAGCTGTCAGCTCTCTAGGCTTGTTCTGATTGGTGAAATGGGAACAGGGGCTGTGCTGTGCCTCTGATGTTTCTTATCTGGGGGGACCCTGGACATTTCCTGGGTCAATCTTGGACCCTGTGGCTTCATCTGATTAACACTGAGTCATTTCTGGCTTTCTGGTTCTATTTGATCAACACCCTGAGTCATCTTTGGGGGACCCTTTCTCCTTTTCATCCCGCTCATTGCTGTCTTTCTGCCTAACAGTTTATATTGTTGAGTACTTAACTATGGCAACAGACATTGTTCTAAGGGCTTTATGGGTCTCAACTCATTGTTCCTGACATAGCTCCATAATGGAGATATTGTTAATACCATACTTTATGGAAGAGGAAACTCAGGCACAGAGAGGTTACATCACTTACCCAGGGTCACACAGGAAGTAAGTGATAGAGTCAGAATTTGAACCAGGCAGTCTAATGCAAGAGACCATAAGCATAATGGCGATGCTGTCTGCTGGCAGAGCATAGCATAATTTTTCTCCTATTTTACCAGAAGACAAGCACACCAGTAAAGCCCAAGTGGAGCCTAGACTTGTGCTGTCCAATGTGGTCACCACATGTGGCTGCTGAGCACTTGAGATGAGGCTAGACCAAATTAAGATGTGCTGTAAGAGTGAAATACATACAGGATTTTGAGGGCTTAGTATCAGAAAAATAACACAAAACATCTCTTTTGTCATTATTTCCTATTGATTAAATGTTGAAATGATAATATTTTAGATATATTGGGTTAAATAAAATAAGTTGTTAAAATTAATTCCAACCATTACATTTTAAAATATGGCTTCTTGAAAATCTAAAATATCACAGGTGGCTTGCCTTTGTGACTAGCATTTCTGTTGCACAGTGCTGACCTTGATAGTTTGCTCATTCATTTGTTCACTCATTCATTCAATATGTCCTGAATAGACACCCATGGTGGGATATAGCAATCAGCATGACAGATTTACCCCTGTTCTCATAGCTCAGTATTCTGCAAAGGCTGGTGGTTGGGAGTGGGAACAGACCCTAAGAAATAATTACTGGGTAGTTAATGAATTACCATCATTATTATTAAATAGGAGAAGGGGTTTGCTATGAGAGAATATACTAAGGGTACCTGACCCTTGGGTTTGCTCCATGAATTACTTTTATTCAATAAGTATTTGTTGAGTGAAAAAATAAATCTGGGGGATTAGAGGAGGCTTCCCTGAGGAAATAGCTTTCAGACAGAGTTCTGAAGAATGAGGAGAGTCAGGTGACATATTGGGAGCTTCTGCTGTGATCACAAGTCCCATCTGCCAGGTGACTTTGGGGCAGTTGTCTCTGGTCCAGGGTCAGTGGCACAGCCTTGCCTGCTGTGTGTGGGGCGGGCGGAGGTGTGCAGTGGAGTGGTCCCGGGCATTGGGGCAGGAGTGGCCATCTTCGCACCCCTCCTCCAGCATCATGTCACACCAGCACCCCAGCCTTGGGACCCCAATTGCTCCTGCGTGGAGCTTTGTATTTCTCCTCTTCCCCTGGACTGGTTTTGCCATTGCAGTGTTTCCCTTTACCACATCACCTCTTCCTCAGGTTTATCTTGCTGTTGCCCAGGATGAATGAGACCTCCAAAAGGGACAGTGACTTTTAAATCTTCTCTGACCCTGGAGTGCAAAATGTTCCCAATTTTGTCCCCTGAGCACTTTCCATTTCTCTGGCAAGCTACAATAGAGCGCTATTCCCCTTGATTACCATGTGACTGTGTGGAGAGGAGGGGCAGTAAGAGAGAAGGGGAGGACTTGGGGGAGGAGGGCCCTGCTCTGGGTGCCCCGTGACTGGGTGGCTGGAAATCGCTGCCTGAACTTGCTCGGATCAGGAGGGAGCCGGGGGCCGGGCAGGGCTGGGGGCATAGGGCAGCTTCAGGCTGCCTGGAGTGTCTCCACTGCGCAGTCCCCAGGGGAGCTGGTTCTTGGGTGGGTCCCTTCAGTTCTTTGGACACCTGATCCCAGGTTGCCAAATTGCCCAATGAGCCAGAAAGCAACAAAACTACCATAAACCCATTTGGGGGTGGTTTGTTGGGTTCTGAGCCTGTCTATCTCCCCTGGAACATATTGGGCTGGAACACAAAGAGGGCTGTCCCAGGGTGGGTAACAGTTTCAGCAGGCCCTGCCCTAAACATATGGGGCACCCAGTAAACTTTTGTTAAGCCAGTGAATAAGAATTTACAGTAAGGAATATCAGTTTTAGTTAGTTTGCTACACATGTACTACCTGGGTGGGAAGTCAAGCGTGCAAAGCATTGTAAGGTCATCTGGTAAACATTGTGTAGCTTTGTTCCAAGACTGTCCTAAAACTCCAACTGGCTCTTAGCCGGGCTAGTTGTTTCCGAAGTCTCTTTCTGCTCAGATTCTGAGTTTTTGAAACATGCTTGGTCAGGGACAGGCTTCTGACCTGGCAGAGGGTTGCATGCAGGACTCCGTGGCTCCCTAGAGGTGACTGGTGTTTCCTCACGGCGGGGCATTCAGGCTTCCGTGCTACTGTCCCCGGGGCTGGCAGGTCGTCCTGGCATATAGGATGTTTAGTGGCATCACGGGCCTCCCGTGCCAGTAGCACCTCCCCAACCCGCCCAAATGACGAGACACAAAGACGCTTCCAGACATTGCCCAATGTCCCCCAAAAGGCAAGCTGCCCGTGCCTGAGCACCATTGCTTTACAGGAGTAAAGGGAGACAGTGGGGCAGCTGCATGCAACACCCCGTTAGGCAAAAGCAGTTTCTATGGGCACGTATCATATACGCACAGGGTTTATGCCTTTATCTTCCCAAAGCATTTTATTTATCACCCATTAACATTGCCCTGCCTTTCTCAGTGATCACTAACTGGGGTGGGGGTATAGAGGCAGAGGGTCCCCACAGCAGAGCACAGGCCCCAGGGGTGGATGAGGAATATGGACAAGTGAAGGAGGTGACATTTGAAGGAAGTTACTGTGAGAAGCATGGTTGGTGCTCAATAAACACCCTCTCCTTCGGGGCCTGCCTCACCTCATCTGCTTCCGCTCTCCTTACCTCTTTGCCACCCCTCTTCCCTGTGGGCCCCAGCCAGCACTCAGGGCACTCTGGTATCTCCATGTGGCTGATGTGGGCTTGCCTCTCAACTCACTCAGAGCCATTTTAGTCTCCTGCACCTGAAAAGAACCAGTTTCTGTACATTTCTGAGACACTAGGCCATGGCAGGGGCTAAGAGGGCTGTCCCAGTATATTCCTGGAGTAGATGAGCAGAGAGGCCGACAGCGAGCTGTCACTGGGACCAAGAAAACACATTCCTGGCCAGGAGTGTGTCTTAATCACAGCCTGATATATTTTTTTTGTGAATAAGAGGTGGGTCCCTGTGACCCTGTCCGTGCTCCATGGTACAGCAAACCCTACCATCTAATGAGGCAGAAATTAGTAGTTACAGACATATTAGCAGGGAGTTGCAGTAGCCTTGTAAGTAAGTCTAAATGTTACACACTCACTAGATTATTTCCCCAGTTCATTCTTTTCCCTTGGAATACAGTGCTTGTAAAATATGAGGCAGAAATTAGTAGTTACAGATGTATTAGCAGGGAGTTGCAGTAGCCTTGTAAGTAAGTATAAATGTTACACACTCACTAGATTATTTCCCCAGTTCATTCTCTTCCCTTGGAATAAAGTGCTTGCAAAATATATGAGAGGAACATTCTTCAGGGCTTTGCCAGAAAAAGGTAACCCTGGGCAAGTGCTTTGTAACCAGAAACTCTGGGCAGATTCTTTGACCCTGCCTAAGACACCTATTATGGACATTTCACAAGACCAGTGGTTCTCAACCAGGGGTAATTTTGTCCCTGAGAGATCATTTGGCAATGCTTGGAAACAATTTTGATTGCTACAACTAGGGAAGGATGCTACTGGCATCTAGTGAGCAGAGGCCAAGAATGCAGTTAGACATTCTACAAGGCACAGGACAGGCCTCCCCCAACAAAGAATTACCTAGTCTGAAAGGTCAGTAGCATTCAGGTAGAGAATCTGCCCCTGTTGACAGCCCTGTCATACAGGCAAGCATGACATGATCCTGTACTACCCGAATCCTGCTGATATTTTGGGGGTTACAGTCCTCAGTCCTAGACTGTCTAGAGAGCAAGGTCATCAGATTCCCTCTTTGGGATTTTCTCCCAGATTTGGAGCTGCTTGGGAACAGAGAACACTCAGGCTAAAAGATCCTATCAGCCCAGGGGCTGAGAAGAGCATAAAGGTAACAGCCCATTTTCTAGGTAAGGAAATTGAAAGATGAAAGATGCTCATTGAAGGTTAAAATTTATGTTCCCTGCAGACCCTGGGAAAGTCTGGATGGGCTATTTGCTGCCCTGATCATTC
Organism: Manis javanica; assembly: GCF_040802235.1. NCBI lineage: Eukaryota > Metazoa > Chordata > Mammalia > Pholidota > Manidae > Manis > Manis javanica. The sequence goes on along the minus strand of NC_133163.1, from coordinate 44,008,834 downwards.
TCTGTGCTGGCTGCTTGGGGGTAAACAAAGCTAGTTAGACAGGCTCCAGCCCTGGCTGATGTGCTGAGAGGCACAGCTATTAGCCAAGGCTCCAACAGGATTTGTTTTCTGACATGCTCTTTGCTTGAAAGTCTGTCAGTACAAGTCGGAATTTGGATTTCATGAGGAGCAGTACAAGTGTAACATCCATTTTTTAAAGCCCAGCTTGGAGCCTGCCCCAGGCAAAACTGTGATGTCTGTGAAGCCTGCTTTCTTGTTCTGTGAGGCCCTCTTCCTCTGTTCTTCCCTCTATTCCCTCAGCTCCACAGCCACCTTTCCCCTTCACAAAATTTCCCTGTTATAGTAAAGTAAAAAGTGACTGTTAACATATGACTAAGTGAAAGAAGTTAATTTGAAGAGGCTACATATTGTACAATCCAACTATATAATATTCTGGAAAAGGCAGAACTCTGGAGACAGAAAGAGATCAATGTTTGCTGGGGGCCGAGGGGGCAGCAGAGGGATGAATAGGGGGAGCAGGGCAGGGAACATGCCCTGGATGGTATTACAGTGATGGGTGCATCCCAGGTACATAGGATGTGCAGCACGGGCAGGGAACCCTTCCGTAAACTGGGTGGCTAGGCCATGTCAGTGTGGGTCACCAGCTGTAACAAATGCAGCTCTCTGGCAGGGGATGCTGACAGTGGCGGGGGTGGGGGGGGACTGTGTGCATATGGGCACAAAGGGTAGCTGGGAAATACCTTCTTCTTACTTTTGCTAAGATTGCTCTAAAAAAATGAAGTCTTACAAAAAAAAAACCAAACCAAACAACCAACCAAACCAACATAACAGTCTTAACAAACGGTTGAGAGCGAGTGGTACTTACACTCCTGGATGATTGTACCTTCTGAGGACAAATAACTATAAACCAAAGCAAGAGCTGCAATTGTATAACAGACAGAACTGTGTGTCATAATGAAAGCAGCATTTGTTCAGCACCTTCTGTATACCTGGCCACTCAGGCTGACCTTGCTGCTTCCTGCCTCATCGGTCACTCCCCATCCCCCCTCCTTCTTATCGGTAGAGCCTGATGTCCGCTTGTCCCTGCCTCTCACCAGGAAGGTGACTCTATTCGGTTTCAGGAGGGGCTTGTTGCTTTGATCTAAGCCACTCATGCTACCTGGATTCTTGCTTGCTGCCAGGGACTGGTTTAGACACAGGAGTGCAGTGGGAGCGTGGCTGGAGAGACAGGAGGGGGCTCCTGGGAGGGGTTTTATTCCTTGGTATGAAATCCCTTAGGGGAGCATCTGCCCTCTGCTCTCTTGCTGGTTGTAGCCCGGGTCGGTGGGGAGACACATTACAGATGGCCCAGCAGGCAGAGGGAAGCAGGAGTCTTTGACAACATAAAAAACTACTCAACCAGCCTTGGAACAGCCCCTGTTCTGAGCTTTTTATTAAAATTCCTTTTTTTTATGAGTCTAATGCTGTTTTTTTTCTTTTTTTTTTGAAGAACATTATGTTTACTAGGCTCTCCCCTACCCCAAGTCCCCCTCACAAACCCCATTACAGTCACTGTCCATCAGCATAGTAAGATGTTGTAGAATCACTACTTGTCTTCTCTGTGTTGCACAGCCCTCCTCTTTACCCCACCCCCAACATTATACATGCTAATCATAATACCCCCTTTCTTCTTCCCCGCCCTTATACCTCCCTACCCTCCCATTCTCCCCAGTCTCTTTCCCTTTGGTAACTGTTAGTCAATTCTTGGGTTCTGTGATTCTGCTGCTGTTTTGTTCCTTCAGTTTTTCCTTTGTTCTTATACTCCACAGATGAGTGAAATCATTTGATACTTGTCTTTCTCCACATGGCTTATTTCACTGAGCATAATACCCTCTAACTCCATCCATGTTGTTGCAAATTGTAGGATTTGTTTTCTTCTTATGGCTGAATAATATTCCATTGTGTATATGTACCACATCTTCTTTATCCATTCATCTACTGATGGACACTTAGGTTGCTTCCATTTCTTGGCTATTGTAAATAGTGCTGTGTTAAACATAGGGGTGCATCTGTCTTTTTCAAACTGGAGTGCTGCATTCTTAGGGTAAATTCCTAGAAGTGGAATTCCTGGGTCCAATGGTATGTCTATGTTCTGAGGAACCTCCATACTGCTTTCCACAATGGCTGAACTAATTTACATTCCCACCAGCAGTGCAGGAGGGTGCCCCCTTCTCCACAACCTCGCCAACATTTGTTGTTGTTTGTCTTTTGGATGGTAGCCATTCTTACTGGTGTGAGGTGATATCTCATTGTGGTTTTAATTTGCATTTCTCTGATGACTAGCGATGTGGAGCATCTTTTCATGTGTCTGTTGGCCATCTGAATTTCTTCTTTGGAGAACTGTCTGTTCAGCTCCTCTGCCCATTTTTTAATTGGATTACTTGCTTTTTGTTTGTTGAGGTGTGTAAGCTCTTTATATATTTTGGATGTCAAGCCTTTATTGGATCTGTCATTTACAAATATATTCTCCCATACTGTAGGGTACCTTTCTGTTCTATTGATGGTGTCCTTTGCTGTACAGAAGCTTTTCAGCCTGATATAGTCCCAGTTGTTCATTTTTGCTTTTGTTTCCCTTGTCTGGAGAGATATGTTCATGAAGAAGTCGCTAATGTTTATGTCCAAGAGATTTTTGCCCATGTTTTTTTCTAGGAGTTTTATGGTTTCATGACTTACATTCAGGTCTTTGATCCATTTTGAATTTACTTTTGTGTATGAGGTTAGACAGTGATCCAGTTTCATTCTCTTACATGTAACTGTCCAGTTTTGCCAGCTCCATCTGTTGAAGAAACTGTCATTTCCCCATTGTATGTCCACAGCTCCTTTATTGAATATTAATTGATCATATATGTTTGGGTTAATGTCTGGAGTCTCTGATCTGTTCCACTGGTCTGTGGCTCTGTTCTTATGCCAGTACCAAATTGTCTTGATTATTATGGCTTTGTAGTAGAGCTTGAAGTTGGGGAGTGAGATCTCCCCCCTTTATTCTTCTTTCTCATGATTGCTTTGGCTATTCGGGGTCTTTGGTGTTTCTATATGAATTTTTGAACTATTTGTTCCAGTTCATTGAACAAAAAAAGTTGTTGGTAATTTGATAGGGATTCCATCAAATCTGTACATTGCTTTGGGCAGGATGGCCATTTTGACGATATTAATTCTTCCTAGCCACGAGCATGGGATGAGTTTCCATTTATTAGTGTCCCCTTTAATTTCTCTTAAGAGTGTCTTATATAAGTTTTCAGGGTATAGGTCTTTCACTTCTTTGGTTAGGTTATTCCTAGGTATTTTATTCTTTTTGATGCAATTGTGAATGGAATTGTTTTCCTGATTTCTCTTTCTATTGGTTCATTGTTAGTGTATAGGAAAGCCACAGATTTCTGTGTGTTAATTTTGTATCCTGCAACTTTGCTGTATTCCGATATCAGTTCCAGTAGTTTTGGAGTGGAGTCTTTAGGGTTTTTTATGTACAATATAATGTCATCTGCAAATAGTGACAGTTTAACTTCTTCTTTACCCATCTGGATTCCTTGTATTTCTTTGCTTTGTCTAATTGCCGTGGCTAGGACCTCCATTATTATGTTAAATAACAGTGGGGGATAGTGGGCATCCCTGTCTTATTCTCTATCTCAGAGGAAAAGCTTTCAGCTTCTCACTGTTCAGTATGATGTTGGCTGTGGGTTTATCATATATGGCCTTTATTATGTTGAGGTACTTGCCCTCTATACCCATTTTGCTGAGAGTTTTTATCATGAATGGATGTTGAATTTTGTTGAATGCTTTTTCAGCATCTATGGAGATGATCATGTGGTTTTTGTCCTTCTTTTTGTTGATGTGGTGGATGATGTTGATGGATTTTCGAATGTTGTACCATCCTTGTTTCCCTGGGATGAATCCCACTTGGTTGTGGTGTATGATCCTTGAATCAATCCTTTGAATTCGGTTTGCTAATATTTTATTGAGTATTTTTGCATCTACATTCATCAGGGATATTGGTCTGTAATTTTCTTTTTTGGTGGGGTCTTTACCTGGTTTTGGTGTTAGGGTGATGTTGGCTTCATAGAATGAGTTTGGGAGTATTCCCTCCTCCTGTATTTTTTGGAAATCTTTAAGGAGAATGGGTATTATATCTTCTTTGTATGTCTGATAAAATTCTGAGGTAAATCCATCTGGCCTGGGGGTTTTGTTCTTGGGTAGTTTTTTGATTACTGATTCAATTTCGTTGCTGATAATTGGTCTGTTTAGATTTTCTGTTTCTTTCTGGGTCAGTCTTGGAAGGTTGTATTTTTCTAGGAATTATCCATTTCTTCTAGGTTTTCCAGCTTCTTAGCATATAGGTTTTCATAGTAGTCTCTAATAATTCTTTGTATTTCTGTTGGGTCCATCGTGATGTTTCCTTTCTCGTTTCTGATTCTGTTGATGTGTGTTGATTCTCTTTTTCTCTTAATAAGTCTGGCTATAGGCTTATCTATTTTGTTTAGTTTCTTGAAGAACCAGCTCTTGGTTTCATTGATTTTTTCTATTATTCTTCTCAATTTTGTTTATTTCTTCTCTGATCTTTATTATGTCCCTCCATCTGCTGACTTTAGGCCTCATTTGTTCTTCTTTTTCCAATTTTGATAATTGTGACGTTAGACTATTCGTTTGGGTTTGTTCTTCCTTCTTTAAATATGCCTGGATTGCTATATACTTTCCTCTGAAGACTGCTTTCACTGCGTCCCACAGTAGTTGTTGCTTTGTGTTGTTGTTGTCATTTATTTCCATATATTGCTGGATCTCCATTTTAATTTGGTCGTTGAGCCATTGACTATTTAGAAGCGTGTCGTTAAACCTCCATGTGTTTGTGAGCCTTTTTGCTTTCTTTGTACAATTTATTTCTAGTTTTATACCTTTGTGGTCCAAAAAGTTGGTTGGTAGAATTTCAATCCTTTTGAATTTACTGAGGCTCTTTTTGTGGCCTACATGTGGTCTATTCTGGAGAATGTTCCATGTGCACTTGAGAAGAATGTGTGTCCTGTTGCTTTTGGGTGTAGAGTTCTGTAGATGTCTATTAGGTCCATCTGTTCTAGTGTGTTGTTCAGTGCCTCTGTGTCCTTACTCATTTTCTGTCTGGTGGATCTTTCCTTTGGAGTGAATGGTGTGTGGAAGTCTCCTAAAATGAACGCATTGCATTCTATTTCCTCCTTTAGTTCTGTAGGTATTTGTTTCACATATGCTGGTGCTCCGGTGTTGGGTGCATATATATTTATAATGGTTATATCCTCTTGTTGGACTGAGCCCTTTATCATTATATAATGTCCTTCTTTATCTCTTGTTACTTTCTTTGTTTTGAAGTCTATTTTGTCTGATAGTAGTACTGCAACACCTGCTTTTTTCTCCCTATTGTTTGCATGGAATATCTTTTTCCATCCCTTTACTTTTAGTCTGTGCATATCTTTGGGTTTGAGGTGAGTCTCTTGTAAGCAGCATATAGATGGGTCTTGTTTTTTTATCCATTCAGTGACTCTATGTCTTTTGATTGGTTCATTCAGTCCATTTACATTTAGGGTGATTATCGATAGGTATGTACTTATTGCCATTTCAGACTTTAGATTCGTGGTTACCAAATGTTCCAGGTTACTTTCCTTACTATCTAAGAGTCTAACTTAACTCACTTAGTATGCTGTTACAAACACAATCTAAAGGTTCTTTTCTATTTCTCCTCCTTTTTCTTCCTCCTTTATTCTTTATATATTAGGTATCAAATTCTGTACTTTTTGTCTATCCCTTGATTGACACTGGGGATAGTCAGTTTAATTTTGCATTTGCCTCGCAATCAGCTGCTCCACCCTCCCTACCGTGGTTTCACTACCTCTGGTGACAGCTATCCAACCCTAGGAACACTTCCATCTATAGCAGTCCCTCCAAAATAGACTGCAGAAATGGTTTGTGGGAGGTAAACTCTCTCAGCTTTTGCTTATTTGGAAATTGTTTAATCCCTCCTTCAAATTTAAATCATGCCACTCCCTTTTGGCCTGTAAGGTTTCTGTTGAGAAGTCTGATGTTAGCCTGATGGGCTTTCCTTTGTATGTGATCTTTTTTCTGCCTCTGGCTGCTTTTAAAAGTCTGATCTTTCCCATTTCAATTACTATGTGTCTTGGTGTTGTCTTCTTTGGGTCCCTTATGTTGGGAGATCTGTGGATCTCCATGGCCTGAGAGACTATCTCCTTCCCCAGATTGGGGAAGTTTTCAGCAACTACTTCCTCAAAGACACTTTCTATCCCTTTCTCTCTCTCTCTCTCTTCTTCTTATGGTATCTCTATAACGTGAATATATTGTTCCGCTTGGATTGGTCACACAGTTCTCTCAATATTCTTTCATTTTTAGAGATCCTTTTTTCTCTCTGTGCCTCAGCTTCTTTGCATTCCTCTTCTCTAGTTTCTATTTCATTTACTGTCTCCTCCACTGTATCCAACCTGCTTTTAATACCCTCTATTGTGCTCTTCAATGATTGGATCTCCAACCTGAATTCATTCCTGAGTTCTTGGATGTCTTTCCGTACCTCCATTAGAATGTTGATGATTTTTATTTTGAACTCCCTTTCAGAAAGAGACACGAGGTCCATATCATTTAAATCTTTCTCTGGAGTTGTATTAATAATTTTACTCTGGACAAGGTTCCTTTGGTGTTTCATCTTTGTATATGGCACCCTCTAGTGTCCAGAAGCTCTATTCTGGAGCTGCTCAGCCCCTGAAGCAATATCGGGGGTTGCAGGGGAGCGGTACTGGTACCTGGGGGGAGGAAAGAGCTGTTCCCCGCCTCCTGGCTGCTGTGCCTGTCTCCACTGCCTGAGCCAGTGGGCCGGTCACACAGGTATAAGTTTTTGTCCCAGAGCAGCTGGATATGGATCCCTGCTTTCCACAAGCAGCCAGAATCCCAGTCTCCCCAGGAACTCTGCCTGTATTAACTTTCCAACCCAGGTAGTCATGCGAGTCTCATGAAAGCACCATGAAATGTAGGTTTGTGCTCCCAGAGCAGATCTCCAGAGCTAGGTAGTCAGCAGTCCCAGGCCTTTCACTCCCTCCCTGCTCTGTTTCTCTTTCTCCTGCCGGTGAACTGGAGTGTGGGAGGGGCTCAGGTCCTGGAGTACAGCTCTGGTACGTTACCCCGTTTGGTGAGGTCTGCTCTTCTCTCCAGGTGTGTGCAGTCTGATGCCATCGTCTTTCCTGTTGCTCTCTCAGGATTAGTTGCACCAATTAAATTTTCTAATTGTATCCAGTTTTAGGAGGAAGCCTCTGTCTCTCCTCTCATGCCGCCATCTTTAATCCAAATTCCTAATGCTGTTTTCCTTATTGGTTTTTTTAAATGCTACGTTTATTTGGTTCTCAGTTACTGAGAGCTCAAAGCATCCTACTAGATGCTGTGCTTAAAGCTCTATGTAGAGCATCTCACTTGATCCTCACAACTTTATATTTCTGAGAAATTGGTGGCTTAGAGATCTAAATAGCTTTCCTCATATCACACAACTGGGACCTCAGATCCAGACATCTGCCTTCAATGAGCCTGCCTTTCCTTCACTATGGTCAAAAAATGATCTCTTGCCTCTGCTTCCCTCTGGGAACTTACATAAGGGCCTAAAAGAGCTGGGCCTCAGTTTTCTAATCGGTAAAGACAGGCAGTACTGGATGGCCTCACAGGCCCTTCCCAACTCTAGAGTTTTAGGAATAAAGTTCCAGTTCTAATTCCTGGTCCCCCGTGGTGACCAAGTCCAGGCACCACTGTGCAAGAACAGAGACTGTATTTTGTTGGCTTTCTGGAGGCAGACATGACAATCCAAGTCTGGATAGCATAAGCAGAAAAGAGATTTGTTGTAACATATCAGGAGGATCACAAAGTTGTGCCTTGGGAAGATCTGATGAGGAAGCTTCTGCTGCCTCCATGGCTGCTGGCTGGTTTTGCAGCCTCCGCCAGAGCTGCCACTTCTCTGGACACGGGAGCCTCTGCTGTGGCATCAGAAGGAATTCTGCACTGTCCCTACTTCTTCACTTGCTCTCAAGTAAAAACCTCAGATGGAAACTTCTAGGTCACATGGACTTCAGTTGTATGACCCGTTGCCATGGCTGAGAATCCCCATCCAGGCAGGGTTCCCTCAGAACAATCCTGAAACAAGGACTTGAGTGCAATTGTCACTGATATTTTGGAGGCGGCCCAAGAGACCATGGGTAGGGGAGTTGGACAGTCAGGCAGGGCATGAAGCAGTAACGGTTGTGTTATCAAGCAAGTCACCCCTGCAGGCAGCTAGTGCTGAACTCTGCTGGGGCATTCTGGGAGGCTGTGTGCCCAAAAGTTAGCCTGCTGACTAACGAGGGGGCTAGAGCATTCACCCCTCAACTCTCAGGCATTTGTTGAGCCCTATTGGCTGGGGTGAAGTGTACATTCTCCAGCATGCCGTGCCTGTCCTGTGCCCTGTGTACTCCAAGTGGAGGTGAGAGAAAGCTGCCAGGCACCAAGCTCAGGGGTGGGCCATTGAAAGTCTGACAGGGCAAGAGCTCCTGGCACTGCTGCCTCTTGTCAACATTGTACAAACCTAGGAAGAACATTTGGAAGGTAGGCAGCCAACGTGATCAACACCCATCCTGCGGTCCTCGTAAAATCATGTCAAGTAGGCAGCACACTGTGGGCAGTCCCCACTGCCCATGCAGCTCTGGGCCCTCTGCTGGGGCCTGGTCCCTGTGGTAGAAATGTGGCCAGTGCAGGCTCTGTGTCTAATGGCTTCCCAGGTGTCATTTCATCTCTTATGGGGCCATAAACTTTTTGAGGGTAGATACCATCTTTGACATTTGCGACTCCCCTCTGTCTTACCAATTGCATTCTTTATAATGCTAGGCAAATAGCAGTCACTATTATGTTTAAAAATTGAATTAAATGCTTTTATAAATACTATTATTAGTAATCTGTATAGGCTGATGGGAAACTAGAGTCATAACTACTTGTATGGACCCTGTAAGTCACAAGGAACACATCTTTTCTACACCAAGACACCTTCTATAGCATACCTGTCATGACTAGTAGTCACAGTTATTGTCCAGTGACTTTCTGGGGGCCCGTGTGATGGCAGGATGAAGAGTGGGGCTCCACAGTCAGCCTGATTGCCTTTGAATCCTGGCTGAGCCTTTTACTCTTATGTGGCTTCAGACAAGTTATGTAGTATTTTGGAACCTTAGTTTTCTTATCTATAAAATGAGGATAATATTAGTATTCCCTTATATAGTGTTATAAAGATTAAATAGAAGAAATGGATATAAACATAAATACAAATACATACATACATAACATATATGCATAGGTGTGTGTGTGTATGTATCTATGTAAATAATGATTTTTGGTGCAGAGTCCACAAATAGCGAACACTCCATCATGGGGGTGGCTATTATTATTATTACTCCAGAGACAGGTTACTCAGTCTCCCTGAAGATGCACTTCTTCATTTGGGAGCAGCTGCTATTGTCAGCAAGTATTTCAACATATCAAGCCCAGAGCTTTTGTCCTCTAACTTCCATGCAAAGGTTTCATATTGACACTAAACTGTAAATTCCATTTTCCCAAAGGAGTAATTTTTAAACATGCATTGACATTGTTTTGCCTCTGAAACTAGAAAGGATAATTCTTTTTCATTTGCATGACTTGCCTTCAAATAAAAGAAGTTAGTTCACACTCCTAAGTTGGTGTTTACCCAGGTGTCTTCTGAAAACTCTGTTCTCCAGAAGAGAAAGTTTCTTTTCAAGTCAAATTACCTGGCTGTACATAAAGGCTCTGAGAAGTCCTGCGATAATCTTTTCCCAAACTAATTTGAGCATGGAACTCTTTTGTCATGTGACATTTATTAATGTAATTTCCCTGTTTAGATTATCATTTGTTTGCCCTCTTTTCAACAAGGTTTTTGGTGTTGACCACCAATTCTACAGAGAGTGGAAAGAAGTGCTTTATTTTCACCTAAAAAGAAAAAAATCAATAATATTTTTTTCAGTCGAAACTTATTTCCTCACCTTTCCTTTTGCTCTTTCAGAAGGACATTTATCATTTTCTGCAAAACTGGAAAGACACAGCAGGAGGCAACAGAGTCTGCTCTCTCTGGCCCCACTCGTCCTGCTGCCTCCCATACTCTCTCCCCTCACCAGGGCAGCTGCTGCCACTGAGAAGCAGGTCAAGGAAGTGTCCTGCAGGAAGAAACCTTGCTGCTCTTTTTTATTCCACTGTCCTAATAACACTAATATTATCCTCATATTGTCCTTTTTTGCTCCACAGAGGGTTTCCTACTGCAGTGAGCATGAAAAATTAAATCCTGAGGGCATGTTTTGCCCAGAATCTTCTGCTCTTTGACCTTTTCCTAATGGTCCCAAAAATCTGGTTCCAAAGATGATCTGCTCCACTCCTGAAATGAGTAGCTGGGCTTCTTTCCATGATGTGAATGACAAGGGCCCCTCCTTGTAGTTTGTGCCTTCATGCAGGCAGACCGAACTCCTTTCCCAGGCAAACCTTATAATTAGGTTTGAGGGGCAGTGCCTCGGAGCAGCACAGAGCCACAGACCCCAGTGCTGGATCATCACTCCCTGACTGTCCATTTTGCAAATGAAGCAGTTATGGTCCAGAGAGGTTAAGTGTTTTGGCCCAAGTCACAAAGCAGCAATAGCTTCTTCCTGCAGCTCTGACAATACCTTTCTTTGCTTTCCTTTCTGCTCTCTTGTGTGTGGGGGTTGTGGGGAGAAAAGGTGGCATATGGCTTCACAAATCTGAGTTTTGCCTTTCCCCACTTGCAGCCAAGAAATATATTGCTGGGCTTAAGATCTTTCTCATTCATTTAATAAATATTTATTAAGTGCTTACTGGTTGTCAGGCATTGTGCCAGGACGTTCTTCCACTGTGTCTTTTAAACAAACATGATGATTTATTTCCCTCTGAAGTTGGTGGAATGAGGCTCGAGGCCTCGTACTAACTGCACAAAAACTGCCATTTTGTATTTTCTGGTTCCTGGCACCAAATGCTTTGGCTGCAATCCCTGAAGGACCCCACCGGTATTTCCAGCAACTTGGTGTCATTAGGAGATGGTCCATGTGTGAGGTCTTGGGCTTTAAACCTTACAAAGGTGGCCTGCACTCTTTCCTTGCATGGGACAAAGTGCGGTATGTCTCTTGAAGACTGTGATAGTATGGGGTGGTCTGAAGGTGGTGCGCTTGTGCCAGTCCCCCACTGCCACAGTATGAGGGACCTGGCTAACCTGAATGGGGGTGTCTCCTGCATCTTCCCAGACTCCCAGAGGTGAGCAGACTGATGCTAGGAGGAGGGGAAGGGAAGGGAATATGCATGCTCCGGCCTATAGGATGTCACTATGCTGGGTCAGGTCCCACCCAAGGTATTAACACTTAAAGTCTACAAATATTTACTGAGTACTTTCTATATGCCAATCATTAGTCTAGATGCTTGTACATGGTACTGAACAAAACAGGCAAAGGTCTCTGCCCTCACAGAATTTTCAAATGAACATGAAATTCAGCTATGATTGTAAAATGCTGATATGAACATGGGATGTACATAGAACGTGGAATATACATATGGCAGCTTCTGTGGATTCGCCGATAACTCAGTCCAGAGAAAGGGGGTACAGGACAGGCCCAGAGGCTGCTCACCACAGTGGAGTAAGGGAGGCAATGCAGGCTTCCAAAGGGGTACTTTGTACACCTCCTCAATTTTTCTGGCCCTTGACTTTTGCTGTGCTCTCTTCATAAGTAGGAATTGCTGGCATAATGCCCACGTCATTCACTTCGCTTCATCCCACATCATGGCAAGAAGGTCAAGTACAGTGCCAAAAGATATTTTGAGAGAGTGACAGAGACCACATGTACCTAACTTTATTATAGTATATTGTTTAAATTGTTTCATTTTATTGTTATTGCTAATCTCTTGCTGTATCTAGTTTATAAATTATACTTTATCTTCAATATGTAAGTGTAGGAAACAGCATAGTATATATAGGGTTTGGTACTATTCATAGTTTCAGGATCCACTGAGGGCTTTGGAACATACCCTCTGCGGGAAAGGGGGGACTACTGTGCCATAAATTCAGCGACTTAAACAACAAAAGTTTATTTTTCACAGTTCTGCAGACTGAGAAGTCTGGTCGATTCAGTTTCTGGTAAGTTTTCCTTCCTGGTTTGCACGCAGCCACCTGCTCATATCCTCACATGGTGGAGGGGGAGAGATCTTGTGTGTCTTCCTCTTTTTATAAGTCTCTGCCTTCATGATCTAATCTAACCCTAATTACCTCCCAAGGACCCCACCACACTGGGGATCAGGTTTTAACATGAGTTTTGGGGGGACACAAACATTCAGTTCTTAGCATAGACAGTGGGTGGGATTTTGGCTCCCTGGCTGCAGTTTGTGCACCCAGGCCTTAGAAGAGCAGGGAGTTATTTCCATGTTTCTTTTTCTTTTTTTCTATCAGGCAAAGCTTTTTTCACTCTTTTCTTCTAGGCTAGTCTGAGATAATACTGACTCCCACAATAAAGTACGTACATGTGCTTCCCAGTAAATCACAAGCTCTTTGAGGTAAAACAAGATAGAGGTTGGGAACATGGGCTTTGGAGACAGACAGATGTGTGTTTGAACCTGATTCTACCAGCACTGTGACCAAGATAAGTTACTTTGCCACGCGGCACCTTGGTTTCCCCAATGGTGAAATGGGTTAATAGCATACACCCCATGTTGTTATTGTAAGGGGTTACTCTGATCACCTACTATAAACTAGCCCCCAAATTCAATAGCTTAAAGTAACAGTGGGACAGGCCTTTTGCTCCAGTGGTGTCATCAGGGGCTGCACTCATCTGTAGGCCTACCTGGGCCGCATCATGGTGGTTTCCTCCGTCACTCGTGTAGCCACCAGTTGGTGCTGGCTATTGGAAGGAAGCTCATCTGGGGCTGTCACTGTAGCTCCACATGCTTCTCTATGAGGCTTGGTGTTCTCACAGCATAGCATGGTGGGTTCCAAGAGGGATCATTCTAAAAGCATGCACATCTCAGAAACTACACGGTATTACTTTTGCAGCAAATCATAAGACCAGCCCTGTTTCAACAGCAGGTGGCCAAAAAATTCACATCCATCTTTAAACCACTCTAGGAGTAGGTGAAATTAATCACAAGAAGTACTTGTCATGGAGTCTGGGCTACCACAGAAAATAAATATTAAGTACTTGTGCAGGCATACTTTGGAGATATCGCAATTTGGGTTTTGGACCATAGCAATAAAGCAAATATTGCAATGAAGTGAGTCAAATGAATTTTTTGGTTTCCCAGTTCATATAAAAGTTATGTTACACTACACTGTAGTCTATAAGTGTTAAATAGCATCATTAAACATTAAAAAAATGCACATACCTTAATTAAAAATATTTTATTGCTAAAAATAATGTGAATCATCTGAGCTTTCAGTGACTCGTAGTCTTTTTGCTGGTGGAGGGTCTTGCCTCGATATTGGTGGCTGCTGACTGATAAGGCTGGTGGTTGCTAGAGGCTGGGGTGGCTGTGGCAGTTTCTTAAACTAAAACAAAATGAAGATCGCCATATCGATTGACTCTTCCTTTCACCAACGTTTTCTCTGTAGCATGTGATTCTATTTAATAGCATAGATTTTTCCCACAGTAGAACTTCTTTCAAAACTGGAGTGAATTTTCTGAAAGGAAACCTTGGTTTATCAACTAAATTTATGTAATATTCTAAATGTTTTGTTGTCATTTCAACAGCCTTCACAGCATCTTAACTCAGGGTAGATCCTATCTCAGGAAACACTTTCTTTGCTCATTCATAAGGAGCAACTCCTCATCTATGAAAGTTTATCATTAGATGGCAACAATTCAGTCACATCTTCAGGCTCCATGTATAATTCTAGTTTTCTTGCTATTTCAACATCTGCAGTTGCCTCCTCCACCAAAGTCTTCAGTCTCTCCATGTCATTCATGATGGTTGGAATTAACTTCTTCCACACTCCTGTTAATGTTGGTATTTTGACCTCTTGCCATGAATCATGAATGTCCTGAGTGGCATCTAAAGTGGTGAATCCTTTCCAGAAGGTTTTCAATTTACTTTGCCTAGATCCATCAAAGGAATCACTGTCTATGGCAGCTATAGCCTTATGAAATATGTTTATTTAATAATAAGACTTGAAAGTCAGAATGACTTCTTGACCCATGGGCTGCAGTATGGATGTTGTGTCAGCAGGCAAGGAAACAATATTAATCTTGTACTTCTCCATCAGAGCTCTTGAGTGACCAGGTGCATGTCAATGACAACAGTGGGCAATGACAAGAGTAACAAGAGAGGACTTCAAATAGTGAGTAAACCATGGTATAAACAGATGTGCTGTCATCCAGGCTTTGTTGTTCCATTAATAGAGCACAGGCAGAGTAGATTTAGCATAATTCTTAAGGGCCCTGAGATTTTTGAAATGGTAAATAAGCATTAGCTTCAACCTAAAGTCACCAGCCGCATTAACTCCTCCCAAGAAAGTCAGCCTATTCTTTGAAGCTTTGAAGCCAAGCACTGACTTTTCCTCTCTAGCTATGAAAGTCATAGATGGCATCTTCTTCCAACAGAAGACTGTTTTGTCTACATTGAAAATCTGTTGTTTAGTGCAGTCACCTCTATTATCTTAGTTCATCTGGATAACTCACTGCAGCTTCTACATCAGCATGCTGCTTTACCTTGCACTTTTATGTTATAAACATGGCTTCTTTCCTCAAACGTCATGAACCAACCTCTGCTGGCTTCAAACTTTTCTTCTGCAGCTTCCTCACCTCTCTCAGCCTTTCTAGGATTGAAGAGCATTAGGGCCTTGCTCTGGATTAGGCTTTGGCTTAAGGAAATGTTGTGGCTGGTTTGATCTTCTCGCCAGACCCCTGAAACCTTTTCCATGTCAACAATAAGGCTGTTTGGATTTCTTGTCATTTGTATGTTCACTAGAGTAGCACTTTTAATGTCCTTCAAGAACTTTTCCTGTGCACTACCAACTTGGCTATTTGGTACAAGAGGCCTAGCTGTTGGCTTATCTTAGCTTTCAAAATACCTTCTTCATGAAGGTCAATCATTTCTAGCTCTTGGTAGAACACACACAACATTTATTGACTGGTTTGTCATCTTATATGGGCACAGTTCATGGTGCTCCAGAACAATTGCAGTCATAACATCAAAGCTCAACTGATCACAGATCACCCTAACAAATACAATAATAATGAAAAAGTTTGAAATACTATAAGAATTACTACAGTGTGACTCAGAGACATGAAGTGTGCAAAGGTTGGAAAAATGGTGCCTATAGACTTGCTCAATGCAGGGTTAGCACAAACCTTCAATTTGTAAAAGATACAATTTACCTGTAAAACACAACAAAGAAAAGTGCAATCAAGCAAGTTGTGTCTGTATCTTGCCTATCCCTTTGGGTCCTGCCCATGAGGGTCTGCTGTTTGTGGCTCGTCTTTCATCAGTTAATTAACCAGTGTTTGTCGAGGGCCTGCTGGATGCTTCTGGAAGGTCAGCAGGATTCCTCTCCTCTCTGCTCTCTTTGAGGTTCCATTTCCCAAGAGCTCTGCAGGGCTGGTGCTCTCACGTTACAAGCCACATGCCCTTTAACAAGTCAAAAAAAGAGGTGGGAGTGTTTAGTAGATGCTCTGAGGTGATTTGATTGTACCAAGGGTCCTGTCCGCTCTCAGCTGCCGAGATGTGAATTGTTCACTACAGAAAAGAATGCAGCCGATGAGGAGACAGAGGGTCAAAGAGGACTCCAAAGAGAGGAAGTGGCCCTTTTTATAATGCTCCTTATTGGAGACCCCTATGAAATGTATGCCTTTGTTAGCAGCCAGTGAAGAGGGGGCACATGGTAGTGCTGATTTTTCAATTCCCACTGAGATATATCCTGTTGGGAATGAGCAGCCCCCAAATTTCACAGCCAAAGACAAAGAGTATTGTATTTGGAAAGTTGATTTCAACTGGGTATAAAGGCTTATCCCAAGTTAGAGTAAAATAATAGTTGCAAAAAAGAGCCTGGCAAGTAACATGAGTTAAGTGGAAGGGTGTAACATTAGGGACTGGTAAGGACTAGGGAAAAATGGAGCGCAAAGGCCCCATAAAAAGGGGCAGCTGCTAAGTATGTTAACTTGTGACCACATGGGCAATTGTTACTGCAGCTTCACATTTTTTAAAGAAAATACTGAAATCCACACTTTTAAATGAAATTTCCCATTTTTGAAATGTTGGCAATTAATTAAAAACTTTTTAAATCACTGGTTGGTCCTAATACACACACACATACACACACATGCACACGTGGGAAAAGTGCCTCTGAAGGACGACCAGTAAGAGATACAAAAAGGAGATTGCACACTTTTCCTGAGCCACATTTCTCCTTGCTGTTTTAGCTTGAGAGCCATATCACAGATGAAATAGAAGAAGGGCAGGGAGGCACTGGGTATTTATGGAATATTATAGGGCAACATAGCTCTGAAAAATACAAATGTTCATCCTTACTTATTTAATCACAAAAATACTGATGTCACAGTCTGTGAGGGCTGACCTCTCAGGAAATGGTTAAACTAAGTTTTGATGAGCTTCATATAAAAAAAGCAAAGAAACGTCAATGTCTTCTCAACTGAGTGTGAGAAGGTAAAGGACATTCTTCCTATTTTAGAGAGGAGGAAATAGAGACTCACTGGGGTTCCTTTAGAAACTGACTGGGCATCCCAAGGCCATCCAGTACTTGAACTGAGACAGTGCTGAGAAAATCTGCCCTTGCAGCCAGGCACATCTCTGCACGAATAAATGAGAAGTAATTATATTAACTGGTAAAGACGAGAAAGAGCAAAGAATTTAGGTAACACACAGGAAGTATTTAGAGAAGAAGAAGACTTAAGGGCATTGGAATAATGCAAGAAACTCAAAGTTGTTTTTTGTTAACCTAGAGTTTCTACAAGGATGAATGAGCAGCTTTCTGCGAAAAGTGCTCTGCTTGCTCAGAAGGAGGTGGGTGAGGGAGGCAGCCTTTGGAGTCCTTTCCATCCTGTGACTCTTCGGGGGCCCAGCAAACAAAGGCCTCCCCAATTTACTAACTCACCCAAATGATTTACCAGCTGTTTCATTCCCCAGGAGGTAAACAGGCAATAAAATAAATGAAATTCCTATTCTTCATTACTTGACCCCCATAAATCATCACTCACTCTGGGTGAGCACTTGTCTCTAAGGCCTCACAAAATATTTAAAATGCTGTCTCCTTCACTGTAAATGAAATAGAAGAAATGAGCAAAATCCCAGTGATGATGTGGCTTAGTACAAGGACAATTCTGCAAGAAGTACCTGTTAAATTTCAGAAAAATGGGGAGACTCTTGAGTGTGTGTGTGTGTGAGTGTGTGCATGTGTATCACGGGGAGTGAGGAATTTGAGTGAGGAACAGAGGAATTTCCACTCTGTTCCAAACCTTTCCTAGGATTAGATTTCCTTTTGGAACGTTAGGTCCTCACAGAGCAATGCATAGATAAAATCGTACGGCATATTACTCTCCATATTTGATTACTTATAAAGTCTATCTTGAACTAAAAGCTTATTGTGCCAAAAAAGGGGCTTTTGTGTGGTACTGGTGGGCAGAGTGCTATCCTGTCACCATGACAACAAGCAACTGCCTTAAAGCAGGCTCCTCAGACCACATTAGAGTCACATGGCCCAGAGGGAGCCCTTTGAAGCCCTTGTAATCTTTTCCCTAAGTGTGATGTTAACATTTTCTGAACATAATCATTAACTGTGTTCCCTAACAGATAATTACCTACTGTAGTTAGCATTCTCCATCTCTGAGCACACTGTGGAATGCATAGAGTGCAAGACCTGCTCTATTGTTACTTTGTCTAACCAAGTAAAATAATTTGGATTCTTGAGATCTTGGAAAATTTGCATTTTTTCACAAAAATATTGTGTTGACATGGTACCATGAGTATTTGTCGTGTGCTCTGGGTTATTCTTTGCCCTATCTTGGAATACTTTCTGGAGGCAGCTTCTCCTGCGGAGAAGAGGAGTCTATATCTCCTCTTTTCTCCATGATGTCTGCTCCCTTACTGAACTTCTAGTGCCAATTTGTGTTTTGGATTTATTGCACTCATTTGCCAGGATATATGTGGATTTTTTTCCTGTTAATAGGAGTTTTCCTGTAGATTTCCCTTTATCACCTAACATCATTCCTTACGACTCCCAAGGTTTGTGTCAAGACCCAGGGCAGTTGTGTTTCTCTCTTGGCTCTAGTTTCCCCAGGCAGGTCCCTCGCACAGGAGGAAACCTCCTCTTCCACATCCCCTAACCTCATTTTATCTTTGAGGGTACACTCAAAACTTCAGGGAAGCGAGCTGAAATGTATATTGTAAAAAAGGGCATGTGAGTGAGAAAGAGAAGAAAAGACTCCAAACTGCACGCCACAATACAGATTGATCTTTACTGACATCTCTCCAAGGCTTTGATTGAAGTACTGCACAGTGTTACTCTGTTGTTATACAGGTAGAATGGGGTCTCATGATGAGGATAAAGTGTGCTCAGGGGCTGTAAGTGTTACGTTGCGGGGATGCGGGGCCACCTCCTGTGCGGCAGGGTGGGGACGTGGAAAAGAATGTGACTCACGCAACACTCTACTCCTCATCCTGCTAATCTTTCTTTGCCAATAAGATGGAGTAAAACTAGCTTCCAGAGCAATGTGGGCGTCATATTGCCTGAACTCCAAGTCAGAACCCATGGCAAAGCCATCACACCGTGTGGGTGGTAAGATGAAGGTCCCCAGAGACATAGGACTGAAGGAAGTGTAGCCAAAGCTCTGCTCTGAAAGGGAAAAAAAAATCCCAGGAGAGGGTACAAAAGGTCAGCGTGCTGGATGAGGGAGTGTGGGGGTAATGTCCGGGGAGAAAGGCTGTTCCATGCTCAATACACAGATAATTGTGTGTGTGTGTGTGTGTGTGTGTGTGTGTATATTTATAATACACATAATACAATTATATATATACACATATACATGTATATAATATATGGTATATATATATATATAGAATTTAAAAGTATAAGCCACTTAGGTCTTTAAAATAGCAGCTGGCTCGGCCACCTCTACCCCCTCAGTTTGCTTGTGGCTCCAGCTGACTGGTTCCTACAGCATTACAGCTCCCCTTTCTCTGTCCTTCCCTAAAAGAGCCCAGAAAGTGGGGGCAGTCCCCTATTTGTGCTGAACTCCAGGCAAAACTTCTATCATAATGAGCTCCCTTGTGATGCAGAAACCAATAAACCTCTGCCATGAATGCCTAATAGGGAACAGAATGACACATTTTTTTCCCAATTGTGTATTGTTTTATTTAATATGCTCATACCTTTCTAATGGTAGGTATAAAATGTCATGTGTATGGGGAAAACATATTAGGCTCTAATTGTGTGTGTGTGTGTGTACACATGTGTATAACACTAACCTGAGTAAAGTCCTTCTGGGATGGGGCTTGAGGTGGGGGCACTGATACCTCATCCAGTCATGGTTCTGTAGGCCTAAGGCAGAGGAAATTCTTCACACAGGGAATGTTATTACCCAAAATGGAAGGCGGCCAAGGTGCTGGAGTTAAGCTTTCCTATTCTTACCCACAGTGGTGCCTTGTCATGACCGATTGAACACCATTTCCAGAAATGAATGACAATGTGCTGGGGCAGGAAGACAGCAGCTGGCCTTTTGGCCAATCCATTGTTCTGCACTAATTTGACATTTTTTGGGGGGTCAGAGCCCAGGTGGCGATGAACTCATTTAGGATCTCTGCCTGCCACATGTCAGTTCAGAAATATCTCAATGCAATGTGGCATTAGTTATGTGGTGTGGGATCCAGGCCAACCAGCTGGATTCAATGAATATCGATAAGCTTTATTCATTGGCAAAATTAATGAATGGTAACTGTCACTTGAGCCAGTCAGAAGGGAGCTTATTCATAACAGTTCAGGGCCTCTGGGATGAACTGGCCCTGTCCTTGACTGGCTTCGGCGGCACAATGGTCCTGTTGTATACACCAATTAGTCTGTGGGGTCCACAGGGCCACTGTCCCAGCTTTGCACTGATAATCCATCAGATAAATTGATGAAATCTGCATTAATCACAGAGCCCAACGCAAGTGCTGTCAGTGCCCTTGAATATTGCCAGGAGGATCATTGCTTTGGCTTGGAAAAATCAATACATTTCTATCATTGCTGGAAGCTATTACCTGGTGACAATGTTCTAGTACATTGGTATAATCTTTTAATTAATGAGCACTGAGGAATAAATTCTGACTGTGACTGAATGTATGTGTTATTCAGAGATGGGAGCAGGTAGGCAGAGAGACTGAGTAATACATGAAGTCTTTTCAACAGCCTACAAACCTCGACATTTTTTACTTCTGTCCATCTAATAACTCCCTACCCCTCTCCCTTTATGTGCTATATTCCCCTGATGCACTTTCTTTCCAGTCTGAGATTATTGCATTGGATATATTCTGCCTGGAATGCTTTGGCCCCCAGATATTTGCCTGACTGGCTCCTTCTTGTCAACCCAACCACATCTCAGCTTCAGTGCCACCTCCACAAGGAGACCTTCTCTGATTATCAGGTGATGAGGTCCCATTCCTCCACCACATGACATCATCCTGTGTTCTTTCTTTCATGCCCTATTGCCACCTGAAACTCTTGTTGAATAGGTTATTTGTCTGTGATGTGGCTCCACTGAGTTTGCCACTCTATCCCCAGCCTCTGGCACACAGTAGGTATACTTAACAAACATTGTTGAGTGGATGGATTTCTTTCTCCAGTAATAGTTTTTGGATAAGTCAGTGGACATAGGGTTCAGGGGAAAGAACACTCACCATAGGGCTTAAATGCTTCTAGTCTAGACTTTGCCCTCAATCCAATGGTGGTTTTGGGTAAGTTGCTCAAATTTTTTGGGCTTACTGACCACGTTGGGGCTCTTCAATTCTAAGCTAATGTTTCCAAATACTAGCTTTTGGTTGAGAAGGAAACAAGTTGGGTAATGGGTATTTTCTGTTTAATCAATAGAGTTCTAACCTTGAGGGGGATGGAGTAGGCAATGCCCTAGATGTTCATCACAGAATGAGATGGTCAGGGATTATCTATCAGGATGCTAGTAGACAAATCTTTGAGTATCTTCCATACTGTTTAACAGTTATCCAGTCAAGATTCCCATCTGGGAGACTGTTTTTCTCTTCTGGTGACCTGTGGCCCAGGGAATATTTGCAGATCATGAGTAGCTCCTGCTAGATGCTCACAGGCAGCGTAGGCAAGGCTGCAGGGACAAACAAAGCTGTGAGAAGGAGATGACAAGGTCCTGAGCTCCTCTCCCCATAGGGGCAGGAGCCTGACTTTCATCCTCTGTAGATGACAACCCTTACCCTTATTCTTACCTAACAACTTCAGGGGCAGGTCACCTAGAAGCAGATTTATAAAGTTGGGTGGCCACGTCATTCCCAGATTTGAAAGGCACTGCACGTTAATGTGTTTTAAAAGGACCCAAGCAATTTGAAAGCAGCACAATGCAAGAGGCATGGAGCTGGAGTGACAGCGGGGATATTACTCCCAAGTCAGAGACAGCATGCTGTCTTTTGAGAAAAACAAGAAGTAAGTCTGTTAACCAAAAGCAATAACAGGAAAATCAGCCCCACATAAATTTTCCTGAGAAAATAAGATGTGATTCTCAATAGAATTTTTTTCTCAATTAATACATGTTTCTCTGATGCAATTTTCTGATATTATAGCTTGTTTCTTGCACAGCAACTCTCCAGTCTGCCACACCACATATGTTCTACACAAAGTAGAATATGTTTTGCTTTCCTCCTGAAAAAGAAAACATGAAAAAAGGTAACTTTACTATTGCATTAAAACTCTTTGCTGCCAGTGAAGAATTTCCCTGTGTCCCACATGAAAAATAACAGTTATTTGAAATCCAATCAGCCAGTGTTCCTCAAGAAATTACTTTTTTGAAGGAAAACACAGTATTTTTTAAAAATTTGGTTTTTAAGTATGGATCCCTTTGATATTTCAACTATTATTGGGATAAGGCCATTTGCCATTGACCCCTGTCCACGTGGGAGTTATGTTCTAACAGCAGGAGACAGACAACGAGCAGACAAATGACAAGCACTTTGAAAGAAACTGAAGCAGGTAAGAGGATAGAAAGAAAAGAAAGTACCTTTTTAGATAAACTGATCAGGGGCCTCCTCTCCTAGGAGGTGGTATTTGAGCAGAGATCTGAATGAAGTGAGGGAGCAAGCCGCACAAATATTTGGGAGAAGAGCATTCTAGGCTTCAACCAGCAAGATGAACATGATCGAAACAGAGTGAATGGGGGCAGAAGGGGCCAACAGTCCTGTGAAGCGGTGGTGAGGGCTTCTCATTTACGTTCCCATTGAGAACTTTGAAGGGCTTTGAGCAGAAGAGTAACAGGACCTGACCTAAATTTAAAATAATTACACTGACAGCAATGTGGAGAATAAAGGGGGCAAGAGTGGGTTCAGGGATACCACTTAAGAGGTGGGTTCAGGCAAAAAAAGTGGCTTGGACTAGGATGGCAGTGTTGAGTTAGTGAGAAATGGCTGTATTTGGAACACGTATTTCAAATAAAGGCAACAGGATTTATTGATGGGTTGTTTGAGTGGGATGACAGTAAGAAAGGAGCCAGTGATGAGTCCAAAATCCTGAGGGCATGGAGGAAAAGTTTTGCATTTCCAGCACACTGGGTAAATCCTGATATCAGTGAAGGCAATGGCAG
Organism: Manis javanica; assembly: GCF_040802235.1. Taxonomy (NCBI): domain Eukaryota; kingdom Metazoa; phylum Chordata; class Mammalia; order Pholidota; family Manidae; genus Manis; species Manis javanica. Next base: position 43,985,975 of record NC_133163.1, on the reverse strand, counting down.
GATAGGGCTGGAGTGTCCGGCATACGTGTAGGCTGGAGGGTGGCCAGGAAAGTCTCACAGCTCTTCCTGTATATGCTCATTTCATAGTTTTGGCTTTGGCTTATCCTGTCTTTCTGACTTTGTGAGTGTTTTTGAGGGTGCAGTTATGGGATTTAGTATTTCTTGTTTTTAATTGAGATACAATTGATAACACAATATAGTGTAAGTTTAAGGTGGTAGTGGTGATTTGCTGCACTTAACATTTGCAGTAAGATCACCACCACAGTGTTAGCTAGCACCTCTCTCATATAACATAATTATCACTCCTTTTCTTGAGGTGAGAACAATTAATATCTAGTCTCTTAGCAACTCTGAAGTTTATAGCACAGCATTGTTGGCTATATTCACTAAGCTGTGCACTAGATCCAGAGCTTATTTGTCTGACAGTTGCAAGTTTGCACCCTTAAAAAACATCTCCCCAGTTTTTCCAGCCTGAATCCCTGGTGACCACAATTCTACTCAATGTTTTTATCTGTTTCTGTCTGTTTCTATACCCAGAAGTGGGATTGCTGGGTCATAAGGCAATTCTATTTTTAATTTTTTGAGGAACCTCCATACTGTTTTCCTTAGTGACTGCACCAATTTACATTCCTACCAACAGCACACAAGGGTTCCTTTTTCTCCACATCTTCACCAATACTTGTTCTCTCTTGTCTTCTCGATAATAGTCATCCTAACAGGTGTGAAGTGGTGTCTTATTGTGGGTGTGATTTGCATCTCCCTGATGACTAGGGATGTGGAACATCTTTTTGTGTACCACTTGGCCATTTGGATGTTTTCTTTAGAAAAATATCCATTCAGTTCCTTTGTCCATTTTTAAATCAAAGTTTTTGTTCGCTTTTGAGTTGTATGAGTTCTTTATGTGCTTTGGATATTAACCTTTTATCTGATAAATGGATTGCAAATATGTTTTCCCCTTCCATAGGTTGCCTTTCCATTTTGTTGATCCTTTCCCTTGCTGTGCAGAAGCTTTTAAATTTGATGTAGTCTCACTTGTGGATTGTTGATTTTGCTGCTTGTTCTTTTGGGTCACATCCAAAAAATCATTGCCAAGACCAACAGCAAGAAGATTCTTTACTTCGTGTTCTCCAAGTTGTTTAGAGTATCAGGTCTTTTCCTTAAGTCTTTAATCCGCTTCAAGTTAAGTTTGATGAGCGGTATAAGGTAGGCTTTCTTTTTGTTCTTTTATTTGGTTTTTGTTTTTGTTCTCTCCTGGGAATTCACTGCTTGACCTTGGCTGAGGCATCTTGAAACTAGGTCCAGGCTTTACTACCAAACTGACCATCCAAGGGTGTTGCTTCTTGGAGTATGATAAGGTATGGGCTCTGGACCTTTGCTTTGAATCCTGTAATGGTCCCAGAAAAACCCACAGCTGAGATGAAGCAGTCAGGGATGGAGCTACAGTAACTTATCAGGAAGGACACTTCCCTCTTCTCACTGGAACTATAGGACAACATAACCAGGATTGGCCCCAGCCTCTCTGAGCACACTCAACCCACCTTTGGTTTAAGCTATTCGAGATTCACTCATAGAGCGAGGAGTAGAGTCAATTTTTCCCAGTGCATATGGTGGAAGTAGGTACTTGAATGGAAATTAAACTTCTTTTCCCAAGAGGTAGGGGGAATGTAGGCTAAGTGGCCCAAACAGAAAATGTCTAGGGGAGGGAACAAAAACAGCATGCTCAGGGGTTAAGTGGAGAGAAAAGCACTTTGGGGCATCTGTGGTTCATGACCCATCCAAGGACAGTGATTGGGAGAATATGAAGTAACAATCTATTCTGAGCTCACTTGTAGTTAGATATCACCAAGGATATATCCTTAGGTTGAACCACACCTTTAGGCATTATAAGAAAATGAAAATATGTGTGTCTAAGTTAGAGCCAGTCATAAAAAGGAGCAGAATCTTCTCAAAAATTATTCCTGTGTTGACCTGTTTGTAGTCAACTTAGAAACAAGCCATTCCTCTCTCAAATTGATGGTAGTGCGAGCCATGCTTCTGGTTTAAAGAGTTAAGAGTTTAGAGGTTGGAAATGGACTGGTCTCACCAAATGGGAATCATAGGTCTTGCTATGTTAGAGCTGAAAGGGATCTCAGAGTTCAGTCCATTCTTTGAATTAGAAGGTGGGGAGGGAAAGCCTTAAGTGGAGTTCTAAATACAAAATTACATATATATTTAAAGACTTATTTAATCTCTTTCTGCAAACTGTCTGTCTGTTGGTGCTCAAAATTTGCTATTTCTGTTGAATCCATGCTTGAATAAAGGGGAACTAGACCCTTATGGCATACAGTTTTTGCCTTTTCCTATTAGTCATTCACTAATTAGAAATATTCTCACTGAATATCTATCACACATCTGCAACTGTTCTTAGCTGAGAATACAGCAGTGAACAAGACAGAAGTAAAGCCTTACTATCAGGGCCTAGAGGGAAAAGATAGAAAAATCTTAAGTAAATAGTCAAATGCATTATTTAGAAATTATGTTAAGTATTACTAGTAAAAAACAAAGGGAGCTACTTTAGCTAAGAGGGCAAAGAAGAATTCTCAGGAGAATAGAGTAACTCCAACAATTTAACTTGAAGTAATCTGAGAAAATTTCAACAGGTCTAGTTCAGCTCCAACCCCTGAGGATAGCTCAGGTCTGGACATTTGAGATGACCCTACGGCCTACAGCTATACTTTTCTGACTTCTCTTGGTTTAAGGGTTCCTTAAGCTGTTGAGGCTCATCAAGTCTGCAGAGCCGAGTTTAGGAGACCAGAACCAAGAATGGCATGAGAACTAGCTGGCTGCTATCAGGGATGCACACACAGTCGCCAGGTTATGTCCTGCAAAGCTCTAGGGTCACCATTCACGCAGACTAAATTGACACAGCTGTATATGGTGGCTTTGACCAAGACAAAGTTTCATATTAATGTGGTTTTCTCCTTTGATCTATCACATGAAAAAGTCTAGGTTGGGGGCAGCGGTGGGACCAGAGAAATTATGTCGGGAGGTGGATCTGAAAAAGACAGTGAATTCTGTTGAGTCTAATGTATCCACTCTAGCTTAAACTCCATGGTGGCTGTCTGGACATTCAAGTTTCAAGAACTTTAGACCTATATGTTTCCAAACAGAATCATTGCTGCAGAACATGGAACTCAAAGCCTTGAGGGGCTCTTAACTGATTCTCTAAGAGAGAAGCCTAGAAACTTCATACTGTTGATAAAACTTCCAAGTATGGTGAGCAACTTGGGAATTCCTGGTATCAGTGCCACCCTCCCACCCCCAGCCTCGTGATAATATGTATAATATGTATGTATTCACATGCCTTTTTCCTTCCCTCCTCCCTAGTCTCCCAAATAAGGTCCCTGGCAACATAATCTTTGATTCATTCGTGCCTCCCAGAGCCCCAAGAATAGCACAGCTTCACACATGGTAGATACTTAGCCCTGGTTATTCTATTGATTAACTGGGGAATCTGCAGGGCTTATGTGACCATGAGTCAGAGATTTTTCAGCTGGGCCTTCCCAGAAAAGTTTGGCTCTTGTCCTCCAGCAAGTGCCATCGTTTTTCTGGGTATTGGGAACCATTTGGAGGCTCCCAGCTGGGGAAGATGGAAAATCCAGCATCAGGGTCAAGATAGACTGAAAACAGTATGTCTTCAGACCTCACATCCCAGTGAGATCCCAAAGCCCTTTGCATGAGTGGAGGTGGTAGACAGGGATGGGGGCTTCCTGGGACCCTCCCTCACTCTCATGGGCAGTGGTCTGAGTATCTCACCAGCCTCATCCATCCAGTACACCCAGGATTTATCTTGGAATTTATATTAAAGGGAACTCAAGTTCCCCTTTGCCTTTTCAATCTCTGATTCAAAAGGAATGGCTACTTCATTCTAATGACCTTTTCCAAATGGAAGGCAAGGTGCCCACAGACCACAAGTTCTAATCTAAATCAATTCTTTTTCTAGCATGAAAAGCAAACAAAGATAACTTCTCAGGAAGGTGGATACCAGCAGGCCCTCTGAAGTGTTCAGAGGGCATTTTCAATGTTCAGTAGCTGGTCTTTTACAAAGGTACACAGAACTTACCTTGTTTGTTTCTGAGAAGTTTGTGGGGGGCTTCAACAAAATGCCCTTGTGAGGCCAAGTGCCCAGTGCTTTGCGTGAAGGGCAAATCTGCATCTGTGTAGGGTGTGTGGCCACATGCGGTGCAGATGCCTGCTGCTTAGAAAGAATTGTAGTGCAATTAAAAAGACTTCTCGAGACTTGGCAATATTGTTAATTCCTTTGCCATTTTATATGAGCAGGGGGATTAATTAGCATTGGCTTTATAGAGTTATATCTAAATGCATATGTTTTGGGTTAGATACTCTTTTTACTCAATTAGTCAGACTTGTTCCCAACCATGAAGGCCGCCTCATGGGATTCATTCATTCCTGCCTGAATGTTTCTTGTTCTCCAGTGTTATCTGGGGCTGACACCAGAAGTCATTCACAGTGAGGCTGTCTCTGTCCTTACCTGCAGTATTACTTTTGAGGAAGAAATCAGAAGGTAGGGCATTAGAACACAGGGGCAGACTGGGTCACAGAATTCTTTTGTTTTTGTCCATTTCTGAAAATGGCTTTTTAAAATGGTCTAATTTTCCCAGTTGTATTGCCTTGATATTTCTTTGTTTCCACACTTTTATAGGAGAGAAAAAGAGACAGAACTCTTTGCAGAGGGGGAATCTTTTAATGATTCTCAGTAGCCCTTGAGAGCTACTGATTCAGACCTTTTCAGTGTTCAGATCTGAGCCTGGGAGGTTCCTAGCTTTCCTTCTTTCAGTTACACCATAATTAGTAGAATAGTTTTTCTTGAGTGCTTTGGTGACCTTTGAAATACAGACGAGTCCAATGCATTCATGATTCCTTTTCTTCTTGTTCACGGTGATGAGGGTAGTTTGTCTTGTCTCCTAGCGCGGGGGCCAGCATGTGAGGGTGAACAGCAAATGTTTGTTGAATGAATACATATTTGGCTCTGTGTTTTGGCCATCGTCTGGGGCAGGGTCCTCAGTTTAGCCTGCTTGAGGTTCACCAAGATGGCTCCTTACCTGAGTCATTCCAGGCTGGCCTCCCAAATTACGATCTGGTAGGTCAGAGGAAGGGAGCAAGAATCCATGTTTTTAACAAATACCCTGATGGGTTGGGATGCCAGTTACCCTTGGACCACATACATTGGGGGAAAAAAATATGCTCTTGGGGATGTGGCATTTCAGAACTTGAGAGGAAAAGCTTCTCCAAACCAGCTTAGTCTCCTTCCCGTTTCCGTCTGTGCCCAGGCCTGCTCTGGGGATCATCATCCTTCCCCTGCACTGTTGCTCAATCTCTCCAAGGTCCACTCCTGTGGCTTCTGCTCCTTGACTGTTGAGGAATCCACATGCTGCAGGTCGGATTCGTGCTGTTCCTCTGGAACCACCTGAGAACAGCACGACCAGATCTCTGCCCTTGGTCTTACCTTGGGATTGTACAAATTTACTGGTGGCCGGGGCACCTTGTGTTTACTAGTCCGATTTAGGTGAACTTTCTAGGCACCTGTGCCGTGTGATTACACAAGACACTGAATGAGGTTGGTTATATGGGCTTAGGGGTGTGAGATGATGTATTTGCACTTCTTCCCATAGTTCAGAGTACATAACACATGCTCCACACATTGTAGATGTTTTTCCCTTTGTGGATTATAAATTCCTTGAGAGGTAGCTATGTCCATTCCAGGGAGTCCCTGAACCAAACTAGATTTCCCAAGGGCTGGAGCTAGAGCTGACATTCACCTGAAAGTTAGACATCAGTCTGGCAGAGTCATAAAATAGCTAAATAACAAACCCCAGAGATGCATCAAGAGGACAGTTATTAACAACAACTGATGCCTGCTGCTGAGAAGGGTGTTGATAAGGCGATGCAGGAAGTAGCTATGCACAAAGGCCTCCCGAGTGGACTCAGCAGGATAATGTCTTCACACTCAAATACTGAGGATGCTTAAAAATGCCCGCTTTGCCCCTCCCTGCCACTGCAGGAGTGGAGAAGGCATTTCATAGCAGACAGATTTTGTGGGGGCTCATTAAATGAAAATGATACTTCCTATAGTAGCATAAATGTGTGCAGTAGAGAACAGGAACAGAAGGAGCAAAACAATAAAAATGTAGCAACCGAAGAGTCGATTTTAAAATCTAAACTGTTGGCTGCTGCGGAGACAGTTTTCTCGAGTTTGGCCAGCTCTAAGCCTGCTGCTCCTTGGGGCCCTCAGTGGCACAGCCTCTGGGATGTTCTTTCAAAGCTTGCACAGTACATGAGGACAAGGTTCTCAGGTGGGCTGCCTTTGTCTCCAAATCACCGGTCAGCGCAACGAAGTGCAGCTTAAAGCAAAGGGAAACCTACTCCTAACAAGGAGCTGGTGGCCGGCAGTCAGAGTGTTCAGCCGGTCAGCTTGCTGGGTTTGTGATTCTTTAATTCTTTGGGCCTTTTTGTCGAGATCACAGTATCATCATCACAGCTCTGTGGTTGTATTGTGCACAACGGGGCTCCAGGAGGAAGGAAAGGGTTTCCTCAGTCTCTCTTTCTCTCTCTCTTTTTGCCACGTCTCTCTTTTCTTCTCTCTCTGCCCATCTTCTCATTCTCCTTTCTCTCTCTCTGTTTCTTTTCTTCTCTTTCTTCCTCCCCCTCTTTCATCTGGGACAAAAATCCTTCTTAGATTCTTCCAAAGGATTTGCCTTAGATCTGTGGGACCAGAACCACGTCGTATGCTCACTTCAAGCCGATCACTAGGCAGCTACCACCTTGGCTTAGACCTACCATGGCTCCTTCCCCCGGACTCGAGAAGGGCTCCCTTTTCTGAGCCGGCAGCTGCATGCATGCTATCGAGACTCAATAACCTGAGAAGGAATTGAGTGATGAGTGTCAGACAGGCAGTTTTAATATGCTTCTAAGGCTGTCCTAGCAAAGTATCACAAGCTGGGCTGCTTAAGTAATAAAAATTTATTATCTTACAATTCTGGAGGCTAGAAGTTGGAGGCCTAGGTGTTGGCAGCAGACTCTTGCTGGGAGGTCTGGGAGGATGCATGTGCTTCACACCTCTCTCCTGGCTGCTGGGGCTTTGCTGGTAATCTCTGGGGCTCCTCGGCAAAGCTTCACCCCGATCTCTGCCTTCATGCTCCCATGGTGTTCTCCTTTGAGGGCATGTCCGTGTCCAGGTTCCCTTTTATAAAGACACTAGTCACAGAAGGTAAGGGGCCCATCCTACTCTAATATATCCTCTTCTCAACTAGTTACATTTACAAGGACCCAAGGTCATATTCCAATGTACTGAGGGCTAGGACTTCAACATATAAATTTTGGGGGGACACAATTCAAACTTTAATGAGGTCATGTGGCTGGGTTGACCTGACCATGACTCTACTTTCATGTTTGCATTCAGCATTAAATTACATTCACAAGTCTAAAGAGAACTCATGTTCTTTAAATGTTAGAGAATTTTTTTAAAAAAGCAATTGGAAAAGGGTAAGAGCTAGAAACTTCAAAGAACGTAAAAAATTAAAAATATCATCACTGTCATTATCATTATCATCAGTTCACCCATTTACTCATCTCCCTACTTCCTTGGTTAACAGCCACTCAACTGGCAAATATAGGAAAGCCCTCAGACAGAATAAGGAGCAATGACACCATGTCATTGCTAAACTCCATGCTCACATGGACCGTTAAGTAACTCTAATCATTTATGAAACTTAGTCCAGTGGAGTCATAAATTTGATTTTTCAAACATATATTTTATTATTTAAACTCTTTCTTTCCCCAGACTTGGCCATGGAGAACACACAGAAAAGTCAGTTTATTCGTTTCAGACATTCTGGGACTATGTATATGTCAGAACTTATAAATATTTAAAATGCCTTTCAGAGCTATAAATGTTGTTATGTAACATTTTTCTCTTAAAGTAACTGAATCTATTTATTCCAAATTTTGTTTCAATGGAAAGCACACTTCCAAGAAGGCAAGAGCATGACAATTTCTACCTAAAATTTTTTAAGTCATCAAAAGGTATCAAATATAATTGAGATTGTGTTGAATTTATTGTAATAATTTTTCATTCCCACTGCTGTTCTCTGGTGCTTTCTGATGGGTGCTGATGGCTTGTGGGGCAGACAGGGAGAAAGAGGTGACTGACCCCTGGCCTGTGTCTGACCTGATAAGAGAAGACGTGTGTGGTGAGTGGGAGTGGGCTGGCTTGGCTGAGTTGTGTGCCAAGTAGGTGGGCAGAGGTCCAGTCCCGGATCCCTGCTTCATGAATCTGAGAAGGGGGTGGAGCTTCAACCCAGCAGCTTGGCTGTGTGCCACCAGCTGCCTGTCTTCTCTTTTTCAGGGATGTTATGCAAATGAGGTATCTGTCTAGCCAAGCTGTCATCAGCGACTGACAGCCAAGGACACCCTTTTAGGCTGGGCCACCATAAAAGGGTCTGGGCTTTGGCAAACGTGTGTTTTTTCAAGCCCTTCCCTGGCAAGGGCAAGTCTGTTAAAACTCTTTTCATGGGACACGTCCCTGGTGGTCCTGGACTGCAGAGCCTGGGACCTCCTCACCGAGCTCCCCTCTTCCATCTGATGCAGTCACTGTATTTGGCCCTGTTTCCATTATCCCTCCCTCTACCAGCCAAGCAAGCTTGGGGGCATCCATTTGAGTCATGTTATGACTTTTTAAAAAGTAAGGTGAAATTCACATGGCACACCCATTTATTCTCTCACAGTGGTGTACAACCAGGGCTGCTGTCTGCCTCTGAATCGTTTCATCCCCCAAACAAAAACCCCCATCCATTAAGCTGTCACTCCCCATTCTACCCCGGAACCCCTGTCTCTCAGCGTCCCGCAACACACTAGTCTGGTTTCTGTCTCTCGATTTACCTATTCTGAATACTTCATGGAAATGGATCATGTCATAAACATTTGGTGTTTAGTTTCTCACACTTAGCACCTTTTTTTCCCCCAAGGTTCATCTGTATTATAATATCTCTCCTTACTTCATTCCTTTTATCTATCTATCTATCTATCTATCTATCTATCTATCTATCTATCTATCATCTACCTATTTATTTATTTTTATTTTGGTATCATTAATCGACAATTACATGAAGAACATTATGTTTACTAGGCTTCCCCCTTCACCAAGTCCCCCCCACAAACCCCATTACAGTCACTGTCCATCAGCATAGTAAGATGCTGTAAAATCACTACTTGTCTTCACTCTGCTGCACAGCCCTCCCCATGTCCCCCCCAACATTATACATGCTAATCGTAATGCCCCCTTTCTTTTTCCCCACCCTTATCCCTCCCTCCCCACCCATCCTCCCCAGTCCCTTTCCCTTTGGTAACTGTTAGTCCATTCTTGGGTTCTGTGATTCTGCTGCTGTTTTCTTCCTTCAGTTTTTCTTTATTTTTATACTCCACTGATGAGTGAAATCATTTGGTACTTGTCTTTCTCCGCCTGGCTTATTTCACTGAGCATAATACCCTCTAGCTTCACCCATGTTGCTGCAAATTGTAGGATTTGTTTTCTTCTTATGGCTGAATAATATTCCATTGTGTATATGTACCACATCTTCTTTATCCATACATCTACTGATGGACACTTAGGTTGCTTCCATTTCTTGGCTATTGCAAATAGTGCTGCGATAAATATAGGGGTACATCTGTCTTTTTCAAACTGGGCTGCTGCATTCTTCGGGTAAATTCCTAGAAGTGGAATTCCTGGGTCAAATGGTATTTCTATTTTGAGCTTTTTGAGGAACCTCCATATTGCTTTCCACAATGGTTGAACTAATTTACATTCCCGCCAGCAGTGTAGGAGGGTTCCCCTTTCTCCACAACCTCACCAACATTTGTTGTTGTCTTTTGGATGGTGGCGATCCTTACTGGTGTGAGGTGATATCTCATTGTGGTTTTAATTTGCATTTCTCTGATGACTAGCGATGTGGAGCATCTTTTCATGTGTCTGTTGGCCATCTGAATTTCTTCTTTGGAGAACTGTCTGTTCAGCTCCTCTGCCCATTTTTTAATTGGATTATTTGCTTTTTGTTTGTTGAGGTTGTGTGAGCTCTTTATATATTTTGGATGTCAACCCTTTATCGGATCTGTCATTTCTGAATATATTCTCCCAATACTGTAGGACGTCTTTTTGTTCTATTGATGGTGTCCTTTGCTGTACAGAAGCTTTTCAGCTTGATATAGTCCTACTTGTTCATTTTTGCTTTTGTTTCCATTGCCTGGGGAGATATGTTCATGAAGAAGTCACTCGTGTTTATGTCCAAGAGATTTTTGCCTATGTTTTTTTCTAAGAGTTTAATGGTTTTATGACTTAGATTCATGTCTTTGATCCATTTTGAATTTACTGTTGTGTATGGGATTAGACAGTGGTCCAGTTTCATTCTCCTACATGTAGCTGTCCAGTTTTGCTTGCACCACCCATTGAAGAGGCTGTCATTTCCCCATTATATGTCCATGGTTCCTTAATCATATATTAATTGACCATATATGTTTGGGTTAATTACTTTGTTCCTTTTTATGGCTGAAGAACATTCCATCAGATTGATATACTATATTTTGTTTATCCATTCATCTGTTGATAAATATTTGAGTTCTTCTTTTTCCTTTTTGCCTATTGCTATGAGATTTTTTTTTTCCAAAGCTGTTTTCTCCCTTTTTTAGGCAGAGAATCATAGGTGAAAATCATTAACCATGGACTCATAAGCCTTTAAAGATGGCATACACAGTTTCTGGATTCTGGGGTTCTGAGCTTCAACTACTCCAGAAAGTGTTTGCCTGTTTCTTTCTTAAAAAACTTTTTGAGTCTACTGGCCAGCCGCTTGCAACTAGCAGCACTTGCCACAAGGATGTTCCTCGTAACGGCAGCACTTCCACATCAGACAGAGGAATTAGTCTCATCTTCCTTTCATGGGGATTCAACATCTCTTATGCAGGTTGTTTTTCCGGCCCTCTAAACTTGCCCTTTGCTTATTTTCATTGCTCTCGGATTTCTCCAGGGACTCAGAGCTTCTCATACTCCGGGCATAGAACTAGGTTATGACATAAGCCTAGCAAAGTGGCTAGCTTTTTTTGACATTTAAGTTTCTCTCACTTGAAAGTAGGGCCCATGGGAATGATAAGCTGCCTTGTGGTTTTAAAAATGCCAAGCACTAAAAAAATTATGTGCAAAATGGAAGGCCTAGGTGAGTGATTTGAAAATACCTCAGCTATTAGGCTCCCTGTGGCTGAGGGTGATAACAAACTGCCACCCTGCTGGGCTTTGAATGATGTCCCATCATTCTCCTTGGCCTGTCCGCTGACCCCACAAGCCACACAAGCCCATCTTAAGTTTTATAGTATCACCAGGACCCCTTTTGGGGCTACAGCCCCCATCTGCCTAAGAATCCTCCTCTTTCAGTTATATGCAGTGTGGTCCTATAATGCTGTCCTCGGATGGCCAGTCCTTAGGCCTAACACATGTTCTGGCATACTTTCCATGTTCAGACAGTTTAAGATTGCTCCAAACTGACCCTACACATTTATAAAGCCCCTAACCTGCTGACATGATTAAGTGATAATTCTTTAAATGTGTGGTATGTTTTTCTATCATGAAGCCCATAATAGTGTCAGTGATACGTGAGAAAGCCACTGCCAGCTGCATGGCGTCCTTGGGACCTCGCCCAGCCTTTTGTTGCTCATGTCATTTGTCCCATCAAGTTTGTACTTGTAGTATGGCAAAGGTCAGAAGATCAGATCACAAAGGAAAAGATTTTAGCTCCATTGTGGATGGCAGAAAAACTTATCTTACCCCTTCCCACCTAGACATGCCTAATGAGTTAGAAACAAACACCTATAGAGCTTTCCTGTCCCTGGGAGGCTGGCTTCACCTGTTTGTTCAGGCTTTTCCTGAACAGGGTGACTGACATGGTTGGGTGTAATGCAAGGGCCCCAGGGGCCACATCTGGGCCACTGTGTTTTAGGACAATGCCCGTTAACTCAGGGCTGTGGGGAGGGAGGAGTGTCTGCATGCCACTGCTTTGTGCAGCTTTATGAGAAAAGGAACTCTAGGAAATCTGACTGCTCAGCTACACTGCAGGCCCAGGACTGAAGGAGGCACTCTCTCCTCCACTCCTTCCTGCCCACTCCTCCCCAGCAGCACTGCCCCAATTTGCTTATAAGCAAAACCCATGCGAAATTCTTTCCTATCACATCCCTCAGCATCATTACCAGGGCACTGCCCAGAAAGAACAGAGAATTCCAGGGCGCCCTGCTTTATGGGGCCTTGTGACCTGTGGTGGAAGGAATTTTGGGCCTAGTGCCCACAGGCTGATGGTGAAAAGGTTAACTACTATTGACAACAGGGTGGAGGACCCCATCAATAAATAGGAGGAAGTAAGATTTGTGATGTTTTTGTGGCATGATTAAATGGAGAGATCTAAACTGGGAAATTGTATCCCCACAGGGCCCAGCCTGGTTCCACAGTGCAAGCACCATCCTGTCCTCCCTCACCACCCATCTCCCACTTGCCAGTATTGTCCAACCAGCTCATACCCTAAAGGTCTGTTCTGGGTAAAAGCAATCTATAAGAAATGTTTCCCTGTGAAAGGTGATCTGGGTCCCTGAGGTCCTTAGGCTTGGCAATGAAGGAGACAAGGTTGGTGGGGAGGGACGCAGCACCTGGTCAGCCCCTTCCCTGTCCTGCTCCAGGCCCTCTGCTGGGCCATTATGCAGGCTGATCTAATCTACTCTCCCCCAAATCCTGTAAAGTAGGAATTATTATCAGCATCTTCTCTAGATGGGGAAACACAATCTCAGAGAAGTTGAGTTTATTTATGTTGTTCCCTGACGTTCTTTGAAGGATTTGAGGTAGTTAACAAAAGTGCTTACAATTCAAAGGGAAAACAATAAAAACTTGATGCAGAGGGGTGGAGTGAAGGCAAAGTCCAGAAGGAATAATAAGCCCCCCAGAAAAGCAAACTGCACTGGGAGAGCTGTTAGAGGTGGCCATAAATTTAGCTCACATTTCCTAGAAGCCAAGACAGAAGGAATAATAATTTACAGTTAGAAACATTAAATGACTTATGTAGAAAGTAGAGCAATTTGAACCAGGTTTGAACCAGTTTTGTCTGATGCAAAAGCTCATTCATTCACTCCAAGTGTGGGACGTGAGCTGTGGTTGTGAATCGTGGCTAAAGCCCAAGTCTGAAACAAGAAGCTAAGCACCCAATACTGAAGATTTGGGCCCAACACCCAGGAAGCTGCAGGATGTGGCTGCTGCTACCCTGGCCTGCTACCAGCCCTCACCAAGGCCCTAGGGGAAGAGGACTGGGAGGTGCAGGAGGGACTCTGGCATTCCAGGCCATGTGCATGGTGAGGATCTGGATTCTCACCATGGGAAAGGGGGTGCTCTGCCTTCTTTGATGCCATGTGTGAGGACTGGGGACCCACGAATGGGGAGACTAGCTGCTGGAGGTTTGCTGAGCTGCAGAACCTACAGGCTCACCCTGTGCTGTCGCTGAAATTCATCACGATGATGGAGTTCTTAGAAAGGCCACCCTGGGTCCCCTGACGGTGAGGAAATGTGGACATAAAGACTGGTGCCCACACTAACCTAGAAAGTCCTGGAGACAGAAGGTCCACTGGAGTTGCTGGTGCCAGTAAGAGGTAGGGGATTGTGGGGCAGTGTCCCTGGGAAGAGGGAACATCTCTCACCCAAACCTGTTCTCCACAGCCCTTGGAAGGTAGTAAGGTACCCCTAAAGCTTGTCTTCTTCTTATTCATTCTTAAAAGCATCACTTGGGCAGGTAAAAATGAAACTCAAAACCCTAAAACCCTTTAACTTAGAGACTGTGAGCTAGTTGTTAAAATCTACCAAGTCCTCAGTTTTGTCATCTATAAAATGGGCACGGGATTTGGCCCCCTCCTCCCAAAGACTTTGTGAGACTTCACTGAGGCCAGCACAGGTGTGCCTTAAGGCTTGACTCATACAGGACACTCAGAACCTGCTGTAGAATCTGTTTCCTGAGGTCATTCTTTCATCATTTTTCTTGCTCTTCCTTTCTCTGAGTCTCTTCTGTCTGGAGGAATCCCAGGGGTGTCTGCTCCTGCAGATTATAGCATTCCCTCTTTCTGCCTATTGATTAGAATCTTCAGGAGAACTGTAAGAACAGACTCCCAAGCTCACATAGGGCATTTCTGACTTAGTGACCTTGAGTGGAATGTAAAAATTAGAAGTATAAAAACTCCCAGGTACGATATAAGGATTTATAAGAAATATATATTTGGTAATTCAGATATATTTGGTCTTCAAATATGTAGTCTTCATCCATAGTTCCTGATGAGGCTTCAGAGCTGTAAAGGTGAGATGGGTGTCTTTTGTCATGTTAATGAGGATATGTTCTCTTCTCAGGGCTTTATAGGATGTGCTACAAGATTAGAAGTTGCATTTTTTTCCCCCAGAAAAGCATCTTAAAAAAAAAATACAGCAGTTTTTGCAATTAACAAGCTGTCTTTGCAAGGAAAATGAAGAGGTGATGCTGCACCCTGAGCCTGTGCTCTCTGGGACCCTGTGCTGCTGGCTTGCACCATCCCTTAACCCTCTCTCAGGGAAGTACTTTGGGAAAGATTTGTACAATCTTTCAGGAAAACAGGTCCAAAAAGTAATAAAAATGTGGCTACTGCCTCTAGGCAAGCTCAGTTTTCTTTGGGAAGAAGATTGGATGTAATAAAAAGAATTGAATGTGGTTGAAGAAACAAAGACATTTATGCTTCTGTGTGTGCATGATTTGCCAGTAAGGAAAAAATTAAACAAACGGCAGAAAATGTAGTTGGAAGTACAAAATGAGCTCATGTTCTAAGTGGGTAGGAGAGAAATACGTCAAAATAGTTTAGGGAAAGACAAGCCCAGTGGAACTGTGAGAGACTGAGAGCCGAGATACTTTTTTGCCTGCCCTGCGTGGTTAGAGGTCGTGTAATTTTAGGATGACTTTTGCTAGTGACAACACCCAGAGTGTACTTGTGTTCCATGGACATCTTTTTTGCTTTGGTTGGGTCTTTTTGGCATAAATTAAGGGCTTTAACAGGGGGAAAGTATTAAGAGCATCAAAGATGAACTTCAATTTCATACTTATTTGTCCATTAGGTGCTGTTGACCCACGTGGAGAGAAGTCACCAGGAACTAAGGGGCCTGTATTCTTAGATTTGAATGCTGATGACATTATTTTTGAAGAAAATCATATTTACTCAACTTAAAAGGGTAAAACAAGAGAGTGAAGGATACAATATACAGAAAAAAGGAAGCAAAAAAAAAAAAAATTCCTGGGCCAAACCCTTGTAGCATTTCGGCATCCTTGAAGACCTGTTTTTATCCATGTCCCCACATAGTGGCATGTCACTTAATGAAGATGAAGGGCTGCATGTGCTGTCAGCATCCTCGTCCTTTTGTAGTCATTTTTTTCTGCCTAAAATTAATAAATGCTTACTAGTAAAAAAAATCCAAACTTCAGAATATGTGATCAGAATGTGAAAGTCCTCCCGTGCCACTGTGGTCACTGTTTTTATAGTTTTTTTCTCTGTGTATATTTTCTCTATACTGTCTTAGAACTTAATATTTTCACTTAATGCATCTTGGACTGAATAACCTCCTAACTGATATTGTTGGGAGTGACTTGACACTTTTGGAATTTAAAATTTCTTTTCTTTGAATTATGGTGGTTAAAAATGTTCCTTGATCACCTGCCTTGTGAGAGTCTCTAATTTCTCATGTTTTGGGGGCATCTGTCTCCACTGGCTACCCCAACTGTTTTCAGAGTTGTCCTGCTTTGACTTCATGGCACTGCCCTCCCTCCCGCTTGTCCTGCTTTGACTTCATGGCACTGCCCTCCCTCCCACCACTGACCCCAGCCATCTGCCCTCTGTCCTACACAGTCCCCTCTCTTCCAGCCAAAAGCTCCTTTCCATTTCCTGATCTCTTGTCCAGTGGCCCACGCTGGCTTCTTGGGCTGCTTTTCACATCCCCTCCTTCTGGTTTGGATCTTTCCCCCATCTCTGAGAGGCCTTGAAGGATGCCTGAACACCCCCTACAGTTTCAGTTCTTATACTGGCTCCTAGTTAGGAATTGGCCTGTACCATTCCCCAGGACTGCTGTAACAGAGTACTGCAAACTGGGTAACTTGAAATGACAGAAACGTACTCTCTAACAGCTCTGGGGGGTGTTGGCACACCCATGCTTTCTCTGAAGGTCCTAGAGGAAAAATCCTTCCTTGTCTTCTCTGTTTTCTGTAGTTTGCTGGCAATTGTTGGTGTTTCTTGTTTTGCTAATGTCACTTGCATGGAATCACGTCATTCCAGTCTCTGCCTCTGTCTTCATACCATGTTCTCCTCTCTGTGTGTCTATGTACAAATTTCTTCTTTTTTTCAGTAAGGACACCAGTCATTGGATTAGGACCTCACCTTAATTTGACTAATTGTATCTGCAAAGACCCTATTTCCAAATAGGGTCACATTCTGAGGTTCAAGGTGAACATGAATATTTGGGGGACACCAGTCAGCCCAGTACACTGCTTCAGATCCATATTGCCACTTTCCTTTTAGACGTTTCCTTGTGGGTGTATGTCTCCACATGTTGCCCATGTCTCCCATTCATGTCAAAAAATGAGATAATTTATCTTACCAGTCCTCTAAGGACCCTGGCAAGAAGTTGGCTAAACAAATTCAAAGTTGTCCAGAAGAGTCTTTGAAGTGTAAATCTTATATACAGTTTTTGTTAAGTGAATGTACACTGTGCTTTGAGGATGTGCTTCTGCCAGTGTGAAGCCATTGTACTCAGCAAGACATTTCAATATTATAATCTCATCCTTTTTAGTTCACATTTTTCTGTATCTTTCATAATATGCACAGAATGATACATTAATACATAAGTAAATAAATGCATATACCTGTATTAGGGTATGTGCTCATAGAAATTTTAAATGAATGGAGTATGTGATCAAATGTTGAGAGAACAATGGTCTGCAGAGTCAGGTTCACATTCTTTAGCACAGCTTGTCTTTAGTTAAAGTCCCCAACCTTTTTCTTTTTAGAGTAGTTTTAGATTCTCAGCAACATTGAGAGGAAGGTACAGAGGTTTCCCATTTGCCCCCTGCCCCACACATGCACAGCCTTCCCAACTGTCAGCATTTGCTGCAATTGATGAACCTACATGGATACATCGTGATCACCAAAGCCCATAGTTTTTACCTCAGGGTTCACTCTTGGTGTTGTACTCTCTGTGGGTTTGGACAGATGTAAAACGGCTTGCACCCACCATTTAGTATTGTACAGAGGGATTTCACTGCCCTAACCACCCTCTGTGCTTCGCTTCCTCATCCCTCTCTGCCCCCCAACCCCTGGTCTCACATACACGGTCTCCCTTACAACCACTGATCTTTGTGCCGTCTCTGTAGTTTTGGTTCCCGAATGTCATCTACGTGGGATCATACAGTATGTAGCTTCCGACCTGCTTTTCAGCCTTGTCTCCTCTATGCCTCTATGCCAGCTGTGCCTATGCCCCGTTTGTCCACTTACACACTAGGCTCCTTGACTCCGGCTGTTGCTGCTGTCTGTCAGAGCTCCTTCTCATGGCTCACGCTCCTCCTTCTGCAACCCTTCTTTTCCCTCTAAGGTGGGGTGGATCCCACCTCCTTCCTGAGTCTGTCTTTATTCTCAGTAACTGTTATTCCCTCACTGCTCTTGCTCACACAGCTTCTCATACCTCTGTTCAGCTTCTCCACCAGGGCAGGTGGTGCTGGTTGTGTACGCATGCACACGTGTGTGTGTGTGCATGCATGTTCATGTGTGTGTGCGCACGCATGTGTGTACTGACCCTTCACTAGGTGGGAAGATCACTGAGCACACAGCCAGTGACTGTTCTCTGTTCTTGATCACCCTTGTCTCCCCTTCTCTATTCCAACAAGACACTTAATAGTTGTCCACTATGTTTTCGCAGAATTGACTTGTTACTTAAAGGTTCTCAAATTAATGACCTTTCAGATTTGAGTATGGCCTACATTTGAGCACGGCCTCCCATACAAAGAATGGGAATCAACAAATAAGGAAGTGATAAAATCGGCAGTTTTAACACTTTCTTATCTGGACCTTCCCTCTTTTTCTCCCCAGAACTAATTAGGTAAGTTTTTATAACTGATTGAAGATGGCAAAGAGCAGAGGACACAATCTCCAATGGGACAACAATATAAAAATGAGACATTTTCCATTCTGGTTCTTTTGTTACAAAAGCCTGTTTTTCAAACCAGTATTACTCTACTTGCCAATAGTAGTTATGTCCCCTGGCTAGAAAAGCATTTTCTTTCCTTTTTTTTCAGTTCTCATAAGACTTACACATATTTCTTCCATTTTTAGCTTTCTTTTTCTGGCAAAAGAAAAATTTCTTTACTAGGAATGAACAAGTTGGAAATGTTAAATGCAGAAGAAATGAGCTTTAGTAGTCAATATAATCTACATTTGTACTCATCTCAGAAATGGCTGCGAGGTGAGCAGTATGTGACAAGGAACTGCCAGGTATGTGGCTTTCTTGTCGGCTTGCCGCAGTGGTTCTGAGGGCTGTCTAGGATGGCATTCATTGTTTATACTTGGGCTGTGCATAAGAACAGACACAAAGGTAATTTTCAACCATATTTCCCCTATAGTGTGTTCAAGCAAGTGTAAGAATGTGTATGTGTATCATGCTGTAGAAATAAGATAATATCAAGTTGTAGCGAAGTAGTATTATAAAGTACACTAATTGCCTGTTGACAGGAGTTTGAATTCGTATAACTTCTCTGGATAGTAATTTAGAAAAATGTATCAAAAATTCCTAAAATGTCCATATAGTTTGATCTAACAATTCCACTTTTATCAATGCATTCTAAATATATCATTATAGCTTTGGACAGAGATTTAATACAAGGATGTTCACTGCAGCATTATGTATAATAGCGATGAAAATTTGGAAATGACCTACAAGTCCATCAATAGGAAATTGTTAATGTAAGTTGTGGTTTTCACATGCAATGGAATACTTAGAGATTAGTACAAGCTGAATTGTAGAAGAATTTTCAAGGTGCACCATATTGTTAATGTATCCAGCAGGTTAAAAACAGTAAGTTCAGTTTGGTTATAGTTTGTTATAAAAAAGCATGGGTAACTGATTTTCCAGCTTCTTCTAGCCTCAAGAGGCTACACTTGCCTTAGTAGGCATATCCTTGAGGCTCTAGCCCCATCCAGCTTGGTTGTAAGAGGTTCTTTCTTCTAGAAGATTCCCTCCTCTGTCTTTCATTACCTTAGACTGGTGCTTCACTGTGTTGCAGGTCACCTCTTGCCCTCTTGAAGTCAGCTTCTCCAGATTAGTATTTTTGTCAGAAACCTAGACAACAATTGGTTCCCTTCATTCCTCAAACCACAAGTAAGCCTGAGCTGTGCTGGTTACAACAACTTCCCAGAGTGACTGGGCCCCATGCATGGGAATGGCAAAGCCAAGCAAGGGAAACTTGAAGTTGGGTGCTGGATCCGTGCACTCCCAGCAAGCTCACACTCGGGTCAGTCTCACGCATGTGTTCACGTGTCCTCTCTTGGCTGTTTCTCTACTTTTCCTCCAGCTGGTCACCATTTTGCAAGGAGACCCCCATCTAGAGTGTCCTAAAACTTATCACCCCTCCCAGGAGTCCTTGCTGTCCATTCATCTGAGACCCTGGAGAGGGGAAAACTGCTTTCCTAAAAGGAAACATAATTTGTAGAAATTAATTCCACCCATACTGAGGATAATAACATTTACATTAATATGCTGAGTGATTTAACTTAGTGTCTGAAACCTCCCCGCTTCAGAATGGGATCTTATGATTGCTTGACCAAAAGATCATTAAAGAGATCCTTCCTTCCACTTCCCCTGTTCCCTAAACAAAGGGACAATTTGGCTTAAAAAGAAATACCAGCTCATTCTGGAATACAAACACGTCCTTTAGTAATAAAATGAAATATTGTACCTCTGCCTTTTGTCTTGGCTTTTTGCTAAAGTAGTGTAAAAAAAAGGAATTCAGTTTCAACTAGAACACTTATTTTATAAATATATATGTGTGTGTGTGTATACACATATAAATATATATATGTGTGTATATTATATATATAATACATATACATGTATGTGTATATATATAAACCCTTGAAGGTTCATACCATAAAATATGAACAGTAATGATCTCTAGGTGAAGGGTATATTATTTATCTATTGATGGGTAACAAATTATCCTAAAAATTATTGAAAAACAACAGTACTTATTATTTCACTGTGTCTGGGGTCAGGAATCTAGGTTGGCTTAGCTGCGTGTCCTCTGGCTCAGGGTATCACAGGCTGCAGTCCAGGAGGTGGCTGGACCTTGGTCATTTCAAGGCTTAACTGGGGAAGGATGTACAAGAAAGGGAGAGAGGGACAGAGAAAGACAGAGAGAGGCATCACCGTCTTTGGTACCCTAATGTGTCAGCAATCCCCAAGACCCACCCCAGGTTTGGTGATTCTGGGAAGGCTCACAGGTGTGGCACCTAGTCGTAGTCTGTATAGTCACAGCACATAGAATATGATTCATTGCAGTGATAGGTTCTGAAGCAACATCAGCAAAGGGAAAGGTGCATGCAGTGAAGTCTGGAGGATACCAGGTGCAAGCCTCCAAGAGTACTCTCCAGTGGAGTCGGGTGGGACACATCGAATTCCCCCAGCTGTGAGTTGTGACAACACATGTGAAACGTTGTCTACCAGGGACCCTCATTAATGACTCAGTGCTTGTAGTTTCTACTGGGAGCCGTTCACATAGGCACCCTCTGCTTAGCATGAATCAAAACCTCGCCAGAAGGAAGCTGGTGTACCACATAAGCCATGTTGTTTGCACAAACAGTTTAGGCACTGTGAGCCCTTCCTATCAGGGTGCAGTGGGAACCCTTCCTCCTGAAATCTCAGCTCCAGATGTCAGCCAGGGGACAACCTGACATGGGTTTTCTAAGGACAGCAATCTCAGGGCTGCTTTGGTAACTCTTTTTTGCACACCTAATCTCAGAAGTGATACCCTGGATCTTTTCTGGGTTCTGTTCTTTCAAAGTGAGTCACTGGGTGCAGCCCACAGGCAAGGGGAGGGATTCCATGGGACCTGCATACCGTGAGGAAGGATCACTGGGGCACTTCAAGTGGTGACTTGGCTTTGCTTATGTATATTTTCTATTTTCTCTCTAATGATGTGTAGCACTTCTGTAATAAGAAAAATATATTTAAAAGCCATGATTAATTATACATGCGGTGTATGCCCTCCTGCTGGAAGAAATATAATTCTTGATGTAAGAGAGCTGGGATTTCTGTAGGTGCTGTGCACTCTCATCAGTGTGGATTCTTATGGCCTAATAGCTCTTGTTGGTATTTGAGATATTAATTGTGAAGTTACCTGGGAGGAAAAGTTGGACTATTTCTAGTTATATTTATAAGACTAAATGCAGAATTAAAAAATCCTTTAGAAATAGCAATAGCAGGGGCAGGAGAGCTGAAATTCACAATGATTTGCTTGTGAAACGTCAGGATGTGGAGGCTCGGGGAAGGCTTGGCAGGCTCCAGGAAGCTTCAGACCAAGGCAAACATGCCTTCAAATATTTGGCAAGAAACCCTGCAGGTCACTGATAAATGCGTGAAATGTGGGGCAAGGCTAGGAAGTGTGCGGAAGATGGATTAGGGCCTTCTCCCCTTGGCTGGTGATGGTGGCGTGTTCACCACTGCTCTGGGGGGAAGAGGCGAAGGAAGGAGGAAGCTCTTCCTTTTCTTCTTTGAAGCTCAGGATTGCAGAGAGGAAGGGAGCCTGGCCTGGGGGAAGATGGACCCTATCACAGAATGAGCAAGAGTAGCTGCCTCTGGCCTATCACCATGATGGGAATGATGCCCACTAGCCTTCGGAGCTGGGCAATGGCAGGGCATCCGGGGTGCGGCTGCTGCCAGGCATCTGGAAACACAGAGGACATTAGGACAGTCCCTATATTCATAGTGAGGTGTTTAGGAAGACAGAGAGATGAAAAATGTACAAATGTATACCAGAAGCTACTCAAAGGCCACCTCTAGCATCCATGCTCTCCAAAATCTGCCTTTTCCCTCATAGCAATGAAGATATTCTAATGTGCTATTACTATTTTCTATTATTATTATTATTAGTAGGCTGTTTCTACCCCCAATAATGTAAGTTCCACGGGGAAGGGATTTTGTCTGTTTTGTGTCTAGCGAATTAGGAACTCAGCAAGTGTAGTGGTAAAACATGCCCACGCCAGCACTTCGTGCCCTTTGCTTTGCTCCTGCAGCTTACTGGTGTTTGAATAAACACTGCATATGTTTGCCTTTCAACTGAGTGGATTTCACTGGGAGAGCTCCATGAACTTTCAAACAGATTTGTCAGTATCATGCTAAGTGAAAGAAGCCAGACGCAAAAGGCCACATATTGTATGATTCCATTTATGTGAATGTCCAGAAGAGGCAGATCCGTAGAGACAGAAAGTAGATTAGTGGCTGCCAGGGGTGGCAGGAAGGAGGGAACAGGGAGTGACTGCTAATGGGTGTGGTGTTTCTTTTTTGGGATAATGAAAATATTCTGGAATTAGATAGCATTATCAGTTGCGCAAAGCTATGAACTTACTAACACCAACTGAATTGTGCACCTTAAAAAGTTGAATTTTATGGTGTGGGAATTGTATCTGAAAAATGCTGTTATTTAAAAAATACAGATTTGTCACTAATTTCCCATGAGGTAGGGGTGGCTGTTTCTTTTATTGCAGTTCCACAGATTAATAAAACAAACATTGCTTGTTGGCAATGAGGTATGCTGGGAATAGTGTGGACATTGGAGTCAGACCCACACAGATTTGTGTCTGACTCCTTACCAATGTGTGAATTCAAGCAAGTTACTGTTCTGACCTCTGGGAGCCTCATTTCCCTTCTTTGAAAGTTGGGTATATGGATGTCTAAGACATAGGACTTTGTGAAGGTCAACTGAATTAACCCGTGTGAAATGCTTAGCACCAGACTTAACAGCCTGACAGTGAGGTTAGTCCTCTTTCTTTCCTTCGCCTTCCTCAGAAAACCTGCAAAGTGCCCAAGTGAGTGGCAGATCAAGTAATTAGAATCTGATTAGTAAGGTAGATCATTTGGTGGCATCCAAAATGATGAGTCTGTCTCTTGAAGCCCACTTGCTGCAGAGGCTCAGCACTGGTTTATGTATTATTTGCTGTGGAAAGTCACTGGCCCTTGGTCTCCTTTCTCACCAAATCCAGAACAAAGGCCCTACAAATGTCACTGAACATACCCAACAGGGTCTTGTCTCTGCTCTGCAGAATGGTGCTCTGTCCCTGTCTAAGAAGGAAAAGAGAAGCCAGACAGAATTCTTTCTGTTGATTCTCACTTGCTGGGTGGTTCTGCAGTATTTCCCCTTCACACGGGGATGTAAATGTTAACAGTCTGTTCTCTGGGCCGCAGAAAAGATCTGATTTGTAGTGTATGCCAATATCCATGGTGTAAATACTTCCCTCAGGACTGACTTCAAGCTATCAACGTGTTATCACTGAACATGGAGTCAGGATGAGATGCTCCCAGTTTGTTCTCTCAAGAGGTGGGAATGGGTTCCAGCAAAGCACTGCCTTTACGGGGTAGTTACACCATCCCAGCGAGGCAGAGCTTCAAGGCAGCTTCTGGATGTGACTGCGTAAAGAAGGGGTTTCCTTACGTGAGTTTTCACAGCATGACACCTCTGTTGGGCCTCTGCTTCCTGAGAACTCAGTACGTAAGGCACAGAATTGTGGGTTTGAAGCTAGAGTTGGGAATCTGCACAGGGATTTATTGGAGAGTAGGGGAAGGGGTGGTTGAGTCCAAACCGAGCCTGCTTGGGAGATGTAGTTTTGACCTTGTGTATATTTGTTGAGTCAGCACGTACATGCCATCCAGAAAGCCCCAGACACTATCACTAGTCACTAGGAATTGAGTACATGCATATTTGACAAGGCCCAAGGCCCACAACTAATGTCTGAGAACCATAGGTTGCATGACAAGGAGAAAGGCAAGTTGACAGCCTTACAAATAGAAGCTATTGAAATCCAAATTCCTCCAGTGGGCCGGCCCATTTCCTTTTGGGTGGTGGGCTACAGGTTGAATACATTCTTGGAAGCAAAAGCAATACTCATCAAGGTGATCATGGGAATTATGTTGAATTGTGGGGCCGTGTAGAGCTTGCAGGATGGAATGTGGCAATGGAGGGAGTATGCTGCTGTCTGCCATGAGAGTAAGGATGGAGCTGAGATTCTTTAATCAAGGACAGGATTAGTTAGAGCAACCATGCTGCTGTACAGCAAACCCCAGTGATTTAATATAAACGTTTTTTTATTTCTTAGGATATTCTTCTGGTTGGCTGAAAGCGGATGGCTCTACTTCCCATAGGCCTTCAGGATCCAGGCTGACAGAGGTTCTACTACCCTCAATACATGGTTCCGCCCTGCTATTAATACCTTGGGAGAGAGCAAATCAGAAGACACAGCACATTTGCTTTTCAACCACATGCATTCCACTCATCTTCCTTGATGGGCCCCCTTTCTCAAGAAGAACAATTTCTTGAATATTGTGAGCATTAGTTGAAGATCCTCTGTTTTTAGGACAATGTAGCTACCAGGGGAAGGGTGTTCCCAGCCTGGGTGAATCCCTTATGAAACTGGTGAAACCAAAATAAGTCAAGGGAAAATGTTTGTGTGGAGAAACCATTTTTATTGCTCCCAGATTGCTTGAATTTGCTGGTCAGTCCTGGCACTGTCCGTCTACGGCGGCAGCTCACCCTCTGCAGCCACTGTGCCTGTGCGCTCTTTACTTCCCACCCACACCTTCCAAGAGGAACTCCATTGGCGGGTCCTTGATGACTGGCAGATGCCAAACCAATTATGTACCAGGAATGGAGAGGAGGCAAGAATGGCTGTTTTCTTTCCATTCCTTTCCCCAGATCATCAGGAGGCTCTGCAGTGGTAAACACCTTTTGATATGTAAATGAACTTAAGGCTAGATGGGAGAATCTGGAAATTCTATCATTTACGCCACAGACAAGTTCTTTGATTTTTAGATCACTGAATTGTCCCTGACTGGGCAGCCACTTCCCAAAATGGTGCTGACAAAGAGTTTCATTTTGTTAAGAGTATCTTTCTTAAACATTTTGGGCAAGGTAGCATTTTGTCTCATATGTTTCTTTTCCAGGGGAAACTTACGTTAGTCAATAAAGTGTGGTGCTATGTTAAGCTGATAGGGCATCAAGAATTGCATTTGGTTTCTGTTACCCCAGTGGGATAGCTTCTTGTGAGTGTGGTCTTTTAGCACTGGGGGAGCCATTAGCTGCAGCCCCCTGCCCTTCCTGCCATAGCTCCTCCAATTCTTAGATCCCCAAGCTCTTGCTAAATCCACTCATTTAATAATTCACTGCCCTGAGGATTTTAACTGAAGCCAGCATGATTAACAGTTAAGGTCTCATGGCAATTATTTGGGCAAATAAAGTAAACTATTTCCACAACTAAAGCCACTTGTTAAGAATTCAAACCTTATCCATCTCTTTTCATGCCCAGAGATTTCAAGATTTATTTCTCCAGGTTCATGCCTTAAGAGACAATGAACAGTAGGTGAACACATTGAAAACTGGCTTTTTGGCCAGAGGGAATATACGTGCCTCAGTGCTTTGCATATGTGGTGGGAAAGTGAGCCACTTCATTTGCTCTCATTTTATAGAAAGGCAGACAGTTAATTGAGCATGGCACAATCAGTGTGGACGTTGGCTGTATCACCAGCCAAGGGCACAGTGCTGATGGTGGCAGAGAAGGGTCTTGGCCATGGCTTATGTGCATTGGCACCATGCATAGGAATGAATCTTCAGCAACTCCCAAAAAGGGCAGCAGCTCTGTATTCAGATGTAAAGATCAGCACCTTTACACCCTTGGGGTTCTTTTGATGATGTCCCAAAAGCCATTTGATGAGCTTTAATCTTTGTGCCTCAAGACAGTCTTTCAAGCATCACAAAGGGGATCACAGATTAGTGCTTCCAAGTATTTCCAGGCAGCTCAGGCACTGGGGGCTAAAATGTTGAAGTTTTCTGTACTGAAATTTCACTCTCCCTCTCTCACTCTCTGTTGCTTTCTGTGACTTCTTTTCCCTTTCCTTGCTGTCCTTGATATTTGCGATAGTTAGTTTTATGTGTCAACTTGACTAGATCACAAGGTGCCTAGACATCTGGTTAAACATTATTTCTAGATACATCTGTGAGGGCGTTTCCAGAAGAGGTTAGCATTTGAACCTGTAGACCGAGTAAAGTGGATGGCCCTCTGCATTGTGGCAGGGCCTCTTCCGGTGTACAGAGGGCCTTCATAGAACAAAGAAGCAGAGGAAGATTGAATTAATACTATCTGACTTTTTGAGCTAGAGCATCAGTCTTCTCCTGGTTCTCAGGCCTTCAGTCTGACTAGAGTCTGTGCTGCCCCCTGTCCAGCTCAGGCCTCTGGGCTGCACGACCGGCTTTCCTGGATCTCCAGCCTGCAGATAGCAGATCATGGGACTTGTCAGCCTCTACAGTCATGTGAACCAGTTACATATAAAAAATCTCCCTCTCTATATACTCTCCTATTGGTTCTGTTTCTCTGGAGAACATTTTTTAATATAGTATTTCACGTGTGTGAAGTTGGTGGGAGAGCATGATGCCCAGATGATGAACCAGACTCCAGTCTCTGGAGACTTGCAGAGGCAGCACTGACCAGAGATGCCTGATTGCTGGGCTGGGCTGGGCCTCAGAGATGCTGTTCTCCTATATGGTTGGCATGAGAAATGTAATGGCTTCCACAAGGGTCTACAAATGTGTATTTGCCTACAAGGACTCCAAATGGCTTGATCTTGGGGTGTTCTACATTGATCAAATGCATTTCCTGTCCTGGTTATAATGAAGAAAATCCAGATTCTTATGTAGACTAGATTGACATAATTAGTCATGTTTACATTTATATCCTCTGGATGACAAATAGTCTACATTTTATATTTCCTTTACTACAAAAGTTGAATGTGGAAAAATCCTAGAGTTTGTTCCAGTATGGCAAAGACCTATCATTTCACATGTGGTTGCCAACAGATTGGGTGTGCTTATCTGGAGAGCTGTGCTGAGATTTCTGATTCTGCACCCAGTTTCAGTATGAAAACTTATCATAATTGATTAGCAATGACTGCAAGGGATGCAGCAGCCAGGAGCAGTAACACGTTTGCTGCATCCATTTGTTCAATCTCCAAATATTGAGTACCTAGTGTATGCTTTGCACTGCTTTCGGAGCAAGGACATTTATTTTATTGCTGAGTCTCTATTGTAGGTATAGGGCACTTTTCTAGGAGCTGAGCATTTACTTTTCCTCACTGACCCACCATTTCAGAGGTCTAGGTAGGTCCGATGATTTATCTGAGGCCACAAAATTAGAAGAGAGCCAACCAGAACACAGGACTCTTGAATTCCTGGTTGTTTATCCTGTGACCTTGCATCATCTCCTGGGTGAGCTAATTGCAAGCATTTATTTTATTCTATTTTATTGCAGAGAAATCCTTAACCTTCTTGTCACTCTTTGACAAAGAGTTGACCCTGAACTTGGGCTGCAGCCCAGAAGTAAGGAGACATTTCCTTCTCTCTTGAAAACTTCCATGCTGAATTATCTGCCACTTTTGAGAATGTAACAGAGGCCTATGGAAAAATCCTTCTTTGTTGGCAAAGATCAATGTGGTATTTACCTGAAGCAGGATATTATCCAAACACCCTGTAGGGATCACAGAGTGCCTGAAGAGGGTGGGAGCTCCATGGATAAAGGTATCAAGTGGTAATTGGGTGAATTTTTCCATGGCTGAATTCCAGACATTTTTTCCTAATACAGTTCTGTTGTTCAAAGTAAGCCTGCTCCTGCCCAGGGCTTGTAGGAGGAGGCATGTCCAGGTGGGTGGGTGGAGAGGCACTCCAGAGGAGAGATTATTTTTTCTCATTGGGATCCAGTTTATTCCAGCAGTTCCTGAGCTCACTTCGCCCTGTACTTGGGGGAAGGGTGTGTGCCTCCCCGCTATGCTTTTAATCTGAACTTCAAAGCTTTGCAAAGCAGGCTGCTCTATCTCTTTTCCTGCTTAGTCTCCATGGAAAAACGGTGAGATTTGACCTCCTCCCAAAGTGTCCGAAGCAAAGTGTCTACTCAGAACTCTGTGAGGCCTGATTGTGATTCCACGGAGGAGAGAACTCAGGGCACCAATGGGGAAGGCTGAGATTCTACGAATCTCTTTTTCAAGGAAACCATAGAGAGTCTGATTTATATAACCATGTCTATTTGAGGATTGCTGAAAGGATTTCTAGGAAGTCAAGACAAATCTGAAATAGATGTTCTGAAACACCTCTATGCTTGGGACATTTGTTCTAAGAAGTTCATTATTGATCTTTAGAAAAGAGCTGGCTGGCCTGGATCAGATCCCCTTGGTGCACCCCGAGCGTCACCCAGAGACAGATCCTGTACCAGCCCAGTGACTTCCTGGCTCTCGGCCTGAGGACATTCTCTGGTAGCACTTTCTAGGGCCTGTGCCTGGGAGTTACCACTCCAGGAACAACCCTCAGCCAACAAGGGGAAGGGGCTGGTGGGTCAATCCCCAGCTTCCTCAGCCCACAGAGACCTATTCTGCGGTGGGTTTGACACAGCGTTTAGGAGGTCCCAGCAAGATGGGCCCCAGCCATCTGCAGCCTCTAGTTTCTCATTTATACCCTCTAACGGGCTTGCCGCCTCTCCCTGGCTCAGTTCCCAGCTCTGTCACCACGCGTCCTGGTCGCCTCCAAATCTGGGTCTTAAACCCAAATAAGACCTGACAAGCTCTTTTTTTTGCTGCCAGAGCTGGAATGTCTGCAAGGTGGAGGGATGGGAGTTTATAACTGGTTATTTTGGCTGAACTGTGGGAACTTCCTGTGTGGTCCTCTGCCTTCTCAGAGGTAGGAGATGTTTTCCCAGTGGGGAGTTCATCTTCTCTGGGGTGGAAGAAGACAGCACCACAATATAAACCAAGTAAGAATCACTCTGGGGTAGTCAGACTGACCTGGAGAAATTATACCATTTTACTAGACACAGCATTTCCCGGGGCCATTGGAATGACGCCATACGGTTCATGGAAATAGCAGGTTGTGTCTATGGATTGGAGCCTAAGAGCATCAGCTGGGTCTTGACAGAAGGTTCAAAGCAGCTGGTGGGTTTGGGAAGGTGAGGTGCTGGCTCCACCCTCTCTGCTGGGAAGGAGTGCGGGGATAGGGCATGATAGGTAGTCTCTGGTTTGGAGGAGCATTGTCCCTTTCCTTTGTGCATATCAGTGTTCCCATTCCCTTTGGGCAGCACTTTCTGGGGCCTGTGCTGGGGAGTTAACACTGATGAATCATCTTCTAGGAAATGCCAAATCCCAGGGCACGCTGGCTTTGTTTCCCTGGTGTACAGAGTGTCGGCAGTGTCATAGGCTTGAACTGAATGGTGGTCACAGCTGCAGAGACTGCCCTTTCTCCTCTTCTTGTCATATCTGAGATTAAATGATGCTACTTATTGGGCATTTTTGCCTGTCCTATTTTTAGGTGACACAGCTCAGAGGACACTGTGGCTTGTCCCTTAGCCTCAGGCAAGGTGGTGGGAGAGTCCAGATTGTAGTTCCAAGCTGTCCTGTCTATAGAATCACTTTGACCTCTGGCCCCTGCTGCTCTGTGCCAAATACAGGGCCATTGTAGTCCTGTGGGGTTGGCAGGGACCGGAGAAGTGGGAAGGGGGCTCCCCTGTGCTTGTCCTTCTCTGTGGTCTGAACTCCCACCATTCTCTCAGGACCCAGTTATGCTGGGAAGCTAGTGACTATTGGTCCCCCTACTCTGCCAGGCACTTGTTCCAGGAAAACAAGGTAAGCAACATTCCTGCTCCCCTCTAGCAGGTAAAGTCAGGTAGAAATCCAAGAAGCAAATCTATTAACAAACCCAGAGAATGATTATTGCCACACGGAGAATTAAAATAGGCTGATGTGGTGCAGCCACTGGGTGGGTCACTTCAACTTGAGAGGCTAGGGAAGGCTTCTAGGAGAAGGTGACTTTTAAGCTGCACTGTGAAGAACAAGGATCGAGATTCCTAAGACGATGGGGAAGAGAAGTTCTGCAGACAAACAGCTAGAGCAATAAAACCGCCAAGACAAGTACAGACAGGAGCAGGTGAGAGACTTCCATGGGAGGAAGGAGGGCAGAAGGGCCCCTCACAGAGCCTGCATCTTACCATTCTTCATTTATCAAGCTCTTTCAAAATTCAGAGGGGCCCTGTAGCTCCCCTGTAGGAATTAGGAGCCCAAGGGACCTTTTCCCCTTGTAATATCAGACATATGGGTAACAGAGTGACTAGCTCCGGGGTGGGAACCTAGTACACACCCAGCCTGCTCCCCTGCTTGGTGCACTCTGACCTCATCCTGGAAGTCAGGCAGTGCTGCAGGGTGGGAGCCACCCACAGACGTGGCGGGTGGGCCTGCGTCAGGCCTGCACTATCTGCTCTCTGGCAGGACAAGGCCTGTGCCAGCACCTCTGGGCTTGCGGCCAGTGCCTCTCATTAGGAAACAGTCGGACTTACTGCGGTGATGTTTTGCAAAGGAAACAAGGGAGAGAACGTGATGTGGGCTGAGATTACAGCTCACATTTTAGGCTCAGGCCAGTTCCAGTGAGAAGGTTCAAACTCCTCCCTGAGAGTGTTTCCAGGAAAGCCCAGGGTATGGAACTATAGTGCCAGATGGTCTAGTGAGAGGAAGCCCTCCCAGAACAAACACTAACAGTAACAGAAGGACAAATAGGGTAGAAAGAGACAGACTGAGAGGGAGCGAGAGCTCCAGGCCTGTAACCCCCAGGCATCTGGGTGGTTCTGGATGGATTCCATATGCCACATGCCATGTTTCTTCTCATTCTCTGACCCTTCTCTTCCTTGTGAGTTTTGGGTCCAACCTTCTGAAATTCTGAGGTCCCAGTCATAGGAGAAAGGGTGGTTTGAAGAGGGTTTGTAGCCACCTACAAGCAGCAAATTTCTCACATTAAGAAAGGTATTCCTGATGGTGCATAGAGGTCACATGGCCAAGACAAAGCTCTAGACCCTGAGCTAGAATCCTGGGACGTGTGGCCTGTCGAGTCAACCATATCCCAGGGTGCTCAGAGGGAACAGCTGTCCTAGAAGAGACAGAGAGAGATGTGTGACAGTTTGAAGAACAAATCCCCAGAGAAAAATGAAGGACATACATGGCAGTGTAGGGGAAATAAAGAGCTAATCACCAAACTTCGTCTACCTTGGGTACTTTAGAAGCAGGACCAGAAAAATTGTTATGCTCACACTGTCTCAGTATAAGCCTGGATTTCCGTTTACACTCAGTAAGACTTGATGTCCTGACAAACCATTGCAATCTGAGCAGGGGTTAAGATTGCTCTGGGATGGACATTCCTAGTCACCATGTTTGATGATGGGAAGAACAGGAAATGCATCAAGCAGGGCCACATGCACAGTGGTGCAGGTTGTACCCTGCACAAAGATGCTTGGCCAAAGGGGTGTTGTGGAGGCCAAAATCCAGCCAGCTGCACTGGCAAAGCTACTGACCTGGGGTGCAGCTGTGTCAGCCTAAAGAAGGGATACCTTTTAAAACTTGGTTCTTCTACCAGGATACCTGTTTCTAATTCCCAGAAGGGTATTATTGTGTGATTTGTTGTCATCAGGGAAAATGCTTTCCATATCTCCTTTCTGTGCTTCTTCACCCTCACCCTCCATCCACTTTTTTTTCTTAAGCACTTCCAAGATTTCTTCTGGGAAATTGATAGGCAATATGTAAAACAAGGGTAGAGTGGTAAGACAAGTTTGGGAAATGCTGTGCTATCTATGGACAGATTTCTCCGAATTGCAGGATTTCTCAGAGCACTTGATAAGTGACCTGCGTAATCTCTGAGAGGTAGTTACGGTGAACAGAATTTCCCTAATGTGCATGGCCATGAAGCATCCTGGAGGACTAATGTTCTATTAACACTTACAGCAGTGTTTTAAATTCATTCTTTAGATTTTATTCAGGAGAAAGCTGCCCTGGAAGCATGTCATTGTTTGTTTCCTCAAATGGGAATTAAGCGCAAATGTCAACCAATTGCCTAGTGGAGTTATGGCCTCCTTGTTGAAGGTGCCAGCATGATTTTTTTGCAAGTTCTGATGGAGTATCTGAGTACACAGAAAGTCTGTGGCACTTGGGAGGGCATCTCCTTGGATGGATGCTTGGAGTATAATAAGCACTTATCCTTCTTGTCCTCCATAGACAGGATCCTTCAAGCATCAACAATCGAAATGGTCCCTGGGGTGCTAAGAAGTTTTGGTACTTTCATTCAAAAGAAGAGAATAACCAGAGGTAGTAGAATAAGGAATTTATTCTGAAAAACTCACAACTGGCAATGAGGAACCATCCAGATAATATCTGATTACTTATTTCTTTGACATGGATCTTCCAAATATGAAGAAATGTCTGTGCTCTCCAAAATTAACAAATAAACAGATGGATGCTCTGTGTTCCTCTATTTCTTTGCCATGTACCTCAATAGAGTATAAGATTGAGAGAAGCTTATGAAGGACTAGAGAGTTTCTAAGCAGATCCATGGCCACAGGTCTCCTTGTGGCCCTGAAAGGTAGAAAGGGCCTGGCTTCCAAGTGGGTCCTGTCCTCCTTGGCACAAACTCTGTTCCATGGCTGTAGTTGGTTAGGGACCATTCCAGACTCTAGCACAGAGTGGAATTTGAGGACATGTTGTGTAAGTGCAGTTACTGCATCTGGAAAGCTGAAGAAGGGCAGGTTTTCAGGGCCTCTGAGGGCCTGGGAGCTGAGAGAAGCCTCCAACTCATCCCCATATTGAGGGCCCATGGATTATCCTCTCTAAATTTAGATAGATTTGCTTGTTACTTTATTTTGCTCATTCAACTCTGATTCATGCAAACTGGAAGCATCCTGACCCAGAAAAATCACCAAAACTAAAGCAAATACGATGGTATTTTTTGCTAAAAATATTCTTTGGTTTTTCTATATGGATCCGGAACTAGTCATAAAATGTAAAGGCCATCACAGAATACCATAATCACGGCACACCAGTGGGAGGCATTTCTGCTTTTGAGCTTGGAGAAGGGAAGATTTCCTACAGCATTTGGGAGAGCAGATGAATTCAAATGCAAATCCCCTTGCCTGATTAGAGAAGATGTACATTGTAACAACTTGAAGACCAATTTAAATTTGGGTGTATTTGTCTTCCCAGAGTTTTACTCTCATCTATCCTCTTGTGTGTTTGCTAGCCAGATAATGGAGAACTTGGCAAACTTTAAAAATAATTTCCTTTTTTTGTATTGGTAGCTAGCCCCATAAAGGGAGCTCTACAGATTTGTGAGTAGAATGACCATACATTGTGGTTTGGCCAGAGTCCTGGTTAATGCTTGTTGATTAATGATTGTTAATTATGTTTAGCTCCCGATTTCACTCTCCTAAGTGTCTTATTTGAATAATAAATTATATGGTCTATTTATGAGTAGGAGAAGTGGGTAGGTGAAGAAATACCGCAGTTGGTAAACCTCCTTTAAGTCATTTTAACCATTTTGGCCACCACCATAATTTAAACAATACACATACACTTATATATATAAACAATACACTTATTTCTTGAGTCATCAACTTTAGATAGTATTCATATTCCCTACTGTGTAAAATGAGGCATATGGGATGTCCTCCACATAGAGAATTCCTTCACTTCCATCACCCTTGTTCCCTCCTAATTTTGGTCAGTCATTATATTACTTTCACATTGTTAAGATTTACATTTGTTAGTTGCATATATATTCATTCTGTTGCAATTGCAATTGAGCTTTCTGCTTTGTAGGTAGATCTGAAAGTTGAAATGCAATGGATAACATTTATTATATTATAATTACGTAACTATTGTTCCCAGTAGAACCAATGTAAGAATGAAGCTTTAGAGAAGGAAATGTCATCCTCTGCTACAAAAAGGAAACTCTTTTGAGTCAAATGGATTCCTATTATGGCTGTACAACTCTGTGAATATACTAAAGACTACTGAATTATACACTTTAAATGGGGGAGTTTTATGGTATGTGAATTATATTTTGATAAAGCTGTTACTTATTTTTTCCAAAGTGCAGTAGAAGTGACTAAAATTATGAATGAGATTAAGCATCTATGCTTGTGCATAGTGGTAATCTTTATTTTTATTTTCATTCACTTAAAGAAATGGGATTTTTGGTTTTTTACTTACTGATTCATAAGCATTCAAGGTCGGTCTATCATATATATTGCAAATATTTTTCCATGTTGCTATTTGACTTGTGACTTTATTCATGTTCTTTTCTGCCTAGCAGAAAATGCTAATTTTTATGGAGATACATTTATCAATTTTTCCTTTATCAGTTTGGGGTTTTATATTATGGTTATAAAGGCCTTTTTAACTCTATCAGCAACTCAAGATTTTTTGTTAAAGAGCATCTATGCCTTCTTCTAGTAAACTTACGATTCTTTTTAAAAATGTTTAATGTTTTATACATCTGGCATGGGAATAATGTATAAAAAGCTAGTCTACTTTTCTTCCACATGGTTGGCCAACTGTCCCAACATCATGTAATAATTAATATATCTTAGCTTCATCTATTAGAAGTATCACCTCTATCATGTATTAAACTAGCATATGTGTTTGGTTCTATGTTTATACCCTTTATTCTATTTCACTGATGTTTCTGTCAGTTCATTCATCAGTACCAAACTCTTTTATTGCTATAGCTTTATAATCAATTTAAAACATGGTAAAGTTATTTCTTTTTACTTTTTCTTTTATTTGGGACTTTTCATAGATTATCTCTTAACGTTTATTTATTTTGTAAATAGATGACTTTAGTTTAAATGATCAAGTTCTAATACAAATTTGTTAAGATTTTTATGTGACAGCATGACATTTATATATTTAATGAGGGTCTAGTACCTGCCCGGTTCAAGACGTCCTCCCTTTCTGGTTTCCTCCCACCTTTTCATTTTCCTCCCTGTGTCTTTCACTCTTTGTTTGATGGTCCCCAGAGTTGGGTTCCTGGTAGGGGGACTATATAATTTTGTGTCCAAACTAGGACATTTTTGAGATTAAACAGATTGTTTTGTATAATTATGCTGGGACACCAGGTGTAAACCAGGACTGTCCTGGGCAAACCAGGATATATGGTCTCCGTACTCACTGGCCCCCTTTCCAATTTACAATTTTTTCCCCTTGTGATCTCCACTGCCTTGGTATCAACTATGGTCCACATGTTAATGATTCCCAGATTTGCATCCAACTT
This sequence comes from Manis javanica, assembly GCF_040802235.1. Lineage (NCBI taxonomy): Eukaryota > Metazoa > Chordata > Mammalia > Pholidota > Manidae > Manis > Manis javanica. The sequence continues at coordinate 43,950,477 of NC_133163.1, read as the reverse complement.
CTCTCTCGAGTTCTTTAGCCGTATTTCTAGCCCTACCTCAAACATCTCATACACATGCCCGTAGTGATCTCAAACTCCAGCTGGAGTCAGCTTCCCTCCACAGTCAGCTTCTCCTTCCTCGATTCCCGGTGAGGTCACCCAGCTTTCGAGTTGCATGCCTTGTTGTTATCTGGAACTCATCTCTCCATCATCGCCCCATGTTGGTCTCTGAATCCTTTCAATCCCACTGCTGAAATAGCTTCTGAACCCAATCCCACTTCTTATAGCCACTGTCTGGTCTTTAAGGGCCCTTATTATCTCTTTCAAGAATTTTTACAATGGTTTCCTTTCCGGTCATCCTGCCTCAAGGCACCAGTTTAGGCTCCAGTCACCCATCTGAGTGAAGACATAAACCTGATCTTGTTATTCATCTGCTTAAAAATCTGTGCTGGGTCTACCTTGCCAAATCTCTTATCATGGTAGCAAGGCCTTGTAACTGGGTTCTGCTCTATTTCTGTTCTCACCTCTCCTGACATCAAGGCCCCCAGTCACACTGAGGGTCATTCCATTTCCCAAATACACAGTGATCTTCCCACAACCCTGGCTCTGCACAAACTGAGTTCACTGAAATGCCCCCCTTGCTCTTCCGCGCCAACAGCAGCCCCCTCAGAGCAGGAGCCACAGCCTTGCCTCCTCTGTAAAGCCTTCCAGGCTTCTCCCCAGCAGCGAACCCCCTTTCCACTGCTTCTGCAGCTCCCACTTCACACCTCCAACACACTCCTCACTCTGTGACTCCCTCTCTGTTTACGTGTCTTTCTTGTGCTCCCGACTGGTCACTTTTTAAGGGCATGGGCTTATTTCCCCAGAGTCCGGCACTTAGCAGATGCTCCATACATTTTTGGTGGACAAACCTATGAATGATGGTTTGTGACTACTTGTGATTACCTTCCAATTCCACCTGGAATGCAGCCAAGGGCAAGCTTCCTTGTTATTATTATTATACATTATAACAATAATTCAAATTATAATTAGGAGATATATAGGAGGGCCTGCTTTATCGGGTATTACTGTAGGCCGTTCAGAGGCATTTTCTCCTTCATTCTTCAAATAGCCTATGAAGACAGTTTTTCTGTACTCATTTTACTATTAAGGAATCTAAGGTTGAAAGAGGTCAAGTAACTTTTCTTAAAGAGCAGTAGCTAGTTGGGGGGATTAGAATCAGCTCTATTGGACTCCAGAAATCATAGTCTTTTCTAAGTTCATTTGCAGGCAGCTTTTCCCTTCTAATGATTTTTTGAGATCACATGTCTTTCATACCATCCCTGGCCTCCCTTTTCCTCTCTCCTTCTTATCCCTTTATCCAGAGGCTAGTTCAGGACAGCCCACTGCGAGGCCTGCCCCCTCTAACACATGACCCCCAAGTTGTTCCCAGCACTCCAGCCATTGGGGAGTCACCTGTTACTGCCACCCAAGGTGAGAATGTATAATGTGAGAAGGAAACCAGCTCCTATGAACCAATGGAAAGTGCTAGACAAGGCTCTCAGGTCTCCTGCTTTCCTCCAAAAGAACAGGTGAGCATTTAATAGGGGTCTCCTGGGAACTCCGCTTTGTTGTTCAATATGGAGGTTGTGAGACGCATGGTGGGAATTGGGGTGGGGTTGGGGGGCAGGCTATGAGGGAGCTGCTGCTCTGAGAGATGTTTGGGATTGCAGGAGGCTCAGGCCAGTGATAGAGGCTGCCTGCCTGGCCTACGGGCAGAGCAGATCCAATTCATATTATATTTAAATTTTATTCCAAAAACTATTACATGCTAATTGCAGGCAATTTAGAAAATTCAGCAACCACAAGGAAAAAATACCACTCATAACTCTGCCATGGTATGTGTACTTTGAGACATTTTTCTATGCATATACCTCTACATCTACACGCATATATACCATTTTCCTTTTGTAAAAATGAGATCATGCTCCGTATAAGTTTAGATATATATATTTCATGTTATCGAATGGTTTCTCCACACCATTTTTCATGCATTCATAGTAGTCGTGTGAACACTTGTCAAATATTGTTTTAGTGTGGGTTTTCTGTGGTTTAGAAATGAGGGAGTGGACAAGGTGGGGATGAGGAGGCAAATAATGGGCACCAGGTTTAAGCGACTGACCCGAGAAACCTGCACCATCTGGTTCAGACGTCGTATGAGGACAACAGAAACTTCAGAAGTGCCTCATCGGCTGCCCCCGTTAGGGGGTGCTGAGTGGGAAGGTGGAGGCTCTTGCCAAGGTCACTGAGGCTGACGCTGGCGGGTGCGGCCCAGAGCCCAGGATTCCTGATTCTTTGCCCAGAACTCTTTTCTGTTCTTCCTCTAAACACTGTCTCACATTCTTAGAAGAGTGTGAAGAATTTGGAAGAATTTCACTTACCATGAAAATGTTGAGGCTGGAAAACAAGCACTTTGAGGGAAGACAAAATAAATTACGGGATAAAAGAGAGCCCAGTGTGAGTGATCATGACCATCATTAGGAGTTTGGAATGACATAAAGTGCGTAGACCTGTTAGGCATTTAGATTGATTGTAGGGAAGAATCAGATAGAAGGATATATTTGCTTATTGTTGGCAGGTGGGTTCCAAAGGGTTCTAGCTGATACGGTAGCTAACCATCTGTCAGGGAGGGTGGCTGTAAAGCAGATCTTCAAGGTAAGTAATAGCATCCCCATTTTTTGAAGGGTGATAGAGGCCTAGAGATGTTGCATAACTTGCCCAAGATAGCAGAGCTATGGCTGGCCCCTGCCTGGAGTGGCTGGGTGCTCCATCCACAGGACCACTGCGGCTGTCATAACCCTGGAGGTGGAGAAGGATATAAGAGGAGGCATCTGCCTATTGCCTTCCCCAGAGGTCAGGTGTCCCTCCATGTGTGTTGAATCTCCTGCTCTTCTGGGTTGTTCTTGTCTGAGCCCATGCTTCCTGGCCCGACAGGCCCAGGGTGGGGCATGGAAAGCTTGTGCAGGGTCTTGCTGTCAGGTCGTACCTGCACAAGCTATTTGAAACCTGCCTAGAACTCGTCTCAGCAGCTGTGGGTGGCTAAGAGGTGAGGCAGAGATGTGGGGGGTCGTGCCCTAGAAGTTTTCAGTACCTTTGGTCCAGAACTCAAACCTGGCTTGTTCCAGATAGAACATCCTGTGCAGCTGAGACTTCTTTTATTTCTAAAGGCCTTTTTGGAATATGCTGCCTCAAAGCTTACTCTTTAGGGCCTGGGGTTGGGGAGCATGCCATGATTGCTCTTAATTGGTTCAGGTGCCATTTCCAGACATTCACTGTGGGGGACAGGGAGACATTTTATAGACAGCTGTCTATAAAATGACAGCTGTTTACATTTAATATTGTTTAGAGTTTAGTGAAATGTACCTTCCACAGAAGACAGAACAATAGATGTCTCTTAAGATAGCAACTGATAATAATGCACTTACCAAAACTTCTTTGATCCAAAGCTCAAAGTGCTTTAAGTTTTATTTAAAGCTTGGTCTTCACAGGACTTTAGTGAGGTAGTTAGGTAGAAAATGTTTCATATGGGAAGTACACATAATTAGCACCCCTTTGGAAGAAAGACTCTAAAGCACTGGTGGGGTCTCTCTTTTCTTCCTTCCACCATATGCAGAGGAACAATACCTTGAATATTGGATCCAGAAGGCTGGGAAGTTGGTTCTGTCTGAAACAAATTGGAAAGGAATTTCAGAGATGCAGACGTAAGAATACTTTAAATGGGTATATCCCACAATAGCTTTCCAAGATAGATTTGATATAGTGTTGTCTACTGGATAGAAGGTCGAATGAAATGCAAAGAGATTGTTTCACTAAACAGATTGAATGTTTAGTCAGAGGCTGTGGGTCTGTTCCTGAGTCCCCTTGCCCCTGGGTTAAAGGGCAAAGTGCAACTGCCTGCATGCCTGAGCTTCCTGTCCCTGGCATCTTCATACTCAGAGCTTCTCTGGGTGGGGTCAGGGGCAGACTCAAAATCCTCTGGCCTGTTTTAACTGGACCTTTAATCTCATCCTTTGTTCTGGTCGATTTTGCCGAAGAAACCAAGTGGCTTCATATCGTGTTATTGCCATTGCTACTATGAAAGGCTGTGATTAAAGCAAATCTGCAAACCTAGTTTTAAACTCAAGCCTACCTTTCCTAACCCTACCCCAGATCCTTTGCAAAGATTTTCTTTGTGAACCAGGTCAGGAGGGACAGCTACATTCACATTCGCATTTTGGATAGATTCCCCTAATTTCCACAAGGAAAAATGACATTTGCTTTCAAGTGCATTTTTTCTTCCTCTCTCTCTCTCTCTCTTCTGGTGTGGGAGCTCACAGGCGTCTGACTCAAGCTCTGGATATTTCACGCGGTTGCACTGTGTGTTGGGGGCTGGGTTTTCCTCTTCTCTCATCTCGACATTTGCCTCTGGGCTCCTTGTTCGCATCTCTATCCCCCTGGATTTTTCTTTCTCCATTTGGGCCCTTCTCCAGAAATCTTCCTATAGAGCAGGAAGGAAAGGAGATTTTCTTGATTTGACCTTTGCTGCTAGGTGTGGACGTAGGGGAAAGAAGGGCTCCCCTCAGAATAAAGAAATATTTAGGAAGGAAGGGTGATGAGAAATCCTGGGACTTGGGATAATTTGGGCATTTTCCCCAGAATAGGGTGAGAATCAGTGCGTTGGAGCCCACTCCCACTCGAGTGGAGTGATCTTATTTTGGTAGGTTTGCTGTCAGCCATGGTGAAAATATTTACACTGTGGAAGTTGACACACATCACAGGCCTTTCTGGAGTGCTGGTTGTTAAACCTTCACCAGCAAGTCACAGGTGTCCCCCAAGAGTGCCTGCTTTATTGCAGCTGAGAGGCCTGGATCATAATGTCTTCACATAGACTCTCTATAAAAGGCCCATTTGTTGCATTTCCCTTCCCCATATCAGATTCTGCTGCGTGAGGTGGCAAAGGTTCTATACAGATGTTAGGAGAGTAGGGTTCTCACCAAGCTGTTCTTTCCTTCTGGAACTCTTCCTCTCCTCCTTCTCTCCTCCTTGTCCTCCTCCTCCAGTTTTGCTCAAAATGCACAATTTTAGCAGGGCCTTTCCTGACTACCCATTCTTTCCTGCAGTGTGTGTGTCACCCCTGCCCCTTCACTTCCTGTCCCTCACTTTCATTTCCACATCCCTTATCATCTTCTAAGACACTACACACTTTGCTTATCTATCACACCTAGAATAGTGTCTGGTTCATAGTAGATGCTGAATAAATATTTGTTGGGTGAACTGAAATGAACAATCCTTTTTCTAAACTGTTGGAAAGCATAGAAAGACAACACCTCCCTGGCCCATGGGTTCCTGCCCCTCTCTGGAAGGGGCCCCTGGGGTCCCCAGAGGGTGCGGCTGGAAGCCTGATGAGGGACTGGTGGGGACAGGTCACGGTCTGCTGTTTCTGACACTGTAGGGTCACCATGCCATTTGCTCGAGGCTCTCCAGCAACAAATAAACACAGGACAACGTAGCCAAGTTGAGGAAGGGGCTGCCAAAGGGGACAGACTCCACTGCCAGACGCTGGCCTCTTGTCCCCCCGCCCAGCTGGCTCAGTGGGACAGATCTCCTCTGGGCGTGGAGCTGCTACTCTGGGTTTCCACAATGCGTCAGCCGAAGGACAGGCCGCTGACCGGTGCTGGGTTTCTGTCTCCACTCTGCAGAGGGAAGGAACAGGGCAAGCGGAGATTGGTTGTTGTTTTTGGTTTGGCCAGAAGGTGTAGAATGTCTCTTAATTGGCAAAATAAGGATCTTTTAAATTTTATTTCATGGGATTTTCACGAAGTTCAAACAGAATGATACACAGGAGAGTTACACTTTAAAAGTTTGCTAAAGTAGAAGGCATTTACATCTAGTGTAATAAGCTCCCTATAAAAAAAAACTATGTTATCTGATCTTGAATTGATTTTTCCTTCCAGGAATTACCTTCAGAAAGAAAGAAGGAAGGAGTGGGGTGGGGAGTGGGGAAGGAAGGAAAGACTGATATGGAAAGAAAGGAAAAAAGGGAATAACAAGAATCAGAGCCAGCTGTCCCAGATGGAGTCTGCCCTGTTAGTGCACCACATTAATGCATTTCCAGTATCAAAAAGAGGGTTAAACTGCCCCTTAGCCTCGGCTAATGGCATGGTTATTCCATTAAAAAGCCATTGTTATCTAGGAATAAAATGCTTCTCTTTTAAAGACAAGGGATTCTTATAGCACCAGAAAAATCAGTTACTAACTGGTACCTGGAAATTGAGATTCACCTCATGTAGGAGAGGAAATGATTGACTTCCAAAGAGGGGCTTCTGTGATCAAAGATAAAACCTAGTACTTGTTGAGTTTTATGTATAAACTGAGGGACTGTAGAATTTTAAACTCCTGTTATCCATGATTCTGATTTCTGTGGTTCCAGTTCCCCATGGACAACCACAGCTGGAGCAGGTGATCCTCCTTAGAAGGTCAACAGTAGCCTAATGCCACGCCAGAATGTCTCAGTTCACCTCATCACAGAGGCATTTTATCATCTCACAGCATCATAACAAGGGTGAGTACAGTACAATAAGAGATTTTGAGAGAGAGACACCACATTCACACAAGTTTTATTACAGTGTTTTGTTAGAATTGTCCTAGTATTAGTTATTGTTAACCACTTACTGTGCCTGATTTATAAATTGAACTTTATCATAGGTATGTATGTACAGGAAAAAACATTGAATATATAGGGTTCAGTACTATGTGCCATTTCAGGCATCCACTGGTCTTGGAACATATCCCCTGTGGCTAAGAAGGGACTACTGTGTTCATGAAATACCTATGGCACAAAATGCTCAGTTGTAATGTGGTTTTACAGAGAAACCATGAAATGCGTTGCCAAGGAGAATCAATATCCATCTACCTGCCTGCCCATTCACTCTCTTATCCATCCATCACCCTCAGGGGTTAGGAGCCAAGACTCTGACTTAGGCTTCTGGGTGTGAATTTGCCCTCCACTACTTATGTAATAGCTGTATGAACTTGAGCGTGTCCAATTAACCTCTTCATGAAATTTCCTCACCTATAAAATTGGAATAGCACTAGTTCCTACCTCATAGCACTGGTCTGAGGATTAAATGAGTTAATGTAGGTAGAGCTGTCAGAGCCTGGCAGATAATAAGGATGACACCTGTTAGCTATTACTCATTTAACCGATCTGTATAGAAGTCACACTATGTGCTGGGCACCCTTTTCCCTGTCGTTGAGTGTTCATCCACAAGAACACTTTCAGTGGTTGCGTAGTGTTCTATGAAATGTATATGGACTTACCTTAGTACAGCGGTGCGTCAGAATCACCTGCGGGCTTTACAGAAGCAGATTATGGGACCTACCTCAGTGCTTCTGGTGAGCAGGCCTGAGGCACTTCCTAAGAATTTGCATTTCTGACAACTTCCTGGATGCTGCTGGTACTGTCAGCTGGGCACCACACTCCAAAAACTTTGAAGACCTCACTATATTTAACTAATACTTTGGAATATTTAGATTGTTCCAGGAAGCTTCTGGGCAACTAGAGTTCTTACTGGTCACTGGCAGATAAGTGTTAGTTTATCAGGTGACTGAGGAAAGCGATCAGACAATCCCTAAGATCTCTTGTCAGATGCCTCTGCAGCAGGGCTCAGGACCCCCAGCCTCACCCGTGTCTTATTCCGGCCGCTGTCATGGAGACCTGTTCAGGGAGAGCTCAGACCAGCCTTGGGCGGGTGCAGGAAGCTGTGCCTCACCTCCTACCAGCCTCTCGCATCTCTCAGCGTGCACCCCAGAGCCTCCTTGGGGACACCCTAGCTTGGGGCCCTGAGATATTCACTCTCAGGCTCTGCTGTCCAGGGCAGTTCATCCGAGTAAGCAGTAACAGAGACAGAGAGGGAGAAGGAAGGAAAAGAGAAATTTGGGTTCTGAGGCAGGGTTTGAGGGAATGGACAGAGATAGGACCCCACAGTGTAGACTTCCGGTGGCTGGGGATGATGGCACCACAGAGAGGAAAAGAGTAAAAAACAAAGGAAGTAGGAATGGATAGAAAACACATTTCTCGGATTTTACAGCTGGACCTAGGTGGGGGTATTTGGCATTCACTCCAGGCTTTCCCCCACTGTTGAGACTGCCTGTGCCGAGCACCTGCATCAGAACCCTTCTTCTTCTGCGACTGGAGCCTCAGTTTGCTGATTTGTCAAAGAAAGGAGTTGGCATTAGCAGTTTCTAAGGGACTTCTAGCAAGAAAATCCTGGCATCCACTGGCTTAGGTTATTAGGGTTTGATTGCTAGTGGCTTTTATTTTAGGAAGACCTACCATTTTCTGGTTCTGCTAGGAGTAGGAGAACCCCAGCCCAGCCCTCATGGAGGGGCCCTATGTAGCCCTCACCACCTGGACTGTCACACTGGAATGAAAGTTATTTTAATTGAATTCTGGGCTTTGTGCCTTTGGAGCAAGTAGCCAGAGAGTCAAAACCTTATTTACATACTGATCAGAGTTGAAAAATGATGCCTTTGAATGAACAAAATGCCTCCAACTGGTCTGGCTTGATATTAGCATAGAAATTTTCATCACGTTGGTACACAGTTAGAAGACTGGGTAAATCTGCCTCTAAAAATACTTTGAAGCAGAGGTCTATCTCTGTTTTTGGTTTCTATGTAGTTTATAGGTACTATGACAGGCTGGAAAGCGGAAACCAGAACCTGATTAAAGACCAGAGTGTGACCCCGTCTGATTACTGGTTGGCTCATGTTGGTGTGATTGATGAGAGCTCTAAAGAGAGAAGAGACAGCCCCAACATCCTCAAAGTGCCACTCACAACAGCTGGAAGAATTGGTCTGGGGAGGACTGAGTTTCTCCCCTTCTTCAGCTGCTCTAGGCTGGCCAGACTCCTACAAGCTTCACAGGACTATTTAGAAACAAGTTTCTGTTCATAATGCTGCCCAGCTGTTTTACATGACTTCTGCCCACCACCAGAATTGACAGGTTGTTTTAGCCTCATGTCTTTTTGGCCTTCCCATTCTGCCTCCCAACCCCCATCTTCTGTTAAGGTAGTGAGGTCATGAGAGATGTGCAGTGTGTATAGGTAAGTTTACTCTTTATTAGTACATGTGTGTTCTGAGTGGCACCAGTCACACTAGCCCAAGGTGGAAGCCACCCAAATGTCCATCAATGGATGAATAAATGAACAATAAATGAATAAACAAATTGTAGTATGTACACACAATGAATATTACTTAGCCATAAATAGGAATGAAGTACATACATATGCTACAACATGGATAAACCTGGAACACATTATGCTAAGTGAAAGAAGCTAGACCAAAAGGACAAATATTGGTTGATTTCATTCCTTTTGGGATGATGAAAAGGTTTTAGAACATGGTACACATGGTACATACACAACACTGTGAATGAACTAAATGTCCATGTATTGCAAACTTTAAAATGGTTAATTTTATGTTATGTGAATTTCATCTCAGTAGAAAAGAAAGCCAGATTGCTTGGAATGCACTGTGAAGGCTGGACAAGAAGGGAGGGTTTCAAAGTTATTGCAGAAATCCAGGTGAGAAATCATAATAGCTTGGATGTAGGTGGTGGCTGTGGAGGCAGAAAGGTGTGGATGGGTCTGAGACATACTTAGAAGTATTTGTACAAAAACTAATGATCAACCCTCACATCGCAGAAGCCCCAATGTGGTGTCAAAAGAAAGATGAGGAAAATGGGAGGAATTCTACCCTGGGATGTTCCAGATGAATTCCTTGCTTTGTGTACCTAGAACTCCTTGATTTTACAGATACATGTACAGTAAGGTGATTGGCATTGGCAGCCATTGTGCAGCTACACCATTGTGGAGAATTTTAGGCTTCATGTATGTGGGAGAAAATATTTAGAATCTTGAGTGTTGGTCATTTTCCTATCATCTTACCATGTCTGAGAAGGCTTTCTGGAAGTGAGGAGCATGGGCTTTGGATGGGTGTATCGCACACACACACACATGCATGTCACATGCCCCCTAGGAGGCTAACAGCACATGCTTTGATGTGCAGATGGCACAGATGAAGATGAATCAATAAGCTTGCTGAAACCAGAGGGCAAAAATCCATGAAATGTTTTCCCTGAGCACTCTCAAGAAAGTGCAGATAAAAAGGGAAATCGTTCAAACTGATCAAATTAGACAAGGTGAATTCCCTGCTTTCCTCATACCCATATCGAGCCTTTCCAAGATTAGCTTTTGGGATATATATTTAGATAGTTTCCACAAAGGGAGGAGGTTGTCTTGACTGTCTTCTGTTTTTACTGTGAAAATAGATTAATGGTGTATTGATTGGCAGTGGCACAGTCCAGCAGAGCCCAGTAATCTGAATGCATTGCACATGAAATTGTTGTTCAAAAGTCCTTGTCCCCTTGCTTATCACCTTTTTCCATAATAGAGATTATTATTTTTTAAAAAATTCCCAAAGTAAGGAAGGTCTTGGCGAGTGTTTTTTTTTTTTAACCATGAATGAATCTTTGTGGGAGAGTAAAGGCCCTTTGGGTGGGCCTTGTTGCTAATTCCATCCTGGGTGTACAATTATGTCCTGATGAGCATAGTCTCCATGATTATTGCTTAGTAGCTTAATTGTATTACCTAGGACAAAGGGTGTCCCAGGCCTCCTTAAAGACAGTTCAGACAGTAGACATAGTCTGGGGTTTTCCCATTGGAAGAGCCGGTGGCCCAGTGCAGGAAGGCTCTCCAGGGAATGGAATGTTGAACGCAGGTGTATTTCAAGCCCCCTGAGCCTGCTCTGCTTGTAAAGCACTAATTCTTGGCCCAAGCGCTGTTTCTTCTAAGGGCACTGGCCCCTGTCCGTGTGGACTGAAATGTAAGTGGTAGTATGCTCCTAACTTTGGGCCTTACGTGTATTTAAAAAGTGATATGAGGTGTGGTAACGGTCGCGCAATGAAACAAACCAGATACCAGCAGTGAAACCTAAATATAGTCAAGAAAAAAAAGGTTGAAGAGGGCTTTTCAAAGTACATCTTTGGTAAATTTTAGAGAAAATGTATTTTTTCTTTCTTTAAATTTTTACAATTACTGAAGTAATTACAGAAATCATGCATGCATGAATCAGAGTTGTAAAAATTTTAGTCATCACAGATGTAGCTAATTATTTGTATCCACTTCCAATACAGAGGTCATCCTGCATTCCCCACCCCTTCCCCATATGACCCCAATAACTTCTATAAGAATAGAATTCCTGAGCAAAAATAAAACTATTTGTATCTACACATGCATTGAAGCAATTTGGGTCTAGTTTGAACATACTGCAAGCTGAATATTTTTTTTTGAAAACTCCATCTTGTTCCATTTAAAAACCTCCAGCTTAATGCTGGCATAGAATTTTACAAGACCCTCAAACTTCTAAAATAAATGGTAATGTTGTGAAAAATCCAATGACATGTTTGACCACTGACATGATTAAAGCTTAAATGGAGAAAGTGATCCAGCTCTTAGATTAAAAAGACGCAAGTAGTAACATGCTAGTTGTGAGAACCAGAGCAAATCTCTGGGGTCATCTGCCTGCATTTTATGAATGAGGAAACTGATGTCTTTCCAAGACAAAGATTCTCTCAAAGATTTGTTTTCTGTTGTACATTTATTATCCCTGATATTTAAAGTGGTGCTTTTTGTCAATCAAATCTAATTTTCTTTTATCTTCTGGTTGATTCAGCTTCAACATCCTTGATCTCAACGCACTCTACTAATTCACTCAACAGATATTCCTTGAGAACCCATTGCTGGCAGGCCCTGGGGGCACCAAGATGGGGAGTTCAGATCTTTCCCCTGAAGGAACCCACCAAATACACAGTGATGACATTGTCATGTCCCATAATGTAGACAAAAATGAGAGCATTGTCATCTTCATGCTTTCATGTCTTTTTTTTCTGCTTTAAATTCTCTTCCCACTCCTTTCCATCCTTTGCATTACCCTTTCCTACATGACTATCTTTCCAGACTACTCTAGCCCACGCTGCTTTCTCCCTACACACGTCCTGTTATGCTTACAGTGTAAGTGTCAACATTTTAGAAGTTGTATCAGTCAGGATAGGCAAGGTTATTCTTGAGAAACGAACAATCTCCAAATCTCTCTGGTTTTGTTTAACACAATATACTTCTTATTCACACTTCATTTCCCATGTAGGCAAGCAGGGGGCCTTTGGGCAGTCACTGAGGAGGCCAGGCTGGCAGAGGCTCTGCCCTGACGTGCATCTTCCATGATGAATGCCACAGGAGGAGGTCGGAGCTGAGCACCAGTGATTAAATGCCTTCACTGAAAAAAATGTCACCCATCACTTTTATTCATATTCCATTACTCAAACAAGTTATATGGTTACACTTCTCTTCCAGGGGATGGAGAAGTACAATTCTTCCTTGTGTGTGGAAGGAGAATCTGGAAACTTGTGAACAGAGAAATGATCATCAGTTATGTGGTCCTTATTAGTATGCTAGTATTTCCAGGATATTCATCTTACTTTACCACATTATAAGCATTTTTAAGGTAGAGGACTGTGGCCTTCTTATTTTGTAAATGCATAGTGTCCAGCAGAGGGCACAAAACCAGGCACTTACTACATTTATGTTGGACTTGAGATCATGGGAAATTCTGTTGAATTAAGTTTCGTTTTCTTCAGATTCCGTCTTTACATGTAGATTCAACGTGTTCAAGAAATCGAAGGTTCTGGCCCTGTTTGTGTTTCTCTATAGCGGAGCCCAGAGAGTGGGGTTCCAGGCAGGAAGCTGGAACTCACCCAGGCCTTTTCTAATTCTCAGACCTGTCTAAGTGTCCCCAGTGATCACCAGTCATTTAACAACATGCCCAAACACAGTTTTCTGTTCAGTTTCTAACAAACTGGGCAACGTAAAAGCTCACACTCATCGAGTATCTGAAGAAGTTCACATACCACATGACCCTTGAGATTCCTTCTGAGAGTCTTTCAAGTGTCTTTCAGGGGAGAGGCAGTGATGAGAGGGAGCCTGCACCTTTAAGCCTGTGAAATACCCCTGAGCCCCAGGGCCAGCAAGCAGCTGGGCGTGCAGCTTCGGGTCAAGTCTATGTCGTGGGCTCTCAAGTCCCGAGTCTCGTCTGCCTTGTGCCTGTCAACCTAGGCCTGCTTGCAGTCACCCAGTTGCCAAGTTCTTGCTGCACTCCTCGTCCTGAATGCCTCCCAAAACCGTGGTGCTTCGGATAGATTGATCACTGAGTGCTCTTTCAAACTAATCCTGTATGTTTTTGTTCAACAGGTATTTTAAGGGAAGGCTGCATGGGAAAGAATAAAGAAGCAGGTTGCCTGAAGGTAGCAGTCAAATTCTCCTTTATTGCCCTAAGAACTTCAGCTCTGGTCCTGGATCTGTTACCTACGGCTAACATAATACTGTGCAACAAAGCACCCCAAATTAGTGGCTTAAAACAACAGCTGTTTATTAGTTCCCCTGAGTCTATGAGTTAGCTGGTTTCATTCCCACATCTGTTCAGCTGGGGTGGCCACAGCTGGGATTGCTGAGATGGTCCCATGGGTCTGCCACATGCTGTGTCCCGCACATCACCCTGGCAGGCTAGCTCAGGCGTGTTCTTGGGCTAGCCTGCATGTGTTCTCAAGACAATCACAGAGAAACAGGAGAGGAAGCAGAAATGCTCAAATACTGTGCAGAGCCTTTGTAAGCGTCAGCTTTGTTACTGTCCCATTGGCCAGAGGAAGTCACATGATTCAGCCCAGCATCACAGTACTGCAACATTACAAGACAGGGTATGGATATAGGGAGGCCATTAATTGGGATCATTAACACAGCCTATCTGCCCAAACGTGCATATCCCACATTGTAAAACCTGCAACAATTGGGACCGTGATCTCAGAAGTCAGTTTATTGTGGGAAGAAATTACATGCTGTTGCTCTACATTCAGGAAACTACTAAGGTTTCAGTGTGGGTGACTGGGAGCCAGCTGGGAGAGGCAGGACCCAATGTGGGGAGTGGGACCACTGGACACATATTTCACTTACGTCTGAGGCCCTGGCTCTTCTGTATTAATAGACATTCTTGCTGAGTGATGAGGAGTTGGTCATTACCAGTATGATAGTCATGCATTTGCAGATGGTGGCAGAACTGATGTCCATTTCTTTTCTTGACTGAAATTTGCAAGGAGAGGGCAGGGTGTGCAAAATTTTCCATATTATGGCTTTATCCCCCGAGAAGATGTCGTCAGTTTTGGAGAGCCAAGTAATGTCCTCAGTCAGAATTCAAAAGCCACTAAAATGATGTAATGCAAACAGTTTTTTATGAAAGGCCACAGAAACCAATTTATATGCTGTGCCTTTCTGACCCTCTCTAACTTTCTAACCACAGGAGATAAATGATCAATATTATTAAAATATTATACAGTTCCAGAGGGAGGCCTGTGTTGGAGACCTCTTCAACGCTGCATGTATATCATGTTGTAAAACTTCTCTTTAATTTGGCAGGAAAAGTATTTGGTTTTTGGTTTGTTTGCTTTTTATAGTTTTTGGAGTCTGCAAAGAAATGCCTTATTTAAAGCAAATTCCTTATCTTATCTGAGCTGGGGCTGCCTGACAGCCAGGCGGGCCACATTAATTGCATTTCACATGCAGAGCCAGGGGCAAGCAGGCTGTTGCTTAGCAAGGATGCGTTACAGCTAATTGCATCTTAGGCCATTGGTTTGTCACCATGACCGTGCCAGTAAAGGTTTCAAAAGCAAGGTGTTGAGGCCAATTCTTATTCACTTATGAGACTAAAAATCATAAGACAGCCTGCTCCCCAGGAATATGATGTTCCCAGGGATTTTGGCTTGTACCGTAGTGGATCCTGTCCCTTGCTAGGCTTGACTGAGATCTGTGTCTGGAATATATTATGGATCCTTGATGTCAATCATCAATTGTCATAAACTGAAATGCACTTGCTTAGTCTCTTCCCACTTTCTGCATCAGTATCCTGTAGGGACAGAGCCTGCACATGAGGAAGGCAGTGTTTAACCTCCCTAATTAATAGCTTTGGATGAAAGAACATCTCTAAGGTGCTCAAAAGTAGAGAGGCTAAAGAGATTTATGCATCCCTCTTCTGAGATGCTTTGCATGCTGTGTAAAATTTGCAAGTACATAAGGAAATGAATGTTCAGAATATAATATTCAGAGCTCATCTATTTATGTTTGTATTTACTAAGTTCTTTGTAAATCTCAATTTAGCAGATGTCTTCTGACTCAAAATAAAGCTCTTCATGAGGGAGTCAATGTGGCTGTGCAACAAAAGTCACATTATCATTTGAGTACAAATATTTGCAAAATAGAACAAACTGGAAAATTGAGGGGAAAATACCCAACTGGAATTTGTGACTCATTAAATTTTCATGTGCACGACATATTGTGAAAAATGTGATCAGTCCTTGGTTCAAAGGATCCTTTCCCTCCTCCTTTCCTAGTTTTGGCACTAATAAAAACTTTATGGGAGTGTGTGTGTGTGTGCATGCATGCATGTGCATGCTTTCACCCTCTGCTCCACTAAAAACATTTTCATACTAGAATATATTTTAAGAGGATCTTATAATGTGTCTGTGTTGCATTTCATGTTCCAAGGTCCAAAAAGTACATGGAGTGGCTGGTCCCTTGGCAGGCTTGTATCTGAAGAGGTATACCATTTTACCAGATATATTCAGTCTTTTACTCAGTCTTTGAGTTTCTAGATTTGGGAATCTTATTTATTAGCATTATCTGACAGTGTTCTTACTTATGGGTGTAGATATGCTGGGAAGACAGAGGCCTGATCAGCAGTTCTTTCTGCAGGGTATTCAGAGAAGAACTCTTACTTGTGGTTAACCAAAATCAGGGAACACCTCTTTGAAGCTCATGTCATCACTTGACTTCTCTGCATAAGCACCCCCCAACCCAATGTCTCATGACCAAGGTTCCTATCCAGTTAGGAATTCTTTCCTTTGTCCTAAATGTTGGCACATGCTTTATACTGACACTCAGTTTTTCCTACTGAGACATCTTTTTCTGTTCTGCCAATTGTTCTCTCCCCATGGGCATTTTGGTAGGGGGACTCACATCTTACAAAGTAGAGATGAAAGTAGGCAGATAAATATTAAGTTCTGGAGCTCCAAGGAGAGATCACAGGTGGAAATACAAAGTTTGAGTCATCAGTACTGGGTGGTATTGATGCCATGGGGATAGATAAGATCCCCCAAGGAGATAATGGAGAGGAGTGAGAGGAGAATGTTGGTATAGCTCAACTCACAATGACATGTTAGGTCTCCACAGCTGATGTTCTGCTCATCTCCTGATTCTTCTTCTTTGTTTACATCTTCCTTTGACCAGCTTTTCATCTTCTGGCACAAAACTTCTTAGTCACCCTCAAATGTTTGATTTTTCAGTTTCATTGGTGTTTTATTCTTGCTGATTACAATTCATTGAAAACACTGTCCAGAAGGTCTTTTCTCTTCCTCCCTGGCAATCGTTACTGACTATGCTCTCCAAGAGCCTCTGTCCATCTACCTCTCTCTCTAGCCTTCTTCCATGCTCTCCCACCACCACTTCTTTCCTCACCTGGTTCAGAATCCCTGATAAGAGTTGTACAAGACTCACCAGATCTTAGGGGTAGGGGAAGCATCAAGGAGCCAGTAGGCAAACATTTCTCAGGACCGTGGCTAGCAGCACACATCTTCTTTCCACTCCTCTCCCTACTACTATACCTGTGAGCCTTGATCTTCGGCTCCTGGTCTCAGTCATTGTATCTGCCTTCTGCAGGGAAATGAATAGTGTCTATGTGGATACATTTCTCAAAGACATAACTTACCATCATGTCTTCCTTTACATGCATCAAACATTCAGGGAAAGTTGAACTTGAGTTACCTCAATACAGCAAAATCAGGTAAAATTGAGAAAACTTTATTTAAGGACACATATGCTTACCTGATAGTTCAAGATTTAGCCAAGAGAAAATGGTTCTGTATCTCCCAGTAGGTCTTTAATTTGTGTGAGAGAGAGATGGACAAAGACTCTTGGAGAGGAATAGCTATTGAGAGATTGCCAGGGAGGAGAAAAACCTTTTGGGACATCATTTTCAAATAAATGATTTACCAAGAAAAACCATATGCCAACCACAATTGAAATATGAATCTAATCCTAAGGAGAATTGAGAAAACACTCAAGAAGGGAAATGTGAAATCCGAGGCAGTTTCTGCAAGCAGAAAGAGCTGTTCTTAGACCTGCCGGAGAATGGAGCTAGATGTTATGCTGGGGTCCCTGAGAACATTTAGAATTTCTTGAGCATGAGCAGTGTGGTGCCACAGAGGACTCAGTCAGCCACAGCTTCAGCTCTGAAGCCATTGGAAGGCCAGCTGCTTTTAGATTTACCTCAATGTGAAATGATGTTTAATCTTGGGGTTTTGTGTTTGTGTTCATAGAGATGCTGACTCTGTTAAGTAATTCGTAATTGTGTGCATGCCATGATGGGTGTGCCTCTGAAGGCATTCTCATGAGATTAAAGAAATTTAATGACTCTAAGAGATTTGATGAAGTTGATGGGTCAAAATTTGATTGCATGATAGCCTCCTGTTTTATTTCTACACCCTAAGTTAGAGTATGTTCTGGCTTATTTTCAGAAACATCACCAATTAGGGAGTGTGTGTATGCATAAACTTTTCTGGTGAAATAAGAATGCCTATTTTCAATTTGGTAAGAAAGGCCCCTCAGGTCTCCAAAAGAATAAGTCTGTAATATGTTTAGGGCTTAAGTATGGCTGAAGGGTGAGGGGTAAAAATAAATCTCTGGAGTCTGCAGGCTTGCCTAGCAAGCTTAAATTTATTATGAGTATTCAGTATCCAGATCTCCTAGGATTTTGTGAACTGGTTCCTATAGCCCTGGATCCTGGCCCTTTGTGTTCCCAGCTTCTATCAGTTCTTCTTTGCCGTACCCCTGCTCAGCTGAGGATCCTGCAGCTTTTATCTGCAGGTGAGTTCCTCCTGTAACTGAACACAGCCAATAAGAGCCGGCTTTGGATTCCTTCAGGGTGAATGTCTACCCATAGGTGATGCCTGGACTTAATCTGCTACCTGAAAGGACAACCCTTTAGTTTTGCTGTGTTCCCAGATGCTTTTTCCTAGTTTTCCCATCTGTGCAGGGAAACTTCTGTCTCAGTTTCAAGTTTGTCCACCACAGTAGTCCCAGCATACCTCATAGCCAAGCCAGCCCACAACATGACACCAATGTACTTGAAATAGCACGTTCTTACTTTCATACATCTTCTCATATTGCCGATAGATTTCCCTGGGAGGGTATATTACAGGCTAAACTATGGTTTCCTCTAAGTTGCCATGAGTGATTTTAAGTGGAGAGAAAAAATATCTCTGATAGCATTATATTATTAATAACATAAAATCAGTTTACTGATCCATCACATGAAATAGAATACACAACGAGACAGCGATGATTAGATTTCCTTGAGTGTGGCTTTGCTCCTCACCCAGTTCCCTTTGCAGGGAGCCGTGCTGGGCTCTTTGGTCAAGTGACCCTCAGGAGAGCACGATGGCAGAGAAGTCATGAGTCAGAAAGAGCTGAGTCTATCTGGGCTGGGTCTTACACACAGCCTTTGATCTGGGAAGCTGGGTTATAGGCACCATGTCCTAATTGTTACCTTATGAGGATTAACTAGGCATGTGTACCCAGCTCTGCATTTCATCTTACCAAAGATCACCTGCCTCTTCCTCCATAACTAGCTCCTTCCTTTGCATCCTGTCTGTCCTTCATCACAGGTCTCTCCTTCTTGGCTGATAATTTCCATCAGCATGTAATTATTCTCTAAGATCTTCCTTGGTGAAAAACTTTTTCTTGACTCCACTTACCTGCTCCCCTGAAGAGCTGAACTTTTGGAATGCGTTACCTATACTCATTGCCTCTATTTCTTTACTTCTCATTTGTACTTTAGCCAAGTTTCTGTACCAGCACTCCTCTAAAACTGATTTCCTTTCACTAAAATGCATTTCCTTAAGGGTATGGATGTCTTCCATGTTGCCAGTCAAAAGGGCTGTTCTCTGCCCTCATCTGATTTGAACTTTGAGCAGCACCAACTTCTCTGGTTGTTAGCTGGTTGACCATCCTCTCTATCTACCAACATTGTTATCTCTCCACTTCCAAAGCACGAACTTTCCTGGTTTTCCACCAACATCACGGGCAATTTTTTCTCTGCCTCTTTTTCTGATTACTTCTCCCCTATCTAATTTCCAGTCCTGAGCTCTTTCCCTTGTCCACCCATCCTCTTTGCCAAGGCTTTAATGTATTCCTGCATTAAGTTTAACAGACCTGTCTGCAGAGTTCCTTTTTCTGTACCTACCATTTCTTCCTGTTTGACTGTCTGACTGATTTCCTAAACTTAATGTGCTCAGAATGGAGGAGTTTCTTTCTCTTACAAACCTAATTTTATTCCAGTGTTAACCTTCTCAATAAATAGCACTATGAAACCCTCAGTTGCTCAAGCCAGAAGTATATGAGATATGCTTTTCCCTTCCCTTCAACCCCCACCCACATGTAATCAGTTAGTAAATCTTGATCTGTATCCAAAATGGATCTAAAATCTCTCTTCTCCTCCCCATCTTCATGATTACATCCCAGGCCTAAGTCATCATTATCTTTTATCTGAGTTTCTAGAGTTTTCTTTTACTGGTGTCCTTGGGTCCACCCTTGCCCCTTTTAAACCCATTATCTAGGTACCAACCAGAATGATTTAAAAAGATAACATAAATTGGATATATGAGTTCCTTGTTTAAAATTCTTACTAACTACTATTTCTCTTAGAATAAAATTTGAACTCTCAACTTGACTTATAAAGCTCTGCCGGATTTGTCTATGCTTCTACATCATTCCAAACCATGCTTCTCCTTGACCACACTGTTACCCCAGTACACTGGGCCCTCTCCTGACTTCAGGTGTGTTCTTTCACCATTTAGGAATCTCATTCGTTCATTTCCTCACATCCACCTCATTCTCATCCTTCAGGTTTTGGATCAAATCTCACCTTGCTAGTGGGCCTTTGCTGGCCATCCCTTCCACGCAAGCCTCTCCCTATTGTTCTCTGTCACTTCCCCTGGCTTTTCCTTCCTAGTGCCTATATATTTGTGAATACCTTATTTATTTAACCATTTACTTGATTATTTTGTCCCTCCACTTCCCCATTGGATTGCAAGCTCTATGTGCAGGATCCTTGTCTATCTTGTTCATTAGCAAAATGCCTATCACACAGTCAGCACTCAGTAAATACTTGTTGAGCAAACAGATGAATGAATAAATGAGTGAACGAATGTCTCTGGAAATGATGCTGTTCTAGAGCTTCTTCAACATCAGTTTGCTTTTTCCCTGCCCAAAGATTTTTCTCCCATACCTGTCACTGATTTCAAATAAAAAAAAAAGCAAAGTATTAAGTGCTCAAGGATCACATTCTGTATAAAGCTTGAAAGCACTGTATTTAGAAAAAGTTGGCAAACAGAAGCTCTCAAGCCCAGTTAAATTCTGGCATAGTAAAAATACTAATGGAGAGAGTGGGCTGTAGATGATATCTGGACAGGGAGTTTCTGACCATTTGTATTATAGATGTCTATTAATAAACAGCAGCTCTTGGAGAATAAGACAGAGCAAATAAAATTTAGTGGATTGAGGAAGACTGACCCTTTGAGACAACCTGGCTTCAGTCACTTTATTATGAAGAATATTGGTCATAAAACCCAATTTGATCTGGCCAGGCATATCTTCAAGGAGTAGCCATGTAAATGTTTCTGGACAGCCAATATAATTTATCGTAAATTAGACTTTTATAAAATTCTCTAAGGTACACAAATACCAAGTAAATATTGTGATCTGGTTCCTTACCCTAGGCCAGTAAATACAGCTCAGTCAAGTTCATTTCCACATGTTCATATTGTATCCAAATCTGCATTTTGGTTCCAGCTACTCACAGTCTTGTCATTGTAACACAGTTATCAGACCCAAAGAAATTTGGTCAAATGGATGCTACTGATTTAACATTCTTTCTTCTGTTTTAAAAAATTATTTCTCAAATGAATATACAGTAAAGTGGATTTTTTTAAAGCATAGTTCTATGGATTTTAACACACATAAAAATTTGTGAAACCGTGTCCACAGTCAGGGTACATTCCATTGTGCTGCTCCTTTTTGCTCACAGCCTCCCACCTTAACCCCCAACAACCACCTGAGACATTCTCCAACCCTACAGCTTTATTTTTTTGAGAATGTCATACACATGGAATCTTATAGAACATAACCTTCACACTGACTTCTTTCACTTAGCATGATGCCTGTAAGATATATTCTGCTTGTTAAATGCTGAGTCGGGTTCTATTGCACAGATAGATATATTACAGTTTATCCTTCTACCCATTGAGGAACAGTTGTGTTGTTCCCAGTTTTGGGTGATCATGAACAGAGTTAACATAAACATTTGTGTACTGAGTTTTGTGTGAACATAAGTTTTCATTTTATTAATAATAAATACCTAGAATGGGATTTCTGGATCATATGGTAAGTATATATTTAACTTTATAAGAAACTGCCAAAATGTTTTCTAGAAAAGCTGTACCATTTTGCATCCTCACAGAAATGTATGAGAGCATTAGTTGATCCATATCTTTTCAAGTACATAGTATTTGTCAGTATTTTAGTCATCCTAATGTGAGTAAAGTGATATCTAATTGCAGTTTTAATGTGCATTTCCGTCATGGCTAATGATGTTAAACTTCCTTTCATTTGATATCCATAGATCCTCTTTAGTGAAAGTTCTGTTTAAGTCTTTTGTCCATTTTTAAATAAGTTCTTTGTTTATACACTGTTGAATTTTGAGAGCTCTTTATATATCCAGGATACAAGTTTTGTCAGTAATGTGATTTGCAAATGTTTTTTCCTAGTCTGTAGCTTAATCTTATAATTCTTTTAACAGTAAATTCCACAGAGCAAAAAGTGATAATTTTGATGAAGTTCGATTTATAAATTTTTTTCTTTTATGGGTTGTGGTTTTGGCTTATGTCTGAGAACTCTTTGTTTAACTCCAGGTCACAAAGGCTTTCTCCTAAAAGTTTGAGAGTTTTATTTTTACATTTAAACCTATGATCCATTTTAATTTTTTTATAAGTTAAAGGTTTAGGTTGAGATTCATATTTTTGCATAAAGATGTCCAATTTTTCCAACACTACTATTGTAAAGACAATTCTTTCTCCAATGAGTTTCCCTTACCTACCAATATCATTATGTTTGAAGTGAGCTTCTTATAGACTGTATATAGTCGGTCATTTGATTTCTCCCTTCTAACAATCTCTATCTTTTAATAGTATGTTTAGGTCATTTACAATCAATGTAATTATTGATATGTTTGGATTTAAGCCCATCATTTTATTATTTCCTTTTTGTATGTCCTTATTTTGTCCCTCTGTTTCTCCTTTCCTGCTTCCTTTGTATTATTTGATTACCTTTAGTACTCTATTTTAATTCTGACTTTTTTTTGAAGATGGTGATCCTGTGACATTTTTTGAAATCTTGTCATGAGAAATATTGTTTATTGGAGTTTAAAGAATTTCACTCCTTTAATTGAATAATAATGATAAAACAAACAGCTATGATTTACTGGGCACCTGTATGTACCCTTTCCATATCTAATCTAATCTTTATAACAACGCAGCAAGGTTAAGTAACTTTTTTCACTGTAAAGCTGAATAAAACTTAATTAAAGGGGCTTAAATGTCTTGCTCAAAGTCACCTTAATGGTGAGGAGAAGAGTCAGGAGGTCAACCCGCATATCACTCCAAAGGCTATGTTCTTTCCGTGACAATTTCCACAAATTTGGCATAGATGACTACAAGAGACAGGATTCTACTAATTGTCATGGCTATGAAATTACCTGGCTGCTAAAATAATCAATGTTATGCACACTTTGAGTCACGGCAGATAAGCCCTTTTATCTCAGCTTCATGCCTCATGTAGGAAAGGCACTTCTTCCCCTATGACCAGGAAACTCACAGATCACCACACTTTAGTTAAGTTTCCCTGACCACCTCTCCCCAGCTACAAGTAATGCCATATTACTAGCTTGGATCTACTATATTTAATTTAGTTTTACTTGATCGTTCTTCTTTCTCCTGCTCTAGATGATGTATTCCAGCATCTCCTGAGCCTCATTGTTATATTGATGCAATGGTCTATTGTTTCCATTTTTACTGGATCATAAAACTCCATAGAGAGTGGGTGGTATATATTTGCTTTTGATGTTAAGTCCTAGGATACTGCCAGTGGTGTTTTATAGTCTCTGCTGTATTTATCAAGTAAACAGTGTTACCAGGGATCACCCACTTGCTGTTTATGCTGGGCATTCAAGCTCCAATAGACGCTACAACTACACATCCTGTAAATTCTGTGTTTTCTAGGAACTGTGGATTATGTAGTAGGGATGGCCCATTACGCCACTTATATACCATGCATTCATTTTATTTTGCTGGTGATAATCAGGAGATGGTACATTTGTCATGAGCATATACTTTGATGTGATCATCTGAATGTGTTCTGCCCAAATTAAAAACAGTGTTTTAGATGTTAACAAGGAATGGAAATGAGCATTTGTGGAGTGTGTATTACATAGAGTCACTTTACATGTATTATCTTTAATAATACTCTCAGCGAGTCTGAAAAGGAAGTACTTTTAACATCTTATTTCACAGATTATGTAATTCATGCCCAGAGAGATTAAGTGATTCATGCAGGGGCAGGTAGGTTAAAATTGGAGGAACTGATATACAGTTAAACTATACAACTCCAAATTTAATAAACACTTCTAGCAAAGGATTTGTTCTATCATCCTTTCCCTGTGCTGGTTGTTATCAACCATCTATCTCTAGAAAAATTCTGCCTTTTTCATTATTTTAGCATCTGACTCATAGTTTTACTCTACTCCTCAAGAATAATAACCAACAAAGGCAAAATAGGGTGATGATATTTATAGCACATACTTTGGAACCAGACTATCTGGGTTCAAACTCCAGCTCTGCTATTTATTAGCTGTCTAATTTTGGGCAGACTATTTAATTTCTCTGTGCCTCAGCTTCCTCATTCAAAAATAATAGTACTTATCTCAAAAGCTTTTATGAGGATTAGGTAAGTTAATATTTGGAAAGATCTTACAATAATGCCTGGTACATTGTTGTATTATACATGTATGCTTGTCAAATAAGTAGCATTTATTTGTCATTTATTGTGTATAAGGTACTTTGCTAAGCACTATAGATGTAATAACAAGTATAAGAAAGTTACTATTATTGTTTCCATTTTATGAATGAGGACACCATGGCTTAGAAAGGAGAATAATGAGTCCCAGACCATAGCAGTAGCTAGCTCATTGTGGAAAACTAAAAAAATATAGGAGAGGACCTGAAAAAGAATTCAAAATAAAAATCATGAACATGCTGACAGAGATGCAGAGAAAAATGCAAGAGCAATGGGATGAGATGCAGAGAAAAATGCAAGAGCAGTGGGATGAGATGCAGAGAAAAATGCAAGAGCAGTGGGATGAAGTCCGGAAGGAGATCACAGATGTCAGAAAAGAGATCACAGAAGTGAAACAATCCCTGGAAGGATTTATAAGCAGAATGGATAAGATGCAAGAGGCCATTGAAGGAATAGAAGCCAGAGAACAAGAACATATAGAAGCTGACATAGAGAGAGATAAAAGGATCTCCAGGAATGAAACAACACTAAGAGAAATATGTGACCAATACAAAAGGAATAACATTCGTATTATAGGGATACCAGAAGAGGAAGAAAGAGGAAAAGGGATAGAAAGTGTCTTTGAAGAAATAATTGCTGAAAACTTCCCCAAACTGGGGGAGGAAATAATCGAACAGACCATGGAATTACACAGAACCCCCAACAGAAAGGATCCAAGGAGGACAACACCAAGACACATAATAATTAAAATGGCAAGGATCAAGGACAAGGAAAGAGTTTTAAAGGCAGCTAGAGAGAAAAAGGTCACCTATAAAGGAAAACCAATCAGGCTAACATCAGACTTCTCAACAGAAACCCTACAGGCCAGAAAAGAATGGCATGATATACTTAATGCAATGAAACAGAAGGGCCTTGAACCAAGGATACTGTATCCAGCACGACTATCATTTAAATATGATGGCGGGATTAAACAATTCCCAGACAAGCAAAAGCTGAGGGAATTTGCTTCCCACAAACCACCTCTACAGGGCATTCTACGGGGACTGCTCTAGATGGGAGCACCCCTAAAAAGAGCACAGAACAAAACACACAACATATGAAGAATGGAGGAGGAGGAATAAGAAGGGAGAGAAGAAAAGAATCTCCAGACAGTGTATATAACAGCTCAATAAGCGAGCGAAGTTAGGCAGTAAGATACTAAAGAAGCTAACCTTGAACCTTTGGAACCACGAATCTAAAGCCTGAAATGGCAATAAGTACATATCTCTCAATAGTCACCCTAAATGTAAATGGACTTAATGCACCAATCAAAAGACACAGAGTAATAGAATGGATAAAAAAGCAAGACCCATCTATATGCTGCTTACAAGAAACTCACCTTAAACCCAAAGATAAGCATAGACTAAAAGTCAAGGGATGGAAAAACATATTTCAGGCAAACAACAGTGAGAAGAAAGCAGGGGTTGCAGTATTAATATCAGACAAAATAGACTTCAAAACAAAGAAAGTAACAAGAGATAAAGAAGGCCACTACATAATGATAAAGGGCTCAGTCCAACAAGAGGATATAACCATTCTAAATATATATGCACCCAGTACAGGAGCACCAGCATATGTGAAGCAAATACTAACAGAACTAAAGAGGGAAATGGACTGCAATGCATTCATTGTAGGAGACTTCAACACACCACTCACCCCAAAGGATAGATCCACTGGGCAGAAAATAAGTAAAGACACACAGGCACTGAACAACACACTAGAACAGATGGACCTAATAGACATCTATAGAACTCTACATCCAAAAGCAACAGGATATACATTCTTCTCAAGTGCACATGGAATATTCTCCAGAATAGACCACATACTAGCTCACAAAAAGAGCCTCAGTAAATTCCAAAATATTGAAATTCTACCAACCAATTTTTCAGACCACAAAGGTATGAAAGTAGAAATAAATTCTACAAAGAAAACAAAAAGACTCACAAACACATGGAGGCTTAACAACATGCTACTAAATAATCAATGGATCAATGAACAAATCAAAATAGAGATCAAGGAATATATAGAAACAAATGACAACAACAACACTAAGCCCCAACTTCTGTGGGATGCAGCGAAAGCAGTCTTAAGAGGTAAGTATATAGCAATCCAGGCACACTTGAAGAAGGAAGAACAATCCCAAATGAATAGTCTAACATCACAATTATTAAAACTGGAAAAAGAAGAACAAAGGAGGCCTAAAGTCAGCAGAAGGAGGGACATAATAAAGATCAGAGAAGAAATAAACAAAATTGAGAAGAATAAAACAATAGCAAAAATCAACGAAACCAAGAGCTGGTTCTTTGAGAAAATAAACAAAATAGATAAGCCTCTAGCCCAACTTATTAAGAGAAAAAGAGAGTCAACACAAATCAACATACTCAGAAATGAGAATGGAAAAATCACGACAGACTCCACAGAAATACAAAGAATTATTAAAGACTACTATGAAAACCTATATGCCAACAAGCTGGAAAACCTCGAAGAAATGGACAACTTCCTAGAAAAATACAACCTCCCAAGACTGACCAAGGAAGAAACACAAAAGTTAAACAAACCAATTATGAGCAAAGAAATTGAAATGGTAATCAAAAAACTACCCAAGAACAAAACCCCGGGGCCGGACGGATTTACCTCGGAATTTTATCAGACACACAGAGAAGACATAATACCCATTCTCCTTAAAGTGTTCCACAAAACAGAAGAAGAGGGAATACTCCCAAACTCATTCTATGAGGCCAACATCACCCTAATACCAAAACCAGGCAAAGACCCCAACAAAAAAGAAAATTACAGACCAATATCCCTGATGAATGTAGATGCAAAAATACTCAATAAAATATTAGCAAACAGAATTCAACAGTATATCAAAAGGATCATACACCATGACCAAGTGGGGTTCATCCCAGGGATGCAAGGATGGTACAACATTCGAAAATCCATCAACATCATCCACCACATCAACAAAAAGAAAGACAAAAACCACATGATCATCTCCATAGATGCTGAAAAAGCATTCAACAAAATTCAACATCCGTTCATGATAAAAACTCTCAGCAAAATGGGAATAGAGGACAAGTACCTCAACATAATAAAGGCCATATATGATAAACCCACAGCCAGCATTATACTGAACAGCGAGAAGCTGAAAGCATTTCCACTGAGATCGGGAACCAGACAGGGATGCCCACTCTCCCCACTGTTATTTAATATAGTACTGGAGGTCCTAACCACGACAATCAGACAAAACAAAGAAATACAAGGAATCCAGATTGGTAAAGAAGAAGTTAAACTGTCACTATTTGCAGATGATATGATACTGTACATAAAAAACCCTAAAGACTCCACTCCAAAACTACTAGAACTGATATCGGAATACAGCAAAGTTGCAGGATACAAAATTAACACACAGAAATCTGTAGCTTTCCTATACACTAACAACAAATCAATAGGAAGAGAAATCAGGAAAACAATTCCATTCACCATTACATCAAAAAGAATAAAATACCTCGGAATAAACCTAACCAAAGAAGTGAAAGACTTATACTCTGAAAACTACAAGTCACTCTTAAGAGAAATTAAAGGGGACACTAATAAATGGAAACTCATCCCATGCTCATGGCTAGGAAGAATTAATATCGTCAAAATGGCCACCCTGCCCAAAGCAATATACAGATTTGATGCAATCCCTCTCAAATTACCAGCAACATTCTTCAATGAATTGGAACAAATAATTCAAAAATTCATATGGAAACACCAAAGACCCCGAATAGCCAAAGCAATCCTGAAAAAGAAGAATAAAGTAGGGGGGATCTCACTCCCCAACTTCAAGCTCTACTACAAAGCCATAGTAATCAAGACAATTTGGTACTGGCACAAGAACAGAGCCACAGACCAGTGGAACAGATTAGAGACCCCAGAAATTAACCCAAACATATATGGTCAATTAATATTTGATAAAGGAGCCATGGACATACAATGGCAAAATGACAGTCTCTTCAACAGATGGTGCTGGCAAAACTGGACAGCTACATGTAGGAGAATGAAACTGGACCATTGTCTAACCCCATATACAAAGGTAAACTCAAAATGGATCAAAGAACTGAATGTAAGTCATGAAACCATTAAACTCTTGGAAAAAAACATAGGCAAAAACCTCTTAGACATAAACATGAGTGATCTCTTCTTGAACATATCTCCCCGGGCAAGGAAAACAACAGCAAAAATGAGCAAGTGGGACTACATTAAGCTGAAAAGCTTCTGTACAGCAAAAGACACCATCAATAGCACAAAAAGGAACCCTACAGTATGGGAGAATATATTTGAAAATGACAGATCCGATAAAGGCTTGACGTCCAGAATATATAAAGAGTTCACACGCCTCAACAAACAAAAAACAAATAACCCAATTAAAAAATGGGCAGAGGAACTGAACAGACAGTTCTCCAAAAAAGAAATACAGATGGCCAACAGACACATGAAAAGATGCTCCACATCGCTAATTATCAGAGAAATGCAAATTAAAACTACAATGAGGTATCATCTCACACCAGTAAGGATAGCTGCCATCCAAAAGACAAACAACAACAAATGTTGGCAAGGCTGTGGAGAAAGGGGAACCCTCCTACACTGCTGGTGGGAATGTAAATTAGTTCAACCATAGTGGAAAGCAGTATGGAGGTGCATCAAAATGCTCAAAACAGACCTACCATTTGACCCAGGAATTCCACTCCTAGGAATTTACCCTAAGAATGCAGCAATCAAGTTTGAGAAAGACAGATGCACTCCTATGTTTATCGCAGCACTATTTACAATAGCCAAGAATTGGAAGCAACCTAAATGTCCATCGGTAGATGAATGGATAAAGAAGATGTGGTACATATACACAATGGAATACTACTCAGCCATAAGAAGTGGAAAAATCCAACCATTTGCAGCAACATGGATGGAGCTGGAGAGTATAATGCTCAGTGAAATAAGCCAAGCGGAGAAAGAGAAATACCAAATGATTTCACTCATCTGAGGAGTATAGGAACAAAGGAAAAACTGAAGGAACAAAACAGCAGTGGAATTATAGAACCCAAAAATGGACTAACAGGTACCAAAGGGAAAGGAACTGGGGAGGATGGGTGGGCAGGGAGGGATAAGGGGGGGGAAGAAGAAGGGGGGTATTAAGATTAGCATGCATGGGGGGAGGGAGAAAGGGGAGGGTGGGCTGCACAACACAGAGAGGACAAGTAGTGACTCTACAACATTTTGCTAAGCTGATGGACAGTAACCGTAATGTGGTTGATAGGGGGGACCTGATATAGGGGAGAGCATAGTAAACATAGTATTCTTCATGTAAGTGTAGATTAAAAATTAAAAATTAAAAAAAAAAAAAAGAAAGAAAGAAAGAAAAGGGGGATTACTCCTTAACAGGATAAAACTATTGGTAAATCAAAGATCAATGCATGGTTTTAATATCCTCAATGTTGATCACTTAAAGGGTGTCAGATGATCAGCTATGGAGGTACTCTTTTCTGATAATATTCCTTTCTCTTAATTAAAAAAAAAAAAAAAAAGCAGTTACTGTGTGCTGACCTCCAATGAGTTCTGCACAGTGGTATAGAGGGCATGTCAAAGTGTGGGCAAAGGGTCTGTTTGTTTCTATGCAGAAGATCAAGGCCTAGCTTGGATACCCAGAAAATGAACTAAGATACGATATGAGGAGGAGCTTCCGGCATCAGCACTCTCTGGAGGACTTGTGCCGGGGGATGATCATCAAAAAGCCTCTACAGGGATCCGGACGATGCTGCGGTTGTGGCTGCATCCAGCCCACCGTCTCCTGGACTTGCCATAGGAATGAGGAGGGAGATGTCTAGGCTGGCATGTGCATACAGTGAGACAACGAATTTGACCGGATCTGTACTGTGGGAACTCAACCAGGAGTTGGGAGGGGTGCAAGTTGTAGCACTCCAAAATCTCATGACTATAGACTATCTATGGTTAAAAGAACATATGGGATGTGAACAGATCCCAGAAATGGGCTGCTTTAATTTGTCTGATGGTTCAAGTACAGGTGGACAATATCCATCATATCATAGATAAATTTTCACAAATGCCTAGGGTGCCTAAATGGTTTTCTTGGCTTCACTGGAGATGGATGGTAATTATAGATTTGCTTTGTTTATGTCACCGTTTTCCTATTATGTTAATATGTGTGTGCAAATTAGTTAGTAGTTTAAAACCTATACATACTTAAGGTACTATACAAGAAGATATGTCAAAGAAATAATCAATCCTCCCATGTTTCCTTCATATGCTACATCTATAGCTTTTCTTCTTCCTTCCTAATTACAACCCTTAAATAGAATTCGTGCCTCATATCGAATTTACCGAGTATCATAATTCCTCCAAGTGGTAAAGATACCTTGAGACAAGTGCTGGGCATAGAAGCCACAAGGCATAAATCTGCAAAGAAGTAAAAAAGCTAACCTTTGCAAACAATATGGCTTCTCTCTCACTTACCAACTTTACATTTCCGTGTATGGCCCCGGAAGATGACTGGTTAGCCAGAGACGGGTAAGATTCCTCAAGGGAGGAACAACCTAAGACAGGCACAGTCGCAGGGGGGCCATCAGGTGAGAATTTGGGGATCAACAGAGGTGAGGCTCAGAACCTCATCCCCCCTGCTTTGAGAGAAATCTGCATCCGTGGATGTCTTGCTGCCCTTGTCTAGCCTGGATTAATACTTAGTCCATAGGCACACACCTGATCATCTGATCATCTACATTTGCCTTCTTACAGCACTAAACTATGTTTTCTACCTTTATCTTGCATCTACCTACCACTTCAGCATTTTATTAAAAATAAAAATAATAATAACAATAGGAGAAATGTGGGATCAACATATAAATCAAGTACAAAAATCAAACGAATATTCATATTTGACCTGATTGTTTATAGGTCATATTGCATGATCAAAACCGAAAGTTTCTGTGATGAATGCCCTTGTACTGTTCACCATGTAAGAATTTATTCACTATGTAAGAATTCGTTCACCATGTAAGAACTTGTTCGTTATGCTTCAGAAGATTGGAGACTGACGAGAATTAGGCTTGAGATGGATTAATGATTGTACATTGAGCGTTGACCCCCCTATACTGAATTTTATTGTTGTTAACAACCATTTGATCAATAAATATGAGAGATGCCCTCTCAAAAAAAATATATATATATAGGAGAGGAGACTAAAACCCACCCACAATTCTGTCACCTAGAGAATATTACAGCTAACATTTGTAGTATGTCTCTCATACTATCCATATCACTGTGCATTACTAAAATCATATTGAAGGCATAATTTTTCACCTTCATTTTGTTCTCTAACATTATATTAAACATTTTCATTTTATCATGTGATTGAATTTTTCATTGTTCTTAGCATTGTCTTAAATGGTTGCAGAATATCCGTCATTTGGATATGATATTTTATTTAATCCTTCCGTTGGACATAAGTTGGTTTCAGGATTTTGTGCTATAAACAACATTACAGTGAACACCTCTGCCTGCAGTTTGGATTTTTTTCTCAGGATATACTTCTGGACTTGGAATTACTGTGTCAAATGATCAAATATTTTTAATATTTCTTAAATACACAAGTAGGCTAATAATTTCAAAGGAAGCTACAAAAATTATAAGCAAAAAATACAGATAAATGTAGAAGGAAAACAATCAAGTTCCTGAGATATAGTTTTAAAAAATTAAATTTTTTATTTTATATAATTGTAGATTCACATGCATTGGTAAGAAATAAGACAGAAAGATCCTGTATAGCCTTTACTCCATCTCCCAATGGTAACGCCTTGCAAAACCATAGTACATTATCACAAGCAGGATATCTGATTGACACAGTCAAGATAAGAAACATTTCTATCATCACAGGATCCTCCATTTTGCACTTTTGTAGCCATACATGCCTCCTCCCAACTCCCATTCCTGACCCTTGGCAATTACCAATTTATTCTCCATGTCTGTAATTTGGTTATTCTAAGAATGCTACATAAATGTAATCATAAAGTGTGTGACTTTTGAGGATTGGCTTTTTCCACTCAGCATAATTCCCTGGAGATTCATCCAAGCTGTGCATATCAACAGTTCATCCTTTTCACTGCTGAGTACTATTCCATGGTATGATGTACCACTGTTTGTTTAACCAATCACCCATTGAAAGACACGTGGGTTGTTCCCAGTTTTTGGCTACCATGAACAAAGCTGTTAAAACATTTGCATACAGCTTTTGATATAAATATAAAGTTTTATTCTCTGGGGGAAATACCTAAGAGTGCAATTGATGGGTTGTTTGATAGTTTAGTTTTATAGAAAAATGCCAAACTGCTTTTCCAGAGTGGATGTTGTATTTTGCATGCCCAGCAGCGGCTATGGGTGATCCAGTTTTTGCATCCTCAGCAGTATTTGGTATTGTTATTGTTCTCCATTTTAGCCATTCACAAAGGTGTGGAGCGATATCTCATTGTGATCTTAATTTGCACTTTTTCAATGGTTAATGTTGTTGAACATCTTTTTATGTGCTTATTTGCCATCTGCATGTCCTGTTGATGACATGTTCATGACTTTTGCTCATTTCCTAATTAGAGTGTTTGTGTTTTTAATGTTGAGTTTTTATATATTCCAGATTCTGTTCCTTTTTAGGATATGTGCTTTCAAATCATTTCCTTCTAATCTCTGGCTTGTCTTTTCATTCTTTTAAGAGGGTCTTTTGCAGAGTAAAATTTTCATTTTTGATGTGGTTTAATTTATCAGTTTCTCCTTGTATGGATTATGTTTTTATTATGAAGTCTAAGAATCCTTTATTCAGCTCTAGATCCCAAAGATTTTTCTTTTTTTTTTTCTCTAAGTTTTATAGTTTTATATTCCCTCCTCACCCTTCCACCATGGGGTATTCTGGTAAGGACCAGAAACCTGCTAGTTAAATCCTAAAAATCCTGTAATATTATTTTATCCTTACTTTTACATTTTGCACTTAAGTCTGTGATGCATTTTGAATTAATTTTTGTATAAGGTAAGAGCCTTAAGTCAAGATTCTTCTTTTTTGTTGTGTTTTGTTTTCTTTTTTTGGCTACAGATGTCCAACTGCTCCAGTACCATTTGTTGAAAACACTTTCCTTCCTCCATTGAATTTATTTTGCTCTTTTACCAAAAATCAGTTGGGCATACTTGTGTGGGTCAATTTATGGATTCTCTGTTCTATTCCATTGACCTATGTATTTATCCCTTTGACAATGTCTTGATTACTGTAGCTATATTGTAGGCTTTAATATAAAAAAGAGTCATTCTTCCCACTTAATTCTTACTTTTAAAAATTGCTTTAGCTCTTCTAGTTTTGTTACCTTTCCATATAAATTTTAGAATAATGCTGTCTGTATCTACAAAATATTTGGCTAGGGATTTTGATAGGGATTACATTAAAGCTGTATATTAGTTTGGGGGAGAATTAACATCTTCACTGTGTTACATCTTCACTATGAATCTTTAAATCTATGAACATAGTATGTTTCTCATTTATTTAGGTCCTCTTCAATTTCTTTCATCAGCAAATTGTAATTTTTAGCATATAGATTCTATATATTTATTAAGCTTACACCTTAAGTGTTCATTTTCTTAGGCATGATTGTAAATGACATTGTGTTTTAAATTTAATTTTCCATGTCATTCTTAGTATGTAAAAGTGTGTAATGAGCCTGATGTTAGTTGTAAGGCTCCTTTTTTTTCTTTTGTAGGTAATATACCAAGTTAAAGAAGTTCCCCTTTACTCCTAGTTTGCTGAGAGTTTTTGTGATGGGTGGGTGTCGATTTTCTCAACACTTTTTAAGATGCGGGTTTTTTGTTATTAAAATTTCTTGTGAGGCACTCAAGCAGTGATTCTGTAGGCTCAGAGCCACGTTCCCTCAAGACGGATACACAGCACATACAGGTGGGCTTCCCTGACTTTGCCCAGCTTTCTTCACTTTTAACAACCTGTCTCACTGTGTTGGATGCCATTTTATTTTCCCAAGATCTCTCAAACTGGTCTATTTTCCACGTTCCCTTACATTTATGAAAGGACTTCATTTATTAAAACTCAAATATTTTCCTTATTCAGGCCTCCCAGGTTTTCCCACTCAAATCTTATTTCCAGTTTGTGAAATGTCTGTTTTAGAACTGATTTTCAGGGCGGCAGTGAGGGATACATTAACTGATTTAGACTTCTCTGTCTTGGGTTATCCACACTACCTACCTTTGGAGCCTTTCAGAATAACTCGGGTGACTTATCCACAGAGGTGTGCTGGTAAATCTTTAATAACCAGCTCTCAGGGTCAGGGGAACCCTGATTTGTTGATTTCCATGATATAAATGCTCCTCCATGACTAATTTTAAGCTACCATTGTGTTGTCATTGAACATAAATTGGGAAGAGATGTGCCCAACTAGTTTTCATGAATGGTACAGGCTGGATCCATCAGACCACTACTTACACATAACTTAATGTTATGTTAGTGTTACACTGCTGACAGCCACTCCTAACACAAACTGCCCCAGGCACTAAACTTCCCAGACTACTGTAAGACTGCTACATTCTTTTCCTGCAGTATTCTTAGAAGTATATGAAAGAAAGGGTAAGTTTAATGAGTAGCAAGTACAGTTTTTGGACATGTATCAGTTGTTCATTTCTTTTTACTGCTGAGTAGTATTCCATGGTAGGGATATGTGACAGTTTGCTTAACTCTTCACCTGTTGAAGGACAGGAGTTGTTTCCAGTTTTTGGCTATTAAGAATAGATCTATGAACATTCATGCACAGGATTTTGTGTGCACATCTTTTTTTGAATATCCTTTTATTATCCTTCTTTCCCCTCCAGCCTCCACCAAAAAAGCCTGAGATCCAAGAATTATATCTTCCATGCTTTGTCTTTTAATTCCAGTTTCAAGATAAAAGGGAATTACAAGGGGAAGAGGAGCCAAGATGGTGGTGTGAGTAGAGCAGCAGAAATGTCCTCCCAAAAACATATATATTTTTGAAAATACAACAAATATAACTATTCCTAAAGACAGACGCGAAGATACAGGACAAAAGCCAGGCTACATCTACACCTGCAAGAACCCAGCACCTCATGAAGGGGGTAGGATACAAGCCGTGGCCCGGTGGGACCCAAGTGTGCCCCTCACCCCAACTCCCAGCAGGAGGAGAGGAGTCAGAGTGGGGAAGGAGAGGGAGCCCAGGACTGTTAAACACCCAGCCCTAGACATCTGCATGGGAAGCGCGGACACACAGTGCGTGGTGTGCTGGATACTAGGGAAAATGGACAGTAAAACCTGTGAGCAGGTCCCCACAGCCAGTGCCCCTGGGACAAAAGAAAAGTGAGTGCATTTTGAAAGTCTTAAAGGGATAGGAGCCTCACAGCTGGATGGAAGCATTCCGGCACATTCAGCCCAGCAGCTGGGAACCCTGGGGAACTCTGGGTGCCATCTATCCCTGGGCGGCAGCGCAGCTCAGAGGCCCCTCACAGCGATAAACAGCCTCCCGCCTATTCCCGGTCTGGGGTGGCCCTGCCTTAGCAGGGCAGCAGCCTGAGGCCTGCCACGCCCACAGCAACCACATGGAGCTTACTTCACAGGGGCCCACCCAAGAATCAGAGACCACATCTGCGAGCAGCTGCCCAGTAAAAAGCCACTAGGGGTCACCACTCTCCCAGGAGAGGAAGGTCACAAACTAACAAGAAGGGATGTTCTCCCAGCTGACACACGTGCCAACTCCCCACAACTACCTCTATCGCCATGAAAAGGCAGAAGAATTTGATCCAGAGCAGAAGCACACAGACATCCTCGCCTGAGAGGGAACCTGGGGAAGATAGATATAACCAATCTTCCTGAAAAAGAATTCAAAATAAAGGTCATAACTATGCTGGTGGAGCTGCAGGAAAAAATGCAAGAGCTAACTGACACAGTAGGGATGGAGACTACAGAAATAAAACAGTCTCTGAAAGGACTTAAAAGCAGAATGGATGAGATGCAAGAGGCCATTAATGGAATAGAAACCAGAGAACAGGAATGCATAGAAGCTGACACAGAGAGAAACAAAAGGATCTCCAGAAATGAAACAATATTAAGAGAACTGTGTGACCAATCCAAAAGGAACAATATCAGCATTATAGGGGTACCATAAGAAGAAGAGAGAGAAAAAGGGATAGAAAGTATATTTGAAGAAATAATTGCTGAAGACTTCTCCAAACTGGGGGAGGAAATAGTTGCTTAGACCATGGAAGCACACAGAACTCCCAACAGAAGGGACCCAAGGAGGACAACACCAAGACACATAATAATTAAAATGGCAAAGATCAAGGACAAGGACAGAGTTTTAAAGGCAGCTAGAGAGAGGAAAAAGGTCACTTACAAAGGAAAACCCATCAGGCTATCATCAAACTTCTCAACAGAAACCTTACAGGCCAGAAGAGAATGGCATGATATATTCAATGCAATGAAACAGAAGGGCCTTGAACCAAGGATACTGTATCCAGCATGATTATCATTTAAATATGAAGGAGGGATTAAACAATTCCCAAACAAGCAAAAGTTGAGGGAATTTGCCTCCCAAAAATCACCTCTACAGAGTATTTTAGAGGGACTGCTCTAGATGGGAGCACTCCTAAGGCTAAATAGATGTCACCAGAGAAAATAAAATCACAGCAAAGAAAGCAGACCAACCAAATACTAACTAAAGGCAAAAAATAAAATCAACTACTCACAAAAGCAGTCAAGGGAAATGCAAAAGAGCACAGAATAAAACACCCAACATATAAAGAATGGAGGAGAAGTAATAAGAAGGGAGAGAAATAAAGAAACATCAGACAGTGTTAATAATAGCTCAATAAGCTAGTTAAGTTAGACAGTAAGATAGTAAAGAAGCTAACCTTGAACCTTTGGTAATCACGCATCTAAAGCCTACAATGGCAATAAGTACATATCTTT
The DNA here is from genome assembly GCF_040802235.1 of Manis javanica. NCBI lineage: Eukaryota > Metazoa > Chordata > Mammalia > Pholidota > Manidae > Manis > Manis javanica. Next base: position 43,913,154 of record NC_133163.1, on the reverse strand, counting down.
CAATAATCACCCTAAATGTAAATGGACTGAAAGCACCAATCAAAAGACACAGAGTAATAGAATGGATAAAAAAGCAAGACCCATCTATATGCTTCTTACAAGAGACTCACCTCAAATCCAAAGACATGCACAGACTAAAAGTCAAGGGATGGAAAAAGATATTTCATGCAAACAACAGAGACAAAAAAGCAGGTATTGCAGTACTAGTATCAGACAAAATAGACTTCAAAACAAAGAAAGTAATAATGAGATAAAGAAGGACAGTACGTAATGATAAAGGGGTCAGTCCAACAAGAGGATATAACCATTATAAACATATATGCACCCAATATAGGAGCACCAGCATATGTGAAACAAAGACTAACAGAATTAAAGGAGGAAATAGAATGCAATGCATTCATTTTAGGAGACTTCAACAAACCACTCACTCCAAAGGATAGATCCACCAGACAGAAAATAAGTAAGGACACAGAACCACTGAACAACACACTAGAACAGATGGACCTAATAGACATCTACAGAACTCTACATCCAAAAGCAACAGCATACACATTCTTCTCAAGTGCACATGGAACATTCTCCAGAATAGACCACATGCTAGGCCACAAAAAGAGCCTCAGTAAATCCCAAAAGATTGAAACTCTACCAACCAACTTTTCAGACCACAAAGGTATAAACTAGAAATAAATTGTACAAAGAAAACAAAAAGGCTCACAAACACATGGAAGCTTAACCACATGCTCCTAAATAATCAATGGATCAATGACCAAATTAAAATGGAGATCCATCAATATATGGAAACAAATGACAACAACAACACAAAACCCCAACTTCTCTGGGATGCAGCGAAAGCAGTCTTAAGAGGAAAGTATATAGCAATCCCAGCATATTTAAAGAAGGAGGAACAATCCCAAATGAATAGTCTAAAGTCAAAATTATAGAAATTGGAAAAAGAAGAACAACTGAGGCCTAAAGTCAGCACAAGGAGGGACATAATAAAGATCAGAGAAGAAATAAATAAAATTGAGAAGAATAAAACAACAGAAAAAATCGATGAAACCAAGAGCTGGTTGTATGAGAAAATAAACAAAATAGATAAGCCTCTAGCCAGACTTATAAAAAGAAAAAGAGAATCTGCACACATCAACAGAATCAGAAACGAGACAGGAAAAATCACGATGGACCCCACAGAAATACAAAGAATCATTAAAGAATGCTATGAAAACCTATATGCTAACATGCAGGAAAACCTAGAAGAAATGGACAACTTCCTAGAAAAATACATCTTTCCAAGACTGACCCAGAAAGAAACAGAAAATCTAAACAAACCAATTACCAGCAATGAAATTGAAGTGGTAATCAAAAAACTACCCAAGAACAAAACCCCTGGGACAGATGGATTTACATTGGAATTTTATCAGACATACAGAGAAGATATAATACCCATTCTCCTTAAAGTGTTCCAAAAAATAGAAGAGGAGGGAATATTCTCAAACTCATTCTATGAAGCCAACATCACCCTAATACCAAAACCAGGCAAAGACCCCACCAAAAAAGAACAGACCAATATCCCTGATGAACATAGATGCAAACATACTTAATAAAATATTAGCAAACCGAATTCAAAAGTATATAAAAAGGATCATACATCATGACCAAGTGGGATTCATCCCAAGGATGCAAGGATGGTACAACATTGGAAAATCCATCAACATCATCCACCATATCAACAAAAAGAAGGACAAAAACCACATGATCATCTCCATAGATGCTGAAAAAAGCATTCGGCAAAATTCAACATCCATTCACGGTAAAAACTCTCAACAAAATGGGTATAGAGGGCAAGTACCTCAACATAATAAAGGCCATATATGATAAACCCACAGCCAACATCATACTGAACAGTGAGAAGCTGAAAGCTTTTCCTCTGAGATCAGGAACAAGACAGGGATGCCCACTCTCCCCACTGTTATTCACCATAGTACTGGAGGTCCTAGCCACGGAAATTAGACAAAACAAAGAAATACAAGGAATCCAGATTGGTAAAGAAGAAATTAAATGTCACTATTTGCAGATGACATTATATTGTACATAAAAAACCCTAAAAATTCCACTCCCAAACTACTAGAACTAATATCAGAATTCAGCAAAGTTGCAGGATACAAAATTAACACACAGAAATCTGTGGCTTTCCTATACAATGATGAACTAATAGAAAGAGAAACCAGGAAAACAATTCCATTCACAATAGCATCAAGAAGAATGAAATACCTAGGAATAAACCTAACCAAGGAGGTGAAAGACCTATACCCTGAAAACTATAAGACACTCTTAAGAGAAATTAAAGAGGTCACTAACAAATGGAATCTCATCCCATGCTCTTGACTAGGAAGAATTAATATTGTCAAAATGGCCTCCTGCCCAAAGCAATATACAGATTTGATGCAATCCCTATCAAATTACCAACAGCATTATTCAATGAACGGTAACAAATACTTCAAAAATTCATATGGAACCACCAAAGACCCTGAATAGCCAAAACAATCCTGAGAAGGAAGAATAAAGTGGGGGGGGGGATCTCACTCCCCAACTTCAGGATCTACTACAAAGCCACAGTAATCAAGACAATTTGGTACAGGCCCAAGAACAGACCCACAGACCAGTGGAACAGAATAGAGACTCCAGACATTAACCCAAACATATATGGTCAATTAATATATGATAAAGGAGCCATGGACATACAATGGGGAAATGACAGCCTCTTCAACAGTTGGTGCTGGCAAAACTGGACAGCTACATGTAAGAGAATGAACTGGACCACTGTCTAACCCCATACACAAAAGTAAATTTGAAATGGATCAAAGACTTGAATGTAAGTCATGAAACCATAAAACTCTTAGAAATAAACATAGGCAAAAATCTCTTGGACATAAACATGAGTGACTTCTTCATGAACATATCTCCCCAGGCAAGGGAAACAAAAGCAAAAATGAACAAGTGGGACTATATCAAGCTGAAAAGCTTCTTTACAGCAAAGGACAACATCAATAGAACAAAAAGGTACCCTACAGTATGGGAGAATATATTCATAAATGACAGATCTGATAAAGGGCTGACATCCAAAATATATAAAGAGCTCATGCACCTCAACAAACAAAAAGCAAATAATCCAATTAAAAAATGGGCAGAGGAGCTGAACAGACAGTTCTCCAAAGAAGAAATTCAGATGGCCAACAGACACATGAAAAGATGCTCCACATCGCTAGTCATCAGAGAAATGGAAATTAAAACCACAATGAGATATCACTTCACACCAGTAAGGATGGCCACCATCCAAAAGACAAAGAACAACAAATTTTGGCGAGGTTGTGGAGAAAGGGGAACCCTCCTACACTGCTGGTGGGAATGTAAACTGGCTCAACCATTGTGGAAAGCAATATGAGGGTTCCTCAAAATGTTCAAAATAGAAATACCATTTGACCCAGGAATTCCACTCCTAGGAATTTACCCGAAGAATGCAGCAGCCCAGTTTGAAAAAGACAGATGCACTCCTATGTTTATCGCAGCACTATTTACAATAGCCAAGAAATGGAAGCAACCTGAGTGTCCTTCAGTAGATGAATGGATAAAGAAGATGTGGTACATATACACAATGGAATATTATTCAGCCATAAGAAGAAAACAAATCCTACCATTTGCAACAACATGGATGGAGCTAGAGGGTATTATGCTGAGTGAAATAAGCCAGGCAGAGAAAGACAAATACCAAATGATTTCACTCATATGTGGAGTATAAGAACAAAGAAAAACTAAAGGAACATAACATCCGCAGAATCACAGAACCCAAGAATGGACTATCAGTTACCAAAGGGAAAGGGACTGGGGAGGATGGGTGTGAAGGGAGGGATAAGGGTGGGGAAAAAGAAAGGGGGCATTATGATTAGAATGTATAATGTGGAAGGGGGGCACAGGGAGAGCTATGCAACACAGAGAAGACAAGTAGTGATTCCACAGCATCTTACTACATTGATGGACAGTGACTGTAATGGGGTTTGTGGGGGGGGACTTGGTGAAGGGGGGAGGCTAGTAAGCATAATGTTCTTCATGCAATTGTAGATTAATGATACCAAAATTAAAAAAAAGTTAAAAAAAAGAGAATTACAAGAAATGTAAATTTGTGTGATTCCACCTGTAGCAATGTTATATTAAAATTTTAAGAGGAGCTGGCCATTGGAAGCTCACACTCTGAATATGAACAGGTTGTGACCCACACATTAATTGCAACAAAATGCCCTCCAGCAGTGACACAGCATCACAGGGGTGTTTTGACACTAACTGTGCTGTCCTGTTGGCCTCTAGCACCTGCGGACATGCCCACATCCTCAGCATGCACTTTTCCTACTCCCAAGTCAGATAGAATGAGGACTTTCTAAGCAAATAAACTGGAACCCAAACCCATGTTCTGTACTTGTGTGGATGAGCTGTCCCAATGATCCATTCTTGGAAAGCATCTTAGATGCCTATGTTGAATGGCGCTGTGCTGTCATCACGACTGCATGAATTTTCATTTCTCTGAAGCATGAACTCTCAAGGGGGCAGAATTGCTGACTCTTTAACAGTGTGGGTCCAGGGCAGACACGTGGGTCAGAGACCGAGATCTGCTGGTATTAGCAGTGGGACTTTGGGCAAGTTGTTTATCATTTGGACTCAGGTTTATCATTTGTCAAGCAGGGATAATAATACTATTTGCCCCATCCAGTTGTTATGAAGACCAAATGAGACAGCACATGTAAAGCCTCTAAGAAATGTTTGGCCCATATGACATTATCATCATCATCACCACACACATTTTGGGAGTGCAGGAGAAGCACAGGGCCCATTCTCTTCCTTAGGGCCACTTGCTTCCTCACAATCTTGGCACAAGGTGGATACGTGTGCCTCGGGGAGGGTGGCTCCTCAGTTCAGCCCCGCAGCTCCCGCTTCCCCACAGCAAAGCTGAGTACACCGACTTCTGGCCCCTCCGAGCTCTGGCTGGGATCCTGGAGGTGCCGCTCACTCCTCTCTCAGGGCTGGCCCAGCACACAGCTCACTCCACATGTTGGAGGCAAACAGAAGCCAGCCAACCGACCTGTAAGGTGTCTTTGGTAATGGCCACTCTCCCCGGTCACTTGTTACCCCATCTGCTCTTTCTGCTCCCATGCAGCAGGCAGTCATCACAGGCGCTCCAGCCTGAGCTCAGCTCTCAACTGGCATGCCTGCCCTAACGCCCCAATGGTCACTCCAGAGGGGTGGGAGCTGTTTCCTGCCACTAGCACCCACCACTTTGTTCTCCTTCTGCATCCTGTACGAGTCTTCTCTCTCTAGCCAGTCCAGACTCACTGCCCTTTGGGACCTCCTTTAACTCAGGGATTGGTGTTTCTCTACAGGCAGCAGGGAGCACTCTGCACCTATACGGGGTGGCAGCTCTTCACGCCGATCCTATTAAGTCCTCTTACTCTCAGTAGCCAGCAGCAACTTAAGGCTGAACCACATTCATCTTTGTGTCCTATTAAGACCCAGTCAAGTGTCTATATAATATATCAATATTTATTAAATGAATGCTTGAATAAATGATGAGCTTCTTGAAAGCATCGGGGGGTAAATACCCCACTAACTTGGATCCCTGCTGCATCCCAGGGATCAGCCTTCTGCTGGCAAGTTAGCCCATAATCTCTGCAGCACTCCTTGGCTGCTGAGTTTCCAACCGCGGTTTTACACCTGTTTCATTTTATGGTATTTATTGGGAAAGCATTTTAGCTGCTTATTATAGTCAGATATCATCCGTGACAAGCCATTTTCCTTGAATTAGCCCAGTGAGAAATATTTCTAAAGGCGTTAAATGAAATCATCCAGACGCTTCCTATGTTCAGCTGGACCGGCAGCCACATTCAGTCCCTGGTCTTGAATGCAGAATGGATTGCGGTGTTCGTCTACTTCGAGCAGCAGAGCTGCTGCTAATTCTCACACTAACAAACGGGGCTTTAACAAATCCTACCAAGCAAAAGTACAGGAGAATTTACAGTCGTGTTTTCAGTAAATTAAATGAGATAATGTAGTAGCTGGCTCCTAGTAAGCAGCCTGTAAATACTGACTGTTGTGATGCTGAATACCGCTACCAAGAATTGTTGCAGAAAAATACCACCAAAGAAATACAGGGGCTGGTAGGAAAATCTTTGTTCACGGGTTAGTAGAAAATAAGGTCATATAAATAATCACTTCATTCGAAGTTAAGAATAAGGAAAATAATGCTGAAAAAGAAACTTACTTAAAAAAATTAAAGAGATGAAAATAGAGGGGTTAAGAAAATTGATAGAAAGTAAATAGGCAAATGTGCATTTTCATAATGTGTTTAAAATCATGAATTACATGCTTAGGCACTCACCCTGGAAAATTTCCCACACATATTGCTTCCAATTGCTGTTCAAAACGTTGAGATATGTAAAACAACATCTTCAACAATGTTGTAAGTGGAAAACTGTGATTACATCTTTACATAATTATTTCAAAGGTTTTTGGGTAAAGGCAGATATCCCCATGGAAACTCAAAGTTATGAAACATGTCCTCTGTACCTTCTGTGATTTCGTCTTGGCTGTGAAATACCACCTATGATGTTATCAAAATGCCTGAGCTTGTGGGATTGTACAGGAAAACTTTCATAAACTCTAAGATTTCTACCCTTTTCCCAAAATCTTGTTTCTCAACTTCCCGGTGCTACTATTTCTTTGCTTTGTTATTAAATAGGAAAATACTGACTTTGGCCACGTCAAGTTACCAGCTTTGGTTTTAGTGATGTCTTTTCAAAGTACTATTTAACTCATATTAATTTTGGATGCAGTTGTCTTTCATAACTTGAGTTTAAAAACCTGGAAGTAGAATTTTATAGTATGATGACTCTTGATGATTAACTTTTATTCCTGGATAAACAGAATGCTGACTCTCCCACAGCCTGTGAGCAGCAGTGATGATCTCGGTGGAAGACAAATGTAACATGATCTTAGCAGCTAGCCAGGCTGCGTCATCAGCTGAGAGAGAAAGAGATCCTCTGTGGGTTTTTTTTATAATTAAAAAACTTTAACTTTATAAGAACTATTTTGTTGAGGTATAAATGAAATGTAAAAAGCTGTCCCTATTTATGTGTATAACTTGTTACGTTTGGGAATAAGTGTACACCTGTGAATCATCACCACCTTCAAGGCCATAGACATATCCATCACCTCCCCAAATTTCCTCTTGCCTCCATTATTATTACTCTTATTATTATCTTTTGCATATGTGTGTGTGGTGAGAGCACTAACATAAGATCTACCTGCTTAGAAAATATTAACTATACAATTCAATATATTTATAGGCTCTGTGCTAGATAGTAGCTCTCCTGGACCAGGTTTTATTAGAGCAAGACTGAAGGACAGTCCACATGCTGGAGGTTAGCCACAGCACAGAATTTCCCATGGGGACTGATTTATAGGTGGTGGCCATGAGATAGTGCTGGCCCACATGGTATGGAGTAGACCAGTCATCATATTCGGTCGAAGTGTATATAAATGAGGACCCTGAGCCACAATGAGTTTGGCACTGGTTATGCCCTGGGTTGGAAATAACAGCATGGCAGGATGGCCCCTCCCCACCTCCATTCAGTGAAAAGCTGGCGTTATTTTATTCTAGCAAAAAATCTAAAAATAAATAATATTTTTGCTTTAGAAGTATACCTATGAGATAGTTTAAGGGATTTTTCAGTAAGTACATTCTGAGTGGGGCAGTTGTCATAAAGCAAGATAATCAGTAAACTTTCCTCACTAACAGTACAAGGAAAATTCTAATTTCCCCTCTGAAGTTATTGGCTGGCCAAAGCTAACTATGTTTACATTTTTAAATCACAGAAAAATATCAGTAATTCTTTAAAAAAATACAAATAAATAAATAATGGCAATAAAAGTCCAGAAGCATTTTTTTTTCAGAAGTTAGAAAAAAAATGGTATTTTTAAATGAAAATAAAGACTTATTCTTTATCTCAGTGGAGTAGAATTAAAGTGAACTTATGTTTTTGGCACTTATTCTATCAAGCAACATATTACTTAGCAAAAACAACGTTCTTCCTTTGGATTTAGAAGCAGTGCTTAAACAGAGCTGCTAATTGACACTTAGTGAAAAACAATTTATGGTACGTTTTATTTTCTCATTGCTATAAAACTGGTTTAAAATGATGAGGCTCATGAAAGGATATGACCCTGACCATAAAATGTACTTATTAGACTTGTTTGATAAATCATGAAGGGGAGATTCTCACTTCTTAATAAGTGTAAGACACTGCAGTGGGGAGCAGGGCCTAGGCAGTGGGGGAGGTCTCCCTCCCTCTTGCCTCCCTCCCTTGCTCGCTTTCTATTTCCAGATGACAGAAAACTGTGTTTCTGAACATCCAGCTTCTGTCATGTCTCCTGCTCTTTAGTAGCCAATCTGGTGCCCAGACACAGTGAAGCTTATATCAAGATGGGACTGAGATCCTGTCTGAGTTCTGACACACCTGAAAAATAGCAACAGCTACCCTAGAATTACAGAAGTCAAATTCTAGGCTAGAAACAGCCCTCCCAGGGCCATATTGGTGCAGGAGACTCATTTATTATTTTTTCTAACTTTAAAAAAAATTAAGTTATCATTGATATACAATCTAATGAAGGTTTCACATGAGCAACATTGTGTTTACTACATTCACCTATATTACCAAGCTCCCCCCATAGCCCATTGCAGTCATTGTCCATCAGCATAGTAAGATGCTATAGAGTCACTACTTGTCTTCTCTGTGCTATACTGCCTTCCCTGTGCCCTCCCTACATTATGTGTGCTACTTGTAATGCCCCTTAATCCCCTTCTCCCTCCCTCCCCACCCCCTTTCCCTTTGGTAACTGTTAGTCCATTCTTGGGTTCTGAGTCTGCTGCTGTTTTTGTTCCTTCAGTTTTTTCTTTGTTCTTACACTCCACAGATGAATGAAATCATTTGATACTTGTCTTTCTCTTATTTCACTGAGCATAATACCCTCTCACTCCATCCATGTTGTAGCAAATGGCAGGATTTGTTTTATTCTTATGGCTGAATAATATTCCATTGTGTATATGCACCACCTCTTCTTTATCCATTCATCTACTGATGGACACTTAGGTTGCTTCCATATCTTGGCTATTGTAAATAGTGCTGTGTTAAACATAGGAGTGCATATGTCTTTTTGAATCTGGGATCTTGTTTTCTTTGGATAAATTCCTAGGAGTGGAATTCCTGAGTCAAATCATATTTCTATTTTTAGTTTCTTTAGGAACTTCCATATTGCTTTCCACAATGGTTGAACTAATTTACTTTCCCACAAGCAGTGTAGGTGGGTTCCCCTTTCTCTGCATCCTCGCTAGCATTTGTTCTCCTCTATCTTTTGGATGTTGGCCATCCTAACTGATGGGGAGCCTCACTTATATATTCACTCCTTCGTACCTTCCTTTATCCATTCCTCAAATGTGCCGTGAGCATCGATAATGGCTCCGGCCCTGTGGCTCTGGGACAGTGTGAATTTAGTAATGAACACAGCAGACGTGGACTCCTCCCTCCTGGAGCTTGCAGGTGAGAAGAGGAAATGTGCCCAGTGCTTTGATGGGACCCCTGAAACCCCTGAGGGAATTATAAACCCCACTGGCAGTGTTTTACTACTCACAGGCTTTGCTGTCAATGTTCTGGGACAAGGGAGTGATGGCCACTGCAACTCCAAGGTGCTGTAGAGGTGCTGAGAGTCCCAGTGGACAGGCAGGAACTTGGGGCAGGTGGAAAAGGCTGCCAGCAGGGACCTTTGAGACCAAGTCAGTTGGCTGAGACTGCAGCAGGCCTGTCTCTTGGATGCACTCATTGCGCAGCCACCTGAGCCTTAAAAAAACTTCTGTCCTTAACATTATACCAAGAATGAAATGGAAGATGTCAACCTCTCAAGTGTCTTATCTTGGGCAGCCCTAACACTGGTTGAGTTGCCTGGGGGCCAATTAACTTTCTGGGGATGGCCTTGACCACAGAGATATAAAGTAGTGCTGCTATTGTGGGTGGTTTTTGTTCATTGCCTGAACTCAAACAAGAGGGCCAGTTGCACCTCAGTGGCCTCAATTCAGGGAGCCAGTAAGACCTGCCCTGTCACTGGGAGTCCTAGCTAGGCTCCAGAAGACCCCAAGGGAGATGAATCTGAGAATCCCTCTCCTTTGTCACCATGAAGTCACATAATCTGTATCCTTTCTTGCCATATAGCCAGACTCCTTCTTAGAAAGAAGCCAACCATGGCAGAGAGATGAGTATGAGGGATTGAGGAATCTCTTGGAATTACCCCTTGGGAATGGTTTACATTATGAGATTATACTGAGATTATAAAATTGGACTAATTTTTCTCCACTAGCTGGGGACTGGGTCCATTCATAACCCACAAAGAAGCCATACTTCTTCATATGTAAGAGTATAGTTAAGTAATTTTGTGATCTCCACAATTTGTATAATGGAATATTATGCATCTACTTAAAAATAATGGTTTAGGCCTATATTTAGTAACCTAGAAAGCTGTCCATGATACACGAAAGTGAAAAAAGCAGTTACCTCATACCTTCCTCACTCCCCTTTGCTGGTGTCTCCAGCTGCACCTGCCCTAGCCCCGTCAGCTTCCTGTGTTGTTCCTCAAACACACCAAGCATGTTTGGAATTCAGGCATTTTCCCTTTTCTTTCCTCTACCTAGACCTTCTCAGCTCGAACATCATCTAGCAGAGTGGCTGTCCCTATGAAGACAGCTGCCAACTCCTCACCCAGTTACTCTCACGCAGTTTGACTTTGCTTTATTTTTTTATACAGCACATGTCCCAACCTAACATATTGCTTATTTGCTTGGCACTTGTCTGTCCCTAACAGAATGTCAGCTCCGTGAAAGTATTATCTGTTTTGTCCACCACTGTATCTCCAGGTCCTAGGATAGTGCCTGGCATATAGTGATACCTGGTAAACTTTATTGAATGAATAAATGAAACACTTGAACTCAGTTTACCCAATGGACATGTTCCTGAGCAATTGTGCATAAATTATTATAAATGGAAACATATTTTAAATGTAGTAGGAGAAAGCTGTTGTACAAATGAATCCTATCTTCATCAACCCTATAAAAGGAATTAGAATTTCCAGCTGGCCTTTTTTTAGACCCAAGTTTTAGAGTTAGATTTTCCTTCAGGCAAGATCTGCCTATATATGGCTATATGCCTGGTGGAGAGCATTCCAAGGGTCATCCAGACCCAGCTGGGCTTTCTGTATCCATGATTGGAATGGTCACTATTCCTGGGTTTGTTTATTGATGCCTAGTAAGGATCAATAGGACTGAAGGACTTGGTGGAAAATACTAATTGGAAGGAGGGATGGTATTAAAATACTAACAATCAGTATGGCCCCCATCTCCAGCTGTGTTAACCCTTTAGTTGATGATCTTGGAGAGCTGGCACAGTGGGTGACACATGCTGGTGACTATCCGTCCCCTGGGAGGAGTTTACAGATTGCTCAGGCACTGTGCAGGTTGATTTCATTTGTATCAAAGCCACGTAGACACCCCTCTTGGCTGGCATAGTCCTCAAGCACCTGGCTGGGTGGCCTGTTTGTGGTGGATGCTTAATTAACGTTTGACCAGTGAATTCATTATCTGAGAGAACTGGGTGAGAACCTCTAACTTGAGAGGGCTTTTTCATCAGTGGAGGTGTTTTTATCGCTGGTATGGTTAGCAGTATCTCCCTGGCGGGCAGCATCTCCCAAGCGCCCCTCTCTGGACACCTTCCTGCTTCGGGTTTTCTCTGCAGCTCTTCGGACTTTGACACCCTTCAGACTTTGTTTCCAACCTCTCAAGGCAGCTGGGAGGCAGGGCTAAGTTGTACGGCTGACAATCTTGGAGTTTTCTTCTGTGGTGGAAAGACCTGGAGGAGAATGCAGTATTGTCGTCACCAGGCTCTAAATCCGGCTCTGTGCCTACACCCTGCTTCCAGTGAAGTTTGGGAGAATAGGTTCATGCACCCCTCTTTCCAGCTATGGGAAACAGCGCACATCCTCAGGCCAGAGGGTGACTATTCCAACAGGGGGAGAGCCAGGACACCGAGTCATTGCCAGGCTGCCACTTTAAGGGAAAACAAGCTTTACTCACGCTCGCCACGGGGCCCAGGTGGATGCCAACTGAGTCACTAAATTTCTATCTGAAAAATTGTGCCCAGTCCTAGAACCTTCAGGGGACATCTGTAATGGGCAACGGCGGCAAAGCCATACACATGGGGCTGCAGTTCTTGCCTGGGCATGTGACACCGCCCCGGTGCCCGCACTCCTTTACTCATGAGGAGATGTCGGGACCTGGGAATCCGCGGGCTCCTCCCAATGCCTGGGGACTTCCACTAGGTCCGCGCCGCCAGGCGCTAACGAGGCCCGAGTCCTTGGGCGCCGCGCTGCCCTCCCTCCGCATTCACCAGGCGTGAGCTCGCCCTCCCAACTCTGGCAATTGACTCAGGAGAAATCCTGTTAGAGGATTTTTTTCCTCTTATAACACACTCACTCCACACCTCATAAAGATTGCAGAAGGTGCAGTAATGATCTGGCAGACGTACCCAGTGAGCCAAATTTTCCGTTGTGATACTGCTTCGAATGTAGAAAGCACAGAATTCCTCTCCTTCCGAGAGTTGTTAGGATGTGGCATGGCAAAAGTATGTTAGGAACCCAGGGGATTTGATACTGGTTCTCATTAAGGACATTGAAATTTATAGTATATCAACATACTAGTGTTAGGGGGCATTGAAGAAGAACCATAAGAGAGATTTAAGGTTTGGACTATTAAAACTATGATTTCCTTAGAAGCATGAGGCAGTGGGTATAATGGACATTTCTGTCCATCCAGCAAAAAAAAAAAAAAAAAAAAAAAAAAATTAATCCCCAAGGGAAATGGGGAATAAACACTTCAGGATTTATTCTCAATCTTAAGAAGAGTAGTTTGATTTCAGGTAGTTGAATTTCAGTTCTTCTGCCTGAAGACAGGGGAGTGACCTCTGGCCAGAGCATAACCACTGTCCCTAACATCACAGGGCACTAAAGACATAACCGCTAATGCCCTGCACTCCAGGAGAACAGCTCTCACCCACACCTACCAGAATGCCTAATGCAAAGAATAGACTTCTTGATTTCTCTGTTCCGTTAGGCAGTGCCATGTTCGTTCACTGGATCATCCATTCATTTGATAAGCTACTGTCATGCTGAATGAACAAAACAGGCATGTTCTCTGCATCCCAGCTGGGCAAGACGGGCATTAGGGATGAGTGGGGAGGCAGTTCCATTGTCCACTGGAGGGCAGATGGTGGCTTGAACCCAGGACCCAGATGCTATCAGTAGTGTAATGAGTGGCACAAGGCTTGTAGTATATTGTGCCGATCCCATTAATAGAACCCAGAGAAGAACTGAAAGTGGAAGGACGGACCCCTAGCATCTGTCCAAAGCAACCTGGAGGCTGCATGTCCCTGAGCCGAGGCAGATCACACCCAGATCTCTCATCTGCCTCCCCGGCTGGGCCTCAGGCTCCTCGAGAACAGTGACTATTGCTTGTTCCCAGTATATTCTCAGCGCCAAGCACCAACACACTGTCAACCATCAATAAGTTTAGTTGAATCAGTGAACAAATTGGTTTTTATGCATTTTTCAGGGAAGATCTGTGAGAAAAATCTATACACTGTGATTTAACAAAGCCTATTATTTATTAATACTCCTCAAATTGATTACAATGAACATACAGAAGCCTTGACTGAATCTAAGTCTCAGCTGTGAAGAATATAACTATGATATTCAAACATACTTCTGGAACTCACACACACTCATTAACTAGTATCTTTTCTTAATCATGGAATAGCAGCCTATTAGACAAATGATTTGCATTCACTATAGAAGTGTAAACAGCATTCTAAAGCATGAATATTAAACAGCATCAGTATGTCATTTATATAAGGGAATTACTATCCTGGGAAAATTAGGCACGGGAAAGCAAGAACAGAAACAAGAACAGGAAAGAATTAGGGAGAGCTCGAAATGTTTATTTTACCTTCCACTAGAATATAACCTTCGTGGGGGTAGGGGCATGGCCTGGTTCACTCTGCATTCCCAATGCTAAGACCATTGCTTGGCACGGAGCATGAAGAAGGAAGGAAAGAAAATAGGACTAAAAGACGGTGGAGATTGAAAGATATGGGAGCAACAAGGGATACATTTTTGAATACATGGGCAACTTGCTCTTACATAACATGAACAAAGGATTTTTGATTGGTGGGTGTACCAGATACTTTGTATATACAAGGTGTATATACAAAGGCCTGTGATCCCTCAGGTCCATGCTTAATGTTTCTTTACCTGTCTACCTCTGGGGCAGGAAGCCTTTAAACTGCATTTGCCAGACTTTAGCTAACTGGCTTGTTAGATTCTTCTTGTGGGAGGTACTGATGGGAGACTAAAAGGTGGGAGAAAGGGAGAAGTAGTTTTACGTTCTGGCTCTGGGAAAGAGTAGCAACAATGAAAGCAGCATCAGTTGGCCGCAAGGGGCTTTCCTGGTCCTTGCTCAGCAGCCAGATTCTGACAGTGGCAGTGAACACGAGCCCTGGGGGCATCATTTTGCTCCTCTGGGGGCTTTTTTACAGTTACTTATCTTAGAATATTTTTGCATTTTGAGATCCCCAATCCCTCTACCACCTTTGTAACCAATTGCCTGTATAAAATCCCCTCTGAGATAGCTGGGATATTTTCCATTTTCCTGGTTACACACTGGCTGCCACACAGACACTGATCATTAGATACCAACAAATGAACAATATATGCACACATCCATGTTTGGTTAAAGGTATATATACAAAGGCTCTTTAAAGCCTAAAATATCCAATATGTATATGCCTATTGTACTTGTAATACAATACAGTACTGCATGTATTATGCAGTCACATAATACGTGAAATAAAGAGACAAATGACTAGCAACAGGTATAGTAAATATAATCTCCATTCAATAGCAGATGTGTTTAAAATCAGAAAAATATAATAATGAGAGAGCTAGTCAGCTCCCTGCCTTCAGCAATGCACATCAGCTCCTCTGCCTGAGTTTCACTCTGTAAAATGAAAGGGTCAGATTAGGTCAACTCTCAATATGCTTTTAAGGCTGGAATTTTATGGATGTATGCCTTTGAGCAAAACCTTCCGAGGACACTGGGCAGGAAAATCCTCCATTTATGTGGGGAGCCTGGTTGGGCTGGAGCTTCCAATTATCCTGACCCTGAAGTATATGTCTGTGTGCAGACTCTGTTAGCACATCTCAAGTTCCATCCATTGCCAGATGTCTTTGCTTCGTGCACGGAACCATTTCAAAAGCTGTGGATGCCAAGGCATTGCCATGGCAGTGACCTCTAATGACCCTTCACATTACACTCACAAATGCAGTAAAGCAAGTTCCTGTAAGGTACCTATGTTGAAATTAACAGCCCTGTAACCAATAGGAGGATTGTGCCAGGAATCCATCACATTGTTAAATGCGAAAGAACAGTTCTAGACATTGCAAGCCTGTTTCCACTGCTAAGTTTGCTGTGCTGTATTATCTTTGATTTATGTTCCTTAATGTGTTCCTTAATACATATATTTTGTTAATATTAATGTATTTATGCATCTTGAAATTGCCTAATTAATCCCTTGCTTTCCCAGTGAGTTATGTAAGTTGGTGGATTTATATGATAAACATTATAATGAAGAAAACACAACAGTGGAGCATAAAATACTAACTTAATTCACTATACCCATAGCAAAGAAGTTTAGGCTATGATTTCCCCTCTGAAATGAGCTAATATTTCTTATCTTATTCCTTTTCCTAATTAAAACTTATCCCTTTCCTACATCCTAAGGGTAACATTTTTTTCTACCAATATTTAGAAGCTACTCTGTATCAGGGTACAGGTAGCTGACCCTTTCATTTTAGGGTGTTTTGGAGAACACTCAACTGAACAACAAACATCTCCCCCACACACCAGGATGCTTTTTTATACAGGATTTCTCAACCTCATCACTACTGACATATGGGGCCAGATAATTCTTTGTCGTGGGGGCTGTTTTATGCCTTGCAGGCTGTTTAGCTGCATTCCTGGCCTCTATCCTCTAGATGCCAAAGGCACCCCTCCCCCCCAGTGTGACAACCCAAATATCTCTAGGCATTGCCAAATGTCCCCTTGGGGGGCACAATTGCCCCTCACCTGTTTTTATCATCTATGTGTACTCAGCATTTAGCATGGTGCTTGGCAAATAGTACATCCTAAATAATGCTTGTCAAATGTTGAATGAATAAATACACATATAACTCTATCACCAAATTAGCCAAAAGAGAGGAACCGGTAGAGCACTTCAAGGGTTTGCGAGAGGAATGAGCTATTTACTCCTGGAGGGATGGGGGTCCAGGAGGAAAGATTCCCGGAGAAGACCGTATAGAAAAATGAGGTTGGGGCAGGCTTCTGAAGCAGAAATGCCCTGGGCATGGACAGGGATAAGCTGGGAAAGCAGATTGACTGGAGTGTAGGGTGGGCAGGAGGCAGGTTGAAGACAGGGCAGAGGGACTTGGGTTCATATTTTGGAGAGTCCGGAATGGCAGCTTTGAGTGAAAGCAGATTCACGAGACTGTGGGAAACTACTCCTGGTGATAATCGAGCAAGGATGTAGCATGCATCCAGCAGGAAGACTAGCCTGGTGATGGTGTGCAGGGTAGAGAGACAATGGAGATGGAGAAACCAGTTGGGATATTTTCATAATAGTTTTGTTTTTTTTTTGAGAGGGTATCTCTCATATTTATTGATCAAATGGTTGTTAAGAACAATAAAATTCTGTATAGGGGAGTCAATGCTCAATGCACAATCATTAATCCATCTAATTCTCATCAGTCTCCAATCTTCTGAAGCATAACGAACAAGTTCTTACATGGTGAACAAATTCTTACATAGTGAATAAGTTCTTACATGGTGAACAGTACAAGGGCAGTCATCACAGAAACTTTCAGTTTTGATCACGCATTATGAACTATAAACAATCAGGTCAAATATGAATATTCATTTGCTTTTTATACTTGATTTATATGTGGATCCCACATTTCCCCCTTTATTATTATTATTATTTTTATTTTTAATAAAATGCTGAAGTGGTAGGTAGATGCAAGATAAAGGTAGAAAACATAGTTTAGTGTTATAAGAAAGCAATTGTAGATGATCAGGTGTGTGCCTGTAGACTATGTGTTAATCCGAGCTGGACAAGGGCATTAAAACATCCATGGATGCAGAAGATTTCTCTCAAAACAGGGGGGGTGAGGTTCTAAGCTTCACCACTGTTGATCCCCAATTTCTCACCTGATGGCCCCACTGCGACTGTGCCTGTCTTAGGTTGTTCCTCCCTTGAGGAATCTTACCCGTCTCTGGCTAACCAGTCATCTTCCGGGGCCATACAGGGAAATGTAAAGTTGGTAAGTGAGAGAGAAGCCATATTGTTTGAAAAGGTTAGCTTTTTACTTCTTTGCATATTTATGCCCTGTGGCTTCTATGCCCAGCCTTTGTCTTGAGGTATCTTTACCACTTGGAGGACTTATGATACTCAGTAAATTCGATATGAGGCACAAATTCTATTTAAGGGTTGTAATTAGGAAGGAAGAAGAAATGCTATAGAGGTAGCAGATGGAAGAAAACATGGGAGGACTGATTATTTCTTTGACATATCTTCTAGTAGAGTAACGTAAGCATGTATAGGTTTTAAACTACTAACTAAATTGCGCACACATATTAACATAATAGGAATACAGTTATTCCTATATATATAGGAATATATACAAATATAGGAATATAAACAAAGCAGATCTATAATTACCAGCCATCTCCAGTGAAGCCAAGAAAACCAGTTAGGCACCCTAGGCATTTGTGAAAATTTGTCTATGATATGATGGATATTGTCCAACTGTACTTGAACAGTCTGAGAGAAATCAGACAAATTAAAGCAACCCATTTCTGGGAACTGTTCTCATCCCATATGTTCTTTTAATCATAGATAGTCTGTAGTTGTAAGATTTTGGAGCGCTACAACTTGCACTTCTCCTAATTCTTGGTTGAGTTCCAACAGTATAGATCCAGTCAAATTTGTTGTTTTACTGTATGCACAGGCCAGCTTAAGTATCTCCTTCTTCATTCCAATGGCAAGTCCAGGAAACGGTGGGATGGATGCACCTACAACTGCAGAATCGCCTAGATCTTTGTGGAGGTTTTTTGATGATCATCTTCTGGTATGAGTCTTCCAGAGAGTGCTGATGTTGGAAGTTCTTCATATCATATCTTAGTTCATTTTCTGGGTAGCCAAATTAGGCTTTGATCTTCTGTATAAAAACAAACAGACCCTTTGCCCACACTTTGATATGCCCTTTATACCATTGTGTAGAACTCATTGGAGGTCACCACACAGGAACTGCTTTTTTTAAATTTATTTTTATTAAGAGAAAGGAATATTATCAGAAAAGTGTACCTCCATAGCCGATCATCTGACACCCTATAAGTGATCAAAATTAAGGATATTTAAAGCATGTGTTAATCTTTGATTTACCATTAGTTTTATCCTATCAAGGAGTAATCCCCCTTTTCTTTCTTTCTTTCTTATTTTTTTTTTAATCTTTAATCTACACTTACCTGAAGAATACTATGTTTACTAGGCTCTCCCCTATACCAGGCCCCCCCTATAAACCCCTTTACAGTCACTGTCCATCAGCATAGCAAAATGCTGTAGAATCACTACTTGTCCTCTCTGTGTTGTATAGCCCTCCCCTTTCTCCCTCCCCCCCCATGCATGCTAATCTTAATACCCCCTTTCTTCTTCACCCCCTTATCCCTCCCTGCCCATCCATCCTCCCCAGTCCCTTTCCCTTTGGTACCTGTTAGTCCATATTTGGGTTCTGTAATTCCACTGCTATTTTGTTATTTCAGTTTTTCCTTCGTTCTTATACTCCTCAGATGAGTGAAATCATTTGGTATTTTTCTTTCTCCACTTGGCTTATTTCACTGAGCATAATACTCTCCAGCTCCATCCATGTTGCTGCAAATGGTAGGATTTTCCTTCTTCTTATGGCTGAGTGGTATTCCATTGTGTATATGTACCACATCTTCTTTATCCATTCATCTACCGATGGACATTTAGGTTGCTTCCAATTCTTGGCTATTGTAAATAGTGCTGCGATAAACATAGGGGTGCATCTGTCTTTCTCAAACTTGATTGCTGTGTTCTTAGGGTAAATTCCTAGGAGTGGAATTCCTGGGTCAAATGGTAGGTCTGTTTTGAGCGTTTTGATGAACCTCCATACTGCTTTCCACAATGTTTGAACTAATTTACATTCTCACCAGCAGTGTAGGAGGGTTCCCCTTTCTCCACAACCTCGTCAACATTTGTTGTTGTTTGACTTTTGGATGGCAGCCATCCTTACTGGTGCGAGGTGATACCTCATTGTAGTTTTAATTTGCATTTCTCTGATAATTAGCAATGTGGAGCATCTTTTCATGTGTCTGTTGGCCATCTGTATTTCTTTTTTAGAGAATTGTCTGTTCAGTTCCTCTGCCCATTTTTTAATTGGGTTATTTGTTTTTTGTTTTTTTGAGGCGTGTGAGCTCTTTATATATTCTGGATGTCAAGCCTTTGTCGGATCTGTCATTTTCAAATATATTCTCCCATACTGTAGGGTTCCTTTTTGTTCTATTGATGGTGTCTTTTGCTGTACAGAAGCTTTTCAGCTTAATATAGTCCCACGTGTTCATTTTTGCTGTTGTTTTCCTTGCCTGGGGAGATATGTTCAAGAAGAGGTCACTCATGTTTATATCTAAGAGGTCTTTGCCTATGTTTTTTTCCAAGAGTTTAATGGTTTCATGACTTACATTCAGGTCTTTGATCCATTTTGAGTTTACTTTTGTATATGGGGTTAGACAATGATCCAGTTTCATTCTCCTACATGTAGCTGTCCAGTTTTGCCAGCACCATCTGTTGAAGAGACTGTCATTTCGCCATTGTATGTCCTTGGCTCCTTTATCAAATATTAATTGACCATATTTGTTTGGGTTAATGTCTGGAGTCTCTAATCTGTTCCACTGGTCTGTGGCTCTGTTCTTGTGCCAGTACCAAATTGTCTTGATTACTATGGCTTTGTAGTAGAGCTTGAAGTTGGGGAGTGAGATCCCCCCTACTTTATTCTTCTTTTTCAGGATTGCTTTGGCTATTCGGGGTCTTTGGTGTTTCCATATGAATTTTTGAATTATTTGCTCCAGTTAATTGAAGAATGTTGCTGGTAATTTGAGAAGGATTGCATCAAATCTGTATATTGCTGTGGGCAGGATGGCCATTTTGATTATATTAATTCTTCCTAGCCATGAGCATGGGAAAAGTTTCCATTTGTTAGTGTCCCCTTTAATTTCTCTTAAGAGTGACTTGTAGTTTTCAGGGTATAGGTCTTTCACTTCTTTGGTTAGGTTTATTCCTAGGTATTTTATTCTTTTTGGTGTAATTGTGAATGGAATGGTTTTCCTGATTTCTCTTTCTATTGGTTCATTGTTAGTGTGTAGGAAAGCCACAGATTTCTGTGTGTTAATTTTGTATCCTGCAACTTTGCTGTATTCCGATATCAGTTTTAGTAGTTTTGGAGGCGAGTCTTTAGGGTTTTTTATGTACAGTATCATATCATCTGCAAATAGTGACAGTTTAACTTCATCTTTACCAATCTGGATTCCTTGTATTTCTTTGTTTTGTCTGATTGCCGTGGCTAGGACCTCCAGTACTATGTTAAATAACAGTGGGGAGAGTGGGCATCCCTGTCTAGTTCCCGATCTCAGAGGAAATGCTTTCAGCTTCTCGCTGTTCAGTATAATGCTGGCTGTGGGTTTGTCATATATGGCCTTTATTATGTTGAGGTACTTGTCCTCTATTCCCATTTTGCTGAGAGTTTTTATCATGAATGGATGTTGAATTTTGTCAAATGCTTTTTCAGCATCTATGGAGATGATCATGTGGTTTTTGTCTTTCTTTTTGTTGATGTGGTGGATGATGTTGATGGATTTTTGAATGTTGTACTATCCTTGCATCCCTGGGATGAATCCCACTTGGTCATGGTGTATGAGCCTTTTGATATACTGTTGAATTCTGTTTGCTAATATTTTATTGAGTATTTTTACATCTACATTCATCAGGGATATTGGTCTGTAATTTTCTTCTTTGGTGGGGTCTTTGCCTGGTTTTGGTATCAGGGTGATGTTGGCTTCATAGAATGAGTTTGGGAGTATTCCCTCCTCTTCTATTTTGTGGAACACTTTAAGGAGAATGGGTATTATGTCTTCTCTGTGTGTCTGATAAAATTCCGAGGTAAATCCATCCGGCCCTGGGGTTTTGTTCTTGGGTAGTTTTTTGATTACCGTTTCAATTTCTTCGCTCGTAATTGGTTTGTTTAACTTTTGTGTTTCTTTCTTGGTCAGTCTTGGGAAGTTGTATTTTTCTAGGAAGTTGTCCATTTCTTCTAGGTTTTCCAGCTTGTTGGCATATAGGTTTTCATAGTAGTCTTTAATAATTCTTTGTATTTCTGTGGAGTCTGTCGTGATTATTCTGTTCTCATTAATGATTCTGTTGATTTGTGTTGATTCTCTTTTTCTCTTAATAAGTATGGGTAGAGGCTTATCTATTTTGTTTATCTTCTCAAAGAACCAGCTCTTGGTTTCATTGACTTTTTCAATTGTTTTATTCTTCTCAATTTTGTTTATTTCTTCTCTGATCTTTATTATGTCCCTCCTTCTGCTGACCTTAGGCCTCATTTGTTCTTCTTTTTCCAGTTTCAATAATTGTGATGTTAGACTATTCATTTGGGATTGTTCTTCCTTCTTCAAGTGTGCCTGGATCGCTATATACTTTCCTCTTAAGACTGCTTTCACTGTGTCCCACAGAAGTTGGGACTTCGTGTTATTGTTGTCATTTGTTTCTATATATTCCTTGATCTCTATTTTGATTTGTTCATTGATCCATTGATTATTTAGAAGCATGTTGTTAAGCCTCCATGTATTTGTGAGTCTTTTTGTTTTCTTTGTAGAATTTATTTCTAGTTTTATACCTTTGTGGTCTGAAAAATTGGTTGGTAGAATTTCAATATTTTGGAATTTACTGAGGCTCTTTTTGTGAGCTAGTATGTGGTCTATTCTGGAGAATGTTCCATGTGCACTTGAGAAGAATGTATATCCTGTTGCTTTTGGATGTAGAGTTCTATAGATGTCTGTTAGGTCCATCTGTTCTAGTGTGTTGTTCAGTGCCTGTGTGTCCTTATGTATTTTCTGCCCGGTGGATCTATCCTTTGGGGTGAGTGGTGTGTTGAAGTCTCCTAAAATGAATGCATTGCAGTCTATTTCCCTCTTTAGTTCTGTTAGTATTTGTTTCACATATGCTGGTGCTCCTGTGTTGGGTGCATATATATTTAGGATGGTTATATCCTCTTGTTGGATTGAGCCCTTTATCATTATGTAGTGTCCTTCTTTATCTCTTGTTACTTTCTTTGTTTTGAAGTCTATTTTGTCTGATATTAGTACTGCAACCCCTGCTTTCTTCTCACTGTTGTTTGCCTGAAATATGTTTTTCCATCCCTTGACTTTTAGTCTGTGCATGTCTTTGGGTTTGAAGTGAGTTTCTTGTAAGGAGCATATAGATGGGTCTTGCTTTTTTATCCATTCTATTACTCTGTGTCTTTTGATTGGTGCATTAAGTCCATTTACATTTGGCGTGACTATTGAGAGATATGTACTTATTGCCATTGCAGGCTTAGGTTTGTGGTTACCAAAGGTTCAAGGTTAACCTCTTTCATATCTTACTGCCTAACTTAGCTCGCTTATTGAGCTGTTATATACACTGTCTGGAGATTCTTTTCTTCTCTCCCTTCTTATTCCTCCTCCTCCATTCTTCATATGGTGTGTGTTTTGTTCTGTGCTCTTTTTAGGAGTGCTCCCATCTAAAGCAGTCCCTGTAAGATGCCCTGTAGTGGTGGTTTTTGGGAGGCAAATTCCCTCAACTTTTTCTTGTCTGGGAATTGTTTAATCCCTCCTTATTTAAATGATAATCGTGCTGGACACAGTATCCTTGGTTCAAGGCCCTTCTGTTTCATTGCATAAAATATATCATGCCATTCTCTTCTGGCCTGTAAGGTTTCTGTTGAGAAGTCTGATGATAGCCTGATGGGTTTTCCTTTATAGGTGACCTATTTCTCTCTAGCCACCTTTAAAACTCTGTGCTTGTCCTTAATCTTTGCCATTTTAATTATTATGTGTCTTGGTGTTGTCCTACTTGGATCCTTTCTCTTGGGGGTTCTGTGTATTTCCGTGGTCTGTTCAATTATTTCCTCCTCCAGTTTGGGGAAGTTTTCAGCAATTATTTCTTCAAAGAGACTTTCTATCCCTTTTCCTCTTTCTTCTTCTTCTGGTACCCCTATAATACGGATATTATTTCTTTTGGATTGGTCACATAGTTCTCTTAGTATTGTTTCGTTCCTGGAGATCCTTTTATCTCTCTCTATGTCAGCTTCTATATGTTCCTTTTCTCTGGTTTCTATTCCTTCAATGGCCTCTTGCATCTTATCCATTCTGCTTATAAATCCTTCCAGGGTTTGTTTCACTTCTGTGATCTCCTTCCTGACATCTGTGATCTCCCTCCGGACTTCATCCCATTGCTCTCACATTTTTCTCTGCATCTCATCCCATTGCTGTTGCATTTTTCTCTGCATCTCCATCAGCGTGTTCATGATTTTTATTTTGAATTCTTTTTCAGGAAGACTGGTTAGGTCTGTCTCCTCAGGTGTTGTCTCTGTGATCTTTGTCTGCCTGTTGTTTTGCCTTTTCATGGTGATAGAAATAGTTTGCAGAACTGGTACGAGTGACAGCTGGAAGAGCTTCCCTTCTTGTTGGTTTGTAGCCTTCCTCTCCTGGGAGAATAGCGACCTCTAGTGGCTTGTGCTGGGCAGCTGTGTGCAGGCAGAACTTCTGTTTCCTGCCTGGTTGCTGTGGAGTTTATCTCTGCTGTTGCTGTGGGCGTGACCTGGCTCAGGCTGCTCCTCCAAAATGGTGGAGCCCTGTTGGAGGGAGAGCGGCCGGGAGACTATTTATCTCTGTAAGGGGCCTCTGTGCTCCCTACTGCCCAGGGGGTTAGAGTGCCCAGAGATCCCCAGATTCCCTGCCTCTGGGCTAAGTGGCCTGTCCTGCCCCTTTAAGACTTTCAAAAAGCGCTCTCCAAACCAAACCAACAACAGCAACAACAAAAGAAAAAAAAATTAAATAAATAATTAAAAAAAAAAAAGGAAAAACGTGCAATTTTCTTTGTCCTCAGGTGCCGGTCTCAGGCACCCGCTCACCGGTCTTGCTGCCCTGTTTCCCTAGTATTGGGGTCCCTGTCCCTTTAAGGCTTCCAAAAAGCACTTGCAAAAAAAAAAAAAAGCTGCTCTCATTTCTTTGTTCTCCAGTGTCAGCCTCAGGCACCCACTCACCTGTGCTGCCTTCCTGTTTCCCTAGTATCCAGGACCCCATGCATGGACTGTGTCTGTGCTCTGGTCCGGAATCCTGGGGCTCGGTGTTCAGCAGTCCTGGGCTCCTTCTCCCTCCCTGGTAACTCCTCTCCTTCTGCCGGGAGCTGGGGGTAGGGACACTTGGGTCCTGCTGGGCAGGGGCTTGTATCTTACCCACTTCGTGAGGCGCTGGGTTCTCGCAGGTGTGGATGTGGTCTGGATGTTGTCCTGTGTCCTCTGGTCTCTATTTTAGGAAGAGTTGTCTTTTTTATATTTTCATAGATAAATGTGGTTTTGGGAGGAGATTTCTGCTGCTCTACTCATGCCGCCATCTTGGCTCCGCCGAGAATATCCATAATAGTTTTTAAAGGGCACGAACTAGGCTTGTCAGAGTCACAGGAGTTCTGAGGGCAATTTGGTTGCCTACAGAGGGCTTGAGGGGCTGTGCGTGCTCCTCCCCTTGTTGATATGATGTCTAAGCCCTCACAGGACATTTATGGCCCTTCTCTGATCTCCATCCTCATCTCCCACCATATCCTTGCTCATCTCCCTCATCCTCCTACTCCCGTCCCCTTCTTAGACTCAACGGATGCTTATACCCCATAACACTGAACCAGAGACTTTCAAGCAATATCTGTCCTTCATGGTCTTTCTCCACGTTCATCTTCCTTGGAAATTCTCATTCATCCTTCAAAATGCTGTTCGGGTGCCATCTTCTTCACAAAGCATGTTTGGATCACTTAGGATCATGTACAGACTCTTCTATATCTTGTGAATATTTGTATTTTTTCACAGATATCATTGTACTGTGGTTACCTTTTACAGTCTTCTACTCAACTGTTAGCTCCTTGAGAATAAGAATTGTGTTTTATTCTCCTTGTATTTTTTTTCTATTTGCTTGGTACAGTGACTAGAAAATAATGTTTATAAAATAAGATTCTTTAGGTTTGATCCTTAGGAAGTCACTAGTAGCTTCCAGAAGTGTTTCAGTGCAATCGCAAGGCTGCAAGTTGGTTAAGTGAGAATGGAGGGCTAAGGGGCATGTCAGAAGGGACAAGTAGAGACACTGGTACAGGTGGCTCTGTTGAGAAGTGCAGGGGAAGGGCAAGTGAGTGGTCAAGCTTACAGACTCTGGAGTCATGGTGCTCAGTTTAAACCGTGGCTCCATGCTAGCTGTGTGACCTTGAGTAAGTCACCTAACTCTCTGTGCCTATTTCCTCATTTATAAAAAAGAGGCAAGATAATATAGTACCTTCCTTGTCAGGGATTAAATGAGTTTAGAATAGTGCATAATGAGTGCTCCATAATTATTTACTTTAAAAAAGCAGGCTAGACAACAGTGAGATAGGGAATGAGAATCAAGCAAGTGTTGCTTGGTTGATTTTCGGGTTGGCAGACTGAGCACATTTGCAGGCTGAGGGGAAGGAACAGTTCAGAGGGGACAACTGAGGCAGCAATCAATACCTGAGGGAAAGACATCATCTATGCAGCAAGGCTTCCTCTGAGACTGGAGAGAAGCAGGAGATGAGTGAAAAAGCTGAGGGAGGGAAGGGAAGGTGTGGGAACACACTTGGATGTCATCTCTCTTGTGAGATGTGAGAGACCCACTACATTTACTGAGTTTTGCAGGGAGGTCCCTTTCCCCTCTATAGCACTTCTCTTACGATTTTTAAAAAATGTCATTTCCCTTGCACATATGTGAGATGATGCAGGTATAAGTTATTAATTGTAGTAGAGCTTATAATGGCAGATCATTGGAATCAACATAAGTGCTCCCCATTTTGGGACTGGTTATACACATTATGGAACTCAAGAGAATACTGCACAGCTGGACAAAGAATGGAGAACTTTTTATGTGCTGAAGTGGAATGGGCACCGAGAGCTGTAGGTGAGTGAGAAGCAAAGTGCCTACTATGGCATGGTGGGCTGCCATTTAAAACCAACAGAATGAAAAGAGGAAGGGTGAAATTTTAAATGATGTATTGGTGGGTGCCTAAAATGTTCCTTAAACATACACAAAATATCAATCAAATTGGTTACCCTCAGGGGGAAGGAACTCATTGGCTGGGGGACCAGAGTAGAAGGGAGACTTCTCACTATATATCCTCTTGAACTCTTTGAATTTAAAAACATGAAAATGCACTATCTAGGCAAAAGAATTCAATTAAAAATATTTAAAGTGTCCACAGTTCTTTCCTGTTCTATTCCTGATATTTGCTTTGCCTTCATGGGGCTTACAGGGACAAGAACAACAATAACCATAAAAACCTGCTGCTTACAACCCTGGCTACCTTCCTAGGAAAGTCATTGCCATGGACCAAGAGTCACCTTGCTCTGCAGAGCACTGCAATCATTCTGTACATGTGCATTTGGGAGTAGGTGCTCTGAAGGAGCAGAATCTCCCTGCATAAGACAGCGGTTCATAGACAAATCTCAGGCAGGGTCAGTGAGAAGCCAGATGGGCTGGGAGAGAGTCGAAGTCAATGAGATGGGGACTCAGGGCTGGGCTTGCTAGCAGGATAGAGGTCACCTTCAGGCAACCGAAGACCAAGACAGCCAGACCCACCAAGGGACAATCTTACGTTGTTTTCTTTTGTGTGGAATGTGATGCCCCTTCCCTGGGATCCCCAAGTCCTCATCCAGGTACAGGTAACTCACTCCACAGTAAAGCTCTGGATGTCTTTCAAAGGGCTGTTGGGAGGACCAAATGAAATCATCCACATAGGTGCTTTGAATGGAGTCTGAAAGATAATAAGCCCACAATACATCTTTGTTGTTAATAATAAGTGTTTATACTTGCATTCATTAAAACAATGAATGTTAATGAAACATTAAGGTGGGGATAGTGGAGTGTGGGTGCCAAGTCTGGGTCAGTTCCAGAGCAGAAATCAAGGCATCAAGCGATAAACAAAATTTCAACAGAAACAGGGAGTTGGAGGTCAAAGATGTTATAAAAGTATAAGCCCGTGGGGTGCTGAGGAACTCTGAGGGGAGGGCTTTGGCTTTGGTAAAAGGGTATGAATCCATCTGATCTAGCTCTTAGGTGGCTGTGAAACCCAGCTAACTTCTGAGTTAGAGAGCTGGCTGGAGCCCCAAGTTCATATGGCCCTCGTGATTACAGCGGGGTGGCAAAACCATTCCATGCACTGTGCTGGGAACTCAGTGCCTGCAGTGCCTCTGAGGGGGACATGGTGGAGGCCTGTAGCAAAGAGTCTGTCCTTGTTGCTCGCTTGACATTTTAGAGCTGCTTTCGTAATGTGACCCGTCCTAATAAAATCTATGGTATATTTACAAACTGGAATTACCCAAATTGTGTGGAAGCCGTTGTTATGGTTTTTTAGCTTAAAAATGAATGTAGATCTAGGAAGAGCCCACCAAAGCCTACCCAGCCCTTGCTGGGTGTCTATTACATATAGAAAAATGGACACCTGGTTAGCCTTAAGATCATTATTAATGGCCACAGTTCCCCAGGATTTGATGCAGTTCTTTAAATGTCTGTCTTCAAGAGGAGGTGCCTCTGGGGAATTACATAATACTACCGGCAGTGTCGCGTATATTTAAACTGAATTTGTGTTGTAGGAAAAGGGTCTTATGAGTCAATAAATGTAGTGCTACCTCCTGTCAACTTTCTGAATGCTGTCATCATTGCCCCCAAATTAATTTAATTCATCTTTGGTTCTATGGTAGGTTTTGTGTCTTAAGAGGGAATTTTAAAAAGCAGTATTAACTGATTATCCATATTAATTTCCCTAAAGCTATAGTGCCATATGAAAGCGCAGTCTGAGATGATTTAAAGTCAGAAAACCTGCGTTTGAGGGCTGGCTCTGCCACTCAGCTGGCAAGTTTGGGGTGTCCCAGGGATTTCCACATAGAGCAATTTCCTTTAGAAAGGTTTATATTCTATTTTGAAATGTTCACATTTCTGTGAAAGTGTCATGCCTTGAAACACCCTCTCTAGTTTTATCTCTCCATCCACCTATCTATCTATTCAATCTATCCTTTACTGTTTATTACATCCTTTTCTAAAAGCAATTTCTGGGTGACAAGGGTAAATAGGAGAAGTGGCTGAGACCTAACAGCACATTTCAGAGTATTTTTGCTCTTTCTCTGGTCTGGTGCTGACCTCCTGGTTTTTAGGTGCAGGCCCTGACCCTCCTTTTAAACCGAGGCATATCCTGGCAGCAGGAGAGCATGGTAAGGAGGTCTCAGCTGCTTTGGTGGCTTGCTCCAAACAAGGACTCACACGTTTCAGCCTGGGCAAGCTCTTCTTGGATGGATTCCCTGATTTGTCCTGGAACATGTCCACTATGACAGCCACATCTCATTCCAGTTCAGGTTCCAGGCATTTGTCAGAATGAACTCATATGCCCCAAGATGGATCAGTGCCTCTGCTAGAGCCATGAAATCTGACAGTTGGCAGCCTCCAGGCAGAGTGGGTTTCTGAAAGTCTGCTTAAGTCTGGTCATTCCCAGCTTTAGGCTGGGACTCTATGCAGGGGGGTGGCCTACGGAGCAGATTCATGCAGCTCTACATTCCACACGTATTAAGCACCTCCTGTGAGCCAGGCCCTCTGAGCCACTGTGTATTGGAAGGTGCCCAAGACCCCTGCAATCACTCAGCTGCTGGAGCTCTGCCCTAAATGGAAGTAGGCCTGAAAGCGCTACAGTCCTTCCGGGGGTACCTGACTGGGTGCTTGTGTGCTGGGAGCAAGCTGGCAGGGCAGCCACAGAGGCTGGTCTAGAGAAAGGGCTGGATTTCCTGGCCCTAGGTGGAGAGCCACCACCGCAGAGCTGTGTTCCTCTGCTTCCTGATGGAAAGGACCTCGATGAGGTGGCAGAGGGAGTGAATTTCCATCCTCTTTGTCAGGGTTAGGACAGTCTGACCTGAGGCCCTACAAGGGCTTTGTGGATCTGGCCTCTGTGGGCCCAAGCAGAAATTCTGATGGGCTGTAGAGATTAGGACCTAGAAGTTTGAGGACAGGAGGGATGAATATAGTCAGAGAGATACAGTCAAGGCTAGAGACCAAAGACCAGGGTGTAATAGAGGCAAAGTCATCAATGGGATGAGACTAGGAGGACTGGCAGAAAGCATGGGTACAAGGAGGAGTATATTTGACACTCTTGGCAGGAGGGAGTAGATCTTTTTCCCCAATATTCCCTGTATCCCACACAGCACTTAATATAAATATTAGCTACTTTAAATTAAATCCCATGGACAATTCCACAAAATCCACTGTGTTTGTATCATAATGCATATTAAGCTCAGTTGGGGCTGACACACCAGCACTGCCTGTAAGACATGAATGAAGGCTGGGGGTGGAGGCTCTTTGTGCACTGTTATGCCACACATGGGCACCTCACATTCATTATCCCACTAACACCTTCAAAGAAGCCGTCAAAGAAGCCCACAAAGTAGATAAGATCACTGCCATGTAGATGATGAACTGAGCCTCAGAGAAGTTATTTGCCCAAGTTCACATGGCTAAGATGGGGTGAGGGTGGGTCTATGATACATGCGGTCCAGGGTGGTCTGAATTTCAAAGTCTAAACCTACTTCTCAAACCACCCCAAAAGCCTGTGGGGACAGAGACCATGCTTCTACCATCTTTGTGCTCCTGGCACTGGGCATGAATATGGAAAGCAACCAGTATGTTTTTGAAGAATGAATGAATGAGTGAAGGATGAGTGAGTAGATGAGGGGACAGCATCTTTTTTCATGAATACATGTTTGATGAGTCCTTGACTATATTCACAAACATGGGATGGATGCTGGAGACTCAGTTTTTGAGGCCTTATCAATAAAAGGCAGGGATCACATTTTCTATTTCTTTGATGTTCTATATTCAACAGGTACTGTACCAATATCCTATTTATAATAATGTTCCTGCTAACTGAACTCTATCAGAAATGGCTGAGGTCTCCAAAAGATAACACCACATTGGTTCAAACCCAGTGGAGGTTCAGAGCATCTGTGCAACTACTGGAGGAATATCTGAGACTTGTATTCCTTTATCTGAGCCATCTCTACTGCCTCACGGAATTAAAAGATTACCAGGTCATTTCTGACTGTTTCTGGGACTTACTGCTGCTCCATTCTTGAATGCCATTTAAAATCTGTCTATTCAAACACATATTTTCTACAAACAAAAGCTTATTTGCTATATATAGAAATATGCCACCAGAGGACTAATTTGGCAGCTTTGTTGATTACCCACTGTAATGAGCCTTATTTCATAATTAAAAGAATTTTTTTCCTAACTGCATTTCACCACTAATTAACATTTTATACATTCTGCAATGGACACTTTGGGTTGAATCAGAGACATAATTATGTCATTTCTATGCAAAGAGCAGCTTATGAATTATTAATTAATATTGAATCTGTTGATTAAAGGCTAATTCATAGGTAAACATATTACGATTCGCCACCTATTGCTCTTTAGAAGCTTTCCTTTCTAATTTCTATGATCCTTTGTCCCTTGCTAAATAGCAGGGACTAAAGAAAGACAGAAACTGGCCACACAGGTTCCAAGGACCAAAAGTAATCCATTTCATACTCTGCCTGAATTTTTAACCACGACTGAGCTTTTTCATTCCAGCTGCTGTTAATGTTGTGAAGTATGTGTAGGATGCAAGCAGGTTATGGAAAGCAAGTCACTTTGTTTTCTTAAGCTCCAAAATAAAGAATTGTCTTCTTATAAGGCACAGCAGGTCTGTTCTTTGAGGCCGCACCAGCCAGAGTGTGCCAAGGGGTGAGGGTGTCTGTCAGGTCTGGGGTGGCCTCTCCCGGGGAAGCTCATAGGTGCTCCTCACAAGCTGTCTTTGTTCCTGTGTCTGCCTGTTGATGCCCCAACTTGGCCCTGGTGGTGCCCATGCATGCCGTGAGTACTGCTTGCCTCACACACTGGACAGCCATCCTTCTCAGGACTGAGCTGGACATTCACACTTTGTTTTAGACACAGAACTGTTTCACTTCACACTCCTGGTTTCCACCAGGCTGTTGGCTCAGGAATTGGCATCCTTGTTTTAGGGCACTTGCTAATATTAGTAGATTATTCCTAATTTCTGCTTCCTAAAGTTTCAGTAGCAAGCTTTTTTCAGTTATTTCTGTGGGAGGATATTTTTTAAAAAATCACCAACAGGAATTCTATAAATCTCTGGCTGACTATCTAACATGTTTGCCATCGTTGAGTTTTGATGTGCTTTGGCTTGGTACCTCTTTCTCTAACCTGAGTTCCCAGTCCTACATGCATGTTCTGTCACCATGTGTGTGTGTGTGTGCACACATGTGTGTGTGTGTGTGTCCGTGTGTGTGCATGCGTGCTTGTGTGTATGTGTAATGTGTTTTGCTTTCCTTGGTGGAAAGAGTTACTTTCTGTTGGTTGGGGGGTCCAAGCTAAGAATTATTAGGTAGTACAGTGTTACTTTCTATGTCACTGTTTAACAAATTCACACCCACCCACACACGCACACACACATTCCCATTATTGGCACCATTAGCAATATTATGTTTTGTATTTATATATATTTAGTACAATTGCCCATGTCTATCACTTCACTTGATCTTTATAATTTCCTTGTAAGAGTAGAAAGTATTTTTTATTCTTATTTTATCCATTAGTATGCCACAAAAAGGCTAAATGGCTTGGCCATTGTCCTATAGCTAGTTACTCTTGAAAGTAGGAACGGACCCTTGTTCCTTAGCTTCTACTTCATTGCTCCCCTCAATGTATGTAATCCCATTAACCACCCCACACCTCTCTACCTATGTCCATCTGGTAAAAGGGGACCATGTGGGAAAGCCCAGTTATTAGACTTGTGTTCTTGGTCTCCCAATACTTCAACGTGGTTGATCCACTCATTGTGATGAAGACTTCTCATGGCTACTATAAGTATGAACATCCCTAGAATGAACATTATATCATATCATCAAAGTCACTTACCCTAGACTAGCTGTTTAATGGTTCCTTTCTCAAAAGCATGCTTTACTAAAAGTGAAGAAAACATCATTGGCCTGGGTTGTACAAAACTGGGAATCTAAGATGTCTTGTCTTGGTGTCTGTAGAGCTTCTCACTTCAGCAGGGGTCATGAAGTTCTAACTTGACATGCTGGCTGCAGAGCTGAGTTATGTGATCTCCCAGAAACACTGCTGGCAAGAAAGGCTTTACCAGAGACCGAGGGACAGTTGGAGGGAGCAAGACATCCCTTTGTGCTGGCTCTGGTCACGTGTGATGGCTCCTCTTCATCTCCCCCCTTTAATTTCCAGACAAAATGTATCCTTATCTCTTGAACCAGAGGGCCAAGGCCTTGTCATTAAACTTGAATTCTAGCTTTGGTTTGAGGACACCAGACCACCTTGGCCTTTTGCCCAGGAAACGATGCTATCCATCAGCCCTGTCTTGATTTTGTATTGCTGATCAAGTTGCTGTAATAAAACTCTTCATTCGAAAGTAATTCTTAGCTCTCTGACTTACTGCTTTGCCAGTTGCCATATTAGAGACTCTTAGGCTGATACTTACCCCTGGACACCCTTACCCATAGATCATGGCTTTTACTATGCTTCTCCCTTCCCCCATCCATCACCTTCCTAGGCATGGTCTGTTCAAGACTGGGACCTCAAAGTGGCCCAGTCCTAATGTTTGTATAAAATTTCAACCTTTTCAACAAAGGAAGACCTTGTGAAAGGTATGGCCACAAATCTCTTAGATTCCCTGCTGTTAGTTTCCACTGACTTTATTAAAAAAAAAACTGGTATACTATTTCCTTAGACTCTTCCATAGTACCAAAATTCTGCCGGCATAGTTGCTGGAACTTAGTAGGTATTCTATAATTGTATACCCAATAAGTGAATAAATGCAACGGAACTAAAAATATTTCAGCTCCTCAGTGGTGCTAAAGACCTATCCTACCTCTGTTCCTTTCTCCTTTGCCTTGGCACGCTCAATGCCAAAATGTTTTTCCAGTGCACCCCTTAACCACCAACCTCTGAGATCCTCCTGTGCTCACTTGGACCCTAAAGGGGGTCTAAGCTGGAAGTCCCAGACAGACTTTCTTTAGCCTTCCATCATATAGGCTGGTTTGAGCTGTTCCTGGCAATGGGATGGAGTTCAGGCCCTGGCCAACAGCCCAGCTGCCTGGACTCCAGTCCCAGCCTAGGGCCCAGGGGAGAGAACTGAGGAAGGTTATTATAGGGACTCAGAAGACTCTATTTTTACCCAACCTTGTTTTGTCCCTGAGAGATGGCACAGAGAAGGAAATAACCAGGAACCTGCAGAAATAAGACTCCCAAAGCTTTACTAGGGAAGATTGGAAGGAAAACTTACACCCTTTTAGAACAAAACACAATGTTTCTCATGGACTTTGCAATAGAACCAAACCCACTGAGAGTGATCACTGGTGCTATTTTATTTATTTAAATTAAGTATAGTTGACATGCAATATTATATTAGTCTCAGGGGTACTGCATAACGATTCAACATTTACATACATTACAAAATGTTTGCTGTGATAAGTGTAGCTACCATCTGTCACCATACAAAGTTACTACAATACTATTGACTGTATTCCCTATGCTGTACTTTGCATCCCATGACTTATTTGTTTTATATTTGGAAGGTTGTACCTCCTGATCCCCTTCACCTATTTCTCCTCCTCTAAGCCCCTCCCTTCTGGCCACCACCTGTTTTCTGTATTTATGAATCTGTTTCTGTTTTGTTTTATTTATTAGATTCCACGTATAAGTGAGATTATACAGGATTTGTCTTTTTCTGTCTATTTCACTTAACATAATTCTTTCTAGGTCTGTCCATGTTACCACAAATGGCAAGATTTCATTATTTTTTTATGGTTGAGTGATGGTTCCCCTTGGGGCTTTTTTAATCCACTCTCCTAGCATCCGCCTCACCAGTCACCATAGCTGACTACATATTAGTTCTAAGACTTCTCCTCCTTGTCCGTGATTCAACCTGCATCCACACTCCTGATGAATCCCAAAGTTCGGCCTCACCCACCTTCCTTTGCACCTTTGCTGAAGGACCTGGTCCCATGAGGCATTTCTGCAGCTCTGATTCACAGACAGGTGTAGTCTTGACTACTCCTGCAGCTGCAGCTAAGCAGGGCAATGGAGATCCTGTTGAGTAGTGAATTATTGAGGGATGACTGAGCTGCTGTAACAAGAGCCAGCAAAATTTTAGAGATGCTGTAAATACAAAAGTTTATTTCTCTTATATCCTCATCCAGGGAAATGTTCCAGATAGTGGCTGATTCTCCTCATTATTTAGGGGCCCAGGCTTGGGGTGCCTCTGCCATTTTCAACACCTGACACCCGAGGCCACTGGCTCTTTGCCTTTCCCCACCCCAGCGGAAACAGATAAAGTATGGGAGAGATCAGCCTGGTCTTGTCTCCATAGCCTGGAAGTGGCCACATGACTTCCATTCCCATTCCGTTGTCCATTAGGGACATAGTTACACCTAGTTAACTGCAAAGGAGGCTGGGAAACATAGTCCAGTTGCACGCTAGTTATGTTCAAGAAGAGAAACTGGGCTGGGTGAATAGCTAGCAACCTGCCAGGGAGAACACACACATAAGAAACTGCAGATTCCATGTCTGAGACATGAGCCCAGGGAAGTCTAGCGCTGATTCTGAGTAACAGCAAGCTATGAAGGAGATGAATTTCCAAAGACTTCATGAACATATTTTGCTTTTATTATGGTGGTAAGGGGCAGAGCAAGTAGGAGAGCTGAGGTGTAGGCTTATGATACACGTATCAGTGTATCCATCTATTCATTCAATCAATTCTTTTGATAGGCCAATAATAGGAGTAAGCAAGCAGTATTGAGGAACCAGGACACAAATGAGCTTGGCTGGAAGACAGAGCCATGTCAGGGGTGTGATACACAGAAGAAGCTTGTGAAGCTGATGGAGTAGGGAGAGCAGATAAAGGTCAACACCCCATCAGGGAAACCAGAGTTTAAATGAAAGACAAGAGGAAAGTTCTTTGAGCTGGTAGCTCTGTGTAGAATAATAGTAGAGAGATCAGAGAAATTGGGACAAGATGGAAGACAATTACCAAAACAATTAGAGAAAAGGTGATGAGTCCTGGAATAAGAGTGTAACTAAAGAAATAAAAGGAAGATACTGTTAACAAAGAAAAGTAGCAGGACATGGTGGTGAACCTTATGTGGGAGGCAAACAAGAATGAATTTCGGAGCCTGGAAAACCTAATACCATAGATGGAAGGAGAAATGGGGAGAGGCTGGGAGAGGAGGTTGGTGAAGCAGTGCTTGGCTGCTTACCTTTTGGTGGCCAAGGAGAGCTATCCCCTGTAATACCAGAGAGACAAAACTCAAGAGAGGATGAGAACTGAAGGCTACAGATGAGAGGCCTGGGTGGGAGGTCATGAAAGCCAGAGGGCTAGACTGTCTCAGGACTGAGCAGGTGTGTACGCACATTGTGACATTTTTGTGTCCGTTGAAAAATTGTGTCCAGGAAACCAGCAAGAAGCATAAGCCTAAACAAATCCTTAGTGTATACACTTGATTTTTATTCTCTTTTCCAGGTGGACACAAATGTTTCCTTAATTGTGCTTCCTCATTTATCTAAATTCTGCAAGAAATGTTCAAGGGAGCTAAGGCACAGGGAGGTGAAGTCATTTGCTTTTAGTCACACGAGTTAATGGCTGGAGTAGTAATATAACTCCAGACCATATCCATTAGGACAATGTTCCCCGAGTCTGAGAATCTATCATCTATGGTTTCATTAAAGCAAAAGCATGATGTTTCAAAACAAAAGCATGTCACTGTATTTCCTGGCACCATAAAAGTTATTTTAATATCAAAATTTTATCTCTTTTGTTCAGAGAATCATGCTTTGTGTTTATTATTGAGTGTTTGAACCCTGAAAGCTTGCCCTAAGGAACCTTTGAAGCAGCTGGATTTGGCTATTTTAGTCTCTGGTCAGGCTTCCATTCATTTCATCTCTGAAATCCAATGATCTAATCTAATAAAATTATAAAAGATTCTAAACAACACTTAATCAGCTTAGTGCAAGAGAATGAAATCAAATCCTTAGGTGTTCACACTTCATGGCTCAGATGAAATCTCACCCTGGGAGACAATCTTATTATTTGGTTACTTATTATTTGGGTGGCTGGAAGGTTGGGAGGGGATTGCATGAATTTCAAAAGATACACCAAGAACCTAGGAGGATGGAGACAGCTTTGTGGCTTTACATAGCCTAAAAAGCAAGGATTTGGGCTACAGACGGAGCCGAGATCCAGTTCAAGTTCACATGCCATTGCTTATTAGTAATGTGATATTGGGAGTTGCTGAGCTTCAAATTTACAATCAGTTGAATTGAACTGGGATAATATGACTAAAGTGGTAGAATTGTAAGAATTCATTGGGATTTCACATATATAAACACGCACACACACACACATATATATATTCTACATGTTTGTGTGTGTATCCTGTGTGTATGTTCTAGCAGTGTCAGTCACAACAATACAGGTTGTTGTTACTATAATTACTAATTATATACTTTAAAAAATATTTTTTATTATATTAAAAAAATAGCAGTGGGCCGAAAGAGTGAGGGAAAGGCTGTGGAACGCAGCGTGGAAATAACATTTGTTCTGCCTGCATCATGAAAGCCTAAATTCATTCATTCACTGAGTATTGATGCCCTGCTCTGTCAGGCCCTGGAAATGCAGAGATGAGACACACAGTCCTCCTGGGCTCCCAGTGGCCTCCTAGCATGGGGACACCCTCAGCACTCCGAGGAAGCCTGGGGTACAGCCTGCCAGTCTTGAAGGCTGTGGACTATTGATGATTGAAATGTTATTGTTGTTCTCTAGAAAATTCTCTTAAAATCATCTCACCACTCATATCATTTATTTTATGCCTCAGAATCCTACTGTAGGCTTTTGCTCAGGGGCTGTTTTAAACTTTTAATGGTGGACCTTGTTGTGACTAAGCACTGCCAAAGTAGCCACTGGTATTGTGGGGATATTTATAACAACACTTTGTCTTTTTGGAAGGGAGAACTCTTTAGCATTGCCAAAAGAGGTGGTAGAGGTACTGAGTACTACTTCCTGTGCTTCTGGAAATCACAGAAAGTTTTGATTATATCTTTGTGCATTCCTGACGATATATAGCTTCTGAAATTTACCTCCTCACTTCCAGTGCCCGCTTTGTCCCAGTGCATAACAATCCTGTAGTTCATGAGTCTGGCACCCTAAGGTTGTTGTCTGCAGAAACGGCACCCTGTAGAGTTGTGAGTGCAAAGCTTGCACACTTGAATGTGGCAGCCCTTAATTCAGGCGGTTTTGAATTATAACAAGAGACTTCTCACTCCTCTCCTAACATGAGTCAGTGATTGATTTTAAATATTGCAGAAATGAGAATACACTTGAGTCTCCTTCCAATGACATGAGTCTTACTACCTTTTCTCTCATTATGTAGGATCCGTATATGAGGAGCCAGGCCCCTTGGATTTGCATTCATATTCTGTCTCTGGGACTTTGAGCAAATTATTTTACCTTTTTGAGCTTCACCTGTGAAATGGGATGAATAGTAAACCTATAATGAACTCTCACCATATGTCAGACAATGTTCCAAGTGCTTCATATGCATTATCTAATTTAATGCAAAACATCCCAGTGAGGTGGTAATGTTATCAATTTTCCTACAGAAGTTGTAACCAAAGCTTAAATTTTAGGACCAAGGTCTACCCAAGGTCACTCAGCAATTAAATGCAGGAGCCAGGACTTGAATACAAAATCTGTGTGGCTCAGATGCCCATGCATTTCACTATGCCATGAACTAGTCACATGGATTGATGTAATACAGTTCCCGTACAAAATGGATTTCTCACTTAAATTAGCAATTTGTAGTTCTGGCTTATTGTTTTAAGGCAGACATTGTTTATGCTCAGATTTGCCTGGAGGGATCCAGCTCAGTGAAGAGCTGGCGACACCTTCTCTTAGTACTACCTTTGATTTGATGTATTCTGAATGATTCAGTAGCTCTAAAGAAATTTTCCTTCACTTTTACATTACTCTTTGTGTTAATTCTAATAAATATTTAGGTCTCCTCCACCCTTCAAATGAGACTTGAATCTACTTGATATTTTTTTCTACTACTTGGTATAGTCAACAATGAATCCTATGAGCTTAAAAGGCTATACCTCTGTCTGAGGAATTAATATATTCTAGCAACAGCCATCACTGAATCCTCTGGCTACCCACTTTCATTGTGTTCATCCAATTGGACAGACACCAGCCGTGGCAACTGAGGGGTTTCTAACAAAAGGATTAAAATAATCTAATCAGCTCCCTGGGCTGCTTTCCCATGAAGAACAGGTGTTAAAAAGTAATTGAGTCCCTAATGTTGTTACTGGGATAAAAGAGAAGATGAGTGAGCATGGGTCCCTGTACAGATGACCAAAGAGCTTCGTGTAGGATGCTGAAGGCCCTGAGACTGAACTCAGAGTCCAGGCTCCAAGTTCAAGGCCCTTCCCCAGTCAAGCCCAGCACACTGCTGCTGACTGAGTCATGTTAGGCTTTGCTCCTCATCTATGTCTTTTTTCATTTAATTTTTTGAGAAACTTTCTCTGATTATAAAAGGAATGCATGTTTTTTGTGCACACTTTCAAAAAAAAGCATAAAGAGAAACGTAAAGAGATTCATAATGACAGTCCCTAAAGAAAACTGCTGTTAAAATGTTGGTGTATTTCTCAGTGTATATAGATGTATAGTTTCCTAACTCTAGTACTTTCTCTTGTTGCTATAATGAATGAACATGAACTCAGTGTCTTACAACCACACACGTTTAGGATCCTACATTCTGTAAGTCAGAAGGTATAAGTCTCACTGGGCTAAAATCAAGGGGTCAGCAGAGTGCTCTTTTTGGGAGATTCCATTCCTGTGTTCACTCAGGTTGCGAGCAGAATTCAGCTCTTTGTGGTTGCAGGACCAAGGCTCTCCTTTCTTGCTGGCCTTACATGCAGGGTCATTCCCAGCTTCTAGGGGCTGCTCATATTTCTCAGCTCGGGGTCCCCTTCTCCATCTTCAAAGCCACCAATGGCAGATCGGGTCCTTCTCATGATGCATCTCTCTGACTACAGCTGGGAATGTTTCTCCATTTCAAGGACTTGTGGTTTGATTGGGCCCATGTAGAATAATCCAGGATATGCTCCTCCTTTCAAGTCAACCTTATCACACCTGCACAGTTTCTTTTGCCACATAAGGTAATGTAGTCAGGGGTTCCAGATTAGGATGTGGATATCTTTGGGCTCCATGATTCTGACTTCCAAAATAACCTTGGGAACAACCTTTTACTCAAGCAATTCTCCAACTTCAGTGTGCCTATGATTCACCTGCAGAGCTGTAGGTCTGAGGTGGGGCCCAGAAATCGTCACTGTAGCTCCTCCTGATTCTGGAGCAAGTGGTCCATGAATCACACTAAAGAAAGCTTGGTCATGACGTCAGCCAGCCTTGTAGCGTACATATTTTAGTGAATGCAGCACATACATATGTCATTTTCTCTTTTATAAGAAAGTCTTTCATAATCCTCTTGGTGATTATGTACTATCCA
The DNA here is from genome assembly GCF_040802235.1 of Manis javanica. Lineage (NCBI taxonomy): Eukaryota > Metazoa > Chordata > Mammalia > Pholidota > Manidae > Manis > Manis javanica. The sequence goes on along the minus strand of NC_133163.1, from coordinate 43,872,915 downwards.
AGATTATTTCCTTATCCTTTAAGTGCAAAATACATTCACATTTATGAACAATTCTACACCTGGGTGTGCAGTGTTTTGTTTTTGTGATGGAGGTGTTTATTTTTATTCATTTATCGGACTGCTGAGGAGTCCTGGGCATCTGTCCTTCCAAACCTTAAGAAGAGGCTGACAGCATTACTGCTCCTCTGCCTGTCTCAGTGACTGGCCACATTCTGCTCCTGCAGTGTTTGACTGTTGCATGTCTGTCCCTGGAAGCTGCACTGAGTGCGGGGGATGGCAGACGAGCATTTTGCCAAGTTCCTAACTCATCCAAATCTCCAGGGTTCAACGTTTTCACCTAAGCTGGAAACTTCTGATGTTCAAGTTAATTTACTCTTAAAATAAAAATGTTCTGTTTCTAGAAAAAAGGGCTTAGGAAAGTCCTTACAAATGGCTTCCAAAGGTATCAAAGAGTTGGTGGTGCACAACATTTAATGATGTAGGTAGAAAGGAATAGTGGCACAAACATCTTCCTTAAAACACTTTGTTTTAAAACAGGAAAAATATTTGGTAAAAAAAAGGGTTTGCATTTTTTTAAACATAGGGTTTGGAAAATAATTGTAAGCTACTCGAGGGATATAATCTGACCATCCAAACACGTTCAGAAGCCTTAAAGTCTGGTAGACTCCCGTAACTCACCTACCTTAAAAAATCACTTACACATGTTTTAAAAATATCTGAGAAACAAACAAAAGAGAACTGAACTCATAAATATAGAGAACAAACTGGTGGTCTCCAGAGTGGAGAAGTGGGAGTGGGAGGGGTGACATAGGTGAAAGGTTTAAAGGGGTACAAACTTCCAATTATTAACCATATAAGTTACTGGGAGGAAAAGTACAGCATCGGGAAGATAGTCGATAATGCTGTAATAACTGTGTTACATATGGTAATATACTTATGGTAGATGGTAACTGTACTTATTCTGGTGAGCATTTTGAAAAAACATTAATAAATGAGAAAGATCTTGACTTTGCTGTCACAAAGAATTGTTATTTATTTTTATCCTAGAAAGAGCTTGGGTATGTTGTAACCTTGGAAATTTAAAGTACCTGAGGGTTTTTTTTCCCTAAGTCAAAATCTGTGTGATGAAATACCTCTAGTGCTTTCTTCAATCTGCTCCTGACTGAGATTTTATTCCCTAAAACAGGGATTGATAGCACTACATTAGACAAAGCGCAGAAAATTTGCACTTTACCAAGCAATGAATCTGTTTATAGGTTCATTGCCGCTGTAGGATACTGTGAAATTAGGGACTAGCATTCAAAGTGGAGGCCAAATGGGCCTCAAAGGTGACTGGAAACAAGTCCAGAAGGAAGGACACTACAGAAGGTGACCAGACAGCTCCAATTTCTGAGCGGTTATTGAAAAGAAGGTCCTGGAAACTAATAGTTTAATGTCCAAAGGAAGCCGTTGTTTTTTCTTTCCTTTGCTATAAATACATTATTCTAGAGCTGCATCTCCCTCAAAACAAGGAGATTCTAAGTGTGGATATTTGCATGTGTAGGTTATAGTGAAATAAAAAAGAATCCTGATGTGGAAGAACTTTGGTACAGGAGCTCCTGAGATCTTTGGAGCTATTTTATGTTCTTTTTAATTAAGGTATAATTGACATATAACGTTGTGTAAGTTTAAGGTGTGCAATGTGTTGACTTGATACTTACATATTGCAACGTGATGACCACATATTGTTAACTAACACCTTTATCATATCACATAATTATCTTTTTTTAAATGGTGAGAACATTTTAGATCTAGTCCCTTAGCAACTTTGAAGCATATAATACAGTATTGTTGACTATAAGCACTATGCTGTGGATTCGCTCTCCGGAACTTATTTATCATCTGGTTGCAAGTTTGTACCCTTAAACATCTTCCCATTTTCCCCACCCTCTTGCCCCTGGTAACCACCATTCTACTACCTGTTTCTACTGGCTCTGTTTATTTAGATTTCACATATAAGTGATGATCATATATCACTTATATGACTCTCTCTGTCCAACTTATCTCACTTAACATAATGCCTTCAAAGGCCATCCATGTTGCAAATAGCAGGATTTCTTTCTTTCTCATGGCTGAGTAATATTCCATTGTGTGTGTACATCTCATTCTTTATCCATTCATCTGTTGATTAACACTTAGGTTATTTCTATATGAGCATTTAAAAAAATGAATTTAAAACAAGCTCTGGAATTTAATAATAAACACTTTAATTTACTTGTGTCCTTCAGAGACACTAAAAGACACTTCAGAGACACTAAAGAGGTTCTAGAAATTGGAGGGAGATGGGGAAGGAAGAAGAAATTCTAGAAAGGTCCAAGTAAAATAGTTAAAATATTTCAAATAGGTTTTAAAAACTCCTTTAAAATGTAGTTACAACAACTCCAATTTTGCGGAAATATATGGAGCCACAGGAACTCTTATTGCTGGAGGGAATGTAAAATGGCACAATCGCTTTGGAAAACAGATCGACAGTACCCTAGAAAACTGAACATACATTGATCATATGACCCTGGAATACCACCCCTACATATTTACCTACAAGACATGAAAACGTGTCAAAAGACTTGTACATGAATATTCATAACAGCTTTATTCATCGGAAACAACCCAAAATGTCCATCAATAGGTGAATGGATGTTTTTTAAAAAATGTGTTATATTCATACAATAGAATATTGCTTAACAACAGAAAGAAATATACTACATGGAACAAATATAAAGATGTAAGAAAATGGATGAATATCAAAACCATTATGTTGACCCAAAGAGACCAGAACTAAACCTACATATGGTACATTTCCATTTAAATAAAACTCTAGGAAAAACAAATCTAATCTTCAATAGATGTGACAGTGTTTGTCTGGGTCTGGAAGTGGAGATAGGATTGACTGGGAAGGGGGACAGTGAGCCTATTTGGGAAATTTCCACATCTTAATTCAGGCATTAGTTAGAAGAAGGTAAACATTTACTGAAACTCACTAAACTCATGAGTGTGTCTATTTTATTATATGTAAATTATGCCTCAATAAAGTTGATTTTTAATATGTAGTTACAGGAATTAGCAAATGATGATGGGTGTGGCTCAGATCCACTGTACTACTTTGCAAGTAATTATAGCAAACAGTGAAAATACTTCAGGGAGGTTTTAATAAGCACTGATACAAGGTTGATTGCTCTGTCATCTGTGAGTGAGTTGTTAGACACTTAAAATCCCAGTAAGGGAATTCCCTCCATTTTTCAGGTAAATCACGCACACACCACCCCCCTCCCACACACAAACTGAGATGATCAAGGAAGAAAATGAAAGTGAAAAATGCCTTGTCCTTACTTCTTGATTTTAGTTCAGCAGTTTCACTGAGCCAGCATCTATTGGTTATCTCAGGTACAAGGCGTTCTAGGATGAATACATGGTTTTCCCCCTTTAAAGACAGACAGTCCAGCAAAAGACAGTGATCTTAAGAAGAATGCAGCTCAGTGGAGTTAGTTAACAACAATGATAACAATAATCACAAGCATTTATTGAATGTTCATCCTTTGGCACTCACCGAGCATTGTGATTAATGTATTATTTCATTTAATCTTCACAACAGCTTTACAACATGGGTGCTGTCAGCTCCCTATTTTATAGAAGACACAACAGAGGCTCAGAGATGTTAAGTAATGTACCCAAGATTAATGAGTAGTAAATGACAGAGGTGAAGTCTGCTCATAACTATTATGTTGTAGCCCAAAGGTAGAGTATGTGTAATATTGATGGATGGCATTTATTTTACTTAAAGTGTTCAAAAACCAGTGCATTTTGTCCAACCTGGTCAGACCCCTGTCAGATTCCAAGCCCACCAGTGAAGCACAGGTATGCCCCCAAACAGACACCACTGTCTTTTCCAGATTCTCTTAAAGATTGCCTTTCTAGACAATAGGCTGGGTGCTGTGCAATTCCTTACACTGACATTCTTACACTAGGCGAGCTTATGGAGCTGAATAATGTGCTTGGATTTGTGTCTCTCATCTTGTCACTGATTAGTCCTAACTCTTCCTGGCAAGGCTCCTGCCAGGCTATTTCAGGAAACAAAAATTCATTACATACAACCTTATTGATTTTCCCTCTCCTTTGGTTATTACTGAATTGCTTTTCCCTCTCTCTCTTGAAGAAACAGCCTTGCAATTACTGGAAACTGTTCTCCCCAGCAGCCTGCCCCCAGGACCAGAGGGCCTTGCTGCTCCTCGAGGGGTGGGGGGCATGGGGGTGGAGAGACTGGAGCAGCAAATCCTATGCTCTAGGAGTGAGCTGGCTGATTGCCTTGTTCTAAAGCGTCTCTTGAGTGTGCAACTTAGTAGTATCTCATTAGATAAACACCGAACTGCTTCTAGTGATTGCCTGAGTTTACAGTTTCCCCCAGCTCTTTTCTCCGTAGTTTTGGGTGTAAATGCTGCAATGAATATCTCAAGAAAACCACTCGCTTTGGTTGCTAGCTGAGGATTGTTTGACTCAGTCGAGGGATCAAAAGAAGAGAAACTAATTTTTACTGAATGAATGAAAATGCTATTGAAAATACTCTTATGGGGGTTCCTACTGTGTGTTAGGTTCCAGGGACATATATGAGCAAGACAGCTATGGTCTGTAGCTCTCTTGAATTTTAGTCTGGTGGGGGATATAAACAATAACAACAATAGTAACAATGAAGTCAAAACACAAAATAGGAAAATAATTATACGTTGTATTGTCAGAACAGCACGTGGCTGAGATGAAAAATGATAGCTTGGCATTGTTTTAGACACTTTGGTGTGCAGTGTCACTAGAACACCCGCAAAAAAGGTATTCTCCCTGGGCTTGGACACATTTAAGTAGTCTGTTCCAGGCGACACAGTGGGAGCTGAATGCAAGGCCGGGTCTGTCTGACTCCAAGGCCAGGGCTCTTCCCACTGGGCTGTGTTCTGCCGCCCAGGAGAAACCCCCCTTGCTCAAGCTCCCGCCAATCACTTGGGGATGTGGTTGTGGTTCCAGGCTACTGTCAGTTCTTGGTGTACTTCCTCTGTCCCCGTCTGCCAGAAGAAAAGAGAAACCCTTTGTTTTTCTGTCTTACTGATATTGAAGCTTTCCAGGGAGAAAAAGAACTAGAACTGAACGTCAAACTAATCCATTTTGTTACTTGATATCAGATATGATTTGAAAAAAAATTGCTGGAAAAGAGATCAGAATGTAGGCTTCTCCATACATTCCTGTTATTTATGATCTTTCCCACCCACAGGTCTGGAGGCTGTAGATGCTAGGTTTGGCTGCGGCAGGTAGACACACATGGCTCTGGAGCTAGAGGGAGAGGTAAGGGTTGAATCCACACGTCTGTGGGTCCCTAGGGTCAGATGAGGGTGGAAGCCCTAGGAGGCAATGGGCGAATGTGAGAAACAAGGAGAAGGGACCCCATAAAGAAACCAGGGGAACCCAGCATACTGTTTACCTCCTGCTTTTGCAATATCCCTGGCCACCAAACCCCAGTGGAGAGTCTCTATGACAACCATGGGGGAATGTCTCTAATGTGTTTGAACTCCCCAGAAATTAGGCATTCAGTCAGCACAAAGGGTTGGTGAGAACTTCTGGCCAAACTTCAAGAGATTCTCAAAGCACATGTTATTTTCCTTGAAATGTCTGTTTCCTCCATGAGTAATTTCATCTCTCATCTTCCAGCTTCACACATCAACAGATTTACTTAATAGTGTCCCGAGGAAGGAGGCCTGTCTTGCCTTTCAAGTGAGAAGAGCTGGTAAGAGCCACAGGTTTTCTTTTGGGAAGACCAACGTTCCAGCAGGCATGTAGTGATACATTGTGGAAGCTTCTCTCAGCACCCCTGCCTGCAAGCCTTGTTTGCACTCCATTACATCTGCGAGGATCTTGCAGGAATGGAGGTCACTGATGGCACAGCTGCTTTTTAAACGAACTGCAGTATCTCTGAGCTCCTTCAGCACCCTCCTTCCTGCTCCCACTACTGTGCTCTCCTCCCTTCCTGCACTAGTTCTAGTGCACCAACTTGGAATATGTCTGCTTCAACCCGTTTCTTCCACTGGATGGTAAACTCTTGGAAAAGGAGGACTGATGTTATTTAAATTTGACATCCTCAGCATCCAGGATGGTGCCTGGTTTCATATTAGTTGAATGGATGGAGGCCTCCAAATCAAACGGTTGTTGCAGAAACTGAAAACACTTCTGTTAACAGGCTGAGATTGGCTGGTAAGTTTTCATACATGGACTGGGTTGACATGACATCATACTTTATTTGACTTATGATATACTCACATTGTTCAGAATGCCAGGTACAGGTCATGACACTTGGCCACAAAAAAGACAGGTTGCGGGAGGGCAGGGGAAGGTGGCTGAGGCAGGGAGATGGAAGAGGGAGAGAGAGAAGGAGGAGGAAGAAGAGGAGGAGCAAAAGTTAATGATTTCCTACATTCTGTGCATGTGGAAAATAGGTATGCACTTCATCTGTTGTTGTAACATACTCTTACCGAAAGGGAAAACCTCAAGGAATGAAACTAATGACCAAGTGGTTTGGGGAGGAAAGGCTAAATAAGACGTATGTTTTTCTTGGAGGAAAAATGAGACTCCTTTTGTCAGTGGTTAACCTATGTGATTTTTAAGGGTGCCTTAAAGATCTTTAAGAAGTGGCAGTGTGTTGCTGAACTTGACGGCCTACCTGTATTCTGTCTCGGTGTTCACCTCCCAGCAAACTCTCCCCTTCTCCTTCCATCCTTGTTAACGGATCCTTGCCCAGAAGACTGGCCTTCCCTGTACTGAGCCTCAGTTTCTTCAGGCATAATCTTGACCATCTGTGCTCCTTGTAGCAATAATCAGTCCATCCATCTCCCTGGAGTTCTTTCATGACCGTCTCTTTGGTGGTGTCTCCATCCAGGCCATTGTCACAGGCTCTTCTTTTGACACCAGCAGCATCTGCTTTACCTCAGCTCTTCTTCCCTAATGAGATGAAGAGCTGTGTCTTGTAAGAACTGGGGACGGAGGGTATGAGAAAGACCTTCACTGCTGCCTCTGGCTTCTTGAGAATCTTTCCATGGCAGTGAGCCTGCTGATCTGAGAGGATTCATGATTTGGGGAGAAGGGCCCTGGCCTCCTCCCAACCTTTGGTTTGGCCATTTGATTACAAGAGTCTGGTGAGCCTGGGACTGAGACAGAGGGTGTTTACTTAGCTCTGTCAAAGAAGAAAGCTGCAGATCTTTGTAGCCAGAAAGGGGTTGTGCCTGGGATTAGCTGGCACCCTAAACCTTGGGACAATAGTTTTCATAGTCTGGGGACCGGGGACATCAGCATAACAAGGTATAATTACTGAAGATTCAGGTTCCTGGGCTGCACCTCAAACCTAACTAGGACCTAATCAGAAACTTCAGGATTTTCACAAAGAAGAAGCTTGGTCAGCAGCCTTTGATAAAGGGGCTACAAGTCTTGTCCTCAAACTTGTTTTCAAGTCTTGTTTAGGTAGTAAATGCACCATTTGACGTAGAGCATATGTAACTGAACAAAAGTCAAAACAGAAAACGACCAAATGTCTGTCAACAGTGAATGGATCATCAATAAATGGATAAACAAATTGTGGGGTATCTTTACAGTGGACGATTTTCAGCAATAAAAAGAAATAAACTAGCGATACATGCAGCAACAAGAATAAATTTCACAGATACTATGCTGAGCAGAAAGAAGTCAGACACAAAAGAATACACACTTCTTTATTATATTTAAAAAAATCCTTTAGAAAAGATAATCCAGTCTATAGTGACAGAAAGGAGATCAGTGGTGGCTCATGTCTGGGAGGCATGGTGGGGGATGACTGAGGCAGGGTGCAGAGAGGAATTTGGGGGGCAAGGGAAATGTTTATATTTGGAAATGATTGTGGTGTGGTTATACGGGTGTATAAAATAGTCAAATCTGCATTTAAAATGGGTATGTTTTACTGTATATGAAAGATAGCTCAATAAAGTTGATGTTTTACAAAAAGCAGTGCTTTCTAAAGATTCACACTTTACCCAAGAATGATGAAATTTCAGTTGTTTGTACTATATCGATGCACATTACTATTTTTATAAAATTTGGGATGGCTTATGGTGCTCATGGGGATACAGCATGTGGGATAAAGCTCCCCAAACACTTCTCAGTAGCCCCACTGATCCTTGAGGCTCAAGCCCAGGGTTCTGTAGTTGCACATGAACCAACTGATTCTTACCTTTTCTGCAGGTGAGCCTCTCTGCTAATGTCACCCAGCACCTAAAGAATTTTTGAGCTTTGAGTGGCTGCTGAGCTGCTAATGTTGGCCAGACTCCATGACATTGGGGGCTGAGAAAAGCTGTTATTAGGTTAGTAAGTTTGCAAACTTCAGTATTAGTTGCAAGGCCTCACTGACAAATAACCGCAGTGCATTTTTGGCTAATTTGCATACAACGATCTTAAGTCTTTAGCTAAGGAGTGCTGAATGCCTTGTTCGAGCATCCTAAGGGTCCCGGAATGCTTGAAAAATCAAGTGTCATCCCTGCCAGCCAGTCTCATAAGAAGTGGCTCTCTGTTTGGCTCACCGTCTCTACCAGCATCGTCCTAGAGTTTCTCTTTGGGAGGACAAAGTTGGTCACCCATGACTTCTATCACACTTAGTGAGTGCTTCCTGGCTGTGTGCCAGGCTGAGCAATTGACAGTCCTCTTTTCATTTAATCCTCACACTATCCAAATGGGGAGGAAGCTGAGGTTCAGAGAGATTAGGGGACTTGCCAGAATGTTCACAGTCACTTTAGTGTCAGAGCTAGACTTCAACCCATGTCCAGATCTAAAGGGGTGGACCTCAGCCCTGGCTTCACATGAGAATCACCTGGGGAGCTTTGAAAACTCCTGGTGCCTAGGCTCTACCCCAGAAAATTAAATCAGAATCTCTGGGGGTGTGACCCAGGTATCAGTGTTTGTTAAAGCTCCCAGAGATTCTAACATACAGCTAAGGCTGGGAACTGTGCTCCAATTTCTGGACCCTTAGCTCTGATGTTATAATGAAAGATGGTGAGCACAGAGCTCTGGGCCCACCTGGAACCAACTGAGTAACTTGCTGCTTTTCAGGTACCATGCTAATTAGGACCCCACTCCCTCTCATCCTGTGATTTAGCATTGTTTGGCAGGTATAGAATTTCAGGAAGACCCTGGCCTTTTAGAGATTATAGTCCTATGAGAGAACATAATATAGAATATTAGAAAATATAGGTTGGGGGTGCTGCATGAGCAAATACACCAGGCATGAGATGGCAGAAGAGTGAGGGGGACTATCCACTCTTCTGGGTGGCTGGAACCATGCCACTCCAGTGACATGAAGAAGGGAGAGAGAGAAACCAGGGAAGGACATGGATCACCTTGTCAGGCAGAAGGACAGACGTGAGTGGGGTGGAGAGGGACTCAAGCCAGTAAAGCCCACTAAAAGGGACTCAAAAAGTTAACCAGATAAAACCAAACAGCCAGAAAGGACTCACAGAGTTAATTAATTAGTTGAAATTTCAAAGGCCAGGAGCGACTCGCAATGTCCGGACATTCCCCACATGAAAAAACAATTCCCCATATAAAGAAAAAACATCAGAGCACAGCCCGTGTCTTCATTATACCAATTAGATCAGGCCTCCAAGGCCAGACATTGTCAAGCAAGGACTTCTCTGCCCTCTCTCATGAGGTAGGGCAGGGAAATGGGACAAGGTTCATGCCATTGTAAAATCTACTTAGCTTGAGAAAAAGGCCCGTTTATTCTTTAACTTAATCTATATGCTGTTCTTTCTCCTCTTCCAGGCCTTTAATCAATTATGTAACTTTGTAACTAAGACAGGAGATAGACCTCCAAGTGTAAATAAACCTGTGCAAAGAATGCAGAGATCCAGACCAACACAGCATCTAGGTAACCCTATTTTTAGGACAAAACTTCAAAAGAATTATGAATTACCTGTACACATCATGCCTATGTTAACCCCTACCCAAAAGGCCCTATAAAACCCCAAACCCTAAACCATTAAGTGAGCCTCCTCTCTGAGGTTACCCACACTCCCCTTTCTTCAAGTGTGTGTGTACTTTTTGCCTTAAAGACTTCTTACTGCTCAATTTACTGCTTTATGTCTCTGCTCTTTTCCAGTGGTGTCTTTGTTACTCTGCTTTTTCATTCTATTTTCTAGACTTAAGCACAAGTCTTCACTGTCTCTGTTCTGCTCCAGATAAATAGGGAGGGGCTACTGAAAATCTGATTTGGGCTTGTAAGTTCCTGTTGCCTGGGTGACCCAGACAGGACTGCAGCTTTAAGATCATGTTCTTTAGTAGCCTGCTTGAAAAATCTCCTTTCTTTGCCTTTGGGAAGTTCTCAGAACATAATCTCACTCCATCCAGTGCTCTGTGGCGCCCCCAAATCCTGGGGTGGTAGGGACTTAGTTCCCATGCCATGCAGATTTAAGGAATACTGGATGCCAGGTGACCCTGGCTTTAGGAGTTGGCAAGGGATCTGTCCTATGCCAAGCAGGAGTTCAATGAGCTTCCTTTTCCTCCCTCTGTTCTTCCTTGCTCTCTGCTGCCTGCAAGGCAGCTGCCATTCCCTGCTGTTCTCTCTTTAATGAATTCCTTCCTTACCTTTCACTGTCACTTCCCTGCGACTCTGAACCAAATTACTTCCCAACAAAAGCACTGTGGGGGAACCTGGACTTTGTCCAGTAGAAGATGGTGTGTCACTGAAGTGTTTCAAACAGAAGACAGATGTAATCAAGACCCAGTGTTTAAAGTGGTGACGGCAGACGGGAAAGCCGAGGAGAACACGGAGGAGGAAAACGCAGCTAATACCCCTCACAGCTTTCTCTTCTCACTTGTGCTGGAACTGAAATATCCCAATGAGTGTGGCTGCTCAGGGCTGTTGACCTGAGCAGTTAACTGAACAGTGAGTCAAAGACTGACTTATCATAGCTGGTAATCACAAGCTCCATTTCTTCCTGGCTGAGCCATCTTCTTATAATTGGGGTGTCTCATCTGAGGGTTTCAGCCTTGGGCAAGTTCACTCTGGATTCGGTGAGACCGAAGAATGACAACAGAACATCCTTGGGGTAAAAGAGTTTATACCTAGCTTTATTTTTGTGGTGGTAGGTCAAGAGCTAGAATCCCATCCACCTCAGGGCAAGTCTGGATGCAGCAAGCCAGCCTCCACCTCTGGGCTTCTCTGCTGCCCTGCAGCCCCCAAACACTGGGTGGAGCTCTTTATTAATAACTCATTGTCCACACGAGAGCAGGTCTGGCCTGAGAGCATTGCACATGAACAGTGGGCAAGCAGGTGAGGGTCAGGTGAGAATCCTGGCCATGGAACTTCCACTCTCAACACAGGGACAGAAAATGCTTTGTCAGACTAGGGAAGGGTTTTCATACATGACTCTAAGGATCCATGAATCCTCTGAAATTGTGTGCAAAAATCCATACATCTATCTGAGAGAGGGCCTATAACTTTCATATTTTCAAGGGTATTCGGGACCCACAACCTGGGTAGCTGAAGATTAAAATTCCAAATCTGTGATAAAGATGGTCCTTTCTTTTTGCTGGCCTGGGAAAGTCTCTGGGAGAAAGGCCCAAATGGACTCTCACAAGTATATTAAAGGTGAAATCTTAGGTACCAGATTCCTTGCACTGCCTGCCTTAATATACACATAAGTGTGTCCATGCTCATCGTTGTTGTAAAGCATTTGTGGGATGTTTTCCTAGGCGGTGTGTGAGCCTGACTCTACAGCTTTAGAACTGAAAAAGACAAGCTGACTGGAACAACAGGATGGACATTACCCAGGGAGCATTCCTGTTAGGAGCAGCAGCTGTGGAGATGATGGATTTTGCATGGGTAGGAGCCAAGGTCTGAGACCTCTGCTTGCTCAGAGGCCTGGATGGCCCCCTGAGAAGAGGCAAGTACCCTCTTCACCTAGGCTTTTGTGGTTGCAAAAGCATACACATGCAAGCAAATATGGGCTTCTGCCTTGCCTTGATTCATGTTGACAGAGTTACATGATAAAGCAGGTGGGTAAGAATGGCTGTCCCAGCGGGAAGAGCTGCTCTCCCCTTTGGAAGCAGCCCCATTAAAGGGCTCAATGCACTCAGAGAGCTCTGTAAGGGTGGAGGTGGTGTCGTGTGTGCATGTGCATGTGTGTGTGTGTGTGTGTGTATGTATGTCTTTACATCCAGATCTAGCAGAGCTATTAAAAGGTGATGGTACCCACTAATTAATCTAATTATTTTTGTCCTCTCCAAAGACCACAGATTCATTGCTGATGGCTTGAGTTTCATCTGGGCTCTAGTTTCCTTCTTTTCAAAAGGAGGATGTTGCAAAATACAATAATGTCACTCCTGCTTAATACTTCCATTAGCTCCCCGTTTCTCTGAGCCACAGAATCCCAGGGTTTAAGTCCAGGCACTGTTAACAAGAAAGGTCTGAGGTACTTTTCCCTAGTCAGGGTGGCTCTGCCTTTATTACTTTTATGTATTGTGTTTCCACCAAATTTCCTTTCATGGAAGGGTCCACTAAAAATTAGAAAGATTTCAAAAAGTAAAGTAAGAAAACTTCTGAGTCAGACACAAAGTCTGATAAAGGGTGGGCTAACCTAGCAGCTACCGAGGGAGCCCATCTCTGTGTTACTAAAATGGTGCCAGATAACTCATGTTTACACATTCAAGTTCTTATATGGCTGGAAAATAGTAACTTGATTCCATTCCCACTGCAATGGAAAGTAGCCCATGTGGGAAAACTTAAAAACAATCCTCCCTGGCTGCCCTTTCTCAGATAAGTACTTTGCTTTATGCATGCAAGGTTTCAATCAGTGGAAAGTTGGCAGGCAGCTGAAATTTAGAAACCAAATATGCATTTCAAGGTATTGTTTACAACATAAGAGTAATTTATTTTATCACTGAAATTTAAAAACCTTAATATGGTTCCCAAGAAGGTATCTGATTTAGAAAAGTTCAGAAGAAAGCTGAAGAGAGAAAAAGAACTACAGAAAAATGAGAACTATCTAACTGAGTTGTTTCCAGAATTTAAGCTCTGCCTTGGCTGGTAAAAATGAATTAGTACAGGTAGCTGTTTTGTTTGTTCTATGCAGATTTTATTAGTAGATTTTCAGTTCCACTCTCAACCCCTCTTAATAACTAGAATGTTGAAAAAATGCCTAAAGACTACTGGTTTGAGGGCACATCCAATTATTAGTCTATCCAGGAAGCTCACAGGCCTAGTTCTAGCTCTTCCCAGGAAAAAATTACTTATTACTTAGTTTAGCCTAAGCCCATCACAGTTGAGTTTTAAAGTCCATTCAAGAGTTTTTCTACCACCATTGCCCCCATGAACAGCTATACCATATGCATCTCTACTTGCCAACCACATGCAATCATTATTTCCCAATATTCCCATATTCTCTTCATTGTATCAGGAATACCTGTATATCTAGTTAAAAAACTCGAAAACACCTTTTAAAACCTAGCTCAAATATCACCTGTTCTGTGAAACCTTCCATAGCATGCTCATTCACCCCTACAATAGTCCTCATTACACTGCAACATGATTCTTTAAATGATTTTTTTCCCCTTTACTGAACCATGAACTCCTTGAGGTTTGTGACTCTGTTTTATTTATCCTTACATCTCTACTGTGTATCGCAGGGCTAGCCATATCATAGGTGCTCAAAATAAACACTTAAAAATAAATGAATGACTTGATGACTTTCATAATATTGTATAGCTCTCAAGTTGTATTTTCTGTGACTTAGTAATGGAGCCCCAATTTTAGAGTTCTTCAAGACCATCAAACAGCCTACTGTAAAAGTTATTATCTGGTAATTAAATAAAAAATATACAGATTGGTCACCATCACCTGGAGCTAGTTTGCCTAGGCATTAACCAAACAACTCTATCAGTTTCCGTCTTTAGAATCCATGTATACCCTGTGAGGTCAGAAACCTTCAGTCCTGTTGCCAGTGGGCATAGAGTGGGGGACTACACTCTGTGGTCATCAGCTATCTTTAATTTGGGGACACACAAGGGCTCACTGAGAATCAGCTCTACAAAGCCTGATGTGGTGACATCAGCTTGCAAGGAATTGGGTAGTTAACAAAGGAAGAGATTAAATGGGTATCTTTGTGCTTGTGCTGTCTCAAAATCCAACTGTTTTTATTTTCTTCTTTTCTTCTTACCTTCTTTTCTCAACTTTTCTCTTCTTGTTGCTTCTAAGTTTGGCTTTTATAATAATGGGTTTATCCATGAATTTTTTTGCACAGGGAAAAAAACAGTTATCATTGAAAAAGGCCCCTCTAAACTAGAGAAGCTAATTGCAGGTGTCACCAGAGTGACGAGAAGGAGATATTTAAATTTAGTTCCCAAGGTGTTAGATTCTAGAAAATCATGTAGGAATACAAAACACCAAGTTTTTGTCCTCAAAAGCTTTTCCAAATAAGAAAAACTGGGTAATGTAGGTTCCGTCGACTCTAGCCCTCACAACAATGTAGCTAATTTGTAGGTCTGGCTGTTGTAACCAAGGCCCAAAACTGGAGTGGCTTGAAGGAGATAGGAGTCTCTCTCTCACCTAATGGTCCAGTGTGAGCAGCCCAGGGCTGACTCAGTAGCTGCCCCATGCCAGGGACCCAGTCTTCTCCAGCCTTGCCATCCTGTTGTTCCTGGGGTATCCTCTTGTACATCATCCGGTTGGCTCCCCGCCACGTCTACTTTCTAGCCAGTGGAGGCAGGCAAGGGCAAAGAGTAGCTACCTCTCCTTTCAGCAGTGCCTGCCAGTAGGATACATCCCTCCTGGTCATTTCAGGTGGGGCGGAACTTAGCCATTGGCTACAGGCTAGTGGAAACCCAGGGTTTTATTAGTATGGAGGAAGGGAGCAGGGGGGTCTTAGGAGACAATTGCCTAGTTCTGCTATGTTGTCAGTTCATAAAGTTTCCTCAGATTTGACTTTAATTACATCTATTTTGTAGAAACCTCTTTTTCTTATGAAGGGGAAGCAAATGAATTGGCATTTACGGACAAACGTGGACTCCTTCCTAGTTACTGAATGTCTTCTTGATTGATTTCTTGAATCCCTTCAGAATGACATCCTTAGAATATTCACATCCAGAGTCCACTAGGGTTTTTTGCCCAAATATATGAAGAGAGGAACAGACCTCAGCAACATGGCCATCACACTTAAAATCTTACTTAGAAAGAAGGGTGGGGCAGTTTTCCTCTCAAGTGCTAAGGGCTCAGAGAAGAATACTCATTGAGCATGTTCACTGTGCTGTCATTTTTGAGAGTTGCAAGCTGCGATTCCTCTGTTGCTGTCATTTCCTTCCTTGCTGTGCATTCATAGATCACCTTATATGTTCAGAGGTTCTTTTATATCATTTCATGTTTATTCCTTGTTGTTTTCTCTAGTTGTTTCCTGTGGCCAAAATCTCAAGCCTTCTTTGACTCTTTCCTGGAAAATAATTTGCTGTCCAGTAAATAACTAAGTGCCAGGCTGAGGCCACTCTCCCCGTCTATATATTCTCTTTCCTCACTGGTCACAACAGTGCCTACAATTTCTAGCCCTAGAACGGCTCCTTTCAACAGGATTGTTGACCCCACTCTCTCCTTTCCGAGAAGAATAACATCTGAGAGGCCATTAAAACACCAGGGTGGATCACATTTTCATATTAGCTACACAGAGCAGAATTTCAGGACAGTGTGTTCGGATGGGGGACTAGGAGCAGTAGTTCTCAGAGAGCTGCAGTGAGCAGCCAGTGGGTGCCTGGGGCAGGGGTGACTAGGGAAGGCCCCTTCCCCTGCCGCCCAGTATCACTCAGTATGGTCAGATGTCATTTTTCCAAACTAATGATGTACACATATGGCCTACAGACCCATACCAAGAACATGGTGCCTCTGTGGTTTATGAATGTTCTTTTTTTTTATGTCTTAGGGTATTAATATCAATAATATAAACCTTTATTGGAGACTTACTATATGCCAGGTGTAAGATAAATTCCAGCCGAAATAAGCAGGCAATGAGAGGCAACAAAGGGCCAGGTAGTTTATTTGAACGCAAACACCCGGGCGAGATTTCCCCGGTCTACAGAAATAGAGGCTGGGGAATTCGTGCGCATAAGCAGAAAGGCAGCGAGTTTTTAAAGAAGGTAGGGGGAGGCAGAGCTTAGATTTACAGCGGTGCGAGGATTGGCTAACATAAGGCACATTTTTCAGGTTGGGAGGGGGCAACAACCTGGGACTTTGACACGTCATCAGGGTCCGCCGTGCTTGCTCCTCCCATCAGTGCTCTCAGCCTTACACCAGGCACTGTGTTTCTATATGCACTGTCTGCATTAATCTTCACAACTAATCTTTGGGGTACAGATTATTAATCCTATTTTACAGATTAGAAAACTAAGGCCAATATGCTTAGCAGGGGTGTCTTCAACCTTAAGTGATAAACTTCTGATGGTTACAGATCTTCTCCCCCAGGATTCAACCGTAGAGAGTTCAGGACCTCCACTCATGGCAGTTCTGTCACCTGTCTGCCCCCCTCCTTCTTGGGAGGGTTAAGGAACATGCACTCTTCTCCCAAAGGCCTCCATGCTCCCTAGAAGTACTTCTCCCCACCTCTGGGTAGCATGAGACCTGGCTTTCCCACACCTCTCCTCATGGTAAAATGAGAATTCTCAGGTCCTACACATGGATTCCAAAGCACTGTCTGTTTGAAGAAAAAGGCTGAGGGCAGGAAGGAGGGCTGCCTGCCTGGAGTTTGCACTGAAATCATTCACAGGCTGTATGAGGTCCTCAGGAGGCACAGGACAGGGGGCCCCAAGAGGATTAAAATAAGTGTAAGACCACCAGTGGCCTGGGGCTTGCAGCCAGGGCCTGAGGAGTGGTGTGGCACTTCCCCAGGGGGCTAAAGGCAGCCACTGGGAAGTTTGGCTTCTGACCTGGAAATGCAAAACAGACCGAAAGGGCAAAGGGCACTCCAGTGCCAGCAGCTGTGTTCCTGGAAAGACTGAAAATCTCACCATGGGTCCCAGTAGCCCTGCCCTAGACTGGACCAGAGGTCTCAGGGGACCAGACAGCTTTCATGACTAAGTGGGGCCCTTTGGAACATACATCCCTCTTCACTGCCCCTACCATTTATTTATGTAATAATTGTTTGTATTACAAACACTGTGACTTTCTCAGCCTTGTAGTGATTCCTTCCACCCTCTCTGCATTTTTTTTTTTTTTTTGCAAAAGTCTCTTGAAAACATTGGTATTTCAAGGAACCTGCAAAGTCCCAAATGTCTTTTCTTAGTGACAGGGCCACTCCACGCACGGCTGTAATAATCACTCCTGAAGGAACACACTCTCCTGGCACCAGCCACAGACTTCCTCCAGGGAAGAGGCCACGCCGAAGTCACCCAAGCCAGTCAGCAGAAGCGGCTGCCCAGCTGCTCCTGGAATATGGGGCACATATGAAGGGAAAGTCTGAGCCTGGTGGGAGGTGGTGGGGAGGGTGAACTGGGCAGAGGGGGGCCGGGGGCAGGGAGGCCCCTGAGTGGCTAATGGGAGAGGTCTGAATTGCCATCTAGAGTAAGTGAGCAGCTCACAAGACCGCAAAGAGGATTTTGAACAGTTTTTCTCTGCAAAGAATTGGTAATGTACACAGGACGTTTTGTAGATTGCTACCTCTGGGTCCATCCAGTGAAGGGACTTCCAGTTCCTTACAATAATACCAGGTTGGAACAGAAATAGAAGCTTTGAGCTTTCTAGAGCAATTAATTTTGATTTTTAAAAGAAAGACTGGGCCAAAGAAAGTCTTGTGAATATGATTCACTAAGTAAAAAAACTTAGTCTTTTAGAGGAACTGGATTCAGAAGGGAAAAGAAAGCTTAATGAGGGGGTCTAATAATAATATACAGTACAGGGGTCTAATTAACATCTCTAGAAGCAGGTGAATATTGGCAAAGGTGAGGTTGAACACAAATCATTATTTCTTTGACTTCTTACGCTTCCAAGCTGAAGATAAGTGGAAAAAGGTGATCCTTGCTACAGCTATGGAATGACTAGCTGGAAATGTTGCACCCCAGCAATGAATCAGAGGACTTACCCTGCCATTAGAGCATGCTGCCATGATTTTTTTTGCTCATCTTTGCATTCTCCAACTGACAAGGCTCCTCAAAGAACCACTACATCACAATATTCTTCCATTCTTGTTTTATATCATGCATACTTACTAAGTCAGTTAAACATTAAATGACAGGTAAGTTATAATTGTTCCAGGCTTTTAAAGATATAAATATCTAGAATCTGGTAGTTTTCCTACTAATCATCTCTTCTAAATTCACTTTCTTTTCTTTTTTATTAAGGTATTATTGATATACACTCTTATGAAGGTTTCATATGAAAAATCAATGTGGTTACTACATTCATCCATATTATAGTGTCCGCGCCATACTCCACTGCAGTTACTGCCCATCAGTGTAGTTAGATGCCACAGAGTCACTATTTGCCTTCTCTGTGCTACACTGTCTTCCCCATGATCCGCCCCACACCATGTGTGTCAATCGTAATACCCCTCAATCCCTTTCTCCCTTCCTCCCCACCCACCCTCACCCACCCCTCCCCTTTGGTAACCACTAGTCTCTTCTTGGAGTCTGTGAGTCTATTGTTGTCTTGTTCTTTCAGTTTTGCTTCGTTGTTATACTCCACAAATGAGGGGAATCATTTGGTCCTTTGTCTTTCTCTACCTGGCTTATTTCACTGGGCATAATATCTTCCAGTTCCATCCATGTTGTTGCAAATGGTGGGATTTGTTTCTTTCTTATGGCTGAATAGTATTCCATTGTGTGTATGTACCACCTCTTCTTTATCCATTCATCTACTGATGGACACTTAGGTTGCTTCCATATCTTGGCTATTGTAAATAGTGCTGCACTAAACAGAGGGGTGCATATGTCTTTTTGAATCTGAGAAATTATATTCTTTGGGTAAATTCCTTGGAGTGGAATTCTGGGTCAAATGGCATTTCTATTTTTAGTTTTTTGAGGGACCTCCATATTGCTTTCCACAATGGTTGAACTAGCTTATATTCCCACCAGCAGTGTAAGAGGGTTCCCCTTTCTCCACATCCTTGCCAGCATTTGTTGTTCTTAGTCTTTCTGATACTGGCCATCCTAACTGGTGTGAGGTGATATCCCATTGTGGTTTTTATTTGCATTTCTTTGATAATTAGTGATTCTTCTTTGGAGAATTGTTAAATTCACTTTCTAACATGAAATCTGTTACATACACAATAGAGAATATATGCTGTATATATATATACATACAATTTAAAGATGTATAATAAAATTAATCTGGGTAATCACCCACATCAAACACTGCTAGCACACCTGAATTCCTCTGTACACCTCTCCTTTCTCCCAAAAAGGAGGTTTCCATTCAGCTGAATTTTGAATTTATCATTGTCTTGCTTTTCTTTATATTGTTGAACTATGTTTTTATGCACCCCTTAAAATACATTATTTAATTTTTTACTTTTATATAATTGGAATAATTCTATATATATTCCTTTGTGTCCTGTTTGTTTCACTGCATGCTGTGTAAACAAGTGTTTGTGTTGTTTGTTTTTACTCCAGAATAGTTTTCCAGTGTATGAATTTTCAGAATATACTTATTCCTTTCCCTGTTGAATGATATTTGGGTGTTACCTGCTTTAAGCTATTACAAATTGTGCTGTGAACATTCTTGTTTTTACCTCTGTGGGTGCACTACTACCACACTCCATGTACTCCAGACTGGAGGGAGGAGGAAAGGGAAGGAGAAGAACATGTGCCCATTCCTCAGTGTATCACTTCTGCTTATATCCCATTGGGCCAAAATGTAGTCAGGTGACCACTCCTACCTTCAAAGGATACTGGGACATGTAGTTTTTTATTTAGAATGGCCATGTACCTAGGTGAAAACTCAGAGAAGGAAGAGAATTGTTATTGGGAATCTTCTGCGTGTCTCTGCCACAGTGTTCCATGTGTGTTTAGAAAAAAACGTGTGGAAAGAATGTAATCATTGGGTACCATGTTCTGATTATATCCATTTGATCAAGCTTCCAGTAGTGCTGTTTAAGTCTTCAAAGTTTTGTCTATACATTATTGAGAAAGATGTAACATGTTTTACTATGATGATGACCTTGCATGTTTCTCTTTGTAGTACTATCAGTTTTTGATTTATATATTTTGAGTCTATCTGATTAGGAACACACAAGTATATAATTTGTGTTTTCCTGCAAAATTGAACATTTATTCATACACAATGACCCTCTTTGTCTCTAGTAATTATTTTTGCCTGAAAATCTATTTCATTTACTATAAATATAGTTACTCCAGATTTTGTTACTACTTACCTAGTAAAGGTTTTCCATTTTTAAACTTAAACCTTATTGTATTTTAGTTTGTATGTCTTCACATAGGTAGGTGGTGCCCCAGTCTGACCATTTTTTCCTCTGGACATTAGTCCATATACATTGATTGAATTTATTGGTGCATTTGGATTAATTTTTTCTCTGTATCTCTTTTTCTCTCCCGTATTATTTTTTAGCTTAAATGCTTAGAATTTTCTTAGAATCCTCCTTTGTAACAAAACCAAAATCCTTAGAGTCATATTCTCTCAGGATTGGCTTAACATAACCTTTAAACACTTTTAAGACATCAGGTTCTGAATTGAAAGCCTCCCATTATAGCAGCCTAACTACCTAAACCAAGAAAAGCAAAAATGTGTCATGTTTTCTACCAACTCTGAAATATTGGTGTGTGGACAGAGTGTGAGGTGACCCTCATGAGCCCCACTTCCTGGGTTCACACTTCTGTGTAATCCCCTTCTCTTGAGTATGGGCAGGCTATGTGTCTTGCTTCTAATCAATATTTTAGAACAAAGGTGACAAGCTGTACCTAATTACATAACATTATAATGTTTCGCTGGGAGACTTCTCTTCATGAGCTTTGAAGAAGCAAGGTGCCTTGTGAACTGCCTAGGGAGAAAGCCAGTGGCAAGGAGCTGAGGGCAGCCTCCACCAACAGCCGGCACAAAACCAAGACCCTCAGTCTGGTGGCTAGTGAAGAACTGGATTCTGCAAACAGTCACATGAGCATGGAAGTAAATCTTTCCATAACTGAGCCCTAGGTTAGAATCCAGCTCTGGTTAATACTGGGATTGTAGCTTAGTGAGAAATTTTGGAGCAGAGAATCCAGCTAAACCATGCCTGGACTCCTGACTCACAGAAACTGAGGCAATAAATGTTTTGCTTTAAGCTGCTAAATTTGTTATGCAGCAATAGATGTCTGCATAGATGGTTGGTGATGTCTGTCTTGAAAAATATTCTGGAGCTGAGTTTGGGTTGACAGGAGAGAGTACAGTGACCAGCTACCGGGATAAAAAATCAAGGAGTCAACAGTTGTGTCCATTATTTGTCAAACTGGCCTAAATTGCCAGAGGTATATATAGGGGAATTCTAGTTTCCCTTTCAAACAGTCCAGATGACCAGCAATCTGACAATCCAATATGTGGCCCATCGGCCATGATTCGTTACCTAGAATTTACCTAGAATTTTCCTAAACCTATTAAGCTCAGTCCAGAAAGGATGCTGCTTGGCTGCTACCATTTGTAACTGACTCTTACCAGTATCATGTTACCAGATTTGGATTAATTAGCAACCATGGTTAAAGCTGAGTGTAATTAATTATATAATTCTGAACAACTTGATTTTAATTAATCTGTATCCTGATATCATAAAAGATATGGACAAAAGTAAAATAATTTTAAATAGAGCCTTTGTATAGATTTAATTAATATTTTAGCTGCATTCAATATTCATACCAAGTGAGGAGCCTCTTGTCTCATGTTGTTATTAAAGAAGCATTAAAACCTTCACACATGGACTTCTAAGCAAGAAGCACATGAATTTTGAAAAAGCGGATGTACCTAACCTAAAGATCTGGGGTGCTCTGTCTTTCTTACCAACTCCCTTTCATGCAACAGATGCAAATGGAGAGAAACCAAGCAGATACCCCTTTGGTAAGAAGGTAAATTTTTCAAGACCATATTCTCTCTAATCAGAAGACAGAGGTTTCCCAGTTACTCAGGCAGAGTGAACTGTTGCTCATTAACAGTCATCAAGCTGAGAGCTGGAGCAAGCAAATTTGCATACCAAGACTACTTTTGGCGACTCAGCAACGGTTGCAGATTGCCTGCAACTTTTATAAAATACCTCTGGTACTTCTAGAAAGGTTTTCAAAGCTAATGTTTATTACTATAGGATATTTTTCAATAAAATTTAAATAGAATAACACTGCTTGTTACATAATACACACTTACAAACAATTGAGTGAATGAATGAAGGAATTTAAATTAGTTTTATATTAGCAATTGAGTACTGTTATTGTTTCAATGTTCACTACTGTAAGATACATACACACACACACGTTTTTCCCTATCATGTTCACATTATTCCTGCAAGCTACTTACTTTCCCCCTTTTTTTGCAAATGAATAAGCAAAGTTAAGTAACTAACTTACAGCTGGTAAGTGGTGGCAAAGGGATATGACCACACTGATTTGACCACAAAACCTTTGTTATTTCCATTCTGGGATATTGTCTCCCAGAAATTAAAACCTAAGAAGTGTTTTCATAACTTAAATACTGTCACTTAGCTGCACCCTTGCTGACACATTAGCACAGCTAGTGGCGAGCCCACTGTCACAGCCTTGCTCTGGCATTCATGACACAGGCAGGGCCACTTCTATTCTTCTTACACCTGGCCCTCAGGTCCTAGTCCCACCTTGGCCGAGCTGGAGTCCGATTTGCATTATCAGTTCCAGTGGGCCCTGTTCTCAGCATCCAGACCTGCTCTTGGCTGTCTGCTCCATTTTGCATAGTAGCACTGAGTCACCTAAAATATCAACTGTGCAGATTTACTCTCAGGAGTGAGGACTGGTCAGCTGGGTGATTATCTAACTAGGCTGGTGCTTAAACTACAGTAATCACGGAAAGAAACCTTGTCCCACACCTACAGAGCTAAGGGACTGAAACATTCACTTATTAATTTATTGACTTCTTTATTCGGTGGCTGTCTATGGAGTACCTAATTGATGCAGGGAACTGTGTTTTCTGCTCAGGAGAACAGAGATGAGCAAAACAGAATGGGTGTGAATAGTGGCCTGGGGTGGGGGTGGGAGCTATGACATTGAAGACAGGGGCCTTCCAGTAAGGCCCAGTAGAGCTGGGTGAAGAATAGTAAGCCAGGGGCCTCCAAGACTCTCCGTGCCTGAGCCACACTCACACAGGGCATCTGTGGTGGCGCTGCCTCTTGGGAGAAGGGAAAGAGAAGATGCCAAACAGCCAAGAGGCAGGGAAGTGAAGGCACAGGAGCTGTACCCTGGTTTGCTACCATCTTGCCATGTGGTGTTGGACAAGTCCCTCCACGCATCTAGTTTTCAGTTCTTTTACACTCTAAGGGGCAACAGGCAGCCCTCTTCTCTTATGTCTGGCAGAAAGCCTGAATCTGGGGCCCACTCTGGCCCTGCTGGCCACTGGCCCAGCCTTTGTGTCTGCTTCTCCAGGCAGGACTGGGACAAACATACGGGCATGGTTGAATGTTTGCTCTGGTGATGACGGTGGGCAGAAAACAGGGTTTGTTTATTCCCTTCCAAGTCATGTCATGTGAAACAGCACCTGCTTTGAAAAGTTTGGAGTAGTTCCTTGGCACAGCCAGGAGCACATGGATGTGGATGAAATGAGCAGGGGACAGCTTACCATGTCTGTGTGCCAGCTGCCAAGCATAGGGTTTTACATCTGAGCTGGGTTGCTTGTGCTTGGCCATGGGCCTTAGGGTGGAAGACTGCCTTCGTGTCTAGGAGGAGCTGTATACAAACAGTGGATCAGGGTCTTGCAGTTAGCAGGAGGGAACATGTTTGCTTCCAAGGAGACTGCCAGCAAGCTGGCACAAATGGGCCTGACCATAATCAAGAAAAGCTTTATAAATCAGAGGGTTCTAAGATCAGAGAAGTGATGGGCTGAGTTTCAACTTAATCCAATTCAACAAATAATTTTTTGAGTGCCTATTATATGTCAGACTTCTTACAGGCACATGAGATATGTCAGTAAATAAAACAAAGGTTCCTGTACTTTTGAAGTTTGCATTATGTAGGAAGAGATAAATGATAAATAACAAACATGATAAATAAAGACATTTTTATGGTATATCAGAAGACAGGTGCTTTGGAAACCAAGACAGAGAAAGGTAAGGAGGCATTGGGGTGTGGGGAGGAAGGTGGAGGCTGCACTACTATCCTTTAAAATTTTTATTTATTTTTATTTTGTAATGAATGGATACCCCCAAATAGAGCCCCTCAGGAAGCTTAAGCACTTATGAGGTGGAATTTGGAACGGGGCAGGGAGCAATGAGCGAACTTCTGTAGAACATGAGCAGAACACCAAGAAATGTCAAAGGACCAAAGCAGCATAGAGGCTTGTCTCCAGGAATCTCGCAAAACACATTTGCTCAGGTTTGGTTTGCCTTCCTCCGGAGCTGGGCCTTATCCACCACACCATGCACACCTCCCTCCTGGGGACTGGGACATCAAAAGGGGTGGGATAAGCCCAATGATCATATCAATCAAGGCAGTTTTGGACAGACAGAGACTCCCAAATTCTCTTCCCTCTCTTAGCATTTCTGAGTTAGGGAACCAACTGTGAAGAGCTATCCATCTTGTGAACTGCTGAGAAGTAAACATGAAGCCATCCATTTGATTTTTTTCATGTGAGAAGAGACTTCCTGAGGGAAGCTAGTAGGCAAGAGCCTCTGGACTCTGTGTCCCAGGCCATCAGGTGACCAAGAAGCCCAGAAGGCTTCTGTTGGAACCACACACTGTATCACCTTAGGAGACTTTCCACACCTTTTAAATACATGGAACAGAACCAGGTCCATCTTCAACCTGCCTGCAGCAACACGACAGGGATTTTAAGCATTAGGATGGGGTGGCATAAACAGGCCTTGGAGCTTATCTGCTTGAGAGGTCTCCTAGGCACACTCCTGCTCTGAGGTTTGCTTACTGGGTGCTTATATTTAGCTTTCTAATAGGGGTCTTTATTTCTGATTAATAAGAAGAGGAGAAATTCCTGGTCATGAGTGTCCAGGGACTCAAATAGTAATCCCTTTCTCCAATTGAGGGGTTCTAAATGGCATGTCGTCATTCTTGGAAGATGAAACAGTGGCTAAAATTTGGCCACAGGTTCCTGCAGCAGGCATGGTGGCAGCTGGGCAGAGCCTAGAGTGTTGATAGATGGAGTGGTGGCTGGACAGGTACCTTTATAGACAGGGGCGTGCTTTGGCTTGTGACACAGAGCAGAGAATCTGGACAGTGGGGTCAGCCCAACCTGGCTGCAAATCCTGACTCTGTCATTCCTCACACCTGTTTTACTGTTTTCTTGTTGGAAATATTGCAAACAACACGGAAGAGTAGAAAGGTAAGGCTTTTCCATACCCTTGTTCCTGAGGGGGAAACATGTTTAAACTTTAGGGTCTATCTTTTTCTATGGCAATGCCAATAACTAGGGCTCCAGCTGTCAATATGGATATGCAAATGCAGTTTTGAGCTTTTTACACGAAAATAGAATTATACTATACAGACTCCCTGAAATTCTCTCTTTGGCTTACTATATATTCATCCTTCCATGCCTATACATGCAGAAATACCTCCTTTTAAAAGCTGGGTTGTGTACCAGATTGAATACATAGTCTGGTCAGAACATTTTTGATAAACTCTACTAATGGATATTTTAACTTTTTTCTTTTTGATATTAAAAACCATGTTTCAAAGAAAATCCTTATGTAACTATGTATGTGTCTACACCTGCTAAGTATTTCTGTAGGGTACTTCCCTACAAGTGGAATTGCTGGGTTGATGGGTATGCAAACTTAAAATGATTATATTGCCAAATTTCTCCAACAAATTGGTTGGACCACTTTGTATTCACACCAATAAAGAACAAGTGCCATGTGCTCATCTATGTTTTATTACAATTGTTCACATTATGTGATGGATAAACAGCCCAGAACTTACTGCTTGCTAGACATGAGCATTCGGTGTGTGCTCTTTTCCACTGTCACAGGAACTTCCTGTAACCCCAGCTCACTGTAGTACAGTTTCAGATTCACAGCAATCCAGAACATTCTGCTTCAATGCTAGCCATTATGTTCAGTCAAAGCCTGGGGCTATACTGGTTCACATGACAGCTGCCATTGCATAATTCTACACCTTAATTTTATGCCAGGGAAAATATGGGCAATATATTCTTCTTCCTTGTGTACTTTCAAGCCTGATTACTATCATGGAATTTTTAAAAATTTTCTTGCTTGGCTCCAGGTGTAGCCACCATTCTTTTTGGCCACTAGGCCAAAATCTTTTTTGTAAAACTTAGCATTCACATTTTCCCCCACCTGGACAAGAAAAGGGCAAATGATCAGAGGAAAGAGTTTACTATCTCAGATCTCTCTGAGTTGCCCTCAGGGATGGGCTAGGGACTGAAGGAAAGTTTCAGTGTCCCTCCACCTTCAATGCTTAGTGGTTAAAAGAGAAGTTAAGGGTGCCTCCCTCTCTTATCCGCAGAGATTAAAAGGAGACCAACTGGGCCTCTCCCATGTCCAATAGATAAAGCAGAGTCCAATGTACCTCCTGCCCATCTCCCCTTCAACAGATGCAGTATTCCTTTATCTGTTATGTATTGGTTTACAATTAAGATTTAATAGTTTAAAAAATCTTCCAATGACTTAAATTTGTGAAATGATTGAGGGAACATGGAAAAGAAGCCTGCCTCGAGACTTGTTTCCTGATGCAGCTCTAGCCCAGTTTGGTCTGGTCCAACATGACACTGGGAGCTTCCACCCACAGGCCAATGGGCTCTGGAAATAGTCGTTAGTGAACTACTATACCTAGTTGTCCACTCGTCCCCAGCCTTCACTGTTGCTCTCAGGAGCCACTGGGTAGAGGCCAGTCTGTCTGCTCCCAGGTGTCTGGAGGGTCCTTCCTCCCTGCCCTGCATCCCACTTCCTTGTCCAGCCTACCCTTTCACCCCCATCATGTCATGTCATGGGGTTCATGCTTAAATCCTGCCAATAGTGTCACCAACTCTTCCCTTCTTTAGGTCCGAGTCTGTGTCTCCCTCCCTTCGGTAGGTCTCTGTGGCCCCTGTACCAGTTTAACCTGTTGCCCCCATAACCAGCTCACCTTTAAAAAGGTTAGAGCTAACCCATCAGGTTAAAGCCTGATGCATGTTGAGTTTTATTTCCCCTTCATTCAGACATGACAAGGCTGTCATTCTTACTAAGATATGGAGGAAAACCACAAAAGTAAAGAAATGAATAAGCTTCCAGAGAATTCACTTCAGATCCTGATTTTAATTCAGGCAAAGATTGATTTGGCTAGGATAGCTTCAAACTTCCAATTGTACAATAAATAAGTCAAGGGGATGAAAAGAACAGCATAAGAAATACATCCAATGATATTGTAATTGTATGGTGACAGATGGTAACTACTCTTACCATAGTGAGCATTTTGTAATGTATGTGATTGGGGCATCACCATGTTGTTACCACTGAAACCAGTGTAATATTGTATGTCAACTATCCTTAAATCAGAAATAAAAATTTAAAAAGTCTTAATTGTTGTTGTATATGATGCTTATATACAACAGTTATTTCTTGGTCTATAAATGTGATCCACTGAACAATTTCTTTCCTTTTTTGATTGAAAAATACACTAAAAGACAAAAAATAAAATAAAAACATATTCATAGCCAGTCTTTAGACACCTTCCCCCACCTCATTCTTGACTTAAATATAATAAGCACAAATTCAGAAAGGGCCCAATAGTATACACATATCAGAAAATTGGGGGTGTTATCATGGGTCTTGCAGTAGTGCTATCGCTACTGAAAGAAAGAGAAAGGTCAAGTTAAGGTGTGACTGACTCTGTTCTTTCCATTACACCACAACACCTAAATTTCAGAATTCATTTATTCCTTCAACAAATACCTAATAATTGTTGTATGTTAACCCAGTGCTAGACACTGAGGGTACTAAGATAACTTAGATACACTTGCCTTCTCAGTAACTCATTGGTCTTAGGGGAGACAAATATGGAAGTAATGAATACCTATATCATCACTCATTCATTCATTTATTAAAAAAAAATCTGGCGTCTAGTACATGTCAGGCACTGGAGATGCAACAGGGAGGCAAACAAACATGCTACCTGCCCTCATGAAGCTTACAGTCTTGTGGAGGAGATGACTTCATGACCTCTAATAGGGCTCCGGACTCAGAGCACAAGTGGTCCACATCTGTATGTTGGGGGATTTGCCCGAGTCAAGTATGTCAGGAAGAAGTAGCACCTGGGTTAACCAGGTAAAGAGTTGGGGGAGGAAGTTACAGGCAGAGATTGCAGAAAGCACAAAGGCCTGTAGCAGGAGGGAGTGTGGCGAGTCCAAGGAACAGGGAAAAGGCTCTAGTGCCCAGAGTACAGCAAGCCACGTGGGGCCGCAGCAGCGGGGCAGCTGGACTAGGGAGGCCTCAGGGTCTTTTTCCTAAGAGTGAAGCTGTTTAAGCCAAAGGGTGACATGATGGACTGCATTTTCAAAAAAATTACTACGATATAGTATGGGAAGGAGATGGGTAAGGGGGGTGAGCTAAGAATAGGGGTCCAGGGAGAGTGGTGGGGAGGTGAGAAAGGAGGCTTCCTTGAGCCAGGGTGGAGGCTGTTGTAGTGCTGGAGATGGAAACGACGCAGGCAGAAGATATGTTTCAGGCAGGACTAAGAGTGGGGCACGTTGGTGGCCTGTGTATGGAGCGTGAGTGAAAGGGAGATGTCACTATAACTCATGTGTTTCTGGCTTGCGTAGCGGAGGAGAGGTAGCATCCTTCCCGGAGTTAAGGACTGCCGTAAGAGGGCCAGATATGAAGGAAAAAGAACATGAGTTCACTTGGACCTGCAGGGTTTGGGGTGAGATATCGCAGTGGATGTGTCAAGTAGGCAATTAGGTAAACATTCTGGAGCCCAGAGAAGAGGTCTGGATTGGTGGCAAAATGTAGACAGTACAATAAAATAGATACGTATAGGTGCTATGGGAAGATATCATGCATGGTCAGTGCACAGACAAGGGAATTTTCATCTTTTGTAGTATTACCTTATACTAATATAATCATTTCCAATTTCTCAGCCCTTTCAGATCATTTATTTAATTTGACCATCATGGCATCTTGCTGAGGGTTACTATCCACATTTCACAGTTGAGAAAACTCATGCTCCGTCTCTCCGTTTCAGTAGAACACACCTGGATGTACTCTACTCCACCTTGGCAATTTCTTCTTTCCTCTAATTACTCTTTCCTGCACAAATGGCTATAAGAAGCAAAACTCTATCAGAATAAAACCTTTACAGTGCTACTTAATAAGATCCAAAGAATGCCAGATTATAAAAGAGTGTGTTTGCCCTCATGTATGAAGTGGTGAGTTCTCTTAACATTGGGAGGCTGCTCCGTGCTATGAAGATTTTTTCCCCCAGGTAGAGCATTATTCCACAAGAAGACAGTACAGAGCTGATACTGCTTAGGTTTGTTTCTTCCTAGTTTCTCTAAGAGTTTGCATGATTTTTTCCTGTCTGAGCTCCTAAAGATCTGAAATTGCTTGTTTTCACCCTATGCTGTATTTTCTGATCTAGCCAAACACAGGAAATGGCACGTGATCATATAAAAAGCCTTGTGTGAGTATCAGGCTGTGGGCTGGAGGATGTATGTCTTTATTTTGCCAGAAAGTCTTTGCCAATCTTCAAGAAGCTGATAACTCTCAAGTGATGTTGACTCCAAAAAAAATGTGTTTTTTAAAAAGAGTAGTTTCTATTTATAAAGTCTCATAAGGAAGTAAAAAAGTATAGAAACCAACAAGCCAGTCCCTTTTCCTTATCTAGAAGCAAGGGAATCATGACCAGAGTTGATGTGCTACATCCTCTCATCTATGAGCTTTTCTATAACATTCTTATTCTAAACCTGAGCTGTTGCTGCTCAGACAGCTAAGCTGACTTCCTGTGGTCCCAGAATGTGTTAATGACAGTGTGAGAACTGCTTTCACGACCCATGACTCAGCCCAGCTTGCCACATAGATAGAAGCAGAATTTTATGTGACAACTTGGAGAGTTGTTTTGCCATTTTACTCTGGCCTTCAGAGAAGACCACATTTACATTGTTCCTTGTGTAGTAGAATCTATGTAGTTTTGTTACTGTTGCTATCAAGATATCTAGGTGATTACATACTATCCCTCAGGAACTCATGTTATATTTACCCTTCTTTCTATGCAGGAAAGTCCTTTCCATTCTTTCAGGCAAAGGAAAACAGTCCTTTGGAATTTTACTTAAAAACTGGTAAAGTATGATATTAATGTGAAGTATCTATGTTTTATTTTCCCTAGGTAATTATATTCACAGTCTAGTCAGTTTTTTCAAAGCTGACAGAAAACAAGCTGTGCATTTTCGTAATGTACCTGTCTAATTTTGCATGTAGGTCTGTGTCCATATCCTTCTCTGTATCTATATCAGTGTGGTTACATACAATGCTCTCTAGAGGATATATACTAACAAGCTAATAGTTCCTGTTGTTTGCAGGTGGAATTATGGGTAATTTTATTGTTTTCTATAATTCATAATTTTTCCAAAATACAACAGTATTAATTATATAAGAAAAACGATTTTCTTAAAAATCTTTTTTTTTCAGTCTATCAACCTTGGGTTTTAAATGAATTTCAGGCCACATGAGAGATTGTGCAAGCAGCAGTAGTCATGTGCTCAATAATATTGTTTAGGTGGAGAAGTGAGTAAAAATTAGCAAATAAGATGAAAACAAGTACAAAATAATGCAGCACTGACCTAGTAATCTATCTTATGAAATATTGAAGCCAAGAAGAACCTGCTGGGGAAGCTTCATGAGGGGGGTGGGTTTCAGATGTGGGCTGAAGTGTGTGATTGATGTCATGGTGAAAGGGGAGGAAGGAGACTGTGAGGAAGGCCATGCAAAGTGTAAGCAGTGAGACCCATGCAGTGTGGATACATGAGAGCAAGGCGATTGGCTGTGTGGAATAGACGCTGAGCTGAGAACATGACCCTAAACATATTTACATGTTTACTCTCTAACGAGGCATCCACATAGACACTTGCTCACAAATGCAAGTATTATATGTTAGTGTCTATGATTCTTATGGTCTCAGATGTTTGACTAAAGCAGTCCCAGTGGGGTGAATACTGCTCACCTCTAGAAGGTATATGTGCTCTCTCTTCTCTATATGGAAAGCTCACCAGTGAAAATGCCCATGAAAATGAACTTCAGGGCTGAAGTTAGGCAACACTGCTCTCCTGGGACCTGCTATAAGGTTCCTTTTACCAGGTGCCAATGTGTGAGATGCAGAAAACTAGTGATATTGCCAAAGCTCTTATGCTCTTATCAAAATACTTATGTTCTTATCACAATTTTTATGTTCATATCAGAACATACGATAACAATGAGATTGCTAATGTTCTTATGATGTTTGAACAAGAAGGAACTGGATTTTCCAACCCCTACCAGGCACCAGGATTCCATTAACCTTGACTGAAATGCACAGAAATGTTCCATCTGGCTTCAGAAGTCTACTAAGGAGTATTGGTTCCTGGCTTCCCACCAGAACCCACTGCTTCTCATGGAACTTACAAAATACCTTTTGGTATAAGAGTTCTGATCCCCTTCCTACCAAAACACAACACCACCTAGGTCTGATATTATTATCTGATAATAATATTATAAGGTAGTAATGGGGTAGGTGTAAAATAGCTGTGGAGGTCAGCATAAATCAGTTTGGTCATAGTTTGCCGGTTCTATAGAAAAGAAAAAAGAGCCACTGCATATTTACATGAGAATATTTGTCAAATTGATCTGATGCTAATGAACCACATGGGGCAGAACTTTTGTAATGAAGGTGGTAAATGACAAGGGACTTGTTTATGTTAATATTTTTTACAGAAAAATATTTTGAAAATACATAACATATATTTGATTTATATTGACATACATTAAATATTACTATATATAATGTACATTTAACATATTAAGATTACACTTCAGGGTATATAATCAGAACAAACAGAATGAAAGAATTACAAAAGCTCTGTATGTTCACTGAAAAAGTGTGTATACACAACTGTTATCAAGAAATGCTAGTATATATCTCATTTCTTGTACTTCCATGGCCATAATAAAATAAAGTTATGAATGAATTAGTGATTCCACAAATTAAAATGCATCTGTTCTCACTATGAACAAACACTATATTTTTAGGAACCTTTTTAGCACATAAAAATTACATTTCATGAAAGAGTTTTACTTCTGGTATGGCCAAGTACATTTCTAATCTAAAAGCCTGACCATCTGACAGATAACAACTACAAAGTCTGAGTAACAACCAACAAGTCTCACTGGGGGCTCTGGAGAGTGTAGAAAAGCAGAAAGGGAATCACAACTTGGAAGAAGTGACTGCCAATGATCATCACCAGTTTTATCCTGGTGATCATAATGTGGGCAGGAAGGGTTAATACTTCAGTAGAAAGCCTGTGTGTCTCTGGAAAAAGGATTTAGAGGAAGGAGCATTGGGCACCTAGGACCCCTGGAGAGTGATGGGGGGAATTCAAGAAATGAGAGAACCAGAGAGGGCATGTCAAATTCTGTCTATAAATTGCCAAAGATGCTGGAGGCCTATTGGAACACATGCAGAGCCACCATTAGGGCAGGCAAGTTTGCAGCTTGCATTTTGAGTCTAACCAAGTTACTGCTTTCTAAAAAAAAAAAACTGGATGGAGGGATGTAACAGAATGGAGACTCTCCACAGCACAGTGTTAATATGTCAAAGATGCAGTCCCAGGTTACTTGACATACGAAGAGCCAGTAAAATATGACTCACTCCTAAGGGGAAGAACAATCAACAGATGCCAACCTCAAGAAAATGTAGCTATTAGAACTGCCAGAAAAGACCATTAAAGCAGCCATAACAACAATGCTCAACCAGGTAAAAGAAAATATGCTTGTAACAGATGGAAAAATAGACAATCTCAGAGGAAAAGTGGAAAATCTTGATATGCTTTTTTAAAAGTGAGGGAGAGAGGTGAAGTTATAACAAATGTGCAGAAGTTGTGTATAACCCTGGGTATGCAATGATGGTATGTCAGGGAGGTAACTGCCATCTGTCATGGATGTCCTGAGTGACAAAGAAATAAGCATGGCTGTATTAAACAGTAGGGAACTAATGACCTTTTGTTATTGTTGTTGTTCAGTGGTTGTTTTGTTTTAAGGACATTGTCGCATTCAGAGCTGTGACTTTTTAAGAACTCTTATGAAAAGATGTATAAATGATTGAAGAAGAAATAGACTGTAGATGGAGTACCAAAAAAAGTCAAGAAATGTTTATAGCAAATATAACAAAATTTTATATTTTATTATGTAAATGCCATAGAATTGATGAGAAATATAGCAAGATAGAAAAGAATAAAAGACAAGAGACATAGAGACATGCAATTCTTAAAAGAATTACAATTGGTGAATGAATGTAAAAAAATGCTGGTCTCACTATTATTTAAGGAAATGTAACTGAAATAATGATATCTATTTTGCTAATTCAATCAGCAAAACTTTGACAATAATATTTAGTTTAAACTGAGGGGATAGGAAAACTGTATTTTCACATATTATATGCAAAACTGTATATAAAACAGTTAAACAGATTTGGAAAGTAATAAGTATATCATTAAACCTAGCAATAGCAATAATAACCTCAAACATTAAAAAGCTGCATAAGTGAAGTTGCTCATCTGTCACCAAATAACTTATACTAACAAAATGCAAAGTGTTGTTGACAGAAAGATGCAATACTAAAGAAATCGTTAAGCAAATTAGGATATATTCATTAGATGAAAGTTGTATAGTCATTAAAATCTTATGGCTATGAAGGCTATGTTGCAAAATTAAAAGATATGTAATATGAGTGAAGAAAGCAGTCAATAATATGTATAATATCATAATAATTCTCTAAAAAATGCATTTGAAAAATAAACCAAATTAAGACTGTAATTGTGTGAGGGTAGTGAGGTCTCTGAGTTATGGCTGATTTTCCATTGTAGTTTTAAACCATTCATTGTGCTTAAAATTATAATTTTTAAGACAGTCTAGCCAAGGGTTTAAAGGGTTAGGAATAGAGTGGGAATACTGAGAAATTCGTAAACTGAAAGGCAGGGAGGTCAGATGGGGAGCATTTGACACCTTGATTCTGTGTGGGCAGTAGGAGAAGGCAGTGTCAAAGGTGTTCAGAGACTTTGATCCTGGGTGATTAGGAGGAGCCGTTTCCAGGATCAAAGGTAGGGAACACAGGAAGTGAGCAAGTACAGAAGGGAAAAGCATGGATCCCATCTTGGGCATGCTCAGTCTTGGGGACTGGTCAGACTTGCCAATGCAGCAGACCCCTGGAGCTGGGAGAAATCAAAGCGAAGGCACGGCCACTCCCATGGAAGGAGATGGCTGAATTCCTGAAATGGGGTGAGGCTACCAAAGGAGAGTGGGGAAAAAGAGACAGAGTACAGAACCTCATTTAGAGGTCAGAATAACAACAAGGAGGGACACTGGAACAAAGACAAGGTTTACCAAAGTTAGAGTGTCAGATCTGGGTCTCAGCCCCAGCTTCCTCACTCAGACAAGGGCAGTGAGCCCAGTGAGCCATGCTTCCCTTCCCCTCGAGCACGGTCTGGGCCTGTGGCTTGGGCTAACCAATAGAATATGGGGGGAGTAACACTGTGACCATTTTGGACTTAACTGATTTAGGAAGGCTTTTGCTCTTTGGAGAGAACTCTGAGCCACATGTAAGAAATCTAATTACCCTGCTGGAGAACCACACAGAGAGCAGAGGCTCTGAGACTAATGGGGAGAGTGACCCAGCCATCTCAGCATTCCAACTGAGCCAAGCCTTTTAGCTGTCCCCAGCCAGGTGCCAGACATGTGAGCAAGCCACCGAAGACCTTCCATGCCCCAGTCACCATCTGATGCAGCTTCATGAGAAATCCCCAGTGAGGCCAAAAAAGGAGCTGTCCAGCTGAGCCTCATCTCCACATGCAATCGTTTGGAATAATAAACTGGTTGTTTCAAACCACTACGATGGAGGTGTGTTATGCAGCACTAGATAACTGAAACCACATGTTAATCAAGGAATTTACCCCCTCAGTCTTCTACCTGCAAAACTGAGTAATAATCATATAACCCTGATAATGGTTTTGCCGTAATGGGCAAATGAGATCACACGCTCAATGATTCTGAAGTTTTTCCACAAAAGCACCCCTGGTGACAGGACAGAAAATGACATACATCTGGGGCCTGAAAGGTGTGGCTAGTTCTTGGAAGGCTTGTAGTTTCATATTAAACATAGTCAGCTTTCATTCTCTGTAAAGTGTTCCCATTATTATGTTTTAGTGTATTTTCTCCAGTTCCATGTACCCTGGTTATCCTGTGTCTTCAGTCCTACTGCACCATGGTAAAGCTTTGGGGGTCTGAATAGCCAGTTGGAAAGATCTGGTGCATGTAATCTGTAAATGTGAAACAAAGGAGAATCACTAGTAAGAGGAGACAGACAGGAGCAGTCAAGAGAGGCAGAGGAGAACAAAGAAATTCACAGGGCCTGGAAACTAAGGGAGGTTTGTTTTACCATCAAGTGCTGCAAAAAGGCCATTGGATTTGGTGACTGGTAAGTCACTGATCTTCAAAACAATGATTTCTTTGCTGAAGAGGCAGGAGCCAGGGGTAGAATTAAAGTGGACAGGGTGGGCTCTTTGTGGATGTTGGGGGGAGAGGAAGGCAACTGATACAAGTTCAGGAAGAAGTGGAGATACAAAGAGGGGTTTTGTCCTATGAAGTGCTGTTTTAGAACAGAAGGGTGCTGCATGTGTTCTTAATGATGGGGAGAGAAGCAATGCAGAAAGAACAGAACGTATACAAGAAAGAGAGTTGATAAAATAAGAGAAGATTCAGGAAGAGTGGGGAGGTGTAGGATGACTAACACAAATAGAGGAGTTAGCCTCAAAAGAATGAAAGAACATTTTCTGCAAGGGGAGAGAGGGAGTGGAGAGTGGGAGAAGAAACAAACATTTAGGAGTATGAGGGAAAGGGGGACAAATTCATAGTTCACAGCTTTAGTTCTTCTACAACCAGGTCACCTGCAGAGAAGGAAAGCCTGGAGACTTGGGGAAAGTGGGAAAGATTTAATCTATTGGAAGAACGATAGAGGGAAACAGCTGGAAGCAAGTAAAGCCCCAAGCAGCAGTGGGAGTGTGGCTTAGAGGTGAGAGCATGAATTTAGTGTGGCCTTGATCGTGGACCTCATTCGCTGACTTTAGGGAAAGAGTGAGAACAATGGGAGTTTTACAGTGGTGGGGACTGAAAGGTCAGCTAGGTCAGGAGGAGGTGTCAGAGGGCAGGTGCCTGAGCCTCCAAAGCACGGCTGACCAGGCGGAGTGTGGCCCTGGCTGGAGGTGTGGTGGTGCAGCGGGGGCACGGCAGTGTCCAGGGTGGGACCGGGCAGATGTGAAGAATGCTCTCGGCTGGAGTGAGGGAGGAGGAAATGTTAAACACAGGCAGAGGCATTTCACACTTACACAACTTAAAATTTGGCATTGACAATAATGATGTGTTCCAAAGTGTAACTGTAATACAAATGGCCTAATGGAGTGAAGCATACAGCGAATAGTGTGAGGAAAATAAGACTGGTGCATCTGAAGTGTTGTCTTATGGATGGAGGGATGGTCAGTTTTATGTGTGAACTTGGTTTGGCTACAGTCCCCAGTTACTGACTCAAATATTAATCTAGGTGGTATTGTGAAAATATTTTGTAGCTGTCATTAATGTCCATAATCAGTTAACTTTAAATGAGTGAGATTATTCTGCATAATCAAGTGGGCTTGATTCAATCAGTTGAAAGGCCTTGAGAGAAGGGTGGAGGCTTCCTTGAAGAAGAGCAAATTCTACCAGCAGACAGCAGCTTCAGCCAGTGCCTGAGAATTCCAGCCTGCTTTATGGATTTTGGACTTACCTAGCCAGTTCCCACAATCACAAAAATTTCTTAATATATTATCTCCTCATGGTTCTGTTTCTCTGGTTGAATCCTGACTGATACAGATGATAAGGGATGGGTATAGGAGGTAAGGAAGAAGGAATGTGATTTGGCACTTCTTTGTAATATGCAGATGAAAAGACAGATGTAATTCTGGTATGAGATGGAAGGAATAAGGCATAGATGGATGGATGGATGGATGGATGGTTGAGTGAAAGAGTAAGTGAATGAGTATGTGTGTAAGTAAATGGACTTACACATCTTGCCCCTTAAATAGGAAGAAAAGAAATCCTGTTATCCACTAGCCTTATGTGGGTGAGATAAATGCCAAGAGGTACTTTTGAAGTACTTTTGAAACCTGTACTTCTTGGTGAATACAAAACATTTGCTTTCTATTTTAACCATCAACTCAAAGCAGGAGAACTACAGAAAACATTTTCAATTAATGCTTTTTCAAGGGTCCTAGAGCTGCTCTGTGCATTCCAGTACTAAGCAGGATGTGAAAACCTGCTCCAGTGGAGATGTCGGCCTTTGGTTCAGTAGACGTGAAAATGTCTTCGACTTATGATGGGATAAAGAAACAGGAATCCTTTCTGTTCCTCTCCCTTCTCTTTCCTTCTTCCCCAAGGGGGAAAAACATGAGCTGCAATTTGTTCATCAAACGTTTCCTGAGCCGCTCAGGTGAGCAGGTGAACCTGAGGGGCAATGAAAGGACTTGAAATATCTCACAGAAAAAGTGGAAATTTCTTCTCAAAATTCCCCCAACCAAACTCTTCTTGCCCTTAGGAGAGTGAAGGAAGCCTTAAAAATTTCGGATTCAAAGCTGTGCACCCTCTCTCTGGAATTAGAAATACTGCCTCCACCTGCACCTCTCTGGTGATAGGCGTGGCAGATCACATAAAACAAACAAATAGGCCACAGATGATCCCGTGTTGTGCGTTGGCTCCCTGCTAGGGGCTTATGTCTTTGCGAGACCTCTTCTGTGAGCAGGTGGGATCGCCTTCCTATATGAAGACAAGAGGGGGGCTCCACTCGAGCCTAATACCTGCCCACCGTCGAGGTTCTGATGTATCGGGGCGTGACTGGACCTGCGGGATGACCCCACGGGAGCTTCTGTGCCTATGAGCTAAGCAGCCCCTTTGGACAGAGCTTATCCAAAGGGAAGAAGGAGCCAGGCATGCTGCACTGACCTAAAAACAGAGCTTTAGTCATCGGAGGACTGTAGGGACTGTATGGGCAGTGTAGTTTTTGGGTGTTGCTGGATTCTGATACCCCTGGAAGTAAACAGAGAGAAAGGTTGGTAAGAACTGGAAGAGCTGTTCTACTAAAACTCTAAGTTTTGGGATCTCAGAAAGTGTGACTTTAGCAAGCATTACTGAAATGGGAGAGAAGTCCGCCTCACTTTGCTGTAAACCGTCAAACAGCCAGGACACCCTGGAGGGTCACGGTGCTGGTCTGGTCAGGCTGCGTGAGAGGCAGCGGCGGACTCCGCTAGGGGTGCAGTTCTGAGCAGAGCACGTGCCCTGCCGGCAGAGGGCACCGGTTGGTGAGCACGCAGCGGACGTTCCCGGGCACTCCAAAAGGTGCTTGGGAGAGCTTTGCAGGCCTTTGCCACGTGAAGCATCACTGTTATTACAATCCCAGCTCTATTTATTGGCCGGTTGGGTTTGGGGAAGGTCGGACCACGTAAGGACTCAACAACCCTCTGCTTGCATCTGGTGATGAATCCTACCAGGCAAAACTGAAGAGTACCATCCAAGTATCAGAGGCATTGCCTTGTCCCTCAGAGCAGAGTGTTGCACTGTCTGCTGGTCTCTGGGTGTCAGGGAACCGGGCTGGCCTGGAGTCAGGGGACAGGGTATGGCTCTGTCTACTCTTAACAGCCATTGACAGAATTGTAGGGCCGTTTTTTCAGAAGTTCTTTAAACCCTACGTGCACAGCCATAGAGTCATTCCCTTTCTGTTGGATCCTAAACTTCTTTATTTTTAACTGTGGAAGGGGCTGTGTGCCACCTGGGGACTTCTCCTGGTGTACAGCCAAAATGTAATGTTTGGTTCACACTTGGCCGTGCAAGGAGGACCCGACCAGCTTAGGAATACTGGGAAACATGCACTTGATTTCTGCTTTCAATTACTTGGTTAAGATTTATTGTTTCTGCATGTGTATCATTAGATGGAAGTGATGAGATCAATAAAACTTAGAACTGTATAACAAGAGAGGTCAGTTACTTGCTTATTATATTTATAAGAATAGAGTTCATTGGGTATCACTGCTCTATGAAAGCTGGTGAATCAATAATGCTCTTATGACATGGCTAATAATAAACCTTGGCATTAAGTGGGAGATGCCAACATGTGTGTGGGGAGGGGCAGTGGAGGAAAACTGTCACCACGCATGGGAAGGGCTCGTGCCTTTCGGGTTGACACCTATGAGGAAGCATCAATTCTTTTCCCTGTTCCAGTATATTCTCCTCTTGTGCATAAGAAATTGTTCAAAGATGGCAACAAATTTTCCAGATGACCTTTACAGCTATTGGTTTGGAATGACTTTTGCCAGCTTGCTGAAATAAAAAAAATGATCTCAGAGATGAATTGTCAGACATCAGCTCCTCTTCCCATCAGCTTTAGGAACATTCCGTACTTGATGTATGTGAGCATGTACTACTAAAGAAATACAATGGGCATGCTCAGTAAAACCAAATATGCTTTGTTGGCTGCTAAAGCTGAAGGCTGTTTTCACTGGCTCTAATGACTGGTAGCTCCCCAAACCCTCAGACTCTAAGAGGCCTCCCTGCAAAGAAAGTACCCAGGGCAAAATTTCTCCAAGAATGTCTTTCCGCAGTAAGGTGTAAAATGTTTCCCAGGAAGGGCAGGGTCTGAAGAAGTGACGCAAGTCCCTTTGAAGACCTCCTGAGGGATCCTATGGCTGTTCTTATTTCTTTGAGATCATGGGGATTTGGGGACTCTGCTGTGGGACTTGCACTGCCATCCATCCAGGGGCTGTCACCGTTTGGTTCTAGGAGAGCAGGGCAGTCTGGGGAGAACCAAACAATGCTATGTATTCATAGAAAAGCAGCTCCCTTGAGGTAAGAGTTTTTAGGTTATTTCAAATGCAGGTTCCACAGGTATGGTGACCAGAAGCTGCCGGGTTCCACACTGCTTCATGAAGCCAGAACTTTTTCATGGGCTCTGACAAACTTAAAATATAACTAACAGATCGTGTTCTCTGCAGTTAAGAGATTGTGATGACTTCTCCTCAGCTCACACAGGAAATGAATCTGCCATTAGCCACTAATGGATCTTCTGGAAAAGGAGATACTTCTAGAGAGAGAAGTCAAAAGTGCCCAGATTTTGGTGTCAAAAAAAACAAACAAAACAAAAGCCTGACATGGATCCTGGTTTGCAGGGAAACAAGCAATTCTATCTGGGTTCTTTTCAGTGGGAGCTAAGAGTTTAACCTCCTTCATAATTCTCTTTTACATGAAATTGTTAAACTTGAGCAAGTAAACAGTGATTTCTTATATTATTATTGACAGAGGAGAATATTGCCACCAGGAAGCATGTCTGCTCATGTGTTTTGGCCAAGTTCTCCTTAAAAACAGTGATTAATAGAAGGAATGGGTGGAAGATTAGTATACACAAATAGCTATTCAGAAATGGGGATGAAATGCTAATGCAGTGACCTTTAAATCTTCATTTTCCTTTATTTCTCTGAATGCTAATTAATGGATGTGTTGAGCACCAGGAGGAATTTGCATCCAAGCCCATCTCCCCGCTAAGTGGTATTCTGAGAATTTCTAGAGCTCAGTCTCAGAGAAGGTCTGACCCAGGCTCCCTGAGGTGCCCATCCTTAACACTGCACTGTGGCTTTTCCCAGGAGAACAAAACAAGCCACCGTCCAAGGGCTCATTAGCAGGTCTGAACAGCCTTTGCAGTAAGCAGGGTAATTAGCTTCAGAGGTAAGTGGAGGCTGGGAGGTTGGAAGCACGGCATGTTTATTAGGCTCAACGCCAGAACTGCTGCCTGCCTGTTAAGGACACCTGAATCACTGCTTGCCCACAACTCCAGGACCCAAGCAAGAAGCAATGTATTTGGGGCCTTCCCTGAAGCAGTGGGCAAAGGTAACTGTAATTCAGGCAGTAACCTTTAGAGTGATGCCAAGGGATGCTTTCTGGAAAACACTGCCTTCATGAAGGGAGGGCAATAAACTGAAAGTGCATGCTGAGTTTCAGTTGGAAATTCCTATCATCTGGGAGGAAGAAATAGTTCACACTGAATGAAAGTGAGTTGGAGTTGTTAGGGAGGAAAGACTCTGGGATTAGTTTTTATAAGAGGAACTTCCTATAGGCATTGTCCTCCCGTAAGGGAACTGTGAGGCAGTCAAAGTTCGGGCAGAGGCTGGACAGTCATCTACACCTCCCTCTTCAATTTTCCTTATCTGTGAAATGGGGCTGTAATGTTACCTACCTACCTTACAAGCTTATTACAATGGTAAAATAATGCTGTAAATTGCATAATAAACTCTACACAAGGGCCTGCCATTATTATCACAGTTACTACTTATCTATAAAGGAGGGTTTATAGATAAGAGTGTTTGGGTGGGAGGTTGGGCCAATAACCTCAAGAGCCCCCTGACTTTTGGGTCCTATGACTCAGTGGTTTAGTGGTAGAAGTATTTTGTACCCCAAAAATCCCTTAGACAATTTTTATTTAGGGCTCACTGGTCTACTTGTTCTTTTGAGCCCCTGTACATATCTTTAGAACAGTGATAATCTTTGATTTTCTGATAGTCTGATTTTCTTGACCCACTTAGAAAAAGATGTACTTTAAAAAAAATTTATACCCTAATTTATTCCTAAAAAATTTTAGGTAAGACATTTAAAGTAACTTTGATTATGCTTTGGAAGATGTACTGAGTTAAACTCTAGATTTGCCTCTTGTTGAAGCATAGTTTTTAAAAACGGATTTAAACCTATCAGCTATATTCGTATATTGTGGTGACTAAATCTAATATTTCTAAAAGCATCCCACATGGGTGTGTTGGGGGCAGACAGTGGTATAGGAGGAGAGAGAAGAGGGAAGAGGAAAAGGATACTGAAAAGATGAATTACAGCAGTTTCTAATTGCAGAAGAACACAAAGGTCAGAGGCAAGTGTCCAGTGGATTCAGGTTACACAGGAACCCCCAGAGAATCATTTCATTTGCTTGTGTCCAAGCATGGGCCTTTTGATCAGCTTATAATTATTCTCTGTTAGAACCATCAGATACCACCACATGAGTGGCATTCAAAAGATGACAGAGCTTATAATGGAGAGGGTGACAAAGAGAAGGCCCACTGTGTGCCAGATGCTTTATAAACATCATCTATTTTAATCTTCACTAGAATCCTGATGAGAAAGTTGCTATTCATAAAGATAAAGTAACTTGCCCCAAATCTGGTTAGTCAGTGGTAGAGTTGGAATCCCATCCTAGCAATGCCTAATTTCAAGACCCTTGTTCTTTCTAACATTCTCCTCTCTGATGTAGACATGTGAACAACCAATATCCAGTATTTCTGAAACTTGGGAAATAGAGGGTTCTTCCATGTCTGTAATTTATAAAGCAGTGTATCACTTTATTGCTAATCTCCCTATCAACATTCACATAATCTGGGACATTTAAGGAAATCTTATCCTATAATTTTCCATATCTGGATCCAGAAACCTGTTATCAAAGGTGATTACATTTGAGAGGAAATTACTTTAGAAGATTATAACTTGATATCAAAAATTGTGAAAAGGTCTCCTTTTCTCTATGGATTAGCCAAACCCTAAATCTATGTAAAATATTTTAATCAGAATTGTATTAATAATATAAACCATGTAGAAAGAATCTTTTCTTCAAAAAGCCTGTGATGAGATCACTTTTTGAAATCAAATTGCGAGCTAATATTAGTAATACTTTTTTATACCCTGTGTATAATAGACCCTTGAACAACATGGGTTTGAACTGAATGGGTTCTTATGCACAGAAGTTTTTAAATATATTGGAAAAGTTTCTGAAGATTTGCAACAATTTGGAAAAAAATTTTTTTTCTCTAGCTTACTTTAGTGTAAGAATATAGTAGATGACATGTATATAACGTAAAATATGTATTAACTGCTTATGTTATCATTATGTGAGCTTCTAGTCAACAGAAGATCATAAGCGGTTAAGTTTGGGGAGTGTCAAAGGTTATATGTGAATTTTCAACTGCACATGGGTCAACACCCCTACCTTTCATGTTGTTCAAGTATCAATCATATTACCAATCTCTAGTGTGACTTACACTTCTGATACCACTCTAACTCTCCTAGTGTCAGGCCATTTTTCCTAAATTTTGCCTGATTTCCAAGGGACATCTCATAGGACAGGGAGATTCCTTCACTCTTCCTAGCAATAGGGATAGAGAAGAATATAGACTACTAGTAAGGGACTTGTTGCATTAGCCAAGCAGTTACTGGAGGTTGTAGTCAGTGCAATAACAAAAAAATTAAAGACAGACAAATTGAAAAGCAAGAAGAGAAACTGTCCTTATTCACAGGCAATATGATTTTATGTATAGAAAATCCTAAAAAAATTCTGCAAAGCAACTACTACATCAGAATTTAAGAAGCTTGCAGAATATGACATTAATACAAAAATATCAATTATATTTTCACATACTCTCAATGAAAAATCTGAAAATGAAATTATAGAGATAACTACATTCAAACTGGCACCCAAAATAGTAAGAATAAATTTAACAAAAGAATCTGCCTCCACAATGTAATATTTACAATGCCCAAAATACTATATAAAATTCCTTGAGGTAAGAACAGAGCCACAGACCAGTGGAACAGAATAGAGACTCCAGACATTAACCCAAACATATATGGTCAATTAATATATGGTAAAGGAGTCATGGACATACAATGGGGAAATGACAGTCTCTTCAACAGATGGTGCTGGCAAAACTGGACAGCTACATGTAAGAGAATGAAACTGGATCACTGTCTAACCCCATACACAAAAGTAAATTCAAAATGGATCAAAGACCTGAATGTAAGTCATGAAACCATAAAACTCCTAGAAAAAAACATGGGCAAAAATCTCTTGGACATAAACGTGAGCGACTTCTTCATGAACATATCTCCCCGGGCAAGGGAAACAAAAGCAAAAATGAACAAGTGGGACTATATCAGGCTGAAAAGCTTCTGTACAGCAAAGACACCATCAATAGAACAAAAAGGTACCCTACAGTATGGGAGAATATATTCGTAAATAACAGATCCGATAAAGGCTTGACATCCAAAATATATAAAGAGCTCATGCACCTCAACAAACAAAAAGCTAATAATCCAATTAAAAAATGGGCAGAGGAGCTGAACAGACAGTTCTCCAAAGAAGAAATTCAGATGGCCAACAGACACATGAAAAGATGC
Source organism: Manis javanica (assembly GCF_040802235.1). Taxonomy (NCBI): domain Eukaryota; kingdom Metazoa; phylum Chordata; class Mammalia; order Pholidota; family Manidae; genus Manis; species Manis javanica. The sequence goes on along the minus strand of NC_133163.1, from coordinate 43,828,240 downwards.
TGTACATCGCTAGTCATCAGAGAAATGGAAATTAAAACCACAATGAGATATCACCTCACACCAGTAAGGATGGCCACCATCCAAAAGACAAAGAACCACAAATGTTGGCGAGGTTGTGGAGAAAGGGGTGCCCTCCTACACTGCTGGTGGGAATGTAAAATAGTTCAACCATTGTGGAAAGCAGTATGGAGGTTCCTCAAAAAATTCAAAATAGAAATACCATTTGACCCAGGAATTCCACTTCTAGGAATTTACCCTAAGAATGCAGCAGCCCAGTTTGAAAAAGACAGATGCACCCCTATGTTTATTGCAGCAGTATTTACAATAGCCAAGAAATGGAAGCAACCTAAGTGTCCATCAGTGGATGAATGGATAAAGAAGATGTGGCACATATACACAATGGAATATTATTCAGCCATAAGAAAACATATTCTACCATGTGCAACAACATGGATGGAGCTAGAGGGTATTATGCTCAGTGAAATAAGCCAGGCGGAGAAAGACAAGTATCAAATAATTTCACTCCTATGTGGAGTATAAGAATAAAGAAAAACTGAAGGAACAAAACAGCAGCAGCATCACAGAACCCAAGGATGGACTAACAATTACTAAAGGGAAAGGGACTAGGGAGGATGGGTAGGAAGGGAGGGATAAGGACGGGGGAAAATGAAAGGGGGCATTACAATTAGCATGTATAATTAACATGTGTGGGGGCACGGGGAGGGCTGTGCAACACAGTGAAGACAAGTAGTGATTCTACAGCATCTTACTATGCTGGTGGACAGTGAATGCAATGGGATGTGTGGGGGGGACTTGGTGAAGGGGTGAGCCTAGTAAACATAATGTTCTTCATGTAATTGTAGATTAATGATAACAAAATAAAAATAAAAAAATATTTTTTACCCCCAGATGGTATTAATAAAAATTTATTTAAAAGCAAAAAAAAAAAAATTCCTTGATGTACTAAACATGAACCAGTCTCAGGAAATATGAGTCAATGGAAATTTATCCCAAGATGAACTAGATGTTGGAATTCTTAGACAAGGAACTATTATGGCTATGTACTGTGAGGTAAAATATGCTTATAATAAATAAGATAGGAAAACCTTGCAAAGAAGAAAAAAATATTTTTTTAAAATCACTTGAAAATCCTAAAATTTAACATTAAAATAGGTAAAACAACAACAACAAAAATCACATCTTGGAAGAAGTGACTGCCAATGATCAGCATCAGTTTATCCTGGTGATCATGATGTGGGCAGGAAGGGTTAATACTTCAGTAGAAAGCCTGTGTGTCTGGAATAAGGATTTAGAGGAAGGAGCATTGGGCACTGAGGACCACTGGAGAGCGACGGGGGGAATTCCAGAAATGAGAGAACCAGAGAGGGCATGTCAGTGGATTGAAGAGTAGAACAGATATGACAGAGGAATGCCAGTGAACTTGAAGATAGATGAAGAGAGAAAAGAGATGGAAAGCATGAACAGAGCCTCAGAGGTGTGGAGTAAGGCACAGGGTCTAATATATGGATAATTGGAGTTACAGAAGGAGAAGAGAGAGAAAAATGGGACAGAAAAAATGTTTGAAGAAGTAGCCAAAAACTTCTCAAAACTGGTGAAAGACATAAATTTACAGTTTCAAGAAACTCAGTGATCCTCAAGAAGGATATACGTGAAAAGAATTGCTTAGATACATCTTAGTCTAATAGTTGAAATCCAAATTTAAATAGAAAATCTCAAAAGCATCAAGGGAAAATGGATATATTAAATAAAGGGAAATAATGATAAAAATGGCTGCAGATGGCAGAGGTCAGAAGACAGTGGAACAACCTCTTTTCCATATTTAAAAAAAAGAACAAAAGAAAAAAAACCCCATCAACCCTGAACTTTATATCCAGCAAAAGTATTCTAGAACAAATACACTAACTGTATTTTCAGATAAAAGAAAACTAAAGAGTTCACCATCAGCAGTCCTGCACTCCAAGAAGTGCTGAAGAAGTTCTCCCTGACTTAAAAGGAAATGATACTGGAAGGAAATTTGGATCTTCAGGAAGTAATGTAGAAGTTTAAAATAGTAAATATATGAGTAAATACAAAAGACCAATTTACCTCTTATTTTTTTAAAATAAAGAACTATTTAAAGCAAAATTTATAATGTTTACTATCCAGCTTATAATAAATATAGATGAAATACTTGTGACAACTGTAGAATAAAAAAATAGATTATAAAATAAAGGAAAATAAATTGGAAACTTATCCATTTGACTTCAAAGACAAAGTTACATTTAGAATTATATAAGGTGAGAATATTGTAATAAATAATATCTAAAACAATATAAAAAATAAAATAAAATAGAGGAAAAGAGATTGGGGAAATAGTTGAATAAATAGAACTACATAGCTGCAAGCCTTCTATATTTTCTGGAATATGGTACAATAATAACTCTAATGAGAATGAAAAGTTAAAGGTGCATACTATAATCATTACAGCAAACATTAACAAATAATGCAAAGGAGTATAGCTGAAGTGCCAATAAATAAAATGGAATTCTAGAACATGTTAAAGTAATTCTAAAGAAGTCAGAAATTAGCAGAAGAACAGAAAAACAGAGGGGACAAACACGAAACAAATAATAAAAATGGTAAGCCTACAGGAAAATGTATGAATAACTATGTTAAATATTAAATAATTAGACACTCTGGTTCAAAGGCAGAAGTTATTGATGTAGATTTTAAAAATCAAGACCCAGCTGTATATTGTCTATATGCAGTTTCAAAATAAGAAGACGATAGGTTGAAAATAAATAGCTCAAAAAGAAATACACCATGCGATTAGGAAATAAAAGAAGGCTGGAGTGGCTATATTAAAATCTGAAAAAAATAGATAAAAAGGGTTACTTCCAAATGATGAAAGGGTCAGTTCATCAGAAAACATATTTATCATAAATGTGTATATTCCAAATAAGAGAGCTTCAAAGTACATGCAGCAAAAAGGGACAGAATTAACTGGATAAATGCCAGCATTATAGCATGTAGATATGTGTTAGACTCCAAGATTACAATTCAGGTTAGAAAGCATTTATTAATGCTTACTATACATTGGCTTTAGGTGATACAAACTAGTATCTTCCATATCTTCAGTGTGCTTAACAATTCTACCAAGACATGAAACTTGTGCTTATGATACCATGGAAGAACAGGAAATTTTTGAAATAAGAAAAGATTTTGTCCTCTGTTTCCTTAGTGTTGATATGTGTAATTAAATAGTCCCTTCCATGAAGATGACAGTAATTACCAGCAGAACACAGAAAGGAAGAATGCAGACGTAGGACTTGGATCCTAGACTAATACTAAAGAGGGAATAATGGATATTGTGAGTTGACCTCCCAGTCACCCCCTTTCACTTCTAAGGGAATTCCACGCTTTTTGTTAGATGGCATTGACACCACCCCCAGATTCAGAATGAGATTTGACTCATCAGGGACTATAATTCCATTGCCATTACCAAAGCAATGGGTTTGAGGGTGAATATTGTTTGGTGGTGGCAGGGGGAAATGCTTTCATTTCCTTCTGCCTGTGGTCAAGGATTGTGTAGTTCTGATTGCTTCTAGAAGCTACTTTGCCTTTGGTTAAAACCTAGCAAGCACATTTAAAGTACTTTCAAGAGTTCCTGGTGCAAAGTAAATGCTTAATGAATTATATTTATTGGTGGTGGTGGTGTGTATGTGTGTATGCATTTTAATTTTCTCGGAAGGTAGAACAGGGAGATTGAAAAAAAATCACCAAATTTTGTGACATGGTTGAGCCTCTCCATCAAACTAATCTTGAAGTCTTTCCAACCTCTGAACCAGTTAAAGTTAGCTTTCTTAATGTTTTTCTCCCCCCAAGCGTTCCTAACAGGTACCCAGCATCTGTGATTTAACTCTATGTGAAGAAAGACAACTTAAAGGGATAATCCTCAGCATCTCTATGGGATTGAATTTATGCTTATATCATTGTAAACACAAAATGAAATACAGATTCCAGGACAGGTGACTCTCCCCAACTTTCACCAATGTTTATCTTTTGCCACCTGGCATTGTCATAGACACCTAACCAAGCTCTCTGGCTCCAGGCTTGTCCTATCTCTTCTAATCCTTTTTTCACACAGCTGACAGAGTTACCTTTAAAATAGAAATCTGATTTTACATATTTTATATATGCACAGGAACACACCTCCATGCATTATCTACTTAAAATCTTTCTATAGTTCCTGACACACTACTGGATTTCATTCAAACTTATTAGCATGGCCCACGTGGTTCTTAATAACCTGCCTCAGCCTCCCTTTTCAGTTTTGCCTCCTAGGACCCTCTCTTCAAGCCTTTGCATCTGCTGTTCTCCAAGCCTGCAAGGTCTTTCTCCTGCTTTCTGTACTGGCAGCTCTTTGTCTTTGAAGACTCTCAACTCAAATATCACCCAGCTAAGAAGCATTTCTTGATACCTTCTAGCATAACTATTAGAATATAATTTATTATAGGTATTTGAGTTCACACAATCATGGGAGACATTTAATTGGTGAAATAGACTATAGGATGTTGTCACATCTGTCTTCAGGGCAAGCAGTTGGAAAGGGAAGATGGACACACTGGAATCTGAATGGGACCTATAAGGATGAATTGGAACCTGTGTTTGTCTTTTGCTAGATTGAGGCCTCTAACTCTGATGTTGGAGGGGTCTGCTGCAGGAGAAGCCACTGCTTGGTATGTACCTGGTCCAGGGGTTTGAGAAGCTGAAGGAGGATGTGGTACCATGTACATGAGATGCCTTAGAGCCCCTTGCCATGCTCCAACCCTGCTAATGTAATGATGTCTCTTTCACTTTTGTGTCTTCCAAATTTCCTATAAAACAACTCTTGTGGTCCATGCTAACTTGGAACTGTGGAGGGAAGGCAATTCTGAGAATTGTAGATCTGGGAAAACTGAGCTGATACAGTACAGATCCATTATATTACATTGCAGATGTATTTCTACCATTGGGGTATAAATTCTTTTAAACAAGGAACATTGTTATTCATTTTTGTATCTGAAGCACCTAACACATAGTAAGACCTATCAATATTTAATAAAATGGCTAATAAAAAATATTCTTACACATAGCCACTTAACACTGAGTAAAATGCTTGTTTCATTAATATTATTTCTTATACATATCTTTTTATGGTTGAAAAATTACCATCTGAAATATGTTTGTACAACTACCTTAATAGCATTCTGGAAAAGAGAGATTTCTTAACCTAAATGCTGGTATTTAATTCAAGAGGGGAAGAAACCTACTTCATTGGTGAGTTTTGGTGGAGCTCTGCCTCTAAGGATGACAGAGTAAAGCATTCCTTTTGGAATGCATTGCAAAGCTTTCCAAAGAGGTGACAAAGGTTAATTATTTTAAGAATTTGGAACTTGGCAACAAGTAGGGAGGAACAAACATACTGACTAGACATATGCTATAGAATATTCCATAAAGCTCTCTCTGTCTATAGTGGTTTACACAGAAAGCTGAACATATGGCAGGCTTTGTTTGACTTTTTCTCTGGAATCATCTGTCAAGACACGAGCTGTCACCTAATTACCCACTCACTTTCTACTCTGCATTTTCCATTTTGGGTCTGATTTCTCAATGCCTTCAAACACTCATTTTTAAAACTTATTTTTTAAAAATTAATTTTATGTGACCTACAAAAGAGTTTTGGGTGTTTCTGGGAGACACTTTTAAGGGGTAAGAAATGTGGCCTCCATATCCTGGCCCTTGGATTCTACATCCAATCAAGGCTATACATGTCTTAGAGAGGTAATGATTTATCACCCTATTAAAGAGAAAGGGGAATGGTGGAAACTATTAGGATCAAACTTTTATGTTTTCTTGAGTATCTATGATGTGTAAGCATGTTTCAGGATAGTAATGTTTCTCTAATTATAGCCCACTGGTAGTTCTTTATTTTATTTCACTCTGATTTTATTTTATGTATGTTTTATTATAGTTACCCATATTATTAAATGCTCACTCTAACTAGTGTAGTTATTGCCAATATAGAAAGATGTAACAGAACTATTGACTATATTCTCTATGCTGTCCTTCATCCCCATGACTAACTTATATTGTGATTGAGATTTTGTGTCTCTTTATCCCCTGCACCTATTTCACCCACCCACCTCAGCCCCTCCCCTGTTGTAACCACCAGTCACTTCTCAGTGTCTCTGAGTCTACCTGCTGTTGTGTTCATTTTGTTTTGTTTTGATTTTTGATTCCACATATATGTGAAATCATAGGGCATATGTCCCTCTCTATCTGGCTTATTTCACTTAGCATAATACCCTCTACACCCATCCATGTTTATGAAAATGGCAGGATTTCTTTCCTTTTATGACTGAATAATATCCCATTGTGTATATGTACCACATCTTCTTTATCCATTCATCTGTAAGACACTTTGGTTGCTTCCATATCTTGGCTATTGTAAATAATGTGACAATTAACCTAGATGTGCATATATCTTTTCAAATCAGAGATTTTATTTTCTTTGGGTTAATTCCCAGAAGTGGAATTACTGAGTCATAGTATTTCTATTGTTAGGTCTTTGAAGAACCTCCATACTGCTGTGCATAGAGGCTGCTCCAACTTACATCCCCACCAGCAGTGTAGCAGGGTTCCCTTTTCTCCACATCCTCACCAACGCTTGTTATTTCTTGGCTTTTGGAGAATGCCCACTCTGACTGGTGTAAGGTGATGTCTCATTCCCACTGGTGGTTCTTAAGGGTGAGGTGAGAACCAATTCAAAGCTATTAAGACTTTCCTTTGGATCAGATATGCAAATGATGCCTAATCTGATATTTTTATTTTTGCTTACAACTAATGGCCATTGTCGCAATCTGCAAAATGAATTATTAAGGCTCATTGAAATTTCATATTTATAAGTTAACACATGAGGAGTCCTGACTAAGGCACAACAGTTATTCTAACTAAAATGTCTTGATTATTTTGAAAAGCTGCTATTGAGCACATGACCTTATAGATAATTGGAATTCTTGAAGATTTTGAGAAACAGTGCAGGGTCATCAACACACAGTGGGCGTTGCATTGGGTTGACTGTGGTTTTTCACTGCTGTTCTCATAGTACTAACCATCTTATATCCATAGTTCCTACTTCTGTTTAGAGTTTATTTTGTGTGTGTAATACTGTACAGTTCATTTTCTGGTTCCTTCTGTGTTCATCCATTTCTTTCTCCACTGAAAAGTAGGAATAGGTGGTGTTAGTGGCCTGCACACATTTTTTTGCCTTGCTTAAGAATGTCTCACTCAAATAAATTAGCTGTCCCCTGGCAGAGGATAATCAGGATAGACAGCCAGAGACGCGGCACTGTCAGGAGTTTATTTTCATGGCCGTCATCTGTGCTGATGCCTTTTTATCTAGTAATTATTTTAAAAAACAACATTGGTAATAAAGTCATTTTCCCATTGAGGCAGCATTCAACGTCCATGTTCATACTCCAGGGAATGGACTGGCCTTCAGCATCTTGTCTCACACCAGAAAGGAGAGCTAAATGAATGGTCCAGAGTAACAAATGCTCTGTCACGCCTGCTGCTTAAATATTTCATAACTTTCAAGCTGTATTAAAGGAAGTGATGTCAAGAGTATTTAGTGGAGATAGCTTCTAGCAATGGCTTTTTATTAAGAAAGATGACACCAGTCATCTAGTTGATGATGGAGTGAGAGACGATATTACCCTGCTGAAGATGGACTTAACTGTCTCAGCCCCTGGGGTGGTTGACTGTTGTTAGAAATGGCTGCACAGAACAGGGCAGGAGAATTGACAGGCATATGACCCAGTCAAAATGTTTGTGTCTGGGTTTTCCTAGTGGAGAGGTATTGATATAGGAAATGATCTGGACTAGCACAGCTTTTATTTTAGTAAATACTAATCTTCACTATGACTGAAGAGGATCTGGTACTTACAGAACTAAGTGCATTCAATACCACTCTCTCTGTCTTCTGTGCTGGATGAGGTCAAGGACACGTCTTCACACTTTTTCCGTCTCCTTTTCCAGGATCGCATTCCATGCCTTGCATTTGCTGTGTACGGGACCAACTCATCTCAGGACAGGAGATACAGTGCCCAGGGCCTGCCCCTGCTGGGGCTGTAAAATGTGATTGCTGATACACTCTCTGGAGGACTTGTGCCGGGGGATGATCATCAAAAAGCCTCCACAAGGATCCGGGCGATGCTGCGGTTGTGGCTGCATCCACCCCACCATTTACTGTACTTGCCATTGGAATGAGGAGGGAGATGTCTAGGCTGGCATGTGCATACAGTGAGACAACGAATTTGACCGGATCTGTACTGTTGGAACTCAATCAGGAGTTGGGAGGGGTGCAAGTTGTAGTGCTCCAAAATCTTACGACTATAGACTATCTACGGTTAAAAGAACATATGGGATGTGAACAGATCCCAGAAATGGGTTGCTTTAATTTGTCTGATTTCTCTCAGACTGTTCAAGTACAGTTGGACAATATCCATCATATCATAGACTAATTTTCACAAATGCCTAGGGTGCCTAAATGGTTTTCTTGGCTTCACTGGAGATGGCTGGTAATTATAGATTTGCTTTGTTTATGTCACCGTATTCCTATTATGTTAATATGTGTGTGCAAGTTAGTTAGTAGTTTAAAACCTATACATATTAAGGTACCCTACAAGAAGATATTCAAAGAAATAATCAATCCTCCCATGTTTTCTTCCATATGCTACCTCTATAGCTTTTCTTCTTCCTTCCTAATTACAACCCTTAAATAGAATTCGTGCCTCATATCGAATTTACCGAGTATCATAATTCCTCCAGGTGGTAAAGATACCTCGAGACAAGTGCTGGGCATAGAAGCCACAGGGCATAAATCTGCAAAGAAGTAAAAAGCTAACCTTTTCAAACAATAAGGCTTCTCTCTCACTTACCAACTTAACATTTCCCTGTATGGCCCCGGAAGATGACTGGTTAGCCAGGGACGGGTAAGATTCCTCAAGGGAGGAACAACCTAAGACAGGCACAGTCGCAGGGGGGCCATCAGGTGAGAAATTGGGGAACAACAGTGGTGAAGCTTAGAACCTCACCCCCCCCTGTGTTGAGAGAAAGCTTCTGCATCCATGGATGTTTTATTGCCCTTGTCTAGCTCGGATTAGCACATAGTCTACAGGCATATACCTGATCATCTACAATTGCTCTCTTACAACACTAAACTATGTTTTCTACCTTTATCTTGCATCTACCTACCACTTCAGCAGTTTATTAAAAATAAAAATAATAATAATAATAAAGGGAGAAATGTGGGATCCACATATAAATCAAGTATAAAAATCAAACGAATATTCATATTTGACCTAATTGTTTATAGTTCATAATGCGTGATCAGAACCGAAAGTTTCTGTGATGAATGCCCTTGTACTGTTCACCATGTAAGAACTTATTCACTATGTAAGAATTTGTTCACCATGTAAGAACTTGTTCGTTATGCTTCAGAAGATTGGAGACTGACGAGAACTAGGCTTGAGATGGATTAATGATTGTGCATTGAGCATTGACCCCCCTATACAGAATTTTATTGTTGTTAACAACCATTTGATCAATAAATATGAGAGATGCCCTCTCAAAAAAAAAATGTGATTGCTGATAGAAGCTCAGCTATCCTTTCTTCCACATTCCTGAAAATTGGCCTTGAAGAACCCAAGGAACAGGTGTGAGTTTTTAAGCTATTATCTTTATTAATTAGCATTAGTGACTGCATAGTAGGTGAAATGGACATCAACCCATTTATATGGACTCTGAGACCACGAGAATACCAAAGGAAAAAATGAACCAAGAAAGAAAGCTGATGAACACTATTGCATTAAAGTATTGTTTAAATGTTGCCTTAGAAGAAAGTAACAGCTTTAAAATTCTGGCCTTCTTCCAAAAATGTGCTGCACAGGGTCATGACCCCTGTGGGCTTAGCCCCAAGGCATGCTAGGGCATCAAAGGGGAGCAGACAGAGGGAAGAGTGAACCTGGAATGGGGTGACCTACAGCCAAAGACAGGTAGGGTTGCCTGATTGGTTCAGCAATTTTAAAGTTATGTTCTCTCAATCTATGAAAGCTGTTACTGGTGTGAGAGGGTCTTGGGCCATACATTAGCACATAATCCACGCAAATAGAGAAGGGATCATTTTCTCTCCATTTTTTTACACAGTAAGGGCAGAGCCGAATGAGGCTCAGACTTCAGGGCACAGGATTCCACTCTGCTCACTTGTAGGAGCACCTATGATAGTGCCTCTGGTTGGTACTAGATGTGTTTTGACAAAAACAGATATAAACAGAGGCTGATGCACTGGAGAGGGAGCTGTCTAGTTCAAAATTCTGTGCCTTGACCGATTACCTAGAGAAGATTCAGAAAGTGCTGAAAGTAAATTCCTTCTCGATCTCAAGGATGTTTTACATGAAAATGAATTATCTTGCCTTTTCAGAGCACGCACAGGGAAAACTCATAAATGATGTGTCTGCTTTTCTTTCATGGCCATAATTCTTATTTGTATTTTGAACTTTTTTTTAACACCTCTTAATATGGGATAATATAAACAAGCACTTTTATGCTATCATCTGTTACCAGATATATTTTTAATTATGTGATTGATCCTGAAAAATACAAGACTAAATTGGATATTAATGACAAGAAGCTGAACTTTTATCCTCAAATGAAAACAATTTCAAAAATTACTCTTCATCTTAGAGCCTTTGCATCTTTAAACTTCCAATTTTAAACATTTTGCTGTTTCTTTTAAGTTCTGATTAGATAGGGTGGCACTGTGACTTCTGTGGTTGTATTCAGTCAGTATTTTTCCTGTTTTCTACTTCATTATCTCTTATTCTTGTAAGATTCTTTAGATAATGGGCAGTTCAACTTTTCACCAATGATTCCTATCCTACTCTGGTCAAAGCAAAGACCCCTGTTTAGTGTTTGTGAGTATTATGAAACACAGACTTGCAGAGAGGGCGGTATGATAGGAAACAAAGCATACAATGTACTGGGAAATGAAAACAGACCATGGACTGAAATAGCACAGCCTTAATAACTACAGCAGACTCACTGGAATTTTATTTTACAAATGAGAATGTCAAATGGATTTGATACCTGAAAAAAATTAAAATATATAAATATTATCTTATTGCTATTATCTGGTTCTCCATTCCTTCTTGATCTCTAGGGAATGCCAACAGTAGGAACTGGGAAGGAGCTAGAATTTATTGATCAAATGACAGATATTGTACCAGGTGCTTTACTTACTATATTTTGTCCATTACGTTACTTCAAGAGCCAAGTTTTTATTACCATTTCCAGATGCAGAAACTGAGGTTCAGAGATATTCCATAACTTAAAGTCACATAATTAGGAAGTGAAAGAGGGATTTTCTCAAATCAGTTTTATTTTGAAAGCTATGCTGTTTCCCTGTCTCACTTTGCTACCTTCAGGAGAGAAAAGGGCTGGTAAAATATGCATATATGTTTAGTAGTGCATTATTGCCTATTCATACTATTGTAATTTTGTTATAACATTTATACATGTGTATAGTACATTATATAAGTTAAATAAATAATAATTATTTTGTTGTTTATTATTATGTAAATAATAATAGATTACTAGATGCTAACTGGAGGTCAGGAAGGGTCAGGCAAGTGTCTTGTTGTGAATGAAGTGTTGATAGCTACAAGAGCAAGATGGTCTGGTACCCACAGTCACAATACCAGGCACCCTGTTCTCAGAAAGGTCAGAGTGTGGAAAGCCTCTATCTGGGACAATGAAGGAAGGCTTCAGGGATAAGGCAATTTTTGAGATATGCTTTGCAGTGCTGGTTGAATCTGAATTTGTGGAAATGAGGGAGAGGGCATTTCAGGCGAAGCAAATGTTCTGACCAATAGAAAACTACACTTTAGTGGGTGTCTTAGTCTGCTGAGGCTGCTGTAAAAAAACACCGCAGACTGGGTGGTTTAATCTACTCACATTTATTTCTCATAGTTCTCAAGATAGAAAAGTCCAAGATCAAAGTGCCAGCAGATTTTGATCTCAGAGAGACTCTAGCATGAAACAGCTACTTTCTCTTCTTCAGGGCAATCAAGCAGAGAAAGAGATAACTCTGGTATGTCTTCCTCATCTAATAAGGGAACTAATCCCATCATGAGCTCAACATCCTCATGACCTAATTAAACCTAATCACCTCCCAAAGGCCCCACCTCCAAATACGAATTTGTGGAGGACACAAACATTGAGTCTATTATGGTGGGTATCCACTAGGTACAGGAATGTTGCATATGTCATTTCATTTAATTCTTATAAGAACTCTATTGGGCAGTATTGTTGCTTCTTCCATCAACACATAGGACACAAAAATTTCAAGCTGAACTCAACACTTCTTTCTCCCTGCTCCCACCTTGGCTCCATCACTTTCTCTCTGTCTGTCCAGGTAAATGACATCACTATTCATTCTGTTGCCCAGGCCTGGTTTCCACTCATAATTCTTGATTCCTCCCCATCTGCCCCTCAGACTCATTGAGCCCTTTTGATTCCACCTGCTAAACATCTCCAGAATCCCCCACTTTCCTGGACCCTGGCTGCCACACCTGGTCTGGGCCACCACCATCTCTCATGCATCGTTGCCACCACCTTCTACTGGCTGCTCTTGCTGCTTCCAGTCTCAACCTCATGCTCCATCCTCACGCAGGGCATTCTCCACACTGCAGAAGGCAGAGTGGGTCACATTCTTCCCCTGATTAAAACCCTGTGAATGTTCTTCATTCCCTTAGAATAAAGGACTTGAACAAAGCTTATGGAGATTCCAAGTGCTGGGCTCTGCATCCTTCCCTGGCCTCCTTTTGGGCCATTCTCTGTCCCACCTCCGTTCTCAGTCACTCCAGATGCCTTTCAGTGCCTGTGCTGCTCCCCCTGTAACTGCTCCTCACTCACTTGGCAAACACCGAGGCTGAGCTTCCATCCCTTATCCCCCTCCTATAACCCAGACAGTGAGCCCCAGAACAGCGTGGACCATTTCTACCTGTCCACCAGTAAATACATTTCAAATGAATAATTCATTTTGAAAAACTGAAACTCAGAAATCTTAAGTTATATCATCAAGGTCCAATAGCTGGTCATAGTACAGTTGGGGGAATCTGAAAAAAATCTGTCTGTATCCAAATCTAATGCTTTTCTTATAGGAACTGGTGTCTCTCATAGATGTATGAGTGTGAGGCACTCAGTAATTGATTCTGGCTGGATCATAGCATATACAGAAGGGCAACTAGGAGACAAAATGGGAAAAGAAGGCTAAAGTCATGTTGCCTATAGCCTTGTGCCCTAGGTTAAAAATTAGGATTTTATTCTGCAGACAATGGGGAATCATAGACGGGCACAGAAGTGACAAGAAGTGACTAATTAGGTTTCCTTACGCCTTCCAAAAGTGAAAGTGAGGGCAGAGGAACACAAGGAGAATTTGGGGCTTTTTGTAATGATCTTCATCTATGAAATATAAATAGTACAAATAATACCACCTACCTCATATGACTTTTGTGAAAATGAAAATAAATAATGCATGTAGAAAGGCTGTGTAGCCATACTTCTCTTTATAAATGTCATTATGGTTCTTCTTTCTCTCTCTTAATGTTTGTGGCTGCTTCTGGAAGACCCTGAGCGGGCCCTCTGAGGAGCCATTCTCTAAAGAGGGTGCTGAGACTGTAAATGAGGCTTTTAGCTTTGTTCCAGGGCTACATGAAGCCACCGAGCAGAGCAGTGGGAGATTTCTCAGGTGACACATGAGGGTGGGGGACAGGAAAGGTGGGAGGTACTGCCATAGATGGGTGCTCCCCTGCTAAGAGCAGCTGCCGAAGGACACTGCCAGCGACTCCTGTGAGAAGAGCAGCTGGAAACCAGCTTTGGGAGCAGCACATCATAACATCCTGAGGAGGGAACCTCTGGCCTGCGCTGTCTCCCCAGGCTGATTTACCATGAAAGGGGAGGAAAGGAGGGCAGTTCTAATTATCTGCTCATAACCAAGAGGGCAACTGGAAATAAGTGTTTTGATGTAAATAGTAATGGTAATGATTATTATTATTTTTGCTGTTACATTGGCTGAAGAGTGTAATGGACAAAAATCCAAGGCCCGGAAAGTGTTTAGGAAAGTGAACCTGGAGATGGGACTGCCTGTAAGAAGAGCTCCTTTGGCCCTAGGCCTTGAGAGTTTGACAGACGGTCATGTGAGTAAACTTGGGAGGTAGGTCATCGGAGAAAGGTCTGCTGAAGGGATTGTTTTTATTTATTTCTCCTTAGACCCACTGTTTGGAAAAAGGCATAGTAGAATGTTAAGGGTGGAAGTTGTTCTAGAAGGCTTGGTGGACTGGGTCAACCCTGAACTTTAGAGAAATACTTGCAAGACGTCTGTAACCTTTATTTATGTCCTATTGGCATTAAGAACTTCATGAAAACAGAGAAACCAACTTTCAGAACTAGGAGATTAATTCTCTTCTCTTGCATTCCCTGCACAATAACCCATTCTGCAAATACCTGGTGAATTAGCGAGAATCCCCAAACTGCTTTCCTATGACTCAGCTCTGGGCTGTAGGGCTTCCTGGCACAGGGCAAAGCAGGTAAGGCAGAAAGGCCCGGGAGCCCAGGTCAAATGTTCTGAGTTCTCTTCTCAGCTCTTCTGAGAATGAACTGACATGAATGCTGTGGCGGGCCGGTTCTCCAGATGGTGCTCAGGGACTCTTTTTCTAGCATCTTGGCAATGACCAAGGCTCCCCCTCCAGTCTGACAGGTCCTCCCAGGTAAAAGCTGAACATGTTATGGCCAGAGCTCTTAGGATTTTATTCTGCAGACAATGGGGAATCATAGACGGGCACAGAAGTGACAAGAAGTGACTAATTAGGTTTCCTTACGCCTTCCAAAAGTGAAAGTGAGGGCAGAGGAACACAAGGAGAATTTGGGGCTTTTTGTAATGATCTTCATCTATGAAATATAAATAGTACAAATAATACCACCTACCTCATAACATTGGACATGTTATGGTCAAAGAATTGAGTTTCAACACACTGCCAAGGAGAAAATGTCGTATATGGGTGTCACCAGCCAGGTTCCCCTGTGCCACCTACGAAAAGAAGATACAAATGGAGCTAATTCAAAATTACGCCCTTAGGGAATGTCCCAAACCAACATGGGCTTAAAATGATTGCTGCTTTCAGTCGAATTGAACTTCTTTGCAGTGACTGAGAAAACTGCCCTTTAATTTGGATCTAGTTTAAATTATTTAATGAATCCTCTCTCAATTAATTGGACATTAGGCTTAAGGATGCATACAAGTGCTGCATGTGCCACATGATGTCTGTGGCAAAAGTAGCAAAACCAGCTGGCCTTCTGGTCAGTGGTCTGGTCCCAGTCTCAGGCCTGGGAAAACCAGGAAACGAACAACTTGAATTTTATGTTTCCATTTGATACAATGTTTAATGCAAAATGTATGGGCATTTCCAGAGGCTGTAATCCCAGGGGCTTATCCTGCACGCTTGGGAGGCTGCTGTTCTTTCCTGGTGGGTGTTGAGGGGAGTAGGCAGTAGAATGCAGAGAATCTGGGCAAATGAAGCAGCCCTTTGATTAAATTTGAACAAGCTTATTTATCCTGAAGAGAGGCTGTGAGTTGGGCGGTGGTGAAGTGCCCAACCAATCCATGCCTGCTTTATAACCACTGGATTACAGCAGGAATCCAGGAGGCAGAATTTGAAAGACCCGTGCCTGGTGCTGGTAAAGTTATGGAAATGCCACCCTGACAAAGGGGGAGAGTAGAGGTTCTAAGGAAATCGGCCTCTTGATGTTCCTGTGGCCACTTTCCATGTTCCCTTCCTTAATCCGGCACACGCACACAGTCCTTGAGTGCCAACCATGTGCCAAGCAAATGGCTAAGATAAGGTCCTTGACTTGGAAAAACTCATTTTTGGTAGGTGTGATTCCCATCAAGATAATTAAGGCACAAAATAAAAACTATGATGTTTAAGGTATGTAGACAGTTTAGTGGGAACATGAAGGACGGTGAAACTAAGCATTCGGGAATGTCAACTTAACTCTTTGGAGCAAGCAGGTATTGCACATCTAGGACATGCTGTGTTCTGTGCTAGGTATCAGTGATGCACAGGATGTTAGCTGTCTTTGTCTGCCTGGCATTTCTAGTCTCATGGGTCAGGAAGGATTTTTTGAGAGATGAGTTGGGTCCGTTCAGGTGAAGAAGAAAGAGAACAGGAAAGGAAATAGGTGAAGACACAGACAATTAGAAAAGCATGGAATACGGGGAGATTAAAAATTACAAGAAATTGTTGGAGGGGGAGAATGTAGATAAGAAAATATCAGTGAGGATGTTTTGGGAAACAAGGCAAGAAACGCCATGATGTTTGAGGCTATCTTTCCAGGCCAGTGCCTGCCTGGCCATCAAGGTGGCTTTTTAACTTACAGGAGTTAGAAGTCAATGAAAGATTTAAACTGGGAAAACGTGAGCCTATCCACATTCTAGATTAATTAGTCCAGGAGTAGGAGGGAAAGGAGGAAGGGTCTGAAAGGAGGCTGTCACAGTGGAGGAGCCTCCAAGGAGGCAGGACTGGACCACTGGAATTGTCCCCAGAAAGGCCAGGAGGTGCAAGGCCGGAAACCAGGTCACTGCCTTTGGCATGTAGGAGGTCGGTGAGGATCTTCCAGAGTGGCTCGCTGGGTGCAGCTGGACGGCCCTGGTGTGAAGAGCATCATGCCGTAAAGCAAAGTGGAGGCTGTAGCTGACCAGACCACAGCGGTGATTTTGTGCTGGTGATTCAGTCCAGCGAGTGTGGTTTGCTTTTAAGGAAGAAAACCCAAGGGTGACAGGAGTCCCAGTGGTCTTCAGTGACTGTGCTGGTCCTTGACAGCGGTGTTCGGATGTGCAGTTGTGATGGCATGAGCTTTGTCCTTTAGCTGCGAGAACCCCAGCAGACTCGGACAGCCTCACTCAGCTCAGGATTCTTTTCCCTGGGTTGCCAGCTCCCCTGAGTTTTTGGGGAGTAACCTGGTATTAGAGTTTCCAGAACACCATTTATAAATCATTCCCATGTCCCCACTTATACTTCTCACCTCCTGATGAGAAACCCTCCCTGAGTGCCAGTGGGGCAGGGAGGAGTTCTGAAGCGCTGTCCCAAATCTCTGATCATCTATTGGAAAGTCTGTAAAGGTGGAGTTACACCCTGGGGATCGATCCTGTGATTGCTGGTTTTGTTTCCCCACCCAGAGATAGAGCCAGCCTGTTTTTCTGACATTGTGACCCAGCTAGCTCTTTGCTATAATCAGTGTTTCCATTCTTTTCCAAAATAAACATGTTGACCATCACTAACAAACGGAAATGAAGGTTTTTCCATGCTTAGGTGCAGTGCATACATTTTTGAAAACAAAGAATTTGGCAAAGGAACTTAATCTAATCTCTGGTTACTTTTTAATTTGTCAGGGGCATTAGACACCTCAGAAGGCAATTTTTCCCCTTTTGGATGCAGGCAAATTCCCTCCCACCCTACCTCTGCCCCTTTCTGGCTTTGCTCAGAATTATCAAGCAGAACGGCTTGAGGAGAATAGGACCTTATTGTATTACATTTTGGGAATGAACCACCAGGAAACAGGAGCCAAGCCTGGAAATGAAGACGTCCTTGTAAATGACCAGTCGAAAATAGGAGTTCAAATACACAACTGTTGTGCCAGAAAATTGCCCGCCCCTCTGAATGAACTGGGGAGTGTTACTTTCCACTTACAACCAGGTTTTAAAAATAATAAATGCCATTCTTCCTATACGAATGAAATGTAATTTCATAACTGCTTTGAAGATAATCCTACCTTTTTGTATCCGTAGAAAGGAACAGCTTAATACCCCTGAAAATCTCAGATATCATAACTGTTTAATGTAAGCAGGGTTTGTTTAGTCCTGGTGATTAGTAATTTTTTTCAGAGAGAAATGACTGATTAAGAGTTGTGCAGATGTCACAATCAAAGCTTACTTCCTGCCACTGAGGTGTCAGAAGCAACCAAGCTGTTTATGTATCCACCGGGCTAAATTAGTACCATTATCACTTCAGCAAAGCTTAGATATTACTGTATTCTCTGTTAAAGCAACCAACTGGAGTATCTGCTGGATGGTATATTAAATGACACCATTTAATTAAAACCTAATCTCTCTCTCACCAAACAATATTTTAAATTATTGTACATTATTTCATTCAATAACTGAAAATCTCTGTCCATTTTTAAGTGCAGAGAAAACTCATTTAGCAACCTGACTGCCAGGAAGGATAATTGCCGTTCTGTGTTGTGTTTGGTGCTCAGTGCCTAGGAACATCAATCCAGGACACACATCAGTTCAGGAGCTCTTTGGGTTTTAAAATATTTCAGATTTGTTTCTCAGGCTTCTAGGCAGCAAAGAGCCCTATTCTGTGATTGCCAGTGGTTCCCTCCAAGGACTGGGGGATAATGGAGACCTCTAAAAAGAATATGTTTAGAGGAATAAAGCCATTAAAGAAATACAATTCCCAGACCAGGAGCAGAGCTCTGTAACTGACAGGATAGCAATTCATTGTGCATGAATATCTCATAAGGGAATGCAAGAATTAAAATGGACTCAACAGTGAACTCAATAGTAACCTCTAATACGAAAATTCACTTGATAGCGGGAGAGATGAGTTAAAAAGAGGTAACTATTTTAAAAAATGGGGACACCCGAACGTGAATGTGCTTTCATTCCTTGTAGTCATTTAATTTAACTGTGGAGAGATGTTGGCACATATTTGGGCAGCAGAGAACAATAGCCACAAGCCAAATATCAATGATATGTTGCTTCTGCAGCTTTAAAGTGTCAAGGAACATACTGTATGGGTATTATGGCCTATTGGGCCATCAATGAGATCCCAGGGAAGTAAAATACCACCGATATCCCAGAAACTGTAGGAATGTACTCCAGAACCTAGACTGTGGATTGGAAGGTTGAAAATCAACCCTAGGCCCTAGCCCTGTGCTTTGATCACTCTAAGTCTTTTGCAAATATGTTTCAGTCCTCTTGAGGCCATAATCCTAAGGTGTGAAATTAATGGTCCAAAGCCACGGTGACATGTTTTTTGTCTAGTGCTTGGTAATATGGCCCGTTTGAGTCCAGATTCTGCCTGAGGAATGGTGATGGCTAACCATGGTCCTAAAGATGGCCAGAGCACAGACCAGGAGCTCTCTCTCCATGCACACACCTTGGACTACTTGTGCAGCTTCATGGATTTTTTCCCCCTAGTGTTACTTTTTTGTTTAAGATTGTATTTTTTTAAAAATAAAGAATAAAAAATGGGTGAAGGGGGCATAAGTTTATTTATTTATTAAAAAATATCTAACTAGTTAAAGATATATGACATAATTGCATTGAAGGGGGTGAGGGGATATTTGCTTAAGTATTTTAGGAAGTGAGTAGAGACGATAGACTGGGGATTGAAGAGGCTATGCATAAGCATGGTACTGTAGGTAGTACTGTTTCCCAGGGAGTGCAGGTTGACAGTTCTGATACTGCTTTACATGTGGACTGGGATTGCACAAATAAGCAAATGGAGAGTGCTAAAAAGAAAAGAAAATTCTTTCAAAAAAGAAGTAATCACACCTCAAGTCCATCCTTTGTGTTGGGCCAAAGACAAGGAAGGAAACAAATCTAGCTCTTTTCATATGGTCACACACTGCCACATGTTTTTGCTTTTGTACTTGGTCTTCCCTCTCTTCAGGTAGTAACCCCTGTTGCATCTATTGAATTGATTTGTACTCCTCCAGTAAATAAATAAAAAGGAAGAAAAGAAAAGAAACTGATTATCTCCCAACAATCTTGGCTCTTGCAATGGAAATCCAGGCCTTCAATAATATTTCTTCAGCTAAAAGTTTATAAATTCATTTATGTATGTATTTCTTGGTTGTCAGTTACAGTTACCTTCCCCATAAAAAAAGGGAGAAAAAAAGACTATATTTTAGAGCACTTTTAGGTTCACAGCAAAGTTGAGAGGAAGATACAGAGATGTCCCGTGTGCCCCCTGTCCCGACACATGCACACCCCTCCTACTACCAACATCCCCTACCTGAGTGGGGCGTTTCTTGCGACTGAACCTACCCTAACACATCTTAATCACTCAAAGCCCATAGTTTACTTTTGGGTTCACTCTTGGTGTTCTGCATTCTATGTGTTTGGACAAATGTATGATGACATGTATCTGTCATTATAACACAATTTGCTTTCCTAAAAATCCTCTGTGCTCTGTTCACCCCTCCGCACCCCCAAACCCCTAGTAACCACTATCTTTTTACTGTCTCCACAGTTCAGCCTTTTCCAGACTGTCATACAGTAGGAATCATGCAGAAGGCAGCCTTTTCAGATTGACTTCGTTCATTTAGTAACATGCATTTAAGGTTTCCTCCACATCTTTTCATGGCTTCATAGCTCATTTCTATTTAGAGCTGAGTAATATTCCATTGTCTGCATTGTATCAGGACTGTTTCATCTGGTGTCACATTTTTTAAAGACAATTCTTAATTTTATTTAAAATTAGGAACAATAAAATCAGAACACATCTAGGGAATGTACGTAATGTCCAAAGCACTGGGCTTATTATATTGGGCCAATATAATTAGAGGTTAAAGGTGTGGGTTTTAGAGTTCCTCACTCATTCACTCAGTTAGCAAATAGTTACTGATCTCTAATGAGAGTCAAGATAGAAAACATACCCTTCTTGAGAACACTCAACTTCAAATTCCCAGCCTATCTCTGCTAACTGCATAACGCTGAGCATGTTACTTAACTTTCCTCACCTGCAATATGAGATTAATAATACACCCTTCATGGAATTACTGTGAAAATGAAGAGAGTAATTTCAGAATCTGGCATATAATAAATACATAGCAAATAGTAAGAATGATGTTGCTCTATATAAGTAGGTGCCACTTATCTTCCTAAGATTATAGTTTGGCTCAGAGGCTGGACATATATAAATATAGTAATAATGATTTATTAAAAGCAATACTTACTAGTCAGCAAGAATTAATGTCAGCTAGTGTGGGACAGTACAGCACACCTTCACCTCTACATACACACATATACATATGCACAAATATAATTTTTTAAATGAAAGCATACTTCCTATCAGGGATGATTCATAATTGGAAATGGCAACAGAAGTGCTCTGTGCACTGGCAGAGTCTCCAGGGTCAGGCCTGGAATTGTTAGATGTGATCATCGGGTTGAGTTATTTACACAAAGCCAGTTATTTGCCAGTGGCCATTTGGGGATGTGCCCTTAGGCCCTGCCTGGATACCATCCCATTGCTATGCAGCAGGGGGAAATGTTTCTGTCCAAAATAACTTATCTCTGGGTTTCAAATTCTAATGTGAGAAAGAACTGCCAAATAGATGCTCTGTCTTAGCGACAAGGGGACAGTGGGCATTCATCTTACGGAAAGAAATGGTGGGCAGGACATGCATGCTGAGGATTTTAAGAGAGAGCTGGAGAAGAAAATATTTAGAAAACTTTTTCAAAAAGTTTCAAAAATAAATTCTGTAGAAATTTGGCCAAGTGAGAGAACAAAGTCCTTTCCCAATGTTCCCATTCTGAAGAAGGGGTAGTAAGCAATGGGAATGTGTGGGGTTGAAAATTATCAAACCACGTTAAGGTAATATATGAAGCATGTTATGTATAAATCATATTTACTGTGGAACTAACTGAAATAAAAATGGGGGTCAATACACAGAGGCTTGGGCATGTCCCATGGAGAGAGTAAAGCACACTTGGGGCCAGGTAGCTAATTGTACAAGTAATTTCCCGGCAGGGATGTAACTGACAATGACCGATGAGAACACTGCATCTTGCCATAGGATGTGCAAGAGGAGAGGACTGACTATGTGGACCCCACCATCAGTGCTTCTTTTATTATTCCTTAACTCCTACATATGGATGAGGAGACCAAGGCCAAGGTCAAATGGAGGAGCCAAAAGAATCTGGGTTTCTTCTCTGATGGCCTATTATTTTGATAGGTAAATTGAATTAATCTCATCTGCTTGTACCTTTAGGAAGTTGGCTCCCTAATTTGTGGCACTTCTAAAATGGTTTATTTCGTTTTCCACCCTCAATCCTGCCCCCAGCCTTCCAGTCAGCATTCCTCCCTCCAACCTTCCTACTTCTGACCATTCTGCCGTTTCCTAGTCTTCCAGCTTCAAATCTCCAGTTGCCACTGACAATTTCTCACTTAACTCCTCCTTGTCTACCTTTTCCAACCAGTCAACCAGTTCATTTCCATTAATATCTCAAATCTAGGCTTTGTAATGTCGTACTCTAGGATAACACTTTCACAATGGCCTCTAAACTGGTGCCCACCTTCCCATCTTTTCCTGCTCCCACTCATCCATAGGTATTGCTGAACGATTCTCCCTAAACCACTGCTTTGACCCTGAAACTTCCTTGGTTAGAAACCTTCAATTAGTCAAGAACTTTTTTTTTTAATTTTATATTAAGATATAATTGATATACACTCTTAGAAAGGTTTCACATGAAAACACAATGTGGTTACTACATTTACCCATATTATCAAGTCCCCACCCATACCCCAATACGGTCACTGTCCATCAGTGCAGCAAGATGCCACAAATCCACTATGTGCCTTCTCTGTGCTACACTGTTCTCCCCATGATACCCCACATCATGTGTACTAAACATATACCCCTCAATCCCCTTTTCCCTCCCTTCCCACCTGCCCTCCCACACCCCTCCTCCCACACCCTTCCCCTTTGATAACCACTAGTCCCTTCTTGGAGTCTGTGAATCTGCTGCTATTTTGTTCCTTCAGTTTTGCTTCATTGTTACACTCCACAAATGAGGGAAATCATTTGGCATTTGTCTTTCTCCGCCTGGCTTATTACACTGAGCATAATGTCCTCCAGCTCCATCCATGTTGTTGCAAATGGTAGGATTTGTTTCTTTCTTATGGTGGAACAGTATTCCATTGTGTATACGTATAGTCAACAACTTTTGAAGTGCTTTTGAGGAGAGGAGGGATTGAGTGAAAAACAGTTGCCCTGTCCTCTCTCCCTGGGCAGCAGGAGAAGGTGGTTTCCAGCACACCTGCAGCTTGCTGCTCTGCCGAGCGCTTTCTCCAGCTCACTGCCCCCTCTCCAGGAGCACCCTGGTGTAAACTGGAGAGGCAGGGAAGCTCCTGTCCCAGAGCAACTCTCCACCAATGTGGGCTGGTGGAGGGTAGAAAACGCCCAGTCTGTGTCTTCAATGGGGTGGTTCTGAGCTGTGTTCCACATGGTTTCCCAGAGGATGCCCTCTGGCAATTGTGCCTAGGGTGCCCACAGCAGTTACCTCCTCCTTGATGCCTCAGTTATTGGCTTTCTCCTTCTCCTCTCTCATGTTCTTTCTGCCTCCTCTCTACTCCCAGGGACCACCCACCAAAGAAACTACTTGTACTCAGGGTTTCGTCTCAGGACCTCTAAACGAAGACACTAGTTTAGAGGGCACATTTTAGATCCTCAGCCCTTGCATGTTCCATATAGAAGGGGGGCACTAGAGGAATTCCTGTAAAAGGACAAAATTGTGAAAAAGGATGTTCATAAAGATGAATTTTTTCAGTGATAAAAGTTGTAAGTAAAGTTAGAGAAGACATCTTTAAAATGCCATTTGCAATACCTTGAGAGCAGCAGCTTTTGGCACGTGGGTGGGTCTCCAGAGGGTGAGAAGGGATGGCACACCCGCCCAGAGGCCTCTGGATGAAGGGAGGAGGGCTGGGAACTGCAGAGGGAAAGAAGCCTTCTCTGCAGGCAGAGGGATGCAGTCTTTCCCTCATTCCAGGCACTCACTTCATTTGGGGATAAGCTGATGCTCTTTGTTTCACAATATTTCCCTGGCTCCGAAAATGCAAGGTGACATGAGCACTTTTTTATATTCTCAAGGAGCTGACTGTTGAAGCCTAATCCTTAAGTGTTGGTTCTGATGTTTCCCCAAGGAAATGGTTATATCAGTTTTTATATTCATTAGCCAGATAAAAGAATTTGGTGTTTTCCAAGATTCTTTAAAGGCATAATCCCCACTGTTTGTGGATCTACGAATCCCATTTTCTTTAGTGTGACTTTTTTTAATGCTTCTTCCAACTGAAAGTGATGGATGGTATACGTATATTTTTTCTTAAAAGAAATATACTTTGGGATTAATTTAATTAGATATTTTTAGAGAAAGTTGTATGTCTCTTGAGATATCTTGAGATATCTTGAGATAATACTAGATGTCTCCCTGTGTGTTCCATTTAGGGCTGAAGATGGGTACTCTAGGATTCAGAGAAAGACTGCTGTCAAGTTTATTTGTGCTTCCAGAGAAGGGCCTTTTCTTGGAACGGTAGGGCAAAGTCATGGCTAATCAGATTGTGGGCTCTCTGCTGCCTAGTTTAAAAGTAAGTGGCATCAGAGTCAGAAAACTACCAAGTGCTTTGTTAAAGTAGATTGTATGTAGATGATCCCCAGCAAATACTTAATCAAACTGGAAATACACCATTAGCTATAGTATATCATAAAAAATTTCCAGGTAACATGAAGAGAAATAAAAATGTTCTGAGTAAGATAAAGAAGAGTGCAATGTCTCTTCAACTTGAACTGACTGCTTAAGGGTGTGTGTGTATGCGTGTGTGCTTGTGTGTGTGCTTGTGTGGTGCTACCTGCGCACATACATGCTTCAGGACTGGGTGAATATATCTGAGTCCATACCTCCATACTGGACTCTTTTGTGCTTTGAACTGTACAATTTTCTGGTTTCTGGTCAGGTTGATTGCCTCACGCCAGCCTTTTGAGTCTGCTAGTTCTCTGTTCAAATACTGTTCTGCCTTAGTATTTGTGTTATGTAGGGTGTGTTGCTTAATTTCTCTGAAACCCAGTTTTTTCAGATGTGAAATTGGGAGAATATTATGTCTTGTCCCTAGCTCTCTAGAAAGCAAAGCCCAAGTGCTGAAGCCTTATTTGAGAAGAACAAATTTGGAGCCAGGAGGGTACAGGGAAAAAGGAAGCGGGGCAAGGAAAGATGGGAAGACATGACGCGGGGTGCTGCTGCGCCAGCCACACCTTACAGGTCGCTCAGCAGAGGTATTAGTCACAGAGTCTGTGATCAGAAGCCACACCTCAGAGCCATTCGTGGAAGGGAATAGCAGGGGAATCTATTCACTGACCTATTTCATGTCTCCTGCTTACCTAGGTTTACGTCATTGGCAACAAATTCTCCCCAACTTCTGGGTTGAGTCATCTAGCCCCTTATTGACCACTCAGAAACCCAGAGCCAATGGTCTGCCACATGGTATGTTAATCTTAGTGTGGAAGTGGGAGGAATTCAGAGAAGATTACGCTCAGGTCAGTGGTGCTGAACAAGGGCAACAGCGAAGGGGCCGCAGGGGAGTCTGAGCGACACCTTTGGAGAAAAGCAGGTAATCAAGGGAATCAGGGAACTGCACAAAGTTTGTGCACAATACATGATTGCACTTTTGTCAGAACTGAATTTATGTAAAGTACAGAGTGTAATGCCTGTCATTACAGTGAGCACATGGACAAGTTGATTATTGGCTTTGCCACTTGTTAACTATGTCAACAGAGGCAAGTAACTTGTCCTAAACTTCAGGAGCTTCATTGTAAAATGAAAAATAACAATCACACCTATAGTTTATAGATTTTGGGGGAGGATTAAATAAGATTAAGTGCTCAGCAGAGTGCCTCATGTGTGTGAAGTGGCCAATAACTGTTAGCTAGGGTGACGATGATGATGAATTAAAGCTACTTTCATGTAAGGCAAAACTTTTCTTCCCTAAATTTCTACAGAAATTCTTCTATTTAATGTCAGTTATGCAAAATTATCTAGGAGAAAATCATTGGTATCTGGAGTTTTCTATTTTGTATCCTATTGCAGACTTGCTGTGGTTGAATTATATTAAACTTGATTTCAGTTTCTCTCAAAAATCTTGGTTGCTTGAAATTTACCCAGTGGCTGAACATGATAGCAGCAACTGCTCTAAGAATATCCCCACACAGACTATCAGGCAGTGAGATCTCTTAATAAATCTTGAGCCTGGTCTGAAGTTTAATGATTTTGAAGGCAGCCATAGTTGGCCAGTCAACCAAAGACACATCAACTTTATTAATAAGATTTTGTGGAGTCCTTATCTGTCTATGCATCAGTGGACACCCGAGCAACAGAATCCATGAGCATTTTTGGTTTCCGGTTTCTGCAACACTTCCCCAGTACAGTTAGATTTGTGTCCTTGACTATAGACAAGTCAGGTGGTTTTTATCACTCAGAGCTGAAATGTCTTTCCTTATGAAAAAAAATAAAATTAATATACTTGGCTTTAGATACCTTACGTATTTTCTTAGGAGAAACTGTGAAACAAGTCATTTTTAAAACTTGAATGTGTATCCTACATTCACTGGCTCTCTAGGACAAACCCCAGCACCCCAGATGTCAGTGCGCCTTGCATACCTATGAAAGCTACCTCTGATTCAGAACAGGAGGCTTGGAGAAGGTGCAGAAACCAGGCCCTTCCATCGGGTTGGACACAGAACTATTCCCTGAGCCAGACACAGGCCTGCCCCTTCCGCCCTGCACCTATCAGCCTGTGAGCCTCCTTTACTCGGCTCAAGGGTCATAAGTAGAGACCTGGCAATAGATAAACACCTCTGAGTTGTTTCCAACATAGCAATTTTTTATCTGTAACAAGGAGAGTAATTCTGTTTTGGGAGAAATAATTTTCTCAGCAGGCTCATGCAGCTACATACTACGAGAGTGCTAGAGATTGGATAAAAACCACAGATGTGGAGTCACTCAGACATGAGTTAGAATCCTGTTATGACACTTACTACTTTATGACCTGTCCATGTTAGTGAGTCTCTGTGATCCTCAGTTTCACTACTTCTAAAATAGGGTTGTGATGAAAAAGAAGATGATGATAGTAATTGCCCTTCATTAAGCACTTACAATGCCCTGAGAGCTGTATCATGTACATTCTTTCAATCGTCTTATTACTCTTTGAGGCATATACTGTCACAAAAATAATGCTTTTTGAGAAATGTCACTATAATGCCCAACCTCACTGTTATTCCAAAAAAAGCAAAAAACTCTTTCATCCCCAGCCCCAGACACTGCTGCTAGGATGTGGCAAATATTCTCCCTTGCTTTCTTGAGGCACCAATGCCATTCCCTTTTTGTTTTAATGCCAGATATATCCGAGATGCACTGATACAGATTTATTTCGGTCCATTGTTAATTTTTCTCAGAGCTGTATTAAGACATGTAATTTTGCCTTACATTATTTAGGGAGGTTAATCCGCTCTACCCCAGGTTTACTTAATGCAAGGATCCAGATCAAGAATTTTTCTGTAGAGTCTGCTTTAAAACTGAACAAAAAGTTTAAAGACATAAACAAAAACAAATGCAACAATGACAAGAATGATCTTCCCAATAATCCTGTAAAAGCCCATCTGACATTGGTAGGAGATGTAATTCAAGCTGCTCTATATGCAGCAACTGTTTTGTGACACAAGCTCTTTTTTCGCCAGTGATTTGTTCTGTTAATGCAGGTGCCCAGAGGAGCAGCAGTTGTGACCAAGATTGCCAGACTTAAGGCAGTCAGATGCCAAGAAGGTAAAATTTCTATCACCAAAGACAATAGAATATCCATTTTTACCCTTAACCATATGGGTTAGTAGTGTTTGGGTGGTAATTTCATTAGCCCACAATGCCTTGCTTTCCAAATGACAGTATGCCAAGCATCCAGTAAGCTATCTCACTCAATTACACAGGCTGATGCAATCCTGGAGGGCTAGTTACTGACTGACATACAGAAGCATTTTAGCATAGGTCGTGTCATGTATTGCCCTACACTCTAGACTCCTGAACACAGCCTGAAAAACATCACTGACAGAATTAGTCATCCTTTCCCAAGGTGGCGTATTTAGTTTAGCTAAAAATTGTAACTTTCTACAATCTCTTAGTTGAGACTTAAAAAAAAAAGAGTTGTACATATGTGCAATGATAATGATATCAGTTTCCATAGAGAGATGGGTACACACATAAAGACCTAATTTCAGAAACTCTGTACTGCTTCAGAATACAGACTGGACTGCAGTATTGCTCGTCTCTCTTGGGAGCTCCAGGGGATGAGGAGCTTGTTTGCTTGTTTGGGGGAGATTTGGCTTTGGGCTGCTTTTTGGAGGTGTCCCCTATTGAGAACCCCAAATGTGAAACCCACTCAAGAGCCACTTTTAAGGAGACTCTGGAATCCTCTCTGAATGCAGTAAGATTAGGCAGAACCCAAAGAGTAGGTTTGTATCTGGAATGGCCCAGAAGTAGGAGATGGGCCTGTGTGAATTCACAAGTTTCCTTCTTGTTTAATGACATCTCTTCCAAGAGGCTGTGACACCACCACTCTCTCCAGAAGCCAAGGTTGGTGAAGAGGTAGCTGCAGGCACCTGTGACTGTGGTATTTTCAGCCAGCACAGTAAAGTGGTAATTAGATGGTTCTCAAACTTAGTGCACATTGGAATCCTCTGCTGGGCCTGTTAGACACGCGGACACCCTGGGCCCAGCCTGCAGAGAATTTGATTCAGTTTTGCCACTCGGCCTGGCTCACTGACTTTTTTTTTTCCAGTCAACTTTATTGAGGTATAATTTATAAACAGAACAATGGAGTCACTTTCAGTATAAAGTTCAATCAGTTTTTATGAAAACATGTATCCCTATAACCACTACCAGGACCAAGAATAGGATATTTATATATTTAGAATATTAATATTAATAATAGAATATTTAAATAGAATATTTCCATCACCAGAAAAGTTTCCTCTTGCCCTTTGAACTCAATGCCCTTACCCTCCAAACCCTTGGCCACAGGCATCCATTAATCTACTATCTGTCACTATAATTAGTGCCCTTTCTAGAATTTCATAAAAATGGAATCAGGTACTATCATGTATCATCTATTATTTTGTCTCTGGCTTATTTCTCTCAGCATAATATTTTGACATTCATCCATTTTGTTGCACATAGCATTGATTAATTCCTTTCAGTGGTAAATAGTATTCCATCATCTGGCTGTGCCACAATTATTTATCTGTTGACTTTTTGATTGACTTTGGATTGTCACAGAGTTTCAGCTATTAAGAATAAAGCTTCTATAACAATCATGCAAAAGTCTTTGCATAGAATTGCTGGGTTACATGATAAGTGCATGTTTAATCTTTATAAGAAGCTGCCAGATTGTTCTCTAAAATGGTTGCATCATTTTTAGATTTTTACCAGCACTGTTTGAGAGGTCCACTTCTTTTGTCAGTCTTTTTAATTTTAGCCCCTCTAGTTGGATACCTGTATTTTAATAAACTGCTAGGTGATCGTGCTGTACAGTAAAAGAGTAATTAGATGGTTGTCAAACTTAGTGCACTAAGAAGCCCACTTCTCATAAAATCAGTGGCTTCTGAAAGCCTAAAAGCAATGTGAGTCCTGAGTGCCACCCTCAGCTCTGAGCCTGCCATGGCTGTTTTGTCTCTGTGCTCACCTCCAATAAATAGTGTCCTTGAGATTCAATCTGCATTTGGCCACCAGGTTTCCCACCTGTCTGCCACTATCGTCCACTACCTCTGTAGGTATCACTGCCGTGTACTATCCTCACATCCACCAGCTCTGTACCTAGTGCCCACGGGGAGGAATAGTATTGAATGAATACACACTGAGGGGTGGGGGTCTTCACATTCCAAGCAGAGGGACCAGCAAGAATAAAGGTTTGGAGACACGAAAGAGAGCCTGGCCCATCTGGGAAACTGAAGGTAGTTAACTGCCCTTACCGTTAAGTGAAAGGAGAGCTTGGTAAAGGTTTCCGAGGAAGGCCCAGACCACAGAGGGCCTTTGTGGTATGGTCAAGTGTCCGGGCTTTCTTCTAGGAGAGGCTGAAACATGGGGTCTAGAGTCCTCTCCTCTGTGGTTCAGAAAAATCACCTTAGTGTTTGCATGGAAAATGAATTGGATGGAAGGGGAAAGAGACAGGAACACTAGTTAGAAGACTGGTGCTGACTCCAGATGTATCCTTGGGACCCAAACAGTTCTGACTCACTGTAGATGCCTCACGATTGTTGTTAAATAAAAGAATGAAAAATATGAGAGGATCTTTTTGTGTCACTCACCTCTTGGTTTCCCATGTCTTTTCCCCTCTTTCCTGCCCCCCAAAGGTGGTGAAGTATATTGGGGGAGGTAGGGCACTGGGTCCTCTCCAGATCTGAAGTGCATCCTGCCAAGATAAACTTCTACTTTGCCAACCCCTGGGGCAGCCCTGTCATCATCAGAGTTTTATGACTATGTCCACCTGGTCCTCACCCATACATTAAGCAGACTTGGAGAGTTTATCATGAGCCACGTGTAAGCTGGGTGTACATCCCCACCCTGAAGGAGCCTATACTCTTTCCTCTCATCTCCAAGCCTTAGGCCAGGGGTCTGAAAACATCTATAAAAGGTCAGATAGGAAATATTTTTGGCTCCGGGAGCCATTTGGTCTGTTGGAACTATCCAACTCTGCCATCACAGGGCTAAACAGCCATGAACAGTAGTAAACAAATGGGCATGGCTGGGCCCCAGTAAAACTGTGTGGACTCAGATTAAAATTTCATGTAATTTTCATGTGAAATGAAATATTATTCTTTTGATTTTTTAAAATCATTTCATTAAAAGTGTAAAAATTATTCTTAGCTTAGAGCTGTACAAAAGCAGGTAAGGAGAGTATTTGGCTCCGGGCCGCAGTTTGCCCACCTCTACTTCAGGCTGTCTCTTCATCATGTATGGACCAAAGTGCCCTATTCTCATGTCAGTTAAGGTCACCACTACTTTCTCCAGCTTACATCCCCTATCTCGTGTCTCCACTGCACCATGCACACCTGAACCTCCATCTTTGCTGTCAGAATAACCTTCTACAATGTAAACACAATAGACTGTGTCTTCCCTCTGCTCAACACCCCAGTCCAAATGACCCCAGAGCTGGGCCGTGAGCTAGACTCCAGCCTCCAGGGCCTGGCTGACTCTGCTCCTCAGGACCACTCTCCCCTCTCCTTGCCCCCCTCCCCCTGCCCCTTCCCATCTCCAATAGCCCGTCCTCCCGCCACTCCTAGCCCTTTGCAGTTGCTCTCTCCAGCCTGGATCCTTGGCCCTCTGCATTTTCCCAGGTTTGGATTCCTAATCTCCTTTCTGCCCGACTAATTCCTGTTTGCTTTTAAGGCTCAGCCCACATTTCCCCTCTGTGTCACCTTCCTTGACCACAGCCTCCAGGCACCATCCGGCATGCCTCCTCTGGATTCCCAGCACTTGACGAGTCCTGGCAAACTGGAAGTCCCTGAGCGCTGTGTCTTCAAGCACCCACGACAGTATGGAGCACGTAGTAGATGCTTTGTAGGTATTTTAATGCTTTCTCAAAATCAAGACCCATTTTTATATTCTTTATAAAACTGTAAGGGTCATATGTACAGTCTTGTACTGGTTTCCTTTTCCTAGTTTAATGTGTTATTGCCGCCATTAAGTTTTTAGTTGTTAAGTGCAGACATAGTCTATATTTTTTAGTTTAGACCTTCCTCATCCTTCCAAATACATAAACTAACACTCTGCTGCCCATGGGTTCTCCCGTGGCCTCCGGGTAATGGAGGTGAGACTGCATTAGAGTAACTCTAACCAACTTGCCTGATAGAAGCCACAGAATGTCACTGATGTCCTGTTAGATTTTTCTTTTATTGACAGATGAGGAAACTACAGAAAGATGAAGCAGCTTGCCTGAAAACACTCCACTGGTAAATGACAGAAACAAAACGGGTCTGGAAACTGGGCCTTGATATTACTAGCATTCGAATTTTTGATGCAGTTTGCATGTTAAAGCGTTGAGCTCTGAATGTGGATTTGCAATGTATGAGTGAGTAGGTGTAGGGTGGGTGGGGGTGGGGGGCTTTGCTCAGGAGGCTGGGCAGTGCTGACCTTTCATGCCTCCCATCTTCTGAATAGGACTCCTTGTTTGCTTGCTAGTCCTCAGTCCTTCTCTTGCTCCTTTGGTACATCAGTCATTCCCTTAAAACAGTGACACTCATTATGGCCGGCAAACAAATGGTTGGGAACTAGGCAACTCCAATTATTGAACTCAGCATGTGAAATCATTTAATCTGAGCTCATAAGACTGAGGGGCAGTATTAAAAAAAGAAATAGGCACCCTGTCTGGTCCCCAGAATGAACTCTTTTCAGGAGAGAAGAGAGCTTATATTATTTATTGTGGCAGGAAAAAGATATACTATAGTATTTCAATGAGAAAAGGACTAGATGATAAGAATTTGGAGACTAGGATTCCACTTCAGCTTATTTCCTGATTTCTTTTTTCAGTTTAATTTTGGGACAATTATTTAATTACTGTGTGACTTTGTTTCCCCACAAAAAAACAGAACTACTATTCTTTTGTATCTTTTAAGATCTCTTATGATATGGCCCTGGAACCTGGGCAGTTCTGTCTGCATCATCTTGCGTGCATTCAAATGGCCACAGTTGTTCAAAGACCAAAAGGACCTCATTTAAAGGTGGGTTCAGCTGCAAGAGGTATGCCATATTGGCAGTCCCATGTGCACAGACACATTTGTTATTGCTTAGAAGCAGAAGCACACATGTAAAAAGTGATTTTGTTTTCACCACCATTTGCTTTTTCTTTTTCTTAGGGTTTAGGCAGACTTTTGTTTCATGTGAGATTATAGAGGATGGAGCATTGTACTGTGAAAAAATACACCGAAGACTGAACTAGACAGAGATGCCAAAGGTGGCAACTCTCCTTCCTTCCTATCATTTCCAGCTTCCTCTGGTCACCACCTGAGAAGAAGCCTTTCAGAGCTCCGTGTGCATGGGAGTGGGAGGCTGCAGGGGGAGAGCCCGCCTCTCACCAAACACATCATTTGGCACAAGCGGGCACCTGGGCACTGCACACCTTTCTGTCCTTCGGAGGTGTTGCTAAAACATATAACATTATCTGGAAAACATTTGCTGTTTTTCCTCAAGAATCTTATTCTTTTCTGAGAAAAACAAATTAACGCTCTCCTCTTGACTGACAGAATTTAAAGAAATAAAGGCACAACCATGGGAAATAGGATACAGCCTCTAAATGACTGCATGGAGTATGCTTTCCTCAAAACATACAGTCAGGGACTAAAATCCAATCTAACACCTCCACTAAATAAAAGTAATTTCATTTAAACACTACCCAGAAAGCTCCCTTTACACTGTGTGTGTGTGTGTGTATATATATATATATATATATATTTTTTTTTTCATTCAGTCCATACTGTCTTTCAGTGCTAGCCAAATGCTCCACAGGCAGCCAAGGTGAAGGGTGTGCAGTGTGGGTGGTGCAGGAACTCCTGGGGATTCAACACACTTTTATGGTTCATGCAGCTTTCATGAAGCCTGGACCCTGTATCGGGTCTTTTAAGTGGGCCTGGTGGGGATTTTAATGCACTGTCTCTCTTGTTTCATTTGACCTCTCTGGGGTCCTGTGTCAGGGGAGGAAACTGTAGTCACTGGCCCTGGGCAAAACATTGTATCCTTACCATGTGGATAGTGGGACCTGGAAGGAAAGAAGGGCTAACAGGAGGCCAAAGGAAAATGGTGAGCAGGCGCATGTTAACCATGTTAATTTGGTCAAACAGAAACACAGAGGCATTATTCTGCTTTAAAACGAATACTCCATGTAAACTTTATTTTCTGATTTTTTCTGTCTTTCACTCTTTTGCTCTTTAATTTCTATTTCTTTTTTCCCTTTATCTCCCTCTCCCCCACCCCTACCCTCCAAAACACACAGAAACATTCAAAAGGCCAGTCTTAAGGACTCTAACCAAGAAAGTCATTCCCAGCAGAAACCATTCTGAACGACAGCTTGGCTTTGGGCCTAACGCAGCCAAGAAACAATCTCTGTAAATATTCTGATCAGGGCCTTGAAAAACAGAAGATTTGAAACTTCAGTTCAGAAGAGTATGACTAACTTGGAGTGGATGGTAGTTCAAGCCACATAATTTTAGATGTTCCATTGGCAGTTTAAAAATAGCAGAGTTGCAGCCTCCTCCTCTTGTTTTCCCATTGTTCAGTAGTCAACTGTACATTGTATTTAAGGAGTCTTACTGTTGCTGGGCTAGCCTGGGAACCGTGAGTCCACACGTCATTATCTCCCAGGTCCGCCCTCCTCTGCTCTAAAAAACACTAGGGTGATAAAACCTCGTAGTTTCATAGGGATGCTCTCAGCCTCCGACTCACAGACATATTCCTCTTTCTTCTCCAGTAACTAGGTAGCCAAAGGGATGTACTTTGATGATGATATTCAGTGAAGTCCATTCCATTTCTGGGCACTTTAAGCTTCCAGCTGAACCACACCGTTTTCTTTCCAGGTAATAAATACTTTAGGATGTGGTCGCGAGGAAAACACTGATTTCAAATAACCAGTTATTTACCAAATTCCTTCCCATATCTGTAAGAGCAGTGTCCATAATCTGAGCAAATGTTTGCTCCTCTTTGCTGCTGGGTCACTGGCAGCAGGACAGCGTGGCCACGCAGGTGCCCACAGCAGAGCCGTGTCTCCCCCTCTGCGATTTCAAGGAGCCCTTGGATCCCACCAGGTTAGGCGTGAGGTCGCTCATCTGTAACTAATTTCAGTCTCTGAGTGTCCCTTCTGGAAGACACTTGCTGAGCACTGAGGGAGGGTGGGGAGCAGGGGTAACAAATGCCTTGAGCCCCAGCTGCCCGGGGCAGCCCCACCAAGTCCCCCACGCAGAGGGTTAGTTGGGATTCTCGGTTGGCAACCACATTCCCTGTGGCATGTGGCTTATTATCCCTGCTTTGAGTTTTATTAACATGGGATCTTGCACTTTCCTAACCAGTGAGGCCACCAAAGCATAAACTACATTAAGTCCATAAATCCCAGAGTGCCAAATCCATGCAATAGCAAGCGTCTGCTCTCTAACCTCGGGTGAGTAATAAATCTCCCTGTCTGTTGGCACCGTGGGCCTGCGGTATGCAGAGAACCTCGCTGTTCTCGGGGGACCTTTTCCGCCGCTCTTTTCCCCAAGGGGCCTTGCATCCACTGCTCTCTTACATCTTAAAACCTCCTGTAATGCACTGTTTTTTAAAAACAGGAAACCCGGAAAGAAACAAAGTTGGCTTTTCCTGGCTGGCTGGATACAGAAGGTGAAGGCTGCTGATTCCAGGCGAGTCTGACATGCCAAGCACTCAGAAACACATTAGGACTAGGAGCCGAGGTCCTGAGGCATGGCCCTCTCCCCTCCAACTCAGTGCCTTCTCCACACGTCCTCCTGGGGAGCCAGTAAGGTGAGTAACTGTGCACGTGAACCAGAGTCCCGGCCCTCTCTCACTTTTCCCTGGGGTCTGGGTAAGAGTCTCCAGGCCCCGGGAGGGGTGACCATCCAGCCTGTGCTCCGCCCCACAGGCCAGCGCTTGTGACCCCGGGCATTCACCATCATCCAGGGCACCTGACACGCGCCTTGGGAGAAACGACACCATCTGCGCTCTAAGAGGCCTGATGAGTCTTCTCGACGTGAGTGACTGGGAAGAACACACTCGGCAGTTTCCAGTGGTGCAAGCTGCGTGTGTGCTGGAGAGGAAGCCTCGTCTAAACTACCTGTCAGCAATGCTAGCCGACTTTGCTTATATGATGTGCCCAGGGTAAGGGTCTGGGACACCAGAGGCTTGCATATCCCAAGATCACTTTTCTGTGGACTCACCGGCTTAAGCGGTCAGTTCTCAGTTCCTTATACAATCACAGAATCTGGACTTCCTTTTGTGCTTTGAAAAGCACCCTCATCACTCTTCTAACCCTCTGCCTCCCTTACTTCTTGCTAATACGGCCTTCTACATGTTGGCAGGGGTTGGGTTGCGAGCCATTTTCCCTCTACTTCTGTTGTTTTGGTATTTGTATTTATTTTTTTAATAGTAGATTTTATTTTTTATATGAGTTTTAAATTTATAGAAGATACTTCTTACTAACATTATGAACAGCAGTGCCAGGCCAGGACAATTTTTGTGAAGATAACAGACTTTCATCTGCAGCATTTCATTTAACAGGCTCTTTAGGAAACAAGAGCACCACAGGACTGCTGACTGTGGACACAGTACCTCTAGGGCATGAGGGCAGTGACAGGTGATGGCAGCTGGGAAAACGGTGCAGCTCCAGTTCTCAGAGGTCTGCCCCACCACCAGGAGGGGCCCATTCAAGGAGTAGGGATCAGGTTGAGTTTCCCTATGACCAGAAGGGGGAATGGGGTGTTTCCTAGGGCTATTGTGAATCACCACATATGAGGTGGCTTAAAACAACACAAACTTATTATATTACAGTTCTGAAGGTGAGCAGTACGCAACAGGTCTCACTGGACTAAGGGGTCAACACAGTTGTGTCTTTGAGACGCTCTAGAATAGAATCTGTTTCCTTGCTTTTTCCATTTGCTAGAGACTGCCTGCTTTTCCTGGCTCCTGTCCCCTTCCTCCGTCTCCAAAGCCAGCAGTGGCCAACAGAGTGTTTCTCATGTTGCATTCCTTGGACACTGCCCTTCCCACATTCCTTTTTCACTTATAAGGACTCTCATAATCTAGACCCACGTGGATAAACTCCCCATTTCAAGATCATCTGATCAGTACTCCTGCAACCTTAATTCCTCCTTGCTGTGGAAAATAACGTATTCACAGGTTCTGGGGATTAGGATACGGATGTCTTTGTGAGACCTTATTCTGCCCACCATACAGAGGATTGTCCTGGAGAAGGAGAGCCTGGGATCAAAGTCACCAGTGAATCACAATCTCATCCTCCTCAGGAGTAATTAGAAACAGGACCCAACTTTCTCATTCAACTCAAACATCATTTCCTCCAGCAAGACTTCCATATTTGCTGACCAATAGAGGGGCATTAGAAATGTGATTAGTCTGAATTGCAATGTGTTCTAAGAATGAAACACACACCAGATTTTGGAGGCATTGCAAGAAATGAAGGTAAAATATTCTTACAGGAGTGATTTTAAAATACCAACTGTGCACTGAAATGATAATATTTTGATATATTATGAAATTGATTTCTCCATTTTTTTCTTTTTTACTTTTTAAATGTGGCTTCAAGAAACTCTAAAAGCACTTACCTGACTTGTACTACTTTTTTTGGAAGTGCTGCTCTATAATAGCTCCAGGCTGAGCCAAGGGCTACTTCTGTGTGCTCCCATAGTCCCTTATTCATACCTCATACACTTACTTCAGAGCATAATTACCAACTTGCAAGCCTACCTTCCCCACCATATAGTGAGTTCTTAAAGGACAGGGGCTGTGTCTTATTAATCATCCTCTCTCTATACTAGTATGGTCCCTGCAATGTTATAATAATAATCATTATTGTAACCATAATTAATAGTTGTATTGTGCTTACTATGTGCCAGCTCTGTTCCAAGCATTTACATAATAACTCAGTTAACCCTTTCAGCACTTTCTAGCTGTATGAGTTTAGGGAAGTTATTTTAACATTTTGTGCCTCAGTTTCCTCTTCCATAATATGGGGCTAATAATAGTACCTATCTCATAGCTATTCATAATAGAAATAAACAGTTATTTTATATATGCATACATATATACATGTATGAATATACATACTATACATACAC
This sequence comes from Manis javanica, assembly GCF_040802235.1. Classification (NCBI taxonomy): domain Eukaryota; kingdom Metazoa; phylum Chordata; class Mammalia; order Pholidota; family Manidae; genus Manis; species Manis javanica. Next base: position 43,790,425 of record NC_133163.1, on the reverse strand, counting down.
ATACATATTATACATTTATTATATGCATATTATGTGTATAATACATATACATATGTGAATGTACACCATATTTGTAAAAAAGCTTAGAATGGGACCTAACCTCTCTAAAAGTATTTGTTAAATAAATAGACAACTCTTTGAGATAGGTGGTACTCTCCTGTCCATTTTAAAGATGCCAAAACTGGCATAGAGAGGTTGAGCAAGTTTATATGGCTTGTTATTTTCAGAGATGGGATTGGGACCCAAGCAATCTCTACCCTTTAAATACTTTGTTGTACTGGTGCTTAATAAATATTTGAATGAATGAGTGAAAATGTAGGTGAACTGAGGAAAGCTCCTCAAAGTTTTATGCAACATGACACAGCTAGTTGAAAGAAGAGATAGTCTAAAACTCAGATTCCTCTAATTGCAAAAGATTTAAGGGGATGGTGGTGAGGTGGTGAGGAGTCCATAGATCATGTACAAGCAGTTCAATAAGACCATTATCTCTTTAACATTTCTGGATATTTGTTTTACTGTGGGAGAGAACAGGAGTACTGATGGAAGATAGGAAAGGAGAATTTGGTTAAGGCAGACCAAGACTGGGCAGCACAGAGAGCGAGTGTTTTGGCCTGTAGGGAGAGCTGGCGATGTCTGACTTCAGACAAAACTTCAAAGTTTGAGTTTTCTTTTGCTTAAAGTCAGACCCACTCAGAGAACAGACTGGAACTGGCCATGATTTGGAAATATGAAGCCCGCCCAGCATGCTGTGAGCTACCTGGAAGAGTACAGGGTGCCAAAGAGGGCTTTGCTGCACCCATCACCAGGGCACAAGTATCCCACCCGCTCAGATTGAAGTGCCCCACACTCACTTTGCTGTACCTCACCTGATTATCTGATTCTAGAGAAGTGGGGCTAGATGGGGGTCCCACAGATCTGCCCAGGTTCTCCTGCACACAAACCATTAAGGGAACATACAAGGCCTTAGTGATGAGAAAGGGCTTACTAATCATTTCTCACTCAACTTTGTGGCTTTACAATTAAAATTATTCAGTCCCTATACCTCATACATAGTTAATCAAGGCAAAGTGTATATGTTAAAAATCATTATTTCAAAAAGGAAACTCATTTTAGACCAGGACTTCAAAGCTGATAGTCAACTTAGTCACCTCGAGGAGTTTATCACAGTAAGCAATAAATTGTTTGCTTCGAGCATATGGCATTAAGGTCTTTTCTAGACACAGCAGGTCTGTCCTGGAGACGTGCCAGCCTTGTTGTACCCCCACCTGCAGTCTCTTTGTTCCATCTCAGACTATTAAAAAGCCGAGGTCACTCTGTAAGGCATGGCCTATAAATTTCAAGTGCCCAGCCTAAATGTGCACAAAGTGGTGTGTGTATGTCTCCAGCCAGCTTTCACTATCATGGGAGGTGAGAGAATCAAAGGCAGGGGGTTGGTTTTGAAAAGGGGTGGAGAAATTTATGACTCCATTTAAAACCACTTGTAATTTATCAAAGCAAAGGAAATGAAATCACAAGCTTCAGGGCAGGAGCAGATTTTCGTAAGGGTGAAAGAGGAGCCTGTCCTTCTAACTAGTCTTCCACAATGACAGAATCTTTCCCCAAATCTCACAAATATGGCAATAATGCAATCTCTTTTTGACATGACCAAAGATTAAACAGAATTTATAAATATCAAGCTTGCCTTTCTAATTCCTGACCAATTGGAGAGGCCAAGAGCCCTTTTGGGTTCAACGACAACACATAGCAATAGAAGTACAGGGCACAGGAGGGCGTAAACTTGTGGGTATAGTCTCAAACTCCACCATTACCTGCATGGCCTTTGCCAAGAGAACTAGTTAGTTGGTCACCCAGATGGTCTTTGTGAGAAGAGTGAAACTGAAAATCCCTCTGTCAAATGTTCATTAGTTCTCTGATGGTGTTTAGGAGTCCAGTTTGCAACCCACACATGCAAGTATGTTGAAGCATGTTGCTGGTTTCTTTATGTATAATCTAGGCTCTGAAAGATAGATGTTGCACATTTTATTAGATGGTGCTGTGGCTGCTAGGAGCCGAGACCTGTCTAAAATGGCTTATATACACAGGAATTATTTCTTTCACATATTGAGAAGTCTAGAGCTATCCTTAGTTCAATGGCACAAAGATGTCAGAGCTGAGGTCTCTGTGATTTTGTTGGCTGCAGCTCCAGCCATCACATCTGAACTTCAGGGAGCAGAGGGAAAAAAAAAACATTATTAGAAGCTTCAACCAATGACTGTTGCCAACATCATATCAGCTACACCTAAATGTAAAAGAGGCTGGAAACACAAGGAATTTTCTCTGCTAGGCACTATTTTGTCTCCAATAACACAGGGAAATGAGAAGGAGGATGAATATTGGGTAGGAAACTAGCTGTTTACTTCTCAGTTCACAACCAATGATTCAGTATTGTGGGAAGAGATAAATCCAGCCTTGGAATTGATGTACATTCAACTTGCATGCATTCTAATCAAATTCTTCTCAGTCTATATGTATTTATTACTTACTCCTCTTTTCTCTCTTAGATTATTTATCTATAAAGCCTTTTTGTTCTTCCTCAGATCAAGGGTCATTTCTTATTTGCTCACTGATTGGCAGGGTACTTGGTCCATACTAGGTACTAAAAAAAGATATTGATTGAGTTGTTTGATGAATAGATACTGAATTGGATGTTGGGTGGTAAAAACATTTACACAAATACTGTGTAAGACCATCACTAAGATTTTCAAGAGTTTCAGCTTGAGGAAAAAATTACTGGTGACCTATGTCTTCTTTGTTTAGGGAGTTTGGATTTTATTTTAAGAGTGATGAGAAACCTTAGGTGGATGCTGTTTTATTTTTTCCCTACTGCATTGAAAAATAACTGACAGATAAAACTGTACATATTTAAAGTGTACAATGTGATGATTTGACATACATATACATTGTAGAATGATTCACAAGATCAAGATAATTAACATATCCATCACTTCATATAGTCAACTCTTTTTTGTATGTGGTAAGAATGCTTAAGATCTACTCTCAGCAACTTTCAAATATATAATGTAGTATTATTAACTACAGTCGCTGTGCTACATGCTACCTCTGGTATACAACATTTGTTTCTGTTTCTATGAGACTGGCTTTCTTTGGTTTTTATTTTTTTAGGTTTCACAAATAAGTGATACCATATAGAATTTGTCTTTGGCTGGCTAACTTCACTTAGCATAATATCCTCAAGTTCCATCCTTGTTGCAAATGGCAAGATGTCCTTCGTTTTTATGTCTGAATAAAATTTTATATACATATATGATATGTATATACCACATCTTCTTTATCCATTCATCTATTGAAGGACATTGAGGTTGTTTGTGGGTTTTGGTTATTGTGAATAATGTTACAGTGAACATGGGGGGGGGGTGCAGTTAGCTCTTAGGCGTACTGATTTCATTTCCTCCAATTATATAGCCAGAAGTGAGATGCCTGCATTGAACTGTAGTTCTATTTTTTTATTTTTTATTTTTTTTAAGGGACTTCCATACTGTTTTCCATAATGGCTGCACCAAGGAGGTGTGTCTTCTTTAAAAATCTATTAAGATGTGTTTCCCAGAGGACTGCTGGAATAGAGAATAAAACCCAACTTTCATAAATATCCTTCCACACCCATCTTAAGTGTCTGTTATTCTACAAAACTCCCCTTTTTATCTGAAAAGTGATTACTGTCAGTCAACAATAGCAATTTCAAGGCATGATGCAAGTCAAGGAGACAACTTTACTCAAGATTTCTGATCCTGGCTGCAAATCAGAATCACTTGGGCAACTGTTTTAAAGTACAGCTTCCCAGAGCTTTGTCTCAGACATTCTGATTCAGTAAGTCTAAGGTGGAATTTCAGTCTTTAATTTTGCAAAGCACTCCAGAAAATTCTGATGTGCCTCCAGGAATAGAAACCCCTGAGGCAGAGTCTTCCTTTCTTTGAGCCACTGCATGGCTTCCCTGCAGAGCACTACGGGATGCTCCAGTGGCTTGCTAGCATGTCCAGCTCCACCAAACCCAGAGGGTGGGGACTGTCTTTTCTCTTACCATTCCTGCCTATAACCCAATGTCAAGTTCCTGGTGCCTAGTAGGTACTGCCTAATCATTTGCTACTTTGGGCAAATAGAATGTATAATTACTCCCCTTTGCCGAGTGCTACTGAGAACACTAACCCAAAGAATTACCTCTTATGTACTGAGCAACCCTTTTTAACCTGAAATGAATTTGCTATGAAAGTAACCAAAAGGGATTTCTAATGAATTTGCTGTTTAGTCACCTTGACAGGCCCGAGATTCTTGAACACAACTTGTCATTTTTTTTTTTTTTTACAAAATGACATATAGACAAATAATTGCGATGCCATTACCTATGGTGATTAAAAAATTTATTTGGAATACTTGTAAAGTGCTTCATGCAGTGCTAAGAGCAAAATGATCTAACAATTAATGTTAGGTGATGATGATGAGGAGGATAATAACAGCTATAATAAGAAAAACCCTTCTTATTAAAAGAAACCTAGAACATACAGAAAAATACAAGGAAGAAACCAGAAATTTACCCTTAATCTTGCCAACAGAATCAGTAACTTCATAGTCTGAGTTCTTTCAGTTTTTTCTAAGCATTTATATTAACATGTACTTTTAAAATATACAAAGTGTGTATTAATTAAAAGTTGCTCAACATCCCTAAGGATCATTAAGGAAATGCAAATCAAAACTGCAATGAAATACCTCTCACCTCACACTCATTAGGATGGAAACTATGAAAAAGAAAAACCGAGAAAAGCACAAGTGTTGGCAAGGATGCTGATAAATTGGAACCCTTATGTACTATTGGTGGGAATGTACATAAAATAGTATAGCTGCTCTCGAAAATAGTATGGCAGTACCTCAAAAAATTAAAAATAGAATTACCATATGAGCCAGCAATTCCATTTCTGGGTATATAACCAAAAGAAGTGAAATCAGGATCTCAAAGAGATATTTGTATACTGCTATGGACTGAATTATGTCCCCTCAAAATTCATATATTGAAGTCCTACCACCCAATATGATGGTATGATGGTATTTGAGATGGGCTTTGGGAAATAATTAGGCTTTGATGAGGTCATGAATGGCACCCTCATGATGGGATCAGTGCCTTTATAAAATTAGTGCCCTTAAACATCAGAAAGTTTGCTTTCCTATCTCCCTGTCCTCTCTCTCTCTCTCTCTCTCTCTCTCTCTCTCTCTCTCTCTCTCTCTCCCTGCCATGTAAGACACAATGAGAAGTGGCCATTTGTAAGCCAGGAAGGGGACTCTCACTAGAAATCCACCAGGCTGGTACCCTGATCTCAGACTTACAGCATCCAGGATGTCAGGCGGGAGGAAGGAAAAACAAGGACATGCAAACAGAACAGAGAGATGCCATAGGGGGAGAACAGACCAGACCCCAAGGTCCATGCCTTATATGGAAAGGGGACAGCTCTCCCTGAATTCCATCCCTCTGATGCGCCAACAAAGACCTGGATGTCAGCCTCCTCCCTCTTGGAAGGAAAAAAAAGTTTCTAGTTGTCTATTATGTCACCTTTAGCCAATCATACCTCTCCATGCCCCCTAGGATAGCTTGCCCACTCCTCCCCCTCCCAATCCCTTGTAAGCCCCCACCTCCCTGACCGGGTTTGACTTCCCCGGCCTGTGATAGCCAGACCATGGAACATCACCCGGGAGATGCACTCAAATAAACTACCTGGCCCTTTGTTGCCTCTCTTCGCCTGCTTATTTTGGCTAAAATTTATCTTACACAGGATTGTAAGAAAATAAATGTCTTTTGTTTAAGCTACCCAGTCTATGGTATTTCATTAAGGCAGCTCAAGCTGACTAAGACATACACCCATGTTCATAGCAGCATAAGTTATCCAATCGTCAATTAACAGATAAATGGATAGGCAAAAAGCACAGTATATACATACAATGGAATATTCTTCAGCCTTTAAAAGAAGGGTGTTCTGACATATGCTACAACACAGCTGAACTTTGAGGACCTTATACCAAGTGAAATAAGCCACTCACAAAAAGACAAATACTGTGTGATTTCACTTATATGAAGTAGTTACAGTAGTCAAAGTGATAGAGATAAAAAGTAAAATGGTAGTTACCAGGGTGTGGGGGTAGAGAAAATGGAGAGTCATTGTTTAATGTATATAGAGTTTCAGTTTTGCAAGATAAATGAGTTCTGGAGATGGATAGTGGTGATGGTTACACAACAATATGGGTGTCCTTAATACCATTAAACTGTATATTTAAAAATGGCTAAGATGGTCAATTTTTTGTCATATGTATGTTACCACATCAAAAAATGTTTAAGGTATATGTATTTTTAAATGTTTAGATATTTTATTTTAAACATATATAAATAACATTGTATGAGTAGAATCTTATATTACACATCATATAAATAAAATGCATCTATTTAGAAATAAGTATATCCAGCTTCGTATGAAGCAGTACCATTTCTTGAGATGGTTCATTCTGCCTCTCCCATCTCACCAGCTTCCTTGCTCTGGGGTCCGTTGGCCACGGCCCCTCTTCCTCTGTGTGGAGAAGCCTGCCCCCTACTCTGCACAGGCCAGCCTGGGGTGGCAAGCCGGAACTGCTCTCACAGTGATGCTAATGAGTATGCTCAGGAGCCTGAACAGTCTGGTCCTGCCGTGGGGCTCTGCAGAGCTGTGGGTCACTGTACTGTCAACAAGAGGAAGGTTATCCCCTCAAGCTGTGACCATGCTCATTACCAGCCCTCCCTTCTGTTGCCAGTCGGAAAATGGCATGTGGCCGTCTCTTGGTTGCCACACGGTAAGCCTCATTGCACAATGGGCACTGGGTCTGGAGCTATCCTGGGCTTTTGAAAGTGACATTGCTATTTCCTACAAGCCAAGACCCTTGAATCATTTCCAGCCAAAGGTAAAAATTTACATTTCAATGATCAGCAAGTTTTAGTGCATTTAAGAAACTGGCCAGAGACTCTCAGCTCCCACACACAGGTTTTGTTAATGAATTTGGCAGAGAGGAGTTGCATTCCTAAGGCTAAGTATTAGAACAAAAAGGACCTGTTTTCTCATGTAATGAATTGCTGAGAAATTTTTCAAAATGTTACTTTAAAAGCCGCTTGCCAGCGAGCTCAATTCTCTGAGTCATGAATTAGAGAATGGGCTTTCATAACCCACAGAGGGAAACCCTCTGGGGATTCATGTGGGTGAGGAGAGAATCCACCCAACCACTGCCTTCCTCCACATGCTTGTGCACGATGCAGAAGCCCAGGGACCTTGCATTCAAATGCCAAGGCCTACAGGACCACCGGCACGGGCAAAATGGCAGCACTCCCCCTGAACCCTTGCCCGGGCTCACAGCCACAGGCCCCACCAGTACCAGCAGAGAGCTGCCCCTGCCCTGCCATGGGGGAGAATGGTCAGGAGGGCAGAGGAGGCCTCCTCTCCAGAACCATCACTTTCCCAAAGATGGAGTCTCTGTCCCCACTCCCCAAACCTAATTCAGGTAAGAAGACCTGAGTGTCCCATGAGACTAAGACTTAAAGCTCCCGGGTGTGTACGGAGGGAATGTTGAAAGAAGATTTTGTAGGAACTATGCCTGTGTCACACAACAGGAGCAGAGTCCCTTTCTCAAATAGAGCTTCAGGAATGAAGGACATAGTGACCAAGAAGGAAGGACTCAGACTGTGACCATAGATCTTTATGATGTCCTCTAACCAAGGTTTCCCTGACATCAAAGACACGCATGAACACACAGAGCTATTCATTGCATTTTTTCCCCTTTTTCTCCCACTTAAATATTCTCTGGTACAAAGGATTCAAATTCTATTTCTACCCCAACAGGGACCCTTCCCTTGTGTAACCTCCATTCCCTCTCAGGCTAGCTGTCTGCCTTGATTGGAGTGTAGTTCAGATTTGACTGTCCTTCGTGCCGTTGCCCACTCTGGCTGTGTGTGCCCTTGGACCACCAGCTTTAAGCTCTGGCCCAGCTCCCAATAACTACCTGGGCATGAGGACAACCTGGATGTGACATCTGTCAGTCCAATGATGGCCAAGATAATCTGGCAACCTCTGATTCTTAAGAGGTTCCAAAAACTATTTAGCAATGTCATATGATCAGTGGCCTTAGATATCTTGAAGAATTTCCTCTGTAACCTAAGTTTACATGTTGTTTGAGAGGGAAATAAGCAAATAAGGGGCAAAAGGGTTTTCCTTATATTGGAGCCAGAAAGACACAACAGGTAAGAATGCCCTGAAGTAATGTATCAGGACCCCCCAATATAAAAATTTTAAAAGGACAAAATTCCCTTCCTAGATCATCCTGGGCCTGGAGATGTCATTATTCTAGGGGTAAAAAGCCCAGGCTTCTAATAGTTCTCACTATTCTCTCTCCAAGAACTCCAATGTTCACTGAAGTGTAGACCTAGCAACTCACATTGCTTCCTGGGAGCTAGAAGGACAGGTTAATATTCACAAGAGTTTTGGCGGATCCTGGAGGTGTGGGCTGGAAGCTGGTTGGCTCATTTGGTAAGAATACTGCAGCAAGCAGACCAAGTTCGCACAGCCAGATGGTCCAGCCAGCATTCTTTCCATTTGGCCAAACTTGTCACTCCGGTTCTATTTATCTGCTTGTCACATTGGGATGATGAGTGTGGTTAGGTCCATTGTCCTTTAATTCAGCAAGTCTGTTGAGTATACCATCCAGCATGGTAGTAGGTGCTCTGAGATATACAAGTAAGTATAAGTCTATAAACTAGTTGAGAATTGCCACAAATTCATCTTTTTCCTCATCATTGTAAGGATTTCTCAGCTTGTAACTTTGACTGGAAAACTCAGCCCCAAGTGTCTCAGCCACCGTGAGCCAAGTCAGCAAGGTGTAAGCCATCACACACCCTCCAGTCATGGTGATCTGGGATGCATCTGGCCGCTGCAAGCCCCAGATCAAAGCCAGCACCCCCAGTCTTCATGATTGTGCTGTTACTGCCTTTCTTTCTTGATTTACACCTGAGCTTCCTGCTGGGTGCGAAGTTTTCTTTGAATGTTAAACCACTTTTCTGAGGTTTGAGGAGCTCACCTAGCTTTGCCAGCACCTACACTTGAGGGAAGAGCACTGATCTCTCAGGGACTGCTATGGCCGCGTGGAGCCCTGCTCCGTGCTCAGAACTTCGACATGGCCACCCTTGACTTCCTACTGTTGACTGCCTTATGCCACTTGCCATATCAGGAGCACTTGGCTATTGATGCTATTTTGATCAAGACTCAGGGCACCATTTGCCATCTGGATGACTGGCCAATAGTCTTTCTTGGTCCACCCTTGGTTCTACCAGGTCCTGGCCTCCTTTCTCTGCCTGGCTCACACTAAGGGACTGCATAATTGGAGCTGAAACTCCTGAGATATAAAAACCTAAGACAGACCAACGCTGCCATCCTTTTTTGCGGTAGTTGTCAGTACTGTTCTTTTCCTTTGCATATAGTATCCACTAGCTTGATCTTTCAAAGCACCTCCTAAATCGGGGCTGTTTGACCTCTACCTCGTTCTCCCCCAAAGCTTTTAAACTCAACCATTCCATCTGTTTAAAGCAGAAATTTAAAGTACCCACTTTTACACAACCTTGGTCTTCTCAATCATGCATTTCTAGGTTGAAAAGCCAGAGGTTTAGAAGAGAAGTTAAAGGAATGAGAAACCTGTATAAACAATAAGAATTAGCTGCACTACAAGTTAATTAGTGGTAAAATAAAATTAGCTGTAAAATACAGTAAGACGAAAAGGGCATGACCTAGAAAGCATCCAAAAATGTTGAAAGTAACACATGATTTGTCATTATTTTTAAAGTTCTTGAATTGTCCTGTAGTAGATATCTGCTGTTTTCTTGCTAAGTATAATCTTTTCAGGTAATAAAAATTCTCTTTTTTTCCCCATTCCCCTCTCATGCTCTGCTCATGCAGCACTCCTGGCTACCAGGGCAGCATGCGGACACAGCTTTGCTAGTCAGAAGCATCTGTTACCCAGCTAAGGGATTGGTTCGGGGATGAGCACTTGTTTTAAGCTAGACAAATCAGATAGCCTATTTGGGGTAGTAATGCTAACATAAAAGTTTATGGGAATCTTTAGCTGCTGGGAACTACTGTCCCCTGTGCAAAGAAACCCTATCACCACAGAAGAGAACCAGGCCTTAGAAAGAAACAAAACAGATTTCTGATGACTGCTCAACCCAGCCATGCCAGAACCAGCAGATCTGTGTCCCATGGAATAGTTAGTGGCCTGAACGAGTAACTGATGCTTTCATGAAGTTTAACATGAATTAAATTTCTTTCATTTTAAATCAAAACAGTGCTGGCAAATATCTATCTTACCTTTAGGATTATGAGAATTTAGCCTGGAATGCAGCAAAAATTCTGAGTCAGATGATGGGTGTCAATATTTCTAATAAATGGAGAACAACTCTTGTAGTGAGTAACACATAAGAGTTTCTCAGCAATTAATGGGGAATGGCTTTGAAAGTCATTCTTTTCTTCTTTCATGGAGAGTTTGACATTTGAAAATAAAAGATTTATTTTACTGTAGAAGTCCAGATAGTTTTGTCATGAAAAGCACAATTTTCAAACATTCTGGCTAACCTCATTAGAAATCATTGTATGATCAAGCTAACTTAAAGGAAACCCAGCTGTTTTTCAAGAGTTGGGAACTGGAGTGGAATGAATCATGACAAATTTCTCTGCCTTCTACTTTGCCATGAAAATACTAAGTGCTGAACCTTATCATCAAAATGAATGTGTCATGATACATCATTTATTTTAGGAATGGAATAACTTGCAGACACTGTGAATTGGTTATGTAGAACAGAAAAGGCAAAACTAACAGTTAATAGGACAGGAGCATATGTCTGTCTCAAACAAAAGGAGTCAGAAAGCAAGAAGACCAGAGGTGTTCTCAGGGCTCTACTAAAAAGTCAGAGATCCAGGCCCCTCCCAGCTCTCTGCCACGCCTTCCCTCCGGCTCTGAGATGGCTTCCTGAACACCAACCAGCATATCCTTGCTCCAGGCAGTAACATGGATAGAGGTACAGAACACACCTCCTTTTAAAGAGACTGCCCAGAAGCTTCACGGAACTCTCTGGCCAAAACTTGGCCCCATGGCCTCTTTACTATTTTCGTGGCCTGGTGGAAGTAGTCTTTTAATCGGGTGGCAATACGCCCAGTTAAAAATCAGGAATTATGTTACTTAAAAATTGTAAGTACAATTTATGATACAGTTTATGTCTGAGGAGGGAGAAAAGAATGTAAAATAGGTACTTAGGTGGCTTCAAAACTTAGTTTGCTTCACAGTTTAATATAAAAACAGGTTGGACAAAATGTTGCGAGAGGAGACGTATAACAGAGGGGGGGCAGGATTTCAGGGATCCTGATTCTTTCAAGGCTAAAAGAATTTTTTTCACTTAGTTTGTTTCACTATTTAAAAGATGTCAGAGCTTCCTAAAGTTGATACACCTGAAAGGAAACTACTGAATTGTTCACTTCACTGAAAAACTTCATGTTCTGATTTTCTCTGCCTTATTGTTCATAAAACTGAAGTCCCTAAAATGTACACACAAAAACTAGACATTCCCATTACTTATGGTTCTTTATTCATTACATAAGCTAGGCTACTCATGTGTTTGCTGCTAATAGGTACAAGTCAAGGTTTCAATGATAAAAATAGACTAATGGGATATATCACACACAAATGCCCACCAAAAATATGACTAGAGGATGTACTTCAATAAAAAGAAACATGGACCCAGGGGAACCAATTGAAAATTTGATTATTGCCAATTGAATCAAATATTGGTGATTTATTTTAAAACTAATTTTTGTGCTTCTAAAATAAGGTAAAACTAAAGCTTTAGGTAAAAGCCCAGGAGGTGGGGGAGTGTTAGTAGGTATTAAAACTATTAAAACTTGCCAATGTCCTTATATGGGGAAAAGAGAAACACTAGCTCAGGTATACATTTTACAAGTTTAAGAGTATCTGCCAAAAGAATTCAAGGAATCACTGAATCCACCTGCAGTGTAAGTTTGCGTAACAATTTTAAAAAGGAAGTTAGCAATATCAAATCAAATGGAAACTATTCAAACTCTGCAATCCAGCCATTTGACTTCTAAAGGTAGACCTTAGAGAAACTCTCAGAAACATGTGAAGAGGGTGCACAGTGCATGCAAGAATGTTCACAGCCACACTGTGATGTGTGATGCAACATGCAACCTAAGTGACCTTCAAAGAAAAATGTTTAAGTACATGTGCCTTAGTCATACAGTGAAATACTGAACAGCAAAGAAAAATAAATGGGCCTGACAAGAATCACTTGTATAAACTGAATATATCTAAAAAAAAATGTTGAGGAGGGGGGCAGAGCCAAGATGGTGGTGTGAATAGAGCAGTGGAAATCTCCTCCCAAAACCACATATATTTTTGAAAATACAACAAAGACAACTCTTCCTAAAAGAGAGACCAGAAGACACAGGACAACATCCAGACCACATCCACAAAGCACAAAGCACCTCACAAAGGGGGTAAGATACAAGACCTGGCCCAGCGGGACCCGAGCGCCCTACACCCCAGTTCTGGGCGGGAGGAGAGGAGTCAGAGCGGGTAGGGAGAGGGAGCCCAGGACTGCTAAACACCCAGCCCTAGCCATCCGCACCAGAGCACAGACACAGTGCATGCATGGGGTCCTGGATACTAGGGAAACAGGACAGTAAGACCTGTGAGCAGGTCCCTGCAGCCGGCACCCTGGGGACAAAGAAAAGTGAGTGCTTTTTGGAAGTCTTAAAGGGACAGGGAACCCACTGCCTGATGGAAGAGTCCTGGGACACTTAGTCCAGCCGCAGGGAACTCCAGGCACCCTAAACCCCTGGACAGCAGGGCAGCTCAGAGGTCCCTCACGGAGATAAACAGCCTTCTGGCTGTTACCCCTCCAACGTGGCTCCACCATATCGGAGCAGCAGCGTGAGGCAGGTCACACCCACAGCAACAGCAGAGATAAACTCCATAGCGGCTGGGCAAGAATCAGAAGCCCTGTCTACACTCAGCTGCCAAGCACAAGGCACTAGAGGTCACTGTTCTCCCAGGAGAGGAAGGCCACAAACCAACAAGAAGGGAAGTTCTTCCAGCCATCACTCGTGCCAGCTCTGCAAACTATCTCTATTGCCCTGAAAAGGCAAAATTTGAGGCAGACAAAGATAACAGAGACAACACCTGAGGAGACAGACCTAACCAGTCTTCCTGAAAAAGAATTCAAAATAAAAGTCATAAACATGCTGATGGAGATGCAGAGAAATATACAAGAGCTAAGGGATGAAGTCTGGAGGGAGATTACAGATGTCCGGAAGGAGATTACAGAAGTGAAACAAACTCTGGAAGGATTTATAAGCAGAATGGATAAGATGCAAGAGGCCATTGATGGAATAGAAACCAGAGGACAGGGACTCATAGAAGCTGACACAGAGAGAGATAAAAGGATCTCCAGTAATGAAACAATATTAAGAGAACTGTGTGACCAATCCAAAAGGAACACTATCCACATTATAGAGGTACCAGAAGAAGAACAGACAGAGAAAGGGATAGAAAATGTCTTTGAAGAAATAATTGCTGAAAACTTCCCTAAACTGGGGGAGGAAATAATTGAACAGACCACAGAAATACACAGAACACCCAACAGAAAGGACCCAAGGAGGAAATATGTCAGCAAGTGCATGGATAGGACCACTGCCTTTTGACAAGGTGCACTTGGGTGGTGACCAAGGACTGTAATCATTGCACAGTGGAATAAACTGGCTTAAGGACAGGCCCATGTTCTCTTTTGAGTGTTTGCCTAGAGCAGGAAAATGGTACATTATTGAAAATAGGGGATCAGGTACTTGCCCATGTGCTGAATAGTGAGATACTCAATTTGGGAATCAGTTCAAGAAATCTGAGATCCAAGGGATGTGGGTTCCAGAGAAAATGATGGGGAGAAAGTTACAAGGAAGTAATTTAGGAAAATGCATGTGCCTCCAGATTAAAAGGGCCCAGCAAGTACAGGCATGTCTTGTCCTCTCATTCTACCTGGATTTATTGATCACCTACTCTGTGATAGGCACCGTTAAATGCACTAGGAGTACGTGAAGTCCACAAAAAATAAATTCTGTTGGGATCACATTAAAACTAAAAAATAACTAATGCCAAAGCATGTCCTGAGAGATTTTTAGAACACCAGGTATAAAGGGAAGATAGTAAAAATTTTCAGAGAGGAGAAAATGAGGTTATATGTAAAAGATCAGGACTCAGGTAGCATTGAACTTCGCAATATGAAAACGATATGCTATTTATGAGGGGAAATGAGTTCCAGCCTAAGTTATGTACCCAGCCAAGCCAAGTGTGAGTGCAGAAGCAAGATGTTTTTAGAAATATAAAGACTAAAACGTTTACCTGCTGGGGATGTGCTCCACAAATATAAGGGAGTAAAATCAAGAAAGGGGAAGACATGTGATGCAGAAAACAAGAGCTCCAGCAGAAAGCAGAGGGAATTTCCAGCATGGTGGGAGGGCACACAGCTGAGTACTGGGCCTCTAGCTCCGCCTGGATAGGTGGAGGCGTCTGATAGGAACTGCTCTGTGAGGCATGTGGAGGTCAGGAGAAGACACTGATAGGTTGCCTGAGGGGTTTCTGTGCAGAGTTTTACAGTTGTGGCAGAAGGTTTAGAGATGAATTAGTGATAGGAAAATAGAAGACTAAAGAACATAAACAAGGGTACAATTAATTCCAGTAGAAAGAGACTTATTAAGAAGGAAAATATACTGATACACTACAAAATCAGCTGTGAACATTATATACATAGTCATAACCATGAAAATAGTGAATATCCATTTAATACATTATATTAGCAAAATAGGGTAGGGGAGCATGGATTAGAAAGCTAAAGCTGCCCCTTGCTTAACAGGAAGTCAAAACCGGTATGTAACTGAAAGAGCAAGAGGGTACCTTGATAGGTCATGTAACCCATGTAACCAACTTGCCAAGGAAGGCTAATTTCCACCCTGGTGTGACCTAAGGCACAGGATGGAAAGCAGTCTTTAACCTCCTTGACTCTTGACCCACATGGCCAGATTATCTCTCTGGAGAAGTGGGATGCAGTGAATTCCCTGAAAAGCTATTCCGGACTTCTCAAGGCAAGCTTGTTTTAACATACTCCTAAGAAATACCCGTGGGCTACAAGAACTGCATCAGTGCATTTATTTTACCTAACAGGCCTGATGTCTGCCAAGTATGTTTTCTCCTGTTTGAGGGGAAGCATAGTGTGGGAAGAATACAGACTCTTCAGCTGAACTGCCTGGTCCCAAATCCTGGTTCATTGTGACCTTGGACAAGTGAAGTCATACCTCAATTTTCCCATCTATAAATTTGGGATAATAATACTATGTCCTTCCTGAAGTGGTGGTGAAGAGTAAATCAGTTAACACATGTAAAATCTTTCAACTATTGCATAGCATATAGTAAGCATACAGTTGTACATTATTTTTATTTTATTAATCTTCTAATTTTTTAGCTATTTTCTTCAGTTCACAAAAAGGGGTCAGTAATTCAGAAGTGGTTCCCTGGAGTATAGAAAGAGTGACAAAAATAGGAATAAAATACTACAGCTCAAAATAACATCATAAATACAGTGATAGAAACCCCGTGTAAATACAGAATGTGAATCTTAGTGTCCAGTGAATCTGCCAAGTTGATAATTTCATTCAAGTAACAGAAAAAGAAAAATTGTATATAGAAAGTACCACAATGACTCTTTGAAAATTGGATTTTACTTGGCATGTGACTTATTTGTCCATAGTCTCCAGTGCTTTCTCTGTTCTGAAACTTTGTCAAATAGTGTCATGAAACTCTCAACACTTTTGAGTCATTTTCAGACAAAGTACAGTGGCCTTTCTAGTAAACCAGTTGAGTCTTCCCAGATGAAGGACAAATAATGTTTTCCAGGGTGAAATTGATGCATTTTGTTGGCGGAGGCCCAGAATAGAATAAAACCTCAGAGGCATCATTCAAAGTTGCATTCATTACAGGAAAAGCAGATTTACTGAGAAGTTTGCAACATCAACCATGAAGCTGATGAGAACACACTCAAAGGGAAAGAGGAATCTGCTTTACCCTTTATTAAATGCTGCTGTCACTTGTCATGTAGCATCACTAGTATGTAGAATGGGAGAGCAGTCACATGTGTGTGAATGATGCTTTGCTTTACAGTTTGCTGAAATCGCTGATATAGAGCGTATGAGTCAGCCTTCAGCATATGTTTGACAGCTTGAGTCAGGGGGAAGTATGTAGTCATTTCCCACTGAGACCCTTTGCTTAGAAGGAGAGTTTTTGTGTGTGAGCTCTGAGGAGGTTCCTTAGTGTTCCCAGTGACAGAGCTCCAGCCGAGTAGCAGCCAGGAAGATGTTGCCCTGCAGGTGCTGATCCACACTCCGCATGTTCCAGTAAGAGGGTGATGAAGGCTGCATCACTGAGTGTGTATTTTCCACTAGGGCTGTATGAAGAAATATTCAGCAAGCAAATATCTCAGCTTTTCTAGGTTGTGTTTGCTAGCTGACAAGATTTTTTGAATAAGATATGAAATAAAGTATTTCTCATGTCCCTGATGTGAGTAAAAACCATACCTGTGATGCCACTTGCCGTCTTAGTTGTCATATAGTGTAAGTATTTTAATCTTTCCTAATTTAATCTGTCTCTTCCTGGTCGATGACAAAATAAGATACTCAGAATTTTAAAAAACTTGATGGTGCTGCTGATCACTTGTTCGTCAAGAATTTAACACTATACTAGCCTAGGCTGGTTTCATTAAGGAAGCAATGATATGTTGGGCATATGTAAAAGTCTCAGGCAAGTGAACACAAAACGAACAATGTGCGCTACTTTCTCCAAAATTGAAACATCCCATCTCTCAGCTTTTAGGGAAGACTTAGGCTCTGACAGATCTCAAGAGGAACCTTTAATGAGAAGTTTCTCTATAAGGTCTGGATTCTTGCTTAATACAAAAATCTACTGAACAAGGGAGCCAAGATGGCAGCGTGAGTAGAGCAGCAGAAATCTCCTCCCAAAACCACATTTATCTATGAAAATATAAAAAAGACAACTCTTCCTAAAATAGAGACCAGAGGACAAAGGACAACATCCAGACCACATCCACACCTATGAGAACTCAGCGCCTCACGAAGGGGGTAAGATACAAGCCCGGCCTGGCGGGACCCAAGCGTACCTCCTCCCAGCACCCAGGGGGAAGAGAAGAGTCAACAGGGAGGGAGAAGTAGCTCAGGACTGCTGAACACCCAGCCCCAGCCATCTGGACCAGAGCGCAGACACAGTGCATGCGTGGGGTCCTGGATACTAGGGAAACAGGGCAGCAAGAATGGTGAGCGGGTGCATGAGGCTGATGCCAGAGAACAAAGAAACCGGAGCATCTTTTTTTTTTTTTTGGTGAGTGCTTTTTGGAAGCCTTAAAGGGACATTGACCCCAATACTAGGGAAACAGGGCAGCAAGACCAGTGAATGGGTGCCTGAGACCGGCGCATGAGGACAAAGAAAATCGTGCGTTTTTCCTTTTTTTTAAAAAAATTATTTATTTAATTTTTTTTTTCTTGTTCCTGTTGTTGTTTTAGTTTGGAGAGTGCTTTTTGGAAGTCTTAAAGGGGCAGGAAATGACACTTAGCACAGAGGCAGAGAATCTGGGGATCTCTGGGCACTCTAACCCCTGGGCAGCAGGGAGCACAGAGGCCACTTATGGAGATAAATAGTCTCCCGGCCGCTCCCCCTCCAACGGGGCTCCACCATTTTGGAGGAGCAACCTGAGCCAGGTTACACCCACAGCAACAGCAGAGATAAACTCCACAGCAACCAGGCAGGAAACAGAAGCTCTGCCTGCGCACAGCTGCCAAGCACAAGCCACTAGAGGTCGCTATTCTCCCAGGAGAGGAAGGCTACAAACCAACAAGAAGGGAAGCACTCCCAGCTGTCACTCGTACCAGCTCTGCAAACTATCTCTATCACCATGAAAAGGCAAAACAGCAGGCAGACAAAGATAACAGAGACAACACCTGAGGAGACAGACCTAACCAGACTTCCTGAAAAAGAATTCAAAATAAAAATCATGAACACGCTGACAGAGATGCAAAGAAAAATGCAAGAGCAATGGGATGAGATGCAGAGAAAAATGCGAGAGCAATGGGATGAAGTCCGGAGGGAGATGACAGATGTCAGGAAGGAGATCACAGAAGTGAAACAAACCCTGGAAGGATTTATAAGCAGAATGGATAAGATGCAAGAGGCCATTGAAGGAATAGAAACCAGAGAACAGGAACATATAGAAGCTGATATAGAGAGAGATAAAAGGATCTCTAGGAACGAAACAATACTAAGAGAACTATGTGACTAATCCAAAAGGAATAATATCCGTATTATGGGGGTACCAGAAGAAGAAGATAGAGGAAAAGGGATAGAAAGTCTCTTTGAAGAAATAATTGCTGAAGACTTCCCCAAACTGGGGGAGGAAATAATTGAACAGACCACGGAAAAACACAGAACCCCCAACAGAAAGGATCCAAGGAGGACAACACCAAGACACATAATAATTAAAATGGCAAAGATTAAGGACAAGCACAGAGTTTTAAAGGCGGCTAGAGAGAAATAGGTCATCACCTATAAAGGAAAACCAATCAGGCTACCATCAGACTTCTCAACAGAAACCTTACAGGCCAGAAGAGAATGGCATGATATATTTAATGCAATGAAACAGAAGGGTCTTGAACCACGGATACTGTATCCAGCACGATTATCATTTAAATAAGGAGGGATTAAACAATTCCCAGACAAGAAAAAGTTGAGGGAATTTGCCTCCCAAAAACCACCTCTACAGGGTATTCTAGAGGGACTATTCTAGACGGGAGCACTCTGAAGACTAAACAGATGTCACCAGAGAAAATAAAATCGCAGCAAAGAAAGCAGACCAACCAAATATTAACTAAAAGCAAAAAATAAAACCAACTACACACTAAAAGCAGTTAAAGGAAACATGAAAGAGCACAGAATAAAACAACCAACATATAAAGAATGGAGGAGGAGGAATAAGAAGGGAGAGAAGAAAAGAATCTCCAGACAGTGTATATAACAGCTCAATAACTGAGCTAACTTAGGCAGTAAGATACTAAAGAACCTAACCTTGAACCTTTGGTAACCATGAATCTAAAGCCTGCAATGGCAATAAGTACATATCTCTTAATATTCACCCTAAATGTAAATGGACTGAATGCACCAATCAAAAGACACAGAGTAATAGAATGGATGAAAAAGCAAGACCCATCTATATGCTGCTTACAAGAAACTCACCTCAAACCCAAAGACATGCACAGACTAAAAGTCAATGGATGGAAAAACATATTTCAGGCAAACAACAGAAAGAAGAAAGCAGGTGATGTAGTACTAGTATCAGACAAAATAGACTTCAAAATATAGAAAGTAACAAGAGATAAAGAAAGACATTACATAATGATAAAGGGCTCAGTCTAAGAGGATATAACCATTCTAAATATATATGCACCAAATACAGGAGAACCAGCATATGTGAAACAAATACTGACAGAACTAAAGGGGGAAATAGAATGCAATGCAATCATTTTAGGAGACTTCAACATGCCACTCACCCAAAGGATAGATCCACTGGACAGAAAATAAGTAAGGACACAGAGGTACTGAACAACACACTACAACAGATGGACCGAATAGACATCTATAGAACTCTACATCCAAAAGCAACAGGATATACATCCTTCTCAAGTGCACATGGAACATTCTCCAGAATAGACCACATACTAGGGCACAAAAAGAGCCTCAGTAAATACCACAAAATTGAAATTCCACCAACCAACTTTTCAGACCACCAAGGCATAAAACTACAAATAAATTCTACAAAGATAACAAAAAGGCTCACAAACACATGGAGGCTTAACAACATGCTCCTAAATAACCAATGTATCAATGAACAAATTAAAATAGAGATCAAGGAATATATGGAAACAAATGACAACAACAACGCAAAGCCCCAACTTCTGTGGGACGCAGTGAAAGCAGTCTTAAGAGGAAAGTATATAGCAATCCAGGCACACTTGAAGAAGGAAGAAAAATCCTAAATGAATAGTCTAACATCACAATTATCGAAACTGGAAAAAGAAGAACAAATGAGGCCTAACGTCAGCAGAAGGAGGGACATAATAAAGATCAGAGAAGAAATAAATAAAATTGAGAAGAATAAAACTATAGAAAAAATCAATGAAACCAAGAGCTGGTTCTTTGAGAAAATAAACAAAATAGATAAGACTTATTAAGAGAAAAAGAGAGTCAACACACATCAACAGAATCAGAAACAAGAAAGGAAAAATGATGACAGACTCCACAGAAATACAAAGAATTATTAGAGAATACTATATTCTCTAATATTAGAGAAAACCTATATGCTAACAAGCTGGAAAACCTAGGAGAAATGGATAACTTCCTAGAAAAATACAACCTTCCAAGGCTGACCCAGAAAGAAACAGAAAATCTAAACAGACCAATTACCAGCAATGAAATTGAATCAGTAATCAAAAAACTACCCAAGCACAAAACCCCCGGGCCAAATGGATTTACCTCAGAATTTTATCAGACATACAGAGAAGACAAAACAGCCATTCTCCTTAAAGTTTTCCAAAAAATATGAGAGGAGGGAATACTCCCAAACTCATTCTATGAAGCCAACATCACCCTAACACCAAAACCAGGCAAAGACCCCACCAAAAAAGAAAATTACAGACCAATATCCCTGATGAACGTAGATGCAAAAATACTCAACAAAATATTAGCAAACCAAATTCAAATATATATCAAATGGATCATACACCATGACCAAGTGGGATTCATCCCAGGGATGCAGGGATGGTACAACATTCAAAAATCATCAACATCATCCACCACATCAACAGAAAGAAGGAGAAAAATCACAGGATAATCTCCATAGATGCTGAAAAAATATTTGACAAAATTCCACATCCATTCATGATAAAAACTCTCAGCAAAATGGGTATAGAGGGCAAGTACCTCAACATAATAAAGGCCATATATGATAATCCCACAGCCAACATCATACTGAACAGTGAGAAGCTGAAAGCTTTTCCTCTGAGATCAGGAACAAGACAGGGATGCCCACTCTCCCCACTGTTATTCACCATAGTACTGGAGGTCCTAGCCACGGAAATTAGACAAAACAAAGAAATACAAGGAATCCAGATTGGTAAAGAAGAAATTAAATGTCACTATTTGCAGATGACATTATATTGTACATAAAAAACCCTAAAAATTCCACTCCCAAACTACTAGAACTAATATCAGAATTCAGCAAAGTTGTAGGATACAAAATTAACACACAGAAATCTTTGGCTTTCCTATACACTAACAATGAATTAATAGAAAAAGAAATCAGGAAAACAATTCCATTCACAATAGCATCCAAAAGAATAAAATACCTAGGTATAAACCTAATCAAGGAAGTGAAAGACCTATACCCTGAAAACTACAAGACACTCTTAAGAGAAATTAAAGAGGTCACTAACAAATGGAAACTTATCCCATGCTCCTGGCTAGGAAGAATTAATATCGTCAAAATGGCCATCCTGCCCAAAGCTATATACAGATTCGATGCAATCCCAATGAAACTACCAATAGCATTCTTCAATGATCTGGAACAAATAGTTCAAAAATTCATTTGGAACCGTCAAAGACCCCAAATAGCCAAAGCAATCCTGAGAAGGAAGAATAAAGTGGGGGGGGATCTTGCTCCCCAACTTCAAGCTGTACTACAAAGCTACGGTAATCAAGACAATTTGGTACTGGCACAAGAACAGAGCCACAGACCAGTGGAACAGATTAGAGACTCCACACATTAATCCAAACATATATGGTCAATTAATATTTGATAAAAGATTCATGGACATACAATGGGGAAATGACAGTCTGTTCAACAGATGGTGCTGGCAAAACTGGACAGCTAATTGTGAGAGAATGAAACTGGACCATTGTCTAATCCCATACACAAAAGTAAATTCAAAATGGATCAAAGACTTGAATGTAAGTCATGAAACCATAAAACTCTTAGAAAAAAACATAGGCAAAAATCTCTTAGACATAAACATGAGTGACCTCTTCTTGAACATATCTCCCCAGGCAAGGAAAACAAAAGCAAAAATGAACAAGTGGAACTATATTAAGCTGAAAAGCTTCTGTACAGCAAAAGATACCATCAATAGAACAAAAAGGTGCCCTACAGTATGGGAGAATATATTTGTAAGTGAGAGATCCGACAAAGGCTTGACATCCAAGATATATAAAGAGCTCACCCACCTCAACAAAAAAAACAAACAATCCAATTAAAAAATGGGCAGAGGAACTAAACAGTTCTCCAAAAAAGAAATTCAGATGGCCAACAGACACATGAAAAGATGCTCCACATCGCTAATTATCAGAGAAATGCAAATTAAAACCACAATGAGATATCACTTCACACCAGTAAAGATGGCTACCATCCAAAAGACAAACAACAACAAATGTTGGCGAGGTTGTGGAGAAAGGGGAACCCTCCTACACTGCTGGTGGGAATGTAAATTAGTTCAACCATTGTGGAAAGCAGTATGGAGGGTCCTCAAAATGCTCAAAATAGACTTACCATTTGATCCAGGAATTACACTTCTAGGAATTTACCCTAAGAATGCAGCACTCCAGTTTGAAAAAGACAGATGCACCCCTATGTTCATCACAGCACTATTTACAATAGCCAAAAATTGGAAGCAACCTAAGTGTCCATCAGTAGATGAATGGATAAAGAAGATGTGTTACATATACACAATGGAATATTATTCAGCCATAAGAAGAAAACAAATCCTTCCATTTGCAACAACATGCATGGAGCTGGAGGGTATTATGCTCAGTGAAATAAGCCAGGCGGAGAAGGATAAGTACCAAATTATTTCACTCATATGTGGAGTATAAGAACAAAGGAAAACTGAAGGAACGAAACAGCAGCAGAATCACAGAACCCAAGAATGGACTAATAGTTACCAAAGGGAAAGGGACTGGAGAAGGTGGGTGGGTAGGGAGGGATAAGGGGGGGAAGAAGAAAGGGGGTATTATGATTAGCATGCATAATGCGGGAGGTGGGGCAAAGGGGAGGGCTGTGCAACACAGAGAAGACAAGTAGTGATTCTACAACATTTTGCTATGCTGATGGACAGTGACTGTAATGGGGTTTGTGGGGGGGACTTGGTGTAGGGGAGAGCCTAATAAACATAATATTCTTCATGTAATTGTAGATTAATGATAACAAAATTAAAAAATAAGAGAAAGAAAAGGGGGTTTACTCCCTTATAGGATAAAACTAACTCTAAATCAAAGATTAATCCATGCTTTACATATCCTTAATTTTGATCTTTTAAAGGGTGTCAGATGATCAGCAATGGAAGTACATTTTTCTGAAAATATTCCTTTCTCTTAAAAAAAAAAAAGCAGTTCCTGTGTGGTGATCTCCAATAGGTTCTTCACAATGGTATAAAGGTCATATCAAAGTGTGGGCAAAGGGTTTGTTTTTGTTTATACAGAGGATCAAAGTCTAATTTGGCTACCCAGAAAACGAATTAAGATACTATATGAAGAAGAACTTCCAACATCAACATCCTCTGGAAGAGTCATTCCAGAAGATGATCTTCAAAAAACTTCAACAAATATCCTGGCACTGTTGCAGTTGTAGCTGCATTCATCCCACCGGTTCCTGGACTTGCCATTGGAATGAAGAAGGAAGTATCTAAGCTGGCCTGTGTATACAGTAAAACAACAAATTTGACTGGATCTATACTGCCAGAACTCAACCAAGAATTAGGAAAAGTGCAAGTTGCAGTGCTCCAAAATCGTGCAACTATAGACTATCTACTGTTAAAAGAACATATGGGATGTGAACAGTTCCCAGGAATGTGTTGTTTTAATTTGTCTGATTTTTCTCAAACTATTTAAATTCATTTAGACAATATCCATCATATCATTGATAAGTTTTCACAAATGCCTAGGGTACCTAACTGGTTTTCTTGGTTTCACTGGATATGGCTGGTAATTGTAGGTCTGCTTTTGTTATGTAGATATATTTCTATTATGTTAATGTGTGTACACAATTTAATTAGTAGTTTGTTAAAACCTATACATGCTTATGTTACTCTACAAGAAGATATGTCAAAGAAATACTCAATCTTCCCATGTTTTCTTCCATCTGCTACTTCTATAGCTTTTCTTCTTCCTTCCAAATTATAACCCTTCAGTAGAATTCGTGCCTCATATCCAAAATTACCAAGTATCATACTTCTTCCAAGTGGTAAAGATACCTCAAGACAAATACTGGGCATAGAAGCCACAGGGCATAAATCTGCAAAGAAGTAAAAAGCTAACCTTTTCAAAGAATATTGCTTCTCTCTCACTTACAACTTTACATTTCCCTGTATGGCCCTGGAAGATGACTGGTTAGTCAGAGATGGGCAAGATTCCTCAAGGGAGGAACAATCTAAGACAGGCACAGTCGCAGGGGGGCCATCAGGTGAGAAATTGGGGATCAACAGAAGTGAGGCTTAGAACCTCACCCCCCTGTTTTGAGAGAAATCTTCTGCATCCGTGGATGTTTTGTTGCCCTTGTCTACCTTGAATTAATACTTAGTCTATAGGCACAGACCTGATCATCTACATTTGCCCTCTTACAGCACTAAATTATGTTTTCTACCTTTATCTTTCATCTACCTACCACTTCAGCATTTTATTAAAAAATAATAATAATAATAAGGGAGAAATGTGGGATTCACATATAAATCAAGTATAAAAATCAAACGAATAATCATATCTGACTTGATTGTTTATAGTTCATGATGCGTGATCAAAACCAAAAGTTTCTGTGATATGACTGCTCTTGCACTGTTCACCATCTAAGAACTTCTTCACCATGTAAGAACTTGTTCGTTATGCTTCGGAAGATTGGAGACTGTTGAGAATTAGGCTTGGGGTTGATTAATGATTGTGCATTGAGTCCCCTATACAGAATTTTATTGTTGTTAACAACCATTTGATCAATAAATATGAGAGATGCCCTCTCAAAAAAAAAGCAAAAAACAAAAGTGTTGAGGACAAAAAACAAGTTGCAGAATATGTACAAAAAATACTGTTTTTATCCAGTTTGTAAACACACAAAATTATACTCTTCAATGTTGCTTATACTTAGTGTAAGTTTTTCTTAAAAATTATAAGTACAATTTAGGACACAGTTTATCTCTGAGGAGGGAAGAAAGAATATGGAATAGATACTTAGATAGCTTCAATAGTGTATGTAATATTTTCTTAGTTTGTTTCACTGTTTAATTTAAAAACAGGTTGGACAAAATGTTAAGATTTGTTCAACTCAGGTGGTAAGAACACAAGTGTCCATTTTATTGTTCTTTGCATATCTTTGTGTTTGAAATATTTCACAATTTGAGTAAATTTTAATGGTTTTTATACTCAGGGGAGCCATGTCCCAACTAAACATAATATATGCAAAGAGAGAGACCCAACAGCCGAAGAGGAGAAGTAAGAAAAAAATCATACAGAAGGAATTAGCACCACACTATTTTGTAAAATCAGTAACATTTTTGTCTTGTTCACTGATATGCTGATACCCTCCCTAGCACATAGTTGGTGCTATAAGTATTGACTAGATTAATAAATTAAATGAAGATGTGTTAGGAGGAAGAGAACTAAAATACACCAGGAATGGAGGCGAGATGCTCATAAACCAGAGCAGTGGTCTTTGAATGTTTTTGTTCACATATCTAAAATATTTTGAAAAATTATGTAACCCCTTGCACATTTTTAGATTGACATCCAAAAAATAAATTTTAAATCTAAATAATTGCCAAAGGTGTAATTTCCAGCAATTGTGAATATTGACATTAAAATAAACCTTCTCGCTGACCTCCAATGAGTTCTACACAGTGGTATAGAGGGCATGTCAAAGTGTGGGCAAAGGGTCTGTTTGTTTCTATGCAGAAGATCAAGGCCTAGCTTGGATACCCAGAAAATGAACTAAGATACGATATGAGGAGGAGCTTCCGGCATCAGCACTCTCTGGAGGACTTGTGCCAGGGACGATCATCAAAAAGCCTCCACAGGGATCTGGGTGATGCTGCGGTTGTGGCTGCGTCCACCCCACCATTTCCTAGACTTGCCATAGGAATGAGGAGGGAGATGTCTAGGCTGGCATGTACATACAGTGAGACAACGAATTTGACCGGATCTGTACTGTTGGAACTCAACCAGGAGTTGGGAGGGGTGCAAGATGTAGCACTCCAAAATCTTACGACTATAGACTATCTACGGTTAAAAGAACATATGGGATGTGAACAGATCCCAGAAATGGGTTGCTTTAATTTGTCTGATTTCTCTCAGATTGTTCAAGTACAGTTGGACAATATCCATCATATCATAGACAAATTTTCGCAAATGCCTAGGGTGCCTAAATGGTTTTCTTGGCTTCACTGGAGATGGATGGTAATTATAGATTTGCTTTGTTTATGTTACTGTATTCCTATTATGTTAATATGTGTGCACAAGTTAGTTAGTAGTTTAAAACCTATACATGCTTAAGGTACTCTACAAGAAGATATGTCAAAGAAATAATCAATCCTCCCATGTTTTCTTCCATATGCTACCTCTACAGCTTTTCTTCTTCCTTCCTAATTACAATCCTTAAATAGAATTTGTGCCTCATATCGAATTTACCGAGTACCATAATTCCTCCAGGTGGTAAAGCTCGAGACAAGTGCTGGGCATAGAAGCCACAGGGCATAAATCTGCAAAGAAGTAAAAAGCTAACCTTTTCAAACAATATGGCTTCTCTCTCACTTAGCAACTTTACATTTCCCTGTATGGCCCCGGAAGATGACTGGTTAGCCAGAGACGGGTAAGATTCCTCAAGGGAGGAACAACCTAAGACAGGCACAGTCACAGGGGGACCATCAGGTGAGAAATTGGAGAACAATAGTGGTGAAGCTTAGAACCTCACACCTCTCCCCCCATTTTGAGAGAAAGCTTCTGCATCCATGGATGTTTTATTGGCCTTGTCTAGCTCGGATTAGCACATAGTCTACAGGCACACACCTGATCATCTACATTTGCCCTCTTACAGCACTAAACTATGCTTTCTACCTTTATCTTGCATCTACCTACCACTTCAGCATTTTATTAAAAAAAAATAATAATAATAATAATAATAATAAAGGGAGAAATGTGGGATCCATATATAAATCAACTATAAAAATCAAACGAATATTCATATTTGACCTGATTGTTTATAGTTCATAATGCGTGATCAAAACCAAAAGTTTCTGTGATGACTGCCCTTGTACTGTTCACCATGAAAGAACTTATTCACTATGTAAGAATTCGTTCACCATGTAAGAACTTGTTCGTTATGCTTCAGAAGATTGGAGACTGACGAGAATTAGGCTTGAGATGGATTAATGATTGTGCATTGAGCATTGACACCCCCTATACAGAATTTTATTGTTGTTAACAACCATTTGATCAATAAATATGAGAGATGCCCTCTCAAAAAAAAAATTAAAAAAAAATAAGAAAAAAATATATATATATAAATAAAAATAAAAATAAAAAATAAACCTCTGTTTGCTCTTTAAAAAATACCCAAAGGAAAACTTTTAGAGATGATGGATCTGTTTATCGCATAGCTTGGGATGGTCTCACAGGTGTATACTTCTCTCCAAACTCATTGAGTTGTATGCATTGACTGCAGTTGACCCTTGAACAACATGAGCTTGAACTGCACAAGTCCACTTTTAGACATGGATTTTTTTCAGGAAGTGCAGTACCGTACTGTAGATGCATTTTCTCTTCCTTATGATTTTCTTAATAATATTTTCTTTCCTCTAACTTACTAATTTTTAGAATTCAGTGTATAACACATATACAAAAATGTGTTAATCAAGTTTTTACATTACCAGTAAGGCTTCTGGTAAACAATAGGTTATTATTAATTAAGTTTTTGGGGAGCCAAAGTTATATGCAGATTTTCAACTGTGTGGGGGCTGATGCCCCTAACCCCTGCATTGTTCAAGGGCCAGTTGTAGCTACAGCTTATTGTTAGCAGTCATGTCATATAAAATGGTTTTAAAAAATCCAAAGGAATCTAAATACCATGGCAATATGATATTCAACAATATCCACTTAAGAAAATACATGGATGTGTTACGTACAGAAAAAATATTTGTCTCAAAGACATGGCAAAGATAATACAAAAATGAGGAAAACACATAAGCCCAGCTTTAAAAATTGGAAATTTTGTATCATTCCTTTTTCTCTTTTAACACCCCACCCTGTAGAAATCTATTTTAACATGTTATTTCTACTTAAAATTTTTATTTTATCATTCCATTATACTTTGCAACAAAAAGTGAGAAATAGAAGTTTAATTTTTGAATTCCTGTGTGACCATATTTTTAAATGATAAAACATCTTCTAGATTGTATTCATAAATATTAGCAATTATCAAGTTAATAAAAAATAACAAACATAAAGTTTGGGAGGTAAATTAAAGTAAAGTAGTTTTATTGGAAATTTATCTCAGTATGAATAGGGATTTTAAAAATTTCAACTCATTCTTGTATCAGTGATGAATGGACATATTTATTGCTAAAGTAAGTTAGAGTTCAGCATCAATTCTGCCATTATTACTTTTATTGCTATACGCTGAGAAACAATACTAGCATAGTGCTGCCATTATCCGCACAGACTTTGGGGTCAGTCTACCTTAGATCAAGTCCCAGCTCTGTCGTTAACTCCTCTGTGACCTCGGACAAGTAGCCCACCTCTCAGAGCCTCCTTTTCCATCTGTAAACTAGAATAAAAATAAAACTTACTTTATAGGGCTTTTGTGAGTATTAAAGGAGTAAATGCATATCAGTGCATAAATCTGTCCCTGGGGTATAGTAAATTTCTCTTTAAGCATTTAAGCAAAGCACTAAATAAGTAGACAGGTTAGAAGTTCTATAGCATAGTCCCCAGTTGTGTTCATTCTTCTGAGCTGTTCGGAAAAAAGAAAAAAAAATCACAAGATGATCTATTGTAGCTCCAGGAGTCCCCATCCAGGACAAGTTCCCTATGAATCCAGTGAAATCAAAGTAAGACAAAGGGAAGAAGAGGTTGACTTAAAGGGGGTTATTTCTCACAGCTCGCTCTAGTTTGCTAGCCAGCCCCAGCTCTCACTGTCCCTGCTGTCACAGTGTCCACTTGCTTTGCCTGCCCGCCTTTTCTGGAAGGAACTCCCTGGGCGTGTCCCTGGCGACTGGCTGGCATCAGACCAGTTAGGTACCAGGAATGAAAGGAAGGAGAGAATGGCTATTTTCCCTCCACCCTTTACCCTGGATCAACCAGAGGTTCTGCCAGGGTAAACATCCATTGGTATGTAAATGGACTACACCCAGGTGAGAAATTCTGGAAATTCTGAGTGAAAACTTGTATTTATCCCATATTTATTATCCAAAATTATTTTTAATGACACATCAGGTGAAAATTCCTCCTTTGTTTCTGTTAAAAGCAAAAGATTGGAAACCACCTGACTTAAGGAAGGAACTGTTATGCAGTCATCAGAAGCATTTACTTATACAGTGCCTGCATAATATCTCTTACTTTCCTTTGCTTGGTGACCCCAAGGTTTTTTTTAATTGAAATATAGCTGATATACAATCTTATATTGGTTTCAAGTATACAACACAGTGGTTCAACAGTTACCCACATTATTAAATCCTCACACCCCAACTAGTGCAGTCACTATCTATCATCATAGGAAGATGTTACAGAATCATTGGCTGTATTGCTCGTGCTGTGCTACCACCTATGTGACTGACTTATATTATGCTTGAGAACTTTTGTGACCCTTTATTCCTCTTACTCCCCCCACCCACCCACCCCAACTTCTCCTCCATGGTAACCACCAGTCACTTCTCAGTGTCTCTGAGCCTACTGCTATTTTGTTCATTTTGTTTTGTTTTGTTTTTAGATTCTACAAATAAGTGAAATCATATGGTATTTGTCTTTCTCTACCTGGCTTATTTCACTTAGCATAATACCTTCCATGTTGTCAAAAATGGCAGGATTTATTTCTTTTTTATGGCTAAATAATATTCCATTGTGCATATGTACCACACCTTCTTTATCCATTCATCTACTGATGGGCACTTAGGTTGCTTCTGTATCTTGGCTACTGTAAATAATGTAGCAGTAAACATAAAGGTGCATATATCTTTTTGAATCAGGGATTTTGTTTTCTCTGGGTAAATTCCTAGAAGTGGAATTACTGGGTCATATGGTATTTCTATTTTTAGTTTTTTGAGGAACTTCCACACTGCTTGCCAAGTGGGTGCACAAATTGACATTCCCACATTCCCACCAAAAGTGAAGGAGGGTTCCCTTTTCTCCACATCCTTGCCAGCACTTACTTCTTGTTTTTTGGAGAGTGGCTATTATGGCTGGTGCCAGGTGATATCTCATTGTGGTTTTGATTTTCATTTCCATGATGATTAGAGATGTGGAGCATCTGTTCATGTGCCTGTTGGCCATCTATATTTCTTCTTTGGAAAAATGTCAGTTCAGGTCCTCCACCCACTTTTTAATCAGGTTATTTGTTTTTTGGTGTTGAGTCATATGAGTTCTTTATATCTCTTGGATATTAACCCCTAACCAGATAAATCATTTACAAATACGTTCTCCCATACTATAGGTTGCCTTTTTGTTCTGCTGATGGTGTCCTTTGCTGTACAGAAGCTTTTTAGTTTGGTGTAGTCACACTTGTTAATTTTAAAATTTTATTTTCCTTGCCTCAGGAGATGTGTCCAGAAAAAAACTGCTCATGCTTATGTTCAAGAGATTTTTGCCTATGTTTTCTTCTAAAAGTTTTTTGGTTTCATGTCTTACATTAAGGTCTTTGATCCATTTTGGGTTTACTTTTGTATTTGGAGTTAGATAGTAATCCAGTTTTGTTTTCTTGCATGTAGCTGTCCAGTTTTCACAACACCAGTTGTTGAGGAGGCTGTCTTTTCCCCAGTTGCATATCCATTATCATATATTAACTGACCATATACACATGGGTTTGTTTCTGGGCTCTCTATTCTATTCCACTGTTCTTTAGGTCTGTTTTTATGCCAGTACCACACTGTTTTGATTACTGAAGCTTTGTAGTAGAGCTTGAAGTCAGGGAGCACGACATCCCCAGCCTTGTTTTTCTTTCCCAGGATTGCTTCGTTTATTCAGACCCTGAGTGTTTATACCTCTGCAACATCATAGTTAAGTTCTAAATGGAAAATTAATAAGGCTTCTCTTTCTTCTAGTGGCAAAGGCAGAGTGTGAAATGGATTATTTGTCTAAAGGCAAGATCCAAGGAAGATCAGTTATAGGTAAAAGTGCACCTGAAAGTCAGAGGCCTTCAAAGTGGCCTACTGAGCAACCCTTGGCAGGCTGCCGTGGACAGTCTCATGACTCCCCAGAGTATGCTGCCCTCCCTGTTCAGGGTCCGCTGATGAGTAGCAGGCCTGGGAGCTGCAACAGCAGCCGGGGCCCAGTTCAGTATCCCTCATGGGAAGCAGTAGGAATAACCTAGTTTCTCTGTGGCCTGGAGAGTTTAGATGCCAACAGTTTGGCCTATGGTTTGAGGCAGGAGGAGCCAAAACAAGAAGTCACTTTTTTCAGAACCAGGGAGATAAGTGTACAAAGAGATCCAGAAGTAGGAATCACCTAGAGTAACTCCTACACTAGGTATGGTCAAGGATTCTCACTGCTGCCTTTTAAAGGGATTGTTCTGACTTTTCCTTTCCCCTGCAGTAGATCAGCTTTTGTTTGTTAGCCACAATGCTGCTCTTTGCTCTAGGACTAGGGGCCTGGCCAAGTTCTCTGTTCACAGGGCAGAGCACCCTGGCAGTCAGCAAACTCGGGAAGCTGGGGAGAGCACCCAGGCAGGCATGACATTGGACTGTGCTTTGCTGGTGGGGCCCTGGGGTTTCCAATGTCCCCTCCCAGCACAAAGCCCAGAAGGAAAATCCCGGCTATGAAAGAGAATGCTTCAGCCTGAACCCTTGGGTGGGTCTGCGTTGGAAACATGGCTTTCCCCCATTCACCTATTGACATAAAATCCTCACATGCCTGAACCTCCTCTTTGTCTTGCATGGAAATAGGATTTTTAGCTGATTCCCTAGACACGCTTTTTCACAGCTACAGGTGTATGCAAATAGCTAATTAGTTTTTAAATTACCAGTTATTTCAAAAATTCCAGATCATTGCCAGCTCAGAAATGCATCTATGTTTTCAAGACGTAGGTGTGTGTGTGTGGTGTGTGTGCACACAGCCCTTGCTGTGAGGGGACCATTCAAGGTCTTATTGTCCTAGCATACCTCTAGCCTCCTTCCATCCTCATACCACCAGCACACACCAGACACCAGCTGTGTGTCACCTGATTGGGCTGCTCTGAAGTTATTAGTTATATTTTGCTGCTGTCTTTTGTTTGGTTCAAGGGAAGAAATGCATAAAGAGTCAATAAATTTGTTGAAGTTCTATGCAGTTGTGAGAGGACTTGCTAAGCTCCAAATTCTTTATACAATTTCAAAAAAACATCCTGTAATCGATTTAGAGAACTGATAGAACATTCTCGTAGAAAGAAAGAATGAAAAAGGACAAAATTAAAGGTTAGAACTTAGGCTTTAATAGGCTCTGGGAGATTATTTATAGAAACACTATCAGACAATGAGAACTGACAAAATTATTTTCCAATGTTAGATGGTCTGGTATCACCGAGGGAACTTTCCATGTGATTAAAAATAATTATCGTTGGCATTAAATCCAGTTGGAATCACCCGGCACAATTTATGTTCTATTTCATGCTGCTGCCATATGCCCGACATTATGGAGCAGAAACATTCTCTTTCATTTTGATAAATAGTACTTTGTAAACACTTAGAGACAGAAGCTTTGGATTGCTGAACAGTTCTCCTGGGGAACCTGTACGGATGAGCCTGTTGTGCATGTCCGTGACAGAGACTCTGAGGCGGAGGGCCCAAAAGCATTGCATGAAACCGGGTATCCTCTCCCGGGAGTCTTGTTCAGCATAAACAGCAATTGAAGGTGGGTGGCCTGGCTCTCTGGCATGAGCTGTGCTTTACAAAAGTGCACACAAACCTTGGAGTAGTTATTTTGCTGTCTGGCTAGTGCTGTATATGTTGATAAACTGCCATATTTGTTAAACTGGCTTTTTCTGGATCACTTGATTCATAAAAGAAACTATACTTATCATGTGAGCCTATTTGGAGAGCATGTCTTTGCAGAACAAGTTAAAATGAGGTCATTAGGATGGACCCTATCCAACATGACTGGCTAGATAAAAATCTCCTCATAAAAGGGAAGTTTGGGCACAGAGACACGCAGAGGGAAGGAAGACAGCCATCTACAAGCCAAGGAGAGAGGCCTAGAAAGCCCTTTCCACAGCCCTCAGAAGAGACCAACCCGCCAATATCTTGATTTGGGACTTCTGGCCTCCAAAACAGAGATAATAAATTTCTGTTGTTTAAGCTGTACCATCTGTGGTACTTTGTTACAGCAGCCTTAGAAAAGTAATACAGAAAGATACCATTCCCAGCGCTCCAGGGGTTTCTTCTGGAGGAACTTGAGTCCCTGACAGGGAGGGACTTCCACCTGCTCCACTCTCCAAGTGGGAGATGCTTGGAGGAGCCCTTGCTCCTGTCACCCTCCTATGAGCAGGAGCAGCTCTCGAGGTCACTGACCCTGGGACCTGGGTCCCTGACTGTGTGTGGCCCAGTTTATTGTGTCCTGCTCTCTCTGGGACTATCAAACCCCCAAACTCAGCCTCCACTTTTCTCCACTCTGCTTCCTTGCAGCAACTGTCCAAGCCAGGCTGCACACTCCCTGTGGGAGGGTGAACA
Organism: Manis javanica; assembly: GCF_040802235.1. Taxonomy (NCBI): domain Eukaryota; kingdom Metazoa; phylum Chordata; class Mammalia; order Pholidota; family Manidae; genus Manis; species Manis javanica. Next base: position 43,756,280 of record NC_133163.1, on the reverse strand, counting down.
TGTTCCTGCAGGACTTTACCTGGCTAGGCTCCATTCAAGGGAAGTGTAGAAAGTCCCAGGTCAGTGTAGTGCCCAAGATGGCTCTGGGTCAACCTCTGCAGTGCCAAAGCTAGCAGTTTGGTGTCTGTTGTCTCAGTCCCTCATGAGGATATTCTGCAGGCCAGTATTCTAGTACCCTGAATAGGTCCCTTAGAGTTTATTTGATGTAAATATTAGTTTGTGGGGGTTCTTCTCTCCTAGGGAGTAGAATTGGGCTATGGTGCTCATCCTGATTTTTCCCCACCTCCACCCTCTCCCTTCCTGCCAACAATTGGAATTTTTAGAGGAACATAAATAATAGCAATAGCAACATTCAGCTACTATTGAATTCAAATTGGAATTTCCCATTCATACCACTTACGGGTCTCTGACTTCTCCCCCGAAATGAGGAAAATTGCTAAAATAGCATTTCCTTTAATTGTTGATGATGTTTCAAGAGCTTGTACAAAATCATTCTCTAACTATTTCTTGATGATTTCCAATATACTTTCTTTTAAAAAGGAGCATCTCATCTGTCCCCTAGGTATTCTGCATCCATTCTGAAGTCTGTAGCTTTAAACTTAGCATCTGTCAGGAACAAGGATGAGTATCTTTGAACACTAATCTATATCTTACATGTTCATGGTTAGAAATCATTGATGCATCCTGAATGTATCTCCCAAAATATTTACCATCTGTAATTTATCAGGGTGAAAGTGTTCTTTCTACTCAGCAAAGTCAGGGACAGGTAGCTCTGTGATGCAGAAAATGAATTGTGCAGAAATTAATGTCAATTGTCATTAGGAACAAAGAGCAAGAGGAAGGAATAGGAGAACAATGTAGGGCAAGAGAGCAAATTCGTTGTTGTTAAAGTGCCCAGAAAAGATACTCTAAGGAGTTAGAGAGCCTGCTTTTTTGTTCTCTTGAAACTATGGACCAGAGCACAGAAGTGCAATCAGTCAGAGGGAGGAGGTGGGGAGAGAGTGAAAGGTGATAAAGAATGGATGTTAGAAAAGTTTGGAGACACAGAGAAAAAGCCAAAGAGGAAATTATGTGTTTGCATATTTTTTTTTCTGATTGAATGTGCACAGATAAAATTAAATACCACAATTAACCCAAACAAATATGGTCAATTAATATTTGATAAAGGAGCCATGGACATACAATGGCAAAATGACAGTCTCTTAAACAGATGGTGTTGGCAAAACTGGACAGCTACATGTAGGAGAATGAAACTGGACCATTGTCTAACCCCATATACAAAGGTAAACTCAAAATGGATCAAAGACCTGAATGTAAGTCATGAAACCATTAAACTCTTGGAAAAAAACATAGGCAAAAACCTATTAGACATAACCATGAGTCACCTCTTCTTGAACATATCTCCCCGGGCAAGAAAAACAACAGCAAAATGAACAAGTGGGACTATATTAAGCTGAAAAGCTTCTGTACAGCAGAAGACACCATCAATAGAACAAAAAGGAACCCTACAGTATGGGAGAATATATTTGAAAATGACAGATCCAAGAAAGGCTTGACGTCCAGAATATATAAAGAGCTCACCCACCTCAACAATCAAAAAAAAAATAACCCAATTAAAAAATGGGCAGAGGAACTGAACAGACGATTCTCCAAAAAAGAAATACAGATGGCCAAGAGACACATGAAAAGATGCTCCACATCGCTAATTATCAGAGAAATGCAAATTAAAACTACAATGAGGTATCACCTCACACCAGTAAGGATAGCTGCCATCCAAAAGACAAACAACAACAAATGTTGGCGAGGCTGTGGAGAAAGGGGAACCCTCCTACACTGCTGGTGGGAAAGTAAATTAGTTCAACCATTGTGGAAAGCAGTTTGGAGGTTCATCAAAATGCTCAAAACAGACCTACCATTTGACCCAGGAATTTCACTCCTAGGAATTTACCCTAAGAACGCAGCAATCAAGTTTGAGAAAGAAAGATGCACTCCTATGTTTATCGCAGCACTATTTACAATAGCCAAGAATTGGAAGCAACCTAAGTGTCCATCAGTAGATGAATGGATAAAGAAGATGTGGTACATATACACAATGGAATACTACTCAGCCATAAGAAGTGGAAAAATCCTAGGCGGAGCCAAGATGGTGCATGAGTAGAGCAGTGGAAATCTCCTCCCCAAAACACATAGAGCTATGAAAATATAACAAACTAAACTCTTCCTAAAATAGAGACCAGAGGACACAGGACAACATCCAGACCACATTCACACATGCAAGAACCCAGCACCTTGTGAAGGGGGTAAGATAAAAGCCCCGGTCCGGTGGGACCCGAGCGCCCCTCCCCCCGGCTCCCGGTGGGTGGAAAGAAACCGGAGCGGTTTTTTTTTTTTTTTTGGCGAGTGCTTTTTGGAAGCCTTAAAGGGACAGGGACCCCATTGCGAGGGAGGCAGGGCGGCGGGACCGGTGAGTGGTGCCTGGGACCGGCGCCTGAGGATGGAGGAAATCACGCATTTTTCCCCCTTTTTTTTTCTTTCTCTTTTTGGCGAGTGCTTTTTGGAAGCCTTAAAGGGACAGGGACCCCATTGTTAGGGAGGCAGGGTGGCGGGACCAGTGAGGGGGTGCCTGGGACTGGTGCCTGAGGACAAAGATTACTGCATGTTTTTCCCTACGGGACCGGTGGGCGGGTGCCTGAGACCAGCGCCTGAGGACAGAGGAAATCGCACGCTTTCCCCCCCCTTTTTTTTTTCTCTTTTTGGCGAGAGCTTTTTGGAAAACTTAAAGGGACAGGGACCCTGGTGCTAGGGAGGCAGAGCAGCAGGACCGGTGAGGGGGTGCCTGGGACTGGGGCATGAGGACAAAGAATATTGTGCATTTTTCCCTGCGGGACCGATGGGCGGGTGCCTGAGACCGGTGCCTGAGGACGGAGGAAATCACGCGTTTTTCCCCTTTTTTTTCCCCTCTTTTTGGCGAGTGCTTTTTGGAAGCTTTAAAGGGACAGGGACCCCGGTGCTAGGGAGGCAGAGCAGCAGGACTGGTGAGAGGGTGCCTGGGACTGGTGCCTGAAGACAAAGAATATCGCGCGTCTTTCCCTGTGGGACCGGTGGGCGGGTGCTTTTTGGAAGCCTTGAAGGGACAGAGACCCCAGTGCTAGGGACGCAGGGCAGCAGGACCAGTGAACAGGTGCCTGGGACCGGCGCCTGAGGAAAAAAAAAAAATATCGTGTGTTTCTTCATTTTTTTTTTTTCTGTTCCCTCTCTCATTGTGGCTGTTGTTGTTTTGGTTTGGAGAGTGCTTTTTGGAAGTCTTAAAGGGGCAGGACAGGACACTTAGCCCAGAGGCAGGGAATCTGGGGATCTCTGGGCACTCTAACCCCTGGGCAACAGGGAGCGCAGAGGCCCCTTACGGAGAAAAATAGCCTTCCGGCCGCTCCCCCTCCAACGGGGCTCCACCACTTTGGAGGAGCAGCCCCAGCCAGGTGACGCCCAGAGCAACAGCAGAGATAAACTCCATAGCAAACGGGCAGGTAGCAAAAGCCCTGTCTGCACACAGCTGACAAGCATAAGCCACTAGAGGTTGCTATTCTCCCAGGAGAGGAAGGCCAGAAACCAACAAGAAGGGAAGCTCTTCCAGCGGTCACTCGTACCAGGTCTGCAAACTATCTCTATCACCATGAAAAGGCAAAACTACAGGCAAAGATCAAAGAGACAACACCTGAGAAGGAGACAGACCTAACCAGTCCTCCTGAAAAAGAATTCAAAATAAAAATCATGAACATGCTGACAGAGATGCAGAGAAAAATGCAAGAGCAATGGGATGAGATGCAGAGAAAAATGCAAGAGCAATGGGATGAAGTCCGGAGGGAGATCACAGATGTCAGGAAGGAGATCACAGAAGTGAAACAATCCCTGGAAGGATTTATAAGCAGAATGGATAAGATGCAAGAGGCCATTGAAGGAATAGAAGCCAGAGAGCAGGAACGTATCGAAGCTGACATAGAGAGAGATAAAAGGATCTCAAGGAATGAAACAACACTAAGAGAACTATGTGACCAACCCAAAAGGAATAATATCCGTATTATAGGGGTACCAGAAGAAGAAGAAAGAGGAAAAGGGATAGAAAGTCTCTTTGAAGAAATAATTGCTGAAAACTTCCCCAAACTGGGGGAGGAAATAATTCAACAGACCACGGAATTACACAGAACCCCCAACAGAAAGGATCCAAGGAGGACAACAACAAGACACATAGTAATTAAAATGGCAAGGATCAAGGACAAGGAAAGAGTTTTAAAGGCAGCTAGAGAGAAAAAGGTCACCTATAAAGGAAAACCCATCAGGCAACATCAGACTTCTCAACAGAAACCCTACAGGCCAGAAGAGAATGGCATGATATACTTAATGCAATGAAACAGAAGGGCCTTGAACCAAGGACACTGTATCCAGCACGACTATCATTTAAATATGATGGCGGGATTAAACAATTCCCAGACAAGCAAAAGCTGAGGGATTTTGCTTCCCACAAACCACCTCTACATGGCATCCTACAGGGACTGCTTTAGACGGGAGCACTCCTAAAAAGAGCACAGAACAAAACACACAACATATGAAGAATGGAGGAGGAGGAATAAGAAGGGAGAGAAGTAAAGAATCTCCAGACAGTGTATGTAACAGCTCAATAAGTGAGCTAAGTTAGGCAGTAAGATACTAAAGAAGCTAACCTTGAACCTTTGGTAACCACGAATCTAAAGCCTGCAATGGCAATAAGTACATATCTCTCAATAGTCACCCTAAATGTAAATGGACTTAATGCACCAATCAAAAGACACAGAGTAATAGAATGGATAAAAAAGCAAGACCCATCTATATGCTGCTTACAAGAAACTCACCTTAAACCCAAAGACAAGCATAGACTAAAAGCCAAGGGATGGAAAAACATATTTGAGGCAAACAACAGAAAGAAGAAAGCAGGGGTTGCAGTACTAATATCAGACAAAATAGACTTCAAAACAAAGAAAGTAACAAGAGATAAAGAAGGATACTACATAATGATAAAGGGCTCAGTCCAACAAGAGGATATAACCATTCTCAATATATATGCACCCAACACAGGAGCACCAGCATATGTGAAGCAAATACTAACAGAACTAAAGAGGGAAATAGACTGCAATGCATTCATTCTAGGAGACTTCAACACACCACTCACCCCAAAGGATAGATCCACCGGGCAGAAAATAAGTAAGGACACACAGGCACTGAACAACACACTAGAACAGATGGACCTAATAGACATCTATAGAACTCTACATTCAAAAGCAACAGGATATACATTCTTCTCAAGTGCACATGGAACATTCTCCAGAATAGACCACATACTAGCTCACAAAAAGAGCCTCAGTAAATTCCAAAATATTGAAATTTTACCAACCAATTTTTCAGACCACAAAGGTATAAAACTAGAAATAAATTCTACAAAGAAAACAAAAAGGCTCACAAACACATGGAGGCTTAACAACATGCTACTAAATAATCAATGGATCAATGAACAAATCAAAATAGAGACAAAGGAATATATAGAAACAAATGACAACAACAACACTAAGCCCCAACTTCTGTGGGACACAGCAAAAGTAGCCTTAAGAGGAAAGTATATGGCAATCCAGGCACACTTGAAGAAGGAAGAACAATCCCAAATGAATAGTCTAACATCACAATTATCGAAACTGGAAAAAGAAGAACAAATGAGGCCTAAAGTCAGCAGAAGGAGGGACATAATAAAGATCAGAGAAGAAATAAACAAAATTGAGAAGAATAAAACAATAGCAAAAATCAATGAAACCAAGAGCTGGTTCTTTGAGAGAATAAACAAAATAGATAAGCCTCTAGCCCAACTTATTAAGAGAAAAAGAGAATCAACACAAATCAACATAATCAGAAATGAGAATGGAAAAATCACGACAGACTCCACAGAAATACAAAGAATTATTAAAGACCACTATGAAAACCTATATGCCAATAAGCTGGAAAACCTAGAAGAAATGGACAACTTCCTAGAAAAATACAACCTCCCAAGACTGACCAAGGAAGAAACACAAAACTTAAACAAACCAATTACGAGCAAAGAAATTGAAACGGTAATCAAAAAACTACCCAAGAACAAAACCCCGGGGCTGGACGGATTTACCTCGGAATTTTATCAGACACACAGAGAAGACATAATACCCATTCTCCTTAAAGTGTTCCAAAAAATAGAAGAAGGAATACTCCCAAACTCATTCTATGAAGCCAACATCACCCTAACACCAAAACCAGGCAAAGACCCCACCAAAAAAGAAAATTACAGACCAATATCCCTGACGAATGTAGATGCAAAAATACTCAATAAAATATTAGCAAACAGAATTCAACAGTGTATCAAAAGGATCATACACCATGACCATGTGGGATTCATCCCAGGGATGCAAGGATGGTACAACATTCGAAAATCCATCAGCATCATCTACCACATCAACAAAAAGAAAGACAAAAACCACATGATCATCTCCATAGATGCTGAAAAAGCATTTGACAAAATTCCACATCCATTCATGATAAAAACTCTCAGCAAAATGGGAATAGAGGGCAAGTACCTCAACATAATAAAGGCCATATATGATAAACCCACAGCCAGCATTATACTGAACAGCGAGAAGCTGAAAGCATTTCCTCTAAGATCGGGAACCAGACAGGGATGCCCACTCTCCCCAATGTTATATAACATAGTACTGGAGGTCCTAGCCACGGCAATCGGACAAAACAAAGAAATACAAGGAACCTAGATTGGTGAAGAAGAAGTTAAACTGTCACTATTTGCAGACGATATGTTACTGTACATAAAAAACCCTAAAGACTCCACTCCAAAACTACTAGAACTGATATCGGAATACAGCAAAGTTGCAGGATACAAAATTAACACACAGAAATCTGTAGCTTTCCTATACACTAACAATGAATCAATACAAAGAGAAATCAGGAAAACAATTCCATTCACCATTGCATCAAAAAGAATAAAATACCTAGGAATAAACCTAACCAAAGAAGTGAAAGACTTATACTCTGAAAACTACAAGTCACTCTTAAGAGAAATTAAAGGGGACACTAATAAATGGAAACTCATCCCGTGCTCACGGCTAAGAAGAATTAATATCGTCAAAATGGCCATCCTGCCCAAAGCAATATACAGATTTGATGTAATCTCTCTCAAATTACCAGCAACATTCTTCAATGAATTGGAACAAATAATTCAAAAATTCATATGGAAACACCAAAGACCCCGAATAGCCAAAGCAATCCTGAAAAAGAAGAATAAAGTAGGGGGGATCTCACTCCCCAACTTCAAGCTCTACTACAAAGCCATAGTAATCAAGACAATTTGGTACTGGCACAAGAACAGAGCCACAGACCAGTGGAACAGATTAGAGACTCCAGACATTAACCCAAACAAATATGGTCAATTAATATTTGATAAAGGAGCCAAGGACATACAATGGCAAAATGACAGTCTCTTCAACAGATGGTGTTGGCAAAACTGGACAGCTACATATAGGAGAATGAAACTGGACCATTGTCTAACCCCATATACAAAGGTAAACTCAAAATGGATCAAAGACCTGAATGTAAGTCACGAAACCATTAAACTCTTGGAAAAAAACATAGGCAAAAACCTCTTAGACGTAAACATGAGTGACCTCTTCTTGAACATATCTTCCCGGGCAAGGAAAACAACAGCAAAAATGAGCAAGTGGGACTACATTAAGCTGAAAAGCTTCTGTACAGCGAAAGACACCATCAATAGAACAAAAAGGAATCCTACAGTATGGGAGAATATATTTGAAAATGACAGATCCGATAAAGGCTTGACTTCCAGAATATATAAAGAGCTCACACGCCTCAACAAACAAAAAACAAATAACCCAATTAAAAAATGGGCAGAGGAACTGAACAGACAGTTATCTAAAAAAGAAATACAGATGGCCAAGAGACACATGAAAAGATGCTCCACATCGCTAATTATCAGAGAAATGCAAATTAAAACTACAATGAGGTATCACCTCACACCAGTAAGGATAGCTGCCATCCAAAAGACAAACAACAACAAATGTTGGCGAGGCTGTGGAGAAAGGGGAACCCTCCTACACTGCTGGTGGGAAAGTAAATTAGTTCAACCATTGTGGAAAGCAGTTTGGAGGTTCATCAAAATGCTCAAAACAGACCTACCATTTGACCCAGAAATTCCACTCCTAGGAATTTACACTAAGAACGCAGCAATCAAGTTTGAGAAAGACAGATGCACCCCTATGTTTATTGCAGCACTATTTACAATAGCCAAGAATTGGAAGCAACCTAAATGTCCATCAGTAGATGAATGGATAAAGAAGATGTGGTACATATACACAATGAATACTACTCAGCCATAAGAAGTGGAAAAATCCAACCATTTGCAGCAACATGGATGGAGCTGGAGAGTATTATGCTCAGTGAAATAAGCCAAGCAGAGAAAGAGAAATACCAAATGATTTCACTCATCTGAGGAGTATAAGAACAAAGGAAAAACTGAAGGAACAAAACAGCAGCAGAATTACAGAACCCAAAAATGGACTAACAGGTACCAAAGGGAAAGGAACTGGGGAGGATGGGTGGGCAGGGAGGGATAAGGTGGGGGAAGAAGAAGGGTGGTATTAAGATTAGCATGCATGGGGGGGAGGTAGAAAGGGGAGGGTGGGCTGCACAACACAGAGAGGACAAGTAGGAATTCTACAACATTTAGCTAAGCTGATGGACAGTAACCGTAATGTGGTTGTTAGGGGGGACCTGATATAGGGGAGAGCCTAGTAAACATAGTACTCTTCATGTAAGTGTAGATTAAAGATTAAAAAAAAAAAGAAAGAAAGAAAGAAAGAAAGAAAGAAAAGGGGGATTACTCCTTGATAGGATAAAACTATTGGTAAATCAAAGATCAACGCATGCTTTAAATATCCTTAATGTTGATCACTTAAAGGGTGTCAGATGATCAGCTATGGAGGTACTCTTTTCTGATAATATTCCTTTCTCTTAATAAAAAAAAAAAAAGCAGTTACTGTGTGCTGACCTCCAATGAGTTCTGTACAGTGGTATAGAGGGCATGTCAAAGTGTGGGCAAAGGGTCTGTTTGTTTCTATGCAGAAGATCAAGGCCTAGCTTGGATACCCAGAAAATGAACTAAGATACGATATGAGGAGGAGCTTCCGGCATCAGCACTCTCTGGAGGACTTGTGCCGGGGGATGATCATCAAAAAGCCTCCACAGGGATCCAGGCGATGCTGCGGTCGTGGCTGCGTCCACCCCACCGTTTCCTGGACTTGCCATAGGAATGAGGAGGGAGATGTCTAGGCTGACATGTGCATACAGTGAGACAATGAATTTGACCGGATCTGTACTGTTGGAACTCAACCAGGAGTTGGGAGGGGTGCAAGTTGTAGCACTCCAAAATCTTATGACTATAGACTATCTACGGTTAAAAGAATATATGGGATGTGAACAGATCCCAGAAATGGGCTGCTTTAATTTGTCTGATTTCTCTCAGACTGTTCAAGTACAGTTGGACAATATCCATCATATCATAGACAAATTTTCACAAATGCCTAGGGTGCCTAAATGGTGTTCTTGGCTCCACTGGAGATGGATGGTAATTATAGATTTGCTTTGTTTATGTCACCGTATTCCCATTATGTTAATATGTGTGTACAAATTAGTTAGTAGTTTAAAACCTATACATACTTAAGGTACTCTACAAGAATATATGTCAAAGAAATAATCAATCCTCCCATGTTTTCTTCCATATGCTACCTCTATAGCTTTTCTTCTTCCTTCCTAATTACAACCCTTAAATAGAATTCGTGCCTCATATCGAATTTACCGAGTATCATAATTCCTCCAGGTGGTAAAGATACCTCGAGACAAGTGCTGGGCATAGAAGCCACAGGGCATAAATCTGCAAAGAAGTAAAAAGCTAACCTTTGCAAACAATATGGCTTCTCTTTCACTTACCAACTTTACATTTCCCTGTATGGCCCCGGAAGATGACTGGTTAGCCAGAGACGGGTAAGATTCCTCAAGGGAGGAACAACCTAAGACAGGCACAGTCGCAGGGGGGCCATCAGGTGAGAAATTGGGGATCAACAGAGGTGAGGCTCAGAACCTCATCCCCCCTGCTTTGAGAGAAATCTTCTGCATCCGTGGATGTTTTGCTGCCCTTGTCTAGCTTGGATTAATACTTAGTCCATAGGCACACACCTGATCATCTACATTTGCCCTCTTACAGCACTAAACTATGTTTTCTACCTTTATCTTGTATCTACCTACCACTTCAGAATTTTATTAAAAATAAAAATAATAATAATAAAGGGAGAAATGTGGGATCAACGTATAAATCAAGTATAAAAATCAAACGAATATTCATATTTGACCTGATTGTTTATAGTTCATAATGCATGATCAAAACCGAAAGTTTCTGTGATGACTGCCCTTGTACTGTTCACCATGTAAGAACTTATTCACTATGTAAGAATTCGTTCACCATGTAAGAACTTGTTCGTTATGCTTCAGAAGATTGGAGACTGACAAGAATTAGGCTTGAGATGGATTAATGATTGTACATTGAGCATTGACCCCCCTATACTGAATTTTATTGTTGTTAACAACCATTTGATCAATAAATATGAGAGATGCCCTCTCAAAAAAAAAAAATTAAATACCACGGCTTTTCTAAATAGTCACCAATTCCTGTAGCTAAATAGTAGATGTAATGGTATTTTAAAATTGGTCCATGGTTTTTTATCTCTTAGTAAATAAAAATTACATAGAAAAACTTGGTGTTGCAGGTTATGGTCAGCTGATATAGGTCAACAACCACCTAATGGAAACAACAAATGGTTTGGAAATGAGCCGTTTCAGTGTTTTTCACTAGCAAGTGAGAAGGAAAAGTTGTTTGACTTTGAGCAACAAAAAGAAGACATGCATGAGGACTGCAGCCCAAAGTTGCTTTTGAAAGACAGGTGCATGATTCATTTCTGATACGTGTTGTGCATTTTCTGGCTTTAACTCTGGTGGACTATGATGGATGGAGGAATAATGGGGGAGCCTGGATTCAACCTGATTCTTTCTGAAGGCTGTGGCAAAGGAAGATGTGGAAACAGAGGAGGAGCATCCGAATAATCAGAAATATACTGATAAAGTGTTTCTTAAACCAGGCCTTTTGATGGTCTGCTTTAAAAAAGAAAATAATCTGTGGCTAGCTCTTTGCCCATCACTGACAATCTTTCCAGTACATTTCAGGGCAGGAGGGGCTGATGCCTAAATGATAATGCTAAATTAAACCTGCAGCTCCAGCTTAAATGAGTTTAGTACATGTTGAGATGTATTGGAGACTCTTTAGAAACTGATATGGAAAGTTCATGATTACAGCTCTAGTACTATTTCAAAGACATAATCATTAACACTGTGCCTTTAGTGCTCTTAGAGAAGCACCTAAAGTACCCCGTCTCCTAGGGAGGTATGTCCCATCTTTAGGTTGCTGCACATGCCATTGGAATGTTGCCCACTTCCTCCTTTTACTTTTCTCAATTGTACTCAATCTTTAAGGATTCCATTAAATCTCATCTTTTCCTATGAAATTTCTTGACTGCTTAGGCAGTGATGAATTTAATGTAATCCCATAAAACTTAGGGTTTATATTGCCCATGCTGGTAGGAAATTTGCCCCACTACAATACCCCATTAACAACAACAAAATCACTGAATAATGACCAGTACTAGGTTGCCATCACTGTATTTTTAAATAATAAATTAAATGATTTGGAATCCTACTAGTCAAGAAGACAAAAAAAAATCAATCTCAGTTCTTATTGGACTTCACCACTCTACCCCATCACTCCAAATAGACCCAGGGGTCTTAACACACTCCAGCATTGTCTGTCTTTTGTCCTCCTGGGTACGACTGAGATGGTCCTTGTCCAAGGCCACATGGTTCTTTGACGGCAGTCTTCTGCCTTCCACCCAGCCTGGAACACAAGGGTCTCTGAAAAGGCTGTAGCCTTAAGCATAGGCATAGCTTCCCTTAAGAACACCACTCTGCCATTTCCACTTAGGTTTATCCACTTCCATAGAATGCTATAAAGATGAAGTCTTGAAAACCCTGGGACTTGAAAAACTCAATCCCAGCTAGTCTTAAGGAATCTCTTGAACCCTATCTAATTTCCCCTTCTACCCCTCCAAATAATTCCCAGTAAACCTCTCCACCCTGGCAAATCCCAGGTAACTGTCTTTCAGTACATCCTGAAGATGGGTGTGAGGACGCAAGATTGCTCACAGCACCCTGTTCTCTCTTACCTACTCACCCAGTTACACCCTCATTTGGCATTCACCATATAGAGCTTTATAGTTAGTTATTACTTGTAAGTTTCTGCAGACATTGACCATTCATCATAAGTCTTTATGTTCCTTACAGTGACAGGCACACAATGATTTATTTTTATTAATAGGTGGAGAAAAGTAGTTGGCTAGGTGTTTGTTTTTTCCTGCCCACTTTCTCTTTGCTGAAACTGCTGGTAAGTCAGGCTTTCTTGTAGGGCTTTTTTTTAAAGGTGAGAGAAATTCACTATAACCTCTAAATGTTCTTTATATTTTAGGACTGGTTCAAATGTCACCCTGTCTTATGAAGCCCTGAGTTCTGAGTTCTATAAATCAGTGTATCTTTCTTTTCTATAAATTCACCAAATAGTTTAACCCTTTCTTTCCTTTTGTAAGCCTACATTTCTAGATACTGAGAAAGTAGTGGTGTGGAGTGGCTAAGAGCACAGATTCTGGAGGAAGTTACTTGAGTGCAAAATCTAGCTCTGCTGCTTCCTAGGTTTGTGACTTGGGCAGGTTTTCTCATTTGGAAAATAGTGATATTAAAAGTACCTATTTCATGTAAGAATTGTGTGAGTTTATATACAGAAAGCACATAAACAGAGTGGATATGCAGTATGCCTTAGCTTTAAATATATGTTGATTTGACTTCTGGTATTTTAGTGTTAACTTAGACATCTCTAAGCACAATAGCAATTGAAAATAACTTGGAGTAAATGGAAGGAAAAGAGATATATACTAATACACATGAATTTTAAAAATAAATCACTGATTAAACATACAAATAATCAGAAATATACTGATAAAGTGTTTCTTAAACCAGGCCTTTCGATGGTCTGCTTTAAAAATGAAAATAATCTGTGGTTAGCATATCAACTTTCGCAGTGTTTCTAAAGTGAGTGTTGAAAACAATTTGCTCTGTCTAGCACTTGAGAGACTTAATTTGCTTTAAGCAATCAATAGTAGATACATATAATTTTATAAACCAGAGAAATAAGGGCTCCATTTAACAAAAGAAGGCATCACATAATTTAAATGAGCCCAGTTGCATGATATTTAAAGGATGACAAACACTGATTTGGTCCAAATCAATGAGGTTTTCCAACTTTGTGATTATTTAGATGAGTATACTAAATAAAAATGACCTAGAATATTTCTAGGAACTAAGTAATACCTGGTTTTTCAAAGGGTGGTAGATATATAGTTTAGATTAAGTCTCCTTGGAAACAAAGTTGGAGGTGAAGATCTGTTGGCTGGAGGTTTTTTGGGGAGTGTTCTGAAGAACAATGCCTGGAAGGAAGGAAGGGGAGCTGACCTGGGCAGAGGGAGAAGATGGTCTTTGATGAAGTTGCCACAGAGATCTCTTTTGATCCCATAGGGACCTCTGGAGCTTAGGTGGCCCTCAGAATTACCCAAAATTGAGGCAAGAATCTGGGCCTTCAATATTATTCAGCAAAGAAAGAAATCCTGTCATTTGTGACAACATGGATGGGCCTAGAGGATATTATGCTAAATGAAATAAGCCAGATAGAGAGGGACATATGCCATATGATTTCACTTACATGTGGAATCAAAAACCAGAACAAAACAAAATGAACACAACAGCAGGTAGACTCATAGACACTGAGAAGTGACTGGTGATTACCATGAGGAGGGGTTGGGATGGGTGGGTGAAATAGGTGACGGGGATAAAGGGGTACAAATTCTCAATCATAGTATTAGTTACAGGGCTGAAAATATGGCATAGATACTATAGTCAGTGATTCTGTAACATCTTTCTATGTTGACAGACAGTAACTGTGCTAGTTGGGGTGAGTGTTTAATAATGCAGACAACTGTTGAATCACTATATTATATACTTGAAACTGATATAATATTGTATATTATTATATTTCAAAAAAATTTTAAAAAAGAATCTGGACCTTAGTATGACCATCACTACCTACCTACACACACACACACTCACCAACTAGGGAAAGGAGGGAGTATAGTGCTGTGTGATGTGGCTCCTTCGATTGTTGGCGATTCCTAGAGTAACTTAGCTGTGAGCCTTCATCAGTTCTGGGAAACTGAGGCAGTGAGTGTCCAGATCCTGAAACATCATCTGCGTGCCACACTACAGTACCTGCCACACCACACATTTGATTTTAAAGTTCTGCTTTATGGAGAGGAAAAGGATCTCACTAGTAGACCCAGTTTCAGAGCTGAACAAGCCACCTGTGTCTTTATTACCTAGGGCTCTTCTGTGGAAACTGGAGATGCTATATGGGGAGTGGCCAGGATGGATCTTGGAAGAAAAAAGTCACTTGGATCTGTCTTACGTAGAATATTCATATGCAGCCCCTTATCAAGGTTTATTCTGCTTTCATTAAACATGTTCCCAAACCCTTGTGATTTTTTTCCCTCTAAGGCCAAAAGAACAGTCCATCCACCCCTTGCCTAATCAATTTACCGTCATTCTCCATGGGCAGCAAAGGTGGGATGGTGGGGGGTGGGGGTGGGGGTGTCAGTATGGCAATTATGTGGACAATGAAACTCATGGGATATTCTTCCTCACCATCTGCTCTGTACTGAAAATGAGAAAATCGAAGGGCTCTGTCTCTGTGCTGGGAAAATGAGCAGTCTTACTCTCTCATGATGTTATCATATAGCACATCTGTTTTAACTCTGATTAAAATCCAGGAGTAAACAATGCATATTAATTGATCCAAGCATTTTGGTGAACTATAAATTAAAGTCCCTGGACTGATTTTTCTGAGCAAGCCAGTAAAGTGAGTAAACCTTGCATTATTTATCACAGGTCATCCAGTATAGTGTTTAAGTCACAGAACTGGTGTCTGGTGTGCTTTCTGTGTCTTTTCAGGGAAAGTACCAGGTTTACTTGGGAGCGATCAGAATACAGCATCAGATCTCCACTCCGAATCTTTCAAAATGCAACAGAAGGGCCATCCAGAGCTTTCTGTCTTCTTTCTTGTCAGGTGAGTGAGTATATGTGTATACAAGGGAAGACAGCCCATCTGTAATCTTAGAAAGAAGACAATAGACCAAAATGAAACCAAGTGTATTTTTACCAATCTGGTGAGTCATTTTCCCCACAAGGTTAATTATCGTTAATGACTTTAATTAAGGAGTCATGTGAAGTATTTATCTTGGAAAACGTGGATCCATGTGGTTTGTGCCATTGGATTTTAGCCCTCTGCTGTGATTGCGCTCTTTCAAAACACCCTATTAATGTTAATCTCTTTGGTGCTTTTATGCTAAGGTTGTGATGCCTGAGGGCATATTTTATAGTGACACTGGCCAGGTTTAGCCTGGCATTAACTAACTATGGGGCTAGAATTATTCTTGTTCATTTGAGGCTTCAACTTGGAATTTGTAAGATAAATGAGTCAGTTGCATCTATTCTCTAGCAATTAACTGGTAATTGGGGCATTTAATCAGAATACTGACTTGAAGGACTTTAGTCTGATTAGATGTGGTTGGCATGAAAAAAAGATTAACTCCAGTTTATCTTATTCATGTGCTATATTCACACTCTAAGTCCAAATAAAACCTACATCTAGCTTGTCTATGAATATTTTACAAATAAATGGATACTGATGAAAATGCTTTATGGAGATTTAATAGATTTAGAAGCCAGTCCTCTACAAAATTCTCAGATCAATAATATTCATTCTGCAATTATTTATTTATTATTTACTTGGTGCAAGAAAGTTCTTCACAGGTATATGTATATGAGTAATATGGTATTGAATTCAGGAAGCCTTGGTTGGCCTATGTTTTACTTCAACCAGAGTCTAAATCAAAGTAAATTACAGCCCCTCAGTTTCTTCTCTGAAAACCAGTTAACTCCCACACTTCATGATACACACAGTGAAGATGCAACAAACAATTTTGCACTTTGCATGAAAATAATAAAAAATTACACATGTATTAAAAATTCAGTAGTTTAAGTCTGATTATGTTTTAGAATTACCAGGAATTTTTTCAAAAACACCATGATTCTTGGACCACACCCTAGACTTGTTACATCAGAAGATCCAGGCTTGGGACCTTTGTTATCAATTTCTCAAGTATATTAGGTGACTTTTAATGTCTTAATAACTAGGGACATGAGCAAAAAAATTTTTTTAATTTAATTTTAAAGTTATGGATACAGAGTTATAGCAAGGAGATAGGTTCTAACTGTCTTTGAGACCATAGGAAAAACAGATGTAGGTATAAAAGGATGGAATGGAGGTTTGGGGCACAGAAACCAAGAAGCCATCTTCTGGCCATCTGAGTCAGGCCCTGCAATTGCTTCTTCGCTCGCGAACACATGACCTTACTTGCCAGCAGAAAGAGCTGAAAGAGAATGGCCTCTGCTTCACATCTGCTTTCCAGATGACAGACAAATGTCATCTGAGGCCTTTCCATCTTTGCAGACTATGAAGATGCCATATAAAGAGGATGGAATGGGGGTTGATCTAGGCACATGGGAGATCAATCACATCCATTCTTTTGGTTTCAACTACTATCTATATGATGATGCCACTCAGATCAGTATTTGCAGCTAACACACCTCTTGCGAAATTCAAATTCATATACCAACTGCCTCCCAGATAGTCCCACCTGGATATTACAGCTGACACAAAGTCAGCGTGTCCCCAGATGAACTCATCTCACTTGTTACACTTGCCTCTCTCATGCCCCCTGTCACTGTGAGCATGACCATCATCCATCCAGGCACCCAGGCTGTATTCTTACACTGTATTCTGGTTTCCTTCCTTTGCTTCATCTCCCACATCCAATCTCCTAGAACCATATGTCTTCTGAATCTTTCTCATTCATCCTGTCCTCTCCAGCACTGCTACAATTGTTTTAATTTAAGCCTCCATCAATTTTCTCCTGGATTTCTGTAGCAACTTCCTAATTAGTTTCCCTAGCTCAAGTCTTCTTCCCCTCAAATCTATCCTCATATAGGTGACCACGATTGCATTAAACACAGACATGCTCACATCAGCTCCCTGCCTAAACCTTTTTGATGGTTCTTCATCACCTATTGCAATGGCCTTAAACTCTGCCTGCACATTCGTGGCTTAAAACAACCACCATTTTTTTTATATCTCACAATCTTATGGATCTTAAATTCAGAGAGGGCTTGCTTGGGCAATCTCCTTCTCTACAACAGCTAGGGTTACTTGCAGGTGGTTAGAGGATGGATGAGTTGATGTAGAGGGCCCAGGATGGCTTCACTGAAGCTGGAAGGGCTGGGCTCCACTGGCACCATCAACTACAATGCCTACACATGGTCTTTTCAGCACACCAATCCCGGATTTGTTGGTCTTGTTACATGGTGGACTATTTACATGGCCTTGCTGTCCAAAATATGGTCCACATATATCACCTAGAAGCTTCTTAGAAAATGCACTCTCTGGCCCCACTCCAGACCTTTTGAGTTAACTTTTTGACAAGATCCACAAGTGATTCATGTATACGCTACAGTTTGGAAACCACTGACCTATAGGTTAAAACCGGATATCCTCAGGGTATTTGAAGCCTTCTTTTATCTGACATTTGCCAGATCTCTCTAGCATTAATGCTTTCCTTTTTTTTTTTCCTGGACTTTAAGATGCAGGGTCACTAAACAATGTTTATTTTCCTGGACTGTATTCTCCATACTTCTGCTCATTGTCCTCCCTGCCTGTGATATCCTCCTTCTTTCCTCCTTTCACCAGCATCTAATACTTATTCTTTCAACTAAGTACAGGTATTTCTTTCAGGAGGATGCTTTTCCTGACCCTCCACACACCTGACTTAGGGTTAGGTGCCTCTCCTCCGTGCTGTCATAGTCCCTCTGCATATCTCCATCACTGCATTTGTAACATTGTATTTATGTTTATATAAAATTGTCTGTTTCTGGGTCAGCATCCTCCACTAAACAGAATTCTTAATGGACAAGGTTTATGACTTAACTACATCTATTTTCTACCACTTAACATAGTATTTAGCTTGTGATCGTTGCTCAATTAATGGCTACTAAATGAAAGAAAATATTTATGAACATACATTTATGATTAAAATCGCTCTCAGCATGATGTACATCAAAACCACTTATGGAGCTTTTAAGTGAGCATCACTGCTAGGGATTCTGATTGAAGAGACCTGGGTAGAGGCCAGCCTGGGTATGTTGAAAACATGCCACAGGTGGTTCTGAGCCACAATCAGGGTAAGAAAACTATGGCTCTAGGTATTATGAAAAATAAAATGTATGTTTTCTTTACTTATTTTGTACTAACTAATCTCACCTTTTAGTAGTTTGTTCCAAATAAGCAATAAAAATGAAAAATGTTGAGATAGTTATAATGCCAAGTCATGTGAGACTGTGATGTTACTATTAATATATTCATAATTCAAGTATCTCTGGGTTCCAAACCAGTGAGTATAGATGTAATCTCATTAATTTTTTCCCCAAAATGTGACTACATGAAACAAAATTTCAAAACTATTAGAAGAAGATATAGAAAAAAAAATCTGTTTATGATCCCAGGAAAGGAACGGATTTCTTACATAGACACAAGAAGCACAGCTCGTAAAGAAAAAATTGGCAAATTGGTTGCTAAAATGAAAAACCTTGGCACACTAAAATAATTCATGAAATAAGGTCAAATATAAGGCACAACATGAAGAAGATATTGGCAATGCACATGGCCAGAAAGAATGAATATCCAGAATCTGTAAAATATTACTGGATATTGGATATAAAGCAGAGGCATCCCTAAGAGATGGGAACCCTATAATAACCTAGCTTCCTTCCAAAAGACTTTTGTCTTTTGGAGGGAGACCCCAGGGGAGCCTGATAACGCCTCCCTGAGTTAAGGAAGCAGAGGTGGGAGTCTGGGGAGTCCAAGGTTGCTAAAGTTTGCAGGGAAAACCCCAGAGAAGAGAGATTGCACAGAAGGTTTCACCTGAAAACTGATTAGCATCTGAGGAAACCATCTGAGTCTGGAGAAAGACCCATCAGAAAGGATTAGAGAAAACAATTCTCAGGGCTAATATAGTACTGGACAAAGTTTGGGGTTTTGCCAGCCATAGTGGAAAAAAACTCAGAATTTACATGACTTCTGAACATTAGGTAGAATCCTCAGAAGGGTACTCCCTTAGTAGTGCGGGAAGTTACCCATGTTGAAAAGAGTGCTCTGCCTGCCCAACA
Source organism: Manis javanica (assembly GCF_040802235.1). Classification (NCBI taxonomy): domain Eukaryota; kingdom Metazoa; phylum Chordata; class Mammalia; order Pholidota; family Manidae; genus Manis; species Manis javanica. The sequence goes on along the minus strand of NC_133163.1, from coordinate 43,736,669 downwards.
ATGCTTAAAACAAGTCCTGAACTGATCAAACTGTTTCCAGTTAACTGTGTCCCAGATCAGGTTCAAAAATAGTTACAGGAATACAAAAGTTTTTCTTTTTCTTGGCCCTTAATAGAGGAAAATTCACAATGATTTAGGACCCAATAAAAAAGTACTTAGCAGGCATGCAAAGAAACATGAAAATATGACCCATAATGAGGAGAAAAATCGACCAATTGAAAACTATCCCCAAATGACACAGGTAATAGAAGTAGTATGAAAGGACATTGACATAGTTATTTTAACTACATACATGCGATCAGGAATGTAGAGAAAGGTGGAGCATGTTAGAGAAATGGCAGATTTAAAAAAAACACCCAAATAGAACCTCTAGATATGAAAAGTATAATGTCTGCAATGAAAACTACACTGAGTGAGAGTAACTGCAGATTAGACACTGACAAAGAAAAGATTAGTAAACTTAAAGATGTAGCAATTGAAACTAAAATGAAACATAGAGAGAAAAAGACTTAAAAAACAGAGCATCAGTGAGCTGTGGGACTGTTTTAGGTGGCCTAATACATGTAAAGTCTAAGAAAGAGGAATGAATAAAAAACATGTATATATATTTTTGAAGAAGTGATCAATATTTTTTACAAATCTAGTGCAAATTACAATCCTGTAGTTTGAAGAAGTTCCATAAACCCCAAACAAGAACAGAAAAAATGAAGAAAGCCATGCTAAGGACATCATAACCAAAAATAAAAATAAAAAAAAGCTTTTGATTTTTTTTTCAAGGTTTTACTTGAAACCACTGATAAAGAGAAAATCTTAAAAGCAGCTAAAGCAAAAAGACACATTATTTTCAGAAAACCAGAGATTAAAATTTATAGCAGATTTCATCACCAAAACATACAAGCCAGGAAACAGTGGAGCAACATCACTGAAGTTGGAAACACTTGTAAAAAGGGAACACACAAAATCTGGAACTCAATAGCCAGCAAAAACATTGATCAAAAACAAAGGTAAATTAAAGACTTTCCAAGACAAAAAAGATAAGACTTAATCACCAGCAAGCCCCCAGTTGTGGAGGTGTTAACGGAAGTCCTCTGCAGAAGAAAACCAATACCAGGTGGAAATCTGAATCTACACAAAGGTATGTGGCACACCTACAAATACAACAGATTTTTATTTCTTATTTTTAATCATTTGAAAAGATAGCTGGCCATCTAAAACCAAAATCATAATACTGTGCTGTGAAGTTTATAACATATGTAGAGGTAAAATGTGTGAGAACAAACAATACACAAAGGACCAGTAGGAAGGAAGTGGAAGTTTATTAGCCTAAGGTTCTTATGCTACGTGTGGAAAGGTATAATGTCTCTTGAAGAGACTTGAGCAGGGAGAGGAGCAGGAGAGAGAGATTGTGGAAAGACATGAGAAAATTTGGGAGGATGTCAGACATGTTCATTATCTTGACTATGATGATAGTTTCATAAGAGTATAAATATGTCAAAACATCAAATTGTATTCTTTTTGTGCAACTTGATGTATGTCAAATGTGCTTCAATAAAGCTGTACAAAGAAGAAAAATCACATGAGATATAATTTCACTATCATCAAACTTGCAAAATTCAAAAAAGCCTTAACAATATCAAGTGTTGTCAAAGATATGACTGTATAGTGCCCAAAGGAGTATAAATTTTGCACAACCTCTTTGGGAAGCCATTTGGCAGTATCAAGCTGAAGATGGATATGGGAACATACCTTCAACTTTGCGTTTCTACTTGCAAGTAATTACCCTAAAAATGATTACATATGTGCACTTTAAGACATGGAAAAGTGTATTCATTGCAGCATTGTTTCTAATAGCAAAAAATTGAGTGCCCATCAATAGGGGAACAGTAAGTATATATACATGTATATTATAATGTATTTGTATATTATATACCATAAGCAAATTGTGGTGTTGTCCTTTCATGAAATGCAATACAGCAATTTTTTTTCTGACTTTTATATGCAAAGGAACCATCTGGGGCTGTTTAGGTCTGGATTGGGGCTTGGAATTCTGCCTTTTTCAGATGCCCTCATGATACTACTACCCTTGGCCTTTGGTAAGACAGTGTTGCACAAATGAGCTAGATGTATGTATATCAATATGGACAGGTCTAAAAAAAATAAAGGGAAAAAAGCAAGTTGCTACAAGATTTGTACAGTATGATAGCTTTGGCATAAAAATTAAAAATGCAAAGCAGTACCAAGCAGGGATATGAGTGGATATAAGATTTTTAAAAGATTAAAAACATGGACATGGAGGATAAGCACCAGGAGCCAACTGTAGGGGGGCAGGAAAGGAAATAAATAGTGCTGGAGAGGGAAACAAGAATGTCTACTCTAACCATAATATTCCATTTGGTTTATAGTTTTAGAAAAACCCTGGAGGTAAAATCTAAAACACTAACATTTGTTCCTTGTTAGATGTGTACACAAATGTTTTATAGGATTCTGAGAACTTTGACATATTTTAAGCTTATGAAAACAAATGCAAGAGGAAATTAATACCCAAATACAACACATTACACAGTTCAACTTCCATAATAATAATCATGCTAGAAATCTACACACTCAACTGTGAAACGGCTATGTTGCCACTGGGTCTTGAAGCCAGACAGGCTCATTAATGCCTCACAATTTTCGGTTACACCAGTATCTTGGTTGAGACTCTAGCACCCTCCCCTTTTTGTGGCCTTGGGCTTCCTAAACAAAGGTCATTTTGCAATGACATTTTCTTTCTTTGGACATCTGATTTTACCCTCATGTAGTTGAAGACCATGGGATGTATATGTATGTGGCTGATGTAACTTGATCTTAATACAATATTTTCAATGTTGGTGGTAATGCTATGCTTGAAATGTAAGTATGGGACTGGCTGTGGCCTTGATTTTAAAGGTTGAGTTATTTACCTATGATTTGACAAGACAGCTCAGCCTCATGACAGGGTACTGTCCTTCTGAGACAGTCCCCATTAGCTGGCGCCCTGGAAGGAAGGGTCCCAGAGCAGTCTGAGGAAGGAAGACAGTCACCTGGTTTGTGCTACTGCAATTGTAGCATCTGCGACCTCCTAACACTCAGGCAGTTTCTTCTCCCAGGTGCGAGAAAAACCCAGCTTCCCGGGAACCCACAGGCCATCACAACAAGTCCTTCCCCACCGTCAGATTGCACCGTCAGATTGCACAGACCCCACCTGAATGGATGAGAAACATTGGTCCTTTTCTTTATAGGAATCCTCCCCTTCCCCTGCCATTCGGTCGCGGGAGGACAGCAGGCGGCATTCATGTGTGCTTGTTTTTAGTGTACTCTGAGTCTCAGCTTTTGTGCAAAGGAAAAAGATTACACTTCATTTTCAGAACTATAAAATGGGCCTTAACCATCCTGAGATATTTAATTGGGGGCCTGGACCCATGCAGCAAAGAATAGAGAGCCTCAAAGTATGATCCAGCCTTTCACTTACTCAAACGGCCACTGTGATCCGTGTCAAGCTGAGCCAAGAATCTGTAGCCTGGGGCCCTGGCAGGTCCACAGAGGTGCCCCTCTAGGGGTAGAACTTGGCTCCAGTCCCTCTAGCCACCTGTGGAGGTGAGAATCCACTGTGCCCATTGTTTGGGCAATTGGAATAATGCCACTGTACCTTGAGGCCAGAGATCTTGTCACCATTTTGGCAAAAAGAGAATGTTCCTCTGTATTCAGCCCAGCCATGGGGGTGGAGAAAGAGAAGGAAGGTTGTCAGGAAGGTTTATTGAGCCTCACAGTGCTCTGGGGCTTAATCTACAGCTCATTTCATTCCACACAACTAAGCTCTTTTTCTACAATGACGGATGCTGTCACCTAGACTAGGTCAGCTGTTGGGCCATTCCTGAACTCACCTCTCCATTTGGGCTTACTAATTTAGACTCTCCTTCTCCCTGATAAGCTCTCTCTAAAGACTGTTGTCCTTCTGGCTCTCACTGGGGCCAACTCAGTCCATCAGACATGGCTGTGTGTGAATCCCAATAGTGGGTGGCACTCAAGTCTTTTGTTTTCCCCAGGAGGCTCTAGTCCCTTGTAAATTAGTAGCTATAAAAAGAAATGTCAAGGGGAGGAGCAGAGTCCAAATCTACTTACCAGAGGCCTCCAGGGCTCAGTTTCCTGTCTAATAGAGGCCATAATGTAAGCATGTTGACCTTTTTTCTCATGTGTTTCCATTTGATTATCACATGAACTCTGTGAGCTGGATGATGTTATTCAGATATTTCAGAGTAGGTTCAGTGCAGCAATAGTTTAGGAAGGGAGAAATTAGTTGAAGAAGATAGATGAGCCATGTTTTGGAAGAGAAGGATTTAGAAAGTGACTGTGAAAAGTGGTATCTTTGGGGAAAGTCAAGAGTCCAAGCAAAGAGCTCAAAAATGGAACCACTTGGGACACATGGGGAGAGAGTGCAGAGACTGGCTTCCTGCAGGGTGGGGGTGAGGTCGCCTCTAAGAGACTGCAAAGTCAGGCAGGTGTGGTTGGCCAGAGGGCTGCAATGTAGGTTATTGAGCAAAAAAGGAAAGATCTGCCTAGTCTAAAAATGAGGGAGGGTTGTGACGGAGGAATGAGAGAAGAAAAAGAATTTAGGAAGAATAGAAGTTACTTTAGTAACTCAAGGAAGATCTGCTCTAAAGTGGGTGTGGAGAAGAAAGGATAAATAGGCATTTCTAAAGAATAGCCCATAGTAACACAGAGAGAGTAGTGAGGATGTAAGAGTCTAGAGCACCCAGCATTTGAACCCTGCCATAGATGAGACGGTTGGAAAGGAGAGCCATTTTGGAGGGAAAGAAATTCTCTTTGTGATCTGTTCAACTTGAGATGACAGAACAGTTTGAAATCTAGCAAAAGACACACTTAAAAATATCTATTAATTATAAAGGTAGAGCCCAACTCTTGAGAAAAGCTCTTTAAGATTGAGTCCTTTTATTATTAAGTAATCCTGCAATGCAGGGTTTCCCATATGTAGACAAGGGTGAAATGGTCTCAGGAATTAGAAATAAGAGGAATAGTCACCAGGACAACATTCCGGACTTATGGATGACTCTGGAATGTCATTAAGACCAGACGATGAAGGTGTAAACATGGAGAGAAGTAGCTTCGTTCATTTCTTATGCAACCATATCACATCATCCCCAGAAGTATAGACACAATGGTAAAAAGGAGCAAGTGTCTGAAGTCAACAGATGTTGAAGGTTTTGCATATTATTTCAGTAAAAGAGTTAATCTAAAATTCCAAAACTTTGATGGGTAACCTGGGCTGGAAGTTTGAGCTGATTCAATAATGTAAAGAAGAAGAACATTGCTATGTCCTTGAAATTACAACTGTGTCCTTGAAATCTCTTTCGATTTGCTGGACAGCTTGTAGATTTTAGTACTGCAAAGTTAATCCTGGAGTTTCCGAAGTTCAGATGGCTCGATATTAGAGGGAGAAGATTATGGAGTTTCTTCTTGGAGCTCGTCCTGGAGCACTGTCTGGAGGGTGTGGGAGTGAGGGGCTACAAGGTGGTTTTAGTCTGAAGCATCTCCGCTCCAAGCAGCCAGTGTGAAATCTTGGTGGAGGGAGGCCAGCAGGGTTATCTAATGTTCAATGTAAAATTGCTTGAAATCTTATGTTAAAAACACCTCCACCTTGGAGTAGATGAAGATTTATAAGGTAGGACTTAAAATGTATGAACCACAAAAGAAAAAGTGATAAATTTTATTTGTCAAAATTTAAAGTTTTTGCTCATCAAAAGACAGCATTAAGAAAATGAATAGACAAACCACAGAGTGGGTCCAGAGATGTGGATCTCTATGACAAATGCAACAAGGGTTCAAGCCAAACTTGCGTAGCTCTCAGGGGCTAGCTACCATGTGGGTTATATTAAGAATAACCTTCACTCAGGCCATCCTGATATGGCTTGCTGGGTTTGCATAACATTTGAAAACTTTGTATCAGAACTTGAAGGATTTTTTGGATAAACTCTCAGTGTCTGTTATGCTGTACTCACCAATGAGATCCAATGGTGACCTAATCCAGTCATTAAATTATTTTTTCCTGCTCTTTGTAAAGGCTCATATCACCGTATCCTTTCTCTTTCTCTCTCTTCCCACCCCTTCCCTCCGTTTCTATTTCATCTTCTCTGTACTTCCTCCCTCTTATTTTCTACTGCTTTCTAACTTCCTACTTTTACTGATTTCAGTATTTCTTTGCGTAAAGCATTTCTCCCCTTGGTACAAGGCCACTAATTATGCAAGAATAAAAACTAAGTAAGATACATTTTCCAACATGAAGCATTTTTTTTACCCCTAAAAAAGTGAAATCCAGGCTTCACACAATTTGTTTAAATGGCAGCACTAACTGGAGTTGATTGGATCCAGAGTTTATTGAGTAATCATCTGAAAAAATATTAACCAAAGGTCTAGCTAAATTATTTTTGAATAAGAGCCTTGAATCAGTTCAGACCAAGAATACTGCTCTCCTCATAGTATCCTCCTGTTGCTACTTTTAAGTGTGTAGTGTTTCACAGTAAAACCAACAAGCGGGGTGACTCCAAGCATGCACATGTGCAGAGCAAATGTGCAGTGATGTGAAGAAAAGAGTGATAAGTATTATTTTTTGTGTCTCTTGTGTTGTAAATTTGTTAAAGTCTGAGCTTGGTCAAACTAAAAATATATAGTCAATTTTGATACAGACATAAAATCTGCAATTCTCTTTCTAGAGAGAACAAAAATAGGCAGCTTCCAAGGCAAGAAATAACTGTGGTTACATGGAAACTTTGACTCTCAGTTTTCCCTTTCTGTTCTTTCCGGGGCTCCAAGAGCAGCTTACAATCATGGAGAGAAAACCTTTGAGAATTTGTTCTAAAGGGGTTTATTTTGGGGAAAGTGTAATTGAAAAAGAAATCATGGCTGGTTGGTCTAGAATTTGCTCATGTAAAATGCATGTGTGTTTGCCTTGCACAATGCACAAAGGATTCCTATTATAAGCCTCCCTTGTACCGCTGAGGAGAATTGGTCTACTGGCAAATTTATCAAGGGATTTCTCAGCTTAAGTACTATTTGTCTGTGAAACCTTTCGCAGATGGGGAAATTATTTTAGTCTACTTTGATGTCCTCCAGGGTTTTTTTTTTTGAAACAGAAGAAGAAATTGGATCTATGAGTTGTTTACAATGCCAGGATCTAATTAGACACACTACCCAGATATTTTGCAAGAAGTCATGATATTCAGTTGATGTCGAACACCCTTGTTTCAGAATAAAAATAAAGATGTCCCAAATAACCCAAAGGTTTCTGGCAGCAAGCAGGCAAAGAAAAGAAAAGAAGGCAGAAAGAATGGAGGGAAGGAAGAAGGAAAGAAAAAGGGAAGGAAGAGAGGAAGGAAGGGAGGGGGCAGCTGCTTTTTGCTTTGGAAAGAGAATTTTGCTAGATGATGAAATATATTCATCTGACACCAAAAGCATCAGTTTTCAGCACCTGGGTCACTGCTTCTGAATGGGATGCCCCTGTGCACCATACATGCTGTTGACAAGGAAAGAATCTGCTTTGAAACTTCAGGTTGGGGTCATATCACCAGGAAATGAACCAACCAGGAGGGCCAAAGGTGTCTTTTATTTTTAAAGACTAGATGTGCCAAGAGGGAAAGGTGAGCTCCTGAGCACATAACGCTAAATCACATTAGGAGAAACGGTTGTCCACATTCTCACATTGCCACCAGGGACTTGATGGCTATGGCATCCAGTTGGTGAAGCACTGGGATGACAATGATGTGGAACATGTGGCTTGAGTACCCTTTCCATTTAAGTGCACACTCCTAGAACCTAGAGCACACACCTCTGTCCCTGCAAAGGGTTAGTTATACCTAAAGTGCGAAGAAGGAAACTGAGGCTTTGGGAGATTATGTGTTAAGGTCAAATAAGGAGACAGAGACAGACCAGGATTTAAACCAAAGTCATCTGATTACAGGTTCTCAACCACTATTCTATGTGATCCCCACTGTTTGGGGGGAGGGCAGCACTAAGAGCATTAGGAATTATTGTTATTGATTGTATCCAATTTCCAGAGTTCTTTTCCATGATCCATTAGTCAACTTCTCTCATTTACCCCCAACCCTGAAATGGTAGTGCAGAGAAAGGCAGAGATGTCCCTGTGGATTAGACAAAGAAAGAATAAATAGATGCCAATCCCCCCAATAGCGGCAGCTTTTCTCTGCACCAAAAGCCTGAAGCTCTGAAAAGGGTGAAAATGGAATGGCAGGTTGGGGTGGGGGAGGGTAGGGAGAAGGAACAGAAATGGGACCATGAATATGCAGGATGCAGGGTGCATTTTTCTGTCTACCAAGTGATTTCTGGTTTGTTTTTATTTTGCCAGCTCTTCTGTGCTTCTTTTAATGTAGAGAAAGGGAGATATGAAGCAGATAGCTACAGAAAACTCCAAAGTGATTGGATAGCCAGGAGTCTAGGAGGTTTCAACCAATAGGAGGAAGGGAGAGAAGGTCATTATTTATGCTCTCCCAAGCACTTGTGGGGAGAATCTGCTCTGTGTATCTGATTCCACAGGGCTAGCTTTCCGGCCCACAAAGATGAAAGAATACAGTGATGTGTGGGAATATGAACCACTGTGAAATTAACTGAAAGATAATCTTTCCTGTTTTATTTCAGTATGTATTCTAACCTCAAAGAAGCACATCTACTACCTATTAGCTCTTCACAAAGGTAAACAGGTTGTTGCAGTGGGCTGCAAAGCACAAAGGCTACAGGCCACTGGACATTAGGACTAAGTACACTGACAAGGGGAACCTGGTGGATGGGAGAGGTAAGTCATAAAAGGGCTGCAGCTGCTGAGAGGATATATCCAGGGCAGAGGTCTCAGATGTGCCACTAACAGACCTGAGTTGTAGTGTTTTGTCCATTTACACCTCATTCCAACCCCTATCCTCCGTCCCATTTCCATCTCCCAAATCAACCTTTGGGTTCCAAAAGTGTCGTTTGAAGTTTTAACAGCTCTTTGAAACTCTTATGCCCACCCTTGTAGACTTAGATTTTTCTAATCATTTTAGAGTAATCATTTTAATAGTCTAAATCTGCCTCCTTCATTTAAAAGTTGCCAGCAATGATGTGTTACACGTGTTTGGTTAGAGTTTCTGTAGAAAACATTCTGGGTCAAATCACAGTAGCCAGTGCCCTGGCCCTTGAAGCAAAGCAGAACTTTATCAGAGACCAACTGTCTTGCCAATGGGTTTCAGCCCCGGGCAAGTTTGCTATGGATCCAGTGTGACCTAAGAAATGAGAGTAGAACGTTCTTGGGGTGAAAGGGTTATACCCAACTTTATTTCCACAGTGGTAAGTCAGTCACTAAAATCTCGTTCACTCAGAACGAGTCTGCACACGGCAAGCCAGTCTCTGCCTCTGGGCCTCTCTGCCCTCACAACTGTCCTCTGGGCATAGCCGTCCCAGTCTCCTCAGCACTGCCACCACTCCAGCCTCTGCTCTGCTCTTGTGCAGCCTTGCAGCTGTGCCACCGTGTCACCCAGAGCACTGGGTGGAGCTCTTTATATAGCGTCAATGGCAATGTATTGCCCACACGTGTGCAATGAACCAGCCAACAAAGGGCCGGTGAGAATCCTGGCCACAGGAACTTTCATTTTATCCACACCAACTCTAGGCAAAAAATGCCTTTGTGAATGTGGAATCAAACTGTTCTTCCACAGTAATACGCAAAAGCAAAGTTTGGAAAGACGTTTATTTTGTAACTGATTTAATTCTGTATTTAAGTATTAGTCAATAGTCCTGAGAATGACATTTTTCCTAGCCCTTCTTTGTCATGTCAATATCATATTTGTTTGCTGCAAAATTTATGTAAATATAAGAAATTCTAATAGAAAAAGCAGGATTCACTGAAGGTTTTCCATTAATGCCTTTATGTACTTCCTGCCCGTGTCATAAATTGGTAACAGAGTGTGGGTGGCTTGAAAACCACAAGCATAGGCTAAATCCAAGGTTTTACAAATCAGTGTGCTGAGTCAACAAGCACTTTTTAAAAAATGGGGGGAAAAGAATGGGATAGAAAATATTGAAGTTTATTATAGAAGAAGAATAAATCATTTTCATGATGTGTTTGCTTCAGGTACATGTTTGTGCCGGGTCTTAATTTTGTTTATTTCTATGGATCTCATAAAAATATGTTTGAAAATCACTGGCTAGACAGGAGCAGAGAAAATGGTAGTTACCGTTAGATTGAGAGAGGCTGGATTGTTCGAGTGCTGACCTCATGCAAAACTCTTTGTACCTTCTTAAGTAATATTAAGAAATGATCTGACCAAGGCAAGGTCTGTAAGAGTCTGGCAGTGGTATGGAGGGAGGGGCAGTTTCAGAGACTACTATCACTGCAGGTTCTCAGAGCAGACACCAATTATTGCTGTCTTAAGCATGAAAGGAATTTTTTAAATGGTTTTTGCATAGCTCACAGAAATGCTGGGAAGTTTAGAGAACCAGATCAAGGAAATGAACAGAACGGAAGGGGGCAACACAGCCAGAGCCACAGCTGAAATCAATCCCGTGGAGCTGGTCTGGTGAGGACACCAGCTGAGCACCGGGCACAGCAGCCATAGTTGACCTGGTGGCTAAGGCCTCCTGGCTGGCCCTTCTGCCACTGTGACTGCAGCAAAGTGATTCTCAGTGTTTCCAACCCTGTGCATCCATGCGCCAGATTTAGAGTCTGGAATGGGTACCTTTGATTGGTCAAGCCCAGGATCAGGCACCTGAGGCAAGCTGGGAGATAAATGATCTGCCCTTTTTGGTTTCTACAGAAGGAAGTGGTCTCTACCTCTCATGATTCTGAACCCAGTTTCAATGTATATGTATATAGGGTGGTGGAGGTTGGGGGCGGTAGGGGAACTGCTTCCCACACACCACCTAGCAGGTCCTGGGCACCAGCTGGGTGTCCTATAACTCAACCCAATTCTAATGCTATCTACCCGAGATGCATCAGATTCCACAGGTTAAGAGCTCAGCCCCACAAAATTCCACCTGCCTCACTTCAGAGGCAATCGTAAGTCCAGGTTGTAACCTGTGCTTCTGACCAACTGGTTATAAATCAGAGGTTCCCATGGCACCCTACTTGGGTTCAATTAATTCAACTCAAAGAAACATTTCACTTATTAGATTACTGGTATATTGTAAAAAGATATACCTCAGGAATAGCCAGATGGAAGAGATGCATAGGGCAAGGTATGGGAAAGGTCACAGTGCTTGTAGACCCTCTCCAGGGGTACCACTCTCCTGGAATCTCCACCTGTCCATGAGCTAGAAAGCTCTCTGAATATCCTGTCCTTTTTGGGTATTTGTGGAGGCTTCGTTACTTATGGAGATTGATTAAATCACTGGCCATTGCTGATTGATTTGGCCTCCAGCCCTTTTCCCCTTCCCTAAGGGTCAGGAGGTGGGACTGAAAGTTCCAACACGCAAATCACATGATCGCGTGCCCTGGCAACAAGGCCCTGTCCTTTGGTCACCTACTGGCTTTCCAAAAATCACTGCATTAACATAACAATAGACTCTTTTATGCTCTCATCACTTAGGAAGTTCCAAGGGTTTTAGGAGCTTTGTGCAAGAAACAAGGACAAAGATCAAATATATTATTTCTCATTGTAAATCACAATATCACAACCTCCCATCAAGATTCACACAGTGGAGAATTCAACATAGAAGTGGAGTCGGGTTAATCATGGACAGGCTAGACAACACAATATCCCAGCTGGGGTGATGAGGGCTTGGAGTAGGATGGTGAAAAAGAAAAAGAATCCCAAAGAACTAACCCGAGAGACTGGTGAAGGAAGAAAAAGACTTGGTAATGGATTGTGTACAGATGATTAACAATGGGGAATGGGAAAAGTTCACTCCAGGCTTCTGTTCTGGAGGAGATGAAGAGAGGTTGGTACTGCAGACAAGTATGAGAACTGAGAGAAGAGGAAACTGCCGAATGATTGTGAAGCCATAATAAGGGGCCATATGGCTTAATTATTCTTGGAGTTAGTAGCAGGTTGAAGATAACTCCTTCAGCTAGACTCATTCTTTGAGTTCATCTGTAAGACTAATTATACAATTATAACATTGTTTTGTATGGTCTTCTTATATTGTCACTGGTAGTCTGATATTCTTGTAGGTTTAGAATTTCCTAAACCAGTGTTCCCATGTGGACTTGTAGCCGGCATTCTAACCTCTATCAATTTTATTTTTGCATAAATTTTGAAGACTCAAACTAGAAAGAACCTTAAAGAATGCTTCATTTCTTTAAAACTGTAACATTTAGCACTCATATGAATCACAATTTCCCATTTAGATTCAGCACATTAAAAGTCTCAAGACCATATGTATAATTCAAACACAGAAGTACAGATATACACTGAACAATAAATCTATATGGCCATTGACTGCCCATGCTTTCCCCCTCTAAAATGAGAAGTTATTCCCTGTCTCAGCTCCAGTGCCCTTCATTCTCTCCATTTAGATTAGGACTGGAATCCATGCATTGAACTGGTGTGTGAACTAGCTCACTTACAACTTATGTCTCCTGCAATGTTTACTCCAGATCTTGTGACTTAGAAAATGCAGTGGGTTGGGTTGTTAAGAGAAGATGGAAAGACCAGACAAGGGGGCTTAAATCAGTTTGTGGCAGTTCACATCCAGTAGAGTGAACTGAAAACTGCTGAATGTACTACAGCATTACTTCCCTGGTGTCTCCTAATTACTCTATCCCACCTCCTTCTGTATGCAGAGCCCACTAACTCGTTTCAAATTTCCTTGCTTTTAAGATGACAGCAAGATATTGAAGTCTCCCTAGTAATTCTAAAGCTCTTATTTCCCATGTGGCATCATGACCTCTATGCTTCTTCCTAAATTATGCTTTTTTTTCCCTTGTATGCCAGGAAAAGAAAGTAGGAAAGTGTAAAGGAGGGATTGAGTTTAATGGAAATTAGGTGAAAATCTAGAGACTTGGGGTGAGGCAAATCTTTTCCAATTCTGGAATAATATGAAAGAAGATCAATGTTTTGATGAATTTAGAATTAATGCCAAACAATTTTTTATTTTCATAATTTTTAATATCATACGAAACAAGTCACTCCAGACTCAGTTTTATTTTCCTCCTAAACTAGTACTTGCTGATTTTTGTCAAAACAGGTACTGGTAATCAGACATTACATTCTTAAAAAACACCTACCTGAATCAAAGGGAAGATAAAACAAGGTAGTTAAAGAACCAAACAAAAACCCTGCAGCTGCATTTTGTGTGATTCAATAGTCAAGAAGAAGAGATACATAGGCAAGCATTTAGTATCTTTGCACATGAGTTCCCTTCCACCTGGAATCTTCTACTCCCCCAGGCTATACCCCTTCATCTAGTTGACTCCCACTTGTCCATCTCTTAGGTTTTAGCTCAAATGTTGTTTCATAAGGGAAGTGTCTCTGACTGCCCACCCTCCTCTCCCCACTCCCCCCAACCCCTCAACCTCTGCAAGAGCAGGTGAAATCCTGTGATCTTCTTTACATAACACTCGAGTTTGTACTTGTAGATATGCTTTCCCCCTATGCAAGAAGGCAGGAGCATATCTTTTCGGTTTGTTGATTTGTTCTAGTATATTGCAAAGTGTTTGACATATGGCAATTGCTCAATAACTATTTAATTAATTAAGTAAGTAATTAACAATCAACCATCATTCAAGGGTCCTGGGTTCTATTTCTAACCTTGCTTCTAACCTTGGAAGAATTTTCTTGTGACCTAGAAAGACTGGTTAAGTTCGCAACAGTGAGTTTGGGTAAGCTACCATCTCACCAGTTCAGGAATACTATCAAGATTGGCAACCTGATTATTCTGAGCTTGGAGAGAATGCTTATTTTGTTTGTAATTTCCTGAATGTCTTAGGTTATCAGCTTTGTGGGAAATTCAAATTTGGATAAGTTGCTGAAAACAAGAATGGGGCTTGGGTAGGCAGGCAGACATCTATTAGGGAGAACTGAAAACATAGTTGGAGAGCAAAATGGTGGGGGAAATAAGAAAAGAAAGTATTTATATATTCCTATAGACATGTGTATTCTGCTCTGCCTGGGTGGAGAGTGATCCTTAGTGAATAGTTGTATGTCAAAGTATTTTGCAAATTCAGGTTTCCATCTAATCAGATTCTGAAAGCCCTGTCGAACCACATTTTGATCTTTCAGTATGCTTCTTTGCTACAGTTTCTCATTCTACAACCTTAAAGCCAGTTTTAAGAAAAATACTCTTTTTGAGGGAGAAACTGAATTCCACATGTGACCCTAGGCATGAATGTGTTTCTGCCTCCAATTATGACCAGAAGGAAAATATCCTGTGCTCATATTTGAAAATGAGATGGAACGTTTTTCACTCTTTTGCCAATGTCTTTCATAAAATGTTCGTCTAAAGGAGCAACAGCAATCCAAGCATCTCTGAACTGTTTCTTATTCTGCTTCAGCACATTTATCATTCTCTGTGCCTTCCTCTGCTCTGCTTTAATCTCATGGGAGTTTTCATTAAAAACTGATCTGAAGAGCAGAAGCTACGTCAGTGTTATGAATGGGGACAGGTTTCCGATAGCATCTCCTATCAGTGGAAGAGGAGATGCCTGCTGAACTAGGATGCCGAGTGAAAAGCAAACTAGCAGAGAAACAGCCCTGGGGGGAGCAGGAAAAGGTACTGGCTTCTGGGCTGGCTTTGTGCCGGCATGCCTCAGGTTTGGCAGCTCGGGCCTGCAGGCCAGTGCCCATTTACAGGGACAAGAGGGAACAGGAGGGCCACTGGGTCTGCTGCCCTCAAGAATCAATGCCAAATGTGCAGTACAGTGACTATGTTTAATAATACTGCATTGCATATTTGAAAGCTGCTAAGAGATCTTAGAAGTTCTCATTACAAGTAAAAAATTATAACTGTGTGGTGACAGACGTTAACTAGATTTATGGTGATCATTTTGCAGTATATACAATTATTGAATCATTATGCTGTACATCTGAAATGAATATAATGTTATATATCAAGTGTATCTCAATAAAAATATTTTAAATACAGATTAATACTAGTATTCCTGAAAAGTTTTCTATAGATCACATTTTATAAGGTAATCAATTTTGTGATGACTTTCTTAGAATAATATACTTAAAAAAAAATTCAGTGCTAATAACATAGACTTCTAAAATTAAAAAATCCATGTCATTCGCAGAGGGAGGAAGAAGGGGACAGCCCCGAGTGCACTGCTCCAGGGCCTCCTCTTCTGTGTCTTCCCTGGGGTGCAGCTCAGCTTCCTCTCAGCTACCAGTAACCAGCCAAGCCAAGCCAGAAACCCTGGCTCAGGATGCTCCAAGGCCGCCACTTCATAGCCTCTTATCTTGTTTTTCTCCTCTTCTCTCCTGTGGTAGGAAGCCAAGCCAAGAAAAGGTACAATGTCTCTTTAAGGCTTTAACAACGAAGAGGAATACCAGGGTGCTTGAGTTTGAAGCAATGTAACAATGAACCCCCACCGGGACCCAGTGATATGGAACAGCTAGTTGATCATAGTTATGTAGGCCAATTAGTTTACAATAGAGTATCTGGGTGCCCTTTACTGAGATAGGTTAAAACATAACTAGCATTCTGGCTGAAACTATAGTACACTGACAGCTCCCACAGCAACATTCCTGGGGGCTGACTCTCCTTTACCCTTGTAGTGAACATATAAAAGGCATGGCCCCGCTGCACTCAGGGTTCAGCCTTTGGATAGGAATCAGCTGAGCTAGGGCCGGCACTAATAAACTGCTTCTCGCCTAACATCTGGGTGTCCGGACCCCTTGTTCATAGTTCCAGCAGTTCCTGCAGCACTCCCAGCCGGATTGAGGCAAAGAGACAGAGAAAGGCTTACACAACCAAGCAGTGATGATAACTAGTACTTGTTGAGTGGTCTTGAACCAGGCACTGTGCTGAGTGCTCTATATACACTGCCTCTTCCATCTGCACAGCCATGTTAAGAATAATACTTTAATTCTTTTAAAATGAAGCATGAGTGGTTAGCTAACTCAAGGTCTCACACTGGCCAATACAGAGCAAAGATTTGAACCCAGGCTATAGGATTTCAAAGTCACACCTTAACCACATCATCAAATGGGTCAAAACATCTAGCCGAGGTACTGAACGTATCAGGTATTTATAGATGGATTAATGGGCATGTGGCCCTTGATCAGACCCTATGCTCAACGTAGAAAAGATGAAAAGATTAGACACAGCAATCCCCATCTTTACATAATTTACACTACCATATCTTATCACAAAGATTGTCCCTTTTGCTTAGCAATACTGAAATACTGGGAAAATACAAGGAAATAATTTGCTCAACATCAAGGATCAATTAGACTATAAGTGAAATCAGACCTGATGAGATTCTGCCATAGGAAAGCTTTCATTGTTTCTATGACTCAGGTTTGGGTCTATGGAAACAGGGATGGGGAAATCATGAGTCTTGGAGCATGACTGTGACAGATCTGCCATCTGGAAGTCAAAGAGATCTGCGACTTAGACTATTTTTGCCTTTACTCGGCCACCCTGGGGCTTTGAGTAAGGCATTTGGAACTGAGGCTCAGATTTCTCACCTGAAAACTGAGGGGTGATTAGATCAATGGTTCTCTTCGGATGACACCTTGGAATCACCTAGGGACCTGCTGAAATTGGAACTGTTCTATCCCAATGTAGGAGATTCTGATGAATTTGCCTGTGGTGAGGCCTAGACCTTCATCATTTTTTTGAAGCTCCCCAGGCAATGCTGATGTGCAGTAAGGTTGAGGACACTACAGTATATCAGATAATATCCTATTTTTCTGGCAGGCCTAAAATTCTCAGGGTCTCCTCTCTCTAGGCCAGGAGACCTATGGAATTTTAGTGTAGTTTTGGTTTCAGAAGCCAGAAGTGCAGAAGCTTGAATGGAAACCACAGACAAATACATTGATGATAGACAGATAGAAAACTGGTATAGATATAGATGTAGATGAACCAATGTCAGGTTTAAGCACCATGTTTGGTCCAATTTAAGGACTGGAAGATGTCTGCGTGAGGTAGTCTTTTCATTCTCTCTAACCTGATACAGAGAAGTTAGCGAAGATCCCTAAAATATTCTAATTTTATTTTAGCCTGTTCTGGCAAACCACATAGTGCATTGTTGCAAGCAGAGCTAAAGTTTGAATGTACTCTACAATGAGAGCTGTGAAAACTGGAGTGGGAGAGTAGGGAAAAGGATTTGCTTTATAAATATATGGACTCAAAGTCTTTCTTGTCTTTCTTGGTGAGTCAGTCTTCAAATTAAGCCTATCCCTTTATTCTTTTAGAAAAGGGATTGGGAGACAAGTAAGAAATAATGTGAATATATTAAGTCAGTGGTATACTGGTAAATGTTTAACACTGACTTTCAAAATAATAATAATGATAAGGTTCTGATTTGTAGCATCTGCCCATTTCTCTGGTGTAAATATTCCTGCTACAGCTGATTTTAAGCTACCCACCTGATGTCACTGAATTCAGTGTTGAAAGGAGATACACCCAGTTGGCTCTTACAGACCATTACAAAATGCTCCAGGTTCTGTCTGCTTAGGTCCCTAAAACAGCATAGTGTGGATTAAGACCAGATTGACTTCTTTGTGATTGAGTTATCTCAGCAGCCTGAAAGCTCAGGATTGACAAGAGGGGTGGATAGCCAAGAAGGTGGGGGCAGGGGCAGGATGAAAACAGGAAATAATAATGGGAGCTACTAACTAACCAATTGTCACTCATTCAATGTTCCTAAGTAGCCATTGTTTGCCAGCTTCTTGAGCACATGTGTCCTCGTAACTTTCTGAGGTGATGGATGTTAACTAAAATTATTTTGCAATATATACATATTGCAAAATAATTTTAGTCTTTGTGTCTAAAGTTTGGGACCAGAGATTCTTGACCTTTCTTTGGTCCATGGATGTGTATATATATATATATATATATATATACACCTAAAATGAATATAATGTTATATGTTAATTCTGTCTCAATAAGAGTGTAAAAAAAAAGAGAATGCACAATGTCATAAGGGAGGTGTTGGGTTTGGATGAGAGATCAAGTAGCTAAAATTTCATATAAACATCACACACGCACACACACACACACACACACACACACACACACACACACACACAGACACACACACACACACACACACCGCGCGCGCGCGCGCAAGCACACACTCCAGATTATCTATCGCTGCAGCCCGGAGCCGAATTCAGACTTGGCTGAGTGGCTGCATCTTTTCCCCTTTGTGTCTTTCTGTCTCACACTCTAAGAGCTAATTCTCCAAGAGCTACTCAGAAAGATGCCTTCATTCATGACCTGCCTTCCAATATGGGGTCTAGCAAACGCCAGAGCAGCCTCCACAGCAGCGAGCTCTTCAGTCCTGAGCGGGCCCTGCTTAGCTAATGGAAGTGCGGGACGCAGGTGGGGAGCACAGGGGAAGGGAACGCAGAAGGCCAATGCGGGGGTGGAGAGAGGAAGAAGAGAAGCGAAATGCCGGAGAAGAGGGCTTCAGGTGCTCCTGTCCGGCCTAGAATCAGCAGCCAGGATGTCTAAAGGTTTCATCTGTGTTTTGGACTCATAGAAGAAATATGCAGTCTCACTGTATATTCCACTCTCATACAATACAGAGGCCAGTGATTCTGG
Organism: Manis javanica; assembly: GCF_040802235.1. Classification (NCBI taxonomy): domain Eukaryota; kingdom Metazoa; phylum Chordata; class Mammalia; order Pholidota; family Manidae; genus Manis; species Manis javanica. The sequence goes on along the minus strand of NC_133163.1, from coordinate 43,717,937 downwards.
ATAAAAGCATGCAGACAGTTGGTTTGAGTCTCCCCTGAAGGACTCCCTTCTTTGTCCCTTCCTCCATTCTGCTTCTGACAATAGTGAGACAGTTATCACTCCAGGCCCCATCCTGGACCGCAAGGATGAGGCCACACACAAAAGAGGGAGGATGTACAGGGATACAGAGCTGCTAAACTAGCCTGGATTGTCTGCCTCCAAAGAAATACAGCCCTCACTTCACTGAGACACTGTTATGTTGGGTATCTGTTATTCACAGTTAGACCTAATCCTAAAATAGAATTTTTTCTGATACAGCATGGTTTTCTTAACAAATTAACATCTGAAACCCTATTACTAGATGATTACAACTACACAAGATAAGAAGCAATGTGATCTTTCTTTCAATTATGCTTTAAATCTCAACAGTAATTTTGTACTTCAAACTATAAAGAGAGATTACGGTGAAGAGTGCAAATTTCTCTTTGATATTCTCAGCTTCCTCCTTCCCTAACCATCAGATTCCACTCTAAGCTCCCAAACAAGCGCTGTTAAGTTCAAGGATCATGTTTTAGGTCCTTATCTGGACATTACAGATATACCTCACGACTTTACAAGCACTTTGTTTTTTAAAGTGTAGGCCCCTGAATATATTATTCTGTAATTCTTTTTTCACTGTAGTGAAATGCAGTATAAATATCTATCCATAGTGGTATATTCTTTTCAAACACTTTGGAGTACTCCATAAGGGTGGATGAAACATAATTAATTACCCACTTGCCTTTTCATAAACTTTTAGGTTGTTTCCAATTTCCAGTATCATAAACGATATCAAATCAACACTCTGAAACATGTGAGTCAGATCTTGGTAGCACAGATTTGTAGAAGTGAATTTGCAGGATTTTGCCTTTCTGAGGTGGACTTTTACATATTCTACGAATTAAAAGTCACATAGCAATTTTGTTGTCCTGCCTCCCAAGAACAGCCATAAGATGCAGAACTAAAGGATGAGAGAGGGTCGGCATGAAGGCCAAGTGTCCATTCCACACTCTTGTCCTTCTCAGCCTTGAGCGGCTGAAAAGCAAGGGGCCCCATGAACAGAGAAAGGCCCTGTGTCTCCCGTGGAAGAACAAAGCCTGTGGTCACATCTTGTCTTGTGGCAACCTGAGCTAGTCACCCCCAAGTTTCTTCTGTGCTCAGCAGCACACTGTGTTTTTATGGCTTCGTAAACATTAGGATTCAGATTTAGAAGAGGAAAAGATCTTCCCGGGTGAAAATGATATAATCCTGTCATTTGTTTTGCAGAACTGACTTTTTACAAACAATTCAAACCCTGCCAAGGGATGTTCACTGTAAGATGCTCTGCTCTGGGGTCAGCCTACAGCCATAGACCTCATCTGCACAATATCCCCAAGAGCAATAAGGGGACCAGCCCAGAGCATATTCTGAGTGAGAGACTGGATATATAAAGGCCAACTATTTCCAGAAGGCAAAGGCTTCCTAATCAAACAAGTACAAATTTCGTTTTCTCTTTCAGTCAACCATTTCCTTTCGGTCCCAGTCTATTTGTGGAGTCCCTGGAATAGGTCACATCCTTCTCAGCATGTCGCAGCTCAGGAAAAGTCTGTGAGTCATTGACCAGCCTTGAAGCCTTCAAACTCTGGACCAGAGATTCTTGACCTTTCTTTGGTCCATGGATATATTTGGCCACCCGCTGAGACCCATCAACTCCTTCCTTAGTGTTTTTATATACTTAACATAAAATGAAAGGGATTAAAAATGAAACAAGTCATGTAGAAATACAGTTATTAAAATATTACAAATAAATGTGTTATATAATATGTATGCTTTTTTGTTAATATTAAATAATATTTAGCAGCTGGCCTAATAGCTACTATCATTTTGAGGAAGTGATAAATGTAAATAAATGACATTTCAAGATGTCTTCAATAACTGAAAGCCAATATGAATATACCTGTCATTTCCACTGGTTCCAAAATCAGAGGTCCTGCTAATACCCCATGGGTTGTTGCCTGCACATCTAAATACAAATTTTAATTAGAGATTAATGAAAACTAAGGTACAGTTTTTTCCCAGTGAAGTTCATGGACTTGTTTCATGGAACAATCTAGACCCACATCTCCCCTTGCCCACTGGACCTCTCACCCTCATGTCCCACAGGCAACTTCAGTTCAAAAAGTGGAGCTGGGTTTGTCATCTTCCACTCCTGCCCCATTGCCTCCCTGTCTCCATGGATGAGCCACCAACACCCAAGCTGAACACTAAATCTCACCTGAAGCTGCTTTCGCCTTCATCCACCCTGGTATTCCTCCTGAGTCTCCTCTGTTCCCCTCCACTCCTGTTCCCTTAGTTGGGTCTCAGCTGGATGCCCCCTGCCTTGGCCTCCTGCCCTCTAACCTGTGCTTCACCCTGCTGTGAGAGAGAGACCATTCCAGAGTTCCAATATGCCTAAGCCCTTCCGTGACTGCAGGATAGAATCCAATCTTCTTAGTGCAGCTTTGAAGGCCTTCTGAAATCTGCTCCTACCATGTTTTCTTCCCTGTCATTTGATTCCCTCACCAACACTCTTGGTCCCAGCCATGAGGAAAGGCTCACACTCTCCAAGGTGCTCTGTGCCCCAGGGCCTTCTCTCTGAAACACCCCCCTCCCTCCTGGTCCCTGTCGGTGCCGACTCATCTTGACTATCTCATTAGCCTTGGCCGCCACCCCTGCCTGTGTACATGTGCACAAATGTGACACACACACACAGCAGATGGACCATTTTCTCCTTGTTTTGTCCACCACATCCGGTAAATGCTCCCATTAATAGCAGCTATAACATTTTATTTGGTTCATTTTTTTAATCTATTTTTTTCTGCCTTTCAAGGGCTTTTGTCTCGTCTTAATTCTTTAACATCTAGCACAGTATGTAGCATGTGGAATGTACTTAATAAATTCATGGGTTTTTAAAAAAGATAACCAAAGAATGAATGAGTGAATGAGAAGAGAAAAAAAATACACCTGTAATTTCTTGCATTTAAATGAAGTGTCAATTGTAGCACTGATTCACTTTGGGGAACACAGAACCTCTGGAATCTCATTTTTTCTTCAGCCATTCTGTTGAGCGTGCTCTCCAGAGATGACAAAACAAAGGGAGTGAGGAGCCTGTATTCTGCTTTGTGTCTAAAGTTTGGGAGGGAGCATCCAGGACTCTGTCTTTGGGAGAGCTGCTGACTTGCTATAAAATATGTTTTGAAAAGTGTAGGTATTCCTGGTCCCAGAAATTCATGTTTTCATGCCAGTACATGGGAATTCCAATTCCTATTTGAAATAAATGCCAGGTTTAGAGGTCATTGAGTAAAAGTCTCATGATGTCTAACAGAACAAATCCAAAATTCTGGCTTTCAACTTTATTAGGTCTATGTTTTCTATATTCTGGGACCAAATGCCTGATATTCATCTTTAGTGACCTTGTCCCTCAGTTTTAAAATCTATGTTTCTTCTTAAAAAATATGCTGTTATTCCCTCATCCACTACATTAGTCAGTAGCAGCTGGATGGTATTAACCTATCCATGCAACTCTCTACTGTGAAGTATGGGTGGGGTGGAAACAACTCCAGTTTTCTGGAATTCTTCCAAATAAAGAGGCAGATTTAATCTTTTTGATTTGTTCAGTTCTATGCTCAGTATAGTATTATTCTATGGACCAATAAAGAAGAGATGTTTGTGAGATTTTATGATCATTATTTAAGGGTTCTATATTTGGAAACATCATTTTATTAAATCCATTAGTGTGTGTCCCTGGCCAGCAGGCTTCTCCTTTGGCTGTAAACTGGATGGGAAATAGGTGGGCAGAAGCAGTGGCCTTCAACTAACTCACTAGAGCATCTGACTTCCTTGTTAGGAAGACCATCATTATCACTGACTTGAGAATTGCTGCCAGTTATAAGACAAATGTGGTGGTGCCACAGTCATTCATCAAATGAAGGGAGAGAGCAGCCTTTGCCATCCTTTAGTATGAGATGAAAAGCTCTGGGGTTAGCTCAGTTAAAATGGTATGTACACTCATTTTAAATTCAGAGTCAGGGCATTGCTAAGACTCACTTGACTGAGCTTTCTGCTTCTGCACAGAGGATTATTTTATATAATCCAGTCTCTAGTTCTGAAAGTCCAGAGCCTTTCATTGTCACCTGCTGTGTGAGAGACTTCTCATTTAGTGCTTTCCACACTTTTAAGGACAAGAGACAGCTTTTGCTAAATGGTGTTGGAATACGCAGACATTTAGTTGCAGCTTCTTCAATTAAAAAAAAAAAATCTTCCACCAGAGCTAGCTATCTTTAGCAAGGTCTCCCCTTTTCTCTTTTTGGAAACACAAAGCACATATTTCTCTAGCTAATTAGTAGTTCAAAAGCAAGCTCAGAGACAAGGCAAGGAATCCAGAAAGTTTTTAATTTGTAGAAATGTTTTGTTTTTGATGTAGCCAAGGCAGTTTAAACATATATTTTATAAGAAGTGGGAAGGGGGTTGGGAAATGGCTCTCAAGAACTCTTGGGTGAGCAGCCTTCAGACAGCCTGGAAATCTTGGTATGGACATGGCCTCATGGGCGAAGGATGCAGATTCAGCAAGGGATATCACAGGAGTGGACCCCATTAGCTGAACTTCCTGTACCCCACCTTCATGTGTATCTACTTTTTTCTTTCCTGCCAAGCTCTCTACCCCAACCCCAGCACAGGGGCTGGTTGCCAGAGAGACCAAATTAGGACAAGAGAAAGTAAGATTGCCAACAGGGCCAGGGTGTTGTATGCTCCAAGGAAAGCAAAAAGCAGGCCTTGGCCAGTGGCAGCCCCCTGTGCCAGGCAAAAAGTCAGGTACCAGGTTCTGGAGCCAGAGCCAAGCCTGAAGAGCTGTGGCCAGAGATGCCAGGACAAAGGAGAAAGGGGCAGGAGATCCCAGGCCACTGTCTTCAAAGTCCAGGGATACAAAGCTTTATCCAGGAGAGGCTTAGAGCACAGCCTGTGGACTGTTGGCCTCCGGATTGTCCCTTTCTCCTTTGCTCTTCTCAGTCTGTGTGCTTTCTCTGTGCAAGCTCATCCTCCCCATCACATCAATGTGGATGAAACAATGACTTCCAACATTTCCCTCTTAGGCCCTGACTTGCCTTCTGAGCTCCAGCCTCATATTTCCTCAGTCAGTGGGTATCTCTACCTAGATGGCCCAGCTGCTGTGCATATCAGTAGCTGAACTCATTCTCTCTCCTCACAAGCATATCCCTCTGGGTCACCAGTTAGAAACTTGGAAATGATCTCTGACTCATTTCATTTCACTCTCCCTCACTCCCCCTACCTCCTACTCACACAGCTAGCTGGTCAGCAAGCGATTGGTGACTCTACAGTATCTGTCAGATATACCTCTTTTCCCTTCCTTCCAGGGCCATTTCCCTAATTCAAATACACACTGTTTTACCTTGACTTTTACAATGACGTCCTATCTGGTTTCCAAACCTCCTCCCATCCATTCACATTTCAAACACAACCTTTCAAAAATACAAATGTGATTATGTGCTTTCCCTGAATCAAACTCCTTTAAGGTTTCCCACTGACCCTGGGACAAAGTCCAGCCTCCTTAGCGTGGCACACAGGGCTTTACACCACCTGGCCCAGTCTCCATCCCCTGGTCACATCAGGAATTCTCTTCCGGGCCTTCACATGTTCTGTTCTCTCTGACTGGAGTTCCTTCCTCACCAGCTTGTCTGACAGACAAGCTCTTAACTCATCCTTCAACGCTCAACAAAACTGTGAATCTCCCTTCACTACCCAGCCCCAGCACAAGAAGTAACTGCTGCATTATTTTTGCCCCACTAGCCTGTGGTCCAAGGCTTAATTATAACACTTACACTATTTTATGGTTAGATATTTGTTAATGAACTTTTATGAATGAATAAATTCTGGATGTCTGTGATGGGAAAGGCCTATGGATCCAATCCATCAAGCTCTGCCACCCTGGTCTTCACTTCAGTGAATCTAACTCCTGATACGCCTTAGAAATGGTAAAAATTTTGTTTCGCTGTTAAAAATAATAATAATAAATCATGTGGGCAGAGTCTTGACAGTTAAGGCCATAAGCTCATCAAGCAACTGGCTAAAAGATACTGACAATTCAAAACACATTTCCATTCTTTAAAAAAAGTCTGTATTTATATCTCCTATTCAGATGAATACATTTCCTCGTATTTCATTTGTACTCAAATGTACTTTAATATTAAATAATTATTTCAGAGACTGCTTTCTGCTGCATGTGTCTGTGGGAAGGTAGAACAGCTGCATGATGTCACATGAAGTCTCCTTGTAGTAAATCGGGATCACCGTGCACCCAGGGGCATCAGCAGCCTTCTGGGTGACTCTGTCTATTAAAGTGCAGAGGCGTTAACTCCCATTAGCTCTCACTTTGCCAAAAGACAAATTTCAGCACACAAAAAGAGTCAGGGTTTGACTTCAAGAAAACATGTTTGATCAGTGTGCTCCTATTTCTTATTCTAGTTTCTACAACACATTTACCTTCTGAGGGAGGATTAAATAACTTCAAGTGGGAAATTATGAGAACTAAAGAAAAAAGGTCTTGCTGGTATATAAATGGGAAGATTTAAGGAGAAAAACCAAAACACTGAACCAAGGATAGCCTATGGGACAGACACTGAATCAAACAGGAGTGCTTTAAAATCTCACCTGCCACTTGGAAGTTTTATAGGATGGTATAGTTGTAAAGTTTTAAATGTCCTAGTCATAAATAATCCCCTTCCTTGATACAGGCATTGACATTCGAGTATCTGCAACATGAAAATGAAAAGCATCAATAAGCCTTGATTGAATTCCAGGATCAGAGACTTAACTGTAGAATGAGGTTACTTTGGCCCAGTCTTTACCCACTATGATCAAGAACTATGTCAGGAATAGGAAATACATGATATTTTCCTTTCCTCCCATGTCTAAGGTCAACAACAACGAAGAATCACAGTATTAGCTGTCATCTGTACACCAGTCTTTGAATCTTCAAGACAATATCATTAGGGGAAGCCAGTAGTAATCCAGCACTGTTGTCCCACATTTCAGTAAGGATATAACAGGAAGCAGACAGTGTGCTCAAACCACTAACCTTCAGGTGTTTAATACAGGAACTCTTGCTAACCCTTTCCATTCCTAGGCCTGAAGAGACAAGTGGTTTGGAAAATCCAGAAGGAGTGGCTGTATGGAGAGGGCATTTGACAGGAGCAATGGGCTTTGGTAGTAATGCAGCCAGGCCATTGCCATGTGGCAGGGAGGGGGCCGGTGAAATAAACACCCGGGCCTCACTCCTCGCTCACTGTCCAGCCTCCTGCCAGTGTATTTCATTAACTAAGTCCAGCTGGTACAGTCTGTACAGTTAGCCCCTACTGCACAGAGAAGATCTGTATGGGGCAATGGACTACACCTAACTGAGACCAAATTGAAAATATGTTGCCATTTATAACTGCATCATTGTACTGTCTTCTACTTATCGGTGCAAAGACAAAGCAAAAGAGGATGCGCTGCTGATGCTAGCATGTCACAGCTTTCCTGGCTTCATTTCCCATGTTAGGCAGGAGTGAGCCTGTGGACCTCTGAGATGGGTGATGCAATTCTCCACGTTTAACATTTGAAACCAATTGAATTGTTGGCAAGAGAATACTAGCCGATGTTGTTAGAAAGATGTGATAGACTATTTTGTTTCTAACACTTCTCCAGCAAAGCATCCAAGGAAAATTTCCTCCTTCTTTTCATCTGTCTGGAGATAGGAATCCTCGTTTCTCTGGAGTCATCTGCAAGTGTGACTGATCCCCCATCTGAATCGCCAGGCAGTAGAGAAGCATGAACTTTCAGGAGAGTTTATTCTTATCCAGGCTATATATTTTTTATTGAAATCTGATATGTTGACTCCAAAGCCAACTGTCTTGTGATCAGCCATCACCCAAATGTGTTACTGAGGTGTCATCCCAATGGTGTTTTCTTCCGCTGCAAATAGGATGTTGTTGGTTTCTCTTCTGTTGTGGAAAAATGTTTTGTATGCCAGTTTTCAAAAATAAAGATTCTAAAACTGCCCATGGAATGTTCTAGGAGGACTCTCAAGAGTGGAGAAGGTCTTGTCCAACTAGGGTTTGTGTTAACATCTGGCCTGTGTTTCAGTGATCACATTAGGAGACCAGACTGTGGGATTTCAGCTTAATTAATTATAATGTGTACTGTTTATGCAAAGTAGAATGGAGGAAAGAGAAAAACTGATATAAAAAATGAATTTGATGTATTGCTTCTCCATACACCCCCCAATCTGGTATAAGGATAAGTAAAGCAAAGAGGTGCAAATATGTATTCTATATATAATTCATCACTATTTCTCAAATGGTTATATAAAAGTTTATTCAATAGATATTTATAGTCAGTGTGGTCAATGTATCTTATTTTCACTGTTTCAGTGTATCATCTGGAAAACTAAAGGAGAGTCTTATGGTATGTATTTTCTAGTTGTACTTAAAGGTGTTTACCTTACTTAAAGATTAGTTATGAAATAATCCAAACCCTCTCTCTCTTTCTAGTATCTCATGTATGAAGATTTTCCAAACTTTTCTAAATGACAAGCTTCCAAGTACTCTTGTGAAATTTGGTTCTGTTCTCTCCGGGCCAGGGAAATTCATGAGAGAAATAAAGGCCCTGGAACAGGAAGCCCTGGGTCAAGAAGTGGGACTCCCTTCATTTCTCTTCTTGCTCCCTGTTCCCCTAGGCACCCCTACCATTCCCTTTGGCTCTCCTGTCCCAGTGCTCTCCCAGTTTCTGTAATTCCAGGTTCCACCCCCTCCCCCCACTTTGCTCATTTTTATGTTTTCCCTTCAACACCCATGGAGAGCTTGGACTTGGAGGTGAATTTGGGAGGTGTCTGGGTGTCTGAACACCCACCAGACCCCACTTGCCCTTCCTGTTAGTTCAAATGGGTTCAGCCTACCATGAGAAATACACCACACTCAGCATGGGATTAAAATATGGTTCCTGCCATATGGAGCTAACAGTCTAATGAGGGAATTATAAATAATACATTCCCAACCATAGTTCAAAGGAATCACCCATATTCCTTTGAATTATGTAAGTGCAGAGATGGGAATTTTTATGAAGAGAGGCCTCCCAAGGAAGAGCTGAATTCTGACCAAGGATGGATGAGACTGGAAGGCTTCCAGATGACAATGGCATTAAGGATGGGCCTCCACTAGACAGGGGGAGCAGGGAGACCTCCAGTCAGTCAGAACAGTCATGCTGGTGGCTAGAGATGAGCCTCTCACCCAGGGGACAGGGGGACTGTGGGACAGATACCTGAGTGAAACAACACAGTGGGAAAAGGAAAAAGGGAAAGGCAGAGGCTGGGAGAGTGCCTACATTTAGGGAGGAGAGGCAGAAGAGAGGCCAGGGAGAAGGCTTAGAGAAAACCATCCAAGACTAGAGGAGAACCCAGAGTTCAGTGGTAGGGAAGCTAAGGAATGAAAGAATTTCCAAGAGGAGATGTCTAATAATAACATGAGGAGAGTAGCAACTAACTTGTAGAATATTTACTATGTGCTAAGCGTTATGTTAAAGCTCCTAGCAAGACTAAGAGGTGCCACAGTTAGGACTTATACCCAGGCCTGACTGGTGCCAACACTCTTAGCTCTGCAGACACTAAACAGAATGCAGACCTAGAGCCCGCCATTCACCCTGGTGATTAGAAGCCTACTGGTGGCGTCCCCAGTAAGAGATGTTAGTGGAATGGTCAGGACAAGTTGCAATAAAAGTAAGTAAAGCTGTTGTGCTTGGCATCTCTTCCAAAAAGTCTGATAACAAAACTTAAGAAATGGGGCAGTAGCTTAAGAAAATAGGAAGAAATTTTTCTAAAGAGGAGGCAGTTAGACATTAGCTTGAACATGAGCTTAAAAATGTAAGAGGAGATTCCCAAGGAGATGGGAGGAAGGGCATCAAGGACATATATAGAAGATCACTGTGGAAATGATAGGGGACCCTGCTTCGTGCCTCTGAGATAAGAGAAAGGAAGACAGGATGAGCACTAAGCAAATCTGCTGCTAAGGACAAAGGGACAGAGGAAGTTTGCCTACGATGGCCTCCATCTCCCCACTAAAGACTGCTCATAAATGGGGCTGGGAACTCTGAAAATAAAAAATGGAGTGGCCACTGTAGGTCATGTGCTTGGCAAAGCTGATCTGTAAGAAGTAGTAAATGTCCACTTGGAATGCCGCAGAAATATATTTGGGACATACAATCCAGAGCAGGAAAACAACACCACCACGGGGCAAGATGGAAGTTGTTTTTGAAAGTAAGGAATCCAAAAGATAAAAAAAAGCAGATTCACATTCCAGTTGAGGGCCTAGGCATCTTCCCTTACTGATTTTTTGGCTAAGAAAATGGTAATCAAATAGTTTGGGCATCTATACACCAAAGAGATTTCTGGTAAATTAAAAGTCTCCTTGGCAGAAAACAGAGTTCTGAATGCCCATGGAATAACAAAAGGCTCTTTATAGCATAAACCCCACAGAACAAGGGCTTGAAGTAGGAGTTTCTGAATTACTTGGACAGCCAGCTTAGTGACAGGGCAGAAAAGCCCTTTATCACATTCTGACACAGCATTTGCCTTTCCTAATTGATTGTAGAGCAAAGTACAGTGAACAGAACATGGCCCAGAGCTCTGAGTGTCCAGGGTTCAAGGCTGGGTCCTTTACTTGCTAGGTCTTGGCTTGGGGCAAGTTACTTACTCTCTCTCTGAACCTCATCTATAAAACAGCGACAATCCCTACCCCATAGAACAGTCAGAATTAGATGGGGTAACAAATCCCATTCCCTTTCCTTCCCCTGCCTGCCTGGACATTGAAGATCTCAAATTCTAAGTTGTGCGGAAGTGTATTTATTACACTTTACAGAGTCCTCCCCAAGCAATTTAAGCAGGTTTTTTTTTTAATGACAGAAATTATTTTATTTTTGTTAAGCAGAGAAAGAAATGATCAGGGACAAATCCAGTATAAATCTGGGAAAACCACTAAGGTACATACTGGAATTCCCCTGGGATCTCTTTTTGGTCTGCTAATCACTGTTACTGCCTCTGCAGTTATGCTCTCCTGCACAAAGGGATTTGACAGAGAGGGGGAACCTTGTGAAAGACAGAAAGGTAGGCACTCATGAAGTCAAGATAATGGAAGGTTTGCTGTCTCTTCCTCAAGCAGTGACAGATCAGGGATGTGAGACTTCCTCAGAACCATCCAATCTGGGTGTCAGGAATTTGCTTCTAGAAAGACAGGCCTAGTCCGAGGACAGTAGAGCCCTCTACTCTTCAGAGTACAGTAAGTTAGGTGCAAAACTCCCAGCTCCTGTTAGGTTTCACAGTCACAAAATACTTGACATTGACAGTCCTTAGCTTTGCAAAATGTTGGAAAACAACCTCTTTGGGTGACACACACACTCCTTCAGCCAAAAAGAGGAAGTGATCAGAGAACTGTCACAGGTTCTGCCTTTTACCTGCCAACCCACCTGCCTCTGGCCTCATCTATGCCTTATCTCCTGTCACTATGATGACGTTGTTCCTGCCCGTGGCCAATGGCTCCACCTGACCACAATCCTGTCCCTCCGCCCTCCCCAAGGACGTTTGCTCTAGCAATTCTACCTGCTCTCTCCTGCACCTCCAAGATTTCCGTCTTTTCAGGATCATTCCCACCAATATGTATACATGCTGTTAGGCCTATCCTCTTAAAAAGTACCCTCTCTGACTCCACTTCCTCTTCTGGTTATACCCCATTTTTACTCCTTCCCTTAGAGAAAAGCCTCTTGAAAGAGGCATCTGTTCTTGAAAACTCCAGTTGCTTTTCTTTCCCTGTCCCCTGAACCCACTCAAGGCTGGTTCGACATTGTTTATGGTCACTAATGAGTTACAGTATTGCTAAATCTAGTGTAACTTTTCAGACCTCATCTCAGTTAACCTACAAGCAGCCTTTGACCAAATCAATGCCTTTTTCCTCCTTGAAACACTTTGTTCTCCTGGCTTCCAGGTTCTCCTGACATTCCTCCTCCCGCACTGATCAGGGTCTTCTTTGTCTCTCTAACTTTAAATGTTGAACTCCTCCAGGACTCAGCCCTTGGGTGTTTTAATTTTCTAATTACATTTACTCTGTAGGTAAACACTTCCAGTACTATGGTTTTAAGTACCATTTCTGTGCTGATGACCCAAAATTGTGTCTTCACTCTAGACCTTCCCTTGAAATTCTTAAAACCACCTGCCAACTTGACATCTCCAACTAGATGTCTAATTGGCATCTCAAATGTAACATGTTCTAAACTGAGTTCCTAACATTCTGTCTGAATGTTACAGAAGATACCAGTTTCTTCTGTAGTCAGTTTATGGCAACTCCGTTCTTCTAGTTGTTTTAGCCAAAAGACCTTACGGGCATCCTTGACTATTTGCTCTTTCTCACACCCTATATATGACCTTATAGCAAATGCTGTTGCCTCTGCCTTCAAAGTATGTACAGCATTCAGTCTTTGCATCACCCTCTTGCTACTGTCCTGGTCCAACTCTCCCATCATCTCTCACTACTCCAAGAGTCTCCCTGCTTCTGCCTTTGCCCCTCTGCAGTTTTTTTTATTAATTCAGCAGCCAGAAATACTCTGTTAGAACACAAAGTCTGATTATGATACTCCTTGCTCAAAATCTTCCAAGGGTTTCCCATCTACTCCAGAATACAAACCAAGTCTACACAATGATGCTCTTATATCTCTTGACACCATTTCCTACTTATCTCTCTCTCAGTTACCCCAATGAAGATACATTCTCCTCCATGCTTTTCTCAAACATTCCTAAGGCATGCTTCTGCCCCAGGACCTTTGCATTTGCTGTTCCTTCCTAAATCTCTCCTTTCACAGATATCCTTTGTAGAGCTCCTTCATTTCCTTATTTATTCAAATCGAACCATCTCAGGAAAGCTCATCTTGTTTTTCTGCTTCATTCCCCACCACCCCATCTTTAACACTTACCTCTCTTTTAACTATATATTTTACTTACCTATTATCCTCCCCACTAGAATGTATGTCCCACAGGATCAGAGATTTTTTTATTTTGTTCACAGCTTTACCCCAACATTTCAAACAGTGCCTGGCCACATGGTATTTATTGAAACATTGAATGAATAGATTTTATTAGTTGAATTATTTGAATAGCCCAAGAAATTTCATCAAAATTTTCAAAAGTATTTGGGGGAAAAGGTGGCAGAAATCTAGTGATCTAGAGTACTTAATCATGCCAGAGAAATCACCTAGTCGTAACCTTACTATGGCAATCAAGAATGAGATGATCAGGGACAGCATTTTCTCAGTTGCATGCTGACAGCTGGCCTCTAGGCTGCCAATGAAGAACCAACTTTGTGGCTCTAACATCAAGAATAAAACTATAATGGTCACATATACCAGGCAAGGAATCCTAAGCAGAAGGCTATCACTCCTTAATCACTTATAATATCAAAGGGTTGGAATGACATCTCAGGGCAGTGGTTATATTAGGGTGTGTTATGTGTGTGTATATAAGTGTGTTATGGTCTTGATTATGGTTATGGACATGGATATGGATGCGAAAATTCATTCAGTCAAGTTAGAGACCCAGTTGAAAATTTCCAGGGCTCAAAAATGTGAACTGGCTTAGATTTCACATATATTTTATATGAGTGAAGCAGTCTTTTTTTTGGAAGAAGCTATACTTTAAGCACACAAGTATAAGGCATTATAGGTAGTAAACAGTGATGTAGATGCTGAGCTTACAAAGATATTCAAAAAGTTTGTGCCTCAAAATATTAATTAAATGACCAGCTGGGTCACATTAGGTAAGTCTCCCCATGTCTGTAATATGGCAGGGCGGGCCTTAGGATCACTCAGCCTGTGCAAAGCCTTTATCATGATGGTTCCCCATTAGTTTGGTAAGATGCAATTGGAATGTTATTGTCCCGAAAATAGTAAAAAACACATTTGACTATACTAATACCTTAGATTCTTGGACAACTGTTCTTTGAATTTTTTTAAGGTAATTTTTTAAAGCTGTGTCAATTATGATTGTTTCAGTTGTATGTGACAGATGACATAATCAAATCAGCCCATGTAAAAATTTGCATAAAAACTGGAGAGTCCATAGGAAATCAGCTTCAGAGGTGGCTTTGTTAGGGTTACATGATGTCACCACAAAAATTATTATTCTCCTTTCTTCACATTGGGTTCCTCCATACCAGGTCTAATCTCAGGCCTTATGTGGACGTAAAGTGTGTTCCAGTAGTTCCCAGAGCTACATGCTTGCAAATCTGAACAAAAGAGGAAATATCAAAGCCTTTGTACATCCAGCAATTCACATACAAACCTCCTGAACCAATTTCTGTGACGAGGCGACTGGTTTGGCCTTGGGGTAAAAGTTCTACCCTAAGGCCAGGGGTGGCGCCTTGTCCTGCCTCTGGACTAGGAGTGAGCAGCAGAAGATACACCCCAACCAAAATCCGTCCATTGACCCAAGAAGAGAGTCATTGCTGAGAAGGCAGGCCGCGTGTGTACATTTCATAAGAAAAATATAGGCGTCAACTCTTGCCGTTGCTGCTGTACACTCTCTCCTGTTACCCAAGAAGCAGCACGTTCTTTTACTGGGCCAACGATCAGGCTGTTGGGAGACCGAGTTAACATTTGTTAATAGAAAGCTCTGAGTTGGCAGAGTAGCGCCGAATCTCCCTCAAGAGCCTGTGCAAGCGGCTGTGTTTATCTTGCCCTTGCTTTCAGGTACAGCTGCTTGGGGCAGATCAGCCAGGCCACTAACAGCCGTGAAAGACGCTGCATTGTTCACAGGCTTTGGCCATTGGGTCTTCCGGGACACTGCAGTGAGGCATCACTCCTGCACAGTTGAAGGAGAAGAACTCAGTCTATCCTCTACGAGCACATTAAACACAACTTGGTCGATTTGGTGGTTAGCTGCCAACAAGACGACTGATCACTGAATTAATAGTTCATGACAGGATGACTGGAGTTCTTGGCAGAAGACGTTTCCAATACTAATGCTCCTGATGGCAAGGAAAGGCATCTATGCTAAGTGGCCCATATTCACCAGCAGTATTTGCATAAAGGATTAGTTGATTATTTCATTCAATGCCAAGATTTCCCAAGAAGAAGGAGGTGGTGGATACTCAGCATGAATGTGCTAATGTAGCTGTGCCTCTACAAACCCTGCAAAGAGTTTAGCTGTGGAGGAGGTACCATCGACGTGACAGGTTTTCACATGAGATTATGCTCTCCTATGAGTATGAATTTCCCTTTGTGGCATATGAGAATGGAATCTTAAAATGGAAGCTCTGCTACAAGGAGATTTGGTTAAGCTGTCAGACCATTAAATAAATGTTCCCTTACCATTTGTTTAAACCTCTTCTGAGCACAACATTTCAATAAAGAAGGAAAATTTTAACTGCCTGAAGGGAGGTGGGAAAGAGATTACTGAGTCCGTCAGCCGCTGACCTTTATCTCATTTCAGGGACTTCATTTTTCTGAGCACTGAGGAGAAAAAGAGTAAGAAAGTTGCTTCTAAAGAGTCGGCTGGAGATGGTGGTATGGGGGTGGACCCTACATCTGTTCAAATAATAAAGAGGGCTCTTCTTAGCTAAATAAGGGTCTTTCTCACAATAATTTGTATTGGATACAGATGTCGAAGTCTGTAGAGTCAAAATAATCTTGTCTTTTCCCTACCTTCATTGTGACGCCTCTTGATTTAATATGACACTAAGCCATCCGTCATGGGAAGGCAAGATTAAAGAACAAGAAAGAATAAAAAACCCTAGGGTTTGAAGTTCACATTATTTTCCTTATAAAATGTTTGCTTGTCTAAAAATGTTGCTTATTTAAGTGAGTGATTGCTAAATTTTGTCCTAGGATATTTGTCACCGGAACTACTACAGGAAAGTCTGGCTAACAGTGAAATCTCAAAAGCCACAGCACCAGCTAATTAGGATGTTTCCAAACTGCCAGAACCAGCCACTCTCAGTAAGAGATTCATCTCTGGCCTTGTATACTCCTGTATACAAAACATGTGGCAAGGGATTGGCTGAAGCATGCCAGTGTAGCCCTTTATTTACAAGGGGATTGGCAAACACATCCAAAGCAAGATTTTCCTCTAGAAGTTCTAGGGAGCCAATCATTTCTCAAAGGCAGGCAGTGCTATGGATAAGGATTCAGATGCTGAAATCAGATGGCCCTAACCTGTGTGACTTTATGCAAGCCACTAAATCTCTCTGATCTCCAGTTTTATCATCTCTAACATAAGGAAAATACTAGTTCCAATGCAGCATTGTCCTGAGAATTAAATAAGGGAATGGGTATAGAGTTCTTAGCATATTTCAGACTCAAATTAAGTGCTCACTAAATGTTAACTATTATTATTATTACCCATTTTATCTTGAATATTTGCTTTTGCTCCTATGAGTTGAAAATTATGAAGACAGAAAAAAGCTATAATAATATTAGAAGATGCTTGTCTCCATGTTTTCAGAGATGAAGATAGCCAATCTCTTCTTAAAAATATAAATTATTAGACATTGAAAGCTTTACTGCCAAGGGCCAATTAGAAAATGGTGGGGGACTTTTTTGGGGGATATAACATAAGGCTTGTTCTGGGGTTGCCCTAATAGAATATGTCATTAATTATTTACCTTTATTTTTAATGCAATCTTGCAGAAAAACCTCTAAAAAGTGCTGGACACTGCTATGAAATCAAAGGATGAGTGTAAAATTTTCTCATTTGACACACACACACACACACACACACACACACACACACACACACACACACACACACACACACACCTGAAGGAGAATTGGAGTTTTTCTTTAACCAGAAAAGCTACCTCTTTGTGCTACTTCTTGATTTGCTGAAATGTTTCTCTTAATGGTGGCGCATCAGAAAAAGGGATTTAAAAACGTTGAAGTTTTGTCTTCATGGACTTGACAAAGCCAGTCATATTGGGACACAGGGAGGGTCCTGGCACTGCTGGGGCTGACATGAAACCCTGAGGTCATTGGCTGCAGGCAGTGGAGAAGGTGAGGATAGCAGGGGTGCTGGGCAGCTGCTGTGGACCATGCATGTCCATTTTGCTTGGCAGAAGGATTGACCAGGTATCCTTTCCCTCAAATGGTATAGAAAAGATAAAAAATACATCCATGCCCTCTCAGAAATTATCATGTGGGCCCAGAAAAAAAAATACATAAAAGATTCCCCAGGCCCTTATTTAAGAGAAAAATATCCTTCCCATTTCCTTTCTGTGAGAAAGAGACATGAGAAATATGAAGTAGGGAAAATAAGTGGTGGGGCAAGAAACAGTTTCATTTCCATGACCAGTAAACTTTGAGAAATTGGAATTTCCTTTTGAGGAGGTAAAATGTAAAAACAAGTGAAAACGGAGGCATCATCAGCTTCCTTTGTTACCTGGCACATTTGCAGCAGCTACAGACTGTTTGTAGGTGGAGTCTCGCTCTCAGGTGATGCATTGCCTGTCACCACAGCTTCAATCTGCAGATGGAAGGGGACACCGTTTGGCGGTGTGGTGCATTACTAATTAGGGGCCAACTGGCTGGCGTCTGCACATGAGGAAGCTTGAGCTGATTCTGGCCCCATCCGCTATAAAAATAATGATGACCAAATCTTACACAGGGACTTGCCTTTCCCAGGAAGTCCTATTTGGTGTTTCCTGTGGAAAATGAACTATGAAGATTTTTATTATCATTATTGCAGTGTGGATAAAATCAAACTTCCTGTGGCCAGGATTCTCACCTGGCCCTGGTTGGCTAGCCTACTACACACATGTGGGCAATAAAATGTTATTGACTCTATACAAAGAGCTCTGCCCAGTGCTCTGGGTGACATGGCGTCATGGCTGCAAGGCTGCAGGAGAGCAAAGCAGAGGCTGGAGTGGTGGCAGCACCGAGGATAGAGAGCCAGAAGATGGCTGTGTCGGTAGAGAGAACCAGAGGCAGAAATGAGCTTGCTGTGTGCAGACTACTTTGAGTGAATGGGATTTTAGTGATTGACCTGCCACCATGGAGATAAAGTTGGGTATAACCCTTTCACCCCAAGAACATTTTACTGTCACTTCTTTGGTTACATTGAATCCATAGTGAAGTTGCCCAGGGCTGAAACCCATTGGCAAGACAATTGGTGACGTTGGCAATGTTCATTGGTGACCAAGGAAAAAGAACAGGCTGCCTTCATGGGAGGAGTGTTTCAGCAGGCTGCACCTATGGACAGGGAGACATTAGAGTGTCCCCTGTGGACATGTGGTACTGTGAAGGGGTGGAGGACTGGGGTCCACCCCAAGAGAAAGCTGACTGAAATGAAATCACTACGAAGAGGCCCAAGAAGGATCAGCACGAGAAGTAGCAGTACACAGGCTGCCGGGTGCCGTGGAGCAAGAGAAGGATGTAGTGGAGCGGTCAGCCCCAGAAATGAAGGAGCGGAGGTTTGATGAACAGGTGGGAGTGGAGGCCCAGTTGTTGCCGGAGGCACTGGCCCCTCCTCAGTTGAGACCCCACCTGGTTGAAAGCTGGTGGAAAGCCAGAAGGACTCAGCAACTGCTGGCTCTTCCAGGAGAGGTGCAGCCCCCTCCTCAGCTTGTGGAGCGCTCCATGCTCTGCTTCTGTCCTCAGGATCAAGCACAAAAGAAATACAGTCTGCTTCTCGAAGGAAGAATTTAAAGGGCCCTGTGAAGGTCACGGTGATCCAGATGTGGGTTGGTTTGAAAAGGCAGGAGCAGACAGAGAGAAATTGGACTGGAGCTGTGGCAACAACTGAGACTGGAGCAGTGGTTCCGGCTGCTGAGGACGAAGCAGAAGGCAGAGATAAGCAGCAAGATCAGCCTGTGTGTCTGCAAGACTTTCTGCTGGAGAGGCTGGAGAAGGTGGGTATTGTAAGGCCCACCCATGGTCCTTTCGGTTAACTCCTTTGAGTAGAACTGATTTGAATCCAGCCAGGGTGACCACTTGGTGGCAATGGATCTCCTCAGGCTTGAGGGTTATTATAATTTGTTGGAACTGATTTGAATCTAGCCAGGGTGCAATGGATTGCCTCAAGTTTGAGGATTGTTATAATTTGTTGTAATTTTTGTTGTTTGTATATTGTATTATGTTGTTGTGGAGTTTACAATGTTCCAGCTTTCTTGCACAGGGACCATTGCAGAGGATTAAGGGCACACAGACTGAGAGGAGAGCATCCTGGAGGGGTGGAGTGTGGAGAAAATGAAAGTCCCTGTGGCCACGATTCTCATCTGTCCCTGGTCGGCTAGCTCACTACACATGTGTGGGCAATACGTTGCTATTGACTCTATATAAACAGCTCTGCCCAGTGCTCTGGGCAACACAGTGGCATGACCGCAAGGCTGCAGGAAAGCAGAGCAGAGGCTGGAGTGGTGAGAGTGCCCAGGACAGAGGCCCGGAGGATGGCTGTGAGGACAGAGGGGCACAGCGTCTCTGCCTCTGCACCCTCTGTCCGCACAGCCATCCTCCGGGCCTCTCTGCCTGCACAGCCATCCCACACAGACGTCCTCTGGGCCTCTGTCCTCAGCGCTGCCGCCACTCCAGCCTCTGCTCTCCTTGCAGCCCTACCACCGTGTCATGCCCAAAGCACTGGGCGGAGCTCTTTATATAGAGTCAACAGCCATGTATTGCCCACAGGTGTGCAGTGAGCTACTCAACCACAGGCAGGTGAGAATCCTGGCCTTAGGAACTCTCATTTTATCCACAACAGGATATTCCATCATGATGTTTTTGTCTTGGGGCTGGTTAACGAGCTCCCCAAATTTGAGGGGTTCTCTGTGTCTTTTGTTAAGCAGATTCTCCTTCACACCCTGAATTCTGCAGAAAATATTTTAAAAAATGAGATCTAAACTTAACTTTGCAAGGTAAAGTAGCTTGCCTTTATTCTATCTACCTCTGTTCATTTTTTACTGTTGTTTCCAAAAGCTGAGTTATTGGAGACTGGCTTTTCTTGGAGAAAATGTCAGGAGACCCTCCCTGTTCTTGTAACAGTCTCTGAGCTGTGAAATTCATTTCTTTTTGTTTCTATGTGCATTTGTTCATTTTTTTAGTCAGACAGCAATTGCCTACATTTTCCTGTTTAATCATATTTACCTGAGATCAAAATCCAGAAAAAAGTAAATAAACAGGAAAACACACACACTCAAAACAAACACACATGTGGCTTTTCTCAGACATTATGTAGGGATTCTAAAAATAAGCAAGTAGGCAAAGGTACAGACCTTTTCATTTTTTTCTCCCTTTTCTTAAAGGACTAGACAAAGAAGTATCTACTCCCATTTTTTTATTTGATTGTTCTCGTGTCACCTAATCTTTCCCTGGCTTTTCCCAGAGCTTTCATGCATAGCCATCATTAGCTGGGTGCTTCTAAGAACTCACAGCAACTCATTTGCAGCAATTTAAAAAATATCCAGTAAGAATGCAAGAATTGTATATCACGTGCAGCAGATAACCACTTTATAATTAAGTCATTATGATCTTATTGCTATGAGAAGGATTTTGCCTGATATCCATACACTCAGTAGCCCAGATAATGAAAACTTGGCAAGAAACTTTGCTGATGGGTGCACCTTTGAGTTTACAAAGATTAATGATTTTAAAATTGACTCTACAGACCTCTAATAATGAAATTGACCATATCCAATTTTGAAAGCCCTGAGACCCAAAAGAAACTGCAAATTAGCAATGAAAAGGTAGTGTGTTCCTGGCGATGTAATGCCCAAGCTGATATTGGTCCACTGAAGTATTGTGGAATGCAGCAGTTTAGGTTAATATTGCAGCTCTAGGTTAAAGATCAACCCAGACAAGAAATTTGTAGGCAGCTTTAGGAGACCTTTGTTTCCAATTCCTGAAGAACTTGAAGTAGTAACAGGACACTGACTATATGATTAAACTAATTGTACGTGTTATTATATCCTACTGGCATGAGATATGCATGAAAAGAAGGAAGCAGGTTAGGCTATCATCTTGCTTTTGCTGAAGTAACAATAATGGTAGTGACAGTACTGGTTAATAGTTACTGAATGTTTGCTGTGTTCTGGACTGAGGCTTGGCATTTACTATCCATTATTTCTCTTTGCTCTCACCAGAAGAACACTAGGTGGTACACACCACTATTATTGCCCCCATTTTTCAATTGGAGAAACTAAACCTGAGCTAAGCTAAATGACTTGCTTGGCTTAATCAGTTGTCAAGAAGTGGATATGAGAGTTGAACCTCCATCTGTTTGATTTCAATGTGAAAGTACTTTGTCACTATCTTTCACTGCCTCTGTACAGAACACTACTGCTCTAGTTTATAGAATCACGTAATGGGAAGGGATAGCATGATCTGGCCAAAGCTTTATTCAGTCATTTGAAAGTCTTTTTTTTTTTTTTGGTATCATTAATCTACAATTACAGAAAGAACATTATGTTTACTAGGTTCCCTCCTTTACCAAGTCCCCCCAACATACCCCTTCACAGTCACTGTCCATCTGCATAGTAAGATGCTGTAAAATCACTACTTGTCTTCTCTGTGTTGCACAGCCCTCCCTGTGCACCCCCCCCCACTATACATGCTAATTTTAATGCCCTTTCTTTTCCCCGCCTTTATCCCTCCCTTCCCACCCATCGTCTCCAGTCCCTTTCCCTTTGGTAACTATTAGTCCATTCTTGGGTTCTGTGATTCTGCTGCTGTTTTGTTCCTTCAGTTTTCCTTTGTTCTTATACTCCACATATGAGTGAAATCATTTGGTACTTGTATTTCTCCACCTGGCTTATTTCACTGAGCATAATAGCCTCTAGCTCCATCCATGTTGTTGCAAATGGTACGATCTGTTTTTTTCTTATGACTGAGTAATATTCCATTGTGTATATGTACCACATCTTCTTTATCCATTCATCTACTGATGGACATTTAGGTTGCTTCCATATCTTGGCTATTGTGAACAGTGCAGCGATAAAGATAGGGGTGCATCTGTCTTTTTCAAACTGGAGTGCTGCTTTCTTAGGGTAAATTCCTAGAAGTGGAATTCCTGGGTCAAATGGTATTTCTATTTTGAGCATTCTAAGGAACCTCCATACTGCTTTCCATAATGGTCGAACTAGTTTACATTCCCACCAGCAGTGTAGGAGGGTTCCCCTTTCTCCACAACCTTGCCAACATTTGTTGTTGTTTATCTTCTCAATGATGGCTATCCTTACTGGTGTGAGGTGATATTGTGGTTTTAATTTGCATTTCTCTGATGAATAGCGATGTGGAGCATCTTTTCATGTGCCTGTTGGCCATCTGGATTTCTTCTTTAGAGAACTGTCTATTCAGCTCCTCTGCCCATTTTTTAATTGGATTATTTGCTTTTTGTTTGTTGAGGTGTGTGAGCTCTTTATATATTTTGGATGTCAATCCTTTATCGGATCTGTCATTTATGAATATGTTCTCCCATACTGTAAAATACCTTTTTGTTCTATTGATGGTGTCCTTTGCTGTACAGAAGCTTTTTAGCTTGATATAGTCCCACTTGTTCATTTTTGCCTTTGTTTTCCTGGCCTGGGGAGATATGTTCATGAAGAAGTCACTCATGTTTATGTCCATGAGATTTTTGCCTATGTTTTTTTCTAAGAGTTTTATGTTTTCATGAGTTACATTCAGGTCTTTGATCCATTTGGAGTTTACTTTTGTGTATGGGGTTAGACAGTGATCCAGTTTCATTCTCCTACATGTAGCTGTCCAGTTTTACCAGCACCATCTGTTGAAGAGACTGTCATTTCCCCATTGTATGTCCATGGGTCCTTTATCGTATATTAATTGGCCATATATGTTTGGGTTAATGTCTGGAGTCTCTATTCTGTTCCACTGGTCTGTGGCTCTGTTCTTGTGCCAGTACCAAATTGTCTTGATTACCGTAGCTTTGTAGTAGAGCTTGAAGTTGGGGAGCAAGATCCCCCCCCACTTTATTCTCCCTTCTCAGGATTGCTTTGGCTATTCGGGGTCTTTGACGGTTCCAAATGAATTTTTGAACTATTTGTTCCAGAACATTGAAGAATGCTATTGGTAGTTTCATAGGGATTGCATCGAATCTGTATATAGCTTTGGGCAGGATGGCCATTTTGACGATATTAATTCTTCCTAGCCAGGAGCATGGGATGAGTTTCCATTTGTTAGTGACCTCTTTAATTTCTCTTAAGAGTGTCTTGTAGTTTTCAGGGTATAGGTCTTTCACTTCCTTGATTAGGTTTATTCCTAGGTATTTTATTCATTTGGATGCTATTGTGAATGGAATTGTTTTCCTGATTTCTTTTTCTATTAATTCATTGTTAGTGTATAGGAAAGCCAAAGATTTCTGTGTGTTAATTTTGTATCCTACAACTTTGCTGAATTCTGATATTAGTTCTAGTAGTTTTGCAGTCGAGTCTTTAGGGTTTTTTATGTACAATATCAGGTCATCTGCAAATAGTGAGTTTGACTTCTTCTTTACCAACCTGGATTCCTTCTATTTCTTTGTTTTGTCTGATTGCCGTGGCTAGGACCTCCAGTACCATGTTGAATAACAGTGGGGAGAGTGGGCATCCCTGTCTTGTTCCTGATCTCAGAGGAAACGGTTTCAGCCTCTCGCTGTTCAGTATGATGTTAGCTGTGGGTTGATCATATATGGCCTTTATTATGTTGAGGTACTTGCCCTCTATGCCCATTTTGTTGAGAATTTTTATCATGAATGGATGCTGAATTTTGTCAAATGCTTTTTCAGCATCTATGGAGATGATCATGTGGTTTTTGTCCTTCTTGTTGTTGATGTGGTGGATGATGTTGATGGATTTTCAAATGTTGTACCATCCTTGCATCCCTGAGATGAATCCCACTTGGTCATGGTGTATGATCCTCTTGATGTATTTTTGAATTTGGTTTGCTAATATTTTGTTGAGTATTGTTGCATCTACGTTCATCAGGGATATTGGTCTGTAGTTTTCTTTTTTGGTGGGGTCTTTGCCTGATTTTGGTATTAGGGTGATGTTGGCTTCATAGAATGAGTTTGGGAGTATTCCTTCCTCTCATATTTTTTGGAAAACTTTTAGGAGAATGGGTGTTTTGTCTTCTCTGTATGTCTGATAAAATTCTGAGGTAAATCCATCTGGCCCGGGGGTTTTGTTCTTGGGTAGTTTTTTGATTACTGATTCAATTTCTTTGCTGGTAATTGGTCTGTTTAGATTTTCTGTTTCTTTCTGGGTCACCCTTGGAAGGTTGTATTTTTCTAGGAAGTTATCCATTTCTCCTAGGTTTTCCAGCTTGTTAGCATATAGGTTTTCATAGTATTCTCTAATAATTCTTTGTATTTCTGTGGAGTCCGTCATCATTTTTCCTTTCTCGTTTCTGATTCTGTTGATGTGTGTTGACTCTCTTTTTGTCTTAATAAGTCTGGCTAGAGGTTTATCTATTTTGTTTATTTTCTCAAAGAACCAGCTCTTGGTTTCATTGATTTTTTCTATTGTTTTATTCTTCTCAATTTTATTTATTTCTTCTCTGATCTTTATTATGTCCCTCCATCTGCTGACCTTAGCCCTCATTTGTTCTTCTTTTTCCAATTTCAATAATTGTGACATTAGACTATTCATTTGGGATTGTTCTTCCTTCTTAAAATATGCCTGGATTGCTATATACTTTCCTCTTAAGACTGCTTTTGCTGCATCCCACAGAAGTTGGGGCTTTGTGTTGTTGTTGTCATTTGTTTCCATATATTGCTGGATCTCCATTTTAATTTGGTCATTGATTCATTGATTATTTAGGAACATGTTGTTAAGCCTCCATGTGTTTGTGAGCCTTTTTGCTTTCTTTGTACAATTTATTTCTAGTTTTAAAACTTTGTGGTCTGAAAAGTTGGCTGGTAGGATCTCAATCTTTTAGAATTTACTGAGGTTCTTTTTGTGGCCTAGTATGTGGTCTATCTGGAGAATGTTCCATGTGCGCTTGAGAAGAATGTGTATCCTGTTGTTTTTGAATGTAGAGTTCCATAGATGTCTATTAGGTCCATCTGTTCTAGCGTGTTGTTCAGTGCCTCTGTGTCCTTACTTATTTTCTGTCTGGTGGATCTGTCATTTGGAGTAAGTGTGTGTTAAAGTCTCCCAAAATGAATGCATTGCATTCTATTTCCTCCTTTAATTCTGTTAGTATTTGTTTCACATATATTGGTGCTCCTGTATTGGGTGCATATATGTTTATAATGGTTATATCCTCTTGTTGGACTGAGCCCTTTGTCATTATGTAATGTCCTTCTTTATCTCTTGTTACTTTCTTTATTTTGAAGTCTATTTTGTCTGATACTAGTATTGCAACACCTGCTTTTTTCTCTCTGTTGTTTGCCTGAAATATGTTTTTCCATCCCTTGACTTTTAGTCTGTGCATGTCTTTGGGTTTGAGGTGAGTCTCTTGTAAGCAGCATAAGATCGGTCTTGCTTTTTTATCCATTCTATTACTCTGTGTCTTTTGATTGGTGCATTCAGTCCATTTACATTTAGGGTGATTATTGAAAGATATGTATTTATT
Source organism: Manis javanica (assembly GCF_040802235.1). Classification (NCBI taxonomy): domain Eukaryota; kingdom Metazoa; phylum Chordata; class Mammalia; order Pholidota; family Manidae; genus Manis; species Manis javanica. Next base: position 43,692,323 of record NC_133163.1, on the reverse strand, counting down.
GCCATTGCAGGCTTTAGATTTGTGGTTACCAAAGGTTCAAGGTTAGCTTGTTTACTGTCTTACTGTCTGACCTCACTCACCTATTCAGCTGTTATAAACACAGTCTGATGATTATTTCTTTCCCTTCCTTTTCCTCCTCCTCCATTCTTCATATGTTGGGTATTTTGTTCTGTGTTCTTTTTAGGAGTGCTCCCTTCTAGAGCAGTCCCTCTAAGATACCCTGTAGAGGTGGTTTGTAGGAGGCAAATTCCCTCAACTTTTGCTTGTCTGGGAATTGTTTAATCCCTCCTTCATATTTAAATGATAACCATGCTGGATACAGTATCTTGGTTCAAGGCCCTTCTATTTCATTGCATTAAATACATCATGCCATTCTCTTCTGGCCTATAAGGTTTCTGTTGAGAAGTCTGATGATAGCCTGATGGGTTTTCCTTTGTAGGTGACCTTTGTACTCTCTCTGGCTGCCTTTAATACTTTGTCCTTGTCCTTGATCTTTGCCATTTTAATTATTATGTGTCTTGGTGTTGTCCTCTTTGGATCCCATCTCTCAGGAGTTCTGTGTGCCTCTGTAGTCTGAGCAACTATTTCCTCCCCCAGTTTGGGGAAGTTCTCAGCAATTATTTCTCCAAAGACACTTTCTATCCCTTTTTCACTCTCTTCTTCCTCTGGTACCCCTATAATGCAGATATTGTTCCTTTTGGATTGGTCACACAGTTCTCTTAATATTGTTTCATTCCTGGAGATCTTTTTATCCCTCTCTGCATCAGCTTCTGTGCGTTCCTGTTCTCTGGTTTCTATTCCATCAATGGCCTCTTGCACCTTATCCATTCTGGTTATAAATCCTTCCAGAGTTTGTTTCACTTCTGTAATCTCCCTCCAGATGTCTGTAATCTCCCTCCAGACTTCATCCCTTAGCTCTTGCATATTTCTCTGTAGCTCTGTCAGCATGTTTATGATTTTTATTTTGAATTCTTTTGCAGGGAGACTGGTTAGGTCTGCCTCTGCAGATCCTTTCTCAGGTGTAACTATCTTTGACTGGACCAGATTTTTTTGCCTTTTCTTGGTGATAGCAGTGGCTGTAGGCAGGTTGCGGGTGTGTCAGCTGGGAGAAGAAAGTCCTTTCTTGCTTGCTGGATGCCTTGCCCTTCTCTGCTGCCTGTGATGGTTACCTGCACTCCTGGAGCAGCCACTGGGTTTGTCCCCTAAGCTGCTGTGGGCGGGGTGTCCGTCAGAGCAGTGCGGAGCCCTGCGGGGAGTGGCAGGCATGCTAGGTGTGCTCCTCTGTGCTAGTAGCGACCCTGCCAGGCAGCTGTTTTAAATTGAGTGGAAGTGCTATTGTGGATAGAATAATTAGGGGTGAAGTTAATTTTGTAATTTTTATTGTTTCAAATTGTAATTTTATTTTTATGTTGATGGCAGTTGAAAGTATTGTTAGTGCTGTGGAGTACGCTAGGCATATGTAAAAATATAGGTTAAGTAATGCTGTTACTGCTATTATTGTTGGTAGTATTACTATGTAATTTTTAGTAAGTTCTTGGATAATCATTCATTTGGGTATGAATCTGGTTAGTGGAGAAAGGCCTTTGGCTCTGGCCTGGGAGGCTGTGTGTTGGGCTGGGATTCTGGTCAGCTGCTGGGAGTGCGCCTGCTCCCTCTGGCTCCGCTGCAGGTGCACACGGGGCTCTTCCACACAGGCTTCTACTGGGTTCTGGCTTCACTGCTGCCGGTGCACGTGAGCCGTGCCTGGGCTGTTCAGTCATGCCGCTGCGGGCTAGCACAAGCCTCTCCTATGGCACACAGATATGCTCTCAGCTCCTTCCAGCGCTGCCGTCCCTGGCACGCGCTGCCACTCTCCTGCTACCGGGCCCGTGTGTTGGTGTCCATGCCAGTTGGAGTAACTACTGGCAGGCTGCTTAGTGCCATGAGGGGCTTCAGAGCTGCACTGCCTCCCCGGGGTTTAGGGCACCTAAATTTCCCCGGTATTCCCAGCTGCCGGGACAATTTTGTCCAGCTATGGGGTCCCTGTCTCTTTAAGACTTGCAGAAAGCACTCGCTTTTCTTTTGTCTCAGGGGTGCTGGTTGCGGGGACCTGCCCACAGCTTTTGCTTTTCTGTTTCTCTAATATCCAGCACCCCATGCACCTTGTGTCTGTGTTCCAGGTGCAGATTTCTAGAGCTGGTTGTTTAGCAGTCCTGGGCTTTCACTCCCTCCCCGTTCTGACTCCTTTCTTCCCACCGAGTTTTGGGGTGGGGGAGCATTCAGGTCCTGCCTGGCCACGGCTTGTATTTTGCCCCCTTCGTGCGATGCTGAGTTCTCGCAGATGTAGCTGTATCCTGGCTGTTGTACTGCATCCACTGGTGTCTCTTTTAGGAATAGTTGTATTTATTGTATTTTCATAAATATATATGTTTTGTGGAAGAGATTTCCTCTGAACTACTTATGCTGCCATCTTCCCGTGATCTCTGAAAGTCTTTTAAACTAATACCTCCAGCTTCTTGTGAGAAACTTTCTATTTAACAATCAACTTAAATTATTCCTACTGTCCTTTCAAACTCTTAACTGTCACGACCTCCCCCTGTACAATTACATGCTTAAAGTGATCATCTCCCCTCTTCAAAGAAAAAAGCAAAGATAAGTGTTGTGGTTTCTATACTTCCTTAGTTAGTGTTTCCAAGCTCTCATTCAACTCTCAATGAAACCCTCACATTGTAACAGTTGGGCCCCTTCCTCAGGTATGTTATCTGTGATGCTCAAAATCCTGCACCCGTAAACCAAGTAACTTTAAATACTTAATACATCTTAATGCCTTTCACTGAGAAATGATATCTGTAAGTCCTCTCTTACTGTTCTCATGTAAATCCTTTTCCCTTTGAAATACGGCAACACAGGATTTCTAATTCAACCATGGAAGGACTTATTCAAGTGTTTTCCCGAGTACAAGTTTTCCTAGTCTTTGTGGGTTAGAGGGTAAATGTTATTTTAAAGATTTACTTCAATGAGAGAGAAAACTTTATGCTCTCCTGTTTCTGTTCTCTTCTCTCCTCACTCCCAGCCCATTGAGCGTTTTTTAATGGCTTTATTCTCAGCAACACCACTTTCAAATTGAATGCAAGCTTTATAGTAACAAAAGCTAAAAAGTGGTGTGTGGACTGGATTGATTTTCAACTTCTTTTCAAGAAAAACGATGAAAGCTTGGCTCAAAAGGAGGGCAATCAGAAATAGAGATTCTGCCTATTTCCCTCTGCATACTCAGTGCTTGGTTTGGGTTCCTTACTGTGTTCTCTGATTCATAGTACACATTTCAGATCACAGCCTCACCTCTACTCCTCTTCCTTGGGCTTAGCAGTGAGTCTTTGCCAGACACCAAGCGGATTCTATTTCTGTGAAATAGTATAAGAAAAGCAAAAGTAGTTTGTCATTGCAGGCACTAGAAAAGTGTGCCATGTCATGCTGTTGTAACCCTCTCCTTTCTATCTTCATCTCCTGCTCCAGTAAGCTTCAGAGAAGCTAGAATATCCAGCACTAAGTTTTCACTATAAATTAAGCTCCCTGAAGTCCAGAGAAAATACAATGGAACAGGCAAATGACTTGTTCTGTCTTTACATGACAGCTTTATTAGTTTGAAGAGCCAAATGAAACTGCAGGTTTGCATTTCATCTCATAGAAGATGGCATAATTTTTTTTGGAGCCATGTCACAGTTCATCTAAATTTGAATATGTGAGACATAGGGATCCAGAGTTAGATTTTTCTAGCTTATTTCTATAGCAACTGGAGTACAGTGCTATATACAGAGGTGCCACTCAATAAGTATATGCCCACTTCAGCACCTCTAAGCCTTACAAAGATGCTGGAACATTTGAGCAGCTCCAGAGAGAGAGGTGGATGAGAATGATGAGGACAAGAAGGCAAACTGATACATTGTTGCTGATATTTAGTGGCCTGGATCCCCTGTAAGTACAAGGGTGTGAACTGATGTCAGCGACTGCTGGCTATGGACCACTTAAGGGGGTCTGCAGTGAATCCACGAGAATGAACACGTGTCTGAAACATACTGAAATATACGGCTGGAAGAATAATTGCTATGGAAAAGTAGAGGATGGGAAACTGACCAAAATGTGATAATAACATTTAATTTAAACAAGCAGGCTGAAGTACACATGACAAAGATGGAATTAATAGCATTGCTAAACAGTTCATCCACAAATTAGAGAAGGGGTAGGATGTAGTATCAGTTGAGTGTGGATGAAGGAGCATGGAAAGGGAAGTAGAAAAACCACAAAGAATCATGTTTTTATGTTTTGCGGTACTTTAGGCAGCCTTGCCTTTTTCCCTCTTGCCTCTGAGTCAGCCACTCTGTGAAAGCTGGGACTTGCGGGTCTTGAGTTCTGAAGACAAAGCGGCAGTGTGAGGAGGTAGAGGGAACTAAAGAGGAGTTTTACCAGTCAAATATGCATTGGGGACCATAGGCTCCTCTTTAAAAATCAAACCGACAGCAACCGTTCCTTTGGGCAACTGGTAGAAAGGCACAGAAGTAACTGAATCCTATAACTCTGTCACAGAGCAAGTTCCTGAACCTTTCTGAACTCCAGGTACTTCATCTGTCAAGGTGAGATCAGCTATCTACTTTTGCCCTCCTTGGGAAGACCCATTGAAATAACGTGTGAGGAAGTCCTCCATGCTCAGTGGACCCCTGGGATGCTGGTGGTGGGGGTTACCACGTATACACATGTCCTGAGGCTGCTATTTAAAAATGATCACAAACTGGGTGGCTTCAATTAACAGAAATTTTTTTTGGTATCATTAATATACAATTACATGAGCAACATTGTGGTTACTAGATTCCCCCCATTATCAAGTCCCCCCACATACCCCATTGCAGTCACTGTCCATCAGCACAGTAAGATTATTTATAGAGTCACTACTTGTCTTCTCTGTGCTATATATACTGCCTTCCCCATGCCCCCTCACATTATGTGTGCTAATTATAATGTCCCTCCCTTACCACGCACCCTCCCCAGTCTCTTTCCCTTTGGTAACTGTTAGTCCATTCTTGGGTTCTGTGATTCTGCTGCTTTTTTGTTCCTTCAGTTTTTGCTTTGTTCTTATGCTCCACAGATAAATGAAATCATTTGGTACTTGTCTTTCTCCACCTGGCTTATTTCAGTGAGCATAATACCCTCTAGCTCCATCCATGTTGTTGCAAATGGTAGGATTTGTTTTCTTCTTATGGCTGAATAATATTCCTTTGTGTATATGTACCACATCTTCTTTATCCATTCATCTACTGATGGGCACTTAGGTTGCTTCCATTTCTTGGCTATTGTAAATAGTGCTATGATAAACATAGAGATGCATCTTTTTCAAACTGGGCTGCTGCATTCTTAGAGTAAATTCCTAGGAGTGGAATTCCTGGGTCAAATGGCATTTCTATTTTGAGTTTGTCAGGAACCTCCATACTGCTTTCCACAATGGTTGAACTAGTTCACATTCCCACCAGCAGTGTAGGAGGTTCCCCTTTCTCCACATCCTTGCCAACATTTGCTGTTCCTATTCTTTTCTCTGCTGGCCATTCTCACTGTTGTGAAGTGATATCTTATTGTGGTTTTAATTTGCATTTCCCTGATAATTAGTGATGTGGAGCATCTTTTCATGTGCCTGTTGGCCATATGAATTTCTTCATTGGAGAAGTGTCTGTTCATATCCTCTGCCCATTTTTTAATAGGGTTATTTGCTTTTTGGGTATTGAGCCGTGTGAGTTCTTTATATATTTTGGATGTTAACCCTTTGTTGGATATGTTATTTACCAATATATTCTCCCATACTGTATGATGCCTTTTTGTTCTACTAATGGTGTCCCTTGCAGTACAGAAACTTTTTAGCACAATGCAGTCCCATGTGTTCATTTTTTATTTTGTTTTCCTTGCCCGAGGAGATGCATTCAGAAAAAAGTTGCTCATGTTTATAATCTTCGAGATTTTTGCCTATGTTTTCCTCTAAGTGTTTTATGGTTTCATCACTTACATTCAGGTCTTTAATCCATTTTCAGTTTACTTTTGTGTATGGGGTTAGACAATAATCCAGTTTCATTATCTTGCATGTAGCTGTCCAGTTTTGCCAACACCAGCTGTTGAAGAGGCTGCCATTTCCCCATTGTATATCTATGGCTCCTTTATTGTATATCAATTGACCATATATGCTTTGGTTTATATGTGGGCTCTCTAGTCTGTTCCACTGGTCTATGGGTCTGTTCCTGTGCCAGTACCAAATTGTCTTGATTACTGTGGCTTTGTAGCAGAGCTTGAAATCAGAGAGCATAATCCCCCCAGCTTTATTCTTCCTTTTCAGGATTGCTTTGGCTATTCAGGGTCTTTTGTGGTTCCATATGAATTTTAGAACTAGAATGCTGTTGGTATTTTGAGAGGAATTGCATTGAATCTGTATAGATTGCTTTAGGCAGGATGGCCATTTTGACAATATTAATTCTTCCTATCCATGAGCACGGGATGTGTTTCCAATTATTGGTATATTCTTTAATTTCTCTCATGAATGTCTTGTAGTTTTCAGAGTACAGGTCTTTCACTTCCTTGTTTAGGTTTATTCCTAGGTATTTTATTCTTTTTGATGCAATTGTAAATGGAATTGTGTTCCTGATTTCTCTTTCTGCTCATTCATCATTAGTGTATAGGAATGCAACAAATTTCTGTGTATTAATTTTGTATCCTGCAACTTTGGTGAATGAATTCAGATATTAGTAGTTTTGGAGTGAATTCTTTAGGGTTTTTTATGTACAGTATCATGTCATCTGCAAACAGGGATAGTTTAACTTCTTCCTTGCCAATCTGGATGCCTTTTATTTCTTTGTGTTGTCTAATTGTCATGGCTAGGACAAGCAACAGAAATTTATTCTCTCACAGTTCTAGAGGCAGAAGTCCAAAATCAAGGTGTCAGCAGGACTTGCTCCCTCCAAAAGCTCTAAAGGGGTCTCTTCCCTTGACTCTCAGCTTCCGGTGGATCAGGCATTTGTTGTTGGTGTCTGCATAGCTCCAGGCTCTGCCTCCATCTTCACATGTCATTCTTCTCTGTGTTCCTGTCTTTTCTTCTTATAAGGACACTTATCATTTGATTTAGGGACCACCCAGTTAGTCCAGGGTGATCTCAAGATCCTACATGTGATTACACCTGCAAAGAACCTTTTCCCCAATCAAGTCACATGCACAGGTGTGGGGGTGATGATTTGGACATCTTTTGGGGGCCACAGTTCAATCCACTGCCCTGGATTTCTAAATACCAAAGTCTGTTGGCCACTCGTAGCTCGCTGTGAATTAGCTTAAGTAGATAAGGGACCTATGAAAAGAATAATGAGAGTGTTGCTCTGCTGAGAACTGAAGGAGAGCTTTCTTGGAGCTTGGAAAGTTCTGGAGGTGGGAAGACAGGGTGGAGTACCATTGGTCATGCATGGAGGAGACAGAGTCTGGGACAGCTTGTCCAGCACTGAGGGAGGGGGAACACAGAAGAGAAGGAGATGGGAAATTAAAGACACACGTCACCTTCTTTAGGTTCATTCCTGGGGCCCTGGGGCCTGCTGCTGCATATGACACAGAAAATCCCTTCAAGCTGCTTTGCTTGGCATGCTTGGCCAGCTGGGCCTCGGGTCTGGCCTGTTACGTAAGTGTGAAATGAGATACACTGGCCTCCCTAAAGAACAAGTATACATTTGAATAGGGTAGCCAATCCCTGTAGCACATGGGAATGCATGGCACGTAATTAATACACTGTCAGGGGAGTTCCTCACTATGATGAACAGAAAGCAAGTGGATTACTGAGCCTATAGGATGCTGCTCTCTGTTAGCCACCCCATTCTCACTGCCCAATCCTGTGGGAGCTGCAACTAACATATAGCACCTCTTAAACCAGTAATGCATGACCCCACTAGGGGCTTGACCTCAACAAAGCCCATCAGCAGGGCCTTAGGTGATGTCTGGGTGACTTTCATTGACTTCAGCAGCTCTGCCTGTTCCTAGCACACCTGGAGTAATTTTGAAATCCCAAGAGCATCTTAGGAAGAGGGATCTGGACTTTAAAGCTCTTCCTTGTTCTAATATCTGATGCACATTCACTTATTCTAAATAACAGCAATACACAGTGAACATTTGGTTATGCTCTAAGCACTGTCTTTGTGCTTATGATGCATTATTTCTTTAATTCTCACTAGAATCTTGCAAGGCAGGTATATTACTGTCTCCACTTCTCAGGTTAAGAGACTGATGACCAGAGAATTTAAGTAACTTGCCCTAAGTCATAGGTTTAGTAGGTGGAGGAGTCAGAAATCAAATCCAGGTGTCTCTAATAGCAAAGCCCTTGCTGTAAGCTATAGCCTTGGGGTCACAGGGGCAACCATTTGCATAGCAGAAGAAGCGGGGAGGGATCCAGGCAAAAAGACACTTCTTACAAGGAGGAGTTACTCAAAGACTTAGGAAGTCAGAGGAGAATTTTCAGGCCACATGGCAGGTACATTCCTGTCACTGCTCAGTACCCTGGCCTCATGTGTCCTCTGCTGTCAGCACACAGCTTCTCAAAAACACTGATGGGACAGAATGGAGCTGTCCTCAAGAAAGTGGTAGAAGCTGACAGTATGGAAATGTTTCAGGTCAGCTCTTACCAGAACTTCTGGTTTGAAGTCAGGATGGCCTGGAAAAACAAAACAGAACAGGACAGATGGTTGCTCTCAGGACAGCTTCTTTTAAGAAATGGGATTCTATGTCCTTATTTAACACAGAGCAAACCCTCTCTCTGAGTGGCTTGTCTCTTTACCTAGCTACAAAGCACTCTATCTTTTGATATGTAAGCCTGGCTTCCCCAAGGTAATGCTAGGCAAGGGACACTGCTGGCTAACAGGAACCCAAATACAGTTATAGACGCTGGTGGATAGAGACCCTTTCACCACTATAACAAGCTGCTGTGAATAATCCCAAATCTCAGGCTCCGGGTTATTTAAAATGCTCAGTGATAATTGAATACAGCTGTTTGACCATTTCTAGATGATTTCTATTTCACAGTTAGGAAACACCAAAGAAACTTCTGTTGCTCCAGTTACAAAAAAGGCATTTCTTCTTGGGAACTCTACTTCTATAAAAATAATTGTACACGTGTTGGAGGAAGAAAACCATGCATACCTTTTTGGCATGTAATATATAAACTCCAGTTCCAGGCCCTGCCCATCAACTCATAAAAAGTATAATTTAAAATGTCTATTTTTCAAATTACTCCCATGAATTATTATGAAGAAGGCCATATTTTCTGTTCGTCAAAAATTAATTTTTTTCACATGGTAACTCCAGGAAAGTTTAAACATAATGGAATTTTGTTCTTGAAAGAAAGTGCTCCAGTCACTATTGGTGCATAACAAACTACCTCAAAATAGAGCAGCTTAAAATAACAACCATTTTTAATATGCTCATGGATTCTCTGGGTCAAGAACTTGGATAGGGTACAAAGGATGTGTTGATTCTGCTCCATAAGGTCTGAGATCTCAGCTAGGAAGCCTGAGAAGCTGACCTTACCAAAGGCTGGCGGCTGGAACTGTCTAGGTACCGCTTCCCTCCTGTATCTGGCATTTGGGCTAAAATGACTTGAAGAGCTGGACTGGTGAGTGGAGCAGCTAAATGTGGCCTCTCCATGTGGTCGACTTCCTGGCAGCATGGCAGTCTCAGGGCCCCAAATGTGAGGGTTCCAGCAAACGAGGCAGAAGCTGAATTGCCTGGTAAGACCCACAGCATCACTCCCACCACACCCTGTTGGCCACAAAAGCCCAGGCAGATTCAAGGGAGGGGCCACATTGTAGAAGGGCATGTGAGATGGGTGTTACCGTCACAGTTGTCTTTAGAAAAATGCCATCTGCCATAAGGATAAAAAATGTCTAGGTGGTTCACAATGCACATTATCCAAGACATGAGTTGACAACTGGAGGGAAAATCTTTATTGAAGTAAGTTTCTTGAAGGTATATCTACTTTATCCAGGATACAGTTAACAACAGTGGTGATAACTATAGCAACAAATCTTAACATGCTCACTGTATACCAGACATGGTTCCAAGTGTCTATATTAAGCAGTTCATCCTCAGTGGAAACTGGGTTGCAAAGAGGTTAAGTAACTAACCCAAAGTTCCACAGCTAGAGATCAATAAAACCAGGTCTTGAGCCCTGGAAATTCAAGTCCACTTGCTGTGTGTGTGCTTTAATCACTCCACAACATTGCCCCTCTAATCCAATGGGAGAAATATGTAAAGTAAAATGAAAAGCAAACTATAAATTGACATTTATTTCCAGGCTATCCTAGGGAATGTGGACTGATCTTAATTGATTGTCCCACACATGCTAGGTATTGTGCTCTATGTGTTACACCTCTTAATTCTCACAATAACCCTAGGGTTATTACACAAGAGAGAATGGTGTGGAAGTGTTAGGTAGCTTGCCCAAAGTCAGAGATCTGCTAAATGATGGTTGTGGTATTCAAAACTAGATTTATTCATTTATTCATCAAATTTGTCTGCTCTATCTTTCCACAGCCACAGTCTACCTACTCTCAAAAGTTTTTGTGTTAGGGTCCATTTGACTCCTAGCTGAAATAATTCACTGTGGAGTCTTTTGCTTCTTGATAGCATGACATTTGGGGGACATAGCTGAGTGACTCAGACCAGCTAAAAATCCCTTGGTTTGATTATGGAGCTTTGGGGACTAATATTGCAGCATTTGTGTTTGTCTTTGTAAATTCCTGCTAGATACAAACCATGACTTTTATATTAGGCAATAAGCCTGAATTCTGGAAGGGATTTTTTTCTCTCTAAGAATATGACTTATTGAATACCTGACATTTTAAAGAATTTATCCTTTGCCCTATCTGGCCATTAATTGAGCAGTAACTTCTCTGAAAAGGTCTGTGTTTTACTTGGTCTTCAGCTATAATTTGATAGGCACTCAACTGTAACAATGATTATGAAGCACTTAAGGAGGGCTGTGTATCTGAAGATGCTTTCTCCATGTTTTCTCATCCTGTGCTTTCCCCTTCTAAGTCTCCAATCCCAACTGTGCCAGGGCCTTTAACTAATTTTAAAAGAGTTTCTTGACACGCCATGAAAGAAAGAGGCAAGTTGACTTTGGAATCCAAAGATACTTGTATATTTATTCTATTTCATGAATGTGACTGACACCTTGAGCTTTTGTACCACAGTGCCCTCTTGGTGTTCTTCCTGTAGACAACTAGTGTTCTAACTTACTCAGGCTCTGTGGATTCAGGGGGTTGTGCTGTTTGCCTTTTCTTTAACAACAAAAAAGGCACCAAATATATCACTGCTTCAAGACTGCCACTATGCTTTGCAGGGTTAAGACCTAGTGGATTTTCCTGGGCTCTATTCACAAAGCAAGTTGAGGGGTTTCAGTTCATATGCCCTTATCAAGTAATAATGACATTATTTGGAATCACATCCATTCTTAATGGGATAGAATTTAAATTAATGACAGGAGATCAAGAAGAAGTCACAAAGGTCTCAAACAGTTACAGAATCCACCAACATCATTCAGGCATCAATATAGACAGGAATCTAATGAATGAATAATATCTCTTATAAAATACGAAAGGATATAAAAACCATTTGGATGTGTTTATCTTAGTTCACTTTCCAGTACAAAAGCTCCTTGACAAGAAGCCAAGCCCTTTTCATCTTAGTGTATGTTTAGCGCCAAGTGCATAGTATATTTTTAATTGATGTCTGTTGACTTGCTCAGAACTATCTCAGAAACTTGCTCACAGGACTTTGTTTAAACCTGTCATAGAAATACAAGCAAGAAAGGGCTGAATTTTTTATGTGGCTCAATCCTCCCCCAACTCTCCAGCGCAGAGCTCTCTGCTTGAAATCATCCTTGGCCTTTAATGGACTAAGCTGTATTTTTACAACTGTGATACACTCATAGTTCCACTGAAAATCTTGTTGATAACTCACCTAATCTCGAGGGCTCCAGAATGATTTACAGTTTGCAGGACATATAGTGGACACTCAATATAATCGATGAATGATTGCAGTGACTGAATTATCCATCTCCTTAGGAAAAGTTTTTCTCTTAAATTCCATCTGTCACAGTGGTTACTCATCAAATCCTATTCTGGATGAAAACTGCAGTTCTTTGCCAACACTTTGGACAGGCATGCTTTGCTGTGTACCTTCAGTTTTCTTCAGGGAGCACTGGAAAGGGTGAATGCTATCCCCTTCTGTCTTTTGTGGCAGACCAAATGCAGTCTTCATCCAGAGTTAAAGTATGCACACACACACAAAATTATCTTAATCTTATTGCAAGAAAAAGAAAAACACTCAAGCTTGTTGAAGTAAAGAATTTATTGTAAGGTAATGAAGAAATCCTTTGATTCTGATGATATAGCTGGGAACTTAAAGAACTCATTTATCTCCAGGCAGATAATTTCTCTTGGTCTTTCTCAGAATCCTCTCTTTACTTCTGTTTGCATATCAGCTCTGTTTCCATATCCTCCCTGTGGAAATCAGCTTCTTTGACAGGCCTTTTGGGGTCTGCATCCCCATAACTTCAGCTATACCTAGCTTTGGATTTAGTGTCTTTACTTTGGCCATGAAGCTAACTCCATTACTAAGTCTGTATGACCTTATGGCTCTGGAGCTTAAAATGTCATTTGATTCAGTCTTATGTTTCAATTTCCAAAATTTCTAGGAGAGAAAATTTGAATGGCCTAGTTTAAGTCCCATGCCCATTCTTGGTCCACTTATCAAGGGGATGAGTCATACCCCTTTAAGGCTGTTAGAAGGAAAAGTTCTTCCAATAGGGGATGTGGGCAGAAATAAATGATATATCTAGAACAACGAGCTTCAAATGTTACCCTGGAAATCTGTGTTTGGAAGGAGTAGATATTTTTGATTAGATTGCCACAAGAACATTTAAAATAAAAATGATGAAAATTCATTCTCATGTTTTGTAACAAATACTAATTCACTTTTTATTGCTAAAATACATCTTCATCTCTGTATGAAGATATTTCTCTTCCACAAATCATCTTTAGAGAATAATTTCATGAACCCTGGGCTTGGAAGTCCTAAGTTAGAAGCCAAACAACAAGGATAAATCCTTCAAATGTTTTTGTTTCTTCTGGCAGTTTCATTGGTATGATCATTTAGCTTAAATTCAAGTGAGGTTGGAGATCATGGAAATCAACCTCCCAGGAAAAGATTGAAAAAACTGGAGATACTTTTGAAGCTTAAGCAGATGAAAGAGATTATAAGTAGTCTTGAATCTTTCTCTGGTAATTTACTCATTTAAAACTCTGCTTTATTCAAAAATAACATTTGAATTTGTTGAAGAATTGACTTTGTAACATATGGATAATCTTACATCTTAAAGATTAAAATAAAGACTGACTAGAAATGACTGTAAATATGAACATTTAAACAAATTTTAAATGGTGTCATTTTAATTTAATTGTATAAAATTTGTAACATTAATAATACCTGTTTCCAAGAGCTTGCTTCAATTCAGCCCCAAATATCCTACCTACACTATGTTTATGGTACCTGCCATCTCACAGTAGCTTCTAGTAAGGCAGTCTGTACCCGAATGAGAGACAGCACCATTGGCAGCTGTGTTTTCTAGCATCTGATTCTTCCTTACTGATTGATTGACCAGGGGGAACGACCCAGACTAAGGCTGACCTGCAACCCCAACCTGATGTTGGAAAAACATGTGGAGCCAATCGTATTCCCTTTCTCAGGAACTGGAACTAAGATATGCCAAAGAAGGAACTTAGGAAGTATTATTAGGAGCAGAAGCTGAATGATGGTAACATAGAGAAGCTTGATTGCCAATGTGCTGTGCAAAAGTCAAAAAGGGAAGAAAACATGAGTCAGTAGAAGAAAGCTTCTTGGAGAGAGAAAGAGGAAAGCAGCGGCCCATTACACACCAGGCACCTTCTGAGGGATGGCCAGCCCACCAACAGAACAGGGTCCCAGGAGCTGCCCTGGTTCTGGGTTTGATCACATGGACAATTACAGCAAAACCTCCCTTTTCTTAAAGTATCTTAAGTAACTCAAGAGGCCTAACTTTAACAGCATCTCATCCTGGGTTCATGTACAAAGGGTAAGGGCTGCCAACTTACATTAGACAGTGAAACTTGATAATTTGATATTTGTGATACTAACATTGATCTTTCAATAATGAAACCTGAGAAAATCTGGGGGCAGGAGCAGTGGAGAGCATGTCAGCTTGCTCTCCCAGAGGCACGAGCTGGACCTCTCCTTCGCCCTCACTGAGGTAGCAAATTTAGCAGCTGGCTAAGGACTCAGCTTCAGGAGATACACCCACCAACAGAGGGATGAAAACGTGTGCTGCTCAGAGGTGACTGGGCCATTCCAGTCCTGGGTCTAGTGAGAGGGGATTGGGGCATGACAGGGAGGCTTTTCCAATCTTTGAATAAGCAGGATGGCTCCTTGGCAAAGCTTCGAACTCCTTCCTGCCTCAGGGTGAGGAGTCTGAAGGGCACAGAAGTTGAAGTGAGCTTTTAATCACCTTATGTTACGTAGTCACTCTGGCAACTGAGGTGGAAGAGATTTGGGGGAAAGCTGGATGCGCCAGTGCCTCTGTAACATCAGAGAGTAGAGTGTGAGGGTATGTGTGTGTATGCGTAGTACCAGGGATTGGGCCTCCATCACTGTCATCCATAAGAGAGAAATGGCTCTCTGGCATGCTTAGGGAAAGTACTGGGAGACACAGGTGGTCTCAAGAGCATCAAGCAATTCCTGGAAGGTGGACCAAAACAGGTTATGATTTCCCCACACAGTATATTGTGAATAGGCATTTTTGTCCCTGTGCTTTTAAGTCACTTTAGGACAGGGAGGTACATCCACTTAGTTATATAGTCCTGCATGCAAGAAGTTTACATAAGACAGAAACTGCTGATGATGACAGACATAAAAGGACATACAGCCAATATTGCCAATAGGTATAAATTAAAACCTGAAGAGGCACCATAGCATATTTCATAGATTCTGGAACCAGATATTTTGGGTCTAAAGCTGTCCATTGCTTATTAGCTATATAACTTTGGTCAAGGCACTTAAATTCTCCATACCCCAATTTTCTCATATATGTAATGGGGATGATGATCACTGCACCTACCTCATGTGGTTATTGTGGGGATTAAATGTGTTAATTTGTGTAAAGCCTATACAATAGTACCTGGCACATAATAAACGTTGTGTCCTGTATTATTATTTACTGCACTTTAGGAGTAAGACAGAGAGAGGTAGAGACTTGTTGAAGGCCACAGGATGCTCAGCCACAAAGCTGCTGTTTGACACTGGTCCTTCTTTAACACTCTAAAACAAAACCCAACTTTGCATTTCTCATGACTCTGTGAGGGAAATACAATATTAACTATACTTTACCTTCAATTATAGGCAGAGAAAACTAAAGAATGAGAAGAGAAATTTTGCACTAAAGGTGATGCTCCTATCTAATTTGCCCTCTTTTCTTTCTGGGGAGGGGGGCTCTGAGCTGTTCTCCCTTTATTGTCATTTTCTCTGCAGTAACATGAAGGAGTGGAATCCCTTGGCAGCTGTCTAGACAGTGTACACCCTTAAGATGCTCTAGAACCACACTATTAAAACAATTCCAGGGCTCAGCACATGGTCTGGCACATGGTTGACACTCATTGTCTCTTCTCTTATTTTAAATGATTAAATGTCAATTTTTCTCCCACTATTTTGACCCTATCACCTCCTGTCTCAATTCTCCAATAAGACTTCTCTTCTTCACGTTTAAATTATCCATCCTATATTTCAAACTTTTCAGTGATCTCAGCTGGAGGTAAACTTCCTTATCTCCTTTTGTCTAGTTGGTCCCTTTCACTATTCTTTGCTTACTTCTTTAGTTATACATTTCTTACTTGTTTTTATCCCACACATAGTACTAAATACGTAACTCCTTCTATACTTTAGTATTTTGTTTACACTCTAATTTTTCTGCTTTCTTTCCATTGGAATTATAATTGTAATAGATAATTTGGAGGCATTTTTCCAGTCCACATCCTGTTTCCTCCAAAATTTGCTCCCATAGCAACTATGTTTGATTGTATGACCCTGACCCTTTAACCCTAGCTGATGGGACCATGGGTAGTTTTTGTTTGTTGTTTTAAGTCACTAAGACTTAGGGTGTTTTGTTTTGCAGTAATAGACAGCTGCAATCATCATCAAAATACATTCATTATCCTCCAAAGTTGCTTAATAAAATCTCTATTGTGAATGAAAAAACACGCTTAGAGCTATAGACATTTCAACTTAATATCCATATGATTTTATTATAAAAAGATTATAGCGTGCAGAAAACTTCCCTAGTGAATATAATGTGTAGTACCAAACATATGGTAAGTCTGATAAACGCCAGAAAGATTATGAACTTTTAAGTGCCTAGTGGAGGAGGGAGAGGGCAAGGGATTTGATGTTTTTAAGATTTTTTAAATTATCTTTCAGCATCATTTGGTCTGGACATAGAAGAGGACACAGTTAACAAAATGCTTAACATTTACTTAAATGTAGATAATTTCATAGAAGAAATAAATTTGGTTAGTTCAATTAAGGTTCTTCTCTGTTTGTATTTATGGCTTGTTTTTAGTCAACTGCAGATCTTTCTGGCATATTAACTTCAGCTAATCATAACAAGATTGAGCACAAGAAGGGAAAGACTTCTTGTATAATTGACCAGTGGCCAAAGCAAAGCCAAAGGTTAATAAGAGTTTATATTTACCAGGAAGGTGAATATTTTGTGAATTAGTAGTTTTGGTTTTGTGGGTTTTAAAGTGTTTAACTCCCCCATTACTGTGATTAAGCAGCAACCTTGGTTTAAGTTCTTTCAAAATGAATAAAAATTGTCATTTTGTCTTATTTTTTAGCTTAGGGAGTAGTTATAACTTCTCCCTGTTATCTGGTGCTCACGTCTACTTTAACTGTTGACCACGGGGGTCAGCTCCACCTGTGCTGAGATATATCAGGGTGCCCTTGGGTTTTTCATGCAAACAGGTCTGTGGTAATGGATATTAGATTACTGCCTCATGTGTTGATTTTGCAGTTAAACACACCCAGCTACTTCGTATATGCAATTATAATGGCGGAATTTAAAAGAACATAAGGTAAGAATCAAACGAACACATCCAGCATAATTTAAGGTCAAATGGACAGTCACAAGCAAGTTAGTGGGGGAAGAAACATTAGATCATAATTTTAGATTTAGCTTCCTGACATCAGCTGATTTTTTTAGTACTCCCTCATAATCAGGCTATTTTGCATAGTATCTGATAGTTCATAAAGCATTTTCAATTGAGTTCATTTCTTATTTAGATTCCAATGTCCTAGTTGCTACAATGGGAACATTTCACAATCAGCAGGAAAGCTTTAGACTGTGTGGACTCCACTAGAGTCCCACACCCTCCCTCATTGTCTCTCATTCTGGATCAGGTTTACCTCCAAAATGTGAGTCTCTAGGACTCCTGGTTTCCTGATGCCTTATACCCAGCTGTGCCATTTGCTGCATCTATACTATGCCTTACAATAATATGTCCTAAATAAATATTTATCAAATTGACTTATTATTACAGGGCTACACAAAACAGGTACAGGGAGGTTTCAACACATACTGATACATTTTTATTTAATATTTCCAAATTCTCCCTCCCATAATATTCTTCCTGTAGTTTTATTTTTAAGATGACAGCACTAAATGTGTTTTAATACTTTGCAGTATACAAATGACTATTACATGCACTAATCTCATTTGATGGTCTCAAAAACCTTGTGAGATATATAGACAGGAAATTGTTATTCCTATTTCATAGATGGGCAGGCCACAAAGGCATTAGGTGATGGAGAACTGAGGTCTCTGTCTCCTAATTTAGTCCTTTTCCATTTCTCCTGCCTCAGTTTAACGTTTTTCCTTGAGTCCCTGTCTCGGTGGAAGATGAAAGCAGGGAGGCCCTCTCTCAGGACTATATCACTGTTACATGTTCCCTTCATTGTTTGCAGTAACTCTGGCCTTGAGCTAAGAATATAAAAACAAATTCCTTTATTCAAAAATCATTTATCATGTAGCATCTAAAATGTTTATCTTGATTTTGCATTTTTTGGTCTAACAATACCTATGTAGGTAAAATTGTTAGATGATTTTATTTTTTATTGTTTCAATAGCCATACGCTACTCTCCAGTGATTTCCAATATCAAAGAGAAGCAAATCTTGTGTTGACATCATTACCCTCATGCCCTGAATGATCTGTCTTCTACCAACCTTTCCAACTTTTTTTTATATCCTTTTCCTGCTCATTCAGTCAGCTACAGCAACATGGAGTTCTTTCTGTTCCTAATATTTGTCAAGATCATTTTCATCTTAGGGCATTTGTACTGGTTGTACCTTCTGGATGGAATATCATGCCTTCAGATCTTGTGCACATCTTGCAGAGATGACTCTGTCATATCATGCAGTATGATAAGTGAAAAGAACTGTGTATAATATGCTGACACTTCTGTGTGTTTTCTTGGAATTATTTACACAAACATACATAGAGAATAGTGCTAGAAAGATAGACAAGAAATTGATAACAATAGCGTGGCTCTTGGGGGAAAGGTGGTTTTCCACCTGGGACAAATTCTCTATGAATGCAATAGAATGGAAGGAAAGCAAGGGTGAGAGGATGGGGAAAGGCTTTTTATTTCTCATAGCTCAGTTTCTCTCCCAGTGCACTCCCAAGTCCTCCCTCTCTGGCCATGGTGTGCTGTCTGCCCCCTCTCTCTTGGCTCTGCTTCCCAAGTTCGGTCCCTCTGGCCTTAGCATGCACTCTGCTTCCCAGGCCCCTTCCTCCAGGAGGAACTCCATGGAAAACTCCCTGGTAACCAGAAGGCTCCTGACATATTTGAATTACTACCTATATGTGTTATTTTTTGAAAAAATTTAAGTCTTTTTAAAAGAGTGAGTAAAAAAGAACCCATTGGATTGTCTAAACCTAACAAATTAGAAGTATAACAGGGATAAATATTTAATATTTCATGTAGATTTAATAATTCAATTGTATGGGTCCTGGTGAGATGAATCCTGCTTAAAAGCAGTTCATCTGACAAAAAGCTAATATTTTATTGACTACAAGCTCAATATGGCCCAACCATGTGACTGTTAAAAAAGTGACTGTCTCTACCCAACAGCAGCAGAATGTACATTCTTAAGTATACATGGAACATTCTCTAGGATAGATGACATGTTAGATAACAAAACAAGTCATACTAAATTTAAGGACATTGAAACCATACCCACTATCTTTTCTGACCACAATGGAATGAAGCTAGAAATCAATAGCAAAAAAAAAAAAAAAAATTGGAAAATTCACAAATACTTGGAAATTAAACATCACACTCTTGAACAATCAATGAGTCATAAAAGGAATCAAAAGGGAAACTATAAAATGTCTTGAGATAAATGAAAATGGAAATACAATACACCAAAATTTATGGGATGAAGTAAAAGCAGTACTAAATGGAACTTTATGGTAATAAACACCTGCCTTAAAATAGAAGTGAAATCTCATGTAAATAACCTAATTTGAGGGACTCTCTCATCCCCTCCTGGCGTGAGCCAGGAGCTCTGTCCTTTCACTTTATCTCTAAATAAAAGCCTGTACCTTGCTCTCCTAAAAAATAAAAAATAAAAAATAAAAATAACCTAATTTGACACCTTATGAAACTAGAAAAAGAAGACCAAACTAAGCCCAAAGTTAGCAGAAGAAAGGCAATAAAGATTAGAACAGAAATAATCAAAATAGAAAAACAATAGAAAAAAATCAACCAAACTAAGAAGTTGTTTTTGAAAACAGCAACAGAATTGACAAGCTTTTAGCTAGGCTAAATAAAAGAACAAAAAGAAAGACTCAAATAATCAAAATCTGAAATGAAAGTGGGGACACTATTATCACTTCTTCAGATTGACCCTGTAAGCAAAAACCTCACAACAAAAAAAATTCTAATACCAGATGGCTTCATTGGTGAATTCTACTAAACATTTAAAGAAGAATTAATACCAATACTTGTCAAACTCTTCTAGATGTTGAATAAGAAGAAAGATGTCCGATATCATTTTATGAAGCAAGTATTATTCTGATAACAAAGCCAGAAAAAGACATTACAAGAAAAGAACACTACATGCAATACCCTTAATAATATAGATGAGAAAACACTCAACAAAATACTAGTGAACTGAATTCAACAGCACATTTAGAGCATCATACACCATGACCAGGTGGATTTATTTGTGGGATGCAAGGATGGTTCAACATATGAAAATCAATGTGGGACACCATATTAACAGAACAAAGGACAAAAATCTCATGATGATCTTAACAGATGCAGAAAAAGCATTTGATAAAATCCACCACCTTTCTTAATGAAAAAACATGCAACAAACTAGGAGTAAAAGGAAATATCTCAAAATAATAAAGGCCATATATGAAAATCCCACAGCTAATATCACACTCAGTGGTGAAAAATGGAAAGTGTTTCCTCTGAGTCAGGAGCAAGAAATGGATTCCCACTCTTGCTACTTCTATTCAACATAGTACTGGAAGTTCTAACCAGAGAAATTAGGCAAGAAAAAGAAATAAAAGGCATCCAAATTGGGAAATAAGTAAAATTATCTGTTCACAGATGGTATGATCTTATATGTAGAAAATCCTAAAACTTCCACACCAAAAATGTTAGAAATAATAAATGAATTCAGTAAAGTAGCAGAATACAAAATCAGTATACAAAAATTAATTGTGTTTCTATACAATGACCATGAACTATTTGAAAAGGAAATCAAGAAAACAATACCATTTACAATAGCATCAAAAATAATAAAATACCTGTGAATAAACTTAACAAAGCTGACCAAAGACTTGAACACTGAAAACTACGAAACATTGATGAAAGACATGAGAGAAGACACAAATAAATGGAAAGTTATCCCATGTTCATGGACTGGAATGCTTAATATTGTTAAAATATCCATACTACCCAAAACAATCTACAGATTTAATGTCATCTCTATCAAAATTCCAATGACATTTTTTACAGAAATAGAAAAAACAATCTTAAAATTCATATGGAACCACAAGGGACCCTAAATAGCCAAAATAATCTTAAGAACAAGCTGGAGGTCTCAGACTTCCTGATTTCAAAACATATTATAAAGCTATAGTAGTCAACAGTATGATACCAGCATAAATGTAGACGTATAGACCAATGGAACAGAATATAGAGCCCCAAACCAAACTCATGTGTGTAAGGTCAAGATCTTTGGCAATAGTGAAAATAATACACAATGGGAAAAGGATAGTCTCTTCAACTACTGGTGCTGGGAACACTGGATATCCACATGCAGAAGAATGAAATTGGACCCTTATCTTACACTACATACAAAAAGTCAACTCAAAATGGATTGAAGCTTACACATAAGGCTTGAAACTCCAAAGCTCCTATAGGAAAACAAAGGGGAAAAGCTTTATGATATTGGTCTTGACAATGATTTCTTAGATATGACAATAAAAAGCACCAGCAACAAAAGCAAAAATAGACAAGTGGGACTACATCTAACTAAAAAGCTTCTACACAGCAAAAAAAAAAAACAAAAAAAAAATCGAGAGAGTGAAAAGGCAACCTGTAGAATGGGAGGAAATATTTTCAATGGATTGAAAATATATGATAGATTGAAAATATATGATAAAGTATTCATATCCAAAATACTTAAGAAACTCATACAACTCAATAACAAAAAAAAAAAAAGATTAAAAATGGGCAGGAACAGAAGAGACATTTCTCCAAAGAACATAAACAAATACAGCAAACATATGAGAAGATGTTCAACATCACTAATCATTAGGGAAATGCAAATCAAAACCATAATGAGATATCATCTTACACCTGTTAGGATGTTCAATATAAAAAAAATAGAAAATAAAGGATGTTGAAAAGGATGTAGAGAAATTAGAACCCTGCATCCTGTTGGTGGAAGTGTAAAATTGTGCAACTGCTATGAAAAATAAAAAAGGTTCCTCCAAAAAAAAATGCAACTATCATATTATTTAGCAATCCCACCTCTGGGTATTTATTGAAAAGAATTAAATCAGCAGCTCAAAGAGATCTGCACTCCCATGTACATTACAGCATTATTCTCATTAGCCAAGAAATGAAAACAACCCAAATGCCCATTGATGGATGAATTGATTTAAAAAGTGTAGTAGTATACATACAATGGAATATTTATTCAGCCATAAAAAGAATAAAATCCTGTCATATGCTACATCATGGATAAACCTGGAGGACAGCTTGCCAAAAATAAGCCAGTTACAGCAGAATAAATACTGCAAGAGTCCACTTATGTGAGGAATCTGAATCATCAAACTCATTAAAATAGAAACTACAACGGTGGTTGCGAGGGGTTGCTGGGAGGGAGAAGTAGGCAGTTACTATTCAGTGGATACAGTTTCGGTCATGTGAGATGAAAAACTCTAGAGATCTGCTGTACAATATTGTGCTTGTAATTAATACTGTGCTGTCCCCTTAAAAAATTGTTGAGGATAGAGCTCATGTTAGGTGATTTTTACCAAGATTAAAAAAAAAAAAATGAGTGCTCCTCACAATAGCAAGCAAAGAAATGCAAATAAAACTTACCACCTTTCCTATTAGTAAGGGTGTCAAAATGCTGGTCAGAGTTCCCTGAGGCAGGCTCTCTCATTTCTTGCTAGCTACAGTATAAACTGGCAGGCCTAACTGTTCTGAGAAACCCTTGGGAAATACATATCAAAGGGTCTTAAAAATGTTTATGCCCTTTAATGTAACTACTGTATTTGGAGGAATCTGTTTTCATAAGGTAATAACAAATATGAATATTTATTGTTTATAAGACCAAAAATTAGAAGTCTTCTCAATGTTCCAAAAGAAATGAAAGATTGATGGTTAATAGATGTTGATACTTAAGATGAAACAACAGAAATGTTGATGAAGTTTTAGTCACAAGAGAAACGTGCTCATAATATAGTATTAAATGAAAAAAGGGAGAATGAACTGTGCAAAGGGTGATTACCCACAGCATTATCAACACTATGTCAAAAAAACAAAAAAGATGAAGGAAATCCATAAACATTATATAGGGTTGTTTCTGGTTAATGTAATCATAGATGATTAAAAAAAAAATCCTTTCTTCATGTTTTCCAAACTTCTGTCAAAGAGCTCACGTTACTCTCCCAATCTGGAAAGTAATATATATATATATATAATTTAATATAAATATAGTAAACATATATATTAAATTTAAAAATCAAATGTGATGGTTTCATGAAAAAAGAAAATCAGTTTGTCCAAGCACATATATTTGAAAGTATTTTCTTATTCTCCAGTTTTTCCTAACATGAACATGTAAGGTAGAATGTAGAGTGACCAAACGTTTGGCTCTTCATTCTAGAAATATTGACAGGGATTCGATTGCTTTTATTTAAGGTATAAATAAGATAAACATAAAATTCTCATTAAATCTTTTCATTCTGACTTCAAAGAGGTAGACAAACCAGGGAGAGAAATCAAAAGAAAGCCTTAGATTATTTATTTGTATAGTAAATATATGGCCTCTGGTAGCCCAAGACATAGCATCAACTCCTTCTAGGCTGCTGTGGGTGGTTATCCTTAGAAGGGCAATTTAGGGGAGACATAAATGTGTAGCAAGCAGCAAGGAAAGGGGCAGGTCTGCCTGGCAGCCAGGTCAGTTGAACCCACCCTGGCTTTCAGTGGGTTGGCAGATGGCACAGCCAGATTGTCCCACCAGCCTGGAGCTACTAACTAAAACAATTACATTGAAGAAGAGATAAATTCATGCCAGGATCAGATTCCTAATATTAGCTGGGGATGGTGGGGCAATGTTATAATTGGCTTAAGTTGTAAGCAGAAACCTCTGAGGAGGGATAGGGCAGAGGAAATTGCCAGCTGACTGCTATAGGGACATAAGACTTTTATAGGAACAATCGACTCTGAGAAAATCAAGTTATGCCCCACTACTCTGTTCCCCTCCCAGCCCTGCCATTTGATCCTACTTGACAAGGTTCTTTTACCTTCTCTCATATGCATTTTCTTGAAATTCAGGGATGCAAATTTGGGGAACTTGGGCCCAATCTAGGAAATACACATGGTTTTGTTTGGCCCATGCTGTGTTTAAAATAAAAAGCAAAACAGAACTTAAGCGAGTTGCCCACAGTTAAAAGTTGGGAGATTTTGCGTAAAATTCGTGGTTACAACAAGCTGGAAGGGATGTCCAATGCCCCATGTAGATGGCATAGGCTCACCATTTTGCCACAGTCCTCATTCAGCCTATTTGCTCATTAGAGAGCCACTCCTGACCCCTGTATGCATCTTGAGGCTTTCAGGCCTCAGAATGATTGACAAAACTGGTCTGCACAAAACTGAACTGTGTAGGATAAAATGCCTCCACTAATACAAAAAATCCTTCAAAGCAACACTTCCTGTAAGTAACTCTGATAAAAGCAGACCTGATTAAGGACTATAAACATGCTCAAAGACATGCTGAAAGAGCAGAAAGAAAGAGATGCCTTCTGAAAGTGAAGGACACCCATGGGAAGACAACTACAAGGGAGAGCCTGCAAAGACTGGGACATCCTAAGGGAAACTCTCAGCCTAGTGTTTGGAACTTAGTAGGAGGTTAATAAATATGTGTTTTCCTCTTCCTAAGAGCAGATGCAGAGCACAGCAAGGAGGAAATGGAGCCAGAATTGTGTAGTGCAATGCACAAAAGCACAGCATGCCGAGAGAGAAGGAAGGAGGAGGGAATTGTAGCCTAGAGAGCGGTAGCAGTAACAGAAAGAGCTTTGGGAAGTTAGGGCAGAGCCAGGTACTAAATAACAGGGGACCGCCTAAATGCCGCAGGATTCTGGTAGGTCTTTGCTAGTCTTAAATCTATATGCTAAGTAGGAGCATAGAGTAGATAATATTAATAGAGAAGATAACATTAATCAAGCAGAACTTGAGACAGAAATTCACACCTGGACACTGATAATGAGAAAGCATTCAATTATTTAGTGAAGGATTGTTGGTTAAAACTATCACAATATATATATATAAAAACACAAAGGATTTGCAAAATGTACAGAATAGCTGTATTCAGCTGAAATATACAATTTCTGTACTTAGCTGAATTAAGTTAATTGTTTGAAGCATTTTTTGTGTGTTTGGCTTATCAATGGTGTGGCTTTAGTTACTTTGAAATAATTTATTTCTAAAGCCTTAATTTAAAAAAATCAGTTAATGGCATTACAAAACATCATATCACTACAGTAAATAACTTGCCAGAGAATGTTAGTCAAAGGATGCTGAGTGGCAGGTGAAATTATTTTTTTCTAGCCTTTTCCTTATGGTCATTGAAAGGAAGGAGCGACACACAGCAGCAATTCACCGGAGAATTCCGCTTTATTAGGGAAAGGTGCTGGGTTATATAGGAAGGGGAATGGGGTGATTGTAGTGTTACTTCTATGGGGCTGGTGGCTATTGGCTAGGTGCTGGGATTGGGAGTGGGGAGAGAGGTGATTGGGCTTCAGATGGCACCGGTGGGAACTGAGGACCCGGAAGAGAAGCCGGAAGTTTGCCATCTTACAGGTGGAGGCCCTTCATTCCCCCCTTTCTCCTCTATGGGGTTGTGGACATTGCTTTCTCTCTGACTGCTTCCTGCTGAATGGGGGTGGAGAAGGGAGTGAGGGCTTGAGGATTGGGAGGAAAGGGTTGATAGGACTCCCCACAGTAAGGATGAGTAGATGTGGACTTCTTCAGGTTGGAAATCAATGAAAGTTCCCTGTAACCATAGGTCGAGGACTTGTTGATTCCAATGGTGCCAAGAGGTTACGGGTGCCAGAAGCCAGGCGTCTGCGGCCACTGTTTCTAGGAACAGTTTCCAGTGGAGAGAGGGGTCCATCTCAGCGTGTGGTGAGGAGGTTATGTGAGGATGAGGGATCTTCTGTGGCCAGAAGCTGATAGTTCCTGAGTAAAAGCTGGTTGAAAGTTTGATTAGAGATTTTTCTGACTTGGGATTTGATGAACTTTATTATACAGGGTAAGAAGAGACAGGCGAGAAGAATGATTATTATGGGGCCTGCAATGGGCCAGAGCCAGGTAAGGAGGGGGTTTGTTAGTATTGAAGAGAATGGGTTGGAATTGGAAGCAGAGTGGAGGCTGGAGGCAAGGTCGGTGAGTTTGGTGATGTCAGTTTCTACAATGCTGGATTCGTTGATGTTATAGCACTCTTCTCAAAGGAAGATGCAGGTGCTGCCCTTTTCGGCTGTAAGCAGATCTAAGGCCCGCCAGTTTTGAAGGGTGACCTTAGCTAGCGAAGTGACCTGTCTTTGGAGAGAGGCTAGGGAATCGGCAGTGAATGTCAGGGCTCCCTCAAGTTTGGTGTTGAGATCTCTAATTGCCCATAGAGAGTGACCCAAGGCTCCTCCCCAAAACCCTGCCCCAATGGCTGAGGTGGTCAAAGAGATACCGACCATGATGGGAAGGAAAGCAGCCCTTTTTGTGTGCGAGGGCAAGGGAGGTTGGAGCTCAAGAAATTCTGCCATACTGTAAAGTGTAAGCTGTGGGATTAGGGTGACGAGAATGCAGGGTATATTGGAGTTGGGAGGCAGTGAGTTGAAAAGACTGCCATTACACCAAAAGAAGTGTCCCAGTTGTGTAAAAGTCTTAGAGCCGGACGTAGGGGTGTAGATAGAGAGGCAGTGAAGTGCGCTGGAGGGGGGTGGAATTGGGCCTACACAGTGGTGGATGGTGAGATTATCTGTGTATTCTGGTTCCCATAGGGGTATGTCTGCCAGGGGGTGGAGGGGTTGTCCTTCTGCATGGAAGGAGTAGTTGGAAATATTGAGGGGCACGACGGCCAGCAGTGGGTGCTGTAGTGATGCGCACAAGAAACAACTGGCGGTGTTGAGGGTGTGGTTGAGAAAGATGGTGGTGTCTTGAATGAGCTATAACCAAGAGTAGGAAGAATAAGATGATGAAGAGGTGCTGTCAAGAATTTGGATAATGACTTTTTTGGAATGTCCAATATCTGATGCAACTTGAGAGATCTGGGAGTGAGAGGGAACATACTCTCAAGAGATATGAAGGGTACTGTGGGGGGTCAAGGACCCCCCATAGTAAACTGAGGCTGTGACCCTGGTGGCCAATCAAGAGTCCCAGGGATCTGGGATTGATAAGGAGAATGAGCCGCTGGGATATTTAATGAAACGGTTGGAGGAGTAATACTGTGGGTACCGGGAATTACCCATGTAGTGAATGGTGCAAGACCAGTAGGGACATCCCCCGTAGGTGTCTGGCCATCGCCTGCAATAGGCTTGTTTTTGGTCATAGAGGAAGCAGAGGTAGGAGAATAAAGGTAGCTGCTAGTGAACACTTCAGTGGAGGGAGGAAAGTGGAGGTATAAAGCTCAGAGCAGCCTTTCAGATGGCAGTCTGATGTGGCAATGAGGGCAGTAACTTTTGTTTGATGCTGTGTGTAAGTCTGTCTGACTTTGAATCGCCATACAAAGGAGGCTGGGGTGGTGGGGAAAACAATAGGAATGAGGAAAAAAAGTGAAAGAGCAGTAAAGGAGGAAAAAGTCATGATTCGGGTATGGATGGCAAAGGGGGTGAACAGGAGATGCGAGTTTCAAGGGATCAGAGGGATGAGGCGTGGTAGAGTAGACAGCATCTTGGGCTGTATCCAAAGGACTCTGGATTGTGACTGATGGGTCTTGGGTGTCCAGAGAAGGTGGGTCCTGGGTATTTGGTTTCAACCTGGAGATATGAATCCAAGGGGTGACAGAGTTATCAGGGAGTAAGAGCTTGGCGGCCAAGGGGGTGGAGAGAATGACTGGGTGTGGACATTCCCATTTTGGGGTGAGAGAGGGCCGATCCTCTGGTGGCTTATAAAACACTAGTTGGCCGGGCTGTAAGACAGGAGGATTTTGGGAGGCGGTGGATCAGGAAGGAGCCAATCCTGATATTTCCACAATTCAGTACAGAGGAGAGAGAGTAGCGGAAGGGCCATTTTGGGAGGAATTGGTGCTTTGTGGGAAGGGAGCCCCAGGGGTAGAATTGGGCGGCTGTACATGATCTCAAGGGCGACAAGAAGGAAGGTTTCTTTGGGAAGGCTCGAATGTGGAGTAGAGCTAAGGGAAGTAAGCGAACCCAGTCAAGGTGTAGTTCTAGAGATAGTTTGGTTAGGATGTCCTTTAGATTCCTATTGGTTCTTTCTACTTTTCCCGAAGCCTGTGGTAGATAAGGACAATGTAAATGCCAGGGGAGCGAGAGCGACTTGGAGACGTTCTGGATAATTTGGGCAGTGAACTCAGGGCCATTATCTGATTGGAGGGAAGTGGGCATCCCGAACCTAGGAAAGGTCTGGGTGAGGAGGATAGAAGCAACCGTGGATGCTCATTTGTTAGTGGTGGGGAAAGCTTTGACCCATCCTGAAAATGTATCTACTAACATGAGTAGGTATCTGGTACGCCGTACTGGGGGCATGTTAGTGAAGTCTATTTGCCAATCTGCGGCAGGGACATTACCCCTTGCTTGATGAGCCGGGAAGTGTCAGGCCTTGAGGGGGTATTAGGGTTAGTGCATTGGCAGATGGTGCACCTGCAGGTGATTTGGTCAAGTAGGGTTTTGTCTTCAGGAGAGAGAGAAAAAAAGGATTGTAAAAAATGGATCAAGGATTGGGGGCTGGGATGGAACAGATCGTGTAATAAGTGGAAGAGAGACTCTTTGTCTTGGGAACAGAGGGTGTCTTGTGATAAGGCTAAAACCTCAAGGGCAGACGGATTGTTGTCTGGTGTGTCTTCTGATAGGACAACTGACTGGGCTACTCTGTTGACTTTGTTGTTACCTCTTGCAATGGGGGAGTCATCCTTTTGATGTGATTTGCAGTGGACTATGCCTAGTCGGTGTGGGAGTTGTGAAGCCTCTAGAAGTTTAGTAATTAAGGCTGAATTAGTTATGGAATTTACTTTTGTGGTGAGGAGGCCTCGTTCTTTCATTACTGCCATGTGAGACAAGAGAATGTGGAATACGTATTTGGAGTCAGTGTACAGTGTGAGAGACATGTCCCGGGCCAGAGTGCAAGCTCTGGTGGCTGCAATGAGTTCGGCCTATTGATTGGTTGTACTGGGGGGTAGGGCTCTTGCCTCAATGATGTCTTCAAGGGAGACTACTGCATATCCTGCATAGTGGGTGCCCTCATGTTTAAAGGAGGACCCATCAGTAAACCAGATGAGGTCGGAGTGTGAGAGGGCTCCTTCGGAGATCATGGAGTGGCACGGAAGGAAGTTGTGAAGGGCTTCTAGGCAATCATGTGAGGGAGTATGAGGAGAATAGGGTAGAGGAAGAAGAGTGGCCGGATTTAGGGGCTGGCAGGGGAGGAAAGAAATGTCTGGATTTTGGAGGAAAGAGGACAGTAAGGTCAGGAGTCTGGAGGGAGGGAGAGTCTGTAAACTTTTGTAGGTTAAGAGATCTTTTAGGTGATGTGGGGACAGAATGGTAAGGGGCACCCCGAATGTTAGTTTATGAGCTTCTTTCTGCAAGAGCTGCCCAGCAGCTAATGCCCATAGGCAGGGGGCCCATCCCCGAACTGTGGGGTCTAATTGCTTGGAGAGATAAGCTACTGGGGCAAAGGATGGGCCATAATATTGGCCTAGGACTCCTAAAGCTTGACTGGACCTCTCATGAATGTATAATGAGAAGGGCTTCGACTAATCAGGAAGATGGAGAGCTGGGGTTTCTACAAGGGCTTGATGGAGCTTAATGAAGAAGTGTCGGGGTGAGGATAATAATGGTTCTTCAGGGGGGCCCTTGCTGAGGTCGTATAGGGGTCTTGCCAACAGGGAGAAGTTAGGGATCCACACTCTAAAATACCCAGCCAGGCCTAGAAAGGAAAGGATTTCTGTCTTGGTTTTGGGAACGGGCAGGTCAGAGAGGAGTCGTTTTCTGTCTAAGGTAATGGACTTTCTTTGTTGAGACAGAAGGAATCCGAGGTAAGTGACAGAAGGGGAAGAGATTTGAGCTTTGATGGGGGATATCTGGTAACCTCTGGAAGCTAGAAGGTTAAGTAGGGAGGCAGTGTCAAGTTGAGACTGTTCCCACGAGGGACTGCAGAGTAGAAGATCATCTATGTATTGTAATAAGGTGGACTTGGAGTGATCATGATGAAACTGTTTGAGGTCCTGAGCTAGGACCTGTCTAAAAATATGGGGACTATCTCGGAAGCTTTGTGGCAAAACTGTCCAAGTGAGTTGTTCAGAATGTCTTGTGTATGGGTCCGTCCAGGTGAAGATGAAAAAATCTTGGGAGGAGGGGTCCAGAGGGATAGAAAAAAATGCATCCTTGAGATCTAGGACTGAGAAGTGGGATGCCGAGGCAGGGATCTGTGATAAAAGGGTGTATGGATTTGGAACTAAGGGATGGATAGGTACAATGGCCATGTTGATGAGGCAAAGGTCTTGGACAAGGTGGGAAGATCCGTTGGTTTTTATAACAGCTAATATGGGGGTATTAAATGGGGAGTGAGTGGGTCTGAGGTGATTTTTGTTTAAGAGATCTTGAATGATGGGTTGGAGGCCTATGAGGGCTGAAGTGGTTAGGGGGTATTGGGCCTGACAGATATACTGAGAGGGGTCATGTAATTTGATAGAGGCAGGAGGACATAGAGCCACGGAGGGGCTTGTAATGTCCCAAACTTTGGGATTTACAGGGTGTATGAGGGCGGAACCGGAGCTTTCATTGGGTAGAGGGGGGTCATCGGCTATGAGGGCCATCAGAAAGGGAGTACTGGGGGCTGTGGGAGTGGATATAGTTATGGAAACATGGAGGAGAGAAAGGATGTCCCGTCCTAGTAAAGGGATGGGACACTGGGGCATAACCAGGAAGGAGTGGGAGAAAGGTATGGGATTGTCTTTGATTGTGCATAAAAGGGGGGGTTTTAATGGGAAAATCTGTTTACCTCCTACCCCGACTATAGGAGTAATGGCAGGCGTGGTAGGGCCCCGGTATTCTCGCAAGACCGATAAGGTGGCTCCTGTATCTAGGGGGAAGGAGATGGGGCAACTGTCTACTATTAAAGTAACCTTGGGCTCCTGTTTGGTAATGGAAATGGTCGGGCGAGAAGCCCCCGGGCCCCGTCAATCTTCTTCTGCAGCCCCACTACGGCGGGCTTAGGATGGGGGTCGTTCGTCCTGCCTCCCCTTTGGGTGGTTGGGCAATCAGACCCCCAGTGGCCCTTTTTGTGGCATCTGGGGCATGGGGTGGTAGGAGATCTAGGGGAGGGGCACACCCTTGACCAATGTCCTTCTTTTCTGCACTTGAAACAAGCTCCTGGGGGGGGAGGGCTTGTTTGTAGAGGGGCGCCCAGGTTGTGGTTTTATCAGCTGGGCCAACATTTGGAAATTGGCCTGATCAGCCTTTTGTTTACGGTGTTCTTTCTCCTCCTCCCGGTTATGGAAGACTTTAAAGGCCACTGTTAGGATCTCAGTCTGTGGAGTAGCGGGGCCCTGTTCTAACTTTTTGAGTTTAGCTTTAATGTCAGGGTAGCTTTGAGCTAGGAAGTATGTCATAAGGACATGTCCTCCATCAGGCGTTTCTGAGTGCAGGCTGGTATACTATAATAGGGCTTGAATGAGTCTTTCTAAGAACTTGGAGCGAGTTCCCTCCCTCCTTTGAATTATGTCTTGTAGCTTTTGAAAATTGACTACTTTACGAGCTGCCTTTTTCAGACCTGCTATTAAGCAGGAGGTGAAAATATCTCACCCATGGCGGTGTTATAATCCCAGTGTGGGTCTTGTTCGGGGACAGCAGTGGGGCCAGGGGGATAGGTGGGGTCAGTCCTGTGGGTTTTGGTAGCGTGCGTTTGGGCAAAGTACCAAACTCATCTATGTTCTTCAGGGAGGAGGGTATTGGGTAGGAGCATGAAAATGTCATGATGTGTGAGGCTGTAAGACTGGAGGGTCCATTGAAACTCCCTGATGTATGTCGTGAGATCAGTGGAAAAGGAACCTAGGCATTTCTCAAGTTGGGCTAAATCTCCTAAGGAGAAAGGGACGTGAACGCGCATGATGCCTTTGGATCCTGCTACCTCCCGGAGGGGGGCGATAATTTTGGGAGGCCCTTGGGACCGAGTCTGAGGGGGACTGAAGGGTTCTGGCTCAGTCTGTGGGGGGGAAACAGGTGATGGGGGCAAAGACGTGATAATTTTGGGAGGCCCTTGGGACCGTGTCTGAGGGGGCAAAGACGGAGGAGCCTCCTGGGACTTAGTTAGAGGGGGGCTGAAAGGCTCAGGCTCGATCTGCGGGAGGGGGGAAGGTGAGGGGGACGGAGGCGGAGGGGGTGAGGTGGGGGAGGAGATGGTGGTGGAGGAAGGAGAGGAGGGGGGAGAGGACAGGAGGCTTCTGCAGGGTAGGAGGTGGAGGCAGCGGCGAAGGCGGTAGAGGGTGGAGGGGTTGTAGGAGGGGGAGGGGCCAAGGGGGAAGCCTCTATGGCGGAGGCTCATCAGCTGGGTCAAAGGTAATGGAAGAGGGACTGGGAGTGTGGGGAGGGGAGGGAGACGGCTTGCAGGCTATGAGAACTTGGGGTGGGGAACAGGTGGTGCAGAGGCTGGGATTTTGAGCTAGGAGGCGAAAAGCTTCGATATAGGGAATCTCCTTCCATTTTTTCAGGCACTGGCAGTAGTTAAAAAGATCGCGAGTGATGTTAGGATCAAGAGTTCCCCCTGCGGGCCATTGGTTGTTATTGTCTAGGGGGTATGTCGGCCAATCTTGGGAGCAGTATTTATGGAGAAGTTTCAGTTTTATATCAGGTGTCAGGGAGAGGGTAGTTAGATGCTTGAGTAGGCATTCAAGAGGTGAACTTTCAGGGAGGGATGAGGAGGCTCCCATGGCTAAAAGACAGAGAAGGAGATCCTCGGACTGGGAGCAGACCGCAAGGAGACAAAGGGCGTCCCCAATGATCCTTGGTGGTCTGCGGAAACTCGTATACGAGTCAGAATTTCTTAGGAAGTGTGGGTCGTCACCCAGACTTCTCTAAGAAGGCAGAGTGCTGGAGTCACGAGGTACCTAGTACTAGGAATTTTTGGCGGACGGAACGGAAGGAGGAGCGGGGGAAAAAAGGGAGTGTTCTCATTTGCAAAGGAGTCACCTCGTTTATGGCTGTTGGAGGAGGGGCCTGAGGGTCCGGTGCAGCCGTGAAGGCCTGAGGCGGGGAAAGTTCCCTCCTCGTCCCCAAGTGTCAGGGACTTGCCAGACAATCATGGTCAATGGCGCTGCGATAGCGCAGGGGAGAGTGGCCCACCCCAGGGAAATTTTGCTTAAAAACTTTCAGCACTAATGGAAGGAGCGGTGAGTGCGTTTATGACTGTTGGAGGAGGGGCCTGAGGGTCCGCCGCAGCCGTGAAGGCTTGAGACGGGGGAGAGTTCCCGGGCCTTGCCGGACGATCGATGGCACTGCGATAGCTCGGGGAAGAGTGGCCCACTCTGGGGGAAAACTTACCTAAAGGTCAGGGAGGAGTGGTGAGTGTTATGAGCCAGTGCTGGAAAAAGAGGATGAGGGCAAGCTGCTGCTGGTGTCGGGGGGAAGACGGGGCCCAGTTGGGGTGTCCCGTGTCCCGGGTTTTGGCACCAATGAAAGGAAGGAGCGACACAACAGCAATTCACCGGAGAATTCCGCTTTATTAGGGAAAGGTGCTGGGTTATATAGGAAGGGGCATGGGGTGATTGTGGTGTTACTTCTACAGGGCTGGTGGCTATTGGCTAGGTGCTGGGATTGGGAGTGGGGAGAGAGGTGATTGGGCTTCAGGTGGTGCCATACGGAACTGAGGACCCGGAAGAGAAGCAGGAAGTTCGCCATCTTACAGGTGGGGGGGGGCCCTTCAGTCATAGCCAACCAGTCACTGTTTATACCTAGGGTAGCTTTTGCAGTATTTATTTCATTAAATACTTAGCAGTTTTGAGAGGCAGTGACTGGCAATAATATGGTGAGTTTCTAGCATGTTATGGATGCTTAATAAATGGTAAAATAAAAAAATCATGCATGATGAGAAACAGCAGTCAGTAACTATTACTCTCTAAAATATTTTAAAGCCTTAGTATAAACTATTTAACAAAGCATAAAAAGCAAACATAGCGCATTGTTACAGTAACAAAGGAATATTTATATTCACTAAAAAGTTCAGCTAGGTAATTTCCACTTAAATCCCTTAGGGGATTGAGAAAAGGTATGGGAAAAGTTGGTAGAGCCTGGATTAAAAAAACAAAAACTTAAAGAAAAATCATGTAGACCTCTGCTGACGACAAACTGGATGGCTACATCACGTACAAGGCGGGGCGCTCCAAGTGCTTTCAAAATGCCTTCTAATCCAGCATCAGTAGCAAAGTCCTCCACATTTTTAACCGTTTCAAGCTTTGAAGGACTTGGTTTTGGAAGAGGGGAAACCCAGGTGCTGTGTGCGACACCTCCAGATGTCTGCCTTTACACAGTGACCCCGGGAAAGCAAACGGTTTTCTACCCCAAGAGGATGTTCTTTATTTACATCTAACTAAACCCGGGGAAACCAGGCTAGGCTTGGAAACCCTGACCGCTGCGTTTCGGGATCCTGAGCAGTCTTAGGCGGCTAGAGAACTCGGTGGCGAGGGCTGAGGACCTCGCACGGTAAGTTTGGGGAAGGAAGCGAGAAAAAAAATAGAACTGCTCCTTTAAGAACTTCCTTTCCCTTTTACTCTATGTTTACATAACACGGGGGCCCCGGCTCCGCGGGGCCCGAGGGGGCGGGGAGTGGGCGCGGACAGCCCCACGCACCGGGGAGGGGCGCCGCGCGGGCGGGGGCTCCGCGGAGGGCTGCACTGCCCCCACCTGCCCGCGCGCCCGCCGGGCGGCTCCGCGGTCCTGCCCCCGCCCCTCCCGGCCCGCTGCCCCCGCCCCTCCGCTCCCTCCCTGCTTCCCTCCTCCCGCGGGGCTTCGGCGGTGGCGGCGGTGGCGGCGGAGGCGGCGGAGGCGGCGCTCGGTGCGGGCAGGTCGCTCTGCTGCCTGGTCCCATTTGTTGCCGAGTCCGGCTCGGGGCGGCCGTGGCGCGCGGTGCTCGGGAGAGCCCGGCGGGGCAGCCGCGCAGCCACGACGGAGCAGCCGCGGGACTGGCCGCCCCGCGCCCCCTTCGCCGCCGTGCCCTTCCCCGGCGCGCTCACCCCCTTCTCGGGATGGGATTGTAGTGGAGGCGCGGACTCGGCGGGTATCGCGGCGGAGGCGGCGGCGGCGGCGGCGGCCGAGCGGGGCTCCATGTTTTCCCCCGGCCAGGAAGAGCACTGCGCCCCCAACAAGGAACCGGTGAAATATGGAGAGCTGGTGGTGCTGGGGTGAGTCCAGGGATCCCCGATCCCGGGGAACTCCGGGCGGGCGGCGAGCGCTCCGGGCTGGGTGGCCGCCGCGTGCCCGCATCCCAGAGCCGGGCCAGGGGATGGCTCGGGCCTCTTTGGGGACTGTCGGAGCGTTTGGGGAGGCGGGGGCGACTCGGAGGGCCAGAACGCGGGCGCGGGGGCGCGGGCCCCCCCATCAGCGCCGAGGCGCTGCGAAGGACGGCGGCGGCGGAGGAAGTGGCGGAGCGGGCCGGCCCCGGGGCGGCGGCGGCGGGGACTGGGGCGAGCGCTGTGCCCTCGGACCAAGTCCAGGTCTCTTCCGAGAGGGGCAGGGGCTTGACTTCACCCCGCTCCCCGAGCGGGGGAGGGCGGGCACGGGCCGGGCTGGGCGCCACTGTCACAGGCACCTCGCGGTGTCGGAGGAGACCCCCTACTTGGCGAAGCTGAGAGGCCAGCGGAGCCCGGCCCCCGAGCCGTCTGTCCCCGCGGACTGTGACCCCCGGGCCCCGGAACTCCGCGCAGGGCGCTGCGGGCTCGGCCGCCGCGGCAGTGGGATCTGCGCGGCGGCGTCCGCGGGCAGCGCTTCGCACATTGTTATGGTGACCGCCGCGGGCCGCTGCAGTCTGGGCTGTGAACTGTCTTTGAACCGCGCGTGCTGGCCGGCGCTCGGCTCTCCCAGCCCGCAGCGTCCCGGAGCGGGCAGGACGCGCTGTGCCTGCCCGGCCACGGGCGCTCAGCCGCATCGCCTCCGTCCCGGGCCGCGGCCTCGCACACGTCCTCCGGCGGCGGGGAGCTCTCCTGCCTCGCCCACCCCGATTCCCTCTCCGCCTGTGAAAACCACAGTTTGAAGATAGTAATTATCTACAATTTAAACGGCAGCAATTAGAGACTTCATCTACTTCCTGAGTTTCCTTGTGACATTTCTATTGTTTACTCTCAATAAACCGGAGGGAGGCTTAGCGGGATTAGAGCTGGATAAAGTGGGTAGTGAAAGGGGAGCTGAATGGGGTGGGGGGGTGTGCAGGACACTCGGGAGAGGGAGCAACTTGGGGTGAGTATTGGAGGAGAAGGGATTATGTTTCCCTTTGGATGTGTCACTCCCGGACCCGCGCTTTTGTCCTCTGTTGAAAGATCTGTCTTCAGGTCCTCGGTGCTGATAGGGAGGCTTAGCACACAGATGAGTCTTGGGCTGTGGAAAAACTCAGGGAACTGTGAAAAACGTGTTTTTAAACTGAATACTTTGAAGTAAGTGCCGACTTAAAAGTAAAATTAAAGAGAGAAATTAAGAGAAGCTTCTAGATACCGTGCAAAATTGGACCTCCTTCCGTTGTTGCCATAGTACAAAGTACAGTATTATTGAAGTCTTTTACCTGTTTTGAAGTTGTTTGCAGAGAAGCGCTTTTCGCACCTTCACCTGCATCTTAATTACATTTAGAAGCAGATGTCAGGGTTCACTGGAAGGAGGGCGGAATGACATTATAAGCCAGAGGTTAGCTTGTCTTATGTAACCTCAGTCCAACCTAATTTTGTGGAGTTTGGTTTTGTTTGTGTGACTGGCTTCAAAGTATGTTTAACACTGTGAACCTGACAAAAACAATCAACTTATGTCAGAACTTTATTTCATTATTTCCTTTTAAAGAAATCATTGTTGAGACATTTCAGAAAAAGCGGTGTGTGAGTGGACCTGGGGAGGTTTTGTGTTCATAGCAAAGAGTGCGGGGCATTTCAAAGCCCGGAAAAGGATTTATATCCTGGATTGTCGTAGTTTCATAGTCTTACTGGAAAGTAGGCTGTAGAAATGCATTGCCAATTGGGTGTGCTCTGACGTTTACTAATGGCTTTCCAGGCTACACTAAGTATGACATTGTTGCCACTTGAACATTTTGGCCCAGACATTCCACTCTTACCTGTGCATGTTGTATTATATGCCAGCATTGTTTAGGCATTTGAGGATCCAGTAGCCAGCAGGGAGCTTTCATTTTAGCATGGAGTGGCAGGCATAAACAGAAAGAGAGAAGTAAACAAATGAATAATAGATGACAATTTCAGGTGTTGCCAAGTTATCAGAGAAGTTTGTTATCTTGGAGAATGTCTGCTCTAGGTTGGTATTGCTTTCTCCAGCCATGAGGTCAGGGCAGGTCTCTGAGGAAGTAAAATGAGAGTTGAGATCAGACCGCTCGCTGAGAAGATGCTAGTCTGGTTTTTGAATACTCGAGAAGAATTGAGGTCATATTTTTAAGAGTAGGTTTCTGACTCTCTAGCAATATTGAATACTCTGAAGAATGCCAGGGAAATAGCAAATAAGTAGGTAGACTTTTAAAAAGACATTAATTCAGATCCCACCCTTATGATTGGAGATAGGGCCCTACTTCTTAAAACAACAGTAATAATTAAATACAAATGAATATCAGCTTTGCATACTTGATCCTCTAGCATGTAAATATTGGTAGAAATTTTCTAGTGGGTTTTCTTCTTGATAAAATTAATCTTGAAATCTAAAAATGCCCACTATTGATATTGATTTTTTTGCTTATAAGATACAATGTTTTTTTTTTTTTTGTACTGTTATGCTACTGTCCTTTTTGTTCTCTTCTAAATTTCATACTAAAATGTTACTGAGAAATCCTGGACAGCAGACTGAGAAACTATATGTATACATATATCTATGTATATGTATATGTGAGGAACTAGATATGGATATATCTATATCCATATACAAATACTTCTGGGTTTTTTCATGTGCTACACAATATTAAGGGAATTGCCAGGTAGGATTTTAGTAGGTTCATCATTTTCTGGGCAGATTAGTGGACTTTAATTATTTCATAATTCTAACTGGTGAATGTATCATAGGCACAATTCTTTGTTGTACCCAGTATGTAATTGGAGGTAGAGAAAATGACCAGTCTAACTGTTGGTTCTTGCTGTTAATTTAAAACCAGGCTTGTTAAAGTTGGGGGAAGTTGAAAAATGTTAAAAGTTGGGGGAAATGTGTCAGGATTTGAGGCAATTCAGTGTAGTGGGGAGAGCCGGAAGGTACAGTCAGAAGCCCCTGATTGAATTCCTGCTTTCTTACTGACTGGCTTTGTGATTTTGGTGTAGTCCCTCATCCTGTCTGTGTTTCTTTAGCGATAATGGAATATGACTGGAGCAGGTAGTCTTCAAGGGCCTTGTGTGGTCTGCGCGCAGTTGTTCAGTTGGCTCAGGTGTGGAAGATACATAGCTAATATGTTCTAGATAACTCAGCATATGTTCTGTATATTCTTAAGGTGGTGATGGTGGGAGGATTAGAATGGGACCTGTCTTAATAACAGAAAAGACCAATGATGTGATTACTTATTTTGAAGTAGATAAGTGCAAAACAGGCTTTTTTAAAAAAAAAAAAACGTTGTGATGGTTTACATATATTTGGCTCATTGGTGTTAAGTTGTACGAATTTGGTAAAACTTTCTGTTCCAAGTTTAAGAAAAGTAGTGATGTTTTGAAAGTAAGCTCAGTAGGCTGAAATAGCCAGCATAAGGAACATATCCGTTGACAGAGTTTTAAAACTGGAAGGGGCTTAAGAGGTCATGGTACATGTTCAGCCCTTTGTTTTACTGATGAAGAAACGGAGGCTTCTGGAAGGAGGGAGATTTGTTCAAGTTCATAGTTGAGCTGGATCACTGCATTGCTGGGTCACTGTTTCCCCACTTTAGGGCAGATTCCAGCAGTGCTCTCAGTTCCTCAAAGCTTCAGTTTTTTCTAACTTGCATGAAGGGAGTTGAGTCCCTTTCTGGATTCAATTTGAATCATGCAGCTTTCTTGCTGACTAATGGGCCATGATGGTTTTCAGAAAAATACTGCTTACTCTTAGTTCCCCTCAGCTCACAGTTGAATAGATAATACATTTTGCAATACTT
Organism: Manis javanica; assembly: GCF_040802235.1. NCBI lineage: Eukaryota > Metazoa > Chordata > Mammalia > Pholidota > Manidae > Manis > Manis javanica. The sequence continues at coordinate 43,652,929 of NC_133163.1, read as the reverse complement.
TCTTTTTCATTTGATGCTTCACAAAATGTATTTTTATTGGCTCTCTCAACCAAGGGTTTTTAACTTAGGGTCCACAGATGGAATTGAGGGAGTCCTTGAACTTGAAGGAACTAAAAAAAAGCATCTCTATTTTCACTATAGGCAAACTGAAATTTAGTATTTCACTCAGTTATGAGTATAGGCAACAAATAGACCTACTGCTAGAGTTGTTATTTCATGCATTGATACAGACGTACATATATTATTGTATCACAATTTAAAACTATCTTGATAACTCAGTATAATTGATTTCACTTATAATCCTTTGTATTTTATTTTTGTGCTCTTTAAAAACATTTTTTTCTGAGAAGGGCTCCGTAGGCTTCACCAAACTGCCAAGGGGATCCTTGATGCAAAAAACAGGTTAAAAACCTCTGCAAATGAAGGTTATAAAAATGACTGAAATGAAATATTTTAATGGAAACTGACCAAGGTCTGCAAAATGCTAAAAGGTCAGAGGTACCTGGCTTTTTTCCTTTGAATGGTACAGCATTCTATCAGATAAGATAGAGGACTGTTGCTTGAAGAGTTTGTGGTCTTTTCGTTTCTTTTTTAAACGAGCAGCTCCCAATTTGTACATGCTGGTTTTGTTTTAACCTTGGCATTTTGCCTTGACTACCCTTCCCCTTGGTAGTAATAAGAAACCTTAAAATATACACTAACACTCTTCCTTTTCTCATCCTCCTCTCTAATTTGGTACCAAAGACATCAAATACTAGTATCCTTTATAGACTAAAAGGCCTTTGAACTTGTTTTTTTAAATAAAACAAAATCTTTACTGTCCCTCAGCGTGTGGGGCTATCTAAAGAGCTCAGATCTGTTTGTGTAGATGGAGTATCTAATTCTGTAGGCTATTACGGGTCATGATGTTACTGGCTTTGGGTTGCTATATTTTCCTTTACTAACTTTAGCCTTGTTTGGAGTGTGTGGCTGTCTGTGTGGTTTCGTGTCTGGCTTTCTCAGATTTGTTTCTCTCTTTAACCTACAAAGACTGAAATCTTCATTAGTACTTTTCATTTTTGGTTGTATGTCATCCTGTAATTGATATTTAGGGAACTTTATATAAACAAAAATAAAACCAGGTTCATTCATGTCCCAGCAACTTTACCACACATACTTTAGCCAAGAGATAAAACACGTACACACAGAAGACCAAAAAACCCAAATCACACCAGTTGCTGCATTGGAGGAGATCCAGTACTGTCACTTTGGGGCAGTGATTTTTATATTTGCTGTGCGGGGATCAGCAACGTGGCCTCTCTGAAATAAGTATGTGGAGCCTTTGAATGGAGAGAACAGCTACTTCGTGGACCTCACTGGTATGGAAAAAAATAACTGAAAAGGAATTTTTAATGTCTTTGATTTAATTAGAGATTTCTTCTGGGATGTATAGAATCTATTTTGGGAAAGTGAAGGTAACTTATTAGTTCTTACTGGGTTTACTGTCACCTTCATCTTGTGAAAATAAAATACTAAGAGTAAAGTGCTTTATACTTCTTAGCCTTATCTGAATCAACTTTTCTCAACCACTATGTTAATGTGGTGATGATTAGTTTTAAGATACATGTCCAGTAATTTATGATAAGTAATAAAGTGTGGATCTTTTGAATGATTCTGAGATGTCCTTTTAATGATGTCTATTTTCACCCATTTCCATTCTGATGTATTTTCTCAAGTGGGAGAGAAAGGGGAGGAGTTACATCAGGAAAGCCAGGAATTTATTCATTCAACAAATATTTACTGGGCATCTACTCTTCCAGGCATGGGAAATACACTTAGACAAGGCAGGCACATTCCTTGTCCTTATGAATTACTGTCTTATTCTTGTCACAGCCCCTTAGTGAACAGCCATTACTGATACATGCTTCATTTATTTATTCCACAAATATTTGAGCATCTAGTACATGTTGGATGCTGTGCTTGGCCCTGAAGAATGTGAGGAACAAGACTGGCATGATTCCTGCCACTGCTACAGTCTAGGTAGGGAGATAAGAAGCAGTTTACAGAGTGTAGACTATGGCAGGGAACACAGTAGCTGGGCCACCTAACTCTGTGCCTGTGTGGGAAGAGGATGGCCAGGTGGAGGGGAGAGGGAAGGAATGCTCTGGAAGAGAAGGCACAGTGTGCTGAGCCCCGGGGGTGAGCATGCATGCTTCTCTGAGGAACAGAGGAAAGCCCTGCATAGCTAGAAAAGAGTGATTGAATGAAATAAAGTGGGAGATCAGGATGGGGACAGGCCATGAAGGGCTTATAAATTATTGGAAGCATTTTGGACTTCACCCTAAGGGCATAGGATACTGTAGAGGGTTTGCAGCTCTGAAACAGGAGTAAAGAATGCCCTCTGCAAAGAGGGCTGCAGTGGTTGTACAGGGAGAAGCAAAGCTGGTACCCACAAGACAAGCAAAGAGGGAGTGGAGGGAATGTGAGCCAGCAAGCAGCTGTCTTGGTTCCAGGTTCCGGTTCCTGTCCCTAGTGAGACCTAGTTGTATCGCTGCCCAGAGTTCTGTGTGTTTCACCATTCATTCACTGTCAAAAATATTGATTGAGGACCAGCACCCCTCTAGTATGGATGCAAACTAGTGATTGAGTGTTGAAGTGGCTGAAATAGAAAATGACCCTGCCTTTGTGGAGCTTACCTTGTGGTGGGAGGGAAGGGCAGTGTCTGTGAGCCAGGAAGCAGGTAGATAAGAGGTTTAATTGCAGAGAGTGCTAAGAGGAGCAGGATGGGGGAGGAGAGTGACTGGGTGGGGGAGGGTCGGTGCCTAGCAGGGAAACGTGCTGGGGATAAGGTAGACAGAATAATCAGAACAAGCTCTTCTCAGAAAACAATCCTGTGTTTTCTGAGGCATCCTACCTTTTCCAATTTCTATTAAATTATTTCTGTTCAAGTCACCCCGAGTGGCTTCCATTCCTACAGCCAAAGGATTCTGAGTTTTCTATTAGTTAAGAAGGCAAAGCATGTAAACAATTTACCAAAGGGAAATAGAAGTATAAACAAGTATAAGGATATATATTTAACATCCCTAGACACAAACATGCTTCAGTCCGCTGTGCAGCTTGCCACGTGCCCAGAGTGGTAATTGCATTCCAGTAGAGTTCATTGAACTTCATCCCTGAAGGGCGGGGACTCACCCTTGGGGAGCCAGGCATATCTTTTCAGGCACTTAGTAGGTACTCACCCAGTGTCTGGAAGGAATAGATTTCTGTGACACACTTCAGCACCCTGCTCATCACAGAGGAATCTCTGGGGCTCCTTGAATGTTTCTTGATTTGGAAGGAGCACTCCGATTCTGTGGCACAGCTGCAGTTTTGTAAATAATCCTCCCACCCTTCAGAGCCTAAGTTAAAGGCTCCCTGCAACACTAAACATCTACTTTACTGACATCAGATATTCCAGTTTCAACTTTTGTTTGCTTCTTTTTTTGTCAGTCACCTAACAGTCATTTTGTCACCTGCAGAAAGTTCTGCCTTGCAGGAAAGCAGGCCATCTGTTCCAGTTCCAGCAGCTGCTCCGAGATGCATTGCAGTGTGCCACGTTGGCATTGAAAGGCTGTGGTCATTAGTGCCTGTTAATGATGGCTGGAAATACTATGGAATATAAGCCACTTGGATGACAAACCTAATAAATATGCATCAGGGGTATTTTCAGCATCAGGTTTAAGACTATTGCAAGTCATTCTTGATTGAGGTTTTATTTCCAGCCATCCACATAATGCTTCTCTCTCAAACACTTAGCTCTGTTTGCTCCCTGCTTTTCTGCTCATGCAAAATCTGTTTTTAGGAGCATCGTTATTTCAAGCTTTGTATTCCATTCTGAATAGTACTAGTCCAGCCAGTACTATTCAGAATCCAACCAGATCAGGCTGATGTGTGTTTGGCTTCTAGGTTGTTGGGTAAAACGACTGCTTACTATTACCAAGTGCCCTTGAGGAGCCTGCCAGGCCCCTCCTCCTTTCTCATGAGCTATGGGACACTGTAATATAACCAGAATGTGTGATGGTGAGCAATTAGGGTTTTCTGAGCACTTGACTGATTGTTGGTCACCTTGAAGGAAGGCCCTTTCTAAGCACTAGAACCACACACAAAGGACTGTGCTTCACTCCAGACCCCAGAAAATTACACAGACCGGATCCTTGCTGTAGTACATGAGATTGCATTATGGTTCGGTACTTTTGTTACTACATGCTCTTGGTTAGAATTCAACATGGAATCTGTATTTTTGCTCTGTAGTTATACATAAGTTATACAAGACAGTTATAGTGTAGATTACTGTGTTCATCAACAGTTTATGGTGCTCAGCATAGTTTTTCATTTACTTGACCTATTTTCACTTAATAAGCATTCAGTTGTTGGATCCTTTAAACCATCCAAGGAAAGAATTGCACCTAAAGGCCATGTATTGAGGGGAGGATATTACACAACTTTCCCAACTGGTCTTGCAGCCAGTTGGAGGTCAGAGAAGTGAGCTCAGGGTTTTGACTGCATCCCATGTTCTTCCCCTGTTGTCTTCAAATTCAATCAGCAGTAGCTCCCTGTATGTGTGTGCTGGCCCTCTCATTAGGAGGGGAATCTGCTCTCCTTGAATCGGAGCTGGTGTGTGATTTGCTTTGACCAGTCTGTATTAAAGAAGTGACACTCTGTGACTTTTGAATGTTGTCTTCTGGGGTGTTGTAGCATCTGTTTTTGTCCTCTGCATCAGTCTGCTAGGCCTGCCATAACAAAATACCACAGAGTCAGTGGCTTAAACAACAGAAATTAATTTTTTCAGTTTTGAAAGCTGGAAGTCCAAGATGGAACTGTTGACAGGTTGGATTTCTCCTGAGGCCTCTCTGCTTGGCTTGCAGATGGTTCTCTCTCACTGTGTTCTCACACAGTCTTTCTGTGTGTGTCCATCCCTGGTAGACCTTCCTTTTCTTATGACGATACCAGTCATACTGGATTAGGGCCCACCCACATGACCTTAGTTAACCTTAATGACCTCTTTAAAGGCCCTATCTTCAATTGCAGTCATATTCTGAAGTGTATTGGGGGTTAGGACTTCGTTTAGTCCATAACACCCTCCTAGTACGCAGCTGCCACATGCAGAAGTCTGCCCTGCTGTGGCTCTGGTATGTGAGAGATTACAAGGGGAAAAGAGGCCAGGCCAACCCCAGCCCTCCCAGCCACGTAACTGTGGCAGCTGGCCTCTGAGGGAAGCTGGCCTGGATCCTATAGTCCATCCAGCTACCCTAGTCCACACCAAATGGAGCAGAGATGAGCTGTTTCCACCAAGCTCTGCCCAAATTAAAGAACTGTGAGTGTCAGTTGTTGTTTCAAGCCACTCCATTTTTGAGGTGGTTTGTTATACTGCAGTAGACAACTCAGTCACCACAGTACCATGTTTGTATGTGGCTCAGTTGTCACATCTGATGAGTAATATGACATAATGCACTCAATTTTTGTTGAGTTGTTTTTGCTTCCTTCAAGTTATTGATTATTTTAATAAGCACAGTTTCAGTCTTTTAGATGAGTTATTCCAAGCATTAAGTACTGTATGGTCTGAGAATCTTAGCTAACAAAAGCATTTGTGGAATAACTTTATCATGTATAACTCATCTACAAGTCTCTCTGCATTTGTTCATCTCCATAATTAATATTATCTCCTGAAATTCACTGAGAGCATGGCAGTTGAAGAATGGCCCAGCTTAGCAGGCAGCCGTATTTCTGGTAGACTCAAACATAAGCAGATTTAAACCTGGCCACCTAATGCATGACACAGGTTTTTAGGCTTTTAAAGGCCACCTGACATGAAATAAACAGCACTAACAGATTTGAGAAGGGGAGGTAATCTGTACTAGCATCCTGCAGGTACAGCACAATGAACCGGCCAGAACAATGTTTTAACAGCACAGTTGGGTGGTGAAATGACAGGATGTAAAGCTCATTTATATTGATTGTCCCTGTCTGTGACTGTCAGCAGTAAGAAGGAAGTAGAGTTCCTGAAATACTTTACATGCTGCATTCACACTGTGGAGACCAAGTATGGGCCTGGTAAGAGGCAAAGGAGGCAGAAGATCACTCTCTCATGGCATGGTCTGGGATGCCATATATTATCTTATGTAATCATTTTCTTGTATCTTGTATATTATATACAAGTACCTACATGTATAATGTAATCTTACATCTTGTATATTAAGATAGTGTGCATATTTAGATAGTGCTCAATTTCTAGTATGTACAGTGGATCCCATTTTTTAAATCCCAATAAATACACCCACAGAGAGTACACATGCTATAAAACATCTCTCTCTATATTTACGTGGTATACCATGTACGGGCCCATGACATGGGCCGTTGTACTCTACTTGCTCAGTACTCAGGGTGGTGAGAAAGCACTGTGGGTGTAGAATCTGCCAGTTACTGCCTCCAAGTGGAGCACATTGCCATAAAGAGAGAGAAAAAAGAGATTCCTGTAGTGCTGAAGTGAATGTAGCTTTTAAAATTTACCCAGATTCTGTTTGGGGAATTTTAACATTTGTCATTTTTAATGGAGGGATTGACACATGTAAAATTAAAAGTTTTGCATTCAAAATTTACAAACTAAGTGTAAAAGAAATTGAAATCAACTTCTAAATGATGTGGTTTGTAAATCTGTAGCTTTTAGAAGTTTGTAGTTTTTAAAGCTTAAAACTGCATGAAGACTTTTGGCATACCAAGTGTATATAGAGAGAGATGTTTTATAGCATGTGTACTCTCTGTGGGTGTATTTATTGGGATTTAAAAAATGGGATCCATTGTACATACTAGAAATTGAGTACTATCTAAATATGCACACTATCTTAATGTACAAGATGTAAGATTACATTATACATATATGTACTTGTATATAATATACAAGATACAAGAAAATGATTATGTAAGATAATGTATGGCACTGTCTCAGTATGTGTGAGATGTTGCTGGTACTGATACTGTTTTGATGATGCTGATGATTTCACTGTAAGGAACCCACATAGGGAAGTGTCCCACAGGAGTGTACAATCTAAGGACAAGACAGTAGCAACAAGATGTGCACAGTGTGGAGGAGGCGTGGATGGAGGCGGCTGTTACTTCCAGTGCCCTGGGTACCGGATGTTCTGCTTGATCGGTCCCACGAATTAGATTTTATTATTTGGGAAGTGAGGCTCCAGTTCAGGTCACTCACCTCATCAGTGGCAAGGCCTGATTTGAGGGTAGGTCTGTGTTGCTTTTAAGCTTGATTCTCCCACCAGGCTGAAGGTCAGAAGCGTGTGTATTGCTGGGCTCCTGGGAAAGATATCCTGGAGGAAATATGAGCAGTTTTGCAAGGTGACCTGGATTTTTACAGAGCAGTAGTAGTAAAAGGCATAGGGCTTTTGAAACCTTGAGGAATTTGGTTGGAGACTCAAGTGCTTGGGGCAGGAGATGAAGTTGGAGTATTATCAGTTAGTCAATCACTACTTGTGCTGGGGACACAGTAGATAATAATAGAGTGGTTCCTGTTTTCATGGAGTTCACAGTCTATCAGGAAAGAGGGACTTTAAACAAACTAAGCTTGGCAGGGTGCTGCTAAGAGGTACAAGACTTTATGGGGGTGTGTCATATAGCACCAAACATGTTTCTTTGTGGAGGGAAGTCTTCCATTTAAACTGAAATGGAAAGGGGAAGTAGGAATTAGCTGAAGGTCATGGGGAGAGCAGAATTTGGAAAGGCACATTTAGAAGCTGATTAGCTGAGAGATGTTGATGAGTTTGGAAATTGAGGTATTGAAAGGCCAGTGTAATGAGAGAGACCTGAAAGGAAGGGTGGCCTGTGGCCTGGGTCCTTTAAAGATTTAGGCCTCTGGGGTTGAGAAGCCTTGGCCACTTTCAAGAAGTTCTTCCATAGGGAGGCAGCAGGCAGTTTCGGCCTCCTAAGTAGCTGGGTAAACTCACCCTCAGGACAGAGATCTTGGAAACCTCCAAATGGTCTGAGTCTCCTCTGTTGTAGTTCTTTTCCCCCTACCTTTGCTTCCCTTCCCCTGCCAAGGGACATTGGCTCATGGTGGGTCTCGCTCTCCTCTGAGAGATAGCAATGGTGGCATAAAGTGAACATTCATTTGTTTGTTCACTCCATAGGGTGCTTGGGAAACTTGTACTGAACTGATGAAGGTTTTGGGGTTGAACCCCCTGGGCAGAATAGTCAGCAATCAAAGAAACTTTATACACTCAGCCAACTGTCCTCCAGAGCTCTGCTTCCCCTGAATGCCCACATGACGGCGTTTCACGTGCATTCTCCACCCGGCCCAGTGGAGCAGACCTGCAGCCCCACAGCCCTCCTTCCCCTGCCTCCAAGGAGGATGAGCCAGCAGACCATCCAGTGATTCACCTTTTGGGGAAGTCCTGCCTCCGGGCCCTTAGGGCAGCCCGGTGTCTAGGCCATCCCTGGCTGAGCTGTGCCAGCAACGGAAGTGTGGCGGCAGGTGGGACCAGCATCACCCATAGAACAGCCCCTCTGGGGGTGTAGTGACCTTGTTGCGGGGAAACCAGAGCAGATTTATATTCTTGTGATGACTGCAGTGGGCATGAAGTCTCTGAGCAGTGCTCTGTGTGCTTGCCCTGCTCCCGCCTCACCTCTCCTTGGCTTCTGGGAGCTCTGCTCCTTTCAGTTACAGTGGGGTCCCTGGTCAGAACCACAGTTTAAAATCATCATTGATGAGGAGCATCAGGATCTGAGCATCTTCTCTTTTTTTCCTGGGAAGGATGACGAAATTCCAGCTAGGCTGTTGATATTTGGTTTTCTCTTTGGGGCTGTGAGCGCAGGGCCAGTACTTCACTGGCGATGATGATGCCTCAGTATCCTGTAATTGAGTGCTTACTCTTAGGCCCTGTGCAGGGTGCTGGTCTGCATGGCCTTTTAAGTTCTGACCAAGGGAGGTAGGTACCATCACTTATAATTTTGTAGAACAGGAACTTGAGCTGTGCTTGAGAAACGTGTCCAGATTGCTGGGCTCTTCAGTGACAGAGTTCTGATGTGGACCTGGGCCTTACCCCAGTACCCACTGCGTGTCGACACGGCCTTTACTGTGTGTGTATGTGCAGTGTGTACCTTTGTTACTTATTTCTGTTTTAGCAAAACCCTTTCTGTACTGGGTATTCTCATAAAAAACTTCACGCAGTGAAACAAAATTTCACTCATTTGATGAAATTACCAGTAAGGTTAACATTTTTAAAGGTTAACATTTTTAAATATTTACAACTTTTATGAACTTTTTTGGGGAAATGGCCTGCATAATGTGCTTTGTCCACTTATGCATTGTGTTCCTAGTGTATTTTCAAAAAAATAAAATGTATAGCCTCTATGGAATAAATCCCCATATCTGCCCCTGTTTACCTTAAATTAATGCTTTATCCTCACTGAACTTGAACCACCTGATGATGTAACTGGCCTGTTGCTAGGCTACTGCTTCCACATCTTCAGGCAATAAGCTATTGTTGCACTATATAGAGAGCTCGGCCCAGGGCCGAGGCAGAGATGCTAGTGCTCAACCTACCACTGGGAGAGCAAGCCGGGTAATAAACCCTTTCACCCCAAAGAACATTTTGCTGTCAATTTCTTTGGTCATATTGAATCCATAGCATTGCCTGGGACTGAAACCCATTGGCAATACGCTGACTCATTGTGTCACTCTTCCTTTCTCAAGAAAAGCTCTCTGATCTCAGTAGTTGTAGCATATGCACCCTGAAATCATTCTTTTTTCTTTTGCCATTATTGGTGATGATTTAGGCTAGGTTTGTATTTTGTTTATAGCTTGGTCAAGGGGCTTCAAGCACTTTTCCTCCCCAAGGTCTGTCTTGGCCTGGATAAGAATGTCACTGCATGTTCATTTTCCCTTTCCTGCCTCTTGATCTTCCTGTTAGTATTGATTAAGGGAAAAGAACTCAGTTTCTCTCCATCTCCTCACTAATAGTACTTAATATAACTCGTTCCAGCAACAGCTTTAGTTTACCCAATCTGAAAAGCATCGGCCAACAGCAGTCCAGGAAAAGTGCCTTTTATATGCTTATCCTAAGTGCTAACTTAGACCAGATGCCAAGTTTAAGCTTTGATGAAACTGTTGACTTAGACCCTTCTGGAAGCTGCCGTAGCTTCATGCTGTACGGTTTCAACCTTCCTGTGAGGACAGTCAATCCCTCTCAGTTACAGATGCGGTGAGGCGCATACGACCCAGAGTTTGTGAAAAAAAGTTCTCAAGAAACAGGCGTCCTAAGATATCAGATGGTAAAATACCAAAGGACAAATACAGCATCTTGATAAGTGATAATAGATGTTATATGGGGGTAAAGCAGGGACTTGGAAGCACTGCAGGAAAGTAATTCAATCAGGAGGTTCTGATAATGTAATAAACTACACCCGGGTGAAACTTGAGTGGTTTACGTGCACTAGAATGCCCTTCATTTGAATTATTGTCTTATAATGGTTGTCTGCCCAAGTACTACTGTTTTAAATATTAAAATAACAAACTCACTTTTTTTCCCAGATGAGAGAGGAAAGACGTAGATCTTTGTAACCTTAATAATTTGTGGGCTCTCCTTTCCACTACCCACCTCCACCCCATCCTCCGCCCCAGTCAAAGCTCATGTTTTGGGTTTATTGGAAATCCTGTCCTGGATAATTAAGCATATATAGACTCTGTATTGTATAAGAAATAAAACTGCTCCCTTGTGCCAAGTAGTTTAGTGTTGTGGTGGCAAGCCTGTAGGCTTCTTTAGCTCTGAAGGGACCCCCCTAGAAGAGAAGAACCAAGTTCTCCTCAACCCATTTTTTTAGGGGCTGCTGTGTAGTTTCTTCTCCTTTTGTAGGTAGTGAGGAGGTCTGAGCAGAGGCTTTCCTGTGTTCTCCTGGCTACTGACTGTGGGAGGCAGTAAGAACTTGGGGTCCTGGGCATGGTTTGAGAGCTTACAATGGGGCCCAAGCCCCTTGCCACATGCTAGGCACTTGATTTCAGAAGGCCTCAGAGGACACGGTGTCATTGCCATTGGAGAAATGGGGCAGCAGAGATGCCAGACTGAGTGACTCCTGTGAGCCTGCACAGTTAGTAAAGGATTTTGAAGTTCAGGAATTTGAATCCAGGTTTCATAGCCTAAAGCTTATGCACATTCTACTTCTCAACCCATGTCATCACTGGTGATAACTGTTGCTAAAGATCTGAAGGATGTAACTCTGTAATGTTTGTCATCAGGTTCTGAAGTTGTCATTATAACGATAGCAATAGTGGTGATTTCCCTCTGGACCAGCTGGGATGGGGTAGACAATGGTGTAGGGGACAGCCCTGCAGGCAGCTACCTCTCTTCACTGCTTGATGGCTTTGTCTGCTGACCCTTCTCTTTATGTTCCTGTCCTTGAGGCCCAGCGAAAGGGTCAGTGAACGCTTGCCTCTGTTTTTCCTGTTACCTCCATTCAGATCAAATTTGGACAATAGAGCCCCACTCCCTCAGTAGGTCTCTCTGTGGCCCTTTAAGCTGGGTTGAAGTGAATCTTTCTGTTATCTAATTAGTATTTTTTTATCCACTTGAATGCTCACCATGTTAGTTACCATAAATCACATGCGCTTCGATTTTGCTTGTGTAATTACTTCACCCCAATTTCTCCAGGGTTAAATCAGTTTTAAGTTATGTGGTGTAGATTCTTGTAACTTTTAGATGTTAGCACTAATTGTTTACCTTTCATCCACTGATAAATTTGCAAATGGAATTTTTTTTAAGCCTGATGATTTATATTCAGGTAATATGGAGTTAATTTAAAAAACTGTGTGCTAAAAAGATGACATAAACAATATTACAATTTTGAAAGAAGGAAGAAAGACCACCCACTTGCTAATACTATTTTCATTTTTTTTGCACAGTCACATCTAGTTATTGTCTATGTACAGAAATAGTTTACATACTTCATTTTATGCATAGTATATGTGTTTTTTAAAGTATTAGCCACTGACCTGCATTTTAAGAGAATTTGATTAATGCTAGAAAAACATTGAAAGTAAGCCAAATACACTTTATCTTGATCAGAGCAGATTTATGTTACTAGGTTATATAACACAAATTCTGCTTCTTTTTTTTTTTGGCGTGAGTGTTTCTGTGGCATCGGGAACTGCCATGGGATCTCTCAGGTCTCTATCTGTTCTGACAGGATATATGGAGGAGGAGAAATACAGGGTTATTATATCCACTGGGATCTTCAGAAAAATCTCTGAAAGACTAGTATGTATGCTAAGGGTATTTCTTCTGAAAATAAGTTCCTCAGATACTTAGAGAAAAGCGTGCTTTGAAGGATACTAAATTCCACACATGAATTGCCTGGTCAGGCCCAAGATAACTTACTTCCTTGCCCTTGGGGCCCTTCCCAGCCCCCCATTATTCATTTCTAGAACTTTCCTGCACTTTTCTTCACTTGTGCTTTTTGCATGCAGTTTCCTCTGCCTGCTACATCCTGCTCAGGGGTTAGGATTTGGCTCCGGTGTCGTCACTTCCAGCCTGAAGCCCTTGCTTTTTTCCGCCAGCTCAAAGCACTTATTTCTGGTGAGTTATCATACCTTGTAACCAGGTGCTCCTTAAGAAGCCCCCTCAGCCTGGCCCTGGCTCTCACCTGCACTGTGTCCCAGCGCCTCACCTAGTACCTGGCACTTGGTGGATGGTCCAGGATATGGATGAAGAAATGCTGCTCTGGAAATGTGAGGATTCTAACAAGGATGTCCTCTTCCCCCTTTGCTCCTTGCTCCAATTTTTAAGAATGGATTATTTACTTTTAAATAGGTTTTAGTTTATTTGTATTTCTTTAGTTAGCTTCCTAAAAGGTAGGTATTCTTTTGTTTGCATCTTCCAAAGAAAATTGTAAGGTATTTCAGTGCACAAATATTGACACAACTCATTGACAGTTAACTGTTTGGCCTTGAAATGAGATGATGGTGAATTTAAAGATTTCCTTTTAAAGTTTAGGAAAGAGAAGGAGTTAAAGTGGAGGAGTCCAGGAACGTGGTATGTTGACAGTAATTGCAGCTTTCTGCTTTAAATTATTTTAGTATGCAGTATTGAAAATCTGCCTACAAAAATCAGCAAATCCTAACAGGCTTTGACAGCAATAAATCTTTATTTTTCCTCAAAATTAGTTGCTCTGGTTTCTTATCTTTCTGCTCTGAAGTCACAGATAAATATTCTTTCCATTATTTTTTCCTGATACTTATCACAGCCAGCCTTTGTGTTTGTATGCTAGCTGTGTGTGCTTTTTCACTCTGCATCTTCTACTTTCCAACTTCTTTCCTTTGATTTTTTTTTTAAGAGAGCTTTGTGCTTCTAATGTATGTATGATTTTGCTCTTTCGCCAGTTTCTTTTTTCATGTCCTTACAAACATACTTGCTCTTTGTTGACTTTTCCTCCATCATATGTTGAGTACAGCTTGTTATATGTTTGAAGTAAGACAGCTGGGGTACTCTGGAAGCCAGCTTGAGTTTATTTTTTCATTCCTTTTCTTTCTCTCAAAATCACTATGAGGAACCAGAGATCTTGTCATTAAACTCTTATTTCTTTCTGCTGAAGAAAGTTGTGTATAGCAGGGGAATATAAGCCATCTTCCCTGGTTTTCATTTTTTGTGCCTCCCTCCTCCCCCAATCCAATTTCCTACCCTACCTTCAGTGTGTAGAATTCTCAAATGAATGTTTGTCTCTTTCCTCCATTCCCATTCCAGTTCTTAGTGGGACAATAATAAATAAGGAGATGTCTAAATATCAGGTTCTTTATTGGATGTATAACAAAAAGGGAAATGTTATAAAAACTTACACACGTGGGGGAGCAGTGTGGTGGTATAAATTATTCTGAATTAGGGTCCTTGTTCTTTAGGTATCTGAAGCCCCAACGCTCTGTTCTAAGTGGCAGACACACAAATCTCACAGTCCTGAGAGCCTGTGGACTGCCTCACGACTTGCTAACAAGTAGAGGGGAAGTGGTCTGCTTCTCAGGGTGTGCACAAATCCTTGGGAGTAAGCTGTAGTCCATATGGTTTGTGAACTGTGGTTTTGTAAAGCGGTGTGATAAATTTGTTAAGTTTGGATCATAATAAGACTCTTACAGTGAGTACTTGGCTGGTCACTTTTGCCTTGTAGATTCTCTTCCTGGTGTATTATGGGCACCTGTTCTCATTGAAACATGATCTGAAATTGTAGGTGTTTTCTCAATGTGAGAAACAATGTTCTGGATGGTAGCCCAGAGATTTTCGTGGAATGTTGGTGGTTGATGAGTCTGTTTATTACTGAAGGTCTGTCTAAAAGCTTTCTCCAAGAGCTGACATTTTGGGCTTTCTGTTATAAATATACTTAGCTACACATGATGACTATTATTAAATTGAAAACAGCTGTTATTTTCTGATAGAATGTATTTCAAAAACTGGAACTCTTGTGTGTATCAGAAGTAACGGATAAAAAAGGACTAACAACATAATGCATTTTCTGCTAAGAAAGTTTAGCCAGGCAATTAACAACCTTGCTTTACGTAGTGAAGATCTCAGTTAAACAGATTACTTCAGGAGTGGCATACTTATGGACCATAGAGGTGTTAGGTTGAGAGATGATTCAGCAGAAACCTGTAGAGGATTTTCTTTTTTTCTTATTCATGCTTCTGCTAATCCAAATACATGGAGTCTGCTTGCATCTCTTTGGGTTAGGCTTGCCTTGTTGATCCTTCTGAACATTAGTCATCATTGAGTATTACTGAGTTTAAAAGGTAGAAAACTGGGACCCAAGAGAATCCTCTGAAAATTCTTTTCAAACATTTTATTCCTATACATATTTAAAAATAAAAATCATGGTAACGTTAACATGGCTCACTATAAGCTTGGGCAGATTGTAGGGAAGGCATTCCTGTTGGCCGAGGGTTCTGTTTATGTACTTGGTTCTGCATTTTTGTGTCCCAGGGGGTGTGGTGTGGAGGGCCACAGTTTCTTTGGTCATGCCCAGAGGCTCTGGCTTTAGATAGTGTGGCAACAAAATAAACATTTGCTCCTGGGAGCATGTAATTTAGAAGCTAACTGCCAGATTATATTTTTAACCTTTTAAACTGGTGGTTTCTTTTAATGTTGTCGGGCTGTTGAAAATGAGATTAAAGCAGGGTTTCAGCTGAGGAGAATTGGGACTAAAGCAGAGCTGGAGATGTCATATGTGATGTATCAATGAGAAGAATGCTTTTTGTTTAAGAATAAAAATAAGTGACCACTTCAGCCCGCTGACCTTGGTAATTGTCACACTCTCTGATGTAATTTACTGAGTGTCAAGTGTTTTTAACTGATGTATAAAGCATGGAATTTATACAGGATGCCTGCCAGTGGTTTCACTCTGAAGTGGAATGCATGTCTGTCGGCTGTTTTTTCTCCCCTTCCACCAGCCCTCCTTTTCCCCTTGTCTTCCCCCTCTTCTCATTGAAGGTGTGTGCACCCCAAGATCGTTTCTTTGCAGGAGACCTTGGCTCTTTGTCTTTGGTGGTTCCTCTGAGTCTCAGGTGAAGACCCTGCCAGTGGAGAGGTAGTCTGTGTTCAGCTTCCCCTTGAACAGGCACTTCACTCTTCCTTGCTTTCCGGGTAGAGGTGGCAGTTGTTGCCAGGCTGGTCCCAAAGGTTTGGTGGGGTGTTAGCCTAACAAAGTGAATTTCACCCCCCTCACGCCCCGCTCCAGTAGAAGCTTGTATTCATTTACTTATACATTAGAGGAGAAAGCATCAAATTCACAGAGGAGTCTAAGGTGGGATCTGGAACCTCTTTTAAAAAGCCGTTTATGACTTCTCATTGTCGTAAGAATCCCATAGTAACTTTTCTTTCCTTGGGAGAGGCTGTTAGGTGTGCATAGTAAATTTTTTCTAACGTAAAATTTGAGAAATTTCTTTTCAATCATTGGAGTGGGTAATACGAGAAAATAACTTTTTGGACCACAGACCAAGTAATCCCTTCATATCTGGGTTAAAGTGGAGGAAAAGATTGGACACCTAAGCTGCCTACAACTTCGGAGGCCATTGGATTCCATTCCGTGGCCACTGCAGCAGGCTTTCCTCCAGGTTCCCTCTAGGGTTCTGACCCTGTTCTTCATCACCTCCAGTATAGTTTATGAAAAATGACTTCTCACATTCATGTGTGATCTCTAACTTTATCCTAGTTGTTTGAAAACCAACATTGTTATCATTAAACTTGAGGCTGATGGGGTTTGGATTTAAACAGTTCCGAATTCACTCAAGCAGCTAATGTACTTTTTTAAGGGAGTTAAACCTGGATTCTTCTTTGCAGAAGAGTTCAGAAACCTGTTAGGAGTTTGTCTTATTTTCATGGAAATGTTAACCTGTTTCGGACATTTCAGTTTGAGCGGGACAGCATGCTGATCTGCTGTGGACTGCGGCACCTTACCCACCACCACTTCTCTCCCTCTGCAGTTTCTGGGAGGCTCCAGGATGCATCCTCGGGGCAGCCTTGTGGCTGCTGCCTGGCCTGCACAAAGCTGCTGGAGGACGCTGCCCTGTGTTCGTGTTCAGATGCCGAGCAGCCGGCCCGGGATCCGGCCCTGTGCCCAGGCAGCCTCCATCTGTTATGTGCTCAGGGAGTGTTACAAGTGCTCAGAAAATTGCTTTCTCCAAGAACTAACTGGTTGTTGTTTAGTGTAGTCATTTTTCATGAGGAGGTAAAAGTAACTTCAGAAATATCCTTTGAAAATTGTACGTGTAGTTAGTAATAAGTGCTGAGTCCTCAAACTTATTTTTACATAGGTTTTGACCAGAGCACCTTGTTTTTAGAGTTTTAGTCCTATGAGGGAATTAGCAAAGGCATTTTTCAAGTTTTGAGCTTTTCCTATCTCTGGAAAACCCTACAACTTTTGAATCAAATGAAAGTGCAGGTGGTTGTATGGTTCTTGTTGTCTTTCAAAGACTGACAAATACAGAAAATACTTCATGAGTATGTGCAGGAAAAGACTATGAAATGGCATCTGCTTAAAAGGAATATTGCATAATAACAAGAACATTATACATTAAGGTTTTCACAAATTTGAATTTGTAAAGCTCTGACTTCAGAAAGTTTGTAAAAGGATCTATTTGGCACACTCAAGAAAAAGCCAGGTCTTACCTGTTAGAAATGTGTGAATAATGATGGAATATTAAAATTATAAACATTTGATTTAGTAGTTAATGGCATTTATTTCTGATTGTGATTGATTTGTGGCATAACTAAAAAATACAGTGAGAAAATTGTTTTCAAAATATTGTCAATCTAGTAATGTCTATTGTTCAGCTTGCTTGAAGACTCAATAGCGTGATTGTGGAAATTCTTCATGTTGAAGCAATTATTTCTCCTGTGCTATTGGTGTTTGTTTTCTCAGGTGCCTTTTCCCAGCCTGGCTTTCACTGCTTTCCTGCTGACAAAGTTGATGAACATGTGGGGAATCTGTGGGAAAGCGCAGGGTAACTAGTGATTCAAGCTGGTTTAGCCGATGGGGAGCTAGAGGGATTTCGAGAATGTAGCATCTCAGTTTTGGGGACAGCTGGGTGGAGGTGGACTCATTGGATAAGCCACAGAATCCTTAATTACCTAACCACATGCTTGGCCTCTTGGCACCCTAAGTGGGTTGGCTATTACATACCCAGTCACTTCCCTTGGTTTGGTATGGCTGGGGATCAGGGAGGGAAGGGAGGCAGGAAAGGGAGACAGATGGGCCTAGAAGGTAGACTATAGGAGCAATGTTGGGTTTTCTTTGTATTCGGTAGTTTCAAAATGTAATTGTCTTAGACTGATTATCAAACTACATTAAAAAGTGATAATATGTGCTTTGTATGCAGTTGTTTACTTTCTAAGCAGAGTACCCGTTAGGTTTTTGTTGAGCACTACTGAAGTTCATTTCTTATTGAACCGACTCCTTTTCCCATATCTGTACCCCCTTTCACCATTGTTTATGTTTTTCCTCTTCTTTGTGTATATTTATATTTCAGCTTATTTTTTAAGTTAAGATTTACTTTTGAGTCAAGTGCCTGTGGGCCTGTTTTATGCTTACCACCTTTTATGTTTCAGTCTGCATATTTGCTCTTCCTTGTTGCAGATTTTTCTAAAAGTTACTTTTCTAAAAATACAATTCTGGCAACCAGTGAGATTCCACTAGCATAAATGAAGAACAGAAAAACTAGGGCCTAGAGAAGTCACGGCAATAATCCTGCCACACCCATCTCCCATTTAGCAAGCTTTCTAGTTGGCCTCCTAGGGCTCCTTTCTTTGGAAAGCCTGGTGCAAACCAATTCCCTTGTTATAAGGGAGAGGTGGGACTTTAGTATTTGAGGCTTGTCGTTGGTAGGACATTTCATTGCTGCCTAAATTGGCTTTCAGAATGAATGACTGTCTGAAAATGTACCTTTTCTTTTTTCCTCTTCCCCCTTTCCTCCTTGTTAGCTAACTTCTGAATGAAATGAAAATGCGGCCCTGTTGATTCTGGCTGCATCATGCCTCAAACGTGTAATTCAGAATAGGGTGTCCCAGTTGGGTGTACCTATATCTGAAAAGTTTGTAATTTTACAGAGCTGATGCATTTTTCCTGTTAATGTCTTAGGACTTGTAAAGAATAGCCCATTAACAGCTCCATTCCCCCAAACTACAAACTCTTTCCTCCAATCCCAGATATCCGTTTAGAATAGTACCAGTGATTGCTTTACATGAATCATTTGAATATATTCTTAAGGACAAGTTCATCTAATTTTTCAAAAGTAGTAAAATCAACTGTATGTAACAGTAGTGTATCCTTAGTTTTTATTTTACAGTGAGGTCTAGAAAGGACATTAAGTTTAAGCAAATCTTTAAAGATGACTCCTTCTCTGAAAAGCAGTTACTTGTGAAAAATTCCAAGTAAAGATTGTTCCATTAAAGGGTTATGTGCAGAGCTAGTACAGCCCTCAGCAAGGTCACTAACTCCCTTTAGGAGGGTCTTTGACAACCACTCGTTATGGAATGGCCACAGGAAAAGAGAATGTTCAAGGCTTAAAATTATCTTTAGTTTTTTAACTTGATGTCAAGGACTCAGTAGTGTTTTCAGTTTGAAGTTTTTGTTCAACCACAAGACAGGGAAAAATAGATGATGCAAGAACTAGAGCCAATGGGGTCTAGTGGACAAGAGGGGCTGACTCATTATCAGGAGACGGCAGCTCTCTGAGGCATGGAGGGAAGGCTGAAGGCATGGGCAGATGCTTGGAGTGTGGCGGGTTTGCTGGCCAGAGCATGTGGAAGTTGCCACAGTAGCTGAGTGTTTATTGCTGTCCTCATTTCCCCTTGTACTTTGTTCAGTTGCCTTACCAGCTGAGGAGAGTGTTAGTAATAGGAGAGTGGTAGTCTTGTCTGGTTTGGGGGAAGCCCAGAGGGCTAGTGGCAAGGCTTGGACCACCAGGCTTAGAGTGGCAGTTGCATATACTGACTGGGGTTCCCTTGGAGGAAATAAAAGTACAACTTGTGTTTTGGTTTTTCTTTTGGTTTTATTGGGGTAATTGACATGGCATTGTATAAGTTTAAGGAGTGCAGCAGCTTCACTTCCATATACTGCAGAGTGATTACCACACTGAATCTAGTCGGCATCTGTCATCTCATGAGCAAGTATAACTTGCTTTAATCAACTTAAGACAAAGTGATAGCTTGATTCAAAAATGAAAATGTTTAACACTTCTCAG
Organism: Manis javanica; assembly: GCF_040802235.1. Lineage (NCBI taxonomy): Eukaryota > Metazoa > Chordata > Mammalia > Pholidota > Manidae > Manis > Manis javanica. Next base: position 43,633,194 of record NC_133163.1, on the reverse strand, counting down.
GCATTATTCTGTCTATAGTGTGTATAGATCTGGAAAATTAAATGTAGAATAGATGTTAAACCAGAATCTTGCATGAGCCTTCAGTGTCCCTCAAGGATGTATGTAGACTGGCTGGCGTGTGGATGGCCAGTTAGGCAAAAAAAAACACCTGTTTCTCTTTTGTCAAGATTTTTCTGAGGTGGAATCTGCCTCACAGTTTTTAGGGGATCAGTTTGTTTCATGTACTATATTTGTGGATTCAAAGTATTTTATTACAAGGCAAATGCTTTGTAGCATTATAGGAAGGCACTGCCAAGCTTTAATAAAAGTGCGAGGTGTGTTGCGCAGAGCCCTTCAGTACCGTACTTGTAGTTCTGATCTTTTCCAGCTCTAGAGAGTTCTTTCATCAACAGTGATCTCTAATTCATTGTGACTTGAACTCAGCCATCCGTCTTTAGTGGCCTTTGAAAAAAAGAGGTAGCTGTGTGCTCATGAGCAGAACTTCACATGTCGACAGTGGTCTCTGTTCTACCTTTAAAATTTCTGCCCATTCTTTAGAGTTAAAATAAATCCAAATATTCAAGGAAATAAGCAATCTATTACCCACTTATAGATCTGTGGGGCAAAATTGGGACATGCTACATCTTGAATGCTGTTAACTAATGGGGGCTTCGTCCCACCCATTGTACAGTTTGAGAAGATGGGCTTATGCCAGGCATTTGCTACCATTTACCAGTGATTGTCCTTGGATGTCTCTCAGTGAATTTTCAGAGTTAGGAATTTAATGCTTAGAAGTGATAGCTTCCCCACTAACCCTGAGCTCCTTAGGAAGAGATACTAGACTTCAGAAACTTTGGGAGTATGTTCATTCCTTCCCAGATATGAAAATGCAATAAATTTTCTATCATTTCCCTGAACACCATTCTTAGGAGAAAGGATTACGATAGGAGATGTCAAGGTTACAATCTACAGATACAGCAGTGGCGAATTGAGGTACCTCCTATTTCTTTTTACAGATAATTGCATTTTTTATGGAAGCTTTAATGTGCTCATTGTTGAGGATTTGGAAAATACAGAAATGCATGAAGGGGAATATAAGGCACCCACAGGTCTTACCACATGAAGGAGCATGCCGTGTGTCCTGACCACCCCAGGCTCCTCCCTGCTCCTCTGCAGGGCATGCCCACACAGCAGCTGGGGGTGGCCAACATGAGTCAGATCATGTCAGTGACTGCTTAAACTGCTCAGTGGCTTCCAAGGCCCTGGTGATCTGGCATATGCTTCTGTGTTTTCCCCTCCCCCACCCCTTACTCTCTGTCACAGCATCCTATGTCCTTTATAGGCTATATCCTGGTTTGTATTTATGTTACATTTGTTTACTTGGTTTTGTCTGTCCCACTCTAATGAGAATGTGAGCTCTGAAGCATGAGGACCATGTTACAGTCATGTCCCTAGAGCTGGTAAGTGATTGAAATATCACTGGGGCATAGTGGGAATTTATTAAGCAATGAATGAATGAATCAGGCCCTTTTCTCTGTATACTCATGTACACATAATTACATATACATTCATCCTTTACAAAATTCTTTACAAAAATTCTGTTTGATTTCTGTTTTTTAGATCAATATCCTTCCTTTTCATTTTAAATGAAGAAGATGAGATGAAAATGGCTCTTTTTTAAAACACCTAAGATTGACATTTATAATATCTTTAGTAAAAGTAGTATACGATCTTCCTATTTTAAATTAGATCCAGACTACTATACTATATTTAAAACATTTTTAAATGTAGGGCCAGATTTAGATCTTTTTTGAACAGTAGCTTTTTTATGGTTTTTTATTTTGAATAACTTTAATCTTATAAAAATTGTAAAAATAGTACAGAGACTCATGTATACCCTTCACCTCACTTCCTCTAATGTTATCAACTTTCATAACCACAGAACAGTTATCAAAACCAGGAAATTAACACTGGTACAATACAAGTACCTGAGCTGTAGGCTTTGTGTACATTTCCCGGATTTTCCCCTAAGGTCTGTTTTTGCTCTAGGATATAGTCCAGTATTGCATGTTGCATTAGCCACTACATATCCTTAGTCTCCTCCAGTCTGTGACAGCTCCTTAGCCATTCATGACCATGACTGTTCTGATGAGTACTGTATTTTGTAGACTGTTTTGCAATCTGGGTAGGTCTGATGTGTTCTCATGATTAGCTTGAGGCTGTGCGGCTGTGTCAACAAGTCCACAGAAGGAACTCTCTTCTCAGTGTAGTGTGTCAGGAGTATGTGAAGGTGAGAGGCCTTGATCACTTGGCTAAGGTGATGGCTGTGTAATTTCTCCTCTGTAAAGCTTCTATCTTTTTCTTTGTAATTGATAAAAGTACCGTGGGGGAGACCCTTTGAGCCTGATGTTTGTGTTTGTTCCACTGGTTTTTAGCATCCATCAGTGGATCTTGCCAGCAAGTTATTACTGTTTGCCTAATAGTGATTTTTGTATTTCCTTCATTCCTTTTGTACTTCTTAACTGGGATCCTTCTGTGACCCTTCTCCATTTATGTATTTATTGGTATCAGAATAAAGTTTGGATATTTTATGGGTTAAAATCCAAAAATACTATTGGCTCGTGTTGTTCTGTGCCTGGCGGCTGGGAGTTCCTTCAGGGTGGCTCCTGTGTCCTTTTGACGTGTCCTACCTTTGCCAAGCACTTCCTTGTTTTCTGGGGCTGCAAGATGTTTCAGACTTCTCTTGTATTTTTTCCTACCTCAGCCCTGGAATCAACCATGTTTCCAAAGAGCTTTGGTTCCTTTTATTAGAGAATGATTTTTAGAAAACAAGATCTGAATGTGAGTTCATTACTACTGGGGTGTCATTGCTCTTAGGCCCCCTCAGTGGATCTAGTTAGGAAAGATACATATGAACTAACCTGTGCTTGCATACACATCTATACTTCTATGTCTCTCTGTATAAATATATGTTAAAAAGCATTAGTTCATCCTGATAACTGATTCCAGCCCAATACCACAAGGTTCATTGTAGTTTTCCCTCTGACTTCTAACTTCTTTCTTAGGCAGTGAGAAATCTGGTTCTTATTCTTTACAGTAAATATTAACTCATTCAATTGTATCATTGAGGGTTCAGTGAGAGAAAGAAAACTAGTAGACGATATACTAGATTAGTGCAAAGAATCACATGGGGCGACTGGGTAGGCAAGCCCAAAGGGCATAGAGCAGGCCATCAGGAAGGACAGGCTAGCGCTCTTGAGTATGCCCCGAAGCTGCTGTCCACACGCAGAATTTCTTCTCAAGGAAGGCTCAGCTTTTCTTTTAAGGCCTTTCAGCTGAATCAGGCCCACATAGATAATCTAGGATTATTTCCTGATTATGATGTTAATCACATCAACAGTACTTTCACAGCAACACCTTGATTAGTGTTTAAATGGGAACTGTAGTTTAGTCAAATTGAAAAATAAAAATGACCATCACACTTCCCCATGAGAATGAAGTAGTAACCAAATTGTTAACCCATACCTTCATGAGAAATATAGTACCTCATATCTATTTGGTTTTAAGCACTCTGTTTTCTATGTAAAATTTATAAATGTGGTGCTGAATATAGGATAGCGCTTGTCAGAATCTCCAATTATCTGTTATTTATAATCTTGTTTATTTGATATCTTTACTGTACCCCTATTCAGGCCTGCCCTGTATCCCCAAGGTGTGGTATGGTACCTGGTTTAGCTGTTGAATGGATAAAGTAAGACCATCCATCCTAATATTTCTTTATTACCAACTCCTTTTTGACAGTGTTTCCATTAAGAGGAGTGAAATGGAAGACCCAGCTTAGAAGGAGGTAAAAAGAGACCAGAAGGTGGGTGTTGGGTTGGTTAAATCCTGGACTCCAAGAACATTTACAAATATTGTCTCTACTTTGGGTTAATATTGGAATTATTCATAGTTCACTGAGAGACAGATTCATTCCTTTCACAGAATGCCTGCTGTCCCTTTCTTTTTCCAGTCCTTCCTCCCGTTACTTTCAGTTTTTGGTTAAAGTTTGGTTTGAAAAAACGGTAACTTCCCATAGTTTCAAGCTTCAAAGTAGATGAATTGGGAGGATCCATACAATACAATATGCATTTTTTTTCTTGTTTTGTAGTGGTAGCATCATGCAAACTGTCATTTATTTAACCATATTTTATGAGTGTTTTTTATTTGCCATTTGGACTCTAGAGAGGAAAAGATGAGGACTCTGCAATTAAAGCATATATTCTAGTGCACCGTTTCTCTAACTTCAATAATACATGGTTCTGTTTCAAAGAATGAATTGTCTGGCCTCCCATGTTGACTTACATTACTTTTTAAATAATGTTACTTAGGTCTGTATAACCATGCAATTAGGGATAAACACCTTATGCTTATATGTCTTGTACCATTATAAACCAAAGCCAGTCTACAGTGTAATATAAAACTACAAAGTCACATTTTATGTAAAAATGTGTGCCCAAATTTACTGTATTAATTTAATGTGACAATAATATTGTTTTGCTAAAACAAAAGCACCATTCGTGATACAAAATACTGCATTGAGTCACCAAGGTTTCTGAGTTTGGCATGCCTCTGCTGCTGTGGGATGACTCAGGCTTCTTACCAGAAGTTCCCGTTTGGAACTGCTGAAGCCTTTGTTCTCATACAGTGCAGTGTGATTTCAGTTGGCCTTCCATTGACCCAAGTGCTCCTAGGTCTGCCTCTGTTGGTTTCTTTTTAGTGTCAGGCAATTAAAGTGATAATAATTTGCCCCATCCTGATTCTAAATGCCGGAGGATAGAAAATCTAGTTTTATCCCCAAGAATAAGTACATGAATCCCTGTAAAGAGATGTGCAAATACAGTTTCCACCTGATGACTCAGGGCTATACTGGAATCATGTATAAGGTGCCATGGATAAAGTGTTAACATTTAGAGTGAAGCTAGAGGGATGAGACGTGGTGAGCAAACTAACAGCATGTGGGAGGTCCTGGGCCCCTGGAGGCAAGGGCAGGCAGTGCTGTGCCATGTACTGCAAAGGAGAACTGAAGTCGATGGCAGCATTATAACACAAGTCTTACTGTGGAATTCTGGTGTTAATTTATTGAGAGAGATGCTTTGCTTGTGTTAGAACACTCTTAAAGTCTTCATTTTTCTTCTGAGTAGTCTGTTTTTCTTACAGCTTTATTGAGGCATAATTCATATGTCATTCCATCTAGAGTAATGATACTCTAGTTTTCCTTTTCAACACATACACTCAAACCACACACTTAAAGATACCCTCTCATCCTCCTACACATTTCTGGCTTTTCCCGAACTTTCTAAAAACTGCATATTTCAGCATACAGTTCAGTGGTTCAGTAGATTTGTCTCATCATTTATAAATTCATCACTACAATTCAGTTTTAGAAACTTTTGTCACTCCAGTCTTTCCTCATGCCAGTCTATACTTAAAAAATTTGCCAGTCAAATTTTGCCTTTTCTAGAAATTTCCTATAAATAGGATCTTTGATGTCTGGCTTGTTTCATTTACCATTATGTTTTCAAGCTTCATCTGTTTTGTAGTGCATATATCAGTACTTCCTTTTTATGACCAAATGATAATCCAGTGTATGGACATACCACATTTTATTGATCTGTTCACCAGTTGATGGACAGACACTTGGATTGTTTCCAATTTTGGGCTGTTATGAATAATGCTGTTAGGGACATTTGCTTGCAGGTCTTTGTGTGGATATACCTAGGAGTGGAATTACTGGGTTTTATGGTAAGTCCCAGTTTAACTTTTTAAGAAACTGCCAAACTGGTTTGCAAAGATGCCGTATCATCTTGCCGGGTATATAGTCTTACTGGCAGCAAGTCATTCTGTCTGTGAGGCATGGAAGGAGAAATGTGAAAGCCACTGTAGTAGGATGGGTCATTTCTTTATCTCCTGTTGATATTGTGGATTCCTACACCTCAGGTTTGTACAGTGTGGATTCTGAGGATATTGTTTTATTTCTGTTTAATGTTACCATTATTTTTTCTCTTTTTGAGCTCTGGTTTTATGTGAACTATTTGTCAGACACTGGAATCTGGAAAAAATACCCCTCTAGTGATCTCCAGCTAGGCTAAAAGCACAACTGTCTATTTGTCCTTTGATGGACTACTCTGGCCCAGCTTTTAGAAAGTTAGGGAAAAGCCAGAAATGTGTAGGAGGATGAGGGGGTGGGTATCTTTAAGTGTGTGGTTTGAATGTATGTGTTGAAAAGGAAAACTAGAGTATCATTATGTCACTACTCTTATAGTATTTTGACCACAGCATTATTTGTGTGATAAGTTGTGTCAGAATCGGATTTGGTAAAAGACTTGTGTGTGCAAATAGCATGGGAACAGACAGGTTTAGGTTTAATGCTTTAATGGTGTTAGATGGGAAGTACAGATCACTTCATACCTTTGGTCACAATTTGAAGTTCACCAAGATCAGTATCTCTCTTCCCACTTAAATCTGCCTCCTTAGCTTAATTTCCTCTCTGTGCAATTGGCACCATAAACTATGCAAATCAGAAACTGGATATCAGTGTAGATCCTTCCCTCACCTCCCACATCTTCTGGGTCACTAGTTTTTAAAATGTTCTTCCTTCCTATCTGATGCCTCTCTCCTGTTCTTGCCGTGTCTGTTGCCTCCTAATTCCTCTTCTTTTTTTTGTCCATTCCAGTTTATCCTCAGCGTCGCTTGATTGCTCTGTTAGCAATGAAAAGCAGTTTTGACCCTGCTAGGTTTTATGTAAAAATGTGTGCCCATTGACTGTCAGGTAAAGCATAAACTTCCCCGGGGGTGAAAGGGCCTTCGCAGTGCAGGCCCTGTCCCCCACTGCTTTGGGTCCCCGCCCCCTCCCCCTCCCCCCCCCTCCCCGGCACAGCATGTAGCCTGGTGGACTGCTTGTGGCTGCTCAGGTGCCCTGCCTCTTGAGAGCTGCCTGCCTTTGCAGCACCTGCTCTGGTGGTCTGGGGGACCCAGTTCTTCCCTGCACCAGCCCTTGTCCACTCTGACGTGTAAGTTCATCCTTCCAAGACTAACACCCGGCTACCGAGGTGCTCAAATGCCTCTCCCTGCCCTTCTCTTCCTGCTGCTTCACGAGACTTTCACACGCCTCTCACTTTGCCCCAGAGTATTGTGACATTGTTTGCTGCTGTGTCCTTCCGCTGGGCCACGTTACTCCTCGGCTGTGGGGACTTACGTGTTTGTAACACTGGCACCTAGTACAGTGTGTGGCACCCATGGGTCCTCAGTAAGGATGTGCAGATAGGTGAGCTGAGTGAGGAGTCTGGGCAAAAAGTGAGTGGGATACAGGTGTGCCTGGGAAGTGAGAAACCATCCAGCAGCATCCGGTGGGGACACTCTCTCTTTCAGGGAGGTTAAATCCAGAGCCACCTGTTGATTGAAAAAGAGCTTTGGAAGTGAAACCACCTCCTTACGTTGTTTAAGTAATCCAAAGCCCTCGTGCTCTGAAAATGAAGATTTTTATTTTACCCCAATCCTTTATACTAGTCTTTAAGCTTTTTTTTTTTTTTTGGCTTCATATATGTGGATCCTCCTCTGAAGGTAAATAAAACATTTAAACCAGAGTTGTAATAAAATTGAAACAAGTTGTGAAGTTAGATACCAACATGTATGAACCTATTAGATAAACCGTATCTGGGATCATTGAAAAGTAAGGGCTTTGCATGAAAGATACTTTTTCTTGCTTCACTTTCCCCTTGTGCAGAGGTTCTCTTTATTCTGGTTAGATACCCTGGATGCTGCGGTTCATTCTTCTTCTTCTATTACTTGCCAAGTGGAATCCCAGGTGGAATTATGCTTTCTAAAATGCCTGCCTGAAGGAGCGTTTGGGTCCATGAAGACAATGCTATGAGGGAAGACATGTTTAAGAATATATCTCGCCACCAAGTACTTCTCCATTTGGTTTCACTAGTTCCAGTTTCCTTGGAGGTGAGAGTCTACCTTTTACTTTCTTTCCTTTTTAAACTATATCACAGGTGTGAAGAACCTTTTTGTCACTTTGCCAGATTAATTTTTACCTGATATGCACAAGCTGTAGTGTCTCAGTTTATTTCCAGATTATATCACTGATAACCTTTGTGGCATCTGTGAATAAGGTGTAAAGACCTCTGTTTAAAATATTGTGTACTTTTTGTTCTTGGTTTAAAAGCTCAAGTATTTTTCACGGGATAATGCAGATCTTTTGCTTCGCTTTTATTATTTTTAAGGGACACAATGTCTTTCTTCTCATGTACAGAACATATCTTTTCTTTTCCTGTCTTCTTCCTTTTTGTCTGGTGGTGGGAGACTTAAAAGATTCTACTTCCCTATAACTTTCTGTGCTGGTCCCAGCTCCCTTGTGGACAAGATTGATGGATTTTCTAGAAGTCTATGGGAAGGGTATTACCACATTAAGAGGGACCTTTAATAACTGAGACCCCTGTGTGCTTGCTTCCATCCTCAAGGCGGGTGTAAGGATAAATAAGGAAAATGCTTTGATCTCCTTAAAAGCAAAACAGTTTGAGGAGGAAATATTATGGGGATTATGTCACTGGCAAAAAGCACTGTGTAACTGTCAAGTATGTCTGGTGGTTAACATTAAGATCCAGTGTTAACTGCCAATATGCCAACTTGATGGAAACCATTTCCCACATATGGCCAAAGTAAAGACATTTAAACAGTTTGAGAGTGAAGGCATTTTAATGAATGTTGTGTATGTTGATTGATCCAATATAATCTCATAATTGATCCCATTTTCTATTACTTTTGTTTTTACCATTTTTAAATATATTCAGTAGCCACTTTAATTTTTTCAGGTTAGCCTATATCTGACATAGTCCAGACTGGTGTAGAGTATTAATGAATTTTTGGAGTAGACACTTTAAAAATCTTTAAATATCTGTTTATTTGGGGGTGCTTATAGTACTTGGAAGATATCCTTTTATTGCTATGGTTCTAAATATTTGAACAGCTGTCAGGTAGAAAAGGGGGGTAGGCTCATTTGTGTTGCTTGAAAAGACTTGATGCAAACACTGGGTAAACATGATTAAGCCAAATTTAACTTAGGGAAGACTTGTAATAGAGACAAGTCTCTGAGACAAGTCCCACCGTGAGCTGCCTCCCTATGGCCCTGTTCCAGTAGTAGCTGGCTTGGCTTAGTGTCTCAGAGATAGCAAGTGGACTCTGGCTACAGTGTAGGGGCTGGGCTAGATGATGCGCAAGGTTCCTTCAATCCTAGATCCTGAGAAATCTGATAGAACTTAACCTTAGACTTCAGTCACCTTCTTTGTAAAGTGATTTTTGCCTTTTGAATGTTAAGACCTTAAGGAAATGAGAGGTCCAAGCACCTTTGTGGTATTTATAGCTTAAGCTTGGAAAGAAAAGGTAAAAATGAAATGCAAGGTAAATTGGGTGATTTCCCTCCTCCCCCAAGCACACCAGTTTCCTGGTGGTGGTGTGGTCCACACCCACCTGGAGTGTCTGTGGAGCCTCTTTGAAGCATCTCTGCTAACTCTGGGAGCAGCTGCAGGGGTTTATTGCCACACAGAACTTGTGCATAGTCCTTTGTGTATCTCCTGCCCCCACTTACCTGGTGAGTTTTTACCTCCCATCTAATGCATTGCTCTGTAGTTTTCTCCTGTGAACTCCCTTTTGACCCTTGTTTATCTTTACCCCATACTTGCCTCAGATGTTCCATCCTTGACGTTCCCTTAGCACCTCTTATCACTAGGTGTACAGACCTGTTTCAGAGCAGCATTCTGTATTTTAAGTGTTGTGTGTTTCTAAAGTCCCTGAACTTGCTAAGCATGTTACATGAACTCGATACCTCAACCATTGGAATGTACTCTTCAGCTAGGACTTAGTGTTCTGGTTTTCACCCCAGCTCTGCCACCTCTTAGTTCTGTGATGGTGGACACATTGCTTAAGCAGTGCCTCAGTTTCTCTTCTATTGGGTGAGGATATTAATAGCCCCCTTCCCCATAGGTTTAAGTTTAAATGAGTTTTTATAGGTAAAGTGCTTAGAACAGTGCCAAGAAAACCAATAAATTAGTTATCTGGACCAAATGAGGACTAAGTTATTAAGTAACAAATTACTAAGAGTTAATTTAAGAAAACAAAGCAAGTTTTGGGCTGAAACAAAATGCGGTTAAGTTCCTCTAACATCTCCAAAATATTCCTGTATCACATGGCTGGAATATAATGTCTTCTCTCATGGAATAGCCCAACACTGAGCAGTCCATGGTTGCTGTCGGACACAGGGCCACTCAGAAGCCTGTTCCTTCCATGTATTCTCAAGGAGTTGGTCTCACCTAGTACAAGCTGTCCTATCTCCCATCTGTGTGTCAGCCCTCAGGAAAGGGAAAATCAGGAAGCAGTTTCAGCTTTAAGGAGAAGAACCAAAGTTGTGGTTTCTATTCCATCATCTCAGTCACATGACCACACCTAGCTGCAAGGGAACCTGAGGGTGATTCCTGCAGGTGGACTGATCAGAGTCCCAGCTCTGCCACTGAATGGCCGTGAGACTTCAGGGAAGTTGCTTAAGCTCTGTGCCCATTTTCTTGTCTTTAAAATGGAAAATAGGAATACCTGCCCCAGGGTTATGGTGAGATATTAGGCCATTATGTTAATGCATGTAAGGCATTCAGGATAGGGCCTGGCACAGAGGAAGCATTATGAACATGTCAGTGACTGTGACTTCTGTTTTACTGAAAGGAGGAAGAGAGAATAACTGTTGGGGGACAGTGAATAGTCTCTTCCATGGGAGGTAAACCAGAGACTGGGCTCCCTGGCCTGCCTCAATACCTGATAGTGCTGGGTGGCCACAGCTTTACTGTAATTACTATCCATTTCTGGGATTTTTAGGCTCCTGCTTGGTCTTGTTTTGGCCTCCTTTGGGTCACTGTGAGAAATGTTTAGTTGCTATTTGTGGCTTCGACCTCTCAATTTTACATTTGTAGCTTTTCCTTCACTGTGGCTTGTCATTAATATACCAAAGAAGTAAAGGAAACATTCTAACTATATAAACTTATTCATTCTTTTAGGAGCTATAATAGTAAAAAGATGGCTGTAAAGTCAAGTTCTTTTATTGAAATTGATTCAGTTATGTCAGTTAGAAAATGTCTGTTAATGGGAAAGGCAATATGCAGTCCAGTTACTTCTAACTCTGTTTTCTTCAAGGTATCATCCCATGTTTTTATAGTAACTGGGCTGTATAGTACGTATACACACCTATGTTACCAGTTCCCAAAGTTTGCTGCTTAGAACATGACTCCAGGAGATGGTTATGCATGTACCATGATAGTAGCATATTAGGTCAAATAAATTTGGGAAATACAGCATGCTGTGTCTTCCACTTTGAAATTCATAGAGCATATTAGTGTATTAAAAACTGTGAGAAGGATAAGAGCAGAAAAACCTGCTTAATTTTCTTTAGTTTACTTGACAAACTCATTTGAAAATGAGCCTTTTGATTTATTGGTTTGTTTTGTGTAGTGCTTCTCTAACTATTCTAGAAAACAGGTTCTGTATATACCGATATTAGCAGTATGAAGAATCCTGACCTGCCTCAAAGTTTAATACGTATCATATCAGGCTGCTAATACTGTTGAGTTGCCTGCAATTCCTGCTGACTCCTGTCATTGGAGTCACACTGCAAATATATAACCTAATGTTCTGTTCATTGGGGGAAAGTATCAGGAGGATGGGCACGTGTCAGAAGTGAAGGTCAGACATTGCCAGACTCACGGTGCTGAGAACTCTTTCCTTAGAAATGAATCCAGTCACGGATTTTTCAGAGTTAAAAAAGCTTCAAAAGCTCATTTTTTTAGGCCCTAGAAACCATTTTTTGTCCTCTAATGATAAATCACATGAGTTAAACATTTGCTGAAGATTCCTCACAAAAGAATTAAGTAAATTTATGTCAGGAATAGCTGTCTTAGAAGAAATAGAAAACTTGAGAATTTTTTAAAACTTAGGAAGTACAAAGAATGATAGATGTAAAGAGTTTTTTTTTTGTTTTTTTTTTGGTAGAGTAACAGCTTCAAATTCTACTTGTGTGTCGGATAATTCATACGTAAATGATATTTGTGAATGTAGCCATTTAACAATTGATATACATTGTGGCTTCCTATGGAGGATAAATTTAAATCCTTCTCCCATCCTCAGGAATATTTTATTCTTTCATTGATTTTTATTTCTGGGTCTTGTTTCAGATCTAAATTGATTAATACTGTACAATTTCAATAGAAATTGAAATAATGATGCTACCATATTTAATGAAATATATGCTTTTTAAAACATTCTGCCTTAACATATGCTCAATATAAACATTTAGAAGATATGTGATTTAATTATTTTTCTGTGATTACACTGTCTAGTAGTAATCACTTAATATTTTGGTACATTTTTCCTAAAGATATTAAATATTTGGAACATACTAGACATTATACCATATGTACAATTTGTACTCTGGTCTTTTCAGTCTGTTTTCATTGCTAATAAGTAACTGTGATAAATAGGATTTCATGTAGAATTGCATGATCTACTTAATCCATTATTATTGAACCTTTAGGCTATTTGCAGGGTTTGTTTTTTGCTATTTTAAATAATAACATAATTAACATCTTTATGAATAAAATTTGACTTGGCATTTCAAAATTATGTTCTGATGATAGATTCCTCAAATTAGAATTACTAGGTCAAAGAACATGAATACTTTTATGAGGGTGTTCATACAGGTTGCTAAATTTTTTTACAGAAGATTGTACCAATTAACATTCTCACAAGCAGTGTATTAGAGTTATGTGTTATATTAACATTTGGGGATTTATTGGCAAACAGTGAAATGTTTAATTTGCATCTTTTTGATTACTGATGAAATTGAACATTTTAAACATATCAGCCACTGGTTGTTTTTTTTTCTCAATTTTCAGTTTATGTTGTTTGCTGGATTTTCTATTGTGTATCTTTGGCTGGCTGTCATTTACCTATTAAAAGTATTAAGCTTCTGTCATATTACTTCCAGTGTTTTTTCTAGTTTTGGATATGTAATTTAATAATTTTCAATATGCAGAAATCCAGATTTTTACGTATTTAAGCATACCAATCTTTTTCTTTGTATTTTTTTTCCACTGTATTGATTTTTAGAACATTACTGATTGAGGGATATAATAATCAACTATGTTTTCTTCTTTAGTTTTATGTCTGTTCACATCAATTTTGATTATTTTAGAGTTTTGTGGTGGAATATGAGATGCAGCTCTAAACAGTTTTTTTCAAAGTAGTGAGCTGGTTTCTGTACACAACTGATTTGAATAATCTTATTTCTTTCCCATTGATGGTATGGTCCTTTTCTTCATATTATATTACTTATATAATCAGAGTCTATTTCTGGAATACATCTTTTCCATTGGTTTGTGGTTTTTGTTCTGAAGGAATACATTATTCTAATTACTATAGCAGTAACACTGTTTGATATCTTTCCTACAGGTAATCTCATTTCTAATTTGATATTTTTGATTAGGTTAAGGCTTCTAGAACTGTTCAGTAAAAAATGTAATAATGAGCACCCTTGTTGTGTTATTGATTTTTAATACAAATGTTTTTATCGTTTTTATCTTCTGATAATTATGGGAAGGAAATAGTCTTAGCTCTTAAAATCTGGAATAGCCAAAGAATTTTATCAAATGCTTTTTTAATGTCTGTATTAAATCTGAATTTAGAAGTTGTTTACAAAGTGAATTTTTATATGTGAATCATACTTCTCTAGAACATAGTGATGCAAATTCCAAAATGTGTCCCTAGAGAAAATGCTTCATCCTCAAGCAAAATATATGTTTTCCCTTAAAAGGCAGTGGGCCATTTTCTTAAGTACCAAAAAAACATCTTCAAGTAAAGATATGGAGTTTGAGAATATCATCTAACCTTGGCGTTATTTCAAGGAACTTAATTAGAAACAGAGTCTAAAAATTGTCAAATTTTAGAATTTCTGAGAACAAAATCCCTAGGATTCAGGATCCTACTACCAGCTGGCTCAAAGATGCCTCTTGATTGGACTTTCTTAACTATCTAGTCCAGTACCATCCAACCGAACTTCTTGTGATGATGGAAAGGTTCTGTAGCTCTGCTGTCCAGTATGGTAGTCACTGGCCACATGTGGTGATTGAGCACTTGAAATTGTGGGTAGCACGAACTAAATTTTTAATTTTATTCAATTATAATTAAAATTTAATTACACATGGCTAGTGACTACTACATTGGACAATGCATAGTATATTCTATATAATGAATCGGTATGTATCTAAGGTCATTTGTAGCTGTCAAACTGTGCCTCTCTGAATATGGCTAGAAATTTCTTAATCTTTTTATATTTTAATAATTTGTAAATTGGGGGATTTGGGGGAAAAACTTCTGATGTGTGCAGATTCATGCATTCTTGATAAGATTCTCCCTGTATTCAGATTATGTATATGGCTGTTGACTGACTCCTATTACCCATTAAAAACAATGTACTTGTGGTGATTGGCAAATTAATGTATTTTCATGATGCATATGAGGTGTTTTTTTTTTCCCCTGGTGGTTCTAATGCTTCAAACCAAAATTAACTTCAAGATAATATGCTTTGTAGCACTGAAGGGCTAGTTGTTACAAAAATCATTTACTACAGAGAGGCTCAGAAGCCTCCTTGGGTAATTGGCTTGATTCACCTGCTACTTTGCTGTTATAAAATGTGCTTATAGAGTGATTTCATTTTTTGAGATAAACTTGATTTATACACACTTTTATTTCCAATATTTTCTATTCTTTTGCTTCAGCTATTCCAGAAGGAGAAAAATATTTAGAAAAATTACATGAAAGGGGGTGAATCTAGGTAGCATAAATATGCATGACATACAGCTACAAATGGCTTTCATTTGTAGCTCTTTAAAAACTATTTATATTTGGTATAAAATCACTCCCCACCCCAAATTCTGTTATGGGTAACTGAATAAAGCTAGTGTGTTCTACAACAAATTGTGTTGAGAACTTAACTGCTGTTGTATGCAACAATTATCACTTTAGCAAGTAATGTGTGTGGCATTGCTGTATAAGGATAAAAAGTTGGATTTGCTTTTTCTAGCATGTCTGTATTTTTAGGAATTTCTAAAAATTCCCTATGCATACTCTAAAAATTTAAGGTTAACACTAGTAAAGCATATATCAGTGTGATTCTTTTAGCAAAGTGGTCAGAGGCATGCCATGAAATTTAAAAAAACAGATAGGAAATCGTTATTTTGGTAGTTAGGAGTAGTTATGGTACAGAAGAAATTCCAGTGTTTCAGTTTCTGGCTTTCATTCTTAGACTTTGGGTCAGTAGTCAAATTTCTTTGTACCATCAAGTTCTTTATTTAAAATGTCCATAGCTTAGTGTATATAAGATGATGGACCTAATGCTAGTTTAAGATGCTTCTTTTTTAGACAAGCTTTGAGGTGCTCACTTTTTAGAGGACACTTACTATAGTAGAAGTTGTATGTAAACAGATTTAAAAGAATCAGTGCTTTGCTAACTAGTAATTTTATCCTAATTCTTTTGTCTAAATTTGATTTTTAGAGATTAAGACCTTTGTATACACACATTATGTACCTTATTTGATAGACCGCAGATTGCAACTGACATAATGACGTACTGAAAAGAAAAAATAAGACATACAATTTGATTTCATCATCCTCTTTAAGAAGTATGCATTCTCTCATAGCCATTTAAAAAGAATACATTTGGAATTCTAATCTTAGACTTCTTCCTTCAGAATGAAAGTCTATTTATATGAAAGACTTTTGGGCATTTATTTAATATATTTTTTGTCTTCAGACCAAAGTTTTTAGGTACTAAAGAAAATACTTAATTTGCTTTTGAAATTCAGAGTATCATTTAATTCTTGCCACATAATTTGTATAACAAATCATCCCCAAACTCAGTGACTGAAACAGAAGTCATTTATTCACATTAACCTGTGGGTACGCTGAGGTGGCTTCACTCTGGGATGTGATGAGTGGCTTTTATTTGTGTTTTATTTATGTGGTTGGATCTCCTCCAGGTATCTCTCATCCTCCTTGGCAGATCACCCTCCTTGGCAGGCTGCTGGGACATATTCTTCTGTGGCTGTGGCAGACGTACCAGAGGATAATCCCAACTGCCAAGCACATTTGAAGCTCCTGCTTATGTCACATTTGTTAACATCCCATTGGCCAAAGCAGGTCACATGGCCCAACATAGAGTCCAGGGTGACGAAGTTACCTGGAGCTACAAAGTCACGGCAAAGAACATGTTTCAAGGAGTAAGGAATCGGAACCGATATTTCAATCTACCACTTAACAATTTATGGACTTAACATCTTAGTTTAGGTGATGAGAGGCTAAAATAAACAATGTTACAGTGATTGAAGGAGTATGTGGATATAGTCTGCTTTTCAAACTTATTGGTGAAACACGAAAAGCATGGAATGAGTATAAGGTAGTACTAATTTAAGAATAAGATATGAGAAATCTTCATCTGGTTGTTCATGAATTGTGCTATTGGAGACAATGGCAAAGTAAAAGTAGCCTTTAATGTTTTAAAAGTAAGAAATACCTTCCCTATTCCTGGTGCTTAGCATATCTTTAGGCATTATTGAAAAATGCTCTGCTCTTGGCCCTCCCACAATGCTCAAAAATCAAAGATCCAGTACAGTAAAGAACTTAATCTTATGTGACTCAGTGACAAGACTGAAGTCGAAAAGGGAAGAGAAAGACCGCAAAGAAGCAAATGGCTAAATATTCGATAATGTTCTTTTCATAAACATTCCCTTTGTTTCTTATGTAAACTGGATTTGCTTTGCATGTTCTTTTCTTTTGTATGGCCTGGTTGGAGGAAGATCAGGTAGGGAAGCATAACCCTTCGAGTCAATGGGAAGTGAATAGATGTAGGAAAGAACAGAGTTGATTGTCCAGGGGTGAGTGTAGGTGTGGTGCTAACGAGGCTGGGGTCTGCTCCTGAGCTAGACGGCTTTGCCCCACTTCCAATACCCCAGGGCACCAGAATCTAAACTGTAGAACCTTATGCCTTCTTCCTACTTTACGGGGAAAAGTGAGGTTCTGAGAGGTCCAGAGACTAGTTAGAGTCTTATGGCACTGGATGCAGAGCTGGGATACAGTCTTGCTCTTACCTTCACACTATACCTTTTGCTGCAGGGGGCCTGGATGAGAGTGGGTAGTGGTGTATGAATGCTGGATGAACAGCTTAAAACCTACTTATGTGGGGCAATACTGTGTTTCTATGTTAAAAAGTTTTTTTTTTTTTTTTTAATATTTAGCCTTGGGAAATATTTTGGGATTTGGGAGCTAAAAAACCTCAAGATAAGAAAAAGGCAACCTGACAGTATAACTGCCACATCTCAAGTGCCATAAAGACTGGGGAGTCTTTTGGAACTGTAGCAGGATATAGAAGCCAGTAGATAAAATAACAGCCACAACTTTTACCCTTCTGAGATGAGATGCTGCTATTTCCGTTGGATGAAACGCCTTCTATGTCCATATTGAAATGTTTGAAAGACATTTGGGAGTCTCTCTTTAAAACTGAATTTGTAACTCTGTTGATATCTTTGCAGCTGAGGACACAGACTCACTTAGGTAAGGTTGCCACACAGAGTAGGAAAAGAATTGGAGCTAGAATTCCAGACTTTTGGCTTCCACACCATTATCATTATTTCCACACTAACATTGTGACTGTTCTATAGAGTCCTTCCTCATTTTAGGGTACCGTGTGGAGGTGAAGAGGGTATGCAAAGAAATGGGAAACTTCTCATAGAGCATCCAATCCAAATGGTATAAGATAAATAAAATTAACCTTTGTTGTCACGGTCTGGTATGAAGACCATTAAGGTTTCATGACTCAAGCTGCATGTGTAGGGCTTGCCAAGACATGTCACCATTTCCTAATTCAAAATTTACTATTCTGTTTTCTGACTCAGTTTAATTAGCATTTATCACTGTCATTTTATAACTGTTACCTGGTCTGTCTTCTCTACCTGATTGAGTCTGTCAGGAGACAAGATTTTTTTGTATTCGTAACCCCTTAGCACTGAGTCCTGGGGCGTAACCTACCCCATGCATCTCATCTGATGCATTCTTGAGCAAATATATATATATTCTCATACTCAATAGATCTTAAGGAGTTTCTTAGAGCAAAGACCATTTCCAACCAGAAATGGAGCATTGAGCATTTTCATTTGAAGGCCCTGCCCAGGAAGATTCTCTGATGTTTAAAAAGCTGCAGCATGTTATCATAGAGGATGAACTATTATGGTGCTGCCATAATTAGTTCTCTGGCTAGAAATGAAAGTCTATTTTATGAGTCTATACAACATGTAGCATTTGTTAGACACTGAGGAATAAACACTGCTGGGTCCCTGGGCTTAATATATAAAGCTCATTCAGACCAGACAAATCCAGATGCATATGACAGTTTAAATAATGAGCTGGGACTATAATAACATAAAGCTGCTGTCAGGCCCATACTGGTTTACATGCATTTTCTTAGAGATGTAGTAGCAGACTCACTATGGTAGTGAGTGTGTGTGCTGTGTCCTGACAGGTGCCAAGCTGCAGGGGTGTTATCAGACTCTGTGCCCTCCATGCCTTGATGTCTCCTGTTTCTAGTGTCAATGTTCATCCTGTGGTTAGTGATTGCTTGTGATTCATCTGTGCCAGTGACAGAGATGTTGCTTTCGAGGGAGGACAGAGCCTTCAGTCTGTGGTGAGAAACCAGGCTGCCTCTGGGATGTGATCATTGGATGCTCAGGACACCTGCTTTTGGGGAGCCTGCCTTCTCTTCCCCCTTCCCACCTGGGTGCTTCTCTGTGAGTTCAGGCTAGTTAGATCAAATGTGCTACTTCCAAAATGTGACTGGGAGTCCCTGACACCCTCTTTCCTGTAGAAAATTCTTTTTGACAAATCCGTTTTGAGGTGGCAGGTCTCAAGACTGTCTTTGTGTTGTATGACAAAAAATGCCTTGAACTTAAGAATTGTTGGTGCTTTCTACTGGAGAGTTTGATTTTTGGAGTTGGACAAAACCAGGTGTGGATTCATGTCCTGTCTGCCCTTTCCTTGTCATTGTCATGCAAGTTTTTGTGTTCCAGCCATTCAAGCCTTCTATCCACTAGGCATCATATGCCTACCTTACAGTGTTTTTTTGCACATAGTAAGTGCACAGCAAATGCTATTAAAAAAGACATTAATATGTGAACTCTGAATTTTAAGCCAAGAACAGTCCTTTATTATTTTGAGGTTTCTTGCAAATGAATGATAAACCTGTGTAACCTCCAAAACACTTTTCTGTTAACTACTTGTTTTGCATATATGAAGAGTTAAATTTTTATCATGTGCTTACTAAATAAGTGGATATTTTTAAGTCTCTGGAATTTTTTTTTTTACAGAACTTGAAAGGCAACTTACAGGTTTGACTCAAACTACTTTCTGTCTATCAGTTGAAACAGGAGTGTCAGCAGCACTTGGAAATTTTATTTCTACCAATTTAGTGACTGAAAAGCTTGCCAGGCCGGGGACCGTTCTGACCTTCTTTCATGGAATAATTACTTTTTGCCTTTGTAAGCAGAATTTCATTTTTATGTCTGGGCCCCAATCCACCATACAAAAGATGGTCCTCCTGTCCTGTCATGTAGTCAGCTTATAGGGTTTCAGTGCCTACCGTGTGCCCCCGCACTGTGCTTGGTGCTAGAGATGGGTGTCATGTTCCCTAGGGGGAAGAGTGGCCACATGGGGAGATGGGGAGGGCGAAGGGAAGATTCTGGAATGATGCTCAGGAGGAGGTGACCATGTCTGACTTAGATTAGGAAGAGGGAGGCTGTGTTGAAGGATTGGGGCTTGTCCTAGGCATTCTATTCCTGTGTAAACAACTATCCTAAACTTAGTGGCTTGAAATAATTACCATTTTATTTATTGCATGATTCTGTGGTCAGGGGTTTGGGCAGTATTCAGCTGGCTAATTCTTCCCCATATGGTATCAGCTGAGATCATTTGGTGGTAGTCAGCTGATGGATGGATTGGTCTGGATGGTCCAAGATGGCTTCACTCACGTGACAGGTGTCTTAACGGGCTGGTTAGAAGACTGGGCTCAGCTGGGACTGCTGACTGAAGTGCCTACATGTGTCTTCCCCAGTATGGTGGTCCCAGGTTTCTTACATGGATGCTCAAGGCTTGCAAGACTTGCAGGCAGAAGCTGTCAGGCCCTTTCAGACCTGCCTACGAAGGTCTCAGAACATTACTTCCTCCACATCCTGTTGGTAAATGAGACGCTAAGGACAACCTGGGTTTAGAGAGAAGGGAATTAAACTCAGCTGTCAGTGGGAGAAGTAATGGGAATTTGTGGCCACCTCTAGTCTAGCACACTGTGTCCTTGATAGGAGAGCACAGGGAGACATGCAGGGGAGAATGTTGGATAGGGTGTTGGGTGCGTGACACGTGACTTGTAGATGTGGATGCAAAGATCAAATAAATGATAGTGGATTGAAGCATCAGCAAGTGTTGGAAGTGGGACAGTGGAGTGGAGTACCCTTTCACGATTTTTGACCCTGAGAAGATAGGAATGGAGACTGAGTGAGACTGGGGAGGTGGTGGGGGTGAGGTGGGGTGGGGTGGGGGTTGCTTGTTCTCACTTTGGATGTTTGCTTTGAATACGGTGAGGTCATCAGTGACCTGATCTTTTCCAAATCATGGTTATGCTTTTGTGTTCTATGAACTGACCTCTTAACTGATTAAACACTGCTGACATTCTCTTGTCTTTGATGATAAAACTTTCTCCTGGTCCTTCTGCCTGTAATGGTGAAGGGATTATTTCTTTAAATGGTTGTATTTCCCTGGGTTTGTCCTGGCTGTCTTCTTTCTTCTGTACCTTTTTCTTGGGTAACCTCATTTACGCGTATGACTTCATTGGCCACACCCGTATGGTGAAGGCACCCAGGTCTCTCACTTCTCTTGCCTCCTACATGTCTTCCCCAGATATCCTTGTAATTCCTGTTTTGCTTTTGCGTAAGGCCATCATCCTGGCCCAGGCCAGAAGCCTGTATGACGTTTTCCTTCTCTGTCCCTCCCTCTCTGCAGCCAGACAGGTTTGCCTTAAAGTCCAGGGCTCAGCTGTGGGCATCCGCTGAGGCACTGTGAAGCGTGCATGCCTGGAGCCCTGTCCCAGAACTGCTGAGGCAGGAGCTCTTTAGGCCTGGGCATATGTGTATTTATGAAACTTCCCTGGTGATTCTGATGTCCACGTAGCATTGAAAACAGCTGTCTACCATTTCTGTCTAATTCTCCCACTCATTTCCACCATTGCTGCTTTGTGGTGTAGTTTCCAGTAGCTATTGAAACAAATTACCGCAAACACGGTGGCCTACACCTGTAGATCTTACAGTTGTGGAGTCTGGAATCAAGGTGTCAGCAAGGCCATGTTGCCTCTGAAGGCCCCATGGGTAGGTCTTTCCTGTCCCTCTTCCCGCTTCTGGTAGCTCCAGGGATTCCTTGGTTTGCGATTATCTAACTCCAGTCTCTGCCTTCATCTTCACATAGTCACCTCTCTCCCTGCGTCTCTCTCCACTGTGTGTCACTTACAGAGATGCTTGTCATTGGATTTAGGGCCTCCAGTAATCTGGGATGATCTCATCTCCAAATCCTTAACTACATATGCAAGGACTATTTTTATGAAGAAGGTCACAGTCACAGTTTCTGGAGTATGGACACATCTTTCTGGGGCCACCATTCAACCCCTTACCCTGCGGTTAGGATAGTTCTCCCATCTGATCATCCTGAGTCTTACCTGGATGTCCATCTTGCTCTGGGCTGCCCTAATGATTAGTTTGTATCCAGTCATGCCAGTTTAGCTCCCCATCCCCACAGGGTGAAAAGCCGTGCCCCTTATCATATGAGTACCGGGTGGTTGTAATCTGAGCCCTGCATACCTTTTACTCTCCTAGCCTACTTCTCTTGAACCTGATGCCCTCATAGTACCGAACTACCTACGTCCTCCTTGCCTTTGTACATACTGTTGCCCCACATCCCCCATTTAGTCTTGTTCAGATTTCAAGACAGTTAAGCAGTCTGCTCCATGAGGCCTTCCCTAATGTGCTTTGTGTGACTACGTGTGTCTTGTTGCATGAGTGTTTTACCTTTACACATTGTGCCTTTCTCTGCTTCTAAGCTGAGAGCTCTCAACGCAGGGTTGCTGGTCTTCATCATTATAGTTCTAGCCCTTGGCATTATAAATATTGAATGAGTGACCATGTAGCTTAACCTAATTAGAAACTTCTCATCTTGACACTGTTTTTTCCACTGTTAACCTTAATTACTGCCAGTGGGATTTTTCACTGATCATCATCTAGGTGTATTAGGTAGGCAGTCAATACATAGTGTATTATTTGCTTAACCTGCAGTATCTCTGTATCTGTGCCCAGGAAATTAAATTAAAATGTTTCTGCATATGTTAAGGTGGACATTTCTTGTTTTCATTTTTTCCCCCATGATACTAGTTATGGCTTTGTAGTGTACAGAAACCAACCTGAGTTAGCTCAAACTAGAAAGAATTTCATGTACAAGGGTCAGAGTACATCGGGGTCAATGGAAGCCCTTAAGGATCCTCTTTCTGTTTCTTTCTGTTGCTAGTCTCTGTTCATCTGCTTCATTCCTTCCTTCTCTGCTTCTTCATCACATAACAGATTGTGACATCCCCACAGCTTCTGTGCTAACATTTTACAGCTCTAACTATCCACAGAGATGGGCTGGTTGTCCCTTAGCCGCTGAGAATGTCACTGGCCAGCTAGGGCCAGGTTTCTGCCCCCAGCTGTTCAGCTCCAGGGTGGTGGTGGGGGCACTGGCCTGGCCTTTTCATTCAGATGGGGTGAGGGGCTCATCACAGGGAGTTAAGAGAGAGATTCCTGAGAAGGGAGTGCTGTGAGCAGATCCCTGTAAAACATCTGCCACGCTTCTTCTAGGTTAACTCCTGTTGACCAGCAGAGAACTGGGAAAATGTGAGGGGCACAAGAAACCTTGCCGGGTGTTGTATCAATTGCCTCTAGGCCTCAGTGATGACCATGTTCCTCTAAATTGTTTGAAATTCTGGCTTTAATTGATTCACATATGTTTCTTTTAATACAGATTATTCATTTTGATTGAAGTGATATGGAAATATATTAAAGCAAAGTGAGTTTATAATGGTTGTTTAGTTACAGAGATGTACAGTATGTACAAAGGCAATCACAAATATGTGTAAGAAAATAATGTACATTCTGATCTTGCCTCAGAAAAAAGAGGAATAAGACTTGAAATAAATTATCTCTGTGTTCTAGAGATGTTTTTATGGAGCTGACATTCCTTTGTGATGACAGTGGAAACATTAAAAACACAGCAGGAATAACTTCTAGTGATAATTTAAATCCATTGTCATACTATTACTACCAAATTGTAAAACAAACACAAATCCCTTTGTTCCAACTTTTCCTGTTCTCTGTGGGCCTTCTGTCCCATTTGCTGTCCTGGCCACCATGTCCTTCTTCTGTTGTGATTAGACAAGTGGCAGAGGCAAGACTTAAGAGAAGCAGCAGCTATCAGACCCGCCGCCCCTGCCTGTGAGGGTGTAAGGCAGCCAAGAGCAGTCATATTTACCCATGTACATTTAAAATGACTTCTTTCCCTTCAGTTCTCTTTTTCTCTTGAAAAGAACTTCTCCCAAAGGGGAGGTGGAGAGTGGTCCTGTCAGTGTGGTGACATGAGTCCACAGTCAGATCACACAGGACCCACCAATCCGGAGTTTAAGAATGCACTTAAACCTGAAACACTAACTGCAGTCCTGCATCTCCTTTAAGCACTGATATTAGCTCAAGGCATTGATACAGGCAGTCGGCTTGAGGACATGTGTTTTCCAGCTGACTTCTTAAGCTATTTGACAGTTTGTGGGTTCAAATGGAAATGAGGAATCAATGTAGTGAACTTGGAGCTTTTAAGAATGTAACTGAACTTGGTTTTCTTACAAATAAAGATCCTGCAGACGTTAACATGATTTGTGAGATATGAGGTTTAATTAGCAAGCTATTTTCTAACTAGTTCATTTAAAAATATTTCTTGAGTGTTTCTCTGGGGTCTATTGGAATGATGCTTGCACTAATACAGCCTCTGCAGAATTCTCATGTACTTATTTATACTCTGTCTCTTTCCAGAAAGATTTGAAGAGTCTGACTTCATAGAATAGGAAACCTGTAATTACTTTGTATATCACTTTTAAGTTTCTAGAAGTGATTTGAATTTTATTATAGCCAAAGTCTATTTTGCAGCCCATTTCTTTTGTGGGGCATCTAGTGGGCAACTCTTTAGAACCGACCATTCCTTTTCCCTTATTCCATCTAATTTTAGTTCTTAAGACTTTTAAAACCTGCAAATAAATAAACTCTTTCATATCCATTTATAGGTACAACGGTGCTTTACCTAATGGAGACAGAGGTCGGAGGAAAAGCCGATTTGCTCTTTATAAACGGCCGAAGGCCAATGGAGTCAAACCCAGCACGGTCCATGTGATATCTACCCCACAGGCGTCCAAGGTAGGTGGCTCCTGCAGAATGGGGTGGGCCTCGGAAGACAGGACTCATGGTTATTCCTTATCAGCTGCTTTTTTCCTTTCCATCTTATTCTTCTATGGGACAGAATTTCTCAGCCATTAGAAGCTGGGTCCTTCTCTGCTGTGAAGGCCTGTCCTATGCAATATATGCTTATCTACATCCCTGGCTTTGACCTAGTAGATGCCAGTGGCACATTATCCCCACCCCCAACTGCCACTGTCAGTGTGGACAACCAAAAATGTCCCCAGACATTGCCACATATACCCTACTGGAGTTGGGGTGGGTGGGCAAACCCTCCCCACCCTTCACCCCGTGATGAACCTCTGTGTTGGGATATAGTGGAACCAACATAGATCGATTAGAATAGCTATGGTTGAAAGGTAAATGCTCTTTATCCTAAATAATTTTTGTATTAAATCTTGGTATAAATAGCATTAAGATTTTTCTTTCTTCTGTTAATTGAGTAGTGGGTGTTTTCACATAATCTATATGTACATGGAATTGAATTTGTGTAATTATTAGAAAGATTGGAAGTAAACAGAACAAAGTGATATAATAAGTCTACTATATGTATTTCATCTCATAAATTTGAAGTATATAAAATGTTAATTTTTTATGATTATTTCATTTGTTTCCTGATATATGAGTGGGGAAAAACCTGAATTTCCATTCTGATTGTTAATATTCTAGCTGTTTTATGACAGTTTTTCTTTTAGTTAAATAAATTCTTTAATTCATTAATATACTTCCTTTTCTATAAAATACTATTTACCTGAAGTATTTCACGTGGGGCACTGACTGTACATGACTGTTTATCATAATGGATTTGGACCATCTGGAGTAAGTAAGACTTGATTCCCATTTTTACTGAAAACCGTGGTTCAAAGAGAAATGAATAGCTTCACGGGAGCACATGTGGTATTTATACTCAGGCTTAGAAACAGATCACCTTTGTTAGTGTTTTTATTAAAAAAACTCTTGTGTCTGAAGCAGTGCCATGAAAAAAGTTTGCTGGAATGTACCAATTAAGATTGTTTTGTATTAATGAGGAAATGGTTAGATCAGAAAATAGTAAACACCAAGAAAACAGGAAACAGGAAAGATTGCTATTTAGGGTCCAAGCTTTTGGCTAGAGAAAGGGAAATAAAGTAAAAGTTTGAGGAAAGGAAGAACACTTTGTAGGGAAAACAAAGGAAATCAGCCTTACAAAGCTTTTGAGAAAAGGAGGAAGTGAATTAGCAACAGAACTTTAGAAGGCTGAGAAACATTTTTGAGTCCATGATTTTTTGGTGGTGAAGGGTAGCAGGACAAATGTTTTTAAGCATATGATGATAACTCAGTTGTGATCCTTATAATTTTGTCTATATGTTGACATTTCTTTCCTTTGGCTCTAATTTTTTTACTTTTTTAGTCAGATTTTTGAATCACTTAATAAAATTGGCTTCAGATATTTAGAAAAACTTCCAGATATCTTGATTACTCTGGCTTCATATTATGATAGAACATGAGATATGGCTAGAATCTGAAATCTCTTCTAATAGCTACTATTGGAAAATCAGTGGCTCTTCCTTATTCGCCACCCCCATATGCTACAGTTTTAGCTTTCTATGTTTCATCTTGATGCCTGTATTTTACCCAAAGCTATTTAAATTGTAACTCTTCTGGGAATTGGCTGTCTAAAACTGTTTAAAAATGTCACCCACAGTTCTAGTTAATAGGGAAAATTGAGGTTTGGTTTTGTAACCTGGCAAAAATATATTCTCAGGGCTTTAATTTCTTCATTTATAAAATTAATGAGTTGGCTATATGCAGGGGCCATCTTGAATCAGGTAAAATACTTCAGTTAAAGCAGCAGAAATGATTCTGGCTGAAAAAAAACCAAATGGAGAAATGATGAAAAGTTAGGATATTAACAACTCTCATAATCTGGGGGAAAAGTTGAGTCACTAGGTTTTGAGAGAGAGGACAACTGAAGTATCAATAGAGGTTAACAAGGATATTCTTTCAAGGGTGTTACATTACAAAGTAACTCGGCTCCAACTACCTTCTATCTCAAAGGTTTTGCATTTTCAGAAATTACAACCTGATAGACCTAGCCCGAGTCAGTCAACCACGACCAAGAGCCATGAGTGTACCAGAATTCCTTACTGTGAGCTAATCAACTACTTCATACTGCCTTACCCTGGTGCGTCTCACTCATGTTGAGGGCCTTGTACCTAGTGACCCACCCTACAAGACCCTAGCACCTTACAGATCCCTTGCCCATTCTGTTCCCTCTCATACTCCCATCCACCCCTGGTCAGATTTTTCCTGCCATTCCTGCTGCCACCTGCTCGGTTTCCCCCTAGACAAAGTCTGTTACATGTTTACCTTTTCTTCAGATGTTCTTCCTGCTGCCTCATCTGATTCCTGGTATTTCACCAATATACTCTTTTTTCCATCTCTTCCAATTGACAGTATTTGAAGTGATTTCATTCTGTTTATGTTTCAGTCTCTTCTTTTTTAACCCTACATTATTGATGTAAACTGCCTCTTTGCCTGCTTCTCCTGACCTCATGGACCCGCCATTCATTTCTCTGCATATTTCAATGTGTATTTCACTGCCCAGCCCAGTCTGTTCTCCTCAGTCCCTAGTAAACCATACATTAGCATCCATGGCTCATAGTGCTTTTCACTTACTCCGTTTTAGAGACTTGGCACCTCTGTTTTACTTTTTCACTGATATAGTGGACATTATAGCCATTGACATTAAAAGTGATCATTATTTTCATCTTACTTGTATATACATATACTTCTTATCTAATCTCATCCAGACATCCAGCCCTTTATCCTGCCCTTATTTGCCACAGTTGTTAGCCTGCTTAGCTTCTAGTTATGTGTTGACTTCACCCCCTATTCCTTTTCCCTTGTACTTTTTGACACTCCTCTAAATGAGTCCCTGGCTGTGGGCCCTTCCCAGGCTCTGATGGACTGTTTTCCTTGTCTTCCTTCTTGCGTACCCGGTTTCTCACCAGAATGTCAGGGTATGTGGTAGTCCTTGGCAAAAGCTGTTTTTTTGAATCAGCAGTAGTTTGCTCTAAAATTTGATTCTGCAGTATTTGTAATGAAAGGGTCCTCTTTGTTTGGAGTTGTAATTGTGGGGCCTTAAAAGGGTGGGTGTGGTTGTCATTGTTAGAATTTGAGTGCTTGGCCTTTTGACTGTGTTTTGTTTTGTTTTGTTTTCCCCCTTCTGCCCCACAATCTGGGGGCAAACCAAGGCGCATTCCTTAGCTGATGGTAGTGACAGCTGGGAAATGGGACCTTTTAGTCTTCCATGCATGCCAATGTCCAAGCTAATTCAGATGAGGATGGGGAAGTATGTGCTGCTATTGTGTAATGGCTGTTTGTGTAATCTTTGTGTACATATTTGCTCTTGGAATAGTAATACTCAAAGATATTTGTCCTCTTACATAATGTGTTTTAAAAAACCTAAAGTCCTGTTTTACTTTTGGCAGTTGGTTACATAGCCATAGGGCATTTCAGCAATTTATTCACCATTCGTTTATTCAACAAATATATATCTAGCACTTTTCTGTAGCCAGGCATCATGCTAAGTATTGGATGTAGTGGAACAAATGTATCTGCATGGAGCTAATTGTCTATCAAGCAGGCAAACAATAAGTAATCATGTGAATACATATTTAACTGTGTATTATGAAAAGCACAGTGAAGGCAAAGAAATAAGGTGCTTGAGAAAAGGGAGCAGAGTTTAGACTGGGTAGATAGCGAAGGCTTTCTGAAGACATGGCATGTGAGCTTCAAGCTGAGGGGTAAATAGGGAGTTAGCCAGGAGGGTAGGAAGATCTGGAGCTCTTGTCCTGTTTGAACAATTTCAATTTTTTTTTTATTGCTTAGGTAAGACATTGAGGAGTGTTAAACAGAGGAAATGGCATAATATGATGGAGAATTTCAGTTGATTTACATTTGTTCATTTTCTTTTTAATGATGTGGAGCAACTGTTTGGCTATTATTTAACTTGTAAGTAGTATTATAGTGGTGATGGTGTCTGATAAGCAAATATTTTGCTAGCAGACATGGTTTAAACTTAGCAACATTTCTGTGGAAAACTCTTCATCATGGCTTTCCCTTCTTAGATTGTGCCTTACTGAAATCTCCTTTTTTAGTTATTTTTACTTTCAAAAAGTAGCTGAGTATCACTTTGTTCCACTTGGCATATTCCAAATGGAAAGTATCAGTGGCTTTGAAGTGACTATTTAGAGAAAAATTAGGGCCATTTAATATGATCGTTGCAACTGGACTGCACTTAAGCTGTTTGCACTAGAACAGCTCTACTGGTGATAAGATATTGTAACTCTTCCTTATTGGTCTGTGAATAATGTAATTATAACTGAGAAGCAGAGCAACTAATATAAATTTCAATGTAAACTCATACAGGCTGTAACAGAATTTACTTCTGAAGCACTTACTGTCTGTCAAGCCTGCGTCCAGGGGAAAAAAGAAGACTCAAGTAAAATTAGAAAGAGGTGATGTTACACCTGATAACACAGAAATAGAAAGCTCATAACAGACTACTATGAACAAATACATGCCAAAAAATTTGTCAACCTAGAAGAATTGGGCAAATTAACTAGAAACATACAACCTATCAAGACTAAATCAGAAAGAAGAAAACCTAAATGAATTAATTAATATTAAAGAGATTGAATCAGTAATCAAAAGCCTCCCTACAAACAGAAGTCAGGACCACAGAACTTCACTGATGAATTCTACCTGACCTTTAAAGAATTAATCCTTCTCAAATTCTTCCAAAAAATGGAAGAGAAAGGAACACTTTCAAACTCACTACTATGATATCAAAACCAGACAAAGATACATGAGAAGAAATTACATGTCAATATTCCTAATGAACATAGATGCAGAAGTCTTCTACAAAATATTAACAAGCCAGATTTAACAGTATGTTAAAGGATCCTAAAAGGATCACATTAAAAGGATCAGATGCCATGATCAAGTGGGATTTATTCCTGGGATGCAAGGATGATTTAATATCTGCAAATCAATCAATTTGATATACCACATTAACAATATGAAGGATAAAAATCACACAGTCTCTATGCAGGAAAAGCATTTTACAGACTTCAATATCCACTTATGATATTTAAAAAAACTCAAGTTTCGTCTCCACCCAGTTTGTTATCTCAACATAGTAAAGGCCGTATATGACAGGCCCACAACTAACATCATAATGAATAGTAGAAAACTGAAAGCTTTCCCTCTAAGATCTAGAACAAGGTAAGGATGCCTGCTCTACCACTTTTTTTCAACACAGTACTGGAAGCCCTACCCAGAACAATTAGAGAAGAAACAGAAATAAAAGGCATCCAAATGGGAAAGGAAGTAAAACTATTTGAGGGTGACATATATTATATATAGAAAACCCTAAAGACTCCACAAAAAAAACTATTAGAATAAATGAAGTAATATTACAGGATAAAAGTCAATATACAGAAGTATATTGTTTCTGTATAATAAAAATTAACAGCATAAAGAGAAATTAAAACAATCCCATTTATAATTACATCAAAAATAATAAAATACCAAGGAATAAATTTAACCAAGAAAGTGAAAGACTTGTCTATTGAAAACTGTAAGACATTGATAAAAGAAATTGAAGACATAAATAAGTGGAAAAATTCTGTGCTCATAGATTGAAAGAACTAATATTGTTAAAATGTTGGTACTACCCAAAGCAATCTACAGATTCAGTACAATCCTTATCAAAACTCCAATGGCATTTTTTATAGAAATAGAAAAAAACAATATCAAGATTCGTATGGAACCCCAGAAGATCCCAAGTAGCCAGAACAATCTTGAGAAAGAACAAAGCTAGAGGCATCATACTTCCTGATTTCAGAGTATATTACAAAGCTATAGTAATCAAAATAGTATGGTGTTGATATAAAAACAAATACATAGGTCAATAGAACAGAATAGAGAGCCCAGAATTCCACATATATGATTAATTTATGATAGAGAAGTCAAAAGTGCTCAGTGGAGAGGAGACAGTCTCATCTATAACCAGTGTTGGAAAAACTGGGCCACTATCTTATGTGGTATAAGAAAATCAAAGTGGATTAAAGACTTGAACGTTAAGGCATGAAACCATAAAAATCCTAAGATAAAACATATTGGGTAAGCTTTTTGACATTGACCTGGGCAATAATTTCTTCGATTTGACACCAAAAGCAAATGCATTAAAAGCAAAAAAACAAGTGGGACCACATCAAATCAAACAGCAAAGGAAACCATCAACAAAATGAAAGGTAACCTTCAAATGGGAAAAAAGATATTCACGAAACATATCTGATAAGGGGTTAACATCCAAAATATATAAAGAATTCATGGAACTCAATAGCAGAAAAACAATCTTATTAAAACACTGGGCAAAGGATCTGATAGAAATTTCTCCAAAGAAGACATCCAGATGGCCAATAGGTACATGAAAAAGTGCTCAAAATTACTGTCATTAGGGAAATGCAAATCAAAAACACAATGAGATTTCACCTCATTCTTGTTAGAGTGGATATTATCATAACGTCAAGAGATAGCAAGTGTTGGTAAGGATGTGGAGAAAAGGGAACCCTTGTGCACTGTTGAGGGGAGTGTAAATTGATACAGCCCTATGAAAAGTAGTTTGGAGGTTTCTCAAAAAATTAAAACTACTGTATTATCCTGTAATCCCATATCTGGGTATGTATCTAAAAGTAATGAAGACAGGATCTTGAAGAGATATCTGCACTCCTATGTTCGTGCAGCATTTTTCACAATTGCCCAAGTATGGAAACAATGTAAGTGTCCATCAATGCTTGAATGGATAAAATGTGGTATTTCATTATGTACAATGGAATATCATTCTCCTATGACAAAGGACATCCTGCCATTTGTAACAACATGGATCATCCTTGAAGCCATTATGCTAAGTGAAATAATCAGAGAAAGGCAAATACTCTATATAGCCTGTATATATCCCAGTACAAAATTTCTATATTGCTTAAAGCATACAAAACTCCTGTTATAACTTGAGTAAGTCCTGGGGACCTAATGTACAACATGGTGATTATAGTTAACATAATGTTTTATATACTTAAAAGTTGCCCAGAGTGTAGATTAAAGAATTTCACTACAAAAAGAAATGGTAATTATGTGACATGATGGAGGTGTCAGCTAAGGATAAGGTGGTGATCATTTTACAATGTATGAGTATATCAAATCAACACGTTGTGTACTTTAAATTTGCACAGTATTATAATGTCAGATATATCTCATTAAACTGGAAAAAAACCAAACATGAATCAGTTTCCAAAAAATTGAAATAACTTCTAAAAACATTTTACCAGCATTGCTAAAACAAAGGGAAAAAAGTATTTATGAAATACCACCACTATGTATTATGTACAGTTTAATTTTCTGACTTAAAGTATTTATTAAGACTTCAAAAAATAGTTTTTATATAAAGGTATCATAAGAATTTAGAGTTTTCAGACCTAATCTGTTGAGATTAGGAAACAACTTTTTGAAAACTTATAAATCAAGACAGTAAAATTTCAGTCTGTACTGATAAAGCCCCAGCCATTTCGTATAGAAGTGGATTAATAATTTACTTAAAAATATTCAAGACTTTGAAGATAGGTGATGGTTGTTTTCATGGAGCTAAAGAAATAACATGAAATATATTAAACTTTATTATCATACTGAAGAAAACTGGTATCAGAAATATTTGCATGTAAGCCTTATGAATTTTGTGACAAAAATACAGGCATTGTGCTAGGGAGAAAAAAAAAACTCAGCTGAAATTCTAAAACGTTTGGATGTTTTCATTTGAAGCTGTCTTATTTGTTGTATTTAATTACCTCTGATGACGCCATAGAGAGAGAAAAACCAAATAAACTGCTTAACATTTTTTCTTGATATTTGATATCAAATACCAGAAAGTTAAAATAACATACTTAAGAACTTGAATTGCAATAATGAAGTACTTAGAATTGAAATAATGATGTGTTTGCCTTTAAATAGGCAGCCTGTGGTATGCAACTCAGTTTGGAAATCACATAAAGACTTCAATATTCACTTTAATATGTATTTAGAAATTTGAGATAGCATTTGGATAATTAAATATTTTGGAGATTTGGCTTTGTAACATGCTATTCTAACCATTCTTATTTCTCTGGTTTTAGAAGAAAGAAAATGTTCAATTATTAAAATGAATAGATTTATTTGACATTATAGTAAGTGATAGAGGATATAAAACCAAATACAGGAAAATATGATGGAAAAGCAAAGAATATTTAAGAGAATCAAATTTGAAATCAGAATACTTCAAGAGAAAAACTATGAAATTATCCAAGTTACATGAAAATACATTTATTGCATAAACCTAAATAATATAACTTTCAATAACATCTAACTTACTGATCATTGGAATCTAACCAGTTGATATTTTCAAAGCACCATAGATTGAAGGTGAATAAAATCTTATAAAATTAAGCTAGATAATTGAATATGATAATCCAATAAGTAATTTTCATTGTTTAGGTGATAATAGAAATAGTGAATATAAAAATCTCAATATTAAGGCTAGAAAAAAAGTGGATATAATTGATACTAGTTAGCGCTAGAAAAAAATGGATTTAATTGCTACTAGTTCAGCAGAAGGGAATGTAAGATTTACTGTGAATACTATTATGTTATGGAAAAAATATATAATCGACTTGATTCACCTGTTGTCTTTGAATTAAATGGGGGAAATTATTAGAAGAGTTTGGTTTGTCATTAAGTCATAGCTCAAATGTTGCTTAGTTTGTCACAGATACATCAAAAGATCACACCAGTAATTTCTAACAATTAACAGATGACTTGAACAGCATGATTTGAAAATGGTGCTCTAACTTGTATGACGGGTGTAGTTTTATACTTTGTGTGTTCATGTTATTTAAAGAATAAATGGGAATGTTTTAAAATTTATATATTTAAAAATTTTTATAGTTCTAATAAATATCACTGTGGTATGCAGCTCAGTTTGGATATCTGATTAGGTGATTATCTCACTTTGTTTTACATAGTGTGAGTTTTAACACCAAGAATTGGTTGTTGTTAACTAACATTTCTGTATGTTGGCTAATCAATACTTTCATGTTTTTGTGAAGTTTTTGATAGTTTTTGCCACTGCAAATAGTGTAAATTTAATAATTTGTAAGTTGTTCTTTTCCCATCTTATTTGATTTAGCTTTGACTTCTGTTGTTCACAAAATAAGCAGGCTTCTTTTAAGTACATTTTGTCCCAAATCACCTAAATAAAATGTTGAGATTTTTACTGTTGTGTTTAAGCTAGGCAGCTTGACTTTTCCTGGTTGATGATCTGTAACAGCATAGTTATTTATCACCATTTTTCCATTCAGATTTGTGTGAGAGCCTTTAGATAGGTTTTAAGGTATTTTATAGTACTTGTAAACTTAAAATGTGACACATGATTCACAGTGCCTCCTACAAATAATTCCACAAAGTTCAAGATTGATTCAGAGAAAAATCATCACATTTTTCTTAGTTTCAGCAGTCAATGTAGTTGGACACTAACATTTTTGTTTTCTCTAACCCTTTTTCTAGCATACAGTTTCATCGTGTCAAACACTAACAACTTACTGGTTTTTTATGCACAGAATAATCACAAGGTCATTGCTGCCATTTTTCAGTTCATTGATATGTAATCTAAATCTCCGCTTTCCTGTGTGGGTAGAAGAATTACTAATTGTTTTCTAGCAAACAAGACACTTATGTCTTTTCTGTATTTACAATATGGTCAGCAGAATGATGGTCCCCCTCTCCCTCCACCACCGAAGGTGGTCACGCCTTAATATTTGGGACCTGGAATGTTACTTCAGTGGGGGAAGAAACCTTGCAGATGGACTTAAGGTCATGGAACTTAAAATAGGAAGCTTATTTTCAATTATTGGGGTGGACCCAGTGTAATCACAAGTGCCCTTAAGGGTGCAAGAGGGAGGCAGAAGAATCAGATGTGAGGGAAGAGGTGACAGGAGAGCTAGAAGCATGAGCAGGACTCCACCTGCTGTTCCTGGTTTCAGGATGGAAGGCAGCTGGGAGCCAGTGACTGCGTGGCACCCTCTACAAGCTGAGAACAGCTTTGGCAGGGAGCAGCGAGGATGCTGCGACCTCAGTTCTATACTCACAGGGAACTCAAATCTGCCAGTGACCTGAATGTCCTTGGAAGCAGATTCTTTCCTAGAGTGTCATAAAGGCACACTAGTCCTGCTGACCCTTTTATGTCTACCATGTGAGACTTGGGCAAAGAAACCAGCCAAGCCTTGGGACCAACAGATCTGTGAGATAATAAATTAGTGTTGTTTGTAGCTGCCCAGTTCTATGGTAATTTGTTACAGCAGCAGGGGGAAACTTAAATGTAGCATTTCATGAGAAATTAAATTAAAAGTACATTGTATTGTTGAGCAGCTCTTAACCTGCACTGGGGGAAATGACAGGGAAGCCATCAAAGAATTAGGAGGCTGGGAAAGAGGTTCTTCTCTCTTTCTTTTGATTCCAGAGTACTGGAGCAGGAAAGCTTGACTCTGACACTCAATAACTTAATTATTGCTGTAATTATCTGCATTACTGATTATATAGTAATTATACTATCGACTTGATTCATGTATTAGTTGGAAAAATCATATTTAATTTGTGTTGTCCTTAAAGCACAATTTTATTAAAGAGTTGCTTTTAACATGTCAGTGTGGGGGAGTACTTGTATTTATACTAATAATTATGCCTTTACTCAGATGTATTTGAATTATGACTGATTCAGGTACTTCCCGTCCCGTCTTTTCATGGAAGAAGAGAATCTTTTGCTATAACTTTTCTTTCTGTAAACATGGAACATGAAAGTTGGAAGGAACCTTATTTAGACTGACTTCTCATTTTATGCAAGGATTGTGAAGTTCAGAGAAGCACCGGAAAGCAGAGTCTGGCCACGAAGCCAGGTGTGTTGCCCAGGACCCAGGCATATCGGTCTGCTGCTGTAGGTAGAAAGTGCTCTGAGATGGGAACCAAGCTAGACTGCTCTTGATTCTCCTATTGCCTAGGAGTATGACTTGAAAAATATGTTTATTTCCAAACTAGGACCACTGTAATGATAAAATAAATGAATATGTGGTATTTGTTAGTAAAAATGAAAGTTGCTTTGTTGACTTAAGGATTATTAGCACTGGTAGGATAAGCTATCCAGTCTGATCAGGTGCTCTGCAGAGAGATTTTTCCACAAAAGGAACAGTGATAGAGGCTTGCATATAAATAGCTGGTTTGTTTGCAGTGGCAGTTATGACAGCAAGTATTGAAAGGTACATCCAGATTCTGTGCAGCTGAAAAGAAGTCATAGCCTTTAAGGTTGAGGCACAGAGGTACCATTAACTGGGATTTGCTGTGGCCTGTCTTGGTCACCTTTGCCTTTCATGTTAAAGTTAACAGTTGACCTTATCTTTTGTGAGAAAGTACTTCAGCTTCTCTGAAGTCCTGTCCTGCTCACTGATTCACAGGAATATCTACTTACAAGCTCGTTGTTGATCAAGTCTGTGTCAGGTGCATCCTGAGTGTTTGGGGACCTCTGTCTTACCAGTCAGAGCTCATGGGAGCTTGGTTTGTAGAGCCTGGCACAGGAGCTCTCGGGAGGGTAGCTCTTTCGGGCTCCTGCTGTTAATCCTTCTTCTGCTGCCCAGTAGGTGCTCCAAGAGTGTCCCCTTCTTCCTGGCATTCCAGCCTGCACATTCAAATTGAATTCCCCAGCTGGCCACGTTTTCCCTCACTTCCACACATTTCATCTCATCTCTTAGAACGTGTTCTGGTCTATACTCCCACATCCTTTAAGACACAGCCCAGAGACCATTTCCCTCTAGAAACTCTCCCTGACACTCCTCACTCCCAGCCTCAGTGAGAAGTCCTTTTGAACTCCAGGGTTCCCTAAACATGCATCTCTCCACAGGTGCTCGGATACTGTTAGAGTTGTTGGTTTACTGTCTTGTCATGCTGGGCAGCAGGCTTCTGGAAGGCAGGGACTCTGCTTCCCATCTGTATTCCCACTTCCCAGCACAGTCTGTTGAATGAGTAATCAAACGGTGTGAGCTGCCTTTGGGGTGTGATGGGACAGCTGGTTGTTCTAATGGGTCGATAACTAACGCATTGGTATTCTGCATAGCAGAATTTTATATTCCAGGTGCATTTGGTAAATTCTTTTTCCTATTGTTGTTTTCAGATTTTATCTGCTATAAATAACATTGTGGTAACAAGCTTTATACAAAAACTAATCATTCTTCCTTAAGATTACAGAAATATTAAATATATTTATTATTGAGAGTTTATTATTATTAATATTAAAGATATATTTATTATTGAGAGTTTTAAGAAATACAGTTGACCATTGACCAATGTGGGAGTTGGGGGTACTGATCCCCTGCACAGTCAAAAATCCATATATAACTTTTGATTCCTCTAAAACTAAACTAAAAGCTTACTATTAGCTGGAATCTTTAGCAATAACATAAATAGTCAATTAACACACAGTTATATGTTATATATGTTACATACTATATTCTTAAAGTAAGCTAGAGTGAAAGAAAGTTTTTCAAAATGTTGGAAATCTCCAAAAAAATTTCCCATATATTTATTGAAAAACCTGCATTTAAGTGGACCCAGGCAGTTCAAACCCATGTTATCCAAGAGTCAGCTGTAGTTCATTTTTGTAAATTCTGAAAACAGGAATTGAATGAAACTATGGGCTTTGGAGTTCAGACTTCCTGAATTCTTGGTTTGCCCAATTTACTAGCTGTAGACTCTTGTGCTAAATACTTTCCTGTGTCTCATTTTCCACTTTTATATAAAAGAGATTTGTGTCAGTCTTTATAGGCCAGATTATCCTGCAGTAAAAAACTTCCAAATATTAGTGGGTTTACAACAACACAGAATACTTATGACTCACATTGTGGAAATTCAGGGACCCAGATGGAGGGTGTATCTTGACTTATTTTCCAAGATCATGGAGGGAGGTAAGAGAGAGAATATAGCTCTGAAAGTTTCTGCCTTTAAGGAAGTGATCTACTTTCATCTCACTGGCTAAAAGCAAGTATCATGGCTAACTCAGTTTAAAGGTTGGGGATTCTTAGTTCTTGTTAGGGAGTGGCCTCAAATATTTGGATATAGTACAATCTGACTCTAGGTAGCAACTCATGAAGGGACGTACTTGGGTCATTACAGATGCCTAATACATGGTAGCAACTGATTAATGTTAGATAATACTCTGCAGAGAAATCAGTATTATTAGCTGTTATGAGAAATTATAAATGGGCTCAGGATATGATGAAACATAGCATCCATATTTAATTCTTGGCAATTTGATTACATAATAAATTTCTATGTAAAATTCACTGCCAGATTAAACTAAAACTGCTTCATGATTCAGATATAGGTTTCCTTTGTAAATTTTACAATTTCCATTTGTCATATTCTTTAGATCACAGCAGTGGAGGTTTAATGAGTAGTTTCTGAATTATTGAACCCCCTAACTTGGAAAATTAGTATATTTCCTTCCTGGAAAATGTACTTACCAATTAGAGGATTTTTGATAAGGCTTTCTTATGTGAAAATGCCATCTGGCCTAGGTCGGTTTTGGTTTCTTATACATTCTTTGTACTGCCAACATTAGTCTCATTACATGCCTTTCAAACAAAGGAGTATTTTTGTACATTTTTCAATGTAGAGTAAAATCTTTGTTTCACATTAATAGTTATAAAAAAAAACCTTTATGCCTTTCCATAGTGCCTGGCTGAATTTTTTAACATGAATATCAATTATTTTTTCCCCAGCATTTAAAAGAATCATTTTAATTTTACTCTGTAATATAGTATAAAAAATCCTAACTTCTGATTTTTTTAACTTCTGAGTACCATTGATATATATATTTTATGGGTTAGGTGGAATTAATGTTAAATTTGCTTCCCTTAACATACAGAAGAATAGGAATTCTGGTAAACAGATCTCATGTAGCATTTTTAGTTCAAGAAGACTTTCTTTTAAAGTGTACAGATCCTAAGTGTAGAGTCTGATGGATTTTTGTAAAATTAATACACCCATTTAAGCAGTACCTAGATCAAGAAAAAGTACTTCCAACACTTGAAAAGACCCTTTTGCTATCCTTCTCTGTCACTCCCCCTCCCCACCAAGCAGTGACCAGGTAACCACCATTAAGATTTAACACCAAAAATTAGTGGTCTTTGTTTTTTTACTTTATATAAATTGGATCTATAGAATACACATTTCTGTTTCGGATATCTTTCATTTAGCATTATTTCGGTGAGTGAAATGTCCCACATTGGATATAGTAGTCTGTTCATTGCTGAACAGTATTCCTTTGTGTGAATATTCATTATGTTATACAGTATGGTTTAAAGGTTTAATCACACTTAAAACCTCAGTTGAGTTTTTTTGTAAATCATTACATTTCTTCTTCTAAAGTTAGCTATTTTACTTCAGGCAATGAAATTGGAATAAACGCAAGTCAGTAAAAGCTACCAACATTCACCTCAGTTTGAAATCAGCTTGTGTCAGTTTAAAACTGAGCTATTTGTTGCACAAGTGGAAATCATAACCTCAGTCAGAAACCGGTTAGCCTACTCAAACAGTAATGATTTTACAGAATTGAGTATTTTGGGGAAGAACTCTGATTTTATATGAGACTCTGAATTTCATGGTGGTGTTTTTCTCTCCTGAGGAACATAGGCCCATGTTACAGTTGGGGGTCTGCATACCAGATTTTCCTCAGTTCTCATATTTGTGAAATAAGGAGGTAGCCTGATGTGGGAGGCAGGAACAAGGCTGCGGAGGGCAGATGAACCCATCTGGGGTCTTGGCTCTTCTCTTTGCTGGCCAATCTACCAGGACAACCACAGAGCCCCTCTGGGTAGGCCAGCCCCTTTCAGAGCTGCTGTGGGGGCTGCACAGAGGGACAGACAGTACACATCCTTCCTGGAGGGGTAGGCTCTTGGGAATGAGTAACTGTTCTTTTAGTTACTGAGCAAGGAAGTTGTAAAGATGTGGTGGAATAATAAGGTATTCTGAAAGCCACTCTGTACCCCTCCCACACAGCAGTCTTTGCTCAGCATGAACTAAACCACCAATGAAAACATAAAGGGAGTTGAGAAGCCTTTAGCATGATTCCTCTTTCAATTGCCACAGGTGCTCATTCTCATAGGCTGTGTAGCTGGATTTCAGTACTTAAAAATGTAAGCACATCCTTCATATTTACATTCCTTACTTAATTGCACACCCCAAAACTAACATCCTCAAACCTTTATTCTGAAAGTTGACTGTCCACAGATGCCCCCTCCACAGTAAAATCTCTATTCTATTGTCAGTCCCCCTGCCTTGCATTAGACTCATCCCAGCCCGTCTCTGTTCTCTGCAGACTGTAAGCTCCTTGAGAGCAGGTCCTACTTCTGCTGGCAGGCCCCTGAGGAGAAATGTTCAGTGATGGAATGAGCAATAGACATCCATGATTTTTAGACTCCTTTGCTTCTCATGATTTCATAGAAGTACAAAGGAGTTTAATGACTTTTTGCCAGAGATAGATGAAAGCTTTTCTCAGAAAAGATGTAGTTTTAGCATCTTAGATAGTTGAATTGGTTGAAATGTTTTCTTATTTGTGAAATTTAATCTTTACCTGATACCTGAGTGGAATCCTCAAATGGGAAAGTGAAGTGTGGCTGGTTGTAGCAGTGAGTGACATGGGGTGCAGGGTGGGGTGGGAAGGTGGGGGTAGAGGTGAGGGAGTGGGCTTCCAACAACAAGGGCCATCACTCTCCTGCAGAAGTGTTGACTGGGCTGGGCATGTGGTGAAGGGGAAGACAGCAGAAGTGGTTAATGCTCATGTTCAGATCGGGTTGTCTGCTGCCAGCTGGTAGGAGGGTCCTTCCCTGAGGGGTGTTGCTGGTACCCATGAGGAGTTCCTCTCTGTGTCCCCCTTCTGTGCCTGTGAGATTTTGGAGACAACCCGAATTCCTCTAGCAGACTCACTGCCCAACTATAATCTTCAAATTTAGTAAACCAAATTCTATTCTTGAGAATTTTTCTACTTGAGCCATATACAAAATCTGTTTTTTTAAAGACATTTTGACTCTGGTTGCTATCTTTGTTTTTGTTTTTTTTTTTAGATTAGAAGCTTTTTATTTAATGGGGAAGTTTTTTGTTTTGTTTTTGAAAAAGTGAATAAAGCTTTTAGCACCAATTTATTGAATTTTCTTCCACTTAGCTTTTACTCCACTGATGTGTTTCTAGTGTTGTGTGTTTCTTCATTATTTCCTACACTGAGTCATACTGCGCAGTGGTAAAGGAGAAAGAGATCATTTAGGAGTTAAGGAACATTATTTTAGATGAGGTCCTCTCAACCTCAGCACTGTGGTCTGGCCGGACGGGTCCTTGTTGTGGGCAGCACTGTCCGCTGTGGCATGCTCAGCAGCATCCCTGGCCTCTAGTCAATGTCAGCAGCACCTGTGACCCCAGCTGTGACAACCAGAACTCTCTCTAGATGTGGCTCAGGGTTCCCTGGGGGTGCAGAATGACCCTAGTGAGGTCCAGTGATTTAAACCCTTAAACTATAGTAGGTACAGAGTCTTATTAAGAGTACAGGTTCTGGAAGTGGATTCCCAGGGCTGAAATCCCAACTCGTCTTTGGCCAAGTGACAACCCCTCTATCCCTCAGTTTTCTCATCTCTCAATTAATCATTTTAGAATGGTACTTGGTACATTCACATGCTTAATAAACATTAACCAGGCTTGTTTTTATTGCCTATAAGAATATTGGGTATCATATCATATCTTCCCTTCCATCACTGCTTTTTTGTGTGTGCGTGCCACAGAATGGAAACCTAATGGGAAATCATAATTGAGTTTGTTTTTCAGCAAATTAGTCTTTGTTTTATTTTTATTTATTTTTTATTATGGTGTAATTGATATACACTCTATGAAGGTTTCACTTGAAAAAAGCAATGTGGTTACTACATTCACCCATGTTATCGTGTTACCCCCATACCCCATTATAGTCACTGCAAATCAGTGTAGTAAGATGCCACAGAGTCACTATTTGCATTCTCTGTGCTACACTGTCTTCCCCATGATCCCCCCACACCATGTGCACCAATCATAATACTCCTCAGTCCCCTTCTTCCTCCCTCCCCACCAGCCCTCTCCCACCCCTCCCCTTTGGTAACCACTAGTCCCTTGGAGTCTGTGAGTCTGTTGCTGTTTTGTTCCTTCAGTTTTGCTTCATTGTTATACTCCACAAATGAGGGAAATCATTTGGGACTTGTCTTTCTCCACCTGGCTTATTTCACTGAGCATAATATCCTCCAACTCCATCCATGTTGTTGCAACTTGTAGGATTTGTTTCTTTCTTATGGCTGAATAATATTACATTGTGTATGTACCACATTTTCTTTATCCTTTCATCTACTGATGGACACTTAGGTTGCTTCCATATCTTAGCTATTGTAAATAGTGGTGCAATAAACATAGGGGTGTGTATGTCTTTTTGAATCTAAGGAATTATATTCTTTGGGTAAATTCCTATGAGTGGAATTCCCAGTCAAATGGTATTTCTATTTTGAGCTTTTTGAGGAACCTCCATATTGCTTTCCACAATGGTTGAACTACCTTATATTCCCACCAGCAA
This sequence comes from Manis javanica, assembly GCF_040802235.1. Classification (NCBI taxonomy): domain Eukaryota; kingdom Metazoa; phylum Chordata; class Mammalia; order Pholidota; family Manidae; genus Manis; species Manis javanica. The sequence goes on along the minus strand of NC_133163.1, from coordinate 43,590,774 downwards.
TGTAAGAGAGTTCCCCTTTCTCCACATCATAGCCAGCCTTTGTTGTTCTTAGACTTTTTGATACAGGCCGTCCTAAGTGGTGTGAGGTGATATCTCATTGTGGTTTTTATTTGAATTTCCCTGGTAATTAGTGATGTGGAGCAGCTTTTCATGTGCCTGTTGGCCATCTGAATTTCTTTGTTGGAGAAGTGTCTGTTCATATCCTCTGCCCATTTTTTAATCGGGTTATTTGCTTTTTGGTTGTTGATGCATGTTAGTTCTTTATATATTTTGGATGTTAACCCCTTGTCAGATATGTCATTTACAAATATGTTCTCCCATACTGTAGGATGCCTTTTTGTTCTGTTGATGGTGTCCTTTGCTTACAGAAGCTTTTTAGTTTGATGTAGTCCCATTTGTTCATTTTGCTTTTGTTTCCCTTGCTCGAGGAGATGTGTTCAGGAAGAAGTTGCTCATGCTCATATTCAGGAGATTTTTGCCTGTGTTATCTTCTAAGAGTTTTATGGTTTCATACATTCAGGTCTTTGATCCATTTTGAGTTTACTTTTGTGTATGGGGTTAAACAATAATCCAGTTTCATTCTCTTGCATGTGTCCAGTTTTGCCAACACCAGCTGTTGAAGAGTGTCTGATTTCCCCATTGTATATCCATGGCTCCTTTATCATATATTAATTGACCATATATGGTTGGGTTTTTATCTAGACTCTCTAGTCTGTTCCATTGGTCTGTGGGTCTGTTTTTGTGCCAGTACCAAATTGTCTTGATTACTGTGGCTTTGTAGTAGAGCTTGAAGTCAGGGAGCATAATTCCCCCTGTTTTATTCTCCCTTCTCAAGTTTGCTTTGGCTATTCGGGGTCTTTTGTGGTTCCTTATGAATTTTAGAACTATTTGCTCTAGTTTGTTGAAGAATGCTGTAGGTATTTTGATAGGGATTGCATTGAATCTGCTTTAGGCAGAATGGCCATTTTGACAATATTAGGGACATTAGAAGGAGGGACATATTAAAGATTAGAACATAAATAAATAAAATTGAGAAGAATAAAACAATAGAAAGAATCAATGAAAGCAGGAACCGGTTCTTCTAGAAAATAAACAAAATAGATAAAGCCCTAGCCAGACTTATCAAGAAAAAAAGAAAATCTGCACACATAGACAGAATCAAAAATGAGAAAGGAAAAATCACTATGGACATCACAGAAATACAAAAAGTTACTAGAGAATACTATAAAAAATTATATGCCAACACCAGCTGTTGAAGAGGCTGTAATTTCCCCATTGTATATCCATGGCTCCTTTATTGACCATATATGGTTGGGTTTATATCTGGGCTGTCTAGTCTCCTGGTCTACCATGTCATCATTGTCCAGTTTCCTGGTAGGATGTGGAGAAACCAACGCACCCAGCCCAGGACAGAGCTGTGGTTCACTCGCCTACACGTAGTGGTCTACTGAGGTGCTACTCCTTGTTCTTGTGATGCTCCCGTGACATCATCCATTCTCACCCAGCAGCTGGTTTGAGACTGAAGTAGTTTTCAGTAGCATCTGTTCACTAAGGCAGTTCTGAAGCTAGTTGGGCATTTTAGAGGCCATAAAACAGAATTATTGTGTGAAAGACCTTTCAGCAATTTAGCTAAAGGCTTTAGAGGCAGTGGAGATATTTTCACTTATGAAAATTGGCACTAATGAAACGTGGGGATTTCGTTCCTCTAAGTGCCACCACGTTCTGTAATAAAATACTGCAGACCATTCATCAGAAGAAACGTTCCTACCTTTGATATTTCCATTTATATTGAATATTTCTTAGATTTTGGAGTGATTCCACAGAGATCTTTTGGTTACCTAAATATAAATCAGACCCAAAGCAGTCTGCAAATTCCATGCAATCCTTTTCAAAATTCCAGTGCATTTTCACAGAAATAGAAAAACAATCCTAAAATTCATATGGAACCACAATAGACCCCAATAGCCAACTCAGTTTTGGAGAAGAACAAAGCTGGAGGAATAACACTTCCTGGTTTCAAACTATACTGTAAAGGCACAGTAATCAAAACAGTATGGTACTGACACAAAGTATATCAATGGAGCAGAATAGAGGACCTGGTAATCCACACACATATGGTTAGCTTATGACAAAGGAGCCAAGAATACTCAGTGGGGAAAGATAATAATCTCTTCATGAAATGGTATTGGAAAAATTGGACAGCATCATGCAAAAGAATGAAAGTGGACCACTGTTTTATGCCATACAAAAAAATCAACTCAAAGTGGATTAAAGAATGTAAGACCCAAAACCATAAAACTCCTAAAGTAAAATGGGATAAGTGTCTTGACATTGGTCTTGGCAAAGATTTTTTAGATTTGACACCAAAAGCAAAGGCAACAAAAGCAGAAACAATGGGACCACATCACACTAAAAAGCTTCTGCATAGCAAAGGAAACTGACAGAATGAAAAGGTGACCTGTGGAAAGGGAGAAGCATTTGCATATCATAGATATCTGATAGGGGGTTAATATCCAAAATATATAAGGAACTCATACACCTCTACAGCAAAAACAATTATTAAAAAAACAACAGAGGAACTGCAGACATTTCTGCAAAAAAGGCATCCAAATGGCTAAAATATATGTGGAAAGGTGCTCAGCATCACTAATCATCAGGGAAATGCAGATCAAAACCACACTGAGATACCACCTTACACCTAACAGTATACCTGTCATCAAAAAGAGGTAAGTGTTGGTGAGAATGTGGAGGAAAGAGAACCTTTGCATGATGTTGGTGGGAATGTAAGTTAGTGCAGCTGCTACAGGATGGAGGGTTCTCAAAAAACTAAAAGTAGAACTACTATATATTATGCAATTCCACTTTTGAGTATATATCCACAGGAAATGAAAATAGGATCTTGAAGAGAGATCTACACTCCCTTGTTCATTGAAGCATTGTTCACAGTAGCCAAGATATAGAAACAACCTGAGTTCATCAATGGATAAGTTAATACCTTGTTCATTGAAGCATTGTTCACAGTAGCCAACATACAGAAACAAGCTGAGTTCATCAATGGATAAGTTAATAAAATGTGTATATATATACATGCAGAATGGCATATTATTCAGTCATGAGAAAGAAGGACATCTTGCAGTTTGCAGCAACATGGATACCTCTTGAGGACATTATGCTAAGTGAAATAAGACAGAGAAAGATGTACTGTATGATAACACTTATATGTGGTATCTAAAACTGAACTCAGAAAAAGAGACTAGAATAATAGTTACCAGGGGCTTGAGGTGGGGGAAATGGAGAGATGTTGGTCAAAGGTACAAACTTTAAGTTGTAAGTTCTGAGGATTGAGTGTACAGCATTGTGATTCTAGTTAGTAACACTGGATTGTACACTTGAAAGGTGCTAAGAGTAAATTTTATTAAATACTCTCACCACAAAGAAGTGCATTATGGGAAGTGTCAGCTAAAGCTATGGAAACAGTATTTTTTAAGTGTGGCTCAGATCAACACGTACACCTTACACCCTACACTGACACAATGTTATGTGACAATCAGTAAAGCTGGGGGAAAAAATGTGAATCATGTCAAAAAGCTTAATCCATCCAGCAGGCAGTTCTGGACAACATTTTTAGGGGCTGAGGACTGACACAAGCTTCAGTTTTCACATGTAGTTGGGCAGAATGTAACTGGCACTTCTGACAGGTGAGTTCTTTTTCCACAAGTATATTCCTAGTTGGCAAAGTATATCTTTTATTTGATTCCAAAATGTCGATTGAAGAATACTGTAGTAGGGGGAGATTCTGATAGAATAAAATCGAATGCAGGAATGCTTAAAATACTGTGTTAAGTTCAATTTCCAAGATTGGAGAGGTTATATTATATAAATAGAATTAATACCAGCTGAATTTAAAAGCCAGAGAGAAGCAAAAAGATTACTTAGGAGTAATATCCCTCCTTAAAATAATTAGATTTGTCTTCTTCCAAGGTGCAAGGAGGTGCAGATTGTGAATCCTGAAACTAATGTGTTTGCTTTCATTTCTGAAGAAGGTACTTCTGAGTCTGGGTTTACTGAGGAATATGATTCACAGAACAATTTTAGTCCTTATCTTGCTGTTTGGTGATGAGACTGTAATTATGTCACTGTCTTTGGGTTGGTGATCTTTGCTTTGGAAAATATCTGATCCTCTACTTCAAGTAAATTCCATATGGATCCATTGTAGGTGTGGCTGGAAGGAAAAAATCTTAAACCCCTTGCTTTCCCATATTCCTTTCTCCTGCCAAAGCTGACTGGCCCACTGTGCTGAGAGTGTACACTACTGCCCATTTGAAAACAGAACCATTTTTAAATCATTATTTTTAATCTTTAAAAAACATTTTTAATTATTTGTAAATGTCAGCTAATTTTTGCCAATCTGATGGGTTAAAGTTGGAATTTCTTTAAATTTCCTGGCACTTATTAAGTATGTGCTTAAATTCCTTGCCGATTTTTTAATTGCTTGACTTTTTAACATTTATAAGACCCCTTATATATATATATATATATTTGCATCTGTTTTGTCTTTTAACTTTGTTCATGGTGTCTAATTCCACATTTGAGGTTTTTTAAACCTTGACTTAATCTTATCTGGAATTTTTTTACTTAGTATCTTTCTTATTTTTCTTTAAAAATGTCCTAAGATTTACATGTCTTCTACTTTTTCAAATGTCTTTTTGATTTTCCTTTTAAAACTTAGCTTTCTCTTCCATTTGAATTTTTTAAATATTTAAATTAACATTGACTGAGTGTCTCCTCTGTGCCAGGCCCTGGGCTCTGCACTAATGAGTGAAACAAGCATGGGCACTGACGGAAGTTTTAGTGGCAGAGGCAGGCAGTAAATAAGTAACCAAAGAGATGTAATTCTCATCTGTGCTCAGTGCTGCCAAGGAAACAGTAATGGAGAATATTGTGTGGTCCAGGGACACAAACTTAAGTAATGCTGAGCTATGAAGGAATACATGAAAGTTAGCTTTGTAAAGAGAGAGGAGAAAAGTGTTGCCAGCAGTGTTTTTCAAGACCCTGAGGCAGATTTGAGGGTTGACTAATGTAGGGTTAGAACCTGGGATGAGATGGGAATCCAGAAATAATGGACTCTTCACATCCTGGTGTAAGGGACCTTGGTTTTACTCTAAGTGCAGTAGGAAGCTATTGGTAAGTGGAAAGGGGGTTAGGGAGATAGTTACAAAGGAAGAGCATCTTTGGCTTTGATTGGGGTGTAAGGATAGAAGCAGAGAGACCAGTTAGGCTACTGTATAATAGGCTAAGTCAGAGATGAGGATGCTTAGACTAGTGTGAGCCTGGATATGTGGTTGCACGTTATTCTGATGTTGCCTTGAGGTTGTTTTGGATAAGATTAACATTTTAATCAGTGGACTGAGTAACAGGTTGCCCTCCATAATGCTGATTGATGGGACTACTCATTTGAAGCCCTGAACAGAACATAAACCTGACCTCCGCAAGCAAGAGGGAATTCAGCAGACAGCTTTAAGACTTTAATTGTAGCATCAGCTCTTCCCTGGTCTCCACCCTCCTGGCTTACCCTGCAGATTTTGGACTTTCCATCCTCTATCATATGATGACATGAACTAATTCCTTAAAAAAATGAAAACTAACTTTGTCTCTATACACATGCATGCATATTTGTTCTGTTTCTCTAGAAAACCCTGACTGGTACAACAGGGTGCTGGCAGTGGAAATACAGAGAAGTTGACATATTTTTGAGAAAGAAACAACAGGTCTAAGTGCAGTATATTATAATTGAGTGGATGGTGATGTCATTCACTGGACTGAAGGTAGCAGAGGAGCCAGTGTAGGGAGAAATTCAAGAGTTAGGTTTGGGACCTGTTTGGTTTGATGTGCCAATAAGATATAAGTGGAAGGGTTGGGGACACAAACTGTAGATATGATTTGGGAACTCAGTAGAGCAGGGCAAAAGATTTAGGACTGAGCACTGGAGACCCAACTTTAGAAAAAGCCTGGCAAAGAGTGGCCAGAAAACTAGGAGGAGACTAGGAGAGCTTAGCATCTGTAAGACGAGAGGAGTGTCTCTAGAGCAAAAGGGGGTAGCTGACAGCATCAGATGCTGCTGAATGATACGAGAAGATTAGGAGAGGAGAGATTGGGGGATTTGATACTTGCAGATTGGTGGTTACATTGGCTACAGCAAAGCTGATGGAAATTGACAAAGTCGAGAGTGGAGTGGGCTGAGGAGGTGAAGAGCATACCTTTGGCAACTCCTTGGAGAAGATGCGGTGATGGGGAGCAGTAAAACTAGGGGGAGGATAGCCAAGGGTTTGAATGTCATGAGAGGTATTCTTTTTTTACTTTTTAATGGATGATAGGAGGGCATGTTCACGTGGTGATGGAGATGTTACAGTAAAGAAGAAGATTGAAGAGGTGAGAGAGGTGTGTAACTGAGGGAACAGGTCCTTCGGAAAATAGATGTGTCTCAGCCTATGGCTGTAATAGCTTGTAGATGGGACGGGAGGGGTAGAAATAGAAGTGGGTGGGGAGGAAGGATCCCAGCCTCAGGCAAGTGTGCATATTTGTTGCAGGGGGTGTGAAGACACTCCCATACAATGGATTTTGTTCTTACACCTGTAAAAGGGAATTAGGGTCGTAGGAAGAAAGTTTAAAGAAAGGTAGGAGGTCGAGTACGGAAGAAAGTTAACTCAAACAGAATTGTTGCAAATCTCAACAGGATAGTGGTGAGAGGCCACTTGAGGGTTGAGACTGATTTAAAGTGACACTAGTATTCATTCTGCTTGGCTGCAGCTGTGGAGAAAGAAGAAAATTGGCTTAGACTCTGACAAGCAGGACAGAGAGGGATGGGTTTTTTTTTTTTTGTTTTGTTTTTTTTTTTTTTTTTTTTTTTTATATTTTATTTTTTTTTTTGAGAGGGCATCTCTCATATTTATTGATCAAATGGTTGTTAACAACAATAAAATTCAGTATAGGGGGGTCAATGCTCAATGTACAATCATTAATCCATCTCAAGCCTAATTCTCGTCAGTCTCCAATCTTCTGAAGCATAACGAACAAGTTCTTACATGGTGAACGAATTCTTACAGAGTGAATAAATTCTTACATGGTGAACAGTACAAGGGCAGTCATCACAGAAACTTTCGGTTTTGATCATGCAATATGACCTATAAACCATCAGGTCAAATATGAATATTCATTTGATTTTTGTACTTGATTTATATGTTGATCCCACATATCTCCTATTATTATTATTATTTTTATTTTTAATAAAATGCTGAAGTGGTAGGTAGATGCAAGATAAAGGTAGAAAACATAGTTTAGTGCTGTAAGAAGGCAAATGTAGATGATCAGATGATCAGGTGTGTGCCTATGGACTAAGTATTAATCCAGGCTAGACAAGGGCAGCAAGACATCCACGGATGCAGAAGATTTCTCTCAAAGCAGGGGGGGTGAGGTTCTGAGCCTCACCTCTGTTGATCCCCAAATTCTCACCTGATGGCCCCCCTGCGACTGTGCCTGTCTTAGGTTGTTCCTCCCTTGAGGAATCTTACCCGTCTCTGGCTAACCAGTCATCTTCCGGGGCCATACAGGGAAATGTAAAGTTGGTAAGTGAGAGAGAAGCCATATTGTTTGCAAAGGTTAGCTTTTTACTTCTTTGCAGATTTATGCCCTGTGGCTTCTATGCCCAGCACTTGTCTCGAGGTATCTTTACCACCTGGAGGAATTATGATACTCGGTAAATTCGATATGAGGCACGAATTCTATTTAAAGTTTGTAATTAGGAAGGAAGAAGAAAAGCTATAGATGTAGCATATGAAGGAAACTTGGGAGGATTGATTATTTCTTTGACATATCTTCTTGTGTAGTACCTTAAGTATGTATAGGTTTTAAACTACTAACTAATTTGCACACACATATTGACATAATAGGAATACGGTGACATAAACAAAGCAAATCTATAATCACCAGCCATCTCCAGTGAAGCCAAGAAAACCATTTAGGCACCCTAGGCATTTGTGAAAATTTATCTATGATACGATGGATATTTTCCAACTGTACTTGAACCATCAGACAAATTAAAGCAGCCCATTTCTGGGATCTGTTCACATCCCATATGTTCTTTTAACCATAGATAGTCTATAGTCATGAGATTTTGGGGTGCTACAACTTGCACCCCTCCCAACTCCTGGTTGAGTTCCAACAGTACAGATCCAGTCAAATTCGTTGTCTCACTGTATGCACATGCCAGCCTAGACATCTCCCTCCTCCTTCTCATGGCAAGTCCAGGAGATGGTGGGCTGGATGCAGCCACAACCGCAGCATCGTCCGGATCCCTGTGGAGGCTTTTTGATGATCATCCCCCGGCACGAGTCCTCCAGAGAGTGCTGATGCCGGAAGCTCCTCCTCATATCGTATCTTAGTTCATTTTCTGGGTATCCAAGCTAGGCCTTGATCTTCTGCGTAGAAACAAACAGACCCTTTGCCCACACTTTGACATGCCCTCTATACCACTGTGCAGAACTCATTGGAGGTCAGCACACAGTAACTGCTTTTTTTTTTTTTTTTTTTAATTAAGAGAAAGGAATATTATCAGAAAAGAGTACCTCCATAGCTGATCATCTGACACCCTTTAAGTGATCAACATTAAGGATATTTAAAGCATGCGTTGATCTTTGATTTACCAATAGTTTTATCCTGTTAAGGAGTAATCCCCCTTTTCTTTCTTTCTTTCTTTTTTTTTTTTTTAAATTTTTAATCTACACTTACCTGAAGAATACTATGTTTACTATGCTCTCCCCTATATCAGGTCCCCCCTAACAACCACATTATGGTTACTGTCCATCAGCTTAGCAAAATGTTGTAGAGTCACTACTTGTCCTCTCTGTGTTGTGCAGCCCACCCTACCCTTTCTCCCTCCCCCCCATGCATGCTAATCTTAATACCCCCCTTCTTCTTCCCCCCCCTTATCCCTCCCTGCCCACCCATCCTCCCCAGTTCCTTTCCCTTTGGTACCTGTTAGTCCATTTTTGGGTTCTGTAATTCTGCTGCTGTTTTGTTCCTTCAGTTTTTCCTTTGTTCCTATACTCCTCAGATGAGTGAAATCATTTGGTATTTCTCTTTCTCCGCTTGGCTTATTTCACTGAGCATAATACTCTCCAGCTCCATCCATGTTGCTGCAAATGGTTGGATTTTTCCACTTCTTATGGCTGAGTAGTATTCCATTGTGTATATGTACCACATCTTCTTTATCCATTCATCTACAGATGGACATTTAGGTTGCTTCCAATTCTTGGCTATTGTAAATAGTGCTGCGATAAACATAGGAGTGCATCTGTCTTTCTCAAACTTGATTGCTGCGTTCTTAGGGTAAATTCCTAGGAGTGGAATTCCTGGGTCAAATGGTAGGTCTGTTTTGAGCATTTTGATGCACCTCCATACTGCTTTCCACAATGGTTGAACTAATTTACATTCCCACCAGCAGTGTAGGAGGGTTCCCCTTTCTCCACAGCCTCGCCAACATTTGTTGTTGTTTGTCTTTTGGATGGCAGCTATCCTTACTGGTGTGAGGTGATACCTCATTGTAGTTTTAATTTGCATTTCTCTGATAATTAGCGATGTGGAGCATCTTTTCATGTGTCTCTTGGCCATCTGTATTTCTTTTTTGGAGAACTGTCTGTTCAGTTCCTCTGCCCATTTTTTAATTGGGTTATTTGTTTTTTGTTTGTTGAGGCGTGTGAGCTCTTTATATATTCTGGACGTCAAGCCTTTATCAGATCTGTCATTTTCAAATATATTCTCCCATACTGTAGGGTTCCTTTTTGTTCTATTGATGGTGTCTTTCGCTGTACAGAAGCTTTTCAGCTTAATGTAGTCCCACTTGCTCATTTTTGCTGTTGTTTTCCTTGCCCGGGGAGATATGTTCAAGAAGAGATCACTCATGTTTATGTCTAAGAGGTTTTTGCCTATGTTTTTTTCCAAGAGTTTAATGGTTTCGTGACTTACATTCAGGTCTTTGATCCATTTTGAGTTTACCTTTGTATATGGGGTTAGACAATGGTCCAGTTTCATTCTCCTACATGTAGCTGTCCAGTTTTGCCAGCACCATCTGTTGAAGAGACTGTCATTTTGCCATTGTATGTCCATGGCTCCTTTATCAAATATTAATTGACCATATATGTTTGGGTTAATTTCTGGGGTCTCTAATCTGTTCCACTGGTCTGTGGCTCTGTTCTTGTGCCAGTACCAAATTGTCTTGATTACTATGGCTTTGTAGTAGAGCTTGAAGTTGGGGAGTGAGATCCCCCCTACTTTATTCTTCTTTTTCAGGATTGCTTTGGCTATTCGGGGTCTTTGGTGTTTCCATATGAATTTTTGAATTATTTGTTCCAATTCATTGAAGAATGTTGCTGGTAATTTGAGAGGGATTGCATCAAATCTGTATATTGCTTTGGGCAGGATGGCCATTTTGACGACATTAATTCTTCCTAGCCATGAGCATGGGATGAGTTTCCATTTATTAGTGTCCCCTTTAATTTCTCTTAAGAGTGACTTGTAGTTTTCAGAGTATAAGTCTTTCACTTCCTTGGTTAGGTTTATTCCTAGGTATTTTATTCTTTTTGATGCAATGGTGAATGGAATTGTTTTCCTGATTTCTCTTTCTATTGATTCGTTGTTAGTGTATAGGAAAGCTACAGATTTCTGTGTGTTGATTTTGTATCCTGCAACTTTGCTGTATTCCGATATCAGTTCTAGTAGTTTTGGAGTGGAGTCTTTAGGGTTTTTTATGTACAGTATCATATCATCTGCAAATAGTGACAGTTTAACTTCTTCTTTACCAATCTGGATTCCTTGTATTTCTTTGTTTTGTCTGATTGCCGTGGCTAGGACCTCCAGTACTATATTAAATAACAGTGGGGAGAGTGGGCATCTCTGTCTGGTTCCTGATCTCAGTGGAAATGCTTTCAGCTTCTCGCTGTTCAGTATAATGCTGGCTGTGGGTTTATCATATATGGCCTTTATTATGTTGAGGTACTTGCCCTCTATTCCCATTTTGCTGAGAGTTTTTATCATGAATGGATGTTGAATTTTGTCAAATGCTTTTTCAGCATCTATGGAGATGATCATGTGGTTTTTGTCTTTCTTTTTGTTGATGTGGTGGATGATGTTGATGGATTTTCGAATGTTGTACCATCCTTGCATCCCTGGGATGAACCCCACTTGGTCATGGTGTATGATCCTTTTGATACACTGTTGAATTCTGTTTGCTAATATTTTATTGAGTATTTTTGCATCTACATTCATCAGGGATATTGGTCTGTAATTTTCTTTTTTGGTGGGGTCTTTGCCTGGTTTTGGTATTAGGGTGATGTTGGCCTCATAGAATGAGTTTGGGAGTATTCCCTCTTCTTCTATTTTGTGGAACACTTTAAGGAGAATGGGTATTATGTCTTCTCTGTGTGTCTGATAAAATTCCGAGGTAAATCCGTCCGACCCCGGGGTTTTGTTCTTGGGTAGTTTTTTGATTACCATTTCAATTTCTTTGCTCGTAATTGGTTTGTTTAATTTTTGTGTTTCTTCCTTGGTCAGTCCTGGGAGGTTGTATTTTTCTAGGAAGTTGTCCATTTCTTCGAGGTTTTCCAGCTTGTTGGCATATAGGTTTTCATAGTAGTCTTTAATAATTCTTTGTATTTCTGTGGAGTCTGTCGTGATTTTTCCATTCTCATTTCTGATTCTGTTGATTTGTGTTGATTCTCTTTTTCTCTTAATAAGTTTGGCTTGAGGCTTATCTATTTTGTTTATTTTCTCAAAGAACCAGCTCTTGGTTTCATTGATTTTTGCTATTGTTTTATTCTTCTCAATTTTGTTTATTTCTTCTCTGATCTTTATTATGTCCCTCCTTCTGCTGACTTTAGGCCTCATTTGTTCTTCTTTTTCCAGTTTCGATAATTGTGATGTTAGACTATTCATTTGGGATTGTTCTTCCTTCTTCAAGTGTGCCTGGATTGCTATATACTTTCCTCTTAAGACTGCTTTCGCTGTGTCCCACAGAAGTTGGGGCTTAGTGTTGTTGTTGTCATTTGTTTCTGTATATTCCTTGATCTCTATTTTGATTTGTTCATTGATCCATTGATTTTTTAGTAGCATGTTGTTAAGCCTCCATGTGTTTGTGAGCCTTTTTGTTTTCTTTGTAGAATTTATTTCTAGTTTTATACCTTTGTGGTCTGAAAAATTGGTTGGTAGAATTTCAATATTTTGGAATTTACTGAGGCTCTTTTTGTGAGCTAGTATGTGGTCTATTCTGGAGAATGTTCCATGTGCACTTGAGAAGAATGTATATCCTGTTGCTTTTGGATGTAAAGTTCTATAGATGTCTATTAGGTCCATCTGTTCTAGTGTGTTGTTCAGTGCCTGTGTGTCTTTACTTATTTTCTGCCCGGTGGATCTATCCTTTGGGGTGAGTGGTGTGTTGAAGTCTCCTACAATGAATGCATTGCAGTCTATTTCCCTCTTTAGTTCTGTTAGTATTTGCTTCACATATGCTGGTGCTCCTGTATTGGGTGCATATATATTTAGAATGGTTATATCCTCTTGTTGGACTAAGCCCTTTATCATTATGTAGTGGCCTTCTTTATCTCTTGTTACTTTCTTTGTTTTGAAGTCTATTTTGTCTGATATTAGTACTGCAACCCCTGCTTTCTTCTCACTGTTGTTTGCCTGAAATATGTTTTTCCATCCCTTGACTTTTAGTCTATGCTTATCTTTGGGTTTAAGGTGAGTTTCTTGTAAGCAGCATATAGATGGGTCTTGCTTTTTTATCCATTCTATTACTCTATGTCTTTTGATTGGTGCATTAAGTCCATTTACATTTAGGGTGACTATTGAAAGATATGTACTTATTGCCATTGCAGGCTTTAGATTCGTGGTTACCAAAGGTTCAAGGTTAGCTTCTTTAGTATCTTACTGCCTAACTTAGCTCGCTTATTGAGCTGTTATATACACTGTCTGGAGAGTCTTTTCTTCTCTCCCTTCTTATTCCTCCTCCTCCCTTCTTCATATGTTGTGTGTTTTGTTCTGTGCTCTTTTTAGGGGTGCTCCCATCTAGAGCAGTCCCTGTAGGATGCCCTGTAGAGGTGGTTTGTGGGAAGCAAATTCCCTCAGCTTTTGCTTGTCTGGGAATTGTTTGATCCCACCATCATATTTAAATGATAGTCGTGCTGGATACAGTATCCTTGGTTCAAGGCCCTTCTGTTTCATTGCATTAAGTATATCATGCCATTCTCTTCTGGCCTGTAGGGTTTCTGTTGAGAAGTCTGATGTTAGCCTGATTGGTTTTCCTTTATAGGTGACCTTTTTCTCTCTAGCTGCCTTTAAAACTCTTTCCTTGTCCTTGATCCTTGCCATTTTAATTATTATGTGTCTTGGTGTTGTCCTCCTTGGATCCTTTCTGTTGGGGGTTCTGTATAATTCCATGGTCTGTTCGATTATTTCCTCCCCCAGTTTGGGGAAGTTTTCAGCAATTATTTCTTCAAAGACACTTTCTATCCCTTTTCCTCTTTCTTCCTCTTCTGGTATCCCTATAATACGAATGTTTTTCCTTTTGTATTGGTCACATATTTCTCTTAGTGTTGTTTCATTCCTGGAGATCCTTTTATCTCTCTCTATGTCAGCTTCTATACGTTCCTGTTCTCTGGCTTCTATTCCTTCAATGGCCTCTTGCATCTTATCCATTCTGCTTATAAATCCTTCCAGGGATTGTTTCACTTCTGTGATCTCTTTCCTGACATCTGTGATCTCCTTCCGGACTTCATCCCACTGCTCTTGCATTTTTCTCTGCATCTCATCCCACTGCTCTTGCATTTTTCTCTGCATCTCATCCCATTGCTCTTGCATTTTTTTCTGCATCTCTGTCAGCATGTTCATGATTTTTATTTTGAATTCTTTTTCAGGAGGACTAGTTAGGTCTGTCTCCTTCTCAGGTGTTGTCTCTGTGATCTTTGTCTGCCTGTAGTTTTGCCTTTTCATGGTGATAGAGATAGTCTGCAGAGCTGGTACAAGTGACCGCTGGAAGAGCTTCCCTTCTTGTTGGTTTGTAGCCTTTTCCTGGGAGAATAGCGACCTCTAGTGGCTTGTGCTGGGCAGCTGTGCGCAGACAGGGCTTCTGCTTCCTGCCCAGTTGCTTTGGGGTTTATCTCCACTGTTGCTGTGGGCTTGGCCTGGCTGGGGCTGTTCCTCCAAAATGGTGGAGCCCCGTTAGAGGGGGAGCAGCCAGGAGACTATTTATCTCCGTAAGGGGCCTCTGTGCTCCCTGCTGCCCAGGGGGTTAGAGTGCCCAGAGATCCCCAGATTCCCTGCTTCTGGTCTAAGTGACCTGTCCTGCCCCTTTAAGATTTCCAAAAAGCACTCTCCAAACCAAAACAACAACAGCAACAATGAGAGAGGGAACAGAAAGGAAAAAAAAAAGAAAAAACACGCGATTTTTTTTTTTTTCCTCAGGTGCCGGTCCCAGGCACCCGCGCACTGGTCCTGCTGCCCTGTCTCCCTAGCACCAGGGTCCCTGTCCTTTCAAGGCTTCCAAAAAGCACCCACCCACCGGTCCCGCAGGGAAGAAACGCTCAATATTCTTTGTCCTCAGGCACTGGTCCCACGCACCCGCTCACCAGTCCTGCCGCCCTGCCTCCCTAGCACCGGGGTCCCTGTCCCTTCAAGGCTTCCAAAAAGCACTTGGCAAAAAGAGAGAAAAAAAAGGGGAAAAACGCGCGATTTCTTCCGTCCTCAGGTGCTGGTCTCAGGCACCCACCCACCGGTCCCACAGGGAAAGATGCGGGATATTCTTTGTCCTCAGGTGCCGGTCCCAGGCACCCGCTCACCAGTCCCGCCGCCCTGCCTCCCTAGCACCGGGGTCCCTGTCCCTTTTAGGCTTCCAAAAAGCACTCGCAGAAAAGAGAAAAAAAAAAGGGGAAAAACGTGCGATTTCCTCTGTCCTCAAGTGCCGGTCTCAGGCACCCGCCCACCGGTCCCGCAGGGAAAAACGGGGGATATTCTTTGTCCTCAGGCGCCGGTCCCAGCCACCCGCTCACCAGTCCCGCCACCGTGCCTCCCTAGCACTGGGGTCCCCGTCCCTTCAAGGCTTCCAAAAAGCGCTTGCCAAAAAGAGAAAAAAAAAAAAGGGGAAAAACGCGCGACCTCCTCCGTCCTCAGGCACCGGTCTCAGGCACCCGCCCCCAGGTCTCGCAGGGAGAAACGCGGGATATTCTTTGTCCTCCGGCGCTGTTCCCAGGCACCTCCTCACCGGTCCCGCCACCCTGCCTCCCCAGCAACGGGGGCCCGTCCCTCTAAGGCTTCCAAAAAGCGCTCGCCAAAAAAAAAAACTGCTCCGGTTTCTCTCCACCCGCCGGGAGCCGGGGGGAGGGGCGCTCGGGTCCCGCCGGGCTGGGGCTTGTATCTTACCCCCTTCACAAGGCGCTGGGTTCTTGCAGGTGTGGATGTGGTCTGGATGTTGTCCTGTGTCCTGTGGTCTCTATTTTAGGAAGATTTTTCTTTGTTATATTTTCATAGCTCTATGTGTTTTTGGGAGGAGATTTCCACTGCTCTACTCACGCCGCCATCTTGGCTCCCGCGTCAGGGATGGGTTTTTACAGGAGTGATTAAAGGATGGATTGAATTTTGGTTTGATGGAAGGGGTCCTGATGGATACTGAGGACAACCGCAGAGTGTGATGAAGGGATGTGATGACAGGTCATGTATATGGTGTGAAGTAAGGGGTCCACCTGCATTATTTTCAGGAGAAGCAGTTCCCCCTCTCTTAACTGAACAGTTCATCCTTTCTTTACTGACTTCTTTTGCTACTCTTCCCATGTATTAAATTTCCCATATAATCCTGGGAGCCCTCTTTGGCTCTCTGGTTGTGTTCCCCAGATCTCTCTTCTTCTGACGTGTGGACAGACGTTATTTTACTGTGGGGCAGAGCAGTCTCAGGGCCCTGCAGGCACATGTGCAGTCCAGTAGTTTCTCCAGACCTACCACCTAGAATGGAGGTGCTTGGTAAGGTGAAGTTCATGGTCTGTCACTAGCCATTGCTAAACTGTTCTCCAAGATGTTTGCAGCATTTCACACTCCTATCAGCAACACTGGAGTTTCTGTTTCTTCATAGTCTTCCAGATACTCGATGTTATCCGACTTGTGTTTTGGGGACAGGATTTGGTTGCCCTCCTCACTCCATAATGCTGGAAGTCAGAAGTTGCAAGGTTTATGATTTTAATGTAGTCAGATAAATCCCGCTCAAACGTGCACACACACCTTTTTGTGGCTTGGGCTTTTGTACCTCTTATCTAAGTAATCTTTTCCTATGCTAACATCATGGACATTGCTTCTGATACTGTTTTTTAATACGTTTTAAAATTTTGCTTTTAATAGGACACCAAACCATCCAGAATTTGTGTGGGTTGTAGACTAAGTAGAGATGCAGTTTTGTTTTTCTGTGTTGATAACCAATTTTCTCTGCACTTTATGCCATTAACTTTCTCAGTTGTATATTAAATTGCTTCACAAACAGGTGGACCCTCACATATAGCTCTGTTGTTTTCCATTGGTCTATTTATCCCTGTGCCAACAGCACACGATTTTAATTACTATGCTTTTATGATAAATCTTCATGTTTGGTGAGGTAAGCATCACCTGCCTTGTTCCTCAGGAGTATCTTCACTGTTCCTGGCCCATTTCACTTCATATGAATTCTAGTATCAAATTGCCAGGTCCTGTCAAAAGGCTTGTTTAGAGTTTTGATGGGAATTGCAGGTCATTTATAGGTTAATTTGGAGTAAAAGTTGTACTGTAGTGAATCTTTCTGTCTCTTAACATGATTTCTACTAGGTCACTTTTTATGATTTTTAATAAAGCTAATCTCCATACAGATTTTCCATCTCTTTTAAAAAATTTAGTCCTAGATAGTTTATGATTGTGATTGCTATCATAAGTATATCTACTTAAAAATGTTTTACAGTTCTTCATAAAATGGAGTGCTGTTGATTTTTATATGTCTGTGCATATAGTTTTTGGTTCTTGTTTTCTGTATATTCTGTGATTAATTTTAGTAATTGTATAGTTTGACTATCTTCCCTTTGCTCTGGATTTACTGACAAAGTTATAAATAATATATACATACTTCTAATCATTCATCTCTGTAACTATATCCCCTTTTCTATTCCTAATATTGTATTTTTTGTTGTCTTAGGTATCTTATTTTAATCATGTTTTTAAAGAGCTGGATGTTGACTTATTTTTTCTACTGTTACTTATTTTCTTTTATGAACTTTAGCTCCTGTCTTTCTCATCTCTTATAGAAACCCTATAAAGAAAAGCAATTTTATTACTGTCTTGCTTGAGCCAAAAGTTTCTGTCTTGCTCCTCAAGGCCTTTCTCATGAGAGTAATCACATGATGTATTTGAATCATGTTCAGTGATGGTCCTGAATGTCTCCACATATCCGTGTTTGGAAGTTGAATGCCTCCGTTCTGCCTTGGCTCTAACAGAGGCCATTTACTTCTGTTCCATTTTTGTGTTTATACAAGAGAATGGTTTAGTCTGGCCCATTTCTTCCTTTCATATGTTGCTGCCGAGGCAGAATCCACTTAAGGAACTAGAAACTATGAGGATGAAGGGATCCAACTAATCACAGATGGTACATTCCCAGACTTAACTTAAAAACATTCTTTATTGGGAATACTAAAATGAGAGATTACATTTAAATTTAAAATAATACATTAATTAAATTCACCCAGTGCTTCGTAGTTCTTTCTGTTAATTTTTCAGGGTGTGGTTTGCAATGAATCAAGGCTTATAACTGACAAGTATGAGTGAAATCTCTATTATAAGGAAGTAAGTTTAATGGCCAGTTGACTTTATTCTGATTATAACCAAGCTCTACTGGTTACATAGACAGATAAGTCATTTTGGTTAATTAAAATATGTGAACATACATGATGCACCAATCTCTCAGCTGTTTCTCCAGTATTTATATATAATTTGCACTCAGCTTACTGGGGTTCAGGGATTTAATTCAGCTGTATTGAAGTTTCTGGTACGGTCATGCCATGTACATAGATGGTGCTGATAAATCTTAGTGACTCAGTGTTGATTGAGTGTACCTACAGTTTATCTTCATTATAGAAACTTACCTTATGTGTGTGCGGCAACACTTGGTTTGTTCACCTGGTAGACAACAGGTCGCTTGAAGCTTAGGTTTCCTGGCAGTCAGTAGTTTAAGTCTGTACAATGAATGAAGAGTTCATACAAAACAAGGAGTGATGATTTAAAGCCAGAATTCAAAACCTTGATATAAATGTTTGCATTCTTTGTAATCTAGTTCATAATTCATTTTCCAAATACTCATTGTTGTTTTTCTTACCTGAGGAAAATAGAATGAACTTCAAGCTACTTATCTTTGCTACTACCAGACCAGACGGCCATAATAACGAGAGCTCAAATACAGAGTGCTTGACTGTCAGACACTGTGCTAAGAGCTTTTCATATATTTATTTTTCCTTTGAACAGTCTTCATGAAGTAGGACTTTTATCATCTCTATTTTTCAGGTGAGGAGTGAGACATAGAGTGCTTAGGTAACCTCCTCAAGATTACAGTTTGTGAGAAGTAGAATGGAGACTCAGCTGCTCTGAGGCCCAAGTCTGCTTTTATAATGCCCACACATGGCCTTGTTACCACATAGGGTACAATCCAGAATTGGAAGTGATGCCTAAAAAGGAAAGAAATCTTGCTAAAAGGATAACCACCATTCAACCAAAAATAGAATCCTGTATGTTGAAATCTCATAGATTAGATTTTTGGAATGTTGAAGATTTAAGTGAACAGACTACAGTTCAGGCAAAGATGATTCTTAAAAAGAAAAAGAATAACTGAGATCCTGACTCAGAACTCTTCTTGTTACAGTTCCTGTTAGCCTAGTTTTTAATATTGTAGCAGGTTTTTTCATTAATTATCTTATACTGCATTTCAAATATTCTGATTGTTTGTCTCATAGATTTGGCCTGGTGTAGAGACTATTAATGATCATTATGAAATGAAACCATCTAAGGATTGCACAAATATGTTTGGGTTTCACAAGATGTCTTTTTTACATCAAAAGGGTACACATAGTCATCTTTAATATTAAAACACATTTGATCTATGCATGGAACACCAAATAAAATAACATTAAGCTTTGGTCTTTAAATGTAAACCCAAGGCAGAGCACTGGCCTGTGAATTTGGAGGTCTGAAACTTGCGTCCTGTATGGGACTCTGAATAAATGATTCACCCTTTCTGAGCTTCAGTGAGGAAGGTGTAGAGTGAAACTGTAAGTCCTGTTTCCATGCAGTTGTTCACATTTCATTATTCTATCAAGGGATTATTCTGGATTTGCTGGTGGCCTTTCCGTGAAAGAGATATTTAGGAGAAATGGAGAATATGGGGAGAAAAATAAGCTGAAGTCTGTGACAGATCTTTGCTTTTTTTTTTTTAAGGAGGCTTGTAAGGTATCTTCTACTTAATGTAAGATGTTCTTTCATCCTGGAGGCTGTTTCCAGTGGTGAGAGTTACCCAGGAATGGTCTAGGGATTTTAGAAAGTATAGCAGTGGCACTTCACTTTGTTCTTGTGCACAGTGAATTTTGCATGCATTCAACCAACATTTACTAAGAGCCTACCTATAGATGTTAAGAAAAAAAAAACTCTGTATGATTTGGCTGAATTGTACTGTTAGGTTCCACCTGAGCCCATTCAGTTCTCCTAGGCGCTCACGTGTTGATATCACACAGCACTTGTGAAGCAATGCTTTTGAGCTGTTAAACGTCTCTCTGCTATGTCAGTTGGGGCTCAGTTGCACTGTGGCTTACTGAGAAGCAGTTAGGAATGTACAACCAAGAATTTGGCTAATTATTTATAACAATCCCATGAACAAATGGTCAATCAATACATGCTCTTTTCTACAAAAGCTGAATTCTTATGCTGTATCATTTTGAAGTTCAAACAGCCTTTTTAACTTTACAATACTAGTGATATTCACCATGATTGCAAAATGTTTTGAATGTTTACTGTGTGCTAGGTGCTGTTCTAAGCACTTGACATGTGTTAACTCATTTCATGCTCAGAAACTAGTCAGGTCAGTTCTGTTAACCCTTTTATAAGTTAACTGAGGCACAGATACACCTGAGTTAACCGCCAACATCACACAGCTTGTAGGTGGCAGTGCCAGGTTTCCAGGGCCCATGCTTTTTTTTTTTGTAAATTTGACTTGTTACATTTTAAGTGTAAGGTGTACAGTATGTTACTTTGATAAATGTGTAGGTATTGCATGGTTGCTGTTGAAACATGAAGCAGTATTTCACTCCAAAACCCACATTCCTAACTAACTTTAAATCATCTAACTTGGGAAGATAGAAAGTATTTTTATAAAGAAATACTCTCAATTGTCACCAAATAACAATGGGTCTGACTGTAAAAATGGAAGGGAGAAGTAGATAGAACATCAATCCCTTTAGCAAAAATATTATTTTAGGAAGTTTTGCCTGAAATGTAAAAATAATCCTTCAGTAATAATTGCTTTTCTTTTTGCTTAGTTTTCAGTTTTTCTAGAATGACTTAATGCCTCCTCTCTCCCGTAGAGGTGTAAATCTCTCCTTAGCATCATCTGACTCATCAGTTACCTGCCAGTTGTGTTTTCCATGGTGGAGACAGTCCTCCTGGCACCTCTATTTGTTAGCCCCGCTCTGAACTTGTTGGTCTCCAGGCCTGCTCACAGTCAGCATCCTGCTTGCTCTGTCTCTGTCTCTGTCTTTGGGGTTCTCCTAAATGTCTGGTGATTCTCGATTGTCCTCAGGTACAGCTAGTTGAAGTCAGGCTGTGGGGAAGATGGGGGTGTGGAGGCAGGGGGCGGGGCCCGTAGTATAGGGCTTAATGGCAGCATGATTGAGTAGGACACGGCTGTCTTGGAGAATGTGCCTCCATATGTAACACAATGGAAAGCACACAACCTAGCATCTGAGGTGTGTTCTTGATGACATCTTGAACCTGAATCTGATCATTAAGAAACAGCCAGATCATGGGGCATTTTCCAAGATACCTGGCCTGGAGTCTTCAAAAATGTCTATCATGGAAGACCAAATAGCAGGGGAGCTGGTCTTTTTTTAAAGGAGATTCTTAAAATTTTGAGACAGGATGATGAAATGCAGCGTGTGATCATTCCTTGGGTCCTAGATTTAAAAAAAAAAATGTCGTTTTTAAACACTTAGGAAAGTTTGAATATGGAATAAAGTGATAATCACTGTATGAAGGTTAATTTCTTGGAGGTGGTAATGGTGTTATGACTATGTAGGAATTGCTTAAATGTCTAGGATTGAAGCATAATGTTTCCAACTTCCTCTGAAATAATTCAGCTAGAAAAAAGGTATGTGTATATATTTTTTTCTCTCTCCACACACAACACACACTGCATGGTATAAATAGAAAGCCCAAGCACACAAGGAAATGTGGCAAAAACATTAACAATTATGTGACTCTAACCTTTTCTGTAGGTCTGACTGTTTCAGAAGGGACAGTTGGGATGGAGAATTTGCATTTTTGTTGAGTCATGTGGCTTTTCCCCACAAAGTCAATTCTGAGAATTAAAACTTTCTCTAACTTTGTAGTAAAACACATTTATGAAGGACATCAAACCACAACTTGCTGTTGAAAACATTGAAGAGTTTGAGATTAGAAGACCATGTTTCACTGATTCTGAAAAATATATTTTCAGGTTTCATTGATTATAAAAAATATATTTTCACATTTTAGAAACTCTGAAATTCAATTATGATTTTACAGAATTTGCCATCTTAGCATTGTGATGGCATTTCAGCAACAGCTTATCTTTGTGCTTATTTGTATTTTAGTGGTTCATTGAGTTGTGATGTGTCTTAACAATAGAATTACTAGGTTTGGAGCAGAGTATTTATGGAAGGCCTGGTTCTTGTACGTGGCAGAGCTTGAGGGTGGGAACTGTGTATGTTCTGCTCATCTCTTAACGCTGGGTCCTCACGGCAGTGCCTGGTGCGCAGACGT
The DNA here is from genome assembly GCF_040802235.1 of Manis javanica. NCBI lineage: Eukaryota > Metazoa > Chordata > Mammalia > Pholidota > Manidae > Manis > Manis javanica. The sequence goes on along the minus strand of NC_133163.1, from coordinate 43,568,667 downwards.
ACTCTTCAGAATGTTGAATGAATAAATAAATGAATGGTGTGTGTTGACTTCAAATGTGCTGCTTAGTTTTTATACCTTTTTACTATAAGATGGGTGACATTTGTTGATTAATGATTTCACGATTATACTATATCAGACTTAGTCCAATATTTGTTGTGAAAAGTGTCACTAAGTTAAAGTTGTTGGTTAGACTTCATTTCTTCATCCATTTGTAATTGAGGGAGTCCTGTTGGTAAATTGAGACCTTTGGTGTCAATGTTTGATGTGTAGTTCGGGACTGTTTTGGCTTTGTAGAGTTGCAGGTCATACCAGTGAATAAATAAATTATCTTGTTTTCTGGATATGAGATAGGGCTAACAGATGCCTGGGCATCAGGCTGAGGAGCAAGGAAAAGATGAGAGCATTTTTTCTAATTGAGAGAAAAAAGGGGTGCTGGGTGGGTTTCAGACCTCTGATCTTTAATGTTTTGATGTGTGTGTATATAATACATATCTGTTTATAAGATGTATTTGTATATGTGTGATGTGTAATGTGTATGTGTGATTTGTGTGTGTGTGTGTATATAAATGTCCTCCATATCTGAACATTTTTTTCTGAGAATCTTTTGATTATAAAACCATTAATGTTTATTTCTGAGTTGGATAGTAAAGGACACAGAAATGATAAAAAATGCAGCAAAATAGTTGTATATAAGGCTACTTACTGATTTTATGATTTATTTAACTAAGATCTGTTGAACCCCTGCTGAGGGAACCTGTACTGTGCCAGCTGCTCACTGTGGACCCAGTCTTCATTCTAGCTGATCTTGCAGTCTGGTGTATGGTCATACGAGTAACTATGGGGATGTTTCAGAAAGATGTTATGACTGTATGTAACAGGAGTGTCTGTCCTACTCTGAAGAGCAGAGAGAATATCCACTTCTATAGAAAGTGAGTTTTCTGCTGTGTCTTCTCAAAAAAGAACAGAGGTTAACGATGTTAATGGGGGTTGGACAGAAGGAAGATGAGGGAAGTTTAGAAAGAAGGAGCTAGTGCAGAGGCCTTGTGGCAAGAGAGGATGATGGGAGTTCCTGCCTCTGGGAGGGGTTAGGTATAGAGACCTGTGCTGTAAGCAGGACTGAGCTCCCGAAAGGACATATCAGCCCCAAGTGTCAGGAAAGCATTAGAGGGATCTCAGCAGGGAAGTGGTGAGGTCAAATTTTCCATTTTAGAGCAGTCACATTAGCGATTGCGATGGCATTGTAGAAGTGATCCGATTTCTAAGGTTGGTGAGTACCTGGAGGTCATTTGGAAGCTGTTGCAGCAGTCCAGCCCAGGGGATGTGGTGTTTTAGATTGAGTCAGCGGCAGTGGAAATAGAAGTGGACAGTTGAGAATGATATGCACATAGTAAATGAATCAGACACTTGGAGTAGTCCTTAGACCGGTTGGGCTGGCAGGTGAGAGAGCTGGAATGACCCCTGGGCTTCTCACGCGAGGACATGGGTGGATAGCATGCAACCTGGAGGAGGACCAGGGTCTTTTTGAGGTGGAGTTGGGGGTGGAGCATAGGAGAAGATGATTTCAGTTCTGGATATGTTGAATTTGAGGCATTTGTGAGATTTACGAGTGCTGGTGTTGAGAAGACTAGAAGATGTATGGGTCTGGAGCGCAGAGTGAGGTTTGGGCAGGTTTCAGGACTTCTCGGCATAAAGATGGTATTTGGAAAAGAGAATGCATGCCCCTAGGGAGAGCTTTTAAACTGATGAGGAGACTGGGTATATTTGAAGAACCTTTCAGACAGAGGAAGGGTCCAGAGGGGGGAGAAGAAAAGGTGAGGTAGGGGGCAGTGACCCTGTAGAGCAAGTGAAGGAAACTCAGGCAGTTTGTGAACAGGGGACAAGAGTGGGACACTGGTTGGGGAGTGGAGTCAAGGAATAATATATTCATAGTTTTTTAATGTGGAAGTCTTGAGCATGCTTAAATGCTAAATGTCCATGAGCCTGTGGGGAAGGGGAGATTAAAAATACCAGAGCTTGAGGAAAGACGATTGATTGGGCAAGCTCCTGGGCACGCCATAGGAGTGACCTAAGCAAGCATCAATTCCTCTTCCGTTGTTACAGGAAGAAGGAAGAACACTTGGAAGCACAGATAAAGGTAATGACTCCATGGAAAATTAACATGAATATTTAAAAAGTGAAACCATTCAGTAGTTTTGAAAGTCAATAAAATGTCCCTTCAAATGATGTTCCCATGGAGTCGAAGCTGTGGCATGTGCTCTTGTTGCACTCAGCACCACTTGGAAGAGGTGCTGTAAGGCTGGCCCCCTGAGGGTGGTAGGAGGGCACCTGTGCCTGGTGTTGGATCCAGTAAAGGTATTCTAAGTATAATGGTTGTTTAAAGGGGTAATTCGAGAATAGGATTTTTTTTTTCCTGTGAACTACAGTAACCATTATTTTAATGCATAAAAAGACCACAGATAATCTACCAAATAGCAGTTAGCTTGCAAGCAAAAGTTCCCCAGCAAGAAGCATGGCAGCTCTTGAGAAGTTTACTCACTTTTGCAGAGGCTGAGCTGAAGTGACACACCTCATTGACTAGGGCATTTGCAGTTGGAAGGTGACCTAATTAGCACAAATTCAGGAACTTTCTAGTCTTCTGATTACGGGGTCAGTGCCTCAAACTATTTCCTTTTACTTGATTGAAACGGATTAGTTGTGACTTGTTACCGGAGTTAATCAAAGAAAAACAAAAGGTTTATTAAAGTATGGGTTTGCCTATCATCTTGCCATTTCCCTTTCAAGGAACATGTTTTAAAAAGCCATTCTTAGTTGATAAAAAAAAAATCTCTCTGCTGGTCCTCATTTTACAACATTCTCCTTTACCAAATGGATTATCCTTTGTAAAGCTTTTAGGAGCTTCTTTCCAGTTGAACAGCTACTGCTCTGGTCATTCCAAGCACTCCAGTAACTTGTCATGTCAGAATTCAGTAAATGACTTTTTTCATGCGCTAGCTGGATGCAATATTTCTGTTTCCAGTATTCCATTAAAGGCCATTTTGTTTTTCTAATGGTTCTACATTCCTAGAATACATCAAGTGGTTTCCCTTCAGATGTTTTAAAATAACATAAAAATCCTGAAATTGATCACCAGGCCATGCAGTGTTCTGTGACTTGTCTCATTCCTTCTTGAACATTTCCTTTGTTTCCTGCTGCTCAGTGTTTTATCAATTTAATACCAATTTCCCTCTCAGTTTATGACTCTCACACACTGGCTGTTAACCTTTGGTGTAGAACTCTGCCAAGTGTTTTCTGAAATTCCAAGATCACTGCCACTCCTTGTATTAAACTTGTCAGCACTATCCTCTGAGGGATTTGCTGCATGTTACGTGAGAATGACTTGCCATGCCTGGAAGCCTGCTGGCTGTACCTAATCAGAGTATGCTCAACAACTTATCAAATAAGGGCTCTTAGTTTTCAGTGATTACCTAACTATTGAATTGTGGATCTGCAGAGAAATCCAGGGAAGACAGTGGAAACTAATAACAAAAATTACCACCAAAGAACAGGGGTTTTAAGATTCATGTACTGCATCACTTCTCATTAGACACATGGTAAGATTACTAGATCTTAACATGTGATACACTTTGCACATTGCCAACAAGGCCAGCACAATAATCTCTCTATAAACCCTAATACCATTGTCACTATCACCATACCAAAATCAGAACATTTTCCACTGTTGGCTCCTTACTGTGCCTCAGTCACTATGCTGACAACTTTGTGTACATTGTCTCGTTCATTTGCTTCAGCAGAGCATCTCCTGTATTCCAGGTTCTGTGTTGGGTACCAGGGATATTATGCTCACTACTGTCCAGGAATTATAGTTTAATAGGAGATCCCAGCAGGAAAGTCAGAAGTCCTACCAGAACATGTTATTGCTGGGATGCATTAGGAAAAGGGACTGGTTTTCTAGCAGGCTCATTTTCCCCCTGCAGATTGTATTTCCATAGAAACACAGTATCACACAGTGTGGATAAAGCCCAATTAAGCTTTAATGTCACCTAGCCCCAGTGAAGGAAAAGGGGCTGTGTGGCTGCTTGCAAAAGAGGGCTGAGAAGGACTAGAATGCCGTCACTGTGGGGGCTTCATGCCAGTGCCAGCTAGTGGCTGAAAGGGGGCAGCTGTGAGGGCAGCTGAGGCCCTCCAGGCCTGGCCAGAGGGTAGAGAATGACAGAGCAATGGTCCTGAGCAGAATTGGACCTTGTTGCCTTTGGCTGTCCTGGGGAGATGACCATCATGCCTTCTCTCTGGATGGAGTCTGGCCCCTTTTCCAGAAGATAAGCACACTGGGATTGTCTGGAAATCAGGACTGGGACTCATAGGGTGAACGTAATACTCTCATCTTTTTCAAACATAGTCAATAAAAGCCAGACACCTCTGCATATCAAGCGTGGACTGATTCCTAAATTCAAATGGCTATGTTATCAAGTTGTATCAGCCAGCTATATAGAGAGAGCATTAACAGTTTAGGAGTCAGTCTGGTGAGCAAAGAAACAATAGGTCTTGAGTGCTTGCCAGGTTTGGGCATGTGCCAGAGGGGAATGGATTCTCGGGAGCTCCTTCTAAAGCCCCTTGCCGTGGCATATAGGCGCTGCAGGGGTGCCCAGCAGGGCTGCCTCACCCTGTTTAAGGGAGTGGGGCTTTTCAAAGGAGATGACATGTAGGACCTGAAAAGCAAATCGGGAGGGAAGGCTGAGCAGAAGAGTAGAAATGACTGTTGAGAAAGACATAGCAAAATCTGCTCGAAGAATTAGAAGTATTTCCATCTGGCTGGAAGGTGAGAGAGAGGCCATTAGGATGCTGTTGCATTTGCATTTTCCCTCCTCATTGACATTTGCTCTGGTGGTGCAAAAGCAAGTGATGATGGGTGAAGCTGCTGGTACCTTAGCTTGAATCAAGACAGGAGCTCCAAACTAGTAACTTCATTCTTCACTTGCCACAAAGCACCTGCTGTTTTAAAAAAAATGCAGTTTCACTTGAAGCGGTAAGCACTATTTTGATTATATCTCTACCCTTGAGTGCACACATCATTTCATTATGCATGATACAAGGAGAAGTCATATAAAAACTTTCCCATCACATGCCACAGTATGATAATTACCTCTAGGAAAAGCACTGTGCAGTTTGACTTGCAAGCTGAACTGGCCACTAATGCAGCAGCATTTTTTTTTTCTATAAATTTAGTCTTTTCCTGATAATATTTTTTTTTTGAGAGGGCATCTCTCATATTTATTGATCAAATGGTTGTTAACAACAATAAAACTCAGGAGAGGGGGGTCAACGCTCAATGTACAATCATTAATCCATCTCAAGCCTAACTCTCGTCAGTCTCCAATCTTCTGAAGCATAACGAACAAGTTCTTACATGGTGAACGAATTCTTAAATAGTGAATAAATTCTTACATGGTGAACAGTACAAGGGCATTCATCACAGAAACTTTCGGTTTTGATCACGCATTATGAACTGTAAACAATCAGGTCAAATATGAATATTCGTTTGATTTTTATGCTTGATTTATATGTGGACCCCACATTTCTCCCTTTATTATTATTATTATTTTTATTTTTAATAAAATGCTGAAGTGGTAGGTAGATGCAAGATAAAGGTAGAAAACATAGTTTAGTGTTGTAAGAGAGCAATTGTAGATGACCAGGTGTGTGCCTGTAGACTATGTGTTAATCCAAGCTAGACAAGGGCAATAAAACATCCACGGATGCAGAAGATTTCTCTCAAAGCAGGGGGGATGAGGTTCTGAGTCTCACCTCTGTTGATCTCCAATTTCTCACCTGATGGCCCCCCTGCGACTGTGCCTGTACCCGTTTCTGGCTAACCAGTCATCTTCCGGGGCCATACAGGGAAATGTAAAGTTGGTAAGTGAGAGAGAAGCCATATTGTTTGAAAAGGTTAGCTTTTTACTTCTTTGCAGATTTATGCCCTGTGGCTTCTATGCCCAGCACTTGTCTCGAGGTATCTTTACCACCTGGAGGAATTATGATACTCGGTAACTTCGATATGAGGCACGGATTCTATTTAAGGGTTGTAATTAGGAAGGAAGAAGAAAAGCTATAGAGGTAGCATATGGAAGAAAACATGGGAGGATTGATTATTTCTTTGACATATCTTCTTGTAGAGTACCTTAAGTACGTATAGGTTTTAAACTACTAACTAATTTGTACACACATATTAACATAATAGGAATACGGTGACATAAACAAAGCAAATCTATAATTACCATCCATCTCCAGTGAAGCCAAGAAAACCATTTAGGCACCCTAGGCATTTGTGAAAATTTGTCTATGATATGATGGATATTGCCCAACTGTACTTGAACAGTCTGAGAAAAATCAGACAAATTAAAGCAGCCCATTTCTGGGATCTGTTCACCTCCCATATGTTCTTTTAACCGTAGATAGTCTATAGTCATGAGATTTTGGAGTGCTACAACTTGCACCCCTCCCAACTCCTGGTTGAGTTCCAACAGTACAGATCCGGTCAAATTCGTTGTCTCACTGTATGCACATGCCAGTCTAGACATCTCCCTCCTTATTCCAATGGCAAGTCCAGGAAACGGTGGGGTGGACGCAGCCACAACCGCAGCATCGCCTGGATCCCTGTGGAGGCTTTTTGATGATCATCCCCTGGCACGAGTCCTCCAGAGAGTGCTGATGCCGGAAGCTCCTCCTCATATCGTATCTTAGTTCATTTTCTGGGTATCCAAGCTAGGCCTTGATCTTCTGCATAGAAACAAACAGACTCTTTGCCCACACTTTGACATGCCCTCTATACCACTGTGCAGAACTCATTGGAGGTCAGCACACAGGGACTGCTTTTTTTTTTTTTATTAAGAGAAAGGAATATTATCAGAAAAGAGTACCTCCATAGCTGATCATCTGACACCCTTTAAGTGATCAACATTAAGGATATTTAAAGCATGCGTTGATCTTTGATTTACCAATAGTTTTATCCTATCAAGGAGTAATCCCCCTTTTCTTTCTTTCTTTCTTTCTTTTTTTTTTTTAATCTTTAATCTACACTTACATGAAGAGTACTATGTTTACTAGGCTCTCCCCTATATCAGGTCCCCCCTAACAACCACATTACGATTACTGTCCATCAGCTTAGCAAAATGTTGTAGAATCCCTACTTGTCCTCTCTGTGTTGTGCAGCCCACCCTCCCCTTTCTCCCTCCCCCCATGCATGCTAATCTTAATACCCCCCTTCTTCTTCCCCCCGCCTTATCTCTCCCTGCCCACCCATCCTCCCCAGTTCATTTCCCTTTGGTACCTGTTAGTCCATTTTTGGGTTCTGTAATTCCGCTGCTGTTTTGTTCCTTCAGTTTTTCCTTTGTTCTTATACTCCTCAGATGAGTGAAATCATTTGGTATTTCTCTTTCTCCACTTGGCTTATTTCACTGAGCATAATACTCTCCAGCTCCATCTATGTTGCTGCAAATGGTTGGATTTTTCCACTTCTTATGGCTGAGTAGTATTCCATTCTGTATATGTACCACATCTTCTTTATCCATTCATCTACCGATGGACATTTAGGTTGCTTCCAATTCTTGGCTATTGTAAATAGTGCTGCGATAAACATAGGGATGCATCTGTCTTTCTCAAACTTGATTGCTGCGTTCTTAGGGTAAATTCCTAGGAGTGAAATTCCTGGGTCAAATGGTAGGTCTGTTTTGAGCATTTTGATGAACCTCCAAACTGCTTTCCACAATGGTTGAACTAATTTACTTTCCCACCAGCAGTGTAGGAGGGTTCCCCTTTCTCCACAGCCTCGCCAACATTTGTTGTTGTTTGTCTTTTGGATGGCAGCTATCCTTACTGGTGTGAGGTGATACCTCATTGTAGTTTTAATTTGCATTTCTCTGATAATTAGCGATGTGGAGCATCTTTTCATGTGTCTGTTGGCCATCTGTATTTCTTTTTTGGAGAATCGTCTGTTCAGTTCCTCTGCCCGTTTTTTAATTGGGTTATTTTTTTTTGATTGTTGAGGTGGGTGAGCTCTTTATATATTCTGGACATCAAGCCTTTCTCGGATCTGTCATTTTCAAATATATTCTCCCATACTGTAGGGTTCCTTTTTGTTCTATTGATGGTGTCTTCTGCTGTACAGAAACTTTTCAGCTTAATATAGTCCCACTTGTTCACTTTGCTGTTGTTTTTCTTGCCCGGGGAGATACTTTCAAGAAGAGGTGACTCATGGTTATGTCTAATAGGTTTTTGCCTATGTTTTTTTCCAAGAGTTTAATGGTTTCATGACTTACATTCAGGTCTTTGATCCATTTTGAGTTTACCTTTGTATATGGGGTTAGACAATGGTCCAGTTTCATTCTCCTACATGTAGCTGTCCAGTTTTGCCAACACCATCTGTTGAAGAGACTGTCATTTTGTCATTGTATGTCCTTGGCTCCTTTATCAAATATTAATTGACCTTATTTGTTTGGGTTAATGTCTGGAGTCTCTAATCTGTTCCACTGGTCTGTGGCTCTGTTCTTGTGCCAGTACCAAATTGTCTTGATTACTATGGCTTTGTAGTAGAGCTTGAAGTTGGGGAGTGAGATCCCCCCTACTTTATTCTTCTTTTTCAGGATTGCTTTGGCTATTCGGGGTCTTTGGTGTTTCCATATGAATTTTTGAATTATTTGTTCCAGTTCATTGAAGAATGTTGCTGGTAATTTGAGAGGGATTGCATCAAATCTGTATATTGCTTTGGGCAGGATGGCCATTTTGACGACATTAATTCTTCCTAGTCATGAGCATGGGATGAGTTTCCATTTATTAGTGTCCCCTTTAATTTCTCTTAAGAGTGACTTGTAGTTTTCAGAGTATAAGTCTTTCACTTCTTTGGTTAGGTTTATTCCTAGGTATTTTATTCTTTTTGATGCAATGGTGAATGGAATTGTTTTCCTGATTTCTCTATGTATTGATTCATTGTTAGTGTATAGGAAAGCTACAGATTTCTGTGTGTTAATTTTGTATCCTGCAACTTTGCTGTATTCCGATATCAGTTCTAGTAGTTTTGGAGTGGAGTCTTTAGGCTTTTTTATGTACAATATCATATCATCTGCAAATAGTGACAGTTTAACTTCTTCTTTACCAATCTGGATTCCTTGTATTTCTTTGTTTTGTCTGATTGCCGTGGCTAGGACCTCCAGTAATATGTTAAATAACAGTGCGGAGAGTGGGTATCTCTGTCTGCTTCCTGATCTCAGAGGAAATGCTTTCAGTTTCTCGCTGTTCAGTATAATGCTGGCTGTGGGTTTATCATATATGGCCTTTATTATGTTGAGGTACTTGCCCTCTATTCCCATTTTGCTGAGAGTTTTTATCATGAATGGATGTGGAATTTTGTCAAATGCTTTTTCAGCATCTATGGAGATGATCATGTGGTTTTTGTCTTTCTTTTTGTTGATGTGGTGGATGATGTTGATGGGTTTTTCGAATGTTGTACCATCCTTGCATACCTGTAATGAATCCCACTTGGTCATGGTGTATGATCCTTTTGATACACTGTTGAATTCTGTTTGCTAATATTTTATTGAGTATTTTTGCATCTACATTCATCAGGGATATTGGTCTGTAATTTTCTATTTTGGTGGGGTCTTTGCCTGGTTTTGGTATTAGGGTGATGTTGGCTTCATAGAATGAGTTTGAGAGTATTCCCTCTTCTTCTATTTTTTGGAACACTTTAAGGAGAATGGGTATTATGTCTTCTCTGTGTGTCTGATAAAATTCCTAGGTAAATCCGTCCGGCCCCGGGGTTTTGTTCTTGGGTAGTTTTTGATTACCGTTTCAATTTCTTTGCTTGTAATTGGTTTGTTTAACTTTTGTGTTTCTTCCTTGGTCAGTCTTGGGAGGTTGTATTTTTCTAGGAAGTTGTCCATTTCTTCTAGGTTTTCCAGCTTGTTAGCATATAGGTTTTCATAGTAGTCTTTAATAATTCTTTGTATTTCTGTGGAGTCTGTTGTGATTTTTCCATTCTCATTTCTGAGTATGTTGATTTGTGTTGATTCTCTTTTTCTCTTAATAAGTTTGGCTTGAGGCTTATCTATTTTGTTTATTTTCTCAAAGAACCAGCTCTTGGTTTCGTTAAGTTTTGCTATTGTTTTATTCTTCTCAATTTTGTTTATTTCTTCTCTGATCTTTATTATGTCCCTCCTTCTGCTGACTTTAGGCCTCATTTGTTCTTCTTTTTCCAGTTTCAATAATTGTGATGTTAGACTATTCATTTGGGATTGTTCTTCCTTCTTCAAGTGTGCCTGGAACGCTATATACTTTCCTCTTAAGACTGCTTTCGCTGCGTCCCACAGAAGTTGGGGTTTAGTGTTGTTGTTGTCATTTGTTTCTATATATTCCTTGATCTCTATTTTGATTTGTTCATTGATCCATTGAATTTTTAGTAGCATGTTGTTAAGCCTCCATGTGTTTGTGAGCCTTTTTGTTTTCTTTGTAGAATTTATTTCTAGTTTTATACCTTTGTGGTCTGAAAAATTGGTTGGTAGAATTTCAGTATTTTGGAATTTACTGAGGCTCTTTTTGTGAGCTAGTATGTGGTCTATTCTGGAGAATGTTCCATGTGCACTTGAGAAGAATGTATGTCCTGTTGCTTTTGGATGTAGAGTTCTATAGATGTCTATTAGGTCCATCTGTTCTAGTGTGTTGTTCAGTGCCTGTGTGTCCTTACTTATTTTCTGCCCGGTGGATCTATCCTTTGGGGTGAGTGGTGTGTTGAAGTCTCCTAAAATGAATGCATTGCAGCCTATTTCCCTCTTTAGTTCTGTTAGTATTTGTTTCACATATGCTGGTGCTCCTGTATTGGGTGCATATATATTTAGAATGGATATATCCTCTTGTTGGACTGAGCCCTTTATCATTATGTAGTATCCTTCTTTATCTCTTGTTACTTTCTTTGTTTTGAAGTCTATTTTGTCTGATATTAGTACTGCAACCCCTGCTTTCTTCTCACTGTTGTTTGCCTGAAATATGTTTTTCCATCCTTTGACTTTTAGTCTGTGCTTGTCTTTGGGTTTGAGGTGAGTTTCTTGTAAGCAGCATATAGATTTTCTTGCTTTTTTATCCATTCTATTACTCTGTGTCTTTTGATTGGTGCATTAAGTCCATTTACATTTAGGGTGACTATTGAGAGATATGTACTTATTGCCATTGCAGGCTTTAGACTCGTGGTTACCAAAGGTTCAAGGTTAGCTTCTTTAGTATCTTACTGCCTGACTTAGCTCGCTTATTGAGCTGTTATATACACTGTCTGGAGATTCTTTTCTTCTCTCCCTTCTTATTCCTCCTCCTCCATTCTTCATATGTTGTGTGTTTTGTTCTGTGCTCTTTTTAGGAGTGCTCTCATCTAGAGCAGTCCCTGTAGGATGCTCTGTAGAGGTGGTTTGTGGGAAGCAAAATCCCTCAGCTTTTGCTTGTCTGGGAATTGTTTAATCCTGCCATCATATTTAAATGATAGTCGTGCTGGACACAGTATCCTTGGTTCAAGGCCCTTCTGTTTCTTTGCATTAAGTATGTCATGCCATTCTCTTCTGGCCTGTAGGGTTTCAGTCGAGAAGTCTGATGGTAGCCTGATGGGTTTTCCTTTATAGGTGACCTTTTTCTCTCTAGCTGCCTTTAAAGCTCTTTCCTTGTCCTTGATCCTTGCCATTTTAATTACTATGTGTCTTGGTGTTGTCCTCCTTGGATCCTTTCTGTTGGGGGTTCTCTGTAATTCCATGGTCTGTATGATTATTTCCTCCCCCAGTTTGGGAATTTTTCAGCAATTATTTCTTCAAAGACACTTTCTATCCCTTTTCCTCTCTCTTCTTCTTCTGGTACTCCTATAATATGGATATTGTTCCTTTTTAATTGGTCACACAGTTCTCTTAATATTGTTTCATTCCTGGAGATCCTTTTATCTCTCTCTATGTCAGCGTCTATGCATTCCTGTTCTCTGGTTTCTATTCCTTCAATGGCCTCTTGCATGTTATCCATTCTGCTTATAAATCCATCCAGGGATTGTTTCACTTCTGTGATCTCCTTCCTGACATCTGTGATCTCCCTCTGGACTTCATCCCATTGCTCTTGCATTTTTCTCTGCATCTCTGTCAGCATGTTCATGATTTTTGTTTTGAATTCTTTTTCAGGAGGACTGGTTAGGTCTGTCTCCTTGTCAGGTGTTGTCTCTGTGATCTTTGTCTGACTGTAGTTTTGCCTTTTCATGGTGATAGAGATAGTTTGCAGAGCTGGTACAAGTGACCGCTGGAAGAGCTTCCCCTCTTGTTCGTTTGTGGCCTTCCTCTCCTGGGAGAATAGCGCCCTCTAGTGGCTTATGCTTGTCAGCTGTGTGCAGGCAGGGCTTCTGCTACCTGCCCGTTTGCTGTGTAGTTTATCTCCACTGTTGCTGTGGGCATCGCCTGGCTGGGGCTGCTCCTCCAATGTGGTGGAGCCCTGTTGGAGGGGGAGCAGCCGGGAGGCTATTTATCTCTGTAAGGGGCCTCTGTGCTCCCTGTTGCCCAGGGTGTTAGAGTGCCCAGAGATCCCCAGATTCCCTGTCTCTGGTCTAAGTGTCCTGTCCCGCCCCTTTAATACTTCCAAAAAGCACTCTCCAAAGCAAAACAACAACAGCAACAATGAGAGAGGGAACAGGAAAAAAAAAAAAAAAAGGAAAAAACACGCGATTATTTTTTTTTTCCTCAGGCGCCGGTCCAAGGCACCCACTCACTTGTCCTGCTACCCTGCCTCCTTAGCACTGGGGTCCCTGTCCCTTCAAAGCTTCCAAAAAGCACCCGCCCACCGGTCCTGCAGGGAAAAACGCGTGATATTCTTTGTCTTCAGGTGCCGGTCCCGGCCCCCGCTCACTGGTCCTGCTGCTCTGCCTCCCTAGTACCGGGGTCCCTGTCCCTTTAAGGCTTCCAAAAAGCACTCGCCAAGAAGAGAAAAAAAATGGGGAAAAATGCGCGATTTCCTCCGTCCTCAGGTGCTGGTCTCAGGCACCCGCCCTCCGGTCCTGCAGGGAAAAACACGGGATAGTCTTTGTCCTCAGTTGCCGGTCCTAGGCACCCGCTCACCGGTTCCACTGCCCTGCCTTCCTAGCACCGGGGTCCCTGTCCCTTTAAGGCTTCCAAAAAGCACTCGCCATAAAGAGAAAAAAAAAGGCGAAAAGCGCACGATTTCCTCCGTCCTCAGGTGCCGGTCTTAGGCACCCGCCCACTGGTCCCGTAGGGAAAAACGTGTGATAATCTTTGTCCTCAGGCGCCGGTACCAGGCACCCCCTCACTGGTCCCGCTGCCCTGCCTCCCTAGCAACGGGGTCCCTGTCCCTTTAAGGCTTCCAAAAAGCACTCGCCAAAAAGAGAAAAAAAAAAGGGGAAAAACACACGATTTCCTCCGTCCTCAGGCGCCGGTCCCAGGCACCTGCTCACCGGTCCCGCCGCCCTGCCTCCCTAGCAACGGGGTCCCTGTCCCTTTAAGGCTCCCAAAGAGCAGTCGCCAAAAAACAAACAAACAAAAAAAAAACCGCTCCGGTTTCTTTCAACCCGCCGGGAGCCGGGGGGAGGGGTGCTCAGGTCCCGCCGGGCTGGGGCTTGTATCTTACCCCCTTCGCAAGGCCCTGGGTTCTTGCATGTGTGGATGTGGTCTGCATGTTGTCCTGTGTCCTCTGGTGTCTATTTTAGGAAGAGTTTTCTTTGTTATATTTTCATAGCTCTATGTGTTTTTGGGAGGAGATTTCCACTGCTCTACTCACGCCGCCATCCTGGCTCCGCCTACTGCAGGAGCATTTTTACTTGAGAGTGACATATAAACATGGTTACTCAGATTTGGGTATTTGGCACCCATTTTCTAAAGGAGAGCTGTGGAGAGTTTTTGTTGCCTATGTTAAAATTCAAACTTTAAAACAAAAACTAGCATTTGGGGAGCCTTTATCTTGCCACCAAGGCTTGACAGTTTCTAATACTTAAGACTTTTCTGATGAGCTTAGTGGTGGGTAAAAATACGATTTATATATAATGTGTCAAAATTTGGAAGATTTACACAATGCAGTGAACTAACATTGCTCAAATGACTAATGCTTGATGTAACATACATAACTCATACGTGTTTTACTCATACATAGTTAAAAGATCTATTTAAAGTATAAGATGAATGGCTTTTAATGTAACAGTAATCTGATTTCAGATTCCATGTTGCAACTAACCTTTAAGAAATGACCAGGTGTTGAGTTTTAGTGTCATATCACAAAAAGGTTGTGATGATGGTATTGTGGTCATGTAGGGTGAATGTCCATGTTCTTAAAAGCATTCTAAAGTATAAGAGTGAAATACAACATTTCAAATGGTTTGACAAAAGAAAAAAAATGTATACATAAAAAGGGGGGAAACATGGTAGGTATCATGTTAACAATTGGTAAATCTAAATAAAGGGTAAAGAAAAATATCCAGTGTATTATTATTTTAAATTTTGTTTTAAACATGGTATTACTTTTTAAAACTTACATAGTTTTGAAGTTTTTTCAAAAATTAAATGTTGAGGAAAAGTAGCCAAGATAAAAAGAAATTAGAGGTTTGGAAAATGAAAGTATTTGCTAGAATGTAGAACAGAAAAATAAGTCATAGAAACAAAGGAGAAAAATAAATAGAGGATCAGTCTAGGAAGTCTAACATTCAATTAATATGAATCTTAAACTAGAAGGAGTTATCAAATGAATAATGGAGTAAAATAGAATAAAATATCCCAGAACTTATGAAGTGAGTTTCCAGATTGGGCACTCAACTCTAAGGGCTCAACAGTGGTGGAAGAAAAGAGCTACATGAAGGCACATCACTGTAAAGTTCAAAATACCAGAGATAAAGAATCCCAATAGCTTCCAGGGAGAAAAATCATCACATGTAAAGGGCCAGGAATTAGAAAAGGAGTGGTCTTCGTGTCAGCAGCACAGTGAAGCAGTGTCTTTAAAATTGTGAATGAAAATTATTCTCAACCTAAAGTTCTCTTTCCTGTTAAACTGTCAAGATACAAAAATGTAATGGCTCTGTATCCTTTCCATGAAGTTACGAGGGGATGTGCTCTATCTAATTGAGGGAGTAGAGAAAGAGGAATGCTTGGGATCTAGGTAATATCCAACAGAAGAAAAAGGCAGAGGATTTCCCAGGATGACAAAGGGAATCCCAGGATGGCAGCTGTAGAGCAGATCCCAAGAACATTCTATCCAGGTTGGAGCAGGAGGCTGAAGGTTTAGTTTACAAGAGGGAATATCCAAGAAAAAACTTGGAACCAATGGATTATGCATATGCTTTGAGAGGGATTTATACTTCTATGGAAGAAGCTGGAGATTAATTAATGATCAATATAAACAAAATAAAAGATAAAGCTTCAGGGAAAATACCAAGTGAACAAGAAAGGAAATCAAACCATAGTTCACTACAAGGCTCAATTTCAAACAATGTTAACATAATCAAAATATGGTAGTCCCTCCTTATCCCAAGTGTCGCTTTCCATGGTTTCAGTTACCCACAGTCAACTGTGGTCCAGAAGTAGATGATTCTCCTTCTGACATAAGGTCAGGTCAGCAGTAGCCTAAACCCCATCACAGTGTCTACATCATTCATCTCACTTAATCTCATCACATAGGCATTTTATTATCTCACGTCATCACGGGATAAAGGGTAAATACAGTAAGATATTTTGAGACCACATTCACATACTTCTATTACAATATATTATTGTTTTATTTTATTGTTAATCTCTGTGTCTAATTTATAAAGCTTTAACATAGTGTATATATACAGGAAAAAACAGCATATTTTGGGTGATTCAGTATCATCTGAAGTTTCAGGCATCCACTAGGGTTCTTGGAATCCATGGATAAGAGGGGGTAAAACTAACACCAATGGTGAATATCATTTAACTGCAAATTATAGTGTAATCCTTTTAGAAGAATAAAAAGTATGTGTATCTTGATGGAAGGGGTGTGGAGGAAGAAGAAGGGGAAAGAGCTCAACCACTGATTGTCTGAAATTGGAAAAGTGTGCTGCTCAGAATTACAAAAGAAATTAAGAAACAGTCACAGGAGTTGAAAGTGTTTTTCTCTGGGATGGGAAAATCAGTATTAAAGAAAGAGAGGGGCAGAGGCTTCAGTGTTTCATTTTAAGCCTTGATTGTTTTAAGAAAATGTACATGTATTTCTTTAAAAATGTTTTAAATAAGGGAAAAAAACAAGAGACCAAAAGGGGAGGATTTGATGAATTGTTAAAAAACAAATATTGTGGAATTACCAAGTGTAAGAGTCAGCACAGGAATTTGTGGTTAGACTGGTTCAAATATAAGATTTCTGCACATAAAGATGATGAAGCCCAAAGAATGGCATTGAAAATAGTTGAATATAATGAAATTCTCTGTAATTAATGAGGTAAGAATTGAAAGGCTATGGTTCCATTTGGCCACCAAGTTGTTGAAGTTGCCCACGATAGTGCAGGACTTGGGGGTGTCTGGACTTAGGGGCTTCAGTCTGGAGTGCTGTGGGCCATAGGTAGAGGGGCTAGGACTTGGCTATTTCTGTGTGACCTGTGGCTAGAGAGCTTCAGAGTTTTCTGTCCATATAAATAAAAACTGAATCTTCTCTCTAGTTAAAAATAATTTGAAGAAACTTTTGCTTTTGGTGGTAAGTATTGCTCATTTCCCTGGTCTTAAGGAACTAATGAGAGTGTCTGAGTACAGCTCACACCTCTAAGCATATTGTATATACAAGATTTCCAAGCTGTTCAGAAGCTTTTCTAGCCTACCTGTGATTCTTTATCATGAAACATGACCAATGAGAAGCCACAATAGGGGGAAGTTAAACATCTCAGATCTTCAGGCATTTGCTCCATCACCTTGGCCAAGCACTCTGCTCCTTCATGGTAAAGGAAAAGGCAGCTCCCAGCCCTGAAGCAACTCCAGTTGAGATATGGCGCACCAATTGCCCAGTAGGCAGCAGGCTGCCTCTGCCACTGAGAGGGTCGCCATGGGGATCTGAGGTTATGGGGATTTTGTTGATTGGTAGGTGGACCTCTGGGTTAAGATAACACAGCATTTTCATGGCTTGTCACTGCCTGGGAAGCCTATCCCCCAAGTGGTTACCTCTGCCTCCCTGACATCCACAGGCTGGGTTTAAATGCAGAGTACTTGGTGTGTACCTCTTACAGAGCATCTTGTATTTTTTACATATTTTTAGGTAGGTTTTCTAACCTCATTGTAGACATTTACAGAGTATGCTCTGTGTGCTTATCTTCAGCTCCAGTCATAGCACTTGACATCATCTAGTAAGAAAAGTATTTTGGGTAGATGGATGGGTGAATATAAATAAAGTAGGCATTTGACTTATGTAAAAGTTTTAGAGCAATTTCCTTATAAAGGTATTAAACATGTTATTTCTGTATTTATTTCCAGCTGGTAAGGTTGCCAAATGATTGAATGTCAAGTTGGAGTGAAGCACAGATACTATTAAAAAGGCCTTTTTTTTTTTTTACTGTAGATCTAGCTAAGTCACTTATCTTTTTTAAGAGGGAAAAATCCATGCTTCCAACTCATAATCCATACAAATACTTGCATGTTGACTTTCCCCCAGGAATGGAAGTTTAATTCTGTGGAACATTGCAATCAAAGACCTGAAGTCCAATAGCTGACCCAAGTGCCATTCAACTCTGTTGCCTGGCAGGCTGGGCCCCTGGCCCCAGAGGCAGAGGCTGTGTGCTTGGGGTTGTGGTCCTTCACAGGTTTAGCTGAGCTCCCACAGGGGCGCTGGAAGACTCAATATGTGACATGAGGAAGGGGTGGTGATGGCAGGCTTGCTGAGCGCAGTTGAAACTCCTTGATGCTGCCTTATTGATCAGCTTTTGGAGAAAGATTTGACTTTGAAGTGTTTGTCATAGTCCCAGGCAGCTGTGCTGCCAGAATTACACAGTGCACATCTGAAGCTACTGTAAGGAGCAGTAAAACTCACTGTAACTTTACTTGCACAAGTTCTGGAGGCTGGAACAAGACAGGGACACATTTCCAGTGGCCAGTCTGGGCATGTACCCAGGGGCTGAGCACACATCTGCCCTGCAGGATTGGAGAGGCATGAGCCGTGGGTAAGAAATAAGGCAAGACACACCAGAGGTGCTCGGGGGTGAAAGGAATCATGAAGTTCTTGGTCTGTGCTTCCTGTGTGTGCCCTCTGGGGAGCCTGGCTTGGAAGTGGACGGCAGGGTCCTCTTCCCAGACCTGCAGCTTGCCAGTCATTGCCCTTCAGTCTTCTAAGCAACTCTAGTCCATCTTTAGAATTGTTCCTGAAACTGAAAGTGGCTGTACAGACAGACAACCCTGAGCATCAGATTATAAAGAACACCAACTCTAGCCTTGGGAGGCATCCTTATCACCCTCTCAGAAAGTAGAGAAGCAGCCTGGGTAACAGTGTCTTTTCTTCTCCAACGTGTGTGAATGAAATTCATTTTGTATTTTTATGAATTTTATTTCTGTTTGGCATCCTACAGAGTTTTGCACAGTAGAGGCAGACGGAGATCCAGAAAAGAATTACCTTATTAGAAGTTTAGGAAGCAGCCCAGTTTAAGGGCATAGAGGGCCAGATCAGGTTAGCATGAGAGGCGGGGAGGCAATTCCACTGAGCAGGTTAGGGCAGTTCTCAGTAAAAGGCAGGCAAGGGCTGGATTGCAGGGAGTGGCTGGAAAAAGAGCTGGGATTGAAGCAGCAGGTGGATTATTGTCCCTAAGAAGTTTGGGGGCTTCATGGTGAATGGAAGGATGATGCTAGTGGCATTTTTAGGATGGAGGAGGCAAAAAATATGTTTGGGGTGAAGTTAATAAGCCAGTGGTAGAGGGGAATTAAAATGGCGAGAGTGGGGCTCGGAAGGAACATTGTTGATAATGGGTAGGAAGATGTCTGCATAGAGCTTAGATTTATTTGCTTACTTGGTTTCTGCTGAGGGATATATCAGTTTTCTGAATGACAAATGTGAGCCTCATATAGCATCAGCTTTTAAGGACTCATTTACAGGGCTTGTCTTAATGTCACTATGTATAGTTAGATCTCACATCAGGGTCCACAGGGAAGTATATTCTTAAATTAATTGAGATTCAGAGTCAGAAATTTTGTCTTGCTTTCTCACCTAGTTCAGGGACTAAGGAAGCCAGAAGAAATGGGAGTCTGCTGCTGTGTGGCGTGGAGCTTGGGGGTGCGGGATGTGAGTGGAGGGGGCTGGAAGGCATTGAGTCCTGTGTTGTGACTTTGACAGGTGTTGGGGCTGAGTTTGGGGTAAGAAGTAATGATCATTTTTCTCTAAATTCATTTTTGGATGTTGATAGCACTCACCAGTTGGATTGATACGGTTTGAGGAATTTTGTTTCAGAATATCCACAAATGATAATATGCCTAAGGTCATTGCTTTTGTAGAACCTCCTTGCTTTTAGTCTTTCTTCTTCTTCCCAGTTATCCTCCTGACCATGTCCAGTGGGGTGAATTTTATCAAGTGATTTCTTCTTGGTTTGTTCCCTAGAGGGAACTGAACTTGGAGTCAGTTGCCATTACACATTGGGGGCAGCTTTGGAGGGGCTGGTGGGCATAATAACCTCTGGAGCACAGAAGATGGATATTCATCTTTTTGGTGAAAGTACATATTTTGCATCTGTAAGATACTCAGATATTGAAGACCACAAAAATAGTATTTTGAAGTTCTGTGTTTGATTAGTGGGAGAAGGTTGGTTAGAAGGATAAACTTGACAGGGGAGATATTGAGGATGTGTTGAACGCCACATGGGGTATTCTTCCCAACTTCTTATCCTACCTATGGTGTATCAGGGGCTGGGCAAGGTGCTAGGGGTAGATAGGCTAAGGCAGGTCTTACCATTAGGGTTCACAGCCTGGGGAGAAGTGGCCAAGGAAGTAAACATCACAGTGCTGTGTTACCCTCTTTGATAGGGGAGCTCATGAGCAATGGCGATGATTGCATGGGGTTAGTTCTCTACTTGAACATCTTTTTTCTGACTTTATTTTTTAATTTAGAGTTGCTGGGAATGTTAATAGCTGTTTTACTTAAACCTCTGTTTTGAAAATTTTGAGTTACTAGTCACACAGTTGATCAGTGATTTGAGGAAAGGAAGTATCAGTAATTAGTATCTCCCTTCCATTTAGTTTTAAGATGCCACGCAGCTCATTCATGAGTCGCGTAATTGTGATAATATATGCATTAGTCTTGCTTGGTAATACAGATGATGTGAAAATAGATCTCTATCAGTTTCACTTGTTTTAAGACTCAGCAATTGAACTTGTTCTTCTTCTTATCTTCAGATACCTGTTTACTCAATAGGCAATAATTCTGTAGTGATAGACTTTAATGTGTCCTGCAGGCTGACCCCTTTTCATGGAGTGCAGAGGGGTCTGAGGAGAGACACCTTCCATGCTGTTGCTATAACGGAACAGCACACAGAATACCCAGCTGAAGGGAAATGGAGCTGATGGCATTGTTAGTAGATACACTTTGGGAGTTCTTTTCACACAGATTTTGGGTTTCCTCAAATAGCTAAGTAGAAGGAAACAGTATGTGTTTTCTAGATTTAAGACAGTAGTAGCTTTTTAAAAAATCATTAGTTCATGAACCAAGACCAAAAAAATTAACTGATTTAAGATACTTTGTTTCTGACTGTTAAAAATACGTATTTGGTGTTAAAATATAATATTTTAACTCAAGTATACATTTTGGAAGCAAAATACATGAGTCAAGGAGCATTTTATTTTCCAAATTAACCGAGTCTTAAGAAAATCAGTCTAAAATGTAGCCCTGTTGTCCAAATAAAAATTTTAATTGAACTTGTGATTTTTTAATTATGCTTATCAGGTCTTGTCACTGTCACCAGTTTGTGGAACTTAGGTATCTAATGTTTGTGAGCATCTGCCACAAATTTAAACTATTTAACAAATAGCTTAAAATTTCATAGTGTGACCGTAAAGTAATGGCACTGCAGTGGATTATAGAAATCATGCAGATTTATTTTATAGTCACATTTCATGTTGTTGTGCTCTGAAATATAACACACTTGTGCTACTGTTTTAGTTTTCTTTTTATATGGGAAATACATGTCAACACTACTTGGGAGCTTGTTTAATCTGGTTTATATTTTGCAAAGATGTCATCTCTAAGCTTTCAAGGTAGCATTTAATATCACTTCTTT
The DNA here is from genome assembly GCF_040802235.1 of Manis javanica. Lineage (NCBI taxonomy): Eukaryota > Metazoa > Chordata > Mammalia > Pholidota > Manidae > Manis > Manis javanica. The sequence continues at coordinate 43,547,423 of NC_133163.1, read as the reverse complement.
GTTTAATCAGCATTATGGAAAAATAAAAATAAAACTAGTTGCTGATGAATTAGCTTTTTATGTACCCGTGAACTAATTTGTCTTGTGTTTGGTTTGGATTGCATGTGTGTGGGAGTGTTCTTGATTTGGGGGTGGGGTGGGGTGGGGACAGCAGACATCTTGGAACAGCACTCCATGCACTAGTTTGGTTACAGTGTTTTCTGTAAAGGTTCCTTTCTGTTTTGTTTTCTGCTTTCTAAGCTAGTTGTGGAGTTACACTGTGCTCCATCTTGTTCTCTAGATTCATTTCCAAGTTTATGATAACAGTATATTAAGTGACTTGTTTAGCAGGGTGTGAGCTAATCTTGTTGGATATTAAGGCAGGATTGTTATTTTGTAAGATACCTACATTATACCCAACAAGACATAGGCTGTTTCTTGCTGCAAACATAGTAGCTCCTAAAGGCAGATATTTCACATAATATGTATCCTTTTTCTCAAATGTATAATTCTCTGTCTCAGTTGCAGTGTCTGAGTTTTAATTTATCTGATAGTAGTTTTTCAGTGAACACTGGTTAGGCACCTATAAACCATTGGTAATTACATTCATTTTAATCTAATTCAGAGGGAAGAAAGGAACAGAATTCTGTAGGCATGGGCTGGATTCAGAGCTCCATTGCTATCAGAATTCCTGTCATCAGGGCTCAGTTTTCTGGCTTCTCTGAAAACACTAATTCAGTTTTCTTAGGCATTTACATACCAGGCTGACAGTTGGCTCTTTGCCATGAGCTATTGACAGTTACTGCTGTTTCTAAGGCTGATTAGCATACATTGTTAAAGTATTTCTAAGAATTATTTTGCTTACTTATATAATAACTTAAGGATTTACTCATTTCCAAAGCTGTCCTAAGTTACACAGTCCTTTGTCAGCATCTCAATTTAATAGTGTGTTAAATACATTAAGGAAAGTCTTTCCAAATAGGTGGTTTTAATGATAGAATTCCTTACATTCATTTGCTGCTTTACAGTTTCATACACATCTTATTTGACAATAATAATAGGGAGGCAGAAATACTAGTGGTGTGTCTCCCCTTTTCACAACAAGGCAACAGAGGCCTTAAGGGAGTAAGAGGTTTGCCCAAAACCACGTAGGTGGATCTGAACCCAGCTAGCCCCTTGGCCCACATGAACTGTACAGATGATATTAGTGTTGTGTGATTATGGTAGGAAGAGGAGTCCTCTGGCTTTGAAGAGAGGGTGTCCTGCCTGGCTGTCACTCTTGAATGACATCAGGGCAGAGCTCATTCTTTACCTGCATACATGCCATTTTTGACAGTTGTATTAAACAAAACATTTGATACCTTTATTCTGCTCCATACTGAAAGCTAGGTACATGCTGCATTACAGAAAAAAACAAAAAAACACATGTAACAGGAAAAGACGTTTTCTTTGCCATCATTGTCTAACTTTGAGACTTCAGCATCTGGTCTGGTGTCTCTCTCTGTTCTCTCCTGTAGTTTTGGTCCTTCGTAGGTTCACCTCCCCCTCAGCCTGCCCTTCCCCAGTGGTTAGCTTTGCCATCTCTCCCGTCCTCAAACACTCTTTGTGTACTCTGGCTCATGCCGGCTGATGAAGACTGCTATTTATTAAGGGTCATTTACCAGGCAAGCACTTGGCTAAGAACATTTCATATAGTATCTTACACAATTCCTCCCAGCCACCCTGTCAGCTGGTATGCTGGCCATCCCTGTTTTATAGATGAAAAAAGTGATTGTAGAGAGGAAACCTGATGAATATACTACACAGCTAATAAGTGACACAGCTAATAATAAGGGATTTGAGCCCTGTTTTGTCTGGCTCCATAGCCAGTGGTCTAATAAATGAACAGACTGATTCTGTCCCTATCTTTGGGGTTTCAGTAGCTAAGCTGTCTCATTTTCTGGGACATCTCCTTTTAGAGAATGTAATCTGGTGTGTGTGTTTTTTTTAAACAGCAGTTTTTGTACTTAAAGATTTTAATATTTTTCTTTTCTGATGTTCAATCAAGGCAAAATTAGTCTAGTGTTTAAAATATAAGTCAAGAATATCATTTTCTTATTTATACCTTATGGCTATAGAGCAGAGAAATTACTCCAGGTATCTTCTAATAAAAGTGATTGTTGTTGAAAACAACATTGCTACTTTTAAGTGTTGCCAGTTTGAACCTGTTGAGGACTGTGTAGAAGCCTTCTGTTATGTAGAAGTTAATGTTTTGTGCTACATTTTAAGGCTAATGTATTACTCACTACTCTTCTACCTCCTAGATGTTTTCCTTTATTTTTCTCAAGGGAGGGAAATATTATTCAGCTTTGTCTCTGTGGTAATACATTTAGAAAATCAGGAGCAAGCTTCTGAGTGTGTGTGTGCACATGTGCGCTGGTGGGGTGAGGGGCTGGGGGAGAGAAAGGAGGAAGAGGGAGACAGGGAGGGAGGCTTTGATTGGCCGAGATCACAGACTAAGTTACAAAAAGCTGTCAGTCTGAAACTGTGCTGTGTCTGCAGAGTGCATGGTGGTGCACAGACAGAGCACTGGGTCAGAATGAAATGTGATGAGAGTTAGTTCCCAAAGGTGAGAAATATGAAGGGGGCAGCCATGCATCACGTGCCGGGAGAGCAGCAGGCCACATTCCCACTCTGCTTTGCCTGGATGTTTGAAGGTCCCTGGTCCTTGCATTTTCTTGGACATAAGCAGGTCGATTTCTTGTTCTTTCCCTTTCCTCTCTTTTCAAATAGTGAACAGATCCTTAAGTGAAGGTCTCTTCCAGGCCATTTTGAGTGTCCTTGTATCTTAGTTCTTCTGAGATTGCTTTTTCATTAATGTTGACTTGCCTGAAGTTAAGCTCTCTTTTTCACTCTTTACATTCTAGCTGTTTTTAATGTTCAGTCTCTATTCTTTTATGGTCCTTGCCTAGTAACTACAAGGTGATTTGTTTTACCCTGTGGCGCTAAGCTATTAGTCATGTGTCACCTTCTGCAGCAGCCTCTCTGTCAGCCTTAAACAGGCTGAAACAGTCAGAATCAGCAAAAAAGCTGCCAGACGCTCAGAAGAGTCTCCTTAGCCCTACTCCCAGGACTCATTTGTTGCTTATAGACAATTCTTAACTGACTGACTGTTTCACTTCCACTTCCATACCCAATGTACAGCAGAAAATTAGGAAATTTATACATGGGTTAGTAAACTAAAAAGTGACATGACATACACTCATTTTATCCAGTTAGATTCATTTATTTCTACATGTTTATACCTTGCCCCATTCCACAAAGGATTTGAGGCAGCCAACATCCTTACAGAAAGAGCCCCTTGGTGTGTCTTTAGTAGATACAGACTCTTTAAAGGAGCTCTGGATTGAGAAAACTCATGCCACAGAACTGATTAACTTGTGTTCTGCTAACACATTTTATTGCTCTATTAATGCTCGCCATGGGAATCCTATCACCAGTAGTCCAGGTAAATAGTAAGCAGAAGACAGGCACTGAGAGCTTTCTCCTTTTACCCAGCATGTTCTTATGTGAGGCTGCAGTCATTTAGCTATAGCTTGCTCCTTGCTTCTGGTCTCTTAATAAGGCCCCAGACAAGAGGAACACCTGAGATGTGTCCCAGCCGCTGACTCCTTTGACAGAGCATAGTCACCAGCACAAGGGTGACCACAGGAAAATGGCTTAACTCTGCAGCTCTGCAATCAGATTGATTTCATGTGTGCAAAGGTGCACAGGCAGGGGAGTGTTTCACTGTTTGACACACAGATGACAATCTAGCTGGAAGCTAGTATTTGGGGAAAAATAAAAACAAAATGATAGAAGCAATATAGTCATAAGATACAATATATGTCTACTGTTTTCTTGTGAAACAAGTAAATTTTCACCCTGGAAGAAACACCCAGAAACCAGGCAGTACCCTCCCTGTTTTGGCATTTATGTAAGAGTTTGTATGAAAAGACAGCACTGGGTGGAGTGATCCCAATGCTACTGATTGTGTCAAAACCATGAGATGAAGTAATCAATGTTTGTTCTTATAGTTTGAAATTTTTCAGAGTATGACAATGCAAAGGAAAAAGAAGGGAGGGTGAAATCTGCCCTGTGACTAAAGAGGACAGGGTAGTAGCATAGCTTGGAAATCCAGGTCTTTGACAAATAACTGGTAGCCACCACCACGATGAGGGAGGTCTAAAAAAGGTGCACGTGCAAATGGGGAATAGGAAGAGTGAAAATCACCAAATGGTGCCAATCCTGATGATTAAAACCCAGAACACTATGAAGATTTCTGGAAAATACATATAGCTGCATAGTTAAAATTATACCGATAATACATTTATTCAGTTTTCAGACATACAGGATTCTGTCCTGATAAAAGTGCTATGAAGAAGAAAAGTTCTATGTAACCTAGTTTATAGATGAGGTGGACAAGCAGGTCGTACATGAATCTGTGACATGGATAGCAGAAACAAACCTGAGACAAAGCCCGCTCTCAGAACTTCTAGGAAGCTGAGGTTGTTTCATAGACTAGCCTGGAGACCTGTAATATTTGGTCCTAAGAGAAGAGACCCCATGTGGAGCCCTTAATATAGGCAAGTGAGAAGGGGAGGAGAAAAGGCCTACCTAAGGAGAATCTTGCCCTGAGCATTGCTCAGTCCCTGAGACATTAAAGGAACAGCTCAGGTGTCCTGCAGGTTAAAGAGTGACAGCTTTGGTGAAGGTGAGATGATGGCCAGAGAAGGTCACATGGAAAATGTGGAAAAGTGGGTTCCTGGCCTCAGCTTGCTCTGGGCCTGTAGTGTTAGCCACGGGCCCTGAGGGCTTGCCTGCTAACTGTTGAGGCAAAGATATGGAAACTGACACCCATTTTTTCAATGCCACAATTTATGCCTACTTACAGTACTCAGGAATAATCATTTCATTTCATAAAACAAACTACAGAAGAACTCTGTCTGCCAGATCCCAAATTGGGATTGAGTATCTTCTCTAACATCTCTACCGAGATGGCAGGACTAACAAAACCCCTGAGTGCGAGAGGCACAGGTTTTAAGTTCTCCCTCCTTTCACTTTTGTACAAATGGGCAAGGGAAAGCTACTGCAGGAAGCTCAAAGCTCTCAATAGATGGGTGATTCTAAATAAATAGTTGATAATGTAAGCATTCAAATTTTACTTTAACCCTCTTTTGGGTGGTTATGTCCTCTTTTTTATTTCCTTTTTTTATAAAAGAGGAGTAACACAGTGCTCAGCTAACAGAATTGTGAAGAGTTCAAGACATGTATCCTGACAATGTGTGGCAACTGTGGGAGGCTCTCCAGTTAAGTCTCTGCCTCATACCTCCCGTCAGGAGAAGTACAGAGCAAGAAGTCATTGACTGGAATAACAGTTGTTTTGATTTAATGTCTATTTCCTTTCAAAGTAATGACCACTGCTCTCCTTTTTTAGTTTTGTACTGCTTTTGAATTTTTCTGCCTCCTTTCTTTAACTTTTTAAAAACATTTACTGAGTTCCTGCTATAATGTGCTAGAAGCTTTTAACATCTGCCACCTCGTTTAATCTTCATAGCAAGATGTCCTTTTCATTGGTCTGCATATGTGTGGTTTTATTACATATATTTGCAGCTCTGATACATTTTTTTCAAATTCCAGCAATCATTTTGCAGATATGGAGGAGAAACAGGAAAGACTTCTCTTCATTTATCTAAGGTAGATTTTCTGCACACCATTACAGAAGTATTTGAGTTGCTAGGTAAAGCCAGTGTTGAACAGCACTTTGAAAGGTAAAAGTAAAGCATCTAATACTTACACAGAACTCACCATGTGAGCCTGTGCCAGGCATTCTTCCAAACCCTTTATTTATTCATTTATTTCCAGTAAAACAGCTCTATTTGACTTAAAGAGAAACTCTTTATCCATGGGAAATGACATACTAATGTAATGTCATGACTTACAATGAAAAGTATTTCTGAATGATCTTTTTAGTTCTCAATGATGGCATAAGGTGGCAAGGAGCAGAGCTAACTCATCCATACAAATGAGAAAATGGTTGCCCTCTCTGGGCAGATACTGCCGCTAGGGCACAAAGCTTGTTGAATGGATGATGCTTTTGTGCAGGATACAAAAAGGCCTTCCTTTCTGTGGTGGACTCTGCTCACCACTAGGGCGCATGGCTCAGGGAGCTGAGTGCAGGCTAGGCTTCAGCCCCTTGTGCTCCCTTGTGCACTGTGCAGCCCGGCTGAAGGATACACGACCACCCAGGTGTGTGTATTTGAAGAGGGGTGTGGAAAGGGGGCAAAGAAGTTAGTGGAGAAAGGGCAGAATATGAGTGTAGGAGAGGAGAACAGGGAACAGGGAACAGGTAAAATGATGGATTGTGAAACCAGTAAACAGTCAAAGGAATGATTTCAGAATGGGGGTGGAGGAGAATGGCAACCCCCACCTCTGCTCAAGGCTTCTAAAGCAGTGGGCTTCCTACTGATCTTGATGTTCCTGGCCCCATTCATCTCTAGAGCCCATGTCAAAGCCCAAAGGAGGCCTCTGCAAAACCCAGGAACGTCATGCTGCTCTTCCCTAGCCCTGCTGCCAGTGGAATCTTTCCTGAACCTTAACTCCCTTTACTGGTGTTGATTTCTCTTGACTGCAGAGTTTAGAGAGCTTATTCTAGGTGGCACAGTTTATTATGAGGTTCTCCAGGCTTCCAGTGTAGAGGAATTAGAGACCCTGGAGGGATGGCTTGAAATGTGTTGGAGCCTTGACACTCTCCCCTCTTGATTCGTATGTGGGATTCTCCAGAGCAAACCGATTCCCTGCCATAGAATTCCTGCAGCCCACAGGTGGTGAGAGCTGGCCCTTGGGCTCTGAGGAATGGCCTTGTCTCTATGCCCATATTATTATCCTGCTTCCCTGTGGGCTGCAGGTGTGCAGAGGAAGGCCAGAATGTGGGTCAGGTGCAGTCCTAGTAACAGGGAAGCAAAGTATGGAAGCAGATATGGACTGGATGTAGAGAAAGGAAAATCTAATAGTAAAAGAGCCAATTTATAAGTTGGTCACACATCTTGATAATTTTCCTTTTCATGCTAGAAAATACTCCATCACTTCTAATTCACGGAGGGGCCAGATGCAGGTTTCAATACTTAAAGTAGTGACTTTCCAAAGTTGCAGAGGGGTGAAAGAAGTCACAGTAGGGTTTTTATATTTGGTAATCATTTACTCTAATTTCGTAAGAACTGAGTGCTGTTTGCTAAAGTTTCAGAAAGAGATTAATTTTCCAGTTTTTATTTACCTGTTTTCCTAAACATATACGCACATCATTTCGGCAACGTAAATGTACAAGGATGGTGAAATCAGTGTACTTTAGAGTATATTTCTGAGGAAAATAAATGGCTTTATAGCTTGAAAAATAATGAGGCACCATACATTGGTGTTATATGGGAATATGGAAGAACATGGCATTAGAGGAGGAAAGAAAGAGGATTGAGGAAATGCGTATATGCACTTGAAAAGTTCTGGTTTAGAACTCATGACAGGTTCAGAAGTATCCAGAATGATATCTTGATGGTTTAGACATTTATTTAATGGGTTGGTTTCATGCAAAGAGCTCCATGTTCAGTTATGGGAATATTTCCTTCAGTAAAGCAGTTTAATATTGCTTTCCCGTGTAGAGAACTGTATTTAGACTCATGGAGAAGCAGATTCTCTGCTCTGGCATTCACATACTTAATCTCTCCCAAAGCTCCTATCCTACCAGGTGATGACTGTGACTTGGTATGTGTGCTGCGCAGTTTGTGTTAATCTCTCACCTTGGGAAGTCCACTGCTATCTTGCCCTCTAGTAGCTTTTTAAAAACTTATTAATAGTTCTGAAACTTAGCTGGTAAAATTGTTCTTGAGAAAAGGGTCATGTGTTCAAAGTTTAGTAGGGATAGAATTCCTGCAATGTAATGTGTTTTGTATCTTTAACTTCTTTAAGAAACTGAGCTTAGACAGGTTCTGTCTACTGTAGTTTGTCAGAATTTTGTTTTCATTATTAACCCATAAAAGCAACTCAGTTTAGAAAATCTATTTCCTGTGTAATAGTTCAACTTCTGTATGTTGTGCAAGGCTTGTTATATTACTGTATTTTAAGAAGTTAATCTTTTCTTCATTGGACTTTGAGACTCATGAAAATGTCAATATGTAAAGTGTAGTTGAATCAAAATGTAGGGCCCTGGCCCCCATGCTCACTGCTCTGCTTTGGCCGCCTTCTCTGGATTCCCTCCTGCTCTTTACAGAAGCCTGTCGTGGCTGCAGCCACATCGCTTTTATATTCGCTGGTTTGCCACTTGGTGTCTTCCTGGGTGCTTGGCCTAATATGAAGATCGCAATACATGAAGATATGTGTATCTTCAGTGTGTGTCGCCCCAGAGGCTTCCCTAATGCAGGTGCTTAGTACACAGAGGTGGATATGCACATGTGTATGTAATCAGTGTTGGGTAAAGATGACCGATGAGAAGGAGGTCTGACCTTGGAAAATGAGGAGAGAATCGGGCACATCCAAGAATCCAAGCAGCAGCCATGTGAACTTGGGGTCTCCAGAGATCCAGACTGAGATGGGCGTCAGGCTGCTAATGTGAGAACAGTGAGGGGCAAGGTAGATGGGCTGGGTGTGCCAGAAATCTAGGTGCCTGCATGCGGACACAAACTGAGCACAGGTAGTGGAAGGAGGTAAAACTACAAGAAGGCTGTTGAGGCTGGAGAAGGAACCAGCGATTAGAAAGATCCCCTGAATGAGGCTTGCGGATGGTGAGCCATCACTGCCCGAGTGATGTGAGATGCAGTTCACAGTAACTGAGCTGACCGTGCTTCTGACAGGACCCTGTGCCAGTTGGGTGCACTCCGGGGGCCTGGGCTCTCCTCTGGGGGGCATGGCAGGAAAGCTGCAGTGGGGAAAGTAAAGGTGCTGTGGTCATAACTCCATTACTGTTACCTTCTCAGGGAAGTTCTACCTGTCTTAGTTTTTTCCCACAGTGTGTCTTGTCCTCTAGGAGGCAGAAGCTACCGAAGCAGATCATTGGAGAAAACCTATTCAGAGAAGCCTTCTTACTTGAGGTGCTGCAAGCACTTTGCCATAGCTGCCCTTCCATGGCCTGGCAGCCCCCTCCAGGGTGGGGAGGGACACCTTGCTCCATTAGTCTCCAGTCTGGTGTTTAAGATCCGTAAGTCATGTGGAAACTGAGGCACAGAGAGGTTATGAACCTTGGCCAAGGTCATTTGATACACTGTGAAGCCTGGATTTTAACTCAGTCCAGTTTCAGGATCTATGCTTCTGACACTAGTCTCCTCTCCCTTTGCCAGTTTAGGAACTGACTGCTGTAGTTGGAGTTGCCAGGGAAAGATTCCTCATTAAAGCTGCCTCTGGCCACAGAAGTCAGGTTAGATGACCCAAGTTAGCTCCTAGCTAACCCAGTCTCCCTCATTTCTTGTTTATCTTGTGTAGACTTGACCACTTGTCTCACTCTTCCCCTGCCTCTCTCTGGGTCCACCCCTTTGCCCTAGCAGGGCTCTAGCTCCCAGGTTCTTGCCCTGGCCTGGCTGGGCTCATTCTCCATTCCCTCTTTGCTTTTCTCCCTTGCCCACCTCCCTGTGTATCTGCCTGGGGGCCAGCCCATGACTGCCAACTTAAGCCTGCTTGGATGGATCCCAGCTGTCCACCCAACTCACTGGATTCCAGGATCATTTGAGGCAAAGAGGTGCTTTGTTCTTTCCTGATAACAATTAATGGCACAAAGACAAGGGGAGACAGCATTGGGGCTTTTTTTGTTGTTATTGCTTTTTACCCACTTAGATGGATTTTGGACGAAATCTCTCCATAAATATACAGATAATTAAATATCCCTAAAAACTCAACTGCTTGCATATGTTTTCACTAAAATAACTTCATAAATTCCTAGTTCGACTACCCCTTCCAGACTTAGATGCATTGCCACTCATGTTAAGATGATATTCTGTGAGCTGTTAAAAATTTCCTGAATGTTCCCTTTAATTAATTTTATTAAAAGAAAACAGATTATGCTCTGGGGCTTCTGATTATAATAGAACTGTATTTTGTTTATTTAGGGATAAGTTGTGAAATTCTGGAGTACATTGACTGGTATTTAGTGAACTTTATATCTTACCTCAAGTCCCAGGACTTTAAAAGATCACATTTGGTGAAAATCAGATTTTGCGGAACAGACTACAAAATGACTTTGCTTTATGAAATAACTTGCTACCATGTTCTTTTAAATAGAAGGCCTGCAGGGCTCTAAAATGTGATTCCTGTAGAAAAACTTAAATGTCAGTGGAAATTTTCAGGAATATGACTATTATGTGAAATGAAAATGTGCCATCTATCTTATTTTTTAATTTTACCTGCAAAGATTTCAGAGATGCACCAACCTGGCATTTTCTTATACCATTCCTCTTTTATATTATTATTTCTTCCTTGTCCACATTCTCAATAGTTCAGCCCAGACGCCATTAGGTGGGATGGAACAAGGTAGCCATGTGGCCACCTATGTGGAGAAGAGGGGATGTGGGCCATGGTGGTCCAGCTGGAGTGAGGACAGTGTTGTCCTAGCTAGACAGGCATGTGTGTGTGGGAGGGGTTGCTGTGGCCTAATTTGGGGTGTGGAGGGGGGCAGCCTGGTGTAGGTGTCCAGTCCTGGGAAGAGTGAGACGAGTGTCCCTGGTGGTATGGCACATGACAGTCAGTATTAGCCTGACCCAGAGCATTCGAGCCCAAGTCAAATGAGTAGAGATAGTCTAATAAACCTACTTTTATTCTTCCCTCTGATTCTTCACCATCAACTTAAAGACTAATAGTAGTATTAATAGTGTTTGGACCATGACAGGCCTTTTTAGAAAAGTAAACATGAAGCGATCACAGGGTCCTGTATTTCTAGCAGTATCAGATGATGTCTTTTCACTGAGTCACTGAAACCAGCAGCATGAAAATGATGCTGTCCTTGGATGATTTTGCCTGACACACATTACATAAATGCACGTTAGCACTAAAGTATGAAGCTAAGGAAAGAGTTGGGTAATGGAGAGTCAAAGAAAAAGGATACAGATATTTCATTATTTTAAACCTTGGTTAGCCTCTCTGTTTTGTAGTGCATTTTCCCAATGTTCAATTTTTATTTAGTCGCACATTCTGTTAGCTGAAGACTGTGCCTTGGAACCTATACCAATGAGGCCATGTCCCACCTTTTCCTCTATTGTTTTTGCAGTGAAAATGACAGGGGTTTTAAAGTAGAGCTTTGCAGTTTCCAAGTGGCTATCTGCTCAAGTTCAGGTATCGCTTTAACAAATTTTGTATTGTAATTTTTCTTTTTAGTCAACTCTTTTGTGAAGTTGATAGAATTAAATTTTTAGTGTTTACAAATTCTACCAATTGACCTATGCTAGTGTTTCAAAATAAGCATACTTGGTGTTGACTTAAAACACATGTCCATAGGCATGTGTATAGCAAGGCTTGTTGAATGGCATTAGTTTAGCTATAGCTCTGTATACAGATATGAACTGTAATTTAATAAATACCAGGAAGAGACTTCCATTCTCAGGTTTTAATTACACTTTATATTAACTGTTACAGCAGCTCAACTTTTGAAGGATGTTTTTGAAGAATGAATGAGGTTTCAGCATATCCAGAATCCTAGCCAGCTTTCGGTATTGTGTGTAAGATGCATGTTTATACGTGTCTTCCATCTCAACTCTAGTTGCGATAAATGCAGTAGCTAAAGCTTTTACAGTTCTGACTCTACTCTTATTTTTGCTGGCTTTTACTCATGGTGCCTTGCTTTTGTATGTGCTTTTTCAGTTCTGTAAGTTCATATTTCTTCTTTTGTCTGTGAGAATTCTCTGCAACCATTATTGAGGGTGGGTACCCCCAGAGAGGAGTTGCCTTTCTTCCCCCAGGTAACTAGTCACTCCCAACCCCAGGACCTCCGAAATTCAACTCTCAGCTTGAGGTTTTGGGAGACCTCTAGGTATTTCTGGCCACAAAGTTGTATAAGGTCTTGTTTGTAGTTCTCATTCTTGGAGGTTCAGAGACCTCCTGCCTTCCTTTAGCACCAAGATTTGCAACAGGCAATTTTCTTTGTAGTTCTGAGGTGTCAGTTTAGTTCTGATCCTTGCAAACACTAAGGGTATGGTCGTTTGGTGTGTGCTATTAGACACAGGCCCTGAGTTGTTTTTTCCCTTTTCTATTATGAGGCTGAAAACAAAAGCCAAAGTCCAACCCAACCAGCAAATGCTCCCAAGGCAGAAACTACTTTTAGACCCCTGCTTACCTCTTGCCATTCCCACCTTTAATCTTTGGCTTCTGATATTTCTTACTGACCAGTCAGGTCGTGTCTAACTATCTGTCTTTAATGTTTTATTCAACATTCTTAGTTTTTAGTGTGAGACTTGGTCAGAGTACCTACATGGACAAACCCCCAGAAATGGAGGTCCTTAGTTAATTCTTAAGATTGCTTTGAACCTGCTCTCTTTAGCCTGTCTGCTTGCCCCTCGAGGGGCTCGCATCCCATTACAGAATTCATGTCAGGACACATCCAGACCCCACTTTAATATTTGGGCTCACTACTTGGTAAGAATTCCATTCTAATCAGACAACTCCAACTTTGAGATCCTTTCTTCTTATAAGGAACTAAATTCTAGCTCCCTTTAATTTTCTCCTGTTGTTTAATATTCTTCTTCTTGAAACAGCACAAGGTAAATCTCCCTTTTCCATGTGGTATGACTTGAGATCTCCATCCCCAAACATCAGGATCATTTCCTTCTATTTGGTATCTAGCTTGTCAGCTCCTCAGGCACTGCATAGTCAGCACTGCATCAGATATTCCAAATATAGCCCCACTGGGTCGGAGTATGGGCTGCCAAGATACTTCCGTCATCAGTGCCCTCTGCCCTTCTGTAGGAACTCTGTCACCTGGTTCATTCTAATTCACTGAGTTAATTGTCAGTTCTTCCCTCTCCATTCCTTATTCCTCCTATCCCCCACCCTGATCTTTTTCTTTTTCTTTTTTTTTTAAATTTTGGTATCATTAATATACAATTACATGAGCAACATTGTGATTATTACATTCCCCCCATTATCAAGTCCCCCCCACATACCCCATTACAGTCACTGTCCATCAGCGTAGTAAGATGCTATAGAGTCACTCCTTGTCTTCTCTGTGCTATACTGCCTTCCCCATGCCCCCTTGCTACATTATGCGTGCTAATCATAATGCCCCTTATTCCCCTTCTCCCTCCCTTCCCACACCCTCTCCAGTCCCTTTCCCTTTGGTAACCGTTAGTCCATTCTTGGGTTCTGTGAGTCTGCTGCTGTTTTGTTCCTTCCGTTTTTCCTTTGTTCTTATGCTCCACAGATGAATGAAATCATTTGATACTTGTCTTTCTCCACCTGACTTATTTCACTGAGCATAATACCCTCTAGCTCCATCCATATTGTTGCAAATGGTAGGATTTGTTTTCTTCTTATGACTGAATAATACTCCATTGTGCATATGTACCACATCTTCTTTATCCATTCATCTACTGATGGACACTTAGGTTGCTTCCATTTCTTGGCTATTGTAAATAGTGATGCAATAAACATAAGGGTGTACATGTCTTTTTCAAACTGGGCTGCTGCATTCTTAGGGTAAATTCCTAGAAGTGGAATTACTGGGTCAAATGGTATTTCTATTTTGAGCTTTTTGAGGAACCTCCATACTGCTTTCCCATTGTATATCCATGGCTCCTTTATCATATATTAATTGACCATATATGCTTGGGTTAATATCTGGACTCTCTATTCTGTTCCATGGTCTATGGTTCTGTTCTTGTGCTAGTACCAAATTGTCTTGATTACTGTGGCTTTGCAGTAGAACTTGAAGTCAGGAAGCGTAATTCCTCCTCCTTTATTCTTCCATTTCAGGATTGCTTTGGCTATTCGGGGTATTTTGTGGTTCCATATGAATTTTAGAACTATTTGCTCTAGTTCGTTGAAGAATGCTGTTGGTATTTTGACCACCCTGATCTTTTTCATGTGAACCATTTTAGGCCAGATTTCATTCATCCTGAAATTATGGAAAATAGTACATTTTAAAAAGATAAATGATACACTGTTACCAGATTCCTTTTGGAGCAGGCATAGTAAGCCCCAATCCGATTCTATTATCTTTGCTTAAGAACAATTTCCTTGATTATATAATAATCTGGAGTCTCAAAAATTCCTGAATTGTTGGGTTTAAAAACCTAGCACTTTGGCTCAATATGTTGCCAATCAATTTTGTGTGCAGAAGTTGATAGTTATTCAGTTATAATTAGTAACAAAATCTACTGAATTAATAATATACCTCTTGTAGTTTTAGTGACTCAAAAGATATTTTACAGAGGACTTTCATTTACTATCTTTAATTTAAGGGAAGAGATTAAAGTTCTTAAAATCTTATTTTATCCAACATTTGATGTCAATTACCATTTTATATTGACTTCACTAATTAGATTTCCTGCTGATTTCAGTTATCTAGTACATAATGTATCAAAAAAATCTATTAGTTATAATCTAGATTCTTGTCATAAATATTTTCAGAAGGCATTGCTAGCCATGGTACTAGCAGGTGTTAAGTGTTCTTAATCCATCTCTAAAATTATTTTGCTCTTCTCAAAATAAAACCTTGGTCCCTCTTTTCTCCTGTTGTGATTTCCCTGACTTTTGACTGTGGGGCTCACTAGTTTGGTACTTATTGTGATTACATTTATGACAAGATTTGTTTTAGATTTAAGATAGTGAATTTGGCATCTAATTCATCAGTTACTAAGATAGTTCATGAAACTAATTGTACCAGGGACATAAAGCATAACTCAAGCCAGATGAGTGACAGTTTCAGGGCCTGTGAACCTATTTGATAAAACTGTTAACCAGGAGGATTTTTTGGGTTAAAGTTATTTTTGAGGTTCACATGAAGGGATTTGTTCAGTCCAAGTGAACTAGAAAAAAAGAAAACCTTGCCTGGACATAAAAGAGGTAGAAGAGGAGCAAGCTAGGAAGGTAGTTGAAAACTTCCTTGAAGTGATTAAAGGAACTCAAGCAGTAAATTAAACATGCTTTATTATTAATGGTGAAAAATGTTTTTTTCATTGATTTTGATTGGAAGCATGAATTAACTCTAAATCTTATCCCATATTTTTTAGAAAGGACTTTCTATGCTAGTATTTGTTAGTGACTTGGAGATGTTTTTTAAAGTATACATTTATTTTAATAAAAGGGCTAACATAATGGAACACAGTAGTTATTAAACCACAAATAATACTTATTTCCTGCCTTGGTCTGTATAGTATCAAAACTGAAAAATAGTTGCTTTTATTAGTTTTAGATAATCTTGAAAGATAAAGAACAAGTATT
This sequence comes from Manis javanica, assembly GCF_040802235.1. NCBI lineage: Eukaryota > Metazoa > Chordata > Mammalia > Pholidota > Manidae > Manis > Manis javanica. Next base: position 43,532,021 of record NC_133163.1, on the reverse strand, counting down.
TAGAATATGGAAATAATTCTCAAGAATAGAATATCTTAGAATATCTGCTTTCTAAAAGTTCTGAATGGACTTTACAGGAGAATACCTGACTTTGTCTAACTCAGTTTAAATCATTTGAGTTTGGTAATCCTATCCGACAGATGAGAACTAGCTTTATTCAAGATAAACAGGAATGTTGTAATGCTCTCTTTGGTTAAGCATGCTCTAGGCTTTTTCTTTTCAACCTGCCTTTATTAGTACTAACAACAACGTATTTGTAGAGAGAGTACTTTCCTGTTTCTTTTCTCATTTCATTTCCACAAGAACCCTGAGAGGCAAAAAGTAAGCCTCTCATATATAACGTATATTGTATATGTCTATGCATGTACACACACACACACACACACAGACCATATTGTATCTCCATTTAACAAATAAAGAAACAAAGACTCATGCAAGTGAAAGGACTTGAATAAGTTTACACAGTTAGTAGAGGACCTACTAGAGCCCAGGTCTTTTAATTCTGAATTCAGTGCCATATAGAGCCCCCACCCCGACTCCCCTGCCATGTACCTGTGGAGAGAAACTACCCGTACTCAGCACCTGTGATTTGGGAAGCCCCCTAGAAAAGCCCATTGAGCACAGAGCTCAGGTTGAGTTGTGGCTAGACCACTGAATAACTGAGTAACTGGGGGACTTGTAGCAAGTTCCCTGAGTCCACGTTTCTTCATCTCTAATCAATTCTTGGTCCCATTTCTTAATGGAAATGACAAGGAGGATGGATCCTATAGAATAGACAATAAAATAATTCATCAATAGCATAAAAGGGTAGGATCTGGAGATAAGGACCAGATTCAAACTCTGTTCCCACTACTGGTGGACTGGCAATGGCAGCAAGTCTCTTAACCCCTCTGAACTCCCAGTCCTGTATCCAGTAAGATCTTTGTGCCACATCAGGAAGGTCTTATAAGCTATACTAAGGATTTAGAAAACTATTTCAAGGGCAATGAGATGCCACAGCAGTAGTTTAAGCAGGGATATGACATAATCGGATTTATGTATTAGGAAAGTCACTCTGGGTGCAGTGTGGAGGTCAAGACTCAAAGTCAAGGACATTTTGAAGTAACCCAGCAGTGAGATGATGGTGCAGTGTGGGGGAGAGAAGAGGATGGGTTCCAGGAAGCATAGGAGGTAGAATTGACCAGCTCAGTAAATGCCCATATGTGAGGGGTAAGGGAGAGAGAAGAGACAAGAATGATGCTGAAAGTGTGACAAGCTTGTTAGTGATGATTGGCAAGAGCAGTTTCATTAGAATTATCGGGATGAATACCATATTTTAGAGAATCAATGAGTAAGAATGGTAATGAAGTGGGGATAGTACAAAAAGATTTCTTTCAAGATGTTAGACAGTGTAAAGGGAGATGAGGATCAAGAGGGGTCTGAAGACAGATGAGTTCTAAGCATGTGTGAACTCCAGTCTAAAAAGGCAGTACAGGAGAAAGCAAGAACTATAGAAGAGGGCATTAGTGGATAAAGAGATTTTGATATTCAAGAAAGGGAGGGTCCAGAGCTCTGGTGGAACAGCTGACCTTGGATGGACTTGAGTCTCTGAGGCAGTGTAGTTGTAGGTAGGAAACTGCATTCTAAAGTCTGGCTACTTGAATTTGAATCCTTCCCCCACCTGATTAAACAGTGTGCTGTTTCTGGTCACATGGTTTAGGCTATGGTATGTGTAACTCTGGGTGTCTCAGTGTTGGTTGAGGCAGAGTATTAGATCTTTTTTTCAGGGAGGAAATACTGGTATGTGGAGTTTGAAGATTGCTGTAGAAGGGGTCAACACATTTTGCTTGTAGAGAGTCCAGAGGCATCTTAGGAAAGAAGGGACGAAGTCCATCCCTTGCTTCCATCCTTCGCACCCTAACACTCAGTCACGGAAATATGTCAGCAAGTGCTTGGATAGGACCACTGCCTCTTGACAAGGTGCACTTGGGTGGTGACCAAGGACTGTAATCATTGCACAGAGGAATAAACTGGCTTAAGGACAGGCCCATGTTCTCTTTTGAGTGTTTGCCTAGAGTAGGAAAATGGTACATTATTGAAAATAGGGGATCAGGTACTTGCCCATGTGCTAAATAGTGAGATACTCAATTTGGGAATCAGTTCAAGAAATCTGAGATCCAAGGGATGTGGGTTCTAGAGAAAATGATGGGGAGAAAGTTACAAGGAAGTAATTTAGGAAAATGCATGTGCCTCCAGATTAAAAGGGCCCAGCAAGTACAGGCATGTCTTGTCCTCTCATTCTACCTGGATTTATTGATCACCTACTCTGTGATAGGCACCATTAAATGCACTAGGAGTAGGTGAAGGCCACAAAAAATAAATTCTGTTGGGATCACATTAAAACTAAAAAATAACTAATGCCAAGGCATGTCCTGCGAGATTTTTAGAACACCAGGTATAAAGGGAAAATAGTAAAAATTTTCAGAGAGGAGAAAATGAGGTTATAATGTAAAAGATCAGGACTCAGGTAGCATTGAACTTCGCAATATGAAAACGATATGCTATTTATGAGGGGAAATGAGTTCCAGCCTAAGTTATGTACCCAGCCAAGCCAAGTGTGAGTGCAGAAGCAAGATGTTTTTAGATATATAAAGACTAAAACGTTTACCTGCTGGGGATGTGCTCCACAAATATAAGGGAGTAAAATCAAGAAAGGGGAAGACATGTGATGCAGAAAACAAGAGCTCCAGCAGAAAGCAGAGGGAATTTCCAGCATGGTGGGAGGGAACACAGCTGAGTACTGGGCCACCAGCTCCGCCTGGATAGGTGGAAGCCTCTGGTAGGAACAGCTCTGTGAGGCATGTGGAGGTCAGGAGAAGACACTGATAGGTTGCCTGAAGGGTTTCTGTGCAGAGTTTTACAGTTGTGGCAGAAGGTTTAGAGATGAATTAGTAATAGGAAAATAGAAGACTAAAGAACATAAACAAGGGTACAATTAATTCCAGGAGAAAGAGACTTATTAAGAAGGAAAATATACTGATACACTACAAACTCAGCTGTGAACATTATACACATAGTCATAACCATGAAAACAGTGAATATACATTTAATACATTATATTAGCAAAATGGGGTAGGGGAGCCTGGATGGGAAAGCTAAAGCTGCCCCTTGCTTAACATGAAGTCAAAACCGGTATGTAACTGAAAGAGCAAGAGGGTAACTTGATAGGTCATGTAACCCATGTAACCAACTTGCCAAGGAAGGCTAATTTCCACCCTGGTGTGACCTAAGGCACAGGATGGAAAGCAGTCTTTAACCCCCTTTACTCTTGACCCACATAGCCAGATTATCTCTCCGGGGAAGTGGGATGCAGTGAATTCCCTGAAAAGCTATTCCGGACTTCTCCAGGCAAGCTTGTTTTAACATACTCCTAAGAAATACCGTGGGCTACAAGAACTGCATCAGTGCATTTATTTTACCTAACAGGCCTGATGTCTGCCAAGTATGTTTTCTCCTGTTTGAGGGGAAGCATAGTGTGGGAAGAATACAGGCTCTTCAGCTGAACTGCCTGGTCCCAAATCCTGGTTCATTGTGACCTTGGGCAAGTGAAGTCATACCTCAATTTTCCCATCTATAAATTTGGAATAATAATACTATGTCCTTCCTGAAGTGGTGGTGAAGAGTAAATCAGTTAACACATGTAAAATCTTTCAACTATTGCATAGCATATAGTAAGCATACAGTTGTACATTATTTTTATTTTATTAATCTTCTAATTTTTTAGCTATTTTCTTCAGTTCACAAAAAGGGGTCAGTAAATCAGAAGTGGTTCACTGGAGTATAGAAAGAGTGACAAAAATAGGAATAAAATGCTACAGCTCAAAATAACATCATAAATACAGTGATAGAAACCCCGTGTAAATACAGAATGTGAATCTTAGTGTCCAGTGAATCTGCCAAGTTGATAATTTCATTCAAGTAACAGAAAAAGAAAAATTGTAAATAGAAAGTACCACAATGACTCTTTGAAAATTGGATTTTACTTGGCATGTGACTTATTTGTCCATAGTCTCCAGTGCTTTCTCTGTTCTGAAACTTTGTCAAATAGTGTCATGAAACTCTCAACACTTTTGAGTCATTTTCAGACAAAGTACAGTGGCCTTTCTAGTAAACCAGTTGAGTCTTCCCAGATGAAGGACAAATAATGTTTTTCAGGGTGAAATTGATGCATTTTGTTGGCGGAGGCCCAGAATAGAATAAAACCTCAGAGGCATCATTCAAAGTTGCATTTATTACAGGAAAAGCAGATTTACTGAGAAGTTTGCAACATCAACCGTGAAGCTGATGAGAACACACTCAAAGGGAAAGAGGAATCTGCTTTACCCTTTATTAAATGCTGCTGTCACTTGTCATGTAGCATCACTAGTATGTAGAATGGGAGAGCAGTCACATGTGTGTGAATGATGCTTTGCTTTACAGTTTGCTGAAATCACTGATATGCAGCATATGAGTCAGCCTTGAGCATATGTTTGACAGCTTGAGTCAGGGGGAAGTATGTAGTCATTTCCCATTGAGACCCTTTGCTTAGAAGGAGAGTTTTTTGTGTGTGTGAGCTCTGACGTCAACTGAAAGGTTCCTTAGTGTTCCCAGTGACAGAGCTCCAGCCGAGTAGCAGCCAGGAAGATGTTGCCCTGCAGGTGCTGATCCACACTCCGCATGTTCCAGTAAGAGGGTGATGAAGGCTGCATCATTGAGTGTATGTTTTCCACTAGGGCTGTATGAAGAAATATTCAGCAAGCAAATATCTCAGCTTTTCTAGGTTGTGTTTTGCTAGCTGACAAGATCTTTTTGAATAAGATATGAAAGAAAGTATTTCTCATGTCCCTGATGTGAGTAAAAACCATACCTCTGATGCCACTTGTCGTCTTAGTTGTCATATAGTGTAAGTATTTTAATCTTTCTGAATTTAATCTGTCTCTTCCTGGTCGATGACAAAATAAGATACTCAGAATTTTAAAAAACTTGACGATGCTGCTGATCACTTGTTAGTCAAAAATTTAATGCTATACTAGCCTAGACTGGTTTCATCAAGGAAGCAATGGTATGTTGGGCATATGTAAAAGTCTCAGGCAAGTGAACACAAAACGAACAATGTGCGCTACTTTCTCCAAAATTGAAACATCCCATCTCTCAGCTTTTAGGGATGACTTAGGCTCTGACAGATCTCAAGAGGAACCTTTAATGAGAAGTTTCTCTATAAGGTCTGGATTCTTGCTTAATACAAAAATCTACTGAACAAGGGAGCCAAGATGGCGGCATGAGTAGAGCAGCAGAAATCTCCTTCCAAAACCACATTTATCTATGAAAATATAAAAAAGACAACTCTTCCTAAAATAGAGACCAGAGGACACAGGACAACATCCAGACCACATCCACACCTACGAGAACCCAGCGCCTCGCGAAGGGGGTAAGATACAAGCCCTGGCCCGGCGGGACCCAAGCGCCCCTCCCCCCAGCACCCAGCGGGAAGAGAAGAGTCAGCAGGGAGGGTGAAGGAGCTCAGGACTGCTGAACACCCAGCCCCAGCCATCTGGACCAGAGCACAGACACAGTGCATGCGTGGGGTCCTGGATTCTAGGGAAACAGGGCAGCAAGAATGGTGAGGAGGTGCCTGAGGCTGATGCCGGAGAACAAAGAAACAGGAGTGGCTTTTTTTTTTTTTGGGCGAGTGCTTTTTGGAAGCCTTAAAGGGACACTGACCCCAATACTAGGGAAACAGGGCAGCAAGACTGGTGAATGGGTGCCTGAGACCGGCGCCTGAGGACAAAGAAAATCGCGCGTTTTTCCTTTTTTTTTTTAAATTATTTAATTTTTTTTTTCTTGTTTTCTTGTTGCTGCTGTTGTTTTAGTTTGGAGAGTGCTTTTTGGAAGTCTTAAAGGGGCAGGACAGGACACTTAGCCCAGAGGCAGGGAATCTAGGGATCTCTGGGTACTCTAACTCCCTGGGCAGCAGGGAGCACAGAGGCCCCTTATGGAGATAAATACTCTCCCGGCTGCTCCCCCTCCAACGGGGCTCCACCATTTTGGAGGAGCAACCCGAGCCAGGTCACTCGCACAGCAACAGCAGAGATAAACTCCACAGCAACCAGGCAGGAAGCAGAAGCTCTGCCTGCGCACAGCTGCCAAGCACAAGCCACTAGAGGTCGCTATTATCCTAGGAGAGGAAGGCCACAAACCAACAAGAAGGAAAGCTCTTCCAGCTGTCACTCATACTAGCTCTGCAAACTATTTCTATCACCATGAAAAGGCAAAACTTCAGGCAGACAAAGATCACAGAGACAACACCTGAGAAGGAGACAGACCTAACCAGTCTTCCTGAAAAAGAATTCAAAATAAAAATCATGAACATGCTGACGGAGATGCAGAGAAAAATGCAAGAGCAATGGGATGAAGTCCAGAGGGAGATCACAGATGTCAGGAAGGAGATCACAGAAGTGAAACAAAGCCTGGAAGGACTTATAAGCAGAATGGATAAGATGCAAGAGGCCATTGAAGGAATAGAAACCAGAGAACAGGAACGTATAGAAGCTGACATAGAGAGAGATAAAAGGATCTCCAGGAACGAAACAATACTAAGAGAACTGTGTGACCAATCCAAAAGGAATAATATCCGTATTATAGGGGTACCGGAAGAAGAAGAGAGAGGAAAAGGGATAGAAAGTGTCTTTGAAGAAATAATTGCTGAAAACTTCCCCAAACTGGAGGAGGAAATAATTGAACAGACCACGGAAATACACAGAACCCCCAACAGAAAGGATCCAAGGAGGACAACACCAAGACACATAATAATTAAAATGGCAAGGATCAAGGACAAGGAAAGAGCTTTAAAGGCAGCTAGGGAGAAAAAAGTCACCTATAAAGGAAAACCCATCAGGCTAACATCAGACTTCTCGACTGAAACCCTACAGGCCAGAAGAGAATGGCATGATATATTTAATGCAATGAAACAGAAGGGACTTGAACCAAGGATACTGTACCCAGCACGACTATCATTTAAATATGATGGCAGGATTAAACAATTCCCAGACAAGCAAAAGCTGAGGGATTTTGCTTCCCACAAACCAGCTCTACAAGGCATCTTACAGGGACTGCTCTAGATGGGAGCACTCCTAAAAAGAGCACAGAACAAAACATACAACATATGAAGAATGGAGGAGGAGGAATAAGAAGGGTGAGAAGAAAAGAATCTCCAGGCAGTGTATATAACAGCTCAATAAGCGAGCTAAGTTAGGCAGGAGGATACTAAAGAAGCTAACCTTGAACCTTTGGTAACCACGAATCTAAAGCCGCAATGGCAATAAGTACATATCTCTCAATAATCACCCTAAACGTAAATGGACTTAATGCACCAATCAAAAGACACAGAGTAATAGAATGGATGAAAAAGCAAGTCCCATCTATATGCTGCTTACAAGAAACTCACCCCAAACCCAAAGACATGCACAGAGGAACTGAACAGACAGTTCTCTAAAAAAGAAATACATATGTCCAACAGACACATGAAAGATGCTCCACATCACTAATTATCAGAGAAATGCAAATTAAAACTACAATGAAGTATCACCTCACACCAGTAAGGTTGGCTGCCATCCAAAAGACAAACAACAATAAATGTTGGTGAGGCTGTGGAGAAAGGGGAAACCTTCTACACTGCTGGTGGGAATGTAAATTAGTTCAACCATTGTGGAAAGCAGTATGGAGGTTCATCAAAATACTCAAAACAGACCTACCATTTGATCCAGTAATTCTACTCCTAGGAATTTACCCTAAGAACGCAGCAATCCAGTTTGAGAAAGACAGATGCACTCCTATGTTTATTGCAGCACTATTTACAATAGCCAAGAAATGGAAGCAACCTAAATGTCCATCAGTAGATGAATGGATAAAGAAGATGTGGTTCATATACACAATGGAATACTGCTCAGCCATAAGAGGAGGGAAAATCCTACCATTTGCAGCAACATGGATGAAGCTGGAGAGTATTATGCTCAGTGAAATAAGCCAAGGGGAGAAAGAAATACCAAATGATTTCACTCATCTGAGGAATAAATGAACAAAGGAAAAACTGAAAGAACAAAACAGCAGCGGAATTACAGAACCCAAAAATGGACTAACAGGTACCAAAGGGAAAGGAACTGGGGAGAATGGATGGGCAGGGAGGGATAAAGGGTGGGAAGAAGAACGGGGGTATTAAGATTAGCATGCATAGGGTGGGGAGGGAGAAAGGGGAGGGTGGGCTGCACAACACAGAGAGGACAAGTAGTGACGCTACAACATTTTGCTATGCTGATGGACAGTGACTGTAATAGGGGAGAGCCTAGTAAACATAGTATTCTTCAGGTAAGTGTAGATTACAGATTAAGGAAGGAAGGAAGGAAGGAAGGAAGGAAGGAGAGAGAGAGAGAGAGAGAGAGAGAGAGAGAGAGAGAGGGAGAGAGAGAGAGAGAGAGAGAGAGAGAGAGAGAGAAAGAAAGAAAGAAAGAAAGAAAGAGAAAGAAAGAAAAAGAAAGAAAGAAAGAAAGAAAGAAAAAGAAAGAAAGAAAGAAAGAAAGAAAGAAAGAAAGAAAGAAAGAAAGAAAGAAAGAAAGAAAAGGGGGATTACTCCTTGATAGGATAAAACTAATGGTAAATCAAAGATTAACACATGCTTTAAATATTCTTAATTTTGATCACTTAAAGGGTGTCAGATGATCGGCTATGGAGGTACACTTTTCTGATAATATTCCTTTCTCTTAATAAAAAAAAAAAAAAGCAGTTCCTGTGTGGTGACCTCCAATGAGTTCTACACAATGGTATTAAGGGCATTTCAAAGTGTGGGCAAAGGGTCTGTTTGTTTTTATACAGAAGATCAAAGCCTAATTTGGCTACCCAGAAGATGAACTAAGATACAATATGAAGAAGAACTTCCAACATAAGCTCTCTCTGGAAAACTCATACCAGAAGATGATCATCAAAAAACCTCCACAAAGGTCCAGGCGATGCTGCAGTTGTAGCTGCATCCATCCCACCATTTCCTGGACTTGCCATTGGAATGAAGAAGGAGATATCTAAGCTGGCCTGTGCATACAGTAAAACAACAAATTTGACTGGATCTATACTGTTGGAACTCAACCAAGAATTAGGAGAAGTGCAAGTTGTAGCACTCCAAAATCTTACAAGTACAGACTATCTACGGTTAAAAGAACATATGGGATGTGAACAGTTCCCAGAAATGGGTTGCTTTAATTTGTGTGATTTCTCTCAGACTGTTCAAGTACAGTTGGGCAGTATCTATCATATCATAGACAAATTTTCACAAATGCCTAGGGTGCCTAACTGGTTTTCTTGGCTTCACTGGAGATGGCTGGTAATTATAGATCTGCTTTGTTTTTGTAACTGTATTCCTATTATGTTAATGTGTGTGCACAATTTAGTTAGTAGTTTAAAACCTATACATGCTTAAAGTACTCTACAAGAATATATGTCAAAGAAATAATCAATCCTCCCATGTTTTCTTCCATATGCTACATCTATAGCATTTCTTCTTCCTTCCTAATTACAACCCTTAAATAGAATTCATGCCTTTTATCGAATTTACTGAGTATTGTAATTCCTCCAAGTGGTAAAGATACCTCAAGACAAATGCTGGGCATAGAAGCCACAGGGCATAAATCTGCAAAGAAGTAAAAAGCTAACCTTTTCAAACAATATGGCTTCTCTCTCACTTACCAACTTTACATTTCCCTGTATGGCCCCAGAAGATGACTGGTTAGCCAGAGACGGGTAAGATTCCTCAAGGGAGGAACAACCTAAGACAGGCACAGTCGCAGGGGGGCCATGAGGTGAGAAATTGGGGATCAACAGTGGTGAAGCTTAGAACCTCACCCCCCCCTGTTTTGAGAGAAATCTTCTGCATCCGTGGATGTTTTATTGCCATTGTCTAGCTTGGATTAACACTTAGTCTACAGGCACACACCTGATCATCTACAATTGCTCTCTTACAACACTAAACTATGTTTTCTACCTTTTTCTTTCATCTACCTACCACTTCAGCATTTTATTAAAAATAAAAATAATAATAATAATAATAAAGGGAGAAATGTGGGGTCCACATATAAATCAAGTATAAAAATCAAACGAATATTCATATTTGACCTGATTGTTTACAGTTCATAATGAGTGATCAAAACTGAAAGTTTCTGTGATGACTGCCCTTGTACTGTTCACCATGTAAGAACTTATTCACTATGTAGGAATTTGTTCACCATGTAAGAACTTGTTCGTTATGCTTCAGAAGATTGGAGACTGATGAGAATTAGGCTTGAGATGGATTAATGATTGTGCATTGAGCATTGACTCCCCTATACAGAATTTTATTGTTGTTAACAACCATTTGATCAATAAATATGAGAGATCCCCTCTCAAAAAAAAAAAATCTACTACCCACTGGAAGAGGACATGGCAACATTCCCAGATATCTGTATAACACAATGAGTTGTTATTTTCTAATTTGTTTAAACTAAAACATATTAATCAGGCAATATTTGGATCCAGACAATTGATTAAACATATCACTGAATTCAGATCTAAGAATGTGCTGATATTGAATACTTATTATTTAGATGTTTTATTGATACTCAACAATTATGAACATATAAAAATTTGTATTGCAGTTAATCATCTGTATGTGTACCATATGCCCACTTAGTGAAGTTTTTGGCAAGATTTGAGATACACTGCTTTAGAGGTTGAAGAAGTATTATTCCGGACTGGGGTTCAGTCTGTATTATTTGATTTGTACAGGCAAATCATCTTACTTTGGAAGCTGTTTATTCATCTGTAAAAATGAGGATAGCCAGACCATTTCACTCATAAAAATATCAATACTTAATAAACCAATAGACTCTTGGAACTGAATAGCTTCTTTGAATGTCATAGATCCTATAAATCTTAAACTATAAGGAGACTTTAGGAATATTTAGTCCATCCTTCCCAAATAGGCACAAATCGCTTCTGTAGCATACCTGGCACATTTCTCTGTGAACTTTCTCTAGTGGGACAGAGGATGTGAAGCCTGCCATGACTTGAGAAGGATTGCAGGTCCATTGTTGAGCAACTTGGTTCCATTTGCAACAGCTACAGCTCTTACAGGGTTTATATATATGTGTGTGAGTCTGATTCCTCTTTCCTGTAACTTTTATGTATTGGTTTTGGTTTTGTCCATCACAAACAGAAAAAAAATCATTTTTAAAAAATTAATATTCCTTTCATTATGTAAAGTCAACCACTAATCCTCCACTAAGACATTACTTTTAGGGCAAATTGCTCCAGTTTTTTCAGCACTTCTTCCTGTATGTTTTGAATCTCCTTTATCCATTCTAGCCCCTTGATCTCTGTATTCAAGTGCTCTTCAGGACAGTTGTGGTCTACCTGTATTGATTAGAATTATTTTCTTGTTGTCTAAGAAGCAGTGTTTACCAAAGTAGACCGGCTGTGTGCCAGGAAGTGTGGGCTTGGCACAGTCCTGTGTTATTTAACCCGTGTAACTCTGCAAGTAGGCTTGAAGATCGACAGTACACTGATAAGGAAACTAAGGCTCAGGTGTTAAGTCAATGGCTCAAGGAAACTTACCCAGTAAGTAGCAGAGCTGTGTCTCCTATTCTCTTTGATTATTTCATTGCACTGTTGACTCATATTGCACAACTTGTTTCACACTTGCTGCCTCAGCCACATTTTCTTTTTTTAATTACTGTGTGTTCTCTGAAAATCTTGATGCAGAAATATATGAAGAAAACTCTTCCCCACTCTAGTAGCTCTAGTATGACATGTGATTGTTTTTTTACATTCTTGCCCTACCACTTAAGTTCTATCCCTAAATAGGAGATATGAATTTGTAGCTGTTTCATTGTAAAGCATGAACTAGTTAATATATATAAAGGACATATAGAATAATGTCTGGGACATAGTTAAGAGCTCAAATGTTGCTCTTACATATATAGTCACATGCACATTCATATGCATATGAAAATAAACATATATAGTAAACTAATGTTTGTAAAAGGAGTTAAGAATACTTACTGGAGAAAGGATAGTCTTTTCAATGAATGGTATCAGAAAAACTTGGATATTTACATGCAAACAAGTGATACTGGAACCCTATGATACCACTCACAAAAATTAACTCAAAATAAATTTAAGACTTAAGACCTGAAACTGTAAAATTCTTAGAAGGAAACCGGGAAAAAGGTCCTTGGCATTGATCTTGGCAATGATTTTATTTGGATATGACACCAAAAAGACAAGCAAAAAATAAACAGGGCTACATCAAGCTCAGTGTCACTAACCATCAGGGAAATGCAATCCAAAATGCAATGAGTTATCACCTCACACCTGTTAGAATGGCTGTCATCAAAAAGACAACAGATAACAAGTTGCTAAGGATGTGGAAAAAAGGGAACCCTCATGCACTGTTGGTGGGAATATAAATTGGTATAGCCATTTGGAAAACAGTATGAAGGTTCCTCAGAAATTAAAAGTAGGACTACCATGTTGTGATCCAGCAATCCTTTCTGCGTATATATCTGAAGGAAATGAAATCACTATGCTGAAGAGATGTTTGCACCCCCACATATACTGCAGCATTACTTATAATAGCCGAGACATGGAAACAACCTAAGAGTCCATCAACAGGTGAATGCATAAAGAAGATTCTGTTTTTAAATACAATGGAATAATACTCATCCATTAAAAAAGGAGGAAATTCTGTGATATGAAACAATATGGATGGACCTCGAGGGCATTAAGCTAAGTAAACTAAGTCAGAAAAAGACAAATACTGTATATCAATTATATGTAGAATCATAAAAAAGGCAAGCTCATAGAAATAGTAGAATGGTGTTGTCTGGAAAGTGGGGGAAATGGGGAGGTGTTGGCCAAAGTGTATAAACTTCAAGCTACAAGGTGAATGAGTTCTGGGGATTTAATGCACAGCATGGTGATTATAGTTAATACTGTATTAATATTATATAATACTTGAAAGTTTCTAAGAGTAATTATTAAATGTTCTCACTACAAAAAGCTATGTGAGGTGATAGATATATTAACTAATCTCATTGTGGTTATCAGTTTGCAGTGTATATTTGTATCAAACCAACACATTGTATACCTTAAATGTACACAATGTTAAGTGTAAATTATATTTCAATAAAACTGAGGGGAAGAAAATAGAAATGTCTTCCCCGCATCAGGCTAATAAAATGAATAAAACTTAATGGATGAGCTTAACAGCAGTTTAGAGACAGGGAGAATCAGTGTGTTGAGAAATACATCAGAAGAAAATATTGAGAATAAAAAGAATAATATGATAATAAAACTGCTTCATCCAAAATGAACTTTAGGTTTCTTTAAAATAGGGATGTACTACACGTAGGACAATAGAAAACAAGGAATAAAAAGGTAAATATAACACAACTATATATATAATTAAGTATAACAAATTAAACATCAATGGTTTAGACATTCCCAATTTTTAAAAAAAGAAAGAAAACACATGTATGTAGTATTCTTTTAAAACAAAAACAAGAGTAGGACAGTATGTATATAATATCCCCAACTTACTTTTATCACCCAAAATGTATCAGACTTTCTTCCTTATCATTATGTTTCAGTCCAGTGTAGTTTTTCTTTTTATAGCTGCAAAGTGTACTATATCCCATTAATTCATTGAACTATTCCCTTGTTAATGGATGTTTAGGTTGTCTTCATGCTGCTTAGCATGTAGGGAACAGTCCTGTACATGTATATCTCTTCATGAGACCTGATTGATGAACCTACACATCAAAATTTAAATTTATTTTTTTTAAATGTTTTATCTTGTTAGATATGGCCTCTTTTTATGTTTTATGTTTTGGATAAATTTTGACCCTATTGTTCAGTGGATTTATTGGTTTTACTTCATCTTTTATTGTGATCAGCCTACTCTCCTTGACATCTTGAAAATCATGGATTAAACAGATGTTCAATTCAGTAGAGGTTAGGGCAGAATTATATAGTTTCCACCAGGGGGCTTCTGTTATCAAAACTGATCTTTTAGGTATAATCCTTACCCAGATAAAAATCTATTTATGGTAATAATCTTCTAATTGTATTTCTCCATCATATGCACAAAAATGTCATGACAGATTTTGTCTGATGCCTTTATGGAATCTGATTAAGAAAGTAGTTATTTAGTGAGTAGTCTTTGCTACCCAGTCTGGAAGAATGACACTTTTATATTTGAGGAAACTTGAAATATAAACAACAGATGTCTGTAGTTTGGAAAATATCTGAAAAAGGTCTAAAAATGCCCACGGTTTTATTGCATGTGCACACACACACACACACACACACACACACACACACCATGCGTGAGTGCTATTTTGGTTCTGTTAGGCTAGCTGCTACATAACTGGCATCAGTGTTGATACTCCATTTGGAAATTAATTTTCTTTTTTGTTAAAGTATCATTGACATACAATCTTATGATGGTTTCAAATACACAACACAGTGGTTCAAATTCATCCATATTATCAAGTCCTCACCTTCTCCATTGCAGTCACTATCTATCAGTGTAGTAAGATGTTATGGAGTCATTAATTGTATTCTCTGTACTATACTACCATCCCTGTGACCAACCTGTATTGTGATTGCAAATTATAGTGTCCCTTAATCCCCTTCTCCCTTCCTCACTCATCCTCCCCAACCCATCCCCTTTGGTAACCACTAGTCCCTTCTCAGTGTCTTATGAGTCTGCTGCTGCTTTTTTTGTTTGTTTGTTTGTTTGAGAGGGCATCTCTCATATTTATTGATCATATGGTTGTTAACAACAATAAAATTCTGTAAAGGGGACTCAATGCACAATCATTAATCAACCCCAAGCCTAATTCTCAACAGTCTTCAATCTTCTGAAGCATAACGAACAAGTTCTTAAATGGTGAACAAGTTCTCACATAGTGAATAAGTTCTTACGTGGTGAACAGTACATGGGCATTCATCACAGAAACTTTCGGTTTTGATCACGCATCATGAACTATAGACAATCAGGTCAATTATGATTATTCGTTTGATTTTTATACTTGATTTATATGTGAATCCCACATTTCTCCCTTATTATTATTTTTAATAAAATGCTGAAGTGGTAGGTAGATGCAAGATAAAGGTAGAAAACAGAATTTAGTGCTGTAAGAGGGCAAATGTCGATGATCAGGTATGTGCCTGTAGACTAAGTGTTAATCCAAGCTAGACAAGGGCAACAAAACATCCACGGATGCAGAAGATTTCTCTCAAAACACGGGGTTGAGGTTCTAAGCCTCCCCTCTGTTGATCCCCAATTTCTCACCTGATGGCCCCCCTGCGACTGTGCCTGTCTTAGGTTGTTCCTCCCTTGAGGAATCTTACCCGTCTCTGGCTAACCAGTCATCTTCCGGGGCCATACAGGGAAATATAAAGTTGACAAGTGAGAGAGAAGCAGTATTGTTTGAAAAGGTTAGCTTTTTACCTTTTTGCAGATTTATGCCCTGTGGCTTCTATGCCCAGTATTTGTCTTGAGGTATCTTTACCACTTGGAAGAATTATGATACTCGGTAATTTCGGTATGAGGCAAGATAGTCTGCTGCTGTTTTGCATTGCTTTTATACTTGACAAATGATTGAAATCATTTGGTATTTGGCTTTCTCTGCCTGACTTTTTTCACTGAGCATAATACCCTCTAGCTCCATCCATGTTGTTGCAAATGGAAGAATTTCTTTTCTTTTTATGGCTGAATAATATTACATTGTGTATATGCACCACATCTTCTTTGTCCATTCATCTATTGATGGACACTTAGGCTGCTTCCATATCTTGGCTATTGTAATAGTGCAGTGATAAACATGGGGTGCATATGTCTTTCAAATCAGGGATCTTGTTTTCTTGAGGTAAATTCCTAGGAGTAGAATTAGTGGGTCAGATGATATTTCTGGTTTTAGTTTCTTGAGGAACCTCCATATTGCTTTCCACAATGGTTGAAAAAATTTACAGTCCCACCAGCAGTGTGGGCGAGTTTCCCTTTTTCCACATCCTCATCAGCATTTGTTGTTTCTTATCTTTTCGATAGTGGCCATCCGAACTGATTTGAGGTGATTGATAACTCATTGTGGTTTTAATTTGCCTTTCCCTCATGATTAGCAGTGTGGAGCATCTTTTCATGTACCTGTGGCACATTGTATTTCTTCTTTGGAGAAGTGTCTGTTCAGGTCCTCCACTCTTTTTTTAATTGGGTTATTTGTTTTTTGGGTGTTGAGGCATGTGAGTTCTTTATATATTTTGGATGTTAACCTCTTATCAGATGAATCATTTGTGAATATATTCTCCCATAGTGTAGGATGCCTTTTTGTTCTGCTGATGGTGTCCTTGGCTGTACAGAGCTTTTTAGTTTGATGTAGTCCCACTTGTTCATTTTTTATTGTTTCCCTTGCCCAGGGAGATATGTACAGGAAAAAGTTGCTCATGTTTATATTCAAGAGAGTTTTGCCTAAGTAAGTTTTCTTATAAGAGTTTTATGGTTTCATGATATAAATTCAGGTCTTTGATTAATTTTGAGTTTACTCTTGTATATGGACTTAGTAATCTAGTTTCATTATCTTACATATAGTTGTCCAGTTTTCCCAACACCAGTTGTTGAAGAGGCTATCATTTCCCCATTGTCTGTCCATGGCTACTTTATCATATATTAATTGACCATATATGTGTGGGTTTATATCTGAGCTCTCTAATCTCTTCCATTCATCTGTGGGTCTGTTCTTGTGCCAATACCAAAGTGTTTTGATTACTGTAGCTTTGTAGTAGGGCTTGAAGTCAGAGAGTGTAATCTCCCCATCTTTGTTCTTCTTTCTCAGGATTGCTTTGCCTATTTGGGGTTTTTTGTGGTTCAGTATGAATTTTAGAACAATTTTTTTTAGTTTCTTGAAGAATGCTGTTGGTATTTTGATAGGGATTGCCTTGAACCTGTAAATTGCTTTAGGCAGGATGGCCATTTTGACAATATTCTTCCTATCCATGAGCATGGGATAGATTTCCGTTTATTGGTGTCTTCTTTTATTTCTCTCATGAGTGTCTTGTAGTTTTCAGACTGCAGGTCTCTTACCTCCTTGGTTAGGTTTATTCCTAGGCATATGCTTTTTTCTTTTAATTTTATATTGATATAGTTAATGTACAATTACTTGAACAACATTATAGTTACTAGACTCCCCCTATTATCAAGTCCCCCCCATGTGCCCCATTAGTCACTGTCCATCAGCATAGTAAGATGCTATAGAATCATTACTTGTCTTCTCTGTATGTACTGCCTTCCCTGTGTCCCCCCACCCCCATGCACATTATGTGTGCTAATCTTAATGCCTCGTTTTCCCCCTTATCCCTTCCTTCCCATCCATCCTCCCCAGTCCCTTTCCCTTTGGTAACTGTTAGTCCATTCTTGGGTTCTGTGAGTCTGCTGCTCTTCTGTTCCTTCTGTTTTTTCTTTGTTCTTTTAGTCCACAGATGAGTGAAATCATTTTATACTTGTCTTTCTCCGCCTGGCTTATTTCACTGAGCATAATACCCTCAGGCTCCATCCATGTTGTTGCAAATGGTAGGATTTATTTTCTTCTTATGGCTGAATAATATTCCATTGTGTATATGTACCACAGCTTCTTTATTCATTCATCTACTGATGGACACTTAGGTTGCTTCCATTTCTTGGCTATTGTAAATAGTGCTGCGATAAATGTAGGAGTGCACCTGTCTTTTTCAAACTGGGCTGCAGCATTCTTAGGGTAAATTCCTAGGAGTGGAATTCCTGGGTCAAATGGTATTTTCTATTTTTAGTTTTTTGAGAAACCTCCATACCACTTTCTACAATGGTTGAACTAGTTTACATTCCCACTAGCAGTGTAGGAGGGTTCCCCATTCTCCACATTCTTGCCAGCATTTGTTGTTGTTTGTCTTTTGGATGGTGGCGATCCTAACTGATGTGAGGTGATATCTCATTGTGGTTTTAATTTGCATTTCTCTGATGATTAGCGATGTGGAGCATCTTTTCATATGCCTGTTGGCCATCTGAATTTCTTCTTTGGAGAAGTGTTTGTTCAGCAACTATCCCCGTTTTTTAATTGGATTATTTGCTTTTTGTTTGTTGAGGTGCATGAGCTCTTTATATAATTTGGATGTCAACCCCTTTATCCTAGGTATATGCTTTTTGATGCAATTTGAAATGGAGTTATTTTTCTGATTTCTCTTTCTGCTAATTCATTGTTAATATGTAGAATTGCAACAGATTTCTGCATATTAATTTTGTATCCTGTAACATTGCTGAATTCCATTATTCTAATCATTTTTTGGTGGAGTCTTTAGGGTTTTCTATGTGTAATAAATATGTAATCTGCAAATAGTGACAGTTCAACTTCTTCCTTAACAATTTGGGTGCCTTCTATCTCTTTGTGTTGTCTGATTGCCTTGGCTAGGACCTCCAGTACTATGCTGAATTAAAGTGAGAGTGGGCAACCTTGTCTTATTCCCCCAATTTAGAGAAAAAACTTTCAGCTTTTTTTGCTATTAAGTATGATGTTGGCTATGGATTTGTCATATATGGCCTTTATTATGTTGAAGTACATACCTTCTATCTATTGAGATGATGATGTGATTTTTGTCCTTTTTGTTGATGTGGTGTATGATATTGATTCATTTTCAAGTATTGTACCATCCTTGCATCCCTAGAATAAATCCCACTTGTTCATAATGTATGATATTTCTGATCTGTTTTTGAATTTGGTTTGCTACTATTTTGTTGAGTATTTTTGCATCTATGTTCATCAGGGATATTGGTCTGTAATTTTCTTTTTTTGTGGTGTCTTTGTCTGGTTTTGGTATTAAAGTGATGCTGGCCTCATAGAATGAGTTTGAAAGTATTCCCTCCTCTTCTACTTTTGGAATACTGTAAGAAGGATGAGTATTAGCTCTTCTTTAAATGTTTGATAAAATTCAGCTGTGAAGCTATCTGAAACAGGCATTTTATTCTGAGTTTTTTTATTACAGTTCGATTTCATTACTGGTAATTGGTCTGTTCAGATTTTCTATTTCTTCCTGGGTCAGTCTTGGAAGGTTTTATTTTTCTAGGAAGTTGCCTGTGTCTTCTAGTTTGTTCAACTTATAGACATATGATTTTTCATGTTAATTTTCTATAATAATTCTTTGTATTTCCATTGTGTCCATTTTGATTATTCCTTTTTCATTTCTGATTCTGTTTATGTGTGAACACTCCTCTTTTCTTATAAGTCTGACTTTGGGTTTATTTATTTTGTTTATTTTCTCCATGAACCAGCTCCTGGTTTCATTGATTCTGTATTTCTGCTCCGATCTTTATTATGTCTCTCCTACTGACTTTGGGTTTCATTTATTCTTCTTTTTCTAATTTCTTTAATTGTGAGTTTAGACTGTTTTTTGGAGGGATTGTTCTAGTTTCTTGAGATAAACCTGTATTGCTGCATACTTTCCTCTTAGAACTGCATTAGCTGTATTCCACAGGTTTTGGGCTGTTGAGTTGTTTTCATTTGTCTCCATATATTGCTTGATCTCTGTTTTTATTTGGTCACTGATCCATTGATTATTTGAGAGCATGGTGTTAAAGCCTCCATGTATTTGAGGACTTTTTGTTTTATTTGCGTAATTAATTTCTACTTTCATACCATTATGGTCTGAAAAGCTGCTTGATACATTTTCAGTTTTTTGTAGTGTACTGAGGCTCTCTTTGTGGTCTACTATGTGATCTATTCTGGAAAACGTTTCATGTACACTTGAGAAGAATGTGTATCCTGCTGCCTTGGGGTGGAATGTTCTGTATATATCTGTTAGGTCCATCTGTTCTAATGTATTGTTCAGTGCCTCTGTTTGGTTACTTATTTTCTATCTGGTTGATCTGTCTGTTGGTGTGAGTGGTGTGTTAAAGTCTCCTAAAATGAATGTGTTGCAGTCTGTTTTCCCCTTTAATTTTCTTAGTATTTGTTTTACATATTTAGGTGCTCCTATATTGGAACATAGATTTATAACAGTTATATCCTCTTGTTGGACTGACCCCTTTATCATTATGTAATGTCCTTCTTTGTCTCTTGTTACTTTCTTTTGAAATCTATTTTGTCTGATGTAAGTAATGCTACTTTTGCTTTTCTCTTCCTGTTATTTGCATGAAATATCTCTCCATCTCTTCACTTTTAGTCTATGTTTGTCTTGGGTCTGAGATGAGTCTCTTGTAAGCATCATATAAATGGGTCTTGTGTTTTTATCCATTCTGCCACTCTGTGTCTTCTGATTGGTTCATTCAGTCCATTTGCATTTAAGGTAATTATTAAGAGATATGTACTTATTGCCATTGTAAGCTTTAGATTTGTGGTTACCAAAGGTTCAAGGATTGCTTCCTTACTATCTAACAGTCTATCTTAAATCACTTATTATTCTATTTCAAATACAATATAAGGGTACTTTTATCCCCTGTCTTCTTCTTCCTCCTCCTCCACTCTGTACATTAGGTGTCATATTCTGCACTTTTTGTGTATTCCTTGACTGATTTTTTGAGTAGTAAATTTAATCTCATACTTGCTTGGTAATTAATTGGTCTACTACCTTTTCTGTAGGTTTGTTTTCTCTGGTGACAGCTATTTAGACTTAGCAACATTTCCATCTAGAGCAGTCCCATTAACATATCCTGTAGGGCTGATTTAGTTGTGGTGGATTCCTTCAACTTTTGTTTATCTGAAAATGTTTATCCCTGCTTCAAATTTAAATGATAATCTTGCCAGGTAGAGTATCCTTGGTTGGAGGTCCTTCTGTTTTGTCATATGAAATATATCATGCCACTCCCATTTTGCCTGTAAAGTTTCTGCTGAGAACTCTGCTGATAGCTGATGGAGTTTCTTTTATAAGTAATATTTTTTCTCTTTCTGGCTGATTTCAGTACTCCTTGTCCTTGATCTTTGCCATTTTAATTATTATATGTCTTGGTGTTGTCCTCCTAGGGTGCCTTTTGTTAAAGGCTCTCTGTACTTCCATAACCTTGAGTGTCTATTTCCTTCCCCAGACTGAGGACATTTTCAAAAATTATTTCCTCAAAGAGACTTTCTATCCCTTTCTCTCTCTCTTCTTCTTCTGGTACCCATATTATGAGAATATTTTTCTGTTTGGTCACACAGCTCTCTTATTATTCTTTCAGTCCCAGAGATCCTATTTTCTGTTTTTCAGCCTCATTGTTTTGTTGCTCCCTAATTTCCATATCTTTTTACAACTTATTCAATTTATGAAAGCCTGCTATTAAGTCCCTCCATTGTATTTTTCATTTCAGATACTGTAATTTTCAGCTCTGAGTTATTCTTTTGGAGGTCGTCTCTTTGTTGAGGTCCTCACTGAGATCTTGAATACTTTTCTGTAGATTTGTGAGCATGTTTATAACTTTTACTTTGAAGTCTTTGTCAAGAAGATTGGTGATTTCAGTTTCAGCCTTCTTTCTGGTGTTTTATAGTTTTGTTTGGGCCAAATTCCTCCCCTCTTCATTTTTTATAGTGTTTCCTATGGAATAGCTTTCTATAGGAGGTGCCTTCTAGGGCCCAGAAGTTCAATTTCCTCTGTGGCAACCCCAGCTGTTGGCATGCAGTGGGCAGGGCATCTTTCTGGCTGGCTTGTAATGATATGATTTCAGGTGGGCTGTCAGGGCTGTCAGATCATTGCACACATGAAGAATACTCGGGGAGTTGCTGTGGGAAGAGCCACCCTTCACCTGTCCTGCAGCAATGGCTGGGGCCACAGGCGAGCAGGACCAGTGTCTGCCGGGAGGAATGAACTCCCAGGGCTGGCTACCGGCTGGCCTGAAACAGGGCTGAGAAAGCTGGGAGGTCTCCTTCTGCCTACCTGGAAGCAAAGTTTGATGTACTGCTGGTGCACAGGCTGCATGCCAGAGGGAGAAGCCTGGGGGCTGCATTGCAGTGAGGGGGATGGAGCTTCGAGACTTCCTGAGAGTTCCTAAGCTGTTGGGCCGAGGGCAGGCTGAGGAGGTATTGTCCACCTGATCTTTCTCCTGAGCAGAGAGCACTGTATAACCCTGCCCCTCTGGTGCCCCTCTCACTACTGGGAAGTCTTTCAAACTGCCTGCTTTGCTTTTGTCCTGGGGATAGGGTCATAGAGCGTACTGGTTCTCCACAAGTGGCTGGAATGTCAGCCTCACCGAGTGTTCTGTCTGTTTTTGAGTGTTGAGTTCAGCCCTACTAATCACCAGAGCACCATGTAATGTGGGTTCATACTCCTGGAGCATATGTCCAGGGCCAGGTGTTCAGCTGTCCTGGGCTCCTACTCCCTCCCCACTCCATTGCTCTTCCTCCTGCCTGTGGTTTGGGGGAGGGGGAGGACTTGGGTCCTGCTGAATTGTGGCTTTGCTCCTTTATGCTTTTCCCTGAGATCTTCTCTTCTTCCCCAGATGTAGGTAGTCAGTTCTGCAGTCTTCATGTCATTTTCAGGTTTAGTTGTATTTGCTGTATTTTCATGTTCTATGTGCTTTTGGGAGGAGGTTTCTGCCTTGCCTTCTTACACCGCCATCTTTTTCCTGGAAATTCTTTAGATCAAACAGTATAATTAGTTGAAATATACTTGTAGAATATTGGGTTGCTTTAACTATTGAAAATGGTTGCATAAATCTGAAATAGAGTACAAAAATAATTTTCAGTGTCTATATGGTAATGATCATTAAGCAATGAACATGTCTTGAGTCAAACGTGTGGCATCACTTAACATAGTAAACAATGAGAGTACTAAGTTCTGTGCACATTTTTCTTCAGCTTTTTAAGATGTTAGAGATCAGAACAATCACATGCATCATCTCACTTGAACCTTGCAATAACTCCGAAGTGACAAAATATAGATCATTATTCCCATTTTTTAGTTGAAGGAATTTACAGCACAGAGAAGTAAAATAACTGCCTAGAACAAGGAGTGATTCATTCTGATCATCAGGAGAGTCATGGAAACCTTTACACAAGAGGTGATCTTTAACCAGGGCTTCACATTTTATTAAGGTGTGTATATGAAAGGAGGCATTCAGGTTGAGCAGTGAACCAAGGTGGAGAGGCAAAGAAGGACCAGGTGGGTTGGAAAGTAGAGAGAAGTCATGTGGCACATATTGAGAGATTGGGCTGGAAAGGTAATGTGAGGCCAAAGCCCATTGAGTTTTGAATGACAAGCTCAGGAACTGGGGCCTAAATCTGTAACACTGGGCAGCTAGTTGAGGACTAGAGGAAGGGGAATGACTCTCGCTGGGGTCTGGAGTGAAGGAAAGACCTGGGGCCATTGCTGCTTATTCCTAGACTTAGTTGTTTGAAACCACGAATGTTCATTAAGTGCTGGTGGTGACAGGAAGTCATGTGCTGGGTGCTTCTACTCACCATGCACTTTGTAAGAGGGCTTTCCTCTGAGAGAATACCTCATTAGCATGATTGATTGCCAATTCACCAAGAAAACAGTCTTCTCTCCCAAGTGTTGCCTCGACATCTGTATTTATGCTTCCATCGCTCCTTTCGTACAAACGGTGGAATACTTTAATCATTTCATCCCAGTACTAGTTCTGTGTTTTGGCCATGGAAGATGGATTATTTGGTGCTCAGAAATGCTATTGGTTTCAACGGATTGATATGGGTATCTTTTACTTTCCAGAAATGTACCCATAAGAATTCTAACCTTAGGGTATTAACATCCATTAAAATTCAAGCGATATTGGATGTTCACTCCATTTCCAGGTATCCATGGGAGTGGAAGGAAAGAAAAGTGAGACCAAGTGCCCTGGGCATTTAATTGTTTTTGTTTGTTTGGCTTCATTTACTTATGTTATACATTTGTCTCCCAGCCCTTAATCACAGTATTATTCTTATCTACAAGTCTTGTCTCCATTACTGTGAAGGCCTTCCTCTCCCCAAGGTACCTATTTTCCTCCATTCTTTCTAAATCCCATTACCTTAGCATCCTGCTCAAGGACTACCTCCTCCTAGGATCTTTATCCAACTTTTTCAAGCCACTGTCTGTTTAATTCAATAACTACTTTTAGAGTAATCTATGAGGTACAAGGTCCTGTGTGAGTAACTTGGGGACAGTAACTATATGCCTAACTTAATCTTTATAATCTCTGAGCATGGTGCTAGGCACATAGCAGGGGGTGCTTGTATGTCTTGTAAAGAAGTGAGGCACTTATGTTTCCTTGACACCAAAGACTTGAACAGCACTGGGGGCAGCATAGCAACCTGTGTGTTGAGTTCTGTGGGGAAAGCAGAGAAGGTAGACTGGGAACAGTGGCAGAAAATGTGTCCTGTACTTCTTTGTCCTATTAGAATGTGTGCATTAGCTCTGCATTAACTCATTCCATCAAAGGTCATTGAGTGCCTGCTGTGATCTGGGCCCTGTGGATATGTGAATCATGAGGTCAT